>NC_053161.1:107174714-110089714 GCF_016835505.1 Polypterus senegalus
TTAAGATTTATTTCTCTCTATTATAAAAAAAAAATATCCTGTGGGAGGGAATGACTAGGAGACAATACATGATCTTCACATTAAGATCACGGAAGACAAATAAAAGACCTACTAGACGAAAATGAATGGCCACGGAGCGTCTCACGGGGATATAGAACATGAGATTCTTGCAAGACATGCCCCACTTACAAGCAATAACAGAGCACGGCCAGCAAAAAAAATCAGCAGTGTAAAGGCACGCAGGACACACAGTTCCAGGGGTCTCCAAGCATATAAAGCGTATAAAGGACAATACGTTCTAAATGAAACGTCAACGACTAAAAGATTGCATTACCACAAACAAAAGGAAATTAATCATCAGGACCAGGTGTAATTGAAAAAATAGTAGGACAAAGCGAGGTCAGAAATAAAAGGCAAAGAGCAGAAAACAAAGTCTTTTCGCCTTCGCATATTCAATGCACAAAACATAGATTTACACAATAATGGACCATACGCTATGAGAATCTGTGGTCCCGCAACAGTTAAAACAACAAGAAGTTTAATTTCAAAGAAAACACAATTCGGTCAGGTATATATTTATAATCAGAGAAGCGATCACAATGCGAGCTGCAGAGACACGAAGTGGCAAAAAGGACAGCAACTGTACAGGCTTTAAAATGATCCCCGCTTCACAACGCGAGCAGCATTATTCGTCCTGCAAGAAAGAGATTTAACCACGCCCGGGGCTGGAAATAAAGAACAATTATTGTTTTTACAATGTCACGCCAGACAAGGCATTGAGCCATCATTTAAAAGAAGTCCACAGACATCTAACCTAGCAGTTGTTGGATTGCTTTTGGCAGACACGCATCATGTGCTCCCAGCTCTTAAAACAACGGCATGCGAGAAGCAGAACAAGCAACTCGCAAGCAGCAAAAAAATGGCAGATCCTTAGCGTGCGTTAAGCCGCCCCGTCCCCGTTCACAACGCGAGTAGCGTTATATGTCTTGTGAGTAAGAGATGTAACCACGCACGGGGCCGGAAATAAAGGACAAATATCTATACTAATAAAAGGCAAAGCCCTCCCTCACTCACTCACTCACTCACTCATCACTAATTCTCCAACTTCCCGTGTAGGTAGAAGGCTGAAATTTGGCAGGCTCATTCCTTACAGCTTACTTACATAAGTTGGGCAGGTTTCATTTCGAAATTCTACGTGTAATGGTCATAAATGGAACATATTTTTGTCCATATACTGTAATAAAATGCAGCTTGATAGCCGTGGGAGGCGGAGTTTCGTATTAAAGCATTTAACCAATCACATTTCAGCCATCATTTTTTTGCCAGGCAGAGAGAATAGACTGCAGCTCGATAGCCATGGGAGGCGGAGTTTTGTATTAAAGCATTTAACCAATCACATTTCAGCCATTTGTTACCAGGCAGAGAGGCTTTCACAATCTGTTGTGGAAGCACTTTAACACAGAATAAATGTCGATTAACCTGTTGCTTCAACCAATCAGATTTTGAGTTGGTGTCAGTAGGGCCCTCTAGCAGGCGTACGGCAACGTCACCGTATTCAGACCCATTGATTGGATAGAAGCTGATATGAGGAACTCTCCAAGGCCACTGAACGCAACACAAATGCTTCGAGCGAAAGATCGTCACGTGCACTACGGCCAACTCCATGGCAGGATTCTGGACAATATTATTTGCCAGACACAGACCAGATTTCAAGACCACAAAAACCTGATGTTTGTCACACTCCTCGAGCCCCAGAAGTTTCGGGAATACAAGAAAAATTTCACGCATGCAGCCTTCTCCACTTTAACACAAGAGCCACGGAGCGCTTTTTGATCTGTCTCGGCTAAAAACAGAACTGACTGTAATATATGCCATGGATGATTTTGCAGGAAAATCTCCCACTGATCTCCTTGACTTCCTTCATCAGAAAAATCTGAATGAGAGCATGGGGCAGCTGTTCACATTGGTATATTTGGCGGTGAGCATTCCTGTTTACACTGCTTCTGTCGAGCGGACATTTTCAGCCATAAAGCAAATTGACACTTATGCTAAAAATACCATAAGGTGGGTTCGCCTTTCAGCATTAGCTTCGATGGCGATAGAAAGTGAGGTTTTGATGGAACTGAAGCGCACGGATAATCCGTACGACAGAGTAATTGAACTGTTTTTCAGGAAAGAGAGGACGATGGATTTTATTTACAAATAATCCAAATTTTTGGTGAGTAAAATGTTGCGATTTTCCTAAATAATATTGCAAGTTTATGAGTTATTACTGATGTTTTTTATGTGTGTCGCAGCTGTGGCTGCAGTAGAAAGGTACTTGTTCATCCCTGGTTTGTCTATTCATTAAAGGCATTTATTGTGGCTACAGGAGTTATCTTTTTTTATATATATATATAATATATATATATACACTCACCCCATCTACATACTGTCAAATAAACAAACCACACGCCGTGGCGCAACATGAGAGGCTTCGCCTCTAAAGCTGACGACCGAGGTTCGATTCCCGAGAGGGGGTGCAGTGAGTGTGTACGCCTGATGAGCCCAGAATTAGGGTGAAACACGTGCCGCGTACTGTTTGCATTATTTGACAGTAAAACTGTTTCAATATATATATAAATCAGCGCTTCCCGATTCATTTTACCCTCGCACCCCCTTGGTTTGAGAAGAAGTATGAAAAAATATGAGGTTAACGCAGAAAAACAGATCACCAATTGAAGCTTTATGAATATTGGATACTTTATTCGCCATCAATAATTGTTTTGGTAAAGCCATACTCGGTGTAATCCTCCTTCCATTTTATAATTTTTCTGTGACTAGCCATGATTAAATGAACGGTAAAGTAAGAGCGAAGCAAGGCTGACTTATTCAGGCTGGCAGGTGACAGCTCAATAGCTCGAATTTGGATATAATTAGGTTCAATTTAGTCGCCAGAAATATCTTTGGTAGGAATGGAAGTTTAATTTAGTCTTTAAATTTCTATGGTGAAGAAAAATTTATGCAATGATGACTAAATTTAACTTGCATTCGTACTAAACATATTTCTGTCAACTAAATAAAAATTACTTTAAAATTTAAATAGAACGTGAACAGATACGATAGTTCATAATACCCACGCAGCACTAAGTGCACGTAAGAGCAGGAGTCATCCGTTTTAACAAGCAGCATATTGTACTGATACGAAATAGCCTGCCCATTTAATTATTTAGGAATGGACAGATAAATTAAGATTTTGTACAAATAATGTTTTTAATTTTGCTTCCTCGGTGGATTCTGGCACCCCCAGCAACAGCTGCTAGCACCCCAAAGGAGATTATATATATATATATATATATATATATATATATATATATATATATATATATATATATATATATATATATATATATATATATATATATATATATATATATATATATATATGTATGTATGTATGTATGTATGTATGTATGTATGTATATGTATATATATATATATATATGCCAGCAACACTCATAACAATGACAAAACAATTACATTGTCAATCATGTTACGTTATTATTTAAATGTTTCCTTTTCTTTTTCATTACTTCTTTATCACACTACTTCTTCGCTGCGAAGTGTGGGTATTTTACTAGTTGTTTTTATAAAAGTTTTTAAAGTAAAAGTGAAAATACTGCATATGTAACAATTCTCATGAAAATAACAATCTCTTTAAATTGTATATCCGGTAAACCAAACACAGGGGTTGGCGAGCAAAGCAAGTAAAAAAATCATTAATTGTTACTTTATATCAAAATAAATGATGAGAGGATACTATTAACTCTAGTTCTAATTCCCACTTACTTTATATTAGTAAGTTCTGAAAATGAAATGGTCTTTTACTGGTTTCTTGAGTCAAATTTTTTTAATGTGAGAGTGGCAGTTTTTAGAATATATCTGATATTTTTACGCTGTTCGTTACTATCTTTTTGATTGCTGTACATAATCATTATTCAGGGCAAAACTACAGAACTCACAACTTCTCAGGAGTAATGAAAAGAAGCAGTATTTCTTATTAGTTTATTCTTAATGCGTTTTATAAATCATATTTTAAATTTGGAGGCAAATACCATTAAATGGCCATCTATCAGTTATATGTTTGGTTTAAATTAGGAGGTTATGCTAAATTAATATTTGTGTTTCAGCAGAGCTTATTTGAAATTGTTATAATAATTCATCATGTTTCATTTATTATTCTAGATCCAGGCCTGGGCGTGTGCAGCAACAGTTTGAGTGCAGTGAAAAGCCTCCTGTTTTGTTTAGCATAGTAAATGTTAATATCACTTGCTTGATAATTCAAACTTTCCATTAGGTTGTTTCTTGCAGAATTGAGTGCAACACTCACGTACTAAGATCTCTTCCTTATTATCTTTGCCTCAGAACGAAGTACTTTTCTGACAGGCATGTTGGTCAGCTTACAGTACTCCTTTGGAGTACAGTGACTAGTGTTAAAAACTAGCTGGGATGTTTCATTATCTAGGCAGTCAAGTCCTCAAAGTCTTTTGTGAAGATGACCTTTATGCAAAGCTTTTTTATGTTATTGTTTTTCATTTTAATTCAAGTTAGGAAATATAGCTGCCTTAGTTATATTAAATATCTCTAATAATGTCTTGAATGTTCACCCATATTCTACTTAATGATTCTAAAATGTATCAGAAAGTATAGAATGTATTAGAACCATTACTCAGTTTTTGGCAATAATATTTTTATTATGTGGTAAGTTTTAGTAATGTTAAATGGTACAGGTCAGTTTCTCTCAGGCTAATGTTTACTATTCGATTCGTAGATGGTTCTCCAATGGGGAACACAGTTGTTCACTCTACTCCCCTTGTGAAAATCCATATGCCATCTTCATTACTGATTAAAGTCTTTTCCGTGCTGAGATTGTTTTGTTTTTGTTTTTTTAACACATATTTAATTCTTTAATGTGTAAATCTGTTGCCATGTGACTCTTATGCAGTTTGGGCATAATAAAATTCCTCACAAATTTAGGAACATACAAGATTCTCATGCAATTGTGTTAATTTTGTTTTATTCATTAGAATTACTAGTAAAACTTGATTTACTTAATCATTGTCCAGAAAACAACAATTGTGAAACAGAAGGTAGGTATGGTTTGTGGTGATTTTAATGATGTATTGTTTGGAATTTTAGGGAAAGTAAAAGGGAGACAATGAGCTGTCTTGTTTTACTTTGATATTTGTAGTTAGAAGTCTCCTCCTAATATACTAAGGCATTTTCATTAAGGCAGGGGGCAAGACTGCTGAGTATAGCCATTTTGGTGGATGAACTGATTTCTTCTAAGAGAATTCAGACTGTGATAAAAGGAAGAAGCATTCAGTGTTAATTGCATTATATGTATCTAAAAAATGTATAATTTTGAAACTGCCTTGAGTTCATGTTGTGCTTATTTGGATAGTGTTTTTTGCATTGGTAGAATTCTTCACAAATAGATTTTTCCAGTCTTTAAAGCACAAGTTGTATTTGCTTTTAATTGAAACCAGAAATCTTACCTATATTCTCGCAACTCGGTGACTGCTGTGGAGATGAAGTTAGTAGGTTTATCATAATACACATGTCTGTGATGCCGTGGCATAGTCACCTTTTTAAACTGTGCAACATTCAGGGAGTTGTGTTTTTGCACTGCAGAGAGTGGAGGATGCCTTTTATACTCTGGTACGGGAGATACGTCAGTACCGGCTGAAAAAGTTCAGCAAGGAAGAAAAGACTCCACGCTGTGTGAAGCTAAAAAAGTGTGTTGTTATGTAAATTGGTAAGTTCTGCTCTACTCGAAAGTGAGTATGTTTCCAGTCGGATTGGTCATCCTCAGCCTCTTCTACCTCAGATTACCAATCAGTCTGGCTTTTTAATGGGACTCTGGGAAGCAATGTTGCTGCGTCTCTGTCCAGAATCACTTACTTTATGGGCTGCAACTAATGAAAAGTTCTTTGGGAATCCCGGGACTTTGTGTGTCTTCTTTCTTCTGAATAATGCTTTGCTGTGAGAAGCTTAATTGTATGGTGGAGGTGACCATTTTATTAGGGCTGCAGATGAGTGCACTGCGTTTTTAAATAGCATGACATTATGTTTTTACTAAAAATTTCTTACTTTTTAATTGAAGTGGTATCTTTACAAATTTAGGTAAATCTGTATCATACTAAACCTAAACATTTGTAAGGGAAAAGCAAAGTATTGTTCAAAAACACATTTTTGCTGCCTACTTAAAACAGATTTTGTTTGATATGCTGTTATAGCTTCTTAAGTACACTTTTAAGTCTTTTTCACTGTAGATATAAACTGATTCTGCCATTTTTCAGTCTATTCTGCCATTTTTCAGTCTAATCAGCTTTGTATAAATTTTTGCTTTTTTCTCATTGAAATTTAAGGGGGAATTTATTTATTTCCTGCATTTGTCAGCTTAAAAGTAAGAATGTTTTGAATATGGTGATTTTATACAATAGTGTGCTCGCTGAAGGAGGGAAAGAAAAAGGGTTTAAAAACTTGATATTCAAGTTGGTATATCTTTGAAATCCTAGGCATATGCCAGATTTTTGACAATAACAAGCAACTTTATACACCTAGGGTTGAAGTCAGAAGTTAAATAAATACACTAAGGGTGAATTCTTTAAAAATCATTTTATAATCGCTCCACAGGTTTTATACTAACAGACTAAATTTGGCCTCTCATTTACGTGTGCTTTGTGTAGGGTAAATGTAATCTTTCTAACAATGTTCACAGACCAGATTATTTTCACAATTACAGTGGTTCACATGTTTACATACACTTTAACTGTACATTTAAACAGATTGGAGTCAACATGTGGATGTATGTTAAGGCCTACCATCAAATTCACCGTCTTTTGATTGACATAAAAGGAAAATCCATCCATCCATCCATTTTCTAACCCGCTGAATCCGAATACAGGGTCACGGGGGTCTGCTGGAGCCAATCCCAGCCAACACAGGGCACAAGGCAGGAACCAATCCTGGGCAAGGTGCCAACCCACCGCAGGACACACACAAACACACCCACACACCAAGCACACACTAGGGCCAATTTAGAATCGCCAATCCACCTAACCTGCATGTCTTTGGACTGTGGGAGGAAACCGGAGCGCCCGGAGGAAACCCACGCAGACACGGGAGAACATGCAAACTCCACGCAGGGAGGACCCGGGAAGCGAACCCAGGTCTCCTAACTGCGAGGCAGCAGCGCTACCACTGCGCCACCATGCCGCCCATAAAAGGAAAATCAAAAGAAATAAAACAAGACTTCAGAAAAAATTGTGGACCTCCACAAATCTGGTTCATCTTTGGAAACAATTTCCAATCGCCTGAAGGTTTTATTTTAATCTGTACAAACAATAATATGGCAAATATAAACACTATGGGACCACACAGCCTTCATACTACTCAGGAAAGAGTCACATTCTGTCTCCAAGGGAAGAACATACTTTGGCACAAAAAGTGCAAATGAATCCCAGAACAATAGTAAAGGACCTTGTGAAGATGCTGCAGGAAACAGCTAGATTAGCATCTATATCCTCGGTAAAATAAGTCCTAGATCAACATAACCTGAAAGGCTGCTCTGCAAGGAAGAAGCCACTGTTTCAAAGCCACCATAAAAAGCCAGTTTGCAATTGCACATGGGGACAAAGATCTTACCTTCTGGAGAAATGTCATCTGGTCTGATGAATCCAAGGTTGAACTGTTTGGCCATAAAGACCATTTTTATGTTTGGAGGAAAAAGGGTGAGGCTTGCAAGCCAAATTTCACCATCCAAACCATCAAGTATGGGGTTGGGAGCATCAGCCTATGGGGGTTGCTTTGCAGCAGGAGGGACTGGTGCCCTTCACAAAATAGATGGCTTCATGAGGAAGGAAAATTATGTAGATATACTGCAGCAACATCTCAAGACCTCAGCAAGGAAGTTGAAGCTCAGTCACCAATGGGTCTTCCAAAGCTGTGGCAAAATGGCTAAAGGCAGCAAGGTCAAGGTATTGTAGTGGCCATCACAAAGCCCCGACCTCAGTCCAATTGAAATTTGTGGGCAGAACTAAAAGTGTATGTAAGCAGGGAGACCTACAAACTTGCACCAGTTACAATAGTTCTGTCTAGAGGAATGGGCCAAATACTAGCAACATACTGTAAGAAGCTTGTGGAAAGCTACCCAAAATGTTAGGCTCAAGTTAAACAACTCAGACAATAGTACCAAATATTAACAAAGTGTATGTAAACTTGTGACCCAGTGGAACTGTGATATAGTCAATAAAAAGTGAAACTTTTGTTGGAAAAAAATTACCTTTGCCTTGTACAAAGCAGATGTCTTAAACAATATGCCAAATTTATAGTTTGTTAATATAAAATCTGTGGAGGTGTTATAAAGTGAGTTTTAAAGAATTCACCTTAAGTGTATGTAAACTTCAAACTTCAGTCATACATGTCTTTTCCACACATGCAGACTGCTCTCTCTTGTTGCCTTTCTACAATAAGCTTCACTGCAGCATGAAGAGAGCAAGACAACCGGTCAGCAATATACAATATTATTGAAACTGTCAGTTTCTTTCTTATCCTCTACAGAATGCAAGGAGGTTGAAAGGGATTAATTCACATTGACAGAGAAAAATGATTTTTGTCTTGAGTTAATTTTTTTTTCTGTGCTCTAAAACTGACAAAGTGTGACCCTTGACATACTTTCAGTTTGTCTGAAAATGGATGACTACTTATCCAGCATTTTTTCTTCAGCCATAAGTGGTACATGTATAAGCTCTGAATAATGTGACTTGGATCTGGTTTTCCAAATAGGGAGCATGTAGTAACAATTATATACATATATATATATATATTTTTATTATTTTTTTTTTATTTATTTATTTTTTTTTTTTTTGTGCCAGAGCTGTAATTTTGTTGGCCAACATAGTGCTTCATACCTTCTGCACATGTAAGAGGAAGCTGCCTAATGTCTTGCAAGGCACAGAGGCTGTTTTTGCTTTGTCTAGTACATATCTGTCTTGTTTATTTTTAGTGAACAGATTTTAAATTTCAAAGCACTCTCTGGCATTTGTGCATTGCTACACTTTTTCAAAGGATAGAACATTAGGCAGAATAAATTGCCTTTCTAATTAGCTCTGGGGTAATATTTTTGTAACAGACAATAACTAAACTGCTAGAGAGCAAGACTAGCATTAAATAGTCAAAACACAACAAGTAATTATTATTTGGGATGTATTTACCAGATTATAATTCTTTTTGGACTTTAGTTCTTGATGCATTTTACACTATGTCCTTTCAAGTTTAATATACTGGGGGTGACAATTTACATAGTTTTCTTCTCAAATTTTAGAGATTAGTTTTATTCAGCACCAGTATTGGAGTTTCTATTAAGTTCTCACAAACCTAACTTTTTTATGTGGTCAGGAACAAGAATATATTTGATCTGCGTTTGGAATTCTACACAGGAATGCAGCATTTTTTCTTCAGCTGTATCAAATTCTAAATTTATAAACAACTTTTGAAAGCTACTGTAAACTTGCATATCTAATAAATAAAGAAAACTATTCTAGTATATCTCAGTACAATTCAGTGTAATCAGATGGAATCTGTATTACGCAGTGCATATTTTTTGTCTCATTGATAACTGAATTTTGACAAATGAAAAGAACAAAATTCTAGATACTGTATTTGGAATATCATATTCTCTGATGCACATCAGTCTCCTTTTTAAAAGAATGCATTGTCCATTGCTTAGTGAACATAAGGTATTGACTGCACAATCATCTATTCATTCATGTATTATTGATAAGAGCATGCCATTTATAAGCTACAGCTACCCTCTTTAACTAAATACAGAAAAAAAACAAGGTGAAGTGACATTTAGTGTGATGGATGTAGGTGTTGAGTATTAATATTGGAAGAAGTGAAATCAGAAAGGTTAAACTCTATTCTTTTCTGCTGCCTTCAAAAGTATGCATTGAACAGATATTAGGCAAGATATTTTCATATCTTGTCAAATACAGTATATGACAAAATAGTTGCTTTTAATATATGTAAAATATGTTCAAATGCTTTCTATGAACTGATTTCTATATTTGTGTATTAATATTTTTACATCCCATATAAACAATACAGCTTACATTTTTAGATTGCATTTTTACAAATCACCAAACCAGGTTTTACCATTATGGGATCACAAGGAATTTTTCCTGGCAACAGCTTATGCCGGCTGGACAAAACCCTGCCTTAAATACCAAATTATTGCAGGGCACACCTACCCAGCTGTATTACTTGGGATTAAAGTTTTTGTCAGTAAACATAGCATTCTGTATTTGACATGTGAGTGGAAGCCAGAATACACAAGTATGAAAAGTATCCACAGGCTCCATACAGTAAAGACTTGGGAAAACATCAGACTGAGATTCTTGAAAGTGAGGTGGGATTCTTAACCAGTGTGTGCCATACACAGACATTTTTTTCTTGTCCTTTATTTATTTATTTATTTATTTTGTTAATTAGATTGATACATTTTGTGTTTTGGTTCCAAGAAATCGGCTAACAATGCAGGTGGAACACGTGTCCCCTTCATTTGTGCCACTAAAAGTAGACTTAGTGCTGGATTGTTTTAAAATTTAAACAGTTTTTTGAGGGGTCTTTAATCATATTAATAATTTCTTAATACACTAAAATGTTACTTCCAGCCACCCACCTTAAAGTCCCAGCTTGATTGTATTAGAGATGTTTGATGGCATGCCCCTGAAAAAAATGCTAATTTATTAAAAGCAGTCCTTCCAAAAATGATATTTTGAAGGCCACAAATGCAGCATGGCCAACATGTAAGAAAGGTACTGCTTGTGTTCTTTATATCAAATTTAGGTAATTATTTCCTCAAGACCCAGCATAGCTCATTCACTCCTACTGACCTTGTGTTAATAAAAATCTAAGTTAATATCTGATAGCCCCCTTCCTGCATAAAAACACTATTACGGATTTTGTTTTCTGTCCTACACATACAACTTATGTCTTCCAAGTAAACTGCTAGAAATTATCTAGTTAAATTTGATCTGTCAGACTATGATCTAAACTCACTGTGTCTCCTTCCATTTTCTAGGGAGTGGATGATGCCTTTTATACATTAGTAAGAGAAATTCGAAAACACAAAGAGAAGATGAGCAAAGATGGGAAGAAGAAAAAGAAAAAATCCAAGCCAAGATGTATACTTATGTGAAGAATTGTTCACTTAAGCAAATGGGAAAGGAAAAAAAATACATAAATGAAAGTGATGTTTTTGTTTTGTACATTACACTAAATTATTAGCCTTGGTTTCTAGTAGCACCCACATATTTACCTTAATGAAATTGTAGTGATAGTTGGATTGCTTGTTGTTGTTTTTGTTTGTTTCGCTGTTTTTGGTTTAATACATAAGCTTTATTTCTCTTAAAGTGCCAGTATTTTTAAATGTTGGTCTTTAATCTTTTCATACCTGTTGTAGCGTCCAGACTCATAAGGCAGGAATCTTTCTGGGTCTGCTGATCTCTGTACTCCTGGTAGACTTAAGTTCATAATTTTTCCCAAATATGGCATAGAAGTTGAAACATTGATTTCTGGGAGCTAATTCTACATGTGTATCATTATACAAGTAAATGTCGTATTTACACAATGTAGATTGCAAGCCTAAGACTGATAACTCACTTTTCTCGCTTTTTATTGGAGACCTTAACAACACAAAAAAATGTTAACATTATTGTGTGCATCTGATCAGGACTCTTATAAATATGCATTATCAGACTGGATGGGTTGACTTTACATACATAACCTGTAAACCCACCTTTTAAGGTGGTTTTATTTTATTTTTTTATTTACTCTATTAAAACATTTCCTAAACATTATAGTTGATTTTCTGTGTTGAAAGGTAACAGGCTGGGAAAATTAAAAAGCAGATTAACAAACACACTAGTTGCAATCCTCTATGCAAAAACAGGCCTGTGGTTGTATGAAAATGCCTTATTTCATCAATGAAGTAAACAATTGAATTTTAAAATTATTATATGTAAAATCAGGGCTTTGGCTTGGTACATTTCTTCCATTGAATGGGGTCTTCTTTCAGACTGTGCTGTCAGTTGTGGGTGAGAATACGTTATTAATAAATGTGTGGTATGTCGGAGTGGCTGACAAGTTTATTGTAGCAGAACTACTACAGAAATTTACTTTATAAATGTTATTTTGTTTCTTTACCTCAGACACCACAAAAACAGATTTGGCACCAAAATATAGTTTTATCATTAATATTTTTTCATAGATCTCACAGTATCATGTGTCACTAATGTGTGTAAATATATGCTAGCATGGTTGAAATAATTCTTGTCTTGTTTGGGTTATGTCTGAGGTTTGGCAAATGGATTTTTTTTAAATAGTTGTGTATAAATCTCTGTATAAAGTTATTTTTTTTAACATGCTATATGACTTTGAAAAAGATGCCTTCTTGGCAAATGTTGTTCCTGTCTTTACGTTTCTAGATTCTTGTTTTTATTTATGATCATAATAATAGTTTTAAGAAATTAAATTTTTTTATAATTGTGCATGGCAATATTTCTTATCAAACTGACCTCCCATGTAGAAACATTTCACTTAATTTTTATGTAACTGGTGTTAAGTATATAATGGAAAATTAGACTATGAATTCTATCATTTTGTAAATGTGATTGTCAGACTTTTTTTTAAAAAAAAAAGAAAAAAAAACTTTGGTGCTTC
This sequence comes from Polypterus senegalus, assembly GCF_016835505.1. Classification (NCBI taxonomy): domain Eukaryota; kingdom Metazoa; phylum Chordata; class Cladistia; order Polypteriformes; family Polypteridae; genus Polypterus; species Polypterus senegalus. The sequence continues at coordinate 107,187,483 of NC_053161.1, forward strand.
CAGACGTCTGGTACAGAGTGTCAGAACAAAATACCAATACCATGTGCAAAATTAAGGGCATTACATTTTGTGGCCTTTATTTCTAAAGGACATGAGGAAAATGCATCTGCAGCTGGTTTTGGTGCCTAACAGGTATGTGTTAAGAATGATTTGACTGTATTACTCTAATGCTATTTGGAGTACAGCATTTAAATAGGTAGCAGAAAATTGTTCTTCTGTACACTTGTTTGTGGAATAGACAGTGAGGAATGTAGTAGGTGTCATAGGGAATGAAACTGAAAGCTCTGTGGTGTGGTTTCCATATCGGTGTTTGTATAACAGTGTACCTAGTTTTTAGAAATGTTTTACATGTGGAAGCTTAACCTAGAACATTGATGGAATACCGAAAGACTGGTTCTTTCATTTATATGGTAAAAGCAAAATGTCAGAATTCATAGTACACTGTTCTCCATGACATGAATTTGTTCCCTGTCTTAGAGTGCCAACTTCTATGATTTTTTTTTCTTTTTAAATGTATACCTACAATGTGTTTTAACATAATTTATATAGTTGTAATACTTACAAGTGCATATTTTGTACATTGTGCTTCTTGTTTTTATGAACCATTGTTGATCTGGTTTTGGTTCTATTCTCTGTGCTAGCCTTGCACATCATTCTTAACAAGTAATATGAAAATAATGACCACTGTTTATAACATAATAATGGAAATGTTTTATAGGAGTACATACTGTGTGGTGATCTCAAATAAGTCGCTATATTTTTGTCTTGAATTTCACCACTCCTATTTAATGTATAATAAAAACATCAGAGGTTATCATGACTCTCAGTGCATTGAGATTTATTTTTATGGGTCTTTGTCAAGTATTGAAATAAAGATCAGGTACATTTAATGTAAATACAACCCCAAAATTCCACAGCCAAACGTGTATTCACTTCTTAATTCCTGATCTTGCATATTATTGTTGCTGGTGGGGTCTCTCTACTTGATATACAGAACTGGAATTGTTAATGGTGTCAGTGGTTTCTGTGTCTTATCAGTAGAGAACAGTATTTATATTCTTTCCTTTTCTGGACTTATTTTTATGGTTAGACAGTTAATAGGGTTCATTCTGGAAGGGCTAGACAAGATCTGAATAAGATATCAATCTTATTAAATCAATGCTGCATTACATGACTTGTAGCTGGTGGGGATGTCAACATTGACAACTGCAGTTTGTCAGTTTACACAACTAGAAATTGCTCCGCATCTCAAATTACACAACTGTGTCATGACTTTCCAGCACAGTTTTACATTTCTACAGTATTACTAGCTTCCCCCTTTTTCAGACAGTGAATAATGTACTGCCTGACTGAATCAGTGCTGGATGAAGGATGAATAGTTGTGAGAAGTTCAGCCACAATCTTGCCCATTTTTTTCCACCTATTTTGTCATGGAATGTGTAAAATAAGGCATCAAACTACACGATTGTAATTAACAGGAGAGTGTTCCGTGGCTGTCTCCAACTCACTAACAGTATGCAAATGAAATCTATGACAGAAAATCATGGAAAAGTCATGCAATGTAAAAATAACCTTTACTTATACGTACTTTCACACTGTCTGGTACTTAGCCAGTTTAGACCACTTTGATTAACTAAATATGAATGTACTTGACATGTGAGTGGAAGCATGGAAAAAAATCATTCAAAGATAACTTAGATATGTTAAACATTACAAAGGTAGTGGCGTGGCTGGGAATGGATTTGAAGCCAGATGTCCACATCAATGCTAAATACCATCCACCCTGGATTTTGTCCGTCATATATAAAAGGAACCAACACGATTGTGGACCTGTCAGTTGCAGAGTATAATCATGCGTGCAACAACACTCACTTTTATATACTACTTCAGAATTGCTAGTTTACCAAACATGATGTAAGTATATATAAGATTAGCTCTTTAGTGGTGTCATTGGAGATCCTTTCCTAGCTGTGGCAAGGGTGACAGGAAATGACGCAGCCTGTCGTACTCTAATGCTTGTCTGTTGCTACAGATTCTTGGTTATGCTATGACAAAATGGAACTTCCCCAACGGAGAATTCATTATGCTCATACTGTGCAAGGATCTCTTTTCTGTAACCTTCTACATTAAATTGCAATATGATTCTTGCCTTTAATCCATCCTTCCATTTCCTAACTTGCTTCTCCAAAGTAAGGACTTCTAGAAGCTGAAACCTCTCCCAGCATGCCTCAGGCACAAGGCAGCAGCAATCCCTGGACAAGGATGCCAGTGGATTCTTTATTTTTTTATATAAAAAAAGGTATAGGTGGAAAAATATCGGGGGGGGGGATGGCGGGTCATTTCTGTTTGGCAATTTTCCATTGTGGCAAATTTTGATGCCTGTTTTGATGCTTAACCCACAATGATACATCATATATCCTGCTGCTTTGTTTTCTAAATATGGAAGAGGATTTAAAATCGGAGCATTTTATGGAGTCCTTGGTGGAATGTAGTCCATTTCACTTAGTAAATATGATCTTTCATTAACTGAACGATAACTACAATAAGGACACTTAATGATTCACATCATACATGGTTATTCAGTCTTTACTTCCTCTTAGAATTTAACCCAGAACCACTGCCGAGTCCAATCTCTACCTTCAGCCAGTTTACACTTCCTCTTTGTGTCCTCCAGCAACTTCAGTTTTTCCTCACACATCCTAAAGACACATGTTAGGTCAGCTAAATTGCTTGTGTGCGTGTTCACCCTGTTATGGGCTAGTGCCCCATGTAGGATCACTTCCAGGTTTGTGTTGGATACTGGTAGAATAGGAACACTGTTCATGACCCTGAACCGGCTGAAAATAAATTAGTTACCCCAAGGGGAAAATTCACTTTGGAACTTTATCTGCAAAATATATAGCATAAATATTGCACAAAGTTACAATAAAAACACACCAACATATAAAACCCAAAAAGCAAATAGCATACTGTGCATTTAAAGTTACAAGGCTATGCTTTTCTCCTTAAGGTCTCAGTATTTAGGTATTAAGGATTTTAATTAAAGGAATGATTATATCTATTTAGCCTACATCAGGAGACCTAAAATGCTTTCTGCTGGAGAAAGATGGAAGTCAGTATGTATAACATTCAGGAGTTGACTGGAATTTTGAACTAACACCAGCTGCTCCTATACTACCTATATACAGTAGATTAGTTTTCACTTTCATGTACTCAAAAGCAATATGCTCTCTTTACTGTGTGTACTGAAATAGCAGCCTGCAAAAGTAGTAGTACTGTTACATGTACAGAATACAGTGAGGTTCTTGTTTGCATGCGTAATATGCCACATATCACCAATCTGGTGCCATGACAAGCAAGAATTTATTTAAATACTTCTTTAATAGAAAACACAATCCAGTTCACCTGATTTACTTAATGCCATACCATGAAGAACAGATGTAAGAAGTACTCTTGTGTCCGGTGTTAAAAAGGGGAATAAATGGGCATACTTGACACTATAACACTGAGATCTATAGATGAGGTGAGACACAAATATATTTTTTTTACCAATCCGATTATTTTTATTGATTAATTTCAGCATTCTAAATATTGCCACCTTCTATATACTCTCCTTCCCAATCTCTACACTGCTCCATTGATTGAAACAGTGCTGGAATTGAAGTCTTCTTGCTTGAGGCTCTTCAACAGGCTTGCTGTTTCTGTCTTCACCTCATCCGTTAAAGAAAAATGTGTTCCCTTCAAGTCACTTTTGATTTTCAGGAACAAGTAAAAATCACAGGGAGCTAAATCCGGTGAATAGGGAGGATGATCAAGGATAGTAATGTTGTTGTCAGTAAAAAACTGCTTTACGGAAAAAGAGAAAATTCACAAGAAATTTGATGTTGATTCACTGTTTAGTTTTTTTCATGACATTATCACGGCAACTCATGTAGTGACTGTGCAAATGCTGACTGGGCTTTTCACAGGATATTCCTAGCCGGTTAACGGTTTGAGAGGGCGTGTAGGAGGGGATATAGTTCTATGGTTCACGTCTGGCCGACCTCCAGGTGGTTTTCCAGGAAAGCCCCAAGCCCAGTCCAGTTATTTTTGTATCTCACCTCGTACATATATACTAGATAGCTATGAGGTAACCTGTGCTGCTCTGTGATGAACAAGCACTAGCAAGTGAACACCAGCAGACTTGGGTTCAAATGCCATTTCCTTGCTAAAATGCTGAGAATGAGGAAATGATTTTTACACTACTGAACAAACAGGGTAGTCTCTTTCTTATAGGTAATCACTCCTCTAAGTCTGTATCGTGTAATCCAAAGACAACTGTGGCATGAGAGGACTTCACAATATAAGTGTGTAAAGTGCTGCTAGCGGTTTGTTTACTATAAAATGCAAATGGGGCTTGCATACCCTTGGCGGACACCAGGATTAACGATGTATGCAGTCTCGCTTACTCTGACCTGCTGTGTGTGGTCTACTAAAATAAATAATTCCAGCTTATAATAAAAGCACAGACATTCAGCTGCCATAACATGGTCTGCAAAATATTAAGAGAACAGCTAAAATAAGAGTAACTTTGTTATTAAGCCTTAGGATTCCCAACATATTTTGCAATAAGATGTACTGTGCTATTTGTAGAACCACCTGTAATTGTGTGGTGTCCATAGGCAGCCAATTTAAACATCAGACAAGAGCAAATTAATCATCTTTTCCATGCCTTTCATAATAACATATTAAGGTATCCATCCCACAGTTATTTTCTCATTGATTAGGTCTCATTATACTTGCTTAATACTTGACTTCTTTCAATTTTGGAGCAATATGAGAATCTATAGTTTATTCAAATACTGTATTTGGCACCATGCAGGCAAGTAGGTTTTTAGTCTGATATGCCATCTGGGCCTGTTACTTTCCTTGTTAACATTTCTTTGCTGAAAATCATACAATTTGGATCAATCTTCCAGTCATTACATTTATCAGTAACAGTAATATTAAGTATTGTATCACATTATGTTGAAAAGCCATATAAAGTTTTTATTAAAATCACTGGTCATAGGCAATTCATCTAATCTGTATCTCTGTCTTGTGATAGGATTAATATTAGTGATTATTTTCATAGCATATCATAATATTGTTGGAATACCTTCCTAAATTTTATAATTCCTCCTAACTAATCCTGACTTCCCTCAAATACTACTTAATTCCTGTTACTACAGGTTTCCCCTGCATGTAACTCTTCCTTTTGAGACTTGCCTCTGTCTCCTAATATAATCCTTAATAAACTGTTACATACTGTCTATTACTTGAGGATACCTCATATTTTTGTAGGGTATTATAGTGTTAACACAGAGATTAATGTATGTAATAGACTTGCTTGATTTACATCAAGGGCCTTAATAAGACCATCCCAGCTAAGTGATTTAGCTATTGCTGTGTATCCATTCTTAAAATTGTCATAGCCTTTGTCCAGAATCCTATTCTTCCTAGAGTCCCATTTAATGTACAGCTTGAACAAGGGAAGTGTTTCTGTACTTTATAGAGATTGGAACCTTTACATATAAAACCAGGAGCTTTTGGCGTGCACTTAACTGTTCATGTATACACAGATAACTATCTACATAGCCAAAGCCATGCATAATAATAATATAACACACATGACCCATATTATATCTCTCTATTATATAAAAAAAATCCTGCAACGAGATGACTTTTTGGAAGATTTTTTTTAAAATCCCACGAGTCGAGATTTTGGCCATGAGATGATTTCAAGTCACGCCCTCCTCTCAACCATATTGAACCATGCACAGGGTCCTCTCACCTCTCATTCGCCTGAATGCTTCTGACAGACAGTTCTTGCTTTCTCAGCTCTTATAAATGTTAATGTTTTCCTCACTTTTACTTCCCAATTTATTAAAAGTAAGGATTTCATCACGAAGGGTTATCAACAGTAAAAATTAGTACACGGGAAATCCTAGCATCCACAAACGAAGTCAAACAAATTAATGCCAAAAATGTCAATCGGTTACACGGTAAATTGGTTACATGCGTATAAATATACTATGCTGAAACATTTGGTGGTGATCATGCAGAAGCTGAAAACATCAATTTACAATTTCCCGAAGAATATCTACAGCCGTTAACACCATCCAGTCTTCCACTGCACAAATTACTGTAGAAAGAAGGATGTATCCAAGAAAGGTAATGTAGTACATCTTCAGGGGATAACATTAGACAACATTCATATTAAGACGTTTATAGTTTCTGGTTAGAATAGCTTTTGCAAAGACAATTTACAAATCTTAAAAGGTTTTATTTAATAGAAAGAAATGAAATTCAATCACAAGCAGTTATGTGTTGTGTTGTCACGATTAAAGTCCAAACACAGAATCAAAATTCAGTGCGATATTGATGAAAATTTAATTCAAAAAATAGTTTTTTACTGAAGTTTTACAATAAAAGAGTAAGTTTAAAAATTTTTTGCATGTTAATTTTAAACCAAATGAAATCATATTATACAATAAATAACAGTAATGCAACATGAAACAATTTACTTTCAAATTATTACGTTTTACTATTTTTTAATATGGTTTATTACTTGCTGTAATGTAAAATAGTAAATTGTACATTTGCTTTCCCATATTTGAGCTGCAGAACCGCAAAGAGGCTAGTGCGTAGCGTAGGCACGGGGGCTGGAGAGCAAAGCTGGCAGGTGGCAAAGCCCCCTAGTATATTTAATATTTAACTATTTTTTACATATAATATTACTGTTTTTTTCTTTTTTCCCCTTCTTGTATTATGTGGTGTAACATTGGTTGTGTTTCACAAAAATTTGTGACATTTTTTGCTTTTTGTACCTAGTTGGAGAGGTGCTCATAATTTTGTTGCAATTATTTTACAATGGCAATAAAGGCTTTCAATTCAATTCAATATCACAAAGTCACACCTTTTTATTAAAAAATACAAGTGATCAATTGCAAAGATCCCTCATCCTTGCAATCTTAGTTTTCCAGAATTGTACATGGACATAAAATAATAATGTGAGGGAAGTCATAGAAGTTAAAATCGTGCTTAAAGCATAAACCGGACAAAATTGCCAGGTGTTATTATGTAAATAAACAATTCTAAACGAAAAGTAAAAAGTCCATTTTGCAGCTCGAGAGCAAAATAAGTAAGAAATCATGTTAGAGCACCAGCAGAAGGAGAATGTACAGTAAGAAGGCCAAAGAGAGGCTGCATGGAAGAACTTGTAGAAACAGGACCAGACATACTGTACTAAATATAGGAGGTCAGGACGGCAGAAATGTCAGTAGGCCAACTAAAGCCCATTTATAGCACAGGTGTTGCAAAGGTCAAAATCCAGTGCATCAGCAGGCCAGTAGATTTCTGGATAGTTTGGGGAAGTCACCAACAAGATGTTTCAATAGCCCAACCTAGGTCTGAACAAATCTCATGACAAATTTTTAATAACATGTATTTCTATGGCACACTTTCATACAAGTAAGTTGCTAAAAGTGCTTTACAATTATTAGAGCTAAAACAGAATTGCGGAAAAAGAAAGTAGAAAGTGAAAACCAAAAGAACAATCCTTTAATAAATGCTATGGTCTGATGGCCATAAAGAGAAGTGTAAACTGCAATTGGTGAGGATGGTGCACAAGCCACATGCTGGCATAGTTCTTCAGGAAGAGTCTGATCTTACGGACATGATGAAAACAATATGGCAAAAGTGGAACCATTAAAGAGAAACTTCAAGTGTATAACTGAATGATAATCCAGGTTCATTCCAAAGTGACAGTGAAGTGATCAGTAGTAAGAATGTGAACTTTAGGAGGTACATTTCAGACATCCCTGAATCAAAACAAGTGCTAAGGTGGCCAAAGGTATAGGTATAATGGAGTTTAGTTGTAAAGCATCCAAAAACTACAATACAAAATGATAAGACTTTTGCCTCAGTGGGCCTATGTATTTGTGTGATCATCTCCACATGGGGCCAAAGTTTCCCACAAAATACTAAACTTCTCCTTGATACAGCAGCCTCTCTACCTCTCCGCAGTCAAGCTCTTGCCAGTAACTATTCATCCCAGCTCCAAGGTAAACTGTGGTCTGGCTGAAAGGAGCCTTTATTCCTTTTCCATGATTACCAGACATGTGCTGTTTTCAAGCTTCTATCAGTCCTAGATGATGCTGCACTTGCAAGTTCTAACCACTAAAGAAAAGGCAGGTGATCTTCAATTAGCCTGTCAACCCAGATAAGGTAAGTTATTACAGATTAGAAAAACTGAAGTTTTGAGGTAACATAGTGATACTGATCATGGCATAAGAAATATGCAACTTTTTACATGTTGATTAGCACATGCAAGTTAAGAATTTCACTGCACTGTAACAATAAAAACCTTGTAAATCTATCAATCACAAATGCCAGAAGCAGTCCATAAATGGTATATGAGCACCTTATGCTGCCCTGTATTTTCCACTGCAATTTACTAATGTCTCTGGGGCCTTACAAGCTGGTTTGCCTGGTCCTCTGCTTTATAAAAGTTGGTCATTAGTTGCCTGATTGGTAAGAAATAAGGGAAGGAGAGAGGATAGGCAAAAGAGAATTTAATGAAAAGACTGCTTATCAACCAGGAGATGGCTAACAGGCAAATTAAAATGTGGACCAAACCTGGAGTTCGAATTTCCTGTCCTAGAGACAAATGTCACTGGTTTGAACTCTGAATGGTGCTTTTCAACTTTGCCCTTCAGTGTTCCTTTTTCTTTACTGTATGATGTGATTCTCATGTAGAATTGTGCTTACTGCAAAAGTTAATGTGTATTTAACCTAAGCTTTTGGAAAACACCCTCAATACACATAGATGAACTCCATTCAGCCAGTGGTGTGTTGTCTAAATATAACTGGTTGAACCAGACTCTACAGGTATGTTGTAGTAATCTGACATTTTTGTATTTTCTTACTTTAGATTGATCTGGGCAGCATTGTGACACAGTGGTTAGTGCTGCATCCTTACAGCTCTTGCAGTTTTATGTGTCTGGAGCTGTCTGTGTGGGTTTCCGCCCATATATTAGAGCACTGCTGCTTGCTAGGTCAACCATTAACTCTAAATTTCCCTGATATAGAAATATGATCGTGTGTGACCAGGCATTCTGTCCAGCGTTGTGCTTTACTTGAACCTGATTTTACTGAAAGTCTCACTTTTTCTTCCACATCTAAAGTACATGTCTTTTTAGGATGACTAGTGACTTTAAATTGGCCTGTGGATTGATAGGTGTGTGGCCACTGTTGCCCTGATTCTCCTGTTTTCTGTCATGCCTAAATGACGTGCATTGCAGATGCAGTAGTGGCCTTCCTTTGAACTTTTGGACTAAACCAAGGTCCCACCTCAGGACTGTTTGAAAACAGATGACAAAATCTAAACAAACTATTGTGATAAAAGCAACACTTCCTGGATTGTTAATTTTCTTGGAAATCCAGACAGGATTCCAAAAAAAGCTCCCATCACTTTAAAGGCCAAGGTGAAACAAGTCATCTATAGTAAGTAAATGAGGAGTTGCATTGAGGTGAACTGAATCCAGCAACCATATGGTGTCATTGATAGGAGTTTTTTTTTTCCTCTTTCCCACTCTGGCTGTCATCTACTTAATTCTTCTGAATGTGCCTTGAGTTATGGCAACCATCTTTAAAAAGCTTAGGATGAATGTTCTTGAGAGGCACTTAATCTTTACTGAAATCTTAAAAAAAAGGCCATTACTCCAGTTTGCAGGTAAGTCTGTTTCTTATTGTCAGTGCTGCTTTTTACCTGAGTGAATAACTTCTGGTTTATGGATGTGGTGAGAGAACATGAAGGTGATTGGTGTAACAGAGCAAGATAAAGAAAGAGATGGAAAAATAAGATCCACTGTGGCAACCCCTAACGGGAGCAACCGAAAGAAGAACAATAACTTGGTCAGTGCTTCTGTAAGTGTTTTGAACCAGCGACCGGTTTGCCAAAGCTATACATATGATGGACCACCTATGCCGCAGTGCTCACATATTATCTTGCATTCTGTGTTAGTTACATTTATTTTACAGCATCAATCTACATGAAAAACACTAACATGTAAAGCCAGCAGTACTGGATTTGTGCTTCAAAATCCTGCATATTAGCCAGTAATTCATAATACCACTGGGCTTTAAAGATACCGTAATGGTATGCAGACTAGCAACACTGATACAGCAGCAAAAGCCTGTGTTACCAGCAAATTGGGACTAAGGGAATGATTTTGCTAGGAGAGGGCCCTTCAGACTGATGTCATATTTTGTTAAATTTTCTTATATTTTGTTAGAGATGCTTTGTTTAACATTTTCCAGCCTCACTAAATGACTTTAAAATTAAGGGATACAAATTTATACTCGTCTCTCTCTTTTATGAGAAGCCAACCTCTAAAACCAGGTGTCAAAAGACAGGCTTAATAAAGCACACACAGAGGCAGATACTACAGCAGTGTCTGGCACTGACTAATTATCCTGACCTTAAGAAAGAGTCACATGGAACACTAAAAGTAATTGAGGTTTAATTTATTAATAATGGGTAATTTAATTATTAATCAATAATTACAAAACAGAAAGCACAAGCCAAACTGAAATTAATTAAACAAAAAGTCAACAAAACCTATAAATTAAAGTACCAAAGATGACCTTTAACCTAATAATTAAAAATGAATACACTAAGCAGAATACACTAGAAGATACTTAGTTGGAATTTGTAACCTGATGCAGAGAATTAGATAGATAGATACTTTATTAATCCCAAGGGGAAATTCAAATACTCCAGCAGCAGTTATACTGATAGAAAAAACTATTAAATTAAATAGTAATAAAAATGCATGTAAAAGCAGACAATAACTTTGAGTAATGTTAGCATTTACTCCCCCGGGTGGAATTGAAGAGTCGTATAGTGTGGGGGAGGAACGATCTCCTCAGTCTGTCAGTGGAGCAAGACCGTGACAAAAGTCTGTCACTGAAGCTACTCCTCTGTCTGGAGATGACACTGTTCAGTGGATTCTTCATGATTGACAGGAGTTTGCTTAATGCTCGTCGCTCTGCCACAGATGTTAAACTGTCCAACTTTACTCCTACAATACAGCTTGCCTTCCTCACCAGTTTGTCCAGGCGTGAGGCGTCTTTCATCTTTATGCTGCCTTCCCAGCACACCTCGCGTAGAAGAGGGCACTCGCCACAACCGTCTGGTAGAACATCTGCAGCATCTTATTGCAGATGTTGAAGGACGCCATCCTTCTAAGAAAGTATAGTCGGCTCTGACCTTTCTTACACAGAGCATCAGTATTGGCAGTCCAGTCCAAGTTGTCATCTAGCTGCACTCCCAGATATTTATAGGTCTGCACCCTCTGCACACAGTCACCTCTGATGATCACGGGGTCCATGAGGGGCCTGGGCCTCCTAAAATCCACCACCAGCTCCTTGGTCTTGCTGGTGTTAAGGTGTAAGTGGTTTGAGTCGCACCATTTAACAAAGTCTTTGATTAGCTTCCTGTACTCCTCCTCCTGCCCACTCCTGATGCAGTCCACAATAGCACCACAAGGAGATGCAGGATTGTACATTTTGGCCAATATTTACAGTCAAAGTAAAAAGTATGTGAAGCCCTAGGAATTATCTATATTTATGTCTAATTCCCATATAATACATGGCCGTGCCTTCATGTCAGTCACAATAATAAACAAACACAGTCTTCTATAACTAAAGATACACAGATTTTCAAAGATTTTTTGACCATATTGAATAAATCATTCAAACTGTGAAACTGAACGTTGGAAAAAGTGAGTGAACCCTAAGCTAATGACTTTGTAAAAAGCTCATTGCAGTCAGAATTTAGCACACCTGGAGTCCATTTAATGAAATGAGTTCAGAGGTGTGGCCTAGAATTACTTTGATTGGTAAAAAACACTATAAAGTTTGGGTTTGTGCTTTTGACAAGACACATGTCCAGATGGGAATCATGCCTCGCACAAAAGAGCTGTCTGAGAGCTACGATCGAGAAATGTTTATCTACATAAGGCTGGAAAGGGTTTTTAGATATTCATTAGTCTACTGTCAGGCAAGTTGTCTATAAATGGAGAATATTTGGTATTGTGGCTACTCTGCCTAGAAGTGGGTGCCCTGCCAAGATAACCCCAAGAGCACAATGCAAATTCAGCAATGAGGTAAAGAAGAACCCTAGAGTGACGGCAAAGGACTTGAAGAAGTTATTAGAACTGGCTAACATCTCTGTTCATGAGTCAACTATACGCAAAACGTTGATCAAGAAAGGAGTCCCTGGCAAGACACCAAGAACTTGACTGTGAGAGTCAAGTTCAGCAATGGGGAGACGAGGGATAGATGCCATTAGACAGTATGCAGAGGCATCGACAGACAGTCCTGGACCGGGGTAAAGATTTTTACAAGGAGTTTCCTGCTGCCCCAGTATACATTTTGATTTCCAAGGTGTAAATTTCATGAAATGACTTGGCACCGCATCACTATTTGTTAGTAATTGCGGGCTGCTTATATACAAGATTTCTGGATGCTCTCTGCACACAGTATGGTACATCCTCTGATTTGGCTGTGATGCTGTTTTCTCCCTGCAATCAATGCTACAGTACTTAATGGAATATTCTCTGTGTTTAATCCGCTAAAAGAAGGATCGTACGGTATCTGAAAAGTTATTTTCTATTTGTTTGTCATAATGCTGCTATTTGGCCCAGACTGTTGAGATGATTTTGACACATATTAGATCTTAATACATTTTTAATTCTTCCTTTTGTTTGGGCAGTGTCGAAGAACTTGAAAGGTTAAAACCATCCATAGAGATGTCAAAGTAGTGATATTGCTCGAGCGATAATGAATAATAAAAATGCACTGCATAGCATTTACTTTGCTCGTGGCCAAAAGAACTTACACTTACCATGAGCAGCTCATGATGCATGTTCTGGGCCGAGCGCTCATACTGCAGGCGAGTGTATCTTGCCTCTGTCATCTTGGTCAATTTTCACTTCTGCGCCTACTCAAGAGAAGGGATGTAAATATCATGTGTTCCCTCCAGCGCTCTTAATTTGTTGAGAATCGAAACATGAACGCTAGACATGTTCCTTAAAAATATTGAAACCTGATTAAAATAAATAACAATACTGTATATTGGGGCCTTGCCTGGGGCAGGGGCATCTTACCCTCCTTCCATCCATCCCCTTCTCATTGGGCCAAAAGCTATGAATGTGTGCGCCATATACAAGGAACTTTCAATTTTCTATTACATCAGCCACTACCACAAGCATATAGAAACTGAGCCAAAAGGAGAGAAATAAAAGTGAAAGTATTTATAATCTCCAAGGAACTTGGGCTGAATGCTCTGGTCTGGTAATCCTGGAGAAGTTCCCTGTGGCCTAAATAGCAGGAAAGTTCATTTAGGAGTGCTGAGGTCAGGCAGTAGCCTAATTGTTATAAATGTACAAAATTATGTGGATAACGGATTGAACAATTTAAACACCATTTTGCAGATAACACTTTGAGAACCCAAAATGTAGTAGAAAAACAATTTTACTCATGGTTTGAAAATTAATGGAATTCAAAATCCTTTCATTCATTTCCCAAATACCTTTTTCAAGAACAGAAGTGGAGCTTATCCCAGCAGCAATGGTTGCAAGGCTGAAATAGCCCTACACAGATACAGATTTCAGTTTCAGTTTGTCATCTTCCTGACCATAGGCGGCCTTAGGAGTACGCAGGGCCTTGGGTGAGTGTCATATGCGAGGCCGAGAGCCATAAGTGTAGGCTATATACCGTACCACCACACTCCTGGGCTTGTCCGCCTCTAATGCTGTACGCCTTGTTATTGTTAAAAAACATGGTGCCTTATGTAGGTACCATTGGCCATATGATTACATTATGTATTGTAATTGTTCTTATATTGGTTTAGTGGCCTTTAACCAATTTCATTAATGATTCAGAAACATTTTGCACACAAAATTAACAAACTAGATAATAGTTGTTTCTGCCGAACCCGCTGGAGTCGGCAAAAACCAGAACACTTGTAATAAAACGAACACATACCAAACAGCTGCTTTGACAGTCACAGACGGAGGTCCACTTTTCTGGCTTTTCGCTGAGCAAAATCGTTGATAAGATCCTCGTAGTCCAATGTTGAGGCAAGTTCCTTTATCGATTGACAAAATAGCTAAACTGCACAGTCTGTTTTGCGACATTGTTGATCGTAGATAATTTTTGATAAGTTTCAACTTTGAAAAGCTTCTTTCCACGCTCGCAACAGTCACAAGAATTGTCAACATAATTCTGTATGCAACAACAATGTTGGGAAAAGAATTTCGAATGGGCCTAATGTACCGAAGACACTCTTGAGCTGTATTGATGTTATCAGGAAACATTTCTCGAAAAATCTTCAATTCTCCGCACAAGTCAATTCCTTCCAAATCGCGTGAGTCTTCTGCGCGTAACATGTTGTCCAAATCCATGCAGCAGTTTAACAAATCATTGTCGTTCAATGCCCGCAAACTCTTCAAGTTGTAAAGAAATCCAAAGATTGAGAGCTTTCTTGGTTATTGGTATAGATGCCGGGAAAGGCTTCTAAAGTAACAAGTCCTCGTTTATGAGTGGTTTCCGAAGAAATCCACCACGTACCGTATTTCAGTCTATAACAGATTTGAATGTCTTGCAGAGGCCCCGCATATTTGTATGATGAGCTGACGGTGACAAAAGAATCTCCTATCGCGGGGCCTGGGGCGATTGCCCTAGTCGCCACCCCCAAAGGCCGCCTCTGTCCTGACAGACCATCATTTTACTGTGGGAGGAAATCTGAGTCATGCAGGGGTCTTCCCAGACTGTCTTAAGACTGCTGTAGTTAAACCCCTGCTCAAGAAAAGTAATCTCGACTCTTCTGTTTTTGACAATTTTAGCCCTATTTCTAACCTTCCTTTCTTAAGTAAAATCCTAGGAAAGGTAGGCATTATACAGCTAAATGATCACCTGAATAAACATTCTGTTCTTGACAAGTTTTAGTCAGGTTTTAGAACAAATCACAGTACAGAAACTGCACTCGTTAAAGTAGTAAATGACTTGCGGGTAAATGCAGACAGAGGCGGTTTATCTGTTCTCATCCTCTTAGATCTAAGTGCTGCATTTGATACCATTGATCACAATATGCTTAGAAATCACCTTAGTCAATGGGTGGGCCTCTCTAGCAGTGACTTAAATTGGTTTGAGCCTACTAACAGGTAGAAAATTCTTTGTCAGTTGTGGTAGTTATACTTCGAAGACACATGATATTATATATAGTTAGGTCCATAAATATTTGGACAGAGACAACTTTTTTCTAATTTTGGTTCTGTAGATTACCACAATGAATTTTAAATGAAACAACTCAGATGCAGTTGAAATGCAGACTTTCAGCTTTAATTCAGTGGGGTGAACAAAACGATTGCATAAAAATGTGAGGCAACTAAAGCATTTTTTAACACAATCCCTTCATTTCAGGGGCTCAAAAGTAATTGGACAATTGACTCAAAGGCTATTTCATGGGCAGGTGTGGGCAAGTCCGTCATTATGAATTGAGCAGATAAAAGGCCTGGAGTTGATTTGAGGTGTGGTGCTTGCATGTGGAAGATTTTGCTGTGAACAGACAACATGCAGTCAAAGGAGCTCTCCATGTAGGTGAAAGAAGCCGTCCTTAATCTGTGAAAACAGAAAAAACCCATCCGAGAAATTGCTACAATATTACGAGTGGCAAAATCTACAGTTTGATACATCCTGAGAAAGAAAGCAAGCACTGGTGAACTCAGCAACACAAAAAGACCTGGATGTCCACGGAAGACAGCAGTGGTGGATGATCGCAGAATCATTTCCACGGTGAAGAGAAACCCCTTCACAACAGCCAACCAAGTGAACAACACTCTCCAGGGGGTAGGCGTATCAATATCCAAGTCTACCATAAAGAGAAGACTGCATGAAAGTAAATACAGAGGGTGCATTGCAAGGTGCAAGCCACTCATAAGCCTCAAGAATAGAAAGGCTAGATTGGACTTTGCTAAAGAACATCTAAATAAAAGCCAGCACAGTTCTGGAAAAACATTCTTTGGACAGATGAAACCAAGATCAACCTCTACCAGAATGATGGCAAGAAAATAGTATGGAGAAGGCGTGGAACAGCTCATTATCCAAAGCATATCACATCATCTGTAAAACACGGTGGAGGCAGTGTGATGGCTTGGGTGTGCATGGCTGCCAGTGGCACTGGGACACTAAGGTTTATTGATGATGTGACACAGGACAGAAGCAGCCGAATGAATTCTGAGGTGTTCAGGACATACTGTCTGCTCAAATCCAGCTAAATGCAGTCAAGTTGATTGGGCAGCGTTTCATGATACAGATGGACAATGACTCAAAACATACAGCCAAAGCAACCCAGGAGTTTATTAAAGCAAAGAAGTGGAAAATTCTTGAATGGCCAAGTCAGTCACCTGATCTTAACCCAATTGAGCAGGCATTTCACTTGTTGAAGACTAAACTTCAGACAGAAAGGCCTACAAACAAACAGCAACTGAAAGCCGCTGCAGTAAAGGCCTGGCAGAGCATTAAAAAGGAGGAAACCCAGCATCCGGTGATGTGCATAAGTTCAAGACTTCAGGCTGTCATTGCCAGCAAAAGGTTTTCAACCAAGTATTAGAAATGAACATTTTATTTCCAGTTATTTAATTTGTACAATTACTTTTGAGCCCCTGAAATGAAGGGATTGTGTTAAAAATACTTTAGTTCTCTCCCATTTTATGCAATCTTTTTGTTCACCCCACTGAATTAAAACTGAAAGTCTGCACTTCAACTGCATCTGAGTTGTTTCATTTAAAATTCATTATGGTAATGTACAGAACCAAAATTAGAAAAAAGTTGTCTCTGTCCAAATATTTATGGACCTAACTGTATGGTGTTCCACAAGGATCTATTCTGGGTCCGCTGCACTTTTCGATCTACATGCTTCCATTAGGTCAGATTATTTCAAGGCATAATTTAACTTACCACAACTATGCTGACGACACACAACTGTATTTATCAATAGCGCCTGATGACCCCCGACTGTCTTGGTTCACTGACACAATGTCTTACTTGTGTTTCTGAATGGATGAGTAGTAATTTTCTCTAAATAAGGAGATAACAGAAATCTTAGTTATTGGCAAAATAAACTTGATCCATTGGTCTTAAAAGTCAAAACAGAGATAAAGAATTTAGGGGTAATTATTGACTCTGACTTGAATTTTAAATCACATATTATTCAGATTACTAGGACAGCATTTTTTCTCATCAGAAATATAGCAAAAGTTAGATCCATTATAACTTTGCAAGACTGAATAATTAGTTCAAACTTTTGTTTTCAGTCAGCTAGATTACTATAACGCACTCCTCTCGGGACTATTCAAAAAAGACATCAATCGATTGCAACTAGTGCAGAATCCATCTGCTAGAATCTTAACTAGCAAAAGAAAATCTGAGCACATCTCTCCAGTTTTGATGTCACTACATTGGTTACCCGTACCATGTAGAATTGACTTTAAAAATCTGATTATCGTTTATAAATCCTTAAATAATCTTGCTCCATTCTATATCTTGGAATGCCTCTCACCTTACACTCCAAATCGTAACCTTAGATCTTCAAATGAGTGTCTACTTAGAATTCCAAAAGCTAAACATAAGAAGTGGTGAGGCGGCCTTCTGCTGTTATGCACCTAAAATCTGGAATAGCTGACTGATAGAAATTAACCAGGTTAATATGGTGGAGCACTTTTAAAAAACTGCTAAAACCCATTATTTTAACATTGCTTTCTCATAGCTTCATTTTATTGTAACCCAGATATTCTGAATGTGCATTTAATTTTCATTTTTATTATGGCTCCACAATTCATACTAACCCCTACCTTCTCTGCTGTTCTTTTACCAGTTTTCTGTGGTGGTGATCTGCGCCACAACTACCTGATCAAGGCACCATACAGACTCATGAATTGAAGGTCAGATTTCACAAGACCCATCATCATCTAATTCTCCTACGTGAAGCCTGAAAACCATGAGACCGACTGAGATCATTTATGTTAGGTAGAATGCCCAGTGGGAGCTGGGTGGTCTTGTGGCCTCAGAACCACTGCAGATTTTGTTTTTTTTGTTTTTTTCTGGCCCTCTGGGTTTTTTTTTTCTGTCCACTTGGCCATCAGACCATACTTTATTCTTTGTTACTTAGTATTGCCTAATCTTATTTTTATGTATGTATGTATGTATTTATTTATTTATTTAAAACTTTTCTTTCTTCATCTTGTAAAGCACTTTGAGCTACATCATTTGTATGAAAACATGCTATATAAATAAATGTTGTTGTTGTTGTGTGTGAACAAGGGGATGTCTGCAAATTTACACAACTCAAGCCAGCTGCCTGAATGTGTCTTTTAAAAGGGGCTGGGAGGACAATATATTACGGATCACTTAATTCATTTGAAATTGGAGGATGGCTGAAAAGTGAGGCCCTGTTACCATCGTGGGTAACTTATTAGATGTAGTCAATCTTTAAAGAAGGTTAATAACAGGACTGTAGCACAGCAGGTAAATGGTTAATATTAACTGAAATTTGTGGAATTTTCAGCTTTGGAGATTTTTACCATTGTGTTTTATTATTATTGCCTATTGAATAAATAAAATACTGATCACAAAAAAGTCAGATTGAGGCTCTCACCCAGGCGTCTCCAGGGGCAGCAGGTTTTTGCTCACAGGGAAATTCTCAATGGACATCTTTGTTTAGATATGTTTATTTAATGTGAACCTTCCCCGCCACTCACCCCCTTGCATTTCCCGGATTATTTAGAAATGCATGTGATTAAGTAAGCCAAATTTATAATGTTTTTGAAGCATGTGCTACGGCTTGATTTCACCTAAGCTACCTACTCATTATCTGAAAACTAAACCAGAAGGGCACTCTAATTAAAGAGCCCCATAACCCTGCACTCAACAGTGTGATGTTTTAATGAACAGTCATAGTTCAGTTCTCCATCCACCCATTTCTAAACCTATTTTATCCAATTATAGAGTCGGGGAAGAGGTTGACATTATTTTCATATTGCAACCACCTTCACCTCTTTAGACTTGAATTAAATTAAAAGGAAAAAGACTAAAAAACAAACAAGGACTATATGCTATCTGAATGTACATTTTCAGAGAGCCAGGGTTGGTATTTCTGCTAAGCAGACCCAGGATTTCTTCACACTGTTATTTATTTCACATACCTCACAGAGTGGTAGCCCACAAAATACACGTCTTGTTCACATATGCAGAGAAAAAATTCAGCCTGCAGGAAGAGATCATGTCTGTGTTTTTATTGTAGAAGAGACAGAAAATTACTGTGTGTGCTTCTCTTTATATTACTCATTTCTAAAAAGACACCTAATTTTACAGGAGTAATTGATTAAAGACACAACATAGTAGTCAACAATTTTGTTACTGACAACTATTTATAAATGACTGGATTTAATAATTAACATGTAAGATGAACATTTTGTTACTACTGAGTCAGATGTTCCCAGAAGTCAAGTGTACCAGTCCTGTGTGCATTTTATTCAAAGCTGTTAAGATGTGCCAAGCAAACCACTACCTCCAGTAATACACACAGTCATGACCAGACTCAATATTGCACACGATCAAATGCATTGCTTGAAAATTTTTAAAGTCTAAAATACCTTTGTGACAGAAAGACATTAGAGAAAGACAAACAGTTTATGGTTAAAATACAATTGCATCCTCAGTAAGGGTGCATGCATAAGACAATGCAGCAGGTGACGCACAACACTCACCCATTACGATGAGCAAAAGCATCTGTTTAATGTCACCAAGATGGTCAAGAGCTATGTCAAAGAATGTTTTGTACCTCTGCTATGTTTTCCTGTGTAAGGATTGGCATTAACACAAAACAGTACATTCCAATTCCATTTTTGTGTTTTTTACTTTTATATACTAAAGTTCTAATGCCTTTATCTATCTGTCTTAAAGTGTCTTTCATAGCTCTATATGTATAGTATATTGCATTTTTCTATCTATCTATCACTTCATTTTCTTTCCTTCCAATTGACATGAAATAAAATGACAATATGAAATGAAGTAGATATCCTATATCTTATACTGTATATCTAGAAGTATATATCCATACATTACACAACCCAGCTATATCCTAACAACAGGGTCATGGGGGTCTGCTGGAGCCAATCCCGGCCAACACAGGGCGCAAGGCAGGAAACAAACTCCAGGCAGGGCGCCAGCCCACCACAGTTGAAGTATATACCTTCTAGGAAAATAAGATTATTAAGACTATTCAATATAGAGGGTAGGATCCCTGAAATGTTCTACAAAATATATCACTTAGATCAACAACTGTATATTTGATTCTGTATTGCGCAGATTCATTTATTTTTTCCACCTTTTAATTCAGTCAGTTATAAATTAATCATTATTTAGTATCCTTCAATGACTGCAGAATCAAAATGTATTTTACAAAGCAAATATTATGAACAATTCAGTTATGGTTCCTTTTGTATGGCTAGATTTTGATATGTTCAGTCTTGCATCACCTCTAGCTGTATGGTGTTATGTCTTTTGGAATAATCTACTCTACAAGTTTGATCTTCAGTATTAAGATTACCTCAGGTTTGTACCTGACAGATGACATGAAATATCTACTCTCTGAAGTTGTTATTCTTAAATCACATTTAACATGGTGGCTGTTATTCTTGAATCAGTATTTAATATGGTTGGTACACTAGATGGTTAATAGTTAAACTATTACGGAGATTGAATTGTGTAAATGAAAGAAATACAGTAGGATTGGCATACAGTAACCAGAGCATCTGCAAAGAACTGTAAGAATGAGATGTTGAAACAGTGATGGGCATCATTAACACCATGCAGTTTTAAAAAAATAAGTATCACTACAGGCACTAAGTGCAACAGCTCTTCACGACATGCCAGTCTACCAATGTACTAGGATTACAAAAATTTTAAAAACTTATAATAATCATTTTGACTTCATTATCATTTAGATTCTCTACTCACATGCATCTATTAGTATTTCACTTTGCATTAATGCACCTCTTCCCTTAAGATGCTTTTCAGCAGGTTACAGAAGACTTTAGCCTTTTCCTGTGCACCAGGTAGTTAGAACTGTGAACAGATGATGATGACTGAAGAGCATAGACAGTTCAGTGCCATTAGAGAGGACAACATAACACAAATCAGACTCATTGTGTGTTATACTACATAATAGGAAAGTTGATTCCTTTATGATGTCGGTGTTTTTTTATAGATGACTAGCCATCCCCCACGGCTTTGCCCACGTATTAGTGAAACAGAACGGTGAGGAGAGCTCTGCCTGGCTCCCCACTCCTGACGTCACACTTCCCCCTCCCTTCGGTCACAACCTCTGCCTCGGATTTGCGCTAATAAATTGGTACCACAAGCGAACTATGATACTTAACGCAATGAGGAAGTTGCAAAATCAACAAAATGTTCAAGCAAATTATAAGAGAAAACCTGATCTAAATCTGTTAAGTGCTTTTCTCGTGAAAAGCGGACAGACATACAAACAGGACTAAAAAACTATAAGAAATTTTACGCTTGGACCACCTATGGGCCAAGGGTAACCTACATTCCAAATTTCAAGTCCCAAGTCCTAATGGTTCGGGAGATATCGTGATGAGTAAGTCAGTGGTATTTGGCTTTTATATATATATATATATATATAGATTCCATGAATATGAATATGGCCAAAGGCTGAGATCAACAACAGGACAGCAAACTCTGAATTGGCTTTCTTCTATACTGACCTTGTCCTGTTATGTTGTGTGGGAAAATAGTGAGTAGAAGAATGGTTTAAAGATAAAGCTACATACATTGTCATGTAGATTCTTTCTATACCCATTTTTTAATCTCTATGAAAAAGAATTAAAGAACAGTACTTAGTAAAATTACTCAGTCCATCCATTTGTTTAATTCATTTATTCCATCACGGGGTCACATACCTGTTTCAGCAGCATTAGACACACCCAAATCCGGATTACCTGAACCCAAGTCCCAGAAGCAGCTACCCAAGATGCCCATGATATATAAACTGTATATATTAACTTCTAGTAAAGCCTTTCGTCAGCTTTTCTTAAAGGTGAATTGAAGCCTAATTGCACAATAAAGACTTGCATACATTTATTTTAAAGCACTGAGCTGATTTCACACTTGAAGGCAAATAGCAATAAATTATTTTAAGATTCTGAAGAAAACAGAAAGAGCTTTGGAATTCATACGCTGACCAACTCAACATGCCCTTCAAATAAAGCAGACTTCTTTTACAATACACTATGATTATGCTTATTTTAATTATATAGCACCATTCCCATTCATCTCTGTTAGAATGTCTAAATTATAAACATTAAATGCATTATGAATGTGCTTTAAACGTAACCTATTATTTACTTCTGGTGAGATGTTTAAGGCAAATTGACATTAATTGCTTCATAATTATTTTATTTCAACCTACTATTTTAACAGGGTGGTTTTTAAAACTACTATTCAAGGACATCACCACCAAATAAGAGATTTCTTTATGTTCTTTTGCCTGGAGATAATTCTCCTTTTCTGAACATTTAACATGTATACAATATCTGACATCTCCAGCTGTCTAAGAAAGAAATGTGCTCCTCAAAGGGGGTGCAATAATCAGTTAGCCTGACAGCAACATAATGCTTCTTTTATTATGGACATTTACTATGTTTATGTCCAAATATTTCTTTACTTTGTTTCCTCCTACATCTCAAAGACATAAAGGTTAGGTTAACTAATGACCCTAAACTCACCCTATATGAGTGTGTGCGTGAGTGTGCCACTAAGGTGGCCAGTTACTTAGAGAATGGATAGATGGGTGTCTACTTCATTACTAATATATAAAAATTAACAGATGGACATTTTATTAGTGCAGCATGATTGCAGTGGACAATGGCACTGCCTCTCAGCTCCAAGAGGCTGAGTTTGAATCCCAGTCCAATCACTATCTGTGCGGATTTGCATGTTCTTCTCATTTCCACATGAGCTTTTCCTCACGAATCCTAAATATGTCTTTGTTTGATTAACTGTTCACTCTATAAATTGGTCAAGATGTGAGTGAATGTAGATGTGACTGTCAGTAAGTGTATAAAGGTGACTGACTCAGTCACTCACTCATCAACAGAACACAGAACATATACAGGAGGTGGACACTGTTCATAGTTCTCAATATTGGTTTTTTTTTTGCCTGTTCTTATCTGTACAGTGCTTAAAATGTTGAGTTTATTCCATGGGACACATATATGTGTAGCCTGTAAACATCAAGGCTGTATTTAATAAGCTAAAGGAAACCATGATTCAGTGTAAAATGCTTTTGATCTAAACTATCCAAAACATTGTACAAGGTTACAGGTCAAAGCATTACACTCAAATCAGGTTGAAGCTACCACTCTTACAGGATCTGCTACAGGGTGTAATTACATTTGTATCCAAAATTCCAATTCTTCTTCTTTCGGCTGCTCCTATTAGGGGTTGCTACAGCAAATATTTTTTTTCTCATATCTTCCTTTCCTCTGCATCTTGCTCTGTCACAACCTATTTGAATTCAAAAGAATAGTTTCCTCTAAAAATGTGTGTTGGCGATGACCATCAACAAAAGCAAAGTCATTAGGAAAAAACTGATCTACAGCAGGAATATTTTAGTTACATGCAATCATAAGTGGCATGTTCAGAAATGGGCAGCAAGGCGTTGCCTCCGAGTTAAGAAGACCAGGGAGACCAGTAAGAAGTCCATTCTCTGGGTCTTCCCTGCATGGAGTTTGCATCTTCTCCCTGTGTCTGTGGGCGTTTCCTCCCACAGTTCATGGACATACAGATTTGGTTAATTGGCAACACTGTGGTGTATGTTCACCCTGCCCAGTGCCCAATGCTGGCTGAGTTAGGCTCCAGCTCCTCCATGACCCTACTCAAGATTAAGTGGGCGCAGAAAATGGTATGGTATATTTAAGTGTAAGGAGCTCCACTGAATTAATAACAAACATATTGAAACGAACTGAGAAAGTTACATACTGTAATACTGCTGATACCTCCATTTAACCGTTGGCACTATAAACGAAGCCCATTGACTTAGGAAATTTCCTGCCTTAACGGAAATAATATTAATATAACCTGAAAAGTTTCAGGATGTTTTCAATGAGTAAAACGTTCTACAAAAATTATTTCTTTTAACTTAAAATGTATTATATTTTCCAACTTTTGTTTCACTGTTCATTTTACATTTTTTATCTCAAGTACAGTCAGAACCGCTAAGCAATCATTTGTAGGTTTTATATCATAATTTTCAACTTTGTCAAAAAAATGTTAAAAAGGCTGTTACTATATAATCTGCATTTCAGTGTCGATTTATACCCCCGTTTTCTGACTTTAACACAAAAGAGTTTTTAAAACGGAAGAACAGTTTATCAAACAGCTTGTGCGCTGTCAACTTCCTGACTCTATTGTCTTTTTTTATCAGTTTTTGTTTATGTATTAAACGACAAGCATTATTACGATTCAAATAATCACACCGCCCTTTGACGTCCCTCCCCCACTCACCGGAAGTAGCTTTAGGGCGCTTAGAAATGACGTCACACGAAAACGAGCGCTTGAAATTCTCGCGATTAGTTTAAAATTCGAAAATGTAGATTGTATAAAAAAAACTGACCACCCGAAAGAATTGAACGGTAGGTATATGTTCTCAGAAAACAAAGTAGTTTTATTATGAGTCGAATAGCCGTTAGTATATGTGCCTCCCTGAAGTCGCCTTTGTTGAATCGGTTTGGCACCGTTTAACTTTGAGCCGATGAGCTGCCTGAGCTTTTAGTGTGGCCGTTGAATTATAGTCTCAGTTCTGAAATGTAAATAGGCTCGTTTTTATCCATCTTTCATGCTTTCGTGTTCCTAGTTATATGATGTGACCGTGTAGTGTACGTAGCTATCATTTAACCGGCACGAATAGGCCTCGTCTGGCAGGGATTTGCCATTTCACTTTGATCGTAGAAGGTGGGGGTCGTTCTAGTTATTTTTATTTAGTAAGTCGTTTTGTTCTCACTGGGGACCTTCTAACACGTGTCAAAACGCATCTGTGCCACACGAATCATAATTTCCACCATCCAGATACTCGAGATGGTGAATCGAATTTAATCTGTGCTGGTTTTTATTGTAGTTTGCATGTCATATGTTTCAGTGTGCTTTGGTGATCGTCGGCTATAAAGAATTCGCCGGAGTGTAACGGATGAATTTGGCAAAACAGTTAGTGGTTTCAAGAGACCAGTGTTATGCACTATATGCTTTAACCTTACAACACTGTTTATGAAGTACAGCTTTCAAAGGGTCATTGTTTCATATAGCGCCTTTCTGCCGTTAGCCTCCGACGGTGTTTTACAAGTGTTTCGCAATGGCATTATTTAAATCTCACATCAGGAAGCGAGCATGCTGCATAAATAAAGTTCATGTCTCTCGCCTGCTCCTCTTTTTTTAAGTTTTTAAAATTACGAAAATATCACCTGATGTGCATCGTTTGTGCTTTGGGGGGGTCTTGCCCCAGTTGTCTGCATGTGTGGCTTCTGGCAACTTTTTGTTGAAAAATATACTATCTTTTTAATTTAGAATATGCTGTAGAAAGTATTAAGTGTAAATGTCACAACCTTTACAGTAGCAAATGACAAGATTTGACTTTTAAAAGTCGGTAGTATGTATTTGTTTATATGCATTTACATTTTCTCCTTTTTATGTTGTCTGAAGCTTTGTTTTAGTATTTAGTCAGACAATTGCTCCTTTCACAGGATATGAATGTGGGGAGGATGTGCCAGAAGTGGTCGTTCTTTTTTGTTTCAGTTTTCTTTTTTTGATATTGCATTTTTTTTTTGCATTTTTCTCTTTTTTTATTTTGACAGGATTGCAGCTACTTTAGTGTGCACAATGGCAGACAACGTTTCAGTTGAGGAAAGCAGCTCAAGTACACTTTTTGAAGTATTAATGAATGGAGCTTTTGATTCTAGTAACCTGCACAACATTTCTGATATTCTGGACTCTTCAAGCAAGAGCAGTTGTTCAGATTCTGCAGATTTATTTGTTCCTGAAACACCAAGGTATTCTGCCTTTTGTTTTGTTTCTCAGCAGTACCTACAATTCTGTGATTCATTCATCATTCTTTGCAGATAAGGTCATTTTTTTGTGTGTATAATATCTCTCATAATGAATTATAAGTTACATTTTTTTATTTTGTATTGTCCATCAATCCCTCGTTTTAATGCCTGCTGTGTAGATATTACATTTGTTTCACATTACATGACTAACTTTTCAGATTTTCTGGGGGACTTGTGTTAGTGCTGTGTTTAATTCTGTTTCTTAGCAGCTTAAACCGCCTTTCTGTTCAGGTGACTAAATGTAATTTGTTTGAGGTTAAGTTCAGTATTTTTCAAGTAAAAGATGTTTGTTCACACTCATGGCATATTTTCCCACATGAAATTGTGTTTTATAGTGAAGCATTTTTTTTTTTTTTTAACAAATTAAAGGCGACTGTTCTTGTGCTTTAAAGTACAAGTCATGAGGCAGGAATACAAGTGGGAAAGCAAAAAGCCTTAACTTACTGAAACAGCAAAATGTTCAATTTAAAAAAAAAATTCCTTTTGTGTGGCATCCTTGTGACAACAAAACTAGAAATAATTATTTTATTGTAAATTCCGATATAATCTAGATATAAATTTATAATATAATTTTTTGAGGTAAGAATGCATTTCACTTTTCGCTTTTTCTGATCACGGCTTACTTCATGGCTAGAGTTGAGACAACCCGATATACCCTCCGCATGAAGCTGTATTCTGCTTATAATCTTACTTTTGCCAGTGCTGCTGTTGTTTTTTTTTAACAGTTCTGTTCTACTTTGGCTTGTAATAACATAGAGATGTGCTCTTTCATCAAATTTTAATATTTTTTTACTAAACAGCATTTCCTTTTTGCCCATTACTTTCTTTGTTGTTTTTGTTATTATATGTAGCCTTCACAGCAAGATTCACACCGAGAGTGGCAGCATAGTGAAAAGCACACATAAAAGTTCACTGTACTTTGTACAAATAGCAGGCAATCTGTAAATATGTGGGGTGGTCATGTAAAACTCATACAGACAGGTCTGTGCTATCTTCAGAAGCTGGCATAAGAGCAGCTCCATGAACAGCAGCAGCACTGAAGGCTGGGGGACAAAGGTGTAAACGACAGGTACAGCACTTGCTGAGCCTGTATTATCCTGTTAAGAGGCTCTATTAGTGTGACTGATTACTAGTATAGTTTGTGTATTTGGTAGAAACATGCAGGTTGAAATTGTGTTTCTGATGTGTAGCTGTAAGGGGGGTACAAAGTGGCATACAGGCTTTCTCTGAGCCTGGTTGAGTGGAGTGAGGTGGGAGCAGGTGTCGCTGTATGGTGACAGCAGCCATTGAAATGAAGAAATAAGCTTCTGTATAGTGAAAGAATAAAAGTGATCACAAGTGTGCCTTTTTCAGTTATTCTTGCCTAGTTGTCTACAGAACATAGACAACAATTCACAAAAGGCATCAGCATTTAATGTCAGTAATCGCACTTGGCGATGACTTTCTGAGGTGAATCCACACCCCTGGCCATGAAAGTTGCTGCAAAAAATATGAGTGGCAGAGCAATGTGCACTGTCTCCTTTTAAAATGTCTGAATTTCACAATAGTGAATTGCTTTTTTTACCTTCTTAAAACATGGATATGGTAAAGATCCAAGAGCACAGTGGGAAAAGGATCTCTCGCTTAACATTTCGGAAAAGGAGTGGAAAGTAGCAATGCACAGAATTGACTCGCTCCATATGCGTAAAGAACCATAGAATTATTCAACTCCAAATGATGTATCGAGCACATCTTTCTCGTTTAAAATTGTCCAATTTGTTAAATTTGCTAACCTGCAAACATTGCAATCAAGTTCCGGCCTCATTGGGCCACATGTTTTGGGCCTGCACCAAATTAACATCATTCTGGACAAACATTTGTAAGTGCCTTTCAGACAGCCTTGGTGTCACAATCTCTCCTAATCCACTAACGGCTGTGCTCGGTGTACCTCCAGATGGGCTTAAAGTGGTGAAGGACAAACAAACTGTGATTGCCTTTACTACACTATTGGCACTTGGGATTCTTCCAGTTGAGCAAGATAAGTCTAACTCTCCTATTCTAAGTCAGTGTGTAACTGATGTTTTATATTATTTGAAATTGGGGGAAAAAATCAAATTTGCACTTGGAGCATCTGTACCAAACTTTTTCAAAAAGGATCGAATCAATAACATTTTAGAATAAGCATTTAAATTGAGGAAGCAGGTTCTCTCCCCTCTTTTACTCACTTTATCTTTACTAGCTTAAAGTTTTACTCTCATGGCCTAGCTCTTTTATTTGTTTCAAGCCTTTTTTTTTTTGTTAAACTTGAGTTATTTGTATTGAATGCTGTTTGATTATTTATAAAATCAGAAAATTAAACATGGATATGCTGTTTTATGATATATGTGCAATCTCTCAAGACACAATTAATAACATTTTTAACTTAAAAACTGGATGTATTCAGTACGTTTTTCATTCCGCTGTGGACCTGTGTATCCATTAGTCCTAGCTGCAGGAACAGACAAGGTATTTTTAAAATGTTTAAAAAAAGCATCACTTCAGAACTCGGTATTATGTGGCAAATCAATATATACCATGATTATGAGGAAATAACTGCAACTTGAAAAATGCCAAACTTATCTTTTAGCAGACACCAGTCTGAAGTTACCTACAGAAATATTGTAACACTGCATTTTTTTTCTGTAGGTATATGGTTGTATGCTCTATATTGTTTTCAAATGAATTGCTTCTGCTAGTAATTTTCAATTAAAGATTACATTTTCTCATGAAATAACTTTTTTTGACAGCCCAGTTTTTTCTAAAATGAAGTGTGGACAACAGAAGTATTTAAGGAGTGAAAACAATGTGAAAAATGAAGATCATTTTACCAATGTAAGTATACTTGATTAGAAACTGCTGCACAGAAATACATGATACTGAAGCTTGTCGCATGTGGTGAAATGAGTCTTTTGTCCACCTGTATAATACCTTTTACCTCCTTTTTTATTTCTGCAGTCAGTCTTCCAATGTTTGTGAGATCCATTCCTCATTTCCAAATGAGTCTAATAAGACTAATGATTGAAGAGACCATTTAATTTTAGGAATATTTAAATGTTTATTAATTCAATCCTGTTTATTAAAATAAACCATTCTTTCATGATTCAGTCTCCCCCTTGACTGTAAGCTCCCTAAACTGTTCCTTCAAGCTTCCACAATTTTGGCATCTGTACTATTGCTTAAGGTAGAATAATTGACCCCTGTAAAGGTACTTTAGATCAAAGTATTCAACCATGGTTGAAGAAAGTAGGTTGAGTACCTGGTGTATTTTTGATTTTAAATTTCATCTAGAAATATTTAAAACAAAAAAGGAAAGTAATTCTTCCTCTTAGCTGCTATTGATTTTTATTTTTTGGACTGCTTTATTCATAAATCTTAAACTTATGCTTTGTAAAAAAATTTAACTGTAAAATAAACACAGAACAGTTGTGCTTTTATTGGTTAACCCAAAATATGGTAGATCCACAGCTAAAGTGCGAGTACAGTAGATATTGAGGAATGCTAATTCATGGAGACATTGTTAAATCATCACTACTACAAAGCTAAATTTTGTTAAGATTACTGTCTGAGTTATTTGTAAGTATAAATGTTTTTATAAAAGGACTGTTTGATATGGAGGGATTGTGGTGAGAACATTGTTCTATCTGTCAATGTGATCAGAATGTTTTAAGCTTGACATCAGCAATTATACATTAGATAAAAGCTAAATACATTCTTCTTTTCAAGTCGGGCAGAAGGATACCAAGTTTTTTAATAAACTTTGGACTTTCTTGCATGTATGCTAAATTTATCAAGCCTGGAAAAGTAAAATAAGTTAATTTCTGCGATTTAATGTGGCCAGTTGAATGCATTAAAAAATATTGTCGCATCCAGGGCAGGCCTGGTGCTAGGGTTGGGTGATGTAGAAATAATCTTATGTTTTCATATCAGTTGATATATATCACTATATAAATCAAATCACTCTTTCTGTTACGCTTAAATGTTCCTTTTTACTCCTATGTGAGATGTGAAGATATAAGGTTAATTTTGGTTTAAATATTAATTCCTGTCAGACGTTGAACATAAGTGTACTATACAACTGTATTTCAAATAAATAAAACAGATATATATATAATAAACTAAAATTTTACTTCTGACCAGTCAAAAACTTCAAGTGTTACAGGAAACAAAATGCACAACTAAATTGGTGAATTCCAAATAAGTAAAATAGGTAATACAAAATGAAGTCTCAGTTTTGACCAGTCAAAAGATTTTAAATTTTCCAGGAGAATACACTAGATTTTTGTTGGTCAATTTCAGATGCATACAATCTTAAACCTAAAACTAAAATCTCAAGTTTTACAGGAGAAAACAAAGTAAATTATTTGGTCAGTTCCAAATAAATAAAGTAGGTATTAATACAAAATAAAGTCTCAAAAAATGGCTGGGAAACAAACCTACCAATAGGCAAACATTCTGTATGTATCCTCAGTACAAATTGAAGCAGCTTTCAAATGTAATATTCACTCAGTTGTGGTCAGCTTATGCTCCAAGGTAGAAGTCTGCACTGTGGTACTCGTGGGAGTATTGTGGGTGGGAGCTAGTTAGGGAAATTTAAAATTAAAACATATATTAATTCTCTCTGTATATATAATTAATTTGCCTAAGCAGTTAGGATGCATGCATGTACAGTCTTGCATACAGCCTTCTCAAGATTTTAAAGTCCGGAGACAGCCTTACATTCACAGCGGACAGCATTTAAAAAGGAGAATACAAGACTGAAAAATGGATGTCTTGACATTTGGCAATCATTTTCAATTGTTATTGATGGCTATGTCAACCAAGTACTTGCTGTGATAAATATACTAACATACAGTGAACATAAATCCGGCATCTCCGGTTTAAAGCTCCACATGTATGCAGTAGCAAAGGGTCCAACAAAACTGACATTCTTGCCAAACCTGACAAAAGTAGCAACTGACGCTAAAAGGAAAACTTGGGATAAATGAGCGGATTTTGTTTGGAAGAATATACACCCATACGACACAGTATCTGGTGGTGGCTATATTCAACCTGAGCAGTACCTAGTTGACATGGCAGACAAAATTAGAAAGTCTGAAGTTTAACAAGATACTGCCCTATCTGACAACTGTATTGTGGCATGTGGTAGAAAAGGCCAAAAACTATGTATGATATGCTAGAGACTGTTAATAATTATGGATGTGCTGTCACAATTGATATTTGGACCGTAAACTTTAAGGAAAACCTCTTTCATATCTGCTACCATCCATTAATTTGATGAGAGCTACAATATTGTGTCAAGGATGCTTTTTGTGACCCCGATTGAAGCAAGCATAATTAAAATGTGTGAAAACTTTGGCGCTTTACTGTTTGAAAACTTTTCAGAATTGACTGTTATTGATCGAGGAGCAAACACAATTGCTGCCTTGCACAGCCAAACCAGATTAAAGTGTACTGTTCACATTCTTAACACAATTCTTTGAAATGCTTTTACACCAGTAGTGATGGAGAAAGCACCCAAAGTTATCGGCTTCTGGCTATTGTAAAAAAAGTTAGGTATTTTAAACTTACTGGACAACAAGGCAAGCTTACAAGGTAACTCAAACAGGTCTGTGGAGACGAGTTATAGTGCTGAATTAATTACTGCAGCAATTTGACAATTAGTCGTATCAATTAAATTAAAGTGTATGTGAATTTCCCCTTGAGATGAATAAAGTATCTCCCTATCTATCTAGATCTCTCTATATCTATCGAAAGATAAAACTGTTTTCTCTTTTCTGAAACTGTTCAAAGATGCGATGACCAATTTCGAATCGGATATTACTGAAAGAATTTGTCAACAAACTGTTCAGCAGTTCACATTCTCTACAAAGTAGCAACATATCTCAGCCCAAAGCTTCTGTTTTTGTATATCTTTTAGCTAACAGGATTGCAAAGGTGCAGGTACAAGAAGAGATTTGTAAAAATTTGTAATAACTGGTTTGTAATGCAGTTACACTAAATTTAAAGAGTGCAGTGAAGTTCACTGGTCAGCTGTTACCAATGCCATCATTCATCTCAGATCTTGTGAGTAGACAAGGAGATGCCTGTATGTTCAGTGTTTTGTTTAGTTACAGTGTGCTTGTATTAATAAGCAAAAGGTACTTTGAGAAACTGCAGAGTGTTTATGCAACCAGTAATATGCCGACTGGTAAAGTGTATGTGTTAAGCTTAAACTAGTATGTGCAACTTGTACGTTGACAGCACCTATCTTCCGTCTCCATTCCACATTTTTGTGGAATGAATAACAGTGTTTAACATAGATCATACTTTAATTCAATATAAAATAGTAATTGGTTGCCTGTTTGCAAAGCTTTCACAAGACATGTTGCTTACACTGCTCTTTTTTTCTCCTCAGAAAAAGAGGTTCAGACTTGTGTTCAGAAATTACCACCTCCGTTTAATGAGATCATGTTAAATAGGCTTATCAACCATACATGAGTTTTTTCCTTAATGGAAGCAATTTGTTTCTGCAAGTGGGACTGGGACAAATGAGGCTATGTGTATGCAAGAGCGGAATGGTGTGCTTTGAGAGTGGGTGGGCATGGGTTTAAAAAAAATAAATAAATAAAAAATCCAAGACAAAAAAGAAATCCCATTAGTGCAGCACTTGCTTGGGCCCGACACTGTAAAGTCTTGCTTTGTGCATGCTCTAAATGATGATAGCACTGTTTCAGATGGTATAAAGGATTAATGGTATTCCTGTCTTTGTAGGAATATGCTTTTGACACAATTTGCAATGCACACTACTTTGCTTCTTGTCAGACTTTAAATAGCCAAAGTATCTCCACACTACCAACTTTCTCTGACCCTTTTTTTCAACAATGTTGTCTTTTGAGCCTTGGGATTTGTCCGTTGGGGTGACTTCTTTGGTAACACTGATTCCCATCTCCTCCCCACAACCCCATAGTTTTCATTATTATTTTCTGTTATTTTCTCTTTTATCTCGCTCCCACTCCTGACATACTGGTGTGCACTATGGAGTGCGATTACTGCCAAAAGTCCTTGTGCAAGGAAAATAAATTTTTGTAATCGCAACTGACATTTTGAGCACAATTTACAAGCGCAAGTTAACTTCAGGTGAACGTGCAGCCCAAACATTAGCACACGTGTTGTTGCCAGCTGCTATTATGATTAATACTGTGCGCGTCAGTCTAACCCGATGTGGCTGTAACTCTATTCCAGCCACATGTTTGGTTCGGTGCGACTCTATTCTCATTATCAATTACTTTTTGTGTTGTCTGTCAAAACATTGGTGGAATGAGTTCTTTGAAATTTCTATCAACTATGTCTTATCTTTCTACTGAAGAAAAGTTATTTTGCGATAATTATCTTATTTTATCGTCCAACCCTATCTGGTGCAATTCTAGAGAAAAGTCAAAGATGAATTTTTTTTTTCTTCCCATTTCATGTTTCTGTAAGAAGATCAAATCAATGTCATACTACTTGAGTGCAAAATAAATTATCTTTGAATGGGACTGAAACCAAAAAAAGTCTGTACTACCATGCCAGTCTGTCAGGTAGCTTGCAGTGCTGACTGCCCTAACATAAAGACAAAATTCTATGAAATAGAAGTATGATTATCCCTATCCATTATTGTAGTTTACAGCATCTTCTCTAATTTATGCATAGAATGTAACATAATTGCCCAAGTAATGAATGGTGTCGGTTTTTAGGTAAGATAGCTGCTACGGAGGGCTTTTTGCATGTCAGAAGCAAATGTGTACAGCAGTGCTTTCCAGCCTTTTTTCCTGTGGTGGCACACTTTTTGTAACTAATAAAATCCCAAGGCACATCACGATTCTACGAAATACAAAGACATTAACAGGGTTCCCATGCGTCCTGGAAAACCTGAAAATTTTGAGGGATATTTTCCAGTCATTGAAAAGACCCGGAAACTGATCGAAATGGACAAATGTCCTGGAAATAATCTTTCTTGTCCTGGAATTTTATTTCTGGTTTCGCTTTTTAATTTTTCTGTTTGAAACAGCTTGCTGTTCGTAAGTCTAGATATGATGACAGCTGAGCTAGGTCGTGGCCTCTGCTGCGCAATGTCTCCACCTACTGAGACATGTATAGACAATTATATTTGAGTTTTGACCCTCGTTTCTCTAGCTTGTCAGTAGCTGACAGGAGAACAGAACATCAGTTCATCACTTGAAATTTCTGCTGAGTGCATGACTGTAAGTATGACCACAGTGCATATGGTGCAATTGACAGTTTTGTTACTTCATACTGTCTAATGTGGACCCAGGTCACATATTAAACATGTTGATGCTAATTTCTGTTAGCCTGTTAATGGCAATTCCTATTAGGTGTTAGCATAGTGCTAATTGTCTGACGGTAATCAGAATCAAGAATACTTTATTGATCCCGGAGGAAATTGCTTAATCAATTTAAAATCATTTTGTAAGCCTACGTGGTCCCATTGTTAAGCAAATAAATTCAGTGAAACAAACCTAAAACAGCACGATAACAGTCTTAAAAAGAATTAGACTAAGAGCTACTGCCTTCATTTAAAACAAATAGGGCTTAGGCTACTTGAAGCCTACATCTAAATGCCTGTTCTTGTGTGTTTGTGTAGGTTCGTGTGATATCCTTGCAGCCGAGCAATCGCCACACAATAAATATTTGGCTTGTGCCGTTTATTTGCACAACTGAACACGCTTAACAGCTCCTGGCTCAACTTCTTATTCTAGCTTGCTTCCATTATTCCACAGAACGTTAGCTCCCTCTAGAGGAATTATATGGGTATGCTTTCACATTAAGTTTACCACAGTTAGTCTACAGAAACTCTGTACTGGATCAGCATTTCTATTTAGCCTACATTTTTGTACATTACTGTATTTAATGTTTTTGACACTAATAGGCAGTGTTGCAGGAAAAATAGTAGCCTATAATGGTTAATTTAGAGAATGTATTTCTAATTACAGAAGTGAGGGAAAGCAGAATCATGTCAAGGAGGTGTACGTTTAAGGAGGAATGAAAGATAAATCCTGAGTTCAGGGACTGGATAGGACATGTGACAGATAATGTACATCGGGCATACTGCAAGATATGCAAGAAAGCTTTTGATGTAGGCAACATGGGCATTTCTGCTGTTAAAAGCCATGCCGAAGGACAGAGACACAAGAGGGTCATGTCAAGTCAAGGCACAGGACCACGCATGACTGATTTCATCAATCAATCAATCAATCTCCCACCCCCCAAAATTCTGAAGCTAGCAGACAGGCAGCAGAATCAGAGAGTCAAGGAAGCAACGAGGTCCAGCCATCAACTTCTGTAACTCCACCTTAAGCTACACCCACAATCGGAGCTCATTTTTCAAGTGAAGCTGTTTTAGAAGCAGAGATCCGCTGGGTGATTAAAGTGGCCCTTTCCAAACATTCTTTCAATTCCTGTTCAGATATGGGTTCATTGTTTCACCTGATTTTGCCCAAAAATTCTCAAGTGGTGCAACAAAAGCAGTAATGCACATGGCATGCCTAGATCCAGTTACTATGATCAGCGATGAAAGGCGTGCCATCGCCATGTTGGAGAAGCTCTTATAGCTGCTTCTTAACGCCAAATGGCATACAGCAGAGGACTGTGACCAAATCCTGAGTGAGTACAAGATGTTCCTCACTGAGATGGTGCAGCACCATAAGGAGGAATTTGAAGGGTATAGAAGTAGCTCCTGTGGGCTGGACACATTCATGGGAAGATTTGCTGGTGACAAAGCAGAGTACGCTATTCTGTGGAAATCAATAAAAGACCTGTTCACATTGTCACATGGGCAACCAGCGGTCAAAAGAGGGTACTCTGTGAATAAGGACATGCTGGTTACAAATCTGAAAGGAAGGATTCTGATGTCTCTTTGCCTAATCCAAAATTCTTTGGCTGGTGGCTCATTTGATGGAGTATTGCCAAAGCCCCTCTTGCAGCATTGCAGAAATGCCAGGATGTGATATGTCCAATACCTTGATGATGGGGAAAAAAAGAAGAAAAAGGAAACTGAAAATGACAAGCAAAGAGAAGAGCTCCGCTCTGAAATCACAAAAGAGACAGAAAATAATCACTAGCATTGAGGCAATGCAAGAAGAAGCAGATGCAATGGCAGAGAAGGCTGAGAGAAAACTGAACTTTTACACTGCTCACAAAATCTAATGCCTGTTGTAAAAGTGTTGCTGAAAAACAGAAAGAGGTCATCGGTCTGGATGCAGTTTTATCAGACCTCAAGGAGCAACGCCAGCATTGTTTCTAAACCTAGGCCTACACCAGATGCCTTTTTCATAGGTTACACTACAGTGATTTATATATTGTTTGTTTTTTTTTCCAATATACTGGAGTTCAGGCTCTTATCCTTTTGTTCCTAGTATTCTTTCTAGTTTAGCCAAGTTTTCAACTTGGGGAATTGATGGCAAGGCAATCGTGATTTAAAATGGATGTATTTTGCTTCTTTTCCCACAAAGATAAGTTCTTTATTATAATCTTTGTCGTTAACTTATGTAAATTCTACAGCTGCTGTATTCCCAGTAAAGCCACCAGTTGAAAGTTAACTCTGACTTTGTTTTGTCGCGTGCCAATTGTTGCATATATTAGTGCTATAGGCATCATACACATGATATAGGCAATAAACTGGCTTTATGCAGTTTTGTTTAATACAAACATTGTACATAAATTTATTCGATACAATGACATAATATGTAATATGCAAGTAACTTTTACTGAATGAAATTAGGTCACTATGGTAGCCTATTTCATGGTGTGATCAACAGCTCTATACTGAACATTATGGAATTTCTCAGTATATGTCAGTGTTTGGATAATTTTCCACAATCCAAGAGGCATTTATTTCTTTAAAAGAGTTTTGCAGTTTAAAACAGTTTGTAACAAGAGGTCAAACAACTCCATTATACATCAGTGCATTAATTGGTGTTGCCTTTATGTAATTTAGCATATCGGTGACACTAAGTCCCTGCATAATCAAAGAGAAATTAAAATGGCGTTAAGCCTGCGACTAAAGTGTATGACTGTATGACCATATCCTGTCATGAATTTCTGGAAAAAGCTCCTGGAAATGTCCTGGAAAATGTTTCCTTAAAGAGTAGGAACCCTGCATTAAGTATCATACATGTGCTAAATTGTCTTGACTACCAGGGATACCATCAAAAAAATCGGTTTGGCGATTGGCATTTGCTGACACAGCACTTAGTGAGCATTCGTTTGCCCACTTTACCTTGGCCCTGCAAGGCTCCATGGCGAACATGCACCCTGGTTGGTGGACTCTCTACATGTCTCCTGGCTGCTGCAGTGGTTTCTTAAGTGCTGTGTCTGCAAAATGGCGATCGCAGAGCTGCTTTTATGTCAGCTTTTCCAGGTAGTCCTGTCCTCCTCAAAGTTTTTTTTTTTTGGATTTAATTTTATTAAAATCGCATAACATTCTATACAAATCAAGTTTTACAAAAATAGATTTGAAAACAAATCAACCCCCACCCCTGAGAGAGAGAGAGAGCTTGGCCAGCAGAGAAAAACTTTAAGCTAGTAAAGATAAGTAAATAGATAAATGAATAACGATAAATGGAGTAAAATAGGGGTGATAACCTGCTTCCTCAATTTAAATGCTTATTCTAAAATGTTATTGATTAGATCCTGCCAGGTTTTGAAAATGTTTGGTACAGATCCTCGAACTGCCAATTTTGATTTTTTTTCCAATTTCAAATCATATATTACATCAGTTACCCACTGACTTAGAATAAGAGTGTTAGGATTCTTCCAGTTGAGCACAATAAGTCTACTTGCCAATAGTGTAGTAAAGGCAATTACAGTTTGTCGTCCTCCACTTTAGGCCGATCTGGAAGTACCCCAAACACAGCTGTTAATGAATTAGGAGGGATTGTGACACCAAGGGTGTCTAAAATCATTCTGGACCAACATTTTTAAATGCCTTTCAATTTGATGCACATCCAAAACATATGGCCCAGTGAGGCTGGAACTTGATTGCAGCGTTCGCAGGTTGGGTCTTGTCCTGGCCCAGTGAGGCTGGAATTTGATTGCATAGTTTGCAGGTTGGGTCTTGTCCTGGAAACATTTTGGACGCTTTAAGCGAGATAGCTGTGCCCAATATATAATTTAGAGTTGAATAATTCTATGTTTTGCGCATATGGAGCTCGAGTGAATTCTTTGTGTTGCTATCTGTCACTCCTCTTCTGAGATGTTTAGTGAGTGATCCTTTTCCCACTATAATTTTGGATCTTTGAAAGGGAGGGACTGTAAAATAGTTTTATATATTACGGAAATGCTTTCCCCTAATGTGATTTGGGAGACGTTCCGTGACAAGACCCTGAAGGTTGTTGAGGGTTGTGTTTGTGTTACCGGTGTTCCCAGAAGGAGGTGTTTCATCTTGCAGGGCACCCTGGATATCATTGAGAGGAGTCGCAGCGCACGGCTCAATGGCAACTCTGGTCTATACCGTGAACTGAGAAGGACGGCTGCGAGGGCTCGGAGGGCAGATAAAGAGAGGCATCTGTTAGAGGAATTTGTGAGCAAGACACACCATCTGTGGTCTAGCGACCCACATCCTGCTTACAGAGGAATGAAAGCGTTACGCACATCTGAATCTGTTCCTCAGAGAGTCGCAGTCAGGGAAACTGATGGAATGGTCCTTTAGGATGACACTGCAGTTGTGACCCACTGGGCTGGCTACTTTGAGCAGTTGTTCAAAGCTGATCCTCTGGCTAGGACGTTGGATATCTCTGGGTCCACGGTTCTTGACGCTGATCCTCCAATTAGCTGTGAACCACCCAGTCTCACTGAAATTACACAGGTGGTGAACCAGCTGATTGCAGCAACTACAGGGGGGATAACATCACTCTTGGTGCTGGGTAAGGTCCTTGCTAGGGTCATCCTCAATAGGATCTGTGATCACTTGCTCACCTACCATCGACCGGAACAGTCTGGTTTTACGCCTAAGAAGTCTACAATCGACCGCATCCTGGCACTGATGGTTCTCATGGAGCGCAAACGTGAATATCGACAGAATTCCTTTGCAGCCTTTGTCGATTTTCGCAAAGTGTTCAACTCAGTTGATCGAGCTGCCCTGTGGGAAATCCTGAGGGTTCACGGGATCCCCTCGAGGTTGCTGGATATCATGGCTGGCCTGTACACTGGTACTGCGAGTGCTGTGGAGAGTGGAGACAGGACCTCAGCGTTTTTCCCAGTTGATTCTGAGGTTTGTCAGGGGTGTGTTCTTGCTCCTACTCTGTTCAGTGCTTGTATGTATTGGGTGTTGTGGGGTCCAGCGGCTGAGGGGCATCTCTTGGTGAAGAAAGATTCACGGATCTTGACTTTGCTGACGATGCTGTGATCTTCGCTGAGTCAATGGAGGCTCTGATCGGGGCGCTCGAGAGAGTTAGTGAGGAGTCAGTGTGTCTGGGCTTGTGAGTGTCCTGGATAATACCCAAGATCCAGGCCTTTAATGACCTCTTGGGCATAGCCATCAGCAGTGTGTCTGTTTGCGGAGAGAATGTTGACCTTGTTGAGAGGTTTACTTACCTTGGCAGTGACATTCATGTCTCTGGTGACTCTTCCTGTGAAGTCAGTAGATGGATTGGGAGAACATGGGGGGTCATGAGGTCGCTGGAAAGGGGTGTGTGGCGTTCCTGATATCTATGCAAAAGGACGAAGGTCCAAGTCTTTAGAGTCCTGGGGCCTTATTCATAAACTGCGTACGCACAGAAATGTTGCGTAAGAACGTTTCCACTTTCAAATCGCGATGTAAAAACCTAAACTTGGTGTAAAGCCACGCACATTTCCACGGTACCTCATACCCTGTCGTACGCAAGTTCTCCGCTCGGTTTTGCAGACTGGCAGCACCCAGCGTCAAAGCAGTGCTACTGTTCCTGTGTGGTTTATTTTTCATTTTCAGATCCACATTACTGACGCGGCTTTTTTAAGATGAAGATTAAGATTTTTAAGATGAAATGTAGCAAAATATGTTATACAGATAAAACTTTAACTTCATTTAAATAATCTATATTGTTAATAATTAAAGCCGGTGTTGCTACGCAAGCAAGGATCTGGCGCTCCACTCATGATTTTTAATGCCTCGCTCTGTATGCTTCACTGGGACTGGCGTAAAGGATTGAAATATCTTCGTAGTACATGTTTAATTATTCTATGTTCCTTAAAAGTTTTGAAGAATCGATGTTATAGGCTTACAAGTGGCTTAACGTCTATTACAAAGCTGATTGTGTGGGGATCGGTTACTTGGAGAAAGAAAAGGAAGGACAGGAATTGAAGGATAGTAAGTTTGAAAGAGATAGTACTGCAGGGACGGCCTTAGGCATGTGCAAACTGTGCACCTGTACAGGGCCGCCAAGCCAATATATATTAAATATAAAACAGAAAGAGAAAATAATGACACAGCTAAAAACGCAGCGGCAAGTTTCGGCAAAAGTTAAACGCTTGTGTTATAAGCACGAGGCGGCTATGCAATGTCCGCAACGGACGTAGCCTTCCGCCGTGCATAAGATACCATATTAGTGGGTGAAGGGGCCACCGATTCTTTCTCTGCCCAGGGCCGCCCCGGAGTACTCCTGCAATAAACTTTCATTGAAGGTCGCGCACAGTCACTGCACCACTGTGAAACCCATGTTTAATAACATGCTTTAACTCCTATCATCATGAAAATGATATCCCGTATACATCTCAGTATTTTAGTTATTCAGAGAGCTGTAATATCTCTAATGTAATAGATTCTGTGTCCTGTCGGAGGAAGAGAGCCGGTTTAGGAAGCGCATAGTGATTCACACACACAGAGCCCATAGAAGAACACATACAAAACAAAGCATTTAACGTGCTACTTTAATTAGAGAAACTGATTAAACGGTTTTAAGATGAAGTTTATGATGATCTACTTTAATAACAAAATAAACTACGTGATTAAAGTGGAAATTTCGAGATTGAAGTTGACATTTCATGCTTTTTCCCCACTGTGTGCCTTTTTTTTCGTCTCTGTACCCTAATAAGCTTTCATATGACACTCAGATGTTGGGCTGCGACTCGCCTTTTCACGGCGACTTTGATATCTGTCAACTTATTTTTTATTTCAGGCACTGTGCGACTTTGAACTTGAGCTATGTCAGTATATCAACTTCCTTTTGTTGTTTATACCAATGTTTAAACCAACAAATAGTATGTTTTTCCTTGCCTCCACTTGGTATTTGCTGAAATTCTTCCATTTTCCCTCTTGCTTTTCCCATTGTCTTTTCACAGGACATGGAACTTAAGGGCTATTTATATTGATTTGCATATTCAAAGGGGTGTAATTCTGGGAGGAGTTGGGCGGGACAGCAGACGCGTACACAAGCGTTACTTTTCATGCTGACCAGAATTTATGTAGCAGAAGAACGCGGATGTTGGCGAATGCACAGATTTATGCATCTGGATTTTTCTGTGCATAAGCACATTTTGGCTTTTGTGCTTACGTCCTATTATAGTGTGAGTTCTACGCACGGCGTTATGCATGAGGACCTTGGTGCTTCCTGTCTTGCTAGACATGGATGCTATCCAGTGACCTGAGATGAAGACTGGACTCCTTTGGTACTCTGTCTCTGGAAAATCCTTGGGTACCATTGGTTTGACTTTGTGTCGAATGAGAGGTTGCTCATGGAGTCCCAAATGAGGCACATTACTTGCATTGTGAGGGAGCGTCAGTTACGGCACTATGGCCATGTGGTGCATTTGCCAGAGGGTGATCTGGCTCGTAAGATCCTCATTGTTGGGGACCCGTGTGGCTGCACCAGGCCAAGGGGTCGCCCACTTAACATGTGGCTGCGGCAGATGGAGGGTCATTTCCAGAGGGTGGGACTGGACCGCGTGTCTGCCTGT
Source organism: Polypterus senegalus (assembly GCF_016835505.1). Lineage (NCBI taxonomy): Eukaryota > Metazoa > Chordata > Cladistia > Polypteriformes > Polypteridae > Polypterus > Polypterus senegalus. The sequence continues at coordinate 107,229,674 of NC_053161.1, forward strand.
GGGGTTGCAAGCAGGGATCCCGAGTTGTTTTGCCATGTAGTGGGTGTGGCAACACACTGTACCAGTGCATGCTCCCCAACTTGACTTGACATGTCTTCTCTACTGTCCTCAAGACTGATCAGTATTTTTTTGGCATAGAGGTAGGTGGGAGGTGAGGAAAATTGGTCAGGTTCTGTTTAACAAAGTTTCTAATTTGGAGGTAGTAAAAGAAATGTATTGCTGGAAAGTTTACACTTGGAGTGTAATTTTTCGTAGGATGCAAAGATGTTGTCTATGTACAGATCTCTAAGTGATTCATTCCCGCATGTTTTCCAGACATTAAAAACTGCATACGTTTGTGAGGGATGAAAAAGGTGGTTCTCATGCAGAGGTGCCACAGATAAAAGCTTCTCTATCTTAAAATACTTCCTACATTGGTTCCATATTCTGAGAGAGTGATGCACAATTCGGTTTTTAGTATATTGGTGACAACTTGTATTTATCGGGGTACAAAGCAAGGAATATAAAGAAGTGCTGCATGATTTTATTTCTATTGCTAACCAAGCCTGTGTATGTTCCTCTATTTGTGTCCATGTCCAGGGTTTTATATTTTGTATATTTGCTGCCCAGTAATAAAATTGAAAGTTGGGCAGAGCCATGCCACCTTCTCTCTTAGGTCTTGTGTAGGGTCACCCTTTGGATACATGGAGTCCTCGGACAGATCTTGACCACCTAACTAGTGCGCTTCTCTCATGTCAGGACCCAGGAGCATTACACTATTGTTTCCACAGAACACCAGTTGAAAAACCAGACATTGGGGTTGGCGAGCGAAGCCCACTAGTGTACTGAATACAATTATCAAGTCATTGAGGATGGTATTTGTGATGTTTTAACCCAAGTTTTTAATGTATACCATTTAGGACATTTATACTTTCAATTACTAGGGGGCAAAGCCAACCCCCGTGTTTAGTTTTCAGGATACACACCTGTAAGATTTTATTTTTTTTTTCTTTGAATTGTTGCTATTTCATTAGTTTCACTTTTATTTCCAAACTTCTGTAAAAACAATATTTGGAATCTTTCGTGTCCCAATATGCTGAATCTTTTAAATGAGGTCTGTGAGACTTGTGTTTAATGACTTTGTACCTTAATTTAAGATAAGTTTCTCTGTTTGGAATTTCAGAACTTTTTTTTTTTTTTGCAAAGGAAACAATAAATGCATGTGAATTAAACCCCATTTTAAAAATTTTTTGACTTAAACAAATTTCCTTTTGTTTGTGTCAATGCAATCTCTTGGCTCCAAGTCTCATGTTTACGGTCCCCGCGAGACGGTCTTTTTTGTCTTGCGGGTCTTTTTAAAATATCTTTCGAGAACTTCTGAGAAGATGATGTATCGCTGCCTTGCTATTACATTCCAGGATTTTTTTTTATATATAGAGAGATGTCAGTCTTTATTAGTGCATTCAAAATCTACAGTCGTTTCAACCATTTTGGTTTTACTTTGACACGTCTGTTTTATATACTATATTAATTTTAGAATTAACACAATTTTTGTTGGTGCTTATTTTTTGTAGGTGCCTATAATACCTTGGTTTCTTTCTTATTGCCGTCTTTTTATTTTACCTTTTTAGGAAGATATTCAAATTTAGGTTGTAGTTGCTCAAGTAGTATTTTATTAAAAGCTTGGGTTTTCGGTTTATTAAGTTTAAGCTATGCTATTCAGTTTTTTAAAATTCCTTTTGTGTCTACATTATTTTTCTGATTCAGTGTATTTACTTTATGATTTAAGTACTTATTTGATGTTTAAACTAGGGGGCTTTGCCCTGCTCGCTTCTCTTGCCAAACCTCCCAGCCCGCGGTGCGCGCCAGACGCTTCACGTCTGTGCCGCTCGTGTATGTGAATTTCACTTTCACCAAACAACAAATCTTTTAATTCTCGTGGATTTACTTAGTTTAAATCCGAACAATATATTCAGTCTTTTTTTTCACTCTTCTGTTATTTCATCGAGTAATAATTTCCATTTGTTTGCGCTACTGCGATCATTTACTAACATTTTTAATCCTTTCCTTATCTCTAACTTAATCTGCAACTGTATCGCTCCAGCGTTTTTGAATTCTTTATGAAGTTCTACATTGTCATCTACTCTTTGTCTTATTTCCAGCCCCGGGCATGGTTAAATCTCTTGGCACAAAGCCTCATCTCGCAGGACATGAAAGTATCTCTCTGAAAAAGTCGCATCGCGTCTCGTCCTAGGCTGAAAAGTCTTGTCTCGTCCCAGGATTTGTTTTTTTATTATAATGGAGAGATTTTTTTTTTTTTTAATGTTCAATGCGATTTAATCATGCATGATTAATTACATTCAATGATGCGATTTAAATAGTTAATTTTTATTGATTCCCAACATAATATGCATACCCTAATGGAATCTATGAAAGCTATACCAAAAATGTCTATTTACTGTAATTTTGTCATACTTTCCTCTGTACCATATGTGGAAATGGTATATTGTAACTATTTCATTTCTATAGGTCCCTTTGACAGTACTAGGTATTAAAAAGTGTCAGATGTAGTTCTCCTGGTGTGCTGCATTTTTATTTGTATTTTAGTTTTAACTATTAGTTTGTGTAATTTTTACTGCAGTGTAATTTAGTTTGCTGTTTAAGTAACATTGCATGGTAAATACTTTTGTGTTAAAGAAGACTGCTTAGATGCCTTAGTGTTCTAGGTATATCTCAATGACTTAGAAATTCATGAAGAGGCAAAAAGTATTCAGAGAGCATAAAAATACTGTGCAAGACAAATTAAAATTTTTTCAGGTGATTATTAAATTTATATTTTTTATTGCAGGGTTTTTCTCATAGCATTGCCAACAAACAGAAAATGATTATTAGTAAGGACACAAGCACATCAAGTTTTATTCAGGAATCTCCAAAAATAAAACGAAGAAGAATTGATCTGCTTGATAATCCCCGGCAGCCAAATATTAAGGACAATGAAAAACCTAGCTGTAGCACTTCAGCAAACATCGGCTGTCCATTAAATGGACCTTTGTCTTCTTGCTTCTTGATGGATTCAGGAACATCTACATCCAGGGACATGTTGCCTGGTGTTTCATGTTCACGTCATGGTATTCAACAAAAGTCTTATAATTTCGAGCTTTTACTGGAGGGGGAAAGACTTGTCACACGTGCTTTGCTCAAAGATGTGGAAAAACCTATATCTGCAAGTCATCGATTGGAAGCACATAAAACTGGAAAGTCTGTTTCAAAATCAAAAAGGCAAATGCAAGTTGGTAAAACTGAATCCCTATCCAGCATAACAAACAATGTTGCATTGAATAAATCTAGCAGAGGATCACCAACGGCTAGTTGTTCTACCGCAGCTGAGATGTCTAGCTCCAGTGGAGACTCAAAAAGGCATAATCTAACCAAAGGTAAAAATAATTAAAAAAAAAAAAAAAGCTTTGAGAGTACAGGTGTGACATGATCGGTTTCCTATTGGTGTTCATAACTCCAAATATGAACTTATAGTAAGAATGTATGTTAATGGAAATAATGGCAAATATGCTAATGCTTTATTACTTATTTTACAGAAAAACATTTGTTTTTTTGCTCTACTCATTTTTTTAATATTGTACATGCCATCTTTGACGAGGGATTGCTCAGGGTGTTCCCCCCCCCACCCGTCCCAGCAGCTATACTTCCTGAGACAACACAGTTGGGATATGTACTTGGGGTACTGGGATTTACAAGCCACATCTTCCACAAATCGGCTAAATGGCCAGTTGCTAATTGTTTTGCTGCTGAAAGTTACTTTTAGTAACGTGGACTAAATGGTAACAAAGGTCCACCTCTAACCTTTGTGGATAACTGGTAATTTTGGAAGGAAAAGTCTGTCTCTTCCTCTGATTTAATTTTATGTCATCATGTTTTGTGACATGCACAGCTTTGAGAATAAACAATGTGTCAAGGGTAGTGATGGGCATTATTAGCTGTCCTTTGTTATGACATTTTTGTATTAGTACAGTGTGTATTTGACAAATTTTAAAAACCAATGGAGGCTGTCAATAAATTGAGTTTTTGTAAATGCAGGACAGAATCATAACTTCCGTAGAAGTCATTTGTCACCTAAGAATAATGAAAAAGAGGAGTTGATAATCATAGATGACGACGATGACAGTGATGATTGTGCTGTACGTGCAGCTCAGATAGAAGAAGATAGAGCCTTTGCTCTAAGTCTTCAGGTATGTATGTGTTAAGTGTATCTTTAACTTTTTTCTTCTTTGCTCTTAAAAATATATTTTGGATTATTTAGAAATACAACCACTAATCGAGGGATATTAATAACACTGATGGAAATTTTTTTTTTTTTTTTTATTCTTTTGCAACAAATTTTATTATATAGTTGGGTGTTAATATCTCATGTATGCCTATCTCGGAGAGAGGCAAGACAGATATGAATCAAACAACATTTATTTATATAGCACATTTTCATACAAAAATTAAATGTAGCTCAAAGTGCTTTACAAAATGAAGAATAGAAAAATAGACACAATAAAAAATAAAAATAAGTCAACATTAATTAACACAGAATAATTAAGGTCCGATGGCCAGGGTGGACAGAAAAAAAAATAAAATCTGCAGGGATTCCAGACCAAGAGACTGCCCAGTCCCCTCTGGGCAATCTACCTAACATAAATCAAACAGTCCTCTTTGTATTTAGGGTTCTCATGGAAGGACTTGATGATGATGATGGTCACGTAGACTTCTGGCTTTCAGTCCATCAATGTTGGAGCATCATGATGCTTTGAGTAGGTGGTGGTGGCGCAGGCCGCCACCACAAAGAAACCAGAAAAAGAAACAGAAGAGAGAGTTGGGGTCAGTACGGATTTTGGAGCCACTATGAATAGTTATTATGATGAATTGAACATACAGAGTATCAGTATTAAGTTAAAGTGAAGTTATAAAAAGGCCATGTTAAAGTAATGTGTTTTCAGCAGTGTTTTAAAGTGCTCTACTGTATTAGCCTGGTGAATTCCTATTGGCAGGCTATTCCAGATTTTAGGTGCATAACAGCAGAAGGCCGCCTCACCACTTCTTTTAAGTTTAGCTTTTGGAATTCTAAGGAGACACTCATTTGAGGATCTAAGGTTACGATTTGGAATATAAGGTGTCAGACATTCCGATATATAAGATGGAGCGAGATTATTTAAGGCTTTATAAACCATAAGCAGTATTTTAAAGTCAATCCTGAATGACACAGGCAACCAGTGTAGTGACATCAAAACTGGAGAAATGTGTTCGGATTTTCTTTTCCTAGTTAGGATTCTAGCAGCTGCATTCTGCACTCGTTGCAAGTGATTTATGTCTTTTTTGGGTAGTCCTGAGAGGAGTGTGTTACAGTAATCTAGTCTACTGAAAACAAAAGCGTGAATTAATTTCTCAGCATCTTTCAATGATATAAGAGGTCTAACTTTTGCTATGTTTCTTAAGTGAAAAAATGCTGTCCTAGTGGTCTGATGAATATGCGATTTAAAATTCAGATTACAGTCAACAGTTACCCCTAAATTTTTTACTTCCGTCTTAACTTTTAATCCTAATGCATCAAGTTTATTTCTGATAACCTCATTGAATCCATTATTGCCAATTACTAAAATTTCAGTTTTCTCTTTATTTAGTTTGAGAAAATTACTATTCATCCATTCAGAAATACCAGTAAGACATTGTGTTAGTTGGAGTCATCAGGTGCTATTGATGAGTACAGCTGTGTGTCATCAGCATAGCTGTGGTAGCTCACGTTGTAACCTGAGATAATCTGACCTAACGGAAGCATGTAGATTGAGAACAGCAGCGGACCCAGGATAGAGCCTTGTGGAACACCATATCATGATATCATATGTCTTTGAGTTGTGATTACCACAACTCACAAAGAATTTTCTACCTGCCAGGTAGGATTCAAACCAATTTAAGACACTGCCAGAGAGGCCCACCCATTGACTAAGGCGATTTCTAAGAATATTGTGATCAATGGTGTCAAATGCAGCACTCAGATCTAAGAGGATGAGAACAGATAAATGGCCTCTGTCTGCATTTACCCACAAGTCATTTACTACTTTAACGAGTGCAGTTTCTGTGCTGTGATTTGTTCTAAAACCTGACTGAAATGTATCAAGAATAGCATGTTTATTGAGGTGGTCATTTAACTGCATAATGACTGCCTTCTCTAGAATTTTACTTAAGAAGGGCAGGTTAGAGATGGGTCTAAAATTTTCAAAAGCAGAGGGGTCAAGATTATTTTTCTTGAGCAGGGGTTTAACTACAGCAGTCTTAAGACAGTCTGGGAAGACCCCCGTATCTAATGACGAATTTACTATGTCAAGAATATTGTCAATTAGCACGCCTGATACTTTGAAAAACCTTGTTGGTATTGGGTCAAGGACGCAGGTGGAGGGTTTCAGTTGAAAGATTATACTATGTAATTCAGGTAAATCTATCCTGGTGAAAGATTTAATTTGTTTATAATGGAGTACCGGGCTTTGGAGGTTCTGCAGTGTTGGGGAGATATACAATGTTATCTCTAATATCATTAATTTTTTTTATTGAAAAATACAGCTATGTTCTCACAGGTTTCACTGGAAGTATTCTTGGGGCATTCCTTTGTGTTACCTGGGTTTAACAGACGATCAATTGTTGAAAATAAGACTCTGGGATTACTAGCATTGTTATTTATAATATTAGAGAAATAGCAGCCTCTCAAGGCGGACTGTGTTATTGTATTCTGTTATTTTAACCTTCAATATCTCATAATGGATAGTTAGTTTAGTTTTCCTCCATTTACGCTCAGCTCTACGACATGTTCTTTTAAATCAGACACTCTTTGGGTCTTCCATGGAATACATGCTAGAAGATTTTTAACTGTCTTTTCAGGTGCAACTATGTCAACAGCAGCTCTTACTTTAGAATTAAAGTTTTCCACTTTACTATTTACATTATCCTCGCTATTATAGTTGGCACTATAAACGGACTGATTGCTTAGAATGTTTGTAAGTTTTAAAGCTGCTGATGAGTCAAAGAAGCGTTTTTTAACAAAATGCTTCTCATGAGTGTTTTCTATCTTTATTTCTACATTAAATAGTAGAAGGAAATGGTCTGATAGACCGATATCAATGACCTGCTTTATATCAACTTTAAGTCCTTTAGCAATCACTAAGTCTAACGTGTGACCTGCTTTATGTGTAGGTTGATTAACGAGCTGTCTCAAATCAAAAGAGTCCAGGAGGTTCATGAATTCTTTTACTTTTGGTCACACTGATTGTCGATATGAAAGTTAAAGTCGCCAACTATTAAGAGTGTGTCATAGTTCGTAATTAAAATTGACATTAAGTCAGAGAATTCCTCAAAGAAAGACGCGTTATATTTAGGAGGTCTATACACGGATAATACTAGAACATGAGAATCTCCATGAATAACAACGGTGAGATACTCAAAGTACTTAAATTTACCAAAACTAACATCTTTACATTTTAACCGGCTCGAGTAAATGTTTGCCAAGCCACCCCCCTTTTTTCCCTGGCGGTCTGCATGAGTAAAACTGTAATCCGGATACGCAGATGAATGAATAACAAAGACAGAATCCCATGCAGCTGGGAGTTGTGTATGCTTTGTCTATATTTGCATGTATTAACTTGTACATATGCGTATATTTGAGTGTATGTTTCGATAGAATGGCCTGTTGTCCAAAGTTGAATCCTGTTTTTCCGTAAGTGCAACCAGCACAGACTCCTTGGGTTCCTTGCATCTTTATGTGGAGTAAGTGAGAACCGTGTAGAATACTCTTGTCAATTTCGTAATTAGAAGCCAGGCCCAGCCGATAATGAAACGTGGAATTTTAATTATATTGCTTGTTGGTGATTTCATTCTTCCAAGACACATCTTTATCACTTTTGTAGATCTTTCATTTTCTGTGATTATCCATATTCTGTGGTCCAGAACAAATGTGTACCTTGTGGTCCTTCCCTTTTCTCTCATCTATTTCAAAATATATTAACATAGATACTTAAACCTTGTCTATATTCATAATTAAAATGGAAGCACATTAACCTCATTATTAACCGATGGCTAGTGAAGAAAATAGGCAACAATTAAGACCTTAATGCAGCTATTTAAAACTAAAATAGGCAATTTACGGCTCTGAATCATAACCAACAAGTTTAAAACTAAACACAAAAAACAAATATTGGTTTATTAGTAAATTGGTTCTGATTAGAAATTTGCTTAAAGAAAAAATCTGCAGCCACTCTGAACCTCCAGGATCGGCGTTGAGTACCCCTGCTCTGGAGAATTTTGTGATATTTAATTACAATGATACGGATCTGTTTTTTTTTTTTTTTTATCTCTGAGTTTGTCTAGAATTTTGTGTTTTGTTGTTTAGGAACTGTATGATTTAAATTATTGATGGAGTTGGTTACTTTGCAAACACAAAATAAATCATTTTAAAATAAATGTTGAGGAAATAATATACTTTTTTGTGAAATTCAAAATTGCACATTTGCTTTATGCAGCAACCAAGTGATGTATTTTTAAACATTGTAACTGTAGTTTCTGGCTTTAATTATGTTTGTATAGTTGAATTAATTGATACTTTCAGGTTACAGTGTAGTATATTAAGCTGTTTTTCCTTTTGCTCAATATGTTTGAAAATTTTCAAACTGCAAAATGTTGACAGGTTACTTGCCAACTTTGCTAACCAAACTTAGAAGCTTTGAGTGTTTTTTTTTTTTTTAAAACGTCTGTAATCTGCACTTACTGTAAAAATTTTTTTTTTTTTTTAGGCAGTATTTGACAGCGAATTGGAGAGTGAACCATCTGTAAGTATGAAAGTGCTTATGTCAAAACAAATGTAAAAAATGATTGTAATTAGTATTAAAAATACTTTTAAGAAAAATTCTATTGGTGTGGTTCAGGGTCTTTAAAATAGTACAGTAAGACTTCGGTTCATAACCATAATTCGTTCCAAAACTCGGTCGTGAACCGAAGCAACTTCCCCCATAGGACTGTATGTAAATACAATTAATCCGTTCCAGACCATACGAACTGTATGTAAATATATATATTTAAGTTTTTAAGCACAAATATAGTTAATTAAACCATAGAATGAACACCATAATAGTAAACTAAATGTAAAAACATTGAATAACACTGAGAAAACCTTGAACAATAGAGAAAACTAACACTGCAATAGTTTGCGCTATAGAGCTACCAACTGCCGGCTAAAAGCACTTTTTAAATGAGTTTTAAGCACAGGGAAAAAAATGAACATTTGAAAAAATCCGTAATTTGATAAACCACCAAGAAAAATAACATTGCAACCATGCACGCTATGAACAGATTGCTGGAAACAGAAGTGAAAACAAAATCAAGCCCAGTGCATTCTTTAACTGCCCTCCTACCTTAAGGCCGGAATTATACTTCACACTACGCGACACATGCTGCAGCGGACGCTCCTGCTACGCAAGCGTTGTAGTGTTCATACTTGTGCGCGCGCTTTACGTAAATCTGGAGGAATCCACCAGGTGGCAGTGCGAGAAATTATCACGGTGAGAACATGTTCGGCTTCTCTGTGTTGTGAATTGCCTAGAACACCTATTAAATTGTGATGACACTTTACCGCAATATCTCTGAAAAGGATGTTTATCGATTAAATCCATCAATCCAGGGACGTGTCCATTCCAGAAAGCATTGGGCACGAGTGAGAAACAGTCCCTTAATGAGGCCTCAGCTCATCGCAAGGTGACTACAAGCACACACATACACTAGCGTCATTTTAGTGGCCCCAAATCTGCATATCTTTGGAAGGAAACCGGAGCACAGTGTGGAATACAAGCAGGAAATACCAGCAACAACTCCCTGCGAGACAGCAGTGCTATTGCTCCGCCACTGTGACACCCCCATGTGTGTAATTATTCCCCCATGTGTGTATTTATTAACAGTATTCATTATTTAAATGAAATATATGTAAAATGTAACACACATTTTAATGCATTTCATCATGAAAGTGATATCAAGTATAAATCTAAAGATTCTAAATGTGCAGAGAGTTGGAATATCATACATTTAATTTGTTCTGTGTGGAGATCTGTTGCTGCTTTCCGCTGCTGAAGCAAAATGCCGACATACAGATGCATTCGTGGCGCTTTTATATTCAAGCGTCGCATATTCCCGATCGTAATGACACGATACATTTTAAAAATATCACATACCATCTTTTGTGCTGTCTGTTTTTTTTTTTTTTACTTTACCTTCTGTCCGGTCCAAGAAGCTCGTAGCGATTAAAAACTGGGATGATGTTTACGACGGTCTGCCTGTGTGTGTGCGCGCGCACGTGTGCCTCTCTCGCGCTGCCTGTGTGTGCACGCACTCTCTTCTCACTCGCTCTCACTCTTGCTATCTCTCTCTCTTGCACGCTGCACAGGGAGAGACTGTACAAACCGAAAGGGAAACTGGCTTGTTCGTATACCGAGTGTGTGTTTGGCGAACTTTTTGGTCGTAAACCGAGTTGTACGTGTACTAGGACGTTCGTGAACCGAGGTTCCACTGTATTTACAAATATGTTATGACACCCTTAAATCCATATTAAGCAATGCAGATTTAAACAGCCTCCAAGCTCAATACATGTTTTGTGTCTGATCTAGCTTAAATGGACCAGGACAGTTGAAATTAAAATGTTTCATTCATTGTGATATCAACTACAATTAATTAACATTAACGTTATCTAAATGTGGTAGAATGTTGTGGACAGCACAGGAAGCCAAATCATCCTTTTCTTCTTCTTCATATTGTGAGGTTTCTGAACTCTTTTATGATCCCCCAAACTCCCCACACAACGGGAACGACACGCTGAAGTGCGTCCGAAGCGCGATTGCCGCATCTGTGTAAGATTGTTTGACCGGAGCAGGACAACAGCAGGCTTACAGCGCTGCAGTGAAATGCCTGAGAAGCAAATCGTAAAAGATTGTGGTTGCGCTATAAGTCCCTGTCTTGCACCCCAAAACACGAGGCTTAGTCTCAATACTTTAGCAAAACCAGCTTTATTCATTCAGCTTGAAACAGGAACAGCAGGGTTCTTTATTGTAGCGTGATCTACCACTTTCCTATACTCGGACACAGCAGTCAGAAAGCACGGTGGTGCAGTGGTTCGTTCTATTTTCTGTACAACTCCTAGAGTCTTCATGTGATTCCCAAAATACAAACAATCTAAATGCAATTGCAACATTTTCTAAGTATGCTTTGGCTTATTTTCACACCACAAAGTGCATGTTACTTGAATCAGCAGCTCTGAACTAGTGCAGTGTATTAGTAAGTCTCTGCGTGCGTGCGTGTGTGTGTGTGCATTCTGTGAGTGAAAGGTGTCCTGATAATGATTGGTTCAAGCCACTGGATGAAGCTGCTGAAATGGCCTGCTCCTTCCTGCAATTGTGCAATGGAGGTGGAAAGTATGTCTTAATTAATGGAATGGGTATCTGCAGTGTTCTGTTTTCCTAACAGTCATTTTTAAGTTTTGAAATGATAAATTCTTTCCTTCTCTATGGAAAGGAAAATAAGAAAAATTGTGTACTTAGGCAGGGTCAGAAATTTTAAATCTTTGTGTTTGACAGTTATTTTTTTAATATATAAAAACTATATTGAATAAACTGTTTTCACATAACATAGTTTACATGTTAAGTAGTCTGTTTTGTGTATTTTATTTCACGTTGTTATTGACAACATGTGATAGTATAATATTGAAGTATTTGAACCCAGGATGTTCAAACAATGAGGTGGAAGTACATACGATCCCACCACCATGCATACATACGATCCCACCACCATGCAACCTTCTTTAGTAATACCTAGTTTTAATTCATAGTTACAGGGCATGTTTTGCACTTAAACTTACCAATATGCTAATATATTTATAGGCTTTTTTTCGTGAAAAGTTTTGTTTGGGGGTTGTTGGGAATAATTTTTTTGACCTTTTTCTTTTTTTTTTTGAGATTTCCTTCAACCAGATGTTACTGGCCTTGATTTGTTTAGCAGTGATCTAAAAGAGAGCTAGAAAGCTATTTAAATGTACCATGTGATTGTATGTGTCTATAATGCAATAACACATAATTGGATTTTTTTTCTGTGTGTGTGAGAAAATTGTGATCAGTCTTATCAGGGAATTCATTGTAATCTACAATGTCTCATCATATACTGTATATACTGGCATCTTAGTGCCCATTTACACCTAAATGTTTTTCTAGAGTTTTAAAACTAGATCAGAATGCTTCTAAACCACTTGAGAAGTTACTTTCAATTAAATGAGACTTGTTTCCATTTAAGTGTTTTAGCAGTGAGCTGTTTTGTTTTTAAAAAAAAAAAAAAAAACTCTTTCTTGCAGCAGTGTTTGAGCATTTTCAGCCAAATGCTTGTTCCATTTAAATCCATGGTAATGTTCATAAAAAAACTGGTAAAATAGAATAAAAGCATTCTGAAAGCATTTTTACAGGAAGTCAATCCATCTTCCCGAATAAAGCAGCTGATTGAAACAAAAAAAATGGCAGTTTTGTCCTGCATTGGTCTTCTAGCGACAGCTATTGAGAGACAGATTGAGGTACATAGCTTGTGTTAAAAAATTTCAAAAAAAGTTATAGGTATACAATGAGTTTTAATTAGATTAAAGTTTAGAACAGCTGTTTTGACTAGTAGGCAGAGTAGTACCACAGAGCTCTTCCTAACAACACCATATGGGATTTGCATGTGCCCACAATTAACAACTTTTCACCTTTATCCATCCCCATTCTGAGTCCCCAGAAGAACTTTGGCTGCTGCACTGCCAGACCACACTGTTTCAAAATATCTTTAGCAAATAACTTAAAAGTAAAAACCTAAACAGATATTGTTTTATTATGTTTCTGTTACTTGATTGCACACAACCCACTTTTTTTTTTTTTTGCTTGGCTATGCAACTGAGCCCTGAAAATGATTAGTACACCACCCACCATACGTGCTTCTTGCCTCACACCCAATGTTGCTATTATAATCACTGTCTGCCAGTATTCCTAAATTTGATAGATTAAATTTACCACTCAGCCCATGCAGCATGTAGCCCATTCTTGCGAAATAATGCAATATTTTGTTTTCCACATACTGTATCACAATAAGCTTATGTGCGTATCAACACCCATGTGTTATCCTGGGATTTTTCAGGATGCTGCCGGCTTTATAGAGAGTCCAGAATGTTCCTCTAAATATTTTTAGTCATGATGTAGCAACACCTGCTGTTCAGTACTGTGATTGGCAGGGTTACAAGCACTAGTCATAGAAGATGTTCTGGAAGCACGACAACAACCTTATAGCCTACAAATTGGAAATGGAAACTTACCCTGCAAAACACTCAAGGTGCACAAAATAAGCCTGAAGAACTTTAAAACGCTCAAGTTTAAATATTAATAAAAGAAGCAAACAAAAAATATTTTAATCAAAATTATTTAATACCAGAAGCTGCTTTAGTGTGTGTGTTTTTTGGTAAAGGTTTCTTCATTTATTATTTTGTAACCAGTCTTTAAATCTTCTGATAGTACAGTGAAGATGGGGCTGTATTTCATCTTGTGTGATCCGTGTTAATGCTTTACTTTCTGTTGGGTGACTATTGCCTGAATTACTTCCAAACAATTGTAGGGGCTGGGGGGGGCAGCATTTACATAGCTGAAAGAAATTTGTTAGAATGTTATATCAGATAATATAAGAACATTCTGTGAATGTTTATTATTGTATCTACGTGGTGTCTCTTGTTTTTACATACTGTTTCAAATAAATTCTGCTGAATTTTCACTTCCCCCCTTTTTTTTTCTTTTTTTTTTTTCTTCATTTTTCATTAGACAGCACCAGAACCTGTAATAGAGTTCTGTTGCATTCCAGGCTGTTCTGTTAATGCTCCCAGGGAGTTTGGGTACTGCTCAAGACCAGGATGCAGTGAAAGTGGTGTCTTGCGACACAGTGCTCCTAGAACCTTTGACCATCATTTGGTGATGTTTCAAAGTTCTGCAGGTGAGAAGATTGATGGAGAACTTTAATCTCTTACCTGACTGAAATAACTGATGTCAAAATCTAAATGGTGTAATGTCCTCAAAAGACTTCTGGGATGTTTTGCTTCCCCTCACTGTTTAGGCTAAGTTTCTGTGATAGTCATAATTTTATATTGATATTTGTTTCTTTGATTATGATCTCAAACTGTTCATTTTTAAGAAATACATCAGAGGATTACATTTTAAAGTACTACTCTAGCAACAGAGAGTATGTGTGGTTCAGTATGCATCCATGTATAAAGAGGGAAATGGCATCAATCTAATCTGCTCTTAAAAAAAAAAAAAAAAAGATTAAAAACACACTAACAATTATGTTAGCTGTTTACGGTAGCAAGGTTTTAAAGAAATTAAACATTTTTAAAATGTACATAACCCCTTAAAGTGTGGTGGTGTTGTTATTGTTATTTACGGTTCAGCTTGCAGAAAAAATTACCCTGTTAATGCAGGGTCTGCAGCTCTTAGTCAGTTTGCACTCTCTTACTCTAATGCACAGTTTTCACTGAGGGAAGTAGACTATGCTAAATAAATAGAAAAAAAATCTTATTTTTTTGAATAGATGGATCTTTTTGTCCCCAGAGGGGAGGCTTTTTATAGAAGTTCTTTAAATACGTACACACATATAAATAGATAAATATGTACACACACAGAGCATGGTCTGAACACACACCAGAATGGCTAAAAAGAAAAAACTTCTGACTTGGCAGTCACAGTGATGGTGAGGAATTATGCTGGCGTATTGCTGCTGTTGTTATAAAGGAACCCTGTAGCATTTCTTGACACACTTCTGCAAAGTAATTCATTGACTGAAAGTACTCGGTGTTAGTGTGTCTGAGAGAGGATGTGTTGAATTGTTCATATTGTCACTCGGGTTTATTTTCATTCCCTCCTTTGCTCCTACCTCCAGGGAGTCCAGAGTGTGTCCCATAACTGAGCCTGTCCTCTTAATTAACTTGCTGATTTGGGTGGGGGTCTCCTGAAGTGATGTTAGCACAGCATACCATTTCTGAGAAAACTGCATTGGCCATCATAGAGTTGTGCATGATGTGAAGGATTTCCCTACTCACATTAAATGAACATGGTCTCCTAAGAAGCTCTGCCCTTTCTTGTATAGTTCCTCAGTGTTACAAGACCAATCCGACCTGTTACAGCACATCTGCTACCTGAATAGTGACCATACATAGAGGCTTTTTGGTGCAGCAAAACTAAGTTCTCCACCTGAGTCCTATAGTCTTGTCTCATCTCCCTTAGATACACCCAATAAGTGCAAAACCATTTGAGAATGTCTGCAAGTGGAATGGCCTTGTGTTATATTTATAGTCAGCAGTGTACAGATTGAAGAGAGAATGAGAAAGGACTGATCCTTGTGGTGCTCCAGTGTTGCTCACATTCGTATCAGAAATATAGTCCTTGAGTCTCACAAACTGTGGTCTGCCGTACAGACAGTCCATTATCCAGGACACACATGCCCATCCAGCTGCATATCTTTGCAATTGTTCCCTGGTTGGATGATCCTGAAGGCCCTGTAGAAATCAAAATACCTAATCCTTACAGTGCTGCTAGATTTGATTTCATTTAATAAACAGTTTATGCTGTTAAAATTTAAAAATGCTGTAAAAGCTAGATCTTTACCTGAAAAGGTTACTACTGATACTTGCTATTCAATAACAGTTAAATATGTGAAGGTAATACAGTAAAAAAAATTATATACTTGATCTGGCATCTAATGATATCTCAGCCTTTAATGCAGTGTCTGTAGACTGAATCACTTATTGTTATCGGTTATAGTGAAGTAATTGGATGGATACTGTACTCTGAACAAAGGCTTGTTTTGGCCAGTGGCTCTTTGTCATTGTTATGTAACATGCCGTATGTTGTCATTTGTCTGTTGTCCTCTGCTTGTCTGTTAGGCACATTGTTGATTCTTAGGAAAATCGGGATGTACCTTGTGGCATAAACCTAATCAGTGTTAGCTGTCTTTTACTTTGCAGATTTCTGGAACAAAGGCTCTCTCCTTGAAAGAAATATTTACTTACCTATTTGCTATTATATATCCAAAAAAATCAGGGCATGTGGAAAAGTTCACATATTTATACTTCACACTGTTAGTTTTAGGGGAAAGCTATGTATTCTTGAATGGAAAACCTCCCACATCCCAGGGTAGCAGTCAGAATCTGCATGTTTTATGTCCATTCCGAAAGGCACACAAGTTACCCATTACTGTTGAATCAGGACAAAAATTGAGTTCCGTATCAATAACAGCTTTCGGACAACAGTACTGGTACTGAAATGGTACCAAAGCAAATAAAGGGGAAAAAAAGTGTTTATGTACAGTATACAGTACATACGCCTATATATAAATATTTTAAATGTGTAAATATATATTATATAATTCATATAAGTTTTTATTCAGGTGTAATCTTGCAAAGTTTTACTCTACTCCGGGTATCACCTTTGGTTTTTGATGCACTGGAGGAAAATTGACCTTGTATATATCCTTTGAGATCAATCCAGTCTGAAACAGTGCTAAATTTTACCTACATTTTCAACTTTTTTTTTTTTTTTTGTGTAGCAAATGTTTCTCTGTCTGTAAATAGAAGAAACCAAGGCACACGACGAAGATGGCCAATGCATACCCTGCAAGATATACTTGATGACAGCCAAGGCGATCACTATGAGGTAATTTTCAAAATTATCATTTTGATGTTTTGAAAGAATTTTGTCCTTTCACATTGGCTGCTATGTATAGGGGTTTTAACATTTCAAATTGGCTCTGTCATTCATAGAAAAAGTACCTAAATTTAAAGTGAAGAAATGCTGAATTTAACGTGAAGAAATGCTGGATTTAAGGAATTTTGCATTACTTCAGAAGAAGATCATATCAGAATACTAGGGGGCTATGTGCCAGACACTTCACGCCTCTGCTGCTCCTGCATGGTTAAACGGATGTAAATACTTTTTAAACTTCTGTCTTTGATATATCCGTCTTTCAAAACTATTATCGCTGACAACTCATCACATGTTGGCTTATTATATATACAAGCGTGATCTTTTGGATTCATATAGAAATCCAT
Source organism: Polypterus senegalus (assembly GCF_016835505.1). NCBI lineage: Eukaryota > Metazoa > Chordata > Cladistia > Polypteriformes > Polypteridae > Polypterus > Polypterus senegalus. The sequence continues at coordinate 107,246,832 of NC_053161.1, forward strand.
GAAAACTTCTTTGTACGTGTTTTGCAGATAAATTTTGTTTTAAAGTGCGATAATTTTGGACCTATGGATTTGTCTCCATTATTTGCTGTGGAATGTCTAATACTTCTGATCGTTTAACTCTTTTGATCCTATGTTGCATCGCTTTTCCGTGATCATAAATATAAACCTGACCAAATTGTGGTTTCATCGAAATGAAATTTAATTGTTTTTGTTTTTAATTGTTGCAGGACCACAGAGTCTCATAGTGTATGGTCCACTATTGTGTAAATCTACGTTTTGAGCATTGAATGATGCGAATGTGAACAGATTGTTGTAGACTTGGATATTTTGCCTAAAGTGTTTGTGGATTTCACTTTCACCAAACAATAAAAATTCTTGCCGGTAATGCCTCTACATTGGGAAAAAACACTACTTTTCCCTGATGGCAACACGAATTAGACGATCTAAAAGTTTCTGACTTAAACTTTAAAGCCAAACAATATCTACATATCTCCATATATTCGATCTCTTTTCGCTGTTCTATATTTCACCAAGTAATTTCCATTTGTTTGTGCTAATGCAATCTTGACTATCAGTTTTTTTAGACTTTCGAATTTTAGTACTTTCATAATCTCTAACCCGCTCTGCATGTGTATCACACCAATGTTTTTGAACCTCTTTACGACATTCAACTTTGCCTTCTACTCTCTTATTTCTGACCCCGCTAGGTTTACAGTTCCACTTGGTCCTGGCTGATTATTACTTTCCATATTTTCTTTTTTTGAATTTTTTTTCTTCTCCTCTGCCACACAATTAAGTTTATATTCATTAAATGAACAGAGAGAATTGCTTACCTAAATCTGTTAGCAGGAAGGTATGTAAGTTTAACTCTTTTAGGGCTGAATTGTCGTCTTTTCTCCCAGGGCTGAATATTTTTCCAAAAACTAATTTAAAAAAAAAACAAAAAAAAACACAAAGCAATGGTTTAATATATCAAATCAACAAAAAATACTTGTTTTTGACAAATGTTACTGTCTTGCATGTTGTATGAGCCTGCATACTATATGATTTCACATACATATCACATACATGTTACACAGTAAAGTCCTGTAAAGTATATCACTCAAAGCAGCCGATTGCTTGCATTGCCACATTGCACTGCTTATGTGTTGCACTGTTGCCTCCTTTTAAATTTTGTGTTGCACTTTCTCACATATATTGTTAGTGTGTACTTTAGAGAGAAGTCACCCATTTGACATTGTGCCATGCCACTGCCACCAAGTTTTCTGCTTACATTCTGGCTTCAACTGTGAAGGCATGTGTCTCCTGTTCGCACTCACTGTGCCACAAGCTCAAATTCCCCTGCTCTGTAGCTCCATGAACAGTTCTGGTCATGTATAAAAATTGTCCATGTACACAACATGACCCAGATTTCATAGCCATGAAGCAGCTCCAGCACAACCTGACTTGTCAAGGGACAGTTCTCTTTTTGAAAGACGTTCCTGTATATGTAATTACTTTCAGGCAGAAACCAGCGTTTGCTTCTGCCAGTTCACAATCCTTTATGCCATACTTTGTGGGCTTGTCTGGCATATATTGGTGGAAAAAAGGTGTCCCTTCTATTTTATCATAGATTCATCCACAGACAAATCACGGCCAGGCTGATAAAATTGTTTATATGTTGTTTCCACAGTGTCAAGCAGGGGCTGAACTTTATACATGGGGTTGTAGCCTGGCTCACCCCTTGGGATTTGTTTCTGGTTATCACAGAAGTGAATAAAACTTTTGCAGCAGCACGTCTTTCTCATCTCTATTTGTAATGCCACAAAACCCTTTATCTCGTCTCTTGTTGTGGGTTTCCACTTTGAAAAAATGAGAATACGGTGCAAGTGCAGCCCGCGATTCAAAAAATTGCTCTGCATACCTGTTTGTCTTGTCTGACAGTAGCTGAAAAGCAGCATCAGGAAAGAACAGCCTGTAGTAGTCCAGCAGCTGGTAATGTGTAGTGTCCAACAGCAAGCCGTGAAGTCTGGTAGCCAGTTTGGCTCCCACGGATCAATGTCTGGGTATTCCTCCCACACGAACCTTGCCTTAGATAGTTCCTCACTCTCTCTTGCTCGATCTCCTGATCACTGTCCACAAAATCAGAAATTCTGAAAAATCAGAGTCCGACTCTGCGATAATGCGCAAAACATTGTCTGCTGAGTATTTTCTTTTCTGCACTCGCTTCGCTCCGTTGTGAGATGTCGATGCCATCTTGCCTTTGTTTACATTTCATAACTCGCGCACATGCAAGGATTAGATGCTGAGTCAATGAGTCAAAGCAGAGAGGGAATGCCTGTGATGTGAGAGAGTAATGTTGCCATTAACAGCTGATTGTTGCCCTCTACCCCGCCTGTCGACAAAAGTTGACATCCGCCCTAAAAGAGTTAAAGGAAAACCTCCAATCAATTACGTGTGAAGGGTAGGAGGTCATTTGTTTTATATAGCATTCATATTTTTATAACTGGATGCATCATACTGTAAAATAAGACCATGTTTAAGCAGTATATCTGAATAAGGAAAAACTCATTGGTACCAGAATTAAAGGTGAAATTAGAATTTGCTTGAAATGTATAGAGATTACTTTATAGAATTTAAGAGTTAACATATGACACCCTTAAAGAAGAGAGAGTTGAGAATGTGAAGAAAGGAGCAATGATCCAAAGTATATCACTTTATTTATCAAAAATGTTGGATATAATATTATAACTTGAGCATACATAAACACCTTTTAGAACCCACTTGGTGATCTTTATTGTTAATGGAACTGTTGAGTAATATAGCAGAAGAGACTTCAGAAGTGTACAGAATCAATAGATATCTCAATTTTATTCCAGATTCATCTTGTTTGCATCTGAACTAGAAAATATCTGCAGTCATGTTAGCTGGCGATTAGCATGTTAGTGACCCAAAACACACTGCCAGCATATAACTAAGAAATATATTGGGACAAAAAAGCAGAATGGTCTAGGATCAATCGTCTGCCCTTAAAAAACAAAAAGTACTGATCAGATGCATCCAAAGGTTAAGTGAACAGTTTCACCTAAACAGGGTAAAAACACAAAAAATTGTATTAATATAAACATTTAAACAATCTGGCATCTCTTCACATACAGTACCTACTTTAATCTGACTCTGTTTAAATTTTTTGACATACCCAAACTAGATTAGATTTATTTTCTGTTTGTATGTAAACTGCAAAAAGTAGCATAAAATATCAAAATTCAGATTCATATTTGTATTTGGATGTGACCTGTGGTAACTAGATATGCTGGGATTGATCAGCCGCCGTTCTAAATTGGCTGATGTTTCTCTACAAAAGACTCAATCAGTAAATTGGCCAATCAAAAACTGATCTTTTCAGCCCCTGTTTTTCTAGGCTTTATGGTAATTTAGTTGCAGAGCAAGGTGTTGTAGCTCGTTTCAAGAGACTGAGTCAACAAGAGACAACTGGACCATTAGCCTGTACGTTAAAGAAAGTGGAGTATTAAACAGAGAAAAAGGAATTGGTAAATTCTTCCTGTAAATTTAACAAGCGGCAAGAAAAGCTACTTTAATGAATTCAGACCTTTTTATTTTGTATTTTGAAGTAAAACAGACAGTGTTTGAGTTTGGACAGCAAGCTTGTTTTAAGTGCAGCAGCTTACATTTTTAATTAGAAAAAGAAAAGACAAAGGCAAATTTGAAATTTGTGCTTAGTAAATAATAGGCTTGTTAACTTAAAAGAGAAATGTGTCTTTTACTTAAAAACTTGTTAAGCATGTTACTGTTTTGTCTTCTTGATAAAGAACTTGTGAACATTTGATACACTTTTTAACACTAGAATCCCTGAAGCCTCTGAAAATTATTTGTAATGCTGGGCAACCTTAATTTTACTTGCACCTCACCACAACATTAATTGTGCGCACTGATGGCATCTTTGCTTTGCAAATGTGTCAATCGGCCTCTGGCAGGTAGCCAGCCTACTATCCCATCCCCACAGAGGCAGCTGAAGTCAGACACACATACTCCTAGCTCAAGTCTGTTTATCTGCGAGTGAGATGCCTGGAATTTAGGAATGCACCGAAATGAAATTCTTGGCCAAAGCCGAATAATAATGAAATGCTTGGCCGAAGGCCGAATACCGAACGCGGTGTTTCACATTTTTTTCCATTTATTTTGCCAGTTTTTTCACCATTACAATAATTAAATAGTAAAAATTTGCTTTTTACTATTTTGTGTTGCTTTTCAGAGAAATAAATCAAATAACAAAAATACAATTTCAGAATATTTATATAACACTGAACATTTTTTTTAACATTCCAGCAGATATTATAAAAACAAAGCACAATATAACTTAAAATAAATAAATTAGTAAAATAAAAAAATATTTTTATTTGGCCATCTTTGAAGCCCCCCTTCTTGAATAGCCTATGTTAGGCCTGTAACTGACTGCTGAAAGAATGTAACTCTGTATGTCTACAACAACAAATGTGCATTGAATAGTGCAAAAAATGTGGATGAACCCACAACAAATGAATAACTGTCCTAGACATAAGCCTACTTAGCCTACTTCTTCAGGAAAAGTGGCAGGGTCTTCTTTTTGAAAAGTAGCTTCTCTGCTTTCTCACATGATAGTCGGTTCCTCTTCTCATCGATGACATGAGATGCAGCACTAAACAGTCTCGCGCTGTCGGTGCTTGTGCATGGAGCAGACAAGTACCTGCAGAATAGTTGACATTTTTATTGCAGTTTTCTGACAGTTGCTCATTTCAAAACGAACAATGTCTTCAAGATAATGAAATGGTTGAAACCAAGTGTAGGCCTACTATTTTACTACACTGAAAATATTTAAATTTTCACAAAATACATAATATAAAATATAGGTAGTAACACTTTACAATGTTTCCTTTTGTTAACATTATTGCATTAACTAACAATGAGCAATACATTTGTTATGGTATTTATTAATCTTCGTTAATGTAAGATAATAAAAAATTTGTTCATGTTAGTATAAGTGCATTAACAATTTTAACAAATAGGCCTACCACTTTTGATACTTTTTAATTCAAAAATTAAAAATGTGATACTTAGTTTTAATACTGTATTAGTAAATGTTAACATTAAGATTAATAAATGCTTTTAATAAGGGTTTTTCATTGTTAGTTAATGTTAAAAATAGAAACTACTTATAAAGTGTTACCATAATCCAAAATATAAATAAAATCTTAAATTAATTTCCCATAGAAGTAGCCTACCTGCGTGCCATCTGCGCCAGGTCGGGAAAGCGGCCTTGATTTGTCCTCCAAAATTCGAGAGGGTTATTGCTCCTGGGGATGGGGACTTCTGAGAGATAACCATCTAACTGTTGAGCGGTTGAGCTTGTCCTTGCAAATGGGTTATTCTCTTGGAGGATCTCATCGAACATGTTCAGACAGCGAGACTGTGCGCGGCTCATCTGTAGTACGAGCCCGTTTACTCTCTGCGCTGTTTTCATCTCCTGGGCTGTGCATCACCTGACCGTTTCCATCACCTAGCGGCTTTCCCAAATCCAACTCGGCCTGGATCATTTCTCGTGTGCGCAGCTTTTCCCCACATCCAAGTAATGATCTTTATATCGTGGATCAAGCACAGTCGCGATGCAGTACAGGGGTTCTGAGTCCGCCTGACTAAATCGTGTGCTGACAGCTTCCAAGAGCGCACTTTTAGTTGTTTTAACTCCGTGGTCTGTTTCAGCCTCTTTGTTTAAAAGACGCTTTAGTGCTGCAAGTAAAGGTATGACGTCTGCCACAGATGCATCAGATGAGCTTATCTCTTTTGTTATCTGCTCAAAGGGGGCAAGAAGAGAGAGAACGTTCTCGATTAACACCCACTGGTATGCGGTGAATGTCACGGGCAGGTCATGATCTGCTATGTATGTAGCCAAAACTCGCTTTTGTGCAAAAAGGCTTTCCAGCATATAATATGTACTGTTCCACCTTGTGCTCACATCTTGTTGGAAACGTTTTTGTGGCGTTCCGAACTGTTCTTGGATAGATTGTAGGCGCGCATAGGCAAGCGGTGAATGTTTAAAATGGCCAACAATTTTCCTGCCTATTGCTATCACATCTGCTATACTGCGCTGACTTAACAATCCCTCGTTGACCGCCAGTTGAATTGTGTGTGCCATACACCGTATGCCTTTCAGATCACTATCTTCCATGGCTTTAGCAATGTTTCTTGCGTTGTCACTGACTACCGCATGCACTTTAGATCGGTCAATACGCCAAGTGTCAAACATGTTGGCGAACGCCTCGGATATGGCTACAGCTGTATGGGACCCTCTAAACTCTTGTGAGTGAAGCACAATCTTTTGTAGCTTGAAATCTGTGTCGATCCACTGCGCAGTTAAACTCTGCATACTGATGAGGCTCACATCCGAGCTCCAAATATCAGTCGTGAAGCTGAGGGCTGCAATATCTGTAGCCAAGAGCTCATGGACGTGAGTTGAAACGACGTTATACATCTCAGGTAAGCACACGTCTGAGAAATGCCGTCTACTAGGCATGGTGTAACGGGGCTCAATATGGTCTATAAGCCTGCGAAATCCAACATCCTCTACAACAGAGAATGGTTGATCATCCAATGCGATGAATTCCATTATCCTTTTAGTAATACCTTTAGCTTTGGCACTGTCATTGGCAAACTTTTTTGCCTTTTCTAAGAAGTCGGCCACAGATGGAGTTGGTGTCCTATGACTGGGAGGAGCTACTTTCCTTTTCGTTGCTGCTGTTGCCGTAGCCGCTGCCGTGTCTTTCTCGTACTCTGCATGATGTTCGGGGTGTCTTGATTTTAAGTGATAAATTAAACTTGAAGTGCTGTACCTTTTTGCAGATGCACCCCCTCTGGACAATTCAGCAGAACAGTGTCTGCAAATGGCCCTTTTTGCCTCTTTCTCTGACGCTTTAAAGTGCTTCCACACTGCTGACATTTTTGCTGCATAAAGCACGCGCCTCTCACTCTACGCGGGTTACTATTTGATCGCGTCATTAAAAACGTCATTGTTCGGCAAAATTTATTCGGCCTTTTTACTTATTCGGCCGAACACTGAAAGTGCTTTTTTTGGCTATTTTCGGCTGAATAATTTCGGTTGCCGAACATTCGGTGCATCCCTACTGGAATTGTATAGGAAATAATACATTGTTGTTTGAAATATATACATTTCATGTATGTTCCATGTCTACAGCGATCTATGTAAATGTAATATGCAAGGCAAGGAATTTTGAAAACATAACTAAAACAGAAAATGTTGATGTGAAGTATGTAATATGTAGATAATAAGTAGATTATCTACATAATCTATCTAATAAGTAGATAGGTCTGGCCTGCCTGGTAGGTTTAAAGCCTGGATCTATCAGCATTCAATCCTGCCCCGGGTCCTATGGCCTCTGCTGGTATATGCAGTCCCATTGTCAACAGTTGAGTCCTTTGAAAAGAAGATCAGCAGCTTTCTTCGGAGGTGGTTGGGACTCCCACGCAGCCTTACCAGCGCAGCACTGTATGGAACTAGGAACATCCTGCAGCTACCATTTAGAGGCCTCACGGAAGAATTCATGGTAGCACGCACCAGAGAAGTCCTACAGTACAGGAACTCAAAGGACTGTAAGGTGTCAGCAGCTGGCATTGAGGTGAGGACAGGCAGGAAGTGGAGGGCAGAGAAGGCTGTGGAGGTGACAGTCACGCCTGAGACAGAAGGCTCTGGTTGGCACCGTGGCAACAGGTAGAGCAGGTCTGGGCTACTTCCCAAAGACCCAGGTCGGCAAGGCCCAGGTCAAGGAGAGAATCCATCTACTCCAGGAAGAGGTCCGAGCAGGGGTGGAGGAAGAGAGATTGAGCAGGGCAGTAGGACGCCGGCAACAGGGTGCGTGGACAAGGTGGGAGAGCACTCTCCAGCGTAGAATCACATGGTCGGACATCATGCAGGGAGATTTCTTTCGTGTCCAGTTCCTGGTGCAGGCGGTCTACGATGTCCTGCCAAGTCCAGCAAACCTCCACGTCTGGGGAAAGAGCGAGACACCATCCTGCCCACTTTGTTCAGGAAGAGGCTCTCTAGAACATCTACTAAGCAGCTGTCCTAAGGCATTGGCAGATGGACGCTACCGGTGGCGCCATGACAAGGTGCTCAAGGCAGTTGTTGAAAGCTTGACTGCAGCCATCAAGAAAAGCAAACACATCCACGGCCCTAAGAAGTCCGTTACCTTCATTAAAGCAGGAGAGCAATCCCAGGCAAAGGCAGTAACAACAGGCCTCTTCCACACAGCCTCTGACTGGCAGCTGCAGGCTGACTTGGGAAACCAACTAAAGTTCCCGCAGCAAATTATAACTACACAACTCCGGCCAGACATGATCATTACATCTGAGGCCTCAAAACAGCTGATCATGCTGGAACTGACAGTGCCTAGGGAGAGGAAATGTGCCAAGTACCAGGAGCTGGTACAGGAGTGCAGGGGCAGAGGCTGGAGGGTACTCTATGAGCCCATAGAAATAGGTTGCAGAGGATTTGCAGGACACTCGCTCTGTAGAGTCCTCACACGGTTGGGCATAACAGGAGCGGCCAAAAAGAGGGCCATTAAATCCGCAAGTGAAGCCGCAGAGAAAGCCTCAAGGTGGCTTTGGATGAAGAGGGCCGATCCGTGGATTGCTACTGGGACACAAGTTGGGGAGTGATCAACCCCGGCTGGGTCACCTGAGCGAGGGTGTATGATGTTGCGAGACCCGAAACGCCTGATGACCTCAGGATACAACACTGATGATGTGTCCCAGTGCATCCAGGTGATGTTTCTTATACTGTGAAGAATGAAGTCCAAATATCAAATAAACACTTTCACAAAAGGTATAATAATATACAGTTGAGATATATATATATATATATATATAGGCCTGAATATAATTGAAAATCTGTGGTGTGAGTTAGAGAGCTGTCCATGCTCGGAAGCCATCAAACCTGAATGAACTAGAGATGTTTTGTAAAGAGGAATGGTCCAAAATACCTTCAACCACAATCCAGACTCTCATTGGAACCTACAGGAAGCGTTTAGAGGCTGTAATTTCTGCAAAAGGCGGCTCTACTGAATATTGATTTCATTTCTTTTTTGTGGTGCCCAAATTTATGCACCTCCCTGATTTTGTTTGAACAATTATTGCTCACTTTCTGTAAATCCAATAAACTTCATTTCACTTCTCAAATATCACTGTGTGCGTCTTCTATATGATATATTTAACTGACATTTTTTTATCGTAACAACCAACGATTTATACAGGAAAATAATGACTATTAACAAGGTTGCCCAAACTTTTGCATCCCACTGTAAGTGTGCTTTTATTCAAGAGTAAAACCAAAGAAAAGGAAATTGTTCAGTGTACATGTTGCTGTCTGTGTGAAAACTGAAGCCTAAGTATCAATCGATATGAAGTAAAGACGTTTGCATCTTTCACAGTGGAAATGTGGCAACCTCGCGTATATGTGTTTTGCTGGAGCAGGGGTAAGAACTGCTGCTTCATAATCAAGACGTTGATGGTTTGATATTGGGTGCTTCCTGCATTTAGCACTTTGACTGGTGGGCTGCTATTATTGTTACTACATTTGTGGCCAAAAGTTTTGAGAATGACACAATTATTGCTTTTCACAAAGTTTGCTGCTTCAGTGTTTTTATATCCTTTTTGTCAGATGTTTCCGTGATATACTGAAGTATAATTACAAGCATTTAATAAGTTTCAAAGGCTTTTATTGAAAATTACATTAAGTTTATGCGAAGAGTCGATATTTGCAGTGTCGGCCCTTCTTTTTAAGACCTCTGCAATTCGCCCTGGCATGCTGTCAATCAACTTCTGGGTCAAATCCTGACTGATGGCAGCCCATTCTTGCATAATCAATGCTTGGAGTTTGTCAGAATTTGTGTGTTTTTGTTTGTCCACCTGCCTCTTCAGAATTGCCCACAAGTTCTCAATGGGATTAAGGTCTGGGGAGTTTCCTAGCCATGGACCCAAAATTTTGATGCTGCGAAAGGCATGGTTTGTTACCAAACTGTTCTTGGATGGTTGGGAGAAGTTGCTCTCGGAAGATATTGTGTTACTTTCTCTGATGTTTATAATCTCTGTGATTCAGAGCAGTGTTCCTCTCTAACTATCAAAATTAATTGTAATATTTCTCAAGGACTTTCTTGATGGAGCAGTTTCTTTAAATTGCCTGCTCAACTTAATAATATATGGACTTAAATATACAGCCAGGTTTGTTCATCTATGCAGTGTATACTTAATAATAGAGATACAGTAATTTATTAAAAGTTTTAGAAAGAATGTTTGGTTATTCTGTTTTGTGAATTGCTAATGTAGTATCATGCATCTATGTAATGTTGGCATTAAAAGCTTTACTATGGAAACATTTGCTGTTGTAATAACTAGTATTCTTTGGTGCATTGAATGTTTGCCAGAATTAGCTACTGAGTTTTTCTTTCTTTATCCTATGCTTATTAACAATAACTGCATGTGTCATATAAATAGTTGTATTGTGAGCTGAACCATTACATTGGACATGCATCCCCATCTCCACAAATATTCCTTGGAAGTAATTGTCCCCGTCATGTTTCAGTACGTGAAACAATTATCATGGGGATGGAGGAATTCCACTTTTTAAAGCTGTGATTGGTTTCTGTTGCCATTGCAGTCGCTTGTCTGTAAATGTGACAATACTGCTGCTTCTTCTACTACTACACTCACTGTCCTCAAATGCATTATTTTGCATATATTTGATGAAGGTGAAGACCAAATTAAAGCAGAACATGCATCTAAGTTGAATAGTATTAGTTAAAACCTTAGCACAGTTTTACTGTGATTTTGAAATCTGAGATTCAAAAGTGTGTATATAAATTTTTGTGCAGGAAATCTTAATAGTTCCATACTAAAGGGAAGGATATCTTGCGTGTCTTTCTGTCGCGTGGTGAAAGTTTTTCTGAAACCTGCAAAAAATAAAACGCACGGTTTGAAATGTGTAAATAAAATACATGCATCACACTGTATCTAAACAAATTTTAAAACTGGTAGTTCTTGAAAATATATCATTGTTTGCTATATTAACTAAAAAATGAAAGTTACAAGCTGTTTGTATACCTGCTAGTATACCTACCTATGCTGTTTCCAGTGTATTAGACAGTTAAAGCTTTCTGATGTTGGTCACCAACAGACATTGTTGCATATTTGGAAGTTGTCTTTAGTGAAGGTGGTGTACAAGATCAAGTGGTTAACATAACAGTTAGTTACATATTTTTGGTTTTCCAGTTGGTGCATAGCTAGGTTAAGTGATGTCCTCAGGGGTCACTCGGAGTATGATACAGTAACTGCACTGATAGCTTCTTACTGTTCCTAAATATCTCTCTCTCTCTCCCATTTAGATATTCCAGAATTTTCAATTATTTACTGAGATAGTAGTACTGTTTCTTCCACATTGTGTGTTATATTAATTTAGTACCTCAAAAGTAACAGACCATCAGTTTATCCAATACTGCTACTTTTTCTATACCTTTTGCTATACAGTAATCCCTCCTTGATCCTCTTCAAAAGAGTGCAGCGTCAGGAGCAGAGAATATCAGAGAGAGAGAGAAAAGTAAACAATCAAAAATCAATAGGGCTGTTGGGCTGAAGGTAGTCTTTCAGCATTTTTTTTAGAGGAGTGTCCGTATCTTCTAAGCAAACAGCCCCTCTGCTCACACCCCCTCCGTCAGGAGCAGAGAATATCGGAGAGAGTGAGAGAGATGGAGAAAAGCAAACAATCAAAAATCAATACGGGCTGTTAGAGCTTTTAAGTGTGCGAAGATTTTTATTTAATACGTAATACGTGCTCTGATTGGGTAGCTTCTCAGCCATCCGTCAATAGCGTCCCTTGTATGAAATCAACTGGGCAAACAAACTGAGGAAGCATGTACCATAAATTAAAAGACCCATTGTCCTCAGAAATCCACGAACCAGCGAAAAATCCATGATATATATTTAGATATGCTTACGTTTAAAATCCGCAATGGAGTGAAGCCTCAAAAGTCGAAGAGCAATATAGCGAGGGATCACTGTATACCAGTTTCCTCTAATTTTATATTCTGTGCTTTTATGATGTGCAGATCTCTTAAATTCATATTAAAATTTGTGAGGTACACTTGTAAAGTCCTGCTTATAAACATAATCTTGTTTTCACCTTCCATGGATATTTACTTTTAATTACTTTTTATATAAAATTAAAGATTTGATTTATTTAACTTTTTGCTCTTATTTTGAAAGGAGCTTCTGTCTTTAGAGGAGAGACTTGGCGAAGTTGTAACAAAGAAAATGAGCTCCGCGCAGATAAACTGTTTACCTACCAAAACCTTTAACTCTGCGAGTGCGGCTGGAAAGACAATGTGAGTACAAAGTGCTCTGAGCAGTCTGATAATTTAATTGTATTGAGAAAGTTTTAAGCATGACATGGCTAAAATGTAAAATATAGCCTCCTTATCCTTTGATGTATGTAATTTAAAGTCTGCCTTTTATATAATAATAAGGTAATGCTTGTAGACACTTGTTGTAAATGAAGAGCAAAACTACTCTTTGGGTTATATAACAAACATTTTTGTTTATGGTCATATTTTAGTAATTCTTGTTTTTTTTTTTTTGTTTTTTTTCCACACTTTTATCCAAGTTAATTTGTTACATATACTGTAGTATGTTTGGAGCAGTTACTGCACACAGTCTTCCAGACAGTACTTACCCCAAAACCAAGTCATGTTTTAGGACATAGTGTTTGGTTTTCTTCAAAGTAGCAGATTCCATGTTTGTCTGTCTATCCCCAGATCTACTCTTGGGTCATTTTCATTCATTAAATTGCCTAGTTGGTCTGTGGCAGAATGTTAAATTTGTGTCTACAGCTGTTAAGTAAAGTTACTGTCTAGCAATCCTTATTTAAAACAGTGGGTACAGAAAGCGTATAAAGAATAGCGTTTCTTTGAAAATTTGCACCGAACAACTAAAACTGTATAGTATAGTAAAGCATGAGTCTGTGTGTGTTTTATTTACAGCATTAACATAATTTCAGAGTAATGTGTTGTTTTTCCCCACATATAACTTGGACAAACCTATGTTCAAAATGACAAGATATGTATTGAGCTTCTTTGTCTAACATTTATGTAAAATTTATTTTTATTTAGCTGTCAGATCTGCTACTGTGACTACAAGGAGCGAGAAAAGTTACGGATACTGCCATGTCTACATGATTATCACACTCGTTGCATTGATCGCTGGTTAAAGGTAAAGTGGATGTAAAATTGTTTGCAGAATGTTTTTGAGCTTAGTATCAAAACCAATGCAGAAAAAACACAAAAATATTTGCATCGTTTGCAATTTGAGTGAAGTAAATTAAAACAGAGTTGATCTCTGTGGAGCTTCTAATAGTTAGGACAGTGAATACCAATAACTTTTTATAAGCTGAAGTGTATGAATATGAACCTGCAAATGCGTAGAGCATCATAATACACCTGCAACAACATACCTATATTGTTAAGCTAAGCTTAAAGCATTAAGTGCAGCCAAGAGCCACGTCTGTCACATGCTCGCCTCATGGCCCTAATGGACATCCACCAGTCAAAGAAGACCACAGAGACATTTGACCCCAAAGCAGCGGTTGACCTGTGGATGGAGACAGCTAGGTGGAGGCTTAACCAAGGAGAGGGAGATGCATCTGCAGCATCACCATCTACCATGTAGGAAGCTGTGACTGTGAGGTAGACAGCGAGGAGGACAGTGAGGAAAGTTGCACTTATTAAAACCTTACTCTGTATGGAGTGATCATGTATTTCTGATTCTTTCTTCTTTTTAAGCTGCTGCTCTATTTTTCTTTTATTATTGTTGTATCTATTTTTTTAACCTAATTCTTTACCTTACTGTTAAATCTGTTATAGAAATTGTTTTATTTAAATGTTTTCAATTTCTTTGGCAAAACGGTTTATGGTCATGCCAATAAAGCTCTTTGAATTGAATTGTGTACCAAACTCCATCTGATGGTACTCACTTGAGTAACTCACTGAAAAAGTTATGTGCATCCCTGCTTATAGCTCTTGTTTGAAATGCTAACTGTTTTAAACTGAGAAAATGGGCATATTTTCAATCCTAGAGCACATTTCCTCATATTTGTATACCTTATTGTGATAAAAGGGGAATGCTCGTAGTAAATGTTCCTCTTTGTAGCCCAGTCCACACCTTTGTAAACAAGTGGATATGCAGCACCTCTTTAAATGGTTACTTTATTCTGTTTAGTTCCCTGTACCTGCCAAAAGTACAGATGCATTAAAATTTAGAAATTGAATTTATTCAGTCTGCTGAATAAAAAAAAAAAAATAACATTATTGTAATACATTGTGTTGTCAGTAAGTAATGCTTATCCTCCAATAATTACATTTTTCTATCAATTGATTTTAGCGATATTTGCAGTATTGACTAGTTCAATAAAAATAAAATTCACCATTATTTTAAAATAGTTAATGACGCCAAAGGTTTGTAATATGCTAAAAAAGCATTACAATTCAGTGTCATAGCATTATACAGATATATCTGAACAAAAGCGACTTTGATGGCCAGTGGCCACGGATGGGCAAGGAGACTTTGTTTGCTCTTAAGGCCACTTTAGAACATGTACTAAAACATGGCACTGTGACGATAATGTTTCAATCACTAGAATAGAATGTAAATTGTGAAAATTACTCTCTTACCCAATTACAGTGCATTCAGTCTTCTGTAAAGATAGAGAGACAGACAAAATATTAAGAGACTACTATCACTCAATGAGAAACAGCAGAATCCTGGAGACATTGAAGCTTGCAAATTCAGCAGTACTGTTATTAGTATTAGATTATGTCAATTGAGCCCTCTCTTGGTGAAACATTGGTGCACATGCATCATCTGCAGTAATTCCTGCAAGCACAGTGGAAGCTGGAATTTCCACTTATCTTAAAAAATAAAAAAACATTTAAAAAAGTTAACTAAAAAGAATCTTGTATAAGTCAAATCAGATGTCATACTAGTCAGATGTGTGCCCCAAGAGCAAAGGAGAGTGTTTCATATTATGAAACCTAATGTAAATGAAAATTTTATGCAATGTCTACCTGCCACGCCAGATGTGCACAACTGCTGAGACCTGGGATCTCATGTATAAACGATGCGTACGCACAAAAATGTTGCGTAAGCCTGTTTCCACGTTCAAATCATGATGTATAAAACCTAAACTTAGGGTAAAGCCACGCACAGGCTGTTTTGCAGGCTGCCAGCACTCGGCGTTAAAGCAGTGCTACTGTTCCAGTGTGATTACCCTTTCTTTTTTTGATCCACATCTCTGATGCGGCTTTATAAATACACTGAAATTAACTGCATATTGTTTTAGTTTAATGCATCTGATTGTAATTAACCTGAAACAATATAATGGTCTTCTTTCAGCTGCTCCCGTTAGGGGTCGCCACAGCGGATCATCTTCTTCAATATCTTTCTGTCCTCTGCATCTTGTTCTGTTACATCCATCCACCTGCATGTCCGCTCTCCTTCTTTTTATTTTTCGGCCAGCAGTAGCCCAATTTCTGCCAGCACCCTGGTGGCGGTTGTTGTTAACCCAAGGCTCGACTGATCTGGTATGGAAATTTGTATTCTTGTCCGCATATTGATTTGGCAAAGTTTTACACCGGATGCCCTTCCTGAGGTAACCCTCCCCATTTATCCGGGCTTGGGACCGGCATGAAGAAACACACTGGTTTGTGCATCCCCTGTGGCTGGGTTAGCGTTGTTACTGTCACTGCACCTTTTTCTTCTTTTAGCTGCTCCCATTAGGGGTTGCCACAGCGGATCATCTTTTTCCATATTACACACATTGCACCACTCAGAGTATTTATATCACTGTATCTGAGTGGGGAATAAAAGATCTACAGAGTCTGAGAAAGAGAATTATCAGTATACAGCATCAAGCACACGCTGCCTCGGCCATTGCTGCCTACTGAACTTCTTTCACACAGCAAACGCTTCAAAACCTTTCCTGTACGGGCCTTGTGATTCAGAAACAGTTTCTTCCCAAGAACTATAAACACACTCAATCAGTCCATGAAGTGCTCCTCGTAGAACTGTTTGTACTTATTAGTACAATCATCTCACTGTAAACTTGCGATAGTTATAATATTGCACAGCCTGAGCCACTTTATAAAGCGCCTATTTACATATGATGACAATATCATTAAGATGTAATGCAGCAAAATATGTTTATCATACTTATAAAACTTTAACTTCTTTTAAATCTATATTGTTAATAATTATACCTGTGAGGACACGGTGTCGCTGCACTAGCAAGGATCTAGCGCCCAGTTCACGGATTGTTCCTGCCTCGCGCTGTATGCTTGCTGGGACTGGCGTGACACTAGAAGGATAGAATAATTAAACTTTACAGCTTGGATGTTTTCAGGTGTTTGTATAGTCCGAGGATGGCCTGGAGATTTTCTGTTCAATGTTGTACCCATCTTTTTAAATTTAGCCACCCACTGAAGAATTAATTTTCGATTTGGGACATCACCGTTAAGTGCGTTCAGAAGGCGTGTTGCATAGTGATGATGGATTTGTTGTTTTTGAAGAACACTTCAACGGTGAAAGCATGGTGGGCACCGGACCAAGGCATGTTGACGACTGAAAACTACAAGAGCCCGCCACCACAGCCCACTTTGCTGCCTCTACCTCATGCAATAACCTTGAGAAATGTGGTACTTCATTTTGGCTCACCCTGTTTCTTTCAGCTTGAAGAAACTTTAATCACAGTCCCTACTCTCCTACTCTATTTTTCATAGCAAATTATAAGAAGTATGAGGTGCGATGTGTTCGCCTTTTCATAATTGCATAATTAGATCTTGACCACCCTGTACAGAAACATTCCAGACTGACATTTTGTTATTTGTACAGCCAACAACATCATTGTATTGAGGTTTTTAGTTTCTGATGCAATGTTCAAATATTTAAAAATTACGTTATTTTTCATTGTACTTGCATTTAAAGTAAATTGTGCTGGTAGCTTAGTTAAAACTATGCCATTGCCTGTTTTTAATTTTTTTTTTTTTTCTTTTTTTTTTTCTTTCAATAATAGAAAAATTCCACATGTCCTATCTGCAGAGCAGATGCTGCATCAAACATATTGTGAAAGACCACATGATGATACACCAACCTCTCTGGGTTCATGGCTTTATTTTGTTCGTATTTGTTGGATACTCAGGGAATTAATATCAATGTTGAATGTTGTCATTGTTTTTAATATATATTTGATGGAAATGCTTTTCTTTTTAATATTTAATGTTTCAAATAAAACTGTGTTCTCATTTTAGCCGGTCCAAATAAACACAAACTACTCAACTGATGTAACAATTCAGGTTGTACTTCCACCAAGGGGCAAATGATGTGTAACATTAGTATTTTATATAATAAAACCTATAATTTTTGATAGGCAATGTATATATGTACATTGTTTTCATTTTTCCTCTTAAATCTTTTAAAGATGCATTCTTCATTTAATTTCAAGATGTCTATTTCATTTACATTTTCATTTTTCATTTCTAATCAACTTGGTAGACTTTGGGATACAAAAATAAAAGTTTTACATACTCTTGTTGGCCTTTTATTCTTTGAATTTTGCTCATGTGGAAAAATTGTAAATAATACAGTATTCACAGATTTCAGAAATTCCCTTGTCATTAAATGCAGATGAATTATTTTTTGATAATTGTGGATTAAGCCCGCACTTTTAGATGAGTTGCTTATTCTGTTTTAAATAAAACAGACAGTGAGGCCAATGAAAGTTGTAAGAATTACTTCCATAATAAACCACAAAAAAACAGCATGCTTTATATATCCACAGCCATGACCTGGACTACAAACAGTGGTGGGCCATGGGGAAGATCTGTGAATGATAAGACAACTGTTGATAGAAAAAGTGGTAGAAACAAAGCTTTCAGAAGTTACTACTGCATGCAAGAAAAGGAACAACTGCCAAGATGAACCGAGTGCAGCAAAAGACTGCTGCTGTAGAGGGGTACTCTGTGAACCTGGTACGGAGAGAGCCTTGACTTCCGTGAATTTCCTCTCGCTAGTATCTTCTGGAGGCCCATGTCTGTAGATCTTGTCTGAAATGCTAAATACAGTAAACACTCACTTCAATTAATCTGCCATGTAGTGTAATTTTGGGATGTTTGTGTGTTTTTTGTTTTTGCTTTGTGTATGGGCTGTTAATGACATGAAGATGAACTTTATTGCCCTAAATGGCTAATTCATTTTCTGTTAAAATAACAAACAACAAAAATTAGCATAAACAGAAGTTAAAAGAAATGCTCAGTTGAAGGCAGTACTCTGGTGTAAAACTCATTTTGCTGAAGATACTGTTCAAATTCAATTCATTTTTGTATAGCACTCCCCACTGAAAACAGGCTTGGAGTGCTTATGGAAATTTGTAGCTACTGTATATTACAGTAGCAACCAAGTTTTAAACCTTACAGTATTTACGTACTTGTACATAAACACTTGATTAAAAAGCCCTTTTAATATAGCAATTGAAATATTGCAGTTTGCATATGTCTGGTGGTTAAGTTGTTTTTTTTTTCTCTTTCTGCACTGTAGGATTCTATCGCTTGTCAAACCTGCTAAAACATGGCGAGCAGAATCAGTTGTACATCCGATGAAGGTATTTTGGATTTTATGTGAACGTAGCCGTTTCACTAATGTTTGACCAACCTCAGTCACTCTGTTGAAGATTCCCAGTCTTTGTGTTTAGTGTACGTGTTGATCTTTTGTTTCCAAAGCCAGAGGTCAGACCAAACGACAGAACACTGCACACTGAATCATTGCAGAATAAACAAGTTGACATTGAAGTCGCTCAGTTTGCATAAGGATGCCCTCTGCAAAAATGTCTTAACACAATCAAAAAATCTGAGTTGGTCATTGGCCTTCATTCCTGGTTGTGAGATAAACAGATTATTAGAACTTTATTTATCCCCGGGGCAAAATGTTTGGCTTTTTACAGAAACTCTTTAAATAAATACAGAAAGAGATAACTATACATAAATGCACCAGAATGACTAAAAATGAAAAAGAAAACAATTCTGACTTTGCAGACGCAGCCACAGAGAGACATCTCTTATTCAACATGTTCTATAATTATTTGAGTAAGTTCTTTCTGATCAATTTTGGTATATATGCCAAATTCTGCCTCTTTTTCCCTAACTTGATACTTGTACTGACATAATCTTCAGAAAGATCCTGTCTCTCAACAGAGTGCTGCCAGTTTGTCTATATCAATTTGTCTTGTTTTCATACCATCTTTTGTTCACCTGGCCTTTTCTCAAAATAATGCACCACTAGCATCATAAATTTTAGTCTGAAACTGCTAATGCAAAAGCTTTCGTGAAAGGTTGGCTGTAATACACCTAAATAGCATTGCCATTAATTTTGCCGTCCCATTTGGATTTTACATTGACTTGTATCACTTTTTGTTGTTGCAGATTTTCGATTAAAAAACTATTAAACTAACATCTTTTATTCAGTGATATCCAAAGCTCAACCGATCCAAATGGAAATGATCACCTATGACGAGCCTGCTTCTGGGAACAGGGCCACTGAAATGGTAAGTGAACTGGTCAGATGCAGTGGTGGACCTGGGGTAGTACTGAGCTAGCTAAGACCAGACTACGTAGTACAGTACTAAAAGGAGACCATCCTAGTCTCTTAAATGTTGTTGTAGTGAACAGCAAAATTAAATAAATCAATACCAAGTTTAATTAATCCACAGTTAGTCTTGTTTGGGTCTTGTGTTTCTTCTTAGTTTGTTCAGCTAGCATTCTGATTGCCCATTAATGGTGGCATGCTGCCTCGGCGTCCCTCAACCAAGACCTGCAACCTACATTCCTTTCAATTTAAAGGGAGAGAGCACAGGGAAAGTGTATGTCTTCATGTAAACTTAATAAAAATAATTGCAGTCGTTAAGCTATGTCAGATCGAAATGACTGTCGCTGTTGTTGTCAATGCTATTCACGTTGAGTACCTGAAAAGGCCATAACATCTATCGAAAGTAATGATGCTGAAAGGTAAACATTAGTAAGAGTCATATATGAAGCATAAATTGTCTCTCTGCAGCTCAAGGGTGGATCCATCACGATACCCTGTGTGTCCGCCCTGGCGTATATGAGAAAAGAGTAATCAATCCTTGTTTCTTATGGTAATTATGTAAATTCTATTGATTAATTCTATCATACTACTAGGAGAGTCTGTAGCAATCACTAAGATCACATTTATTTATTTTTTTTGCATATTACTGAATTCAGTGTTGGGTAACATTATTTGACTGTAGCTGCAACACAATTTCAGGATGCTGAGATCACCCCTGCCAAAACACCTCCAACTTCAGAGTGGAGGATCAGAATCACTTCAGATTTCATCTGCTGTCACCAACTGACCTGTAGATTATATCCTACATAAAAGCAGCTGTGTTGCAAGAACTATATGCTGTTACTTTCCATGAACTCACAAATCATATGTGATCCCAAGATTAGGCATCGCATCTCCGTGGCCTTGGTCACCCTGTGATTAATTTAAGGCAAACTAAACTTAGCAGACCTCAATTTAACACATGTTCTGTGCTATTCATTGTATCAGCAATCACGTCATTATATGTATCCAGTAGTAGCGGCTACCAGCTCAGACGTTGTCACCATATGCTTTTCCTGGGTCCCTAGCACACATAGGAGATGTCCAAGCATAATGCCAGGCATAATCTTGTGCGTTCGACTGGCCAGTGAACATCTGCAGCATTGTATATGTCATGTAAGTTGATTTAGTATGCTGGCAAGTTCACAAACACTCGTTTACAAGGTGATTGTCATTTAAAAATGGTTTGTGGCATAGAAATATACATACACCAGGTTTACTAAAACTAAATATATATACATTTAATAAATGATGCCCCTCCTCTTAAGATTATTTGTCAAATGTACCTGATCCATATTGTTCTATCTGCTGTATAATATAACAATTAAGGTCTGTCTGTCAAGTCTCTCAGAGCAGTCTTAGTAGTGATTTTGGCTTTGGTGATGCAACAAAAGGTGAACACTAAGACAATCCCCAACAAAGACGGAATGTATAAAACTGGACAGGAGTCTGAGAAGAAGAAGGCTTTACAGGAAAACTCGTGAGAAAGGGAGTGCTGGTGAAGAGCGGTTCAGAGGAAAGGTGTGCTGGAAAGAGAGAACAAATTTTTAAATTATTCTGTTAACTGTCTTTAACAGTTAACGGGGTTAGTTTCTTAGAGTACGGAGAGCAAATATTTTCATGCAATGGCTGGTCTTTTTCTGCAGCATTCAGTTAAATATATTTCATTCAGTATCACCCTATACTTCAGTCCAAATAGAACCATTAAATATCATTTAAATATTTTTAATAGCATACAAATGTATTTTCATGTCCATAACATCCTATCTGACAAGTATGGAATTCATTTTGTAACCTCACTCATCATATTAATTTTGTTAAACCTGTCAACTCCAAGAAGCCCCCTGCAACTGCACATAGTCTTAGTCCCGTGCCAGCTGGCAGTTCTGGGGCACACTGCAATAGGGCAAAACTCTAAAAGCAGTCTTGTTACCATAAATGAACACTAAGATCAGACCAACACTAGCTCATTGCCAACTCGGAGCACACCAAAACTAACCCTTAGCGTTTCTTAAGTCATCTGATTTGAATGTAAATAAAAGTTAAGATGGGGTGGCGGTGGACTCTTGAGAGACTAAAGAAATCTCTTCACCTTTAAACTTCAAAGATTAAGTTCTAGAAAACAATCTTTATGAGCACTGCTCTCTTGTTATGTCTGAGAAAGCTCAGCAGGAGCTACTCTTGAGACTGTCAAGTAAGTTCAGACAGTCATATGGAGCAATGGCCCTTCCTTTCAGATCTATAATCAAGAGTGTTTTGGCCTCCTCCAGAACTATGTGATGTGACAACATCATTCCTTGAGACAAGACATAGAGGGAGCCATGTACAGCTTCTAAACTCGCAGACTTTCCCAGAATGAAATTAAAGGTTTTACTGATCTGTCTAACCCATCCTCTGTTCATGCTGTAAAATGGCCTTGGCATCATGACCAGGACTAATAGCACATTACATTACAATATATCATCTAACATTCTGTGAAAGTCCCAAAAAATGTTGGGAGACTGAAAAACATTTCTCATCCCTTGGGAGGTCAGTGCAGCTCAATATACAGCAGAGGCTGTGCCTACGTCTGTTGTTATAGTTAGTAACTTGTGAAATTCGCAGACAACTAACTCTAAACTTGGAGGGATGGCAAACACTGAGGATACAGCAAAAAGAATTCAAAAAAGACCTGGACAAATACCAGATGGGAGACACTGTCATACAGGAAGCAACCTCTGATAAAGGATTCAGGGATTTGTGTTGATGCAACATTTTATTCGACCAAGCAATGCACAAAATCAATTAAAAAGGCAAGCAGTATATTGTTATATATCATAAAAACTGAATTTAAGTCAAGGGACATCAGGCTCAAACTACATAATTGCACTCATACTTACTGGAGTACTGTGTGCAGTTCTGGTCACCACTGTACAAGGAAAACATAGCAGCACTTGAAGCTGAGCAGAGGAGAGCAACCAAGCGCATCCTAGGACTTAAGGACATGTCCTACTTTGGCTGACTCAGAGAATTAAACCTGTTTATTCTCAGGCAGAGGAGACTGTCTGGGGACCTAATCCAGATATTTAAAATCCCCAAAAGGCATCGACAATTTAGATCCAGCAACATTCTTTTGGCTTAAGGGTGAATCAGGTACTTGAGGACATCAGTGGAAATTAAGGAGAAGTGGTACATTTGAGACCAGGGAACACTTCTTTATTTAGAGTGTTGTGGAACCCTGGAACAAACTACCAAGAAATGTAGCTGAAGCAGAAACCTCGACAACCTTTAAGAAAAATCTGGATGAGATATTAGGACAATTTAGCTATTAGTGAAACAAACGAGCTTGATGGACTGATTGGTCTCCTCTCGTCTATCAAATTTCTTATGTTTCAATAAACCAGCAGTATTGCAAGACAATCTATGACTCTGAATGAGTTAATCAAAATTTTATTTTTCTGAAACTAGGGGGCTTCGCTCGCCAACCTCTGTTTGGTTTTCCAGGTACACACTTTTAAGATTTTGTTTTTCTTTGAATTGTTGCTATTTCATTAGTTTCACTTTTATTTCAGAACTTCTGTAAAAACAATATTTGGAATCTTTCGTGTCCCAATATGCTGAATCTTTTAAATGAGGTCAGTGAGACGTGTGTTTAATGACTTTGTACCATAATTCAGGATAGGATTCTCTGTTTGGAATTTCAGCATAGACAAAACGATCTTCATCATCAGCAGTTAATAATTTCTTTTGCAAAGTAACCAATAAATGCATGTGAGGTAAACTCTTTCTGAAATTCTCTTGACTTAAACTTCAAAGGCTTACAATATTTACATACTTCTACCTACAGTATATCCACATATTCAATCTCTATTTGCCTTTTCGTTATTTCTCCGAGTAATAATTTCTCTTTCTTTGTGCTAAATACGATGTTTATTTTCTTTGTTTTGACACTGTCATTTTTTTTCTGCTTTCATATTCTGTATCTTGCTCTGCATGTGTTTCGCCCCTTTGTTTTTTTTGAGTCTTTTGAATTCCAGTTTTCATTATCTCTAACCTGCTCTGCAAGTGTTTGGCCCCCAAGTGTTTTAACCTCTTTATGACGTTTTACTTTTGTTTTCTACTCTGCCTTTTATTTCTGACCTCGCTTTGTCCTGCTTTTGTTTCAATGACAATGACAATGACCTGGTCCGTGGTGATTATTTTCCCTTTTTCAAGTAATAATTTCCATTTGTTTACGTTACTGCGATCTTTAATTTCTTTTTTTTTTTATACTTTCTAATTTTCCTACTTTCATATTCTTAACTTTCTCCACATGTGTATCTTGCCTTTTTTTTGAGCCTTTTGAATTCCACTACTTTCATAATCTCTAACCTGCTCTGCATGTGTATAGTGCCAACGTTTGTGAACGTCTTTATTAAGTTCTACTTTGTCTTTTACTCTCTCTGTTTTAATTCTGAGCCCGATTGGACGTGCTTTTTTTCAGTTCCACCTGTTCAGGGCTGATAATTACTTTCCTTATTTTCTGAATTAGCACCTAGATTATTCTTTTTCTTTTTTGCATTTTTTTTCTCTCCAACGCTTTTGAGTCTCTTTTCTTCGTGCTGCTCTTTCTTCTTCTCTTAGTCGTCGACGTTTCATCAATAACGTATTGTCCTTATACGCTTTATATGCGCTGAGAGCCCTGGATCTGTGTGTGCTCAAATCCTTTACACGACTGAGTGTTTTGCTGCCCGTGGTCTTATTTGATATTGGTTGTAAGTAGGGCGTGTCTTGCAATAATCTCATGTTCTACATCCACGCGAGACGTCCTGGGTCAATCTCTTGGCACAAAGTCTCATGTTTAAGGTCCCCACGAGAGGAACAATCTCTTTTAAGTGTTTTCTGTGATCTTAACGTGAAGATCACGTCTCGTCTCCCGTCTCTCTCTCCCAGGATTTTGTTTTTTTATAATAGAGAGATAAGAGTCGCCACAAACAGTGTTTCAAAATTACATTTATGTTTATTAGTCTTTTACTGTATACTGAATTATATGTACAGTTAAAACCAATCAACTTATAATAAACCCAGTCATTCTGTGTAGGTACACCTAATTAAGCAGCAGCAGAGTGAATTGGTACATAAAAAATAAAACATCATTTACTGTTCCAAACAAGTACTGGCACATTTTACGGTAAATGTTATTGTAGTGCACAGAATTTGCACTGAAACCTAGTAGAAAAACAAACAAAACAAAAAAAACTCGCAGGCATGTTTTGGGTCTTTAACGTTAAACCAATACTAAAATGATGCTCTTTTCTTAAATGTGCACCACAACTTGATAATGCCATTTCTTGTACAGTATTGCATTATCAAACGTTTCCTTCAGTATTGTTAATTAGGATGAAACGTGTGACAGAAAACATTGATCATAGGAGGTAAAGTGAGCTCATCATCAGATGAATTTCTACTTGTTTAGATACTTCATACACAATGAAATATGGCTCGATGCACTTTAAACTGCATGCAAAATATTTTAAATTCACACACACACACTCAAGTGGGTAAACACAGCTTGCCTCAAGAAATTTGACTGAAAAGCCTCACTGAAATACATCTGGACAACCGCTAATGTTTTTTACATTCTCTTTCGTCTGTGTATGTTATGTACAGTTTATATGATTACAATGATGAATTAAGAGCATTGTAGCACTAGGTGACCACTATATAATCTAACAACCCAATTTTCAAACCTTTCCTTAATTCTCATATATACATCTGGCCCACATTGAACACTATAGTCAGTTTGAATCCCAAAAGGTACCACATACAAACAAGTCAGACTAGATAGATAGCACGGGTAACTAAAGGTCTGTCATCAGTTTCAGTGTATTGCTCTTCAGTCATGTTCAAGTATTCCTTTAAAGAGCTGCGCCAGTTGTAAATTGTGTGTTGGTATGGAAAGGCATTCTTGTTTTGCTACTGCCAAGTGAAATGGGGGACTGAAAACTAGATGCTAAAATGTAATAAAAATAATTCAATTGCTGTTCAGTTATATATATTTTGTTTAAAAAATCTTGCGCACAGAATTTAGAGAAACTATTAATGCTCGGATTAGGTTTAAAAGAAAATAAAACAAGAGTGTTCACAGTGTGCTTTCTTTGTACCTTTGAGAATGTAACAGTAATTTGCACTGTTATCTGCCGTTGGGTTAATTTGAGTAAATCTGCTTAATCTGTTCAAGTATGTTCTAATTTTTCTGCAGTGCAACACAAAGTGGAAGCGATTAACTTTTAGTAAACCTAGTTTCTTGCTGCCACTGCTGCATAGACTGCTTTTTCAGTACATTATGTGCTAGTAGAAACTGTACTATCATCTCATTATCACATTTTTAAATGATTTCTAAAGTCTGAATCAAACTGGCTCAAGCCAATACTCTTCAGAGGAAATTAGCAAGTTTCTGTTAACTTGTAAACAAACAAATCATTACAAAATTGTTTCCAAAAATCTCAGAAAATTCCACATCACCGATTTTAACAGATTTTTTTTTTCTCATGTACTTGGCCTCATCCTGAATTAAGTATACAGTATCACAGCTTTAGACGTACAAATGTGCATTCTATAGTTGCTTGTCAGTGCGATTATTCAGTATTCCCTTCAGAGTAATACCTCTGCTTCATTGCTCTGTATTTTCGAAGATAATATAAAGCTTCCAATTCCTTTATCACATATTCTCCACGGGCTATTAACTCTTTGATCTTTTCTGGGTCCGTGACATCTTTGTTTTTCAAGAAGGCTGTCTTGAGGCGATCTTTGAAGTAGTCTTCACCTTTGGGGTATTCTCTTCCAAGATACAGAAGCTTAAAAAGAAAGCATTGTATACATTAAGGGAGGCGAATGATTTTTGTTTAAGTGTTTAGTACAACCCCATGTCCAAAAAAAAAAGTTGGGATGCTGTGTAAAATGTAAGTAAAAAATTAATGTGAGGATTTGCAAATCATTTAAACCCATAGTTAATTGAAAATATTACTGTTGAAAGAGGTGGCGCAACACGGATGGATGCTCCTGTCTAAGCATTTTTGAAACGTGTTGCTGGCATCAAATTCATAATGAGCATACATTTGTCATAAAACTGTAACATTTCTCAGTGTCAGCATTTGGTATGTTGTACTGTTTTCAATCAAATACTGTATAGTGTGTATCATCACACTTTGATTTTATTTACATTTTATACAGTGGCTCAGTCTTGTTGGAAATGGGGTTATAGACTAAACATACAAAATCCAGTTTGCCTTTACTTATAGCACTGTGTTTAAGTCAAATCAAAGCTTTCCTTCCATGACAGTAAATGCTAGTTTTTATAAGGCTAACTATAAAAATCTCACACTATAAGCATAAGAAGTAAGCAAAACAAACACAGTACTCATTAAACAGGCATTCATTAATATAAGCAGTTACATTTTTGTGGGGGGCACAAAATATAATTTCCTACTTCATTCCTGGCCATACTATCTGTTTTCTTCTCACATGTTTGCAAGAGCACTTCTTATTGCAAACAAATGAACAAGTGTATTGTCAGGAGTTTGAAGTACAATGGCATGCCCCCTACACACGAGTGATAGCAGCAGGACAGTTCTGACAAACAAATAACTAACAGCAAATAGATAACAACACACAACTGTAAAGGGTGTTGTACTGTGCTACCATTATGGATGTGGTGAGAAGTCAAGCAAAGTGACAACTTCTGTTGGCTAACTAGGAAGAATACAATATGCAAGCTTTCAAGGCAACTCGGGGCCCCTTCTTCAGGCAAGTTGTAACACAAGATTACAAGATTACATCTCGCCTGAAGAAGGGGCCCCGAGTTGCCTTGAAAGCTTGCATATTGTATTCTTCCTAGTTAGCCAACAGAAGTTGTCACTTTGCTTGACCTCTCACAACACACAACAATAAATATAAAAGCATACAATTACAAATTAAAGTCTAGCATTAGGTTGCTAGTCCCCTGCAGATTTTATTTTTTTATTTATTTTTAATTTTGTTTTTTTTTCTGTTTTTTCTGTCCACCCTGGCCATCGGACCTTACTCCTTTTCTAGGTTAACTAATGTTGTCTTATTTTAATTTATTTTGTCTTCTATTTTTCTTTTCTTCATTATGTAAAGCACTTTGAGCTACATTTTGTATGAAAATGTGCTATATAAATAAATGTTGTTGTTGCTAAAAAATTGATTCTAGCAGAACAAATCTAGGCTGTTAGTCTACTTTACAAACAAAACACATTTATCTTTCTTATATTCAAAATTCTAGTTACTCACTTATAGACACACATTCAGTTACTTTGAATATATTGCAAATTTGTATAATTTTTGAAATGAGTAAAATTAGAAACCACCTTCATATAGCTAAGGTGAAACAAGTCCTCAGTTCTAACCCTCACTAAATACATTCAAATATTTTAGGACTAATAGCTTAAAAAAGCACAAATCATACAAAAGCTTGTATAACAACATACACCCAAATTATTCTACAAGTAGTCATTCTGCCTTTATAACTCTAATTAACAAGGCAATCAGAACTAAAATAACGATGAACTGTACTTTGAATGTAACAAATGGTATTCAGAATATGAAAACATGCAATTCCATCTCCTTTTGTATAATATAATTGTATAGTACACTATATATAGGGTGGTCCACATCTAATTATGCAGATCCAGATCGTCTGGATGACTTTGATTTATGCGGAGATGATTCCAGTTCGGCGCGAAGAGGATTCCTTATGTCGTCAGTTCGCACACTTCTCGATGGTCCAGGATTTTTTGGGTGATTTTCTATGTAATAAACTTAATAAGCTGTAGCGTAATGAAAATTGCATAATTAGATCTGGACCACCCTATATATATATAGCATGTAGTCATACAAAAATTTTGTTTCTTTTAAACAGAGCAACAATGTTAAACATTTGTATCAGACATTATCAAAAGAGACCTGTCATATTGTATAACCTTTGTACTCAAAAGAAAAGAGAGTGTAAGAAGAAGGGTATCTCCACCCACCTTCCTGTTGCCAAACCCACTTTAATCTGTTCAGAGTGCGGTGGGCCTGAGGCTATCCTGGTACCACTGAGTTTAAGTCCCTGGATGGGGCGTTTCATAAACTGAATTTGTACAAAGGCAATGAACAAGGCAAACAGGACAACATGCTGTGTGCAGTACATGTCAAGAAAGGACATGCTTAAGCCGTATTCTGCAGTTGTGAGGCCCTAGATATGAACAATTAATAAACACTGAATCTCTTCAACAGATGTTAAGAGAGGACTTGATAGAAGTGCTTCCATTCTGAAAGGAGTTAGCAGAGTTGATGATTATTTACATTTGAGTTTTTCGCAAAACCATAAATACATCCTGGAATGGTAAACTGCACACCGGTGTTACAAGGTCCTTTTTAACATGGAGCTACAGTATATAGGTGCATGAAACGGTAGAAATTGTCAGTTGTACTTTAAAATAATATGCCCAAAAAGTTTAGTGAATACAATTCTGGGCTCAATGGCCTGTTCTCACCAAAAATATTCTATTAGTTTAGTAGGTTTTTTAAACCGTTTTTAAAGCACATACATAAAGAAGTCAAACCATTGTAACTGTTATTACCTTTTGCACATGATACTGAAGGCTATCTAATTATGTGACATGATTATTAAGAATATCTGTGATATATGACTTTTCTTCTTAGGTCCAAGCAAGACAAAGTATGGACAGGGGAAAAGAAATCCTGTTTTTCCATCACAAAAGTACACTTACGAGGTGTGATCAAAAACTATGGTGAATGTTTATCCAAGAGCAACGCAAAACAATTCAATGCAGTTTCTGACATGTCTATTCCAGAGCCTAGTTTGTGACAAATTCAACTTGTTTGATACTGTCAGTTGTTTGTGTGCCACTGTTGAGTTCAAGTGTGTTCCCAAGTTTGTCGTTAATAATGAATATTGAGTAACACATTAATATGAAATTTTGTTTGAAACCGCAAAAAGCTCAGGAAACCCATCAGATATTGAAATCAGTTTATGGTGACACTGCATCGACAATTAAGACTGTTTTGATTGAGTGGTTTGATCGATTTCGTAATGGATCTGACTCGGTTGAAGACGAAAGAAGATCAGGATGTCCTTCAACATCAATAACCAAGGAAAATGCTGAAACAGTTTCATTCTTCATCGTCACAATGCTCCTTGTCACACATCCCTTCTAGTACGACAATTTCTGTCAAATAAAAACATTACACTGTGTCCGCATCCACCTTATTCGCTGGATGTGGTACCATGTGAATTCTGGCTATTACCTAAATTGAATATGACCATGAAAGGCAAACCATTTCAATCCATTGTGGACATCCAGGCAGCCATGACAGCCCAACTAAAGACACTCTCGAAAGAAAACTTCCAGAACTGCTTCGTAAAGTGGCAGAGGAGTGTTGGGATAAAGGCATTCGAAGTGGAGGAGAGTATTTTGAGCGTGACTAGTAATTGTAAATCTTTTACTGCAATAAACATTAATTTTTTTTAAAACATTCACTGTATTTTTTGATCACACCTTGTACTTATTTGGCTGATCCCTTTATCCAAGGTGACTATCCAACATTTATGATACAACTGGTTACGTTTCTTCTGGTCTTCCAACTGGAGCACAGACATGTCCTGTGACTTATTCAGGGTTACACAGTAGTAGTGGGATTTGAACCTGCAACCTCAGGGTCTGAAGGCCAAAGCCTTACCCACTACACCACACTGCCTCACCATTAGTCATTATACTCAGTGAAACATGGCCACCTAAAGCCATGCACTCTGTTTTATTGCTAGTTATACCAATCAATTTGTTTAAGCAGCCATCCAGAAACAACAATTGTGAGGTAGCAGCCCATCTGAGACAGTTTGCCCGTCCATCATATGGCATACTTAAACCTACACATTCATACTGTGCAATGTAGTGGCCCGAGCTAACCTAACATCCACTGCCTTGACGAGTACAGTAAAATACACAAATCTAATAAATTAATAAATCTAGAATTTGAATAGATATCATTTTCTCCATCAATTAATCCCCTATGTCCCCTACATCTTTGCCAATATATATATATTTATATACTAAAGAAAAAATTTTAAACCACATATGAAAATCATTGAACTAAACATTTGAAGCCTCTAGCAAAGACATAAACTCACTTTTGAGGCCCAATTTCCCCTTCAGCACAAAAGACATAATGCAGAGTCAAGATGGCATCACCAATTACTTTAAAAGCAGACATGACAGTGGGTACAAAATATTTGCCTTTGTAGTAGCATCTTTCTCAGAATGACCACTTATTTTCACATGTACTGTACATAAGTCCGAAAGAAAAAGAAGAGACTTTTCAGGGAAATCAAACTTGCTTGGTTTCATAAGGAACGAATCCAAACTGTCTCTACAATTTTATATAAATCATGTCAAGCTGGACAGCAACTCCCTAAATGATAAAACAAATCTTTGTATTTTCCAAAATGCATGCTTGGGCAAAATAGTGAAGTTTCTCTTGACTGCTCCTTTCCACAGGACAGGCCACCTTCTCCCCAATTCCCTATTTATTAGGCAATGCAGTGTTCTATAAGGGTAAGTGTTGATATGCTGTTCACTTAATTTCTTTAAAAGCTTTTCAGCAAGGCATGCTATTAAAGACAGCTTTTGAAATAAAGACAGGTGGATTTTGAAATTGGTGGCATAAGGTGGTGTAGTTTTCTAACCGCTCCAGAGCCCTAAGTTCAATCCTGCCTTCATTGCTCTATGAGGTCTGCGTGTGTGTCTACATTCTACACACACTAATTTTCTTTGCATAGAAAAATGTACTTATTAAAATTAATGATGACTCAAAATAGGCCTGGTGTGGATGTGCATGAGTATACCCTTGAATGGAATGAGCACCTTCTCTAGAGATGCCACTTACACTTCATTCCTTTAAGGCTCTGTATTAAAATGAGCAGGCTCAGCAGCATGGATGCCCTTTTAAGGGCAGATGTCACATGTTTGGTTTTAAACATACTGTATGCGAATATTAAGTAACAAGAACTCGGCTGTCTTATCATTCTAATTAAATATTTGTTAACAGAAATGTTAAAGGCCTACAAGTCCTTCAAAGGATTTGTATATTAAATTAGGGTGTACTGCTGGACCCGATTGTAATAACAATGTCCAATAAGTTCATCTTCTCCATTGGGTGCTTTAAAAGCTCTGGCAAACACTTGACATTGTTGTGTGACATAGACATAAGGAGGCGTTACAGGACAGAAAGTTAGGTCTACAGCTAAAAGTGGCATTTAGGAATTAATACATGCTATCCTATATTAAGATGCATAAAAAAGAATTTACATTTATTTACTGAATCGGAAAATTATTAACAACTGAATCAAGCTGATGCACTGTAAATTTTAAAGAGCTATTATGCAAATTGTCTTAACAAAAATATATACCTGTTGTGGAGCCAACCCGGACACAGACAGGCGGACATGTTGTTTATCAAACCACCGCACGTTTATTCACAACTATTTACAATGATTTGGTCACTCAGACCAATAAAGTGCACAAACCCTAATAATCACAGTCCTGGCCACAAATGCCTTCTTCTCGGGCCGCCTCCACACCTCTTCTGCCTCGTCCTGCTTCCACCCGACTCTAGCCTTGAATGAAGGGAGACGGCCCCTTTTATATGCTCCCGGATGAGCTCCAGGTGGTTCCTGACACTCCCCCGTTGGCCATGCCCCAGCGTGGCGTAAGTGCCGGCTGTTCTCCCTGCAGCTCTCCGGGCGCCCTTTTAATTCTCCCCCCCAGCACTTCCTGGTGTGGCAGAAGTGCTGGGGTAACAGGTCCCCAAGGCATTGGGGTGCTTCCTGGCGGTGACCACAGGCCCCTACAGGGTGGAGCTTCCATGCCCTGTACCCGTGGCCCCCAGAGCAACCAGGAAGGCGACCCCCATGTGATCCAGAGTGGGCGCAGACCCACATCCGGTCCCTCATGACGTCCTGGCCGGGTCATTGCCCCTGGCATCCCTGACACTGTATAAATTAAAAATCTTTTTTTCTCCAAAGCGCTAATTAAAAATCGTACCTTTTTAAATAAGGATACAACTTTTTTTGAAGAATCTTTTTAGTAGGCTGTTGAATATTATAGCCGCTGTTTGAGGGGTGCAGTAGCACAGAGTACATACACAAGTAAGAGTGTGATTTACATGTGTGCCGTTGCTCCAATAGCACATACGTACATTGAATAGCTTATAAGTAATTTAAGTCTATGCTCGAAGGGTTTGGCAAGATGGTAGCATGACTAGCTACAACCTTTTCCTTCTTGTAGTGGCTGTTTTTTTGCTACAAGGAGAAGCCACCTTGAAGGGTTTTACAGATGCAAACACAGTGGTAAGATAGACACCATGGGACTGGTGATAATGCAGTGCTGCACTGAAGAGATCACATTCTGGAGTGTTACATTTCCACAGTACACTACATAACTTGAGGGGCCAAGTGTCTAGGAACAGGCCATCTGGGGTTATGCATAACAGAATATGATCAGCAGTCAAAACTGGACTGCTGAAACAGACAAGTCAGAGCACGGGCTGAGGGAAAGAGTTGCTAGACTAAAAAGTTTGATCATTAATAATACATACAACCTCTATATAATAAAATAAATCTGTAAATTATTAATAGTTGCTCTCCTTTCAACAAATTTTCACTCTCCTACTGAATAACTGCCTTCTATCAGTAAGCCAAACACACACAGTATGACTATCACATCTTTACATTGTCCCTAAAACACACAGTGCTGCCTTTTTTTCATTTGGACCAAAAATCTTGTTTTGCATTAAGCTTTCGAATTGACAAATGTCAGGCTGTCTGCATACTGGCTTTGAGTGCTGCTTCTGCAATTGTGTAGACGTGCACTGCACTGTATTAAAAGGCTCGTTGGAGAGTGCTAAACTGTTCTGACATACCGTAGCAGTAAGCACACTTGTCATATTACACATCCTGTATATTGTATGTAAACGATGATTCACTGATGATTTAATGATTCATTTCAGTCTTACATTGGTTATATCAAGAGTTGAATAGAATTTTGTCACCTACAAAAAGAAGAGAGGAATTACTGGTTTACATTTCTTAGTCAAAGTAATGTTGCATTGCAGTCTGTTATGGGTTCAGATCTGACTTGTATGGCAGCACTACACACATCCTGATACTGGGAGAGTTTGTATTATAAAGCCTCCATCATGTAATCCATTCATGTACAAAGCCTATCTTGCTGGAACCCTGTGGCTGCAGATTTTTGTTCCTTCTGATTCCTCCTTTTAACTTGAGTTATGTCTTAACTAACTTAATAAATAGTTATTTCACAGTTTATACTTTTATGGCATCAATGCAGAAACCCACAATAGGGTTTTTAAACATAGAAAATGGTGACTTACACATAGCAATTAATGCATTTCCCTCATTGTGTAAGTTTTCTTAATCTTCTGAATTTAGATTGCTGTTTAAGCCATAGCTTGTTACTATGCTGAAAACACTTTGAGCTACTTTTTGTATGAAAATGTGCTATATAAATAAATGTTGTTGTTGAAAGAGAGAATGACAGTGAAGTATGATCTCTCCTTTAAAGTTCAATACTACAGCATATGGAACTTTGCCTGGTTTTCTCTTGGTTGAAAGGCACTAATGTGTTAATTCTATACAAATAATAAAATGAATAAGACATGCAGGCCTTCATTATCTATATATTCCTAATTTCTTAGGAAAGTCGCGGAACAGTGGACCAGCTCTTCACCCTTAGCAGAGTCCTGGAGGGTGCATGGGAGTTTGCCCGACCGGTCTACATGTGTTTTGTGGACTTGGAAAAGGCGTTCGACCGTGTCCCTCGGGGAATCCTGTGGGGGGTGCTCCGGGAGTATGAGGTACCGGACCCCCTGATAAGGGCTGTTTGGTCTCTGTACAACCGGTGTCAGAGCTTGGTCCGCATTACCGGCAGGATGTCGAGCCCATTTCCAGTGAGAGTTGGACTCTGCCAGGGCTGCCCTTTGTCACCGATTCTGTTCATAACTTTTATGGACAGAACTTCTAGGCACAGCCAGGGTGTTGAAGAGATCCGGTTTGGTGGACTCAGGATTGGGTCACTGCTTTTTGCAGATGAGGTTGTCCTGTTTGTTTCATCATGGCCGTGATTTTCAGCTCTCTCTGGATCGGTTCGCAGCTGAGTGTGAAGCGGCTGGGATGAGAATCAGCACCTCCAAATTCAAGACCATGGTCCTCAGCCGGAAAAGGGTGGAGTGCCCTCTCAGGGTTGAGGGTGAGATCCTGCCCCAAGTGGAGGAGTTTAAGTATCTCTGGGTCTTGTTCACGAGTGAGGGAAGAATGGAGCGTGAGATCGACAGTCGGATCGGTGCAGCGTCCGCAGTGATGCAGGCTCTGCAACAGTCTGTCGTGGTGAAAAAAGAGCTGAGATGTAAGGCAAAGCTCTCAATTTACCAGTCAATCTACATTCCTACCCTCACCTATGGTCATGAGCTGTGGGTAGTGACCGAAAGAACGAGGTCGCGAATATAAGTGGCCGAAATGAGTTTCCTCTGCAGGGTGTCTGGGCTTTCCCTTAAAGGTGAGAAGCTCAGTCATCCGGATCAAGAGGAGCCATGATGAGGTGGCTTGGTCATCTGATCAGGATGCCTCCTGGACGCCTCCCTGGCAAGGTGTTCCAGGTACGTCCAACCGGGAGGAGGCCCCGGGGAAGAACTAGGACATACTGGCGGGACTATGTCTCCTGGCTGGCCTGGGAACACCTCGGGATTCCACCAGAAGAGCTAGAAGAAGTGGCTGGGGAGAGGGAAGTCTGGGCATCTCTGCTCAAGCTGCTGCCCACACAACCCGATCTTGGATAAGCGGAAGAGGATGGATTGGTGGATAATTAAATAAATCCTTATGGTCTCGTCCGATGCGAGAGATGGACGTCTGAAGTGGAGCTCCGCTAGCAGTGGTGCTATTTTTCATATTATTTGCTTATTATTCTGAGATATCCTGTATTTATTCAACCCGAGAGGGACCGCTACAGTATATGTAAACACATATAAACATGGCCAACAAGAAGGGGGGTCCGAAAGAATCGAAGACTAAAGCTACATCCAAGCTGCGATCAGCAAGCCCTAGTTCGAGATACGGCCTCTCAGAGACAGACCTGGATCAGATGGGCGAAAGTACAGACTCCTCGGGACCACGGTCCGCTACATCGTCGCCAGCTGAGAGCGAAAAGGGGAGCGAAGGTGCGATCGTGAGTGCAGATGTGGATAGCTCGCCGATTGGAGAGGATTACCTGAAACTGGAAAAGGCCGGGAGGTCCGCGGCTTCAGTTACGCAATTACGCGGGACTGGAGCAGCGGGGACACCGGCTTCAGCAGAGTCTGCTGCTTCATCTACGGTACAAGAAGGCACATTTGAGCTATCTGAACTGAAAGTGTTGCTCGCTGAGCTCAGGCAAGATATAAAGAAAAGCGAGAAGGCTAATGAGAAAGCAACGGCAAAGGCACTTGAGAGACTGAAACAGGAATTAAAACAGGAAATCCAACAGGCAAATGAAAGGCTGCAACAGGAATTCCAACAGGCAAATGAAAGGCTGCGTCAAGAGGTACAACTTGAACTTCGACAGGTGCTGGGTAAAATTGAAGAGCGCATTGAGAAAAACTCGTTAAACTGAGCACGCTTGCTGATCGATTGGAGCATCTTAGTGAGACATTCACGAATCGGATCGAAATAGCGAACATCTAGCTGCCAGTGCCGAGGAAAGAGCAGTAAATGTCAGTTGAATGTAAAAACTCGGAGAAAAACTTGGAGACAGACTGGCTGCTTTAGAAGATGGGAATAGAAGGTATAATGTCAGAATTGAAGGCCTGCCGGAGAATCGAGAAAGTTTAAACCCGGTGAAATTCGCAACTGAACTTTTTCTAAAATAATCGGGGCGACTTTAAAGCAGAATCTGAGATAGCAGCGGCTTACAGCGTCTGGATCAAACACCGTCAGACCCGACCAAGATCTTTTATAGTTCGTTTTGAACGATTATCATTTAAGTTAGAGGTGATGGAACTCCTCAGGAAAAAAAAGGAAGATATTATATATGAAGATTGCCACATTCGCGTCTTCCCTGACTTCTCTCCAGCAACAGCTATTAAAGCGCCGCCTTCTATAATATTAAACAGCGCTACGGCAAGCCAATGTCAAATCGGCCTCCTGTATCCGCAAAACTGAAAGTGGAATGGCAGGGTCATTTCTATGTTTTCGCTAGCAAGGAGGAGGCAGAAAATGAGTTAAGAAAGCTGATCCCGGGACTAATCTGATACATAATTGTGAGTCATGGCGGTAAATGATAAAGCTAGGATTAATAATCTACTGTCTGATCTATTTGTTTTAAAATACGGGTTTTTATCAGCATATATTCTCATATTCTTATATTATTACTTACTTATTACTTATCATTACTTAGTATTACTAGGGCTAAATGTTTATGTTTTATTGTGCTTAATTACGTTTTCCTCCTCTTTTTTCTTTTCTAATTATTTCATGTGTACCCTAAATGAGACTGTTCAATATCATACCCTTGGTTTGCTGTTATTGCTATTACTGCATTAAGACTTGTTATGCTTGTTTTGGACACATCTTTAACACCATCACCTGGGTTTATTATCTGGGGATATCATCTTAATGCACTAAAATTGATGAAGATTATATGTATATATATATGTATATATATATATATATATATATATATATATATATATATATATATATATATATATATAGTGCAAAATTCTTTTCTTTTTTTTTTCCTCTTTTAAAGACTATATTGGTAACAGATATCTCTATCTTTTAACCTTAAAGCGCCACTGCATGGGGGCTTGATGTGCTTTGGGCGTGCTCTGTCTCTGGGTATGTCAGAGGACTGGGACTGCATGAAGTGGGTTTTAGCCTCACCTGGGGAGGCAAAAAGGGAGGGTGGGGGTTAAGGGGAAGAGAAAGAGAGCAGGCTTGATCTATATCTAATCTATCATCTCAACCTTTATAATTATAACTATCAACGTAATAATAAGCTGCATGGCAACAACTCTTGGGGAATAGGAAATTAAGACCTAAACTATTTCACTTCCAGTTAAGACTATAATATGACACCAAAAACTCAGAATCAGTGTCTCCATGATGGGACAGTTAACCGTAAGCTGGAATGTTAAAGGCCTGAATCACGAATTAAAGAGAAAGAAAGTACTTTCTCACCTAACAGGTCTAAATGCTAAAATAGTATTTTTACAGGAAACCCACTTACTAAGTAAGGATCAGTTCCGGCTGCAAAAGACTGGACTGGCCAAATGTTCCATTCTAGTTTTACAAAGAAAACTAGAGGGGTGGGAATTCTCATACATAGAACAGTACCATTTGTAGCATCAGATGTAGTATTGGATCCTGAAGGGAGATATGTGATGGTCATGGGAGACTTATCTAACTGTAAAATGATTTTGATAAATGTTTATGCACCTAATGTTGATGATAAGGAATTTATACAAAATTTATTTGCATCCATTCCCAATCTGAACACTCATAAACTTATAATGGCTGGGGACTTTAATTGTGTTCTAAATCCACTTTTAGATAAGACTTCCTCCACAGGGGCGGCAACTAACACCGCAAAGATAATTACAAAGTTTATAACTGATCACAACTTATCAGATCCCTGGAGGTTTTAAACCCAAATTCAAGAACATATTCTTTCTACTCACCAGTACATCATTGCTACTCAAGGATTGATTACTTCTTTATAGATAATAACTTCTTGCCTAAGATTAAATCTTGTAAATACGATGCTATTGTTATTTCAGACCATGCTCCGATGATCTTGGAGCTGAAATTACTAAGCCCCATACACTCACCCGCAGATGGCGTCTCAATCCGCTTCTATTAGCTGCGAGAATTGTACTGAATTTATATCCAAACAAATTGAATTCTTTCTAGAGACAAATACATCCCCTGAGATCTCTGCAGGAATACTCTGGGAAACTCTTAAGGCCTTCTTAAGAGGACAGATTATCTCATATCTTTCCCACAGAAATAAATCCGAAGCGAAGAAAGTAGCAGAGATAAAAGACGAAATTACTAAAATAGATGAAGAACATGCCAGACTACCAAGCGAGACTCTACATAAGAGGAGGCAGGCTCTACATTCAGAATTAAACCTCTTGACAACTAAAGAAACCGAACAACTAATTTACAAATCCAGACATCATTATTATGAACATGGAGAAAGCTAATAAGCTTTTAGCGCAACAAATTCACAAGCAAGATATGCATAGCGCAATCTCGGTAATTACTAACACGAACGGAGATAAAATCATCGAACACAAAAATATAATGTACACTTTTAGAGACTACTATAAATCCCTATATACTACTGAGTTTAAAGAAGACAATATACAATCTAATGCATTTCTGGATAAATTACAGATACCACAAATTGACGCTATTAGTGTGGAGGAGCTCGATAAACCTCTGTCATTATCAGAATTACTGGATGCTATAAAGTCACTCCAAGGTGGAAAAGCAGCAGGCCCTGATGGCTACCCTGCAGAGTTTTACAAGAAATTCTCCGCTCAGCTAGCTCCCCTCCTATTAGCAACATTTACAGAAGCCAGAGAGAACCAATCTCTTCAACAAACCTTTAGCCAAGCACTAATCACTGTCTTTCCAAAACAAAATAAGGACTTATTACAATGTGCATCATACAGACCAATTTCACTTCTGAATAACGACGTTAAAATACTCTCTAAAATCATAGCTAGAAGGATGGAGAAAGTGCTCCCCTCAGTAATATCACAAGACCAAACTGGATTTATTAGGGGCCGACACTTATCTTCAAATCTTGACGCCTGTTTAATGTAATATACTCACCAACTAAATCAAACACCCCAGAAATATTATTATCATTGGATGCAGAAAAAGCATTCGACTGGATGCAGAAAAGCATTCGACATGATTGAATGGAAATACCTTTTTACTATTTTGGAGAAGTTTGGGTTTGGCCCGAACATTTGTGCATGGATTAAATTACTGTATACTAACCCAGAAGCTTCAGTTTGCATCAATAACATTTGCTCAGACTACTTTAAACTAGAGCGTGGCACAAGACAAGGATGCCCTTTGTCACCACTGCTGTTTGCAATTGCCATTGAACCACTGGCAATACATTGTCGAAATACTGATCAGATAAAGGGGATTAGCAGAGAAGGACTGGAACAGAAAATCTCATTATATGCAGATGACATGGTACTGTATATATCGGACCCAGAAAATTCTGTGCCTGCAGTCTTAGCAGCACTCACAGAATTTCAAAAGCTCTCTGGTCTCAGAATTAATCTGAATAAAAGTGTACTCTTTCCGGTGAATTCGCAAGCATATAATATTAGATTAGACACCCTTCCTTTTATCATTGCAGAACAGTTTAAATACCTCGGGGTAAACATCACAAGTAAACATAAAGCTCTTTATCAACAAAATTTAGTCGTCTGCATGGAAAAAATTAAACAAGACTTGCATAGATGGTCAACCCTTCATCTCACACTAGCTGGAAGAATTAACACTGTTAAGATGAATATTCTTCCTAAGCTCCTTTTTTTATTTCAAAACATACCAATATACATTAATAAATCGTTCTTTAAGCAATTAGATTCAACAATAACCTCATTTATTTGGAATTCTAAACATCCACGCACCAAAGAGCGACCCTACAAAGACAAAAGGCAGAAGGCGGCATGGCTCTACCTAACTTCCAGTTTTATTACTGGGCGGCAAATATACAGTCGATAAGAACCTGGACACAAATAGAAGAACATACACAGGCATGGACGCAATAGAAGTAAAATCCTGCAGTACTTCTTTGTATTCCTTGCTTTGTGCTCCAATAAACACACGTTATCGGCAATACACTAATAACCCAATTGTGCTCCACTCACTTAGAATCTGGAACCAATGTAGAAAGCATTTTAAGACGGAGAAGCTTCTTTCTGTGGCACCTGCAAAAGAACCACCTCTTTCAACCCTCACAAACATATGCAGTTTTAATATCTGGAAAAATTTGGAATTAACTTGCTTAGAGATCTTTATATAGACAACGTCTTTGCATCCTATGAACAATTACATTCCAAATTTAACATTCCAGCTACAAATTTCTTTCACTATCTTCAAATCAGGAACTTTGTTAAACAGAACCTTCCAGATTTTCCTCATCTTGCACCCTCATCCACGCTGGAAAAATTATTGCTCAATTTCAAGGAGTTAGACTCCATCTCTACAATATATAAAATCCTTTTACAATCCCTTCCTTTCAAAGATCCAAGAGGACACTGGGAAAATGATCTCTCAATTAATATATCAGAAAAGGAGTGGAAAGTAGCAATGCAGAGAATTCACTCAAGCTCCATATGCGCAAAGCATACAATTATACAACTCAAAATTATATATCGAGCACATCTGTCTCGACTAAAACTCTCCAAAATGTTTCCAGGGCATGATCCAACCTGCGAACGTTGCAACCAAGCCCCAGCCTCACTAGGTCACATGTTCTGGGCCTGCTCCAAATTAACATTATTCTGGACAAAAATTTTTAATTACCTCTCAGACAGTCTTGGACTCACAATCCCTCCTAACCCATTAACAGCTGTGTTTGGGGTTCTTCCAGAGGGTCTTAAAGTGGAGAAAGACAAACAAATTGTGATTGCATTCACTACACTGTTGGCACGCAGACTTATTCTGATAAACTGGAAGAACCCAAACTCTCCTCTTTTAAGTCAGTGGGAAACTGATGTGTTATATTATTTAAAATTGGAAAAAATCAAATACTCAGTTAGAGGATCTGTGCAGACTTTTTTCAAAACATGGCAGGATCTAATCAGTAATATTTTGAAATGATTTTATAAAGCACAGAGAATTTGTTGATTTAGGTATTTTTAAAAGCCTTAAATTTTACACCGTTTGGCTTGCTCTCTCTCTCAAGGGTGGGGATCGATCTGTTCTTAGCATAATTCTTTTTTTTTGTAAAAACGTGATTGCTATGTATTGATTGTAATAAAATTAATAAATAAAAAAAAAAAAATCCTTAACAGAGACAGAGAGAGAGGTTAGGTGCATGCACTGATACAGCATGTTGCCGCACCCATCACATTACAAACCGCATTAGAAAATAGTTTGAATTAAACAGACTTGGAGCACTATCAACTTTTGCTTATAAAAGACAAAATAAAATGCAAACTATTGATTCAATGGAGCATATAAACTGCCATCAGAAATACATCAAATGTTACCACATCAGATAGACCCTATTCCATAATATCTTGCAATAAGGAATATTTTAATATGAATAAAGTTACCATGAGATTTTGAGCCTGCTGTGAACAGTATAGACTAAGCTGATTTGTGATTACAGTTAAATAAAATAGAGCTGTGTATTATTATAATACATTCTTTTTATTATGCTACTGGAGAGTGACGACCCACTCAATATTGATTAGACATGAAGTGAAGAATTTTGTTGCACACTCACTGTACAGCATACACATGGCGTAGCACAAGAATACTACTACACAGAAACCACATATGATCGATGTACAATATATAAGCTGACAATTTTCTGTTTTCTTACAGGATTTCAGCTTTGGCTCCTAATGACAAATAATTCTTTACATTTATACCATGCTTTTTTCAATACTTAAAGCAGTGTACATAGTTAGTGGGGAGCCACTTCAACCACCGACAATGTGTAGCATCCACCTGTATGATGCAATAACAGCCATTTTTGCGCCGGCACACTCACCAAAGTGGTGAAAGGGTGAGAGAGACAGTTAGCTATAGTTAGGGACAGGGGATGATTAGGGGGCCAGAATGACCAGGCGAAGGTGGACAATTTAGCCTGGACATCGGGGTAAACCTTCCTCTTTACAAAGGATGCCCAGGGATCTTTTATGACCATCTGAAGGATGGCGCCATTTTAACAGCACAGTATCCCCATTACAGCACTGCGGCATTGGGATCCACATTCTGACCACACAGGGTAAGTGCCCCCTGCTGGCC
This sequence comes from Polypterus senegalus, assembly GCF_016835505.1. Lineage (NCBI taxonomy): Eukaryota > Metazoa > Chordata > Cladistia > Polypteriformes > Polypteridae > Polypterus > Polypterus senegalus. The sequence continues at coordinate 107,289,703 of NC_053161.1, forward strand.
TCGCTAACAACTCTTCCAGCAGCCACCCAACTCATCCAAGTACTGGCTGTCCCAAAAACGCTTAGCTTCAGGTGGAGGACCTGTACTGAAGTGCATGTAGTAGGGCTGCTAATAGCGTAAAATACACAAGTGCTGATGCCATATAAAAAAGGGAAGGGCTTTCGTTTTATACATTTTACCAGTGTCACATCAGCTTTTATTTTTCTTTTCAGAATGTAATTACAAAAAATAAAAGTGAACAAGAAAAATATACATATTTTCTAGTTTTACACATTTTTGATAAAAGGACAATTATTATTTTTAAACAACTAATGTATCAAGCACTGAATGGGCTAACTAACTAAAGTTCCTACAAAAAAAGGGGATTAATTAGCATGATTTACTTTGTGTCCTAAAACTTTCAAAAGAACTGAATACCCCCACGCACTATTACCGTAACTAGCTGTTTCACTCGAGTTTCCTTCACCTACGGACTGCCTGGTGATGTTCTTCTATATCGTAAATGCGTTTTATAAAACCCAAAACAGCCTGGCAGATCAGCGGACTTATAAACTAAAGCTGCGCTTTGATTTTAGCCCACAACTTTTTTTGACTTACATTTTTATACAGTCTGATGACCTCACTTCTTAAAGGGGTGGCCATTGTCAACGCTGAGAATTTTAGTGATCTTGTCAGTCTTCATTAGACCTGCAATGATCCACAAGAAGAAACTCCAAGTTTGAGCGATTTACAAGTTAGTAGGGCAAAATACGCTTCTGTAAAATGCACATTTGACGTTAACGATTTAACAATATTTGCCGTCAAGATCAGATGTTATAATAAGATTTATTGTAATTTCTCCTTGTTAAACTTCCACACATTGCCAACAAGGTTAGACTATTGTTTTTGATAGTGTCAAATACATGTACAATGCACATTAGCCACATAAATTTGAAGTAGTATAATCAATAGTCGACGAATGCTAATGACTAGTTTGTGATTGTTACATTATTAAAGGCATGGATAAATATAAAACATAATTCTACCTCCTGCAAACTATTCTCTTCGTGTTCTTATTCTCCGTATTCTCTCCCTCTCACCTTTCTACTGACTGCCGTAAACCGGCTTCTTTTGTCGAACTTCCTTTACTACCGTCTTGCGAGCTGTTACCAAGTTACCGTTTCCAAGACCACGGGCGACCGATGTAAACATTCCGTTTATAGACAGCGGAGTCCTCGCGAAAATGGTGAGTTCGAAATGTTTTTTTAAAACCCTGACTTCTCAACTCGCGGGGCTTTCAGTGACGATGACAGCTTTCTTTACTTTTTATTAGAATTTCTTTCACGCGAGAAAAATACCATATGCCAAAGGCAGTAAGTCCAAACTCGCTTCTATCCTACATAAACGCGCGTTAGTTTTTAAAAACCCTTGCTTGATTCCTTGAGAGCTTTGCCGTTTGTTAGCCTGTTTCAGTTGAAAGGCAGCTTAGAAGCTCAGCTCAGTGCCTCGTGCACATTTAAAAGTATTATACAGTTTAAATAAAAAGGTATTCAATAAAAATAAGTTATGCAAAACAGATCTGTACCTCGGAAATACAGAAATAATATATGTATATATTTCTTTAAAAAATTAAATAAGCTTCTTGGAGCATCCAAAATAAAACATAAGTAAATGTTATTTATTAAGTATAAGGTCAGTGCAATGAATTAGAGAAGATAAAGTCATGGTGGCCACAATCAATGCGAAGTCAGTTCAAAATCTATCTGTCTTGTGCCAACTGGCTAAACATCGCTCTTTAGGGTATTCTGCATTGTATTGCAGTAATGCCCATATAATACTGTATTAGAATATTTTAACACACACAGCAGTTTAATTGTTTTTCACACTTTTATTCAAAGGTTTTATTCCAAATATCTTGATCAAAGTGGCTGTGATGCCATGTCCAGGGTCGTCTCAAGATAATTTTTAATGGGGTGGTCAGACAGGCCCAGTGGATATCATGGGGTGGCACATTTAAACACTACAGCACAGGCAAATTAAAGGTATAACAGTTATTAATATTAAATTATGTAATAGTGATATCATATTAAATAGAGCAGAAATCAGATCATTCATTGGCCTATTAAATACCAATTTGTCAAATTCCTGTTTGAAGGAATCATCCGCAGAAGTATACTGTTGATGAATATTGTATTTAAAAATATTAATTTGATAGTATATGTATTCTATAAATGTATAATTATTATATAATTAAGAGTGAATTATAAATTGAAAAATGTTAAATGGACTGATATTTCTAAAACACACCACAAACCAGATTTCATTTTCATTGTATTCCAAAATAAACTAAATACAATAAAAACATATCAAACACTTACACAGGAGTAACTGGAGTATACTACTATACAATTATGCTTTAATATACATATACAGTGGTGTGAAAAACTATTTGCCCCCTTCCTGATTTCTTATTCTTTTGCATGTTTGTCACACAAAATGTTTCTGATCATCAAACACATTTAACCATTAGTCAAATATAACACAAGTAAACACAAAATGCAGTTTTTAAATGATGGTTTTTATTATTTAGGGAGAAAAAAAATCCAAACCTACATGGCCCTGTGTGAAAAGTAATTGCCCCTGAACCTAATAACTGGTTGGGCCACCCTTAGCAGCAATAACTGCAATCAAGCGTTTGCGATAACTTGCAATGAGTCTTTTACAGCGCTCTGGAGGAATTTTGGCCCACTCATCTTTGCAGAATTGTTGTAATTCAGCTTTATTTGAGGGTTTTCTAGCATGAACCGCCTTTTTAAGGTCATGCCATAGCATCTCAATTGGATTCAGGTCAGGACGTTATGAATCAGTAGTGATACATGTGTCTAACAAGTAAAAATATAGTCTTTTAGTACCCAGGTGACCAATATGGACCATCAGCACTTTTGTTGAAGCTGACCATAAGAGAATGCTCCTAGTTTCACGGTACAATCCAAACTACTCCCTAGATAATGAAGCAGCACCCAGCATCTTGCTGTGAGTTACCACTATCAGTACCTACAGGTATTAAATACAGTGCATCCGAAAAGTATTCACAATGCATCACTTTTTCCACATTTTGTTATGTTACAGCCTTATTCCAAAATGGATTAAATTCATTTTTTTCATCAGAATTCTACACACAACACCCCATAATGACAACGTGAAAAAAAGTTTACTTGAGATTTTTGCAAATTTATTAAAAATAAAAAAATTGAGAAAGCACATGTACATAAGTATTCACAGCCTTTGCCATGAAGCTCAAAAATGAGCTCAGGTGCATCCTGTTTCCCCCGATCATCCTTGAGATGTTTCTGCAGCTTAATTGGAGTCCACCTGTGGTAAATTCAGTTGATTGGACATGATTTGGAAAGGCACACATCTGTCTATATAAGGTCCCACAGTTGACAGTTCATGTCAGAGCACAAACCAAGCATGAAGTCAAAGGAATTGTCTGTAGACCTCCGAGACAGGATTGTCTCGAGGCACAAATCTGGAGAAGGTTACAGAAACATTTCTGCTGCTTTGAAAGTCCCAATGAGCGCAGTGGCCTCCATCATCCGTAAGTGGAAGAAGTTCGAAACCACCAGGACTCTTCCTAGAGCTGGCCGGCCATCTAAACTGAGCGATCGGGGGAGAAGGGCCTTAGTCATGGAGGTGACCAAGAACCCGATGGTCACTCTGTCAGAGCTCCAGAGGTCCTCTGTGGAGAGAGGAGAACCTTCCAGAAGGACAACCATCTCTGCAGCAATCCACCAATCAGGCCTGTATGGTAGAGTGGCCAGACGGAAGCCACTCCTTAGTAAAAGGCACATGACAGCCCGCCTGGAGTTTGCCAAAAGGCACCTGAAGGACTCTCAGACCATGAGAAACAAAATTCTCTGGTCTGATGAGACAAAGATTGAACTCTTTGGTGTGAATGCTAGGCGTCACGTTTGGAGGAAACCAGGCACCGCTCATCACCAGGTCAATACCATCCCTACAGTGAAGCATGGTGGTGGCAGCATCATTCTGTGGGGATGTTTTTCAGTGGCAGAAACTGGGAGACTAGTGAGGATAAAGGGAAAGATAACTGCAGCAATGTACAGAGACAACCTGGATGAAAACCTGCTCCAGAGCGCTCTTGACCTCAGACTGGGGTGACGGTTCATCTTTCAGCAGGACAACAACCCTAACCACACAGCCAAGATATCAAAGGAGTGGCTTCAGGACAACTCTGTGAATGTCCTTGAGTGGCCCAGCCAGAGCCCAGACTTGAATCCGATTGAACATCTCTGGAGAGATCTTAAAATGGCTGTGCACCGACGCTTCCCATCCAACCTGATAGAGCTTGAGAGGTGCTGCAAAGAGGGATGGGCGAAACTGGCCAAGGATAGGTGTGCCAAGGTTGTGGCATCATATTCAAAAAGACTTGAGGCTTTAATTGCTGCCAAAGGTGCATCGACAAAGTATTGAGCAAAGGCTGTGAATACTTATGTACATGTGATTTCTAAGATTTTTTTATTTTTAATAAATTTGCAAAAACCTCAAATAAACTTTTTTCACATTGTCATTATGGGGTGTTGTGTGTAGAATTCTGAGGAAATAAATGAATTTAATCCATTTTGGAATAAGGCTGTAACATAACAAAATGTGGAAAAAAAAGTGATGCGCTGTAAATATTCATCTCCATGTACACCAAAGCTAAAAGAAATCATCTGAACTTTTGGTGTCTAGTTTAAAGATGTCACAGTACTGGAATTTTTGTGTTTGATACCAATACCAGTGACATTTCACAATATACGATACTGTGATGGAATGGCCAGGGACCTTGCCCCACTGGGAGGCCTGGAGAAGCAGGGAACCGGGAGAGGGGTAATTCCTTTCCCAGGTTGCAAGAGGGCAGCCATCCTGGATGGTGTGGAAGCCACGGAGCTGGAAGGATCAACCCTGTGGGGATCCGTGGCCACCACCAGGGTGCGCCCAGAGGATTATGGAGCCTTGGACCGCAGCACTTCCGCCACACCAGGAATTGCTACAAGAAGGTCATCAGGGAGCACCTGGAGCACATCTGGGTGCATTATAAAAGGGGCCGCCTCACTCCATTCGAGGAGCCGGAGTCGGGTGGAAGAGGACAGAGCTTGCGAGAGAGGAGTGAAGGTGGCAGAAGAAAAGAAAGTAAAGAAAGGACTGAGCCGTGTGAGTTCATTGTGGCTGTATTGTTATTGTACTGTGTGTTGAATATAAAAGGAAGAATAAACATACTGTATGTGTGTTTGGACATCTGGCTGTCTCAGATTCTGTCTGTGTCTGGGCTTCTTTTACAATACCTATTTGATAATCGTAACGAAAACAGAAATCTCATTCATTGGCTTTTTATTAATAGTACCTTCATTGCTCAACTAAACAATACTGTGCCTTTTCTGAAATAGAACATAAGATATATAGCAACAACTTTAAAATCGCGGCACATCTATCAAATAGTTACCCAACTATCATTTAATTAAACTAGTTTTGGCAGTGGGGGGCATGGTAGCACAGTGGTAAGAAGACCTGGGTTCATGTCCTGTTAGATAGATAGATAGATAATTTATTAATCCCAAGGGGAAATTCACATAATCCAGCAGCGGCATACTGATAAAGAACAATATTAAATTAAAGAGGGAAATGCAGGGAAAAACAGACAATAACTTTGAATAATTTTAACGTTTACCCCCCATGGGTGGAATTGAAGAGTCGCATAGTGTGGGGGAGGAGCGATCACCTCAGTCTGTCAGTGGAGCAGGACAGTGACATCAGTCTGTCGCTGAAGCTGCTCCTCTGTCTGGAGATGATCCTGTTCAGTGGATGCAGTGGGTTCTCCATGATTGACAGGAGCCTGCTCAGCGCCCGTCGCTCTGCCACGGATGTCAACCTGTCCAGCTCCGTGCCTACAATAAAGCCTGCCTTCCTCACCAGTTTGTCCAGGCGTGAGACGTCCTTCTTCTTTATGCTGCCTCCCCAGCAGACCACCGCGTAGAAGAGGGCACTCGCCACAACCGTCTGGTAGAACATCTGCAGCATCTTATTGCAGATGTTGAAGAACGCCAACCTTGACTGCGTGGAGTTTTCATGTTCTCCCCATGTCTGCATGGGTTTCCTCTGGGTGCACTGGTTTCATCTCACAGTCCAAAGACATGCAGGTTATGTGGATTGGCAATACTAAATTGGCCTGGTTTTGTGCGTGTGTTGGCCCTGTGATGGACTTGTGCCATGTCCAGTGTTTGTTCCTGCCTTGCACCCTATGCTAGTTGGGATAAGCTCCAGCACCCGCCACAAACCTACTCAGGATTAAGCGGGTTAGAAAATGACTGACTAGTATTAGCATTCATAAATATAAAAATACAATGCAAGGGTGAAATTTTAATGTGTAATAGACATGGGGATTCTCCCAGTGTAACACTAAATGAGAGGAAGGCTTTAGTCTCGGGGGAATTTTAACATTGAGTTTATAAAGGATGATATCATCATGGACTACCTGATTTATCTTATGTGTAAATCCCAAATTCATTCTGTGACATTTTCTCTGCAGTAACTGAAACACTGCTTAAAATCAATACTAAAAATAAAACTTCAAACATTATATCTTACTGTTGAATTTAAACAAACTCTTTAAAGCAGTTTTTGTAGCAACATGCTTTTTAAAGCTGGCTTGTCTGTTGGGTTTGTAACATCTGGTATTGTATACGATTAATATTAGCTTATTAGCTGGTAAAAAAAAATAACGAAAAATTAATATTTAAAAATGAGACAAATTGACTTAGCTTTCAAGTGTCACAAAATCCTGGAGGTTTAATTTTTCAAAATCTGTTCCTCTTTTTACTTTTTGCATTTGTCTAAACTTTAAATTCCTGTGTGAAATCAAACTTAATACTTTTACATTATTCCATTATTTTAAAACTCTTTGTTGTGCCATTTTCAAAGTACCAGTGTGACTGATAAGATTTTGTTATTGCGTAGCCTGTGAACTAATCCAGAATGGACCTGCATTGTAACTGATTGACTGCATTATACTGTCCAAGGTATCATTCAAATGTGTGACATATGTGCTTCTAGTTATGTTCCTCACATTTTATGGGTTATTCAAATGAACATAAGTTCATAAGCTTTAAAAACCAAATGAATGACACAAATTTGATGTTTGTATATTAGAATTTATCAGTAAAATGTGCTGTTTTGCTCGCCCTGCTAAGTGGCATGATCGCAATGCATTATGCTTTGAAGCAGTAAATTAATTTTATTTTGGTATTGACAAATTGAGCAGCTCAGTTCCTTGCTGGTGTTGACAAGCCAGGTAGCCACTTTGTGTGAAACCTACCTTGATCTTTACTTGCCACAACTGTTTTTATGACTGCCAATGTGCACAGTAGTCCTGTATGCATAACCCTGAGATTATGATTGATTTCTCCCACATTCCTGAACTCTATACTCTGGTTAGAAAATGGATGGACAGATGGACATCTGTGGACCTGTGCAGTGCAATCAGAGATTAAATGCAAAGCTGTGTAGGACATGGTATGAAAAAGTGATTCACCTCACCATCATTACGTCTCTCTATTACAACTTTGTGACACTACAGAGATCTCAGAGGTTTATTTTCTGTAGAAATTCTATTAACTGGAGATTTTGTTTTCCCCTGTTCTGTTGTCAGCTAGCCACATCTCATTTATAAAGACAGTGCTCTTCTATTGTAATTTTTTATGTTAATGAAATTTAAATTGGTCTTTCACTGTGAATCTAGCAAATAATTTTGCTATGAAATTTGCATGTGCATTCTATCAAGAATAAAAACTTTTTTTATTGACCCTGAAAATTCTTCATAATTACTTTTTAGGCACTCTTGAGTATCTCAGACTCTTCTGTATGTATTGCAAAAAACCTCCCAATAGTGTTCTATATGTTTGCATATATATATATCCCAGCATGCTTTGTGGTTAGCATTAGTAGGAAATTTACATTATTAACAGAATTTTAAGCTCCAGAGAATAATGCAGTTTCTCTGGGTTTGCACTTAATTAGCCTCCCATGTGTAAATGAACAAAAGTTTTCAATGCTTATTGTAATTTACTTTTGTCACTTTTGTTACCACTCATGTCTGTAGTCATCATTTTATGTCATCATATGAGTCCAACATTATACAACTATACAGGAAATAATATAGCCATATACAGTAGCATACATCTATCATAATGAACGTTTTTCATTCCTTTTTATTGCAATTTGTACTAATTTTACTGTGGTAAATTACACGTTGGTGTAAAACCTATGGTTGACTGCAAAGGTATGTTAAAATTGAGCAGAATTTAAACCATTGAAATATAATTTTAGGAACACAGGAAAAATTGTGAATTGAACGGTATTTGACTACAGCTTCTCATTCCCCCTCTCCTTTATTGTGTGACTGCCAGCAAGTCACTTGTCCTGCCCATAAATTCTGTTTATGCAGATACTTAGTTGATGGAAAAGTATAGGCCCTGGATTTAATTTTGTATCACACTTCTTTTTGCATCACTGTCTAATATGAAGTATGTGGTTTTCGTTGGGTCTCCAAAATCTCCCTCCCACACCTTTATACATGCAGGTTAAGTTAGGTTGTCTGCCAATTCTAAAATGGCCCCTCATGAATAATTGTTAGGGGTTTATGTGTGGGGCAGAATTGAACTGGTGTCCCATCCATGGTTGGTTCTTGCCTTGTACCCTGAAATTGGATTAGTCTGGTTCAAGAAACTGATGGAAGGATTATTTCTGCAGCGTGATTTTTTTTTAAAAAAGCCTTTGAAATCCTTTAACAACTTTTTTTGGTGTTGTACACACTGCCTGCTCAGTGAAAAATGTGAATATGGAAATCCTAGTTACTGAGCTATATACTGCTTTTTAGAATGCAGAGTGCTGAGGGGTCATTAAGAGTATACCAAAATAATTAACACGAAAAGCAAAGAACAAAGCCAGCATTAGCCTATCATTAGTTCAACTGCACATTTTATTAAAAAGTAAACAGGGAATACCAATTTAAATTACACCTGGCACAATACATTTTACGTTGCTTTGTTAATGCAATTTAGAAAGAAGCAAGGTGTTACCACCTGTAGGTCAGGAGTTCTTGTGTCCTCTTGTCAGCTGTCTATTGCTTTTATCTCTCTAGTTGAAGAATTACTGTAGATACCTGTAGCATATGCTTGCTCACAGGCTATCTGGTGTCCAAAGGTAATCTTTTCCATTCCCTCTCACAGTGTTACACTTTCTTTCCTTTCTCTTGCTTCTGTTGCTCTGGTGTCCCTGCCCATTACTCTTTCAGGGCATCATACAGGACTGGATATGCCATCCCGTGCCTTTTTACAGTGGTATGGGGAATTAATCTCCCCTTTCACTCTCTAGTTGGTTTTTGTAGCTACCCTTTGTTACATATAATCAGTCAGGCACTCCTTCAAAACACATTAGAACATATTGTATCAAACAACAAGACAACAAACTGAATCATTTTCTCCTCCACTGTAGGCTTATCTTCAGTCTCTTTATTTGACTTTTAAACCATTTCAATCAAAGCTCATTGAATAGCTGACTTCTGTCAGGAACAACATCACACTTCCTCTCACTCACAGTTTGCTTCTTCACTACTTTAACTCATCCACCCATGTTTTTAACCTGCTTTCTTTTAATGGGGGGTTGTGGAGACCTGGAGCTTTTACAAATAGTTCTAGATGTAAGGCAGGAATGAATGGAGCATGAGATACCAGTCCATTAGTGGGTACATTTGCTTACACAGTCACAATAACAGGCTGAGTTACAACAGAGTTAGCACCTGACCATACACAAAATAACCATTCTCTTCTGAGTCAGTTTAGTTGATTCTTTAGTTGCAGGAAACATTGATATATTTTTCAAAAACCCACCTATTTTGAAATGAGGTTTGTAATATTCAATTTGTGACACATCATTTTCATTTTTCTTTATTCTTCACTTTTAGAAATCATATGTTTTTGTAAGTTATTTTAGTACTATGAATGAAATATACTTAAAAATAGAAGATCTATCTAGCTGTAGACAATACTGGATCACTGTAAGTCCATGGAAACTGGTCAGATTTCTGTGCATATTGATGTATTGAACTTAGAGCAGAAATGAACACAGACCATTATGGCCACAAATTAAGCATGTATACATTAAGTCAAACATTACTTCCAAAAGTGCACAATCTTGTTTTTAGGAAAAGTAATTATTTGTATGCCCATCAAAAGCAATATTTTGTATATCCACCCATGCATCAATCCGTCAGTCTCGCCATTTCTAGCCTACTTAGCTAGTTCAACAGTGGACTTTAGATGGGCAGCATGGCATGTAACAATAAGCATAAACAACAACAACAACATTTATTTATATAGCACATTTTCATACAAATAATGTAGCTCAAAGTGCTTTACATGATGAAGAAAAGAATTTCAAATAAGACAACACTAATTAACATAGATTAAAAGTAAGGTCCGATGGCCAGGGAGGACAGAAAAAAAAAAAAACTCCAGATGGCTGGAGAGAAAAAATAAAATCTGCAGGGGTTCCAGACCATGAGACCGCCCAGCCCCCTCTGGGCAATCTACCTAACATAAATGAAACAGTCCTCTTTGTATTTAGAGTTCTCATGGAAGGACTTGATGATGATGGTCATGTAGACTTCTGGCTTTTAATCCATCAATGTAGGAACATCACGGTGCTTTGATTAGGTGGTGGTGGCACAGGTCATCACCACAGAAAACCGGGAAAAGAAACAGAAGAATTTTATAGTCACCATGAATAGTTATGATAAATTGAATATACAGAGTGTGACAGATAGGGGGCGCTATCGCTCCCTTGAACCCCTGTCCACGACTCCAGACGCCAGGTTAAAGTCCAACAGTTGACTTTATTAAATCGCCACAGTGCACAAAGCACCCTCTCCTCCACTATACTCATATAACAATCACCAATAACAATAATACACAATCCTCCACTCCCAGACGCGTTGCCACCCAGCTCAGCTCGCCGTCTGGGAGTTCCCACAGTCCTTTTATATACCCTGACCCGGAAGTGTTCCCAATCCCCAGTCCCAGGGTCAGGTAAAAGTTCTTTTCTTCACCCCGGAAGCCCGTCACTCTTCCTTTGACGAACCTCCGGGCCATAGGGCACAAATAAGTCTTTGGTCCTCCATGCAGCTCCCTATTGCAGCCCCTGTGGTATCCAGCAGGGTCTTGTATAAAAACTACATAGTCCATGACTCCCTGCTGGTCTTCGGGGCACCTCCATACTGCAGGGAGGGCTCCATCTGGTGGCCTGGGGGTATTGGCCGGGATGACAAGCCGGACACATCTCACGAGAGTATCAGGATTAAATTAAAATGAAGTTATGAGAAGGCCATGTTAAAGTAATGAGTTTTTAGGAGTTTTTTAAAGTGCTCTACTGTATTAGCCTGGCAAATTCCTATTGGCAGGCTATTCCAGATTTTAGGTGCATAACAGCAGATGGCTGCCTCGCCACTTCTTTTAAGTTTAGCTCTTGGAATTATAAGCAGACACTCATTTGAAGATCTAAGGTTACAATTTGGAATGTAAGGTGTCAGACATTCCGATATATAAGATGGGGCGAGATTATTTAAGGCTTTATAAACCATAAGCAGAATTTTAAAGTCAATTCTGAATGACACAGGTAACCAGTGTAGTGACATTAAAACTGGAGAAATGTGTTCGGATTTTCTTTTCCTAGTTAGGATTCTAGCAGCTGCATTCTGCACTCGTTGCAAACGATTTATGTCTTTTTTGGGTAGTCCTGAGAGGAGTGCGTTACAATAATATAGTCGACTGAAAACAAAAGTGTGAACTAATTTCTCAGCATCTTTCAATGATATAAGAGGTCTAACTTTTGCTTTATTTCTTAAGTGAAAAAATGTCCTAGTGATCTGATTAATATGCGAAAATTCAAGGTCACAGTCAACAGTTAGCCCTAAGTTCTTTACCTCCGTCTTGACTTTTAATCCTAATGCATGAATCTTATTTCTAATAACCTCATTATATCCATTATTGCCAATCACTAAAATTTCTGTTTTCTCTTTATTTAACTTGAGAAAGTTACTATTCATCCATTCAGAAATACAAGTAAGACATTGTGTTAGTGAATCAATAGAATCGGGGTCATCAGGTGCTATTGATAAATACAGCTGTGTATCATCAGTATAGCTGTGGTAACTCACGTTGTAAAATGAGATAATCTGACCTAACGGAAGCATGTAGATTGAGAAGAGCAGCGGACCCAGGATAGAGCCTTGTGGAACACCATATCGGATATCATGTGTCTTTGAGTTGTGATTACCACAACTAACAAAGAATTTTCTACCTACCAGGTAGGATTCAAACCAATTTAAGACACTGCCAGAGAGGCCCACCCATTGACTAAGGCGATTTCTAAGAATATTGTGATCAATGGTGTCAAATGCGGCACTCAGATCTAAGAGGATGAGAACAGATAAATGGCCTCTGTCTGCATTTACCCACAAGTCATTTACTACTTTAACGAGTGCAGTTTCTGTACTGTGATTTGTTCTAAAACCTGACTGAAATTTATCAAGATTAGCATGTTTACTGAGATGGTCATTTAACTGCATAATGACTGCCTTCTCTAGAATTTTACTTAAGAAAGGCAGGTTAGAATTGGGCCTAAAATTTTCAAAAGCAGAGGGGTCAGGATTATTTTTCTTGAGTAGGGGTGTAACTACAGCAGTCTTAAGACAGTCTGGGAAGACCCCCGTATCTACTGACGAGTTTACTGTGTTAAAAATACTATCAAAGATCGCTATAATATAGTTTATAATTAATGTATATGTGTAATACATTTTTGAACATGCTAATAGTTTTTTACAGGTGTATTACATAATATTTAAATACTATTTTTTTTACTTTTCAAAAACATGCACAAGTGGATCCATTTTTTACATTTTGTGACACTAGAGTGTGCTGTCGCTCCTCTAACCCAACAGACAGATACGCAGGACACAGGGTAAAATCACCAAGAAGTATTTTAATTTTCTTCTTTTTCCAGTAAATAGTGCCAAAGCACCTCCACCACAATAAAAAATTAATCACACAAATAATCATTAATCTCTCCTCCACGCCTCCCTGCAAACTTTGTCTTCTACCTCCCAACTCTGGCTCACTTGCTGGGTTCATAGCAGTCCTTTATATAGTCCTTGACCAGGAAGTGCTTTCCGTTCTACTTCCCACATGACTTGCCCACACTTCCGGGTCAGAGGGAGAGCTTGAGTTTTCTTTAGCCCGGAAGTACTTCGGGGTTTCCTTCCCCGTGACTTGGGAGTACTTCCGGGCTATATGGGAAGCAAAAATTCCCCTGTCTCCCTGCAGCGTTTCCTGGCGGCACCCACGGGACCCAGCAGGGCCGTGAAGCCAAATCCCATATCCCATGGTGCCCGGCAGGAATCCGGGGCACCTCTATGTTGCATGGAAATCGCCATCTAGCGTCCTGGGGGAGGCAATTTCCCAAAGTAGCTGCCTTCCCCCATCCTTCTATTCTCTGGGTATGCCAGCCGGGTTGAGCTGCCGGCCATCCATCACAATTTCTATATGCAAAATAACTGCTAGTTTTATGATTATTATGCTATAGTACTCTATAATGTGGTATAATATATAATCAAATGTACTACTCCCTGCCATTTTCAGCTATGACATTCAAAGTTTCTAAGTTTCTTAAAAGCATGTACAGGATTGTTCAGCATATATCGGGAGCTCACCTTAAATTTTGGCCACTAGATGACAGAATTGGTACAACATGCAAAATGTGAGAAATTAATTTATACTAATATGGGCTTTCTTTGTACACTCACAGTAAGTTTTAGTACCTTGAAAGAAATCCACACTGATGAAAGAAGAGGGTGTCACTGATAATGTATTCATCATTTTAATTAACAATGAAGCCTATGCAGGCAGCCTCAGTAATCTCATTTCGTCCATCCTTCTATCCATTTTCTGAATCAACTTAATCTATTACAGATTTGACGCAAACAAAAGCCTATTTTGGCAGCCCTGTATGCACAACAGGAACCAACTATGGTTGGAACATCCAGGGAAAAGGTACAAACTTCACATAGACAGTGGCATAAAAACCAGACTTGAATCACTGAAGCTATGAGAAAACAGGGCTAGCCACGGTGTCATTCGTTTGTCTACAAACAAGTTTTTTCTTTACCATTATATGTAAAATCAGACCTGAAGTTCTATTACTCAGATAATAAAATCTGATCCAAAGCACTGCCTACACATTCAGATGCAAATGAGATGCAAAAAGCCTAGGGGAATGACAGTTCACTGCATACAATCACTCATACCATGATGTGTCATATTTATTGTTTACTACAGCGTAGATATACAAATTGTTATATGCAGAATTTTGCTCAAAATCTTAACAATTAATTATACAGTATGATAGTTTGTTTTCTACTTGCTTAACAAACTAGAAATTAAAATGTAAAATTAAAAATCGTTTGGCTGCATACTCATAGAAATAATCAGCAAAGTGGTTATGGGAAAGTTGACTCTTTTTATGTATTGGCTTGTTGTAATAATTTCCAGAGCCAGTGTTTAAAATCCAAACTATGTGTATATCAACTAGTTTTCTGAAGAACATACTTATGTTACCTTCTGCTCCCTGCAGACGCCTATTCAGTATTAGATATAAAGATGCTTACTTTATATAAAACCACCTGACCCTTGCCATGGCCACACAAGTCCTTGTCAATCAGTTATGGGCAATATTTCTCTCATTAACTCAGAATGAAATGTTTATATTTTAAAGTATAGGAAACAATAATATATATGCATGTTTTGCAGCTGTGTTTCTGCTTCATATGTCCCTTTTTGAAGAATAATAGAAATAGCATTAGTAGCCACCATTTTATTCCAAAGTCTGTGTATACGACACAACTATAGAAGGTGTGATTGGTTTGTGCTGACGTGAATTGCAACTTTTTCTTGACATTTATTAAGGGATGCCAAGGACAATGACTTCACCAGCTTGGCACAGGAAAGGGTAAGAGTCCATTGTTGCAGCAAAGCTACACTAGCAGTGGGAGAGGCCTTGCACATGCCACTGTCAGAATATAAGGGCAGCTAGGGGCACGGACACCCTGGCAGGGAAATAGGTGTGGGTTCAATCATGAGTAGGGGAGAGCTGTAACCTTGGCATAATTTTCCAATATTTTCTTTAGACCTTATAATGCAGAGACACAGCAGATGACGGGGATTCTTTATCTTCATTTAGAGGATAAATAAGGTCATTGATGTTTTAAAGAAGGTCAGAGCCCCTCCTGTTTTTGTAATCCCTGTTCCAAAACAAAGGAGATAAAACCCATGTAATGTTTTTAAAGGTGGAGGACCATGTAGCGATTTCTAGCCCTATGGAAAACAACACAAGCTCCTAAAGTGGCAGAATTGCAGCTACCGTATGTTGACTTCATACGACTTTTAAAATTATTTGAAGGCTCAGGGTTACAGGGACACATTGGGCCATTACAGAGAGCTCTTGCCTAGTGTCACTAAAGCAAAGACAGAGCAGACGACTCACTTGATAAACGGGGAACAATAATCATAGAGAGAGGTCCAGGAAAGCT
Source organism: Polypterus senegalus (assembly GCF_016835505.1). Classification (NCBI taxonomy): domain Eukaryota; kingdom Metazoa; phylum Chordata; class Cladistia; order Polypteriformes; family Polypteridae; genus Polypterus; species Polypterus senegalus. Next base: position 107,305,376 of record NC_053161.1, read on the forward strand.
GCAGAGTTTTTGCATTGTTTGTTAATTATGTGTTCAAACTTTTCTCTCTCGATGCAGTTAACAAAATTGGCCTTCTTGATATTATTGTGAGTGCAGAGGCCTCAATGAGAGCCCCTATTTATCAACCATTTAATATATTGTTAGTAGCACATTGATGATATTTTAGGTAAAATCTAAAATAGGAAAAATGAAAGCAAGAAATATAACAATGATTTGGAGTCTTAATGCAGGACCTGGTGCCACAATGAAACCATATTTAAAAAGTGTGAACATTCTCTTTGATATGAAATAGTGATTCTGAGATAAAGATATGCAACAGTAGATTCATCAAAATGGTATTCTGCTGATTTTAATTTAACACCATTTTTATTGGCAATAATAGCACCTAGATTTAAACTTTTTTTTTTTTTTACAAGCAGGATCCACGGATGGACAAAAAGAAGAGCAAAAATAAGCAGGCAGGCTCAAGTTAATTTATATTTTTAGTCTGTCATATTGTCTTTTGCTGAAATAATTTGCCTTACTTTTAGAAGTTGCCCTACAATAGTGAAAAATAAAAGAAATACATTAAAAACAAGCCCGACTTAATCAATTAAAATCTTCAGACAATATCCTGCTTGTCCAACTATTTCTGTGACCAGGCATGTTTGTGTTTGATCACATGTAATGAAAATGAATACTTTTACTTTGGTGGAACAGAATTGACTGGCTTAGTGTAAGTTAATGAATGGCTTGCTGATATAATAATTATTCATGTCTTTACTTTGTTTAAAGCTAAGTCTTGTGTACTTACTATGCTAATGCTTCCCTTACTGTGTTAACTCTACCAGGCAACAAACTTTTATATAGGTTCAGTTCATTTGTTTTTTTGATTTGATGTTCAAACATTCTCAGAGTGATTCCCTTGTGATTAATTTTTTTTTTAGTTATCTTGTTCTCCAACTATTTACTCTGTGTTTATTGAATTGCATTATTTTTAAATATCATATACAGTGTGTCTGGGACCAACTACTAGGATTGGGTGGTTGGGGGAAACATTGTCCCATTATAATGGTTTTTCCTCATATAAAAATAGATTATTCAATGTTTATCATAGCCTAAGAGAATACATTTATAAATATTGTTAGTTAGTAATAGACCTGTTTTTTTCTTCAGTAAAATACTTGAGCATGCACAAAAACCAGCATTTCAACTGAAAAGAATGGCAAAGCATTTGTAACTCTGGTTTGGAGTCTAAAAAGAGTTCTATTTTTGCTGTTCTGCATTGTCCTGCGACAATGTGCAGCAAATTACATTCATTTATGATAAGACACGTTTTTTAACACAGTGGTTTATCGGGGCACAGACATTCAGTACCAACTGAACAACACTCTTTAACAAACTCACATCTAGAATTTTCATGATTACTGCTACTATGTCATAGCTGGCTTTTGTAGCTCATACCTGCATATGTGAACATCTGCTTTGTTAGCTTAATTGGTTAATTTTTAAATAAAGTGATTGGGGGGAAGAATGTAGGTTGATTAATAGTGGTTCATGGTTTTGAATTCTCCGCTGTACTGATTGCACTTATGACAACTCCAGAGAACAAGAAGAAGGCCCTACAGAGCCAGTCAGTTCATATAACCTGTGTTATTATAGTACATGCAATGCATTACACATATCAGACCAACAATAACGAGAAAAAGGTAAGCTTTATAGAAAGGAAACAATTAACCACAAACTCTCAATATTGAAGCCGACTGGATCTCCTTGAGGATTTCAGATTATATAACAGAAGATCAGAAGATGACAAATTACATGACTCTGTGATGACTTTTGAGCACAGTGTCAAATTTCTAGAGTACTGCAAGCTCACAATCTACTGTATTGTTTTACTCTTAGACTTGTAAACCACACTCACAGAATGGAAAGTTGCCTGCTGAAAGATTATTTTCCTCTGTATTTATATGGTATTTGAGGTTATGTATGCCCCCTGGTGACAAATGATGGATCTGGAGTATTACAAACTGACAGAGCTGAGCTTTTCTAGCCAAAGTATGCTTGCCTATTACCTTTTTGACAAATGTCTTTATGCTGTTATGTCTGAAATTTGGGTTCTGAACAGCACTTATGACAACTCCAGAGAACAAGAAGAAGGCCCTATAGAGCCAGTCAGTTCATATAACCTGTGTTATTATAGTACATGCAATGCATTGCAAATATCAGACCAACAATAACAAGAAAAAGATAAGCTTTATAGAAAGGAAACAATTAACCACAACTCTCAATATTGAAGCCGACTGGATCTCCTTGAGGATTTCAGATTATATAACAGAAGATCAGAAGATGACAAATTACATGATTTTGTGATGACTTTTGAGCACAGTGTCAAATTTCTAGAGTACTGCAAGCTCACCCTATACTGACAGCCAATTAACATGCCATCTGGCAGTGCCAGTGCCTGTGTGAAAGGTTTTTTGGTAATGGTGAGTGTAGCCACAATTTTCTATTACCCTTTTTCATTTTTATTGTGGTATGACAACCACAAGACATGAAACAGGTGAGCCTCTCTTCTATTTGTGTGGTCCAAAAGATGCGTGTTTCTTCTTTGCTTGTAGCTCCATCATATGCCTTGTACTTCAAGGTGTGTGCTGTTTGCCTGTGAACTCATACACACACAAACCTGTCCCTACGACTTAAGACCGTATCAGATGGGTTTGATTTTGTTGGTGTAAGTTCGCGACCAGAGTGACTGAGTCTCATGCAATGTCAAACTGCACAACTGAGAGGTGCTGTTCCCCTTGTCTAGAGGTTATATCATGCTAACTGGTCAGCGTGTTCATTTAGGTGTGATCACAGAATTACAGAACACTTGTATGGAATGTCCGCTCACCCAATTTTTAGTCCACTAACATTTTTTCTTTCACACCTTACTCGGAAGTTCTGAAATATAGTAAGCATGCTGTGAGTCAAAGAACCTCAGAATGTTGACACACTTTCTTTGCAAATAGGACATTTTCTTCTGAGATGGTCATTTGTTTAACTCCTTTAGATGGTGTACCACAAATGTTAGCACAGCTGTAGAAGTTCCTGTAATAAATGTTTTGTCAAGGTAACACTGTGCATTTGGGTTCATTTTGGTTTTCATAGTTCTACAATGAAGAAGTTTAATATGAAAAACTTTGCAGAAAAGTTTGCAGGCTTTAACATATTAGAATCAAATGTTCCTGCAAACTACTAAGTGGGTGTATCTTTTCAACACTAGGTTATATGAGTGCGTAAAAGCTGATTTATATTAAAATTCACAAACTAATGTAATTTAAAGAGAAAGCGGGAGTTTAAGTAACCTCATCTGAAGTCCAGTTAATATGATAGCACATGATAGTGATGTTCTAATGAATAGTTAACTTGAAATGTTTACAAGTATCTGAACATTAAATAGTGTTTAACATGGTTTGCTTGTATATAAAACATTTAATAATTTAGTGAGGAAAATAAAAAGGTAATCGTCTATATGTAGACTGAAGAATTTTAAATGCACATTTATATAATGTACATTCAAACAGTAGTTTTTAATATAAAATATTCTGATGTCATTTACTGGTTGACGGCCATCAAGAACTCATCTCACAAGGACTCACTCAGCTAAAGGTCAGATTATGATCCATTATATGTAGTGTGGAAGATGACCCGGACACAGACAGGCAGATACGTTTAAATCACCCCACACATGTTTATTTAGGTGCTCCATATTTACAAGTGTGCTCCTCAGTCCCAAAGTCCTGGCCACAACACAATGCCTTTTCCTTCAGGCTGCCTCATTGTCTCTCCTCCAGACCTCGTCCTTCTTCCACCCGACTCTAGTCAATTTATGAAGGGAGGCGGCCCCTTTTATGCTTCCCCAGATGTGCTCCAGGTGTGTCCCGGCAATCTTCCACCGACACGCCCCAGTGTGGCGGAAGTGCCGGCTGCATCCCCAGAAGCACTCTGGGTGTCCCTGCTCCTCTTCCCTCCAGCACTTCCGGGTGTAGCGGAAATGCTGAGGTCCAGGGCTCCAAAGGCATAGGGGCACCCCTGGTGGTGACCAAGGGTCCCTACGGGGTTGAGCTTCAAAGCTCTGTACCCGTTGCCCGCACATGGTCTGAGGAAGGTGTAAGCCCTCCTCCGGTCCTCCTGGGCATCCCAGCCCAGCCGGGTTGCCCTCCCAGCCATCTCCGACAGTAGCTTATGCATTGTAAATGAAGATTCACACTCTTACTGTGGAGGATACTCAAGTACTTCATATCCATTTCCACTATTACAAAAATAAGTCGTATGAATCGAGTCAAAGGTTTCTGTCAATAGGTGTAACAGACTAAAATTTTTGCTTATAGGGATATGATTTCACTTTAAGTTCAGTTAAATAAAATTAATTATTTGCAGTATATTACTGAATTGAATTACAATACAGTATTTATATTCCATAACGTAAAAAAAAAATCACACTATTATCAGACTGTACCATGCTTCAGATATACATCTCTGGCAATTCCCATCCCATCTCTGGACCTGTTGTGAAGGAATTAGTTTTGGTACAAACAAATAAATGCTATATAGATTTAGATTTTTAGCCAGCCACTGTGTTAGCTAGTCAAAAGCTGACTACAGACAAGCATAGATAATATTTAAACAGATGGACCCAAGCATCAGTCAATATCATTGTCTGTTTTACTCATATATTTATACAATTGTAGTTAACTGGCCATTACATTAGATGTTGTTGCTTGTATAAATCCATCCATCTATTTTCTACCACTTACCCAAAGTCGAGTCGTGAGGGTTACTGTCCTTTTTTATCTTTAAGAAAGTACTTCATTTCATTTTTCACTTAACTTTTAAAAGGAATTCATGAAGAATATAGAACTCTTCTGAGACTCCAATAATCACGTTTTGCATGATTAAATCAGAACAGTCACTTTACTCTGCAGCAACCCCTGTGATCCATCAGAATGCTTCTAATCAAGACCAGTAAAAAATGCAGACTTGTGCAAGGGAAAATCAAATTCAGCTACTACCTTCTTGGCTGCAGTGGGCTGGCACCCTGCATGGGGATTTGATCCTGCCTTGCGCCCTGTGTTGGCTGGGATTGGCTCCAGCAGGCAAATGTGACACTATGTAAGGAACTAGCGGGTTGGGAAATGACTGACTGAATGACCTTCATGGGCATAATAGAGAAAGTGTACTGTAGTTTAAAGAGAACTACATCTTTAGTCTGAGAATATCTTAATGGATTACCAGGGCTGAAGTGTATATTGTGTTGATTAGCTGCTTCAGGCTAATCAGGCAAAATGATTAGTGCCTTTCTCAAAACAATATTACAGTTAAACTCCCAAAGGTGTAAATAATTTCTTTCATATATTTCAGTAGTTGCAGATGAGGTTTTGACCTATTACCAAAGTAATTAAATTACACTGGTAAAACATTCTTGTTGAAATTATCCAAAGCACTTACAATAATTAATCATTATTAATAATAATCAGGGCATCAGGATTGTAACTAATTTTACAGTTGTAAGATTATTCTTGCAACCTTGAATGACATAATTAGATTAGAAAATAGTGTTAACTTCCCACATATACACATTTGTTAAAATACAGGAACAGTCTACTTTATATTCGGCGTTAACAACTGGAAGATCACTCATACAGACTTGTTCTAACTTTTACTGGAATCACAAACATAAAATATGTGCTATCCAGTTTGTTGGCCTGGTTTGCCACTGAGGATACCAGTATGATTCACTTCTTGTAACTTTTGATTGTGGCTCCAGATTTCAAGGGCAAGGGCAAGAACAATGTACAGATGTCCCAGTGCAAGACTCTTCCTCTAAGTTGCACTCCTATCTGAATTTGATTTGGAATTATTAGTCCATCTTAATATATTGGTGAAATTTTTCTTTTCTTTTTCTTTTTATTGTTTTTACCCATCTGCTGTTCAGAACCCAAATTTCAGACATAACAGCATAAAGACATTTGTCAAAAAGGTAATAGGCAAGCATACTTCGGCTAGAAAAGCTCAGCTCTGTCAGTTTGTAATACTCCAGATCCATCATTTGTCACCAGGGGGCATACATAACCTCAAATACCATATAAATACACAGGAAAATAATCTTTCAGCAGGCAACTTTCCATTCTGTGAGTGTGGTTTACAAGTCTAAGAGTAAAACAATACAGTAGATTAAAATGGTACATGGGCCAAACTATTTAACCTTACACAACACACCTCAGTATGGAGTTCATATCGCAAAGGCCTCTGCAATCAACATCATTGTAAAGTTCTTCATGTGTGGAAATTCATTTTACACTTGTTGACATATATGAAACACATATTTTAGATGAAGCACAGACAGTTTTACGAACGTTATGACCTTATGACTTCAAATCCAACTCATTAGCCACTAGGTCTCACGGAAACCAGTAAAGCAAAACTCATCCTGATGGTGTTGAAACTGTTCACCAGTCACTGAATAATAAAAAAATTACTGGAAGGATTTTTCATTGTTGTCTAAAATGTGAACCAAAAAAAAAAAAAAAAGAATTTTTAATCATTGAAAAAAGGTAAGTGCTGTAAGTGTACTGTTAGTTACACATTTAGTTTTCATAGATGGCCTGACTGTGAGCTTGTCCTTTATTTTCTGTAGCTTTGCAACACTAACTGTACTTCATGGATGCATCCTATTATGAATTCCTGTGTTTTTCTGATGTTGTAAAGATAAGCTCATGATACTCACAACTCAGTTTCTGAACAATATGCATTTGTTCTTTTATGCCACTTTCTTAAATAGGCTTAAACCTTTAATCAGTAATGTTTGTTTTCAAAGTATCATATGAAAATGAGAATATATACCAGAACCTTGTTCTGGAACTTTGTAAGTTTTCATAGCTGATATTCATTAATTTCATCCAGGCCTGCTTTTAACTGGTGACATTTTAGTGTTTTTTGTTTTTTGTTTTTTTTTGCATAATGTGTGTTTTTTTGGCTAAAATAATCTTCATTGTTCTAGGCAGAATTTTTATTAATCATTAATAGTAAAATTAGATTTATGTGTGAACAAACAAATAGTAAATAACCCTAATATTACAAATAATACAATTTTATTTATTTATTTATTTTTTTTGGAAGTCTGGTAAAAAGAAAGGAAAGTTAAGTAAAGCTGAACGTGAGCGGTTGCAACGGGAAGAAGAAGAAAGGAAACTGAAAGAAGGTAGATTCAACTATGTAAAATTCTACTGAAATTCATCTTGAACTTATTGCTATGCTGCAAAACCTTTAATGCATGTACACCATATTGTGAAAAGTTTTTTAAGGCAGTAATTATATCTTAATTTACTGCAGCACGTTTTGCTCAGTTCTGTGGATAGGTTATGGTTAAGCATATGTATTCTACTGTAGTAATAATACAATTAAAAGAATAATTGAGGAGCTGGATGTAAGAAGGACAAAAGTAAGTACTGTCTTTTTAAATCTGTTATTTCATAACATAAACTTGTATGGTGACCAATGCATTCTGTTAGCAAGTAGCAACAGCTCAGTGTCATACTGCAAAAATCTTGTTGGTCAAATGCACTCAAGATAAAGAGTGCCAACAAATGAGCTCGAGGCCTGCTATGACACACACAGACAAAGTACATGAGTCATTTGTTAACTTCACATGCTGTTCTGATTTTCTTGAGTTTGTCATTTTTTCTTTCAAATAATAAAAGTACGTTTTGTCTCTGAACTATGAACTAACACACTCTCCTGACATCCACTCCTACAAATTATTTGAAATGAGTGGCTTTTTAAATTGTTGAGATTTTTCAAAACATATGTGTTATATCAATGATTTCCAGTCTGTGGATCACTTTGTTAAATATGCAAAGATTTTAAATTATTCTGGAGGACCTACAGAAAGATCTACAAAGACATGGGGAGACCACACTGACCACAAACAGATAGTGACTGGGTTGGGATTTGAACCCAGCCACAAGCTGCAAGGTAGTCACATCTGACTGTGCTGCTTGGATTTACTTAATGCAATATTCAGATGTTCATTCAAATGCCATGTTGGCACACATTTCAGATGACATGCTCATATATTATATTGCCAAAAGTATTGGGACAATCCCCCCCAAAATCATTGAATTCAGGTGTACTAATCAATTCCATGGCCACAGATGTATAAAATCAAACACCTAGGCAGGCAGACTGCGTCTACAAACATTTGTGAAAGAATGGGTCGTTCTCGGAAGCTCAGTGAATTCAAGCATGGTACTGTAATAGAATACCACCTGTACAGTAAAAAGTGAAATTTCCTCACTATTAAATGTTCCCTGGTTAACTGTTAGTGGTATTATAACAAAGAGGAAGAAATTGGGAACAGCAGCAAATCAGCCACAAAGTGGTAGGCCACGTAAAATCATAGAGCACATGTTGAGGCGCACAGTGTACAGAAGTCGCCAACTTTCTGCAGTGTCAATAGGTACAGACCTCCAAAAGCTCAAGAACAGTGTGTAGAGAGCTTCATAGAATGGGTTTCCATGGCCGAGCAGCTGCATCCATGCCTTACATCACCAAGTGCATTGCAAAGCGTTGGATGCAGTGGTATATAGCATACCACCACTGGACTCTAGAGCAGTGGAGATGTGTCCTCTGGTGTGACAAACTACGCTTCTCTGTCTGGCAATCTGATGGACGAGTCTGGGTTTGGTGGTTGCCAGGAGAACGGCACTTGCCTGTCTGCATTGTGACAAGTGTAAAGTTTGGTGGAGGGGGGATTATGGTGTGGGGTTCTTTTTTTAAAGGTTGGGCTTGGCCCCTTAGTTCCAGTAAAAGGAACTCTTAATGGTTCAGCATGCAAAGCCATTTTGGACAATTTCATGCTCCCAACTGTATGGTAATAGTTTGGGGATGGCCCCTTCCTGTTCCAACGTGACTGTGCATCAATGCACAAAGCAAGGTCTATAAAGAAATGGATGAGCGAGTTTTGTGTGGAAGAACTTGATTGGCCTGCATAGAGCCCTGACCTTAACCCAACAAAATACCTTTGGGATAAATTCGAGCGGAGACTGCGAGCCAGGCCTTCTCATCCAATATCAGTGCCTGACCTAACAAATGCTCTTCTGGATGAATCGTCAAAAATTCCCATAAACACACTCCTAAACTTTGTGGAAAGCCTTCATAGAAGAGTTGAAGCTGTTATAGCTGCAAAGGGTGGGTCAACTCCATATCAAAAGCCTATGTATTAAGAATGGGATGTCATTGAAATTTATGTGTGTGTAAAGGCAGGCGTCCCAATACTTTTGGCAATATAGTGTACATTTATCAACATAAATGTATTCTTGGTGCATCAGCCATCTTACTTCTAACTAATTAACTCCTAAATGCAAACTCATGTAATCTGCATAATTTTTAGGAATTATACAGATGGTATAAATATGTAAACTTTGTTTAATTAGTAAATATTTTGCAAAAAAATATTTTTGTAAAACTTCCTTGTGCAGAAGGCTGTTTAGCACTCAGTGACTCTGTAATGGAAAATGTGGGTTCAGAAATTAAATGGTGGCTATTTTCAGTCACAGATTAGGCTGTTCGGAGACTGTCAATCTGTGTGGTCTGAGTGGGTATGGATGTATGTAGAAGTGTGCTCAGAGATGGATCATGTCTTATCCACTGTTGGTTCCTCTCTCTTCTGTTCCTGATATTGCAGCAATAGGCTCCTGTTTTCCTCAACCTTAATGTGGGTACAGTATGTTCAGATAATAGATGAAACAAAAGGATATTTTCAATAAATTACATTCTTTTTTTGCCAGAGGAGGAACGCTTGCTAGCTGAAAAAGAAGAAGCCGAGAGATTGGAAAGGGAACAAAAACTACAAGAAGAGAGGGACAGACTTGAAGCCAAGGTCTGCTAAACACAAACACAGAAAAGCATTAATTTAATCATTTTGTTTCCTACATCTATTTAATTAATAGACATGTCTAAATTATTTTTTTAATTTTTTGCGTTCCATCAATATACATACCTTATAAATGTCAAAATTTGTACAACACATTTTTTACAATGGTCATTGGTCCTCTGACAGGTGATATACTATTACAACATTCATTTGACGCATGACTGATCAGCTACTACAGTGTATTACCTTGTTAGCCATCTTTAAGTACAGTGCTGTTTGTCATAGTAAGTGTAGGGGTGAGTGTGTGTGAGAGCCCTGTCCTGAGATTATTCCTTCCTTGTGCCTGATGTTTCTGATGTAGCTGCCAGCTTCCATTTTCTTGAAATGCAGTAAGCAGGCTTAAAAACAGTGGATGGGTGGATATTTATTTAGTTGTTCCTTAGGTAGTGTAGGAGTGCCAGAATACTTAGTTTAGGTTGTAAAATAATTTAAGGACTTTGGAGAGATCCACTTTGCTAGAGTTATATTATCAAGCAGATTTTTTTAAAATATATATATATATTGTGGAAGCCAGCCCGGACACAGACAGGCAGACACGTCAATGTCACCCAACACACGTTTATTATACATTTGATCTATTTATAATAGTGCCAGACAACCCCAAAGTCCTGGCCACCAGTCCAAAGCCTTACACTCTTCAGGCCGCCTCTTTGCCTCCTCCAAGACGTCGTCCTACTTCCACCCAACTCAAGTCCTCCTATGAAGGGAGGTGGCCCCTTTTATATGCCCCCGGATGTGCTCCAGGTGCTTCCCGGCAATCTTCCACTGGCACTCCCCAGTGTGGTGGAAGTGCCGGCTGCGCCCCCAGAAGCACTCCGGGTGTCCCTTCTCCTCTTCCCCCTAGTACTTCCGGGTGTGCCGGAAGTGCTGAAGTCCAGGGCTCCCAAGGCATTGGGACGCCCCCTGGCAGTGACCACGGGCCCCTACAGGGTTGAACTTCAAAGCTCTGTACCCGTCACCCCCACATGGTCTTGGGGAGGTGTAAGCCCTCCTCCGGTCCTCCTGGGCATCCTGGCCGGGTTAAACCAATATACCCCCCCCCATATCTACGACAATATATGTACTGAATGTTTTGAAATGACAGCTCAACACTATAGATGGAAGTTTAAGACATGATTTAATTCCATTATATGACAAAAATGTAATAACAGTGTGGTGTAATAAATGCATGTTTTTACAGGATCAAGAACGAAGGGAAGCTGAGCTTATTGAACTTCATCTTTTGCTGGATGGGAACCGTATCTCTGCAAATAATTGGTATGAAAAACTCAGAAAGCAAGCAAAGGTTGGTATAGATTATATAATACACTGTATATTTTAATAAATTTGTATTCATTTTTATATTACACGCTGTCACTTATCTGCCCAGTATTGTTTTCTGGCTTGCCTTAGGTGCTGATGAGATAGACTTTGACTACCCAGTACTGTACTTGAAAAATTTTATTGAAAGGGCCTAGAGAACAAGTGAATAAGATTTAAGTTGTTTTATTAACACTGTTACAAAAATTTCAAGACCTGCTTTTTATTAAGGTACTAGCAGAATACCCGCGCTTCGCAGCGGAGAAGTAGTGTATTAAAGAAGGTACGAAAAAGAAAAGGAAAAATTTTAAAAATAACGTAACATGATTGTTAATGTAATTGTTTTGTCATTGATATGAGTGTTGTTCTCATCTCTCTATCTATATATATATATGCTGTCATATATATATATATATATACACACACACACACACACACACACACACACACATACATACATACATACATACATATATACACATACATATCTTCATATCTACATATCTATATACATATCTACACATACACACATATATATATATATACATACCTATCTACATCATATATACACACACATACATACATACACACACACAAATTATATATATGTGTGTATGTATGTATGTATGTATGTATGTGTGTGTGTGTGTGTGTATATATATATATCTATATATATATATATATATATATATATATATATAATGTAGATAGTGTGTGTGTGTGTATATATATATATATATATATATATATATACACACATACATACATATATATACACATACATATACTTGTGTGTATAGCTTTTATATATGTGTGTGTATAGCTTTGGTCACTGAGTGCAAGGGAGAAATAATAAAATATAGTCTATAAGTTATTAAACAGTAAAACATTAACGTTTTAAGAAGTACAGGTACATTGAGCACTACTGGAGTGGTTTGGGTAAACTACATTTTAAAGACTGTGTAACACAACAGGTAAGTAACTAACAGCAGCTAAAATATATATGGATCATCTCTCGGTAGTAGATCCCTTTTGAAAGGCGCTACACGACGGCTGTGGTATAGAAATTACATTTTCTATGTGAACGTTCAAATTTGTGCCTCTGGTAATGTGCCTTACCGGCATTTAAAGAAAATTAGTTTTGTGTCCTCTGCAGTGTTAAGCGAGAAAGGCTTTGGTTTGGGATAAAAGGAAAAAAGTTGTAAAGAAAGGAAAGTTGCCTTTTTCTTTTATATAGTATAGAGAGATGTGTTCGCTGACGTTATGATCGCCTTTTGGGACAGTCGCGTGGGTCTTGTGTAGACTGGTGAGACGTCCTCGCCATTAATCGGCTGTGATGGCACTGTCAGTCCTCTACTCGTGTGCGTGTCTTCATAATCCGGGTGAGAACCTCATAATCGTATACGTGCAAAAGAAAGTGTGAATCGCCTTAATATTATTTTGCCGTGGTGTAGAAAAGGGGTCCCGTGTTTGCACTTGTCTGGGCTATAGCGCAGGGGGAGGATGAAAAAAATTAAAAGTGCTCACTTTGACTTAAGGCAGAAGCGCAGTCAGCGTCTCAAAGGCCGGCACAGCTATGCACGCGCTGGCTGCTCGACTTTTGCAGGGCAGGAGACCACAGTTTTGCAGACACGTTCATGATATCAAAAGTCTCAGCGCTCTTTGGAGGTCATTCATATATTATATGATATATATGTATATATATATATATATATATATAATATACCCCCTCGCAGCGGAGAAGTAGTGTGTTAAAGAAGTAATGAAAAAGAAAAGGAAACATTTTAATAATAACGTAACATGATTGACATTGTCATGAGTGTTGCTGTCATATATATGCCTGCCTAAATAAGTCACCCTCGCTTTGCTCTTACTTTATTTACCGTTCATTTAATCACGGCTAGTGGCGGAAAAATTATAAAATGGAAGGAGGATGGCTTTACCAAAACAATTATTGATGGCGAATCGATTATTCATAAAGCTTGAATTGGTGATGTTTTTCTGTGTTAACCTCATATTTTTCATACTTCTTCTCAAACTAAGGTGGTGCGAGGGTAAAATGAATCGGGATGCGCTGATCAAAGTAATCGGTGTACCAGGAAATCATGCATTGACAAAAGCTCCCCTGCTTGTAATGCAAAGTGTGATTAAATGCATTATTTTTTAACGCATTATGGAGCACATGCATCGAAGCTTCTCAGCTGTGCTTGTGCTAAGAAAAGGAAAGATTTTAAAAATAGCGTAACACGATTGTCAATGTAACCTTTTGTAAGTAGTGCCTGGAGGATTCAGTGTGGAGAAACTCTATAGAGACAGCGTGTGTATTAACTTGTGGATTTTTCTGTGAGTATTTGGTGGCAGTCTGACAAGTTGCTCGAAGACGGCATTAGCTGAGCTCAGCTCAGAGCCAAATGAGATGAATGGGAGGGAGATGATGACGTGACTCCCCCACCCGCCTTAACTGTCAATCCCCCACAAACACAGTCTCTCGGAATTTGCATAAGCACACCCCTTCACCTACAATTTTAACTTAGTTACAAAGTGATCAAAACTCTCGCTTATATCCTGCGTCCTCTCATTAAACTTGTATCCCGCATTACCTGTGGGCATGTGAAACGCCAGCGGTAGCCTGTCTATGAACTTAATTTAAAGTTTAGGTTTACACCTTGCTTCCTTTCCGAGGTAGCAGCAGTCATGAATATGGTAGTATATGTCACTCGCTCGCTTCTTATTGTTTCGCTGCCTTCTCAATTATATAATGCATGTTTTCTTAAGGCTTTTGGTGGTCTTCCTGGTTTTCTACGCACTGCGTTGACAGTCAGTTCACGTGATTACGTGAGAGGCGTGATGATGTCACACGAAACTCCGCCCCCCCACGTCATTCCAGCTCAACTCCATTACAGTTAATGGAGAAAAATACCTTCCAGTTATGACCATTAGGCGTAGAATTTCGAAATGAAACCTGCCCAACTTTTGTAAGTAAGCTGTAAGGAATGAGCCTGCCAAATTTCAGCCTTCTACCTACACGGGAAGTTGGAGAATTAGTGATGAGTGAGTGAGTGAGTGAGTGAGTGAGTGAATGAGTGAGTGAGTGAGTGAGTGAGTGAGTGAGGGCTTTGCCTTTTATTAGTATAGATTTATTTATAGCATGACTGGAATTTATAGAATAAAACTGTCATCCATGTGAACTTGTGATACACATTAAATGGAAAAATAAAATGTGCTCAAGTTCTTCCATCTGTCAGTTTTCTGAACCGAAACATTTTCTCTGCAGTCCAGTAATTAGTTACTTATTGATACTGTGAACAATCATGGGTGCTCTTAGGCTGGTCGCAAAACCTGAATATGAGCAAGGAGGCCAAAGTTATAAAAACGGTTGTCTTTATTGTAAGTAAAGCAAACAAGACAGGGAGTAAAAAACTGGAATAACCCAAGTACAGCAAACAACAAATATGCTGCTTCTGATAGCCTTTTAGCTGTCTGTTACTTAGGATGACTGGTCCATTTATCAAATACACATTTGTCTTTTTCTCGCTCTCAACTCCTGGTCCTTTTCCTATAATACTCTGGCCCTAATTTTTCCTACTAGTGGAAATCTTATCCACATCGGTCCTTCCAACTCCAGACTTGCAGGAGTGATAACCAGAAGTTAGTCTTAAGACTCCTGCAAGAGACTGCTTCAAGGGTAAAAGTCAGGAATGTCTTCATAAACTCCTGATAAAAGTTTAGTCAACCACTAGGGTAGTCTTGCAGAGCCAGACGTGTTCTCAAACAAGAATACATGTTTGGGGACAATCCATTAAAATGTGTATAGTGAACTGTGGTAAATCCTGTGCTGAAAATGCTACACTTACAGGGCTTTTTCCTAAAGCACCCACCCTCGATTTCTCCAGTCCATGCATTTTAAACTGCCTCTGGGGTTTCAGGGAGGGAGAAAAAGATACCGAACTTAATGCTAAGAGAAAATAAAAAACTAAAGTTGCTGTTACCCATTCAGGAGCTCAGTACCACAGGTACATTAGCTGTCTTAACGGCAGTCCTTTTGAAGGAGTGTGACATACCATTTATTTTAAATGCTTATTTTGCAGTTCATATTTCTATGAATATAGCTGTCATTTCTTTTAAGCTTTCAATGACTCCTACAGTATCATAAAAATACTGAACAAACAACAGCACACACAACACCTGCAATAACATATTTTATACATTTACTATTTGCCCATTGATACCATTGAATGCCAATGTATAATCTGATGCTACAGAAAGGTTTTTCCCTTGCATCAGGTTTATTTTTATAGCAGGTTATGGTTGTTTCCAAAACGTGCAATGTGCTATCCGCACACACAACACATGTTTCTATATCTAATAGTGTTTTTGGAAGACTTTTTGACTGTAGATGGTTTATCATAAACAGAAGCTTGCTCTCTGTCGGTCCAGGCTATCAACAACAACAATATTTATTTATATAGCACATTTTCATACAAATAATGTAGCTCAAAATGCTTTACATGATGAAGAAGGAAAAAAGACAAAATAAATAAGAATTAAAATAAGGGAAAACAAATTAACATAGAATAAAAGTAAGGTCTGATGTCCAGGGATGACAGAAAAAAAGGGATGTCCAGGCATTCTACCTAACATAAATGACCTTAATCAGTCCTCACTGTATTCAGGGTTCTCATGGGAGAATTTGATGATGGCGGTCATGTGGACTTCAAGAGCACCCCTACTTTTAGTGCCGCCGTCATGATTTTTTGCATCGGTTTAGAAATGTGACACTCAGTGAGCCGTCTATTTGTTTCCACCCAGTTTTAAGGGAAATTCACTGATGCCTATCTCTAGACATATATTATACACATGGCTTCAGCAATGTCTATCCCTAGGGCAAGGGTGTCAAACTCCAGGCCTGGAGGGCCACAGCAGCTACAGGTTTTCATTCTAACCCTTTTCCTAATCAGTGACCAGTTTTCACTGCTAATTATCTTTTTTCCCCCATCATTTTAATATCCCCTCTTAGAACGATTCAGCCCTCTGAATTGATTCTTTTCTTCACTAAATGATAGCCAAATAAAAATGAGAGATCCAATAGATGACCAGTTAAACTGGGGCTTCAAACTCCAACCAATTTCTTAATGAGAAGCCGATTCTTGCTGTTATTTAAACCTGTTATTTAATTCCATGGCTTGTTGCTGCTCTCATATTGCCACAACACAAATTTTCAAAACTGTTTTCAAAAATTGTTTTCTATTTTTTCTAAGAACATTGTCAAAATGTATTGGTGACCTGCGAGATCAACCTTACCGAGACCTTCGCCTTTCTTTATTTTCAGATATTGTGTGATGGGCACAGGCGAGCTGCTCGTGTGGTGGCTTGTTTTGTGTCTCATTATTATTTGGCTGCTAATTAAGGAAAAAGAAACAACTAAGGGGCCTGAGTCAAGTTAATTATAAGAAGTAATTAGCAGCAAAAACTAGTCACTAATTAAGAAGATGGTAAGAATGAAAACCTGCAGCCACTGTGGCCCTCCAGGACTGGAGTTTGACACCCCTGCCCTAGGGTAACATGACCATCATATTAAATAGAACTTTGCCTTGAACACTGTGTCATGTGTTTGTCTCCTGTGACCTGTCAAATTAGCGAACTTCTAATAATTTAGCAAATGTCTTCCATACCCAATAAATCTTTCACAACAGATATCAAAAAGGCAAACTGAAATAAAACACCTGAGTATAATATACAATTTGTCCGGAAACAGAATGTGTAGTTGATATGTTTTTATTTGTTATTTCCCTTTATTTAAGTATTATTTTATGGGGATGTGTGGGTACTTTACTGGGCTGGAGTTTTTTTCAGGGTTTGTTTTTTGCTTTTACTTGATGCTATCATGCATAGGCGTTGGCTCCTCAAGACACTTCATTGAAATAGCCAGTTCAGAAAATAGATGGACAAAACTTTTAGAAACCAACTCTATATAAACTCTGTCTTTGAAAAACACTAACAATGTTTAAGTTAAAGTTGATAAATGTTCGGTTTTTCATCTGCAGAATGTCTTTATTTTCCCCTGTTCCGGATAGAAGGGACTTGTATATTGTAAAAGAAGAAACCATTTACAGATACCGTTTGAGGAGCATACCTTTGATTTACTGTACTAAAATATATTGAAATGTTTGGATATTCATTTATGTATATATTATGGCAATTTTTGTGACTTTTAATTTGCTTTAATTTAAGTGGAATCGTTATATGCGTTGTGATGGAAGTCCTGATCCGTCTATAACACAAGAAATAAATACATTCATAAACCTATCAAAGGAGGACAGTAATAAGAACACTAATTCAATGATGTCTAATGCAACTTTGGCAATAAATGTAAGTGATTAAAGTACATTTGTATACCTTTCACTTTCATCTCCATTAGTAACTGTTGTCTTCAGAAGCAGCATTCCAAGAAAAAAATGCAACATTTTCCGGCTTTGCTTTTTGCAAGATACAAAGAGATATGTTCTGCTTAAAGCATTGGTCATTTTGATGTATTTCACATCAAATAACATTTTTAAGTAATACATCTTTTTTATTAGTGCTTTCTATGTTAGATTGTTTAATAATTGACTATCTCTTTAAATGTTTATGTAAAAATATGCATTTCATTTCATTTATAATTCAAGAAATTGATTACACATTTGGCTTATTTTTCCTTTTAATTTGTTGCTAATAATGAATTCCTTTTAAGATCATAACTGTCCTGATACAATATATAGGGTATTTATTATGGAGAGACATGGTCGTACAGTAATTAGTGTCATTGCCTCACAGCATAGACTGGGTTTAAATTCCAGCTTAGTTGCTGTCTGTGTAGAGTTTACAGATTTTTCTTAATGTGTGTATGTATGTTTTTTCCTGGTGCTCCCATTTTCTTCCTGCATCCCAAAGAGTTGTAGCTGATGTTGATTGAAGGTGCTAAATTGGCATTGTGAATGTGTGTGTTAACGTGCCTTGTGACAGACTGGCATTCTGTCTAGAAAAGCTGGGTTAGTGAAGTATTAAATATATATTTTTAACCCATATTTTTCTTATTTTATTTACATAGTCATATATATGTATACTGTATATCAGGGGTGCCCACACTTTTTCGGCTTGCGAGCTACTTTTAAAATGACCAGGTCAAAATGATATACCTACATTAAAAATGATGTATTATATATATAACCTTTATGGCACAATAACAATTCAATACATTTATGGTCACTAAAGTATTTAAATTTAATAATCGTCATGTAGGAAAAGGCTGACTCAGAATAATGCAGTCAGGGAGCTTTTGAATTCAGCTGAGTGAGAAATGACAGCTGTCCAAATAACTGCGGTTTTAGCTCCCTCTCCTTTCTCTTTCTCAGATCGCTTTTCGGAAGGAAGTCAGTTTCGTAGTTTTTATGAACAGTTCGAAAGTGCCTTTCCACATTTTCCTTCTTTGGAATAGCAATGATAGATTGACAGATCAGACAAATACACTTCAATTGTGACATTGTGAGAAAAAATCCTCTTCCAATTCCATATCCAGCTTATACTCTCCCCAAACAATTTTTTTTTTCTAATTCCCTTCTTTAGTCGATATAAATTGGAAGGCTAACTAGATCACAGCCGGAGTTTTGCAGTAGCTTGCGTGTTTGATCGTGCGTGCGGGATGACCAGTGTGTTAGAAGAGAAGAGATCTCAGACTGGCCGCCCTGTATGTCAATCAAGTGGCAAATGCCATAGGGAGGATATATGATAGACTAACGTTTAAAAACAATTTTTTTTGAATGCAACACAATCTACCTGCACTACCTTTGCGATCTACCGGTCAATCGCGATCGCCGCATTGGGCACCCCTGCTGTATATGGTTGGCTAAATAAGTATACTGTATACTCTAAATAAAGTTCATGTAAATAGGGGTGTTTAATGAGAAATGCACTGGAAACAAACGTGAATTAACTGTAAATATCATGAATAGCTTACAGATGAATTGGAGAACCTATTGGCTGAAACACCTGCTCATGAGATGAATGAAAAAGATATTGTACAGCATATGGAGACAATTATTAATCTACAAAATTTAGTTCATTTTAAATATGATGAAGTCACAGAAGAAATACTGAAGGTATATTTAATTTTATCATGTTATATGTTTGTGTTATGCTCATATCTTTTATAGCTTATATGCTAACAATACTAAAACTGTGGAAGTCAGTTTTTAATTAAATAACTATTGCTTAACCTAACCAGTCGGCTTTTAAAATAAATAGAATTATTTCAGTGATGATTATTGTATAAGGAAGCAAATACTATTTTTGTATATGGTTACATTTTTAAAAATACAAAAGGTTATTTTTAAATAAGTTGTACTTAATGTACATATTTCAAATATATTAAACATGAAATACCTTTTTTTCCCAATCTCATCTATACACATGCTGTACAGCATTCTACTGAATCTGCTGATCCTGATACTGGAAACATGCAAATGGTGATAAAGAAGGATGATATAATAATTTGCTTATGGGCAAATTTAACCAAAGATCCAAGGTAGGTAATTTTATATAGTATTCATTTAATATTTCAGTCTTTGGGCCAATAACCTAAAATTCACAACAAGTGTATTCCACTCAGTTCCCATCATATGTAAATACACTGAAGAACAATGATGTGGTAAATATTACTATAATAATAATAATACATTTTATTTATATAGTGTCTTTCCCAAGTGCCTACTACTACTACTATGTTTCAGAATTTACCATCATATTTTTAACATTATAACTGAAGTTACTAGATGAGTGAGACAATTTTCACTATTACTGTTATAGTATGCTCAGGATAGTATTGTGGCACTTTCATGCACATAGCCTAAAAAGTATCATAGCATAATTTAACACTCTCACACAGAATTCAATCCATAGTCATAGGAAGTTGAAGGCAATGCTGCCAACATTGAGTGCAAGGATGGAACCAACCGAGGATTAGCTGCCAGTCCATTGCAGAACCCATTCACATACACAGCCAAACTCACTCACAGTTAGCCTAACCAGAATGTAACACCCTGAGGACAACTCCAGCAGACATGATATTTGCAGTATCCACATACACAGTGACCAAAGTCTAGTGCAAAATTACTTACTTAAAATTACTTGGTAACTTACTTGAATTGTGAAGCATAACACAGAAAGTCAATCCTGGTGATAAAACTAGCACACTTATGGCTCAGCGTGCAAACCTTAATCTCTAGGCCTCAAAATATATAATTAGCCTATTTGCCATGAGGATGTGCTGGCTTTTGAAGGAACAGCATGAATCAAATAGTTGAAAATTAGGGAAGAAATAAAGTAGTCAAAAATCCATTCATCAATGCAGTTTTCTTTCCTTTTTTTAGTTACAGGTCTGAAATGTTTAATGCTACTGACTGGTATCATGCAGAATGCCAAGGGTTCCTCTCTACAGTATTTTACAGCATTCTGACACATTTCAAAGTTCCAACAGACGTTTCAAATTTCTTGAACCAGTTTAAAGTAGTGTTATGAGAAGGAGGCACATTGATCTTAATCCTAAATTTTCTTTACATTTCCTTTACAGTGTTGTAACAGTAAACATGAGATGACACTAATTGGTTCATAGCCTTTAAAGGTGCATTTATTATCCAACACTAACACATCACTATGCACCGCACACCCCCCCATTAATTCACTCCCTGCAACACCCCAACAATCATCACATCCTTATAGCTCACCACCCATCATTAACGAAGTAATAAATCAGTCACTTGATCTGTTGTCAATTTATATTAGCTGTAAATCGGTAATTATCATTTTACAACTTGCTTAATTCAACTGCAGTGTTAAAGGGACTTGCGCCCATCACAGCAACATCTGGTACAATGACTGAACGAACCCTGAACGTGGCATTAGACCACTGAAGAACAAACTAACACAAATAGACATGGACACATGCACACACACATAAATCACAGCAGGCTAGTCAAAAATATAACAAAAGTTTAAACTGGGCACTTTCCATATCCTAAAGAAACAGTATGTATATTAAGTTAATGTATAACTCTGTTGGCGTTTTAATCTGGGCTGGCCACTTCCATGTAATTGATGCTGCCAGTTGAGTATCAGGCTGCCCTTTAATGGAGAATTAGGCTCAGAAAATTGATTAGTTAATGGTGGGATATTACATCTAAACCTATTTACTAAACACAGCCTTTGCAGTAGGTACTGCTTGTGATAATGTAAGGAATCTATAGGAATTCAATATTGTTTTATTGTCCTTTTCAAGTAGATATGTTTTGAAGAATTGTTTGTTTTATTGAACAGGTTCAAAGGTTATGAATTCCCTGAGACCGGGCTTGCATTTGAACTACCAAAGCCCTTAGCATCAATGGATATTGCTGTGCGCTTCCTCTATAGTCGACATGATCACCTTTCCTCCCGCTCTCAATCATTCCACCTGCAAGTTAAAAATCCAGCAACCAACATCATGACAGAACCTGAACTAAATGACACAAAAGATATTGAAGTAGATCAAGTTGATGGAGAGCAGAAAGAAGAAACAGAAAATCTCAGACTTAGTGAAAATGAGCCAGAGTCTGTCAGTGCTGAAGATAGAAAGGTATGTTTGTTCAGTACTGGAATTCATGAAGACAAAAGAACTAAACTTGGAACTTGGGTTTATAGACAATACATCCAGAGTACTGACTTGTGTGAAATACCGTATTACATTTGGTGCAGTTGATAGCAATAGTAACTTAAGGGGATTTATCATTACATTAGAAGTAAAATATGCAGTGCATTGGCCTGTATATTTGGGACAGGGATTGTTATTCCCAAGCATTTCTAAATAGCTTCTGAATTAAAAGGCACATGCAGATCATTCATATGTAATGCTTTAAGAGTTAGAGAATCCTATTCAATACAGAAGTTGTGAGGAGATGGAAGAAACCAATAAATTAATTTTAGAAGCTAATGCCTAAAATCTCTTAAAGTGAGGATTCACTTATGACTGAGGTCACTGCATTTGCCGTTAACTTTCATGCTGGTTTACAAAGTAGAAACTGATGTGGTTCACCCACGATATGGAAATGACTCAACAAACTTTGCTGCTCAGTTTAATTTTTAAAGTGGAGACCGTGTGCCTCAGTGAGGATGCCGAACACAGATTTTTTTTCCTAGTTATTTGGGGTTTGGTGAATCAGATATGCAAGTCTCTCTGAAAAAGCTTACCAGGTGCTAGAATATTCATACCTCTCGCTGTGTGCGGTTTGGTTCTTGTGTACAGAGGCTATAATCGTAAGGATTTTTCTTAAGGTGTTCATCATATACCAAACGTGTGTGTTAGTTGAGCTGATGACCCTAAATTGTCCCACAGAGAGCGCGAGTGTGGGCCCAGTAGAGGATCTGAGAATAGGGCTGCCAGCACAGACTCCAGATTCCCCTAAATTGTGTTACATGGATTTGAGAAGTCATGTTGATATGATAAGGCAATTACATTCCAGTCACTAATGAAACAATACTCTTTGTGAAAAATGTCTAAAACACAAATTAAATTTGGACTTGCCACTGGAACAACCAAAAAACACCTTTGTCCCCCAGTGTGAGGGGTCAAATTGGCATCAGTAATACACATAAAACAAGGAAACATTTTACACATAACTGAGGCTTATATTACAGTGTAAGTTAGCCTATAGGACTGGGGTCCCAACACCCTTTTAGTGCCTATAAACATACCATAACATGTATTCACATAAACTCTCTAAAATGAAAGTACAGTCTATCCATTTTCCAGTCAACTTAGTCAAATTTGAGGTCATGGGTAGCAGATGGTAATAATTCACCATTTGAAGACAGTCAGTCCAACTACAAATGAATTTGCGCCTGTTCATACTTCACCTTTGTGCATGCCTTACAGGAGTGTATCTACTCTGAAGATAAGAAACTGGCATTCTTAGAGGAAATCTTTTTCCATACTCAAGGCTCAAAGTACTGGCAACATTTCAATTAAGCTGTTCATGTCACAGTCACCCATATACAACTCAAGGAAATATAAAAATTCTTCAGAGAAGCGTTGAAGCGCCTGTTTTAAATAATGCCTCCTGGCAGTATTGTGCAAGATGTCAAATAATAAATCCCAGTTAATATCAGATTGCCCAGAGCTCTTACGGTACCTACAGTTATGCTTGCTCTGTCATTATAAGCCAGCAGCAGAACGCTATGACATAGCTGGATGTGCCTGCACTTGGTGACATGTTTGCTGAATAGTCACATATTCATATATGTTGAATCTTCTCAACATATCAGAACTTCCCATATTTGTGTAAAGTTTAAGTCAGCAAATACTTTGTTCTCAACACACCACCTATAGCAGTAGTTCACCATGCTTGCTAATGCATTATTGTACTTAAAGAGCGTGTTTCATGAAGTTCTATTACTACAATTCTCTGTTCTGAGTTATCATTGTCATTGCCAAAATGGGACATTGTAGAATTGGCTTGCACTTGATGACTGGCTATAATAAACTCTTATTAGTACTTCAAATACTGGGATTTCAATAAAAAAATAAAAAATAAGTAATTGTCAGATTAAATGGAGTCAATAGTTAATTCAGGTGAATTCTGATGCACTCTTCAGACAGTCTATTTGCAAATATTTTTTAAGATCTTTATGTGTTTAGCACTAGACTACTTATTTTAATGCCAAAAGGAAAAATGAGTCAAAAGCTGGGCAAGCTGTATTTTTACTGAGGAACCTGCTTGATTACCAGACCCATCAGTAACTGTCCACTGATGGAAACTAAAGGGCAAATCTTGACATAGTGGAGTGATTATATACCTCAGCAAATCCAGAAACACTAGAGGATACCCCCTTGAAAGTCTGAAGTGTATGAAATAAAAGAACATTAAGCAATAAAAAATGATAGTGAATAGAACTGGAACACCAAATATGAACTTTCTTCTAAGTCGCTCTTCTGTTTATGTACTTTTTAACAGAGCTCTATGAGCCTGGTGTCAAATAAGGATGAAACTAAGAGTCTGTCTGAAAGAAAAACTGAAGAAGAGGAACAGAAACCACCAGAAAGCATGGCAGACGAAACCATGGAATGTGTTAGTAAGTTATCCGTTATCTTTCTTATACAGTTCTTGACTCTTGTGCCACATTCTGTGTATAATTGGGAAGGTGGGTAAGTATTCCTCATCTGATAAATGTCTGTCTCCACCTTCTTGATTTCTAATCCTAGTCCATATTAGTAGAAATTTTTAAGGAGACAGAGTGAATTCAGGAGTAAATAATGAATGAATAATAAATAGAAGGTGTTTTGACCCTGGCGTGTGACTTGATTGCAGTACTAGACTATCCAATGTCCGTGGAAGGAGTGATGGTGGAGAAAAAGATGGTTGATTTTAATATATGTTGTGGAATTAGCCCAGCTGTAGGCAGATACAGGACACACAGAAATCCCAAAACGCACACATTTCTTTTCTACAGCACACACGCAGTGCCCAAATCACCAGTAATGCCCACAGTCCTTTCTTCCTTTTACTCTTATCTTTCTCTTCTCCTGCCATCTTTACTCCTTTCCTGCAAGCTCTGTCCTCTACCTCCCGACTTCAGCTCCTCAAATGGAGTGACGCGGCCCCTTTTATATTGTACCCAGATGTGCTCCTGGTGTTCGTTGATAAACTTCCTGCAGCACTTCCTGATGTGGTGGAAGTGCTGTGGTCTAAGGCTCCATAATCCTCAGTGCACCCCCTGGCGGAGGCCACGGATCCCCACAGGGTTGATCCTTCCAGCTCCGTGGCTTCCACACCATCCAGGATGGCTGCCCTCTTGCAACCTGTGAAAGGAATTGCCCCTCTCCCGGTCTTCTGTTTCTCCAGGCCTCCCAGTGGGGCAAGGTCCCCGGCCATTCCATCACAGTATCGTGTATTGTGAAATTTCACTGGTTTCACTCCGGGTGTGCCTGCTTCCTGTTCCAGCAGCACTTACTGGTGTAGCAGAAGTGCTGCAGTCCAGGGCTTAGCAAATGCCCAGGCACCCCCTGGTGGTGACCATTGGCTCCCACAGGGTTGAGCTTCCAAGCTCTGTTCCTTTGGCCCCAACACCCACCGGGGCAGCTGCCCTCTGCTCCTCTCCCGCCACAATGTCTAAATTTCCAGAGGTAGACAGTTTATGTAGCTTTCATTATTCAAACTTTTTAAAATGAATTAACAAGCAATTAAACAAATTTTAGCTTTTAAAAAAAGTGGAGTTTTATTTTAGGAGATTATCTGCTGATTAGTGGCTAGTTTCAGATTTCACAGCTGCTCGAGCATAATTTTTGTGCTTACTGTTTGTTTTTGTTACTGTTTTATTCTATTTTCTAAGACATGTGAGGAAAGCCCATATGTCTCCATCTATTCTTATCACTTTCTAAGGGTGCACAATGGAGTCCCTGCTCAATCGCCGTATAATATTCTGATGTAGTATCTGTTCATTTCAATCCCAGAGGGAAACACATAACTCCATTCTGTTCAGAACATGTAGTACAGACATTGAGTTAGAAAGGTAAGGAGTATTATTGTCTTTTTTTACATGCATTTTTATTACTCTTTAGTTTTATATTGTTTTTTGTTTCCATATACTGCTGCTGGATTATGTGAATTTCCCCTTGGGATTAATAAAGTATCTATCTATCTATCCATTAGTGAAGACCCCAGACATCCGGCACAATTACTTTTCTCCCCCTTCCACTATAGAATACCATTGGCGCTCACACCATGAGATTCAGGGACAGTTTTTATCCAAAGGTGTTTCCGTTATACAGTGTCTGATGTTACATCAAATTCCTGCTTTTGTATTTATTGTCCATGTTGTTTTTCTTGTTTGGCATTTGTTACTAATGTCACTAGTCTTTAGGAGATATCCAAGTAATCATTTCATTGTACTACATACACATGACAATACTTTTGTACTTAAACATATAGTGACGTTACCTTCAAGACAATTGTGCTTTTGCCAGTTGTGGGTTTGGGTGTGCTTGTGCTTAGCAGTGTGTCAGAGTCTGCATGCAGTTTGTGTGTGTGAGATGTTACATGCAGTTATTCTTTTAAAATGAGTTCAGAGGGTGTAGAAAATTATTTGGGATGTCTTGTCTTGGGCCCTTTGCAGTGAGCTCCATGCTTGTTAGTTTTTGCACATCTTTTTGAGCAGGTTTGTTCTTATTTTTGTGTTTTCCTTTGAGGCTAGTTTGTCTGCATCTTGGTATTTTATGCATTGTTTTGCTCAAAAGGCACAGACAGGTATGAGAAACAAGCACTTGAAAATTCTTTAATAAGGCCACCAAACCACCTTCTCTTTTCTGGCTAGTATCATGGTCTGATATATTTATACCGTCTGCTGACTTACTTTTAATTTTAAGTCTTCCTCTCATTAGTTTCTTTTATTTAAAACAGGGGTCCCCAACTCTGGTCCTGGAGGGCTGCAGTGGCTACAGGTTTTCATTCTAACCCTGTTTCTTACTTAGTGGCCTGTTTTTGCTGCTAATTAACTTCATTTGAGTTAATTTTATTTGACTTGCTCTTCAACACTCAGACCACTGATCACTGGAATTTCAGGCCCTGACTTAGTTGGTCTTCCGTTGGCTCCCTCACTTCACATTTCATTTCTGTTTGGGTTCCATTTAAAGAAAGAAATGAAGCAATTGAGAGAAACAATGAAGAATTTCAGGGGAACAAATCTTAAAAAACAAATCAATTAAAATTAATTCAAAAGAAATACACTAATTAAGAAAGGCTTAGAATGAAAACCTGCAGCCACTGGGACCCTCCAGGATCAGAGGTAGGGACCCCGATCTAGAACATCAAAACATTTATTTTTATGCCAGTCATGTTTTACCATTTTGGATTCTTACCTTTAGATTATTCATCCTCCGTAAATGTAATACAAAGTAATATACATAAATAAATGTTTAATGCTGTTCAAATCAGTTCAGAGCAGATAGTCTTGTATTTTCACTACATGGAAAAGAAAAGAAAATATGTATATATAAAACATGACCTACACTGTATTAAGGTAATGCAACTTTCTTCTTTACAGCCATAATTAGATTATTTCTAATGTGTAAACTGTTTCTCATCTCCAGCTGAGGAAGCACCAATACCTGCACCAACAGAGACGTCTTTTGTTCTCGATGAGAATGTTATCGACCTTCGTCAGTACAGATCACTTGGAGGAATCTACTATTTTGATGTGTTCAGACTCCCACCACAACCAACACTCCGAAATGGATGGACAATGGTGGAGGTAAACTCATTTATAATATAAGAACAATAAGAGCAACATGCATGTGGAAAAGGACTCTTTTAGAGTAAAAAAATGTTCCTCTATATACTAATTGATTAAAATGTATAATGTAATAAATAATAATCTACATTTTCTGCATTTCTAGTCATCAAGAAAACTCCAGCACTGCCACTTGATTCACTCAGACATGATTACCTAAGATGAAACCAGCATCAAATATTATTTATATTCTATTCTATTATAATAAAAAAAAATCCTGGGACGAGACGCAACTTTTTCAGAGAGACACTTTCACGTCCTGGGAGACAAGATTTTGTGCCAAGAGATTTAACCATGCCCAGGGCTGGAAATAAAAGACAAAGTGTAGATGACAAAGTAGAACATCGTAAAGAATTTAAAAACGTTGGCACGTGTGGGGTACAGCCCAGACACAGACAGGTAGACATGTTCTTTCTCCACACAGCAATTATGTACAAGTTGTAAGTGTATAACCCAGTGCCGCAGCACCAATCACCCCTTTCAGTCCTGCCCAACACAATGCCTTTTCCGTCTTCACTCCTCTCCTCCGAGCTCCGTCCACTTCCGCCCGACTCTCGCCATCGAATGGAGGGAGGCGGCCCCTTTTATGCACCCCCGGATGGACTCCAGGTGCTTCCTGAGGAGCCTCCGCCGACACCCCCCCCATGTGGCGGAAGCACCAGCTGTGTAGCCGGAAGTCCTTTGGGTGTCCCTGCTCCTCTTCTCCCCAACACTTCCTGGTGTGGCGTAAGTGCTGAGGTCCAGGGCTCCCAAGGCAGGGCCCCTACAGGGTTGGGCTTCCAAGCCCTCTACCCATGGCCCCCAATACAACCAGGGCAGTCACCCCCTCATGGTCTGGAGGAGGCGCAAGCCCTCCTCCGGTGGTCCTGGGTGTCCCGGCTGGGTACACACGATACACATGCAGAGCATGTTAGAGATAATGAAAGTACTAAAATTCGAAAGTCTCAAAAAAAATGATAGTAAAGATCGCATTAGCGCAAACAAACAGAAATTATTACTTGGTGAAATAATGGAACAGCGAAAAGAGATTGAATATACTGTTCGGATTTAAACTTTAAGTTGGAGACTTGAAGATCGTCTAATTTTGTTGCCATCAGGGAAAAATAGTGTTTCTTCACAATGAAGAGTTGTATCCGTTAGAATAAAAAGAATTGTGGTTTGGTGAAAGTGAAATCCACATACGCGAGCGGCATAGATGCAATGTGGCTGGTGCATAGCGCAGGCTGGGGGGTTGGCGAGCGAAGTGAGCAGGGGGAGAAGCTCCCAAGTTTATTATATTTTAGTTATTATTCTGTATTGCTTAATTGTGATTTATTATTTATTTCCATGATTTTGGGCTTAAGGGTCATATAGGCTTGCTTAAATCATTGTGTCTAATGTCCCCTGCAGCTCTGAATTTGATTAAGCAGTTTAAGGCAATAAAAAGATGGATGGATTGTCATAATTTTCAAAACTCTGTTAGCCCCAGATCACAGAATTCGAATCTGGCTCCGAGTTTGAACACCCCAGCTGTCCACTGTGTGACAGACTCTGTGGTGATACTCTCACATCGAAATTGATGCTTGCCGACTAGTCCAAAGTGCCAGAATCTGAATGGGTGGGGGTGTATTTGAGACTGTGCCCTCTATTAGAGTGGCCAGGGCACACTCTATGCTTAATGCTGCCTAGATAAACAACAGACCAGTATGGTCATATGATTGAATGAACAGAATTGATGCAGTGATGATGTGCTCCTTAAGCCACACTTACTCTTTTTGTCATTATGAAGAGGTTTTTGAAAATTTACAGGTGGTGCTAACTACTTTTAAATATAATAATAAAACTTGTGTTTTAAGTCAGGTTTTATTCTTAAGCATCTCTTTGTAATCTGATATAAACATTTGAGCTTATGAGTAAAAGGGGGACAGATTAGCTTAATGTAACACAATTATCTTCAGGCTGAATATATCGTTACAGTCTGCTCTTATTTGTAAAATGTGAATTAAGAAGCTGTGAGTTTTTGTCCGATTTTGAAATGTATTTGTGCACTATAATTTTGAGTTCAGGGGCATGAATGTCCCAAGTGGCCTTTTTATAATTACGTGGTAAAAATGTTTTTATTTCATTCATTTTAGCTTGTACAGTCTGGAATGCACAATTTTCCTTACCCATTTGAAACACAAAAGACAAATGAGTCTGAGAAAACTGATGAGAAAGAAATTGAGACTTTAAGCCTCCCGCCAGTGGGTGTTTCAGTTCGTCTTCCTGACAATGTCTTATTTTTGGAGCAGCCCAAGATTGGCAGATGGGATTTTACAAGTATGATATCAGTTTTTTTTTGTTTTTTTTTAAATATTCAGTCCAGTATATGCAAAACCAGTATATTCTCATTTGATGGGGTTATAATTCTAATTGAATTGTATGGGGTTTTATTTACACAGCAGTTGTGTTTAGGTTAAAGATATAATTAAGTTCACTCCATTTTAATGACAGGCAAAGAGTGGAAGATGGATCGAATTAATAATGTGAAATACGATCAGGAAAATAAAAGCATCACCTTCACGATGGATATGTTCTACACATTTGCCTTCATGCAGGACGGTTACATTAATATGCCTTTCCAGTCTTGGGAGCTTAGACCACTTGGAGTAAATAACGCTCTCCTGACCATTACCGCTGCTATAACAGAAGTTCAAATTGAGGTTAAGGCAAGTATTTCTGAAAATATACTGTAGTCAACATTTAGAATATATTTTCATTGTGAACTAAATGCTTTAACCTTCATTGACATTATCCTGCATTAGTAAACATCAAAGTTCATAATAATCCTACACAAATCCACCATACAGCCTTTTGCTGCGTCCTTTGTACCTGCTTCAAAGGGGTAAAAGTACAGAAATCTGTCTGTGTTTCTTGGCAAATAGCAAGACAAACAGGATCCCAATTCTCCATACTTGAATAGCTTACTGTAAGAACTTTAATCCTTGTGAATTCTTTTCCTATTAGTATAAGTTAAATATATCCATTGGCAGTTATTTTTTTTTTTACAGTCCATGTAAAATATATTGGTTCATCCTAATCTTATATTTCAGATGATGGATTGCTGAGCCTCTTACAGAGCTTATCCTTCCTGAACTCCAAAAATCCCCAGTGATATTTTGAGGTTTAGTACCCATCGTGTGATTAAATAAATTTGTCTTATACATTATAAATGCCTATACAGAACCCAGAGCCAAAGGGCAATTAGTAAGCAGAATATACCAAAAGAGATTGGAATTGAATGTGAACCAACTACTGACATTGCCCCAACTTACATTTAATGTATATGATTGACAAAACTATACTGGACAGCAAGGGACACTCATGAGAGATCAAAAAAAAATTAAAACGGGGCAACTCCAGAGAGAACAAAATGGCCGTAAAATGATCTTTAATTAGCAACGTAGTAAACACAAGGGAGAGAAGATTGCAGGGAAAAGTCAAAATAACAAACAGGAATTCTATAAACCCGCTGGCCCTCTAGTCCCTTACCGACAGGTTCACTACCCCTGCCAATGGCGCTTGAAGGGAATAAGAGCCTGACCCAACAGGAAGCAAAGTTAGACAAGATACCAGCCAATCGCAGGGCTCACCCGCTTGAAGAACCCACACCAAGCCAGTTTAGAATTGCCTGTTAAACCGACACGAACATCTTTGGGATTTGAAAGGAAATCTCAAGAAGACACCACAGACATCAGAATAACATTCGGAATTCACAGTGACTGGGTCTGGCATTAAATTTGAGTCCCAGGAGTTATAAAGCAGCAGTTCTAACCACTGTGCCATCAATAAGTTATATTTGTTTTTACTGAGTTTTAATGTTCAAATCTTTTTCTGCCTTTATTTTTATTTTATTTTTAAATGAGTTCTAGGTTTCCTTAATTGTAAATTTTGTATTTTATAAACAGGGTGACAAATGCAGGTTAAACTGTGCACCTGCAGAAAATGGTGTTCTTTCCCGTATTGGAGGACAGTGGATGAACCTTAAAGCCCTCATAAATGTCATGCGAAGTGTAGGGGTAAACATCTTTGTCGAGGAAGACTCCTATAAGTATGCAAGCATTAATGCAAAGGTAATATTTAATAAGAAATGTAATGAAATGTGTTTTTTAACTGTGGTTAGCTGATACAGCAATTGTGACTGTTATGCTGATTTTCCATTAGCACCAGGAACAAGTTTGAGGCCAACAGGCTACTGTAGTTCCAGATGTTTTCCATCAAAAGCTGGCACTGCATGTTCATACTGATATTTGCATAATTCTTATAAGTTGTGCTTCTGTCCACTACACCTCTTGTTCTACTTGACATTAAAAGCAAGCATATCAAGAAATAAAGAATAAAAAATCAAATAATAAAAGAGATTGTACTAGAATGATGTTCAGAGAAACAGTTCTGGGTTCATGTCCCAGCACCTCCATAAAGTCATAATATACAGTCAGTGACTGTGATATCACTGCATCCTCATCCCAGGCTGGCACAAGTTCTACATGCAGAAATTTTGCAGTTGGATCCAGGAATCTTTAGAAACAACACAGTGACACAAGCGGTATGGCTTGGCTGAAAGAGCAGCAAAGAATTCCTAGCTGCACTTAGACTTCTGGCTTAGATAGCAACAGTATATTGCATCACAGGAAATGGATGTACGATGAAGAGGTTTCATTTATGTTCTTGTGGTACTAAATCTAATATATCCTTTTGAGCTTAGCCTGGACAACTGCAAGCTGTGCTAAATAATAGTCATTTCATGCAAAGGAATAACAGAAAATGAAAGTGGTTTATTGCTTCATTGTCAGCTTGCAAAAAGAGATAATTTTATATGGGGAGAGAGATATATATATACTTCATTATCATTATTGCTGACATTAGCGGTGATGGACTGGCGCCCTGTCCGGTGTTTAGTCCTGTTCCTGCCTTGCATCTTTTGCTAGCTGGGAAAGGCTTCAGTGCCCGTGACCCTGTCTGGATTAATCGGGTTAAAAAATGACATGACAAATGTTTATATTAGGATTTGTTTTATGTGTTTACTTTATCATTTATAATGAATACATTTTGATTTTACTGTATAAGATGTGGGAGGCATGGTGGTGGAGTGGTAGCACTGCTGCCTCGCAGTAAGGAAACCAGGGTGTGTGTTCCAGATCCTCCCTGGGACGTGGTGTTTGCCTGTTCTCCTTGTGTTCTCTGAGCTTTCTGGTTCCCTCCCACTGTCCAGTGACATGCAGGTTTGGGGAAATGGCAACTCTAAACTGGCCCCGTTGTGTGTTTGGTGTGTGTGTGTGTGTATTCTTTTTTTGCGATTGATGCATATCAAGTTCTTACACATCAGATATGTGTGCTTGTGGACATGCATTCACTGTCACTATCTAGTGGCTTCTGTGATCAGGAGTCTGAGTGGTTGCAGGCCTGTGTGCGACCGGCCTCTTTATTACAGAAACATTTGTATATCTTATTCAACTTGCTGATTAAGAAGATTTCTTCTTTCTGATTGTGTTGAGTTTAGTTGAAGATGTTTGAATAAGCTCAGATCCTGGCGTTTATTTTATATGTCAATATACTACACTTTACATAGGTCTGTTCAATAAATATCAGACACCAGACCTTGTTTATGTGCTTGTTATGCCCAATGTTGATAGAGTTTTAAGAGAGTTCAGTTCTTCCAAACTGGTGGAGTAGCATGTAAGGAGTGCTGCAGAGGAGCACTATAACCATAGTCACTAGGCCCTTACTATAAATGCAAATGTGCCATTTGGCAAATGAATACCAACTTAATACTAAGAAAGGAGAAACCTAATGCTTGATAACTTCACCTGGAAGGCAGGGGTAACCATTTTTTTATTTAAAACTTGATTATATAAGTATCTGCCAAACAGATAAGTGAGTGGTCCACCTCTAAATTAATAAATGATGCAGATCACTTCTTTTCAACTACCTTTTTAAACTCCTTTTTTTAAACTGCCCCACGTCTGCATTGAACTGGCTTGTTTTTTTTCCAGATGTTTGCCTTTGTTCGAGTTTCTTCTCGCACTAAACTGAGTTGGCCTCCTCCTTTACCTCTGTATAGTCAATAAAACAATGCAGGAGCTCTTCTAAAAGATATACATGGTCTAAAAAATGGTGGAAGGCAGCAAATTTTAGTTATCCAAATGGCCATGAATTCGTCCTGAACATGTCACAATACCAATGAAGCCTCTTCAGACCTAAAGCACCAATGTGGGCAAACTTGTTGCAATATTAATACGCACCATTTATAAGTTACAAACCGTAGCTCTGATTAATGTTAATTTCACACATCAATTGCAGAGAACAAGAAGTAGTGGAGTCAATCACACAGAACAAATGGCCTCCAATTGAGAATAATTTGGACAAAACAAGTCATTCAGCCCAACACGTACGCTAATCCTATTCACTAAATTTGACCCAGATAATATCAAGTCAAAGTTTAAAGGCCTCCAGTGTACTTCTGTAATTCCTCAGTTAATGAATGAAGCTCCTTTATAATGAAGTCAGTGTATAATGTGCTGTGGCATATGTGCAAGTCCAAGTCTCTGTGCACTAGAGCACTACGGTAGTCATTGTACACTGAATGGTCGTTGTTTGTTGTTAATATCATACATACTGTAGAATGCAAAGTTAGTATACATGACTGCTTGGGTATTTCACGTGCACTGTACTTATTTTACGAGTGTTACAGCCTACCAAAAGGGCCTAGGGTTATATAAATAGGCCGCACACAAGTGAGAGAGAGGCCGACAAAACACAGAAAACCAGCTAAATAAAAACCGATTCCATGTATTGTCAAAAAAACCTCACAAAATATGGAGAAAGTTACACAAAACAGAAACAAGACAGGAGGACCACTAACTTAGCTGTCTAGCTCCACAAAGTTTATACAGCTAGATACATACTAACCACATTTATGACATAGATGGCTAGCTTACAACAATTACATTTTTCTCTATTATAAAAAAAATCTTGGAAGGGAGACTAGGGAGACGAGGCGTGATCTTCTTGGAAGACAATTTGACGTCCCACAACAGACACTTTAACGTCACGCAAGACAAGGCACTGAGACAATATTTAAAACAAGTTCACGGACATCTAACCAAACAGTTATTGGAATGCTTTTGGCAGACACGCTTCATGTGCTCCCAGCTCTTAAAACAATGACAAGCAACAAGCAGAACACGCAGCTCGCCAACAGCAGCAGCAAGCCGGCAGATGATCCGACTGCTTCTCCTTATCATGCGTTCAGCCAAACACTTTCACAACGTGAGTGGCCGAGATGCGAAGTGGCAAAAGGACAGCTGCTGTACAGGCTTTTAAATGATCATCACACAGAATACGCAGCTAACCAGCAGCAGCAACAATAGAAAGACAGCAGATGATCCAACCGCTTCCCCTTAGTGTGCGTTCAGCCGACCCCCTTCACAACGCGAGCAGTGTTATACGTCCTGCAAGAAAGAGATTTAACCACGCCTGGGGCTGGAAATAAAAGACAAGTACAGTATTGTTTTTACAAAAGTTTTAAAGTAAAAGTGAAAATAATGCATATGTAACAATTCCCATGAAAATAATCTCTTTAAATTGTATATCCGGTAAAAGAAACCTGGAGTTGGGCGAGCGAAGCGAGCAGGGGGTGGAGCCCCCTAGTCATTAATAAGAAACAAAAAACCAAAACCACACACACACACACACACACACACTCACTCTAACCTGAAAACCCGAACAAACTCCACCCACAACCCAGGTGATTTATTAACAATGACGGTAATTAGGGCAGCACTCAATTAAGTCATCAGCACCAAATTAGCGTAGAGTTTAACAAAACGATCTAGAGTAGCTCGTAACAAGGAACTTTAAAGAGTAATAAATATTATTTGCCTAGTATGACACGAAAACCATATTTTTAGAAACTAAAATTCAGATTTTAAAGGAGGATAGAAGCTGGAGAAAAGCACCCAGTGCAAAGTATGGACGCTCGGGCACAAATAGAAAGCACCTGCCTGCAAATGGGAGACATGTTTCCTGCACTAAAATCATTTGGCCACTGGCTCTTCCTGCCTTGGATAGCCTAATGGAGTTGGAGAAGGTTAGTGCAGATGGTGTCACTTCTGACCCCAAGTGCAATGTTAGATACAGCAGACAGCATGTATGTGGCAAGTGAGCGGTCGAGGAGGCAAGTCTAAAAAGCCATGCAAGATCAGGGATGCAGCAGTGGTGTCTGAGAAACAAGAGCGCAATAAACAATACTTCAGCTGAGGCCTCACTAGTGTGTTATAGCTTAAGCATTACCTCCCTTGACTTGTACTCAGCACCTCACACAATCCCATTGGCCTTCTTAATCTCTTCTGTACAATGTCTGGGTGTAGTGTGTGAGGAGTCTACAATGACTCCTTGGTCCTTCTCATAAGGTGTACTTCAAGTTTCAGACCTCTCATTGGGTATTTAAATTTTTTTTTCTACTTCCTATGTCTGTAGTACTAGGGTGATGTACCGTGTTAGCCATTATGAATGTAGTGAGAGGTCAAGTAAAATGACACCTTCTATTGGCTAACTAAAAAGATTACAATATGCAAGCTTTTGAGGCAACTCAGTCCCCTACTTCAGGCAAGATGTCAACTACTTCCTATGTGTAATACTTTACATTTCCTTACATTAAATATCATCTGCCACAAATCTGTTTAGAACTATCTGTAGTAATTTGGGTGATTCTGCCATGTAGTCTCTGTAGCCTTCTGCGAACTGAGCAGATTTTCATTGATAAACACTGAACCTAACTGAGATTATACATTTTAAATTCTAAATGTGGGGATTTACTGTAAAGCAAATTTTTACTGCAGAAAGAAAATATATTAATGACAATCATAACCAAACTCTGTTTTTCAATTCTAGAATTCTGTAGCAGAAAATGCAGCTTATGAACAGATGGCCTTGCTTTCTTCTGCCTATGCTTTTGCCTGGAGCAGGTGGAATGCAGAAAGTGGTACTGAACACATTGTTTTGAAGGTAAGTTAGGCAAGTAAAATAAAACTGGAGAATCTGCTTTGATCCACTTTTCCAAATTGAGAAGAAGATCAAAACAAAGCTTATATAATTCCTTTCATATTGAATGCTATTAAACCGCTTACTGACATTCCATCTGCATAGGTGTCTTCCAATAGCTCAGAAGGTTATTTGGCAACTCTTAAGTTTAGCTTGCTGTAGCAGCAGCTCCCTTAACCTGGAAAATGGTTGTCTGGATCAAAAAACTTTTTGTGGTTTCATGACGTACCCTGGCTTACACTGTGAATCAGCACTGTGGACTGTACCTGTAGCTGTGTACTTGAGCTTTCCGCAACTTAGTCACTTGGACACACTGCCTGTCACATGCCTTGACTAAACATCCAGACATCACAGGCCGTTCAGTCAAGGTCAAAGTTTAAAAATCATGAAGGAATTTGATCAGATTTAGCAAATAGCAACATCATTTTATCCATCTTTTTATTTTTTAAAGTGATTAAACCAACATCATTAAGTTTCAAGTTATGGAATACCATTTGTGCGAAAATGGAATGAAACAAAATGACACCATCTCAAGTGACTTGTTAAACATTTTCTGATTAACTGGTTAATAATCCGTTAACACTGCTCATCCTGACGATATCTATCTATCTCTACAGTATATACTGTACAGTATATATATCAACTCTAACTACAGGGTCACATCCACACACTAGGGCCAATTTAGGATCGCCAATCCACCTAACTTACATGTCTTTTATATATCAGGGCTGGGCAAGTTACCGTGTTATTATCACGTTAACGCATTTATTAATTAATGTCAACAGTTATTGCGTGTTAACGCAGTTTTTGTTATTATTATTTTGAAAGCCTCAGTCTCGCTAGCGATCGATAGAGTTTAGTGATCTTCTTGTTACAGCCCTTTTCGATATGCTTTTGCTAGAAAAAAAGTTAGCTTTGTTGATTTGACCTCTATTCCCTGTGCGTGCATGAGTAGCGAAAAGCAAACAGCTTCTAAAATGGTATGTGGAGAGATACCAAAGTGAAAGTTTAAAGCAAAATCCATGGATGACTTTTCTCATATCATCGCTGAATTAGACTCTTGATTTATTGGACTCCGATTTTGATTCAAGTGATCTGGGACCTTATGTATAAATGGTGCGTATGCACAGAAATGTTGCATAAGAACGTTTCCACGTTCAAATCACGATGTATAAAACCTACACTTGGCGTAAAGCCACGCACTTTTCCACGATACCTCACACCCTGTCGTACGCAAGTTCTCCGCTCGGTTTTGCAGACTGGTGGCACCCAGCGTCAAAGCAGTGCTACTGTTCCTGTGTGGTTACTCCTTATTTTCCTGACGCGGCTTTATAAATACACTGAAACTAACCACATATTGTTTATTAGTGTAATGCATCTGATTGTAATTAACTTGTAACAATATAATGGTCCAGGGAATAGCCATAGTATTCCAAATACCATAACTGCTTTAGCGTTGTTATTCTCACTGCACCTCCTTCTTCTTTTTCTTCTTTCAGCTGCTCCCTTTAAGGGTTGCCACAGTGGATCATCTTTTTCCATATTACTCTCACTGCACCACTCAGAGTATTTATATCACTGTATCCGAGTGGGGAATCACAGCAGCAGCTGTTCGGGAGGAGAATTCTCGGTATACAGCATCAAGCCCACGCTGCCTCAGCCACGGCAAAACATTTCAAAGCCTTTCCTGTTCGGACCTCGCAGTTCAGAAACAGTTTCATCCCAAGAACTATAAACGCACTCGATCAATTGCTCCTTGTAGAACTATCTGTACTTATAAGTACAATTACCCCACTGTAAACTTGCACTACAGTTATAATATTGCACAACCTGCACCACTTTATAAAGCGCATATTTACATATGATGACGATATCATTTTTAAGATGAAATGCAGCAAAATATGTTGATTATATTATACAGATAAAACTTTAACTTCATTTAAACAATCTGTATTGTTAATAATTAAACATGTGAGGACACGGTGCCGCAGTGCTAGCATGTTCGTGTATTGTCCCTGCCTTGTGCTGTATATTTACTGAAGCTGGCGCGACACTGGAAGGATAGACGGATAGAATAATTAAACACGTACTATGAAGATATTTCAATGTTCCTTAAAAGTTTTGAAGAATCTTCGTTCTAAGGTTACAGATGGCTTAATGTCTATTACAGAGCCGATTGTGTGGCGATTGGGTATTTGGATAAAGAAAAGTAAGGACAGGAATTGGAGGTTAGTACGTTTGAAAGAGACAGTACTGCTACAATAAATTATTTCATCAAAGGTCGCGCATGGCGCAGCAGCATCTTGTGTGAGACATGAACAATCACTGTGCCATCGTGTTCTCATGTTTAATAACATGCTTTCATTTCAATCATCATAAAAATATCACGTATACATCTCAGTATTTTAATTATTCAGAAAGCTGTAATATCACGAATGTAATGGATTCTGTGTCCTGTCGGAGAAAGAGAAAGAACGGAAGCACGTAGTGATTCACACACTGATTCACACACATAGAAGATCAAATACAAAACAAAGCATTTAACATGCTACTTTAGTTACGATGGCATTTGAGAAACTAGTAAATTAAATAATTTTAAGATGAAGTTTATGATTTTCTACTTTAATCCATACTAATAAAAGGCAAAGCCCTCACTCACTCACTCACTCACTCACTGGAACGTATTTTCGTCCATATACACTGTAATAGAATGCAGCTCGATAGCCGTGGGAGGCGGAGTTTCATATTAAAATATTTAACCAATCACATTTCAGCCATCATTTGCTGCCAGGCAGAGAGGCTTTCACAATGTGTTGTGGAGGCACTCTAACACAGAATAAATGTCGATTAACCTGTTGCTTCAACCAATCAGATTTTGAGTTGGTGTCAGTAGGGCCCTTTAGCAGGCGTACGGCAACGTCACCGTATTCAGACCCATTGATTGGATAGAAGCCGATATGAGGAACTCTACAACGCCATTGAACGCACCACAACCGCTCCGAGCGAAAGATCGTCACGTGCACTACGGCCAACTCCATGGCAGGATTCTGGACAATAGTATTTGCCTGACACAGACCAGATTTCAAGACTATGAAAACCTGATGTTTGTCACGCTCCTCGAGCCCCAAAAGTTTCGGGAATACAAGAAAAATTTCACGCATGCAGCCTCCTCCACTGTAACACAAGAGCCACGGAGCGTTTTTAATCTGTCTCGGCTAAAAACAGAACCGACTATAATGTATGTCATGGATGATTTTGCAGGAGAATCTCCTACTGATCTCCTTGACTTCCTTCATCAGAAACATCTGAATGGGAGCATGGGGCAGCTGTTCACATTAGTATATTTGGCGGTGAGCATTCCTGTGTACACTGCTTCTGTCGAGCGGACATTTTCAGCCCGAAAGCGAAATCATACTTATGCCAGGAATACCATAGGGCGGGTTCGCGTTTCAGCATTAGCTTTGATGGCAATAGAAAGTGACGTTTTGATGGAACTGAAGCGCTCGGATAATCCGTACGACAGAGTAATTGAACTGTTTTTGAGGAAACAGAGGACGATGGATTTTCTTTACAAATGATCAGAAATTTTTGGTGAGTAAAATGTTGCGATTTTCCTAAATAATATTGCAAGTTTATGCGTTATTATTGATGTTTTTTATGTGTGTCGCGGCTGTGCCTGCAGTAGAAAGGAACTTGTTCATCCCTGGTTTATCTATAAAATAAAGGCATTTATTGTGGCTACAGGAGTATATATATATATATATATAAATAAATATATACATACAGTGGAACCTCGGTTCACGACCATAATTCGTTCCAGAACTTTGGTCGTAAACCGAGTTGTTCGTGAACCGAAGCAGTTTCCCCCATAGGATTGTATGTAAATGCAATTAATCCGTTCCAGACCGTACAAACTGTGAAAAATACAAATATGTAAAAATATGTAAAGATTAGGCACAAATATAGTTAATTACACAATAGAATGCACAGTGTAATAGTAAACTAATGTAAAAACATTGAATAACACTGACACAAAACACCCAGGCTCCCTGCTCAGCTACTTGAGCTGGCTCGCTCACACTCTCTCTCTGTAGCACACACA
Source organism: Polypterus senegalus (assembly GCF_016835505.1). Taxonomy (NCBI): domain Eukaryota; kingdom Metazoa; phylum Chordata; class Cladistia; order Polypteriformes; family Polypteridae; genus Polypterus; species Polypterus senegalus. The sequence goes on from NC_053161.1 coordinate 107,346,142, forward strand.
CCACCAAAGCCCCTCCCTCCCTCCCTCAGCTACAGGAGCAGCCTGGCTCACGCGCACTCTCTCTCTGTAGCACGAGCGCGCTCGAGCACACACACACACACACCCCTTTCTCTCTTGTGATTTCTTGGGTTTCTGGTGCTTTTAGCTGTTTAGCTGGTGGGAGTGAAAGCCTCATGCAGCCACTCCAAAAACAAACTCCTTGTGACCCAATCCTTCATGTTTGCCCTCCACATTACTGGCAGTCTGGCTTTGTTTGTGCTGCTTGAAAGCACGAGGGTTCTCAGATTGGTAAATGAGTAAACTGGTAAACAGTTTTTCCACCTCTTGTAATTTCTTTCTTTACTTCGATTTCAATTTTCTTCAAAACTTTCTTCTCACCACTCTTCCCTTGCTTAGAAGCCAATGGAAGGAGAACAATGAACAGAGCTCTTGCAGCCACGTGGCTCGCTCGCTTTCCCTCTCTCTCTTTCTTTCTCAGGCTGCCTGTGGTGGGGGGATGGTGCGCTAGCACGTACAGCCTGCAGATAGGCAGGCAAACACGTGCAGCAATATCCTCCTCCCCCTCCCCAGCAGGCAAGAGAAACTGGCTTGTTCGTATACCGAGTGTGTGGTTGTGAACGGAGGCAAAAGTTTGGCGAGCTTTTTGGTCGTGAACCGGGACGTTCGTGAACCGAGGTTCCACTGTATATATATATATATATATACACCCGATCTACATACTGTCAAATAAATGAACCACATGCCGTGACGCTACACGAGAGGCTTCGGCTCTAGCGGACATTCGAGGTTTGATTCCCGAGAGGGGGTGCAGTGAGTGTGTATGCCTCATGAGCCCAGAATTGGGGCGAAACACGTGCCGCGTACTGTTTGCATTATTTGACAGTAAAACTATTTCAATATATTCAATATATATATATTAGCATTTCCCGATTCATTATACCCTCGCACCCCCTTGGTCTGAGAACAACTATGAAAAAATATGAGGTTAACGCAGAAAAACAGATCACTAATTGAAGCTTTATGAATAATTGATACTTTATTCGCCATCAATAATTGTTTTGGTAAAGCCATACTCAGTGTAATCCTCCTTCCATGTTCTAATTTTTTCGCGACTAGCCATGATTAAATGAACGGTAAAAAAGTAAGAGCAAAGCGAGGGTGACTTATCCAGGCAGGCGGGCGACAGCTCAATAGTTGGAATTTGGATATAAGTAGGTTCTATTTAGTCGACAGAAATATCTTTGGTAGGAATGTAAGTTGAATTTAGCCTTTAAATTTCTATGGTGAAGAAAAATGTATGCAATGCTGACTAAATTTAACTTACATTCCTACCAAACATATTTCTGTCGACTAAATAAAAATTACTTATATTTAAAATTTAAATAGAACTTGAACAGATATGATAGTTCATAATATCCACGCAGCACTAAGTGCACGTAAGAGCAGGAGTCATCCGTTTTAACAAGCAGCGTATTGCACTGATACGAAATGGCCTGCCCATGTAATTATTTAGGAATGGATAAATAAATTAAGATATTGTACAAATAATGTTTTTCATTTTTCTTCCTCGATGGATTCTGGCACCCCCAGGAACAGCTGCTCGCACCTATCTATATATAGATATATATATATATATATATATATATATACAGTATATATATATATATATATATATATATATATATAAACAAACAAACAGTGACAACACAATTACATTGACAATCATGTTACGTTATTTTCAAAATATTTCCTTTTCTTTTTCATTACTTCTTTAACACACTACTTCTCCGCTGCAAAGAGCGGGTATTTTGAGATATATATATATGTGTGTGTGTGTTTGTATGTATATATGTATATTTATCTGTATGTATGTATATATGTATTTGTGTATGTATGTATGTATGTGTATATATATGTTGATATGTGTGTGTATATATATATATATATAGATATGTGTATGTGTATATGTAGATATAAACATATACATATACATATAAACATATGTATATATGTATATGTATATATGTTTATATGTGTGTGTATGTGTGTGTATATATATGACAGCAACACTCATAACAGTGACAAAACAATTACATTGACAATCATGTTACGTTATTTTTAAAATGTTTTCTTTTTCATAACTTCTTTAACACACTACTTCTCCGCTGCGAAGCGCGGGTATTTTGCTAGTGATAAAATAAACTATGTGATTAAAGTGGAAATTTTGAGATTAAAGTTGACATTTCGTGCTTTTTTTCCCCACTGTGTGCCTATTTTTTTTTTGTCTGTACCCTAATAAGCTCAGACGGTGGGCTACGACTCCCTTTTCACGGTGACTTTGATATGTGACAACTTCTTTTTTATTTCTGGCACTGTGCGACTTTGTGAACTTCAGCTTTCGAGTTTGTCTGACACGCTGTGTCACTTGATCAATTTCATTTTGTTGATTATGCCACTGTTTAAACCAACAAATAGTAAGTTTTTCCTTTGCCTCCACTTGGTATTCACTGAAATTCTTATATTTTCGCCCGTGCTTTTCCCATTGTCTTTTCACAGAACACTGAGCTTAAGGCCTATTTATATTGATTTGCATATTCAAAGAGGCGTAATTCTGGGAGAAGTTGAGGTGGGACAGCACATGCGTTACTTTTCACGCCGACCGGGATTTATGTAGCGGAAGTTGGCGAAGGCACAGATTCCTGCATCTGGATTTTTCAGTGCATAAACACATTTCGCCTTTTGTGCTTACGTCATGTTATAGTGCAAATTCTAAGCAGGGCGTTATGCATGAGGTACCGGCATCAGTTGATCAGTTTGTGTAGCTGATGCACCTATGGTAACGTTCACCTGGGAGGACAGACATGTTGACAGGAAGTACAAGCCATATTGCATCTCACAAAGACAGCCAGCCCACTGTGCATTCCTGCTGGCCTTTGAGCCGCCCCCCACACAGCCTCTTCCTTCGCTATCCTCTCTCCCTACACCGCACTGCTACTCCTCCAGTTGAGCGTTTCCCATCTCCACCTCACCTGGACAAGGCCGTGTGGTCCATTTTGTTGAGCATCTGGGAGTATCTCCAGTGACGTGCCCTAGCCACTTGAAAGCACATCCGGATAATGAGAAAGCCAGGGATAGTCTCCCCCTGGCAGTATTCTCTATCACCCACCAGGGATTGATACAGGGTTGCTCCTCCAGACTCCCAAGTCCCATGCAGCCCTGCGGGTGTCCAAACGGGGACTTTATACAAGGGATACTGCCACGTATTAATGTGCGGGATGAACTGCTACCAGCTGTACTGTAACAATCACCCTATAAGGGGTGCGATCGCTACACTTGTTTGAAAGATATATTAGCATTAAAAAAAATACTCTGTCTTCTGCCCCTCTTCCCCATCTCCACGCCCGCCAATACTTGAACAGATTGATTAAATAAGCAAGTGTTTTGTAATCCTTCCCATGGGCTCACCACCTATAGGAGGGGCTCTCTACCATTCTGGTGTTGCCCCTGGTGAGAGGCGCCGAGCAGGTGTGGGCATACTTATTGCCCCCCGACTTGGAGCCTGTTCATTGGGGTTTACCCCTGTGGACAAGAGGGTAGCCTCCTTCCGCCTTCGGGTGGGGGGGACGGGTCCTAACTGTTGTTTGTGCGTATGCGCCGAACAGCATTCTGGAGTACGCACCCTTTTTGGAGTCCCTGGAGGGGGTGCTAGAGGGCATACCTTCTGGGGACTCCCTCATTCTGCTGGGAGACTTCAATGCTTACGTGGGCAATGACAGTGAGACCTGGAAGGGCGTGATTGGGAGGAATGCCCCACCCCAATCTGAACCCGAGTGGTGTTTTGTTATTGGACTTCTGTCCTCATCACGGATTGTCCATAACGAACACCATGTTCAAGCATAGGGGTGTTCATATGTGCACTTAGCACCAGGACACCCTAGGCCTCAGTTCGATGATCGACTTTGTTATGTTGTCGGACTTACAGCCACACATCTTGGACACTTGGGTGTAGAGAGGGGCGGAGCTGTCAACTGATCACCACCTGGTGGTGAGTTGGCTTCGATGGTGGGGTAGGATGCTGGGCAGGCCTGGTAGGCCCAAACATATTGTGAGGGTCTGCTGGGAATGTCTGGCAGAGTCCCCTGTCAGAAGTAGCTTCAACTCCCACCTCTGGCAGAACTTCGACCATGTCCTGAGGGAGGTGGGGGACATTGAGTCAAAGCACTTAGTTCTGTACCTCTATTGTTGATTTGGCTGACCGGAGCTGTGGCCGTAAGGTGGTCGGTGCCTGTCGTAGCGGCAATCCCCAAACCCGTTGGTGGACACCGGCAGTGAGGAATGCCGTCAAGCTGAAGAAGTAGTCCTATAGGACCCTTTTGTCCTGTAGGACTCTGGAGGCAGTTGATAGGTACCGGCAGGCCAGGCGGTATGCCGCTTCAGTGGTTGCGGAGGCAAAATCTCGGACATGGAAGGAGTTTGGGGAGACCATGGAGAACAACTTTCGGAAAGCTTCAAGGAGATTCTGGTCCACCATCTGGCGTCTCAGGAGGGGGAAGCAGTGCAGTGTTAATACTGTATATGGTGGGGATGGTGCACTGTTGACTTCGACTCGGGACGTTGTGGGTCGGTGGGGGGAATACTTTGAAGACCTCCTCAATCCCACTAACATGCCTTCCAATGATTAAGCAGAGCCTGGGGACTTGGAGGTGGGCTCCCCCATCTCTGGGACTGAGGTCACCGAGAGGGTCAAAAAAATTCCTTGGTGGCAGGGCCCCGGGGGTGGATGAGATATACCCGGAGTTCCTCAAGGCTCTGGATGTTGTAGGACTGTCTTGGTTGACACGCCTCTGCAATATCGCATGGACATCGGGGACAGTGCCTCTGGATTGGCAGACCAGGGTGGTTGTCCCCCTCTTTAAGAAGGGGTACCGGAGGGTGTGTTCCAACTACAGAGGGATCACATTCCTCAGCCTCCCTGGAATAGTCTATTCGGGGGTCCTGGAGAGAAGAGTCCGTCGGATAATCGAATCTCAGATTCAGGAGGAACAGTGTGGTTTTCATCCTGGTCATGGAATAGTGGACCAGCTCTACATCCTTAACAGGGTCCTGGAGGGTGCATGGGAGTTTGCCCAACCAGTCTACATGTGTTTTGTTGACTTGGAAAAGGTGTTTGACCGTGTCCCTCGGAGAATCCTGTGGGGGCTGCTCTGGGAGTATAGGGTACCGGACCCCCTGATAAGGGCTGTTCGGTCCCTGTACAACCGGTGTCAGAGCTTGGTCCGCATTGCCAGCAGTAAGTCAAACCCGTTTCCAGTGAGAGTTGGACTCCGCCAGGGCTGCCCTTTGTCATCGATTCTGTTTATGGAAAGAATTTCTAGGCGCAGCCAGGGCTTTGAGTGGGTCCGGTTTGGTGGACTCAGGATTGGGTCACTGCTTTTTGCAGATGATGTTGTCCGGTTTGCTTCATCAGGCTGTGATCTTCAGCTCTCTCTGGATCGGTTCACAGCCGAGTGCGAAGCGGCTGGGTTGGGAATCAGCACCTCCAAATCTGAGACCATGTTCTTCAGCCGAAAAAGGGTGGAGTGCCCTCTCAGGGTTGGTGGCGAGATCCTGCCCCAAGTGAAGGAGTTCAAGTATTTTGGGGTCTTGTTCCTGAGTGAGGGAACAATGAAGCGTGAGATCGACAGGTGGATCGATGCAGCATCCGCAGTGATGCGGGCTCTGCATCAGTCTGTCGTGGTGAAAAAAGAGTTGAGCCGCAAGACAAAGCTCTCAATTTACCGGTTGATCTACGTTCCTACCCTCACTTATGGTCATGAGCTGAGGGTAGTGACCGAAAGAATGATATCACCTGTACAAGTGGCTAAAATGAGTTCCCTCCACAGGGTGTCTGGGCTTTTCCTTAAAGATAGGCTGAGAAGCTCAGTCATCCGGAAGGGGCTCAGAGTAGAGCCGCTGCTCCTCAGCATCGAGAGGAGTCAGATGAGTTGGCTCGGGCATCTGATCAGGATGCCTCCTGGACGCCTCCCTGGTGAGGTGTTCCGGGCATGTCCAACCAGGAGACCCCGGGGAAGACCCAGGACACGCTGGAGGGACTATGTCTTCCGGCTGTCCTGGGAACATCTCGGGATTCCCCCGGAAGAGCTAGAAGAAGTGGCTGGGGAGAGGGAAGTCTGGGCATCCCTGTTCAAACTGCTGCCCCCGCGACCCGATCTCGGATAAGCGGAAGAGGATGGATGGATGGTGTATTGTACTCCAGTATCCAGTGTTTATGCATTTACATGAAAGGTGACTGGTGCTCGTTAGCGATCCCTTTTCCCCCCCGGACACCCTTCACAGCCTCTCTATTTTCCAGCAGTCAAATCTTAATCCCTGGTACGAAACAAATACAAAAGAAAAGGAAATGAAAAAGAGAAGGGTTAAACATAGTCTGTGTGAAACAGCGATAAATCCAGTTGTATAGTTCTCATTGCAGGATGTAGGAAGAAAAAATAAATAAACGGACCTCAGGTCCATATACCAAAACACTTGCCTCGCTGTTTCTCATCTTCTGAGTGGCCACCCATAAATAGCAGATGCCCCTGGGTGAAGTCTCCTTGCCTTCTGCTTCTCTCCCTTTTTCTTTTTTCTCAGTTAGCTGTTCCCTTTAAAAAGAAAAAAAGTTTCCCGTGGAAACGTCTATTTCCTGCTTAAAGGTCGTCATAGCAACATAATGCCTGCTGTAGGCAGCTAGAATCCTTACCGGGCGAGATCCTCCCAGACTTAGTTGTCAACAATAACACCTGAAGGGATATTTCTTTATCATGATCCAGACCCTATAAATAGAGTGACGGCAGTCCAGAAAGCAAAGCCGTTGTGTAGCTACATAGGCTTGCTACAGTACTCTCCGGGAATCCCACCCAGGACGGGAATCATATGGTGTCCTGACCAGGTATTGCCCCTATTTCGTCCATCCATCCATTATGGCATCTTGGCCGGGTAAGGACTCCACTTCTGCCCTGGGCGTGATGCCCACCCATCCTCTGGGTATGTACAGTATATTGTACTTTTAATTGAATTTACTTTTGTTATGTATTCCTAGCAATTGATTTGCTGCACAATAAAGTTCAGTTCTAATACTACAATTGTAATTAGGCAGCCAGTATCCTCCATTATTAGCCCGAGTTTCAGTGCAGCTTGTGCTATGTATGCCTTTCTTGTAGGCACAGTTAGTAGAATCTCATCAGTCTGTTGATATCAACACAGTTGAATTCTTTGCAATAATTAATATTGTTCTTCTAAATATTGGTACTTGCAATTACCATTTGTGTCTTTGTGTTTATTTTATTGTATTTTTAATCTTTCTTTCCAGGTAAGCGAGCATTTAAAAACACAGCCAGTGGACGATGAAGACTGGAAAATCTATATGGTGAGCTCTCGAAGGGCAATGCGCTTGAAAATCACCGAATACAGTGATGCTTTCTCCGACGACCTGGCCGAGAACAGTGAATTTCACTCCACCTTCCTCCACATGATAAAGGACGGGATTAGTGAGGAAGCTTTGGAACAAATGAACCAATCCCATTTTCTTTTTATTGACTGTATGCAAAAGCTGTTGAATGCTACTAAAGTGTTGACTTTCTCATGATGTAAAGTTTACCTTTTATACAATTATCATGTAATAATAAAAATTAATATAATTTAATATTAAATAATATTATCAAATCATTTTATATAATAATGAAATGTTATGCTTTGAAGATTGACTTTTAGGTGGTGTAAGAGGTTACAGGTTTTGCTTCATCAGATTTTTTTCTTTACATTTCTTGCTGTGAACAATCTCTGTAAAAAAAGAACTGCTCTTCGAATGGCAGGATGCAACGGTGTGAGATGCCCCACGCCCGTCAAATCACACTATGACCCTGAGCCCGGGGCATCTTGTGGTTTATGACCGAGAGGAACAAGACAGAGATCAACAACTAAAAGTTAGTGCCGTGTCATTAAAAACAAAGACATAAAAAGACAAAAAGTCCCGATGACACACTTTAAATGATCAAAAAGCAAAAACAACAAGAAAAATATTTACACCCGCAAATCCTTTTCTTCCTCTTACTTCCCATCAAAATCAATTCACAGCACTGAGTAACCCGACTTCTCTCACTCACGTGCCTTTGCTGTCCTCCGGCGTTTCTAGCCAGCTGCCTCAGTCTGGCACCTACTAACCCAGAGTTGAAGAGCTGTGTGACGATCATGGCCTATCACATCTATTGCCACCAATGAGGGCTTTTGACCTGATGCTGGCCACTCATCACATCTGTTCCTCCCAGAACTCTATTCTTTAAATGAGTTCACACTCACATACACACATCCACAGTCAGACATGACTCACTCGCTCTCTCTCACTGGTAAGCATCCTCTTATCTTTTCCCAGGGCCTTAAACACTCGAGGGTTTAAAAACAAAACAACTTTAGTTTAATCGCAGGCTTGAACTCTGGCCGGGGTGCCGGCCTCACCCGCTCAGAGGTGCGCCCACCCTGTGGCTGCGAGTCACAGACTTACCAGAGTCTCTTATCATCACACCTTCTCCTCTTCTTCTGCTCAGAAAAGGTCTCCTGCCTTCTCTATAACTATTTATTCAGAACAAAGTGGGCTATAAATAGTTATCCTTTAACCTCCTTACTGTTATGTTTAGCACAGAAAATCAAGCCAAAACCATTTTGTTCTGTTATTATGGATAACAGAAACATGTAAATACTGAAACATCAACCTAAATACAGTAGGAAAGGTATGTTGAGTGTCCACTGCTGTCCTGATGCACATTTAGTACACGTCCTTCGTGTGATACGTTTTAAAATGGCCACCAATGCACAGTCGGGACAGCAGAAGTGTGTTTGTCTGCCCATTTTTCTTGTGATCTTGTGCATGAGTGGGTAGAATGTCATTGTGCCTGATCCGCACGAGCTACTGCATCACAAGGCTTCGCGACTCCCACATTTGTCCTGACATGGACATTGGTAGTTGCTGCATTGTGAACAGTGCTTAGAGGGCTAACAGCTTTATTGCACTCATTTTTCTGAGCAACTGCTTGCTCCATGGTGAACGTTCAGGTGACCAAATTCACCAGGAACATCACAGCGTTGCCATACAGTGCCGTATGCATGTTTCACTATCCATGTTGATGTCTGAGGACCCTTTCCCATTGCTATCATCTGATTCAACTAAAGCAGGCTTTACAGCTTTTTATTTACATGCTGTTGTGTGTTTTAGTGAAGACTCCTCCCCTCTCATTAATATTGAGGAGTTAAAACAGAGCAGCCAAACACAGAAATGTGCAAGTTATTTTTAATCACTAGTTGGCAGCACAATACGATCTCAAGAGTTAGTTTTGCTTAACGCTGTCCATCACATTATAACAGCTTATCCCGAAAGACGCTCGGGGTTAACTGTTTTTACATAGAATTCTGAGCCTGAGGGACACTTGGGGTTAACACCCATGACGTGACTTGTCACAGCAACTTCCAGTTTATATGAGATTCTGTATGAATGACTAGCGGGGCCCCTAGTGGACCAGGCTGTAAAGAGCCACATGCCATTCAAACCATACCCGAACACAACAAGACAGACATGACCAGAACCATGAGGATCTGCCATCAAGCTGCCTTTACAGATTGGAATAACATTAGCTAGTTTAGTTTAGCTGCCGCACAAATTAACTGTCTAGCTGTTGATGATAAAATTGATCTAAATAATTTCCGCTCTGGGTTTGATAGTTTTATTTTTGACCATATATTTCATACTCAAGTGATTGTCAGGTGTCGCATCCGATTCACAATATGGCAGTTGCTTTGAATTGTTGGGATTTTTTAAAGTCTGGTACCCCTCCAGCATGTTATTAAATGGTAGCTTTGAGGTAAGTGTGAAGAAAATGAAAGAGATATTTTTAGATAGGAAGAGTATCATATAATTTAAGAATCAGCCAAGTTCTACAAATATTTGGGGGTACACAATAATGAAGCATTTGGACTTCCCCATCTGGCCCAGCTAATTCAAGAACAAAAGTTGTTTTTCTTACCCAAACTCGTCCCGTTCTACAAAAGCTCTGCTGTTTGGTGTTCTGGCTTTTACTCTGTTATGCATTCACGTGAAGTTAAACTGCAATGCACAATGACAGCAGCACATACATCTGCGGATCATCACCGTGCTGTCCCAATCCTTAAGAATTTGAGGACGACAGAGAAAGTGGCCATTTGTAGCTCAGCTCTTCCACACATTGATACCAAAATGTTCAATGGAGTAGGCCACAGCCTCTTAGTGTTCTTCAAATGTATTCCAACATAGAAGTTCTTTCTTTCCCACCCAGACATACCAAGGTTTTCCTTCTTTTCCAATTCTGGGAGGTCTATTGTGGGTCCTCAGTCTGCCCTTTCCCACCTTGACTGTATGGTGGTCCTTTAGCAGTCGATAGAACCCTGCATAACCACCCACAAAAAGAGTTTACCCTAAGAGTATTTTGTACTTCAACACTCTAAAACAGGGCTATTCAATTGGCGGCCCGTGGGCCACATGCGGCCCAGAATCAACCTCCGAGTGGCCCAGCCCGTGGTTCCGCCCATAGATAATAAATTAATATATATTATTCATAAATTGTTATTTAATATAATTTAATATAAATATATATATATATTATATTAATATAAATATATAGTATATTAATATAAATATAAAGTATTTATTATGTCTATGGTCCCTAAAACGCGCATTCCTACGTAAATTACGTAGCCTGCAACACGCAAACAATGCAGAGCGTGCCGGTAGTAGCTTAGATTACTATCAATATGTCTTTCTAACACTGAAACGTAAAATTGCCAATGAAAACCGTAAGTTTAACCCTGCCTGGACTGACAAATACTTGTTTATTTTACCACCACATCCAAACGCCAAACCGATGTGTTTAATTTGTAATGAGTGAGTTGGAGTATTTAAAGATTACAATGTGCGGAGGCATCATGTTGAGAAACGACACACTTTTCGCACCAATTTTCCAGAGGGATCTCAAGAGAGGGCTGCAAAAGTGCAGAGTTTGATTGCATCTTACAACCGAGCAGTACTACCATGGTGCGGTCATTCACAGCCCAAGAGAGAGCTACTGCAGCATCCCTTCGTGTTTCCTGGATACTGGCAAAAGAAAAGGCCATTCACAGACTCTGAAACCGTGAAGGACTGTATGCTGGCTGTCGTGGATGAGGTGATAAATGACGATAAAATTAAAATGAGCGTGGTATCTGCTATAAAAAACGTACCCCTGTCAGATGCTTCAAACATTCATAGGGTTAAAATTCTTGCTGCAGATGTTTATGAAACGCTGTTAGGAGACCTGATGAAAGCTGATACTATGTCTATAGCAGTAGATGAGTCCACAGACAAAACTGATACTGCTCAGTTGTGCATATATGTCCGTTTTTTTGATGGCAAATGCTTCCGAGAGGAGCTGCTCGCCTACTGCCGTTAGAAGGACACACAACTGGCGATATAGTCTTTGGGAAAATTTCCGCCTTTTTTAAAGACAGTGGTCTGGATATGAAGCGTGTGTGCATGCTTGTGACAGATGGGGCTCCGTCCATGACAGGGAAAGTGAATGGTTTGGCAGCACGTTGGTCCGCTGTTGCACCTCAGTTGATCTCCTTACACTGCATTGTGCATCAGGCGGTGTTGTGCGCAAAACTAAGCGGGCGCTCAAAACGACAATGGACAGCGTTATGGCTATAATTAATTTTATTCGCTCCACATCAAGCCTCCAACACCGCTTATTCCGCATGCTGCTGTCAGAAATGTCTGCTGAGCACCACGACCTTCTTTTGCATAATGACGTGAGGTGGCTGTCCAAAGGCAAAGCACTGGAGCGTTTCTGCGGAGAAGAGATCACAACTTTCCTCCGCGGCAGCAAGCAAAAAAAGGCAGAAACGCACTTGAGTCGCATACTGGACGACAACTTCATGGCCGATGCCTGCTTTCTGAGCGACATATTCAAACACCTGAACGATCTCAATTTGGGACTACAAGGCAGAGACAAAACTGTCATCGACCTTGTGGAACAGATGCGCGCATTCCAAGTTAAACTGGACCTTTTCGCAAATGATTTGAGCACAGGCGAATGCTGCATTTTCCGACACTCCGCAAAGGCATCTTACCCCCCGCACAAATCACGGATGTGATGACAGATTTCATTGCGATGTTGAAAAATAACTTTGCTGGTTGATTGGATGGACTTGATCTGCCCACAGAGTTGGCCGTTTTTGTCAGAGACCCGTTCACTGTTGCAATAGAAGGCGATTTATCCGCCAGAGCTAAGAAACTGGTCCCTTCCATTGACGAGGGGAAATTCACACTCGAACTTGTTGACATGCAGTCATCTGTAACCATGGCACAGGAGCTTTCCACTAACGGGCCTGCAATGTTTTGGACTGATGTCAACGCACATCAGTTCCCTAACATTAAGAAAGTAGCGATCGTCATGCTCAGTATGTTTGGATCAACATATACATGTGAGTCAAGTTTTTCACACATGAACTCCATAAAAAGCGACTCTCGTTGCTACCTGACTGACCATACTCTCCACCAATGCCTTCGAATTGCATTGACAACTTACAAGCCTAAAGTCACTGCTCTCGTTCCAAACAAAAAATGTCACTTCTCCCACCAAATCAGCAGGGTAACTGTAGCCTACAATACATCAATATAATGTGGGATGTGTAACAGAGGCATGCCTAATCACACATGGTGATTTAAAATATGTTCCCTCGGTGTTGTTATAGTTGTGAATACTGTGCACTTTGAGATGTTCCTGGGTCAAATGTGTGCAAGTTGTTTATTTTGTTTCAAAAGGAAACAATGTTATTTCTAATAGCCTACTACTGTGCACTATTTTGTTTTATGCACTTTGTGATCAGATAGGTCAGATATGTAGCCTAGGTCAGTTTTGTTTCTTTTGTAAGTGGAAAAAATAGGGGCTACCTCAGATTCTGTTAATTCAGCTCTTTTTGTATGCACCTTTTGCTCTGCAAACTGACCAAAGTTAAAAGAGAAACAACGAATAAACCTTATGTTTTTCAATAAATTTGTTTGTGTTGGTTTTAAAATTTGTCATTACGAGCTGCTTTGCCGCTAAAATGACTGGCTCAGCTTACCTTCTTGGTTTGGCAATTTGGCCCAACTGAATGAATTTGTAATTGAATAGCCCTGCTCTAAAAGAAGGGAGTCACCATGCTGAGAACTGATATTCATGAATAGGTAAAGAGAGTGAAGTAGGACCTTATGAGCTCAACATAATAGTACTCATAAGTCTGAATGGGGAGAAAGTTTCAGAGTTCTCAAAGATTGATCTCATTTATTCCAGCTGTCTGATGCAAAAAGGTCAGAGAGTGTGCGTCAGTGCTTAAGACGCTCGATTGTAACCCACACAAGTGCTAGTTTAAACCATCTCCAACATGATGTGCTAACTGCGAGCAATCACATGAAGTGCCCGATTATCCATTCCTACATTTGCATTCTGCTTTTCCTGGTAAGGATATAATGCTTTGACCTTTCCCAGCCAATATCGCTCTACGTCACCACCTACGATTGTGTAGGAGAGTTGGATAGCAGGTCAACCTCAAAAATGCCCTCGGACCTCTTTCTGCGGTGTGGATACAATACCTAATATAAATTTCACAATCGTATGCCAATAACTGTGAGAAACAAGCAAGGTGAAAATAACTGTTATATTAGTCTTATATAAAAAAAAATATACAAACAAACGACAACAACCAAATTCATGAAAGCACCTCCCTCAACTCACAAATATGGTATGCAAATAACTTAAGGAAAAAAAACCCCTTTGCCCCAGACAAACCCCAAAATCCAGGCAGTTTCCAGACACTTGTAATACTAGTCCATTTTCCTTGTTCAACCCTGAAACACGCTACCCCAAATAAGCATGGATTGTTCTTATCTCACCCACTTTACTTCTTCCTGACTGTCCTATCCATTTATACTTTAGACTGGGACTGCCATAAGCAGACAAGACAATCCTTTCTCTGACTGTGGATAGTCAACGTTTGCTGCTTCTATCCCCCCGCCCTGTGACCAGTGTGTGTTGAAAACTTTTTCTCCTTCTCCTTTCTTGCCTTTGGCTGTCTTTTTTTTTTTTTTAACTGTATCCTGGCATCCTTTCTCCATGACAATCCTTGGAAACCACAGCAACAGACCACAAAAACCGTCTGCCCAATGTGCCCGATTTCTCCCCCCGCACCATCTAAAGGGTGAATAGGCAGCTACAGTGTTGACATTGAGGACGGCTAAGACACAAAAGCAAAATCAAATAGTATCTATGTGGCGGTGTCACAAGGATTGCAGGAACAACATGTTGGGCTGGTGAATATCTACTTACTACCAGGACAACTGAAAAATATAATCCCTGTAGTCATATCCTAGGTTTTAATTCCTAGGTCAGCTGGATCACAAACGTTTTGTTAATAAACTGGATAGTCTCCATATTTCTACTGCACCTTGGGAGCCTGTCCATGAAAATCATACACAGGAGAGGAAAAGAAGGCGGCAGCTTCTGGGAGTCCAAAATCTACATACATAAACACACCACTCGCTCTGAATGGCTTGGCTCTGCAGCCTTGGAACCCCATCCTCTTGCGCAGGGGTGGGCAGATTCAGTCCTGGAGGGCCGCAGTGGCTGCAGGTTTTTGCTCCAACCCAATTGCTTAATATGAAGCACTTACTGCTCAGATAACACTTGTGCTTCACTTTAGTTGTCTCGCTCGTTACGATTCTGAACCCTTATTGCTTGTTTTAGTCTTAAACAGCTATTCTCTTGGTTTTTAATGGCTTTTTATTAGCAATAAGATTCAAATGACAAAAGAAAGCAGCTTTTCTCCATTTAGCTTGTTACCATTTAAACCTGTGTTTTTTTATCATGCACTATTGGCTTTAATTAAATACTTGGAAGGAAAGTGAAGAGGAAAAAGTGAAAGATCGAGTGTTACTCCATTTTAGCCTTCAGGTCATTTAGATGATATCCTTACAAAGGAGAACATCATCTAGGATCTGATATGGCAGAGTTAAAGAGCACTAACAAGCAATCAAATTTTAATTATTGGCATGGATTGTTTTCTAATTAAGCAACTGGGCTGGAGCAAAAACCTGCAGCCACTGCGGCCCTCCAGGACTGAATTTGCCCACCCCTGCTCTTGCGCCTCCTTCCAAAAGACATTAAAAGAGTAGCCACTCATGTGCTTTGTCCACAAGTTTGGAAAACTTCCATCCACTGTTCAATAGCCAGGATGGAACCCATAATGCGCCTCCCAAATCGGAGATTAGCCTACTGGACAGGGGCCTCCATTTCAGCAATGGTTTTCTCAGGGAGGCCGATTAGTGCTATTAGATTCATTAACTGGTAGACCCTCTTATAGGATTAGTACTGTCACAGGTCCAGAGGACGCTGAAAACCTGTGCTAATCAACATGCAACAGTTTGCCACTCTCCGGCTAAAACATCGGCCTTTCGTACCTGAAATAACTAACCTCAAAGTTCAATTTCTAATAGGATGCAATGGAAAGTTAATGTAAAAGTATTCACCACTTTAAGACTTTCCACATTTTAATTGTTACAGCATCGAAACATGTTGCATTTAACAGACCCCAGAGGGGTTTGAATAAATTTTTTTTTTACAAATTTGAAAGATTTTTCCATTTAAATTAATGGCAACAAAGGCTTTAACAGAAAGGCAGGTTTAGAAAGGGTTCAAAATGGGACACCTAAACTAAACTCAATATCTCAACCCAAATCCAACGATCAAGTGCCCAACCACTCTGACATGTTCTCTTTCTGAAGATGGGAAGAAAAGCCAAGCAAGATGATACCTTTTATTGGCTAATTAGCTCAGGCCCCTCGAAAAGCTTGCATATTGTAATCTTTTTAGTTAGCCAATAAAAGGTGTCATTTTGTTTGGCTTTTCTCTACATTCATAATGGCTAACACGGGACAACACCCTAGTACTGAAGATGGAAACCGATACTCCAAGTCCACAAGTCCAAATGCATTGTACCACTCTTCCGCACAACACTGAGGAGGCATTAGCCAAAATACCCCAGCACGATATGCAGTACTTTCAGCATTTCTGGTCGGATGTCATCCACCCTAATCACTACGGCAATCGTACTCACAAAGATGGATCCAACCTCAACAAAGGCTTCTGGCACGGACTGTCCCAATGTGGAAGTCACCACCAGGTTTAGGAGTTCCTCCCATCTCTCAACAAGAGTCCACAGTTGAGGTCAATGTCTCCCCACCTCTTGCTGGCAACAGCCTGAGCAACATCCCTCCACACTTTACATCATTGAATTGTTCACTGGAACCTCTTTGAGGCCATCTGAAAATCATTCTTGAAGTACTCGGAAAGATCCCCCAATACATGTGCCACTTTTTTGGCTTATTTGTGGCTCTCAGACAAATCTGGAGACCCTCTTGCTGATATTACACTGAAGGCCATTGTCGATAGATAGATACTTTATTAATCCCAAGGGGAAATTCACATAATCCAACAGCAGTATACGGATACAAAGAAAGAATATTAAATTAAATAGTAATAAAAATGAAAAAAATAAAATTAATGTTAGCATTTACTCCCCCAGGTGGAATTGAAAAGTCGCATAGTGTGGGGGAGGAACGATCTCCTCAGTCTGTCAGTGGAGCAGGACGGTGACAAAAGTCTGTCACTGAAGCTGCTCCTCTGCCTTTAATTTGACAGCTTGCCTTACTTCTACTGTAGTACCTCAGTTAAGCCCATTTGGCAAGGACTGAACATCCTTGACCTCTCCCAAAATGAAACAGCAGCAGCTCTGGAGGTGTCAGTTCTCTAAGTTAATAGGTGGTTCTCCAGTTATGGACAAAATGAAAAACTGGTCTAGGGTTGGCCGGACCCCACAAAGGACAGCTAGAAGTCAGAGATGCACAGAAGAGTTTTGGACAAGTTACCACAGGGAGGCTTGAGATACCTTTGACTCTGGAAGTACGTTAGACATTATGAGCACACTCGCACCACCTGTTGGGATCTTCCATGTGTGTCTGGCCAATGCTTCATCCAACTAAGAAGAGATGACAACCAAGTTCAAGTTCAATTTGATTATGATGTGTACATGATACCATTATATTCTCTATAGTGGACAGTTTCCAACCTCTCTTTGCTGGACTGCCCAGAACAAACAGCCTCGAGTCAGATGGCACAACTACTAAAGTCAATTATGACCTTTGGTACTCTGACCACAGGTAAACATATGAGGATTGTCGTGTGTAAAAATTGTTAGGAGCACAAAAATCCAGAAGCAATTCATCTTGTTTTGTCCAATGTAACCACCACCATTTGTACAGCACCAAGCTAACGACTTGTAAATATTACTGCACCCACCCATCACCTCTCCTATGGAGCAACTTCAGAATAGAAGAGAGAAGGACAAACCACGATCAAGATGTTAGGTTCCAGAGACAATTGTATGTATAGATATGAGTAATTACATCCAGTTGGTGTTTTTCCAAACTCTCACCCCAAGCTCTGGCTCATCTGCCAGAAAAGTTATATTCCACGTGCCAAGAACCAGTCTTATAACAGGCACGGCACCTGACAGTCAACCTTTACCTTACGGGTGATGAGCCCACATGGCGGCTCTGTGAAGCCTGATCAGACTGCAGAAGTCACCTGGCCATCAGGAGCTCATGGGTGAAAACCTGCTCCAGGCAAGGTTGTCTTGTTCAAAATATTAAGATGGTTAATTTAGGAGTTGCTCTTTGCCTGCATAAACAAATCTTAGTGTATCTTTGCCTGCATTAAGTGTATAACTATTCTATGCTTTGCATTCAGAACATACAACTTAAAAACACATGCATTTTAATACCAAAAAGGTAAATATTTAAAATGTAAATCTAACACAGCATGTAAAGATAATATTTTGCAAAATATGTTCTTAAAATACAATTTGAATTCACTTATTGTTCGACGCTCTGAAGTTCCTACCCCATTAAAGGTTGTCAGAAGTGTGCATCATGTCCGTTTCACAGGCCTTCAGCCACAAACTGTCATGTATACTCAAGTGAGAATAACTTCATTAAACCCTTCTTGAAAAGGTGTCTGTCATTATTTCACATTGTATATTGTATTCAAGGTTTGCAAACAAAATGAAAATAAAGAGGACATGATGAAACAGTCAGGTACCCACATGACAATCTGTGGGTGTATGTGCTAGCAAGCGATAGATAGATAGATAGAGAGATAGATAGAAAGACCTGAGGGCTATAAGGAATTGGACAACCTTGGGCTGCTACAGGTAACACTTTGGATTGATCTTTTTATTACAGCTTTATAATTCGACTATTTGGTTAAATATGGTTAAACAAACAAATTTCTGCATCCACGCCTATAATGACTTAGAAGTAGGGAGGAGGAAGAGAGAAAAATGTTTGCGTGGGCTCAGCAATATTTACATCACCCATATACAGGTACTGTATATGATTGCATTTGTGAGCCTAACTCTCTCTTTTAATATTAAGCCTCTGTTTATTACAGGCAGTGTGGGACAGTCATTAAGGCTTTGGACTTCAAACCCCATTACTGACACTATGTGACCCTGAGCAAGTCACCTCACCTGCCTGTGCTCCAATTAGAAAAGCCAAAGAAATGTAACTGGATGATGCAGTTCAAATGTGGCAAGTTACCTTTGATAGAGGCATCAGCCAAATTATTTAATACCTGAATACGTTCTCTCTTTGGGTGTTCTAAGTTGTATTATTTTTTTAAATACTTTTAGGCAAGTTATGGATAATGCTGATCTGAAAAATGAGGCAACTGGTCATATTTAAAAAGGTACACATGGGGTAAACAGACTGCGAGCTTCCTGATATTACAGCATTCAGTCAATAAATCTAATTCCTGAATCCACTTTGATAATGTACCTTGATTTTGCTTAACAGATTACATATTGTCCAATAACTCTGTATCCAATATCTCCTTTTAAAAATCATGATTAGTGTGTTAGTGTAAGCACATATTTTGAATGAATTTTTCTAGAAGCTTTACTAAAAATGTAAAACACCTTTTTTTAAAAGCAATGTCTTTATTTTAAGGATCGCTACAAACACATTATTTTTGACAATATAAATAGCTCAAATCATAATAAAATGATACAATGATTATAATAAGTTAGCAAATTATTTTTAGAATTGACAATTTAAGGATTTCTTTATTCCTCCAAACATTAAGAGCACTGAATATATACATCTTCTGTGTAATGTATCTTTAACATTATTTTAGAATTACAGTGTTTTGTGTATATAGAATTTAGTAAAGTCACAAACTAGGAATAAGGTGTCTCCAGTTCTTCAATAAAACAAAAATGGTTTAAATAAGTGGACCAAAAAAAAGTGAACATTTCCCAAGAAGGGATTATAATTAAACAGGAGGCTGACCGTGATGTCGAAGTCCAGTGTAAGGCCATAAAAGCTGTTGTATCGCTACCCAGGAGTCACCTGTCCCGACGGGGGCAGCATCAGCAGCTGGCTGCAAGGCAAATCCTGCAATAAGGCCAATAAAGGCAGCAAACAGCACAATCATAAACAGAGAGATCCAAAGTCCTTTGGTGGGTTTAGTGAAATTCTGTCTGTAATCAGCGATATGTGAAAACAGGCTGTTATAGCTGTGAAAAGAAACATTTCATTAGGTTGCTGTTTTCCTTGTAAAGTTTACTATTTTTAAAGATAAAGCTAGAAAGCAGGAGACCTCAACCAGGGAAAAAAAAGCAGACAGCCTTTGGGTTTGTTAAGTCATGTGAGCACACCGCATGGCTCACTTCCTTAAGTCAGAAATGGCAAATCCCACAGTATGCTCATATTTTAAAGGAGAAATTGAAAAGTCATAAGTCAATAGCTTCCAGTCACAAGAACAACAAAAAAGGAAAAAAAGCAGCTTAATCAAGCACCAGCAAACTTCCATTCTGCAAGCTTTTTATTCAAAGCAGAGTTGCGGAAGAAAGTATTTAAAACTAACATTGTGGAGGCAATTGATATTTTATTCCCCTTTTCTGAGAGGCTTGCTTTTCGTTCCTGTACTTCCTCTCGCTTTTCCACTGTTGGAGTGATTTCTGTTTCTTGTTCAGGCCTGTAAACATATTGGTATTTGACAAACAGAATCTGTTATACTATGATAACCTGCTTTACTTGATTTTCATAGCAAAAAGAGTTTAAAAGTTATCTGCCAATCTAAGTAAGTGGGTACAGACTATTCCACTTGCACATCGAATGCACTGTTAATGAAAAACCATCTTAAAGTTACAACAAAAATATGTTAGGAACTGATAAGATATACTGTACACTACAGCAAACATGCTGAAGGGATGCTCATTCAGCCCGTACAGGTCAGCACAGAATTCTCAGCCTTACATTTTTATACGATTTAGCTTTTAAAAAACTGGCATAGAAAGTGCATAACAAGAACTACAGTATATATGTTTACAGATGATCACAGCCTTTATTTTTCACTTTTATTGTGATTATATTGTACGTCTTGCTTGCTTACACAGTTAGCACTTAAGAAAAGCAAAACTCTGCCTTACTCTTTAACAAAAATCCTTACCCTTTGTTTAAAGAGAGCTCACCGGCCTCTGCCCATGTGGACGTGCTAATGAATCGCTGTAATGTGGGGCGAGTGTATTGCTTTCCACCCAGCCCTTTCCTGTAATTAATACCAAATATATTAATAAATATGTGATATGCAAACAGCAAGGTGTGCGTTACAAATAAGCATACTGAAGTGAAACTCTCCTTGCTGTTAGCTATTATTTACAAAACTAATTTGGGGTTCAGCTACTCCTCTCACCCCAAGAAGTGACCAAAATAAGGCAGCCCAGCCCTTTTGGCTGTTCCATTTCAAAGGGACTGGCAGCCTTGAACATATAGACTGGCGATGCCCCCTTCATAGGATTCATTAAATCTTGCTTTGCTCAGGGATAGACCACTAACTCCAACTGGGCAATGCAACTGGCAAGATTCCTTCACTTAATTTGAATTGTGGCAGACTTCCAGTTTCAAAACTCTTATGTCGGTCTACACTTGTGTCTGGGATTATTATTCTTATCTTTTGCTTACATAAGAATGATGTAACACAAATACAGAACAAAGAAGTTTAATATTTAATATCAGAAGCAAATATTGAAAATGTAAAACAAATGAAAACAATTTGTAACCTACACAAATGTTTTTGTAAATTTACATAAAAAAGGATGGCATTCACTGGTATTTATGTAAGCAGTCAAATTCTATTTTACGCAACTCTGGGACACCTACCATGTATGAGGCCGTCTGGGCTGCACATCTCCTCCTACAGTTTCATGGAGCTTAGGCTTCAAGACACAAATTTTGACATACATGAAAGTCAGAAAGCATACAATCAAGCAATGAACTTCAATCCGCAACTTAAGTCAACATGATTCTATAGTGCCTAGTACAGGACATACAGAGGTTGCCAAACAAAAGGAAAATGATGAATAAAATTGTGTATCAAATGCTACAATATGCGCGTGTATTTTTCCAGAGCAATGTTAACAGTACGTTGAGATGGATATTTGGATTCTGAAAAATAAGGATTTGCAAACAAACATGGAGCCTAATCAATAATGATAGACTATGGCAATGGACCTGTTTGTGGATGTAAGTGCAACAGAGGGAGAACCTTGTAGATATAAAGATGGCTATCTGACAAGCCAGTTTTTTTTTTATTTTTTTTTATTTAAAATACTTTTCTATGTATAAATATATACACACAGCACATTTTTATATACACATTTTATATACATACACATTTATACATATATTAATATATATTTTTTTATGAGTCATTAAAATTACTTCAACAACTTCACTATCTTTTACTTTGACAAGCAGTATTATCAAATGTAGGTTAACTTTAATCCCACCAGAGGTGTGTAGTAATGGCTAATACTCATGTTGACTCATAGATCTGACATCCTGGGTTCCTGGATATTGGATCCCATCTGGTCATCATTCCGTTTCATGCCTTTCACCTACTGTAGTGCCACCAGACTCTGCTAGATTCTGCCCCCCTTGCCCCAACACAACCAGACCCAGAACAGGATTAAGCAGATGTGAGAAAAGTATGTTTATTAAAGACACAAACCAACTTCTGATTAAGAAACTGGATTACAGCACTGCAGGATCAAAACTAAACACTGCTAAGTGATCAGCAATTTAGTGAAACTCGAACAAAGACGTTTTAAATGCAAAGCTCATTAGCCTGTCCTCTGTGAACCTGGCTGTGGTTAACATGCATCACAGAAAGCTTTGACATTTTTCTGAAGGCTTGTGACTCCCTCCAAAATCCAATGTAGTGAAGTTACAGAGATGGCAGCATGAGGATTTCTCCAATAGCATTTTAAGAAACCAAATTGGATTTTACAGAATTGAAAAATGATTTTATTAATATTTCTTACAACTAAAGATTTTAAAGGCCTCAAATGCATTTTTAAAATACAGTGCAGAGTGACCCTACAGGTATGCATTTGAACAGAAATTGATAAATTTGTAAATGATGGTGGTACCTCTTGTACAAATGTGAAGAAATGTCTCTTCAAAACAGTTGCACAAGAAAACTTAGCAAGTATTCTGCTTTACAGGAGGACATTGCAGGCCTTCAAATAATCGCTTGACAGTATTATGCAAATAGGGACTGACAAGAAATCAAGGGCTGAAAGGCTTACTTTTGTCATAACGTCCTTATGCAAACCACAAAGCTGCCAGTTCAGTCTCAACATTTTTTGTGCAACTTAAACTGCCACTGCTACACACACACACATACAAAAACACTTTTCTGTGAACAATGCTATCCTGTATTATTTACTTTTATGGACAGTAGTTCACACTGGTTAAAAATGTAAAAATGTATGGGTCATTTCAAGTTTGTTTATACTTATATTTTACCATATGTTATAACTTCCTGTCTTGAATATGTGTTGCTTTGTTTAAACCAACACAGAACTCAGATTAAAATAAGTTGGTTTAAGCAAA
This sequence comes from Polypterus senegalus, assembly GCF_016835505.1. Lineage (NCBI taxonomy): Eukaryota > Metazoa > Chordata > Cladistia > Polypteriformes > Polypteridae > Polypterus > Polypterus senegalus. Next base: position 107,369,231 of record NC_053161.1, read on the forward strand.
AAAAAAAAAAAAAAAAGTTATTTGCAAGTACACTTTACCGGTTACTAAATAAACATTCAGAGATATGTGAGAGCTGGGCAGGAAATCATTTTAAGGCATCTGAAAATATGGTTCAGACATTTTAAAATAGCTGTGTGCATTTTCTCTCAGAACATACTATATGTTAGATCATAAAATGCATTTAAGATATGAGACTTTAAGATAACTTAAAAGTTCTAAATGTAATTTGGCTTGCCATGTTATCTGTCCTTTATACATTAGAGGCAACATTAACACTATATATGATCTGCAGTTTTAGTGAAAAACTGCTTACTTGCTTACCTAAATTTGCATCAAATAATCAAGATATATTTTATTATAACAGGTATTGTATTGTGAAAGAAAAAGATTACTGTTATGTAACCCAGCACCACCTGAAAAAAATTAGCTGGTGTTATTGATCCAAATCCCTGAAAGTGAAGAAAAACCTCATCAGATCAGAATAGCTTTATTCACATTACTCCTAATAACTGTTACTTTATAATTTTATACAGTCACTATTGTCACACTTACCCATAGTGACAGTTTTATACATCAAGGCACATGCATGTTTCTGCTCAGCAAACTTACTCTCCAACTGTCCCACTACTTGTAGACCCCATCCCCTGGTGCCTCCCTCGGGCTCTCTTCCTCTCATTTATTTTGGTACTCGCAGATTTCAACACCACCTCACTCTGCACAATCATATCTTCCTCAGCATTAAAATGAGCTCTCATATAACACCACTGCTCAAAAAGTCCCTCCTTGACCCAACAGGCCAGTCTTCTGCCTTTATATTTAAAACTATTGAAGGTGCTTTCTAAACCCAATTTTCTTCTTTCCTTTAGCAGAAGGATTTGTTAAATTCTAACCAACATTAGTTTAACAGAAGCCATTCCTTTAAGAATACCCTCCTGACCATTGTTTACACACTACAGCTAGCTAGGGCTGCCAGTATGTCATCTGTTCTCATTATTTTCAACTTATCTTCTGTAATTTTATTGTAAATCATCAAATCTTTCTTGCCACTCTTTTCTAGGCATAATTGAGACTGCTCTGATATTTTCAGTCCTCTCTCTTGGACAGATCCTATCGGGCAAGGTTATGCAAGTTACATTAGACAAGCACGTGTGTAACACCAAGGATCAGTGCTGGACCTTCTCCTTGTATACAGTAGCTCCTCAATAGAACCTATTACCAAATGTGTTTGCGTATATCACTGCCAAAATACAACATATTTTTGGCTAGAATCACTTGAATATCTTAGGAGACCAGTTTTGAACAGATTGATGACATATCTAGGCTGAGATATCCCTATCAATTTCACCCTACGCCTTGATTCAACACAGTATCTTTGCAAAGCACAGCTCAATATCATTAGCTCCTACCAAGGCATCCTGCAACTCTGCGGAGCTGACTGACGACCAGCTAATTCCTATTAATACAGATTCACTCTGAATAATATCAATAAGATCTGACACATCTGACTAAAATATGCAACTAACTTCCTTGTCCAAGCACTGGTTATGGTGTGATTTGACTACTGCAACTCCTTACTGGCAGGGTACCTTCACATACTATAAAGCCATTACAGATGTTCCAAAATGCAACTAAGATGAGTGCCTGCCACTCTTGGAGCACATGACTAGCTTCCTGTAGCAGCATCCATCAAGTTCAAGTCATTGATGCCTGCTTGCAGTTTATGTTTCTACTTATGATTATTTGGAAACCCTTAAGACATCCTATACTGCTTCCTGCCCACTGAGGTCTGATAATATATGTGATCTGGTGATATCAAGTCCACAAGGCATCAAACCTCAACTCAGGCACTTTTCATTTACAGGCCACCACTCATGGAATCATCTGCCCATACTCAGTTGTACACCTGGCTCCAGCAGTGTGATTAAAAAAAAGAACTTGAAAACTATCCTGTTTTGTGAATATCTTACTAATTTCTAATGTTTTCATGTGAGATTTCCTAAGTTAATGTAAGGTTCAATGATCTTTTGCTTTAATTAAAGTAAACGTTGCCTACCTAAATAGTTTACAACATTTGTCACTTTTTTGGGTCAACATTCGTAAAGTAGTCTTGTTACACTTCTTTCAAAACACCCTCCTGTTTCAGTTTTGATATTAATTATAGTTTTACTTTTTATTTTATTTTATAAATTGACACATTTTTATAATTTTTATTTATTTTGTTCTAATTTTCAGTGGAGTCGACAATTATTTCTATTTAGTTCCGTGTTTAAAATTTTAATTTTTATTTCATTTAGTTCTGACTTTTTTTTAACATAATATTAGTACAATTCAGTGATATTTTCATAACAAAAACAAGAACTGAAAAATATTGTTTTGTGTTTTACAAGAACTAGAACTGAAATTAAGGCAAACAGAGAAATAAACTAAATATAAATAAACATTGGTGATATGTGAACAAACTAAAATGAAAATCTCAAAACTCCATAATCCCAGCCTTTAACTAAAGTATTTTTGTGTATTTCAAACTTGTTTGCCTCTTTACTAAAGTCAGAAATTACTCAGAATTTTTACAATCTAAATTAAATCCACGATGTCCCTGGCCAGTTCATTGCAGTTGGGAGGAAACTGCAATGGCATTAATAGAGTACTATTTTGAGATCCCAATGTTAAGTTATTCCTATCCAAATACAGTACTACATATTGTTATTTCTACCTGGGTCTGGGGCTGCCATTTTGTTTGGCATTATGTTATAAATAAGCTTGTGGTCATCTGCAATGGGGAAAGGTGGACAAAAAGGACAGACAGAAAAAGCCATTTCTGTCACACTTGCCATGATGCTTGATTCACCTGATATACTGTCTGCTATGTTCAGGATACAGGCAGCATTTGGCCAATTCTCTCTTTCACAGATTCTTTAGGCACAGCTGTTATCATTGGTAGTTTCGCAAAGTCATGTTGTACCAGTTGCTTGATTTGGCCACTTCATCTCTACTTGCTAACCCTATGGACAACAATACAAATTTCCATACCGAATCGGTCGAGCCCCGGGTTAACAACGACCATCACCAGTACTGTTAGCCAACAGGGTGCCTTCGGAAATTGGGCTACTGTTGACCAAAGAAGGAGGAGAAGTAGTAGAGGGGGGAGATGCGTCCGGAGGCAAGAGGAGAGGGGGAAAGTAAAGAGATTGTAATGGAGGGCAGGAACTTTGTATGTTGGCAGTATAACTGGTAAGGGGAGAGAGTTAGCAGATAAGATGGAGAGAAGGAAGGTTGATTTATTGTTCATGCAAGAGACTAAATGGAAGGGGAGTAAGGCCAGGTGGATTGGGGTGGATTCAAATTGTTCTATCAGGTGTGGATGGGAGGAGAAATGGGGTAGGATTTATTTTGAAGGAACAGTATGTCAAGAGTGTTTTGGAGGTGAAGAGAGTGTCAGGCAGAGTAATGATTATGAATCTGGAAATTGGAGGTGTGATGATGAATGTTGTTAGTGCATATGCACCGCAAGTTGGGTGTGCAATGGGTGAGAAAAGATTTTTGGAGTGAGTTGGATGAAGTGATGAACATTGTACAAAAAGTGGTGATTGGAGTGGATTTCAATAGGCATGTTGGTGAAGGAAACAGTGGAGACAAGGAGGTGATGGGTAGGTATGGTGTCAAGGAGAGGAATGAAGATGGTCAGAGGATAGTGGATTTTGCCAAAAGGATGGACATGGCTGTGGTGAACACGTATTTTAAGAAGAGGGAGAAACAAAGGGTTACATACAAGAGTGGAGAAAGATGCACACAGGTAGATTACATCCTATGCTGAAAAGTTGATCTGAAGGAGATTGAAGACTGTAAAGTGGCGGCAGGGGAAAGTGTAATTAAGCAGCATAGGATGGTGGTCTGTAGGATGACACTGGATATCAAGAAGAGGAAGAGAGTGAGAGCAAAGCCAAGGATCAAATGGTGGAAGTTGGAAAAAGGAAGACTGCGAGGATGAGTTTAGGGAGGAGGTGAGACAGACAACTGGGAAACTACAGCAGATGTAGTAAGGGTGACAGCAAGAAGGGTGCTTGGCATGACATCTAGAAAGAGGAAGGAGGAAAAGGAAACCTAGTGGTGGAATGAGGAAATACAGGAGATTATGCTAGCTAGCTAGCTAGATACTTTATTAATCCCAAGGGGAAATTCACATAATCCAGCAGCAGTATACTGATACAAAAAACAATGTTAGAGAGTAATAAAAAATGCATGTAAAAGCAGACAATAACTGAGTAATGTTAGCATTTACTCCCTTGGGTGGAACTGAAGAGTTGCATAGTGTAGGGGAGGAACGATCTCCTCAGTCTGTCAGTGGAGCAAGACAGTGACAAAAGTCTGTCACTGAAGCTACTCCTCTGCCTGGAGATGACACTGTTCAGTGGATGCAGTGGATTCTTCATGATTGACAGGAGTTTGCTTAATGCCCGTCGCTCTGCTACAGATGTTAAACTGTCCAACTTTACTCCTACAATAGAGCCCGCCTTCTTAACAAGTTTGTCCAGGCATGAGGCGTCCATCTTTATGCTGCCTCCCCAGCACACCACCGCGTAGAAAAGGGCACTCGCCACAACCGTCTGGTAGAACATCTGCAGCATCTTATTGCAAATGTTGAAGGATGCCAACCTTCTAAGAAAGTATAGTCTGCTCTGTCCTTTCTTACACAGAGCATCAGTATTGGCAGTCCAGTCCAATTTGTCATCCAGCTGCACTCCCAGGTATTTATAGGTCTGTACCCTCTGCACAGAGTCTCCTCTGATGATCATGGGGTGCATGAGGGGCCTGGGCTTCCTAAAATCCACCACCAGTTCCTTGGTCTTGCTGGTGTTCAGGTGTAAGTGGTTTGAGTTGCACCATTTAACAAAGTCTTTGATTAGCTTCCTGTACTCCTCCTCCTGCCCATTCCTGATGCAGCCCACAATAGCAGTGTCATCAGAGAACCTTTGCACGTGGCAGGACTCTGAGTCGTATTGGAAGTCTGATGTATATAGGCTGAACAGGACCGGAGAAAGTACAGTCCCCTGCGGTGCTCCTGTGTTGTTGACCACAATGTCAGACCTGCAGTTCCCAAGATGCACATATTGAGGTCTGTCTGTAGGATTGTCCAGGATCCATGCCACCAGGTGTGAGTCTACTCCCATCTCAGTCAGCTTGTCCCTAAGGAGCAGAGGTTGGATGGTGTTGAAGGTGCTAGAGAAGTCCAAAAACATGATTCTTACAGCACCACTGCCTCTGTCCAAGTGGGAGAGGGATCGGTGTAGCATGTAGATGATGGCATCCTCTGCTCCCACCTTCTCCTTGTACGCGAACTGCAGAGGGTCAAGGGCATGGCAGACCTGTGGCCTCAGGTGGTGAAGCAGGAGCCGCTCCATGGTCTTCATCATATGTGACGTCAAAGCAACAGGAGTAGACAAGATTACAAGGAGATAAGAGGCAAGATGAAGAGAGAGGCGGCGAAGGCTAAAGAAAAGGTATATGATGAGGTGTATTAGAGATTGGACACTAAGGACGGAGAAAAGGACCTGTACTGATTAGCTAGACAGAGGGACCAAGCTGGAAAAGATGTGCAGCAGGTTAGGGTAATAAAGAATAAAGATGGAAACGTACTCACAAGCAAGAAGAGCGTGTTGAGCAAATGGAAAGAGTACTTTGAGAGGCTGATGAATGAAGAGAACGAGAGAGAAAAGAGGTTGGAGGATGTGGAGATAATAATTCAGGAAGTGCAACGGATTAGCAAGGAGGAAGTAAGGACAGCTTTGAAGAGGATGAAAAATGGAAAGGCCGTAGGTCCAGATGACATACCTATGGAAGCATGGAGGTGTTTATTAGAGATGGCAGTGGAGTTTTTAAACCAGATTTTTTAATGGAATCTTGGAAAGTGAGGGGATGCCTGAGCAGTGGTCAAGTATACTGGTGCCGATATTTAAGAATTGGGGGATGTGCAGGACTGCAGTAACTACAGGGGAATAAAATTGATGAGCCACAGCATGAAGTTATGGGAAAGAGTAGTGGAAGCTAGGTTAAGAAGTGAGGTGATGATTAATGAGCAGTAGTATGGTTTCATGCCAAGAAAGTGCACCATCGATGCAATGTTTGCTCCGAGGATGTTGATGGAGATGTTTAGAGAAGGCTAGAAGGAGTTGCATTGAGTCATTGTGGACCTGGAGAAAGCCTATGACAGGGTGCCTCAAGAGGAGCTGTGGTACTGTATAAGGAAGTCGGGAGTGGCAGAGAAGTATGTAACAGTTGTACAGGATATGTATGAGGGAAGTGTGACAGTGGTGAGGTATACGGCAGGAGTGACGGATGCATTCAAGTTGGAGGTGGGATTACATCAGGGATCTGCTCTGAGCCCTTTCTTATTTGCAATGGTGATGGACAGGTTGACAGACGAGATTAGACAGGAGTCCCCATGGACTATGATGTTTGCTGAGGACATTGTGATCTGTAGCGATAGTAGTGAGCAGGTTGAAGAGACCCTGGAGAGGTGGAGATGTGCTCTAGAGAGGAAAGGAATGAAGGTCAGTAGGAAGAAGACAGAATACATGTGTGTAAATGAGAGGGAGTTCAGTGGAATGGTGAGGATGCAGGGAGTAGAGTTGGCGAAGGTGGATGAGTTTAAATACTTGGGATCAACAGTACAGAGTAATGGGGATTGTGGAAGAGAGGTAAAGAAGAGAGTGCAAGCAGGGTGGAATGGGTGGAGAAAAATGTCAGGAGTAATTTGTGACAGATGGGTATCAGCAAGAGTGAAAGGGAAGGTCTACAGGACGGTAGTGAGACCAGCTATGTTATATGGGTTGGAGACGGTGGCACTGACCAGAAATCAGGAGACAGAGCTGGAGGTGCCAGAGTTAAATATGCTAAGATTTGCACTGGGCGTGACGAGGATGAACAGGATTAGAAATGAGCACATTAGAGGGTCAGCTCAAAGTTAGAGAAACGAGATTGTGTTGGTTTGGACATGTGCAGGGTATATTGGGAGAAGGGCGTTAAGGATAGAGCTGCTAGGGAAAAGGAAAAGAGGAAGGCCTAAGCGAAGGTTTATGGATGTGGTGAGAGAAGACCTGCAGGTGATGGGTATAGCAGAGCAGGATGAAGACAACAGACGGATATGGAAGATGATGATCCGTTGTGGCAACCCCTAATGGGAGCAGCCGAAAGAAGAAGACGAAGATTTATCCTAAAAACACCCTTTTTTGGTGGGGGTGGTGGTTAGTAGTACTGTACAATGATACTTTATAGAACAACATCCATTGTTTTCCAAAAAAAAAAAAAAAAAATTTTTTGGAGAGTCTGCAGCCTTACTGTTCAACTACTGTGTATCCTTTGCTTTTTTGGTATTTAATAAGTACAAGGTGGAAAGTGGGCAAAGAGGTTTGCAATAATAAGTAAAAACCAAAAATTTACATTGTGTTAATCTTAATCAATCATTAAAAATGTGACCATCAAAAGTCACTCTGGAAATTTAAATGCTTACCAGTTCAAAAAGAACAGCATTTCCAACATTTCTGGGAATTGCAGCAATGCTTACTCGTCTTTGAGAGTTAGACTGTTTAATAACAAATAACAATGTTAAATCCCATCTTAATTCCTATAAAAGAACAACTTCCTAAAACAATTAGGAATGTAGTCAAAAAGTAGAAAAAGATTATAAAATCTCAACTTACTTGGGAATCCTATTTTTCACTTACATTTTATAGTATTTAGAAATAGGAATCACAAACTTAGCATAATGATTTAATCTTTCCAACATTGGACTAATTGTATTCAAATACCACAGCTGAAATATAAATGATTTTTTTCAATTCTGATAATCACTTTAACAAGAATATCCTTAAGTCTGTTGTCTGAACCACTTACCACCATAAGGGTGGTCATAATGACAAAAAGATGAGCAGATTACCTAGTATCCTTAGGATTCCCTAGTAAATTCAGGCTTTTCTGGAATACCTGGTCATCAGCAAGTTATTTCCCTCCAGACTGTCTGCATCTAAAGACATACTCAATACGATTCTCAATGGAGCTTCCTAATAAATACAAATCATTTCAAATGCAGCCTCACAAGCTGTGTGAGCAATAGCTCTACTACATTTGGTGATACTCCTGGACAGTGGAGCTACTTAATCTTAATTTTGGAGTGCTTGAAAATAAAATTTTTTGGTCGCTATCTACAGCTACTGACCATATTAAAGGATAAAGATGCAGACTGACTAGTAAAATGAGAATTTCTTTTGAAAATTGTGATCTTGCATTATAGTAACTATTGCAGCCACTGTTCCAATCCATTTGTTTATCTTTAAAATTCCCCAAAATTCTCAATGATGATCATACTTTCAAAATCTTTTTTTCCACATTACCTCTTATTTACAGTTATGACTCATTTCAGCAACACCATACACAGAGGTGATTTCCTCAAGGGTTCCACATCAACCAACATTATGCAATTAGGATATCATTTAAAAAAAAAAAAAAAAAAAAAGTATAGTAGAGTGGTTATCTGTAAGCAAGTCCCCTAGCTAGACAAAAAAAGTTTTGCTTCACTGATGAAAATCAAACAGTGGAGTCAAGGCATATCTCCTTCCCAACAGCCATCTTGGATGACCATGACTTAACTATGACTTTGGACACTGCAGTTAATTTGCAATGCTAGGTGCAATTGGCAACGCCTTTGCCATACATTAAAGTCCTTTTACCACTGTCTAGATTCTTTATTATTGTTTGATATTGCTGACTAACATTATGTGATGTGACACACCAGTTTTTCCATTTGACTAAAAAAACACACTTTTTTCTTTTTGCAAAAATTATAATAAATAATAACCCTGGTGAGGGTTCCTTTGGGCCAGGAGAGTGTGAGGGAGGAAAAAATAAACACACTGGAAAAGCAAAACTGTGCAACGATACTTCAGGGAGCAATATCTTGTTTTCCAGACCAAAAAAATAAAGCTTTCTAGAAAGGTAAACTTGACATGTTCACTCATCACTACTTTGGGTGTCCACTTCACCAGTATTTACCCAAATAGTTTCATGGATACATACTATGCAACTACATGGAAACCCAGCAAAAGGCAGCAACAAAATGATGCTGTCTTCAACATTTTTCATTCTTGCTCAGCCGTGCCCATTTTTTTAGCAATATCTTCAATTAGAACACTTTTTTTTTTTTTTTTTTTACACAATTTCTTCAGAGAAATTACCCCCTCCCCCAAAACAATATACTTCATCCATTAAAATATGCAGTACACAACAGACTACGCATATGCAAAAGTTAATCAAGATAAAGCTGTGACCTGCACCAAATTTAAAATCTATTCAGATAAAAGCAAAGTTTTAAAACGGTAATAAAAATAACTCAAAAAGTAATTTTTTACAATACTAAGAAAAAGGAAATGTGAATTTACTTGCCTTGTTAAACTGAGAATTTGGTAATTTCTTACCCCCCAGATTATCTGCAAAATAAATTGAAGATGACATAGAAAAACAAATAATGCAGTATTAACTCACTCTCTCTCATTCAAGCACATGCACATTTTGTGGACAATTTCCTGAACAGATGAAAGCAATGGTAGATTTTTGGTGCACACAACTTTAGTTACCTCTGTCTAAGTAGGAGCCAAATGACCTCTCATTCTCCAGAAGATTCTGTTTCAGCTCCTCAAGTTCAGCATGCTCCTTTGCATACATTCGTTTCAGATTCTCCACATGCTGAATCATGATTTCCACAGCTTTGCTGACTCTGCTTTCCTGAAACCACAATAACCAAAAAAGCATAAGTAATAGATAATAAGAATACCCTCCTCCTATGCATATTGGAAAAATGAAACCGGATCAGATTTTAACAATGAGGAATATAACTACTAAAATCTACATGTTGCTGTTCTAAAGATGATTTAAAAACACCCATTATAGGAACATCAAAATGGCATATTTATGTAAACGAATGTCACCTTTCCGAGACCAGAGATCAAGCCCAAGTGACAAATTACTCACAAACTTCCCTTGCTACACTGAAATGGGTCTTAGTTCTAAAAATATGTCATTATAACTGACACAAAGACAACATTAAGTGGTAAACCAAGAGGCAGGTCATACAGTACATTTGTTGATTACCAATAGAAATGACTAGCATGGATTTCCAGTTTGTTTGTCGACAGCCCACCATGTGTCTTATCTGAAAACTTTCCTGGACTTCATATAGTTCAACTTTAGTAATAACGTTCATGCCTTAACTGGGATGAAACCTGCTCTGCAAATAGGATTATAATAATTATATTAGATTCAACAGTTAAAAGAAGTGTATTTTGTCTACAATAGGCTTTGCTACCTGGTGAATTGCTCCAAGCATTTCAGAGTTTGTTGCAACTCGATTCATAGACTTCATAAGAACATCAATGTTTTTATGGAGTCTGTCAAGGATTTCTCCAGTCTGATTGCTATCCTTACAAAAAGGGCCCAGAGCCTATAGAATGAGAATGAAAAAGCAGGTTAGGTTAAGAGGAAAATGGGTGTATTATACAGATATTCATTTTCCTGAAAAAATGTTACTGCAGTTTTTCTTTTTTATGGAAATGCTGCTAAACACCATTCATTCAATTTCATTGGGTCACCGTGAAGCTTAAACCTGATCCAGAAAGCATCCGGTGCAAGGAAAGAACAATCCCTGGACAGGACACTAGCCAATTGAAGGGTGAACATTCCCATACACACTCACTCTAACTGGCTTGTCTTTGAACTTTTAAAGGAAACCTACACAGACACGAGAACATGCAAACTCTACACAGGGAACACCTAGGGCATGAACCTCTGTCTCAGTCTCCTTATTGATAGGCATCAACGCTACAACGTTGCTGCCCTACAGTACTATCATTTAGATTACTTACAGATTACATGAATAGAAATGTTGCAGCAGTAAACAAATATTTAACTACTAAACATAAGGGGTTTAATTTTTATGTCTAGGTAAACGACATAATCCAGTTTAATCCAACTTTTATTGAGACTCATTGAAGAGAAACAAGGCAAACGGCAGCATTAAAATACCAAAGAAGAAGAAGTGGAACAAGGCAAGTGCTTGAAACACACTTATTTTGCTTACATAAGATGATGACCTAACCTCAATTAATTCTTTACAACTGTTAACTTCTTTCTTCAAATTCTCTTCAGCCAGATACCTAGATCTTTCTTCCAATCTTAACCTCTTCTCCAAAGTAAACATATCACACTTAAAACCCAGTGATAATCGATGAAATTCAGCCTGAGAAGGGGGAAAAAAAACAGAACTAGCAAGTGAAACTAGAGAAACATTTGTTTGTTTAAACTCACAGTAATCTTTCCCAATTTTTCCACAAGAAAATCAAAATTCTAAGAATCTCTGGAATCTTGATATGGACAGTCACCTACTTCATCAAGTTAATGTCTTTATTTAAAAATACAAATGGATCAGATTTGATGGGGGTTAAAAAAAAAACTATTATTGGCAACTGATGCTACAGCAAATATAAAAGGTTATGTCAATTCTCTTTTTCAGAGCATGAATCTCTTATAAGAAAAGGTTTCTGAAGTTTATTGTGCACCCCATCACCATTTTTACCATTTCACTGCAATTATCCATCTCAGGAGCTGTACTTTATTTATTAAAAGACTAGACATTAAACCCATTACAATAACAGGCGCTAAAACAGCAGTGCATAAACATTTGTATGAACAGTCTATATTAAGGGACGTGTGGCAAGGGACCTTGTATGTGGCTGTAATATGCATCACTGTATTGTGTGCCTTTAATTTTCTCTCTCAGTAATACTGGTTTATATTTCCATAAAATGCCTGTAATTTTGTCTGACAGTAATACAGTGGAACCTCGGTTCACGGCCATAATTCCTTCCAAAACTCTGGTTGTAACCCGATTTGGTCGTGAATTGAAGTAATTTCCACCATAGGACTGTATGTAAATATAATTAATCCGTTCCAGACCGTATGAACTGTATGTAAATATATATTTTTTTAAGTTTCTAAACACAAATATAGTTAATTATACCATTGAATGCACAGCGTAATAGTAAACTAAATGTAAAAACATTGAATAACACCAAGAAAACCTTGAACAACAGAGAAAACTAACACTGCAAGAGTTTGCGCTATAGCCTTACGACCTGCTCGCTAAAAACACTTTTTTTTAAATGAGTTTTAAGCACAGGGAAAAAAATGAACATTTGAAAAAATCCGTAATTTAATAAACAACCAAGAAAAGTAACATTGCAACAATGCACGCACGCGACTGTGTGTGTGTGGGTGTGCTTGTCTCCCTCACGGGCCTGAGCATGTGTGCGTCTCTCTTAAGTGCACGCCTCTGTCTGTCTGTCTGTCTGTCGTGCCTGTGTGTGTGTCTCTCTCGCGCACGCACCTGTGCATGTCTCTTTCTGCACACACAGGGAATGCACAGGAAGAGAATGAACATGTGCCGTGTGGCCCCGCGCATGCGCACTTCACCAGAAGACACACACACACGGACACCTGGATGTACACAGGGTTTTTATTAAAGAGGATACCATTGAGAGAGGAAGAGTATATATAATACATACACATATATTCATACATATGTACACAAATATGAAAAAGACAGCATAACAGAAAGCAGTCAATACTGTGCTTCGCTGGCTTCCTTCAACAATCTTAGTCTAAATGATAAGTCAGGAAATTGTAGCAGGTAGAAGGCTGAAAATAAGCAAACAATCTGATGCTAACTCATGCCAAGAGCATTAGAAGCAAACTTTTAAATTTTCAGTCATCCACCGAAAAATAAACTAATAACATAACAATTTTCACACATACAGGTTGTTTTAGAAAAATTGGCAAATGGATACAATTCCAAAAATAGAACAAGCTCTCTCAAAACCACTTGGGGGGGTAAACCTTGCAACATTTTTGTTTTGTATTCCTCAAGTTTGAAAAAGACTGGATTCAATTTAAAAGTAAAAATCACTCACCTCAATTTCCTTGTCATTGAGGTCATTTGGAGATGCACTAGAGTACAGAGAAAAAACCGTTTGATCAAATATTTTTTCACAAAAAAGGTTTAGGTTTTTAAATTAATATCAGGCATGATTAATTGAAATATAGCTAGGCATCACCTACACTTATGTATTCAAATGTATGCACATGAATTATACACATAACCAAAACAGGATGCTGACTTAACATGCAACATTTTACACAAACCCATCAAGTACGTTCACCAGACAAAAGGTCAGCTCCAATGGATCTTGCAAAAACTAGTGCCCAGTTTCTTAAAATCAGAGCATAATATATAGGTCCCAGCCCACCGCTCCAAAAAAAATACTGACCCTGTTCAAAGAGTTATCTATTAAAATGTACATGCTATAGCAGCTTTAATGCCTAGGACTATATAAAAAGAAATACAGTTAAAGAAAGAAAAAAAAAAAACAGTGCAGCACCACTAGCATTACAATGTACTCTTTCTACATGGCTGTAACCATAAAAACAACAATGAAAGTGGCACAATTGGTTTCTAGTAATGCCTTTCAGCTCCACACTCCTGGATTGGAACCCTGACAAACAGCTTGTGTGGTCACTCATTTTTCTGTGGAGGTGTTTCTCTACTTTTTCTCCCCCACAGGATAGAATATTGGGCAACTTCAAACTACCCACATGTGAGCAGCAAGTGATAGTATGCCTTGTGAAATAACTACTTCCCTCTTCAAGGAAAGTTCCTGCCTTGTAGTCTGTGCAATTAAAGCGATGTCTCATTTGATAGGGTTATCACAGCCTCATGTGTGCTACTGTCTTGCTATTTATTGAATGACAAGTCATGCAATTGCCTGGTCCGCCAGTAGCTTCAACAAAATGACTGATCTGTGGTACTTTTATGATTAGTATAGCACATAAAGTAGTTTACATAATATAAACGTGAAAAGGAATGTTCTTTTTCTATGTAATAGAAAAATAACCGTCTTTTTATAACAAATATATTCTGAAAAAATATATAAGCCTAAAAATTAACAATCATGGAAGCATAAACTGAAGAAACCTCCTACCATTTCATAAAAGGAAAACCTTTGCTGCTCTATGCTTAAATAAAGTTTGATCTGAAGATCACAGTATATTCAGTATGTGTAAATTTAAATTTTATTTTTACTTATGGAATCAGACTTTATTTTTGCTCCCCACTCCCACATTGTCTATCATTTACGTGTGAATTCCAATATTATTGGACTTAATATTGTAACGATTTGTTAATCAAAATGCAATTGCTTGGTTTTATTTTCTATTTAACTTATTTTTTAAGTTTTTAAATAATGTATGGTTGAACTGAAAAAGCAGCAAAATTGGTGTACAGGACAGTCAGTGTTTTTTTTAATTCCATAGTGCTATATTCCAAAACATTTGATTTTTGCTATTTTATATCCTTTACCATGTGAACCGTTTGGAGCGTAAAGCAGGATGGTTTTCAGATGGCCAGTTTTATTTTTGTTCACTTCTACAACTTTGTTTTGAACCTTGGGCATCGCATAGGCACTTTTACTTTAAAGAAAGAGAATATACTGTAGGTGTGATTTAAATGGCTGCTTTAATACAATTTCTATGAGGGTTGTAGGTGAAGCTTTGGGATTGTATACACAAATAACTATGCAACTATTTTTTCAAACCATGGCATTCAGAGGCTTAATGGGCAGCTTGCCATAAAACATTATCAAGGTTTCTTCATTATTTCTTTCGAGATATTAAGAACAACAACAAAAGAAAGACAAGTCTAGAGGTGGCAATGGTGACCCAAAATCTAATTTAGACAATCAAGGATGTATAATAATTAAGGTGGTACGCAAATAAAGAAATTTATTGCTGTATGTTTAAAAGGCAGCAAAAAATAATTGACAAGAGTTAAGAATAAAGAAACTAAGCCAGATTAGTGAAGAGTCTATTTACCTAAGATTAAAATCAGACGCATACCATGTAATACAGTAAGCATAAAGTATAACAGCAGCTACACTGTTTTCTGGAACTGGATTGACAATTCAATTCATTGGACAGTATGATGAAATCATCACATGAAAACCAAGAATCACAAAGTTTTTTATATGATCTGACGGATGGAATCCTTGCCTCAATTTTCTTTATCTGACAGCAAAATGGCCCAAGGGTGTTAGAAAGACTATGCTCGGAGATTGACTCTCTTACATGCTCGCACATATGGAGTAGAATTGAGAGAGGTCTATCAACCTGACTTGCACATCTTTAACAGGAAGAAAACCACAATACCTCAAGACTGACCAAAGCAAACGCTAGGAGGGTGTGCACACCAAATGTGACAATTAGCAAGTCAAGATTCAGACCCAAGATTCTGGATTAGTGCGACAGCAACAGAAATTTCTATACCTATGCCTGCCTGTGCAACTTTGACATAAATCCATTATTGAAATGTTTCAATTATTGTATAAAAAATAGAGCATTTTACTTGCCTCCCATTGTCATTTTTGGATGCAGAAGCTTCATTCGGAGTTTCATTTTCAGTGACAGATGAATCTGAATGAAAGTGTATATATATATATATATATATATATATATATATAAATAAATAAATAAAAAAAAAAAAAAAAAACACATGGCTGTTACTGTAGGACAAACAGGCTTAAACAAATAACGATTTGGAACATTCATACAAACCATCTCATAAAATTACCTGCACACCAGCTAAAGGTGCTGGCAGAACAGTATCATTTACTGTAATTGGTGTGAAAGGCTGAAAATATTAGAGTAATCCCACTGGATTGCTTTTCCAAGAAAAATTGTAAGAATGAAGTGGCTGGTGCTTTTGTCTTTGGTAAAAATCTCTAATGACAGATGCTTCCAAGACAACTGTCACTGATGTGATGACTAAAATGTGCAAACTAGTGGTGCACTAGAAAACTTTTTTTTTTTGTTGTACAGAAGGAATCAAAGATTTACAGGAACTTAAAAATTGCATTTACACTGCTATTACTCACTGAGTGTCGTGAATTTTATATTTTTAAAAAGGCCAAGTGCTCATTGACATGCTTCACATTGGCCAGCCAACAACAAACTGATGAATTCATCTGAGAGGACTGACAGACTTTGGCACTGAAGCTTGCAAATGAGCTCTCAGTCTCCAAGGTTGTATGAGCAGCACTACTAATGTCATTTGATATTTAAATGTACTTATTTGCTATGTTCCACAAGGCCTCAATCAATCACAAAACTACCAGGAACAAGTTCAGATTTGTTCCCTCATTACAAAGCTGTGGGTGAAATTTTTTTGGTGTGGATCGTCACTGAGTATGAAACTTAGATTCATCCCTTTGATTAATAGATGAAACAAACTATATGGAATGACATCTTCCAAACTCATTGGAAAAGAACATTTAAAGTTATCCCCTCCAGCAGAGAAATTCATGAGCTCAATTTTTAGGATCCAGAAGTGGTGATTTTGGTAAACACATAACACACTTACCTCAGATCTGTACATTTAAAAACTTAGTTTCAGAAACTTTTAAGAGTGTTTTCTGAATTTAGTGAAATGTTTGGCTCAGAGCTAGACATTGTTGTTCCACAAACAAATCAAGAGGGGCTCATAAGCAGTCAAGGAAAGGAAAGATCAAAAGGTCCTGTTTAGCACTATACTCTATACTATACTCAAAATGGAAAAATATTGTAAATATTTTAGAAGTAAACAGGCTGTTCCATCTATTACAGGTCATCTATTAATTTTTCAAAGCATAGCATCATAAACTCCCTCATCCAAACATTTTCCAAACTTGCTTTACCCCAAGCTGAGTCACAAAGATTTTAAAAATCCAAAAGTACTAGACTGCCACTCCTGGTAACTTGTTGTAGGCAAGCCATCTTTGTATGAAAATAAAATGTAAACATTTCAGATAAATCAGTTGAAGAGCCCATTACAGTGTAGCAGTTTAATAGAAATGATAATTTAAATAAAGGGAGTTCATACTCATTTGCATTTTAAATCTGAGACTTACAGTAGTTTTAGACTTGCTTTACAGACAAATACACATGGATACACATTCAGAGAAACTTCTTAAATTTTCAAATGTGTGGATAATGCTATAGCTACAAAAGAAACAACACTAACTGATCTGCAGCCATTAGATTATCATCAAAATTTTGGCTGCTTAAAGCCTATATTACAGTATATAAACATCATGCGATTCAGGAGAAACTTCAGAGTTGATAAAAAAACTAATAGAATAACTGCAAATTAGAGAATAGCATTTTAACACATATGGGAAGGTTTGCACACAATTGAAGACTAGAAGGTTCAAGTGCAATAAACACTGATGCCTCCTTACCAGACAAGAATAAGGCATTCTGTTAAATAATGCAAAAACCACTGATGAAAACAAATTTTTTAGGTAAACCAGGATGAATTACAGAGATTCCTGATGAGAGTGAAGAATCATAAAGCATCACAAACATACACACACATACCTACATATAAATGCTTCAGATGCATTTGCTCAACGCACATACAACGTTGTATGATCAATTTCACAGAATGTTCAGCTTGGAATAATTTTGACATAGACACCAACTACTACTATACAAGAAACATTAAACAGACATTCAATATATTCTGAGAGAAATGAGAACTAATTCAAAATAAAACACACACCTAGTAATTAAAAAATTATTCACGCTTTAAGTTTACAAAAAAGGACAATACAATCCGGTGGGGGGAAAAAAAATGTACAAAAATCATTCTTCTTAAAAAAAAAAAAAAGGCAGTTGGGGTGCTCTGAAGAACTAAAGACCAATAAGCTTGTGTTCATATACATGTTACCTCCATGAACTGCAAAATTAGATTTTTGCAAGTTATTATATCCTACAAAGAATATCAACCACTACTTTGTCTTGTCTTGACCAACTTTAATAGAATCAATTCCTTTTCGTACTTGTTAGAACACTTGAAATTCTACATCAACCCACTTAAACCAAAATACACAAATGAGACATAGTGACATAAAACCAAGGTAATAAATGCTAAAAGAATACAAAAAAAAAAAAAGTCACTCCAAGAAGAATAGAATGACAAAATGCTCAGCATAACTCGGAGATAGAAAAAGGAATATGCAGGTCTGGAAACTGACAAAAGTATGCAACATAAATAAACAAAGTTCTCCTTATAAATGAGGATGAATTGATCAAGTTACTTGACAAATTACTAAAGAACAACAATTTTAGATTGTATACCACATCATCATCAGTTTAACAGCCATTAATGGAAAATATAAAAAAAAACAAAAAAAAACGCTCAAAGTATAAAAGCTTCAACTCTAAAATCCTGCAGCACATCAAAGCAGTTGGAAACATAAGGCCACAATTTTGCACTGCATAAATTCAGGCTTATAACGATTATATTATAAATATAGCACGCAGCCAATCTACATTGACACTTTATATAAAAGAGGGTCTGGCATATTGTGTGATAAAGTATGGTCTTACAGTGACTCAGCATGGTACCCAATAATACAACGATATCATTTAGCACCATTTTATGTGGGTGTAGAGTAAGAGCTTGTGAGGATGCAGAGAATGTCTGTAATGCAAGGACACTGCAATGTAACTGAACATAGCAAGAAAAAAAACAAAAAAAAAATCATAAAATGTATTTCAAAGATTTAAGCAACAGTGGAAAAAAAAGAGTACAATCTTTCTTACCTTACACAAAGGAACATTAACAGAAAAATAACATTCCTATTACAACTCTTAAGACAGGCAAAACAACAAGGCAAAATTAGCCATGCTAACATGTTTTCAGTGAAGACTCTAGTGATTTGAATCAAACAGTAAGTTAGTTTGGAACCAGTTATTCTGCAGAGTTGTTAAACTTGTTAAATGTCCCTTGGAACATTTGATTCATTGTTGGTTTTTAAAGCACTGATTAGAAGTGGCCAAAAAAAAAAAATAATAATAATATATAATATAAAACTGTTTCACCTATTCACTTGAAATTTAGTACACATATACTACGTGACTACTGTCTGCTTTCGGGATGATTATTACTCTTTTTATTTTATTGTAGAATCAACTCTTGGCAGTGCGCAGCAGGAAGGCCGTGTGGCACATGCGTATGGGCACCGTTCTCATTTCCTACCACCTTCACGGTCACTTCCCCTACCTCTTCATATCTTTAATCATTCTTGAGGCAGACTGAAGACTTAAGTGCCAACTTAAGTGAAAAATTAAAGAAAACGTACTTAGTAATTGCAACACAAAAACTAACAATCAGTTTTAACGCAAAAAGATGCCAACGAAGGAAGAGAAGCAGTGGGCCGCTAGGGTAGAGAAAAGAAGAGCTGCTCAGGAAGCAGCATGCACATCAACCTCTGAGCAAACAAATTCTAAACATACAGAGAAAGAGTATGAATGCTCAAGTCAAGTGTATTCACTGCACGTTATCGTGCAGTACGCAGTTACTGGTAATAAAATGAAATAAGTGATGAAATAATGAAATAGGAATATGCAACTAAAAAACTTAACGCAAAATTATACTATTATATAAACAAAAAAAATTAAACTTTTCTGCTAAGAGAATTACCTTTATCTGAAATAGAAGAGCTCCCGCACATTTGTCCTTCATTCTCCTGAATAGCATCCATGTTCTTTACCATTGCCTAGAATAAAGATTTACCATAAATTTGTACAGTTTATACTGTTAATTGCTCACTCCATTGTTTGCTTCTTTCTGATTACAAGTATTAGGAGGTTAATAAAAAAAAAAAAAAAAAAGTGGCTCTCGTGTCTCATTTAACAAGATCAGTTCAGTTCATTTTACAAGTTAAGGACTCATTAGGTAAATCACTCCAACTTTATAGTTTCCTGACTGGAACTCTGACATAGTTAACTCTCATTGTGGGATGTAATATAAAAAGTGAATTACCAAATTTATTTTAAATGTAGTTTGTGAAGCCAGTTTTTCTGTGCTCACCCTGCTTTTATCAGGACTTTGGAGGTCACCATCAACGAGTTGTCTGTCTCCTTAGAACATACAAGAGCAAAGTATTTATATAAAAATAATAAAAAAGGATTAACAGAAAATTAAAATTTACAAGCAATGCATATTTAATCAGTTTCTAGTAAATATTACAGAGCTAACCAGCTGAAAAATTACTAATTAAACAAAACAGAAATGAGCTGTCATGATAAAGCATTAAAAACACTTTCTCCTATTCTTCCCTCTTGAAGATTACATGCAGAATAGTAAACTGTAAGTTAACTCCTGAATCCTTGTAGCCACACTATATACAGTATTTGTAATCAGTGGTTTAACTTATTTAGCACACATGCACCTACCATGAAACTCTGTGCTCACTCAGGTTATAGCATCATATGCACAGACAATGCAAATTACAGCCCAGGTGGTTGCACAGTCACACACTTGGGAAGAGAGTAAGTGACATTAAAAGTTATAAGTTCATTTGAATGTGATAAAACAATAGCTACTAGATGCTGAACTTGAACATATCAGGACACCATGTAACAGGCGTATCAGGAATAAAAAAATAATCCAGCAAATGGCAGTCCTGTGATCATAAACACCTCGGCTATAAAATGGGCCAACAGTTTGTGTAGCAAAATGGACAAGTTATAATCATTCAACTACCTTGGCTTCACCTTTGCACATACGCACACGCACACACACAGATATACAAAATCCAGGAATGGTTCCCTTGGACACACAGCAAGTTCAGTTCAGTGCACTATATTCCTATTAATTGGATCTCAATCCAATTAAGCATCTGATGAGATGGCACAAGCTATTCAGAAGATATATTGAGTGTCAATATATCTGGCTCAACCACCACATTTAAACAGCAAAGTATGTCACTCAGGGACAGAAGAAAGACTAATTGGTTCTGCTTAGTTCTCAGTTTCAGAGACAATCATATTCAACCTAATAAACTAAGATTAATCAACATGCACACAGAATTAGGCTCTAGAAGAAACAGAAGCAATAAAAAAAAAAAAAAAGTAAATCAATAATTTTGTTTCAAAGTACTGATTCTGACTCATTATTTAACAAACCTCCAAGAGAGAGCTATTAATGCAGCAATCCACCCACCTAAAGTGTAAAGCCGCTAGTCTATTTCTGTACCTTTACTTTATAAAACTGTAAAACTCAATAATCACCAACTGCCTGATGGAGTCATCCCCTGTAATTTACACCCCCTCATGATGTAGTGCCACTCGTTTTCATAATCCACCGATCCATTTTATAAACTCACTAAAGCAGGGTAGCAAGGAAGCTGAAGTATATCTCAGCAATCAGCTGTAAAGGGTGGACAATATAAAGACATTTTTCTCCTACCTGAAACTTCACCGATTCCAGTATCAACTTCAACTTTATTTCGCACGAAGGCTTCTTCTGGAACGCCACTAGGAAACAAAATAAGACCTAGTTACAAGTTAACAGTGAAAAAACATATTTGCGGGCAATAACACAGCTGCCACGTCATCATACAAACCTAGTGATCAGTTGCTCAGCATCACCCATATGATCCAATTTGGTTTCCTGAAATTAAAAAGTTCATACTTTGACATTTAAACAAAACATTCTACATATAAGTTAGTAGATAAAGGGTTATAAAACAGATGAGGCCCTTTAGGCACATATGGCCGATAAATGAGAAATCTTTCGTCTGTATATACTTATCTTAGAATTCCATCTTATCTTTGCATAAATCTGATTGATGTTTAATGTTACTGTTCTCGTTAGGTTCCTGTACAGCCAACTTACAGAATATTCTGCTTATTTTTGGTTATGAAAGAGTACTCATCATGGCCCATTATAGAAGTGTTGGGAGCATTAAAAGTGACTGGCTCTTTACAACACAATGCTTGTTTAATGAGGCACAATCAAATTTTGCTCTCAACTTGTTTTCAATGCGTTTTTTTGTTTTTAACTTTGCAATTCTATCCCTGCTGTCACAGCTCCCCATTTGAAAACACAGTTCAAAACTGTGCAATGACAAGGTCATTCTTACTCTTCAGCAACAGAATATCTTTAGATCCGATGGTTATATTTGAGCACAGTTAAATTCTTAATTTCATGTATTAGTCAACATGAAACACATTGTTAACCTACTGGGTGTGCATGCTGGCATTGTTCTTCATTCCCAGGCATGTAATAAGCTATAGCAATTATCAAGAGAAAATTGAATTTTGGCTTGATGTTACATGCTTTTCACTTACCTAAGATAATTTACAAATAGTAACATATTTAGTCCTCAAAGCTTGTTTGGTTTTTGCTAGAATGGCCTAATATCTCATCTAGATGGTTAAAAGCCACCAAGGTCTCAGATTGAATTACATTACTCCATAGTCTCATGATCTTTAATTTGAAGAAGTGCTGTCTGGTTTCCATTTTGACC
This sequence comes from Polypterus senegalus, assembly GCF_016835505.1. NCBI lineage: Eukaryota > Metazoa > Chordata > Cladistia > Polypteriformes > Polypteridae > Polypterus > Polypterus senegalus. The sequence goes on from NC_053161.1 coordinate 107,391,682, forward strand.
ACACTTCCCTCCTTCATTTACATTCATGCTAAAACATGCAATTTAATAACCTGATATCCTGCTTAAGGGTTGCAGAGGGTGGGAGCCTATCTTATTCAGTTTAATTGCACAAAATATAGGGGGAGATTGAAGTGCATTTCTACCTTTGGGTTACCTTAATTATTTTATATTCAAATGTTTGGAGGCATACAAGAAATATTTCCAAAAATATCATCATCCCGGATTGTCAGACTTTGCCTCTATAAACACGCAGATCATATATGTCATCATAGGAAATTAAAGGGTGAATTGCATTTAAAACTAAAGCCAGGAAGCACTTTACACAAAGGTTGTGGGACTCTGGAGAAAACTACCAACATGTCACAGAGGCAGAAACCTTGACAACCTTTAAGGAATATCTTGATGAGATATTGGGACAGCTTAGTTATTAGCTAAACAAATGGGCTTCATGGACTAAATGATCTCCTCCCATTTGTCAAATTTTGATTCCCTACTGATTAATACAACCAGTTAGCAAAAACTATAAAGTAGTCATTTGTAGCACTGTTTGTCTGTTATTGTAGAGCACTCTAAACTACTTTAAAATGTGTGAAATTGTGCAATATAAACTAGCTGTGTTACCCGGCTTCATCTGTGAAATTTTGTAAAACAATGGGCCTCAGTTAAAATGCTATCGGTTAATCAGTTGTATCAAAGTACAATGTAATGAACTAACTACTAGAGTAAACAACATTTGTAGTTTTTTTTTATATAAACATATTATTGGCAGGCAGTGTGTTGTGGTGGTGAAGGCTTTGTACTTTAAACCCTGAGGCTGCAATCTTAAATCCTGCTACTAACACTTTGTTACCATGAAGTTTTCAGCTACAAGTATGTACGTACACACACACTTACACTCACCTAAAGGAATATTAGGAACACCTGTTCAATTTCTCATTAATGCAACTATCAACCAATCACATGGCAGTTGCTTCAATGCATTTAGGGGTGTGGTCCTGGTCAAGAAAATCTCCTGAACTCCAAACTGAATGTCAGAATGGGAAAGAAAGGTGATTTAAGCAATTTTGAGCGTGGCATGGTTGTTGGTGCCAGACGGGCAGGTCCGAGTATTTCACAATCTGCTCAGTTACTGGGATTTTCACACACAACCATTTCTAGGGTTTACAAAGAATGGTGTGAAAAGGGAAAAACATCCAGTATGTGGCAGTCCTGTGGGCGAAAATGCCTTGTTGATGCTAGAGGTCAGAGGAGAATGGGCCGACTGATTCAAGCTGATAGAAGAGCAACTTTGACTGAAATAACCACTCGTTACAACCGAGGTATGCAGCAAAGCATTTGTGAAGCCACAACATCCACAACCTTGAGGCGGATGGGCTACAACAGCAGAAGACCCCACCGGGTACCACTCATCTCCACTATAAATAGGAAAAAGAAGCTACAATTTGCACAAGCTCACCAAAATTGGACAGTTGAAGACTTGAAAAATGTTGCCTGGTCTGATGAGTCTCGATTTCTGTTGAGACATTCAAATGGTAGAGTCAGAATTTGGCGTAAACAGAATGAGTACATGGATCCATCATGCCTTGTTACCACTGCGCAGGCTGGTGGTGGTGGTGTAATGGTGTGGGGGATGTTTTCTTGGCACACTATAGGCCCCTTAATGCCAATTGGGCATTGTTTAAATGCCACGGGCTACCTGAGCATTGTTTCTGACCATGTCCATCCCTTCATAACCACCATGTACCAGTCCTCTGATGGCTACTTCCAGCAGGATAATGCACCATGTCACAAAGCTCGAATCATTTCAAATTGGTTTTTTGAACACAACAACGAGTTCACTGTACTAAAATGGCCCCCACAGTCACCAGATCTCAACCCAATAGAGCATCTTTGGGATGTGGTAGAACGGGAGCTTCGTGCCCTGGATGTGCATCCCACAAATCTCCATCAACTGTAAGATGCTATCCTATCAATATGGGCCAACATTTCTAAAGAATGCTTTAAGCACCTTGTTGAATCAATGCCACATAGAATTAAGGCAGTTCTGAAGGCGAAAGGGGGTCAAACACCGTATTAGTATGGTGTTCCTAATAATCGTTTAGGTGAGTGTACATACATACACACATACATACACATACACGAAAGACAGAGTGATCTTACACACACACACAATTTGTTTACAGTACTATTGTATAGAAAAATAAATATTTCTCTTTGATTCATTTTGAGTGCGGTGGGCTGGCACCCTGCCCAGGGTCTGTTTCCTGCCTTGCGTCCTGTGTTGGCTGGGATTGGCTCCAGCAGACCAAAGACCCTGTAATTGGGATATAGCGGGTTGGATAAATAAATGGATGGATGGATTCATTTTAAGGATTATGCCTTTTAGTAGGAATAGAATTAAACATTTTTTAAAACCATCCCATTCCAAGATTTCAGGCCCTTTGTCCTTGCCATTACGCATTTCAAATAAAAACACAAAACAAACCTGTTATAGACTGAATTGCACTAAAAATAAATACAAACCAATTTAGAAGCTTCCACATCAAAAAAAAAAACACACTCCAAATCAAGTAAATGCCAAATCACTACCAGGAATAACTTATTTGAGTATAAGGCAACTTGAACATTAAATAAGTCTGTATTGTTTCAGATAGAAAGCAAAAACAAAATAAAAAAACACCTCAAAATCAACTAATTATCTGCTCAGCCTGCCAAATTACCATCTACCAACAATTGGCGGTTAAAAGCACATACAGTCCTACATATCATTGATGACTTCATAAAAAAAATACACAATTACATCAATACAGTAAAAATACAATACATTAGAAGGCCTCTCAGGTAATACAGTATACCAAGAAAAAAACATTTCCAGAGAGAGTAATTGGTCAGAATAAGAAAATCCAGTTTGCATGCTGTTCCCCATTGAGGTTAATCCTTAAATAAGTAAATATATATGTGTATGAGAAAACCAAAACTTTTTTAAATGGCAAGAGTGCCTTTTAGAAACATTAATAGAGACAGGAAAAAAATGTGTATTTCAGTGCTCACCTGGGAATCCATTTTGCTGGAAAAGCTCAGGTTTTCAGCATAAAGTGTCTCCAGGGATAACTTATAAACTTACCAAAGAAAAAAAAATATTCCTTTACAGGAATACATGTTACATTCAATACCCTTACATTAGAACTGATAACCTTTTTCTCTTTCAAAAACTAGAATGTTAAATTTAAGGCTCTAAAAAAGTATGGTTAAACTGCCACCCAGCAACAGATCTATACAAAGAACTCACAGAACAGAAATCACTAAGTGAAAATACTGCTTTGCATTGCAAAGGTAAGTAGAACAGCAGGAAGTACAGTATGTAAAAGTTTAACCATCACCAGTTCCAAAGCTAAGGGTGAAAGGGCCAGATGACAGATAGTTGTGTATATTTTTCATGTTACATACACTTGCATAAACATGTATAACAATTTGCATTTACAGATGTACTTGTAAATCATGCATATACACAAGTCTACTAAAAGCTAAACACGTGCACACTCATAACCAGCCAAATTACATATGTAATGAACTAAATTGGGCATGTTAAAGTCTAATTTGTATACACTGACACACAGGCCTGTGGAGTCAGTACACAAAACCTTTGACTCCGACTCCAGCTCAATTAATGGTACTACCAACTCAGACTACTCCATTTTTAAATTTAAGCCAATATACAGTGCTGGACAAAATTTTGGGGTTACCCTGAAATGTTTGTACTTTTGATGGAAATGCATACCTTTTTTATTAAGATACCACAAAATGAATTTAAAAATCTAGCCAATGCACTACGTGTTTGTATAATGGCTATTACTACTTGAAATGACCGATTTTAAAATGTATTATTCACATATGGCTACAAAGCTTCCTTTTCAGCAGTAACTCAGCGTCCTAATGTTAAACTTACTTAGCTTATCCTTAATATTAGTCATGTGTTAATGCTACCTGGTTATTCGAGAAACCTTTCTAACTGCATTAGTACCGCTGAAACCCTTACCCATATTCACTTGTGTTACAAGGTACTGGAATTCCTAAAGTTGGTTCAAAACTTCATTCTATGTTCAAAAATGGCAAAAATGAACAGCTTTCTCAAACATTATGTCAATGTATTGCTTTTTTGCAGACCAAGAGTTTTTCCATGTGGCAGATTGCAAAGAAACTGAAGATTTCATACAAAGAAGTATCTATTACTGTCATGAGAGAGTGGGGTGAACTGGATCTTACAAATATAGAAAAACAGGGGAAATGCTCAGAATGGCAGTTGTATAAGAGGACAAAAACAAACACCTGCTTAGCATTAAACAAAAGACAAAGTTACAAAATTAAGTTTCATCATAAAGCTAGAAGAAAAAAAAATAGTTTACTTGTATCAGTATATGTGAATTTGGAAATTTTAATACATTATATTACAAAATTCCATTTAGGCAAAAATCAGTAAATTCAAACCCCCCCACCCCCCAACTCCAGTAAGCCAATAATTGCTTCAAACTCCAACTGGACAGCTCTATTGATATAAACACACTTTTTACTGAAAAAAGTCAAGTAGGTACACGTAAAAAAGAAAAAGCAAGTTTTAGGTATGTACAAGAACATAAAAACTACATTAGCAAAGTAGGTAGGTCTGAAATGTTTGTATATTTCTAAAACATATCAGAATACTTACTCCAAAAAGCTAGAATTCAATAAACATAAAGAGCGTCAATTTTTGGATGGGAAAAAAAAAAAAAAAGATGACTACCCCCACACCATACTAACCTAAAGTGTTAATGGCAACACCAATCTTAGCTGTGATGATGGTGGAAAAGTCTATTTGTCCTCATTTTTAGGCCAGCCATATTTGGTGTGGCGATTCTTAAACTGGTCATGGTTTTCACTAATAAATGGTTCATTTCATGGACCCTTTTAGGTGTACATGATGGTTTTCGAAATATTCTATGCTAGTGATGTTAAATTGGTACAACTGGGCAATTAGATTCAAAATAAAAGGGGGGGGGGGACATTATCTGTTTTCACACTGGCATGTGCATATGAATGCTGGTGACATTTAATATATGACACACAGTATAGTATTAGGTGTGCTTTTCGTTACTTGAATTAAGCCTCTCTGTTCTTTCCAGCATAATTTTTCAAGGATTACTGCAAAACAATTGTCTTCTGCAACTACAAGTATTAAATACATCCACAAAATTAATACTTGGAATTACTGAAAAGACAAAATTGCTTGTATGTTTTTCCAACAATGTTAAAATTCAGAGGTTCTTATTTAAGTAGTTTATCATTCATCTTTTTTTTTTTTATATTTGAGAAGGCTCAAATTTCAACATCATTGCATCTGCATTGAGTGATCAAAAATGGAGGATAAAATTGTTAAATTCGTATTAAAGACAGAGAGACAAATCTTGAGTGAACAATCTCTGCATCCAACAATTCTTCCAAGACCGCTTATTCAGTGGGTCACATTCACTTTAACTAAATACAACTCCATCAGCAGGTGTGGTACATTCCTTCACTCATACATAAACAGGTCAATTTAGAAGCTTTATACATAGGAGAGATTTTTAGGTACAGGCTGCTCATTGGAATAAACAGATTATAAGAGAGAAAAAATGGCAAATACCGAGTTTTCACTTTCATAAAAAATGTGTTTGTGAACTCTTCAGAATTTTCTATATTTCTGCATAAATATGACCTAAAACATCATCAGATTTTCACTCAAGTTCTAATGTAATATTCGATCATTTTCCTTAATAAATAAATGACCAAATATAATATTTTTGTGTCATTTGTTTAACTGGCTTCTCTTTATCTACTTTTAGGACTTGAGTAAAAAATCTGATGATGTTTTAGGTCATATTTATGCAGAAATATAGAAAATTCTAAAGGGTTCACAAACTTTCAAGCACAGCTGTATTAAAAACTTGGAAAAAAACATGAACAAATACAATGTTTGTTTTCCTGAAAAAAGGAAATCACATTTGTACACTCAAAATGCACTCTGATGCCAAGATCACAGTTGTGTAGGCTGCTCAACTATTAAAACACTAATGGCAAAAATCTAGATTGTTTAAGATGTAAAATGCAAACCAACAGCCATTACAAGACACTTTCTCCGACGCACCACAACTCTGACAGAGTTCCTCCTGCGAGAGTACATTTCTAAGGATATTTCTGTCACAGCAGAACACAAAGAAGTACTTATCTGCAGTTCTCTCAGCAATCCAGTGCATTTGCAGAGCCGTGAACATGCATCTATCATTTAGTGATACCACTTATTCCAACATTAGAGCCAAGGTAACCCAGCAGCACTGAATACAAGATGTAAACCAGCTATGAAAGTGTTACTCAAAAACTGACTCGCTCTTCAAACCAGTCTAGTTTAGAGTCACCAATTGAATGTAACTTTTACATCATTAGGATGTGAAAGTTGGTATACCTGAAGATCGTGACCAGGGTAGTAGTATGTTATGCCAATAACTTGCACAGAATATGAAAATGATATGCAGGCAAACATGACCTTGTACATAAATTTACTTTTCTCATGAACAGAAATCTGTCAAATACATAAAAACCATAGAGATGCTGACCTACGTAAGAGACATTTTTTAAGTTAGTGTGCACTTAAGAGTTTTACAATTAGACTAGACTTAAAAGTATATTATTAATAAACATATTTTTGCCTTGCACCAGGATTTAATTTATCAAAAATAAGCAAACTTCCATAGGGAAATGAGTGGACAGAACATTTGACTGGTTAATGTCTTTTTGACAACAACTTTTAACATTAAATTTAATAATAAAGAATAATATCTGCTGTCCTGACAGGAGAGTAACACATGTAGGTCAAAATGTTTTGATTTTCTAAGTAACAATATTGTTCTAGAAGGTGATACAAGGAAAGAGTGCAAAATCTGGGCTTATATTGATGAAGTAAAATTTACAGAGATAACAAATAGAGACATTTAGCATAAACCTGAATAATTGGTCACCTGTCATTATTTATCTTACAGGAAACCAAAGAATCATTTCTTGGATGTAAAATTTATTGCCATCATTGGTCCTCCTTGATGCACTCAGCTGGAACAGCCAAGCCAGTTAACTGTTGAAGCTAATCTTGGCACTTGTACTCCTCATCATGTCTATGCATATCTCTTCGATCTGTGCTTTCACCTTTAGTGAATAATTAAGACACAGTCAGCATTTTACACTATCAATCGAACAGCTCTTGTAAATTTGTGACCAGGTGATACATGGGACACTAGCCACAGATTCTAAGAAATAGACCTTATCTTAAATCCCAAAAGACATTTTTCAGTCAATGTGAAAGTGAAGACAAAATTATAAACTTTGGAACTGTGCTACCTAATTAAAACAGAAAAAAACAGAACCAGAATAAATAGTTGACAACATAGTTGAGTAAAATTGAATAAAACAAACTGTAGTTGTTAAGGTCTTTGAAGTAACTATTTTTAAAACCACACAATGACAGGGCAGATAATCATATAATTTTGGCTATGATACGATTATGTAACACACACAATGAGGCTAAAATGAAGTAAAACAGGGTTCCAGCCTATTGCAATAATACTATATATCTCATATGAATGACATGACTGATGTTAACAAAAAGAATATGATATTTCATCTATTTTGAGAGACAGAGAGAGATAGAAAAAAGAGAAATATTTTAAAACACAATTCTGCCACCAGATTTTCGCAATATCAGATATTTTTAGCTGTGAATATAAAACTAAGTTAAATACAAAATACAAAAACACATTAGCAGGTCTAATTTTTCACCAGTTGCCAGACTCTCTTTACCTACCTACCTATAGCTTATATTTGTAAATACTTTTTTTTTTTTTATTTCCATTAATCTTTTCAGCTACTTTAAAATGTCTACTTTTAGTTTTTCATTTCATTTTTTAGTTAATTATTTTATTTCAGTGAATGAAAATTTTCTTCATTAGTTTGTTTTGATTTTAGTTTTCGTTAACTATAATAACCTTGCAACAGAGCATGGGAAAATGGCGACATACAGCATGCATCCCATTTTTAATCGTTGACCATAATTTACTGGTATGTTTCTTATTATACAGACAGAGTACAACTAGGAAAAATCCTTACAAGTAAAAAGAAAATGAATGAGATACATCTCTCATTGTATTTTACCTTTGGCAGTCTTTCCTAGTTACATGTTTTGAGAATGTGGTTTAAATAAATCTGCTGTAGCAGCAAAGGCCCATACTGCCACCTGAGCAAATGCTATCAGTATTTTAAGGATTCTTATTAGTGATGGTTGGAGATTAGTTTTTTTACAGGACATGGCGATCAACAAACAAAAGTAGGATAAGTGTGGAGTGACCTCATTAAACAATAGATATCTGTATACCGAAAAATGTCTTTTTTTTTTTTTAGTTACCAGATGTTACAAATTAAAAGAATAAAAACAAGCAGTACTTACTTATGCTGTATATTTTGTTAAAGCCATCACTGTCATGATGTCTTTTCTTGGAACACTAAGCTAGGATGTTCTCCACTGGAACTTCCTCCAATTCCTCCTAAGGAATTCCTAGATGTTCTCAAGCCAGTCCCAAGATTTAATCCTTCTATCATATGCTGCTGATATAACTACACTCTCTCCTATTACTCTGTGCCTGGCATAACTTGTTTGGTATGCTCTTGGAGGCACCTCCTTAAAAGACTTCTGTTATTCTGGAGTAGCCTTGGTTGTACTCTGAGATATTTTGGGAATTGCCAAGCTCCCCTCCCTATTACAGCAACCCTGCATAAGACTACATGTTGGCCACTTGTACCCATGATGTTTATTTTTTCTCTTATCGTAAGCAAAAAGGTTAACAAAGTAACTTGCAATGCAAAAAAAATTAACCTGGGGACTCAACTCCTGCTTCAATGCCATAATCCAGAGCAACACTCAAAACACACACTGTATTGCTCCATTGGTTAATCTAACAATCGAAGGACCATTACCTTTATTATTATATTTGGAAATTTCAATACCCACCCCATTGAGACCACAACCTGCTGTGAACTGTTCCATAATGGAAATTGTAATCTGATGAGGCCAAGAGGAAGACATGATAACTTTATTGGTAAAAAGAGATGCAATACTTTGGCTGCAATACTGGATACCTTTTAAACAATAAAACCATGGATAATAAAGAAGACATGACACTCCTGACAGAACAATGCCCACATTAAATGGACTTTACTTAGTACCAGTCATGATGGCATAACTCTTACTCTGTATATACAGGGTTTGATTGGGAAACAGAAGTGGACACTGAACCTCATACTCTTACATTTCCTCCCTAAAATATGCCATAGGATATTTTGTCATTTTTCTGCAACTTTAAAAGGGATAAGTAAATGGGACAGACAAACTCATGTCCCCTCAAGCAGCTATGCAAAAAAATTAACAGCCAGCTGGGTCACTGTTCCATGAATAGGAACAAATCCATGTTATTCCACCTGGCCCAGTGTTTCAAATATTGGATGGAGTCTCCATTCCACCATCATAAAATTTCAAGGAGGAGAGAAGAAGAATTTCTAAGAAATTGAAATGCAATCTTTGTTTATTTTTGATATTATTTGGGTGGGGTGGGGGGAGTTGCCTCCATTATTACATTGAAGTGTTTATCCAAAAATTAACCTCATAATATTCAATTCTTTAAGTGTTTCTTTTCTTCAGTTTTGCCACTGTTAATTTTTTACCATGGTAAACTCAGCCATAAGGAATGGTCCTATGCTTTTCACATGACTTCCATCAAGGAGAGCATTTTTAGGAGTTTCTCAAAATGCTCCACTCATTTCTTAACAATACCTACTGTATATTGGTGATCAACATTTTTGGCCTTATTCTAGAAACACTGGGGACATCCCATCTACTTTGCCAGAGTCAAACATTTCCAAGACCATTCAAAAATAATTGTTTATGGTCTCACAAATTACAATCATACATGGACCACTCTTTCAACCATTACTACAGCAACCACTTTTTTGCCAGGTGGTATGTTTCAATATTCAGCCAAACCAGTAATGGTTTGTCTCACCACTGGTGTCAACCATTGGGTCTTAGGGTTGCCGCTGTGACCACCCCACTAACAATAATCCTGCAACTTGTTCCATCCGTCTCCACTTGGAGTCAATGCACTTGACATCTCACAACATGAGAATAAAAAAGAAAAATTGCCACCATTGTATATGTGAGACTTCTGAATAAAGGCATCCAATAGTTGTAGCTGGAACACCTTTACTACTCATTGAGCTTCCAGGTCTGTCCAGCAGGCAATCCATCTATCTTAGCCAGCTTACCAATATGTGATATGTTACATTCAAGTTTTGAAAATGATGCAATGATAATTAAACAAAACATATCCTTTAAATTATTTTTGTTAATTAGTCCTTAAAAAATAAGATCTGTTGAAAATAGGCAACATCCAGTTGCTTTACAACTTTGCCAGAAATCAGAGTCTTCTGGGAGGTAAACAGGTCTAGTCAAAATGATAATGATGTTTTCAACAGGTCACACTGTTAATTTTCGGATTTTCTTTTGAAAAGGCTAAACAGTCATTCACTTCAAAACTGATGAACAATAGGGACAGTTGTCTGTAAAATAAATTCTGAATAAGATTGCCTAAAAACAATGAATTACTATAGAAAAATAAAGCAAAGTCTGCAAGGGTAACAAACCAGGCCTTTGAATGCTCTTATTCAATTTAGAATTAGTTCTATTAATTCAAATACCAGACCTTACAGACGTGGGCCATATCCATTAATTTGCTAAACTTTTCACCAAGCATCACGATGCATCCATAATTTTACTGTCTTGAATTTCATTTGGGGCGGATACTAATATTTCAAACATTCCAATATTCCCATTACTTATGGGGCAGAAGTAATGGAACGTAATACAACATTTGGTCTAAGCACAAGCAAGTAAGAATCTCTATATATAATCTTCATTTGGATCTTGATCTTTGTTTGTCCGCGAAAGATTTAGAAGAAGCAGCACTACATGGCAGTAGAGACATAGCTAAAACATAGGCATTGCATTAAGAATCTCCTCCAGGCTAATATACTACTGAAGACTGTAGTACTCCAGTCACACCTCAAAACACAGACATTCAAACTAAACAAATTGTTTCTCTATATATAATCTTCATTTAGATCTTGATCGTTGTTTGTCCGCGAATTCCACGCATGTGTAGACCACCTTCCAGTTTAGTACGTTGTTGTTACTCACGGATGTCAACAATGTGCCGGAATAACGAAAGGGGTGGTGGACAGTGTTACGCTGGTTAGCTCCTGAGGCCTGGTTAGAGAATGAGATTGCCGAAGATAAAAGGTACGTGCCTACATAACATATGAATGAAAGAAAGTGGGTAAAATTAATGACAACGTAACAGCACGTTTCGGAAATTATTATTGTTACGTTGTAGCCAGCTAGTGCTGCGCGTCTCACAGTTGTACCGTGGCTTGCTCACATGTCAGTGAAGTGATCCCTATTTATGCTTTAAAGAGCCTGGATACCTACGTGTCCCCCTTTTATAACCATTGCTCCGTGTATATTGCCTTACTCTTTGGATTGCCACAAAGCAACCTGCGAGATTGAAGAAAGGTTGAGAAGAGATTGTGAGAGGAAGTGACAGCATCGTGAAAACGAGACGGACTATGAACGGACAGAAGCAGAAATGCTCCTACACCACCACATAATTACTATTCGGACAGTGATTCAGAGGAGGCCGTTCCTATCGAATCAATATCCAAGAGTTTTCTTTTGTAATTTTGTTTCCCTTATAAAAAAATCATAATGCTGTGCAACGAAGGGCCCAGGTCACAACTGGCAGCCGCGTTTAAACAGGGAGCCCTTCACAGACAACTTTAACACGTGCAACGTAGTTGGGCGCACATGGCTAGTTTCATTATATTTTGAACATATGAGAAGAATGAACCAAGTAAACCAATAAAACAATAACAATGGCCAGATATTTCACTTGGCAAATGACTATCAAAACTATCACAACATCTTGGTCTGTTTTTATTCAAAAAATGTTTCAGATCACAGAAAGACAAAGGATTAATAAATAAAATGCAGAAATGTTGAATGGAGAGCCAGAGTATTAAGGGGGATTTTCATCTGGTCACACTAATCATTAATGTTACCACACTGAAATAATAATTCTATAGGAAACAATGAAAAAGGAAAAACTTGGTTTAAACTGCAAGGAGCTAGGCACCTTTAAGTAAACTCCTAGCAAAGAAATATTGCTTAAAATTAACACTGATGCATTCTAATAGTGTTGCAACACTAATCTTTATCATCATCTGTAGCCATCTGACCTGTTTAGACAAGAAATTTAAAGTCATTTTTTATTTGTCACAATAGTGCTCTGATATAAAGGAGGCATATGCATCTGAAACATTCACAACTTTAAAATGAAAAAGATTTGGCCTGAAAGTCAGTATGGGCTTTCGCTACAAGAACATGCAAAATCCAGCGAGTTGAATGTTGAATTTATTTCATGTGCTTACGTCTGGCAAATGAAACCATGAAAAATTATGGTAGGTGCAGAGCTTCAGTTTCAATTGCTCATGGAAGTGCAGTGGCCATTGCACTAGCGTCTTTTAAACCCAAAAACTGCACAATGAGAAAATGAATGACACTTTGACATACAGTATGTAAAAAAAATCTACTTCTTAATTACCCAAAGGCCACCTTCAGAAAGGTAGGGGCTATTCAAAACAGACCATAAAAATGATACTACCTAATACAAACCCAGTCACTATGGTGATTGACCATAGTAACGTTTCCTTAAATAATGCAACATAAAACTTACATTTCATTTACTAAGGTTAAGTAAAAAATGGTGTATTAAAGGTTTTAGTTTACTTTCATTCACTGAAGCTCAATCCAGGTGCATTTGAAAAACATTCATGTTAGCCATCAGAAAGGGTATAAATGAAAAGGGGGAAAAAGCAAATTTTGGAATTAAAGAAAACCCTTCTTACAATGAAAAACAAACTTTTTCATAAATAATGAATGTTTATTCATTCTACCTTAAATTATTTTTGCTTGCCATTCCACAGCAACTCATATACAGTATAACTGCCCAAAAGAAAAGTATGTAGTCCTCATCCTCAAAGGTTAGACCTGGGGCAACACTATTAATGCTCACAGTTTTATTTAACTTGAACTTGAAACATTTAAGCATGAATGGAATTTCTCCTAGTTCTGGGGAGTAAAATGTTGTGTGGTTGACAAATTATGAAAAGTTTTAACTATTAATTGTTGACCATAAAGTGATACAATTTTACAAAAGAACAATATGTTCTCATTTTTTATGTTGTAGCAACCCTTACATTTTTCACACATTAATATTTCTAAAGTGAATGATGTTATGTCACATATAAGAACACGAAGCAGCTTGGCTGGGCTGCAGCAAAGAAAGCGTGAAATAAACTCAAGCAATAGTAATGAGCTGTTAATGAATGGCAACTGTGCTGGACAAAACAACAGTTTTTGGGATTAAAAGGTTTTCTAACTGAAGGTGACTTTAATCAAATCATAAGAGGTACAACCTGACATCATAAATCTAGTTATACTCATCCCATCTGAGGATATTCTTGGACACTCTCACTGTGGCACACTGCCCATGGAGAAAACTGTGGGCTCACTCTGAAACTAGAAAGCTTCTGAGGCATTCCCTCTTTGGGGAACTGAAAGATGTCAATCTCTTCTGTTTGTGGTCCAGAATGCCGAGATCCAGTCAAGCACCAAGTCCAATCTGAAGGCCAATAGGCAGGTATTACTTCATGAGGGCAACTTCAGCATCTAAACTCTTGTGCCAGAAAGAGTAATGGTTTCCCTATGAAGTTAGACAACATGACAAAGGGCCTAAATGAATAAAGCCCTACACACCACATACCCAAAAAAAAAGCATATAGCAAAGAAGAAGAATGCACCCCAAATTAAGACAAATCCTCCACGTGAACCCAAGGCAGCAACAAGACAACAACTCCACAGAACATCAGACATTACCTTTAAAGACTGGGTATAACAAAACTATACATGCCAAGATAAATTAGAACTCTAAACAGAGAGGCAGGCTGGCTGTTTACCTGCTATGTTATCGGTTTGAGTTTCTAGTCAGTCTGCATCCCGTCATACTATGTGTGTGTGTGTGTATCATACCGGATTATTTAAATAACGTCCAGCATTGCCAAAGGCAACACAGATAATTAACCAAGTTAAAATATCTCCTCATCTTCTACACTTGTTGAATAAATAAGAGAGCAAACATTAGACTTTATTAGCAACAGACAAGGATATGCCTTGAGGCAAAAACTAGAATAGAGACTAAACAGACTGAATTGCTCATCGAAAACCAGAGAGTCAAACTGTTATTGCAGTTAGAAGAGCTTTGCCACAAGCACAATACTTCAACTGCCAAAACACAAACACTGTACCAGACATGAAAAACTGAGTTGTTGACAGAAAATCAGAATTTAAAGCACTAAAGCAACATTGCTCACTCTTCAAATTCATAATTTTAAAGGCCTAATGGTGGGGCACTAGATTTGTAAGCAAGTTTTTGTAATGTGAATCATGGTCTTTTTGTTATTCAACTCTATCAAAAAAATATTCAGATGAAAAATATTAATTTAACATTTGGTTTATAACTGAAGACATTACATTAAGGAATAAACAACCTAAAACCATAAGGTTTCAGATTTTTTTTATTTTTTGAAGAGCACCACAATTGAAATATTACCTGGATCTCTTCAAAAAATATTATACTTTCATTATACTGATATACTCCACATACTGCATGCCCGTCTTTATCCATTACATCCTAAGAATCAACTTTGAAGAACACAATACTTTTAACAATTTACCTTCAGTAGCTTTTAGGAGAGTTTGACTATGGCAATCAGTGTGGTGCAGTGGCAAAGGTACAGGTTTTTTATAAAAAAAATAAAAATATATATAAATATATATATTATATATATATATATAAATATATATATATATATATATATATATATATATATATATATATATATATATATATATATATATATATATATATATATATATATATATATATATATATATATATATATATATATATATATATATATATATATACAGTGCCTATTCAGTCCTCACCTTCACTATGCATTCAGAGCAGGTTATATAACATTGTACCTCAACTGCAATTAATTTATGTACGCAGTTGTGTAAATGTATCCTGAACCTGTATGTCATCTTGAATAAAGGTGTCAGCTAAAAAATGATAATTAGATGGCTTTATACCAAACCTCTCATTTACTTCTCAAATATAGCATAAACATTTGTAACTTCTCTTGTAGTTAGAGTGAACATTGCCAAAGACCCACAAATTCCTGCTATTATGCATGCCTACATATGCAGTTTGGTTTTTAACAAAAGCAGACAAAAAAAAAAATAATAATTTGGTCTGAACTATGTCCTCATTACCTATCCATTCAAAATGCTTGACGCTGCTTAAGTTCAAGGTATCAGAATCTCCAGTTTTCTCTATGCAGTCTGTTCCTATTATATATTAGAATATATTAACAGTTATATCCTAGAATATATTAACAGTTATATCCTATGCAAGTAGATCAGTAGCTGGACGTGATTTTTTTTTTCTGTTTCAATCCTTGGAATTATCTTGGATTCTCAGCATTTTCCTTCATACTTGCAAAGCAGAGAGCAAGTATTTTCTTTGAAAGTGCTTTTAATCTTCTTTAACTTAAATGGTTTGTCTTTTGGAACATTGTGATGCCTACTACATGCAATTAAGAGATCTTCATGGTACGTGTTAACTAGACACCAATTTTACTTCTCACTATAGAAATTATGAAATCTATTCATATTGACAGAAAAAAATGCAAAATTCTCACTAATGTTTGGTGAAGTATGATGCACCTTTCATTTCTAAATACCAGGGAGTTCTACTTTTGGACTCCTTAAACTCGATCAAGCAGTTTTGTATAGACATTAAATAAATTTACAAAAAGATCTGTAACCTTATGAGGACATTCACTTAGCTTGTATTAGATTTGGGACATACCTAAAACTATATATTTCAAAAACTAAAAAGTCTGTGCTTAGAAATATGCAAATCTCAAAACGCAAAGCAAAAGAGCCTTAAGTTATAAATAGTACAGCAGTGAAACATTAACAACCCATAAAAATGATAGAGTATGGAATACTAACAGAGTAAACCAGTGTGTCTGTCAGTCCACAACAGAGCAGCAACACAGACTGCTTAATTTTGCTCAGATGTCATACATGACACTCAGAAATTGATCCCCCCCCACCCCCACCAATACCTGTGCGACAGTACTATGTGTTTTATTTCTGCTACTGACTACAGATTTCTCCTTTGTTCTCTGAAGCAGTATGAGTGATCTAAACAGATGTTATTCAAACTAATTACACCTGCATTACATTATCACAAGCTTTATGTTTTTAACCTGTAGCAAAAATCCAAGTAATTTTTGAAGTGTTACAAAATAAATCAATTGAGACTACATTTTAAACATATGTGAGAGAACATTTGTTTTCTGCATTTTAATATTTTCAAACTGCTGTCAAACAGACAGGTTCTTTTACTTATATCAGTTACTATATCTCAGATTCTACAGGAAGGACTGCTTGTGCTGATTAGTGCATAGTGGAAGACTATGCAAGTAGAACTTCTGCTTTTCACTTGCAGTTCATCTGCAATGTGGTACATTCGGTTGTGCCAAACACTTGTAAATGTCTTCAAGTAGGAGTATTTATGTAACTAGCACCCAACTTTATATTAAAAGATTAATAGGATTCTTGCAAAAATAATGAACCAAACATTAAGAATCTAAAACAGTATCCAAAACAGAAAAAAAGGAATCAAAGAAAAATACATGTGTTGTAGCAAGGAAAACAATTACATAATTGACATTTTCAAATTAAAATACAAATGTTTCTAAACGAGTCAGTTTTCTCAAAATAGTGTAATATTTATTGCTTATTCTAAAATGCCAATGAATTTCTTTACATGAGACAGCAAATCATTTATGAATAAGTTTCATATTTATGCTTATTATAAAAGTAAACTTTAACAGTAGAAACATCAGTTTTTATTTTTATTATTGTTCAAAAAACATTAAACTTTGTTCCAACTCTTACTCATGATCAGGATCAAAATGCTTGCTTTGATAGAGCTTAGATCATTATGGTGCAGCAGAATATAATTTTTGTCAGTGGGCATTATATAAAAATTCTTACTGAGCACCACCATAATCACAAACGTTATAGCAGAATTTCTCTCTCTTGTGACAAAAATATTACTCTTTTATCCAAGTGTAAAGCCCATTGTTAGAAGATTGTCTACCACATTGACTGATGCAAACTCTCATATTCAGTATAAACTTAATACCTTTCTTTTTTTCTTTTGATTAGCTAGGTCTAAGAAAGTGTAATTAATAGGTGGGTATAAACAAAACTTTTCTACTACATTTAAAACATTTACAACTTTCCACTACTAAAAGTTATATCATGTGCACACTAATCCTACTACCATTTCAGTAAATATGCACATCTGGTCCTCCATATTCTCCTGAAAACAATGTATGTTGTCTACTATTTTTCCTGGACAGATTTTGTGTTACAATATATTGCAAGAAGCAATATTTTTAAGCCAGAAAAGATTGTGCCATTGAATTTAAAAAGATAGAATGTTTCCTGCTAAGCTTAATTACTTCCATAGTGACTTAACTTGGTAATCAAACTATCACATAAAAAGTTTCTCTTGTATACATTTTCAATGTATATTATAATATATTAAATTAATATGCAAGTATGTGAAATATTAAACACTCTTTTGGGGGAGAACTCTATATCTTCCTACCTGGCAGATGTGTCCAGAAGACAAAGCCTCTTCAGATGAATAAGCAGGGTCTAAACGAGAATTGAAACAAGACCTCTGTTTGTTTAAAATGTCGGGAAAAGAAAACGTTCACCTATATTTGCTTAAGTATCATATTCAAATTGAGCACTACAAAACTACATATTGTAACTACAAAAAACACCCAAACAGACAGTATTAAACAGCTCCAGATAACGAGCATTGGGATATTATAAAGTTAGGATTACAGACTACAAAGTAATAAGCACTGGGTTTTACTTTTGAATAACAAACTGCAATAGCAGATTCTGGAAAATGCCACCATATTCACGTTGTATTTTAAGAGATGTATTCTCATCTTCTGAATATCATCAAAAAGTATGAACAATTAAACCTAACAATATTTTTAAAAATATATCCTGCCTCCCTAATATTATGGTTGCCATGACCCACTAGTTAGCATAAAGGCACACTTGAAAATATCTCATGTCTCTCATCATGTTACAGAAGTCATACATACACTTTAATATATAGTTAAGATGTGTGTATTTAAAACATACAAAATATCTTGTTTAAATAAAAATACAACTCTCAAAAAAATTATTGCATAATAGATGGGTTCTCTGACAGCCTAATCTTTCTCACTGTTTAACAGACTGCTAAACTAATGGCTTTTTAATTCTATCATTTCAAAAACAGTCAGCAAAGAATTGACATGAAACTAATGGTCTACAGCTGAAGTACTTGGGCATTGTTGGAATTTTGAGCCACTGGACAGATTTATTACCCAGGTGTTTGCGGTAAACCATGACCACTCAAAATACACTAAAGTTAAGAAGCCGGTATACTACCAAACTGTACCCAATGAAAATCAGCTTTGGAATAGTAATACCTTTTATTGGATACACCTCTATGAATACATGCAGAATTCTGAATGGGCAAATGTGGATGCCCATCTTGGTATGCCCTTTATATAATTTAAAAAAAAAAAAATCTCCACAGCTGTGGCTTTGGAACCATGAAGGAGCACCTAACTATTTAATAGTTATTAACATCAATAAACTTAAACATACACTTTACTGCACAAGTCAAAACATGCATGGACTTTCCAGTAGAGCCATTTTTCATCTATTATGCTGTCTGAACCAAAAAACAAGGACTAGATCTGGACAATAGCAAGAGAAGCGCAACTCATTAAACTTAAAGTCCCTAAACTTATTATACATTTTATTTTAGATGCTGTAATTTTCAGAATGAAAGGCTAAGTCAGAGAGTAGCAATATGAACAAAGGTGACATTTTAATGCACATGATCTGCAATGTCACTTTTGTTCAATTTTAAGATTTTAGTGGATCTGTAACAATATTATTTTTTGCCCTTTATTTTGGATAAATGAGGGGAAAACATGGAATGTGTTATATGAAATCAAACTACTTTAGGAAAATATACTACATATATACACAGACTATTTTTTATTTAAAATGTACTGAAAGATTATTATACAAAATAAAGTTTAAAAGAGCAAAGGGCAGCTGAAGAGAATATTTTCAAACCTCTATATACTGGAGTAGAGAAGAATAAGAAAATTTTATAGTTTTAATTTTTTCCTTCTAACACTTTGAACTGTACTTTTAAAAATAGGTTATGCTAATGCAAAATATTTAAAACATACTTTTACTTACAATTAACTTACAGAAAGCAATCCAAAATCATATTATATAGTCCTAATAAAATGTTGCATGCTAAAAATATAACCTCCTACATGCTAAAAGATGTGTTAACAAAAAAATAAATAAATTGTACAAAAAAGGTACAGTATACCAGTAATTAGACATGATAAACACTGAAAGCAGCTTCCAGAAATATCACTAACAGTTCAAATCAATTTTTTAAAGGAATGCTCACTGACTGTGGTCCACAAATTTGACCTAGTTATGCAAGTACTATAACAGCTCATGTTGACAATTAACAGATCATATACAGTTTTTGAATAAGCATTTTTTGAAAAAAATAATTCAATCTTAATATGTAATACCCTTTAGAAAGGAGAAAAACAGGCAGCCAAAAGATAGCTAAAAATATACAAAGTTTAGTAGTTATAGGCTTCATCTGTTTGGTTTTTTTTACAATATACACATTAATATAAAATAGACTAGCATACCACAAAGAGAAATAAAAAAATGGCTGTGTCGTGAAAAATGCAAGACTATGAAGCCAAAATTAAAAAGCAACAACTTTAATTAGCATCATCAATTTACTTCAAAAGAGGGCCACTTCTGAATGACATGAGGAAACCTAGGAACATGCATTCTTTAATGTGTGGTTGCATTGTTTCCAGATAATACAGCTGATCAAAACTTAAAATTAGTACAACAAACAAGTGGTGGGGGGGAAAAGAAAAAACAATTTGAAAAAAAAAAAAAGTTCCTCATTTTCATGCCTGCACTTTTACATTGCTTTTTTTGTACTTGCATCAAAAGAAAAGTGTGAAAACAGAAAACAGGGACTCTTCAGATACATACACCTAGTGACTAATAAAAGTATTACTCTTTCATTTACATTTATTGTAAATCAGCATAAGTATTTGGTTTGTATTCTAAGCTATTTAAATAAATGCATTTACTAGCCCCAGATGGTGATTAAGGTTTAGACAGTCTCCGCTATTAAGAAACATAAATGCAGCAAGGCTACTTACTAAACTTGTCCTTGAAGTTATTTTGCAGTGCTTGACAGCCAAGCAACAGGGAAGATTGATTATCCACAAGTCCTGGGCTGCTGGAAGTCAATCCCATTAGTTCACATCCTCTAGTCTCCTCTTCTGGTACATTTGGAAGCTGCACACATGACACAGAGACGCAGAATAATTCAACAAACTGTACATATCATTGCTCATAAATGTTTTATCCAATCTGCTCTTAAACAATATCAAAGCCTCAAACAATCAAAAGATTTGCTCTTAAACAATGCCAAAGCCTCAAAAAATCAAAAGTATCTTTTCTTCTGCCATTGTTACACTAGAGGTTTTAACTACGCTTTCAGAGTGTTTCCTTAAAAATATTCACCCATTTGTTTGACTAGATGCAGCAGCAACAAGCTGTCTAAATTCAGCGATAAAACCACCCACATTAAACTCCTACTCAGAAAACTTAACTTCCTCTAATATCTGCGGGTCTTTAAAAAACCACTCCACATCAAGAGTTACAATCTGCTTTGCTCTGTAATGTTTGGAGAGGAATTTGTTAGCATCAGCAAGGAAAGGGAAAAAAAAACCAAAAAAAAACCTGCATATTATTTATACATATATACATATATATTATCTGAAATCAGGCTATTGCATGGCTAAGACACCTCTACCCCGAGTTCTGCTGGCTCTGTTTGACTTGCAGCTTCTTTCATCTCACAATGGCTTTTCACAGAATATTCTGCTTCCTCTTGCAGGCGCTTCTGAGCCTCCAGTTCTCGTAGCCTGTAAATTGTGATAAAACCACAAGTTTAAATTTACACTTAAGAGAAAGTTGCCTATATGCTGGGTTTCTAACATTTGTCCCTTTCTGAAATCTGAACTGTAAAGAGAAGTTTAACTAGATAGATATATATATATATATATATATATATATATATATATATATATATATATATATATATATATATATATATATATATAGATATATACACACACACACACATATATACACATATACTCACCTAAAGGATTATTAGGAACACCATACTAATACGGTGTTTGACCCCCTTTCGCCTTCAGAACTGCCTAAATTCTACGTGGCATTTTTTCAACAAGGTGCTGAAAGCATTCTTTAGAAATGTTGGCCCATATTGATAGGATAGCATCTTGCAGTTGATGGAGATTTGTGGGATGCACATCCAGGGCACGAAGCTCCCGTTCCACCACATCCCAAAGATGCTCTATTGGGTGACTGTGGGGGCCATTTTAGTACAGTGAACTCATTGTCATGTTCAAGAAACCAATTTGAAATAATTCGAGCTTTGTGACATGGTGCATTATCCTGCTGGAAGTAGCCATCAGAGGATGGGTACATGGTGGTCATGAAGGGATGGACATGGTCAGAAACAATGCTCAGGTAGCCCATGGCATTTAAACGATGCCCAATTGGCACTAAGGGGCCTAAAGTGTGCCAAGAAAACATCCCCCACACCATTACACCACCACCACCAGCCTGCACAGTGGTAACAAGGCATGATGGATCCATGTTCTCATTCTGTTTACGCCAAATTCTGACTCTACCATTTGAATGTCTCAACAGAAATCGAGACTCATCAGACCAGGCAACATTTTTCCAGTCTTCAACTGTCCAATTTTGGTGAGCTCGTGCAAATTGTAGCCTCTTTTTCCTATTTGTAGTGGAGATGAGTGGTACCCAGTGGGGTCTTCTGCTGTTGTAGCCCATCAGCCTCACGGTTCTGCGTGTTGTGGCTTCACAAATGCTTTGCTGCATACCTTAGTTGTAACGAGTGGTTACTTCAGTCAAAGTTGCTCTTCTATCAGCTTGAATCAGTCGGCCCATTCTCCTCTGACCTCTAGCATCAACAAGGCATTTTCACCCACAGGTCTGCCGCATACTGGACGTTTTTCCCTTTTCACACCATTCTTTGTAAACCCTAGAAATGGTTGTGCGTGAAAATCCCAGTAACTGAGCAGATTGTGAAATACTCAGACTGGCCCGTCTGGCACCAACAGCCATGCCACGCTCAAAATTGCTTAAATCACCTTTCTTTCCCATTCTGACATTCAGTTTGGTGTTCAGGAGATTGTCTTGACCAGGACCACACCCCTAAATGCATTGAAGCAACTGCCATGTGATTGGTTGATTAGATAATTGCATTAATGAGAAATTGAACAGGTGTTCCTAATAATCCTTTAGGTGAGTGTGTGTATATATATATATATATATATACACATATATATATATATATATATACATACACACACACAACATTGGTGTCATTCTGCAAAGAACTGCATAACACATACATCTAATCTCTTCTGTTTCTGCCTATATTTGTTTTACATGAAAGGCTGATTTTTACATAGCATTTAGTGCAACAAGACTAATTTATGTCTGACAGTTTTGTTTGTATCAAATTAAATATTCTGTAAACCCACAGTAAAATAATTTTTACTTAGGATCAATCATTATTGGAACTAGAGGATTATAGATTCGCTACCCTCGACACAAATGTTGCCCTACAATATTTAAGATTTAGGAAACGTCTGTGCCCTGCAATGGAGTGGTCCCTATTCCATGGTTAATTCCTTCCTTGCTTCCGAGATTGACACAAATTAATTTAATGGATGGATAACGTATGTAGCATTATTACTACATAGTGCATTTAGATTTTTATTAAATGCAAGGCTGAATTTGTAACTTGCTTCTGTTGTGCTGTATGATAGGCGTGTCTTTAGAAGAAGAAAATTCCTTTTGTCAGAGCAGCTACGTTTTAGATTAATATAAACAGAAACCTTAAAAATGAGTGTGTAATATGACACAAGTACATATGAGCAACCCATAAAACAGAAAACAGGTTCAACAGACAAAAGTGAATTACTACTTGGAGCCCTTCCATTCCATTCAAATCAGTGGGATGGATGTGATATGTTGTTGAATAAAGTGATGCAATGATATAATAAAATTATAATAGAATAAAAACTCTCACCACATCAATGGGAAGGCACAAAACCAACAGGAAAATGGTGGGCACTCATTACTGGGTTCACTCGTAACAACTGGTTATTCTCTATATCTTATTCAACCATTCAGTTATGTACATACAACAAGTATGCAATTAGGAAAACTAAGCACAAACTTACCAAGGCAATGGTTTAAGCAGATATGCTACTTCTAAAGTGAAAATGTGTCTGAAAATAAAACTTTGCTTAAGATGCACCATTTATAGATTTAATAAAATTCATTCATTTTTTGTAACTTGCTTATTCACACAGTTCAATGAGGAGAAGTAATTGTTTTAAAGTTGGGGTTGGGTAAATTCTAAAGATTTGCATTTTACTTATAACAATCAGTGCTCTTTGCTGAGAAGTTACATAAGACGGTTAATGATTATTTGCTGATATATTACAGACATATGCAAATCCTACTCAGGATGTCTGCATGCTCCAACAGAGAGGAAAGGCACACATGCAAAATCTTAACCTATAATTGTAGAAAATGGCACAACAGTATCAAACATTGTTTAGAAGACATTGACTTGAAATCATACACAACCTTCAGGACAGCTTATATATTAGACAACTTAGCAAGCATCAACTACAACATATCCAATAGTGTTCATGAATTTAGCAGAACTACCGCACTGTAGCTAATAATAAAACAAATCAATTGTTTGTAAAAGTACCATTCCATGGGGCTGTACCTATACTGAAGGTCTGCATTACATAGTTATTTACATATAATGTTTAAATTTTAAAACATAGGTGGGTATCAAACTGGAAAATTGCCATAGTAGGTTCAAAACCAGAACAGACACACCATGTTACCTAGAAGACCTGAGTAACTGGTGCCATTTCTGAATCTGAGCAGCAGCAGAATGAGTTATTCAGCAAGTATAAACCCAATTCTAAACACACTATTTTAAAATACCAGTCTTTCATAGGTTTCACACAAACTTAAGACATTAAATTCTGATAATCATTATTGAATGTGCCAGACAAAAATGTATCTAATACTTTAAACATGTGCCTATGAGCCTTTTGTATCTGGTAGGGCACACAAATTATAAACTAGTGGACTGCTTCAGAAAATGTAAGACAAATTTTACTTTAGCCATGACTTTGAAGAAAAGAGCCAGGTAATCATACGAATTAAAATTTACCAAGCATAAAGCTACGAAAAATTAAGTGCATATACTGAGCACAGCAAAAGTGGAATCTAAATATACCAGTAGTGCAAACTGGACTAGTCAGAAATGGAAACATGAATGGCGCAACTATCCAATAACACCTGCAAATCTATTTAAAACTGAAGGTTAAATGTAGTCTTCCTTACATGGTTGATCATGCATTACAGTCTGAATTTAACTCTGTGACATAAATGGTAAAAAAAAACAAACTGTGTGCGCAAATGTAAACCATTTGCTGCAAAAAGTAAAACGTATTTTGGGGTAAATAAGTCCCCACTAAGGCTGAATTAGAACCTAGTTTAGAAAAATGGTTGATTAGGTATATAGGTAGGTATATATACACAGTACATATATGTACAGATCCCAGAAAAGAAACAGTGGAAAAAAAAAACAACAAACAACTAGTAACTAGCTCAGACAGGGGCCATCATTGAGGGGTGTAAACCATTATGAAGAAAACACTTAAGTTAAGAAATGTGCATCTGGACTAAATGGGAGTCTGGATGGCAGAATCCTAAAGAAAAACATAGCAAGGAACCCATCCCTCATATCAAGTGTAAAGTACAAAGGGGATTTGAGTCAGTTCTATATTATCCGCACCATAGGCAGCGGCATCAGGGACAGCAGTCTCAGTGACCCAAAAGAGGGAAGAAAATTAACAGAGTGGGGGAGAAGAGACAAAAGTAGTTCAACTGGCCCTGCCACGAACCTGTGCAAAATACTTACTGAAGAAGCAGTGAGCACAGCTGTGCTTTACAACTTCTTCCTCAATTTATTGTGGTGCAAAAAGAATACACATCCTATTTTAAATTATAGCCATGAGTGAGCACGACGAGTCACTTAACGGTTACAACATGCACAAAGTATAGAACACCTCTGAAATACAAGTAGCACCAGCTCCATAGTCCTTTCAGACAGGACCTCAACATTCTAGACAGTACTACACCGCTGAAATTGCTAATTACAATTTAAAACAATAAAATTAAGACAAATAATGTCATACTTGTTTCTACTTTAACTTATTGAATGCAATCTAATAATAAAAAGTGGGATAAGATTTCAAGTAATTCCATGGTTTAAACAGCTACAGGACTCAGAATGTTGTCTCTCTATGAAAACAGCTTTTGCACCAAAACAGATGTACCTTTCGGAGATTTCATTCTACCCTTTCTTCTTACCAAATACCAGATAAAAGTGGAAAGCTTTAAAATTCTTCTAACCTGGAAGACAGATCTTTCTTCAAGGTGGCAATTTCTGCTCTAGACCCTTGTATGCTGTTTCCCATTTTAAGCAATTCCTTTTCAAGTGAGGATTTGTGCCTTTCCAGCTGTTGAAGATTTTGGATCCAAGTGTCTCTTTTCTCTTCCATTTCTCTTGTTAGAGTCTATATACATAAATTCATAAAATTTTTCATTGTGAATAAACATTGTCACATTAAATATGGTCTCACTGTGACCACCTTTATACTCCAAACATCTTTACTAAATCATTCCTGTACCACATCCTCTTGTACAAAATTAAAAAAAGAACTTAATCATTAAATAACCAAGAGCTGAATATATTGAAGTTTTTATAAAAATGACCTATTTAAGTTGTTTAAAGTCATGTTTACCCAAGAATAAATACAATTTATCTTTTTGGTTGGATATACAAAGACAATAGGTTCAAACTTCACAAAATTCAGAAATGCTTACATCATTTTTTGACAGCTGCTTCAAAGAATTAGCCCTTTTGAGGAATTCTCTGACTTAATGTCAATTTTAATTACTAACTATGACACACTCCTAATAGTTGGCGACTTTAATTTCCATATAGATAATCAGTGTGATCTAAAAGTAAAAGAATTTATGAACCTCCTGGATTCTTTTGATTTGAGACAACTCGTAATTCAGCCTACACATAAAGCAGGCCATACATTAGACTTAGTGATTACTAAAGGACTGAAAGTTGATATAAAACAGATCATTGATATTGGTCTATCAGACCATTTTCTTCTACTTTTTAATATAGAAATAATGATAAAAAACACTCATGAGAAGCATATTGTTAAAAACGCTTCTTTGATTCGGCAGCAGCTTTAAAACTTACAAACATTTTAAGCAATCAGTCCGTTTATAGTGCCAGCTATAATAGCGAGGACAATGTAAATAGTAAGGTGGAAAGATTTAATTCTAAAGTGAGAGCTGCTGTTGACATAGTTGCACCTGAAAAGACAGTGAAAAAATCTTCTAGCATTGGTATACCATGGAAGACCCAAAGAGTGTCTGATTTAAAGAGAACATGCCGTAGAGCTGAGCGTCAATGGAGGAAGACTAAACTTACTATCCACTATGAAATATTAAAAGTCAAAATAACAGAATACAATCACACTGTCCGTCTTGAGAGACGCTGCTATTTCTCCAAGATTATAAATAACAATGCTAGTAATCCTAGAGTCTTATTTTCAACAATTGATCGCCTACTAAACCCAGGTAGCTCAAAGGAATGCCTCCTAAGTGCTTCCAGTGAAACCTGTGAGGCTGTCGCTGTATTTTCAATCAAAAATTAATGATATTAGAAATAACATAGTATATCTCCCCAACACTAAGGATCCCCTAAACCCCAACATCCTGTTATAAACAAATTAAACTCTTTCACTAGGATAGATTTACCTGATTTACAAAAATAATATCTCAATTAAAACCCTCCACCTCGTCCTTGACCCGATACCAACAAGGTTTTTCAAAGAAGTATCAGGCGTGCTAATTGATAATGTTCTGGACATAGTAAATTCGTCACTAGATACTGGGGTCTTCCCAGACTGTCTTAAGACTGCTGTAGTTAAACCCCTACTTAAGAAACATAATCTTGACCCTCGGCTCTTGAAAATTTTAGACCCATCTCTAACCTGCCCTTAAGTTCTAGAGAAGGCAGTCATTATGCAGTTAAATGACCACCTAAATAAACATGCTACTCTTGATAAATTTCAGTCAGGTTTTAGAACAAATCACAGCACAGAAACTGCACTCGTTAAAGTAGTAAATGACTTGCGGGTAAATGCAGACAGAGGCCATTTATCTGTTCTCATCCTCTTAGATCTGAGTGCTGCATTTGACACCATTGATCACAACATTCTTAGAAATCGCCTTAGTCAATGGGTGGGCCTCTCTGGCAGTGTCTTAAATTGGTTTGAATCCTACCTGACAGGGAGAAAATATTTTGTTAGTTGTGGGAATTACACATTAAACACACATTACTTATCAATAGCACCTGATGACCCTGATTCTATTGATTCACTAACACAATGTCTGACTAGTATCTCAGAATGGATGAATAGTAATTTTCTCAAGTTAAATAAAGAGAAAACTGAAATTTTAGTGATCAGCAATAATGGATACAATGAGGCTATTAGAAATAAACTGGATACATTAGGATTAAAAGTCAAGACGGAGGTAAAAAGCTTAGGGTGATTGTTGACTGTAATCTGAATTTTAAATCACATATTAATCAGATCATTAGGACAGCATTTTTCACTTAAGAAACATAAGTAAAGTTAGACCTCTTATATCACTGAAAGATGCTGAGAAATTAGTTCACGCGTTTGTTTTCAGTCGACTAGATTACTGTAATGCACTCCTCTCAGGACTACCCAAAAAGATATAAATCGTTTGCAACTAGTGCAGAATGCAGCTGCTAGAATCCTAACTAGGAAAAGAAAATCAGAACACATCACACCAGTTTTGATGTCACTACACTGGTTACCTGTGTCATTCAGAATTGACTTTAAAATTCTGCTTATGGTTTATAAAGCCTTAAATAATCTAGCCCCATCTTATATATCGGAATGTCTGACACCTTATATTCCAAATCGTAACCTCAGATCCTCAAATGAGTGTCTCCTTAGAATTCCAAGAACAAAACTTAAAAGAAGTGGTGAGGCGGCCTTCTGCTGTTATGCACCTAAAATCTGGAATAGCCTGCCAATAGGAATTCGCCAGGCTGATACAGTAGAGCACTTTAAAACACTGCTGAAAACACATTACTTTAACATGGCCTTTTATAACTTCATTTTAATCGTAATTTAACTTAATCCTGATACTCTGTATGTTCAATTCATCATAACAACTATTCATGGTGGCTCTAAAATCGGTACTGACCCCTACTCTCTTTTCTGTTTCTTTTTCCGTTTCTTTGTGGTGGTGGCTGCGCCACCTCCACCTACTCAAAGCTTCATGATGCTCCAACAATGATGGACGGATTAAAAGGAATTTTTTTCTGTCCCCTGGCCATTGAACCTTACTCTTATTCGATGTTAATGTTGATTTATTTTGTTTTATAATTATGTCTTTCATTTTTCTATTCTTTAATATGTAAAGCACTTTGAGCTACTGTTTGTATGAAAATGTGCTATATAAATAACTGTTGTTGTTGTTTCACAAAATTTAGAAGTGATGGATTGATGGGTACAGTGGGGGGAATAAGTATTTGATCCCCTGCTGAATTTGTAAGTTTGCTCACTTACAAAGAAGTGAACAGTCTCTAACTTTTATGGTAGTTTCATTTTAAATGGAGGGAGACAGAATATCAACCAAAAATCCAGAAAAAACATATTACATAAAAAAGTTAATTTACATGTCATTGAGTGAAATAAGTATCTGATCCCTTATAACCCAGCCAGAACTCTGGCTCCCACAGATTACAATCAAATTAATCAATTACAGATACTTCTGATCTCAACTCATTATGTTTATAAAGCACACCTGTCCATAGAATCAATTTCTTCTATTCCAACTTCTTCACCACCATGGGTAAGACCAAAGAGCTGTCAAAGAATGTCAGGGACAAGATTTTGAAATGGGCTACAAGACCATCAGCAAGAAGCTTGGTCTGGAGCTCCATGCAAGATCTTGCCTCAAGGGTGAGAATGATTATGAGAAATATGAGGGATCAGCCTACATGGGAAGAGCTTGTTAATGATCTGATGGCAGTTGGGACCACAGTCACCAAGAAGACAATTGGTAACATACTATGCTGTAATGGATTGAAATCTTGCAGCACCTACAAGGTCCCCCTGCTCAAGAAAGCACTTGTACAGGCCCAGCTGTTCACTGACAAACATAAGAAAGGCCTGTACATGTGCCTCCTTGAGCAGGGGGACCCTGTGGGCTATATCAGTGGCACACCAACGTTGAATTTTGGCACAGCAACAATCTTAACATGCAGCACAAACTGTAGTCAACAGATCAGACAAAAAAAAAAAAAAAAAAAAAAAAGGTTGGGGATGGAAGAAATCTTGGGAAAGGCAAGTAGGAGAACAGCACCCTTTCAGGTAGGCTGGGAATTCAATGGTTATCAGAAAATCGGGGTAAATGCAATACACAAAGAGAACACAAGTAACCCTCTTCAAAGAGCTAGGTGGCCAATCTATCATTGCTACCTCAAATACAATCAAGTCAGGTTTATCAAGTAATCCATACTATAACAATATTATACATTCCCTAAATAAAAAAAAAAAAACACACACCCCGCAGTGAAAAAACAATTTTTTTTTGTCTGGAAGTGTTACAAATGAAATATTAATGTTTTAATTTAATTAACTGCATTTGTGCATACACCAAACATGTCAACAATAGCTTTAGAGGCACACTTAAAAAGTGTGTTACTGTATTCATTTGTTTAATATACTGTATAGTACTTAATTTCTTAGTATTTAAATACAGTGAATTTTATGTTTAGGACAGGTATTTTCAAGGACAGACTTTTCAAATTAAATAAAATCTGTAAATAAGAACAAATTACACAAGAAACATTTACCATTACTCAAAATGAACACAGAAAAACGTATATAATATGTACGTACTTTATTTCACTAACTTAGATTTATTTTCTCACAACTGTACTTGGCCACTTTTTGAATTTGCAGTTACAAAACCTGAACAAATAAGGGAACTCCTTTCTGATGAATCATACTGATACTCAATGAATGTGAACCACATGAAAGACGCCTTTGAAAATAAGCATCCACCCCATTATGAAATCTTACCTCAAGTGTCTTCTTTTGTACTTCATTTCCTATTTGCGTTTCAGTTAGGTGTTTGAAATATGCTGCCACCACACCAGCATCTTGAGAAAAGTCACTAGTCTTGAGGGAAAATTACGTATCAGTAAGTGCAGGGGGAAAAAATATATATACAAACTCTGTACAAGCATGCCTAAGAAATCTAATTAAATATACCAACAGTTATATAGACTCTGCAGATAAGTTTTTCTGATATACTATTAAAATTGTAATTACTGTTCTTTCCACATATTCAACTTTTTATTGAAGAGTATCAAGCTACATAAATGTTACTGCAAAGAGAGAACTTTACTTATTGTAAAATTGTTATGCACAGGCCAGCTGTTAATGCATACCATATGGAAGAATACAAACATTGTGATGCAAAATCATATTTAATAAATCTTATGTGCACATATCATCCCATAAATTGGGAGTTTGAAAAACAACCTAGATATAGTGAGGTGTAACGTGACCTCATGAAAGATAAATTTTGCAAAGTGCTACAGTGACTATAAAAAGTATTAAGTACCTTCAATGCCTCCTTGGAGGTTTTCACATTTAATTATTATATAACATGACTCATAGGGTATTTAATTTGGCTTTTATGACACTGAGCAACAGGAAATGACTCTTCAATTCCAATGTGAAAACAGATCTTGCAAAGTAGTCTAAATTAATAACAAATGTAAAACACAAAATAACTCAAAAGGTTGAATATATGTGATCAAGATAGTATTTAGTAGGTGCACCTTTAGGAGCCATGACAGCCTTACATACACTGTAAACAGGTTTTTATCAGCTTTGCATATCTGGACACAGCAATTTTCCCCATTCTCCTTTGCAAAACTGCATAAACTCTGTCATATTGTGTGGGGATTATGTGTGAACATTTTTCAAGTGTAGCCACAAATTCTCAGTTGGATTGGGATTTGAACACCGACTTGGCCACTCTAGGACATTAACATAATTGTACTTAAGCCATTTCCGTGTAGCTTTGGCTTTATACTTATGCTCCATTCTCCTAAAACAACCCTATTTCTTACAGATTGCTTAAGGCTTTCCTCCAGGATTTCCATGTATTTTGTTGTATTCATTTTATTCTCATAATTCTTTGAGGTCCTGCTGAGCAAAAGTATGATGCTGCCAGAACCATGCTTCACAAATAGTGTGCTTTAGATAATGTGTGGCATTTGGCTTACACCAAACAATGTTTAGTCCGATGGCCAATAGGCTTAATTTGTTTAATCAGATTATAAAACCTTCTTAAAGCAGACTTTAGTCTCTCATGGGTCTTATGAAAAACTGATGTCAAAGTGTGATTGGCAAAGAGAAAAATAACATTTCTCCCAAAAAGCTGTGGCTGAAGAAGCACCAGCGCAACAGTTGTACACACAGTCTCTCTACAATCTCAGTCACTTTAGTTTGTGACTCCTTCAGATTTATCATAGGTGTCCTGGGGCCTCCTTCACTAGTCTTCCTGTTGAATGATCACTCAGTTTTCGTGGACAGCCTTGTCTAGGCAGATTTATATCTGTGCCATATACTTTCCATTTCTTAATGATTGATTTAACTGGAATCCAAGATATAGTCAGTGACTTGGCTATTTTTGTGTGTCCATGTTGATCATTGCTTTTCAAATCACCTTTACATGGAGTTGCTTGAATGATTCTTTAGTCTTTATTCTATAGTTTAGGCGACCTAACTGACTCATCTGAAGTTGGATCTTTCAGATACAGGTGCATTTCTAATACAATCAATAAGTCACAACTAATTATGTGATTAAAAAAAAAGAATTGCATCCACCAGGGAGGATTCACATGCAATAAATTATGTTTTAGATTTGCAGTTAATTTACATCACTTTACAGACATCCATTTTCACTTTGAAAACTGCACTATGCATTGCAATTGTAGTAAGGAAAAACAAAGCAGAATATTAACTCTCCAAATATGGTGTCAAGTCCCTCTTTCACCCATAACCTTTTTAAAACACAGTACTGGCTTTGGTTTCATTATTGGACTCATCTGAGACAGAGTTAATTCCTGTAACAATAGGATACATATTGCTTATTTGATTCCATCATCATTCGGACTATTTAGATATTTTTTGCGTACACTGCTGCATCATGACACTATTCTTTCTGCATTTTAATTGACAGCATTCCATCCATATTATGATCTGTCATTGATTTAATGAGAAATTCCATTCTAATCTATTATTTTTATTTAATATTTAAAAAATAAAAGATTGCTGTTATACAGAGAAAGAAATTTTCATCCAAATATGCACTTATAACACGAACAGCAATGATTTAAATATTTTACTTGATAACATCTACCAAAGACCATCAATTTAATGATCCTAGTAGAAGATGACAGAGTTTATTACTGTATGTAATAGCCTTAAAATCCAGCTCTTCAGATGGTGTATCCAAATAATGAGTCAGCCCTGAAACTGAATAATCTTTCCTTTAGGAAAGTTTTATTTTTCAATGAAAAGCATAAAGGTGATGCTGCCAATGACACTATGATCATCATTTATTCTTAAAGATTTCTCTTTGAAGTTTCATATATACAGCAATGCTATCCAACTATTAAAAAAAAAACAGTAGCTGACAATTGCAGCAATTAAAATTCTAAGATATTTTAATAGACCCAGGGACCAAGGTTTCTACAGTATGCCCCGCTAACTTTTGAATTTCCTATCCTCTGAGGTTTTTACAAAGATCTGTGTTAAAGACATCATTTATTATGTCAATATCTAAAGTTGCCTCCACTGCAGATCTTATGTTGAAAAGAGTTTCTCTTACACATACCTTGGCTTTTATTGCTGCCCATTGTGTTTATGTTTATTTCTATCATCACTGTAAGAGCCAATCTTATAAAGTTAATGCTTAAAGTTAAATTCATATTGTGTTTGCTTGACTTCTGTAGAAGAATAGCTATTTGAACATGGTATAGTCTTTTACCCACTGTAAGTTAATGCGAGATAGAACTTTCTTGCTATATCTACAGTACAGTGTGTTAATTGAGTCAGTTGTTTAGAACAGGTCCCAGTGCTAAACAAGAACTTTTCTTTCCTTAGCAATTTGTCTATTTTTGTGTGAACTGTTTTACTTTGAATTTTTACTAAAGTTTTTAAAACAAAGATATTTTGTCTGTGGAATCATTTCAACATGTCAAGCTTTTGCCAGAATCCCATGAAGCTGCAGAACTTCTGCTGGTAATTTTGGGTAAACACGGCTAAAATCATTTTTTGTTCCGAAATTCTCACATTCTGGCTAAGGTACTTTGGCTTTGCAAATATCATTCCAAATATCTTTTTCCTCTCACTGTGTTAGTACACTAAGCTGTTCACAGCACATGTTAAAACATAACATTAAATTCAGAATAAGTGGACTTAATTTTTCCTTTCCTCACCAATTTTTGGATGATGTTCTTAAATTCAGCACACATTTGGTCCGGTTCAGGACTTTGTAAAAACATAAAGATATCTCGGTCCAAAGTTTCATCCAAAGACGATATTGATGTTCTTTCTTTTCCATAAGGCTGCAAACAAAAACCAAGATCAAAAGAAAATAAAAACTGAAGACTTTCATCCAAACCAAAGTTTTCCAAATAGTAAACATTATGTTATGCTATATGTCACTTTACTGGACCGCTAATATTTACAATATTTAATGTAGAGATCAAACAACAGTGTACATGAACAATTAGGCATCACGTGACCTTAGTTATGGATAGTAGCCTGAAAGAAATAAGTAGGAATGCTCAGAAAGACATTCACTTACAATAAGAAAAGGATATTGCAAAAAAACAGCAAAGAATGGTCCTCTTCTTACACTACTGTAGCACAGAAAGATAAAAAAAATTGGTACTGAACACATGGGATATATTTAGAAGCTTCACATGTATTACCAATATACTTGAGAAACTAAGGGAGTTTGACAATGAGTTTCACATCATTGACACTGCTGGGTTTTCATAAACTTTCAGAAAGAAATGATTCAACATGATTACTTAACACCATATAACAGTATAGACTCTTATAAAATACATTTCAATTAAAGTCCTTTAAGGCATAATTGTGAAACTGAAAAATCATGTGACAATACTGACCCTATGAACAGGTAAAAATGTAATCGGTTCACAAACACACACAGATACATACATTGTCGGACATCAAGCCAAATTGTCCAAATAAGCTGATCTTGAAGAGGTGGGAGAAAATTCAATGCCATTAAAATGAATGTAGTGATGCAATACTGAAAGTTTTTTTTAGAAGAATTGTACATAAATACTTTTCATCTAAAAGTAAATTAGCAATCTTATGTGAACGATTTGAAAGACATTTCAAGTTGTTGAAAAGTTACTAAAATCCTGTGTAAATCATTTTCATAAACATTTTTAGGGAATATAAATTTCTCTTAATATAAAATTTAGTTCTAACTGATAACTTTATATAAAAATAGAATATAATTAAGGTCAGCAGGCTAATTGCCAAAACAGTTCTGGTTTATTTTCATGTTACTTATTCTACACAAATTCATATGGACAAACTATTAATAGGAAAAACTAAATACAAAACTGCATAACCAATGAGCATTTCAGTGGTTACAGTGAATATACTGTATTAACAGACTTGACAAAGTAAATGATAATTTCTATATTTAGTGCAGAGCAAGCTTATTTCATTTACAACTGTGTCGAAACGAGAACAGGCAGATGATGCAAATGACAGGAAGATAAAAACATAGTCAAAGGGCAGGATCAAGTCAAAACCATGAAATCAAAAAGAATCACCCAAAACCAAAATGCTAACCAAGCTCTGACTAGCTTAAGAACTGAAAATTTCAAAAACAAACCAACTGCTTTAAAATAAATCCATAATCTTAGTCAACCTGGAAGCGCAATATGCCATCCTTTACTGTATATTATCGCGATGACAGTATCACAAATCACATACTTCTGGTTATCCCAGCCTAGCAATCTGGCTCACAACCGTAAATAAAGGACCACAAATTGGTGATGGCCATAGCAAAAAGCAAGACATGAAGAAATAATTGTCAAATTGAAACAAACATTAAAATTGAATGACAGAAATTAATTCCACATTAAACAAAAACCCAAGCTGAAACAATTCTTAAAAAAAAAAAAAATAATAAATAAAAGGGGTGCAGAATTAAATACAAATGGAACACAATCATGAGCGCTATAAAGTTTTCTTGCTATTGCAACATGCTTACCAAGCCATGGACCATGAGAAGAAATTAATCTACTAGAATGAAACATGTTCCTTGACTAGAACTAAATTAGCATGAAAACAAAATATCAAGAGATAATCATCTTAGTAGAAATTAAACTCCAGTCTTTTTGACAAATTTAAAAGAAAAATGAGAATGTCACACTTGGTGTCATTTACCTCAGGTGACTGTTGGGCAAGTGTCAGCTCACTATGAAGGGATCCAGAAAGGGTGCGGTTAAGTACACAAACTCCAGAGATGCCCATTGTCCTCCTGTAGTTAAAATAAATACATAGAATAAACCCTAATGTGGTAGGTATAATTTAAATTAGGATAAAACTGCTCAAATTTATAGTGACAATGTTTTATTCACTCTTTTTGTACTTGTGGCTGCACCTCAACACCTAGTGTTTTGTTCACATGATATAAACGAGTGCCACTCCATCTTACTGAATAGTTTGGTGAGCAAATGGACAAACTGCATCCAATTTTTACCCACTAATAAAACATTTAACGTTACTGTCAATTACAAGGCACGCGACAACAGTATGGTTTGAAATAACTGAACTTTTAAGTGCCTTTTAAACAAAAAAAAAAGTTTAGGCCAAGATGAGATTGATTGATTGATTGATTGCCTGCCTACCTAAAAATACCTTGAGGGGGCAGGGGAAGTATGATTGTAGTTTATGTCTAAAACAATCACAGAAAAATAGCATAAATAAATTAAATTGATAAATTAATGTATAGTTGTTAAACACATTGATACTTCGATAGTGGATTGGAAATTGTCAGGTCTTTGTTGTTCTAGGACAGTCATTCACCTACACCAAACAGTTTAAAACTTACGGTCTGACATCCTAAAGGAGGCAATTTTTTTTTTTTTTTTAAAACTTGCAGTCTTGAAAAATTTTGCATTCATGTTTTAAAAAATGTTCTTGCACTTTCCTGATTTGTGATGTCAAAGGCTCAGTTTAAAGTGGATAACATCTGCTCCAGTATAAAACTATATTGATATATTTTTAGTGATCTGCTTGTTGCCACCAATTTCATTCCCCCCCATTTATACTACTCACGTTGCAAGGTCCTGCTGCACTAACTGGATGCGAGTCTCAAGTTTATTCTTTTCATTCCTCAGTAGCTGCCAAAAAAACAAATTAGAGCAAACTATGAAGCCAAATTTAACACACAAAACCTTATAGCTTAAAACAGGGATGTACAACACTGCACAATGCATAGGGACACTTTTTTGCCTCTTTGCGTAAAGAATTGTTAAATTATCAGCATTTGGAATAAAGATAGCAAACTCTACAGAACACAACACATTTATAAAGAATAAAAAATGAAAAAAGGCAAAGTTATGAGAAAGAATATAAATATATATTATAAATAGCTTACTTCTATTAGTGAAGAATATTCAGAAATTGTACCACGAAGTTCTTCAATGTGGGTATTTTTCTGTAAAAGACAGGTCACTAAAAATGTGGCAACTATACATTAAATTTAGAAATGAAAAATTTAAGTAAAAGGACACTGCACTAGCCTTTTAAAATTATATATACACTATATAAAAAAAATTAATATAGTGCTATATTTGCCCGAAAGGGGAAATTTAACTAAAATGAAATAACACATCAATGCACATATTTAAAATAATTTCATATTATATAGTAATCTGAAATTTTACACATAACTACTCCACCAAAAATTGGGGCCATGTAGGTTTGGATTTTTTTTTCTCCCTAAATAATAAAAACCATCATTTAAAAACTGCATTTTGTGTTTACTTGTGTTATATTTGACTAATGGTTAAATGTGTTTGATGATCAGAAACATTTTGTGTGACAAACATGCAAAAGAATAAGAAATCAGGAAGGGGGGAAATAGTTTTTCACACCACTGTATGTCATTCTAATTATAACAAAAGCAGATGACATCTTTCGTGTTTTACATAGTCCAGTATGTTAAAGGTGGGTTCTTATCTTCCTAATTTTAAACTTTAGTTCCATATCTCCTAGATTACACAGTTTGTTAGTTGGCACTTACATTACGCAGTAGGACATTCTTTTCACTAAGAACACTATCCAAGGAATGAATTTGCACCTGTAATTCAAAATACACAAACCAAAAAAATAAATAAATTATGGCATTTAAAAGTACTGTATAAATTAAAGGCTCAAAGAAAGAAGTGATTTTGTAAATGCATGTTTTATAATTGACGGCACTGAAACAATACA
This sequence comes from Polypterus senegalus, assembly GCF_016835505.1. Taxonomy (NCBI): domain Eukaryota; kingdom Metazoa; phylum Chordata; class Cladistia; order Polypteriformes; family Polypteridae; genus Polypterus; species Polypterus senegalus. Next base: position 107,430,067 of record NC_053161.1, read on the forward strand.
CACACTAAAAATTTAAACATGGTGTTAATCATCATATTAACCATCACATTAACCAAAGAAAAATAGACTAAAAAAGATCTTTGTAGCCCATCCACTACATTTAATCTTGATTTTATAGATAAACCTTACATATTAGTGAGAAAATAAACAGTTGAAGGTTGGCATACCTGCTGCACATACAGTGTACTCTTTTACTGCATGAAAATTACATATTTTAGCCATCCAACCTTCACTGTGAACATTAAATGGTAGGCCTGCCTACTTGCAAGACTATAATTTGCAACTTGAAAAATTATTCTCAAGATTATTTCTCTCTTTACATTGCCACTAATACTAGATTACTTAATAAATATAATAATAAAAAACACTAAGTAATGAGAACACTTTGAGAAATTGAATTTTGCCACTGTAGTATATTGTTAAATGTACCTGAAGATCAGCATTGATGTTGCACAAATCATTCAGTTTCTTTTGCAGGCTATTGATATTCTCTGTATTCCTGAAATTCTGTTAGAACAAGGAAATGAAAACATACTGAAATTCACTTGCATATTTAAAAAGTTAAAGACTAGTTTCAAAATCTCAACCATAAGCATTTGAGGATCAAAGTTGACAAATGGATTTTCTTTAACAATTGGGATATGGTGAATTTATTTACTCAATTTGTCAAGCTCTGTATTGTCTACAGTATGTTGCCCATAGCAACCTGAAAAAGAACTCATCAAAAAGTGGACAAGAAGAGGTTTGATTTTGTAATATTTGGATATCAGTTAATACAGGTCTTTAATAAGACACAATGCTTTGCATTTTTGAGTTTGTGAATTTGTGTTTTGGTGTTTATTGCAGATATTTGAAGTATAAGTGGTCACTGCCGTTCATGTGATGGATCCTGTCTGCTCACTTTTTAAAAAAAAAAAAAAAGGACCAACCTGAGGAATTGGTCTCATCCGGTACAAGAGATGGACATTTGAGGTGGAACTCCGCTAGCAGCTGTGTTATTTTCTTGATTTTGTTTTTTATAATTACGAGGTATTTTGTGTTTACTCAGCCCAAGGGATTCAATTATAATTTATACAAGCATATATGAGAGGTAGAAAGAAAAAAAAGACTCTGAAAGAAACAGAAAAGACAGCTAAAGCTTTATCCAGAGATTGACCTGAAACAGATAGGCAAAAAACACAGATTTCCCGGGACTTGACGCTGCTTCATCATCCCCAGCTGAGAGCGAAAGTGCAAGTGAATGTGAAAGTGATTTGGGCAAGGATAATTCACCAACTCCAGAAGGATCAGTGAAACTGAAAATGGCCTTACCTTCCACGTTGTCATCTACCCCTTGCAAGCCAACATCATCAGCTGCAGCTGGGCATGCAACTTAACCCATGGAGTTCGGGGAAGACCGAAACGATCTGTCCAAGCTGAATACAATGATCACTGTAATGGCCACCACTCAAGACATAAAGGAGCTCAAGAATAATATAAAGGACATAAATAAGGAAAAAGGACATACATGATATAAAGGAAAGAAATATAGCAAATACACAAGACAAACGAGAAGCTGTTTCAGGAAATTAAAGTCCAGGAAACCAGTTTAAATAATTGCTTTGAGGCAACCTTTAAAAAGGTATGCTAGAAAGAATTGAGGAAATATACAGGAAAATGCATTTAAATTTGAGAATAAGCTTAGAGTACTTGGTGTTCAGTATGAAGATGTTAGGCAAACATTCACAAAGTGTGGAACTGCCATCTGCCCCTGACAGAAAAAGCAACGGCTGCAAATTCTGAATAAAAAGTGCTTAGAGACAGACTAGCTGCACTGGAAGATGGATGCAGAAGGAATATCGAAATCGAAGGTCTCTCTGAAAATCGTGAAAGTCCAAGCCCAATGAAATTCATAGTTGAACTATTATCTAAAATAATTGGAGAGAATTTCAAATCAGACACCAAGATAGAAGCAGCTTACCGCATATGTGGATCAAATACTTCAAAGCCTAGGACTTTTATTGTCCTTTTTTCTTAAAAATTAGTTTAAACTACATACAATGTTACTTCTCAGACCGAAACAAGAGATTATATTTGAAAATAACCACATTCGCATTTTCACGGATTTCTCACCCTCAACAACTGCTAAACATGCCACATTTTACACCATTAAACAGCGCTTACGGAAAGCAGAGATCAAATATAGCCTTTTGTATCCTGCCAAACTGAAAGTGGACATTTAAGGCAAGTTCCATTGCATTACTACATAGGGCTTACTACCAAACATTAGCTGCCTATTCAGGTCTACTGTTTAACATCATTCCCAGGGTTTACTCTCTCAAACTGTTTTACAATTACATTTTATGTTCATAGTATTTGGACTATATTGTCAATAAATATCTATTTTAATCCACATGTGCTGCTGCTGGGGGGCTCGTTTTGGATGTGCTGTGTCTCTAATAATGTCAGAGGACTGGGACTTTGCGAAGTATGGTTCAGCCTCAGTTGTGGAGGCAAAATGGGGGACAAGGAAAGAAAAAGAGAGCAAGCCATTTCTTATTTGTCCTATTAATCCTTACTAGCTAACCCGCGGCGTACCATACGCCGCATAATCAGGCCGTTTTTTAAATGATTTTTAAGCACATGGAGAAAATTAACATTTGAAAAATCGGTAATGTAATACATCAGCAAGAAATGCAACATTGTAACAATGCACGGAACGAACCAACACACAACCATCCGTGACTGAAAACTGGCGGACCAATCTTGTTGATGTGAGCGAAGGAAATGTAGACGCGCGCCTTCTGTTCTGACATATGCGTCGATGATGTATTGCTGGAAGAGTTTGCCACTGGAATTCAAGACACTAAATGAAGATCTCATGGCAAGCCTGAAAGCATAAAATTGGAGCTGTGTGACTCGCGTTCTTTTCGCGGTTCGCTTTTACTCATCATGGGTTAATTGTATGTGCCAGCCTGGATCTCCGAAAGGAAATAGCAGTGGAAAAACCATGGATTCACAGTTCATATGGAGAACAGAGATACGCTTGCAAGCATCTCCCTTTGGATATATGCAAATGTTGCGTTGTGCAGGAGGTTCGCCATCTTCACCTACAAAGCAGCAACATCAGTTTGACGGGACGGTGCGTTATACCTTCTCATTTCCAGACCTGGATTTTCCATGAACACCATTCGTACAGCAGTAACAGAGTAAACGTGAGTGATAATGTCATGCATTTGCATGTAAGACTTTGCGAAGGGATTAACCTGGCGTATCATGTTGTCTAGTTGAAGCAACAAAATGACACTGCAAGCGCTATTACATTCCTTTTGCAAACGTTGACTGGTAGCCTCAGCAGAATTGAAGATATATAGATGACCGTATTGTGGTGACGTGGCAGGATTGTAATATAAAGGAGAGACCTGGTGATAAATTTGACCGTGGATTCTAAAAGCATACGGTCCTTGTCCAGATGGTTGAGCGATGTGTGCGCACATTGACGCGAAAGCTAAAGCAGAGTTGTATTCCCTGATATGATCACAGTAATTTTGGGACAGCGGGTTCTTGCCAGTCAAGAGGTCTTCATATAAAAGAGGGGGCTTGGATAGTGGTGGCAAAGACACTTTGCCGGCATGACAACACCTAGTGTAATGTCCAGATTTGTTGACCTCTGCAGGCCAATGAAGAGCATTGCAAGAAGCACATAGTGCGGTAGGTAGGCCAATGTTATGTTCTTGGACGTGAATGGCGGTATCTTGAAAAGCTGCAGAAAAGTGAATACGATGTTTGTGCATGAACGATTTAGTGCTGTGTTGACAGCGAAGGGAAATGGAATGAGTTGTGTCGAAGCACTGCTGGCAATGTTCACATTGCATAATTCGTTCAGTGGAGTTTGTTTTTAAATGCATGTTGAGAAATCTCTGCACTCGGAACGTTTTTGAAATAATCGTGCATTCAAAGATCTTTTTGGAATGCTTTCGTTCAGCGGAGTGGGTGTGTAAATGTGCTTTGAGATATTTCTGGCGTGTGAAGGTTTTGGAGCAGTGTTGACACTGAAAAGAATTCATCAGGGAATGTGTTTTGAGATGGTTAGTAAGGTATCTGCGTGCGTGAAAGTGTTTGTCGCAAATTTTGCATACAAATGTTTGCGTTGAATGGATCTGCAAATGGTTGTGGAGATCCATCTCACCTGTGAAGTCCTTGTTACAAAATGCGCAATTGAAGGTGAGAGTGGAATGAGTGAATGAATGAATGTAAGTGTTTTTTGAGAGCGCGAGTTGTCTCGAAGCATTGTTGGCAATGTTCACATTGCATCATTCGGTTAGTGTTGTGTTTTTTCAAATGTGCGTTCAGATATCTGTGCACTCTGAAGCTGCATTGAAAGTCCTGTGTGGAATGCGTGTGTTCAGAGGAACAACAACAAGAACATTTGTTTATATAGCACATTTTCATACAAACAGCTCAAAGTGCTTAGTGTTAGGAGGGTGTCTTTAAATGTTTTTCAGAAAGAGGAGAGTGGGTAGGTGACGTCACAGTGTGGCGAGCAAGTGGGTGTGCACGCTGTGTACACATACCAACAGAGTCAAAAGATGTCACCAGAAGGTAATCACATGGTTATTTGAGAGGCATGAGAACCTCGTAATGCCCATGATCCAAAGGAACGCTAAAGAGCATTGATATGAAGAGACGCTGGGCCGGATTGTGAACAGTCAACGTGCAGGTGCATGTGGCCTCTACGACAGACGAATATAAATGACGGCGTTTCTTCTGTGTCGTCGCGTCCAAGTTGGTGGGCGTGGCTCTGCGAGTTATCGTCGTATCCAATGGTCTAGGAGTGGACGTGGCTCCTTCCTACGTGCGCCATAGGTGTCTTACTTGTCGGCGGCTCAGTGAATACACGCCCCTTCCGGCGTGCTTTCCATTGTTGTCTTGCCTTAGTGAATTATATATATATATATATATATATATATATATATATATATATATATATATATATATATAATATGTAGGTAAAACGTAACAATAGGCTTCATGACAATAACTCCTGGAAAAATTTGAAATTAAGGTCAAAGCTGTCTTGTATAATAATGTACTCTCTTAAATTAAGACTACAGAATGTCAACAAAAGATCACAAAACAGTTAACTTTGTGAGCTGGAATGTTAAAGGTCTCAATCATGAATGAAAGAGAAAGAAAGTATTCTACCACCTAACAGGTCTAAACACTAAAGTAGATTTTTTTTTTTTTTTTGAGGAGGCAGACTTAGTAAGCAAGGATCAGGTCCAGCTGCACAGAGACTGGACTGCCTAAATATTCCATTCCAAATTTACAAAGTAAAATAGAGGTGTGGGAATTCTTATACATAGCACATCATCATTTGTAATATCAGATATTGAAGGAGGGATATGTGATAATCATGAGTAACTTAACTGTAAAGTCATTTTGATAAATATCTATGCACCAAACATGGATGATAGAGACTTCATTCAAATCTTATTTGCATCCATTCCCAATGTGAACATTCATAAAATTATAATGCCTGGTCACTGTGTTTTAAATCCAGACCTAGATAGGTCTCCTGCCACAGGGGGAAATGACATCTAACACTGCAAAAACAATTACATAGTTTGTAACTGATCACAACTTATCAGACCAATGTAAATTCCTAAACCAAAACTCAAGAACATATTCCTTCTACTCATCTGTGCATCACTGCTACTCAAGAACTGATTTCTTCATAGATAATTTCTTGCCCACGATTAAACCTTTTGCTATTGCAATCTCCGACCACGCCGATTTGATTATGGAGCTAAAATCACTATGCCTCACATACTCATCTTGCAGATGGCATCTTAACACACTTTTATTGGCAGGCAAGAACTGTACAGAATTTATATCTAAGCAAATAGATTTTTTTTTTTTTTTTTTAAAGAGACAAATACATTCTCTGAGGTTTCTGCAGGAATACTCTGGGAAACATTGAATGCTTTCTTAAGAGGTCAGATTATCTCATATCTGTCCCACAAAAATAAATCAGAAACTAAGATTTTTCAGAGCTAATCAGTGAAATTATCAGAATAGATCAAGAACATGTCAGCTGTCTGAATGAGGCACTTCATAGGAACAGACAGGCTCTGCATTCAGAACTAAACCTCTTAACAAAAGAAACAGAACTCATTTCTAAATCACAATATCCTTACTATGAACACAGGGAGAAGGCTAACAAGACTTTAGCTCACCAAAGCAGGAAGTTTGCAATGCAACTCCCAACACAGACGGAGACAAAATCATTGTCCATAAAAATATAATGCACACATTTAGAGATTATTATAAGGCCTAATATTCTACTCTGATTAAAGAAGACCCAACCTAAAGAATTTTTAAATGCATCACAGATACCACAACTAGATACTCTCAGTGCAGAAGAATTGAACAAACCTCTGGCACTATCAGAATTACTAGATGCTATGAACTCAGTTCAGACTGGGAAAGCAGAAGGCTCTGACGGTCACCCTGCTGAATTTTTGAAAAAAAATTCTCAATTAAAAGTTAGGTCTCCTTTTATTAGCAACATTTACAGAAGCTTGAGACAGTAAAATTCTACCTTAAAATTTACGGCATGCATTAATCATTGCATTTCCTAAGCAAAATAAGGACTTATTACAATGTACATCATGCAGACCAATCTCACTTCTGAATAAAGATGTTAAGATACTCTCCAAAGTCCTTGCCAGTAGGATTTGAAAAAGTTCTTCCTTCGATAATATCACAAGACCAAACTGGATTTATTAAAGGTAGACACTTAGCTTCCAATCTTTGTTGCCTGTTTAATGTAATATATTCACCCACAAAGTCTTAACACCCTGGAGATATCATCATTGGATGCAGAAAAAACATTTGATATGGTTGAATGGAACTACCTTTTCACCGCATTAGAAAAATTTGCGTTTGACCTGAACATATGTGCAAGGATTAAACTGCTGTATAACAGAAGCTTCAGTTTGCATTAACAATATTATAATCAGACTACTTCAAACTAGAAGGTGGTAGTAGGCAAGGAAACCCCTTGTTACCACTGCTTTTTGCAATCGCCTTAGAGCCACAGGCAGTTCATGCTTATGAAATAAAGAGGGATTATCCGAGAAGAAGGACTTGAAAAGAAAATTTCTCAATATGCAGATGACGTGGTACTGTATATATCCAATCCACAAAATACTAAGCCTGCAGTCCTAATAGCACTAACAGAATTTCAGAAGATTTCTGGTCTCGGAATTAAATTTGACTAAAAGTGTGCTCTTTGCAGTGAACTCTCCAGCACACAATTTTAGATTGGACACCTTCCCTTTTATCAGCGCAGATCAGTTTACATACTGAGTGGTAAAAAATCACAAGTAAACAAAGCTCTTTATCAACAAAATTTTATGTCCTTTTGCATAGAAAAAATTAAGAAAGACCAGCATAGATGGTCCATCCTTCATCTCACTTCAGCTGGAAGAATTAACATTGTCAAGATGCATCAACAACATTTGCTCAGACTACTTTAACTAGAACGTGGCACTAGACAAGGATGCGCCCCTTATCACCGCTGCTGTTTGTGATTGCCATTGAACCACTGGCAATACATTGTCGAAATAATGATCAGATAAAGGGGATTAGCAGAGAAGGACTGGAACAGAAAATCTCATTATACGCAGATGATATGGTATTGTATATATCGGACCCAGAAAATTCTATGTCTGCAGTCTTAACAGCACTCACAGAATTTCAAAAGATCTCTGGTCTCAGAATTAATCTGAATAAAAGTGTACTCTTTCCAGCGAATTCTCAAGCATATACCCTACTCTACCCATATACCCTACCTTTTGTCATTGCAGAACAGTTTAAATACCTAGGGGTAAACATCACAAGTAAACAAAGCTCTATCTAAACAAAATTTCACCTGCATAGAAAAAATTAAACAAGACTTGCATAGATGGTCAACCCTTCATCTCACACTAGCTGGAAGAATTAACACTGTTAAGATGAATATTCTTCCTAAGCTCCTTTTTTTATTTCAAAACATTCCAATATATTAATAAATAATTTTTTAGGCAATTAGATTCAACAATAACCTCATTTATTTGGAATTCAAAATATCCATGCATCAAAAGAGCGACCCTACTAAGACAAAAGGCAGAAGGCGGCATGGCTCTACCTAACTTCCAGTTTTATTACTGGGAGGCAAATATACAGGTGATAAGAACCTGGACACAAATAGAACATATACAGGCTTGGACCGCAATAGAAGTAAAATCCTGCAGTACTACTTCGTATTCCTTGCTCTGTGCTCCAATAAATACAGGTTATCGGCAATATACAAATAACCCAATTGTGCTCCCCTCACTTAGAAGCTTCTCCGTCTTAAAATGCTATCTACATTGGTTCCAGATTCTATCTGTGGCACCTCTGCAAGAGAACCACCTCTTTCAACCTTCGCAAACATATGCAGTTTTTAATATCTGAAAAAAATTTGGAATTAACTTGTCTATATAAAGATCTCTAAGCAACATCTTTGCATCCTATGAACAATTACATTCCAAATTTAACATTCCAGCTACACATTTCTTTCACTATCTTCAAATCAGGAACTTTGTTAAACAGAACCTTCCAGATTTTCCTCATCTTGCACCCTCATCCATGCTGGAAAAAATATTGCTCAATCTCAAGGACTTAGACACCATCTCTACAATATATAAAATCATTTTACAATCCCTCCCTTTCAAAGATCCAAGAGGACACTGGAAAAAAGATATCTCAATTAATATATCAGAAAAGGAGTGGAAAGTAGCAATGCAGAGAATACACTCGAGCTCCATATGTGCAAAGCATACAATTATTCAACTCAAAATTATATATCGAGCACATCTGTCTCGACTAAAACTCTCCAAAATGTTTGCAGGGCATGATCCAACTTGCGAACGTTGCAATTAAGTCCCAGCCTCACTGGGTCACATGTTTTGGTCCTGCACCAAATTAACATCATTCTGGACCAAAATTTTTAATTACCTTTCAGACAGCCTTGGACTCACAATCCCTCCTAACCCATTAACAGCTGTGTTTGGGGTTCTTCCAGAGGGGCTTACAGTGGAGAAAGAAACAAATTGTGATTGCATTCACTACACTTTTGGCATGGAGACCGATTCTGAAACTGCAAGAACCCAAACTCTCCTCTTTTAAGTCAGTGGGAAACCGATGTGTTATATTATTTGAAATTGGAAAAAATCAAATACTCAGAGGATCCGTACAGACTTTTTTCAAAACATGGCAGGAGCTAATCAGTAACATTTTAAAATAAGGTCATGAAGCACAGAGAATTTATTAATTTAGGTATGTTTACAAGCCTTAAGATTTTACGCTGTTTGGCTTGCTCTCTCTCTCAGGGGTGGAGATCAAGCGGTTCTTAACTCAATTTTTCTTTTTGTAAAAACTTGATTGCTTTGTATGGGTTGCAATAAAATTAATAAAATAAAAAAAAAAAACATTGTCAAGAATATGCTTCCTAAGCTTCTATTATTACTATTTCAAAGTATTCCAATATACATCAACAAATCATTTTTTGGACGTTAGATTCAATCATATCCTCATTTATTTGGAATTCAAAACATCCACGTGTCCAAAAGTTGACCATACAAAGACCTAAAGAAGAAGGTGGTATGGTTTTACCCAAATTTTTTTACAACTTTAATTACTGAGCAGTAAATATATAATATATAAAAACCTGGACATTGACACAAATGGATGAATACACACTTGCTTGGCCTGCAATAGAAATAAAATCCTGCAGCATTTCTCTATAGTTCTTGCTTTGTGCACCAGTAAATACATGATATTGTCAATATACTAATAACCCAATTGTGCTTCATTCACTCAGAATATGGAACCAATGCAGGAAGTATTTTAAGATACACAGGCTTTTATCTGTGGCACCTCTGTACTATAACCACCTTTTCCTTCCCTCTCATACGTACGCAGCTTTCAATGTTTGGAAAACATTTGGAATTAAATCACTTAGAGATCTGTACATAGACGTCATCTTCACATCCTATGAACAATTATACTCCAAATATAACCTTCCAGCAACGCATTTCTTTCACTATCTCCAAATTAGAAACTTTGTTAAACAAAATCTTTCCAACTTTCCTCACCTCCCACCTACTTCTTGGGTCATGGGGACTCAGACATCATCTCTGTAATATATAAAAACATCTTAGTCCCTCCCTTTCAAAGATGCTTGGGATCAAATTCTGCAAGCTTTATGGAGTTTCCCCAGTTTCTGTGTTGGTTTTTCTCCCTGTCAAAAATGGGCACAGAATGTTTTTGTATGCTCTTTGATGGGTAGGCACCTGGTCCAGGACGATTCTCACCTTTTATCCAGGGCTGCATAGGACTCATTGGTGAACACATAAGAAAATACTTTTAATATTTTGTATGAATCAATGTTTCAGGTACTCAGTAAAAGGTGATGGAGGAGCAAGCCACTAGAGAGGGGTATGCAAAAAAGTCATTGGTCATCTGGGTCCAGGCCATTCCTGTGGGAGTCCCCAAAGGAGAAGAAAAAAAAAAAAAGTCCTAGCAAGTGTTGTACACTAATCACTCTGCGGTTTTACAAGTCATTTGTCAAATAGGAAATTACAGTAGAGGCCTTCACAAGGCACTTCTCACAGAATGTTTTCATTTGGGACGGGGCAAAGAAAAAAATATTAAGTTTAAATTTTGGTGATTTCTCCGTAGTCTGTTCAAAACAAATCCACTGCTCAACAGCAAGGTCAAAAAGGTACACATTAAAAAGAAGATGTTATCAGGATTTGGATGAGGCTCCATCCATCCAAGGCTTTGTACTGGGGAGTTTTGCTGAACTATTAAATGTAACTTTGTTTGCTCAGATTTCAGGCATTCATTCAATTTCTGAGATTAGGTTTTTTATCGGAATAAGGAAGAGTTTAGTACATTGAGATTATTTGTTCTTGTCCAGTGTTTTTGGTTATTTTTCTGATTTTTTGGTGAGCTGTTGGTTTGTATTTACAAGGCAGTACAGTGGTTTATTACTTAATTATTCTAAGCTCTTTAATTAATACATTGTTATTATTTAATTAAATTTTTAAAAGTATTTTTCTTTCAAGGCTCCCCTTCCAGTCATAATTGGTGCAGTCATGACATCAGTTCTATGAGCTTATAATCAGCTTGACACAACTCAGGAAGGAAAGACAATAGTGTAGGGGGTCTGCAAAGTAGGTCCTGGGGGGGCCATAGTGGCTGTAGGTTTTTATTCCAACAGAGTTCTAAAACAGAAGTTAATTCACTTATTGCTGAAGCTACATTTTAAATATTTTAGTTGTCTTGCTTGTTAAGATACCCCACATTTAATTGCTTATTTTAGCTTTAAACAGCTGCATTACCTGTTTTTAATGGCTTCTTATTAGCAATAAGATGTAAATGACAAAATAATCAGCAAGTTCTCCATTTAATTTGTCTTAATTTGCACCTGTGTGTATTCATCGTGAACTAGCTGGTTTAATAAAATATCTGTAAGGAAGCTAAATAGAAAGAAGGACAGAGTTATTTATCCACTTCAGGCTACAAATTATATTTTATTTATTATATATATATATATATATATGGTCCTAGGAAATAAGGAAAAAAAAAAAAATTACAATACAGGTATAGGTCAATCCTCTTCACTTAAGCTTAACCGTTAGAGACGCTGCCCAACCATACAATGCCCTGTCACTCCAAATCAAGATGGCACACTATCAAGTATCAGTATGGCTTCCGGCACACAAGCAATATCCTATAATACCGCCACTAGAGACCATGGAATGAAGAACTGAGAATTGCACTTTTGTTCCTATCCTGACCTCTCTGCCTACAGTGCCCGAGTCAAGCAATTGCAAGAAGCTGCTATGTGCTGCAGGACAACTGGAGACACATGCAGAAATACAAATGAACAGTTGCATCTTTCCTTTGACTGAATTAGTATTGAATTCATTGACTTGTTTTATTATGCTATAATATGTACACTAAATAGTACAACTACAATATGTGCAGACTTCAAGGGTTGTACAGATATAAATTGAAATTAGATATAAGTGATTGAGTAGCAAAAGAAATTATTGCATTATGAACACACACACTCCTCAAGACCTATTAAACTTTTTTAAGTTTAAAGTTTCACAACGTTTGCTATAAAACATACTGCTTAAGTTATTTAAAGAAAGCAACAATTGTGTTAAAACAGCTGTTTGTTGGAATTCCTACAATAAACAGACTATGTTACATGTTTCAGCATACAGCGTAATCATTTTTTTTGTTCAAGGCACCAATGTTAATTAATCACTTCTCATCAAGAATGCAATATTGAACTTGACATATTGAAAAAATGAATTCAGCATGCCCAACTACTTCTGAAAAAAATAAATTTGTCAACTTTGACTCACATTTGCCACCAACTTTTAAATGAAGATTTCACAGAAACAGAACCAGTCTAAATTGTTTTTTTTTTCACTCCATTAGATTATATCATGGATTCTATTATCATGAATTTTATATTGTCTGTTGTTCAGATTTACTTCCTGTGTAACTAAGAGACCTTTATGAAGGACAAACATCATAGGACTATATTACATAGCACAAACCTAGACAACTACCCATAAAAAAGTCAAAAAAAAAACTTTTTAAATTTCATTATCCACATCAACTGAATTTGGCAGCTTATTCCAGACTTCCACTATGTTTTCTTTTTCTTCACTTCTTATAGTTTTCACACTTTAGGTGTAAGGACAGCATACATGGCAGGGACCCAACTCTTATTCTGTTTTCATAAATAAGCCCAATAAACCCAGTGTTAATAGGCCTTCCAGTAGGGACAGCCACTGACAATATTGAGACCTACTGGCCAATTCCTAATGCTCCAACACCGATATCCTACTTTCAATGTATTAAACGTTTCATACTAAAACACCCCCCACCCCAAATTAAAAAAGTAATTAATTTAATGCTTACATGAATGCATTTGCTATTATTAAAGACAAGCAAGCATACATGCATAATTACCTTATATTCAAAACACACATTTCATTAAAGATTAACTGCAGCTCCCAATTCAAATATAATGAAAACCCATTTGAAAATCTCAGCAGCATAAAGCAAGTGGTACATATATCAGGTTAGAACATTCCAGGAGTATTTAAATAAACAGTCATTTTTATCCATGCTAGGCCCATGAAAATTTATTTCTTTATTACATACACACACCATGAAAAATGTACTTGGTACAGACATACCTCTTCTTCAAGCAAATTTATTTGACTGATAAGAGACTGGTTGTCCTTTTCCTGCAAGTAAGATTACACATTTTAAAATATCTGCAAGAATATTCTTAAAGATTTAGGTTGGTTAAGTAGAATGAAACTAACCAAGGCCATTCTTCATTTTTAAATAACTACCAATGACATGCTTATGGAAGAAGGTTATGGACACTTTTAAACACTAAATATTTAAAGCTTTTAGCAATATGCAATAATTTGATTTTACAAAATGAAATCGGAGTAATAGAGAACACACACAGGGCATAATGCTTTTATGGTTTAACTGTCCAATACACAAAAATACCTTTACCCGCTGGAGGGGAAAAAAAAAAAAAACCCACAATGTAAGTAGCACAGAAAACTCTTCAGAGGTGTATAGATGGAAAAAAATGGTACATTTTATTTTATGCACATTTAATTGGACCAATTACATCTTTTATATAAACAAGTATAAATCCCATCCAAGTACATGTTGTAGGTCTAACACAAGAGTCTATATTGTCCGAGTCTGAACTGCTTAGAACATATAATCTACTGAATTACCAAAATTTCAATATTTTTTTTTCAGTATTTTTAAATTTTCCACCCCCTCCCTCAGAATATTAATTGCTTTAATGGAGACATTTTTTGATTTTGTAAACAAAAACTACAGCTATATTCACAATAAAATGCCTCATTAATGTGCTCATTGTCACATTGACCACAAGGCAGAGTCAGAAATTACAGAACAATAAAAGATAACCACACCATGTTCCAATGTAAACTTCAACTTAAGTTTAATCACCAAGTTAGATACTGATTACATTTCATTGGATAAGTATATATTTATAACAAACAAAACACCACTAGTGAATTCTGGGTTGGAGTCTCAACCCATTCATTACAGTATTGTGCGAGTCAAATATTTATATAAAAAAATCTTTTTATAAAGTATAAAAACGCCTGAAAACTATTAATGGAGCTTAGGTTACAGTTTAACATGATTTTTTTTTTCACAATATTAATACACAGATCAAATGTGTCTTACCAATTGTTTACTACGAGCAGCACTTTTGACTCTGTTCTCTTCTGCTTGGCTCAGGTTTACCTTCAGCTCCTCAAGTTCTTCTTTCAGTTCCTTCATTTTTGTTACAGCCTGCTGACCACTACAACACCACAAACAAAAGGGGTTCCAAATGCATCTATACACAAGACTAATATGATTTAGCAATGAATGAGTTCTGATAATGAACATATTTAACACTATACACAACAAAAGTCCAAAAACACTTATAAAATGCAACTGTTGCAAGTAACTAACAATTAACCCAGTTTTCATTATATTTTAGGTCTCGAGATTACAAGATGTTAAATTATCAATGGAAAATGTTTGATTTTTTTCTTTTTTTTTTATTTATACACACACACACACACACGGGAGGCAGTTGAAGGGGCTTAACTGGAACTAATATGCAGAACCAAGGGTTCATGAACTGTACTAATGCCCTTTCTCCCTTTTCCACAGACCACCAGAAGGAAAGCCCAGCTAAGACTCTGTCAACTTCTGCTGCTACATTATGCCCTCCTGGAGACCTCATTTCCAACTGGTGATCCCACTCCTTCCTGTCCTCCACCTATAAAACCCAAGCTTTCACTCTCCTATTCAGTCTGTATTGACCAAGTCTTGAATGACTACTTGTGGCTACCGTTTGCTGTTACTATATTATAGGGGGTGGACTCCCAAATCTTTTTGTTTTTGTCTTGTTCACAACACATATGTACACTGATAGAGTATCTATAATTCAAAATGCCAAGGACCATAAGTATTTTCAGATCTTGGGCTATTTGCATACACATAATTATGTATACAAAAAAGGTCACATGTAGCACTTTTGAACTGCTGTGCAGGAATTATTGTATCATCTACCATGCTTAGCAAATTTAAACTGCAGCATCTGTACCACCTAGCAGTGATTCATAGCGGATACTTAA
Source organism: Polypterus senegalus (assembly GCF_016835505.1). Classification (NCBI taxonomy): domain Eukaryota; kingdom Metazoa; phylum Chordata; class Cladistia; order Polypteriformes; family Polypteridae; genus Polypterus; species Polypterus senegalus. The sequence goes on from NC_053161.1 coordinate 107,445,360, forward strand.
CCTACATAGACAGACACACCCAATTTTAAAATTCTGTGAAAAGTACTGATGGGCTCAAATTCTACTTCCTGAATTTTCAGTATATACAGTAAATAAAATATATATACAATATATATTTTCAGCCTTTTACACACTCAATATCATTACAAAAATTGTAGAATTTTTTTTTTTTAATTCAAATAACTACAAAAACTGACAGACTTCTTAAAAAAAATCTTTATTTAATGAATATTAATTCGAACAGTGATATTCAAGGTTTCCTGCTGGAGATCTACAAAAAACATACTTCGCCTGCTAATAAAGAGAAGCCCTAGTTACACTGTACGAATCACATAATGTCAAAGAATGGGTCAAAATGTGTCAGTTTTAATGTATGAAACACAAAGTTTTTCTGGCTAATGAATTGCATGATGCATTAAAATTTGCTTAGAAAAGGGCACTTTAAGCAAAAATCAGTGCAGTTTTTCTTTGGTGCACTGTTGCAGCCCCAAAATCAAACAAACAATCTCCACCTCTCTTTGCAAATACATATACTAACAAAACCTTAAAAAGAGACTAAGGCCTCACTATACTAAAAAGTTTTAAAAGCTTAATAACACACATGCTAAAGTTCAATATTGAAAAGGACATTTATTCAAATTATGGTCTGTTTTTATTATGCCTTAAACCAACAGTGCAAATATCCACAGAAATTTGCACAAACAAACTACTTCATTTACAATATATTTGAAATTTCTACTGCAGTTTCCAGTTCAGCAAAAATTAAAAGACACTGTTTACTCCCAATAATGTATAGCAGTTTCTCAAAATACAACTAAATATAAATTAAATAAAAAACAGTCAATTTACATTAAAAATAAAAGCCCATTTAAATTTTAAGACCCCATTTGCAGGGAGAGTTTTCAACTCTTCCAGACCCCTAATGGATACAAAATATATACCTTCTTGCATGAGCACGGAGTTTCTCTATCTCTTCAACCAGTTTGTGATTTGCTTCTTCAGTTGTTTCCACAGCATGTTTCATCTTTCTCATCTCATCTAGCAGTTTTTGGTTATTGAACTGAAGATCAGCAACACAGTAAACCAAGTCAGAGGTCTCTCTAAAGTAAAAAAAAGAAAAAAAAAAAAATATATGAAACAACAACAGGGTCCTCATGTTGTGAAAATACACAAGAAACTTGAAGCAACTTCTTCATTCATACATATATACATACACACACACACACACATACACATACATACGTACGTATGCGCGCAAGTGAGCAGCATGTTGAACTAGACAAAAGCAAAACAAATACGGCAAACACTCTGCTGAGCCAAAGAATGCATCTTTCCACTGAAGACCATACTTATAAATAAACAAACAGTTGATATAACAAAAGCAGTGCAGTCACTTTTTAAAGTTAATATTGTAAACACACTTAGGGAGTCAAATGTGAAGACCAGGCAGAACAATTTCTAAGATTTAAATAGCATACAAAAAGTTCCAATTATTTGATACACAGCAAAAAGAACATGATTTTTACCTGTGAACTATATACTTCTGAATCTTCCAATATTCTAGTCAAATCTATAAATAGGTACAGTACATACATTGTTAAAACACTATAAAAATTACACTTACAAATCTCCTCTTGAGACTTCACCTCCAAATGCTTCTAAACTTCCAATGGTTACATTCAATGGTACAGATCTTGCTGCTTTGAACATATTTAAAGCATAAATAGTATTAAAAACATCCAAATTACGTTTGACATTAAGCAAGTTTACCAGGTCAATTTCTGATACCAACACATTGCTCAACTCTGAGCAAGTAATTTAAGCCAGCAAGTGTTCAAATTATTGAAAAATAGTATTTTCTCTCCTACACTGTAACTTTTTTGGTATGATGTATAAAATGGTATGATGTTTTGTTAAGTTTTCAATGGGATGAAACACCACTAGTGTATACAAATGTTCATTCAGTCTTGGTGAAATAGAAATTAATTCTTTCCCAGGCACTTCTGTTCTGCTATAAGAAAGGACCACTTATAAAATTTTTAACTCTTTTATAAAGGGACATCTCCTAGAGACAGCAAAAAAAAAAAAAAACATCACAGTATACAAAACTAAAGATCTGATATTTAGTCCATTATCAGGTTAATATGGATTTGTACAACATTTAGGCTTAACTTGAAAGCACACTTCATTGTTTATTTTTCATGAGCCTCTGTTCATTTTGTATAAAATCCTATGCCCAAATATACAAGTGAATAAATATTTGAAAGAAAAATTTAATTCAGAAGATAAAATTTAACTTTCATAAGTGGTTTTCTTTCATTTGTTTGAAGCTATCATTGTGTCCTAAATGTGAGGAAGATTAACTGGTGGCTTATTATAAAAAGTCTTTAATTTACTTATAGTATACTGAACAGGCATTTGTGTTTTTTTACTACTCACTTTAATTAACATCAATATTTCTTGAACAGATTTAACTCCCAGTCCTCTTGTACAAATCCATTTAATCTAAACTGCCTCATTTTTGTTATCTTGGAGACACGAAGAATGCCAGGAAAAATACAAGTGGACACTGGGAGTGCTTCCTGGTTTTTGTAAATATTTTTCAGCAAATTGATCAACACTTTAAATTTGACATTACTCTGCATTTTCCTTTCAGTATTACTATTGAAATACAGATAATTTGTGCACTTCTGGGTTTTTTTTAATTCTAGATTTTTGTGTCCAACTTTTATCCAGGTCAAAGCTACTTAAGGATACTTTGTGTGTCAAACATTGGAATGCTAAGAGTATTTTTCACTGATTATCACCAGACTAAATATCCAAGTGGGAGAGAGGAAAAAAAAAAAACACAGTTAATAAACACAGGAAACAACTAATTCCATTAAGATTTCACCAAATTGCAATGTCAAATCTAAAAAGTGCTTGATGCAAACAATACAAAAGTCAAGGTTTTACTTATTTCACACAAGTTCAGAATATTTTATTCCTCAAGAGATTCATATTTGATTAGTATTTCTTTTCATTTATAAACCCAAGCTTACCATACATTTCTCTTTTAAACCAATTTATACTAAATATGTAATTAAAAAACAAACATACATTTGACTCTTACAAATTATATGGAACAAAATTAATAGGCGTTTTCCAAGAAAGTCGAGTGGAATCTGTAGTGCAATGGACGCTAATTTGGAAATTGTCCATTCAAATGTGGCTTTCTAAGCTGATAAAGCACAAACACCTAAGTACAAAAGACTAGTGACAAATCTAGGACAATGCTTACCATTTATGTTATGTGATTCCTAAAGTAAAACTACACCATGAAGACAAATAGCAAATATATGAGTACCAGTATCTAGCACACAGAATCAATTTCCTTACAGAACTGTTTCTATTGTGAACACTGTCAATATGCTATTGGGGTGGTTTTGTAAAGAGTATGTAATAATGGAAGAAAACTCATGGAAAAATGCTGAAGTCTTCAAGATACATTTGGGAAAAGATCTATTTTACCAAAGCACAATAACAAAAAGCCATACATGTGTGGCTTACACATATGTATAAAAAAAAAAAAAAAACAGAAACTTCAAACTAAAAATACAGAAACTGCAAACTTAAAGTATTTTTTCCAAAAAGAATGGAAGAAAATTAGTGTGCAAAGTTGGGTGCATGGTTAACATTGTGAACAAAAATGTCTGTTGCAAATATTTACTCAGACAGAAGCATTTTCCCACTATTAAAAAAAGTATTGGTTTATTTGCAATAATTACTGCACTATTGCACAAAAGTATTACAATATTACAGAAAAGATATCGCCTGTTATGATCAGTATCATTGTGCATGTGCATGCTCTGGACTTAATGTAACAGCAAGTGAGAGATTAAGGATGTGCATATGTGCAATCATGTGACAAGAACTAAACAAAAGTCAACGTTTGTATACATTTAATCACGCATGTGCTGAATGGTAAATTTAATTCTCAAAGTTTAGGGACATGGGGAAGTTCTGCCAGTTAACTGCAAGCTACGGGCATGTTTAACTTCTCTCCACGTGTGTGCACAAGGTTATCAGAAGTAACAGACAAGATATTTGAATACTGCAAATGTGTTGGGAATTTTTCCCCAATTAACAAAAAATGTTTAGTTAGTCATTTGCTCTGAAGTAAATGACATCCATCCTTTTTTTATTCCCAAACAGTGTCCTTGAACATTCAAGGTGTGAACACTAGTCACTGTGCCACCAGATCATTCCATTTCAAAATATCTATAGCAAACAACTAGATTAATAGGTTTCTGTTAGTAGATTGCACGCAGGCTGCTCTTTTATGCTTGGCAGTGCGATTTTGCAATGCAAAAAACCACCGAGCAGTCAAACATGTTTCCTTCTTGTTCTACTCCCAGAGTGTCAGCAATAACCATTAAAAAGTGCAGATTAAAAATTTTCCCATCAGCACATGCAGGATTAAATGTATACTTATTTCTTTTGTTTAGTTGTTGTCATTTGATTGCATACTATGCACACACTTAATCTGTTCCTCACTAGCATTCACAGGATGATGACACACGTACAGTCCAACGGACCACACAAGGCAATATTGCTTCTCGAAATGACACAATTTTTCAAAATAATTTGTGTTAAGTGGTGGTAATAAGCTTCTGTACACTCCAAAGATATGAATAACATGGAATAATTGTGTAAATAACAGCATAATTTTTCATATTCAAAATAAGTGTCCTTTTTTAAATAATTGGTCCATTATTTCCAAATTCAGTATCTTAATCTTGAAACATTATACACCTAATTTTACAAAACAAAATGTCAGATTTAGTTGCCTGGATTTGGGCTATAGATACAGATCCAAAAACATAAAACTCTGGATAAACCAGACTGATTACAGTTTGTCTTAATTATTAAATGCTTGTTAAAAAGAGTCACATTAAATACAATGTAATAGGCAAGCTCTATAGTCTACAGTAATATTTATTGTAAAATTTTAAATTTATATTTAATATCAATTTAATTTTAAGTTTTAAAACAGTTCAGTTTTGTTTTTTGTTTTTTTCTTTGTAACAAACATTTTCAGGCCCAAACTGCAAACACAAATTCTATACAGAGTTTAAGGCTCCTACCTGGTAGCAGATTTTCTCTCAATATTTGGGAGGACTCTCCAGTTGTGCTTGCTGCTAGACTTGTGTTTCTGCAAGACACAAAAATAAATAATCAAAACATTTCTGCAAGGCTTAAATCCAAGCTGTATAGCTCCTCATGTCACAAATAAACCACTCTGGAAAAAACATTATACACACAGCTCTGTAAAGAAACTTGTATGTAATGTTTGACAATTTTTTTTTTAACCATTACCGCCCAAAAAAAAAAATTAGTAAACATTTAGAAATACAAGAGAAGGATGCAATAAAGAAAAAAATCTGAACAAATCTCTCAACTGTCCTACATAACACTACAAATGGCATGCATCCCTACAAAGTGTGCAATTAGGTCCATGACAAAGTAACCAATTTAATAGAACAAATTTACTTGGAACAGAAAGTCAACCAAAAGTGAGGCAAAAAACAAACTGCCCAACCTCTCAAATTTGAAACTGCATAAGGAAAATCAACAAGATACTAATTTATATATGTTAAGGAAAATTTCCTAATAGAAATACCTACTGCAAGGAAAAAAAATTTCTATAAAGAAAAGGTAGTGGAAACATATTTAACAAAGGGCAAATGTTGAAAGAAAAAGAACGCACAAATATATACAGATTGCTTCGAAAAGCAAGTCAAATCTTTGTGACCAAAGCAAACCAACTGCTCAGCCTTTCCTTGGATATTATAAAAATTACAGTACAGGTGAATGTGCATAACAATTCAGGAGCAATATTCACAAGTCTGTTCAGGTTTTTCTGTGGATGCTCTACTATCTCCAGTACCCCCAACACGAGATCCAAAATACATGCTAGTTAACCAGGACTTCTGCATATCAGGTGTGAATGTGTGTGTATTCACATGTACATATACCCTAGGACAGGCTAGGTGAACTTCAGCCTTGACCAAGAGGATATCCCAGGATAGGCCTGATCTGAAATAGAAGAATGGGTTAGATAATCAGTATTGAAAGGCAAACCTTTACTTAAGGTAAAACTCATCTATGATGGAGGATTGCAGGAATTGTCAGGTAGAGAGGTCCTTTCAATGGGATTGGCTGTCTCAGTTGTGGAATGGCCAATAGGGGGATGCAGCTTGATGGCCAAGGTCTCCAGGACTCTGAACAAATCCAAATTGTATTATGCGATATCCTCTACTGTTACCTTCTGCTCTGTATTTGTAATATTTCTATTGCACTATTATATTGAGGATTACTTGTATTCTGTGTATTGTATTGAACACCGTTTGACACTAACTGCACACCCAACCTACCTGGAAAAGTGCCTCTCTTTGAACTGCCTTTCCCAAGGTTTCTTCTATCCCATACAAGGGTTTTTAGGAGTTTTTCCCTTGGCGTCTTAGGGAGTCAAAGCGGGGGTGGTTTGTCAAAAGACGGGGCCTGTCAAAACCCATTACGGCACTTCTTGGGTGATTTTGGACTATACAAAAATTGTAATTGTAAGGCGATGAAAAAATCAAAAAACAAATACAGTGTTGCCAGCTTTGTCCAGGAGAGAATATGCCTTGTGGAACAGATACTGTAGATAATTGCATCCTCCACCCCAATCTTTGTCTTGACAGGTAAACTGTAGTGGGTCCAGGTGGTCTACCAAAAGAGGACTCACAGTCCAGGACCAGCCTCTCAAAAGTCTAAAAGATGAGAGTAAGTGCCACTAATCTGTAGTCATTAGGTGAAGAGATGCCAGACTTCTTTGGAAGAGAAGCAATGCAGGATATTTTCCCAGCAGCAGTGGCACTTTCTGAAGCCTTATGGACAGAGTGAACAGGTGACAAAGGACACCCCAAAGTTGATCAGAACAATTCATAACAACTCAAGTATTGACTATCTGGTCCCGCAGCTTTTCTAATGCGTAGCTTCCTCAGTTATCTTCTTACTTGGTCTTCAGTTATGGAGAGTCCACACTACATAAAGGATAATGTAATTTATATCCCTGGGCAAAGAATGTGGATGGATTCTGACAGCCACAATTTCAAAGATTGAAATGCAAACTGTAGTTTTGCAATATGCTCCTTTTCACACCATTCCTCATTCACACAGATGACCAATTAATCTCCTGTCTTTCCCCCACATCCCACTTTGTTACTGTCTCCATGAATTAATGAGAGAGAGAGAGAGAGACTAAATCCACCAACCATTAAAACAGCAGGTATATTAGGTTTAAGCCAGCACTCCGTAAAGCAGAAAATGTCACTGTGATTGTATGCTCCATGGCTTGCTTTAAGTGCAGAAGTTCATTCAGCGTATTTGGCAGCAATAAAACATTTCACATTACCATAGACTGTAGACCAGTTCTAAATTCTTTTTGCTTTGTTTTTTTACACAAAACAGACAAGACAGAGTAACAAACACAGAAGAAGGTGGCAGTTTATTGGTTATATAGAGTTCAGAATTTATCTTACAGATAAACAATATTTCAATAGCATGCCATTAAATATAATGTCCAGTGCTGTGGGGAGTTGCATGCTGTTGCTGCAGGTTCAGGTGGAGTTATCTTCTTGTATCAAAGTGCACGTTGTTTTTTTTGCCACATGATCATTTGTCTGTGGTGTGGGATCAAGTTGCCTTCCCTAGCTCACTGTTTTGCTCTGTCATGTCCACTACAGTTTCACTGGAAAAAACGTTACTATTTCTGGCACAACAGTGTAGGGTACTGATCAGGTCTGACAGACTGCTACATCATTTTTTTTGAAAAGTCATGTTTTGCCTATGCCAGTAAATTCGGCCAACTTTAATCAACATCAACCGCAGCTGGGACAAAGTATAATTTACAGAATTTATATAAATTCAGTAAATTATGTATATACAGTACTTACTGTATAAGCAGGATACATTATTGCCAATAATTTAATAAGGCTATTTTTTTTTTTTTTTTTTAAAAGACATTTGCCAAATGATTACCCTTTGTTCCTGCAGTCCTCAATCCACTCCTTCATTATAGCACGATAAGTGTCAAGGTCAATAGAGATGTCCCTATGCTCTGGGTCCAGCATGTTGCATAGCTCCTCCAGACCACTGTCCTCAGATCCTCGGCTGGTTGTATGACGAAGATAATCCACAATTCTGGACACAACGACCTTTCCTACAAGATAAAAAAAAAAAGAAATTTATTATCTTCTTAACCCATTTATTCGGGGCAGTATTGTGTGGCAGCTGGAACCTATCAGAGCAAATATTTGGAACAAGGCAAGTATACCACCTAGACAGTGTTCTAACTTACTGCAGAGTGAACACACACCCACCTAACAGGGGCAAATTTAGCATTACTCGTCCATCTAATTTGCAAATCTTTGGACTGTGGGAAGAAAACAGGGAACTTGGAGGAAACTCCTATAGACACCAAGAGAACATGGAAATTCTGTATTGTAAATATCTAAGGAATAATCAAAACAGGTTGATGGCAGGATTGGCACTCCAGCCATTGTAGGAAAACCTCACACTGTTCCAGTGTGGTGCTGAGGGGTTTCCTGTTGCACAGCTGTACTCTGGTCCCAATCTAGGTGGTTCATCATGTGGCGAGTGCGGCAACATGTAATCAGCACATGCTCCCAACCCCTCCCTCTCTCTCATTCCCTTTCACTCAAAGTCAAACATCCATCCATCCATCCATTTTCCAACCCGCTGAATCCGAACACAGGGTCGCAGGGGTCTGCTGGAGCCAATCCCAGCTGGCACAAGGCAGGAACCAATCCTGGGCAGGGTGCCAACCCACCGCAGGACACACACAAACATACACACACACCAAGCACACACAAGGGACAATTTAGAATCGCCAATCCACCTAACCTGCATGTCTGTGGACTGTGGGAGGAAACCAGAGCGGCTGGAGGAAACCCACACAGACACGGGGAGAACATGCAAACTCTACGCAGGGAGGACCCGGGAAGTGAACCCGGGTCTCCTAACTGCGAGGCAGCAGCGCTACCACTGCGCCACCATGCCGCCCAAGTCAAACATGAAAGTGAAAAAAGAATCAAAATTTTAATGACACTTTGAAATATTTTCAGATTTTTTTTTTTTAAAGAAACTATCAAGTTCATAAACCTGTTAATGATTATGATGCATACATTACCAAATAGCAAGGCATATAGTACTACATGGTGATCCAGATCTAATTATGTAATTTTCATTAGGCTATAACTTAAGTTTATTAACATAGAGAATTTACAAAAAGTTATTTTTGTTGCGGATAGATGGCAGCACCTGCCCTGCATTCCAAAATGGCGGGGAGATGGAGGTCAGTTGAACAGCAATTCTTTTGTCTTTTATTGTTTTCCTGCATTGCATTAAAAGTTGCATAATTAGATCTGGACCACCCTATACGATTGCATCAGAGATTAAATATCCTTACGATATGAAAGACTTGTCAAACACACAGGGTTTCATTAGCAATGGAGGTTTTAAATACTTAGTGAAAGGCAATGTATGCTACTTTGTAGTCCATCTCTTAACACTCCCATCAGTTTTGAATTTACAGGAAATTCATACTATTTGGAATGACACGATCATTTTTAAAATTTCATGGTTAAAAACTTACATTTGTTTTATTTTTCATGAAACAAAACCACCAGAGTTCTCCAATATAACAGAAACACCAATCTTTGAATAAATTGCTAAAGACCTATTTGACATTAAACAAATCTTTCAAGTGGCTTACATGAAAACTTACAGTAAAACCTGGTAAATATGCTCTATTGTTTCCTACCACATGTGAGCTGGTGACTCTCTCGGCATTCACTCCCGAGTCACAAAAAATCTCAAGCTGGCTTCTCATTTGAAAAACTCCCTGAACATTAAGTGGCGATATTGCCTTTTCTGTACACTAAGGCATGGACACAGTAAACGGGTGTTATGGGTCAATGTGTAAATAAGAATATTATAAGTATCCATCCATCATCCAACCCACTATATCCTAACTACAGGGTCATGGGGGTCTGCTGGAGCCAATCCCAGCCAACACAGGGTGCAAGGCAGGAAACAAACCCCGGGCAGGACGCAAGCCCACCACAGAATATTATAAGTATGTTGCACCAAATTTTGTGGTTAAATTAACTGACTAGCCCAATATAAAGGACTGAAATTAGGTATGTGCGTTTATGGTTGTTATGGTGTATAAAATCTGTACATTTTGGTTTCCATTATATTTTGTTCGAGACAAGACAAGAGATGAACTAAAATCAAAGCAGGCAATTCTTCCCTTACAACTCACTTTTAAAATAGCTGTTTCAGCATTGAAAGGAAGACATGCCGGTGGCTCAATTACGGTACTTTATAACCTGGGAAAGGAAGACCGAGTGAACACGTCAGGCTATTGATTGCTTTATGGATGGACATCTGGGACAATTATTTGGTTTACAGCCTAGGAAAGGGAAGATCGACGGACACCTCGGAGAACATTAAAGGTTTTGTTGTTTGGGAAAACAGACAGTGAATTAATTCAATCAATCATATTGACAGCCAGCCAACCAGGTGCATGTGTTGTAAAACCAAGGCATGACATTTCATAATAAATGTGCCTTGGTTTGAAAGCAACGTCAGAAGAAGAAGAAAAAGCAAAGAAGGAGGAGAAGAAGTACAGAAGGAGAAGAGGAGGAACGGACGAAGATGGCACTGGTCATCAGAAAGGCATCATGAACATCGATTGCTAAATAAATACCATGCTGCTTTTAACTTTCTATTCTTTGTCTTAATGTCTAGAGTGATTGAAGTAATAAGTTAGATTTCTTTGATCACCTAGGTGTAGCCGGATTTTTGCCATTATTTCTGTGCTGCGGGTTTTATTTTGGCTGCAAGTGAGGTGCTCCACTCAATAGTTGGGGAACAGTACGAAAAGAAGTTATTCTTGGCTGATAAATGGTCTATAGTCAAGAGTCCAGAGTCTTTGTATGTTTAAATGTATTCTTGTAGACGAAAATAAAATTTAGGTCTAAGATATCATTAAAACATTGTATGTTGTTCGTGTCGATAATAAGCAAGTCTATTGAAGTGCTGAGTGACAGACTGTGTTATTCCTAAAGCACTTGTGTGGTTTAAAGTGCTGGAGGTTAATCAGTGTTTGTGTGTCATTCATAGGGCACTGTTGTTAGGGTCTGTGTGTATGCGTATAGCTATGTATGTATGTGTTCATCTTAAAGTGCAACACTAGACAACCCGATAACGAACTGGACGAGAACACTTACCCTTGAGAAAACAGGTAGAGGGAAATACTACAATAATACAATGGTTAAAGTGGGCTGCTTTGGTAAGATAAGCATGACGTCAACATCAGCTCAGGCAACCTGCCAGGCTGACTAGTCGGTAAAGATACACCTTTATAAGAAGCCCACAGAAACTTACACTTAACTTGCAGACATCTGGTATGAACTTTTCAACTTAGTTTTAGAAAATTAGTATGGACAGTGAAGGAAAAAATTAACCTCATCCACAGACCGTGGATATGGTCATTTCGTCTCCTACCCAAGGAGAAAACCGAAGGATAAAAACTCTTCTCATGGTATGTTGGTTAAAATTCTTCTAACGGAGCAAGATAAGATGCCAAGATACTAGTGTACAGTAAATTATCCCAAAACCATATTACACAAAAAAGCAGATGTCTGAAGATGTGCCTGACAAGGAGGGAAAGAGATTGTTCTGGCTGTCAACAAGAGAGATGTGTGCAATCTAATATTTATTCTAGATGCATAGTGTTCAACAAAATATTAAGGATGAGGTTATTTCATCTAAAGTTAACTGCAGTTTATCATCTAAAAATATAAATGAAATGTTCTAATCTTAATGCTGTCTTAGATCATGTAGAGGTGAGTGCTGATGTGAATACTGGTATACCTTTGAAGATTTATAGAGCTGTGATAAAGGCAAAATGTACTGCAGGTACTCTGTCTACAGTATATAGTAAGAAAGGTTTGGAAAGCTAACCAGGTTTCTTCTAACAAGGTCTTTAATTTGCATGTAATAAAATTGCTTGGTAAATAATTACATATACAGTACAAAGTACTTATGGCAAAGTTGTACAAAGGGTACCAAGACACTGCCACTAACAAATCTCAAACTCACATAAAAAGTGACAAAATAGAGTTCCTCAACACAGCTAACCCAAGAGGTACACGTTCACTTCAGTCTGACTACAATAATTTTCTCATTTATCTTTGCAACCCAGTTGTATTACTGAAAATATGATAAATATCCTGCTACACTCTGCTCTAGGATTTCTAAAGAAATAATTTTGTCCTTGGCCTTGACAAAATTACAATTCCAAGAATTTATCTTGAGGATTCACCAATATAAAGTACAACACTGTGCAAAAGCATGAGGCACCATGGATTTTTATATACAGTACATTTCTCTTAGATGTTAATTATTTTTTTCTTCTACACTACTGTCAGTAGAAATGATTAAACTTGCAATTTCCAAGCATTCATTTTACAAAATGTAAATGACTATTTTTTTCTTTAAAAAAGAGCACTTTTCAGTTATAAAAATGATGAGTTTGTAGATACATAACCCAGTGCACGATAAACGGTAACAAACAGATGCCACTGATTAACAACATAAGTTGATTGAACGAAACTGATTAACTGAAACAGATATGGTTTAGAAAAAATAAAACTGGTAAAGGACAGCTAAGCGAAAAAAGTAATAGTGTGGCAGATGCGAGATTAAACTTCAGAACTTCAGTTTTTGCAACATGGGAATGAGTAAGCACATCAACAAGGCACAAGGTCATAATTTTGAATCGGCAAGGTGTCTCCCAGGCAGACATTTCATGACAGTCACAAATTAAGATGTTCTGAAGAGGCAAGGAAAAGGTTAGGGCTTAAGACCAAAAACAGAGTGCAACAGATGAGGGAAATATCAACCTAATATCCCTTCAGAAGAAATTCAGCTCTGAACTCACAGAACCCACTGCAACCCAAGTATTCCCCTATACAGTCCAGAGAATTTTTGTCAAAAGTGGTTTGAATAAGAGTTACAAAAAACATTCCTCTGAAGTAGGTGCAAAGCAAAGAGACTTGCCTATTTGCAAAAACACAAGAACTAGAGTGCTGAATAACAGCAAAAAGTGCTCTGGAAAAACAAGTCAAAATTTCACATTTTTTCCTCAAACATGATAACATTTGTCTATAGAAGAGCAGTAAATGGATAATTATCTGCAGTCTCGAGTTGTGCAATGCAGACATTTTCTGCAGGTCTGGGGTAGCATTTCCGTAAATGCAGTTGGTGATCTGGTCATAATTAATGGAATGCTCAATTTTGAGAAGTGCAAGTGATTCTTATCCATCAAGGAAGTATCCGATCACTCATATCTTAATTCAGAAGAATTACAACTATAAACAAGATCATAAAGAATGTTCTTGGTCAAAAAGAAGAACGGGGAGTTCTGTAACAGATGTTACAGTGTGCACAGAGTTCTGATCTTAATTTAGGCTGTCTGAAATTACATGGAGACAAAAAACAAGCAAGACTGCCAAAGTATGCAGAAGAACATGTGCACATAACATGCTTAGAACAACCAACCAGTTAAATTTCCCCATAAAACTGCACAACAGTGTACCAAGGATAACTGCTCTAGCCTTATACTGCTGTGTACAGCAAATTGATATTTTACATTTTTCGTTGAGATTTTCACTTTTCATAATCATTTTACATGTACATTAATTTTGCATAGTACTGCCATAAATAAATTTTAACACATACACACACCAGCTAATGAGGAGTTAATTAAAATCTTTAAAATATTGTGTGCTAATGATTTCAAAGTCCAGACTTCCACCAGACCTGTGACAGCTTTAACTGGTTAAAAGTAAAAGGATCAACCCGGAGAAGTCAAGTGGCTTTATTCTCATAAAACTATTAGAGTGCTGGATAATGAACTATGGCAATGGATTTGAAACCACAATGCTGTCAGTTCAGTCCTTCTATCTAACTCATTGTGATCCTAAGCAATGTTAATTAACCTGCACGTCCTTTATGGAAAAGGCTGTATCAGCTATCTGCATGCATGACAGTGTGTTATGAAATCCTTGTATATCCATTTTCTAAATATGTTTTTAATAAAAATCAAGACAAAATTTTTGTGACAGTGAATAATGTTAACAAGATCAATACTCTTCACAGGACAATGCCACAACATTCACTTTTTTACAAAGAGAACCATTTAAAATTGATTAACTGCTCTGTATATCCCCAATTTAACTTTCAAATTATCATCACTGTAAACCAAATAAGATGCAGGCAGTCAGGAGCAAAAAAAAAAAAAAAACATCCTTTTGCTACTAAACACCTTGTGTGTGGAAAACAGTAAATGTTACCCACCTCTGCGCCGAGTGTCACAAGCATGAAAAATGGTATCAAGAAGATCCTCTTCTGAAATTAAGCTTACTTCAGTAGAGCCATCAATTCTGCTCTCAGTTCTTGTTCTAGAAGCTGGATAGAAACCCAAATTCATTTTGGCAATATAAGCACTTTAACTAGTAACAAGAAGTCATTTAACTTTGAGCGGCTACACAATAAAAATCAGAAAAAATAAATAAAAAAAATAAAAATCATCTTAAGACACCTGAAGCATTATGGTTATAAATGGTTTAGAAGCCACTTATAACAAATCATTTTGCAATAATTTGAAGCCATCAAATACATTTAACAGAATTTAAGAAAAGAGACATTAATAAATGAAAAACAAACTGTGTAAACATGTCTTATGTACCACTAACAGGAAATGACAAATGATAAACTATCAGTCCTGTTAAACATAGTCCAGCCCTAGGGTAACCATTCGACTTCTCAGATTACACGATTGTGTAATTAGAACATTATTTCCATTAATAAGTGCACTACTGTGTATGTGCAGTGTTCTTTTGAATTTTGATTGAGAAAAAATGTACAACTGTGCAATATTAGACTTGGTTGGACAAGTTATCAATACAAAAAGCATACTCTGATAAATAACTCAAAAGGATATTCTTGGAACAAATTACTATCTACTAGAAGATATGATGATACACATCATTCCAAACTTTGCATACAATGATCATGCTTTTCTACTAGTCATGAGAGGTAAAAATTTAAGGCTTCATTCCAACATTGTATGAAACATTTCAATAAATACAATATACAGTATGCTTCCCACATGCAGTTGATCTCAGGATTTTTTTAATTACTATTCTGAAAAGCAACGAAGTATTACCTAATTTGTGGATAATGAACATTTGCCACATTTTCATAAGGGATTCCTCCAACATTTCAAAGATGTTTGCAAAGTGAATTAAAGACTATATGACTACATCTAGTCATACTGAACCTATCAGTGAGTTTCCAATGGACAAGCATCTTGTGTACGTCTAGTTTATGCCCTGAATGTTATTGCTGGGGTAGGCCATAGTTAAAGAAAATGGATAAACAGTTTGAGATTTTTCTGTAGCTGATGCAAATTCTTAACAAAAAACATTTATAATTAAGACGTAAATCTTAACTCACTGAAAAACTATCCTTCATACATTTATTTAGCAGCCATGAGTCTCTTCTTTTAATGACCATGAGGCAGAGCAACAGCTTTTTTTAAATGTGCACATCTGAAACAATGAAACTTTCTTACCTGTATCTTCTCCTAGGGAAAGCCTTTTAACAACAAAAGACTGGCGGGATTTTTGTGAATGTACACGAGAGCTCACGTTACAAAGCATTGGACTTCCCAAATTATCCACTTTATCGAAAAATATACTTTTGCACTCTGCATTGTTGCCGATGGAAGACTGTTGGAAAGTGAAGCAACTCTCCCTGGGCAGGTTGGCAGGAGTAGAACAACTGCGTGTCCAGGGCCAAGGAAGTGTTGACTGGTCAGCTTTCATACTAGAGATGGTATAGGTGGCATTAGCAGGAGACCGGCTATCTATACTCCACTGAAGGCAAGATGATTTGTCTGGCGTTTCCCTGTAGTTTAATTTGTCACAATCAGGGCTTGAAAAGAATAGCAAGTCCTTTTCATCTTTTATAGTCCTGTTCTTGAGTATCACTTCCAAGTTTTTCTTTAGATTAGTCTGTGGGCTATCAAAGTTACGAGATAGGAATTTTGGGATCTGCAATGTTGGATTAGCCTCCTGATCCAGTCTTTGAATTGTCTGGATTTTTCTGCATATGCTGTCTACTGGGTTGTGTCGCTTCTGACTTGATCCATTTTCCACTGCCATATTCATCATCTCAACATGTGCAACATTAAATATTTGAACTTTGTGCACTTTTCCTGTACTCTTCTGCAAAAAGAGTAATAAACCACTGATCAGAAAATAAAATTGTCAGGATTACAACTATGAATTACAAATCATTAATTTACATTTATATGGACATACCTATATAATAAGAAATATTAAATATTTTGAACTATGTCAAACAACAGAACGTAGTCTTACTTGCTTTTTATGTAAAGACTAGCAAAATACCCGCGCTTTGCAGCAGAGTAGTGTGTTATCAAGGATTTGATTATCATTATTTCTTTCAATCAGGTTCGTATTTGGAGGATGTGTTGTGTTCAAGTTACATTCCGTGTTTGTCAACCGTTGTAAAGATAACAGGTTTCATTCATCGAAGTGTTCACTACCCAAATCGGTACTCGTGAATCTAAGATGTTTAACAGGCATTCCTGGTATCACTTTGTGGATTTGCCTGCGAATATTTAGCGGCAGCGTGTCTATGAATTTTCTTTAAACTTAAGCTTTACACATTGCTTTCCTATTGATATGTGTACAAAGGCTTGTTCAGCTTCAGAGGGTTGTTCCTTTCTTACTGCATTAATAAACAGCTCATCTTCCTCTTTATCTGAGACATCACACACTGCATGCATGGGTTTACCTTTCCCAGTCCTGCAAACTTTAGTGAAGTGGTTCAATTTGCCACATTTTCTTACACTGTCTTCCTTTAGCTGGACATTGACTTTTTCCACTGTGTGCTTTGTTTCTGCAGTAGCTGCACTTATGAATATGCTTGTATGCGTCACTCGCTTCATATTCTTTTGCTGCCTTCTCAATTGTGTAATGCGTTTTTTGTTCAGCGCTCTTTGGAGCTCTTGCTTGTTGTCTGCGTACTGCGTTTACAGTCAGTTCACGTGAGCCGCTCGGAGTACTGGCATCGAAGGTTCTCAGCTGTGCTTGTGCTATCTTGTGCGATCTTGCGATGTCCACGGCTTTATTTAATGTTAGCTCAGACCCGGCACTTAAGTTTCTCTTGCACTTTCCCCGAGTTTGTACCAAACATTATTCTATCCCTGACCATCTCATCGTCGTTTACATAAGCACAGTCCTTCACCAGCAATTTTAACTCCGTTACAAAGTGATCAAAAGTCTCGTTTATACCCTGCGTCTTCTCATTAAACTTGTATCTCGCGAATATCGTATTCCTCTTAGGCATGACAAACGCCTCAAAACGGTCATAAGTTTTCAGTACCTTGGCTTCCTCATAAGTGCAGCTACTGCAGAAACAAAGCACACGGTGGAAAAAGTCAATGTCCTGCTAAAGGAAGACAGTGTAAAAAAAACCCATGCATGCAGTGTGTCACGTCTCAGATAAAGAGGAAGACGAGCTGTTTATTGATGCAGTAAGAAACAAATCGATGAATGAAACCTGTCATCTTTACAACGATTGACAAACACAGAATGTAAGTTGAACACAACACATCCTACAAATACGAACCTGATTTAAAGAAATAATAATAATCAAATCCTTGATGACAGCAACACTCATAACACTCACAAAACAATTACTGTATATTGACAGTCATGTTACGTTATTTTCACAATGTTTCCTTTTCTTTTTCATTACTTCTTTAACACACTACTTCTCCGCTGAGAAGCACGGGCATTTTGCTAGCCTACTATATAATAAAAACACCAAGGTCTGTGTGTCCAGTTCCTTAAAGCAATTAGTTTGGTCAATCAGGCTTTTTTTTTTCCAATTGGTCGGTTTGGCTTTGGTGACGCACGAGAAGAGGAAGTGTGAGACGCACAAAGAGGTGTAAAGAAGCAAGAGGCATGCTAAGAGAGCCACCTTTAAATACATCAAGTATAAAACAAGACAGGAGCCAAGAAAGGTGTCTCAAAATGAATGAAGAGTCTGAGAGGCAGGCTTTAAGAAAGTGCACTCGACAGAGGGAGCACCTGTGAAAAGAGGTTCAGCGACGCACAAATACATAGCTAAGGTGCTAAGGGTACATGTCAGAGGGAGGGCATTTTTTTGATTTCCTGGGTAATCCCATTACGGATTGTTGTCATGGCTGTTTGCAGGATGTAGGTATTTGCTGTCTTGCAAAGGAGTCTTTGCTTTGAAGTTTTGGCTGGTTTACTATACAAACAATACAAAATTGTGATAACAGAACTGCTTCTTCCTTGGAGGATGTTTGTATTTACCCAACTTGGAAATTACATGTCTGACAATATTGGTTTCTAATCAGCATATCTGTACTCATTCATGGTTGATAACAATACATTTTGTTAACTTGTGTTTTCATTAATTGTTCACACCAGAAAATTTAGATGTGCTTTTGTTTAAACCGATTGTCCAGGACTGACAACGGCAGGGACTGAAGGAGATTAGGCAGGAGAAGGCAAAGAGGGACAGTCCACTGAGAAGCTGCCAATACACTTGGACAGAGCACAGGGGCTCGCAGGCAGACAAGGGTACGTGGCTGGCACAACATGAGGCATAAGGATGGCAACACTTACTTCCAGGGAGGAAGAGGCAGCTCCACAAGGAGACACCGGTTGTGGGTCCAGCGTGAGAGGGAAGCCACATGAAAGGACCGAGCAAAGCTGGCAGATGAGAAATGAGGCATGCCTAGATCACAGCAACACAAGGAGCCCAGAGTGGAAAAAAAGGAACAACGAAGAGACACTGATGGGAATTCAACGATTTGACAAAGCTTCTGTTGGGAAACGAGTGTCCGGTGAACAGAGTGCATCCGTGAAAAGTTGGACAATTAGTTGTTGGGGTAACACAGTGCGCAAACTGGACTCTGCACCACTAAAGGTTGTATCCTCCAATCCTTGTTTTTAAATGAACTTTTAGACTGTGGACTGTGTGCTTTCCTTTTTTTTTTTTTTTTTTTAAAAAGGGGATTCCTTGTTTTTAGATTTTGTTATGTTTATTTATCTTTGTAATGTATTTTATACTGTTTTGTGTAATAGAAGTTAGTGTTGCTTTTCCTGAAATTACTGCTGTGTCTTTCATTGTGTGTTTACTTACCGCCCAATTTAAACAAACCTGTGTGCTATTAATCGGTAAATTTCAAGAGTCCCCCGTCTCTTAATAATACTGGGTGGCGTTGTCGGATATTTTAACTGTGTCTAGGTCAGATTACCTGTAAGTGTGATCAGACACCTGTCTCATACAAATAGCTTAATTATTCTTTGAAAGGTACAATGGCTAATTGATTTGTAATACCACTGGGTTCATGAATCTAAAAGGACTGTTGCTAGATACAATATCATACCTCAAGTTCAGGCTTTCTTGATCTGTCAGGATCCTGTGAGGTTGCCTACTGAACATTAAAGATGTCTGATCTGTCCACCTTTTCAAAGTCGAAAGGAGCAATTTCATATGCAAATAACTCTTCCCAGAATTAAACGGTTCCTCATCAAGGAATGATTTTATGTGGAACCACACCACCCACTAAAGAACCACTATTTTTAAGAAAGTATGGAATAAGAAAGTGTAATCACAGGTTATAGCTGCAAAAAAGTTCTCAGATTGTTTTATAATTATCTTTGTAATGTAAATTATTTAAGCAAAACGTTTGAGAACACATGCAAATGGATATGATTTAATATCTAATGTTTAATTTACAATTTATTTTATACAACAAGACGTGTGTTTTTATAATACTTATTTTAAATGGCGACCAAGTAATTATTTGAATATAGTCCACATAAAATGAAAATTGCAGGAATCTGCCTTTTTTTAAAAAAACCCTCATACCCATAGCAGTGTGATAGATGGGCTAGGCTTATCGGACCAGCAGGCCACTGATGATTGGAATGGGATGAGAATTAAAATTATGTTTACTGTTAAATATTAAAGGTGTTAAAGTGGTTCTTCACTCCAGTACTACTAGGGAACCACTTTTGGCTCCCAAAAGATTCATCCATATGAATGTTTCAAAAAGAACCTGTGTTTAAGAGGCGTATCTGGTTTCAAAAATGGTTTATAAAATTTGTTAACTTCCAATGGGCTCCAAGCTTTAAAAAAGACTCTTGCTGCATACAATAACACAGTCAAGTTCAAGTTTTCTTAATCTATTAGTACTTAGATAATTATTAAAGATTTGTTACAAACCTTTTCAAAGCCCCCCAAAAAAATGTTGTTATACAGGATCCATACCAGGATGAAATAGCCGTTTGTCAAGCAGTGGTTCTACAAGGAACCACACTTTCCAGTAACATGCCATTAAAAAAACTAATATTTTTAAGAGTTTACTGTAATTAAACACATAACAGATTTTGGGTTTACTGGAACATATTTCAGGAGCCACAGCAGCCTCTAGGCCTGAGCTTGAATTTGCCTACTAACACCATCATGTCCCGCTGAGATGAGCTTATTTCAGATGATGTCTTCAACGTTACATTTATTTTCTAATATTCATCACCAATCATGTTAACCCTGTTCATTACCATGGAGCCAAATAATTCTAAAGTCTGTCTTGTGTCCGAATAAGTTAACCTTTACAATAGACCACCTGTGCGCGCATGCATTGGTGATCTATGTAAATTTGGTCTATCAAAGACCAATTTCGCAAAATCAACACAAAGTTTAACAAAGAGACGGGCATGCAAGAGGCATTGCGAAAATATATACAGACATTAAGAAAGAAAGAAAAAAAAAAGTTCTCACATTTTCGCTAATGATGAAATACACAGTAAAAAACATTAAATATATACGCAGTTTTCATATTTAAATCTTTCAAAACACCCTTTCTTTTGTCATTATGATGTAACGACTTAAATACCCCATATTACGTATAATGCACTTACGTGTTACAAAGTTAAAGGATAGACCTGAAACTGGCTAAAGCGTGTCGGCATAAATTGTCGGTAATAAAAGCTGCAGACGTTACTGTACACAAGAACCGTATAGGGTATAAAAGTATACACGAATTTATCCCAGCCTCAGGATCCAAATTGCTCAAAAAACAGTTACTTTAATCGAACGCAGTTGGGGAAAGCGACTATTTCTCTTAAAATATACGCCTGCGTGCCGATAATTTCCATTCACGCACAAACCAAGTCACAACTTAAAGATGCAAATACAAACTTACCTTTCCAAAAACTTCTCTCTCAACACTTCAGCTGTTACCTTGCAAATTTTACAAAAGGCAGCGCGCCACTGCACGAAGCAAAGATGACGTAGGAGAGTTTAGCACCTGCAACACCGGATGTCTAATTAACAGGTCGGCACCGGGAACATACGGTCCTGTGATGCAAGAAGTAGCTACATTTACGCAGAGGGTCTTTAAAGCGTAGACACTTTATATAGATTTAATTAGATCAGTGTTTGATTATGGCTGTATAGCTTGTGGGTCAGCATCGCATTCCAGTTTTAAAAAAATTGGATGTTATTGAGCATCAGGCTTTGAGAGTAAGCTGAGGTGCTGTTAAATCCTCTCCTATAACTCTGCAGTTCATGGGACAAATGCCATCAAAACTTCGTAGATTACAACTTTCGGTTCTTGTAATGTATTGGGTAAAAACTAAAGGGCATAAGAATGATCATCCTGTAATTAGTAAATTGAAAGATTTTTGGGAGCATCATAAAAAGTATTATTAATTTTGTGTGGGTGGGTTCTGCACAGGCTGAAAAAATGGAGTTAATGAATTGTCAGATTAGTCCAACAGTGGTACTCACTGTTAACCCCACTGTGGTCTTTTTCATTGACATTAGTTGACGTTAGGGTGTATGATTTAATAAATGCAAATAGTCAAGGTGTGTCTGAAAAGATGATAGTAAACACATACAGTATATTACTTAAAACTATTATGGAATATTAAGGATGTTTATGGATGGATCCAAAGATAGCCTGATGTTAAATACAGCATCAACTTTTTGTATCCCAGAATTTCAGCATCAGCTTTTTGTATACCAGAATTACAAGTGTATATGAATAAAAGACTATTTGATTATTTGTCATTAATTACAACTGAACTGATAGCCCTTATTTTGGGCCTACAATGGATTGAAAAATTCAGTCCAAACAGGGTACTTACTGTATCTGTTTTGATTTTTGTTTGCTGTCTTACAGAGTATTAAAACGAGTAATTCTTCATCAAGGCCAGACTTACTATTAGAAGTGATTCAGGCATTGTATCAGTTGTAGAATATGGGTGTTTATGTTTGTTTTTTATGGGTTCCATCGCATGAAGGGGTCAAAGAAAATGAAATAGTCGATGATTTGGTTGAAAAAGCCACTAAACATCCTTTTATTGATTCGCAGATGACATTTGGCAAATCAGATTAAAAGGCTGGTGAGACAGAAAATTGATTAGATGTGGCAAAAAATTTGGGATGCTGATGGTAAAGGAGGACATGTGTACAGGATACAAAGTGTAGCTGGATGCATGGGAAAAGAGGGGAAAATGAGAAGGGAAGAAATTATATTAACAAACTTTAGAACTGGGCACACTAGATTAAATTATACACTAGCATCACTCTGAAGTATGTAGATCTTGTAATGAATTAGAGAAAGTTTAACATATCTTATAAAGGTGTGTGGCATATAAATTACAACAATTTCAATATTTTAAATCCCAGGGAATAGGTAATTTCACATTGCAACAATTATTGAGGTAGGGGGATGAGATTAAACTTATTCATAGATCCATATTCTGTTTTTTTAAATATGATAGGGTTATTAGAGAGCATTTAATTGGAAATATAAAGTAAATCGTTTAGGTATTTTTTCCCTTTTCTGCTTCATACTCCAGTCCAGGTGGTGGTGGTAATGCACCTTAAGTTGATTTGCCAACCACCATTAAACAAAAGAAGAAGTGGAAAAAGAAAACATTGTCACTGTGACAAACTGCTGCACCATAGGCCACTTAAACAAGAGAAAAGAAGAAAATGTATGCATAATCTATAGAGGAAATCCTCTAGTGGAAATGTTGCTGATTCTTTTTTCTTAATCTGATAGCAGATCTTGCCTTTAATTAACTTAATTACAATGAGTGTCTTGGTGTAGTCTACCTGAAGTTTTTTTTGCTCTTCCATTGTTTAAGTGAGTTTTTCTTCTGGTAGTCCAGTTGTCTACCCACATTACCAAAGGTGTGCTGGTTAGGGTTACTGAAGATTACAAGATTTATCCAGAGGGAGTGTGCATAAGTGGGCACTGTGATGTATTGGCACCCTGTCGTGGGCTATCTGCTGAATTGCACCAAGTACTGACGGGAAAGGCAACAAGCATGCATATTCCCAACCAGAGAGAGTCCCAGATATGGATTAAGCCAAATATATGGACTTGTCTCTTGTCCGGTGTTTCCTGTCCATTTACTGCCACTGCAATCATAACTTGAGCTAACTGGGTTTGAAAAAGTTTTATCTCTCCTTGTATTATGTCTTATTAAAGAAAATGGAGGACTCTGTATTTTTATGAGTGAAACACATATATAACATATATATCTTTCATGTGAGTGGACCAGACATTATAAATATTCTAATGTATTTTAAAACATATTTAAAAATGTGAAATACGTGCATTCCACATCGAATAACCAGCAAACATAGTGGTTCCCTTGGAACAAAACTTAAAAGTGCTCTGAAGCTTAGAGGTTTGCCTATTCCTACATTGTAATAGATATAATGGAGTATTGTAAGTGTGTATCATAGAAGTTTGTTACATGATTTGATATGCTGGGTGATGTTAAACTTTTAGCTGAAAAAATATTCCTAAGGAGAAATAACAGGAGGTATTTATATTTTGTACTTTTTATACTATAAAGGATATAATATTATTTCCTGATGAAACATTGTGTTCAACTGAAATAATGGGGGCTATTTTAATCTTAAAATGTGTATGAGAGGTCCATCCATTTACCCATTTTCTTATACAACACTTTTAAAAATAACGGTCCCAAAGTTTTTCTTCAGAGGAAAGCCATCGGGGAACCATTTTTGGTTACTAAAGAACAATCCATTTGCAGGTTCCATAAAAAAAAATATTTATTTAGATTCTTAACAGGCTCCATGATAACTGAGCTGTGGACCACAAATGGGTTCCTGATTTTAAAAGGATTCATACTGTTTACCAGAAAACAGGGTAAGTTCATGTTTTCTTGATCTGTTGCATCCTACTAGGTAGCTGACTAAACATTAAACATTTCTGTTTTGTTTGCATATGAGGATCCTTTTTAAAGTCCAAAGAACCAATTTCATTTGCAGAGAACCCTTACCAGAGTGAACTGGTTCTTTGTCAAGCAAAGGTTCTAACCACACAAACCAGTAAAGTGCATTTTGAACAGTGCGCTCTCTCTAGTACAGGGTTTTATGGAGTTTTAAGGATGAAACCAACCTCAGAAAAGATGCCTGTCAATACACAGCAAATTTATACACAGAACATGTTCAGTGAAATTGGGCCAAATTTAGAGTCAGTTAACATGTATATCTAATGAATGCAGGAAAAATCTGGACTATCAGGAGAAAATGCATGCAGACACAAGTAGAACATGCAAATTCATTCTATACAGTAACTGGGCTCTGAAACAAATCTTCATCTCTAGAGTTCAGAGGCAGAATCATTAATGACTTCAGTACTGTGCAACCCAAAAGCGCAAAGCATTATTCTATATTCAGATTCTTAATAAGCTTATCTTCCTTGTAAAATTGTAAATGTTAGGTTTTAGGAATTTCTGTATCTATAGGATATATTGGAATTTTCAATCATTAACTTTATGAAACTTTTGGTATCAGCTCATGTGAAGGTCATGAGAACTGAGACTGCTGATTCAATATTTAACAATGAATTCTGGTATAGTTGAAGATGGAAATGTCAAGTTAATAGTAAATAAAGTTGCAATAATTATTAGAATTACAGATATTGCAGTTATATCAAAAAGAAAGGAAAGCCAAATGTTCAGTTGGCATTGAAATAGCAGGCCATTTAAATACGCCAACATTCTTAAACCTGCTTAATCTAATTCAGGGTCATGGGAGGCGAAAGACTTTGCTGGAGCACCAGTCCATGGCATAGCCCTCTCATGCATACATCTAAACTGGCACTAGCATTGAATATATGAAACGGGTATAAGTATAAGGAAAATGTTCAGCCTACACAAAGACAGTAATCAGGTGTGAGATTCAAACTTGGCACAATGGATCAACAGGGCAGCAGAGCTAATCTCATTGAGCTCATGCCTCTCTCCCATTTACATATATATATATAAAAAAACAATTTAAAGTAAATAAATAAACAAATAAATAAATATTTAAGGCAGACAGTAGTTGACTCTGTAGAATTTTTAGTTCCAGATTGCACTATTTTGACATGCTGTCATCTTATCTTATTAGTCACTTACTTTACATATAAGAATTTGGAATCAGTTTTCAATATCAGTGACATGTCTGCTTTTATATTATTGTTTGTATTTGAAATTACACTTATTATAGTCATTTTAGGATTGCATTAACTGAAAATAAAATTTGAAAAAGCCCAAGTTAGAACTGTGATTGTTCGGTATCCGAACAATGAAAGTTTAGTTAAGTGCTTGCCAGACTCATTTAACTGAGTCTTTTACTTTGTAGAATTCTCTCTCTCTTGCACTGAAATTACTCCATAAAAATTATGTTCTTTTTCATTTTTGTAACAATTGTTTACTGGAGACTCTGATTGGAGACTGAGTGATTCTAGTTGGAGACTGAGACATGCCACGTGAGAGGTTGGGCATCAACTAAAAAGTGGAAGTTTAGGGTATGGTTTGTATATAGGTGCAAAATTGGTTCAGACACAAGAAGCAGAGGGTTATGGTGGGCCGAACCTTGCCAGAATTGGGTGACATTAAGAGTGGTGTTCCACAGGGGTTGTTGTTAGGGTCACTGCTACTTTTATTCTCGTATATAAATGATTTTGATAGGAATATACAGTAAGTAACAAGCTTGTTAAGTCTGCAGATGATACCAAGTTAGGTGGATGTGCAGATAATCTAAAATCCATCCAATCATTACTTGGACAGCATACAGTCTTGGGCAGGTATGTGGCAAATGAAATTTAATGTAAGTAAATGTAAAGTATTACATGTAGGAAGTAAAAATGTTGGGTATGAATACACAATGGGAGGTGTGGAAATCAAAAGTACACCTAATGAGAAAGATTTAGGAGTCACAGTGGACTCAACACTATCAACTGCCAGACAGTGTTCAGAAGCCATGAAGAAGGCAAACAAAATGTTAGGTTACTACAGCATGATGTGTGGAGTACAAGTCCAAGAAGGATATGCTTTATAATTTTTTATTTATTATAATTTATTATAATTTTTTATTTATGCTTTATAACACACTGATGAGGTCTCATCTGGAGTATTGTGTGCAGTTTCAGTTTCCAGGCTATAAAACAGACATAGCACTGCAAATAAAGTCCAGAGAAGAGTGACTGGGTTGAGTCCAGAGCTGCAGGGGATGAGCTATGAGGAAAGATTAAAAGAGCTGAGCCTTTTCAGTTTAAGCAAAAGATTAATTAGAGGGGACATGATTGAAATGTTTCAAATTAAGAAGGGAATTAGTAGAGTGGATTGAGACTGTTACTTTAAAATGAGTTTATCAAGAACATGGAGACACAGTTGGAAACTTGTTAAGGGTAAATATTACAAAGTTTTTCTTTACACAGAGAATCATACACATATGGAATAAGCTACCAAGTAGTATAGTAGAAAATAGTACTTTAGAGACCTTCCAAACTAGTAGATAGGACTTGCAAGCTTTGTTGGGCTGAATGGCCTGTTCTCGTCTAGATTAATCTAATGTTTTAATGTTTTGGATCTCTCAGATTTTCAGAAAGGAAGGTAAGGAAGAATCCAGAGGTTTCCAGTTAAGCTCCACATGTGTTTAGCTAAATAAACTATGGTGATAGAGTGCTTCACTGTCAGTTGTGCAAATAGAAATTTTGTACTTTGTACACCTGACAATAATCTTTAACCTAGCTAAGCTACATTTTTTTCAATATGTAATTCATGTGGTTATTTTCGTTTTGGCCCCTTTAGCTACCATACTGTTTCAGACTTTATTATGCTGTCTATTAGCTCTTTCTATTAATCTACTTTTATAAATGTTATAAGTTATTGCTTCTTTTTTTAACAATTTAAGGTTCTTCACAGTGTTTATTTCTCTAGATTTTAATATGCATTTAAATGACCTTATACAGTACTGCATCTGTTGAATGTAGCATGATGCGTTACAGTCCCAGTGACTTTAATTTGAATTTTGGCTCATTCACAGTCTGTGCTGAAGTTACCCTTTCTACATTGTTAATGTAGATTCCTTTTAATACTCTGCTTTTTTTTTTTTTTGCACATCCCAAGACCATGCTGACAAGAGGCAGGTTTCACCTCCAGTACAGACTGCAATCTTTAAGGTATGGATTAAACCAAGTGCTGGAAATGTTCTGGAAGGCCTATATTGTGTAAGAACAACAACAACACAAAGACATAAAACATTTGGGACACCGTAGTAAACCCTGTATAATTGGCAGAGCAAAAAAAAACAATTGAAAATGAGAAAAATGTCTTTTCAGACAAAAGTCTCCATTTGACTGGCTCCAAGGTAGTGGAAGAACTGTTTTTTGCTCTGGAGGACAGGAAGAGTTGGATCTGGTGTTCCTAAAAGCATTCTATTGTATTACACAGTACATCCAAGTTTCTCTGTAATCATACAGGTTAAGTACATGGTAAATAGGGCATAATTAGGGACACCTACTCTAAAGTGATACCATTAAATTTATATGAGCCTTGAAGTTGTCTTCCAAGCGCACATGTGTGACATTTGACTCAGTTGCATCACAAAGTTGCTTCAAAATTTTTAGCCATATGCTCAAGGTGCAAACTCCCAATAATTTCTCATTTTAATGATGCTCTAATGGACTGGAAACTGTACAGGCCACTGGATTAACGTGAAGTTTCTGTGATGTTTATGAAACCACTTTGTGATAATGTTTGATTTGTGACATGGTGTTTTATCCTGCTAGGAAGTATCTATTTAAAATAGGGTACACTGTTGCCTTAAAGGGCTGCAGAAGGTCAACAATGTTGCTTTGGTACAATGTCTTCAAGATGTTCAGTGGATATTTGGAAGCCTAATGAGTACCCAAAACACATGCCACAATCACCACTGTTGACACAAGACAAGATGAGTCCATAACTCAAACTGTGCACGTCAAAGCAGAGCAGACGTTTCCAATCTTGAATTGTCCGGGTTTCATGTGCCCACTTTTATGTAGCCTCATTTGACTCCTTTTACCTCACAAGAGAAGCCCCTTCTGCACATTACTGTTGTGAAGAGATGTCATTTGATTATTTGTGGCCTTCCTGTTATGTCTGTCGAGTCTGACAGTCTCTGCTGGCTTCTCTTGTTATTGTTTGGTTTTGCTAATGATGTAACAAGGTAGTCTATTCCATACATTCCTTTAAGGCATATATTTTTATTCATCTACAATAAGTCAAGTTGTGAAAAAGCAATGAAACTGGAAGGATTTAAAACTATCATAATATCCCAGTAATAACATCTGACGAGATCTGTATCTCAGGGCAAGAAGGTTCACCTTCTTTAATTCTTACAAATTGGCAGTCATAGTCAATGGCAGTCATACTCAATCAAACACAATGATCAGTTATACTCAATTTGCTGACATATTTAATTGAATTTTAGATCTTAAATATTGCTGGAAGGTCATTTTCAATAATACTTCTCTTCCATGAATGTGATTGTTTTTCTTCCAGTGAGTTGTTTTGGGGAGAGGGGTGTATTTTTGTATTGCATTCTAAATTGTCTTGTTATATTATTCTTTGGGAATGGTGCTTAATAAAATAATAAAATGAGATTGATAAATTTATAGTGTCAGTATAGCAGCTAATGAGTATTATTGTCTCACATTTGGAAGGAACAGAGTTCAGTCCTCTACCTGATTGCTATCTCTAAGAGGTCTGCACATTTTATTTATGTCTGTGCAGATTGGATAATTTAGTTTTATAGCACATCTCAGGTATATCCAGGTTACATTAATCAACGATTCTAAAGTGGTCTTGCGTATCTAAGTGTGTTTTTGTGCTCAGGAATGGTTTGACCCCCTTTTCAGGGTTAGTTTCTGCTTTGTGACCAGGACTGCTGGTGTGGTCAACAGTTCCATGCAACTCTAATGAAAAAGCAGATACAGAAAATCAGTGATCCTCTGCTTAGAATAAAGTGGATTTAGAAAATGGATGGATGGTTAAATGAATGATGTATTAAATGCTGAAATCAGTTCAATCACTGCAGAGATTAACAATATTTGGGTGACTAAAAGCAAGGGTGTTTTTAGCTTGCAAATTAGTGAAGACCAAAATGTCACTTAGTTGGTAATCTACAGGGCCTTTAGAAAATATTCAGACCTCTTCACTTTTCTTATATTTTGTGATCTTGCAGGCTTATGCTAAAATCTTTTCTTTTGTTCCTTTATCAATCAACACATCATACCCCAAAATGACAAAGAGAGAACAGAATTTTAGGAATTTCATGAAGTTTATTAAAAATAAAAAACTTAAATATTACATATGCACAAGTACTATATTCAGGTCCCTTCCTATCACACTTGAAATTTGTCTCTGATGCATCCCATTCTGTTGACCATCATTGAGATATTTCTGCATTTTGTTTGGAGTCCACCTGTGGTCAATTGGATTGTTTGGACATGGTTAAGAAATGAACACACCTTTCTATGTAATGTCTCACTGGTGACAATGTGTATAAGAGAAAATAAACAACCTAATTCTCTCAGCATATTAAGGCACAGATCTGGGAAGAGCTTAAAAAAAATTATGTAGCACAGAAGGTTCCAAAAAGCACTGTCACCTTTATAATTCTTAAATTGAAGAAGTTTAAATATACCACAACTCTTCCTAGAACCTGCCACCCACCCAAACTGAGCAATCATGAGAGGAGGGCTATGGTAAGAGCTTTGACCAAGAACCTGATGGTCACTCTGCTCACTCAGACCTGCACTAGAGCAATCACCTAAGAACATTACAATGACCCTAAGCCAAAAGCAAAGACAACACTGTAGTAGCTTAGAGTCAACTCTGAAAGTTCCTGAGTAGCTCAGCACAAGCCCAGACCTGAACCCAACTGAACACTTCTGGAGAAACTTGAAAATTGTCGTCTATTGACAGTCTTCATCCAACCTGACTGGGCTTGAAGGGATCTGCAGAGAAGAACAGCAGAAAATGCCCAAATCCAGGTTTGCAAAGCTAGACAGGCTTTGCCTAAGAAGACTCTAGATTGTAATTGCTGCCAAAGGTGCTTCAATTGACTACTGTGTAAAGGGTCTGAATGCCTGTGTCCATGTGATGTTTAATTTTTGTTTATTATTAATACATTTCAGAAAAAATGTCCTGTTTTTTTGTCATTCTGCAGTATTGAGTGTTGCTTGATATGGGACAAATGTATTTAAATGATTTTAACATAAGGTGGCAACATAAATTTTAAAGGAGTCTGAATACTTTTTTGAAGGCGACATGTTTTCAGTTTTGGGCAAACGTAATATGAAGCTGATATGAAAATCGCAGGGCAGTTAATAGCACCATAGAAGGAGCTATGCAATACAGTTTAAGCAAAGAATAAAAATGCCAGTGCCTAAAATGATCATTAATTTAAGAGTGGAATGACTGAAGGGATAGATGGGAGGTACTGAAAATTCTCTGGAAGAATGTGAGAAGAGCAAACTTACGGAAACCATGCCACGTGCATAGAAGGCTGACACCATCTGGAGGCCGCATGAAGTAAAGCAACATAATGCGAAAATTTGATGGCCGCTTGAATTATCAAGGAAGGGCGACCCGTAGCTGACATTTCCTTATACTACACGTAATATTCTATTTGAATTCGTGCATATTTACAATTTAAAACAAGTATAACGTTACTGGTGTAACTATGATGGCTTCTCAATATAGTGTTGATCCGTTATAGAATATTTTTTGTTGTGCGGTTAAGTGTGTCATGTTCGCCATCTCTACAACTGATTTATGTCACGTAAAAATCCATCTGCTGCATTCCTGAGGCTGGCATCAGCGCGATCTGGAATTGAAAAACGCACGAGCATCGGTTACTCAGTCCTGTTTTTTCCGCTTTTTGCAATGGCAAAGAAAAGCAGCCACTGTATTTCGATTTCAGAGGAAAAACTGTTGGCATAATCCAGCACCTTCTGCTAGCCGGGACTTATTCCCGGTTTATGTAATTTTTAGAGCGAGCAGAACCAAGCGACTGCTGATGTAATCGGCGGCATTACACGAAAGTGAACAGAAGTACATGCGCGTAAACCAACCGCACAGCACAGAACCGCTACCTGCTGTATGCAAATTGTCAGATCGAATTTACAGCATTTAATTCCTACGAAAACACAAATAAAAATACGAAAAAGGCAATCAATTGAAAAAGAGACAGCGCGACAATGAAGGTAACAACCTATAATAAAGTTTAGGGGTTAATGTGTAATTATATTCTTCCACTCGGTGGCTCAATTAAAATACAAGTTAAATGACAAGTGAACTCACTGTTAATGTAACCTGATGATAAAAGTGTACTCATTATTTAAGTAAATATCTGATTTATATTTTTCCGTCTACTGACTGCTTACATTTAGAATTGAGACCATTCCGCTAGTGAATGCATTGAAATATGAATTGAACGTATTTCAAGAACGTATGTGGTCCTTATGAAGGCGCAGAAAAAAGTAATTACGTATATATGCAGTAATGCATCCACTGACGTTACTGTGCACGCGTTATAGATAGAATATTTTTGGAAATATGAATGCCCTTGAGATCAGTTTGTGGCTGATAAATATATATTTAACACCTTTAAGAAGACATCAGGTTTATGTACATTACAGTGGGCTCGAGTCTTTGATGCTTTCCGTAGTGGCCCTCCTAACAAGCATCACAATTTATAAAGAAAGGTCTGTAAGTTATTTGAAGCTTGGTTTTGGTCATTCGTTGGTGCATTCGCTGTCATCAGTGCAACGAATGTCACTTAAAATATGTGTTGTACAGTATACAGCATTTAAGATTCAAGGTGGTGAATACATATACTTTAACATTCCCTTCATTCGTTTATCGACTTTGATGCGGGCTTCATCAGTACAGGATCGGATGTGTGTAGACCCTATAGAATCAACGGACACCGTGGCAGGGAATGTTTATGCACAGTCGATTCCCTCAACCGCCCACTGTCAAAATAATGTGACGTCTTAGCTTAAACACTAGTTCAGGCACTCTAAAAGAGAAACTGAGACAGGTCTAAGCGTTACATAATCTATGCATTATGCATAATCAGTTTATTTTTTAATGCATACTGATGTTGTCTAGGATAAAAGAAAAAAAATGATATATACTGTATAAAACGGTGTGCGAAACTGGCAAATACAATGATTTTCTGAATAATATATAGAGAGTGAGTCAGAGAGAGTCTGCTTTTATCTTTATAGGAATACAAATTTAATAACATGGTAAATATTCATACCATGACTTTCAGAATGCATTATTATTGTGTTTTAAGTATTATTTGGTGCAATGTTCTCCCTGGGTGCATGAAGGCCCCCACTAAAATCCGATTACTTCTGCCATGTTAGCACCAGCTGGTGGGTAGGCGCGAGTCTACGTTGCAATATGCTGACATCCCCTCCTGCGCCGGCTCGTGCCTTCAGACCAGTGTAGCTGAAGGACGTGTGCCTTTGCTCAGAGATAAAGTAAATGCTTTATGATATGAAATGATAGAATGGATACGTAAATGATTTTTTTTTACTTCTTTATTACGAAAAATGTTCGCAAAATGATATACAATCAGATGTTATTTTGTAATTGTAAACGTACGACGGAAGAATTGCTACCATGGCATTTATTTACGTGAAAACACGCCTTTCTGCATGCAAACGGCTACTGTGTTAGAGCATTAAATGTACTGAGAGTGGCACACACGCACACGACAGCAGTGTACGCTCACGGGCCAGTGCCTGCCTCGGTTCTAAGGCCAAATTCCTTGCCTAGTTACAGGTTACTGAGGTGCCTTCACACTCCATAGCATGCCGGGCGGAGGAGCATTATGGGTCCCCTAATAGCACAGGACGCTCAGTACAATAGTTAGGTGCCATTACGCAACTGTATGTAACACATTTTTTCCTCTTCTTCTGAATTTAAACAGCCTTACATCACAATACCTAATGTTGGAATTATAGGAAGTTAATTAAATTGTAATTTTTACCATACAACTTTCTTTTTTTTTCTTCCCAAAGGAGCCGAGTATCAAACTTTTACAACATTTTCACCCCCTTTAAAAGTGTTTTTTCACTTTGTGCGTGAGTAAAGGTGAGTGATTAAAGACCAAAGCAAGAGTAATTGTCTTCAATTTTTGCAACATGCTGGGGTCGCGTAGCAGCGACAGGGGTTCAAGCATTGACTGTAATGTACAGATCATCTTGGCGGTGATCTCATCAGACCTGCCTCTACTGCAAAGAATCTTGGTGTCATTTTTGATTCCTCCCTTTCTTATTCCGCCCACATAAATCACATTAAGAAACTTTCTTACTTTCACCTCCGTAACATATCCCGTGTTCGCTCCTTCCTCTCCTTTTCTAATGCTGAGAAACTTGTCCATGCTTTTATCACATCGATTATTGTAATTCTCTAATGGCAGGTACCCCTTCTAATCTTATTTCACAGCTCCAGCTTATTCAAAACTCGACTGCAAGAGTCCTTACATGGACCAGCAGCAGTGAGCACATCACACCCATCCTGCTCCGCCTTCACTGGCCCCCGTGTCTTACAGACTTGAATATAAAATTCTACTAATAACCTACAAAGCCTTAAACGACCTTGCATCAAACTACATCAGTGACCTTCTCCATCATTATGTGATAACTCCATGAATTCTTTTAAAAAACAACTCAAAACTCATCAGTTCAGGAAGGCTTTCAGCTCTACCTGACTTTATTACCCTTCTATAAGTTTACCTCTATGTCAAGATGCTCATGTAGCCTGTGTGTGCGCGCTAGACCATCAATTATGTTTTCTGTTAGGCTTTTTCTCTGAATTTACTATCTTAATCTTCTTTATTTATTTATCTGGTTTAGTACAATGCTATGTACTGTATAAACTCTGTGAAGTGCCTTGAGCATGGGAAAGGCGCTATATAAATGAAACATATCATTATTTATTATTACTGTACCAGACTCTCACGGGCCAGTGTCACGCCATCCCCGTCATGAGCCCGAGGCCCACTCTGATTGACCAAGGACTTGTCGACACACGTCAATAGGCAATCTTTTGCTGCAGACCTTTGGCCTGCCTTCACTGGCCCGCCTTTACAGAGCAATAGTCTGCCCCCCAGGTATAGTGATGCAACATAGAGATTAACGAAAGAAACTCTTGCAAGTCGACTACGTGGTTTTCTTAGACTATATTTACTGTATGTTCTAGCCTGTTTTATTCGTTTAAACAATTAAAAAATAATTTGATCAGAGCTTTATTTTGTAATTGTTCTAGATTATAGGATTTTTAAATATGTTTCGGACTTTTTTTTCTTCTGTTTTAAAAGTATGTCGAAATCAAATTTAGTTTCGTAGACAGATTATACGTTGCAATGTCCTTACTGTCGCAACCTGACCGAAGCGTCACTGGAGCACATAGAGAAAAATATGGTAAACACGCAATTAATACTTTTAGTACAGGTAATCCTGTTTATGCTTTTCCAATGATGTAAAGAAATCGCACATTTTAATAACTTAACGCAATTATGCAACCTGGTTTAATGGAGTTTGCTTATAATTACCAAAATGAATACTGGTGTCTATTCTATTGTGAAATAATAGCATACCTCAATTTTAACTTTTAAAAATGTAGGGAGAAAATGTAAACTGCACTTTGCTATATTGTCATTGCTTTCTGTTGGATTTGTCTGTTTTTGTATTATATTTTTATATATCACAATTAACATCTTGTGCAAATATGAGGGGCTTTGCGAATACGAAGTGGTACTTGCATTAACCTCTGGGGGTGTCATTAAAAGCATCTGAACAATGCAGAAGTTTATTCTAGTATTAGTATTGTTTTAAAATAAAATCATAAACAACATTAATGCAAAATCTATGTACACTTAATGGCTTACCTTCTGTCACCACTTCTTGAATAATCCACTGTACTAATTCCTTTCACAATTTAAAAGGGAACAGTTAACCATATGACCTCATACACCCCTTCAGTCTTTCCTCATACTGTAGGTCATAGCTTCTACCTGGAATCAGCCAAGTCAATGTTCTCTGAAGGTCCTATTAACGGTGCTATGTGTTTTTCTTTGCTTGGACTCCAAAACTGTACACATAACTCCAGAAGAGGTACAAACCACATCTGATTTGTACATTAAATCCCTTCTCTGTGACTTTTTCACAATGCCAAGATATAGATACAAGTGAGTACACTGACTCTGACTCATTAGGTGTAATGTAAAGATTCAGACCTCCCATTGAACATTCAAATTTATTATTTTTACATTAGATAACTTTCACTTATACTTTATCTTAAGATGTTGCTTTTACCTTAGAAACAAATTCTAAAAATCAACATAAATTGTTTTGTAGGCTCATCCATGATGATTTGCTTTTGTTGCTTTCTAATGTAGAGAAAAGCCAAGCAAAATGACACCTTTTATTGGCTAACTAAAAAGATTACAATATGCAAGCTTTCGAGGCAACTTAGGCCCCTTCTTCAGGCAAGATGTAATCTTGCGTTCTAATGGAATTGAAGAATATTAGTGACACTCAACCTTCTCCATCTTATCCCATGTTGACTGTTCACTAAAACTGTTGTTCTTAATATGTGATGCTCAATCTATTCCTTAGAAATGACTTTCATTAATTTACTAACGCTGCATGTTAGGTTT
Source organism: Polypterus senegalus (assembly GCF_016835505.1). Classification (NCBI taxonomy): domain Eukaryota; kingdom Metazoa; phylum Chordata; class Cladistia; order Polypteriformes; family Polypteridae; genus Polypterus; species Polypterus senegalus. The sequence continues at coordinate 107,481,654 of NC_053161.1, forward strand.
TAGTTTTCATTTTTGAATTAGTGAAATTAAAAACACTGTGAAATATATTATATTATGGTCACTTGAGCACAGTGGTTCAGTACTCTTTACACCCTGAATTATATCCTAGTTATTACAAAATACGAAATCTAGACAGACTGTCCTCCTTGTCAAAAAGGAGTTACTGATTATGTCTGAAAATTCCTGCAGATGTACTTCTCTTTTTTTAAGTTTAACAGACTTCCAAGATTATAGCATTCCCCCCTAAGCTTGCCATTTTTGTACTATTAAAAAGATTCACATTGAAATTACTGTCTCCATTTGGAGGATGTATATATAACAGTCTCAGTACTGAGCCCCTATCCTTAATGCTTTCTAATCAGATATAAACAAATTCAGCAAGCAGTGGCTTGAGGAAGACTTCAAAATAAATGGTAACTCTCTTTCCTAAATAATGTGTAATTGTCAATGTTATACTCATCTCCATCTTTACTATTGAGCCTGGTTTTAGTTCTTGCTATAATTTCATAATTATGCTTGGGTACACTGAACTCCAACTTGCTTGTTTTATTTTTGATACTTCCAGCATTTAAGCAAGCAATTTTCGACGACTTACTTATTTTATTTTAGCATGTTAACCTTGATCTAGAAATGAAGTTACTATGCGTATGTGTTATTCCACCACTGTTCATCCCTTTATGTGAAATTCTAAACGTAACCTGTCATAGACTCTCTGGTCTCCAATCCTTGTCTAAGCAACTCATATGCTTCTTCATTATATTGGTACCCCTTTAATGAAATATATGCCATCACAGCTGAACAAGTGTCATCTTTTCCTGAAAGAATCCCAGTGTCCCTAACCTATACCTTTCTATCCTACTCCAAAACTTGAGCCATGCGCTAAATTTTTTAATGTCTTCAGTCTTACCTGGATAGCTGTCAGGCACAGGAAGAACTTCAGAGAAGTCGACCTTGTCAATTCTGTACCTCCACTTGGCATGTAACATTTTGACTGCAGAACTGATAGCCAACCTTTATTTATGTTATTTGTTCCAACATGGACAATGACATCTAGATTTATCCCCACTCTGTCCAATGGCCTAGGCACCCTTCCAGGGAATTCCCCGACCTGTGGACCCATAGGACAATACACCATACAACAGTGGCTGCTCCCAGAGCAAACCTGCATTTCAGTACCTCTACAGACTAAGTCCACCACATACCTACCTAACACCTCAGAGTTTTTAAAGTCTCAGTCCAGTTCTGCAACATCCTCAAAAAGGTCTCCAATTCTGGGGTTGATGCATTAGATCAGAATGCATCCTTTACTTGTGCCTACGTCTGACTGTGACCCCTAGCTCTACCTCAAATCAAGAAGGACCGACTCATCCAGGCCACCCTACAAAAACTCCAACATCAAACAGAACTTATTGGCCTTATAATCAAAATTGCTATTAGTAAATTTATCAACTCTTTTTTATTAAAAAATAAATATTGATTTAAATTAACCATAGCATACCTGTAATATTCTTCTGCCTTGACTGCTTGTGTCTTTATTTATAGTTTACTTTCTCTTCGTCTCGATTGCCTACCTAGATGACTGTTTTCCTAACACAAGGCCTCTTTTTAGCTTTTTAGTTTCACACCCAGTGCTTCCAAATACACTGTATTAAAATAATATGCTTCTCTTTATGAATGAATTCTTCTGCTCTCAGTCTTATAGCCTTTACATATAACCGCTGTGTAGTGCTTTATCTAAAAATTATTTTTTATGAAGAACTGTTTTACCTTGGTAACTCAATGGGATTTGAGGCATTCTGGTAAAGTCTACAATAAAGAGGTCAAAAGGGAAAAGCAGAGTCACCTAGCACTCTATCTAAACAAAACATGGCCTTTTCAATTAACACCTCAGAAATGTAGTGGAACTCAGCCATACATAGAATATTATCTTTATATGTGCACCTGGCATTGCTTATAATTCAAACATTGCAAACATTGCGTATTAAGGTGTAACGTTGTTTAAATTCAGAAGAAGAAGAAATAATAAAATGTGAAATGTGCACTTGTGTAATGGCTCCTAACAACTGTAATGAGCATCCTGTGTGATTAGGGGACCCATTCTGCTCCTGGCAGGAGAAACACTTGGACTGGATACTAACTTTCCACATGGTGATCTCTCTCTCGCCCTCTCACACAGCACGCATATACACGGACACAGATGAAGGACAATTTAGCATCAACAAATCCACCTAACCAGCATGTCTTTGATGTCTTTGGACTGTGAGAGGAATCTAGAGCACCTGGAGGAAACCCATGCAGACACAGAGAGAACATCCAAACTCCATGCAGGGAGGGTCCAAGACATAAAGCCTGGTCTCCTTGTTGTACAGCAGCAGCACTACCACCTTAATTAATTACTGCTACTGAAAATTAAAAGAAGGAATGATTATAATGCTTTGATGTCATTATTCTTATATTACTAAAATTTTAATCCTATGATTTTTAAATGATAGACACAATGGAAATTTGTTTAACTATATTGTTTATCTTTCAAGACAGTAGTCTACAAAGAGGGCCATTGTGGCTGCACATTTTCTAACTCCTAAGAAACCAGTCCTTGCCAAAGCCTGATCTTATTCTGTTTTATGGTATGAGTTTTCATTTTGCCATGTCCGGTCATTCTTATATTGCAGATTATTTTTCCTTTCCAAGGATAGCATCCAAATTATGTGTGACCTGAAGTAGATGTATAATTCTTAGTCATTCACTTTCATCTCTTTAGTTTCTTGTGAAAAATTGTATGAAACCAGATAGTTCACAATGAAGGCTGTCTCCTTTGTCCTTTGCATCTTACTGCTAATAAGGAGCAATTTAAACAGTAAAAGCAACTGTTTATCATTAAACTAATCAGTTAAAGGTGGGAACTCTCAACATGTGAGACAGCTAAAACGAAGCTTAAAAATGTTGGTTGAGATGTAAGTGCTTTAACAGTAATAACTAAATGCTAATTTAGAAATTGGGTTGAACAAAACCTGCAGCCATTGTGATCCTCTAGGACGGACTTAATGGAATGGTGTCATAAGGATTAAACACAAAACTGTTTTAATAATTAGAAGGAATCATTCAGGTCAGACATACTGTAAGGCTATGCTGTCAAAAATGTATAAAATTATGTCTTCCGTATCATATATCATTATGTCATTAGCCATATTGTGTTTGTCTTTTTTGCATTGTTTTAACTGTAGTGTAATTGTAAATTTGGATATCACTTCAAATTGTTAATGAGGAGGGTGATGTTATATAAAATAGTTTAAATTATGAAAAAATATAATGTTGATGCCAGTGTTGGCGGGCAGCTCTGTAGCAATGCTTGCTCTTTGATCCAGTAACCTGCATTTCCATTCCTGGCCTGACCTCCCGTTTCTCTGAAGTTTGCTCAGCCCCCAGTATTTGTATGATGTTTTGGCAGAGGCTCTTGCTTTCGATCTCATACTAAAGGACAAGCTGCTAGGTTGATTGGAAGCTTTAAATGAATCTGGCATAGATGTATGTGTGTCAGAAAATTTGTTAAGGACTGTCATCCCTTCCAGGGTTAATCACTGTTTTATGTTTCTTGCTATTGGGGAATCTCCAGATTCATGAAACTCTGAAGTGGAGTAAACAATTTCAAAATAAGTTTGGATAGAAGGGCAGTGCTAGTGAATGACCCCAATACAGCCAGCGTGGTGTAGTAGTTAAGGCATTGGACTTTAAACACTAAAGTTGTGGGTTCAAGTCTTGCTACTGACATTGTGAGAACACGCGCAAGTCATATGATCTGCCTTCGCTACAATTGGAAAACCACAAGAAATGTGACCAATTATACCATAAATGCTCCAAGTAACCTTGGATAAAGGCAATAGCCAAATTCCTTATGCCAATTGATTTGTGAGAATTAGCCATTATTTATTCAGGCAGGATAGGCTCCACCTCCCACGGCACTGAACTAGTTTAAGCATAATACTGTAGATTAAAATAGAGGGTAGATAGATGAATGAATATTGGCAGTAAAGTGTCATTTTAGAACCAGTATTTTTAACGAGTTCATCCATTCACTTTCGCTTATCCAGGGCAGGGTATTTTAAGGTTAAATAAATAAATAAATTAGTAAATTATGCACAAGATATAGTACACAGATTACTTCTTCTGTACTTAAGCGTTTCACTTTTTGCTGGCTGGCTTGATCCAGAGACGTGGGATTCATTTCTAACCAATCCCTTCTGTCTTTAAAAATTTTGCACGTTCAGTTAAAGCACGAAGAAGATCAAATGAGATCAAATGAATATAAATACATAACATTATATATTATACAGTTTTCATTTTGTTAGCATAATGTAGTCCAGATTATTCAGTCTGCAAACGTTTTCAATTATTGGTTAGTTTAAAGCCTAGAAAATATTGATGCCAGGATATTCTACAGTATTTTCAGAAAGACGTGTCAAGCAGCCAAATATGCAGGTAGCTGTCGTAATTTTTAGAATAAAACACATTTCTGTGAAGGTCCCATATGCAGATCTATCTAATGCATATGCAGAGTATAACATAACATAAACACTACGCACAGCATCATATTTGCTTAATTTAGTGCCGTCCTTTGTTTATTGTTGGTCATTGCGGGTGTGTGCTCTCGATTTGCATTTGGGTGATTATTTTTCCCTTCCCATATAAAGCCCTTTAATCCCGTGCAGGCTGTCGGACTCCCAGCTTGCGCTGCATATTCATCATGGCGAGTCCGAGAGCTGTTTGCGCATCAGCGGCCGCCGCTACATCAGACAAGGTAAAAGAAATTACTAGAATGAACTGCGACAATAGGCATTTTACAACCTGTTTTAAGCAACGCATTTCCTGGCGGCTTTTTCATGTTGATAAAGTAATGTAACATGCGTGTAAGTAAACCCAGCTAACTGCACCGGCACAGGACCTAAGTCGTGTTCTGTCACACTGGGCGAATAAACGTCGCCGTTGTCACATTCTTTCTCCGCGCCGCTTGCCTCTGATGATTTAAAGTCTGTTGCGATTTCAGCCTGCTTTCCTGTACTCTCATGACAGGCTGACTGTACCGAAATGCTTGTTTTTAGCTGAGATCTAAACTACACGTCACATTTTGTGACTAAACACAAATACACTAGAAAGCAGCTCAAGTTTTGCTGAGCTTTACAGGGGCGTAAAATGACCCGTTCATTTCTTTAAAGTTGCTGCAAATAGGGCTACAGATGGTGAAGAGAGTATCAGTTGCAAATGCTGTATAGTATACATTACACTTGACAACGGATTCCGTGTCCGCTTCAACATATCCCAGAGTGAGCTGATCAAGCAAAAAAACATATTATATACTCTGACTAGTGAGGGTTAATGCAAAGAATAATTTACATGCCATTACAGGTATTTTGAATTCCCATTTTTTACGCATACAAGAAAAGTCTGACTTACATTTAAAACCACGTTTAACATTTAAAGCTGATAGCACATTTTTTGCCTTGAAAACTTCCATTATTATCTAGTTTTCTAATCTCAAATTTGTTTATATGCTTACAACACTTAAAAATGGCAACTTTTAAAAATCATTTATAAATGTACTAGCAAAATACCCGTGCTTCGCAGCGGAGAAGTAGTGTGTTAAAGAAGTAACGAAAAAGAAAAGTAAACATTTTAATAGTAACGTAACATGATTGATAATGTAATTGTGTTGTCATTGTCATGAGTGTTGCTGACATATATATACATATATATATGTATGTATATATATATATATATATATACACACACACACATAAACATATATATACATATATATACATATACATATCTACATATATACTGTATATACACATATATATATATACAAATCTACATATATATATCTACATATATATATTAGGGGTGGGACTCGATTAAAAAAATTAATCTAATTAATTAGAGGCTGTGTAATAATTAATCTTGATTAATTGTATGTAATCACACATGAAAATTTGCCTCAAATCGCAAATTTTTTTTTAAATTTAAAAGGGTTTTAGTGGGCGACAGAATCAAATAATAAACATGTACATGAATATTGTAAACTCAAGCTCTTTTAATTTCTGAAAAAAAAAATGCTTTTAAACTGCATTTCAATTCAAAACAGAAACAAAAATATCATCCCTGGCTAAAATTGGGCAGACTTAAAAATAAAGTGGTATTTTAAGTACTTTAAGTATATTTTCAGAATGGTATTGTCTTTAAATAATAATAACCAAAATTTCAACATAAAGTGCAGTTTTTCTTCTTAAAAAAATAAGTCAGAAACATAAAAGGTAATTTGACCAGCTTACTCTTTAAACTCTGAGTAACATTAGCCAAAATTATTTTGTACATTAGGCTAAAACAGTGTGATCATTGAACATTTTGTAATTAGATGTATTTAGAATTACTAACGGCCACGGAAGTCCAATGATCCCCAGTAAGAACCACAAAGTCCGCTTTCTGTAATGCATCTAATTTTGCTTGCACCCTGACCATCTCATCTTCCTCTGCATAAGCACAGTCCTTCACCCGTGAATATTTAGCAGCAGTGTTTCTTTTGGATTGCCACTGACGGACGGCCTTATATGGGCAGGCACTAAATTACGTGGGAGGTGTAACTCCGCCTCCCACGGGCATCGAGCAGAAGTCTATTATAGTACTGTATATGGACAAAAAAATAGGTTCCAGTTCTGACCATTACGCGTAGAATTTCGAAATGAATCCTGCTCAACTTTTGTAAGTAAGCTGTAAGGAATGAGCCTGCCAAATTTCAGCCTTCTACCTACACGGGAAGTTGGAGAATTAGTGATGAGTCAGTGAGTCAGTGAGTGAGTAAGTGAGTGAGTCAGTGAGGGCTTTGCCTTTTATTAGTATAGATTAAGAAAGAATGCTAATTGAATGTTAATTACACACTAACCGTAAGTTTTGTTTCTTGAGCTTTCGTGGGATGCTCGAAGATGATACATTATTCAGCAAACAATAAGTGTCATAAATCTAAAAGAACAGTGCATAGTTATGTATAGGTTTAGGAATTATTGCCTTCAACTGCACACAGAATTCATATTGAAACTGTCAAGGTGTATGTACAAATCATATTTTCCCAAATGTGCTCTGTGTGTGAATATTTTAAAACATTAGAACAATTATGACCAGAACTGATTATTCAGTCGAACATGGCTCATCCATCTCTGTTCACCAAACTCTTTTAAAAAAAATCAAATCAAGTTACGAAGGACCCTGAAGAATACCACATTAATTCATACTTTATTCTATGTGTCTCTATTCAAAGAAAATTGGTGAGATTTTTGTGCAATTTATTTATCCTTCAGTAGCATCCTCAATTGTTACTGTGTCTCTTTGGAGAATCCTGGGTATCTCTGGTTTGACTTTGTGTCAATTATTCTTTATGTTAACCCTCACTAGTCACAGCATATAATATGTTTTTTTGCTTGGTCAGCTCCTCTGGGATATGTTGAAGTGTAGACACATTATCTGCATTGTGAGGGAGCATCAGTTACGGCACTACGGGCATATGGTGCGATTCCCTGAGGGTGATCTGCCTCGCACGATCATTACTTTTCAGGACGCCGGTGGCTGGACCAGGCCAAGGGGACACCCACGTAACACCTGGCTGCAGCAGATAGATAGCCATTTCTGGAAGGTGTGACTGGACCATGTGTATGTCCGTGGGGCTGCCAACCAGGATCCCGAGTTGTTTCGTCGTTTGGTGGGTGTGGCAATGCACAGTACCAGTGCATGCTGTCTAACCTGACCTGACCTGACCTAGCATCCATCTGTGCTCTTTTGGCCTTGTTGCAGAACATAATTTGAAATAATAGCTGGAACCCAATATACTAATTCCTAATTTTATTATATACTATACTAATTCTCATAATTTTGGATATTTCAGTTACAGTATATCTTCCATTAATTTATGTTTAGGTTCAGCTCCTTCAGTCTTTCTTCACATTCAAATTTATTGTCAATTGCACTTAGCACATAATGTGCACAGTACAATGAAATTCTCCTTAAAACAGCTGACAGTACCACGGTGACAAACTGTATTAACACGCACATGCAAAAGTATGCAGCACATATACTGTATATCTATACATGTATTTGCTACATATATATACATATACATATATATATACAATATACATATATACATACTGTATATATACAGTGTCACAGATGGCTGGGGGGGCGACCTGGCCGGGATGCCCAGGAGAACCGGAGTAGGGCTTATGCCTCACCCAGACCATGTGGGGGCGACCACCCTGGTGCCTATAGGCACCCCAATGCCTGTGGAGCCCTGGACCTCAGCACTTCCGCCACACCCGGAAGTGCTGGAGGGAAGAGGTGCAGGGACACCCGTAGTGCTTCCGGAGATGCAGCCAGCACTTCCGCCACACTGGGGAGTGCTGGTGGAAGATTGCCGGGAAGCACCTGGAGCACATCTGGGTGTGTATAAAAGGGGCCGCCTCCCTTCATACGATGACTTGAGTTGGGTGGAAGAGGATGACGTCTGGGAGGAGGCAAAGAGGCGGCCTGAAGGAAGAAGGCATTAGTTTGGTGGCCTGAACTTTTGGGGACTTTGGGGTTGTGTGGCACTGTAATTATGTTCAATAAACGTGTGTTGGGTGACATTGACATGTCCACCTGTTTGTGTCCGGTTCGGCTTCCACAATATATATACAGTATATATATATATAAATGTCTACTCGTGGAAGTGTGTGTGTCTGACCGGCTCAGAAGTGAGAGGTGGAGTCGGGCTAAGGGCTCCACCTCCAAGGAAACAGAAAACTCTCTTAGCCACTAATAACTCAAGCATGGCCAGAACGTCAGCAAATGAAACCTCAGAAGAAAGACAAAGTCACTTAGTCACTAACATCAGCAAAATTGTATCCCTTTTACTTTTCCTCCCGCTGCTATTGCACAAGCACGTCAGCAAAACAAATCCTTCTAGGAGAGAGATGCCCAGAGTAGTTCCTTTCAATTACCTGACATCTCTACATTTCAGTTTTTTTTTCTGACGATTTCAATAGTTTCTAGGACCCCGGACTTTTTGCAGCACAGGCTTACACAATAGTATATAATAATATATATTAAGATTTGCCATTCAGTAACCATATGACTTGTGCATAGAAACAATCCTTGAATCTACTGGAGCAGGTACAAATGGTCTTATTCCATTTGTCAGAAGACAGGAGTGAGAAGGGTAACTGTGCAGGATGGCTGAAGTCTTTTTTTAATATTGTTTGCCTTTCCTTTTCTTTCTGTTTGCCAGTGAGCGTTGTATACTGTATGTCTTAAACAGAAGGTAGTTGGGTGCCAGTCATATTCTCTGCTGCCTTCACCACTGTCTTCAGTGCTCTATGACCCTGAGCCAAGCAGGTGTCATATCAGGATATGATGCACCTAGTGAGGACAGATTGCACTGTGCACCTGTAGAAGTTTGTGAGAACAGATGGAGAAATGAGAGTTTTGTTGAGACAGCTGTGGAAGTAAAGTCATTGGGGAGTCTTTTTGCCAAGAAGTGAAACATGTTTGTGCCCACTTCACTTCATCAGTGATAGTCACTCCAGGAAATTCAAAGCTGCTTACCTTCTCTATAGCATTCCCTCTAATGTGAATTTCCCCTTGGGATTAATAAAGTATCTATCTATCTATCTATCTATCTATCTATCTATCTATCTATCTATCTATCTATCTATCTATCTATCTATCTATCTATCTATCTATCTATCTATCTAATGTGGATTACAGTATGGTCTGCCTTTTGCTCCCTGATGTCACTGACTAGCTCTTTGATTTTTCTGACATTAAGAACCATAGTGTTGTCCTGGCACCTCTGAGTCAGCAGGTAGACCTCTGCTTTGTAAACCCTCTTATCATGGCTCATGCCCACCAGTTTTGGAATCAGTCTCTTCATTTTGGCGCTGCAAAGCTTTTTTTGTAATACAAAGACAAATAATGCACACAGTACTCCAAGTGAGACCTCACTGGTGAGTTACTTATTGCAGCATAGGCATAACCTCCCTTGACTTGAACTCTAAATTTTGTGCTATGTAACCTAACATCTCATCACGTTGCTTTACACAGCATCTTTACACAGTATGGATTTGGTCAGTGATTTTTGTTTAATTAGAGAGACTAGTCATGTAATGCATAGGTGCTGTATATGCAGTATGTGTATGTTGTATATTTTTATTAGATATGAATTCTTTAAAATTAAAAGTAGAAATATCCTGAATTGGCTAGTATTAATGAATTGTTTGGAAAATGGTAGTTATCACAAGGTCTTTTTCAGTTGGTGATATCAATCACACCTATCTACCCTGAAATGTTTTTCCAAGTTCAGGGGGTAGAGATTGACAAGCTTTTTTACATTGAATGGCATTTTCTTGTCAAACCTTTTCTAAATTCTGCTTTTTTGAAGACAGACCACATGTCTAATTATTTATTAATCTCTTCTTTCTTGCAACTTTTTATTTAAATATTAAAATAAATAGTGGATACTCTGGGCCATATTTTCAGTTTGCATTTTATCATATTTTTCCACTTTACTTTACTTTACTTGTATTTATATAGCAGTGAAGTATTTCAGCAATGACCTGATGGCTTGTGTCTTATGGAACTAGAGGACTATACTATAATGTATGTATGATGATTGTTGAAAGTCATGAATTGATAAATGCTGCAGAAATATGGTGGCTCTCAGTGTGACCCTGAGTGAGTTAAATAACCTTCAGCTATTGCACAATGTGCTTGTAATGTGGAAATAATTTGTATAAAATTGTTAACTAACTGTTTAGATGATAAAGTTATTTAGAACAAGAAACAGTAGTTACTGTGGTTATGTAGTGTACTGCTATGTATACCGTATGTTTATGTATTTATTAAAAAGTGACTAAAAACTAAAAGCAAAAAACCTGCACAGTGTTACGGTTTAGTCATGTGTAGGCTAAATAACTTGCGTAGATTAGCTCATAGGCATAATTTTGCCCTGAGATATTAACTAAATCTTTAATACTGATATTCTTTACAATTACACTAATTACTTTTGGTCATTTTCAAAAATATGTATCTATTACATCCAAATACATATGTCTGTAAATAATTTTAAACAGCTTCATATGTACTGAAATTTCATAATTTTCCAGTAAGGCATAAATGATGGTGTAATGTTCACCAATGCAACGGTTACAGTTCAAGGAGGTCAAACTCTTTTCTGATCAATTGTGTGCAGAATCTGAACATTCACCATTTTGGGATTTCTGTGCATAGTCTAGTTTCCTCTCACATCCCAAAATTTCATTTTAGATTAATCTGATGAATCTAAATTTGCAGTAGTATAGTACAGTGTTGGACACCTCTTTGTGCACCATTCTGCTGGGACAGACTTTGATATTACACAAACCTTATGTGTAAACAGCAGAATTAGGAAATAAAAAGTAGTTTCACATTCATCTATTATCAGTCCTGCTTAATCTAATACAGGGTCACGGAGGTCTAAGAACATTTTAGCCATGGCTGGAATCCGCCTTCTAAGGAATGCTGGCCCATTACTGGCACTGTCATGCCAGTCAATGCATCTGCATTTACTTACACGTGGCCTGTCACAAGTTAGCCTAACATGCACATCTGTGGAATGAAGAAGGAAACAGGGCGGAACTTGATTGGGTCTGAGCTCAAAATCAGGAACATGGAGCTATGAGGCAGTAGGGCTAACCAGTGCACCATCATATGGGATATTTGTCTTACAAATAGAAAGCTATAAAAGCTTTGAAACCAGTCAGTAAAAGCTATACCTTACACAAAAAATAACATAAATTCAGTATATAAGTCTTTCAACCAACACTCACTTTTTCTTCAGGTTAGCAAATGGAGAAAAACAGTTTAAAGCTACATAGGAGGGTATGTGATGAAATGCCAACAGCTTGGTCAAATAACCTCTCCTGGAATGATTGTAAATTTGGCTGAATACTGAATATGTTAGTTTTTGATATTTTTTATCAAATATTTTCAATTTGCGTGCATTCGTGTAATATTTCTTTGCTTATATTGTGTGTGTCTTTATATTCAGGAAACCATCTGGCTTGTCACCAAGTATATGTAAGCAAAGAATATTAAACTGATTAACAATGTCAAACTCTTGTCAATGTAATATAAATAATATGGGACATTGTTGGTTCATTTCAATTAAGAAATTATTGGAGATCCAACTGCTAATAGTGTCTCTGAGTAAGGCTTCTAACCATATTTTTCATTTTTCAGGTACCTCAAGTTCTCCAATTTACAAATAGTGAGGGTGTCATTAGTGACATTTTCTTAACTACTGTATATGGAAGAAAAAAAAGATTTTTTTAAAAGTTTTGAATCTTCTTATTTATAAAAACAGGTAGCTGATCTGTATGACTGTCTTTGCTCTTTTTGTAGGCTTGTGATAAACAGATGTCTGGAAAGTGTACCACAGGATGCAGCCATGGTAGTGCCAGTTTCAAGGTAACAGAACTTCTCATGAACTTGACCATTTAATATTGTATTATAGTTTACTATGCTAAATAAAACGATTTGTGAGGCATGCTGTGGGTGGTTGTTTACAATAAAGGTTAATTGTTTGACTGGTTGTGTACAGCAGGCATGTCAAACTCGCTACCATTGGTGAGCCGCTTCGACTGCCATACTATTATACAAAGTTACTGTAGCGTTCTTTCAAATACTGAAAACTTTAAAAATGTAACACTTAAAGTTTAAAGTTTAAAGAAAAGCAATTTATTTCCATACAATAGCATACAATAAGAGTCTTAGCCTCTTAGCTAGGTCCTTATATAGGAGTCTTACAGTCTGAGATCTATTTCTTTTGTACAGACACTTGGCATCTCTTGTTAGTAACCAGTTTGTCAATATCAGGCTTGAAATCTTGTGCAGCTGCAACTTTTTTGAGAGATGAAAGGTGCTCGACAGTAAGTCTTGAATGATGTGGGGTTTTGGTAGCTTTCATTAACGAAAGCAATTGTTCACAAAGGTAAGTGCTTCCGAACATAGACAGTACTCTCAATGCCAACTTACGGATCTGCACATATGCGGGTGGCAGGTAAGCACACAAGCCTGGCACACCAACTTCGTTGTATTTTGCCTTCAGAATAGAATCTGACTGCAGTTCAGTCAATTCCATTTGGATATTCTCAGGCGCATTCTCAACATTGTAAGAATATAGTGACATAAACAGAGCAAAGTCCTGTTCGTGTGAACTGAAATCACGAAAATGCTCACTGAACTCATTGCTCAGTAATTAAAATTGGAAAACAAATCCTCCAAAAATCAAATTTTATTTTACTAAGTTTACTTCAAAGTTTATATTGTAAAATAAGCCGATATGCAAAAAGCCACCTGACCTACACTAATTTTACAAACTCTAAATCACAAAAATATGTTATTAAACAACTCACCAACTTCTCGCATCCATTTCAGATCTTCAGCTGTAGGCTGCACTAACTGTTCATTACAATACTAGCACAAAATTACATAAAACTAGAGCAAGAAAACTTGAAAATATCCATCCATCCATCAATCCTCTTCTGCTCAAGCTGACATGCCCAGACTTCCCTCTCCCCCGCCACTTCTTCTAGTTCTTCCGGGAGAATCCCAAGGCATTCCCAGGCCAGCCAAGAGACATAGTCCCTCCAGTGTGTCCTGGATCTTCCCCGGGGCCTTCTCCCTGTTAGACATGCCAGGGAGGCGTCCAGGAGGCATCCTGATCAGATGCCTGAGCCACCTCATCTGACTCCTCTCGATTTGGAGGAGCAGCGGCTCTACTCTGAGTTCCTCCTGGATTACTGAGCTTCTCACTCTATCTTTAAGGGAAAGCCCAGACACCCTGCGGAGGAAACTCATTTCAGCCGTTTGTATTCGCGATCTTGTTCTTTCGGTCACTACCCTCAGCTCATGACCCTAGGTGAGGGTTAGGAGCGCAGATTGAATGATAAATTGAGAGCTTTGCCTTACGGCTCAGCTCCTTTTTCACCACGTCAGAGCAATGCAGAGCCCGCATCACTGCGGATGCCGCACCGATCTGCCTGTTGATCTCCTGCTCCATTACGTGAAAATATGCGAGCTATTACTACTCGTGATGGTCAGTTCTGCCCAGTGGCCAGTCATAGCAGCCCAGCCAGTAGTGTAGCCTGCCAGGTGCTAGCACTTCAGTTGCAAAATTGCGGCTCATTAATCTTGGTCAAGGTCCATTTTGGGGTTGCAGTGTCATGCCTAGGGTATCAAGGAGCTGACGCCGCAGCTTCAACTATACTAGCAGATGACGTTTCCGGTATCATCATGCCATGGGAAAACATGCTTTTGTCAGAAGGCGGAAGTAAGAAAAGTCAATAGTAACGCCGAAGATGCTGAATGACTCAATCACAAATGATAGTAATCATTTTGTACAAGTTTAGTGCTAACTAGGATCTGTCATGCAGGCCGCGGGCCGCGTTTGACATGCCTGTTGTACAGTATGCATTTGGGAATTTTAAAATATACTGTAAGTGTGCTGTTGCATACTTGTAATATAAATTTTGTAGTGGTACAATGATGCAGTGATTGGATAGGCTTCACATAGACCCACAAAACGTAATTTCCCAGACTTATCACTGTCTGCACATTTTCTTAGGGTACTCTTGCGAGACTTAACTGATAGTTCTGTTTGGATTAGGTGCAGTTTTCATACATATTGTGAGAAATCAGGAGCAAGGCATTTGATTGGAGATAGTTCAAGTCCTAACTTATAGTGGCAGCTACAATGAACCGTGGCCATAAAATACTTGGTACTGGTTATGTTGTTAACCTAGGACCCATTTCTAATAGCCAACAGTGAAGGAAGCTCTTATGTTAAAAAAAGAAGCCACCTGCTCAGTTTTAACTACATTGTTTCTGGACTTGACCAAGAGGTACTAGGAAGCCAAAAAGGCTACAGCAGTAGTAGTCACTGTAAAGGTGCAGGTGAGCAAGTAGTTTGGTCCAGCAATGGATATTCACTTTCTGGTAATTTCATAGAGGTTCTGGTAAGATGTGTGACAACTCAGGACTAATAGGTAGATCATTGTCCATTGTTCTCAGCAAGGCAGGGAAATATTGACCCTGGCCCAATGCTGTGATTATCCAGCCACCAAATACCAGCCTCCCAAAATTTAGGCCCAGGCTTGCTCAGGCCTACTGTTCAAAATAGGGTTTCTCTCAAACTGAGCAGGCTGCAGCCTATACAGACATAAAAGGGGAAAGGCCAGCAACAAAATAATTCTCATAATCCTTAGTATTAAGAGACAGACAAACACGAAAAACTATATCTCTTTAAAATCAT
The DNA here is from genome assembly GCF_016835505.1 of Polypterus senegalus. Lineage (NCBI taxonomy): Eukaryota > Metazoa > Chordata > Cladistia > Polypteriformes > Polypteridae > Polypterus > Polypterus senegalus. The sequence continues at coordinate 107,497,024 of NC_053161.1, forward strand.
GAATATTTATTAGCTAAGTAAAATACATTTACAGTACAAAGAAAAATAGCAAAATTGGTGTGCCTAAAAGGCAACCCAGAGCAAAACATAAATATTCCATAGTCTAGAAATCAGAATGCTTAAGAAGGAATAAGAAAAAGTCATAAGAAATAGAAAAATGAGAAAAGTCTCACAAATAACACACTTCCACAAACAACTCACAATTCTGATCTGGAAGACCTAACCCCTATACCTAAGATAGAGTCCAGTCTTGTAGCTGTATGTCATGGTTTTCCAGCCCCTTGAAGCTCTATCTTAAGGGGACAAGGTACCACAATGAACACCATTAACAATGAAAATGCATAAATACAGTGCATCCGGAAAGTATTCACAGCGCATCACTTTTTCCACATTTTGTTATGTTAACAGCCAAGCTAGCAAATGTGGTCTCATTAAATTAAAAACATGAGGAGTTATTTATAGGACACTAAGCTTTACATGCATCATAAGTAAACTAATATAAGCAAATATTAAGGAAAAGATTGAGCAACACCTGCCAAGAACAGGATCTGTATCAAGCACCTCAGAGTAGGAAAACTGTCTGACGCAAGTGAGTGACGCAAATCTGGTCTGATAATTAGGAGTAAGAGTAAAAGCATTTTATCATTTTTCTTAATTTGGGAAACTCTTCTTAACTTCACAAGGATCTGGGAGAGCTTGTGAGATGTACCTACCTGCTAGGAGCTCCGAAAAGATAGCATTCAGGCAGAGATCAGCAAACACATAGAAATGAGTAATAGTCATAACAAATATGTTACATGATTGCTTCATCTAAGTGGAGAAGCCATTCAATGTTGGCTGAAAAGAGGGTGCTGGTAATGTTAGTTGTAAGATGCAGCTTTGCAATATTGATGATTTAGATATGACACAACCAACTCTTTCTCGAATTATGCACCAATCTTTGAATGCCCTTACAATAGGTAATACACAGATTTATGCATTTCTCCACCACTCTACATTAAGCAATGGTAAAGCAAGGTACATGCAAATCAGCACACACGTAAAGATTGTTGCGGATGAGCAGGATCACAAACTCAACACACAGGTGGTCAGAGATGCAGATTGTATCATATGGTCAGATCATTACTCTGAAAACACGCAGGGCACGATGGCATTCCACAAACCCCTGTAACATTTATGTTACAGTTTACAAGCCTGGGATGGTTCAAGAAGGCAGGTGCAGACTCCTGGGGCATTGGATAAATACAGCCACGTAGAAAATAAGGTCAGATTATGGCAAGGCACATCACGGTACATTGGAATGGTGAACTTGAGTTATAGCCATAGCTAGGTTTAGTATAACTGTTACTTTACAATATGCTTCCCGTGGCCATAACAGTGGGAAGGTGATTCTTTTGAAAGTACGGTTGTGAATCATTCATTATTAAATAAACATGCTTGGTATCGAGATTCACTTTCATTCGGTGTGTGTTTCTCAGTCTTTCCATCTTGGTGCTTTTACAGTTTTATTTATAATACTGTTGGAAAGTGGCAACACTTATGTGTAGCTTAGCACAATTTCCTAACTTACAGTGTGTTCCTTCTTCTTTTAATATTATTATTATTATTATTATTATTATTATTATTATTATTATTATTATTATCATCATCATCATCATCTTTGTGATAAAACCTTAGTATTAGTACCAGAAAACTACAAAGCGCCATCATGATTTCCAAAGAATCTACAAAAGGTCATCATACAGTAAGTACTGCTTTGTGGCTTGCGCTGCTGTAAAATCGTGATGGCATTCATTCTCAAAAGTGAACTCTTAATCGTAGCTGGGAGTAAGACTAGGATGCTTCATCAATACTTCCTATGTCATTCTCTGAGGCAGGACAAATTCTTATCCTAGTCCTACTTTTTTTTATTTTATTGGAGAAAAATAACATTGCACACAATCAAGCCAAACTTAAGAAAACAGAATTTAACCCCCCACCTGAGAAAGAGGAGAGCCTACAGCATGGGCAAAAAAAATAATAATAATAGAATAACAGGGAAGGGAGAATATAAATGCTAATTTTGCTTATTCTAGAATTTTATTATTACTACTATTTTATTAATTAGATCTTGCCATATTTAAAAAAGTTTTGAACATATTTAAATTGTATAGAATCAGTTACCCAATGACTTATAAAAGGTGGGTCGGGATTCTTCCAGTTAAGAAAGATAAGTCTACGTGCTAGTAGTGTGGTAGAGGAAATTACAATCAAGTTGTCCTTACTTATTTTAAGTCCATCAGGGAATACACCAAACACAGCTGCTAATTGGTTTGGAGTGTTTGTGACACCAAGGCTGTCTGATAGGAATTCAAAGATTTTTGTCTTAAATGATGTTAATTTTGTGCACTCCCAATACCTGTGGTCCAGTGAGGCTGGAGCTAGATTGTAATGTTGGATCTTGCCCTAGAAATATATTGGACAATTTTAAACAAGATGATCGATTAAATATTTTAAGTTGAATGACTGAATGCTTTGTGCATGTGGAGCTAGAGTGTGTTCTATGCATGGCTGCCTTCCACTCTCTCTCTGAGATATTAAGAGAAAGGTCCTTTCCCCAACGTTCCCTAGAATCTTTAAGAGGGCAAGACTTTTAAGATGTTGTTGAGATGCTGTCTGAGTCTTCAATACTGATCAGTATTTCTTCTAAAATTGAAATGGGTGGGAGTTGTGGAAAATTGGGTACGTTCTTTATAGCAAAATGTCTAATTTGAAAAAAGTGTAAAAATTGTGATGCCAGGAAGATAAATTTGAAGTATAATTGTTCATATGATGCAAAAACATTATCTATATACAGTTCTCTAAGTGCTTTAATCCTGAACGTTTTCCAAAGATTAAATACTGTGAAGGACTGAGACAGTTGAAAAATGTAGTTATCATGTAGAGGTGCAACAGTTAGAAGCTTCTTTGCTTTGAAGTACATCCTGCATTGGTTCCTTGTTCTGAGTGATTGATGGACAATTGGGTTATTGGTATACAGTATTGACAATAATTAGTATTTACAGGGGCACGGAGCAGGACATATAAAGAAGTACAGCATTACTACTGCAGACCAGGCTTGTGTATATATATCAGTTTATGTCAATTTCCAGAACGTTATAGCTTGTATATTTGCCACCTAATAATAAAACTGAAAGTTAGGTAGTGCCATGCCACGCTCTGTTTTAGGTCTTTGTAGAGTCACCTTTTGAGTGTGAATTCCAGAAATATACTTTTGCCTAATTTCTTAAAGAATGATTTGTTAATGTGCATAGGGATGCTCTGAAACAGAAAAAAAAAACCTTGGGAAGGATGTTCATCTTGACAGTATTGATTCTCCCTGCTAATGTGAGATGGAGGGTAGATCATTTGTTCACATCTTGGTTAATTTCTTCCCAAGCTGATACCAAGATTGTTGTGCAAAAGGTCTTTATATTTACTTGTGATGTTTATGCCTAGATATCTAAACTGTTTTAATAAAATAAACTGATAGATGTCCAGTCTAGTATTATGTGCCCTGAAAAAAACACACTTTTTATTCAAATTGATTTTGAGGCCAGATATCTTTTGAAATTTTGCTAGTGCATAAAGGACTGTTGATATGGATGTTTGTGGGTTTGATATATACTATACTATATCATCTGCATATAGTGATATTTTCTGTTCAAGTCCTGCTCTGATAATCACCTTTGTCTCTAATACATTTTGAAAATGAATGGCCAATGGCTCAATGGTGATTGAAAAAAGCAATGGTGATACAGGGCACCCTTGTTGAGTGCCACATTCTAGTCTAAAGTAGTTTGAGATCATGTTGTTAATATACACATAGGCTTCTGTAATGGTATCAAGTAATTTTATCCATGCACATATATTTGGGCCAAGCCCAAATTTGTGCAATGTGATGAAAAGGTAGTCCATTCAGCTCTATCAAAGGCCGTTTCTGCATCCATAGCTAACAACATCTCTGGTGTGTTATATTCCATGGGTGAGTATATTACATGTGGCTGGACCAGGCCAATGGGATTCCCATGTAACACCTGGCTGTGGCAGATAGATGGACATTTCTGGGGGGAGGGACTGGACTGCGTGTCAGCCTGGATTTTTGCCAACTAGGATCCCAAACTGTTTCGGTGTGTGGTGGGTGTGGCAACGTGCTATACCAGTGCCTGTTCCCCAACCTGACCTGACCAGACCAAGACACTATATGACTATTTTAAAGGATATTGGAATCAGACTTTTGGCTAATTTTCTGCTTCTTTGGGAGAACTAAGGATATAGAATTATCCAACGACAATTACTTTCATTTTGGTTGGAAACAAGAGCCTAAATCTGATTTCAGCTTTGCGTAAGCACTGTTTAATGCTTTAAAATGCAGCTGGTTTAGCAGGTGTTGAAGGAAAGAAATCTGGGAAAGTACAAATAAAGTTGTTTTCAAATGCAATCCCCTCTTTCTGTCTGGGAATTGATATCAAATTTTTTAAACCCTTAGTTTTTAGAATCAGATAATCAAACTTCTATGTTTTGAGGTATTCGATGCACATATGTGATAAGCTGTTTATTGATTTAAGGTCCTCTCCTACTATTTTGGAAAATAGTTAATCTATGAATTTCACTGTATTTGGACTTTCATAGTTTTCAGGAAGTTCTTTGATTCTGATGTTGTATATCTATCTTCAGATGCAGCTAATTTATCACTCTATGCATTTGGATTCTACAGCAAATGCTTTTTTGTCAATGGCAGATGTCACTTATTCTACTTCTTCAATATGAGTTGTAAACATTTGCTTAACTTCTTCCAAATGAGCACCAAGTAGTCTGATTTTATTCTTAATATTGTTAATATTTTCCAGTATTTGTCAATTGTTGCTAGACTTTTTTTAAGTTTACAAGTAATATCTTAAATGTACCTCCTGGTCTTTAATATTCTGAAGCAGGTTGACTGTTCTGTTGTGTATTTGTGCTCTATCCTTCTTTATATCCTCCTTTATATCCACTTTAACATCATTTATTTTTACCCTGAGTACCATAATCAATAACTTCAGCTCAGCCAGCTCATTTCCATTTTCTCCGTTCTCCAAAGGCAGAGTTTTGTATCCTGTTAATGTTGATGCTGTTAACTCACAAGGGATGATGTTAGTAGTTGACAGCAGGGATAAAGTGGCCATGTGCAGCTCCAATATACTGCATGAGATCAGCGAGTTCTTATTGCTGCCTCACTCACAGCTTCGCTTCCACATTCACTGTCGGCTGGAGCAGATGCTGCATTGTGAGGTCCTGGCTGATTCATTCCTTCACCTTTCTCTTCCAGCTCAGTCTGTGACAAGCCATGTTGTAAACTTGAGACTGGCTTAGACTTTGATAAACCTTTAGCTACCTTTTCCTTCTCTTTCTGACCTCTTGGTCTCTGTGACAGTAGTAGAACCGTCACTGGATCTTTTGTCAGTGCGGGGATCTGGAAGAACCAGCAGCAGCCACTATTTAGCCAAATATAAAACAGTAAAGACTTGACAGGTGCAGTGCTGAAAGATTCGTAAAGTTAAATGAATCCCCATAAGACACTTAATGTTAGACCATCATTTTGGTAAATATATTTTTGATTTTAGATAACGCTTTCACTTATCGGCTTGGCGGAGTCCTCTTGTTTAATGGACTAGCTGCGTTAGTGGTCATTTGACGGGCAGTTTTCATTCTACGCGTGCATGGTTGCGTACTGCCTTTATGCTGCTAAAAGCCAGCAGGCAGCTGATTTCCTAGCAGTCAGGAGGAATGAAACAGGAAAGGGGGAAAGCAGTCACAGTGCGGGGATGGTAGTAGTTATACTCCACTTGTTCATGTATTTTATATCTTGTTGTTGTTTAAGAGTTTAGATGTAATCGCCGGGGATGTGTGAGATGTAAGATAGTGTATGTATAGAAATAAAGTGAGTGAATGGTAGGAGCCCATTGCCTTTAGGAGAGTGGGTAGGAAATACTTAACAGGCCTCAGTGCCATTAGTAGGGAGGGGAGTGTTGAGAATAGGTGTCGCTATTGTGCGTATTACAAAGGTTCATTTTTCCCCCCATACTGTAGGTTGTCTTAAAGGTATTCTTTCAACCTTTTTACGCCAGTGAGTCTCCTAGTTTTCGGGGAGAGCTTCAGCACTTGGGGAGCGATAGGTTTTGGCTGCTACAGAGCCACTGGATCAGTTATTCGACCTTTTTCTTTCTACCATTTTTCTTTTTGCCAGCTTTGGACTATGTGCATTTTATGAGCCCTTACCTATAAGTACTATGAATGAATGTTTTCAGTAATTTATTGAATTCATTCTGCTTGTTAGATGTGACTATCTTGTTTTGCTGGATTGTTACATTTTTTTGTGGATTTTTGTCTTTTATCTCACCAAATACTGGTTTATGATTTTCCTTACAATAAACATTGCTGACTTTGTTTTCAAGAGACTTTGTACTTTACCTGAGTTTTGGGGTACTTTGAACATCGTCTGGCTATGAACTACTAGTGGACACTGACCGATGACAGTGTATCATGACAGTCTCCTGTTCATGTTTTTAATATACTTGTAATTGATGCATCTCTGTCTATCTATCTATCTATCTATCTATCTATCTATCTATCTATCTATCTATCTATCTATCTATCTATCTATCTATCTATCTATCTATCTATCTATCTATCTATCTATATAGTGTCTTTCATATCTATGTATCTGGTCATTTCACATGCTCTTGTGGTCCTCTTCATAGTGTCAATGCAAATCAACGGTGTGTCTAGTACCAGACCCATAGGACAAATCAAGGCTGAAATGTATTATACCCTTTCTACCATGCTGCCAAATCTGATGTCAGCGTTCCCATTTCTACTATACTCCAAAACTTTGGTCCATGACATCCACAGTCACCTAATTGTTCCCATAACTTGCCCTATTAATGTAGAAAAGACAAGGTGCACCTGCCATCCAAATTTTATACTACACCTATCTCTAAATTGCCCAATCCTCTGCCAACGTGCCCAGTTCCCCATTCTACCAAAACCCACACCATTATGTTCACACCCCACCTCTGTAACCTTCCAATAATGTAGAATTCCATCTGTCCTAAAACAAATACCAATATTTATTTTTTTTATTTCTATAGCACATTTTCATACAAACAGTAGCTCAAAGTGCTTTACATAATAAAGAATAGAAAAATAAAAGACACAATAAGAAAACAAAAATCAACATTAATTAACATCGAATAAAAGTAAGATTCAATGGCCAGGGGGGACAGAAAATCTGTAGCATAAATCCAATCCAAATCTTATTCTGCCTCAGCTAATAGAGTCCTTGGCCATTTCCACTGTATTCCATAAGTCCACATCATACAATCACTAGTCCTCTAATTTTTTTCAAGTCTTGCATTCCAGTTTATCATTTACCACACCCACAGAGTCATTCCCACCTTAATTTTAATCTACACTTGTTATCAGCCTGCCCAGTCCAATGCAAGTTTGCCAGGCTCACCTGGGTAAAAATTCACATTGTTAGATGCACAGACCCCTACATCTTAAAACGCAGCTCCCCTCCCCAACCTGTCTTGTAGAACAATCACTGGATAAGTCCAACCTAAATCTAATTCTGCCTTTATGATCTATATTTCTCTGAATATAAATTTTGCCTTCCTTTCCTTCAGGCATGAAAATTTCTCAATTACTTTCTCATTATATTGAGTCATTTCACTAAGCCTGCCAAAAAATGTAGCATTGTGCTATTATCTACAGTGTTTCCCACCCATTTTTCTTTGGTGGCACACTTTTAGTAACTAAACACTTTTCAAGTCACATCACTATTTTACTAATCACAAACACATACAGTATATATTTTATACACATGCTCAACTGCCTGAAGGGGTGGGACTAACAAAGAAGCCATTAAAAAAGCAGCTCCTAGATCAGTGTTCACAAACACAGCACTTAGTGAGCACTTTGCTGGCCTCTCCCAGCTGCTTCGACCCTTAGCCTGCCCCTCTCTGCCTCAGAGGCAACTCATTTGCCCACTGTCCACTGGTCCTGGGAGACACACATGGGTAGATGGAGCCTAGCAGCCTGGAGAGGCGTTTGAAGTTTTCAAAGTGCTGTGCAACATAGCGATGGCGGAGCTGCTTTAATGCCAGCTCCACCAGATAGTCCTGTCCTCCTCAGACAGGTCTTGACCACCCAAGGAGGTTGTCCCTCTCAGGTTCAGACCAATGGGCTCTACACTATTATTTCCATGACTTTCATGCTGCTTGCATTTTTCAGAAAGGTATTTTAGGTGGGGTGGCATGGTGGTACAGTGGGTAGTGCTGCTGCCTCGCAGTTAGGAGACCCGGGTTCGCTTCCTGGGTCCTCCCTGCGTGGAGTTTGCATGTTCTCCCTGTGTCTGTGTGGGTTTCCTCTGGGTGCTCCAAAGACATGCAGGTTAGGTGCATTGGCGATTCTAAATTGCTGCTTGGTGTGTGTGTGCGCACCCTGTGGTGGGCTGGTGCCCTGCCGAGAGTTTGTTTCCTGCCTTGCACCCTGTGTTGGCTGGGATTGGCTCCAGCAGACCCCCGTGATGCTGTAGTTAGGATATAGCGGGTTGGATAATGGATGGATGGATATTTTAGGTCTCGTACCCCTGTTATTGTCCACAAAGCTTCAGTACCAACACTTTGAAACACCAAACAGGAAATGCAAAAAAAAAGGCATTACTTACACCACATCCAGTTAGCCAGTAAGCTCATCCTCGATCACTTTCCTGCTGCTGAATTCTTAAGTCAGGTCGGTACGGTGCAAGCTCCTACATCCTCATTTTTTCTTGAATTGAACAATTTATGAAGAGATGTTTCACTGAAGAAGTAATTCTTTAATTTCTGAAGTTTCTCTTAAAGTTGCCATCTCCCTAAAGCTGCACTGCTTAGGAGTGATACGCTTGATAAATACTGGCCCAGGAGTATTAGAAAACACTCAACATGGGTCCAGACGAGGATGGTTGTGTTTCAGTAATATGCTGGAATTCTGTGAGGAAGTAAAAAATTATATGATGAGTGATGCATAAATTATTTATCAGTATTTTCAGAAAGCTTTTTATCAAGTTTCACATGAGAAGCATGTAGTCAAAATAAAACAAATGGGATTTCAAGACACAAAATGTAGATGGGAGCAAAATTGTCTTAAAACATTGGAAGCATAGTGTTATGGCGAGAGGAATAGTGAATTAGGTGCTGTTAAAGGAGCTCTTTCTAATATATATATTAGATTTGAATTCTATATATGAAACTTGAACATACACCAAATGAGAATGACTGAGAAAACAATGGACTTGTCATTGTTTACATCCTCACAGTGTACAAAAGTGGGCTAATAGGATGTTAGTTTTCATAGTAAGATGTGTCTCCAACAAATCAAGACAGGATATTGGTAAACTATACATCACAGTTTTGAAATCTCTGAAAAATGTGTCCAGTTTTGGTTTCCATAATACCAAAAAGACATAGCAAAGGCTTGAGATATGTGAGAACAACAACTAGGCTGATTCCAGGACTGCAAGACATGAGCAATGAGAAAAGATGAAAAGAGTTGAACCCTGTCAGTTTAAGCAAATTGAGACTAAGAGGTGACATGATTGAAGTGTTAGTACAGCAGATCCCAGGCTGTTACTTTAACATAAATTATTCAACAAGAACATGGGGACACAGACGGAAAATTGGTTAAGTATCAAATTTACATGAATGTTACCATGTTTTTTCTTCATATGTTATCTTGTAGGAAGTGCTGGAAAGTATGGGGTTGCCATTTCATTTCGAAGTGCCATTTCATTACTGAGTGGGGTTGTGTTTGTATTCTTGGCAGGAAGTCAAATCTATTTAAAGAAGCTGTAAGACACAGCCAATGGTGTGTCATGTTCCCCTGCTATTACTGATATTGCAAAGACAGAATATCACACTTGAGGCTTGGTGACATCCAGCAACAGACAGACAACTTGCAGATGTTGTCTTGTTGACCTCATATGACTGGGGCCTCTGTTACACCTTTACTGTTTACAGCTGAACTCTCACTGTAAAGGTGAGGAAGGCACAGCTGCCCAACCTTAGGTATATACATATCCCAGCTTTTGTTCTTAATTAAGATTAATGGTAATTTTGGGATTCATGAATGGCTAGTGTAGTGCCCACATGTGACAGCTTACGGAGTGTTGGTGTAAAAGGGGTAATTAAGACTTCAAATGTAGTTATGGGCACAGCTTGTGCTGACGATGTCCCCAGGGGTCTATCACAGAAGTTCTATTGAGTAAGACAAACTGAAAAGAAATGCATGCTTGAAAAGAGAAATGAGGTCTGACATGTTCCACTTAACAAATATAACACTTACTAGGAGACGTCAATGGTAAGTGATTGAGAATTGGTGTTACGTTTTTGGAAATATTGTTGCTGTAAAGATTGCATATTAAGTAAATTTAAAAGGTTGCTAGCATAAGTGAGATACAGTATGTTATCATTTTTTCAGTATATTGCCATTGTGTCAAGCATTGCATACAAATTTTAAATAACTGCCAAAATGAATTCAACCAACTAAATTACAAATGCGCTTAATCACAAGACAGTAATGAACATTGTGTTGTTGTAAATAAAGTGCAGTCATTGCTATATCACATAACTAAGTACAACACAACAATTATTTACACATGTTCTTATGCAGAGATACTAGTGAATGAAGACATATTTTCATTGTGTGGATTTTTAAAACATTTAGGTTCTTTAGCCTTCATGTGTTTTTTTCTGCATCACTTTACCCATCATTAAAATTTTCTAAATTTAAAATTTCTGTAGACATTTTCTGTCAAATGCAAACATTATAGTGTGTACTGCAATAAGACGTATTTTATGGTGTTCTGGTAGTACAGTGCCCACTTTGCCAGTAATGTTGACAATTATAACTATTGCAATCCTAAAGATGCATCAGAGACACAAAAAATATTGGTGAGGGTGTGCATGTACTTAGCCTCATTGGCGTGAATCAGTAAAGAGGGGAGTAGCTAAAAAACAGCAAAAGTTAATTTTCCTGTTGATTTATGCATTGGTACCTTTTGGTGCATTTTCACACAGAAAATATGCAGACTGTCACTGCTGTTCTGTCGATTACCTGCATTATGAATATGCGGAAATATTCCATGTAAACACGTAAGTGTGAACACGACCTTAGTGCTTCTGACTCCGAGGTTTAGATCCCACACCCAGTCATTCTCTGTGCTTAGCCAACATGTTCTCCCTGTGTCTTTCCAAATCCATTAAGACATGTACAGTAGGAGAATTGGTGATTGTATATTGGCTCTATGTGAGTGTGTGCATAAGTGAAATCTTGTAATGTACCCTGTTTAAGGATGGTTCCTATGATGTGTTCAGTACTGCCAGATTAGGCTCTAGCAACCCACAACACTGAATTAGATTAAGCAGGTCTGAGAATATTAAGATTACATAATTTAGTAGTAGCCTTAATTTAACAAACATATACATTAGATACTAGGAACTCCTAACTATAACAATAAACAACAAAGCTAGCTGGAAGAATCTGTTTAATCATTCTTGTTATCTGGAAAAAAAAGTACAAAAAATAAAACATTAAGTTACCATTGAACTTTAATGTAATGAATTGTGTAACAATGCTCACTGTAAAGTTAATTTGCTCATTTGTTTATTTGATCACTTTTTCTGTTCTTATACGGCCAATGGCAGAAATAATAGGGAGTGAAAGCACCATTACAATAACAACAAAGAAGTAATTTGTCTCATAATTTATGGGAAATTGTGATGTGATTAAACATTTCCACAGCAGTATGTACCATCACACATAATACGGTATGTGAAAAAAAGTACTAAAAGGTTTCCATGTTTCGTTATTTTTCAGAAGGTGTTGAGTACAGTAATTGACAAATACTTGAGTTAATGAGAGATACAGATTATCAAGCGTAAAAATACTGGGACAGACTTAGTTGCTAATTACAGTGACTACCAAGGTGTGAGGAAATCTAGGCAACTTTTCAAGAGGGCTGATTGCATTGCAGAAGTTGTAGAAAGAGAGAGAATGACTGTTCAGTTTGCTGATGTTTCAAGTGAAACAGCAGTTATGGTGCAGTTTACATTGAAGTTGGCATAACATTGGTATACTGTATGGGGTAATGATGTCCTTATATTAATTACAGAAGCAAGAAGCAGAAGACAAGCAACTGTGGATTTCATGGCAAATATTTAAGGTGGGAGTAGGGATTTTATCAAGAATTTCACAGAGAGAGGTCAGATTGTTCTGCAGAAACTCCTTATTGCCCATTGTTACACTTTTACTGATAATTTAATAAAAAGAACACAAGACGTAGCTGTGACGATGCCGGTTTCCTTCAGACTCCCTTTTCCAACATGGGAGTCTGTAAAACCAACACTGTCGATAGTTATGACCAAGATGAGCTGACAAATGAGAACAATTCTCAAATGAAGCCAGGGGATAGTGTAACAAGTGCCAAGGTGCTTTTATTAAAACAAAACGTTGTGTCCATACAGAAAGTGCAGTGCTTCATAGTTCCAATAAATAAATCCATAAAAACAGTGAAAAATTGAGATAAAAAGCAATAAATAAATCCATTAAAATCCCAGATTAAAATCAAAAGTTAAAATGCAGTCTCTCTCATCACGATCTCAGCCCACCTCAGTCTCTCATTCTCCCCGGCTCACCCATTGCTCCCGTAGCCGGCGGAGACCCAACAGCAACGAGCTCCTTTCGGCCGACCTCTGTCTTCGCTGCCTCCAGGCATCATGGCCAGACCGTCCGAGGTCGGCTCTCCTCCCTTCTTCCTTTGTGCTCATGTAGTCGCTTCTCAGATCCATCGGGAGGACACCTGCCTTGCTCACCCCACTCCACCTGAACATTCAATGGGGTGGACTAGCCCCTAAAGCGCCACAGCCAAACGCTCCTTTCCAGGGCCCCAGCTCATGCTGTCTCCTCCTTCCAGGTGGCCAGATCATACCTTCCAGGACTGCCTTTCATGTCCTTTAACCTCTTCTTTTCTTCGTTTCCTCGATTCATCCCCCTCTTTTTATGCCTGCCAGTATATATACTCTCACATTTCCATGGCACAGCGCCTTAATCACAAGGTGCTGGAAGCCAATGAAGTAGTTGAGAATGATTGTACCCGCACGTGCAGGTGTGAACTCGCTCCAACTACCTCATTAACTCCCTGTGGCCGTGCAATCGCGCCCATGTAGAGTGACATGGCTCTATAGATTTAAAACTGGCCCTTTTTTTTTTAAGCCGTGGACCCGCTATACCACAGTAGCTACTAAACAGACAAAAAGATCTTTCAGTTGGGGGAGTTATTTTTCATCTTGTTCTTATCAAGCAAGCAAGTACATGCATGTCACATATCAGGCGCAATCCACTGGTCCAAATGTTCATTTTCCACAGTGAATGATTCTTTTGTCCCTGCTACAGAGCAGAGTGCTTTTTCAGGCAGGGTTAAGGTCTTCTGATTACCTTAGAGGTCATGTTTAAGTTAAATATCATATATATCCTTTGGGAAAGCTTTTCCAATCTTGTGGTGGTGAAATATTCCATGATAACAATACTCTTTTCCATAAGGCATATGGGGTTGATGAATGATTTGAATAGCATTACAATGTATACCATACACCATAATGATCCCAGACACCAGATCTTAATCCAACCTAGCATTTATGGGAGGGCATGAAGTAGCACTTGAAGAAATGTTTTATACCACCATCATCAAAGCTCCGAATGATACATTCTATGATAAGGGGAATTTAAGCAGTTCTAGATGCCCATGGTACATTTTTTTTATGAGTCACAGTATCTATATTATGTACCATATGGTTTATCTATTTATTCATTATCTGGTGTTCATCTAAAAAATCAGTTCAAAATAATGCTACCAATTTGCATAAAGTTGCAGAATTTCCATCTTTAAAAAAATATTGCTTGTGCAGTAATTGTTGTACATTTACAGAAAAGCTTATTCCCAGCTTCACTTCCTAACGTAACCTTTACTCGAATTTTGCAGGATATACATGGTCTTTGCCTGTCCTTGAAACACTTTTGTTTGTCATTTTACTAGAACACAGTCTTATCTCTGGTCTGATTAAACAAACCAGCCACTTTCAACAAAGTGCATTGCATTCATCTTGTACATTTTTGTGTTAAAAGATGCCAGCAGGTCTGCCCACTCTCTCACACTGTGTTTAACAGTGTAGAACAGTGTAGTGGTTAATGCTCCAATTCCTGCCTGTGACTCATTGTATGCTCTTGAGCAGGAGTCGACACCTGCCTGTGTTCCACTTCCATATCTTGCAAGACATCACTGTAACACACATATAATAATAATAATAATAATAATAATAATAATAATAATAATAATAATAATGTTGATATAAATTGGAGGTTTGTATGTTGATTAATCAATCCATCCATTCATTCACACATTTTCAAACATGTGTATTCTACTAAGTCACAGGTACCAGGGGTATATTCTGGTATCTGAGTACAATGCAATGATCAAACTAAGACTGCATTTCGGATCAGATCACTTAAGTACAGACACTCATGCTCACTCCAGATTTAGACTGCTACAACTGGTGTCCCTGGAAGAACCCCATTAGTTGCATGGTGGGAAACGCTGGATGCTACAGAAAATCATAAAAATCCTATTGACTCCCACACGGTAAAGTCCCTTACAAGGTCAATCTAATGATTTATAGAATCATGGTTTTCAAATAGATACATTTTCAGTTGTTAATTGAAGACACTGAATGATTTGGCTGTTCAGATGTTTATTTTCATTTATCACAAAAAGCACTTTATCACAGAGTGTAGTCCTTCTGTATTGGAGCCCTAATATTACAATCATTAACAGAGTAAAAGTCACATATGTTGAGAGTTGAGCAACAGGTTTTGGAAAGACATTTTCTAGCATCTGGCCTGGATTGTCGTGAACCTGTAGGTATGGGTGGCCATAAGTGGACTAGACTGGAGAATGGATACTGGGAGACTGACCACTCAGGCCTGTATCTATTTAAATCACATAAAACACATTTTTCCTTGATCACTATTGCTAGCACTTAGATCTAACACCTTGACAACCCGCGATACATAAGCCATATATACCCATATGTATTTCATACAGTAGGTCTAGAGCTAATTCATGAACAAATGAAGCAGAAATAAAAATTTAAATAGACCTCAACAATAGAGATATGCATTTTAGCCTAAATGTAGTTTCAAAATCACCAATATTATTATAATGTGATGCACCGTTAGGAAAATAGCACTAATGATTAGTCTTTTGTGTAAATGTAATCTACTATAATATAAAATTAATTCCATCTTAAATATATGAGCAAAAAAGTGAATTAGGGTGGCAAAAGAAGAATTACATAATAGTAATGAAAAAAGATCCAACTTGGCCATCTGTTGCTTTTAGGATAGATCCAACCTGAGTCATTTTGTTTATTGTTGTGTTTATTTCAAATATTTCTGTTCTGTTTCTCATGCTTAGTATTTTGTTTTTTAAAGTATGTTAGCTCTGCATTTGTTTAATAAGTGTGGCTCTATAGGGCTAAATAGTAAAAAGCTGTTTTCTCGATGAATAAAAGGAGACTCTGACACCCTTTTGAAAAATGGCTGGTGGTTGTTACAGCATGAAGAAATAATGTTTCCCTCCACACTAGCCTGGAGTTGTAAGAGCATGGATTCAACACAGTTCTGGGTACATTACTTAGGGGTTTTGGTATATTCTAGCTACATAATATCACTCAGTTCCTGTACATGCTTCAGCTATTCCTTTATGCTGAGAACGTCTCATTCCACATCAGCCACATAAATTAAGATAATACACATGATAATAATGACCCTGTATGCCTATAACTGGATGTACAATACGTACATAGTCAACTGACTGGTTAGTTTTGTCCTGGTCCTGTGGGTTACACTCTAACCTAGTTTCCAAACCTTTGGTTAAAACAGCATGCCAGCTTGGATTTAGGAATGTTTATCAATCCCGTATGTGGCCCGAGGACGATGTCCCTCTTGGTGAAAGTGCATTACGAGATACTTGTTAGGTTGTATGGAGTAAATAAATTGGCAGTTATTATAATGGAGCATTTTCTATGGAAAATCTGAAATGCGCACTGCAGAAAGAACAGGAATCACCATTTCACCTGCAGATTGACTGCCTAAAAAATAGCAATCCATTATTGGCAGACAAAATCAGTTTCAGGCCAGGATTTTAGTTGCCTGTTCAACAATCAGAGTATTCTGTTAGGAATTTGTCTCCTGCAATCGTTTCCAACAGGTAATAACTTTATAACTTTAATATACTTAGTTAGCATTGCTCCCAATCCTGCACTAGAAGGCAATGGAGAATATTACAATGAAAATGTTTACAAAAAAGTATGGAAAGAGAACATTAGTCTAACTTTTTATCATATTGATTTAGGTTGTATGATTTCGAGATTTTGTCAGTAAAAAAATTTTGAAAATGCCATGCTGTGTAAATAAGCTTTTGCTTTCAAGGGTTCTCCCTGTTAACCATGTGGGAGAACAAACTATCATGAATAACATGGAAAGGGAGTTAAAGGCTGCTCTCTCTTTATCTTCTCCTGTTGTGAGAGTTTGGTAATTACTGTGCCTTTAGTCATATATCATTTGGGATGACATGGTGGCACAGGGATTAGCGCTGGTGCTTTATAGATCAAGACACTTGACTTTGTATTGTGGCCTTTTCACTTTGTCCTAGTGAGTTTTTTTTTCTTTCTTTACTCTGGCTTCCATTCATATTCCAAAGATGAGCAGTTTAGAGTACTAGAGTCAAAAGTTGTTATTGGTGATTGTGTGTGTGAGTAAACCTTTCCAGGTTTGGTTTCTGCCTCATATTAATGATTTCAGAATAATCTCTAGCACTCTTTCAGCCTATAATGGAATAAGCAGAGTTGAAAATTAATTAATAGATTTATCATGCTGTTAGAAACAGAGTAACGGTAAGACAAAAAGCTTAGATAAGTTTAAGAACGTTCTTATTAAAAGTCCATGAGCTCTCAGGCTTGGGTACCAGTGCAGTATGGCATCCAAGTATGAATTTTAACATTTTTAAAATGTACCTTTTAACTTCTGGTTAGTTTCACCTCTTAGATATAGATATAACACAGAGATAATAAGTGATAAATTGATTATACTAGTAACACACAAAATGTTTTACTTATTTATGTCTCCATTGAAAACATTGATTCTACATTCACTGGTAGAAAAAGTATTTGAAACTACACATTTAGAAACTGGAGGCATTTCCTTTTATAGAAATGGCCTCTGACTGGCCATTCTGCTGTTGTTGTTCCTTGCCAGATGATCCATTATGTTATATGTAACCGGTTATAGACCTTAACAAACATCTGAATCAGCAGACATTGAAAAATCAGGCATTGAAATTTAGAACTGAAAATAAAACAAAAGTTATAAACTTATTTCTGCCTCTTTATGAATGCATTGAAAGTAGTTTAGGAAATTACAGGTATTTCCCAGTTTTTTTCCTTTTTCCTGATGATTTGTGGTAGGTATTAACCCATTTGCTTTTGAATAATTTTTTGCATGGTTACACCAAACTATACATTCATCCACTCTTCCACTGTTATCAAACTCACTTCATCAAATTGAGGTTTGTAGGGTCTTGAACCATTTTGCACAAGGTAAGAAACCAACCCTTGATGAGACTCCTATAAATAGCAGGGCACACTCATGGACACACACATTCACACTGGGTCAGTTTTCAGTTGGCTAATATGCACATCTTTGTGACGTGGGAGCAGAAGGCATCAAAGCAGGGAAGACTCCATACTGGCAGTAGGCTGTGATTTGAACCCAGGATTCTGGTGGTGTGAGGCAGCAATTGTTTTAACAGTGGATATTTTCATCTTGTTAAATTATAAAGCAACCAAAGACTTAAAAATAGTTATTCTTCTGCTTGAAGACTGAAAATTTGAATTAAATTTCTTAGCTTTCAGGAGAAATAATCCCCATTACAGAAAATGTAAATGAAGAATGCAACTGTAACAAAACTGTAACAAAATGTTATTTTATTATCCTTTGGTGACACCTGCTGGCTAATCTGATTTTTGCTTTTACTCAAGAACACATTAAAAACACAGAACCAGCAATCCTTCTGTTTTCTGATTCCATTTATCAAGTACACTGCCCTCCTCCTCGAGCTGCCAGCTTATCATGGTGGTGGGGTTTGCGTGTCCCAATGATCCTAGGAGTTCTTTTGTCGGGAGCTTTATGCCCCTGGTAGGGTCACCCAAAGCAAACTGGTCCTAGGTGAGGAACGAGACAAAGAGTGGTTCAGAAAACTTACTATGAAGAATAAAGACTTTGGACTGCGTTTTCCCTCACCAGGGGCTCCCCTGTGGAGCCAGGCCAGGAGGTGGGGCTTGATGGTGATCACCTGGTGGCCGGGCCTACACCCATGGGGCTCGGCTGGGCACAGCCCGAAGAGGCAACGTAGGTCTCCCTTCCCACGGGCTCACCACCTATAGGAGAGGCCAAGGAGGTTGGGTGCAGTGTGAGTCGGGTGGTGGCCAAAGGCAGGGACCTCGGCTGTCCAATCATCAGCTACAGAAGCTGGCTCTTGGGACGTGGAATGTCACCTTTCTGAAGGGGAAGGAGCCTGAGCTAGTGCCTGAGGTCGAGAGGTTCCGGCTAGATGTAGTTAGGCTCACCTTGACACACAGCGTGGACTCTGGATCCAATCTACTTGAGAGTGACTGGACTCTCTACCACTCTGGAATTGTCCCCGGTGAGTGGCGCGGAGCAGGTGTAGGCATATTTATTTCCCCCTGACTTGAAGTCTGTTCATTGGGGTTCACCCCAGTAGACGAGAGGGTAGCCTCCCGCCGCCTTGGGTGAGGGGACAGGTCCTAACAGCAGTCTGGAGTATCCATCCTTTTTGGAGTCCCTAGAGGGGATGCTAGAGGGCACACCTTTTGGGGACTCCATTGTTCTGCTGGGAGACTTCAATGCTCACATGAGCAATGACAGTGAGACCTGGAAGGGTGTGATTGGGAGGAATGGCCCTCCTGATCTGAACCCAAGTGGTGTTTTGTTATTGGACTTCTGTGCTTGTCATGGATTGTCCATAACGAACACCATGTT
Organism: Polypterus senegalus; assembly: GCF_016835505.1. Classification (NCBI taxonomy): domain Eukaryota; kingdom Metazoa; phylum Chordata; class Cladistia; order Polypteriformes; family Polypteridae; genus Polypterus; species Polypterus senegalus. The sequence goes on from NC_053161.1 coordinate 107,516,236, forward strand.
CAAGCATAGGGGTGTCCATATGTGCACCTGGCACCAGGACACCCTAGGCCTCAGTTCAATGACCGACTTCGTGGTTGTGTCATTGGACTTGCGGCCACATGTCTTTTACACTCAGGCAAAGAGAGGGGTGGAGCTGTCAACTGATCACCACCTGGATGGGGAGGATGCCGTTCAGGCCTGGTAGGCCCAAACGTATTGTGAGGGTCTGCTGGGAATGTCTGGCAGAATCCCCTGTCAGAAGTAGCTTCAACTCCCACCTCCAGCAGAACTTCCACCATGTTCCGAGGGAGGTGGGAGACATTGAGTCTGAATGGGCCATGCTCCGTGCCTCTATTGTTGAGGCGGCTGTGGCCGTAAGGTGGTCGGTGCCTATCGTGGTGGTAATCCCTGAACCTGTTGGTGGACACCGGCAGTGAGGGATGCTATCAAGCTGAAGAAGGAGTCCTACAGGACCCTTTTGTCCTGTTGGACTCAGGAGGCAGCTAATAGGTACCAGCAGGCCAAGCTTAATGTGGCTTCGGTGGTTGCTGAGGCAAAAACTCGGGCATGGGAGGAGTTTGGGGAGGCCATGGAGAACGACTTCCGGACGGCTTTGAGGAGATTTTGGTCCACCATCCGGTGTCTCAGGAGGTGAAAGCAGTGCAGTGTCAACACTGTGTATGGTGGGGATGGTGCGCTGCTGACCTTGGCTCAGGACATTGTGGATCGGTGGGGGGAGTGCTTCATAGACCTCCTCAATCCGTCTAACATGCTTTCCAATGAGGAAGCAGAGCCTGTGGACTCGGAGGTGGGCCCTCCCATCTCTGGGACTGAGGTCACCGAGGTGGTCAAAAAACTCCTTGGTGGCAGGGCCCCGGGGGTGGATGAGATACACCCGGAGTTCCTCAAGGCTGTGGATGTTGTAGGACTGTCTTGGTTGACATGCCTCTACAACATCACATGGACATCGGGGACAGTGCCTCTGGATTGGCAGGCTGAGGTGGTGGTCCCCCTCTTTAAGAAGGTGGACCGGAGGGTGTGTTCCAACTACAGAGGGGTCACACTCCTCAGCCTCCCTGGAAAAGTCTATTCGTGGGTCCTGGAGAGAAGGGTGTCAGATAACATTAGAATTAGAATTAGAACAATCTAGACGAGAACAGGCCATTCAGCCCAACAAAGCTCGCCAGTCCTTTATCCACTTGCTTCCTCCAAGAAAACATCAAGTCGAGTTTTGAAAGTCCCTAACGTCTTACTGTCTACCACACTACTTGGTAGCTTATTCCAAGTGTCTATCGTTCTTTGTGTAAAGAAAAACTTCCTAATGTTTGTGCGAAATTTACCCTTAACAAGTTTCCAACTGTGTCCCCGTGTTCTTGATGAGCTCATTTTAAAATATAAGTTTTGATCCACTGTACTAATTCCCTTCATAATTTTAAACACTTCAATCATGTCACCTCTTAATCTTCTTTTGCTTAAACTGTAAAGGCTCAGCTCTTTTAATCTTTCCTCATAATTCAACCCCTGTAGACCTGGAATCAGCCTAGTCGCTCTTCTCTGGACCTTTTCAAGTGCTGCTATGTCCTTTTTGTAGCCTGGAGACCAAAACTGCACACAGTACTCAAGATGAGGCCTCACCAGTGCATTATAAAGGTTGAGCATAACCTCCTTGGACTTGTACTCCACAGATCGTGCTATATAACCTAACATTCTGTTAGCCTTCTTAATGGCTTCTAAACACTGTTTGGAAGTTGATAGCTTGGAGTCCACTATGACTCCTAAATCCTTCTCATAAGGTGTACTCTCGATTTTCCGACCGCCCATTGTGTATTCAAACCTAATATTTTTACTTCCTATGTGTAATACTTTACATTTACTGACATTAAATTTCATCTGCCACAAATCTGCCCAAGCCTGTATGCTATCCAAGTCCTTCTGTAATGATATAACGGATTCCAAATTATCTGCTAATCCACCTATCTTGGTATCATCTGCAAACTTAACCAGCTTGTTACTTATATTCCTATCTAAATCATTTATATATATTAAAAATAGCAGCGGCCCTAGCACTGACCCTTGTGGAACACCACTCTTAACATCGGCCAGTTCTGATGAGGTTCCTCGCACCATCACCCTCTGCTTCGATAGTCGAACTTTGGATTCAGGAGGAAAAGTGTGTTTTTCGTCCTTGTCACGGAACAGTGGACCAGCTCTACACCGTTGGCAGGGTCCTGGAGGGTGCATGGGAGTTTGCCCAACCAGTCTACATGTGTTTTGTGGACTTGGAAAAGGCATTCGACTGTGTCCCTCAGGGAATCCTTTGGGGGGTGCTCTGAGAGCATGGGGTACTGGACCCCCTGATAAAGGCTGTTCGGTCTGTGTATAACCGGTGTCAGAGCTTGGTCCACATTGTTGGCAGTAAGTCGAACCCGTTTCCGGTGAGAGTTGGACTCCACCAGGGCTGTCCTTTGTCTCCGATTCTGTTCATAACTTTTATGGACAGAATTTCTAGGCGCAGCCAGGGCATTAAGGGGGTCTGGTTTGGTGGGCTCAGGATTGGGTCACTGCTTTTTGCAGATGATGTTGTCCTGTTTGTTTTATCAGGCCGTGATCTTTAGCTCTCTCTGGATCGGTTCGCAGCCGAGTGTGAAGCGGCTGGGATGAGAATCAGCACCTCCAAATCCGAGACCATGGTCCTCAGCGTGGAGTGCCCTCTCAGGGTAGGGAGCGAGATCCTGCCCTAAGTGGAGGAGTTCAAGTATTTCAGGGTTTTGTTCATGAGTGAGGGAAGAATAGAGCAGGATATCGACAGGCGGATCGGTGCGGTGTCCGCAGTGATGCAGGCTCTGCATTAGTCTGTTGTGGTGAATAAGGAGCTGAGCCGTAAGGCAAAGCTCTCAATTTATCGGTCGACCTATGTTCCTACCCTTACCTATGGTCGTGAGCTCTGGGTAGTGACCGAAAGAACGAGATCACGAATACAAGTGGCTGAAATGAGTTTCCTCCGCAGGGTGTCTGGGCTTTCCTTTAAAGATTGGGTGAGAAGCTCAGTCATCTAGGAGGAGCTCAGAGTAAAGCCACTGCTCCTCCGCATCAAGAGGAGCCAGATGAGATGGCTTAAACACTTGACTTAAACACATCAATCAGCCACATTAAAATCTCCTGCCTAGTATTGTATAGGTCACCATCGTGCCACCAAAACATTTCTGACCCATCAAGGCATGGACTCCACAAGACCACTGAAGGTGTCTGTGGTATCTTGCACAAAGATGTTAACAAAAGCCTTTAAGTCTTGTAAGTTGTGAGGTGGGGTCTCAATGAATCAGACTTGTTTTTGTACCACATTCTACAGATAATCAATCGGATAGAAATATGAGAATTTGGAGGCCAAGTCAACACTTTGAACTCTTTATCATGTTCCTCAAACTCCTGAACAATCCTTGCAGTGTGTCACTGCACATTATCCTGCTGAAAAAGGTCACTGACATCAATGAATACAGCTGTCATGAAGGTGTGTGTGTGATCTGCAACTGTCTTTAGGTTGGTGGCACATATCAAAGTAACTTTCACATGAATGCCAGGACAGAAGGTTTCTGAGTAAAACGTTGCCTAGAGCATCACACTGCCTTCACCAGCTTGCCTTTTTCTCATAGTGCATCCTGCCATGCACATGATCTAAACGAAAATGTTAGTTATCAGTCCAGGCCACTTTCTTCCATTTATCCATGTTCCAGTTCTGACACTCACATGCCCATTTTATGCACTTTCAGTAGTGTACAGTAGTCTGCATGGGCACTCTGAACAGTCTGCGGCTACGCAACCCCATACATGTCAGGTTGGATGTACTGTGTGTTCTGACAACTTTCTACCACAGCCAGCATTACTTTTTCAGCAATTTATGCTAGAGTAGTTTTTCTGTAGGATCAGACTAGAGGGACTAGCCTTTGCTCCCCACGTGCATCAATGAGCCTTGGTCGCCCATGACAGATGTCCTTTCTTGGACAACTTCTGGTAGGTACTAACCACTGCATACCAGGAACAGTCCACAAGCCCTTCCATTTTGAAGATACTCTGACCCAGTCATCTACCTGTCATCATTTAGTCCTTGTCAAAATGTGCTCAGACTCTTATGCTTGCCCAATTTCCCTGCTTCCAACACATCACCTTTAAGAACTGTCTGTTCACTTGCTGCTTAATATAGCCTACCCCTTGACAGGTGTAATTCACTTCACCTGTTACTGGTTTTAACATTATGTCTTATTGGTGTAAATGCTATACATCTTCAACAGTTGTGATAAGCAGTCTATGGCTGAATGTGGTTTTACTAAATAATCTCAAGTCCTGAAGCATGCAGGCTCTGAGTGTGCACAATACTGCTCTGAGGTTGATTGGGGTGCTTGGCTGAATGCATATTCATGTACAAATGTGAGCAGGTCATTCAAGTGCTTCATTCACACCTCGGAGCAAGTGGAGAACAGCACCTGCACCCAATTGTTTCTGTAAAGAGAGCCTGCACTGCAGTATTAGGAGAGAAGAAATGGAGAGAGAAGAAGGAACAGAGGTTTTGGGAAAGAGAAAGACTGAGGAGGAACCTGTGCGAATGGAATGGAAGCAGGTGGTTGGGAAAAGAGTGCATGGCCAACGCTTGAGGGGCATTGGCGGCTCTGGCTGAGTGATCAATCACTCCAGAAGGGTTCCTGCGTAACGCCGAGGAGTGGCAGCAGGAGTCGGTGGTGCAAGGCTCGGTGTGGCACCCCACTAAATGTCGAGAAGCTGGCGATGGGGACCTAAACCATGTTACGGTTGACTGTGCCTGTTGGTCAATGTTTTTAGAAAGCAGGCACTGTGAGTCAGGATTGTTTTTAAAGAATATGCTGCCTGGGGTTAAATGGGTTTATTATTCAGACATTTTAACCTCCACAATCTAGGATTTTATGGATTATTTATTTATGGACTACTTGTAGCACTGCACTTTTGAACAATGTTTGTATTTTTAAATAAAAGCACTTCTCCATTTTGCACCAACCTCTTGGTGAATGTGTCTGCCCTCATTTGTCTGGCTCATCCATGGGGATGGTATTTATGGTTCGAAGTATGTCGTTTCTTTTTACTTGAACAACAGTGCCACCTGGTGGCTCACAGCAAGTGAAATACCAGAACAGACTGAAGCCAGACTTGATGACAAACAGTACCAGAGCCAGGTGCTATTTCTAGTTTAATATATATGATAGAAGGTTAACATTACTCTACTTCTTTATCATGCCTTTTAAAGATATAGCTTGTTATGAGAGGTTTTAAATTTTATTCGTTTTCATACTGATTACAGCATTGTTAATAAATGTTCCTACACCCTGAATACTTTAAAACAATAACATCTTAGTTATATGTGTACTGTATATTCATGAAACAGTCTTCTGCCTATTGCTTTGCTTTTCTTCACTAAAAAAGCTACCTTGCAGAGTGTCAGATAATTTGTTAATTGTTTGATCAATGAACTGGCATACAGCAGATCTTACTTCAAATGTACAATATTAACAAACTATATTATATAAAGTTGACAGTTATTTGTGAGCATTAAGAATTTCATTTCATTCTGTGAGAGATCTAAACCAGGTATAGATGACAGAATCATTGAAAGCAATTCCTTTGAACAATTACACAGGCTCTAGAAATGGAATTTTTAAATCCACTGTGCTACATTCCTCAAGGAACTATTCAAATTTACATGGACTACACAAAGAGAAAATATTTTTCTAAAAGAGTGCTTGACCAAGCATGGATAGATTATGCAAAGCCAAGACATGTTATATTTTTTCAGTGACTATTCAGGTCATTTTCTATTGAACACAAGATGTACTGTATTTGTATGCTTCTAGTCAGTGTATTTGAATTTGAAGAATCTTTCTATATGTACCGTTATCAAAGAATCATTATGGAACCTTCAAAATAGATAATGTTTTTTTTTCTGTCAGAACCACAAAATTCAAGTATTGATTCTTCCCAATACATATGAGAGTCGCCAGATAAATAACAGAAAGTGCAGGTCCACTTTTATGGAAGAACAAAAAGAAATGGAAGCATCTGATGTGTCTTAATTCTATGTGGAGTAGGAATCATTATAGGAGAAAAGAAAGAAAAGCTACAGTGCCCTCTAGTGCTCAAGGTTTGAATAAGACAAATTCCTAGTATCTCTCATTTAGAAATTCCTTTCATCCCAGCTTTGAAGATTCAAAGCTTACCTGCTTTAAAATTTGATAATTGCTCAGGTTACGACTTCTTTAAACTCTGTTCCTAAATCAGTTTTTTATATGTTGGTTTCACCCTGCTACACGTTTCTTTGATTGTATGATTTTCAGCCTATTTAATAACTTTACTACATGGAGCTTAAATGTTGTATATTATTTTGTAAAGCACTTTGAAACATTTGATAGCATGCCATATTAAATAAAGTTTGAATCATTTATATTTATTATAATTTATTCATTTATGAATAATTAATCTGCTTAAATGACATTTCAATGATTTACATGTTTGATTAATTGACTCTGTGTTCTTAAATGTGGTAGTGTATATCAGTGTGCCCTGCAATGGAGTGCAACACCATGCAGTGCTGATTGCTGCTTTTCTCTAAATGCTGCTAGCATACACTGCATCTCCAAACTGGAATCACGAGGAATCAGAAATGGATTGTTGGATGCAAAAATGTTTTTTTGCTCTGAGTTAATATGTGTTGTTACGTATCTTATACGAATAATATATAGTGTTACAGCAAAGATTAACTATACTGTATGTCAGCAACATGACTGTTTGTAGAGCTTTAAGACTGTGATCCGTAGAGTAGATGTAAGTAAGGCTTCTGTCTATGTTAAGTGAACAAATGTGAAAACAAACAGTAAACAAATGTGAAATGTACAACTCAGTATGTTCCCTCAGGTTGATGCACAACATAGTACTTTTATGTACAGCAATTGATATTGAACATTATTAATGACATGTGTCTCAACATTTTTGAGAAGCGTATAGTATTAATGAGAAGCTGCCAGATGTTTGATCATTTGAGAATTCGCGCAGTAGTCATACACAAAGTCAAAAAAATTGCACTGGGATTTAGTTGTTCACATTATTACTAAAAATCCCTTTGGAAGACACCAGAGTGGAAATTTGTTCTGGAAGACTGATTTAATTGTATCTTTATATCCAAGGATGTCTAATTTTCCAGTTCAGGGTTAATCTTGTTTTTGTCTGTGTGAATAAAAAATATGTTTTGGGGTTCCGAATGGGATTACCCCATTTAATGAAAAAAGTCCCAAAATAATTATGTCTGAATTAGCATAAGCAACCCTAATTCTGGGTCATAACAAGTATGATGATTTACTTCACGAGGTAGAAGTACATAATAAACAAGAATAGAGGTGTCAGGTATTCGAAATATTAAAATGCGTGCCACTATTTAAAGTTTAAATATTGTTATTGTTCACCTTCTGTTAGAGGTCCATAGAAGGCTAGATCCCTAGCAATGGATCAAAAATCAGAAATAATAGCATATTTGTAATCACTGACCTTCAAATTGTCTGAAACAATACCTCATATTGTGTGAAGCCCAGGGGCACGTACAGCCACCCTAATTGACACACACAGGCAGAGACACGAGTTTGCCACACAGCGCACATTTATTCCCATGGGGAAGCACTTTTCTCTGCTTCCCCACAGCACAGTACACCAAGCACCTAAACATAGTCCAAGCCAAAAGCCTTTCCTGCTTCTTCTTTCTGTCCTCCTCTGCTCTCCCGGCAAGCTTCATCCACCTCCTCCCGACTCTGACTCCTCAAATGGAGTGAGGCGGCTCCTTTTGTTTAGCCCCTGGGAGTGCTCCAGGTGGCTCATCAGTGTTACCTAGAATCACTCCCTGGTGTGGTGGAAATCCACTATAGGGTTCTACAGCTCCCCCAGGTGGCCCCCACGGAACCCAACTGGGCTGTACCAAACTCCAACTCCCAGCATGCCCTGCAGGAATCTGTGGTGCCACATCCGCCCAGGAGGGCTTCGCTCTAGTGTCCCGGGGGAGGTAATGCCTCACCAAAGCTCTCTCCTCCAGACCTTCCATTCCATTGGCGTCCCGGCCAGGTAATGGCCATGGCTGCCTGTCACAATGGTTATGTCTGAAATTTATTATTTTTAACATTCTGGTAGTGTCCCTTAAAGCATTAGAACAACCGCCAAATAATCAAAAAACAAAAATATTATCACATTCAGCAACCCTGAAATAGCATAAAACAAAACTACACATGCATATATTACTGATACCCATTTTTGTGAAAAGAAGGAACTTTGACTTTTCATATACCATTTGGGGTGAACGTCTGGTGATGGCTGATGTGACATGAACAACTTCAAGTCATTCTGATCATTTTTGCTGAAGACATTGATTGCTTTACTCCTCATCATAAGGATGTAATTTCCTACATAAAATATGGTCCAAAATTGCCTTAAAATAAAGGGCTTCAGAGTCTAGAGCTCCAAAAATAGGAGGTGACATCAAGTCAAGATTAACAGTACAACAGATGTGGGGCTTTTCTCCTACTGTTTAGTCAGAAGTAATGGTTTTAAAGTGTTTGTAAGGAATTCTTATGAACAAAATTAGCTATTTATAACTTTATTAATACAGGTAATTTATACTGTTTGAATAGCAATTTACTCAAATTCGAAATAAGATATTCTAATAATCTGAGATAGTAGATTTATGATTTTCATGAGCTTTCTGCCATAATCATCAACATTAAAGCAAAAAAAAAAGGCTTGAAATATTTCACTTTATGTTTAATGATTAAAGCATATATAAGGTTTACCTTTTTGAAATAAATTACGAAAACAAATGACCTTTTTCTTGATATCCTAACTTCTGGGATGCAATTGTATACTTGATTTATGAGTGGTGTTCTGCAAATTGTACAATATATTTATGTAAGAGCATAAGTCGTCCTAGCTAAGTTTATATTATTAAGAATACAATTTCAAACAAGAAGCACACAAATAATGGGACTACAGTTAGTCCATGTATACTAAGTGGTAACTGCCTGATACACTGGATAAGCACAGATGTGGTGGTAGGTGATATGGAGAGAGGTGAGTCATGCAGCATTGAAATAACTAACTGACTAGGCCCTCTACTCTATCACACCTACAGAAATCAGTCAGCTCCGCTGTTGTATTCAATTCACAGCTGCCACCTGCATTGTCCATCCATACACCTTACCTCAGTCCTTTACCTGCTATATTGTTTTGCTTTTACTTGTGTTATTATTTATTCTTTTTTGTGCTTTGGGTTAACAGAAAATGGCAGCAAAAACAAATATTGATATGGTGTCGATAGAACAGAAAATAAACACGACTGATTATATTGATAAAGGGGAAAGTTTACAAAAGATCACTCTTGAATTTTGGGTGGCAAAACAAACTGTTTTCAATAAGAAATAAATAGGAAAGTAATTGAAGAATAAATGCTGGATCATGAAAGACAGCTTCTGGTTAATCCAGACTGAGTGTAGTCACGTCAGCTCCAGATTAATGTGAATCAACCATATATTTCTTATTGACATTGTGGCAACATATATGCATCAATAGCCCTTAGCAAACTAACTCAGAAATTTTTCAATGGTCACAGATTACATAGAAGACTAATATTCTTTAGTGTCTGTGATCATCCGTCTCAGTCTAATTAAAAACTCTAGAATGTCATTTATCTTCAATAATTATCTTACCATCCATCCATCCATCCATCCATTATCTAACCCACTACATCCTAACTACAGGGTCACAGGGGTCTGCTGGAGCCAATACTAGTCAACACAGGGCACAAGGCAGGAAACAGACCCCGGGCAGGGCGACAGCCCACCGCAGGGCACGCGCACACACACACACACACACACACACACACTAGGGACAATTTAGTATCACCAATGCACCTAACCTGCATGTCTTTGGACTGTGGGAGGAAACCGGAGCAGCCAGAGGAAACCCACGCAGGCACAGGGAGAACATGCGAACTTCACGCAGGTAGGACCAGGGAAGCGAACCTTATCTTACCATGCCATTTGAAAGTGTTTTAATAACCCAACAAAAAGCTACACATTCCTATTAGTGGAGGGTTGTTTAAGTAAAGCATATGCTTAAGATCACAGGGGGATACAAAATAGGGGAATATTTACATTTCAGAAGAACTGACACACAATTTGGAGAACAACACAAAAACTCTGTATAGATAAAAATATTATTTGCCTAGTTAGTTAATAACAGATAATGGATTAATCATTTTAATGATTTTCAAAAATTAGCTTCAGCCATCCCAAGCTGTTGGACATCACTGCCATTAGTAGACCTTTGGTCACATCTAACACAGACAGTTTGTCTGTATAGCTGTGCAATCCACTTTCAGTTACATGGCAACTGCAGGTATCTGGCATACATCTAAATCCACACGGTCTGTACTGTATTATGGTGTTTTTAAACAGAACGTTGACCTGCACTTATTGCTCATTTACTGAATCTTTACATTCTTGTGCTGTTTATGAAGCAATAGACTCTGATTTTTTTCATGATTATACAGACTGTAGATTTTGCCTGCCTAGACTGAGGTGATGTTTTTAACTGTTTTTCAACCACATGCTTACTGACTTATTTCTTGCATTGTTACTTATCACACTAGAGAAGTGGAATTAGAAAATTAATGTGTGGCTGGAAGCTTACTGACCTTTTTGTATTTTGCCAACACCAGGGCAGTGCTGAATGTGCAGTTACATGATAGAATTGTAAAGATTCATGTTAAAACAAACGGTATATATTTGGATCTCTAATCCTGTAATGCACTACTAGAGTCTTTTCAAGCTAGTCATTGTTGTTTGTTCCATTTGGTCAGCAGGCCATGTCAGCTATATTGGATTGTAACTGTGAAGTTTGCTCCTCCAGCAAATCCACTGTAATATCAGTTCCTCCCACTGATCAGACTTCTGTTTTGGAAGGAAATTTAAATGTTCTCTTTGAAGATTGTGCCAATTTCATACTTATTTCCCCAGATGTTTTGTTTGATGACATCCTCACTTTTTCTCATGCAGTGGGAGTATTTTGGGTAAAAAAGATCTACAAAGATCATTTTAATGTCAAATGTTTGATTTGTTGCAAAGCTTTAATATCAATATCTATGGCAGCTTTTCTTCAGAATCTGCAAAATATATGTGATAATTATATTAATTTCATCACCCACACTCCTATATTACACATTTTTTTTTAAGAATATTGGAGATCTCCCAGTTTCCTTCTTCCATTTTTGTCAGATACAGTATCTCTGTATTGGGAGATATATTTTATAGTCAAGGCTTGAAACGTCTCTCTTGCTCTCTCTACGATTCACACATTTTATCTTTTCCTCTTCCTACTTTTTCTGTTTGCAGCTGAAGTCTGTGCTGAAGGAATAAGAAATGTACTTGTCTTCTTCAACCCTTTCTTCTAAATCCAAACATTCCTCATCTGCAAAGCTCTTCTCAAAACTTTCCCAATCATAGTTCACAGACATTTTCCCATCCTCTGTGTTGTGCTGGCATACTATCTTTCAGAATATCACAAAACATTCTAAAAATCCTGATCACCAGTACACGTGGCAGCCTTTTTTTTTTCTGCAAGCTAATTTAATGATGGGAGGACAGCACATATACATAGACAAGTGTTGCATGCTGTGTATACTTTTTTGTCTGTGCACATAGTATGCCTTCATTGGTATTGTATTATTGTCATCTGTTTTCAGGAGATGTAAGAATATCATTGTAATCACTGAATATATAAAATTAACACATAGCAGGAAACCTGAATTTGCCGTACAGTGGTTTGATGTCGTGATAGACGGTCAGCAGCTCAACCCGGCTGGGACACCCTCAGAGTGGAAAGATGGGGGAAGGCAACCACTTTTGAACACTAATCCCCCCAAAACGTTAGATGGCAGCTTTCCTGCAGTGTAGCGGTGCCCCGGAATCCCGCAGGGTGCCTATTTGACATGTAGTTTTATACAACAGCCCTGCTGGGTACCGTGGGTGCTGCCAGGGGATGCTGCAAGAGAAACTGGGGAGTCATGTCTCCCCCATAGTCCAGAAGTACGAAGTCACAAGTTCAGAAGCCACAAAGTACTTCCGGGCTGATTAAAGAACTTAAGTTCTCCTTCTGACCCGGAAGTGCTAGCAAGTCACGTGAGAGGAAGAACAGATGCACTTCCAGGTCGAGGACTATTTAAAATACTGCTGAAGACCCAACAGGTGAGCCAGAGTCAGGTGGAGGTGGACAAAGCTTGCTGGGAGGTGTGGAGGAGATATAGAAAGAGAGAATTGCAACTATTATTGTATTTTCTTGTGTTTATTGTAGCTGTGGTGATTGGAGGCACTGAAAAGGAAGAAAAGGAAACTACAAATCTTCTTAGTGCTTTTATCCTGTGTCCTGCATGTCTGTCTGTTGGGTTTAAACGGGCAACAGTGCCACCTAGTGTCCATAATGTACAGTTTAGAATTGGTCTCTATGGTTAGAATGGGCTGTCCACAATAGGATGTCCACAATAGGATGTCCACAACCCTGTGGTGGAGTAAACAGGTTCAGATGAAGGATGGATGTAGTTTTTGGACAAACGTATAGAAGAAGAAGGAACCTAAAATAGTATTTCCTTGTCCTTAATCCTAGCCTTAAGTAATTAATAATGCCAGAATTTGAAAAAAAACACAACATACTCATGTACTCTCATTCCAAGCAGAATTGGCCACTGTTTGACTCAACTTTGTTATCAATGTCCAGAATTAAAATGATTATGTTATAATTAACGTTCCACTGACAGTAATCCTTGAATGGTAGTTTATTCAGTAAGTGTTTTCTGTGTATAATGTATGTATGTTTAAAACAAAGTGAAATTTTGGGGTGAATACTGTTCTATTTATACAGTGATGTTGACATATCTTCATTTGTATGTACTCTAATGTACATAAGCTAGTTTTAAGTACTTATTCTGAGGCTTAATATGTTTACTAAGCATATTTCATATAACATTTTGCATGACATTTGTTAAAACATTAAACAACTGAAATCCCACTCGAAGTATGTGGAGTATCTCTTCCAAAATAAAATAGTGGACACTGTAGTACAGTTTGCATCAAACCATGACAGGTCATAAGCAGGGAAATGTGACTGCCTCTTTCTCTCTTTTGGCTCTCTTGCCTCTTTCCTCCCAGCCAGTGATCCTTTATCTGAACTATCTTCTGACTTTAGACTCACTCAGCATGTGGCAGGCATTTAAACTCCATCCCAGGTTTACCTCTAAGCCAAGACACGCAAAAAATAAAGCAGAGGTCCACATAAAAGCAATAAGAACACTACAAGTGTTGTAAATTTCAAAGTGTTTTTGTTGAATTGACTTAAGAGCTTCTCTTCTGTAGAAGTAAAAAAATGGCTTCACTTGAGCTCCTTTGTCATTATTTGCTGTGTCTTTTGTTGACACAAAAGTAATGATGTCCCCAAGAGAGACTGAAGTTTTCACAACTGCCTTACCTTTCTATATTTGTTTAATTCACTAACCCCAGTAATAACTCAGTGTTATGACTTAAACAGAATCATTTTTACATGAGTATGTCCTTATTATTTATTTATTTTTGATTAGTATCTTAGTTATGTCACCTCAACACTATTTTGTATTAAGTTGTGTGACTGTGGCCATATTGTTTACAGTTGCCATGCCTGCTGTTGATCACATGACAATATAACAGCACCTCTAAAATATACAGTAGGTGCTATAAAAGATGGTGGTGCACTGCTTCTGGTATCCTAGTGTTGTATAATTCTTAAAAAATTAAACCTTTATTTACAGTTTTAGTTAGAAGAAAGAAACTCACAATAGTGTTATTGTTCTGCCTTTGAATAGTTTTATTTTTTTTTTGCACTTTTATATGGATGCATGAGTTTTGTTTAGATTTTTTTCTGGTCTTTGAAAATAAAGCCTGACCCATTAGAATTAACTTGCTTTTCCCATTACACTTCACTGAGTCTGGTGGTTATGTGTTAAATCAATTTCTGAACACCCATTTCTTCTTAGATGTTCACAACACCCCCATATTACCACCTGTAACAGACAATTTCTTTGCTGATGAAACTATTTCCCAAGTTCATATCCTTCTTCCATTCACTACCTTTGTGGAGCTTGTATGTTCTCCTTGGGTCTATATGGGTTTTAGTTACTTCCATTTTATTTGCTCCCATATCCCAAACTCACATGGATTAGGTTAATTAATGATTCCAAATTGACCTTATGAATGTGCGTACAGTATATGCATGGGCCCTGTGATTTACTGACACTTTGTTCACAGTTAGTTTCTTCTTTGTGCCCAGTACTGCCAGTGTAGCCTGTAGCTCCCATGACCTCAAAATGAATTAACTGTGCTTAAGGATGTGCTTATGACAGTATGTTGACCAGTCTTTTTAATGGACTATACATAGACTACGTGACCACTAGTAGTCAGTCAGGAAGCCAAAAGACAGGATTTCAGGAAATTATTTTTTTCCTGGCATGTTGCATATTTTTATTCTAAAGATTAATTTTAATGGATGAAGATGAAGTTTTTTCAAAGATTTGTCCTCCTTTCTTTTTTGAAATTCTACTTGTATATTATGTAGATCATGTGTCCTCAATCACAGTCCTGGATGGCCGCAGTAGCTGCAGGTTTTCCATCCAACTAGATTCCTAATTAGAAGATAATCCTTGCTGATAATGAAATTTGTTATTTAACTATTTGGCTTGTTAGTGCTTTCATTCGTCCAAGAGAAATTTTAATTGCACTGTAGAGTTTCCTTCTCTGAGGACTTTATCCATGTGTTTTGTAGACCAGAACAGAATTAAACTTAAGGGTCCTTCCAATACCCCTTTCATTTCTTTCTAAACATTTTCTAACACAGACTCTTCATGGTGCATATTGTGAAGTTTCTGAAATCTTTTGGGACCAAAAAAACAGGATGACATGCTGAAGTGAGACTGCTGTGTCTGAGAAGGACTGCTTGTCCATTGCCAAGGCAACCGCAGGTTTGCAGCTCAGCAGCATAGCGCCGTGGAAACAAATGTGAGCTGATCACTGTCACTCTGTAAGCACCTGTCGCTGATGCGTGATGCAGGGAACAGTATAACTTGGCCACTGACCTGGCCCTGACTATGCTGTGTCTGTGTATAGGAGAGTGGTAGCTCCCGCTGCAATAAATAACCCTGCTGTTCCTGTTTCAAGCTGAATAAAGCTGGTTTTGCTAAAGTACTGAGACTCAGCCTTGTGTTTTGTGGTGCAAGACAGGGAATCACATGTCACAATAGGTACAGGTTTAAAAGGAAGCACATTAGTTGGAGAGCTGCTGGTTTATTGGTTATCTGCAGTTCATTATTAATTAGTGTCTGGTTAAGAAACAAGGCAACAATTAAAACTTAAATGCAGCTGCTAAAACTAAAAATAGGTAACTAAGGATTTTGAATTGTAACAGGGAACATAGCTAAAATTAAGCCCAAAAAAGTATTGCTTTAGTAGTAAATAAATGGGTTCTAATTAAGAAATTGATTTGAGTGAAAACCTGCAGCTACTGCGGACCTTCAGAACTGTAATTGAGGACATTTGATCTACAATGTGTCTTTGATGGATGAAAGCTCTAACAAGGCATATAGTTAAATAACAAGTTTCATTATCAGCAAGGGTTGAGTTCCAATTAGGAAACTGTCTAGTATGATAATCTGTAGCCACTGCAGCCCTCCAGGACCGTGACTGAGGACTCCTGATGTAGATCATATTCTAGAGGAAGGTTGTGGAAGAAATACAATGAACCATTGCTCGTCTAGATTACATTGGTGATATACTGTATAAATAGTATCACATCTATTTTGGAGGGGACTGCTTTTAAATTATGTAATTCTGTTCCATTCCTGAGAAGGGAAAAGAACAGGCTGTGAGAATTCTGGGATTGTTAGTGAGTTCACCAGTACAAACAGGAAAGTGTTTGGATATGTAGCAGCAATACAATGCCCTTTTAATCCCCCAGCATCTCAAGATGCTTTGTGAGGCCAGTGTAACATCACAGAGGTTTAGCAGCCAGTGTTGGATGTGACAGGTCCTCTGAGTATATAACTATGATCCCTTGCTAATGAATGGGTATATCTGCTTTTACTTATAACACAATATGCAGTTTGGCTAAAAGTGTGCCAAGTGTCTGAAGAAGCAGCAAAATTATCAGTTATACAAAATACACAGCAGGCATCAGTTTTGCATGGGTAAATGAGAACACATGAGATGTTACACTGAGGACTGAGCGATCAAAAAGTGAATGCAGTTCACCTGCAATGTTTCCACAGACACGGCAGACGTTACAGTGTCTGCGAATGCAACAATAAGCAGTCGGTTTTCTTTTAGTGTGTATGCATCTGCCATGAAATCATGTATGTGATTCTATATTTACAATTGTGGGTGCATGTAATTCAGTACAGGTGCCAGCATTTAAATATAGCTGTACTCAGATAACATTTTGTTATTTTAAAAGGTGCCTCACTTACACTCAAGTACCATGCTGTGTTGGTATTACCGTTTTCACAATGAACACCCAACATTTATTCATTTCCATTGAATGTCAGGGATGCTGTGTCTGTGCCACTTCACTGCACTCTCCACTATGTGCCACTTTGCATGTTCTCTCTTTTCCATGTCAAATTCTCTCTGGCTGTGTACTTCATATTCTGCAGTGTGTAAAAAATATAGCAATGCCATTTCTATTGAGTTTATAGTTGTCTTTTTCCTAACTGTGAACTCTCTGGAATGCCAAAATTTTTCAAATTAGTTTTTTTCTTTGTCATGTGTAGTGAAACAATGTGAGTGAATGTATGTAAGTGTGACATCTTGTCATTGATTATTTCATAGTTGTTTTCTGAAAACAGACAGCAATTTACATCTGGGAAACAACGTTCAACAATGTCATTAATAATTTCAGGAGGATTTGTCGAGGTAAAAAGGATATGCAAATGCAGTCAAGTACAAGCAAAAGGAAAGAGACTATTCACTGGGTAAAAACATTCAATGATGTTGCCCCTGTTGATAATAGGGTGCCTTTCATGTAAAAAAAACAAAGAATAATATCATCAATCATGTTTTCTGAATATAATTTCAGAGTTGCAACAATATGGGCTTTTGAAGTGAACTAGTTTAGGAAAAATCAAGGAAGGACTTGAGCATGACATGCACACTAATGAAATAATTATTGATTTAAAAACACAAAGGAAATTTGAGTTGCTGTTGCTTGTGTTAAATTATTTTGTTTCTCTACTACTCACACTACCCTTTCAAGGTGCATATTTTGAGAACCTTTGCTGTAGATAGCTGCTCCGTTGCAGAGGTGTGGGGCTTTATAAGGTAAGCATCTCAGACAGGTAAAACAGATTGCATCACATAACCAATCACTTATAATGGATTTTATTACCATGAGCTATGAAACTTGTGCATGACCACAGTTGATTCAACATTATTTGTCTTTTAGCTGTATGAACATGTATTTTCTCTGTAACTGAGCCAGCTATTAAACTTGACAATGCAGCATGAATAGTGGTATAATTTTATCTCAGGAGGGCACAGTGGTGCAGTGGTTGGCACTACTGCCTCACAGTTCAGATTACATTTTTAGTGACAATAATCGGTACTGCATACTCAACAGATACTTCTCCAGCTCCCAGGTACACTTAAAAGACCATTGAACCATTATATTCTACTCAAAAGTAGTTAATCTTCTTTTTCCCTATTGATTTTAATGCATTTCCCAGCATTTGCTGAAATTTCTCAACATTTCCACATTTTCTCTAAACTAATTACGCATTCGAGACTGTACCATGGCTGAAGCCAGAAGAACCCATGCTACATGGAATTGGATTATGCACAGTTGCCCATTGTATCTGTATTGATTCACTTTTTGTGCCAGTGCTGGCAGACAATACAGACACAGTGATGGTTCTGCTGCTCTATCAGTCAACATACTATTGTGCAGAACAGCATAATTTGTTACTAGCCATAAGAGAACATATTTGGTATAATATCAGTACCCTTTTACTTTGTACATGTCATGCAAACCCGTCAGGTTTGGAATCATATTTTGGATAGGTGCCAATGAAAACAGCAGATACCATATACTGTATGCAATGCACTAACCTCTATTCCCTGTTTGGAGAACAATACCAATCAAACACCAACTAAAGAGTCTGTGGTGATCTAATGTGATGAGCCTTTGGCTACTGGAGAAATGTCATCAGTGAAGTTTCACATGAAATAAGTTCCAAAAATGAGACAGGAGATGCCATCCCAATGTGAAAGATAATCAAGACAGCAGCCAATAAGAAAACGTGGCCAACATGCCAGTTGAGAAGATGCACATGCAAGAAAACAAAGGAGAGGTACCTAAAGTTCAACTATTATGTGTGCAGAAATGCTCATAAAACACTATAGGAATCAGTGCAGTGACGTCAACTGCTTTATGATTAGTCAGCTTGCCCTTTGCCAAATACATACATACAGTATACTGTGAAATATGGGAGTATGGCTGTAAATTTAAATGCTTTCACATTAATTAATATTAGTTTTCACTTCATTTGTTATTTTATGTGCCCAGAACAGCAGAATGACTGTGGAATCTTTTTTTTTTTTTTGTGTATGCCAAGATAATTATCTGCCCTCAAGCTATTTTTGACTCTGTGGTTTTTACAGGGCAGGACAGTAGGCTTATGTTAATGGAATGCTGAGCTGATAGCATCATTCATTAAAGTACCTAAAGATTTTGTAGGAGTTAAAATATATATATCACTTTGCCAAAAAACTCACTTTCATTTCAACAACAAATACTACACTCAGAAAGAAGGCATGCCAATGGGATCGCCGTTATCAGGACTTCTAGCGGAACTGGTAATGCAGCGATTTGAAAATGTTGCTCTATCCCAGTTCACACCCAAAATTTGGATACGCTACGTAGATGACACATTCATCATACTAAAAAAATGATCAGCTGAATGAATTCAACAACCACATCAACACAATATTCCCTGCAATCCAATTCACAATGGAGAAAGAAATTAACCGGCACATCAGCTTCCTGGACATCTACATTGAAAGAAATAATGACGCCACCCTGACCACTAGTGTTTACTGTATAGAATGCTATGCAGACAAGATATTGCACTTCACCAGCAACCACCCGGTATCTCATAAACGGAGCTGTGTTAAAACTCTATTCAGAAGAGTCAACACCCATTGTAATACGAAGGAAACAAAAATGAATGAGAGACGCTATCTCTTCCATCTTTTCACTTCAAATGGATACTCAAAATCATTCATTAATCGAAGCCTACAGAGAAGATGCCAAAAAACTCAGCAAACAATTGACTTGAATTAGAACCCCCACCCCACCTGGCACTCACTATCTTATCACCACAAGGTGTCTGAAGGTGCAGCGCGCATCCTGGCCAAGTCAGGCATCAGAATAGAACTTTTGATACGTGATTCATTTTCTCCCATTGTGGATCTCCAGTTGCAAATATAGAAACCGTATCACAGACCTTCTCTTCCATTCGTACAACCTTCGGGCATGAAGCCCTCCAAAATATTAGATGATGGGAAACTTTGGCAATCCGTGAAGCACACACCTATGAAAAACTCTTCTTCCCCCATAGTTGCATCAGGCATGATGTAACTCCGAAATGTTTACGATTCAAACCACCAACGAACACCCCGAAGATGTCAACCATCATGCAACAGTTTATAAAACAAGTTTTATATGAACTTATTACAGAAACACACCGCCAACGAAGCTTTCACAGATCTGAAACTACGAAGCAACGTTCAAAATTCTTCACAACATGCGGACAAACGATTACAGAGGAATGGATCAAACGGATCCAGGTCACAGCTTCTAAAAACCGTATTTCTAAACTACATACACTCAACAAAAAATGGAATAAACTCACTGGAAATCAACATACTAACAAACCGCAATCCGGAGTACACAACCTATCCAAAAGACAGCTCTCCACAACAGAACACAATATTGTCTCCAGAGGATTAAAATTCATCTACAAAGACGCGTCTGACATGAACTTCCTAGGTTCCTTGGAACACATCTTATTAACCGAAAAAGTACCGACAGAAAATGCACAATAAATAAGGTGCAACGTCGCCAGCCAGCTACACACAGGACAACTGACCAAACATATTTCGATAAGTGAACAGAAAGCTCTACGATCACTATGGAATGACAACAGCATCATTATCACACCAGCCGACAAAGGAGGCGCAACTGTCATCTTAGACAAAGAACAATACACCACAGCTATGGAAGAAATGCTTTCTGACACTAACACTTAACAGCTGAGTAATGACCCAATGAAAACTACACTTAATAGAATAAACAATACTCTGACCAAACTCAGAAATAACAACCACCTGGATGCACAGAATTATTACAAAATGAAATCCAACGATGACAACTGCACTGAATTTTACGGACTCCCAAAAATACATAAAACACCACTGAAATTCCGACTAGTGGTCAGCCTAATAGGCGGACCATTTTACAACTTGTCAAAAAGACTTTTCCAGTTACTCAAACATTTAACTTATGAATCAGAATATTCGGTGAACAGCACTGAGTTGGTATTACAGCGCTTGAAAGATGTATCCATTGCTGAGGACGAGATCATGGTCTCATTTGACGTTGTGTTGCTATACACCATGATACCGATTCATCTGGCCACAGAAGCACTATTAATGAGACTGGAAAACGACACCACCATAGAGACAAGAACCAAACTGTCGATTAAAGACATAATGCACCTAATATCACTTTGCCAAAAAACTCACTTTCATTTCAACGGCAAATACTACACTCAGAAAGAAGGCATGCCAATGGGATCACCGTTATCAAGACTTCTAGCAGAACTGGTAATGCAGCGATTTGAAAATGTGGCTCTATCCCAGTTCACACCCAAAATTTGGATACGCTACGTAGACGACACATTTGTCATACTAAAAAATGATCAGCTGAATGAATTCTACAACCACATCAACACAATATTCTCTGCAATCCAGTTCACAATGGAAAAAGAAATTAACCGACACGTCAGCTTCCTGGACATCTACATCGAAAGAAATAATGACACAACCCTGACCACTAGTGTTTGCCATAAAGAATGCTACGCAGACAAGATATTACGCTTCACCTGCAACCACCCGGTATCTCATAAACGGAGCTGTGTTTATACTCTATTCAGAAGAGTCCACACCCATTGTAATACAAAGGAAAAAAAAATGAATGAGAGACGCTATGTCTTCCATCTTTTCACTTCAAACGGATACTCAAAAACATTCATTAATCGAAGCCTACACAGAAGACGCCAAAAAACTTAGCAAACAATTGACTTGAATCAAAACCCCCACCCCACCTGGCACTCACTATCTTATCACCACAAGGTGTCTGAAGGTGCAGTGCGCATCCTGGCCAAGTCAGGCGTCAGAATAGCACACAAACCCATGAACAATCTGCGCACAGTCCTCTTTAATGCTAAAAACAAGAAATCGACAGCAGAAACATGAAAACGCATTGTACAGCATTCCATGCAGTTTGTGCTCAGTGGTATACATTGGACAAACTTCAAAAAGAATCACAACACGTATACAGGAACACCGCAACGCCGTCAGAAGAAAGGATCCACTATCATTGATCTATACGCACACTAAATCAACAGGACATACATTTAACTGGGACAATGTACAAGTAAAATTCAAGGCCAGTACGAAAAGTGCCAAAGAGCTGGCCGAATCCTGGTTATCAAATGAGAACGCCATCAACAGACACTTGGACATAAATCCAGCATGTGCAGATTTAAGAAGAACATATTCATAATAAACAAGACTTTACACCCAATATCACCCACCCTCCTGACCACACTGACTTAGCCACTCCCCCCCCGCATGTAATTTTTTGCTATATATTGCCTTTGATGCTTGTAAGTCTAAGCATTATCCTCTGATGAAGAACCCTGGCAGGGTTTGAAAGCTCAGGAATAGAAAACGACTTTTTATACGCGATTCATTTTCTCCCTTTGTGGATCTCCAGCTGCAAATATGCAAACCGTATCACAGACCTTCTCTTCCATATATATATATATATATATATATATATTGTGGAATCCGGCCCGGACACAGACATGCGGACACGTTCATTTCACCCACAACACGTTTATTAATCATATTTACAAGTGCCACAAACCCCAAAGTCCTGGCCACAACACACTGTCTTCTTACTCTTCAGGCCGCCTCCTTGCCTCCTCCAAGACCCCATCCTCTTCCACCCAACTGTAGCTATTGTATGAAGGGAGGCGGCCCCTTTTACGGTCCCCTGGATGTGCTCCAGGTGTGTCCCAGCAATCTTGCACCAACACGCCCCAGTGTGGCGGAAGTGCCATTTACATCCCCAGAAGCACTCCGGGCATCTCTGCGCTGCTTCCCCCCAGCACTTCCGGGTGTGGTGGAAGTGCTGAGGTCCAGGGCTCCAAAGGCATAGGGGCGCCGCCTGGCGGTGACCACTGGCCCCTACAGGTACCAGGGTGGTCACCCCCACATGTTCTGGGGAAGGTGCAAGCCCTCCTCTGGTCCTCCTGGGTGTCCCGGCCGGGTCGCCATCTCTGACAGTGCCCCACCGCCAGTGAAAACCCGTCGGGTGGAGCAGCACGTCCCACGAGGGCACCTTACCCCCGAAGTGGATCCTACTCCTGAAGCGCCGGGGTCCGGTCCTGTCAAACAAACAGAAATAGGGGCGGAGACGGCATCTGGACGCCACCACCTGCCGTCCTCCCGTGCCTCGCACAGGTAGTGCTACCCGCTCATACCGGCACCCCGGGGCCTACTCCTTCGGCACCACCTCCAAGGTTTTTGTGCCCCTTTGATCTGAGCCACTCGCACCTCTGTAGCCTCTGCCAGCTGTGAGAGCACCCCATCGCCAGCGAAGAGTCCTCTGGCAAAACGGCCTGTCCCGTGAGGGCAGGTCCCCAACGAAGTGGGTCCTACTGCTCGTCCAGGGTCTGGTCCTGCAACACACAACAAGGGACAGAGCAGCTGCCTGGACACCCTCTCCTGGCATCCCTCTGTGCCACGCACTAGCAGCGCTCCCCCCTCCGACCTGCACCCCCTCCGCGGGTTCCGTGTCCCTCCTGTTGACTCAACAGACGAGACCGCCTGCACTCCAGGTGTCCCTGCTCCTCTTCCCCCCAGCACTTCCGGGTGTGGCGGAAGTGCAGAGGTCCAGGGCTCCAAAGGCTTAGGGGTGCCCCCTGGCGGTGACCACTGGCCCCTACAGGGTGGAGCTTCAAAGCTCTGTACTCGTGGCCCCCAAAGGTACTAGGGCGATCACCCCTACATAGTCTGGGGAAGGTGCAAGCCCTTCTCTGGTCCTCCTGGGTGTCCTGTCTGACAATATGTATATATATATATATATATATATATATATATATATATATATATATATATATATATATATATATATATATATATATATATATATATATATATATATATATACATGCCTGCATCAGAACTTGAAATTTAAAACTTGCGTGTCCATTTGAGAAAAAACTTTGGTCTTAAAGTTGTATTTACACTGTTGATTTAGGCTTTTCAATGAAAGTGCATTATCAAAGTACAGGTTGATGAAAAATCATTTTATTATTGAAGTCAGTCTTTTCAAAGAGAACTGTGAAGGAATATTTATTATTCCATGTTTTTATTATGTATCTATTTTTCTATTGATTTTTCTATATATGTTACTGTCTATAGAACAGATTGCTGCCTGATACACTATAAAATGGTGATGAGTCAATCATGTGAGACGTTTGTTTTCTTGAAGCTTCGAGCTCTAACAGTAGCTGTCTACAGTGTTTAAGATGATTATCTGCTTTCTGGGTGTTGTTTATTATGTCTTTATAAGTTTTACAATTTCTTTGTCTGGACTGGTTACTGTCGACCTGCAGATCTGCTCTAATAGGGGATTTTAAATGGTAACCTTTGCTGAACCTTAATAGTGATTAGTTAATTTGACAAAGTAAATTTAATGACAGAACATAATTAAAACTGAACTGAAAATAATTAATACATAAAAGCTGTATGGAGTTTTGCAAATATAAATGACAGTCCATCAACAAATGTACACTTTCCAATCATGCTGACAAATAGAGAAAACAGCTTAAACCAGCTTAAGAGGGTAGTTGTGAAAATACCAACAATATGGAAAACTTACTTTGGCTATCATAACTTTACTGCCATAGTTTTGTGATTAAGAGAGCAGCTTGTAGACCAATTTTTAGTAACTAAAAATACAGTATATAGGTATTTCTTTATACTTTACTGTTTCTGCCCTATTGTTTGTTTAGTGCAGTTTCTGGTGGCCTCAGTGCAAGAACAAGAACTGCCAAACTGTTTTACCAGTATGAACCTGTGTACGATGAATTGCTAAGACCACTAGCAAAAGAATGTCTGCTAAATTGCTTAGCCACTTGAGATTGCCACTTCAGGCAGTCACTTGTTTGTACATATAAATATAATGACTACAACTATCACAACTATCTAATCAGCCAATCATATGGCAGCAACTCAATGCATTTAGGCATGTAGATGTTGTCAAGACAACCTACCAAAATTCAAACCAAGCATTAGAATGGAGAACAAAGGTTGCTGAATTGTATAAATCAGGAAAATGACATAAAAACGATATCCAGAGATCTGAAAATGTGTTCAAACTATGATAAAAAAAAAGTTAGGGCATTCTGATGTTACCAAGCTTAAAACAGCAATCCCTCACCCAACTCTGTGTAGAGCTATGATTATTTTTAAATACCTTAAAAATCTTTTGATTAACTTTCTGGTGATATTGTTTGCAATGATGAAACTTTTACGTGAACTATCACAGTATATTACAATCTACCTCAAAGGGATAGAGATGTGTTGAATCCTAGGATTAATACTGTGGCCATTTCCTGTAATAGAGCAGCCAAAAAGTAGCAATAATTGAATATTATCTGCTATATAGCACTTATCTCAAATCAGGTGAAAATCATTGCTGAAAACATTAAAATAGAGTAGATTAGATGAGGTAACACCTGTTTTGCATTTGCATTTATTTGCTCAAATAAAAGAGATGCTGATATCATCAGAGCAGATAATGAAAATCATTTTAAAACATTAAGTTCCAAAAAGCATTTTTTTTCTAGCATTCATTCATTCATTCATATATATTTGAACCTTACAAATTATATAAATTATTATGTATGCATATATCCACAATACTTATAAAACTGTGATGTCATTTTTAAAAGCCTGTATTACTTTGTGCCTTTCACGTGAGCCTTTTCTAACTATAAGTACACCAATTAATCTGCCCCAGGTACATCAGGGAGACATTTCCAGTGCAATTTGATAATTTACACCACAGACAGCAAAATGCTTTTTTCCCCCTTGTGGGCCAAGTTTCTTTGGGCCAAAATAAATTTGTGTAGGCGAGTGCAAAATCAAAACTAAATTTTAATGCATAATTTTGGCTTGTAGTATGCATTCAAGAAAACATATTTTTCTCCTGCTTTTGTCTTGCAAAATAAAAGATTATTAATAAGCTTATTGGTAAATCACCGCATATTGAAATAATAGACAGCACATGTTCTGTAAAGAACACATGATTTTAATTTGAATGTACTACTTCTTGTGCCAGCAATACAGAACAGAAATTTACAGTTCTTTAAAGCAAGCAGACGCACTTATTAAACTACTGCCAAACAGGATGGCTCTGCTTCTTTGGGAAGAAGGCAGTTAAAATGTATAATAATTGGACTGAATATTAACTCAGAAGAATATAATGAAATTATTAGTGAAAACAAAAGGCAAAACAAATGTATTTTCCTGGAAACTTCAATCAACTTTTACCACTCTTGTTAGAAGCCCTAAATGAAAATTGCTATTTGTTAAAAAGCTAAAATGTAGAGAAAAAATGATGTTGAGTTACTGCTGAAAACTGGGATTTAACAAGATTTTATGTTGTCTCTCCCTAGTTTTCCTAGAGGCATTTAGAAAATCTAAAATGATGGTCATTACTCATCACTTCAGCCAATCAGGGAGCTTTATTTTTTCTCTTTTAAAAGAGAAGGTAAAACTTAATGAAGAATTTTTGTATTCCTCCTGTTAACAGACTGGTGTAATTTCAATGGGATAATACATGAGTAAAGTTTCCCTTAACAAAATAGCAGAGTCTATCTGTGGTTAACAGACCAAGAAGCTCTTTGAAGAACTGGTCCCAGGATCTTTTAAGGAAGGCCTTTCAGTTCTGTCTCCCAACCTGTCATTTCCTACCGTTCTTCTTATATATCCAATCTGGGCATCAAATTCCCAGAAGGGACAGGTCTTTTTTATGGATCTTCATAGGCATTCTTAGAATCAGACCTTGAAGGGTTTCTCCAGTGTGACCTTCTTTTTCTTCTTTCGGCTGCTCCCATTAGGGGTTGCCTCAGCGGATCATCTTCTTCCGTATCTTTCTGTCCTCTGCATCTTGTTCTGTTACACCAATCACCTGCATGTCCTCTCTCACCACATCCTTCATCCTTCCTACAAATAAAGAGGAACAAACTCTGAGGTGAATCCATTCTCGAATGCATTATAAGTGAGTTCACCTGTGTTTCCTATGCAATTTTTCCAAAAACATGGTGTGGACTGTTAGCTTGTATATTATAAGTGATAGCTGGGTCTTCATTGTAGTCATCCACATTTAGAATAATTCCAAGGATGACAAAAAATAAACATAAATGATGCCTTTATTAGCACAAGGTGGAATGTAAACACAGTGAGAACACTAAGTATCATGTTGTATATTCAGAGAAAACAAACAAAACTACAAAGCAAAATCACCAGTATTAACTTACTGTAAGAATGCCAATATATAAACCTTTCAGATTTACATTAATGCTGTAAGACTTAACGTTGCTGTGTGCAACTCATCTGCACTTCACTTGAACCATGCCATACTTGTCCAAATTATAAGCTTATAGGTTTTATATGGCCATTGGGTCAGTACCGCCGCTCCCTATACGCAGAGTACGCAGTGTGCGTAGGGCACTAACTCCCAGGGCGGCACCATCCCAGCTGCTCAAAAAAATCGTTTTTATATATTATAATAATAAATTAATATTAAATATACATATACAAAAATATAAACGTATATATTGCATTTTACGGTGAACGCAGAGTAGGCTAAGCACACATGATGACGCGCGCGCCTCATGTATTTACTTTTATTTGGATATAGTACTATTTTGGCCCCTATAGCAGGTGTTTTTTTTATTACTTTATTTTTACTTCCGTAATATTTGGGGGAGGGGGCACCCATTTGGCCAGTAGCGGTCCTGCATTGGGTCTTACGTGCATAGAGCACAGTGACATTTTTAGTTACATATTGTAATGAACATGAACATGTCATCACTCTCCAGCAAGTGCCCTCTTCTACGCGGTGGTGCGCTGGGGAGGCAGTATAAAGAAAAGGGACGTCTCATGCCTAGACAAAGTGATGAGGAAGGCAGGCTCTATTGTAGGCATGGAGCTGGACAGTTTGACATCCGTGGCAGAGCGACGGGCGCTGAGCAGGCTCCTGTCAATCATGGAGAATCCACTGCATCCCCTGAACAGTATCATCTCCAGACAGAGGAGCAGCTTCAGCAACAGACTTTTGTCACTGCCCTGCTCCACTGACAGACTGAGGAGATGCGACTCTTCAGTTCCACCCAGGGGGGTAAACGTTAACATTATACAAGATTATAGACTGTTATACCTGCATTTTTATCACTCTTTAATTTAATATTGTTTTTATCAGTATGCTGCTGCTGGAGTATGTGAATTTCCCCTTGGGATTAATAAAGTATCTATCTATCTATCTATCTATCTATCTATCTATCTATCTATCTATCTATCTATCTATCTATCTATCTATCTATCTATCTATCTATCAGTACCATGACTGCTGAGTGTGCTGTTTGGCTTTTCCAAGTCCCTTAGCACTATAGTATCTAAAATGCATATTAACTGGTAAGTGTGTGTCTGTGCGGTTGCTATATCTCTGTCATTCCAAAAGATGTCTCATCACAAACATTTTACCAATAAAATGCATTCAATTTATCATTTACAATAGATGAAGCATCACAAACGTTAGCATTACCTTTACAAATCCCATACCAAATGGCATAAAACAGACATATACCTGTACATTGCATTGCGCAGTGCAAATGTTAACGCCAATGTCTGTGTTGTTTACTTAGATTTCAGCACATGTTAGATGAGTCACACTATAGTCCTGAAATAAATGTTTTAGAGTCTTGTGAATGTTCTGATTGGTGCTTGGGATGAATTTGGTGGGATAACCTGCTCTTACAGAGTAGTAGTAGAACATTATTAGTATCAGTAAGCATTTCCTTTCTTACCTGCCATCTCTCTTTCACTTTATCTCTCTCTCTCTCCCTTTCTCTCTGTACCCTGGCCTTTTTCTTACACCACTTTAGCCTTCACTCCAATATGTCCTTCTTACTACAAGAACAATGTCCAGCGGGGCAATGGAACTGGTATAGTCCACTTTCTGCTCCAAGGATGCTAAGCTATCTGACATTAGTTTAGAGATTCCATTTGGGAACTGTCTGTTCTCACTTGCTGTTTATCACTGGTCCTACTCTTTCTGTAATGATAGAGTCAAGGTATCATTAGTGTTTGCTGAGCTGCTGGCCCTCTAGGGGTTAATTGAACATCTCTGCCGACACTGCTGTTCTCTTCAACCTTTGAGGAATCCAGCACACATACCCTGTATAATAAGAACACTTTTACTGATAATTTTAACAACCTATTCTTTGTTTTTCTTTCATACGTCAACATAAAGAAAATATAACAATACATGTAATAAAAGGCTAATGAAATATTGATGTTAAACTTTCTGTCTACTTAAAACAATTTAGTTTCTTTGGAAAGGACTATCTTTTCTGACACTTCTTCCTGAACAGTGGCATATTCAGAACAAACGTCAGCAATTTATCATTGGCTTTCTCTACTACACTGTGTGCACAATTATTAGGCAAGTGAGTATTTTGACCATATCATCATTTTTAATGCGTATATTCCAACTCCAAGCTGTATTAACTTGAATGCTTATTGGATTTAAGCACGTCAGGTGATGTGTATTTGTGTAATGAGGGAGGGTGTGGCCTAAGGAGATCAACACCCTATATCAAGGTGTGCAGAATTATTAGGCAGCTAGTTTTCCTCAGGCAAAATGGGCCAAAAAAGAGATTTAACTGACTCTGAAAAGTCAAAAATTGTAAAAAGTCTTTCAGAGGGATGCAGCACTTTTGGAATTGCTAAGATATTGGTGTGTGATCACAGAACCATCAAACATTTTGTTGCAAATAGTCAACAGGGTCGCAAGAAACGTGTTGAGAACAAAAGACGCAAATTAGCTGCCAAAGATTTGAGAAGAATCAAACGTGAAGCTACCAGGAACCCATTATCCTCCAGTACTTTCATATTCCAGAGCTGCAACCTACCTGGAGTGCCCAGAAGTACAAGGTGTTCAGTGCTCAAAGACATGGCCAAGGTAAGGAGGGCTGAAACCCAACCACCACTGAACAAGAAACATAAGTTGAAACGTCAAAACTGGGCCAAGAAATATCTGAAGACAGATTTTTTTCAAAGGTTTTATGGACCGATGAGATGAGAGTGACTCTTGATGGACCAGATGGATGGACCTGTGGATCAGTAATGGGCACAGAGCTCCACTCCAACGTGGAGGTGGGGTACTGGTATGAGCTGGTATTTTTAAAGATGAGCTAGTTGGACCTTTTTGCATTGAAGATGAACTCAAAATCAACTCCCAAACCTACTGCCAGTTTTTCGAAGACACTTTCTTCAAACAGTGATACAGGAAAAAGACCATGATTTTTATGCAGGCCAATGCTCCATCACTTGCATCGAAGTTCTCCACTGCGTGGCCAGCCAGTAAAGGCCTTAAAGATGAAGGAATAATGACATGGCCCCCCTTCCTCATCTGACCTAAACCCTATCGAGAACTTGTGGGCACTTCTTAAACGCTAGATTTACGGGGGAGAAAAACAATACACCTCTCTGAAGAGTGTCTGGGAGGCTGTAGTCACTGCTCCACAAAAAGCTGATCGTCAACAGATCAAGAAACTGACAGACTCCATGAATGGAAAGGCTTATGACTTTTATTGGAAAGAAGGGTGGCTATATTGGTCATTGATTGATTGATTTATTTTTTTTGAAATTTTAGAGATGTTTATTTGTAAATTTTGAGGTGTTTATTTATTATTCTCACTATAACAGATGAAAATAAACAAGTGAAATGTGCTCATTAGTAAATAGTAGAAGAAATAATCAGGACACATAGAAGAGAAGAACGAAAATTATAACATTTTTAATCCAAATCTTAAAAACCAAGTAAAAACAAAAACACTGAATTATGACTTACATAACTGCTTTGTACATGCTAGTGAAAAATTAGCAGACACAGTTCTGCAATTTCTAAATTATCCCCAAATGGAGAAACTGGAGAGTAACAGCTTGTTTAATTAGGCTAGGAGTCCATTAAAAACAATTGTTGATGGAAAAAAAACCTACAGCTTCATGGCATCCATACGACTGAGTCAAGAGGAGGTAAACATCAAAAATCTACAACCATATCTTTTGATTTTAAAGATTTTTAACTGTTTGAAAAACTAAATACACTACTTAAGAAAA
This sequence comes from Polypterus senegalus, assembly GCF_016835505.1. NCBI lineage: Eukaryota > Metazoa > Chordata > Cladistia > Polypteriformes > Polypteridae > Polypterus > Polypterus senegalus. Next base: position 107,547,096 of record NC_053161.1, read on the forward strand.
TCATCAACAATAGATCCCTGATGGCCCCCTTTACCATGTAAATGAATTTACGAAGCTGTAGGTTAGAAAAAAGGCCAACATGATCCTGTCACCCAGCAGTCAAAGTGAACTTTATTGTCATCTCAACCATATAAAAGTATACAGACAGACGAAATTGCAAAGCTCAGGGTCCACACTGTAACAACATGAAGTTCAAATAATAAATTAAAAATAGAATTAAAATTAAAACACAAACAAGACAAGACATTGTGCAAAGACAGGACAAAGAAGTAGCAGCGATATTGCCGTGTAGTTAGCAATATGAACATTGATGCAATGTGTGGTATTTGCAATCTAGATAGATAAATATAATCAATAGATATGTAGTATAGTAAATAAATAATAAATAATAGATATAGATAATACAGAAATTATCAGTATATGATAATAGTTGTTTAAGACATGTGTAAACAATGACAGGTCAGAATGTCTCACAGCAGAAGGATATCCAAATACTTAAAGGTCAGTATGAGATTTTCAGTTCTTTTCTACATGCGCACTCATCTTTGCAGGAAAGTGGCTTGCATGTATAAAAGTTCTGTTTTTAGAGGTGGTTGAGGCTGTGTGGAAGATCCATGGGCTGCATGGTGTTAAGGAGTCTGACAGCTTGGGGGTAAAAACTATCCTGCAGCCTGGCAGATCTGGCTTTGATGCTGCAGTATCTTCTCTTGGATGGTAGAAGCGTGAAAAGTCCATGTGAGGGGTGTAAGGGGTCCTGCACAATGCAATAGCATTACAATACAATACAATACAAAACAATACAATACAATTGCAGCCGTCTGCTATTTCCAAAATTTCAAATGCTGACATTAGCGCTGTAGACTGAATAGTTTGGACCCAAGTGCAATATGTTTAAGAAATCTTTTATTCCCATTTCCAAAAGTCTATACTGTCACTAATGGACTCTTAAGTTATTACAGCGTACTGTTAAAGGAAACAATATCAATTTTTCAATCTGAACACACACCTTTGATTCCTACAGAAAAAATTGTTGAAGTTTAACAGTGGAATAAAGTTTTATTTTTGTTCATGCCTTCTGAAAACAGATTTCCTACTGAAATAATACATTGTATCTTAATCAAATTCTATCCAAAGCGACTTACAAAAACATTGTCTTATGTATAATTCGAGTGATTAGAAGCAAAATTCAAAATAGTGCCAAAGAAGTATAGCACTACAGTTAAACAAAAGCTAAATAAAAAAACTAGAAGTCATAATAATAAGGCTACATGTTGATTGAATGAGTCAGTATAGCTTCATATATTTAGGAGGAGAGCAGAAAGGTAGAAAATCCAAGCAGTCTTAGGATATTTTATAAAAATCTGTTTCTGTAAAAACCTCACACTGTTCCAGTGTGGTGCTGAGGTTTCACTCGTTGCATGGCTACACGTGGGTGTCAATATGTGTGGGAACCTTGAACCCGACACCGTCGATAATGTAACCAGTGTGGTTTGTTGTGTGTTGGGTGCATCCCAGTCCCCGAGATCCACCACCAAACGCGCTGTAATCAGTGTATGCTCCCAAGCAGCCTTCAAGAGATGTGTGTGTCATGTTGTGGAGTTTTAGACATGGCAAAAAGTGAGGCCTTCAGTAACACTCACATTACTAAGCTGGACCTTTCCTAGACTCTCCAGAATAGACCTTATCTCAAGAATGCTAAAATCAGCCAACACTAGCCTGAAAGGAGCTTTGGCTTCAAAAGCTCAACAATTCCCTACTTAGAACAGACAACACACCAAGCACCTGTATACTAGCTAGCTTCGGCCTACACTGGCCTAAAGGGACTTAGATGCCTCGTAAGGGTAATACCCTGGCTTCAAGAGAGAGGATTCAATAGAAGAATCTTTAAAAATGAAACTACTTGAAAACAACAAAAAATAAAAAAAAAAAAACAAAAAGAGTTGCCAGAAGAGCAATACAAGTGAACAAATCCCAAAACACAATCCAAAGCAGAAATTCGAAAAAGAGTACAAAAGAAGATAAAAAAAACCCTGTAAAAAATTCAACACAAAAAACAATACTTGCAATTGATTCCTATAAACTTCTATACACCATTCCTGAGATCCTATTCCTTGGTTCTTAATTAGCCAGAGGGAGGATCTGGAGTGACATCAGGGTGGCCCCATCTCTTTTCCCTCTGTAGCAATGACACCCTAGGGTGCTGCTGATATATTATAATTACTCGGGTCTTCTCCTTCCGTCTCAGTGGCACACTCCTCCAGGTCCCCAGTCCAACACACCAACAGGGAAAGTTTCAACAACAACAACTTTATTCAAAGGAGCCACCCCCAATTGAATGGTGTCCCAAACAAAGAAATAGGATAAAAGCTTAACAACAATGCAGTGAAAATCAATAAACAGTAATAAGTATCTTATGCAAATATGTTATATACCATCCTATAACCTGTGCCTCTAAGCAAGTAGTATTTAATAAAAGTTCCCTTTATGCTCCCAGTCCCTCAGGAAACCTTCTTCCCCTCCCACCTCACTGGCCAGTGATACCAGGAAGACAAAAAAAAACGCTTTGGGGCCCTTTGTTTCTATCGTTGGAGCACTCTATCTCCAAATGGAGCATTTGTAATCCACTGAAAAGATATCTGTCCTCCAACTGGACTCTCCAAGTAGATGGCCACAATAGAGTAAAGTAAAGATAGGGATAATTGTGCGATATACAGCTCACCACTCCTGGGTTCCGGAAGACGCGGGCTGCAGACGCTCCTCAGTGATCCAATAATCCCCAGCGGCCCTCTCGAAGCTCCGATAAAATCACTCCTCTCACCGGTTCCTCCAGGTCGATTCTCTCTCTCCTCCGCAAAAGTCTCTCTCCTCCGAAAAAAGTCTCTCTCCTTCGCACAAGTCTATCTCCTCCGCACAAGTCTATTCCTTCCCCCCTTCCTCTTCAAGTCCGTCCTTCCCTTCCTATCCTTCCCCCGTCCATCTCCCCCACCCCAAACAACAGAGTTCCCCCCTTGCATTCTGTTCCTATCCTGATCGCCGCTCTGCTGCCATCTAATGTCTAGTTCTTAAAATCGCAGCTCCATGACTCTCTTATTAAGACATACCCACAGAAGATGTCTGTGTACATAGCTACACTCTTCCCCCACTGAGGAACCCTTTGTCCCCAAAGGGAGTAAATCACAATTTAACCCCTACAAGGAATAAGAAAATCGTCTCACAAAGGGACTGCCCACCATGGTGTGTCAGACCAGGAACCAGAAGAGTAGACTTTGTCGTCACTCACAGGCTTCTTCTTAGCTTCTGCTCGACGGTGCACAGTGGTGACGACCTCCTCTGTGCTGTTTCCAGAAGAGTCATATGTCAGTCTTTTGGGAGGCTGAATGGTGCGCTTTTTCCTTGCTTCTGCAGGTTCTGACTGTGGAATCGAGGTGTGTTTAGTAAGTGCTTCTGAGGGCTCTACGCAAGGTCCTGTCACCAGCGAAGAAGGTTCGACCCAGGGTTCTTCAGGTGGCCTGATGAAAGTTTCTAAATCCTCAGATTCAATGACAGCCTGAGGTACAAACTCAGGAGCTTCTGCCCTTAGTGTACCAGAGGGAAATTCGAACTCAGAAGGATGGTCATTCCTGGGCACCTGAAACCACAACCAGTCAGAAGCGAACTCTTCATTAGAATCATCATCTTCCACTGCGATCTCACTGGACTGATTGTTCTGAACACTCGACTGAGATCGGGTGATAGGGTGTCGTCTCTGAGGCTTTGGCTCCTCAGTAGGTGGTACTCGTACGGCTTCACTTAACAGTAGCAGGTGATTTCGGTGCCAGGTCTTTAGGGGACCAGTCTGTCCCTCAGGACGAATCCGGAATACCGGGAGGCCTGGTAGCTGAGAGCAGATGATGTACGGTTGAGAACTCCATCGATCTGCAAGTTTTTGGAGACCCCGCTGATTCAAATTTCGCAACAGTACTCGATCTCCGGGTTTTAAATCATGAATCCGGACCCTCAAGTCGTAACGTTTTTTATTTTGGGACCCTCTATTCTCCGAAGCTTCTTGCGCCTTTTCATAAGTCACTTTGAGGTCCTTCCGCAATCTCTTGACATAATTCTGATGAGTGGTAGCGGACGTCCCATCCAATGAGATGCCAAAAGCCAGATCGATAGGCAGTCTAGCTTCTCGTCCAAACATCAAATGGTAAGGTGAATACCCAGTGGAGTCATGTCTGGTACTGTTATAAGCATGCACTAAAGCAGACACAAACTGACTCCAATACTGTTTATTCTCCGAAGTCAGTGTTCCCAGCATATCCAACAATGTTCGATTGAACCTCTCTGGCTGAGGGTCACCTTGGGGGTGATATGGAGTGGTCCTGGACTTGGACACCCCCAACGTTCTCATCAGCTCTTTAATGAACTTGCTTTCAAAGTCTCTTCCCTGATCTGAGTGGATCCTCTGGGGCAAGCCATAATGGACAAAGTACTTCTCGACTAGAACTTTGGCAACGGTGGAGGCCTTTTGGTCTTTTGTGGGAAATGCCTGGGCATAACGAGTGAAGTGATCTGTGATGACAAGGATGTTTCCCTGACCACTAGTATCTGGTTCCAAACACAAAAAATCCATGCACACCAATTCCATTGGGCTTTGACTCTGCAGATGGCCCATTGTGGCGGCCCTTGAAGGTAGAACCTTCCATTGAATACATCTCAAACAGGAACGGCAATAGTTCTCTACTTCAGCATGCATGCAGGGCCAGTAAAACCGATCTTGAACCAGTTGGAAAGTTCTCTCTGTTCCCATGTGACCATGATCATCATGCAACGCTGTCAGAGCAATGTGACGGTGCTTCTCAGGCAGAAACAACTGTAATTTCTCTTGAGCGTCCCCAGAGGGGGCTCTCCTATAGACCAGACCCTCGTTTAACTGCAATCTGGGCCATTCTTTATGCACCAGTTTTGCCTTTTCAACTTTATCCGTCCACAGCAATTCTTGGTTGTCAGACTCCAATGCTTGTGAGACCAACCGACAAAGAGGATCTTCCTGTTGGTCCTTCTTCAAGTCCTGACGATTTAAAGTAGGTAAACTGTCCTTCCTCAATTGCACCAAATCACAATACAATTCTGGGACCCCGGCAGCCATGACTCCGACTACTTGAGCTCCCACTTGAGGGGGGTTTATGGGCAACACTATAATGTCAGCTAGTGGGTGACTGATCTTATGGGTGGTTGAGGGGCACCAAATTGTGAAATTATGGGATTTTGCTGGTGTAAAAATAGGCTATGGAAATGATTACATGCAGTTATACTCCTGTATATATGTAAACATGTTGGTATTGGGAAGGGGTACAATATGTTAGTTTCTGCTATTTTATGACATTGCCTTGTGAAACATTAAGATCACGAAGATTAAAAAAAGGTTTGTCTCCCAAAGAAAATATACAATTTAATGAAGAAGAAGCTGTCATGATTGTGTTGTTCTAAAGTTCTTTTTTGCTTCTTTTTTTTACCAAGCTTTTGGATTTAACTGAGGTGATTTGTTTTATGGCTAATCAGATTTTATCATTATTTTTTACTTTTTGCTTTGTGTAGTCTGTTTTTTTTTTTTACTTTCTATCATAATGTATATATATGTTTTTAATGTGTCTTGTCATTTTGTGGAAATTTTATATATGGTTGCTGTCGCGTTGCTAAGTTAGGCTGCTCAAAAAAGCATGACACATGACTTGATCATTGCCACAGTGTAAAGGTAAGGTTGTGCACTTCTAGTTTGATACAAAACTGTGGGCAATTCAAAGAATCACCAGTGTTTTTTAGAGACTTTAACAATGAGCTGTAGCTAGCATTTTAATTTATATGCATGGCATTTTCCTTAATTTAATGCTTAGGATCTTAAAAGGAATGATCTACTAGGTATTTTATCTGGTGTTTTAGGTTTTGGTGACAATATTGTCTTCCTGGTTTTGACCTCTCACCTGTTTTTTTCTAGCTGCAGGTCCATCTCCTTGGGCCTCATCCATGGAATTCGCACTATAACATGGCGTAAGCACAAAAGCCGAAATGTGCTTACGCAGAGAAAATTCCAGAGGCAGGAATCTGTGTGTACTCCAACTTCCGCGTTCTTCCCTTCCATAAATCCCGATCAGCGTAAAAACTAATGCATGTGCATGCGCCTTCTGTCCCGCCCCGTCTCCTCCCAGAATTACGCCTCTTTGAATATGGAAATCAATATAAATAGACCTTAAGCTCAGCGTTCTGTGAAAAGGCAATGGCAAAAGCAAGAGGGAAAATATAAGAATTTCAGCGAATACCAAGTGGAGGCAAAGAAAAACGTACTATTTGTTAGTTTATACAGTGGTATAATCAACAAAAATAAGTTGTCACATATCAAAGTCGCTGTTGATCGTGAAGGCAGTTCTGAGCCATGCCGGGATGTGGCAGAGCGCACTAACTCTCTTTCTCACTTCCCTGTAGACCTAACCCGGGAGGTTCCACCTGTCTCTCTGGACGTCACTTCTGGGACCGAGTGACATAGCATGTTGGAGAAACAAGCTCAAGTTCACAAAGTCGCACAGTGCCCAACATAAAAAAGAAGTTGTCACATATCAAAGTCGCTGTGAAAAGGCGGGTGGGGCTCACCAGTGGGCTGCCCGAGCCCACCGCCTGAGTGTCATATGGAAGCTTATTAGCCTGGTACAGCGACGGCCCTTGGAAAAAAAAGGCACAGAGTAGGAAAAAGAACATGTCTGAGCTCAAATGTTAACTTCAATCTCGAAATATCCACTTTAATCATGTAGTTTACGGGTTTTTGTCATTAAAGTAGAACATAAACTTCATTACATACCACGTTATGGGCGGAGATGAACCGTCTCAAGCTGCCTCCACGCCGTGTAATCAGCCGGCAGAGAGGTGAAGCATTCTTCAAAACTTTTAAGGAACATTGAAATATCTTCATAGTATGTGTTTAATTATTCTATCCATCTAACCTTCCAGTGTCAGTGAACACCCGGAAGGACCTCTCTGATTGAGCACAACATTGTGACAGAGCCCGGGGTTGTTGTCCGAGAACGCCCGTACCGTCTTCCCGAGGCAAAAAAGGCTGAAGTGGAACTGAGATCAAGCGCATGCTGGAACTAGGTGTAATTGAGGAGAGTTATAGTCCCTGGTCCAGCCCCATTGTGCTCGTCGGTAAGCCTGGCGGAGTTGGAGGTTCTGCAATGACTTCCGTCGGCAACCAAGTCTCCCAATTTGATGCCTATCCAATGCCACGCGTGGGCGACCTCCTCGAGAGGCTTGGACAGGCTCAATACCTGACCACACTTGACATGACAAAGGGTACTGGCAGGTTCCTTTAACGGACTCCGAAGGAAAAACGCGTTTAGTACCCCTAGCGGACACTGGCAGTATCGTGTCCTTCCATTTGGGTTACACGGGCTCCAGCAACCTTTCAGCGCCTGGTGGACAAAGTGCTTCGCCTCATAACTCATACAGTGCTGCCTACCTAGATGGCGTGGTCATCTATTCCAGCACATGGAAGGAACACCTACAGCATGTCCAAGCGGTATTACACCATGCAAAACACGCTGCATTTGGTGACTTGAAGAAGGCCCTTACGTCCGCCTCATGTTCCTGAGCGGAAACTGTTGGACGGGAGACCAATGCGGCGGTGGAGAGGGAGGCTCTGGCGATTAAAAATACCTGTTACAGTTTCGAGACAGGAACAATACAATGAACACGTGCCCGACCCTTATGTGAACTTGCTAGATTCTTCAAAACTTTTAAGGAACATTGAAATATCTTCATAGTATGTGTTTAATTATTCTATCCATCTAACCTTCCAGTGTCGCACCATCCTCAGCAAATATACAGCGCGAGACAGGAACAATACGTGCACTGTGTCCTCACATGTTTAAATATTAACAATACAGATTATTTAAATGAAGTTAAAGTTGTATCTGTATAATATAATCAACATATTTTGTTGCATTTCATCTTAAAAATGATATCGTCATCATATGTAAATACGTGCTTTATAAAGTGGCGCAGGTTGTGCAATATTATAACTGTAGTGCAAGTTTACAGTGGGGTGATTACACTTATAAGTACAACCAGTTCTACAAGGAGCAATTGATTGAGTGTGTTTATAGTTCTTGGGATGAAACTGTTTCTGAACCGTGAGGTTCGTACAGGAAAGGCTTTGAAACGTTTTGCCGTGGCTGAGGCAGAGTGGGCTTGATGCTGTATACCGATAATTCTCTTTCCGATCAGCTGCTGCTGTGATTCACACTCAGATACAGTGATATAAATACTCTGAGTGGTGCAGTGAGAGTAATATGGAAAAAGATGATCTGTTGTAGCAACCCTTAACGGGAGCAGCTGAAAGAAGGAAAAAAAAGGTGCAGTGAGAGTAACAACGCTAAAGCAGTTATGGTATTTAGAATACTATGACTATTCCCTGGACCATTATATTGTTACAGGTTGATTACAATCAGATGCATTACACTAATAAACAATATGCGATTAGATTCAGTGTATTTATAAAGCCGCATCAGGAATGTGGTTCTAACAAATAAAGAGTAACCACACAGGAACCGTAGCACTGCTTTGACGCTGGGTGCCGCCAGTCTGCAAAACCGAGTGGAGAACTTGTGTATGATAGGGTATGAGGTACCAAGGAAAAGTGCATGGCTTTATGCCAAGTGTAGGTTTTATACATTGTGATTTGAACATGGAACCGTTCCTAAGCAATATTTCTGTGCGTATGCACCATTTATACATGAGGCCCCCGATCTTTCGCATTTTGTTTGCCTTGTTCCTCTTTGGCAAATCATCATGCCATCAGTGCCAACACCAAGTTTAAAAAAAGACAGTATCTCCATGTTGCCCTTGGTAAAAGCAAGGGTGTTCCTGTAACCCTTTTATACTGGAGTTTATCTGAGTGCTAATGAGGGTCAAATGATAAGCATAGTCAGACTGGCGTTCATCCAAGTAGCGAATAGTGTTCATCCAAGCCAGTAAAGCCAGATTTGGAGAAGAAATAGACACACATGGTACACATTTGGTTTCAATGGCCATGTCCTTCTGCAGACCATTTATTTTAGATCCTGTAGGTGCAGCTAAACGAAAATACTCTTGACACTTTGACATAACTCAAGAGTTAGCCACTTGACTCAACTTTTGACCAGCACCCAAAACCTGTAATTCCTATTTTGGCCACGTAACACATTCTGTGATGATCTGCCAGCTCTTAATACTCAAAAGGGCTTCAATATGAAAACTAGGCCTCAAGGCTTCAATGAGACCTAAACATCAAATCAGCCAGGCCCCAAACTAATGGAACAGGCTGCATAACCTGTACAGGAAAAAATGAGGAAATGGTGAGAAATTTTCAAAATAAAGGGAGAGGGAAACTGTGAAACTCCTTGCCCGCTAGCAGCATTCTTTTCATATATTTGATGCATTTATTACAAAAAGTCTAAAAGCAAAACAAGAGCAAAAAGGAGTCAAAAATTTTTGGTAGAAGGCAAGCCAAATAGTTAATAGATTAAGTCCATTAGAATCAAAATCTTAAGTGAAAGCAGAAACTAGAAAATCAAAAAGGTATTTACAATTAAGAATTAAGAATGCAGGAATTCTAAACAAAAGGAAGCCATACAAACATGAGCACATGCCAATGCCTCAGTACTTACAGTATATAATACTTGGGATAGCCCCACAACTGCAACATCAGGAGGCCCCACTCCTCTATGCTCAACACATAAAGGGCAAAATATATAACAAACAATATCAGCTGAATGTAATGTACATAATATAATATATACACATAAATACATAAAATACAGAAATAATAAAATAAAATTGCTAAAAAAAAATTGGAAACATGAATTACAACAGAATACTCAAATAACAAAAGCAAAAGAAAAATAATAAACAGTATTAGAGTCAGGGATGAGACCGTTGCTGTGCCATAGCATATTCCCTAATACATTCATTCACTGTGTCTATTATCAGGATGTAAAATGAGACAAAGGCTCAATAGAAAACAAGCATTGTAGTCTTCTGTTCTGACAAGAACCCAGTCACAATGCACATCTTGGCTTCTATGGATATAACGTGACTGGTAATGTCAAAACCTGAGTGTGGTCTGCCTTCATTACAGGCATAGAAGTCTTTACAGGACATTTACCATTTCAGAAATAAATGAAAACTTGAAAACAGAGGAGTGCAAATATCATACAGTAATATGCTATACTATACTGATGTACCTTTGATCCTCATGTACCATAAATGTTTTCTCTCTCTGTCTTTAAGGCTGATGATACTGTGATTGAGCTGGCAACAGTGTCCAAGCCTAAACCAGATCCTTCTAATTTAGTATTTGGAACCGTATTCACAGACCATATGCTGACAATTGAATGGTCAGCAAAGGAAGGTTGGAAGGCACCATTCATTGGACCATTTGAGAACATTTCCATTCATCCAGCTTCATCATCTCTTCACTATGCTGTGGAAGTGAGTAAAAGCTATAGTTTAAGTATGGCTACATTTAGCAGAGAAAAGCAGTTTCATAACTGCTAGCAACAATATTTTACCTTGCAAATAAAATACGGAACATATCAGAAAATTTTCATAAACATTAAATTTATTTAAACTGTATTGTGATATACAGTCTTGACGGGAGGGGGAAGAGGATAGCTGTGCTATACAAAAAGATGATACTACCCCAGTCCTAATATATTACCTAATATATTATTATGCGGGAGTAATGCAAAATAGGGCAGTTTAAAAAAATGCCTTCATTAAAATTGTAATGCTTGGCTCTAAATTTCTGTCAGTTTATTACTTAAATGGAGTATTTCAGTAGATCTGACAAATTTAGTGAGTGTTGTGCTTTCTTTAAAATAAAATTAATTACAGCAGTTTAATTTCAAAATAGATAACTTTATGTCAGTAGCTGTACATGAAAGCCACCATTTGAATCCTAAAAGGTACTTTTAATTATTTGTCCCAATGAACACAAAATGCGATTTAATGTAGAAAGTGCAAAGCGCTACACCTGGGCAACAGAAACGTCAATGATAAATACAAGATGGGAGACACTGTCATACAGGAAGCAACCTCTGAAAAGGATTTAGGGGTTTATGTTGACACAGCATTTTCATCATTTAAGGATTATGCAGAAACAATTAAAAAGGCAAATAGAATTTTATATTATATTATGAAAACTGTTGATTATTAGTCAAAGGAAGTTATGTTCCGATGAATCCCAGGACTTAGGACATGATGTACTCTGTCAGACTTAGAGAATTAAACCTCTTTATTCTTGGCAGAGGATATTGTGTGGGGACCTAATTCAGGTTTTCGAAATACTCAGTGGCTTTGATAAAGTAGATCCAGTAGAATTTCACCTTAATGATGAGTCACGTACTCAAGAACACAAGTAGAAATTAAGGGGAAGTGCATTTAGGACTGAAGCCAAAAAGCTTTTTTTTCACAAAGAGTTGTGGGACTCTGGAACAAACTACCGAGATACTGTATATAGCTGAAGCCGAAACCTCGACAACCTTTAAGAAAAATCTGGGTGACACAGTGGGGAAATGTAGCTAGTAGCTAAACAAACAAGCTTGATGGACAAAAGAGACTCCTCTCTTTTGTCAATTTTTTTTAATGTTTTTGTGTCCTGGTAGGAGTAATCACAATTTCAGGTTAACGGGGTAGTTCAGAATTGTTTTTCCTCAGTTGCAATGTCTAGGTTCTTCTAAGGAGTTTCTGAGAGCTCCCGGGCCAGACAATAATACAGTATCTCATCACTGGAACTTGAGTCTGCCCTGGAGCATCTCCTAGCGCACTATGCTTGCAGGAGGCTTCCAGAATGTATCTTCATCAGGTGCTCAAACCATATTTTCTAGTTATAACCAATCTGAAACAGTAGACATTCATTCCAAGATTTTCCTAGATTTTAGACCTCCTCTCCCTACCACAGAGAGTGAGCCCTACAACCGTGCAAAGGATCCTCCTAACTTGTACTGCATGTTTTGTGTTGCGTCCCAAAGTTGGGCGCCATAAGAGAAAACGGATGCCATATTAGCTCCTAAATTTAGATTTTCTTCCAGTTTTCTTTGTCAGTCTTACAGTCCATGCTAACTCATCAAAAATCTGAGTTTAATAATTGCTAAGTTAAATTGTTTTTAGCTTTATTTCAATGATTGTTTTGGAATTTCTTTCAGGTTAACCCCTAGAATTTTAAGGTTTCCTGCTGGCTCTCTAAATTCTTATTTATGGAGGATGTTTTGATTAAAATATATCTTTCATAATGGGTTTAAAGATGACAATGGTGAAAAAACTTCACAGTCCGGTGCAGAAGGATATAAAAAGGACAGATATTTATATTGAGAATGCTGAAATACCCAGGACAACTGATAGGCTAATGGCATTTCAGTTTTTTAAGATGGTGAATTTTTAAGCTCCCATAAATATTAACCACCATTTTTGTTTTTAAAGATTTATCATTCTTAAAATGGGTTAGTTTTCTCAAACTACTTAAATAGCCAATAGCCTGATGAGATTGTAAGCCAGGTTATGTTCCATTACTGTTTTTACCTGTGTTTCCATCCCTTATGTTTTACAATACATTAACTGGCAAATATGGCTATTTTGGAAGAATACTGTATGCTTTTAGTGCAGTTTTGATATTTATGTAATTTAAGAGACTCTGTATACTGTATATTATTTATTACAAAAAATAAAACGTTTGATCCTAAACCAGCGTAACCTATCAGCCACAGATAAAATGTGTAGGTATCTTTGTATACTGGATTGAATAATTCTTCACAATTCTTCTCTATCCTTCCAGTTATTTGAAGGAATGAAGGCTTACCGTGGTGATGATAACATAATTCGTCTCTTTCGTCCAGATTTAAATATGCAGCGAATGCTAAGGTCTGCCTGTAGAGTCTGTCTGCCGGTGAGTTGAACTTTTTTTCTCATTCATACTAAGCTTATAACACAAAATAATCTCAAATTCTATGATTTCATTACAATATATATACTAGACTAATAACAAAGAGTACAGAAAAAAGTCAAAGTTCTTTAAAAAAAAGTATTCACTCTTGATTTTTTTAATCATATTTTAATATTAGCAGATTTTTTTCCCCCAGAACCAAATCACTTGCAGTGTTTTGAAAAGTAAAATTACCATTCTGAAATGCCTGCAAACGTAAGTGTGCATATGGAAACTCAAGCTTTATCTCAATGGACTCATTTAATATAACACATAGCCTTCTAAGTAAAATGTCATCTACTTTAATCAAATTTCAGTCATGTTGTCACAATTAGTTTTAGAAAATGTTAAAACAAGGCAGAGGGAAAGATATAGAAGCACCATTTCATTGTAACATTTAGCAGATGATTCAGCAGCATTTGACCTGTAACAAATTAGTTTGTATGTCATAAAAATGTGAACATTGCATTATTTACAACTATAGAGCAGTGGTACCCAAACTTAGTCCTGGGGACCCCCTGTGGCTGCAGGTTTTTGTTCCAACCAGATTCACAATCGGTGATAATAATCGATAACAACTCATCTCATTTAATTTAGTAGCCCTTTTTTTCTTTTCTCATATTCTGCATTCAGAAAAGCACAGCATTTTTTCTAAAGCTTTTAAATGCTTATCTTTCATGTTATTTTGCTATTATTTTTCCATGTTTCTGTGTAGTTTGCTTCCTTTATTTAACCCTAAAAGTGACAATTAGCAACAAGCAGACCCGGCACTCGGGATGATGAAAGCTACAACTTCTTCAGAGTCAGACCCACTAATTAGTAAATAATGAATTAAATTACCAGAACACCTGGAAAAGCAGAATGAAAATCAGGATGAGAATTCTGTTAACAAAAAAAAAAATGACATATTTCCCATATAATTGCTTAGTACATTTTAATAAAAAATTGCCAAACTTTCTTTTGGAATTTCTACATTGACCCCAAAACACAGAAACTGGAAAATAATGACTCGGTTGGTACAAAAACCTGCAACCACAGGGGCCTGGTTTGGGAACCACTGCTGTCGAGTACTAGAGTGTGTGAACTTTGTCTTTCAGAATGACAAAAAGCATAATGTGACCTCTGAAAAGAAACAAAATGCATTCTGTTTTTGTGTGTTTGAATTGTTTTCAGCATTTTCAAATTAATATAGTAGGACATGATACAGTAAGTCAACATACTATATAAAACTGTGTATACCAGAGATGAAAATTTTAGTGTAGTTTATTTTTATTCATTTTTGGAAAAGAACTGCATTTAAAGTGATTGTTGGCTCAGTTTAGTTTCCCCCTCGCCAAATTGCACTCTGATGTTTTTTTTTTTATTACTAAGAAAAACCTGCCAGTTTTTCATGTTTACTCTTTGTCATTATGCAGCCATAGTTTTGTCTTTTTCCCTCACTTTTTTACTCCAAAAGACCCCTCCTATTACCACCATCCTGAATATTTTTTAAAGAATTATACCACTTTCAGTTTGATTGGTGAGGACGATTTGAGCATTTCATTCACATACTAATAGTGTCTTTTTACATTTGTAAAAATAGTTGTTAATTTAAATTAATTGTGTGTCAAATTTTCACAACAAGCTCACAGGCTCACAAAAGTGAGACTGTGTTTCAGGGACAACGATCATCAGTTAAACAAGTCTTTGATCTAATTTGTCATAATAAATTTTATATTAATGAAGCATGAATCACAACAATATCTAATGAAAGAAATTTAATTTCCTTATTTGTGGCATACAGTATGTAGAAAAGTATCAACACCTTTGAGACAACTTCCATGTCTGAAAAATAAAGCAGAGTCAAGGGAAATGTAATAAAATTTAATCGAAGAGGAGGAAGGTTAAACCTCACTCAAGAAGTATTCAAAAAAGTGGTTCCTGAGAAATTATATTTCATAAATATTGCACTGTCGTTTCAAATATTTGGAGAATTTTTGAAAGAAACATTTACATACAACATATACTCAAAGAAAAAAATAAGAATTTCTTATTGACCTGTTGGTGCTTACAAAGTGAACAAAATATTTACTCATAAAATAGAATGCACTACCTGCATTTGTTTTGCCAAAATACATATTCTACAGACTTTCATATTTTATTCTTCTAAACCAGTCTCTTCTTTTGCAGTCCTAACAATTATTCTGTAAATATTGAAAGTAGGGATTTTTCAAGTAACTTTCTTGTCAAAGACAGTCAAAATAGTAGAAACACATCTTTTACTGCAACCAACCAATTGGTTGAATTTACAGGGCATATACTATATATTTCATATAATGTTTTGTCATTTGTTTACTTCTTCAGAGTTTTGATAAACAGGAGTTACTGAACTGCATCAAAAAACTGATTAATATCGATCAGGAATGGGTACCTTATTCTAGTTCAGCCAGCCTCTACATCCGACCTACCTTTGTTGGTACTGAGGTAAGATCATGACAATTTTGTATGTGTTAAGGTCATGTCACATTAGATGACTTTTCAGTAAATTATAGTCATAGCCAACATTTACCTTATCTTAGCGAATCAGGAGCAATCATCAGCACAGTGGTCACGTAATGTGACATGCCCTTCTATTGACTTCAACTAGCCTACGATTCTAACAGATTTGATAGGAACAGTCTGTGTGTGCAGGAGAGCTAACAACAACAGAATGCACTAATAAGGAATACGGAATGTTGGTACTTTGGACATCATAAACAGGAGAGAAGCTTGTTAGTCTGCTGTCTTGTGTTTTATGTCCTAAAACAGAATGGAAAAACATTAAAAAAGGGGCAATGTTGGCAGTTAAGCCTGTGGTACCTGTCAACACTTCCCATAAAACCGGCTAAGATAGGCAGTGTGCTGTTGGCTGTCAGCAAAAGGGGTGAGCATGACTGTGCTGGAAGATTGGCACAAGATCGCTATATGTGACATGGCCAATAATTTTCAGTCATTTAAACGTATATACTTCAGTGATGAGATTAGCAACTCCGGCCAACAAATCTAACATATTCCATGAGTAGAAGTTACATATTATGACATTGGCTTTAGTTTCCCGTTTATACTCATTAAATCGCATAATTTTAGCCTTCATATTTTAACCATACTACCGTTTATACATAAGCCTTCAGGTAATTAGATACAGTAAAGGAACATGCAGGGGAATTAGCTACATTTTAAGCTATATATTATAGGTAATACATTTTATTAGCATTACTGCCATACAAGCAATGTGAAATGCGGCTTTGCAAACCAAAACCAATCAACATGATATTGCTAGATGTGTAGTCTCAGGTGACCCAATAACTTAGAATTGCATTCAGTTCTTCTTGGCTTATCATCTGCACAGACCCAGGTAGCCTGCCAGTCTCAATATGGCTGCTTAGACAGAATTGTCTTCTCTTCATGGAAGAATGGCAAGAGCGACAGCGAGAGACTGAGGGGGAGCGTGAGCATTTTCTTATACTGGTCTAATTTGTTTTGGTATACCTCAGAACCAATGGGTGCAGGCAACTCCCTTGGTTCAACCAGTTTTACTTCAGCCAGAATTCATTTCGAATGACCAACAGAATAAGTCTACATGACCCTTCCTGGGCTAGGCTCTCCTAAACAGCTCATGCACAACCCCCTTCTCTGTTCAGCTACTTTACAATGTGGGTGTAATAAACAAGCAAGAAAGGAAATATTAAGCCATAAAATTGACCCAGATGGTGCTTTCCTCATCAATGAAACACTAGGGTAAAAAACTGCTTTGTCCTGCTTCCCGATTCTTCAACATTACAAATAAAGACATACAAAATATTTATCAACTAATATGTTAGATGTAACTCATTTTACACTCCACTACAGTGGTTTTTAAAGTAAATATTAGTGTACATTCAGGACCATATGCATATCTGTGACACAACTAAAATGAAACTTACAATGCAGGAGATTTCAGAGAGAAGAAGTCCATTCTTTTCTGTAAAATAATTGCCAAATTTATTACTGTGAATATTGCCTTTTTCTCTGGACAAACACTACTAATTCAAATTTAAATTATTGCCATAACAATGTCTGTTGCATGAAAGCTCATACAGTACAAAAATCTAAGAGCAACAACAATCATCCTTCTCCAAAAGACCCAAAACCATTAATTTAATAAAAACTGTCTTAGACATTCATCAGATCCTAAGATCAACAAGTTAAGTTCACACATCTCATGGTTCTCATCACAGGTCCTCTGTGTGTGGTAGCATTTTGAGTAGTGAGAAATGTGCTGTTTCCTCCCACAGTCCAAAGACATACAGGTTAGGTGGATTGGCGATTCTAAATTGGTCCTAGTGTGTGCTTGGTGTGTGGGTGTGTTTGTGTGTGTCCGGCGGTGGGTTGGCACCCTGCCCAGGATTGGTTCCTGCCTTGTGCCCTTTGTTGGCTGGGATTGGCTCCAGCAGACCCCCGTGACCCTGTGTTTGGATTCAGCGGGTTGGAAAATGGATGGATGGATGGAGAAATGTGCTATATAAATGTAATGAATTACTTTTATTATTATTATTATCTTTTTAAATCTGTTTATTGATGCACTTATGTGTTGATTGTTTGAAATTGCTTTAAGCTCACTCATGGTTACTACTTGTTTATGAAGTTACTAGGATTTGTGTATCTGTTATCCTCATTTTTTATAATTATTAATTAATAACTGTATTTTCTGAGTGAATGGCTTCAAGATTACAGGACTAATGTAGTGCCAAAAACCAGATACTCATGCATTTTCAAATTATTGTTTCTCTGTACTCCTGCAATCAATTTAGCCTTCCTTGGGTGTTAAGAGGCCTTCCAAAGCACTGCTGTTTGTAATCCTCAGTCCTGTTGGGCCTTATTTTTCAAGTGGGAGCTTTAATCAAGTGTCACTATGGGCTGATCCAAAATACGTCCGGGCCTGGAAAGGTGGAACTGGAGACTGCAAAATGGGAGGGTATGATGTACTATTACATTTATCAAAAGATTAAAAATAAAGGGGGCTCAAATGAATAAATATCATTTATACATATTTCTCCTAAATGGTACAGCTGGGTAACATTATTAAGTCCAATTTAAATTCTTTTTGTATGGCCCTCTTCATTGAGTACAGACTCAGAGCACACATTATACAAATGGTACGGGAATATGTAGAACTAAAAGGATCTAATTAAAGATATTATTTTAATATAACATCCTAATTAAAATAATGTAGGATTTTTTGAATAAAATTTTTCAGAAACAGCCTTTTAATTATTAGGGTATCTAATGACTCTTGTAATTGATAAGAAAAAGAACAAGAAAGGAGTGACCCATCCATTGTTTAAGTATATTTTTGTCTATGATAATGTTGCGGGGAGTCTAGGCCTATACTGGCAGCACTGGGCCTGGCAGACATTAATGTTAGATTCGACACCAATGCTCCACAGACCATATTTTCATGCATGCTCAAAGTTAGTGAATTTAGAATTGCTAATTAATCCAACACACATGCTTTGAGAACATCTGGGGGAATCTGAGTCCCAAAATAAAACAAAGTTGAATGCAGGGAGAACTTTGAAATTTCTGAGAATCAAATCACAGGTCTGTGCTCTTTAAAGGAATAAGTATTATGCCCTGTGCAGCATGCCAGCCTGATACAGTAATAATAAAATTGATTTCTCATTGTTTAGCTAGAATTTACACATTTAAAACTTTTGTACACTTTCTTCATTTTTGATACACTTACATTTGCCAAATTATGGATGTATTCACATATTTTTTTCTGTTTCTTAATACTACCTCTCTGCTTTCCTGTAGAAATTATGGTGCATCATTATATGCTCAATATGAGGCCACTGAAAGAGGATGTCAACAAGTACTTTGGCTCTATGGTGAAGAGCACCAAATAACAGAAGTTGGAACTATGAACCTGTTCCTCTATTGGATAAATGAAGAAGGAGGTAATAATAGAGTATAAAATGTATAGTGAATCACTGTGAATGGTTGATTAGACAGCAGTTGAGAGGAGATAAAAGCTGTGTATGCTGGTACAATGAAAGAGATAGTATTTTTAAAAAGACAGACCAGGAGATGAGATATAGTCAAAAGTTACGTGCAATTTCATGAAGCAAAAGTCAGATCTTTTGCCTAACCCAAAAATCATAATCAAAAAAGAAAGCTAGTAAGTCATTTTCTTCAGAGAAATAAAGACTAGAACACACACACATTTTTTGATCTTTTCATCCACAATCTGGGATTGAAATTGAATGTCAAAGTTGACCTTTTATCTGACATCACATCCTGTGCATTTCCAGTTTATTTTCCAGGTAACAAAAAAACAAAGTTTAAAAAATGATAGCACCTGTGAAGAACAAAAAATGGCTTTAGAAATGAGAAATGACTTAACTTTTGCATAATTCAAAACCTACATACAGTAGAAATAGTGCCTCGTTATGTTCCTCCAGACCGTAGGGACCCGTGGCCACCGGGCCCGGTGCCGGAATATACCGTGTGGGACCCGGCCGAGGAGGACCCTTGTGTCCTCCAGACCGTAGGGCCCGTCCTGGTTATGTAGGGGGCGGGTAAAGGGCTTGGAAGCCCAGCCCTGTAGGGACCCGTGGCCACTGCCGGGCGGCACCCCAATGCCTGCATATCCCTGGAGCCCAGTACTTCCGCCACACCAGGAAGTGCTGGGGGGAAGACGACAGGGGATACCCGGATGGCTTCCAGGTGTGCAGCCGGCACTTCCGCCACACTGGGGTGTGGCTATGACTGATTGCCGGGAAGCAGCTGGAGCCCATCTGGGTTCCCATATAAGGGGCCGTCTCCCTCCAGTCAGCAGTGGATGTCGGGTGGAAGAGGACAGAGCTGGAGAGAGGATGGGAGGCGGCCAAAAGAAAGGCACAGAGACTGTGAGGCCTGGACAGTTGGGGGAACAGTGCTGGAGGCACTGGGGGTGCACGTGAGCACAAATTGTAAATAATTCTTGTAAATAAACGGTGTGTGGTGGAACTATGTTGTCTATCTGCCTGTGTCCGGGTCCCAGTTCACAATAGATAGATAGATAGATAGATAGATAGATAGATAGATAGATACTTTATTAATCCCAAGGGGAAAATTCACATACTCCAGCAGCATACTGCTAAAAAACAATATCAAATTAAAGAGTAATAAAAATGCAGGTATAACAGACAATAACTTTGTATAATGTTAATGATTAAATTGAAAACTGAAAGAAAAAATATGGGCTGCCTCGCAGTTAGAAGACTCGGGTTCGGATTCAGTGGATTGGACAATGGATGGATGGAATAAAAATGAAATCAAGTAATGAAAACTTAAAAGTAAAACATAACATTGTATGTTATGGGTCCCTGGAAATAAAATATGTAAGATGAAAAAAGAGAGTGATTACGTGGAGGCCTAGCAGGAAACCAGAAGATTTGCAGTGTTACCTTTTTAGAAGAACGTTCAGAGAAGACTGGCAGGAGTCCAATGGCTAAATTCTGTTTTGTTAAATGGAATGAGTTGGACTGTGTTGCTTCTTAAAGATAAGTAATCTGGAAGCTGCCTGAGAGACCCAAACCATTAAGAGCAACATTGGGCTTAGGAGTGCAAGGACTTACTGGAGGAGATACTAGACTGGCGTCCCTGCAGCTGGAGCAGGCTGTCTTCCAAAATAATCAGACTTTATATTGCCTGCCCATAGCATACAGAGTTGCACACTTCTTAACTGTTTGAAAGTGAAAATAGAGAACCATGGATATATGCCAGCCCATAATGAGCCCTCTCAATTGTAGGGTGTTTAGCTGGGGCAACAGCCTCATAATTAATGTTTAGAAAAAAATGATGGGGAGGAACTGATTCCTAGTCACTTGTCGGAGATAGGAGGAGAACAAATTAAGGATTGGTCTGAAGGAAAACAAGAAGAAAGTTAGCTAGAGGCAGATCTACAGTGAATAAAAACGGGCAGAAGAAGCAAAAAATCCATAGAACAAAGACAAGCAGTATATGTGCAGTGAAAGCTGAGTAGCTGCACAAACTTACAGAAAAAAAAAATGTAATTTTGTGTTAAAAACAGTAACCTAATAAAAAATAAAAGTGGTTATTTGAACGTTTATTATAATTCTATTGTCTTTGATTACTTTATGTAGGAAAATACTATGAAAGTTAAAACAATTTTGAATCCTCCCTACCCAGAATGGTCACAATGTTTAAAACACAGATGCAAGATATCTGTTTGACTTAGTTCCAGGAATTCATTCTGTGGCATTATGGTTGAGAAGTTCTGGCGAGACACAAACCAGAGGCCTCTGGGTTACAAAAAAGATGAGAAATCTCATTGAGCAATAGAAGAGGACAGCTTCTAAGCTGCAAAAGCTGTGGCTTGCATATTTGTGATACAAGAAAACCTCTGTTTCAGCCCACCTGCTCCTACATTTGCCCAGATTGTTACAGTATTAATATAACTAATTTTGGAAACAAGAATTATAATATGAAACTGTTATCAGTTGATAAAACCCCCTTTTGAGCACTTTATTAATCTTCATTGGTACATTTTATGATATGTATGTACACAGAGAACAGACATTTTGCTAATATAACTTGAATGTCCTCTATGTAAAAAATGTTTCTTTATATTTATTTATTTTATTAACAGAGGAAGAACTAGCAACACCTCCTCTGGATGGTATTATTCTACCTGGTGTTACTAGACACAGTATTCTAGATCTGACAAGGAAATGGGTAAGTACTCACTCAGTCTTTTCAGAACACGATGAGGCCTAGAAACATTGGGATGCAGCATTTGAGACATTTAATCTACTGTTAGGTAATCCTGCCAATAGTTATAGAATGAATCAAAGTTCACAACACGGGGCTGAAATCGTTCAAATCTTCTAAATATTTATCTTGACTTAAAAAAGAAAGTATACAGTATGAGCATGAATATCTGGAGCCCTAAAAATTTCATGGACATGTGCTGAACTACTTTAAAAATGATCTTAGGTTCATGATTATTTAACAGCTATATACACTGAAATTAAACTGACATAGTTGATAAAATACTGCGTGTTTCCATTGTAGACAGTAGCAATTATCACAAGTATCTATTACATAGGGCACAGTTTGCACTTTTACACTTTGGGAAAACAACCACATTACTGAAATATATGCTTTAACCAAAGTAACAGGCACAATAATAACATTCCTAAAGGGGGAATGGGTGGCAAGTAATGCAACAATTGTGATTTTATAATCATGTTATACTTAAATGAGTTCCTTAAGCCCCTTCCTTGCCATGTTATAAATGCTATAAAACTCCTCACCATAGCTCTATGTTTAGAAGAAATCAACGGGAGGTCAGTGTTCAAAAATGTCAAATTTATACTGTTCAAAATACTATGAAAGCAAAATGCACAAAGATTGGCAACTGAGGTGATACTTAAAATAAGAGGCATTGTATTCCATTAGGATTAGAACTTAAAATGGATAAACTGCCAGCTTTTGATGGAGAATTGCATGGTTAGCAAAACAACATGTCATAATTTAAAATTTGAAATACATTTTTGTTCATTCTGTATATCATTACTTTCTTTTCATATTTTTTGCCATGATGTGTGCTTGCACATGGATGGCCTAAAAGTGACAAATCAAGTCAAATACTGTTGACTTAGGCTATTATGACCAACAGCACTGATTTAGAGAACTAAGCCCTTTCCTTAGCCAACTACAAATTAAAAAAAATATGTTGCAAAGAGCAGTACACTTCTATAAATTAATGAGCTTTCAAAAAAAGATTACACATTTAGAAGGCATTCTTTAGTATGAGTATATTTCTGAACAGTCTCTCTTTGTAATTATACTGTGATTTAAGAAATATTTTTAGATTTTTAAAGGTTTACGCTTTAACAATTTAATTTTAAATGACCCTCACCTTTATTTTAGAAAGAGAGGATTCTGGATATCTCTTTGTATTTTTTTAAATAAAACAGCATAACAACTGTAGCCACTTTGTAACTGTAAAGTTTTTAATGTCTTATTTTTATTGTACATAACTAGGCCAAAAAAAACACTATTAGCTAGATGGCTGTGCTGTTAGTAACTGCTTCTAGGATTGTCAATGGAATTTAAGTTAGGCAAACAAATCATTACTTTTCTAGGATGGAATCATGTACTTTTTCATATTTTATAATTATTGTAAAACTAACGTGAGTGCTTACAAATTACAAAGTTAACAAAGAAGTTGAGTGGCACGATGGCACAGTGCAAGTGCCACTGCCTCATAGTAAGCAGACCTGAGTTTGTGTCCCCTCTAAATTGCATGGAGTTTGCATGTTCTCCAGATTTCTGTGTTTGTTTCCTCCCACTGTCCAAAGACATGCACACTTAGGTGAATTGGACACACAAAGTTGTGTGTATTTGTTCACCCTGTGATGGACTGGCATTCTCTCCAAGGTTTGTTCCTGATTTGCATCCTATGTTAGTTAGTATAGGCTTTAGCACCCAACCCTGCAACCGTAGCTTGGATTAAGCTGGTTAGAAAATGACATGGCAAAGAAATCGAGAACACAGTTTAAAACAGAGCAGTGTGTTATGTCACAGTTCAGATGGGGTCAAAGTATTTGTGAAAATAAATGTATTTTTGGGAAAAAATAATGGACATGGAAAGGGCTTGGTAGTAACATTTTCAAACAATAGGCTAGGGTTTAAACCAAGAGACAAAAGAACAGAGTAAGCAAAATGTGAAATGGAACTAGAATTGTAGACAAAGGAGCAGAGGAATTAGCCCTATCACTAAAGTCCTAATTAATCCTAACACTAAGAGAGAGAGATCCAGTACACGAATAGCAAGAGCTGTGAGACACAATATTTTATAGGGGCAAAAGTATGATATAATGACCTATGTTACATGACCACCAATGGACATAGCGATTGTAAACAGTGTGCATCTGATAATGGGGGAGAGAGAGAAATTAGTAAGCAATTAAAAAGCAGTATTAACAGGACCCACTCACTCTTCTTCTTAAATCCATTGGCTCAGGAACACTCCTGCTGACAAGCCTTGGGAATGACCCTGGCTTGGACTTGCACAAAGAGATGGGGAAAATTAATCCACATCGTGTTGCCTCTGACCCCAAGTGAGCAGTGTGAGAAGAAGTCAGCAGCATGAATGTGCAGGCAGGGAGCACAGCAGACAAAAGTTGACTGGAGCTACAGTATATGGAAGGATCTGTGGAAGAGTACAGCAGCGTCAGTAGCATTGGAGGTTGGACAAGGAAGGAAACCTTGCGTGAGGGAGCGAAAGAGAGCAACTGCATTTCACAATTTATTAGACTACCAAGTTCTGATGATGATAAAATATCAGCACAATAACACGATAAGAAAATCACATAAAATGAAGATCTGTCAACATATTGCCACACAGTACAACCACCAAAAGGTTAAACATCAACATCAAATACTCCACACTGAAAGCAGAAATGCATATTTGTAAATTTATATTTTTCTTCAAGGCATAAAATGTTAAATTGTAACTGTGACTACTCTAAAATAGTGAGATATACACCTTCCAACCCTTTTTAAACTGTGTCACAAGAATGAGACATACTCAGATAAAGGTTTGGGGCAGCCACCCGTATAATCTTGTATCCTGGCTGCAAAATAATTTTTTTATAGAAATACAGAGCACTAAAGTGCATACAACCGAGTCCAAAACAAGACTGAGGGAAAAGGGAAAAAGGGCAGGCTTTTAAAGGGGGAGACAGGAAGTGAGGTCATTGGGATCGGGCACGTGTTCATCAATCATTGGTTTGAGCCCGGATGTGACATCAGAGAGGCCGGAGCTAGTAAGGTCTATTTCCATTGGTTTGGTGACGTCAAGAGAGCCAGGTGGAATCTCCCGGGAATGGTCTACAGGGAAGAGAGAAAAAGAGTCAGTGCACTGTGCCACATCCCGGCATGCCTCAGAACTGCCTTCACTCAAGCCCTTTAGCTGCCTCCCATGCGCACGTGTGTGACAACTGCATCTCAAAAATTCAAACAATGGATCACTTAAAGGACTCTAACCTTCAAGACCCATGCTGAAGCTAAAAAGTCAAGGCTGCATATGCACCCACATGGCACGGCAGAGTCTAAGTGCCTAACCCCAAAACCGGCTGGGGACACCAAAAAGAAATACTTTTCTAGATAAGTAATTGCATTGCGCATATCATGGAAAATTGGAAATATTTACAACTAAGTTGAATTTGCAAAACATTTAAAAATATAATGTACACAGTAAGTTTACTGCTTTGCACCCAGAGTGCCATTTCCTGGGGTATAAGGAGGGCCTACCTTGAATGCAGAGATGCCAATGATAAAGGAATACAATAACAAAGTAAAAGTGACACAGAATCCAAAAGTGAGAGCAAGAGTTTCTATAACCTTGATAACATTGTGTTAGTAGCAATCCCAAAGTCTAATGAACAACTAGAGCTCAAAGATAACTGAACAGTTTATTGGATCAGTAAAATATCGCAGAGGGGGTAGAACGGAGTTGTCTTGTATTTATTAGTATAACCCTGAATAGCTGCTAATTGTAGAGAATATTAGAAGTTAAAACTAAAGAAAACAGAACTTCTGAAATAATAATTTCTACCTAATAAAAGTTCAGTAGCTTCAACACAAATACACAATCATAAATTTCTCATTTTGACAGAACTGTTTATCCATGTTGACATAGATCTTCTAGTTGTATTAAGATTTTGAATAATCTAAATGTGTAGTATTCTGTTTGTGGAGGATATTCTGCAGAAATGAATAGTTTAACTGTGGCAAGCTTTAGACTTTTGTTTACTTCTTGCAATGAATTTGTTGTTTAGAGATTGTCAATAAACTTTTAACTTAATTGTGTAACAAAAATTCTAGTGGTACTGACAGGGTGAGTAGGCCATTGCTCAGCTAATTGTAAAGACAGCAACATTTGTTTTTTGATTGTCAGCAGCGAAGTGGTGCAGCCTGTCACACTGTCACCCCATAACACTTATATGTCTACTTCGCAGCCTTTAGAGTTTTGCCTGTATGCAATAGCACTTTGATTGACATATGTTATTGTAGGTTTGTGAGTTTGCATCCAGTACAGGTTTGATTCTTGACATTTTCCCATTTGGAAATTAAAAGCAGATATTTCAGATGAGTGAATAAATAAATGTTATTACATCATTACATAATATGTCTGTCCTTCCATTTTTTCAACCATCTTCTACTAAAAAGTCACTAGAAGTCACAACCCATGTGTAAGCACCACAGAGTGCAACAAACCACTGGACTGGACAACAGACAGTTATAGAACACACGTACACTCTTTCACAACCAGTTCTGAGATGTTAAACAAACCAAAGCCAAGTCTGTGAAGTGTGAGAGAAAGTCACATGTGCACAGCAAGAATTTGCTAGCTTGATATAGACAGTGCCTGGCCTGAGAATTTGAACCCAGTTACTGGACCAGTGAGAGAATTCTACCCAGTATATTACTGACAGTCAGCACAGACTCCACTATAAAAATCCCAGAAGGTGGTAGGTGACCATTTGACTTAAGTCTCCAAGACTGTGAGTTTATTTTTGACTTTTAATTTTACAATTTTCCGTTGTCAACTGGCCATAATTCATCGATTAAATAATGGACTGATATTGTTGGTATCGATTTATGCTTAATTAGTTTCCACCTTGTTCTACATTTGTTTTAACAAATCTCCATTTATATGTATACCTGTTCTGTATTTAGTAGTTAGTATAATCTATACTTGTATTTTGACTTAAGAATTATTTACAGTGTCATGCCCCTGTACTCAGTGAAGAGTGTTATACAAAATAAATTATATTTTATATTATTTCCCCTCCCCAAATTTTACAGATTCTACAGGGTGGTCCAAATCTAATTATGTAATTTTCATTACGCTATAACTTATTAAGTTTATTACATAGATAATTCACAACTGACTGGAGGGCAAGTGGGACATTACATGGAAAATCAGTGAATTAATTTAATGTAAGTCCATTTTCGTTTATTATAAGATATTTTGAACAATTCTTTTGTCTTGCATTGTTTTTCTGCATTGCATTAAAAGTTGCATAATTAGATCTGGACCACCAAATACAGTCTTAATCATCAGTACAACTTGCAGTCATTTTTATTTTATTTGTTCATTTCAGATTTCAGCTTTATGTGTTTTTTGAAAGACTTATAAAGCAACACATTGTCTTTAGTTGTTAGTTATGTCCATCCCCCTTGGATAAAAAGGCTGATTAACTTTCAGCTTAATCTGGCACAAAATAAGAACATTGTTGATGGTGTTTGTACCAGTCACATTGAGAACACAAGCTGTTAGTTAATATCCCCCCACCCCCAGCAAGAATGATGCATTCATTTAAAACAAAGACAATTGTGATGTTTCAAAAGTACGATATGGAGACTGAATAAATGGGAGGTCAATATTTTTTGTTACTGATTTGTTTAATATTGTTTTAATTCAAGTTAAAAGGTAATGGAAAAAAAATGTAAAAGGTTGCCATTTTTAAATAGGGTGGCACTGTGGCACAGTGGTTAGAAGTGCTGCTTTACAGTTCCATTTTCCTGGCTTCAAATTCTGTACGTGTTTCTTGCCTGTGCTAAAGTAAAAAAAAAAGAGAGACAGACTAGAAGAAAGTAGTATTGTTAAATATTCTTGTCATGATATAAGTAAAAATTCCAACTTTTTTTTTTACATACTGGTTTAATTTATGTGTTGTGATAGAAACACAGAACAAATGAATGTGTTTTGGGGCACCTTGCAGCTAAACCCATCTATTATAAAGTTGAAATAAAAGAGCGTATTTAAAATGCAAAATGAGTCTCTTTAGACAAAGTACTATTCTGTCGAAGATAGTGGTTCTTATGATCATATGGCTGCTGGGCAGGAAGAAGCAGGTCCAGGTAGACAGAGACCAGAAGTGACGTTATTGGAGGAGAGCCATCAGACCTCTGATCTAGAGAGGTAGAAAAAGAGTGCGCGTGTGACGTGACAGTAACAATTGGCCCACACCTGTCAGGTCATATGATCTGAGCCATAAGGTCATGGACACGAGAAAGAGCATTGCCTTTGGCATAGAGAGTACCCCAATGATGTAGGACTTTCAACTGATAAAGCTGTAATTCCAAGAACCACCTAGTATCACAGGGATTTGACTCCTTATGAAGAGCCACCCACTGTTAAGGTATATGGTCTGTTACCACAATGAATTCAGGTCCCAGGAGGTAGTACCTCAGCTGTTTTATAGACCATTTAATCGTGGGGGCATCTCTTTCTACTGCCACATACCTGGTGTCATGATCTGGTAGTTTCCGGGTTAGATACATAATGAGGTGTTCAACAGTTCCAAGACCTGTGTCTGAAGCGTCAGACTGTAAGATAAAAGGCAAGGGAAAATTAGATGTAATTAATATAGGTGCTGACATGAGGGCCTGTTTCAGGTCACAGATTGCAACTCCGGACTTTTCATCTCATAGCACAGTTTTTAGCACTCTCTTCCTTTCCTGTCAGGGACAAACTGATGATATTGCCCCACTAACCCCAAGAAAATTTAGATCTGCTGCTTGGTTTTCAGACAGGGCCAGTTCTTAATGGCATTATCTTTGGTGCATTGCAGGTGTTTGGAACCGCTGTCCACCAAATAGCCCAAATATTTAGCTTCATTCAAACCAAAAAAACAGTTTTTAGCGTTGATCGTAAGCTTGGGTTTGTTTAGTAACATAAGCTCTGCGCGAACCTGCGGCACATTATCCTTCAATGTGTTGGAGCAAATGTCATCTAAGAAGGCGTCTTTAAAGGAGTAATGAGGACATAGCACTCTATCCACCAGACTTTGGAAGGCCACAGGTGCCCCATGAAAACTAGATGGAAGGACCTGGGGTACTGAACGTGGTCTTTTCCTTAGTGTATTCCGTTAAATGAATTTGCCAGTTCCCTTTCCTCATGTCAAGCGCAGTCAAGTACTGAGCCTTACCAAGTCACTTGTGGAGCTCATCCACTCACGGCATTGAACTGTGAAACTTGATTTAGCCAGCAGTCATTGCAAAAGTGCCAGTACAATGGGGCTGGATCAGGGACTAAAACTCTCCTCTATCACACCAAAATCCAGCATCCATGTGATCTCATTTGGCTTCCAGGAGGCAGTACGGGCATTCTTGAACTATGACCCCGGGCTCTGTAATGATATTATGGGCAACTGAAAGTTCACAAGGGGAAAAACTGATCCCAATTCCTCCCTTCCTTGCTGACCACCTTATGCAGCATTTGTTTGAGCATCTGATTAAACCACTCTACTAAACTGGTAATTTGAGGATGGTATACTGGTGTTTTTAGATGCTTATTCCTGATTAACTTGGCTACTTCCTTGAATGTTTTCAAAGTAAATGGAATTCCTTGGTCCTTTAGGACTTCTTTAGAGATGCTGACACGCGCAATGACCCATACAAGTTCCCCAGCGATATTTTTAGAATTAGCCAGTTTCATGGGAATAGCTTCAGGATAAAATGTAGCATAATCCACATTCACCAGAATGTATTTGTGACAACGAGCAGAGGGTTCAAGGGGTCCTACAATATTGACCTCTGTGCACTCCAAGGGAATAACAATGAGCAGTATAGGAATGAGAGAAGCACAGTCCTTTCAAGGAATTTGTCTCACATGACACTTGGGGCAGGAAGCAAAAAAAGTGAGGGACCTCCTCATTAATTGCTGCCAATAAAATCGATATTTAATCCACTCCAACATCTTTTCATGTTCTCGAATGGGCAGGATATGGGTATGTGCCAGTTTGCAGACCTCAAAGACCTCGGCTCAGCTACACAATATAAAAAAGCATTATTAATAAAAAAGTGAAGCCCCTGTGGCATGGGATAATTTGTACATTGTCTGTCAATCAGAACAATCGCATTCACGACAAACTGGAGGGAATCATCATTCCATTGTTGTCTTTTATGATGTTGGCATTTGCCTAAATTGAGAGGGAATCTATGATGACCTCATGGGGTGGAGTTACACTGTGTGACAGCTCACCCTTCACCTCAGTAGAGATGTCTGGACTTGATGGCGTAGCCACTGAGTAGCAATGTGACCCCTGCTTTGACACTTTCTTACTCTCATAAAAAAACAATAGTACATGCAACAAAAAACAGTGTCTTTGGTAATTCTTCTCTTGTAAAGACAGTTGCAAACATTTGCAGTTTTGTCCTACATGATCCATCCTAAATAAGAACTATTGCATTTTCAAATTGAAAGATACCAAAGCAAGAGGAAAAGATGGTGTTTCCTAACCATGAAATCAAGTGTTGTCATATAGGTATAACAAAGCAATGAAACTGATTCATGTTGCTCAGACAGGCCCAGCATTTTATACTCTTCATACTGTTGATGATGTCATCTGAAGCAGACACACAGACCAGTTACTGCAAGGAGTTATTATACATATGGTTTCTTCACTTGTGGCTTTTTCTGTACTGTCTTAGCAATGCAGTATATGTTAGCCTACGCTTGCACAGGAGGCACATGCTGCCCTGGAGCCTGTCACACTTTAACCTTTCCCAGCTACAACAGAGCTAATACCTTCATCTGTGCTAGCAGCAGTTCCTTTCATTTTGGACACACCTCTTCCTGAGAAGGATTTTACCTGCTGCTACTCTCTCCCTAAGCTTAGCTTCATTAGTAAAACTGTACAACTGTGGTTCTTTTCTACAAAATGTGTGTATAAAACAATGAAAATCATTACTTTTCATTTAAGAGGTAAATAGTATGTTACATACTTGTTATTTCCAGTCACCTGTTGCCCATTTCTGCTTTGCATTGCTTCATTGGGTTTTCACTAAAAAGCATCAATAGACACTCCTACATCTTGTTGTCTCTGTTAATTTGATGTTATAGTAGTATACAGAGAAATGATACTGAGATATTCCAACAATTAGCAGGACCGGTTAATGGTTTTAAAAATATTTTTGTTATTTCATCTGTTATCGTCAATACAAGTTATATATTTCAAAATTATACTTTATTTATTTGCACAAAGTATGCATAATTTAACATGTACACAGTCACCAATATATTTCCAGTGAAATGTAATATTTTATATTTTATTATTCTATTTGTAAAGGAAGATATTCAACTAGAGGACATAAGTGAAGAATGAGCAAGTCTTGCTTTAACCATGGACAAGAATCCAATTTACTGACCGTGGCATTTGTATTCTCTCAACAGTAATTCTGTGAAGCTTCCAATTTCTTACCTATCAATGCCAGAATCTGAGCTGTAATTTCTTATCTGTCCTGTACAAAGAGGCTAATAATTACTTAAAGAGCTTGCTGCTATGCTTTGAAAATCCATTATCAACATTATTACCATTGACTGATGACAATGTTCATGAGCATTAAGAAAGAATAAGCGTCCAAGTATGTGCCAGGCTTACATTGATCGACTGATCATCCTGACCTTCTGATTTCAGTTTCATTTTTTTTTATAATTTTATTGATTTTATTGCAATCACACAACATTCCATACAAACAGATACATTTTACAAGAATAGGATTGAAAACAAATCAACCCCTACCCCTGAGAAAGAGAGCATGGACAGCAAAATAAAACTTAAACCTAGTAAAAATAAGTAAATAGATAAATTAATAAGTGGATATAGATTAATGGAGAAGAAAAAGAAAAAAGAGAAATGGGGAGAGAATCCTCAGTGCTTTAAAAGCTCATTCTAAAATGTTATTGATTAGATCCTACCAGGTTTTGAAAAATTTCTGATTTCAGTTTCTTTGGCATAAACACTGAGCTTTGAGAGTGTAGAAAATAATAATGTTCTGTCATATGTGGCTAGACAATAGAAGATGAAGTGGAGATAGAGGTCTTGACAAGCAGACACTATGGTGACAGAAACCTTTCTCAGGAACATTGGACGCAAACCAGGAACCATCCTTAGGCCCTGATAAACTAAAACACACAACAATAGTTAGACAATTTTAAATTCATGCTTTCCAATGGGTAAGGAAAACTGCTGTATGCAGTGAAAAATCCATGTGGATACTGGGAGAATGTGAACATTCCACATATGGCATGATTGGACTACAGAAGCAGAATAATAATTGTGCCTCTGTGCTGCCCATAAAATATTGGTAAAAAAACTATAAAAATTAGCAACCAAAAACAAATAAATCAAGGTGGATGCAACCAAAGCGCTAATCAAGAGAAGTGTCAGGATTGGTTTGGGGTTCCTCACCTAATCCTTCCTTATGCCTGGTGTTTGCCTTTGACCACTACCATCCATGTCTGTTACTCTGCAATTGAACAACACTCACTTAATAGAGGAGCAGGGGTCACAAAGTTGAGGAGCTCAGATGGTGCTCTGCTTACATATTGTGTTTCCAGCACAGCAAAAGCCCATCTACTGCTTCCGTCTTTTGTTTTCTTGGCTTAGTATTTTGCAATTTTTACCTTCTTCTTTTTACTTTTTCAGATTAATAATGTCTTTGCCTGTTGTTTTAGTTTTTTGCATTTATTTTAGTTAATAGCTTCATTAATTATCTGTGTATAAAAACATTTTTCATTTGTGACCCCAAGTTCTTGTTAAAGAACTCATTTCAGCATAACAAATGGAGTCCACCATATTAATTTTCTTCTAATTTTGAACACATCTACCTTGTCACCACTTAATCTCAATTTAAACTGAAAATGTTCCGCTTCTTCATTTTTTGTCTCTCAGTTCTCTTTGCTCCTGTTTGGACTTTTCTGTGGCATTGATATATACTTTTTTGTAATATGGTGACCTACATTGCACACAGTATTCCGGATGAAGCCTCATATGTGCTTTATATAAACTAAGTAATAACCTCTTTTGACTTGTGCAGTACACATTATAAAATAAGATAACAAACAATGATAAAGTATTGGGGTACCAGGTGGTGAAACCTGTGTAACTGGATGGAGAAAGGTGATGAAAAATAAACAAAGTATCCAAAATTGCAGCCAGCACTGCATAGAAACGTCTTTCCAGAAGCAAGACCAAACAGAGACTACCATGTCCTTTTTATGCTGGTCTAGGACTCAGAGGGGGTGGACAGTGCTCTTTGGAGAGGAGAAGGAGGTGTAAAAGAGGAATAAAAAATTCAGTAGGTACTTATATTTGTATTATGGAAGAAAGAATCTGTGAAGGTACTTTCTTTTGGACCCGGGGCTATCATGGTACCATCGCGTCTAGGGTTTGGGGCTCAATGATACCCCCTAATGGGCACAACATTATGCTAGGTCACCTGACATCCTATTAGCCTTTTTGATTGCTTCAGTACACTACCTGGGCACGAACACTACCCACTGTGCATACAAATGTAGCATTTTTAATTCCCTTGTGTAATAGTTTACTCTTTTTTACATTAAATTTGATTAGCCACAAATCTGAATTCTGTAAGGGTCCATCTGTTATGATCTGACTGATACTAGGCTGTCTGCCATTATACCTAGTTTAGTATCGCCTGCAAATATCATAAGCTTGTTGTTATCAACATCAATTATACTGTATAAATTAATCTGATGGCACATTACGAAACTGTAGTTTCTGGACCTCATTGCTTTGACAATGTAATACTACAATATTAATAATCTCAGGAGATGACAAATTACATGACGCTGTGCAGACTTTTCACTATAGTTTCAATTTTCGATAGCTCACTGCATTCTGACAGTACTGTTGCCTGTACAAAGGCTTTCCAGGTAGGGCAACTTCAGACACAATCTCAGTTCCTTTATTTTCCTTTTTCAGTTCTGTCATGATATGACAAACAAGACATTAGACAGACGAGATTCTCTTTTGTTTGTGCTGTCCAAAACACAAAACTTTTTTCTTTCCTTGGTACCATGCTGTATGTATTGTACTTCTGCGTGAGTGCTCATTGGTTATCAGCTCTTGTAAATGCTTGAGACCATTTCTATGACTTGGTGGAGTCACACACCATTTTGACTGAATCACTAGAGATATCAAAGTAGACAAAAGGGATCTTACAGGGGCAGTTGCAGGAAGGAAAGTTGTGTTTTAGTAAGAGTACAGCCCCAGAGACAATTCTTTTTACTGTATATCACTTAACTTGGAAAAGGTTTCTCGCACCTGTTTAAAAGAAAGGGAGCTAGCAGGGTTGCAAAGGTGTAGTTGTGGCAAGAGTTTTAAGTTTGACAAAGGGATGGGATTGTATGCCTTAGGAGTCCAAACAAACTTTTATAATTGGATGTATAAAACAATCGTAGTAACTGGCAAAACCTGCTGATATTATTTTATTGAATTAAGGCACAGTGTTGAATGCTCTTTTTTGCTCATCATCTTTTTTAATTTGAATCAGGTTGCAGTACCAATGAGATCCAATTTAATAAATATTGTGGACCCATGTATTTCATTCAAGAGGGATAAAATTAATGGTATGGTTAGATGTTCTTCACTATGACTTTATAAGTTCCCTATAATTTATTTCTTGGCATGAATGTCATTCTTTCCTCCACAGATAAACTCATTCATCAGACTGTTTCTTATTTACTTTTCCTTTTTATTTATTTTTAGGATCTTTCTGTAAAAACTATCTCCTCTTGAATCATAATATCGCTGTGGTGGAAGTTCTAATGTTTTTTTTGTTTGCTAAATACATTTAGGTTGTCCGTGTTCTCCTTAGGTATTATGGTAATGCTAAAACAAAAAGTGGTTAATAGACCAAAATCCTTGTTAGGGCTTTACAATGGCAACGTGTCATGGTAGAACTAGGGCTCCTTTCTTGGGTAGATCTGAAATCCTTTTCAAAGTTGTTAAATTACACTATTAGAAAATGAAAAGTTATTTAGAAGGAGTCTAACATGTAATCAGGGGTTCATTACAGAGAAAAGGCTAACAAAAAATGATCATCTAAGCTAAATGTGCAAAATAAAGATTTATGGTCAAAAGCAGGGGTTTTCATAATGTGTCCTGGCCCCGCATGGTTACAGATTTTTGGCCCAAACACTTTTCCAATCAGTGAGTCATTGTTACCTTTAATTATTTCCACTGTTTAATTACATAAGCTTTGTTCCTTTTCTTATGTTGCATTCAGAAAAGCAATGCAGTATGAGATTGACATTTATAAGAGATTTTTTTCCTTAGATTAATTAATGATGAGACACAGGTGCAAATGACACTGAATGTTAAAAGACAGCAGCTACTTCAGAGAGGGCTACTTGAGTACTTATTAACAAAAATAATGTGATTATTAAAAAAGAAAAAAATAATAAAAAGTAAGATAAAAAGAATGAATTAGTTCCCTTCTAATACACTTAAATGGTTGCTTAATGCAGTAATAATTGACCATAACCAGTATGTGATTTCTAGATTGACACAAGGAAACAAAAAATGTAGAAAGTAGGAAATAACAGCATGCTTAATTGATGGAGAAGTCCAATTAAAAGAAGAAAGGACTGAACTTGAAAACGCCTGGTCAAAAGGAACAAAACAAAAGCCAGACACTGGCTAATGATCTTAGCCCTCACTATCCCAAAGAAAATAACTGATTAGTAAAAAATGCTCTTAGGTTTTATCATTTTGTTACCATCAGAAAACAATGTGTGCAGCTTTACCTTGCTCAAAATGGACAGCCTAATGAATACATTCTGTGACTTAGTCTCAGTATATTTTTGAATTACTCTCAGCATGACTGCTTAATGCCTGCACTGGGATGGTTCAAACTTCATATCTTCATTAAAGATATCAAAAAACTAACTTCACCATTTAATTTATTTTAAAGATTTAAAACATATTAGAGTGGTTTCCATTTGAAATTTTGTGATGTCAGAGGTCCCAAAGGTGACAAGTAACTGTGGATGACAAACATAAACCGGGTTTGGACTGCCTATGAAAGGAAACATAGCAAGGATGCTGAAATAAGGAATCAGGAGAGGACTTGTACTCAAAAAAATAGGCTGAGATTTGTAACCAGAATATTAGTAAACCAGTAACTAGATCCAGAACCTCAGTAAACAAAGTAAAGATTGCTAGTCAGACCTTTCTCAGAGACAAGAGAAAACAACTGTAAGTAATTTGGGTGAATCCACAGTCTTGGACAACCAGGAAGTGCACAATGCTAACCTTTATGCCATAGCAAAAGCAAAGTTACATATTGTGCACTTCCAGTTAACCCTGCATAACAGCAATTTAGCAGCCATCAACAGTAACTCCCCAAAATGGTATTGTCTAAGGGAAAAATGGGCACTGTGAGAGAACGTAATTAATTTTTGAAAACTAATTCAAAACAAAAAATAAAAGTTAGAAATTAATACTTTATACTTTTCACATTTGACTTTTGTTAAAAGTCCAAAGAAAATGTTGAAAAAATTAAATAGAGGAGTGGATCATAAGAACATGATGTCACCCAAAGTAAAATAACACAGAATGTCAGTGATGATGATAAAAAAGGCATCACAAATGCAGCAACAAAATTGTGATTTTTGAAAATAAAAATAAAGGTTGACACAAAACCTGTAAAAAAAAAACTAAATCATTATTTTAGGATATCTAAACATATTATGACAACTTTTTTTTTGGCTTCCTTTTGCTGTTTTGTAAATCTTTCAGGTTTTTTTTACCATGTTAGTGTTTATAATATTCTTTGACACTGTGAAATGAACAGCCTCGACACACACAAAAAGATTTGGGGCAGCCACCCATATATTGTCCCAGGCTGCAAAAGGGTTTTGAACGAGCACTCATGTGCATTGTTTTGAGTCCTGAACTAAACTGATGAGGTTAGGAAAAGATGGGGGCTTTATAAGATGAAAAGTGGAAGTGATGTCATTTGGCCGGAACCGGAAAGGACATCAGTCTGTGCGCCGGAACTGAAAATGATGTCAGTCTGGGAGCCGAAACCGGAAGTGACGTCAGTCTTAATGCCAGAAAAAACAGAAGTGATGTTGAATCAGGCAGGTTTTCCCATATTTAGCTTGCAGAGAAAACAGAAGTAGGTTTAGTGCACCCCGCCTCCCCTTGGCCTGGTGGGTAATTACCTCCACTTGGTCCACTCAGCTCCCTCCTAGTCGCACATGTGTGACAACATTCAAATTGTTCCCGACAAGTTCCAGCCCCACTCTGATGGTATGTTATCTACAGTGTAATTTTGACACTGATCTCACTAATTTAATATCATTATAATAAGCATTATTTTAGTCTGTTTTTTGCATTTTTTGCTATAAAGAAATTGTTTTAAGGTTTTTAATTATTTTATCTACTGGGTTGGATAATGACTGACTGACTGGGACAAGCTTTCATTTTTTAAATTTTGTCTGATTTTGTGTTTTTTGTTTGTGTTGACACACTGAGAAGTGTTATGTCACTTAGTTCACAATGAATTAGGCCACTGCACCATGTAGTTTTATCCTTTAGTGAATAATTCCAATCAAAAACATTCCTATCAAATACTAAAGAATAAGTAGGTTATTTTCAAGTAGGTCAAGTGTTAGGTTACATTATTGGTAAAAGAATTCTTTCTGCTTCTGACATTGTCTCTCAGTTTGCCCTGCTATTTTGGTTGCTGATTTATAACAATTGCTCCATTGGTGACCTTTTTCTGTGCCTCACTACAATTTCTTCCTGGTTTTATATCACCTGAGGCCTTGTATAAACGGTGCGTACGCTCAGAAATGTTGCGTAAGAACTTTTCCACGTTCAAATTGCGATGTATAAAACCTACATTTGGCGTAAAGCCACGCACTTTTCCACGGTACCTCATACCTTGTCGTATGCAAGTTCTCCGCTCGGTTTTGCTGACTCGCGGCACCCAGCGTCAAAGCAATGCTACTGTTCCTTTGTGGTTACTCCTTATTTTCCTGATGCGGCTCTATAAATACACTGAAACTAACCGCATATTGTTTATTACTGTAATGCATCTGATTGTAATTAACTTGTAACAATATAATGGTCCAGGGAATAGCCATATTATTCCAAATACCATAACTGCTTTAGCATTGTTACTCTAACTGCACCTTCTTCTTGTTCTTCTTCTTCTTCTTCTTTCAGCTGCTCCCATTAGGGCTGATTTATACTTCATGCTCAGAACACGTACGCGCCCGCATCAAGGCTGCCATGTGTTCCCAGCGTTCATTTCACGCGTCCTCTGAGCAGGTCCTCAGAAATTAACGCGACGCATGCGCGAGTTGCAGTACCAGCAAAAAGTCGGGGCGCAGTGTGCTAAAAGTCGGAATGTGACGTCAGAGTCTCTATCTCCATGTGACAGAAAGCCTCTGTGCAGATCCTATGGGGATCGATGTGCGTGCTTCGCTGTTTGATGAATGGTTCGATGTGGTGAAGCAAAATGCCGACATACAGATGCATTCGTGGTGCTTTTATATAGAAGCGTCGCATATTCCCAATTGTAATGACACGATGCATTTTAAAAGTCTCACATAACATCTTTGTGCTGTCGTTTTTTTTTTTTTTGTTGCAACTTCACAACAGCAATATAATGTATAGCGCTGTATTTGTGCCACTGAGAAAAAAATAAAGGACACGGTGAAAACGTGTATTTTGTGACTAAAGTGGAAATTTCGGCTTTAATCTCGAATTGTCCACTTTAATCTTGTAGATACTTTATCATTAAAGCAGAAGTTCGTAAACATCATCCCAGTTTTTAATCGCTACGAGCTTCTTGGACCTGACAGCTGCGGCAAGCAGCAATAGATCACCACACAGAACAAATTAAATGTATGATATTCCAACTCTCTGCACATTTAGAATCTTTAGATTTATACTTGAT
Organism: Polypterus senegalus; assembly: GCF_016835505.1. Taxonomy (NCBI): domain Eukaryota; kingdom Metazoa; phylum Chordata; class Cladistia; order Polypteriformes; family Polypteridae; genus Polypterus; species Polypterus senegalus. The sequence continues at coordinate 107,585,887 of NC_053161.1, forward strand.
ATCACTTTCATGATGGAATGCATTAAAGTGTGCATGTTACACTTTACATATAATTTAGTTTAAATAATGAATACTGTTAATAATTACACACATGGGGGGAATAATTACACACATGGGGGTGAAACAGCAGCGGAGCGATAGCACTGCTGTCTCGCAGGGAGTTATGTTGCTGGTATATCTTGCTTGTATTCCACACTGTGCTCCGGTTTCCTTCCAAAGATATGCAGATTTGAGGATTTGGTGCAGCTAAAATGACACTAGTGTATGTGTGTGCTTGTATTCACCTTGCGATGAGCTGAGACCTCATCCAGGGATTGTTTCTCAGTTGTGTCCAATGCTTGTTGGAATGGACACATCCCTGGATTTATGGATTTAATCAATAAACATCCTTTTCAGAGATATTGCGGTAAGGTGTTATCGGAATTTAATGAGTGATCTAGGCAATTCACTACACAGAGAAGCCGAACATGTTCTCACCGTGATAATATCTCGCACTGCCACCTGGTGGATTCCTCCAGATTTACGTAAAGTACGCGCGCAAGTATAAATACTACAACGCTTTCATAGCAGGAGCGTCCTCTGCAGCATGTGTCGCGTCGCGTGAAGTATAACTCCGGCCTTAGGAGTTGCCACAGCGGATCATCTTTTTCCATATTACTCTGACTGCACCACTTGGAGTATTTATATCACTGTATCTGAGTGTGAATCACAGCAGCAGCTGATCGGAAACAGAATTATCGGTATACAGCTTCAAGCACACGCTACTTCAGCCACGGCAAAACTTTTCAAAGCCTTTCCTGTACGGACCTCGCAGTTCAAAAACAGTTTCATCCCAAGAACTATAAACGCACTCAATCAAGTGCTCCTTGTTGAACTGTTTGTACTTATAAGTATAATCACCCCACTGTAAACTTGCACTACAGTTATAATATTACACAACCTGTGCCACTTTATAAAGCGCGTATTTACATATGATGACGATATCATTTTTAAGATGAAATGCAGCAAAATATGTTTATTATATTATACAGGTAAAACTTTAACTTCATTTTAAAAAATCTATATTCTTCACTGGGACTAGCGTGAAGGATAGAATAAGTAAACATGTACTACGAAGATATTTCAATGTTCCTTAAACGTTTTGAAGAATCGGCGCTCCAAGCTTACAGATGGCTTAACGTCTATTACAGAGCTGATTGTGTGGCGATTGGTTACTTGGCGAAAGAAAAGCAAGGACTGCAGGGGCGGCCATGCCAATATATATTGAACAGAATATATAAATATATAATATATATAAAACAGAAAGAGAAAATAACGACACAGCTAAAAACGCAGCAGCAAATTTCGACAAAAGTTAAACGCTTTTGTCATGAGCAGGAGGCGGCTATGCAGTGTCCGCAAAGGACGTGGCCATCCACCGTGCATAAGATACCATATTGACATTGGCGGGCAAAGGGGCCACCGATTCTTTCTCGGCCCGCCACAAGCCTAGAGCCGCCCATGAGTACTGCTGCAATAAATAATTTCATCGAAGGTCGTGCACAATCACTGCGCTGTGAAACCCATGTTTAAAGACATGCTTTAAATCCTATCATCATGAAAATTATATTACGTATACATCTCAGTATTTTAGTTATTCAGAGAGCTGTAATATCATGAATGTAATGGATTCTGTGTCCTGTCGGAAGAAGAGAGCCGGTTTAAGAAGCAAGTAGTTATTCACACACATAGAGCACATAGAAGATCAAATACAAAAAAAAGCATTTAATCTATACTAATAAACGGCAAAGCCCTCACTGACTCATTCACTCACTCACTCACTCACTCACTCACTCACTCACTCACTCACTCACTGACTCATCACTAATTCTCCAACTTCCCATGTAGGTAGAAGGCTGAAATTTGGTAGGGTTATTCCTTACAGCTTCCTTACAAAAGTTGGGCAGGTTTCATATCGAAATTCTACGCGTAATGGTCATAACTGGAAGCTGTTTTTCTCCATTTACTGTAATGGAGATGAGCTTGAAACCCGTGGGGGCGGAGTTTCGTGTGACATCATCACGCCTTCCACGTAATCACGCAGTACATAGAAAACCAGGAAGACCCAAAAGCGCTGAAGAAAACATGCATTATATAATTGAGAAGGCAGCGAAACAATAAGAAGCGAGCGAGTGACATATACAACCATATTCATGAGTTCTGCTACTGAAACAAAGCACGATGTAAACCTACACTTTAAATTAAGTTCATAGACAGGCTGCGCTGGCGCTTGTAATTTAGTGCCTGCCCATATAAGGCCGTCCGTCAGCGGCAATCCAATAGCAAACTGCCACGGGTAAATATTCACGGGTGAAGGACTGTGCTTATGCAGAGGAAGATGAGATGGTCAGGGTGGTGTTTGGCACAAACTCAGCGAAACTGCGAGAAAAAGTGCCAGGACTAAGGTAACATTAAATACAGCCATGGACATAGCACGAGATGGCACCAGCACAGCTGGGAAACTTCGATGCATGTACACCGAGCAGCTCACGTGAACTGACGCAGTGCACAGACAAAAAGCAACAGTTCCAAAGAGCGCTGAACAAAAAACAAATTACACAATTGAAAAGGCAGCAAAAATATGAAGCGCCTGATACATACAAGCATATTCATAAATCCAGCTACTGTGGAAACAAAGCACACGGTGGAAAAAGTCAATGTCCCGCTAAAGGAAGACAGTGTAAAAAACCCGTGCATGCAGTGTGTCAGGTCTCAGATAAAGAAGAAGACGAGCTGTTTATTGATGCAGTAAGAAACGAATCGATGAATGAAACCTGTCATCTTTACAACGATTGACAAACACGGAATGTAACTTGAACACAACACATCCTACAAATACGAACCTGATTGAAAGAAATAATGATAATCAAATCCTTGATGACAGCAACACTCAGTAACACTCACAAAACAAATACTGTATATTGACAGTCATGTTACGTTATTTTTAAAATGTTCCCTTTTCTTTTCTAGCTTTTTAACACACTACTCTCGCTATGATACGCTGGTATATATATATGTATATATATACCCGATCTACATACTCGAATAATGGATACTTTATTCGCCATCAATGATTGTTTTGGTAAAGCCATACTCAGTGTATTCATTAGATGAACGGTAAAAAGTAAGAGCGAGGGAGGATGACTTATTGAGGCATGCAGGCTGTAGTGCGTCAACTCTATCTGAATTGCGATCACATTTGAAAAATATATCTTTTCAAGTTCTATTTAGTCCATATGTGTCAAACTCAAGGGCGGGCCACATCCGCCCGCGTAATTATATCCGCCCCGAGATCATTTTATATACTGTATTATTGTTATTAATGGCCCGGTATATGAAGCGCTGGTAACACAATAAACTACAGATCCCATAATGCAGCGCTTCAGCTGCCTTGCGAACACTTACGCGTTAATCAAGTCTAGCTTATGATGCTGCAAGTTATTGCGAAGCTAGCTCACACGATGCTGAAGAGAAAAGTTGATTCTGAAAATAGAGCCTTTAAAACCGATGGGAGGCTGAGTATATGTTTACTGAACCCGTGTGTCTCATTTGTGGAGCTAATGTGGCTGTAATTACAGAATTTAATCTAAAGGCACTATGAGACAAAACATCAGGGTAACCTGAAAGACCTGAATGCAATGCAGAAGATACAGAAAGCAGAAGAATTAAATAAGAATCTGACACTTCAGCGGACGTTTTACCGTGCACAATCACAAAGTGATTTCAAGTGAAGCTGCTTTTATGGGAGACACAAATGCACCAGTGCAACTTGCCCCACTTTCCCTGTTGCCAAGTAATGTTGAACCAAGTCGTCACTCACGGTGTTCCCAAATACGCACTTTGCTGATAAACTGAGCACTGAGTTTGCACGGCGCTTTGGTGACTTTGAAGAACAAAAAGTCCGTCTACATGCGGCTCGAACCTTGTGCATGTTTGGTAGCACATATCTGTGTGAGAAGCTCTTCTCAGTGATAAAGACTAACAAAACAGCACACAGGAGTTGCCTCACTGATGAGCACCTGCAATCCATCCTGAGAATCTCCACAACACAGAACCTCACACCAAACAGAAACGAACCTGTGGCCAAAAAAAGATGCCAGGCGTCCAGCTCTAAAATGACATATGAGCAAAGACAACTGAATGATTTGATTTGTTATTGCTGAAAGGAACACATTTTATTTATATTTCCAGGTTTTGTTATGCAGCATGTTCATATTTGAATTTGTATAATTTTGACAGGATATATTTTTATGGAGAGCAAAATCTTTTGGGATATTTAAAATCTAAGTTTATTTTTATATAAAATTACATAAGAGTAAAGAAATTTGAATGTTTGTTCTTTTAACGTTTACTTTATTTCTAACTTGTATAATTTAGACAGGATATATTTTTATGGAGAGCAAAATATTATAAGTTGTTTAAGGTTTGAGTTGATTTATTCAGGAATAATATTCCTGTCTGTTTTTACCATTCCTACCAAAGATATTTCTGTCGACTAAATAAAAATTCCTTCTATTTAAAATTTAAATAGAACTTGAACAAATACGATAGTTCATAATATCCACGCAGACTTGCACGTAAGATCGGAGTTATCCGTTTTAACAAGCAGCGTATTGCACTGATACGAAATAGCTGTGTGTGTATATATGTAGATATGTATGTATATGTATATATATGTATATATGTGTGTGTGTATATATATGTGTATATGTATAGATATGTATATATATATGTTTATGTGTGTGTGTAAATATATATATATATTTATATAAATATATATATATATATATGACAGCAACACTCATCACTCACAACAGTGACAAAACAATTACATTGACAATCATTTTACGTTATTTTCAAAATGTTTCCTTTTCTTTTTCATTGCTTCTTTAACACACTACTTCTCCGCTGCGAAGCGCGGGTATTTTGCTAGTGTGCTATACTTTAATTATGATGTGATTTGAGAAACTGGTTAATTAAACGATTTTAAGATGAAGTTTATGATGTTCTACTTTAATGACAAAATAAACTACGTGAGTAAAGTCGAAATTTCGAGATTGAAGTTGACATTTCGTGCTTTTTCCCCACTGTGTGTCTTTTTTTGCTCTTCCCTAATAAGCTTTCATATGACACTCAGACAGTGGGCTACAACTTGCCTTTTTACGGCGACTTTGATATGTGATTTCTTTTTTATTTCTGTCACTGTGCGACTTTGTGAACGTGAGCTTTCAAGTTTCTCCAACACGCTATGTCACTCAATCAACTTCCTTTTGTTGATTATACCACGGTTTAATTAAACAAATAGTATGTTTTTCCTTAGCCTCCACTTGGTATTCGCTGAAATTCTTATATTTTCCCCCGTGCTTTTCCCATTGTCTTTTCACAGAAGGCTGAGCTTAAGGACGATTTGTATTGATTTGCATATTCAAAGAGGCGTAATTCTGGGAGGAGTTGGGGCGTTACATGAAGCGCGTGCACGAGAGTTACTTTTCACACTGACCGGGATTTATGTAGCGGAAGAACGTGGAAGATGGAGTACGCACAGATTCCTGCATTTGGATTTTTCTGTGCGTAAGCACATTGAGGCTTTTGCGCTTAAGCCATGTTATAGTGCAAATTCTACACATGGCGTTATACATGAGGCCCCTGGTCATACTATTCTTTCTCACAATAATCCCAGGAGATGCTGCCTGTACAATTACAACGTCACAGACTAACGCTAACCTAGCCCAAACCTAAACCTCTTTTAAAAATGAAACATATATAAGCAAATTAAGCAATGGTGAAAATTGAAAGATACGACTTTTATTTGTGGAACTGGCATAAAGCTTTTGCAAATATTTATTTACAATTCTGTATTCAGTGAATAACACAACAGTCAATGTTTTTGATGTTAATTCATATCAGTAGTATCCCCCCTCTTTAAATCACTAATTATACACCATCCAGGTATGGTTAGTGGATTCCTGTGGAATCGATGAACATGGATAATTTACAGTCAGCTAAATGATCCTAGGACTGAGTACAGCAATTCTTTCAGGAGTTTCTTTGATTTTTATTTAGATTATAAAGAAAAATATTACAGTCATTTAGAATGGCAGAATGAAACGAAATGGGAAATACAGGCATGAGATTACTAATTGCATCGATCAAGCATATATGTCAAAATTCAATGTTTTATTTCTTGAAAGATAAAGAAAATATCTAACAATATTTTTCCAGAATAGTCTTATCAACATTTTCATATTTTGAAATTTAATTTAAAAGTAGTATTGGACAGAATTCATATTGACAGATGACTGATTATTTTATATGATCTTCTTATAGATATGTATGTACATTTCTTAACTGAAACAACAAAATGTTTTTAATATAGATGTATATTAATTAATTTTTTGTTAGCTGTGTATAAACATTTGGTAAAATATTTTTGAGTATTATCACATCTCAGAAACATATTTATTTTTAGCAAGTAATGTTTTAAAAGTGTTTTAACTGGAGATTGGAGTATTTGTGATTAAAACAAGCTGTAATATATTGATTTGCTCCTGATGGACATATCTTTGTTATGCAGAGGTACTGGACCCTTGTTTAATTAACATCTTTTACTCTCCTGAGGGTTTCATTGTAGAGATGGTAGCCTGAAATTGGATTAGTCTTAATTATAATAATGTATTTTTAATGTGTTTTTCTGTAAAATTTACAGTGTGTAGTTTGATATTCATTGCTTCCCCAGAGATCTCTCTCTTATTATCTTGGCACCAAACCAGATTAGCCCTGCCTCAAATGTACAAAGACTCTGAAATTTCATGAACTGATAGAAATCTGGGAATTTAGCATTTTCTTTCTTTCAGATTTTGTAAAAGTGTTGATTATTACTATTAGTAAAGATTTTGATCTGCTTATGTTTCCTTTGTGACTTTGAAGTTGTGACTTTAAATATGCAATGCTTTACTGTTTTTTTTTATGAACAGGGAGAATTCAAAGTATCTGAAAGATATTTGACTATGGGACAACTTACAGCTGCTCTGAATGACAATCGAGTCAGAGAGATGTTTGGTGCAGGAACAGCCTGTGTGGTGTGTCCGGTGGGCCGTATACTGTACGAAGAAAAGGTAAGAGCCTGCCATTTTCATTATTTTCCTATTGGAATCTCTTTATCTAGAAATGTTAAAAGTAGATTTACTGTACCTAAGAGCATCTTTTACACCACTCGTCCAATCTGGTATTCCTGCATAGTTCTTTTTCTGAATGAAATACCAGTTAATCTATCAATCCAATTCACAGGAAGCAAGACCCCATCCGAGCAGCATTTGGCACAAGTCAGGAGCCTAACTTGTGCCAATACATGTTTGGGCAAACTTATACATACACACAGTTTCAGTTATACAGGGCCAGTTTAGAATTGCTAATAAACCCAATCTGCACTTTTTTGATAGATAGATAGATAGATAGATAGATAGATAGATAGATAGATAGATAGATAGATAGATAGATAGATAGATAGATAGATAGATAGATAGATAGATAGAACTTTATTTGTCCCAAGGGGAGAACTTTAGCTTTTTACAGAAACCCTTTAAATAAATACATAAATAAATAAACACACACACTTTGGTCTGAACAAACACTGGAGTAACTATAAAGCAAGAAAATTCAAAAGAAATAAAAATACTGACTTGGCAGTCACAGTCAAAGTGAGGCATTATGCAGACATATTGCTCTTGGTATAACCGAGCCCCAGTAGCATTTCTTGACACACTTACACATGGAAAAAGTTGCCAAGTAGTGTGTTAAACAGTACAACTTTAGGGGCCTTCAAAGCTACACTTGATGTTATCTTGAAAGAATTAAGTGGATAGGACTGGCAAGCTTTGATAGGCTGAGTGGCCTGTTCTCATCTAGATTCTTCTACTGTTTCAAGACAAAAAAACAATGGCCTGTAAAATCTTGTTTTTAACATTTCCTAAAGGAGGCCCGCTTTGATTGGTCCTCTACTAGAAAAATAAATGTGTTAACAGTGTGGCAATGTCAGTAAGAATTAATTTTGTAAAGGACACACTCATACGTGATGACATCTATCTGTGAAATGTTGCAATTGTCTTTAAAATTGTTCTGTTTTGTTTCAAACTGTGATTTTATAATTATGTATGTAATATAATACAAGATGCTTTACTTTATTGTAATTTTCTTACTTCACTACTTGTTATAGACTCCTTCTTCAGCTTGGTCACAGTCTTCTCTACTTATATGGCAATATTCTCCATTTCAGTTTATCTCTCATGCTGTATAATGAGATAATGAGGGCAACAAAATTACTAGTTTTTACATTTCAGCATTTATGATTTGAAAAAGGCGATACAACTTTGTCAACAGTATTGCCTCACAGTTTTAGTGAATGCAGTTTCATTTCTGACCAGAACACTGATTGTGCACATTTGGACATTCTCTTACAGGTTTTGGCCTGTATTCAAAAAAAATACTTGATTGCTGGATGATTTAAAATAAATACAGTGAAATATCTGAGATATCTTTTAGTACCTTATATTTGCTAGCTAAGGAAAACAGAAGTTGCTACTAACATGATAACTTTACATTCTGTTCCATATCCAACCTTTGGCAAAAGAAACAGAGGAAAAGATAATCATTTATTGATATTAAAGCTTGTGGTGCATAGTTTAATTAGCGATTGCACATCTAAAATTAGACAATAGATCAAAAAGAACTCGGCAGCTACTATTAAAAAGGCATAACTGAAGGGCTAGAGTGTATGGTTAATTATGTATATTTTGCAAACAAAATACTGGTAGAAAGAATTAATTCTTAATTTCTTATTAATGTGGGCAAAAAAGGAAAGTTAATATTAATATTCTCTTGTCATATTGTGTAAGGGTCATATAAAATGCCTTCTGGAGATGTTAACATCTCTATAGCCAATACCTGCAACAGCAGACTTCTTATACCAGACATATTATAAAAGCTACTTAATTTTTTAAATATTGGGACGCTTACTAAAGTTTTATCTACAGAAGTAAAAATATAAAGTTGCAAGTAATTCTGAATGGATGCTCTTCAGTTTGGAAAAACATTCATTTAAGGCACAGTACAGCTCGTAAGATTATGAACTGCAGAATAAAAATAAGAACATGTTAAGTAGAAAATATTCCATTTGGCCCATATAGCATGTCAGTCAGTGTTTATCTAGCATTTGAAAAATATTTGACATCTTAAGTTCCCCTAAAGTAGCTCTATTTACTACACTTTTTGGTAGCTGTACTGTTTGGAATGTTATTCTTGTGAAAACATTTTTAAATATGTAGCATATGTGCACTCTCATGTAATGTTACAGCAGCCATTTTCTCTGTACTTAGTGATTTAATAATGTATTTGTCATTTTTAAGTGCATTTACATATAATGCACAAAACACCTCATTGTGATATCTGTCTGTCCGTCTGCCTCTTTGCACAAAACAACTTGACCCCAAGTAGACAAACTGTGTTGGAGTGTGGCACGCTTACTGTTTTAGGAAATTTGTCAAGACAATTCAATTTTCAGTCAGATATCTTGAACAGATTGTGCTGTACAAACTTTGTAAATTTAAAAATCTTCCTTTGAAAAGTATTGATGAATTTGCAGACTTTTCTATGCTAAAACAGTGAAACATTCTGTGTGACTTCAACTAAGAATTAGTTTTCTATTTCAGCTTGAGAACAGGTTGCTTGATAATTTGTATATTATCCTCATTTACTTATCTGACAGCCGCTCAAATGCCCAATGCAAATGAGTAAGAAGCCAGGCAAAGCATATGCACTGCTTTATGTAGGTAAACTGTAGAAATACAAAAGAAATCAACTCTTTAGAAATGAAGACACTGCACTGATTGAACTAATATTATCTGCAATTATAATTGTAAAGAACCAATGCTATCAACTAGCAGCTAACTCCTGTTTGAACAAATCGATTACACAGGAAAGGTGCAGCTTCCCTAACCGATATAAACATTGAACATAAGATGGGTTAAGAAGTGGAACTGCAGTTAATCTGTGAGCAGAAGATCAGAGCCAGTGGACATGCTACAAGGACCACACAGGCCACTGAGAGCAAGGAGAGGGCAGGGTTAGTGTTGCGCTGTGCTGATTACTTAGCAGTATAACCTACAACAGACTGATAGTGTGCTACGGTTTATCCATTGCCAAACAGCCACTTTTGCTTCAGTCAATCTTTAGACTGGAATTAAAATCTTTGAAATAAGTGTTATGTTTTGTATTCTTGTAATACAATCAGTTTCTTTCTAAGTTCTTACTTATTTATATAATTTTAACGAATTACTGTGCGTTAACTAATATTAATAGGTAGCTGAAAAACTCAGTTGCTTCTTTCATATAGTCATTTTGATAGTGATTTTATGCTAGTTTTGGTCATTTTGTATTATTAGTTTTTTAATTTTTTTTTTAATTATTGGGTACTACTGTATTTTGTATACTTTCAAAAATGTTATGTTTAAAAAAAGGGAATAACAGATAGCCAGAGACCTTCCAGCAAAAACACACATCAATCAATACCATTTTTACATCACTTGAATTGGAATATGCTGACTAGAAAAGCTTTTGAGCTGCAATAAGTGTATTTATCTTCCCTTTTTAATTCAGTGTAACATGCTTTTAAAGAGCCCATATTTACAGTAGTATAATTGCATTCTATTATTGCTGTCATTTCTGAATATGAATCATTGTTACAAACATAATTAATACACAAAAATGTGATAACTGACTTTTGAATGAAGTAAGTAAAAAAGTGAAATTATCCAACTTTCATATCAGTTAACTTAGTCACCAAATGCTCCTGAATGTTACACCATGTGCACATTGTTTAACTTGTTGTGTTCTGAATTAGAAATCTAATCTTAATGACATTTTCTGCAGCTGTTATCTATTAGTTCCACGGTGACCTTCAGCAGGAGTAAGTGCATTTAGGAGTATGTTGTATGTTATGTACAGTATGTAATGCTATTTATTAGCCTTTTTGGCTGTTTTTGTGTCTTTTTCATTTTGGTTTTAAAGCGGTCATTATTTTGGGGTTCATTAGCTGTTTTGTTTTTGTTTTGTTTTTTTGTGTGTATTTTTTTATTTTTGTTTCTTTTTTCCAATACTCGGGTGTTATTTTTGTGCTGATTTGGAGCTAATTATTTTGAGGCAGGCACTCACTAAATCTGGTAAGTGAAGCAGACTGTAATGATTCAGTTTTATGTTGATTATTTCTATCTATCTATTTTTTTAACATCTCACTCCTCAAATGCCACCATTTTGAATTCCCACTGCTGCATTTCTAGGGGCATGGCCTCTGTGGTTGTGTTTGGTGATTAATCAACACATCAGGACAAAAGGATGGCTTTGACTTCTTTCCCAATCTGACCTGCAGATACCAAATTCTTAAAAGAAAAGAGGAAAAACCAACTTTGCTTACACTCCTCTCGTGTGTTACTTTCAGTTTGACCATTTTTATTCTTTTAATTTTAATTCCTGGTCCTCGTTTTGAACTTCAGTTTCTTTTTGTTCTCAAACTTTTTGTTTGCTTTGTTTTTTTTTTCTTATGCACATCTTCTGTTAATGTTTTAAAGTTGTGCTGTGATAGAACACAAGCTCTTTTGGGCTCATCAATAAAGTTTGTGCCATAGTTTCCATTTTCAGATTAGTGTTACATTCTGCTAGAACTTTACATTATGTGTAATTTTTAGAAAACCTTTGTCTCACAGCAATAATCTAACTAACTTCTGTACTCAATAGCCATACTTTTCTAATGGATTATAGTTTTTGTGCCAGCAAAGTCATGACACTACAGTACAGTGTTGCTCAGTGTCAACATTTTACCTTTTTTAATGATAAGAAAGGTTAATTGTTTTGATATGTGTGTATGATAAAGTCTAGTGAGCATTAATCCTTATGCCCAAAGCTGCTGTACCCTGATGCCAGAATCTGAAATAAAGTATGCAATGTTTGCATTATGATGGATCTTTTTCAAGTAATCTTTTTCAAATTAATGAATAAAGGAATAAAGAATTTGGGTTGCAGGTTTAGTCACCATTTTGGCTAATTATCAAGTATCTTGCATACCCAGTATTTAATTTACATCTTTATTCTAATCCTGCCATCTCCTGCAGTGATTCCAAATGTTATCATGCTGTCTGTTTAGTATTCTGACACCCCTAACTCTCATACTACAGTCAAAAAAACCAATGCGGATATTTGGATGGCAAGCACAACACACGTAGGCAGAATTGCTGAGAGCAGAAGTGATGTTAAGCTATGAGAGCTGTTAAGTAATAGCCCTTGCAACTGTTCAAATTTTAAATTTAAATTCTAATTCAAATATGTTCTTTTAGAAGCATATAATGAAAAAGCACTGAAATCATACAGTTTATGCACACTATACTATCTAAGAATGAATATAATAAAATTAAAATATAAAGAATATAATAATAAACAAACTGAGATAAGAAAGACAACATATGCATTGCTTGCAACCTGGAATAAATGGCAACTACAGCTGTATTATTATTCATTAAAGACAGGCGGTAATGTATAAAGTAAACAGTAAACAAATTAAAGTCCTGCAGCCCCTTTGGGCATACTTTCCTTAGGCCATTGTTCCTGTCTCTTTTCTTAGCTGTTTCACAGTTTAGGTCTGTATCACAAGCTATATCTGTGCCAAACTTTCTTTTTCACTCTCAAAATTCTGCATTTTTGGCTACTTGCACTCTGTATTGGGTACCAAGGCAGTACCTGAGATACTCCTGCCTTCCATGGCTTTTCTCTTTCCGGTGTCATAAAAACAGCTACTGTTATAACAGATCGTATTGTACCCTGGCAGCCTCTGCATGCCCACATCAGCATATTGACAGGCTTTGCACAGGCCATTGTTGTTCTCCAGTCTTTTTTTTTTATCTTGACAGCCTTTAAGAAATATACAAAAATTCAGAAATATGATTTATTTTATGAGGGTGAGAAAACAGTGTCTGAAAACACACTAGGGGTATGAAACTGAGAAGTTAAGAAATAAGCCAAATCAAGTAAGAAGCTAGAAATGGTAAAATGAAGTGACAAGGAATTCAGAGATCTTCAGTGTAACAAGCAGATGTATGTATCACTGTGCTGCAATCTTTAATAGGGATCTCATTAGAATGATACACATGACAGTTAAGATGATACATGTTAATTTGCCCTGATTCCAGAATATTTTCTCTAGTACTCTCTCAAACACCTCCAAAGGTTTGATTGCTCAGTATGAACCACACTCCACTGGATCACCTTTTGCTTTGAAATCTTTCATTTGTTAGGAGTTCTTCCTTCACGCACAGTCATATTGCACAAGCATGTCTATTGAACTTGAGGACTTTGCACAGTTTTCAATATTTAATGAAGCATTTAATTTACAAAAATAAATAAGTAATTTGTGGTGATCAACATAGATATAAATGTCTAAGATTTCAATTACAGGTGTTTGTGAATATGTTTTATATTCAGACAATCTAAGCCAGAGATTTAAATCCATGTCAGTACATCAAGAGCAGTGTTTTCAATCAGTTCAGCTTCATCAATATATTTTGTGACAAGATCTCTGTGAAGAAAACTATGGTAATCAAAGATCAAATATGGAGTGATCCGAATAGAAATCTATCCCTTGCTTTTTGGTGTATTTTTGCATTTAATATCAAAAGAGCTAGCTGCCATTGCCACATCTGTCTGTCTGTATGTCGGTCCACATGAAACAACTTGGTTCCAAGTGGACCATTTTTGTTGAAATTTTGCACACTTGCACTTCAAAGAAATCAAATAGAACTTGTTGTGCATATTTTTTCTAATATCAAAAACTCCTGTTGAAAAGCATTGATGAATTTTCAAACTTAAAACTGAAAAAACATTCTGTTTTTAACTGCAGATTAATTTACCATTTCAAATTTATCTAGAGAGGGGTCATTTCAACTGTATTTTGCATGTGTTCTCTTTCACATGTACAATTCTTATCAACTAAGGAGATCCCCAATATAAGTCAGTCAAATATCACCAGAGAGACACAAATACTTGTGCTCAGTGGTGCCTGTACAAGGAGTGCCTGATAAATTCCTGCTTCCAAATTAATCTTTTAATGATGCTTCTATTGCCTTATTCCTCCCATAAACAGTTATTCCTCCCATACTCATGGCATCTCTTTTACCAAAGGGAAGGTTTACCATCTGGGTCTTTAAGAAGTTTTAGTAATTTGGTGTACTGAGAACAAGAACAGGCCCGTCGCGACAAGGCAGGCAAACCAAGCAATTGCTTGGGGCCCCGAGCTGGCCTGGGGCCCCAAGACAACGACTGGTTAAGAATAAAATGCAGCAACAAACTGTGTGAGCGCCCCATTGATAGTGAATGCTGTAAAGTGCAATGACACTGTTATCGGGATCCCCCTCAAGGGGGCCCCCCTCGCTGACAGCAGCCAGCCAACCACGCGATCTCTGCTGCCGGCAAAATACAAAACTTCCTCGGCAGTCAGGAAGCGGAATTATGCTTCAGGAAGCCAAAAAAGAAAGGAGAAAGGAAGAGGAGGATAAGAAAAAACAAGACAGTGGTAAGTGATAAATTACACACATAAAATAGCTCTACTTGTCTTGTACAAATGGTGCAATTTTGCAGCAGGTAGGCTAGCAGAAATATGTTTACAGTAATCCTCCTCGATCGGGGTTTATGCTCCAGAACCCCCGCGATAGATGAAAATCCGCGAAGTACAAACCATATGTTTGTATGGTTATTTTTATATATTTTAAGCCCTTAGAAACTCTCCCACACTGTTAACATTATTAGAGCCCTCTAGACATGAAATAACACATTTTAGTCAAAAGTTTAAACTGTCCTCCATGACAAGACAGAGATGACAGTTTTTTCTCACAATTAAAAGAATGCAAATAGATCTTCTCTTTAGGAGCAGAGAATTTCAGAGGGAGAGAGAGAGCTCGCTCGCAAAGAAAAGCAAACAATCAAAAAACAATACTTGTGCTTTAAAGTTTGCCTTTAGCCTCTCTGCTCACATCTCCTCCGTCAGGCGAGAGAACGCCAGAGAGAGAGAGAGAGCGAGCGAGATTAAAGCAAACAATCCAAAAATCAATAAGTGTGTTTTTGGAAGCACCGTGATAAAGCGGCATTTCTTAGAGGTGCGTTCGTATCCACTAGGCAAACAGCTTCTGTGCAAGAAGCCCTCTGCTCACAGCCCTCCGTCAGGCGCAGAGAATGTCAGAGAGGGTGAGAGAGAGGCAGAGACAAGCAAACAATCAAGTTCCGCGCGGGAAGCATATCTTATAGCATTGAGGAGTTTTATTTAATATGTAATACATGTTCTGATTTGGTAGCTTCTAAGCCATCCGCCAATAGTGTCCCTTGTATGAAATCAACAGGGCAAACAAACTGAGGAAGCAAGTACCATAAATTAAAGACCCATTGTCCAGAAATCCGCGAACCAGCGAAAAATCCGTCATATGTATTTAGATATTCTTACATTTAAAATCCACAATAGAGTGAAGCCGCGAAAGTCGAAGTGCGATATAGCGAGGGATTACTGTATGTATCATACATAAATGACATGACATTGCTATAGCTTTGTAATAGGTTTTGATGAAAGTGGCATAGCATGCTATACTAACTATTCCACGTCTGTGATAATCTACTTAGGAAAACAACACAATAAATTCTGTGCATCAAACATTAGCTTGGGATGTTTTTAAGCATTGGTAGTCGACTCACAGCACTACTAATAATTAGTAAACATTTAATTATAATTTCACTGTTTGTTAACAGTAAAAGTTTATTTATATAGCACATTTCATACACAATGGCAATTCAAAGTGCTTTACATAGAAGAAATTAAAATAATAAAAAGAAATAAGAATAATTAAAACAGTTTAGAAAAATAAAATAAAATACAGTACAGTCGGACGAACAGCTGCACAGTGCTCATTCAGTAAATGCATAGCTAAAGACTAAAGATTAATTAACTGTCAATTTACCTTCTATTAATGATTGTTTATTTGTACAGTGGTGTTTTTTGCAAATGTTCAATTGTTGAAAATGTTCAAATTTTATGCACTTTATATGCAACAGCAGTATTTGCACTCTAAACATTTTTTTTTTATGCACAGTATATGCAACAGCAGTATTTGCACTGTAAACCTTTTTTATTTATATAAAGTGTGAGCGAATTTAAACTGTATGGCTATGCTGTGGTTCCTTTTGCGCGCGTGTGTGCGGGGGGCCTCCATGTCCATTTTGCTTGGGGCCCCCAAATTCCTTCAAACGGCCCTGAACAAGAATCTGAAGAAAAATTTAACTGCCGTAGAAGAGAATTAGGAAATGGAGTAGAGACAGGCCAGGAATATTAGAGAGACATTTTAAATGCAGATGCTGTGATTTCACAAATGTGACCAATTCTAGTAAATTATGTGGGTTTTCATTCATTTGTAGTTTTATTTTTAATTTTGATATTTGTTTTATCATTATGCTTGGTAAGATCACCATGACTTCAATTTTTTTTCCGGATATTATCATTTTGAGCTTGTTTTCATAACCTTGGCCATATTGTTTACTATTACAAACTTTGTTACTGGTCACAAAACATTTGACATGTGTATCATCATGGCCTGCCTATTTAAGATGGTGGCACCATCCTTGCCTTAAATATCTTTAAAAAATGACCTCTCTCTCTTTCTCATTAGTATTTGAAGAAGTTAAATGGCACTTCCAAGACAACATTATTGTTAGAAAAATTCTGCTTGTGCTTTTGACTTCATTTAACTCTTACTGAATCCTATCATTTGGCTCTCACTCTCATTCTTTTTCAGTATTGAGAGTTTTACTTAACCCTGGGCAAGATGCTGCCTTTACCCTGCTCAGTGCTTTCATGTTCCAGTCTTTACCATTTCTTAAGGCACACCCTGTTTCAGTGTTCCCCATCAGGTAGAACTGAAAGTCATTCAAGATCACAACAAAGTTTCTGACAGCAGGTTCAAATAAAGAAGTGATACTGTCTACATTAATATTTTAAAACTAAGTTGTGGGTTGAAAAGAAGAAAGTCCATGAAAGATATCAGACTAGAAACTAATGTTTGTGATGTTAGACAGAGTAGGTATCATAGTGACTAAAGATGTGGTTCCAATCCCAAACTCTATTTCGTTTTTAACTCTAAGCAAGACAGCTAACCTGTCCATGTTCACATTGTTAAAAATGAAACTATCTGCTCTTATATATTACATTAGATTGGTATTTAGGTATAGGTCCATTTGTAACCCAGTTATCCAGTTTAGGATTGCAGGGATCTGGTGTCTATTTCAATAGCACTTAGCAATAACAACCCTTCACAGTGTGCTATTATGAAGTGCCTAATCATTTTAGCAATAAGTAAAAATCACTATCCAAATATCCATTTGTAAAAAAAAGTTTAATATGTTCTCATTTCTTTGGTTGAAACACAATGCTGTTCAGGTTTACTCTCCTGAAGAGTTCCCTAAGAAATTATATAGGCCTTCTTCCACACATATTGTATATGATGCACTGATTTACTGCTGCTATATTTTTGAAAAATGTTAATGGTTTTCTCAGTGATACTTTCAAGACTGAATCTCTAGTTTGTAACCTCATTACTGAAAATTTGTCAGTGCTAAGAAAAAAGTCATTCCCATGTAACCATGTTTTGATTTGGGAAAATGGTTCAAGGGATTAGAACATAAGTAGGCAAAAGAATCAGAGAGAAGAGGTCCGTTACTTAAATAAAATTTACTTATTCAATTATAACATATAAATACATATGAATGGGTTATAGAAATAAATATATATGCTTAAAGAGACAAACTTATACTTACAGTAACATACATACATACAGTAACATACATCAAAAGACCCAGAGCCATCATCCTAGACCAGTAGACTGAGGGAGCCCGCATGTCAGTCTCGTCAGAGGATCAACTTCGTGTGCCTGAAAAACGGCGGTGCGCATATTCCCCACGGTTGAGCTTCCAAAGAAACTGAGGCGGAACCTTCCCATATATACTAATTAGGTGTCCTTGCCCAAAGCGGCCTCACGTGGAAGCAGTGTATGCAGAAGTGATCAGTTTCTCACACCCTCCTTCCACGGGACACGGCGCTATGTTTTTCTTCTACTCGGCCTTGAGACTAGTGCTTGATACCAGAAGACACAGTAATATGCTTACATGTGAAAAAGCTTCTCAAGTGAAAAACAACTCCTTACATAGCCATGGCTGTATCTTTAGAACATTCCCGGCTGTTTCTCCCAAAACATTAGTAATGCAGCTGGGTTTCGCTGAGCGACCAACGCCCATCTGCTCTCTTGATCCCCCCCTCTCTTTAGAAAAATCCTTCCATTACATTCGGCCCCTCGCTTAGCGCAAACCCAGCACTCTTGCCCTTCTTGTTCTGATTGCAATTTTTCGTAAAGCACAAAATACATAACAGTTAAATATAGTCATTAAAGCAATAATAATAAAACAATTATCCATAATAAATGCTTTTTCTTCGTTTGGAGAAATATTTTTCCAGTGAAATTACAATTTTTCTTCAACCCAGGTACTTTGCGCACAGAGGGTCACCTCCCTGGGGAGCGTTACTAGCACTTCACCCAAGGAGTTTCTTCTGATTTGGTATTTCATCATCCACATTGTCATCAAGAAAAGAATAAGAATCTTTAACTGAAGGTGTCCATGGTTCAAGAAATTGGGTGCACACCTGTTTGACAGCAACTCTAGTAATAACTAATTAGGAAACTAGTAATAAGCAACAACATACTATTAAGAGAGTAATTTCTGCTTCACTAACATGAACCCCCATGATACCCAGGTTCAAATAAAGCTAATACTGATTAATATTATTGGTGATGATACAGATGGCATAAATATTTATCTTAAATAACTCAAAAGTTCTCAGTTTTAGGTTGTCACCGCTGTGCACAATGATAATCAGAGATAAAGTCCTTACACACCTCACCATGCTCACATCTTAACACACTCATTTATAAAATTGCCCAGATATACACCCAGCTGTGGTCTCAATCTTAAGCCACCTTTATAGCTGTTTCCAGTTTGGCTGCGGTTGCAATTTCCACTCAATTAAAAACATGTCCCAAATGTTGCCATCCCATGTCTCGGGATCCCACTCATGGACGTTCGCTGCAGCTACAAACGCTCTAACCTTCGCAACATCCGGTCCACGCTTCTTTTCGCATTCACCTTGGCTATGCAAAAGGCTGCCTTCTCCGCCAATCCCCTCGGCTCTCTGTACCCGCGGCAATAATACAGCTACCTGGGAATCGGCCATTGAGGCCCACCCTAACGCATCCGCCAAGTCCATTTGCATTTTCTTAATCTCCCTTTCTTTTTCGTCTACCAAGCTGTCCAGACATCTAACTGCCGTTAGTAAAACCCCACCCCGCGTCTGCAAGCCCGTTATGGGTTCCTTTGCAGACACCTGACATTTCTTAAGCGCGGCTAGTACATTCACTGGTGTCGGGGATCCAAGCTCTGCCAATATTGTGCTAACCCCCACATCTCAATTCTCTAGCGCAGTCTTCCCATACCGTTTCCTCCCAGCCAGGAAGAGGTAAAGGAGCGTGCCAGGGTTTTTATCCTTTTCTTAAACATCTCTGATTTCTTTTTGCCTCACTTAATAGTTCAATATTTTACCAGATTCCCAAAATCCTGCAGCGACTACGCCAAAATGTTTTGATTTGGGAAAATGGTTCAAGGATTAGAACATAAGTAGGCAAAGAATCAGAGAGAAGAGGTCCGTTACTTAAATAAAATTTACTTATTCAATTATAACATATAAATACATATGAATGGGTTATAGAAATAAATATATATGCTTAAAGAGACAAACTTATACTTACAGTAACATACATACATACAGTAACATACATCAAAAGACCCAGAGCCATCATCCTAGACCAGTAGACTGAGGGAGCCCGCATGTCAGTCTCGTCAGAGGATCAACTCGTGTGCCTGAAAAACCGGGCGGTGCGCATATTCCCCACGGTTGAGCTTCCAAAAAAACTGAGGGCGGAACCTTCCCTTATATACTAATTAGGTGTCCTTGCCCAAAAGCGGCCTACGTGGAAGCAGTGTATGCAGAAGTGATCAGTTTCTCACACCCTCCTTCCACGGGACACGGCGCTATGTTTTTCTTCTACTCGGCCTTGAGACTAGTGCTTGATACCAGAAGACACAGTAATATGCTTACATGTGAAAAAGCTTCTCGAAGTGAAAACAACTCCTTACATAGCCGTGGCTGTATCTTTAGAACATTCCCGGCTGTTTCTCCCAAAACATTAGTAATGCAGCTGGGTTTCGGCTGAGCGACCAACGCCCATCTGCTCTCTTGATTTCCCCCTCTCTTTAGAAAAATCCTTCCATTACAAACCATATGCTTCATCTGTTTAATAAATCTTACATTAGATCAGTGGTTCCCAAACTCGATCCTGGGGACCCACTGTGTCTGCAGGTTTTTGTTCCAACCAGACTCACAATTGGTGATAATAATCGATAACAACTGATCTCATTTAATGAGCCGGTCTTTTTTACTCCTCTCTTTATTCTGCATTCAGAAAAACACAACAGTATGTTTTTTTGCATTTATAAGACATTTAGAAATATTTCTATTTTTTTCTAAAGCTATAAACGCTTAACTCTTTTTTGTTGTTTTCCTATTATTTTCCCCTTTTTGCTGTGTAGTTTGCTCCCTTCATTTAAACCTAATAGTGACAATTAACAACCAGAATAGCAGACACCTGGGATGATAAAAGCTGCAACGACTTTAGTGTCAGACTCACTAATAAATAAATAATCAATTAAATAACCAGAACACCTGGAAAAGCAGAATGAGAATTAGATTGAAAATACTATTAACGACTTAAGAAAAACTACATATTCTTCATATAGGCACAACTTCCCCATATAACTGCTTATTACATTTTAATAAAAATCTACCAAACATAGTTTGTAATTTCTACATTGACTCCAAAACTGGGAAATAATAACTCACTTAATTAGGTTAGAGGCCAATAAAAAGCAGAATTTGGTTGGAACAAAAACCTGCAGCCATAGTGGGTCCCCAGGAGCGAGTTTGGGAACCACTGCATTAGATCATTTTTATGTTCTTGACACCAGCATCTTTGGATTTGTTGTTATAGTATATTTTTGTAGTTAACATTATTTCATTAAGGTGGGAAGAGCTCACAATTGCTGTCCTCCAAAGTGTTAAAAAAAAAATCAGCTTCCAAACTTAATCTATCAGTTTGACTTAGGAAGACATGAAATTGTGTACATTTTGCTTTTAGCCTCTTTAGGAAGAAACAAAAAAAATAAAAAACTTAGATTGGCCAGTAATTTAGCTAAAGGTCATTAATTGCTAAAGGTCCTCATCTTCTTTAAAATGGTATTAAAAAGAAACACCAGACAGCATTAAAGTGCACAAAGTAATCTAATTTTAACGAAAGAAACAATTTTTAGTATTTTTAATATTAGCACAGAAGCTGCAAAGTTAAAACAAACACCAATTAAGAAATTTTCAAATTTGCCTTTTTTGCATTACAACTGTTTAGACTTAATTCGGTCACTGTAGAATTAACACCGAAGCAGAAATTAAGAGTGGCAGATGGTTGATCTCCTTCATGAAAATCCCCGGATGACTCTGAATACTTAGCAGCGAAACTTCAGACTGACATCTGTTTCACCATACTGTCACAATTGCTAGCAGCTGATATATCACTGTCCACCGAGATATCGAGGGTAAAATCCTGCACTGCACCACATATACTCAGTATCTGCCGTATGGGGCAGTGGGAGAGTTGTAGCCTCTTTTTGCACATCCATAGTTCTGTTAATTAATGAACATGGCCCTGCAGAGCCTTCCTAATTTGTGAAAATGTATTATCTGTAATGATCAGATTTGATATATATAAACACATACACACACATAATTCTGTTTTTGTTGCATTAATTTTGCCTGGTTTGATAAATGAAAGTCGCCAAATTAATTAATTTTGTTCTGTTATGTTATGATTAATTAACATTTTAAATAACTGTTATTAAAAATTTATATTAATAAAACAATAATAAACTGATATACATTTTTCAAATTGTTTCTGAAGAGCATATTAAGTAATATATAAGAAAGAATAAGCATTTTATTGGTATTAAACAAAGAAAATATTTACATTTGGTATATTTCCTGGGAAAAAGTTAATTATAATTTAATGAGTCAATTAATCCTATTGTTTTTTTTACTTTTTTATCATATAATAAAAATAATATATAGTGGTATTCTGGCTTGAGAAAATATAAAATTCTATCCACACTACATTGTTTCTTTTAAAATATAAGAACATATTTATAGATTAAACAAATTGTTCAGACAAAGCCACTATGTCCATCAAATAAATATGTGAATATGTATATTTGTTCTAAACTCTTTTTAAAATCTTTTCAGAATTTGCATATTCCGACAATGGAAAATGGACCGAAGCTTGCAACACGGCTGCTAAAGGAACTTACAGACGTCCAGGTAAAGCCTATCAGTCAATTTTTAATGTTCTAGTTTAACTTTTTTTTGCCTGCTCTTTTTAATTATAGTATGTATGATATGTTGCCAGGTTGAATTGACCTGTGAAAATGTAATGGGATATGAGAATTAGATGTAGAAGAGGCTTTGCTTTAAAAGAGAACCTGGGACTGGTAACTGGAAACTACCAGCCAGTGTAAGTGCAGGTGAACAGTTGACACGTTGCAATATGAGAGCAGATTTGATTGGGGTCTTTCAACATTATTACTTTGAGGGTAGACCTACATTTGTGAAATATAGATTATGGAGAATGGACAGAAGGACTAAAGCATTCCAACAAACAATTGAATGGTAGAACGCTGACTGAGTTATATTCCCACTTAAAGGTTTATATGGAAACAAAAGACTCCCACATGCAAACTGTGGCACAGTGATATATGTTGTGGAATTTTGGCACCAAGAAAGCCACCAAGTCCCTGGACCTAAAGTATAGACTATGGCTCAAGAGCAGAAATAGGGCCACTAAGGGGAGCTCTGGCAAATCATCCCATGAATTTCATGGGCATTTAAAGAAGGGTTTAGAAACTGTTCCCTGCCAGTGACGCATTGAGTATGGAGTCATGAGGTTAGGGCCAGAGCACAACTGGCAGAGAGGAAATGCAGTCAGGGTGAATAAGAAGAAGGAGAGGGAGTTTGAGTGGCAAGTTGGTCAGCTGTATGCTGCTTGAGGAAGTCAGCAGGCCACCTTATTTAATAGACAATGACCTGAACCCATATTTCTGCAAAACCAAGGAGCTGGTCATAGACTTAAAGGACTAAAAGCAGACTACACTCCCACCTATATCAAACTGGATCTTTTTTAAATGGTGAGCTGCTTTAAATGCCTTGGAGTGACCATCATTGTTGAACTGAAGTGGGCACAACACATTTTGATCACATTTCTCCATAAATACTCACAAACGTCTACGAGAGTTCAGTTCATTCCATCTCATAGGCTGCATCACATCCTGGTACAGCACCTTCACGGGTAAAGGTCATAAAGCTTTGCAGAGGATGACGAAAGTGGCACAAAACAGTTCCTTCTGTTTAGGACATATGCAACACTTACTGCCTTACAAAGTCAAAGAGTATAATTAAAGACCTCAGCCATCCTGCATTTTCACCTTTCTCACTCCTGACTTCTAGCAAATGGTTTATAGGGCCAATGACAATTACACCAGTAGCTGCAGGGAGAATTTCTGTACATAAGTAATAAGAACCGATATTTTACATATTCTTGCATGCAAGGCTACTGAATAGTCAGTCGTATTAAAAAAACTACATTTCCTTGAACATATATACTGTAAATTGTATGTAATTGTATATACTTTGCTCTCAGTGTATGCTCTTTATTTTTTATGTTTGTGTGACCTTTCATTTTGATGATTACACTATAAACTTAACAATTTAATTATACTATGCACATGACAATAATCTTGAACTTGAAAAATAAGTAAACTAACGTAGTAATGCATTTCATGTTCAACTCAGTGTATTCTTATATAGTGCAGCACACTGAAGACAGTCAAAATGCTTAAGCATGTTAAGAAATACAAAATAGTGACTATAACATGCAAAAGCATGCAATGCTTATATGCACAAGTGCATTATCAGTTTAAATAAATGCTATTTAACAAAATTTCATTCATGTAAATATTGTAAAATATTCAGACAGCTACATTTTGTAAAAAGTAGAATAACTTTCAAGACCTTCTAACCAAATAGTACCAAGGCCATCAATTGATAAATACACTGCCATTTCCATCAGAATATTTTCAATTTCCTCATCTCAAACACATATCTCCATATTTATTTCATTCTTATTATGTCTTACATTCATCCCAGATCACCTTATACTTTCCAGTTAAAGCTAATTGCAAAGATGTTACACAAATCAGATTTCCAGCACACCCCGGTGTACTCTGTCCATAGTTGATTCCTGCCTTGTGTCTGACGTTGCAAGAATAGGCTTTCATTTCCCATTAAACTGAAACTGGATTATGTGGGGTTAGGAAAAGGGTGGATTTCAGATTGGAGTAGTGAAAACAAACCCAGTCCACAAGTTTGTCTGGTGAAAGTGTCCATCTTTTCAAAACCATATGTGTGACTGATAGCATAGAAATAAAAAGAATTATATACCATATATATATATAATGTTCTAGACAAAGATTTTACATAGACTGTTTATTAATAATTGTTTAAATCAACAAGAGCTATAATTTTAAAGATTCAGGTCCAGTTTGTTGTTGCTTGCATGAACACCTCTATCAAACTACCTTTGGCTTTCACTGATAAATGCATATTTACTCTTAATCTTTGTCCCCAGAGGGCAGCAACTAATGATGTTTTAGGATGCATGTTTCACATATAGAGGTAGTTAGCAAACTCTATAGCTCTGAATCTCAAATAAAGATAGGTTGAAATCTAAGAAATCAATGCAGACCTCAGCTTTAACGTTTGCAGTGTACCATGCAAAGAATATGTCTCTGTCATATGTCATTTGGTATGGGTTTCATTAAAGCAGTGTTAATGTTTCTGATGTGCCACCAATTGAATGACAAATACAATGTATTTTATTACAAAAAATGTTTGTGAAGTGCCATCTTTTGGAATGACAGAGACAGTCACAGAGACACTTATCCTTTTATTAAGGTGGATTAAGGTGGATGTGGCCGCTGTTTCCAAGGCAAAGGCATTTAAAGAGAAAGCACTGTGTTTGAACAACACTGTCAATTACTTTGTGTACATTACTCACCATTATAAAAATAAAAGCTGTGCTTTTTAAATATTATTGGAAATGTTAAGTAATGTAAATGCCATTATTTAAGATTTGAAGATTTATGGCCGTCTGTTTTTTTCATAATTAAAAATAATTTAATCAAACAGTATGTTTTGCTGATTTCTTAGTACTGGTTACCTTAGTTTAGTCATAATTTAGTAGGAAATTATAATGTTTCAGTTTTTATTTTTATTTTGGGTTTGTTAGGGATGTCTCAAAGATCAAGTTGCACAGTAAGTTGTGCTGCCACCTTGTGGATTTAGACATGTTTTGCATGTCTAGGCATGGTTCATGTAAAGTTTTCAGATTCTCTCTGTGCTGCCATGAGGTATCATCTGGGTACAACAGTTTTCCTCTCACATCACCAAAGATGTGGTGGTTGCCAGTCCTTGTAATGCACGTGGATGAGGAAGGTGATCAATAATACCAGTAAATTGACAGCATTAACTATAACGAGACTACAATGTATTCAAAGGACAGACAGAAGATTAAAAAAAAAGACAAACTGAGTCAAGTAACCAAAAACTGGAGTGATCAACTCATAAATCCTAGCACAGACTTGGGCTCCCTTATCCTAACCCTTTTTATTTTGTTTTTTCAAAACTGATGCAACACTAGTATAACAACCGACACATGTATCCCAGTAACCATAAACAACATGGCCAAACTGTGCGAACATGATGCCACAATGTTGTTTATTTCAATAAAGCTGTTCCTGTTCTTAAAAACAATAGGGGCCACAGATTTTTCAAAATGTGAATAAAGAAAAGATCTGCATCTCTGACTCTTGCCATACTGTGTTCTGAAGCTACAAAGAAAAGAAAAAGGTGTAATTGAACATGCAGACGGTTCGGAAGGCAACAGAAATACAGTCTGTCGATTTTACGGAGGGAATTGGAGGCACATATCCATGTAATTTATTGTTGTGATGTCATTTGCTAGCAAAGTAAATAAGACAAGTAATTCTTATATTACTACTATAAAACAGCAGTTACATGCAATTGGGAGAGGCTGTTACTACAGCAAATGTTTCCTAAGATAACTTCTGTCAATCGCCACTTAGTTGTGTGTGTGTTGCTATATGAAAGATTTTTTGCAGTCAATAAGAAGAAAATGAGCACTACAACATACTGAAATACAATGCTAAACATTTCTCACTTTTTTATAATTATTCATATCAAAATGAAATTCAATATGTGTTTTGCCCCCAAAGTTTGGTTAACCTGGCCTCCATGCTCTCTGTTCACACAATGCCATCTCTATTGTTATTTGTGTTGTTTTTGATGACATCAGAAAATTGGCTTGTGAGACTGCTCAATTGACAGAAATTTTTCCAACAGTATTATAGCCAATCATTGGGCATCGAAACCCCTCTAATACTGCACATGAAATGATGGCCGAAGAAGCTGAAATTGGAGCTGTCATGGAAAAAACAAAGCCAGTCATGGTGCCAGGCTGAGAATATAGAACATTACTTTATTTACACAGAGCTATGCACAAATGTCTCAGTCCATGGAGTGAGCAATCATAAAACAATTCATCTGCTTTTATTTCTTTATTATCATTACCTCCTCTAATATATCACGTCATCTGACTCTTAATATGCAGAACTTTATTACCTCCTCCAATCAACTAACGCCACCAGTAATGTACAGTAATGTGTTCTCCCATTATGTTCTCCCATTATTCTGAAAATACTGCTTCATGTTTTGTACATTGTCTTATTGATGGGGTTTCCCATCAGTTTTTCACCACTTTTTGGAGGAGTGTTAACTATTCTTTTACACCATGTAACTGGAAAATTACATTGGAAGTTTCTCTAAAATGAGGCAGATACCTTTTCTGCGCTGAGCTTAAAGTTACATTTAATTAGCCCTTGAGTTACACCCAATCCTTGTCCTTGTGTTTAATAATTCGTTCTGTAATAGCTTCTGTAATAGCAACCTCTTTTGCCTGGCTCTTTCTCTCTTGATCGTGTTCCTGTAAACCCTGCTTCTCAGGCACTGTCGTTCTGAGGAACTTTGCTCAAGTCCATCCATCAAGTCCTGTATGCTTTTTGACTACCACTAATGGTAGATGGGCCTCCATCACCTGCTTCTTACTAATACTTTCTGTCTTTGAAGGCAACTCTCAGCATGCCTCTTATATCTTTACTCCTCCTCATGCTTCTCAACCTTTCTTGCAACTGACCAAACAGATTGCTTATTGGGACCAGACACATACACTCACACACACACACAAAGTAGCATTTTATTATACAGTAGATAGATATATTTTTGTGATCAAATTTTATTGAACATAACATTTCTATATTTTCGACATTTTTTTCACACATTTATCTGTTTAATTACTTAACAGATTTTTGTCAGTTTTGTTGAGCTTTGTCAGAAGAAACAGAATGAAATAAAGAGGACAGCTTGACTCATTTTAAACTGCCACAATTGTAGTTTGTGAAGACACACAAAGGCAAAATTAAGTAATGAGAAAAAATGTTTAAGTACCACTGCAATAGAGCGTTAAGCAAAAAATAGTAAGGTGAGCACGAGAATAATGGCTGCCACAAAGACAACACTGTAAATGTTAAAGCAAAGCCACTATCCCACACTTACTTTTTTCTGTTCCCAACCCCTCCATCATTGAGAGGATGGGCCTAGAGCAAAAAGGCAAGGAAATGGGAGGGCCAGTGAACAAAAGCCCAGCCTTTGCCTGGCAAAATGAGCAACAACATTTTCCAGAACAAATTAATGTATGCCATGATTGAGGAAAAATAACTGAAAAATACCAGACTGATCCTTTAAGGGGAATTTGAGTAATGATTCTTGATGATATTATCATCATTAATGTACAGAGAATTTATGGCACATGCTAAGGTAGCTTTGGAAAAGCTAGCTCCTTGTGGTATGGTCAGAATCATTTGTTTGATATGTGAGCTTTTCTTCTTTTATGCTTTGATGTTAAATGAAGCTGTATCAGATATGCCAAGCGACTTACAACAAAGGAAGACAATGCATTAATTATCATAGCCTTTTATTCTATACAATTCTGTGTTGCTGGGTTGCAAATATATCAATACCATCTTTAAGCCGCATGTTCCAGTTGTTTTACCTTCCCATCAGGATGACTTTGAAAGGTTAATGCTGTATTAATAGTTGCCAGGGGATATCTACAAAGAGATAACAGCAACTACAGCTCTTGAAAGCTGATATTAAGCACTAGATGTAATTATAAAAAGTAATTATTGGTTCAGCTTTTGTGAACTTCAAAGCAAAGATGTTTCAAAATAAGTCAAAGGGACATGAAAGACAGAATAACAATACAATTAGTAAAACACAGATGGGGGGTGTTAAGCCATTTGACATTTAATAAATGTGATGGAAACATAATTTGAAATCTTTTAAAAACAAAATGTTGTATAACAACCAGCTACATTTACTATCTTGGGAGAAAGGGTATAAACAAAAGGTAACCTTTATAAAGTTTTTGTTCTTCTAAGCACCTACAGAGAGGATTTTCCTTCAAAACAGATTTCGCTCCACTAATGAATAGTATGTTTATTTCTTGCATTTTTCTTTACCCTTTGATGATTTCTCTGAATAATTAATGGCCTTCTCATTGTGCCACAATATTTGAAAAGCAGAACATACAGAAAGGTAACACCCCTCACCTCTCATCAAAGGAGAAAATGCTAGCAATTTGTTTTCTGTATAATGCATCATTATATATAATAGTTAATTATGTAATACACCATTAAAGACAGCTTAGCAACATACTTATGCCTTGTGTATGTATATTTTGGGTGGAGAGGTGATTTATCACCAAACACAATTAATGATAATGGATCAGGAGAAAACATGCAACACATGTTCCTGCTAATTGGTGTTTAGATTAAATACTTCATCAAAAATTAATTGAATTAATTCAACAATTGAATTGTTGTGATGCCAGGTATCTGAATACAGTGGGAGACACAGAAGATTGATGATTATTGATGAGAGCAACACTGTTATTATTGGCAGAGCCTACAATATAAATTATGAGATCAAAACAAATTCAATGTGACAAACTGAGACATCACCTCAGGAATTGTCAGGGCTACATTAAAATACAAAATATGAAAATTTGACATGCAGTAAGTAGATTTAATCAGTGTAATTCTGAAGAAAATGGTGAAAAAAACTGTAATATTGTGCATTCATTTTTGTAGTTAGTTTTAATAAGGAAAGCAAAACTGAATTATGTCAGTCAAGCACCTTAGATGCTTCAAACAGAGAATAATCTGATCCACGGAGGCGGGTGGCAGTTTGCTGTATTTACTTCATAGTTTATGAAACAGGCATGGTAAGAAAGTGAACCGTCTCCATTGTCTATTTTAATTAATGAATCCTCTCGGCTGTGTCTGTTCATCACCTGCTTTGACAGGGTGGAAACAGTCTAGAGATGTGCATACAAGATAGGAAAGTACTGATGTTTCTCATCTGTCTTCTATTTAGCAATGGAGTTTAATAAATTGTTTAGTACTTTATATTTTTACTATTCTTAATGTTATGATATCACTCTATTATAAAAAAAAAATCCTGTGGAATGAATGACTAGGAGACGATACGTGATCTTCACTTTACGATCACGAAAGACAACAAGCAGTGTTATACGTCCTGCTAGAAAGAATTTAACCATGCCCGGGGCCAGAAATAATGACAATTATTGTTACAATGTCATGCGAGACCAGGCTGTGAGCCATCATTTAAAACAAGTCCACAGACATCTAACCCTAGCAGTTATTGGATTGCGTGTGGCAGACAAGCATTGTGTGCTCCCAGCTCTTAAAACAACGACATGCGACAAGCAGAAGAGGCAGCTCGTAAGCAGCAAAATAAAAGCAAATGATCCAAAAGGATATCCTTAGCGTGCATTCAGCCACGTTCCCCAAACCCCTCCCCCCCCACTCCGCTTCGCAACATGAGCAGCATTATACGTCTGGCAAGAAAGAGATATAACAACACACGGGGCAGCAAATAAAGGACAAGTATTGTTTTTACAAAAGTTTTTAAAGTACAAGTTAAAATAATGCATAAGTAACAATTCCCAAGAAAATAACAATCTCTTTAAATTGTATATTGCCTGCCTAAGGTAAAGTCATCCCTGATGGAGGGTCACAGGAATCGTGGGAAAGAGGGGACCTTTCATCGGATTAGTGCTATTTCAGATGTGGAATGGCAAAATGGGGGAGGCAGCTTGATGAATGAGGTCTCCAGGACTTAAAACAAATCCAAATCATATTATGTGATATCATCATGAAATTCTACTCCGTACTTCTAAAATTTTTATTTTTATACTGTATTGATGATTTATTGTGTTCTATGTATTGTACTGTATTGTATTGACCCCCTTCTTTTTGACACCCACTGCACACCCAACCTACCTGGAAACGGGTCTATCTTTGAACTGCCTTTCCCATGGTTTCTTTGATTTTTTTCCCTACAAGGGTTTTTTTTGGGAGTTTTTTCTGGTCTTCTTAGATGGTCAAGGCTGGGGACTGTCAAAAGGCAGGGCCTGTTAAAGCCCATTGTGGCACTTCTTGTGTGATTTTGGGCTATACAAAAATAAATTGTATTGTATATCCGGTAAACCAAACACGAGGGTGGGTGAGCAACGCGAGCTGGGGGCAGAGCCCCCTAGTAAATACCTTAAAAAAAAAGGGAATTGGTCTCGTCCGATGCGAGAGATGGACGTCTGAAGTGGAGCTCCGCTAGCAGTGGTGCTATTTTTCATATTATTTGCTTATTATTCTGAGATATCCTGTATTTATTCAACCTGAGAGGGACCGCTACAGTATATGTAAACACATATAAACATGGCCAACAAGAAGGGGGTCCGAAAGAATCAAGACTAAAGCTACATCCAAGCTGCGATCAGCAAGCCCTAGTTCGAGATACGGCCTCTCAGAGACAGACCTGGATCAGATGGGGAAAGTACAGACTCCTCGGGACCACGGTCCGCTACATCGCCGCCGCTGAGAGCGAAAAGGGGAGCGAAGGTGCGATCGTGAGTGCAGATGTGGATAGCTCGCCGATTGGAGAGGATTACCTGAAACTGGAAAAGGCCGGGAGGTCCGCGGCTTCAGTTACGCAATTACGCGGGACTGGAGCAGCGGGGACACCGGCTTCAGCAGAGTCTGCTGCTTCATCTACGGTACAAGAAGGCACATTTGAGCTATCTGAACTGAAAGTGTTGCTCGCTGAGCTCAGGCAAGATATAAAGAAAAGCGAGAAGGCTAATGAGAAAGCAACGGCAAAGGCACATGAGAGACTGAAACAGGAATGGAAACAGGAGATGAAACAGGCCAATGAATGGCTGCGACAGGAAATCCAACAGGCAAATGAAAGGCTGCGTCAAGAGGTACAACTTGAACTTCGACAGGTGCTGGGTAAAATTGAAGAGCGCATTGAGAAAAACTCGCTAAACTGAGCACGCTTGCTGATCGATTGGAGCATCTTAGTGAGACATTCACGAATCGGATCGAAATAGCGAACATCTAGCTGCCAGTGCCGAGGAAAGAGCAGTAAATGTCAGTTCGAATGTAAAAACTCGAGAAAAACTTGGAGACAGACTGGCTGCTTTAGAAGATGGGAATAGAAGGTATAATGTCAGAATTGAAGGCTGCCGGAGAATCGAGAAAGTTTAAACCCGTGAAATTCGCAACTGAACTTTTTCTAAAATAATCGGGGCGACTTTAAAGCAGAATCTGAGATAGCAGCGGCTTACGACGCGGATCAAACACCGTCAGACCCCGACCAAGATCTTTTATAGTTCGCTTTGAACGATTATCATTTAAGTTAGAGGTGATGGAACTCCTCAGGAAAAAAAGGAAGATATTATATATGAAGATTGCCACATTCGCGTCTCCCTGACTTCTCTCCAGCAACAGCTATCAAACGCGCCTTCTATAATATTAAACAGCTGCTACGGCAAGCCAATGTCAAATACGGCCTCCTGTATCCGCAAAACTGAAAGTGGAATGGCAGGGTCATTTCTATGTTTTCGCTAGCAAGGAGGAGGCAGAAAATGAGTTAAGAAAGCTGATCCCGGACTATTCTGATACATAATTGTGAGTCATGGCGGTAAATGATAAAGCTAGGATTAATAATCTACTGTCTGATCTATTTGTTTTAAAATACGGGTTTTTATCAGCATATATTCTCATATTCTTATATTATTATTATTATTACTTACTTATTACTTATCATTACTTAGTATTACTAGGGCTAAATGTTTATGTTTTATTGTGCTTAATTACGTTTTCCTCCTCTTTTTTCTTTTCTAATTATTTCATGTGTACCCTAAATGAGACTGTTCAATATCATACCCTTGGTTTGCTGTTATTGCTATTACTGCATTAAGACTTGTTATGCTTGTTTTGGACACATCTTTAACACCATCACCTGGGTTTATTATCTGGGGATATCATCTTAATGCACTAAAATTGATGAAGATATATATATATATATATATATATATATATATATATATATATATATATATATATATATTAAGTGCAAAATTCTTTTCTTTTTCTTTTTCCTCTTTTAAAGACTATATTGGTAACAGATATCTCTATCTTTTAACCTTAAAGCGCCACTGCATGGGGGCTTGATGTGCTTTGGACGTGCTCTGTCTCTGGGTATGTCAGAGGACTGGGACTGCATGAAGTGGGTTTTAGCCTCACCTGGGGAGGCAAAAAGGAGGGTGGGGGTTAAGGGGAAGAGAAAGAGAGCAGGCTTGATCTATATCTAATCTATCATCTCAATCTTTATAATTATAACTATCAACGTAATAATAAGCTGCATGGCAACAACTCTTGGGGGAATAGGAAATTAAGACCTAAACTATTTCACTTCCAGTTAAGACTATAATATGACACCAAAAACTCAGAATCAGTGTCTCCATGATGGGACAGTTAACTTCGTAAGCTGGAATGTTAAAGGCCTGAATCACGAATTAAAGAGAAAGAAAGTACTTTCTCACCTAACAGGTCTAAATGCTAAAATAGTATTTTTACAGGAAACCCACTTACTAAGTAAGGATCAGTTCCGCTGCAAAAGACTGGACTGGCCAAATGTTCCATTCTAGTTTTACAAAGAAAACTAGAGGGGTGGGAATTCTCATACATAGAACAGTACCATTTGTAGCATCAGATGTAGTATTGGATCCTGAAGGGAGATATGTGATGGTCATGGGAGACTTATCTAACTGTAAAATGATTTTGATAAATGTTTATGCACCTAATGTTGATGATAAGGAATTTATACAAAATTTATTTGCATCCATTCCCAATCTGAACACTCATAAACTTATAATGGCTGGGGACTTTAATTGTGTTCTAAATCCACTTTTAGATAAGACTTCCTCCACAGGGGAACGCAACTAACACCGCAAAGATAATTACAAAGTTTATAACTGATCACAACTTATCAGATCCCTGGAGGTTTTAAACCCAAATTCAAGAACATATTCTTTCTACTCACCAGTACATCATTGCTACTCAAGGATTGATTACTTCTTTATAGATAATAACTTCTTGCCTAAGATTAAATCTTGTAAATACGATGCTATTGTTATTTCAGACCATGCTCCGATGATCTTGGAGCTGAAATTACTAAGCCCCATACACTCACCCCGCAGATGGCGCTCAATCCGCTTCTATTAGCTGACGAGAATTGTACTGAATTTATATCCAAACAAATTGAATTCTTTCTAGAGACAAATACATCCCCTGAGATCTCTGCAGGAATACTCTGGGAAACTCTTAAGGCCTTCTTAAGAGGACAGATTATCTCATATCTTTCCCACAGAAATAAATCCGAAGCGAAGAAAGTAGCAGAGATAAAAAGCGAAATTACTAAAATAGATGAAGAACATGCCAGACTACCAAGCGAGACTCTACATAAGAGGAGGCAGGCTCTACATTCAGAATTAAACCTCTTGACAACTAAAGAAACCGAACAACTAATTTACAAATCCAGACATCATTATTATGAACATGGAGAGAAAGCTAATAAGCTTTTAGCGCAACAAATTCACAAGCAAGATGTATGCAACGCAATCTCGTAATTACTAACACGAATGGAGATAAAATCATCGAACACAAAAATATAATGTACACTTTTAGAGACTACTATAAATCCCTATATACTACTGAGTTTAAAGAAGACAATATACAATCTAATGCATTTCTGGATAAATTACAGATACCACAAATTGACGCTATTAGTGTGGAGGAGCTCGATAAACCTCTGTCATTATCAGAATTACTGGATGCTATAAAGTCACTCCAAGGTGGAAAAGCAGCAGGCCCTGATGGCTACCCTGCAGAGTTTTACAAGAAATTCTCCGCTCAGCTAGCTCCCTCCTATTAGCAACATTTACAGAAGCCAGAGATAACCAATCTCTTCCACAAACCTTTCGCCAAGCACTAATCACTGTCTTTCCAAAACAAAATAAGGACTTATTACAATGTGCATCATACAGACCAATTTCACTTCTGAATAACGACGTTAAAATACTCTCTAAAATCATAGCTAGAAGGATGGAGAAAGTGCTCCCTCAGTAATATCACAAGACCAAACTGGATTTATTAGGGGCCGACACTTATCTTCAAATCTTCGACGCCTGTTTAATGTAATATACTCACCAACTAAATCAAACACCCCAGAAATATTATTATCATTGGATGCAGAAAAGCATTCGACATGATTGAATGGAAATACCTTTTACTATTTTGGAGAAGTTTGGGTTTGGCCCAACATTTGTGCATGGATTAAATTACTGTATACTAACCCAGAAGCTTCAGTTTGCATCAATAACATTTGCTCAGACTACTTTAAACTAGAACGTGGCACAAGACAAGGATGCCCTTTGTCACCACTGAACCACTGTTTGCAATTGCCATTGAACCACTGGCAATACATTGTCGAAAAATAGCAGCACTCACAGAATTTCAAAAGCTCTCTGGTCTCAGAATTAATCTGAATAAAAGTGTACTCTTTCCAGTGAATTCTCAAGCATATAATATTAGATTAGACACCCTACCTTTTATCATTGCAGAACAATTTAAATACCTAGGGGTAAACATCACAAGTAAACATAAAGCTCTATATCAACAAAATTTCGTCGTCTGCATGGAAAAAATTAAACAAGACTTGCATAGATGGTCAACCCTTCATCTCACACTAGCTGGAAGAATTAACACTGTTAAGATGAATATTCTTCCTAAGCTCCTTTTTATTTCAAAACATTCCAATATATTAATAAATCGTTCTTTAAGCAATTAGATTCAACAATAACCTCATTTATTTGGAATTCTAAACATCCACGCATCAAAAGAGCGACCCTACAAAGACAAAAGGCAGAAGGCGGCATGGCTCTACCTAACTTCCAGTTTTATTACTGGGGCAAATATACAGTCGATAAGAACCTGGACACAAATAGAAGAACATATACAGGCATGGACCGCAATAGAAGTAAAATCCTGCAGTACTTCTTTGTATTCCTTGCTTTGTGCTCCAATAAACACACGTTATCGGCAATACACTAATAACCCAATTGTGCTCCACTCACTTAGAATCTGGAACCAATGTAGAAAGCATTTTAAGACGGAGAAGCTTCTTTCTGTGGCACCCTGCAAAAGAACCACCTCTTTCAACCATCACAAACATATGCAGTTTTTAATATCTGGAAAAAATTTGGAATTAACTTGCTTAGAGATCTTTATATAGACAACGTCTTTGCATCCTATGAACAATTACATTCCAAATTTAACATTCCAGCTACAAATTTCTTTCACTATCTTCAAATCAGGAACTTTGTTAAACAGAACCTTCCAGATTTTCCTCATCTTGCACCCTCATCCACGCTGGAAAAAATATTGCTCAATTTTGAGGAATTAGACTCCATCTCTACAATATATAAAATCATTTTACAATCCCTTCCTTTCAAAGATCCAAGAGGACACTGGGAAAATGACCTCTCAATTAATATATCAGAAAAGGAGTGGAAAGTAGCAATGCAGAGAATTCACTCAAGCTCCATATGTGCAAAGCATACAATTATACAACTCAAAATTATATATCGAGCACATCTGTCTCGACTAAAACTCTCCAAAATGTTTCCAGGGCATGATCCAACCTGCGAACGTTGCAACCAAGCCCCAGCCTCACTAAGTCACATGTTCTGGGCCTGCACCAAATTAACATTATTCTGGACAAAAATTTTTAATTACCTCTCAGACAGCCTTGGACTCACAATCCCTCCTAACCCATTAACAGCTGTGTTTGGGGTTCCTACAGAGGGTCTTAAAGTGGAGAAGGACAAACAAATTGTGATTGCATTCACTACACTGTTGGCACGCAGACTTATTCTGATAAACTGGAAGAACCCAAACTCTCCTCTTTTAAGTCAGTGGGAAACTGATGTGTTATATTATTTAAAATTGGAAAAAATCAAATACTCAGTTAGAGGATCTGTACAGACTTTTTCAAAACATGGCAGGATCTAATCAGTAATATTTTAAAATAAGTTTATAAAGCACAGAGAATTTATTAATTTAGGTATTTTACAAGCCTTAAATTTTACACCGTTTGGTTTGCTCTCTCTCTCAAGGGTGGGGATCGATCTGTTCTTAACATAATTATTTTTTTTTTGTAAAAACTTGATTGCTATGTATTGATTGTAATAAAATTAATAAATAAATATTCAAAAAAAAAAAAAATTTTACCATGTTTAACAAACTCATGTTAGTAGCAAAAATGTTGACATGAGGAAAGATATGTCTAGTGGCCACTGCTGTACTAGTGTACACATCCTTCACATTATATGTTTTCAAATAGTCACCATTGTATGTTGCAATTGGGACAGCAGAATCATATTTTGATGTGCACTTTTCTTGTCATAGTTTTTCTTTTGCTTGGGCATTAGCGGGTAGAGTAACAGTGCCTGAGCCACACAACTAATGCTGCCCATTGTAATTGTAGGCTATCAAAGCTCAAGTCTTGTGACTTCCACATTTCCCCTTACACGAACCCTGACAATTGCTATATTGTGCACAGTGCTTAGGGGTCTATCATTTTTCCTGTTCTTATACTTGCAATCATTTTGTCTTTTTGCCACACTGAAACTACACATGACCAAATTCACCACGCATATCATGGCGGTTATGCATCAATTCCATATGCATCAGTTTCAATATCTGTGAGAACGTCTGATGACCAATTCACATTTTCATCACTCATGCTTGATTCAACTAATGGGTCAGTTTCAGTTTGTTCTAAAAACCAAATTTACAGCTTTTCGTTTACATGCCATTGTGTGTTTTTGTTTAAAGTTCTGCCCTACTTACAAGTGTTGATGAGTTACTATAGAGTGTGAAAATTCATAGAAATAGCCGTGATGTTTTTGCAGCATAATGTTATTTTATCCTCTAGATGGTAGCAGTATACGTCCCAAGTATTATTTGGACTTAATGCTGTATAACAATTTAACACTCGGGGCTAATCGTTTTTACATAGCATTCTGAGCCCAAGGATAAAGCCAAGGTGGTTCAGTTTGTCGGTGGCATGGTGATGCAGTAGTTAAGCATTGTCACCTCATGTTTACAATATTCTGGGTTTGATGTCTGGCTATTACAGGAGTTGGCATGTTTCCCCACTGCTGTATGTTGTTTTCTCTTCATTTACCAGTTTTCATCCCACATTTTAAGACATTAGGTTATTTGGTGATTTTGAATTAGCCCAGTGTTGGTTTTTATGTAAGTGGACCCTACAATGGACTGGAATCCTGGGTTCTGCCTTGAAAACAGTGCTTCCAGGATAGGATCGGGTCCCATGTGAGTTGGGTTAAATGGTTTTGAAAATTCTACACAATGTTGTATAAAAAGTCTTTGTAAATGCACATGTTTATTTTTTGTGTTTAATAATTCACTAAACATACAGTAGTAATGGTACATGAAATTTTAAATTGAAATAAAAAAAAAATCAGTGGTATAGCATAGTTTTCTAAGTGCAGATGATAATACTATCAGTATCTTAGAACAAGATTTTGCTACATTTTCTTACCCTTTAATTGCAACCTGATCACTCAGAAATGCCATTAGCACTTATTTCCCATGCCCATCTTAACAAGAGCTCCAATTATTTACAGAAATAACAATTTCACTGAATTAAATTTACTAATATTTTTCTTTGTTTTAACGAATATGTGCATTTTAGTGTTTACATAATGGAACAGAACACAAT
The DNA here is from genome assembly GCF_016835505.1 of Polypterus senegalus. Classification (NCBI taxonomy): domain Eukaryota; kingdom Metazoa; phylum Chordata; class Cladistia; order Polypteriformes; family Polypteridae; genus Polypterus; species Polypterus senegalus. The sequence goes on from NC_053161.1 coordinate 107,624,624, forward strand.
CGTAAGCTCTCACATCACATCAGCTCTCTTTATTCCTCCACAGTTCTTATCACCCTTCTATACCTGCTTTCACAATAGAACCTCCCCCAAACATTGTTTCTTGCAGTACTATCTCTCTTCCAGGTCCATTTCCTCTTCCGTTTATGTGACTTTCTTCCAGCTCATCTATTCTTTCAGTTTAATAAGTATAAGTAGTTTAATACAGTATTTTATAACAGGATGGTGGAGACACTACTAAAGGCATTGCACTACTATGTAATTTTGTCCAGCTAGTGTCTTAATCTGTCACTATTTCTTATCCACCTTCCTCAGGTCAGTAATAGACAGAGGATGAAAACACTTGGCTCTATAAAGGACATGGGGGCTCCTTTAGACATTACTGCATCGGATAAAGCCTGTTAACACATATTCACATTGAAATTTCTCTTGGAATTGTAGCCTGTTGGAAGGCTTGTGGGAACAGTGGGATTCTTCTGTGTGCAAAACCTCTGACACTCTGTAAAACACACTATGTTTGGGATTCGGTAAATAGGTAAAATCTCTAGCTGTCAATCATAGACAGAGTACCCATGAGACAGGCAGCTTATTAAAAATGAATGCAGGAAAAGATTATCTGTCTTTAGAATATGTTACTTCATACCAATGAAGTCAAATATGTATAACAGCTTCAAACATACTTCTTCGAGTTTAGGTTCTTCATTTTCCAGGGACTATCCTGGCTTATTTGGACACAATACAGGAGCAAACCCTGGAAGGGGAAGCACTCTATCTTGGAGTTGATACTCTGACACACTCATACACACACACACAAACTGTCTCACACAAAACCAATAAAGAATAATTAAATTATCTAACATGAAAATCTTTGGGAGAAAATCACGAGTATCAGGAGATGAGCCAACACACACATGGGGAGAACTCCAAACAGACAATGAGCAAGTGTGAGTGTCCTGACCAAGGATTTGATTTTAGCCTGGAAGATGAAATAAGGTTAAAAAGCAAATGAAAATCAAAACCAGGAAGTCAGTAAAACCAAAAAAACTAAGCCAAAACCCTAAGCCTGAAACATAGTAGAGAAAACTAAGCAAATTATCTAAACTGGGAATTCTAAGGCAAAGAAACACACACACAAAGTATTTAGTAGAGTCTGCAATCTCAGATGATCACAAAGTGCATGATCATAACCTTTATGAGGTCAACTTGAGTACATCAAAGGTTGTGACCTCTGCTCATTCCTTGGTGGCGACCAACCTAGCAACAGTATACAAAGAATCTTTAAAAATGGCGGAGGCCATGAAAAAAAAATCAAAAAACTTGTAAATACTTTGGATCCAAAATAAACAACTTGAAAACAAAAAAATGAATGTTAGAAATTGAATTGCAACCCCAAAAACCTATAATAAATAATATTTATGAATAATAAATTATAATAATTATGTAAAATGTTCACAATAATTAGATAAAATATGAAGATGAATCCAAATCATTAAAATGTGTGTGTTGTGAGAAGAAATACTATTAATTTTCGAGTCCAAAATTTTCCCTTAATTATCTTCCATCTGTGCTCATGTATTCTTCTTGAACAACTTATTTTACAAGAACAGCTAAACTCTACTAGCTGCTTTTATAATTTTAAGCATTTCTATTGTCCTGTCACATTTTAACGTCTATTTGCTTGAATTGAAAAGTTCATCTCCTTCATTATTTCTTCATAGCTCAATCTCAATAATCCTGGAATATGCTCTTCTAGCACTTTTCTGGACTTTAATTTGTGTTGATATTTCCTTTTTCTAATATGGAATTGAAAACTGGTACACAGTATTCCAGATGAGGCTCCGTTAGCATTTTAAGTAGTTTCAGGATTACCACCCATGGAGTAGCCTCAATACATGCAAACCCAGCACCCTATTGTATTCTTAGTCTGTAGAGAGTAAGGATTCCACTAGAAATGCCAAGACTTCCTACTAAATTGTACATTCAAGTTTCTGAGCGCATTAGTAATGATGAGAAAGTAAGACTGCATGATCAATGATAACTGCTGGAGCTGTTGGTATACCCAAAAGAATTTGTTGTTTAAGTTGTTCCGACTTTGCCTGGCCTTGCATTTTTCCTGTTCCTTCAAATGTATCCTTTTTGTAATCTGCACAGATTATCCATGCCTATATCAATTCTGTTACATTTACAGAATTGTAAAAAGAGAGAAAAAAAATACTAAAATAACTGGTTGGTAAAACACTGAGTAGCACTTTTTGGGAAAATTTGGACCAAAAATTGTTTATTTGGTTGTGTCAGTAAAATATTTTTCATCATGAAGTGTGTCATGACAGTCCTTGTGGTGTGGTGGGTCAAAAATATCTCTTGTGCCAGAAGTATTATTTAAATGTATTATTTACGGTGTTATGAAACTACAACTTTAGAGGTTCTTCAGATAAACATCATGAGTGAGATACTGAATATAGAGCAATATCAAAAATGTAACAGCACCAACAGCACAAGGCAAGGAGACAGAAACATATTACTATAAAAAAGAATGAAAAATACATACAAGTTAAACGCAAAGGTTAAAAAATACATAAATACTACTTAAGAGTCTTGTTCGATATATGTTAATGTAAAAGCACAGGTTCCTAATTCCAGGTGTAAATGATCTAAAAATTGCTCAAGTGATCGATTTCACTTTCAGGTAAGAGATTCATAATACTCTGTGCAAATGATGTTAAGTAAATGGGTTATGGTATCAAACAATAAAAAATGAAGTGTTATGTTATTTAAATATATGTATTGAATAATTAATTATTTATTTTTGCAGTACGGCAGAGTGAAGTCTGACTGGACTGAAACAGTGTAGTAAAGATGAAGATGAAGAGTCCTCTTCAAGAAATGAGAGATCTATCCGCTTAATAGATATCACAAGACAAGTCAGTAGCTTTAAGCACTTAGGTGTTTGTGGTGCTTTCCAGAAACAGTACATAGAAATATGTAGTTTTATTGATGTGTAATTTTTAATCTTCAAAATGAGTACAATCTGTTTTTTCCTCACAATAATAGTGACAATTTGTGTGGGTGCAGTTACTGTGTTGTGAAGGCCATATGCAATTATTTAATATCTTAAGCTATTCATTGGGAAAAATGTATTTTAAGACTAGGCTGAGCACACATATTCAACAAGAGAACTGTAACCTTTCAAGAATAGTTTGGTTTTTCATAATTTTAATGAATTCTATCTTGTAGATATAACCTTGTCTAACACATTATCTTCAATACATAATATGTTTTAAGAAGTATTTTTCCTCAAGTGATACATATATATTATTAAATGGTTGCACAAATGTGTCTTTTGATAATTATTATTGGAGATACAGCCACATTTTAATTAACCTTTAAATAAGACATAATGACTAAAAATTGTGATGTGAAAAATTACTATATAGCTAAGAAATGACTTCTTATACTGTCACAAAATTTACATTATGGTTATTTGCACCTTTTTAATAATAAATTACACTGTTAAAAATCCAACAAATTTCATAGCAATATGCTGTATAGGCATGAGTAGAAATGTTTAACATTTTTTTAAACACGTAACCTTACTAAAAATGCTTTTATTTCCATCAAAAACAATTAACAGGAGCACATTTCCAAACCACACACAGTTAATTTTTGGTGATAGTGAGCATCTTTACTTTACTTTTAATAGTTTGTTCCTGACCAGGATCATGATCAGAACATGCTGAGCTGGTGCATCCTGAGATGTGCCTCTTCTGCCAGAGGGAGTTGCCTGGCTGTGTGTGCCCAGTGGCTGAAATCATTTCATTTGTGTTCTCTAAATTTGGAGATCAAATGGTTTTCCTGAGAGGTTCTATTTCAGCAACCCCCTATAAGGCTATTTGTTTTTGGTCATGATTCAGAGATTGTGACCATATGTGACAACGGCATTGACCGATTAAGTAAAAGCTTTGCTTCACCTCCTCCTTCTAACATATCCTTGAAAGTCCTTGTCCATTCTTGCAATCACCTTTGTCTTTCTCATAATAAAAACCTGAAAGCACTTGAAGTCATTCACTTGAGGCACTTGCTGATAATTAAGAGGAGGATATAATCTTTTGTATTGCAAAAATGAATATTCTCTGAACCTTAGCTGTGTCTTCATATCAAGTCCACGAAAAGCACAAACTGGAAAGGAGAGAAGATGCACCTTTGGTGAAGTCCCATACTGACACTGAACAGACATGATTTTGTAGCTCTTGCTTTGCACATATATAAACCTGAATTAGATTTTTGTTTTTCCAATATTCATATGTTAGACACTGTTTATTTTACCACTAAAATTCCAAAACACACCTCACAAAACAAAATGCTCATTTCTTTTTAATTTTCTAAAGCAGAAAAAAAAAAATGCTTATCTATTAAAATTAAGCAAATACTTCTAACAAACAATATACTTTCACTTCACTTGCTGTGAAATGTGAACACAACATTACACATTACTGTCCATTTGCTAGCTATGCTTACTAGTACTAGATATACTATACTGCTATCAATCCATCCATTATCCAACCTGCTATATCGCAACTACAGGGTCATGGGGGACTGCTGGAGCCAATCCCAGCCAACACAGGGTGCAAGGCAGCGAACAAATCCTGGGCAGGGTGCCAGCCCACCGCAGATACTATACTACTAGTACTATATCATTTTGTAAATTGTGGCATAGTAGTTAGTGATGTTGCCTCATAACTCGAGAGTCTTGGGTTCAAACCCCAGCCCATGTGAACTCTGAATGTCCCTCTTATCCATAATGTCTAATGGTTCTCTAGTTACCTCTCACGTCATGTCTAGTTAATTGACATCTCTTTATTACTCCTGTGATACTGAGTGTGCATGCAGGCTTTCATACTGCTTTCAGTGAACTTAGCGTCCTCTTGTCTTCTTAGACATACGCTAAGTTCAGCTCCTTTAGTTTTTCTTCATAGCTCGATCTCCATAGTCTTGGAATATGTTCTACTAGCACTTTTCTGGACTTTCACTTGTGCTGTTATGTCCTTTTTCTAATGTGGAATTGAAAACTGCACACAGTATTCCAGATGAGGCTCTGTAAGCATTTTATGTAGTTCGAGTTACTTTCCATGGTGTAGCTTTAATTCATGCAACCCAGAATTCTGTTTTCTTCTTAGTCATATGCTGTCTGTCTGCAGACAGTAACGATTCCATTAGAACTGCCAAGACTTTCTAATAAAATGTACAATCAAGATTCCGATTCCATGAGTAATGATGAGTAAGTAAGAGTGCAATATCAGTGATAACTGTAGGAGCTGTCGGTGTCCCAAAAAGAGTTTGTTGTTTGATGTTGTTGTGACTCTTCCTGGCCTTGCATTTTTACTGTTCCTTCAAATGTTTTTTTTTTTTTTGTAATCTGCACTGTTAATCCATACCATGTCAATTCTGTTACATTTACTGTAAACTAAAAAGAAAAAAAAAAAAGAAATAATCCTTGTTTTTCCTGGTGGTAGGATCTGACTTAGTGTGATTGGGATAATTCAGTTTTGAAAATATATACAGTAAATAGATTAAGAAACTTTGAATTAAACTTCAATTTTCTGCTGCTTTAAATAGAAATTTTGAGTTCCAGTTAAAGCAGCTACAGTCACATAAACCATATTGCCTCAGATTCAGACTGTTGATATTTGTCATTTTAATATTTTTTCCTTTTAAAACAAATGTAATTTCCAGGAAAATTCTGTCAGTCTTCTATTCTGTCTCTCTATTTATCCAATTAACATATAATATAATTTTTTATATTTTCATTAAACTGAGCAGGTAGTTAGACAGTGTACACAAGTCTTACAATCACTCTTCCTCCTTTTAGGTAAAATTGAGCATGGCCGTTTATTTAAACCAATTCTATTTTTTTTAATCATTATCAGATTAGAACATGTTTTGAAGACAGGTGCATTCCTCTTTTGTCAAAATATCATATTTCATAATTTAATTAACAACATTTATGACACTAAAGCAAAACGGTTTTAGAGAAACAGTCTGTAAAAATGGTAATAATATTACTAGTGACAGTTTCAGCTTTCATATTTTGCTCAAATTCATTTTAGTTTTCAAGCTAATGCCAAAGTACCGTAAAATATTTCTATTGTTTATGATAATTATATTTGTATATTTTAACATTAATGTAAAAATTGATATTTCAAAATAATGAAATAAAAGAGAGTAAAATCATCAATATAATCATTATAGACTTGTATAGATACTGCAAACATACACTGTGTGTTTCACATAAAAACACACATGGGGTATACAGTAGAGTTATGGTTAGAAGAGTTGATAATAAGGAGAAGGTACATTTTTGAAATAAATCTTGATTTTGAGCTTATAGAGTTTTTATCAAAAACTGACAATTTTGGTGATTGCCCTTCTACATTGCCTTTATGGTAAAGTTCACCTACAGTATCAGTACAGTGCAATGGCAGTATCTACTGTATACAGCTGTGCTCCCAGATTTTTAAATATTAAAATCCACTACCTTGACAACATTTGGAAGCAGCAGTTTTACAGCCTATACAGTATCAATATGAATGTCATTCTTATTAAACCAAGAAAAAAAACTGGTTATTAGTTAAATGTTTAAAAGAACTGCAAAGTTTATAAACACAAAAATGCAGAGTTTTGAAAAATCTTATCATTAAGAAAGAATTTATTCAGATAGAAAAACTCTGTCATACAATAAAGGTTGCATATGGCCAGTTTGTATTGTTTTACAAATGTAATACTCTTAGCAATAAGTTTTAACATTGTCTTGCATACTTGATGAAATATGTACTGTCCTTATATATTTTATATTCTTATAATAGTAGAGGTTGCCTTTGTGCATTATTTTTATTTCAGAGAAATTTAATTTGCATAAGGTTTTATATGAGAAATGGTAAATTTATTTAAGGTTTGAAAATGTCAGTTAATTATAAAAGAAAGAAAGTTAATTATTAACTATAATGTGAAATAAAAGACACTAGATAATGCTGATTATCATCTGCACGCTATAGGTTATAAATATAGAAATTAAAACATTCAGGTAAAAAAAAAAAAAAAAACTAACAAAACTCTGAATGAATCAAATTTTACAACAAGAAGTGTGGTACCTGTGCAATGAGCACTGTAAATGGTATTTTTTACCATCTTTTTAGTGGGCATGCAATAGTCAAACTCTGGTGGTCAAACTCTGCCCTTGAGAATTGTAGATTTGTATCCAGTCCCTTCTGATTATCAATAACATATATTCCTTTTGGCAAACTCCTAGATTAGTTGGACTGCTTGGTTAATGAAATATTTTGCTTTCATCTTCTAACATGTATTATATTTTTATGTTGAGATCACTTAACTGTTTTTCACTTGTATAGTTTTTTTTCCTACAAGGAGCCTGTAAGGCATCAAATTTGTCTATTATGTTAGCCATTTGGAAACCAATCAATGTTTATTTTTAATTATATTATTCCAAGGTACTGCCTGGAGCTAACAAGAGCAAGATTACAATCCACTATTAAATATAACTGTTGAACACAACATACAAAAAGTTTTGAGATGGACAAAACTGAGATAAGCAAACACTGCCCTGTGATCTTAAATACAATACAAACCTGTCCTATTAATTTGTGTAAAAGCAAAAGTTATTGTGATCCTTTGTGATATTGGAAAAGGTAAACAGAAAATCCAGACAGACTCCCAAGGTTCCATCACAGGCTCAAGGTATCTCCTATTTGTCAGAATGGTTGCGGGCTTCAGCCACTCCTGCGCTTTAACGCAGAGTTTGACCAGTTTTCTGCTTAATAGTTTAATTATTGCATATTATATCTTTATATATATATATATATATATATATATACAGTGATACCTTGGTATACGTCCTTAATCCGTTTCCAGATCCTTGGACTTATACCAAACAAATTTTTCCCATAAGAAATAATGGGAAAATAATTAATTCGTTCCCATGAAAAAAAAAAATCCTATTGTTATTGCCATATTATACATTGATGGGGTTGTATAAAATAATTTAAATACTGCTTAATACTAAAATACATAAATACAAAAGCAATTAGATGAAATAAATGAAAATGACTTGTCCGATAACAATGAGTTTAATTTTACTGCACAACAAAGGAGAGCGTTACAGCTCTTCCAAAGGAGCCACTTCAGGCGATTGTGTAGCACTGCCGTTGTTCTTCTTCTGGCAGTCTTCAATCCAAATCCCTAAAGCAGATTCCATCCAGACTACTGCCTTATTACATCCACTTACAACTTGTTTTGCACCCTGGTTAAAAGGACACTGCGGCCGTAGATCTTATATTCCTTTCCTACTTTTTAAATAAAAGAATCGTAGCCTTCAACAAATCCAAAACGTTTACCTTTTTGGCAATCGTTAACATCTTCCGTTTGCGCTTGGGCACGGCCCCTGAAACAGTAGCAGACCGTTTTGGAGCCATAATGAAGGGCTTGACTATGCACAAAGATAAACACAAAAGAGCACAACTCTTTACACAGCGAAACACGCTGATGCTGAATGAGCGAGACGAGACATCCTGGTTAACACTGCATTCAGCAAGCAGGAACTTAACTGCGTGCTCTGATTGGTTAGATTCTCAGTCAGGAGAACTTAACTGCGTGCTCTGATTGGTTAGCTTCTCAGTCATCTGCCAATAGCATCCCTTGTATGAAATCAACTGGGCAAACCAACTGAGGAAGCATGTACAGGAAGTAAAAAGACAAATTGTCTGCAGAACCCGCGAAGCAGCAAAAAATCTGCGTTATATATTTAGTTATGCTTTCATGTAAAATCCACGATAGAGTGAAGCTGCGAAAGTCGAAGCGCGATATAGCGAGGGATTACTGTACAGGTTAAAACTTGGCCCTTTTTTTTTGAAGGCGCGCGTCCGGTATACCACACGTGTTGTTCTAGTACACGAGTCGTATTCCAAACAAAGGTCGTATACCAAGCAAAATATTTCACCTCTAAACAGGACATATACCAAGTTGGACTTATTCCAAAGCAGACGTATACCGAGGTACCACTGTATATGTGAACACAAAAAGCACAACAGAATAAGATGCTCTAAAGCATTTGCTTATTGAAATAAATTAAACAAAGCTGAGTTTGCCACAAAAAAGAAGCACATAGTGTAAGAATGAGATGGAATAAAGAATTTGCTTATTAAATATTTTTATATCAATGATGTATACATTTAAAGTTAAGGAAAACATATTTATTTTTCATTTCAGACCTATTTTTTTAGTGCGCTTCCCACTAATTTAGTAAAATTTTTACCTCTCATATGTTTAGGAAATCAGTGACTGTACAGAAATATCTGCATTATGAAAAACTCTAAATTTCATTTGAATGCGGAAGGTTAATGCAATTTGTGAAATTGACTTGAAGACTGTTAATAATTTACCATTATCTGTGATAATGTTTTTAATTCTTTTACTTAATTTTAATTTGATGAGTGTTCTATTATTACTAAATGTATTTTAAAGTGATTTATTCTTTATGGTGTACAATGTTGTAAAATAATATAATAAACATATGAAAGTATTGCAAAAAACAAATTAATACATTTTTGTTCTCCTTTATTGTATAACATAACATTTTCAAATCTGCTCAGTCCAATTCAGGTGTTGTTGATTTGAACACACTGCTATGTTCTTGTCTCATATGAACTGAAAACCAACTTGCTTTAGCTGTATCATTTATTTCTGGAGCATCACTAACAGCATTAATTAAGAACTGTAAGCATTATTTCATTACCAACCAACAGCACTGTTAGTGAGCTACACAAAATATACAGTTGTGATAACCTCAATAGCCAAAGGCAGTTGTATTATTCTACCTTATAGTAGCCACATTTCACTCCAGTCTCCTTTACGAGAAATGGCACTGCCATGTTAAAAGATGATAATAAAAACTTTATACATCAGACATTAACAGTTAACCATCTTATGGTTGAGTATCTGGCTACTTTCTTCTGTCTTGATCTACATTTTGATGGTGTTCTTGGAGAAGCAGCAACACAGCCTAAGAATTTATACATTACCCTATCAATAAGGGAATTTTTCACTGATTATTGTTAACCTCATTAATGTTACACCTTAAATATTTTTCAAGGTCCTGATTTACAATGTTTACACCAGAAAAATATCGAGAGGTTATAATAATTTTCATACAGTTAAGTCCATGCAACTGTCAGGCCTAGCTGCTACAAATCAATTGCTCCTTTCCATGTCTTGCATCATTGTCACAAAATTCCTTTCCTGCTTTTGTGACTAAGCCCATTGATTTACTGGGACACCTCCTTTCTTCCTTGGTTCCCATGCTTCAGACTTAGTTCCTTCATATTTTTCTGTGGCATCACAAAAACACTCCTGCCCTGTCCACAATTTACAGAGACTTCAGCATTCTAGGCAAGGGGGATCTGCTGCCAGAAAAAATATTTGTAAGCTAATTATACATTTTAATAAATTCATAAAATGTTGCAGAAATATACATAAGCATCACCAGCATTAATTATGAACCATCCTGTGCCCACACAAATCATGTGTTGTAGCCATCTGGCAGTGCCACTCTAAGGGTTGGGGCTAGCTGGAAGCTCAGCTGACGTCACCAAGGAAGTGCACTGTTTGCAGCAGCTCAGAGGCTGTTCTTGTGGTGTAGTGGAAGAGAATTTTTTCTTGCTCAAAGCATACTTCTGAGCATGTCTGTGTAACCCAACTGTTATTGGTTATGGCTAACAACAAACAACTTCACAAGTGAATGTCAGACTGGAAAATGTGTACGGGTTTATACCGTATAAACAGGTTCCATTCACCTTAGGTTTCCAGATTTTCCTGAAATATAATGCAAAAGAATCAGTGCCCTATGAAATGAACACAAAGTACAAAAGGACTCAGATTTTCTTGAGGTTCTGCATCTTTTAATACCCCAGCAGTGTGAGGCTCAAAGTAAGGAATAACTACTGACAGGTCACCAGTCCAACACAGAGCACATGAACAGACACATCTACACTTAAAGGTTTGCAAACTTCATTAATAATGAGCAATAACTATCAAAAAGTATTCAAAAAGTAGCAATGATTCATTTAGTTTTAACATTATGCATCATGATCTCAAATCAGGTATTATAATATTTAGGTTTATTTATATCAGGTATTATAATAGGTTTAGTTGCTTGCTTATTTGCCTTAACAACAAAATAATTCTTACTTATGCTGGCCATTAGTAAAGGAAACACAAAATACATATTTGAATATATATATATATATATATATATATATATATATGATGATTATTCTTCCAAAAGAGAACTCTGCGTAGTGATAGCAATAGGTGGTGGCCGAGAGACCTCCGCCAGTAAAGGAAACAGCAAAATACATATTCTGCTACTTGGGTCCCTGTCTATCTGTATTTTTATATGCAGATATGATGGTGCTCAGAACGGTGTTAGGTCCTATATACATCTTTAAATATATATAAACAATCCTGCCGCCTTCGCCAATTGTGATGATTATTCTTCTCCAAAAGAATGTTGCACAACACAAAACAAAGTTTTGGGGACCGTCCCCATATATTGTCGTCCAGACAAATAAAGAAAGAATAATTCAATGTCTCAAAAACAAAACAGTGAACAGTTTTCTCCAGTCAAAATGGCGACTTTATACAAAAAAGGATTATGGGACAAGAAATGGTTGGCAAGAAGTGACGTTGGAAACAGGAACTGGAAAAAACGTCATCATGATGGGACGGAAGTGAGGTGGATTGATGGAGCCGGAAGTGACGTCATCATGGTTGGCCGGAAGTGGCGTCGTCGCGGCCATTTTGGAATCCGGAAGTGGAGGAATTATTTTTCTTCAAGTTTTCTGTTGACCAAAAGAGATTCAGGTAAGTACCACGTGACAACCCTCTATCTCACAATGTTTCACTCACCTTTAGGCTCTTTGACTGCCTCCTAATCGCACATGTGTGACATGACCCCCCCCTCAGCCCAGACCCCTCGGGTCGGGCGACCTGCACCGAGAGGTCGTGGACACGAGAGAGAGCATCTGCGTTGGCCTGCAAGGAACCTTTACGATAAATGACACTGAAACGATAAGGCTGAAGATTCAAAAACCACCTAGTGATGCGAGGGTTAGACTCCCGATGAAGGGACATCCACTGTAAAGCAGCATGATCCGTCACCAGAGTAAACTCACACCCCAGCAGGTAGTACCTCAAAGACGTGACAGCCCATTTAATTGCCAAGGCTTCTCGCTCCACCGCAGCATACTTGGTCTCCCGGTCCAGCAGTTTCCGGCTCAGGTACATAACAGGGTATTCAGCACCATCAACGCACTGGCTCAGCATGGCACCCAAACCTGTGGCCGATGCGTCGGTCTGGAGGATGAAAGGAACAGAAAAATCAGGAGATCTTAAAACAGGTGCTGAAGTAAGGGCCAATTTTAAGTCACTGAATGCTTTCTCAACCGAAATATCCCATACCACTTTTAAAGGTGCTCGTTTCCTTGTTAAATTAGATAAGGGCGCAGCAACTTCTGAGAAATGCGGTACAAAACGACGATAGTAACCTGCCAATCCCAAAAATGCTTGTACCTGCCGCTTATTCATCGGACGGGGCCAATTCAAAATGGCATCAATTTTAGAACATTGTGGTTTAACAACACCCCCTCCTACTAGGTAGCCCAAATATTTGGCTTCTCTTAATCCAAAAAAACATTTCTTCGGATTAATTAAGACCAGCAGACGCTAGCTTGGAGAGTATTGTTTGAACCTGCCATACATGATCCTTCCACGTGCTGGAATAAATGACCACATCATCTAGGTAGGCAGCACTATATGAATTGTGGAGCCTTAGCAGTGTGTCTACCAGATGTTGGAAGGTAGCTGGTGCTCCGTGCAAGCCAAAAGGAAGGACCCTGTATTGCCAATGTCCACTGGGTGTACTAAAATCGTTTTTTTCTTTGGCGGAGTCCGCTAAGGGAATTTGCCAATACCCTTTCGTCATGTCAAGAGTAGTTAGGAATTGAGCGTTCCCGAACCGATCAAGTAAATCATCCACCCGCGGCATGGGATACGCATCAAATTTAGAGACCTGATTAAGTCGTCGAAAGTCATTACAAAATCTCCACGACCCATCAGGTTTAGAAACCAAGACAATTGGACTAGACCAAGGGCTATGACTCTCCTCAATAACCCCTAATTCTAGCATTCGTCTAATTTCCAACTCTACTTCCGCTTTCTTTGCCTCCGGGAGCCTATAAGGTCTCTCTCTGACAATCACTCCAGGGTTAGTAATAATATCAGCAGTAGCTCAGTCGGTAGAGCGGGTGGTCCAGCAATCGGAGGGTCGCAGGTTCGATCCTGGCTCCCGGCATGAGAATGCAGCTGTTATGTCCTTGGGCAAGACACTTAACCTACCTTGCCTGCTGGTGGTGGTTGGAAGGATTGGTGGCGCCAGTGTTCGGCAGCCTCACTTCTGTCAGTGTGCCCCAGGGCAGCTGTGGCTACATAGTAGCTTATCATCACCAGCGTGTGAATGGGTGAATGACTGTTGTGTTGTAAAGCGCCTAGGGGGGTTCTTGAACTCTAGTTAGGCGCTATATCAAATACAGGCCATTTACCATTTACCAATATCGTGAACAATCAACGCAGTACGTCCCAGTATCTCGTCCACAACTTTAGGGACAGACAAGATAGCCGTCTCGAGATCTTGTCGTTGTTTGAATGTCAAATCGGGGCCAAAATTAAGGTGGGCACATGACATAAAAAGAGAACGAGGCTGATTGGACAAGGGATCAGGTTCCCTGTCCTTCCATGGTTTCAGCAAATTAATATGATATACTCGTTCAGTTGGTCGCCGATTAGGTTGTTTAACCAAATAATTAACGAGACCTTTTCTTTCTTTAATTTCATAAGGGCCTTGCCAATGTGCTAACAACTTTGAATGAGAAGTTGGGATGAGTACCATCACACGATCACCCGGGACAAATTCCCGAATGGTGTTTCGGTTATAATAACGGGACTGCACTGCTTGTGCCTTTTCCAAATACGCTTTTAAAATAGGTCTGATTTTCTCTAGTCTATCGCGTAACTGCGCGATATATTCAAGAATATTTGAAGTTGGGAGGACCTCCTCTTCCCATCCTTCTTTTAACATATCCAAAAGCCCTCTGGGTTGTCTTCCATATAATAATTCAAAGGGAGAGAAACCAGTAGAGGTCTGAGGACTTCCGATAAGCAAACAAAGCGAGAGGAAGCAACTGATCCCAGTTTCTTCCATCCTCGTTAACTACCTTGCGTAACATCTGTTTCAAAGTTTGATTGAAACGCTCCACCAACCCGTCAGTTTGGGGATGATAGACAGACGTTTTCAGATGTTTTATTCGGAGTAATTTGGCTACTTCCCTGAATGTCTCCGAAGTGAAAGGAGTCCCTTGGTCCGTTAAAACCTCTTTGGGGATCCCAACACGAGTGAATATCCCTACTAATTCCCGTGCGATGTTTTTCGTATTAGCTGAGCGCAACGGAACAGCTTCCAGAAAGCGAGTGGCATAATCTACTAGCACCAAAATATATTTAAAGCCTTTTAACGAGGGTTCCAATGGTCCTACGAGATCGATACCGACTTGTTCAAAAGGGATATCAATAAGGGGAAGGGGAACGAGAGGAGCTCACCTCCTTCTAGGAATCTGGCGAAGTTGACACTCAGGAAAGGAAGCGCAAAATTGCCGGACCTCCTCGTTAATTCCCGGCCAATAGAATCAGAGCTTTATTTTCTCTAACATTTTTTCGGAGCCTAAGTGGGCTCCTAGAAGGTGAGCGTGTGCTAATTCACACACCTTTCGCCGAAAAGTGCTTGGAATTAACAACAAGGTTCGCACTTCTCCCTCGTGTTCTGCCACTCTATATAATAAAGTACAAAGAACGGCATCGGTGGCATGGGATCCAGGGTTGTATAACCCTCGGTTGATACTACTGCATTCCTAATATTTTTTAAGGAATCATCGTTCCATTGTTCCCTTTTAAAAGACGATGGTGTTAATAGAAATTGGGCAGTTAAATCTTGTATTGGGTCTTGTGCGACCTTAAGGGGTGTGGTTTCTGTCGCCACGTCTTCTACGTTAACTGCACTAGTTCCCGCAGAGGTCGATGGGACATCAATTTCTTCACGTTGGGTACCCGTATGGGTCCGTGCTACTGTGGGACATGGCGTGGAGGCAGTCGGAGCAGTATTCTCCATTACTAACCCTAAATGTTTCTTAGGTACAGTTACGTCATTACCGCTGGTAATTTTATTCCAGTCTCTACCCAATATAACTGGAAAAGGGGGATCCGGTAATACAGCCATGGCCATGCTCGTTAGGTGATGATTCACCGATATCACACATCTGGCCGTTTTATAATACGGATATCCCCATGAATACATTTTAGACTAGTTTTTATCCTAGTCCACTGTTGCGGTAAAACGAAACGGGTGGCAACATTGGAAATGTTACTCCCGGAATCAAACATTGCTCTTACCTTTCTGCCATTTATAATAACTACACCTGTATATGGAAGAGATAAAGGATTAGTCACAGTGGCACAATACCTTTCTCCCCTAACTAATGAGCAATCCATGGGCTCGAAGGTACAGTTGGGGGACAGATGTCCAATCTCCCCACACTTGAAACAGCGGGGAAGACTAGCACCTCTGTCCCGTTTACGGACGGCAGGCTCGGGAGCTTGTCGGGTGTGCTCAGGAGCTGCCCCACGTGCCTGTTGGGTTCGGCGTGAGAACCGTTTTGATTTCCCTGATTTGCAAGCCGCCCAGTGGCGCTCTGTGATTTGGATTAAGGTGTCCATGTCATCGAAATTATGTTTCCGTACTTGCTTGGCGATATGGTCAGGGAGGGCATGCACAAAAGTTTCACACGCTAGCAGCTCGGCCATTTTGTGCGAATTATTAATGTCGGGCCGTAACCAGCGACATACTTTTCCCCAGGCTTCAAAGCCCTGGGTTTTTATCGGTCTCTCGGGATCGAACTGCCACTCCCTCCATTCTCTCGCCTGCTGTTCCGGAGATACGCCGTAGCGCTTGAACACCTCCTTTTTTAAAGCATCATAATCAGCTGCCTGCTCCTCAGTTAGATCATAATAGGCTCTCTGCGCCGTTCCCTTCAGGTAGGGAGCCAGTAGGTACGCCCATTCCGACCTCGACCATGCGTTCCGCTTAGCGGTACACTCAAAGATCAAAAAGTATGTTTCGATGTCATCCGACTCTGTTAACGTAGTGATAGCAATAGGTGGTGGCCGAGAGACCTCCGTCAGTACACCTGCAGCAGCAGCAGCAGCAGCACCAGCACGAGCGTTGGCTTCTGCTACTTGGGTCCCTGTCTCGCCCATCTGTATTTTTAGGGTTTGCAGATCGCCCATGATGGTGCTCAGAACGGTGTTAAGGTCCTGTTCCTCCGACATCTTTAAACAGACGAAAAACAATCCTGCCGGCTACGCCAATTGTGATGATTATTCTTCTCCAAAAGAATGTTGCACAACACAAAACAAAGTTTTGGGGACTGTCCCCATATATTGTCGTCCAGACAAATAAAGAAAGAATGATTCAATGTCTCAAAAACAAAACAGTGAACAGTTTTCTTCAGTCAAAATGGCGACTTTATACAGAAAAGGATTATGGGACAGGAAATGGTTGGCAAGAAGTGACGTTGGAAACAGGAACCGGAAACAATGTCATCATGATGGGATGGAAGTGAGGTGGATTGATGGAGCCAGAAGTGACATTATCGCGGCCATTTTGGAATCCGGAAGTGGAGGAATCTTTTTTCTTCAAGTTTTCTGTTGACCAAAAGAGATTCAGGTAAGTACCACATGACAACCCTCTACCCTCTCGCGATGTTTCACTCACCTTTAGGCTTTTTGACTGCCTCCTAATCGCACATGTGTGACAATATATATATATATAGTCACAAACTTGACCAAAAGACACAAAAAGGTTTGGGGCAGCCACCCGTATATTGTTTTTTGGCTGCAAATCAGATGAAAAAACAGTATTGCAGGTTAGAGTCCACAATAGTAATGATTTGTTGGCACAAAGATGGGGCTTTAAAGGAGAGCAGAGGAAGTGGCGTCATCATTGTGGCTGGAACCGGAAGTGATGTCATCAGTAAGGCTGAAACTTGAAGTGCTGTTATTGAGGTGGGAGTCAGAAGTGACTTCCCTCTAGGCCAGGTGGAATTTCCCGTAACTGGTCTTCAGAGAAGTGAGAAAAAGAATTAGTGCACGCTGCCACTCTCTGGTCTGGCATGGAATTACTCTCAATCAGGTCCTTTGGCTGCCTCCCATGCACATGCGTGTGACAATACATATATATATATATATATATATATACTGTATATATATATATATTTATATACACTGCACACCAGAGGGTTGCCCTCTAGGCTCACCTAAGGTATGTGGTATCACCTCAGGATGAGAGAGGTTTATGTTATTTACAGTCTTGTCTCCTTTCTGTCTCACATCCTCCAGAAATTGCCCCTTGAGGGCAACAAAGCCAAAGAAGGCCGTGCCCATTCTAGTCCAGTCAGCATTAAAGGGAGATGTTCCCAGGAGGTGACAACTCATTTAGGACCTGACTGCCGTAAAAATCACAAAGGATAGAGAAAGAGAAAGTGTGTCCTTTAAAGAGCACTGTTTCAAGGGAGAGTGTCATCAAGTGTGTGTTTTATTTAAAGTTTTCTTCTTTGTTGGACCCTCGCTGCTAAGTCTGGCCTGGTGCATAATTGTGCATAACAGTGCTATGCAGACATCATAGACATCACCAAGTTCTGAGGAAATGATCGTACCTTCATTCCGAAGCTACTGTAATGTCATAATAATTAATCCATCTGCTTAAGAGGCCATAATAAGAATCATACTTCATATGATAATGTCATGGAAAACATTGCAGCAAGGAAGTCCAGGAAGGTAAAAGATTCCATAGAAGTTATCATTTTCTTGTCAGTTCTTACGTTTTGTTAATTGTCTGCTGTGAATGCTCTGCAATTGTTGTGTTAAGTTTAAATGATATACATAGCTCCAGAGGTAATAGTGTTTTTTAATTTACTCTTACATTAATATATTTTTAAGAGTGCATTTACCTGAAAGCACCTGTTAAAGAAATTTGATATTGTTAATAATTACCTTGTGTGAACTTTGCACGTGTTTAGTTTACCATTATGGTGGTCAGCTCCATTGTATTAAATGAAGGCATCTGTGTTTTTTTATGTATTTACATCTATTGTTTTTGCATTTATTTTGGCAAAGTATTTTTTGGTGGGTGAGATGTGGCAGGGTGTACCTTGCCTAGGGCTGCACATGGGCTTTGAATGGTACTGGTTGCAGGATGTTAGAACTTACTATGAGATCACTGGGCATAAGGCTGGACAAACTCTGAACAGGGTGCCTCTCTGCTCCTGGCATATTAAAAACACCTGTGTATTTTTTGCAAAATAAGGAGTCACCGATTAGCCTGCAGCTAAAAACATTTTTTTTTCTTTTATGATTAATTCTTTATTTAGAAGGTATAGTAAAGACCTCTATAACCCAGCTACAGGGGATGCACAAGCCAGTGTGTTTCCTCATGCTTGTCCGAAGCCCGCATAAATGGGGAGGGTTAGGTTAGGATGGGCATCAGGTGTAAGATTTTACCAGATCAACATGCAGACAACAATAAAGATTTCCATATTGGATTAGTTGAGTCCCGGATTAACAACGGCTGCCATCAATACTGTTTGCCAACAAGGTGCTGGCAGAAATTGGGCTAATGTTGGCCTAAGAAGGAGAAGAAGAGGGGGGAGACATGTCCGGAGGAAAAAGTAGAGGAGGAACGTAAAGAGTGTGGTATTAAGGGTAGGAATGTTGGCAGTATGACTGGGAAGGGGAGAGAGTTAGCCGATATGATGGAGAGAAAGAAGGTTGATATATTTTGTGTGCAAGTGACGAAATGGAAGGGGAATAAGGCCAGGAGGATTCAAATTGCTCTTTCATGGTTTGGATGAGAGGAAAAATGGGGTAGGGGTTATTCTGAAGGAAAAGTATTTCAAGAGTGATTTGGAAGTGAAAAGAGTGTCAGACAGAGTAATAATTTTGAAGCTGAAAATTGGAGATGTGATGATGAATGTTGTTAGTGTTTATGCCCCACAAGTTGGGTGTGCAATGGATGAGAAAGAAGATTTCTGGAGTGAGTTGGATGAAGTGATGGCCAGTGTCCCCAAAGGACAGAAAGTGGTGATTGGAGCAGATTTCAAATGACATACTGGTGAAGGAAACAGAGGAGACAAGGAGGTGATGGGTAGGTATGGTGTCAAGGAGAGGAATGAAGAAGGTCAGATGATACTGGACTTTGCAATGACCTACAAGAGTGGAGAAAGATGCACACAGGTAGATTACATCCTATGCAGAAGAATCAATCTGGAGGAGATGAAACACTGCAAAGTGGTGGCAGGGGAAAGTATAGTTAGACAGAATAGGATGATGGTCTGTAGGATGATGTGGGAGATCAAGAAGAGGAGGAGAGTGAGGGCAGAGGCAAGGATCAAATGGTGGAAGTTGAAAATGGAAGAGTGCAAGGTTGAGTTCAGGAGGGAGGTAAACCAAGCACTGCATGGCAGTGAAGAGTTGCCAGATAGTTGGGCAACTACAGCAGAATTGGTAACGGTGACACAAGAAGGGTGCTTGGCATGATATCTGGACAGAGGAAGGAAGAAAATGAAACCAGGTGGTGGAATGGGAAATTACAGGAGATTATACAGAGAAAGAGGATGGTTAAGAAGAAGTGGGATAGTCAGAGAGATGCAGAAAGAAGACAAGAGTACAAGGAGATAAGGTGCAAGGTGAAAAGAGAGGTGGCAAAGGCTAAAGAAATAGCATATGGTGAGTTGTATGAGAGGCTGGACACTAAGCAGGGAGAAAAGGACCTGTACCGATTGGCTAGACAGAGGGAACAAGCTGGGAAAGATGTGCAGCAGGTTTGGGTGATAAAGGATAAAAATGGAAACATACACACAAGCAAGGAGTGTGTGTTGAGCAGATGGAAATATTACTTTGACAGGCTGATGAATGAAGAGAATGAGAAAGAGAGAAGGTTGAATGATGTAGAGATAGATTAAATCAAGAAGTGCAACAGAAAAGCAAGGAGGAAGTAAGGACAGCTATGAAGAGGATGAAGAATGGAAAGGCCGTTGGTCCAAGATAGTGTAATCACAAAGCAAAGATGGTAAAGGAGTGTTGGGGCACCTGTGGGCAAAGCCCATATAACTGAACTTGAGAAAAACCAAAACATGATTAATAGCATTACAGAGAATGTCTTTTCAGATGGAAGCCTGGTTGTGACTGTTCACAGCACTTCTGGTTATGTTGGTTTCCGACAGGAAGAGGTGGGTCCAGGCAGATGAACAACGAAAGTGAAATTGCTGGTGGGAAAGCCATCGATCTTCTGGTCTGCAGAGGGAGGAAAATACTTCCATTAGGTCAGATTATCCCAACACACAAGGTGAGCTACCACAGCTATGTAGATGACACTCGATAATGCCAGATGACCTTGACAATCTTGGCTGTCTGCTCCTGTGTCTTACTTATATTTCCAAATGGATAAGCAGTAACTTTCTCAAACTAAATAAGGAAAAAACACAAATCTTTGTGATTGGCAAACAAGGATATAGCGGGGGCATTAGAAATAAACTTTATCCCTTATGTTTAAAATTCAAGGTGGAGGTAAGGGTAATCATTGACTCTGACCTACGCTTTAAATAGCATATTAACCAGATTACGAGAACTGCATTTTTTCACTTAAAGAATATAATAAAAATTAGATGTCTTATATCTTTGAAAGACACTGAAAAAAATTAATTTACACTTTTGTTTTTAGTTCAGTAAATTACTGCAACGCATTTACAGGACTAGCTAAGAAAGACATCAATCAATTACAATTAGTGCCGAATGCAGCAGCCAGAATCTTAACCAGAAAAAGAAAATTTGAGCACAACTCACCAATTTTGTCATCATTACACTGGTTACCTGTGTGACTCAGAATTGACTATAACATACTACTAATGGTTTATAAAGCCTTAAATCATCTTGCTCCATCCAGGATTTTTGGAATGCCTGTCCCCATACACATCCAAGTCGTAACCTTAGATCTTTGATTGAGTGTCTACTTATGATTCCAAGAGCTAAGCTTAAAAGAAGTGGTGAGGTGGCCTTTGGCTGTTATGCACCTAACATCTGGAATACTTTACTAATACAGGCTAATACTGTGGAACATTTAAAAAAATGCTAAAAACCCATAATTTTAATATGGCTCTTTCATAGCTACATTTCAGTTGTATTCCTAACTAGCAAAATACCCATGCTGTCGCAGCGGCGAACTACTGCCTTAAAATTTTTATTAAGAAGAAAATTAAACCTTTTTAAACTGAGGGAAAATATATCAATAATTATTTGTTAAGGATCTCTTTGTATACCACATTTTGAGTTCAGCCCTCTGGTTGTAATATGACCAAGATGTTTGCTGAGCTTACTCTTGAGCATGCAACGTACAGTTGACCATGTGAACAGTAATCTTGTTTCAAATCTCACAGCTTGGAGTTTCATGGTTTGTTTCACTTATGACAGTATTTGTAGGACTTGTGTTGAAGAGACATTCGGCATCTGTCAAGTGTTTTAAGTATACAACCGGTTTCATTGATAACTTCACTTTTGAGAGTTTAAACATTCATAAACATCAAAGTGTCCACTACTGAAATCGTCACCTGTCAATCTAAGATGTTTAAGAGGCATTGGCGGTTGTCGAAAGGTGTAAAATATTTGGCCATTTTGGTACACTTGAAAGCGACAACCAAACAATTCAGCGGCAGCCATCAACTCACATGCAGATGTATAGGTGAAGGGCTTAAGCATTTCACTCTTATAGTGCTCCTGTGTAGTATAATTATCTCCTGTACCGTCATCAGTCCACACCTTAAACCTGTCAGAGTCATTCAATACATAAGACACAATGTTCCTCTGGATATCAAGAGTGAGCCTGATATGGCCGTGCAATATGTAACAAAGAGAATGGAAAAGGCAGGTGCCATCTCTGGGCATGGAAACCAAAATAAAAGGATAAAGGAAATGGGTACCTGAACAATGTAAAGTAAGTCTAAAATACCTAAACAATAAATATAATCATAATAAATGAACAATAAAACAGCGGAGAAGCCGTGGATTAAATAAAAAGGCTGTAGTTATCAGCAGGGAGACGTGAATCCCGTGGCGAAGCAAGGAAGGGAATGTAGAGACGGACGGCTTTATATAGGCAGGCAGCCAACAATGTGGGAGGCGTTGGGATGGGGGACCCAACGCCGCCTCACACGGTGACCGAGCTGCAAGCTATGGATATATATATGTACATAAGTAGGATTCAGTTAGCTTTGGGAACCCGCGTACCAAATTTCTTGAAGATGGGCTCATAAATAAAAAGACAGATGAAAAGTTCAATATGGCGGCCGACAGTGGCGTCATACCATCGAAATAAGTACGTACATCGGTTTCGGTTAGCGCAGGGAAGCCACCTACCAAATTTCGTGAAGATGGGGCCATAAATAAGAAAGTTGTCGACCGTTATCGACCGTTATGACCGTTACATGTAGAATTTCAAAATGAAACCTGCTTAGCTTTTGTAAGTAAGCTGTAAGGAATAAGCCTGCCAAATTTCAGCCTTCTACCTACACGGGAAGTTGGAGAATTAGTGATGAGTGAGTGAGTGAGTGTGTGAGTCAGTGAGTGAGTGAGTCAGTGAGGGCTTTGCCTTTTATTAGTATAGATAGACTAAATAGGTACAGAGTTCTATTCTTCCGGGATCCACAATCTGCACTAATC
Source organism: Polypterus senegalus (assembly GCF_016835505.1). Taxonomy (NCBI): domain Eukaryota; kingdom Metazoa; phylum Chordata; class Cladistia; order Polypteriformes; family Polypteridae; genus Polypterus; species Polypterus senegalus. The sequence goes on from NC_053161.1 coordinate 107,647,559, forward strand.
TCCACCAATTTTCTGCTGTTTTTTTTTGGTTTTTATGTGGTGGCAATCTGTGCCACTACTACCTGATCAAGGCACCATGTAGAATCCTGAGATGACTGAATGAAGGCGGGTGTTTCATCTGTCCACAGGACCAACTTCATCCAGTCCTGTCATGTGAAGCATGAAAACAAAGTGGACTAATTTAGGAACATTTATGGTAGGTAGATTGCCCAGTTGGGCTGGGTGATCTTTTGGCCTTGGAACCCCTGCAGATTTTGTTTTTTTTTCTCCACCCTAACTGGAATCTTTCTTTTGTTTTTTCTGTCCTCTTGGTCATTTGACCTTACCTTGTTTTATTGTTAGTTATTCTTTAATATTATTGCCTTATCTTAATTATTTTTCTTTTCTTTTAACGTAAAGCACTTTGAGCTACATTGTTGCATGAAAATGTGCTACATAAATAAGTGTTAATCTGTCAAAGCCATTTTGTGTTCTGTTTGTTGGATGATCTTCACAATTTTGTGGAAGTCTTTCACGGCCACTGTCATATTATTTGTTATTGCTATATCAGGTGCTAGTCATGTGGCATGAAGGTCATATAGCACAATTAGAGAAGGGTTGGGCACAGCCCACAAAAAGGCCTCAATAAACTTTCAGAGGGATGGAAGAATGGAAATAAATATAAAAAATCTGCAAAATACTCAAATTAATAAAAATGATGTTACAACAGAGCTGTCAAAATTATAATTTTAAAGTGGATAGCTTCATCAATATTCAAAATACTGTAGCATCTTGGCCAGGGTGCAGCATGGTCATTGTGAAACACTTGGATCTGGTGTGAGAGGCAGAAAGCACCTGGAAAGTCATGTAAATTAGGGCAACATGCAAAAGACTTGACACTGTGGAGAAAAACAAAGGTTGAAATAAAAAGGAAGGGCTGGACTAGAGTGGACAGTTTCTTTTGGATGGGCAGTGGGTATGGTTATGAACATGTCAGCCAAGTTGAAATACAGTAGGATACAGTCCAGATGATATTTGTTTGAGAAAATAGCATTGATGTGACAAAAACTGATGTGAGCTTAAGAGTGGAGAGAGAATGGGGTGGTTGAGGCCTAACCTGGGGCCAACCTCCAGGCAGAAGACCTTAAGTGAGCTATCAAATTGATAAAAACAAAAAGTTCTGGATGGTATCTCAGTTCTAAGGCATATCCCCCTTCCCCAAGAACAAACCAAGTACTGGGTCACCATAATATGTTAAATGAAGCCTACTACGACTGTTAGTTTTCTTACATACCCTCTTTGACATTCCTTTCCTACATGCCAAAACTATAGTACTCATCTATAGTTAGAGTCGGTATGGGCTGCTTGTAATGACCGAACGAGAAAAAGTAAAAAGAACATGACAAGCTTCATTGTCACAAAGACCTCTAGTGTTTTAGCATGATGCCAAAGATGTGGTAGTCTCATGAAGGAAAATTTTGTGTGACTTCACACACCCTGCTGCAGTGCTCACTTTTTAAAGCTGCACAGAGTTCAGGACTGGCAGTTCTTTGACATCTTTTCTGGCAACTTAATTGTTATATATGGACAGAAAAGGCCTTTATATTTCCAGTGATGTTGAATGTGGCTACTACAAAATAAAGTAGTTTCTGCAATTAAGTAGTATAAAAATGTTTCCAAAAATTTACTTTTGAGTTTTTATTTTCAGAAATATGTAATAATTGTATGTCTAATTTAAAAAGCAATGATTAGGCAAATGCATAGTTTTGTTGTTGATAAAAATGTCTGCAGTAGCAAAATCTGAATATCTTTTATCTCTAAAAATGCAAACTCATTTTATATCATGATTAAGAAATTCAGGCACTAATAATAACTTATTTAATACAACTATACAGGCTGCTTATGAAATGGCTTCTTAGTTTAAAATACAAGCAGTATAACAGCACTCGCAGCATATATGATATTGTTAATAATTGTAAGCTCAAGAAGAAGTAACTTTGTCAAGACTACAGCAAAAATACAACTGAGGAAATAACATGTAGGAGGGACTTGGAATAATAGAAGTTGAGAACCCCTGATATTGCATGTTGAGATTTCAGGCCCCCCATATCTGCATCCAAGAATTTGGATTCATTTAAAAATACATTTTGTATAATTAGGGGCAAAATGTGGGAGGACCACTACTTTTCCTTTAACTTTGACTTTGGCTTCATGCTTTTGATTGTGATGATTGGTTCTGATGGCTTTTCTTGGTTCTCCGAGCCCTACTTGTGTTTTGACTGCTTCCGTCTTTTGAGACCTCCCACATCCTAGTCATTTTCTTCCTCCAGTCTGCTTTAGGCACTTTCACTCTAAAGCCAAGTATCCCTAACAAATATCATATTAGCCTTAAACTACATTTGTACACTGTTTGTAAACGCTAATGCACCCTCAAGGACAATTTTAGTAAAGAATGCGTTTTGACTCTAAACCCTCATTGTGGACTCGTATGTAATGTTTGTTGAGAACATTGATCTCAATAAACAGCACATGTCTGCCATATTCTAAATTCTGTCAGGTTACACTTAACTTACAACAGAATGTTTGACAAATTATATTCAGTATATTTACGTTGTTTCATTATTATCAAAGTCATTTCTATTAAATAAAAATATCAGTGTCCCAAAACATTGACATCAGTAGGATAGCCATTTTGACATCTCTGTAATTTAAGTTATAACCCAATAACTGTAATGTTTCAGAGCTGGAAGCATTTCCCAAGTGATTTGTTCATTTTCTTTTATTACTCATGAAAGCCTACTTTCTGCTGCCTTCTGTATTTGTCCTCATTGTTAAGATCACTGCTTTAGCAAAGATCACAGTGATCAATGCTTAAAAGCAACAGTCACAGCCGGTGAGTTCTAAGCGCTTTGCTTCTTTTGAAACTGCTAGACTGCTGTCTTCGAGATATTGTAGGGAGGTTAATATTTTCTTATTTTCTCCACATTTTTAACAATAATGATTCTTTAATGACACTTTATGGTTCTTTACCGGGTTGTGTGGTTCCTCATAGAGCTGTTGGTTGACGAAGCACCATTTTATTCTGGGAAGGGCTCTTTGCATATGATGTTGGTTCATTGTGCTTTGAAAAACTTCCTAATATGTAGAAAAAATACAGAAATATTATTTTGTGGAAGGTTACATAGAAGGATGCTAACAGATTAAGAAAACCTGGGCTTAGTCTGTGTTACTATACATATGCAGCAGGAGTCCTTTTAAAATCATAAGCCATTAGTATTTCATAAATCTCTTAACATCTGTGTTTTGTTTTACTGTTATGGATCTACATAAATAAAAGGTTCTTTCTGGATCATTCATGTGGATTGGTTTTTGGAAACCAAAAATGGTTCACCCTATGACATCACTCTGAAGAACCACTTTGGCACCTTTATTTTTAGAAGTGAGTGCACATGATTGACTTTTGCTTACATTGCATTTTGTTTTTAGATTAGTTTAGATTAGTGTATCTGTCCCCAGTGATAAATTTGTCACTTTAGAGAAGCTCTTTAAATAAATAAATAAATGCATAAATAGGTAGATATGTCAGTAAATATATAAATCTACACAAACACTTTGGTCTGAACACACACCAGAATGACTATGAAGCAAGAAAACTAAAAAGAAAGAAAACGTCTGACTTGGCAGTTCCAGCCCCCATGAGGCATTATGCAGAGTTATTGCTGTTGGTATAAAGGAGCCACAGTAATGTTTCTTGACACACTTCTGCAGAATAATTCTTTGGCTGAAAGTCCTCAGTGTTAGTGTGTCAGAGACAGGATGGGCAGCACTGTATATAATGGCACTCAGTTTTGTTTTGCCTCCTTTACTATCACCTTCAGGGCATCCCGAGTGTGTCCTATAACTGAGCTTGCCCTCTTAACTAGCATGTTGAAGTTATGTCACCAGCCCAGCAAATCCCAGTGTAGAAAATGGTACTGGCCATCACAGAGCTGTAGATGTAAAGGATGTCACTTCCCACATTAAAGGAATGCAGTCTTCTAAGGAAAAAGAGCCTGCTCTGCCCTTTCTTATATAGTTCCTCTGTGTTCCAAGACCAGTTCAACCTGTCATTAATGTGGACCCTCAAGTCCTTGTTGGATTGGACCGCCTCTACATCCAGTCCTTGAAAATTTACCATACAAAGAGGCTCTTTGATTTCCTTCCTTCTTCAGTTTTTTTGGTGGTGTTTGACTTCTACTTGGAGTAAGCTAGTGTGAGAGCCGACAGTGTAATACTACTAAGGGGATTACTTCACGGGTTACTTCATAGGGCATCCTTGAGTTTTTCCATGCTGAGCCTCGTAATGTAGACTGTAGAATAGATACCGTGAAAAATGAGTATTGAAATAAGTATAAATTGTAACATTCTATTGATATTTTGATAAATAAACCCAGGCTGCTTGTAAATTAACACATTTACTCTAGAACATTAAATTATTTGCACTTTGATCATTTTGGAATCTGAATTAGGCTAAAATGTCTATAATTTAAAATATCTGTTTTTGTCAACATGTTTTTTCTGAAATAAGTTGCATTGAGACAATTAAAAGTTTAATTGGCTCAGTGTAACAGCATCATTAATCAATGTATCATTTTTATTCTATTGTATCTATACAGCTTCAGGAATAACATGTGATATATATGCTTTAGAAATAATTTAGTTTTTTTGGCCTTTTAAAATATAACACTTGAGAAATTACAGGGGAAATATGAAAACGGAATTCCTGTACAGAAAAAGCAGCTAAAGAGACATAAAATGCTAATCAATTTGGAGAGATGGCAGACAGAGTTGCAAGTCAACTTGCAGTAAAGAACAAAATAGTTTGAGTGTGCAGAGATATTTCAGTGTCCTCAACAGCAAATAACGTGCTTCAGTGCAGTGCTAGGTGTGTTTCCAATGGAAAATAAAATCCTCTCAAAGCCTTCTTAAAATGATGTGTTTATTTAGACCTGATTAATTGGTTTGTCATGGCTCTCAAGTAGATTGCATGGCATCTAAATATTTATCTTAAACCATAAGAATATTCACTTTTGTTTATAATCTAGGAATAAATCTAATATACACACTCACTGAAAAAGAAGATATGCTGTCTGCCGTTTTGGTAGTCACTGCTTAGGCCAGTGGCACATCACACACCTGCTAGTTGTACGGGATTTCAAACTTAACAAGTTTGATGTGTGATGATTAAATATAATATTTGGAATGCTAAAATTCAGTTAGAAAGGAATATTATGGAAAATGCAAAAGTTGACCAAAATACTTTCCTTTAGTTCTATATTTGTGAAAGAAAAATCAAGGAAGAATTGAAATATATTAGGAACAGCAAATATGCAATTAAATATAATGAAACTACAATGGCAAATGCTGTAAAAAGTAGAGTTTAACAATGCAAATGAATTTGATTAAATTGTATTGTATTTCCTATAAAGTGATATTCACTTTGGTGTGATTTTAGTAACTTGCCAAAGAAATGCTTCCTATTCCCTTTTTTATTAGCCAAAAAGAGATGCTGCGTCTAGCTGAGATCTGATTGCTCATGTTACAGCCCACCTTCCATTGTTTTCCATGACATTTTATAATTCATCATTGTTGATTCAGAAAAAGTTTAATAAGAATGAAGTTTAATAAAATTCAAGCTTTTAGTTGAATGGTTAAATCATTCTATTATCCTATCTGACACTGAATCTTGTCTTTCAGTTATGTACAGTAAAATTACCAGGCCAACTTACTAACTTATTTTTTATTTCTTGTGTGTCAGAAATTTATATAAATAAATATATATATAGTAAACACAAGGCACAACTCCAAACGCAGTCCTGTGTTCAAATAAATTACTGTATGTTTATTTAATAAAAGTACCTTGACAGCTGGGCAATGGCCAAATAGACAGACCAAGTTCCTCTCCTTCAGCTCCTCCTGGTGAGCTTTGAGCTGTGCCTCCCAATTCTGGCTCACTTTGACATAGGTAGCCAGAGAGGGCTGCCCTCCCAAACTACACGTGTGCGAGGATCCAAACTGGGAACATACCAGAGTAAGAGTGTCATATTTTGCCCTGGGGGACGGCTTAGTCTTCACCTGTCCATCCATTATATGATCACCCCAACTGGAATAGAAATATAGAGCCATCCCAGCCAGGTTGCACCTGCTCTTATATGATCCATCTTTATGGGTAAAGTATCATTCTCCATCTTCCTATAACACCCATTTAAGCACCAACTATATATACATTAAACACAAAGATTACAGACATTGGATAACTGCTTCTATATCAACATAAAGGATGGCATATAGGAGCGATGAAACAGACAAATAACATAAAAGAGTTTGGCTGTTCTTTGTTTGTTTAGAGGTGCTCTGTATTATCTTCATTTTATAAGCTTTTTCATTTAGAGTTAAACTTTTGGACTTTTGGCATGATGTTATCATTAGTTTGTCCTTCTTCTAAATTACGGCTTTGGGTAGATGTGGGATAGACTGGTTTTGATGTTAGGAGTTTTGTCTCTGTATTAGCAAAATGTTTGCAAAAGCGAGAAGTTATCTGACACAGTTACTAATGATCTTATAATATAGCAACAATTAAACTTTAGAAAGCAGGTTCTTAGCTGGTTGTTTATTGGCTACTTTGAGTTTTGGTTTACCTTAGTATACATAAACAGTTTAATGGTACCAATAAGGATGATGCCGGATGCAGTAGGCAGTTCATGTCATTACATTGGGTTGGAGTGAAGAACTTTGCTTAAGATGGTGTGCCCTCTTTCTTTAATATGAGGTAATTTCTGTCTGTGGTGGAGTGTTGTCTTTTTCAGCTGACTGTTAGATGTTCTTCTGTTTTTCTTTAAGCACTTGAGGGTTCCTTCTTAAAGTAAGGCTTCTTCTCAGTTTTCCCCAGTTTAGTTCAATCAGTCACTGGCACAGAGAATAAGATTATAGCTAATTCTGCCCAAGGCTCTATGAAAAGTACCTTGCAAAGGGAAAAAGAGACTGCTAACTCCCAATGAAAACACATCAGCGTTGTGCTCCAAACCAGAACCACTTATTTATTCTCCAAAGAGAATGTGTCTGATTCTTGCTTTTTTTTTGTGGACCACACCCAAGGCATGTTCTGGTATGGTGCAAAAGCTGAACCCTGCCAAAGCTGATGCAGAGAGATAGAGAAGGGATTGTGCTGACACTGGGTCTTAAAGAAAGGCATTGACATGTTAATATTGGTTTCCTCATTGCACAAACATCCAAAATGTGGTTGCTAATTGGTGCACAGGCTAGCTAAAGTTTAATTACAGCTATCATGGTCTCTGACCAAGGCACTTTTTGGTCCGCAGGAGTCTCTGCAGACATGCCACCTCAGTTTTCATTAAACCTTCAGATAAAACTCTGAAAGTAAGCTGGCCAAAAATTTGTAGAGCTGGAGAATGGTTCAGCATCTCAAAACCAATTAGTTGAAAATGCTAACAGGGTGAAGGCAACTGCCTTTTGGCCCCTCTGTTACGTCTGTTCTTTTCCACGGAGAAGGCCTTGCAAAATGGAGCAATGCTTGCTTTTTCCTGCAAACAATTGTGGTGTTTGTCTTATGATTTAGAAATGCCTGACTGAAAATGTCAACTAATATGAAGCATAAAATATGTATTTGTATTCAAAAGAGATTTGTGCATGATGTTCATATACACTATTATAAAATAAAACTATTTTTAGAGAATTGCTCTATAACTTTATTACCTCTAACAGCTAATTCCAATACATATGTTGTTTTAATCAGATTTCATGCTATCCTGTATTTAAAAAAATATTTTGCATTTATCCCTCAACCTTTTTTTTCTTTTACTTGATAAAGGTCAGTATCCAACTCTTGTTACACAACGCAAAACTAATAGTAAAGATGATAGATTCCAAGGCAACAGTTTGCTCTCAAATTATAATTATACATTTATATTAGAGGAAAAACAGACACTGAATAAAATTGTAATCCAAGGGCACTTTCACTTATTACTGAACTGGCGAAATGGGCAACATGTAATCATGAACCTCTAAATATCATTACATTATTTGAGATGCCATACATTATTAAGATGTCATCACCAGGAGCAATCATTTATTTTTTTTCACTTTTGCCTACTTAAATCACTTTATGTTAATTTGCTAATGTTATGCTGTTGGTCGATATTTGTCTAATTAGAAATTAAAATAAAATACCTTATGGCATATACTGTAATGCATGTATTATTAATCTTTTCTAAAATATTTTAGCATTAGCATTATAAGTGACATTCTTTAGAGTTCTCTCTTCATTTATTTTTTCTTTCTGTAAACCGTATATTTTAAGCTCTCCAAATGATGTTAGATTTCAAGTTTTGCTTAGATAATTGTTGATTTGTCTCTTAAAAGTTTTAAAAAGCAATGGAGACAAACACACACTGTCCTACCACCCAGTGACTGGCCAGCCTTTAAATGTCCCTCTCCACCTTAGCTAACAGTCACACCTTTGACCTTCAAGCCTCTTTATTTCTCTTTACCTTGATTTATTCTTTACGATTTAATACATTTTGTTTGATTAAAATATAGTTCTTGTTAATTGTTAATTGTTCAGAATGAAATTAAATTTAATTTAAAATAAAATGTGAAAATGTGTTTACCTAGCAGAGCATGTATCTCAGACTTGAGCCCTGATTCATGGTCTCATGTTTAATGTCCTAAACTCAAATCTTTTCTATTAGCTTTGTTTTCTTTAACCCGCATTCCTGCTAAAACTATAAAATTCCAGTGTTAGTCTGCCATTGCTGGAATAAACTAGCTAACACTGGTTAGTTGCTGAGAGCCTTTACCTGCTGATTAGATGCACGTTGAGCAAGATCTGCAAAAAAGTAAAATAAAAAATTCTTGATTAAAATCGCCTGACTACCAATGAATTCTTCCTCCCTTAGTGCTTCATTTTTTTTCCTTTTATTTACTCTTCTTTAAGATACATCACAAGTTACTTGAACATTTTGTTTATATTATAAATTTGCTGGTGGCTTATTTAAATATGATTCCCAGGGGTAAATCTGTTTTGGCTGCTTTGATTTAAATACCATGATACAGATTGTTTTTTGTCACTGCATTAAAGACTTATAGTTAATTCAAAATGAGGCCTCGGGAATTGTAACAATCTTAATCACGCCAGGCAAAGAAAGATTCTGTGAGTCATTGTGTATAGCAAGAAATAGCTAAATCCACAGATTACCATGAACCAACAAATTTTTTTAAATGTGTGCCCATGTTGAATAAAATTAGATGTATTGTGCAAAGTAAAATGTTTAAAAAGGATAAGTCAGTTTTAAGCTGTAGTTGCAGGTAAAGAGAGAGAGAAAAAAAAAAGAAATTATGATAATGGTATCACTGTGTACTTCTTACTGAGTTTGAAAATGTTCTTGTTTCTGTAAAGCTACAAGCAAGTTATTTTTCCATTTATGGAAAATTGCATGTAATTGGCATAACATTGCTAAAAAATGCACAAATATATCCTGATTCTGAAAACTTGGCAAAGCTTTCTCCCAGTGACTATGCCAACAAAAAAATTAGTTAACTTTGTGATCTAAAGGAATAAACATATTTGAATAATCTGTAAAATATGCTTAAATTTGAGAAACACACAGTAAATAAGTGGTTATACATATCTTTAACTCTAGCTTCTAAATGTAATTTTGATTCTTTCTTTTTTAGAGTGTGAAAGCCCCCAGTGGCCATGTGTTAGCTTAGCCCGGATTCGTTCCACCATTTCAATGTGCCCTTGGGCTTTGATTTTCTAGAGTTAATGCGAGTGTGAAAGTTCACCAAGCCCTTTGCTTCTTCATCATGCAATGTGATGAATTTTGACAAGCAACATTAACACTTAGTGAACACAATAGCGAATACACATTAAACAAAGAATCAGTGACAGATTACATTATCCCATCACATTTTCCAAACTATGATAACAAAAACTTTCAACAATATAACTGAGACAACTGTGTAGAACTGGAACAATCTTGGAACAAATTTATGTTCACTGCAGTATGTAATATATTTAAGCCAATTGCATGTATGGGGGCCCAAATATAATGCTTTGTCATGAACCACAAAAATTTGACATTTGCCTATCATGTAACCCACAGTCCCACAACTCATCCTTCTAATGGCAGAGAAAGAGTAGAGGGGGATGGAGCATGACTTAACTGCAAAGACCACACAGGCACAAGCCTCAAACCTCTCCGGCTGGAGTGCTTTTTGTGTCTCTCTTCTGTGGGTTGCCGATGCACTCAGCTCATGACCGCAGCCACATTCAGTTGTTGCAACTTGAAAATGCTTACCAGCTGAGCATAAACTGGGATAATTTTAGAATTTGGGTGGATGAGGAAACTTCAAAAAAATAAGGATTGCTTACATGCAAGTAGCCTCACTTGTAGAAGAGTACTCCTTCTGATCACCTTAAGTTTACATTTGCTGGCGCTGGAGACCATTCTCATAGCATTGAATACAAAGGACAAACCAAACTGGATTGAGGTGCCAGTCTAAGGCCAAGGTGGATTTTGTAAATGAAAGGCAGTTCTCCGGCATTAAATCTGATTTAGATTATTTCTTTAGCATTTTCAACTCTGGATGCAATTGTCAGAGAAAAAAAAAACAGCTTTTAAGATTATCAGTAACTTCACCTACTTTACATTTTAATTTGATTGGACTGAAATTATACATAAACCAGGGGTCCTTGTTCTAACCCGGTTGCTTAATTAGAAAGCAATTCATGCCAATAATTTAATTTCATGGCTTGCTAGTGCTTTAATTCTGCTGTGTCAGGTAATTCTCATATCCTACATTTTCTACCCCTTTCTAAGGATATCATCCAAATGATTTGAAGGCTAAAACGGAGGAGTAATTCTCAGTCCTTCACTTTTTTCTCTTCACTTTCCTTCCAAGTATTTAATTAAACCCAATTGTGCATGATAAATACACACAGGGGTAAATGATAATAAGCTAAATGGAGAAATGCTTTTCTCTTTTGTCATTTTCATGTAATTGCTAATTAGATGCAATTAAAAACTGAGAATACAGCTGTTTAAGTCTAAAATAAGCAATAAGGGTTCAAAATCTTAACAAGCGAGACAACTAAAGTGAAGCAGAAGTGTTACTTGAGCAATAAGTGCTTTGTATTAAGCAACTGGGTTGGAGCAAAAACCTGCAGCCACTGCGGCCCAACAGGACCGTGAATGAGGACCCCTGCATTGTATGTTTTCACTTTATGATACTCTGGCATGGAGCGTCTGGTAATTTTCTCCGGCCTGCAGACATTAGATCTTTAAAATGAATGCTGCTTATATGAATTTTCGTGTGCACAGTAAAGACATAAAACATGTGAAATGCATGCACTTCTGGTCTCTAAAGACTGCAACTGTGAAGAGGAGAGGAACCAGTTGAATCTTGGAAGTGAAGTACATGTTCAACTCTGACAGGTTCAGAGAATTGCATTTATTTAGTTTCAAGAAGAGAAGATAGAGAGTGGGAACCTAATCCAGGCCCTCAAAATTTTTAAAGGCATTGATAAAGCAGATCCAACCAAATTCTGTACACTTAATTTTGTGTCACATATGCGAGAACACCAATGGAAATTATGGAGAAAGAGCATTTAAGATTAAAGCCAGGAAGAACTTCTTTACTCAGAGAGTTCAGAAACAGATACCTTGTCAACGTTTAAAAAGTATCGTGAGACACCTTAGCTATTGGCTAACCAAAGACCAAATGATCTAGCTCCTCTAATTTACCAAGTTTTTTTGTTCCTTTTTTCTTTTACTGTATCATCATTATTTCTTTAAGAGTGAAACATATTTGAAAATTTAAAAAGTGATTACTTTTAAAGATTAGCAATACAGTGATCCCTCGCTATATCGCGCTTCGACTTTTGCGGCTTCACTCCATCGCGGATTTTATATGGAAGCATATCTAAATATATATCACGGATTTTTCGCTGGTTCATGGATTTCTGTGGACAATGGGTCTTTTAATTTATGGTACATGCTTCCTCAGTTTGTTTGCCCAGTTGATTTCATACAAGGGCCGCTATTGGTGGATGGCTGATAAGCTACCCAATCAGAGCATGTATTACATATTAAATAAAACTCCTCAATGATATACAATATGCTTCCCGTGCGGTGCTTCGCACACTTACTGTAAAAGCTCTAACAGCACGTATTGATTTTTGATTGTTTGCTTTTTTCTCTCTCTCTGTCTCTCTCACTCTCTCTGACATTCTCTGCTCCTGACGGAGGGGGTGTGAGCAGAGGGGCTGTTTGCACAGAGACTGTTTGCCTAGAGGATACGGGCGCTCCTCTCAAAAATGCTGGAAGACTACCTTCACATTGCTCCCTTTTTCTTGCGGCCGCTTTATCGTGGTGCTTCGCATACTTGAAAGCCCAACAGCTCGTATTGATTTTTGATTGTTTGCTTTTCTCTCTCTGTCTCTGTCTCTCTCTCTCTCTCTGACATTCTCTGCTCCTGACGTGCACTTCTTTGAAGAGGAAGATATGTTTGCATTCTTTTAATTGTGAGAAAGAACTGTCATCTCTGTCTTGTCATGGAGCACAGTTTAAACTTTTGACTAAAGGGTGTTATTTCATGTCTAGAGGGCTCTAATAATGTTAAAAAACGTATTTAGAAGGTCATAAACAGGTCTTTTATGCTCTAACTGTGAAAGATTTATAAATAAAGAATACTACTTCGTAGAAATTCATTTATCTGTCTGGAGCGGATTAACCACGATAAATGAGGGTTTACTGTATAACTGTGCGGAGAATATTTATAAACAGTGTGGGAGAGTTTCTAAGGGCTTAAAATATATAAAAATAACCATACAAACATATGGTTTCTACTTCGCAGATTTTCACCTATCGCGGGGGATTCTGGAACACAACCCCCACGATCGAGGAGAGATTACTGTACACTTAAAAATTAATTTAATAAAGAACACAAATATTTTATTGATGATGATGATCCTGTTTCAGGAGGGGTTTCATCAGGAATATCTGGCTCCCACTGACAATGTCAGAACTTAAGTGGAAGTTCACTACAGGATTGCTGTGCTAATTTATTTATTTGTTAATGAATTTAATCTGTCGCAGACACACCAGTGTACTCAACAGGGACAATACTACTGATAGCATTTATAAATTATTCATATAGCTTTACAAGAAAAAGTGAGATGCAATGGTTTAACTTTTCAAGTCAGTTCAGTTCAATTTACCCTATAGTGTCCTTCTCTAAACTGGACAGGCTTCACAGTGGTTTACACATTTATAAATACATCACAGTAATAAAGACAGACAGAAAAGAAGAAACATATATACAGTATAAATACAATACATTTGCATATTTGTGCTTTCTTCAGGCTCCTCAAAAAGACCTTTCTTGGCCATTGCTGCTGTATTTGTTGTTCATGACAGGTCTTAACTGATGTGGACTTCAGAGAATCTGAAACTCTATACTGTCTCCTCCCTCTTACTCTTAATACTTATGGGATGCAGACCATTGTAGTTCAGTCTCCTGAAGTCCAGAATCAGCTCCTTTGCTTTCTTGAAACTGAGTGCATGGTTGTTGTCTTAGCTCCAAGTCTCCAGATTCTTGACTTCTTTTCTATAGGCTGCTTCATCATTATTGGTGATCAGGCCTATCACTGTGGTGTTATCTGCAAATTTTATTAAGATGTTAGTAGGGTAGGTAGTTTTGCAGTCATTTGTGAAGGGCGAGTAATGAGGAGGGCTCAGTACACAGCCCTGTGGTACCCCAGTGTTCAGTGTTACTGATGAAGAGAAGTGCTTTCCCATGCACACAGTTTGTGGTCTGTTAGTGATTAGTGGTCTGTTCGTTGTTTAGAATGATAGCCAGTTTTTTTTTTTGGGGAGTGGGGTGGTGTTGCGGAAGGCAGGGCTGTAGTCAATGAACAGCATCTGCACATAGCTGTCCCTCTGCTCCAGGTATAATAGGGCAGTGTGAAGGGCAAGTGAGACACTCTCCTCAGTTGACCTGTTTGCCCTGTAAGCGAACTGGTATTAGTTCAGGAATGAGGGGATGTTGCTCTTAATGTGTCTGAGGACAAGTCGTTCAAAACACTTCATAACAATAGGGGTTAGTATCACCAGGCGATAATTACTCAGGGACCTCACCACTGCCTGTTCTGGAATACTGACAATTGAAGCAGACTTGAAGCAAGTGGGAACAACAGCCTGTTCTAAAGAGTTATTAAACAGGCTGGTGAACACTGCTGTCAGCTGTTCCACACAATTTTTCGGGACCCATCCAGGAACCCCATCAGGGCCAGAAGCCTTATTTGGGTTAATGTGGCTTACAGCCCATCTCACCTCATGTGCATTCAGCGCCAGAGTGCATAATGGGGCCTCTTGATGGGTTAGTTTGGTTATAGGTTGGTAGCTGTCCTTGTCAAACCATGCAAAGAAGTGATAGCGATTATCAGGAATAAATGAGTTTCCAATGTTGGTTGAGGAGGTGTTACACTTAGTCTGCGATGGACCTAATGGTCTGCCACATGCATTGGGACTCAGATCTGTTAAAATGCTCCTCTATTTTTACTTGTAGCAGTGCCTCCTTAGTGCCTTTCCTCATATTGAACCTTGCTGTTTTGTAGGGAAACCTATTAGGAAATATATGGATGCTCTTAGTAATAGTGGCATTGTCCATACAGATGTTAATGTAGGATAAGATCGAGGCGACTTAGGTATTTAAGTCTGTGTGTAGCTGCCTGTTTAAGTAATTCCCAATCGGTATCATCAAAGCAGTCCTGTAATTCAGTTATGGCTCCTTCAGACCAGACTCTGACTGTTTGCACATTAGGCTTTCTCCTGGCGATATGTGGTTTGTATGCAGGAGTCAAGAACAAAGAAATGTGATCAGATTGGCTGAGGTGAGGGGAGGGCGATGCTTTATAAGCATTCATTATATTGCAGTATATGTGATCCAGCCTATTATTCCCTCTTGTTGGGAAATTAACAAACTGGTAAAATTTGGGGAGCGCAGTTTTAAGGTGAGGGTGATTAAAATCGCCCGCTAAGATAAACACACCATCTGAATGAATATTTTGCAAACCGTTCATAGCATTATACAATTTTTTCAATGCCAGCATGACATTAGTTAGTGGAATTATCTAAAATTCCCTCAGCAGGTCTGTAGTTCAATGTTATGAATTCTAAGTTGGGAGAGCAATATTGTTCAGCAATGACCATAGAGATATGCACACTCCGCTGTCTTTGTCCTTACCGGATTTAACGTTATGATCCGAGTGGTAAACAGTCTGTTCTGCAAGCTCAATAGCCGCATCAGGGATGTTAGCGTTCAGCCAGGTTTTGATGAAAAAAGAGGCACAGCTGTGGACAAAATCCACAGTCTCAGCTTGTCAGTCTTGTTGACTATATAAACTGGGTGTTTGCAATGAACAGGTTAGCTAGAACTGGCTTGTTTGGAGAGTTCTTTAGTCTAGCATGAACAACAGCTCTCTTACCCCACTTCTGCTTCTTCTCCTGTCTCTTTCTGCAGCGCCTCCTCACCAGAGTACTAATCCAGGTGGACACCAATGTGCTGAGAAGTTCATCTGGGATATTGGGCGGTGGTGGTGAAATAAAGCCCTTCATTCCAATATCCAGAATTTCTTGCAAGCTGTATATTATGTGCACTGTACTAGACTGAGTACAGTTGCTCACTGCTTAAAATTAAAATAGCAATGCTAAAATAAAGAAAAAAGTGACATCTAAATGGAGAGCTCCGAGCTGCTGTGTTCATGTATGCAGCAATCATACTGAATGTAGGTGGGCAGCTTTTTCGAACAGCTAGGTGGTACACATGAAAATAGTCTAGACTGAGATTTGATACTATGCAGAGGTTGCATCACCAGACGCCGTCCATCAGTGGACTTCAGTTGTCGAGAAGGAGCATAGGGCGTTAGAGGTATCTCCATATATATAGGTGCTGACCCACTGACTACTCTGTAGGCAAGCATCAAGTATTTAAACTTAATATGTGATGCTACAGGATGCCAATGTTCTGATCTTTAAAGAGGAATGACACATACAATATGTGCCTTGGCTGGTTGAACACCAGATGTGCCGTTCCAATTTGAATCATCTACAGTGGCTTGGTAGCACATGCTGGTGGTATTGCCAGCAGAGAGTTGTCTAGTCCAGAAGTGACAATGCCAAAGCCTTGTCCTAGAGTTGAGCTGCTTACTCTGTCAGATACAGTGTGATTTTGCAGGTTTTGTATAGAGTGAATGTGCAAGACTGAGAGACCATGTCCCCTGAAGGACAGCTGGTCATCGATCACCACCCTATGGCTACATACAGACTTGGCAGATGTTAGCAATAATGAGCTGAGCTGAACAGATATAGGGTGCTAAACAGGCATACAGTCTGGGATAACAAGTAGGTTCACCTTTGCCAGGTTAAGCTGAAGATGATGCTCCTTCATCACAATATCAATGAAAAATGCTGAGATTCTAGCTGATACAGTGTGACCCTCTGGAGGGAACGGCAGGTTCAGCTGCATATTATTGACACAGCACTAATATGAGAAACAAAGGCACTGGAAGGTAGGGCCTAGTGAAGAGGTGTATAGAAGGATGATGAGAAGTACTCCGGCTTTTTTAAGCAGCTTTAAGGAAATGTAGGTTAGGTTAATTTGTGATTCTAAACTGACTCTGTGGAGTTCGAGTGTAGGCTTGGTATGCTTAAGTAGCCTTGTATTTGACTTTCACCTACTGCCCTAATTGGATTAAGTAAATTAATATTATGTTATGTTGATATTAATAACTTTCAATATTTCCTTGGTCAGGTTTAGGTTATATTTTGCATGTAATGTTGCACGCATAAAACGTAAGTCCTACTAGTGCTTATCCTCTCACCATATAACAAAAGAACCTACAGAAGAGATGTGCAAGACTTCACCATGATGTTCTTTTTACCTTAGAATATACCTAAGATTTGTATTTTTCAATTGTAACACACAAGAACAATTCCCCTTTAAGAACAATCATGTCACCTTGATATTGATCTTGACAGTGACCTCTCTTATCAATATAGAATAAAATATAAAATGTACATTGGCTTTCTAGGTGCTTTTTGCTGTTAATGTACAATAAGTAAATGGAAGATAAAATTCAGTTATTATAACTGATTTACTCACCCACTTATTGCATCTGTGTTAGCATGCACAGAATACAAGGGATGGCAACATTAAGGTGCCCCAGGCAAAATTAAAGTCATGGTGGCACTAAGAGGTGGCAAAAACAAAATATGATGGATGGGAGCTGATATTCATCAAAATTAGAGAGATTGCAGAATTAAGAGGTGAGTTACTCCTGAATAGAAATTGGCTGATATTAGTGGCATGCAGAAGAAAACTAGAAAATGGAGTCTAACTTATTTCTGTAGAAATAGAATGTGAATATATCATGTGATTTTTGTGACAAATCATTTTGATTTATATAGACACTAGCTGTATTACCTGACTTCTCCCAGGAAATTTTATTAGACAATGTAGACAATGGACATCAGTTATAGTGCCATCAGTGTAATAAAGGTGTGGGGTAACTAACTAAATACTTTTCTGTATACAGTATTGTTGTGATGTGAAATTTTGCATACAAGTTGATAAATATTTTGTATGTCTTTATTTGTAATTTAGGCACAGCAATGTAATATTAGTGTTACATTAGTGAGAATCATTCATGTTTACTCCCCCCTTTTATGAATGGGTCTCTTTGAATTTTACGATAGGGTTGGGGAGGGGGGGAATTGCCTCAAACCAGTTTGGCAAGTGTTTCTCTGCTAAAGTCTCTCTCTCAACCCCCACACACAGCCAGGGTGCCTAACTGCCAAGCTTTACCTTAACATATGGTTTGGGGGGTAGGTGTGAAGATGTTCTATCCCCCCATTGGTCTGAAGTATGGCTGTTTGGAATTGGCTTGTATCAGAAGCCTTTGAGTACTATGACACCCTATTGGCTCTAGGGGTTGGACAGAAAACCCATAAATATGCTCACTCCCTCACTCTCTCTCTCTTACCAAACTGCTGAAAGACCATCTCACACCATGAACTGAAAAGGACAATACAATGAAGAGCACAGCTTGGCTGCCATATTGAGACAGGCATGTGGCCTGTTCTGAAGAAAGCTGACCACAAATGATACCTTAACTAGAGACATTTTAAATAACTAACAGGTCTGTGTGCTGCCTGAAACTACACATCACCATTTAATCAGGTTGTATGGTTGCCAATATTCAAATGTACTTTGCATATTGTTATTATTTATGAATATTATCAATAATATATTATTTATGTGTAACTTGACTCCTGCTTGTCTTTTACTACACCTAATTGCCTGAGGTTATAGATGTAAATGGGAAGGTGGGGAGAGGTTATATGGTACAATACCTTATAAACAGTGGTAAGTCTCTGAGATTTGAGGCATTCTGACAAAGGCTACATATTAATAATACTAAAGGAATAAAGTAAAGTAATATATTTTTCTATCAAGACAAAACAAATATTTGTTTCTTTTTTTTTTTGTTTTATATTGCCAAATGCTAATATTATTATTACACTGATGCATTAATGTGCAAAATGAGGAGCATGGAGCATTTCTCCATTAGAAATTCAACCAACTTGATCGAAGATTGACATTTCTCTCAACTTGGACTTTGCACCACAGCAATCAAATGGTGGGCCTCCATTAATGTGCCCTCCAAACGAATAACCAAGATGAGAGCTGACATACATCTAAGAGTGCTGGTAGTCAGCAGCAAACATCAGCACTTGTTAACCATTGAGCTTTGCATCTTTCTTGTATGTCACTGAATTTTCTTTTTCCATTTCACAATGTGATCATGTCTTTTATTTCCTGTCCGGGATGCTTCCTGTCTTCAGTTATTTGTTATCTGTTGGCTAGTGGTGCTATTCACGTGGCCCATCAATTGCTTCTGCCATCTCCTTCATTTGCATATAGCCTGTTCTTAGCATGGTCCAGAGCATGTAAGTTAACATAATACTGTATTAATAAATATCAACAAATAAAAAACAAGTGTCAGTTGATTATTTTTCCCATTGTGGTACCAAGTTTCAATCAAATCATTCACAGTATTTTTGAAATTTTGGGCAATTTAGTTTTTCTATTGTCAGAGGGGAGTTCCCCTACATATTGATATATAGAAATGTCCTTTCTTAGCCAATACAGTACCCACTATCCTAGATGTACCATCCCGCCAAATTTCAGCTTTTTATCTAAAAAGGGAAATAATAGTTTTGGTGATGAGAAAGTAAAATTTTGCATTTTATAGATAGATAGATAGATTTAAAGCAAAAGAAAAAAAAACCTTTCCATTCCTTGCATACCATTTGTATTTTCAATTTCCTGCCACTTGCATTGCAGGCCTACCATAACCCCTTTCTCAGGATCTAATGTTCCTGTAAGAAACAATAAACTCAACCTTCTCCTGCTTCCAATTCTTTTTCTTCTTCATCTTCTTTTTCTTCTTCTTCATCTTATTACTATTATTATTATTTGAACACTGTATTTATTTCATTTAACATTCTTTTAAATCAGGACTTGTGACATCATACATACAAAAGGAGATAGATAGATAGATACTTTATTAATCCCACAATATTAAATTAAAGAGTAATAAAAATGCAATAAAAAACAGCAATAACTTTGAATAATGTTAACGTTTAACAGGTGGAATTGAAGAGTTGCATAGTTTGGGGGAGGAACGATCTCCTCAGTCTTTCAGTGGAGTTATGAGCACAAATAAAAGCAAAATATATCAGCCCTCTAATGCCCAGTGAACTTTGACAAGACTTGATGGTCCGCCTGTGCCTTTGCATTTCAGTTACAAATAAGAAGTGAAGGTTGCATCAGAACAGCACACCGCCTTGCACTGACCACCACCATTACATGCTTGTATGCTGCCTTGATTGTTCATGTTTGTCTCAAAAAACAGCAAAAATCTCTGCTGTCCTGGGTTCCTCTTGGATTACAGTATTCAAAATCATTTTACTGTATTGCATGATTTTTGGACTGTATTATGATGAAGTCTGACTCTTGGACTTTTCAGCTGCTGTTTTCAGAAAAAGAGACTGCCTAACGAACTGTTATATCTCAGCAAAACTGGCTGGAGCAGTATTACTCTTTTACAACAATCGCTTTTCTTCTAAAGTGGTTTTACCACATATCCTCATTGCTAAATCCTCTCGTTTTCAGTGGCATAATGTGAGACAATTGGTAATAGCATGTCCAGAAGGGAGGATTGGGAGTATGTGGGACCTAACATTTAGTTCACCCAGATAGATCTGTTAAGAAAATAGCAGTAGAACTAGTTGTACCTGTAACCCGATCCGTTCTGTCATTTATCTTTCACTTCTCCACCTAAACCCATGCTGTTTACCCTTAAAATTTTTAATTAGATTTGCTCCACTCATCTCTCTGGGTACAAGGGAAATAATATTTTGTCTGAATAGCTCATCTGAACCCTTGGTCATTTTCCCAAAGTCATCCTTCCGTTTACATTGTGCACAATATCTTATTTCGTTTGAGGCTGGGACTGGTATTACAATTGTTTATGCTGATTTAGTTAAGCGGGTGCCATTATTCTGATCCAATATTCTCCTATTCTTCCAGTTAGAAAGCATATGATTCATGACGATTCATTCAGGACCTCCATGGAGTCAATGCTGCTATACACCCTAGGACTCCTATAGTCTCAAACCTTCCACTATTCTCTGTACTGTCCCGCCACTGCTATGTGGTTTTCTGTTACTGATCTTGTGAATGCTTTTCATTACTGTACACCTGAGTCTCAGTTCTGGTTCGCATTCACTTTTAAAGGGAAGCATTGGACCTGAACTGTGATCCCGAGGGATATACAGAGGCTCTGTGTGCGTGTGTGTGTGCATGTGTGTGTGTGTGTGTGTGCGCGTGCGTGTGTTTATGGACAAGAATTAGAAAAGATAAAAAGTTGAAAGGTTATTGGCCAAAGGGGGTGGTGTCCTGGTGCACCTGAGTCATGATTTGACTTCAGGGAATGTGCACAGTCTGCAAGACGGCAAGTTATGTCTGTTCTTGGAATGTTATGATATTGATATTGCCGGCAATGGGTTAAAAAGATTTTTTTTTGAAAAGCACAGCCACTCCAAGAATTAGCGACCTCTTCTAATTTGGTTTTGACTGATAAAATTTCATGGACGGAGCAGGCTGAGAAGGCTTTAACTGATATAAACTAAATTTTATGTCTCATGCGTTAAGAGTTCGGACTACGGTAGTCTCGTCCTTTCACTCTGTTTGTGGACGAGAAAGGGGGGTGTATGACTGCAGTATTAACTCAACAAAAAGGAAATAGACAATGACCGGTCACATACTATTCTAAAAAAAAAAATATTAACAAATAAAACTGGATCCAGTGTGCTACAATCCCGGCCTGTTTGAAAGCAGCTGATGCAATAACAGAGGCCATATTAGCATGCTCAGATGTTGTTCTCATGAGTTTATTAACTGTTAAGGTACCACATGCTGTACATTCCATCTTAGTACAGACAAAAACATCTCATTTGACAGGTGCTTTGGTAGTGAAGTGTCAAGCTCACACAGGGAAGACGAATCCAGTAAGTGAGGGAAAATGCAAGCAGACATGTGGGCAAAGAAAGCCTGGGATCCTACTTCACCACTAACTTCTTTATTTCTATAACAGAAGGAGGAACAAGAGTCACACGAGGATGCAGTATTATCTCTACGAACTGTAGCAACAGAAAAGGAGATAAAGACGTTGCAGAAAGAGGGATCAGATAAAGCTCTGAAAGGAATTTAAATCCATCCATTAACCAAACAAACTTTTCCTCCAAAAAGCTTCTTTTCCAGGAATGGCAAATTCTCAGATGGCCTGGATCATGCAGGAAAAGACACTATGACTCAGGATGTCGAGTGGCATTGGGAAACCACAGGGTTCTCTACATATGCCAAAGGTTTCATGTAGGTAAAGGTACTCAGGTAAGCCCCACCGTCACTCCTAACCCAATGGGTCCCTTTGAAAACCTCCAAATGGATTTCATTGAGTTAACACTGTCTAAAGGCTACCGTTATTGCTTGGTAATTGTCGATGTGTTCTCCCGATGGGTGGAAGTTTTCTCTCTAAACATGCAGATGCAAAAACTAAAGCTAAAGCTTTAATAAAAGAAATCATTCCAAGATGGGGAATATCACAGAAACTGCATACCGATAATGGAACCCATTTTGTGAATTCTGTAATAAATGAGCTGACTACTTGGCTCCAGATAAATGTGCATCATTACTGCAAATACCATCCCCAAAGTGGAGGTATTGTAGAAAGATGCAATGGTAATATAAAATCAAAATTGGCAAAAATCTGTGAGCAGACAAACTTAACCTGGCCAGATGCTCTACCCCTGGCCTTGATGGGGTTGAGAGGAAGAACACATCGGCAGTTGGAACTATCCCCATTTGAAATTTCAACTGGATGCCCCATGCCCGTTGGCATGGTTATCGGAAATGTTACTCTGCATACTGTGGACAATGATCTTCTCTCTAGCCTTGCAGGTCTCCGAGCCTCCCTGAAGGAAGTCCACGAACAAGTTAACAAGGCTTGGCGGACCGGTCCCCCACCAATGAAGTTCCAGATCCCCCTTGGAACCCGGATACTGGTCAGAGACACCCGAAGGAAACATTGGCATCAACCTCGCTGGAGGGACCATTCCAGGTGCTATTATCTACATCTCAAGCTGTTAAAGTCGAAGGATTTCCTGCCTGGATCGTCTCAACTTGCAAAGAATGGCATTCTTAGTTCTATTATTAATAACTTTTTCTGTCCCCTTGAACATGGGACAACAAACTTATGGGGACCTTCCCACACTAACTTTCCAAGTAGGGAAGACCACCTCACTCCAGATTGACTTTTGTACTGTTGCTCCTTGTGGAACCGGCAGCCATGAACAATGGACTAGGGCTGAAAAATATGTGTGTGTGATTACTGTCTCCACTCATTATGGCAGTAATTGTGAAAAATGGCAGTGGGTATTACAGGTACCTATGACAGTGAGAAAGAAAAAAGACTTACAACATTATTAGCTTGCATTTCTTTATGAGGAAAGACTGACCTTTGATACTATCAGAAGACCCTGTGAAGATTGTAAGATCTTTTTAGACTATAAGAATGTTTAAATTGATTCTAAGTGTGTAGAAATAGAAGGGTGTATTCCTTAGGAATGCAAATGGCTGTTTGTTTAATGGTTTAGGACATTTCAGTATGTCATAACTTAAGAGTTAACTTTTAACTATGTATAACCTCAGAATGAACTGCTAGGGTTTTTCTTTTCTTTTTAGGATATAAAGAGAGAACAGGTTTACTTTAGGTATTCTGCTAAAACCCAAATCAGTCGACTGAGTTGGAAAGAGGCAGTCTCACATTTTTTCTACTCACCAAGAATTAAGAATAAAAGAAATTATTTTTACTTTAATTGGGTTTAAGTTCTTCCGTTGTTTACGACTTCAGCGACACATTGCAGGCCTACCATAACCCCTTTCTCAGGATCTAATGTTCCTGTAAGAAACAATAAACTCAACCTTCTCCTGCTTCCAATTCTTTTTCTTCTTCATCTTCTTTTTCTTCTTCTTCATCTTATTACTATTATTATTATTTGAACACTGTATTTATTTCATTTAACATTCTTTTAAATCAGGACTTGTGACATCATACATACAAAAGGAGATAGATAGATAGATACTTTATTAATCCCACAATATTAAATTAAAGAGTAATAAAAATGCAATAAAAACACAGGTGGAATTGAAGAGTTGCATAGTTTGGGGAGGAACGATCTCCTCAGTCTTTCAGTGGAGCAGCAGTCTGTCGCTGAAGCTGCTCCTCTGTCTGGAGATGATACTGTTCAGTGGATGCAGTGGATTCTCCATGATTGACAGGAGTCTGCTCAGCGCCCGTCGCTCTGCCACGGATGTCAACCTGTCCAGCTCCGTGCCTACAATAGAGCCTGCCTTTCTCACCAGTTTGTCCAGGTGTGAGACATCCTTCTTCTTTATGCTGCCTCCCCAGCACACCACCGTGTAGAAGAGGGCACTCGCCACAACCATCTGGTAGAACATCTGCAGCATCTTATTGCAGATGTTGAAGGACGCCAACCTTCTAAGGAAGTATAGTCGGCTCTGACCTTTCTTACATAGAGCATCAGTTTTGGCAGTCCAGTCCAATTTATCATCCTGCTGCACTCCCAGATATTTATAGGTCTGTACCCTCTGCACACAGTTTCCTCTGATGATCACAGAGTCCATGAGGGGCCTGGGCCTCCTAAAATCCACCACCGGTTTCTTGGTCTTGCTGGTGTTCAGGTGTAAGTGGTTTGAGATGCACCATTTAACAAAGTCCTTGATTAGCTTCCTATACTCCTCCTTTTGCCCACTCTTGATGCAGCCCACAATAGCAGTGTCGTCAGCGAACTTTTGCACGTGGCAGGACTCCGAGTTGTATTGGAAGTCTGATGTATATAGGCTCAAAAGGACTGGAGAAAGTACAGTCCCCTGCGGCGCTCCTGTGTTGCTGACCACAATGTCAGACCTGCAGTTCCCGAGACACACATACTGAGGTCTGTCTATAAGATAGTCTACAATCAATGCCACCAGGTGTGAATCTATTCCCATCTCTGTCAGCTTGTCCCTAAAGAGCAGAGAATTGATGGTGTTGAAGGCGCTAGAGAAGTCCAAAAACATAATCCTTACAGCACCACTGTAATTAGATTTCAAAGTCACTAGTGTGTTTTTGCCAATTGCACTTCTATAAGACATATGGATTTAAAAAGCCACTCTCCATAGGCAGTCAGTCCAGAGTGTTGGTTGTTGGTGAGTTTAGAGAATCATATAAACCTTGTAAGACCTTGACTATGATTTTGATTGGCATACATTTTTAATTAATTTCAATTCACTGCAGTTTTGCTCTGTATTATGCTTTGGATCATTGCCCTGTTAAAACACACATTTCTCACATAGTTTGGTTTACTGGGAGAAGACTTCAGATTTTATTCAGTTTTAACCACCCTTCTGTCTTTTTCATCTTTTCATCACTTCTGACATAGCTATAAGTTTCAGTTGCTCATATTGTTCCCCATAACAAGATACTACCCTGATGTGAAAGTGTGATTTGGCAGATATGCAGTGCTGCATTTAGCATAACACTTATCATTCATAGTAGTCTCTTCAAATGTCTACCCGACAATTTCTGCAGTATCATCATGTGATATTTTGAGAAGACAAAAGATTTTTTTTCTGGAAAAAGCTTCCTCCTTTCCATTCTACCCTATTCTTTGTGGGATACACGAGTCTTTTATAAAAGTACTCAGAGGCACAATTAATGGTTGGAGTAGCTTCTCTAAAAAGCGCACTTGTACAGCAAGAATGTTAATGAGCAAGCCAGATGTAGGAACTGCAAGAGTAGGTGAGTATTTATGTAGTTCTGTACAAACTCATTCAAATTGAGGGAGCTAGTTTTGATTCTGCATTGTTTTGTTAGGCTTTAAAGAAGGAAGCATCACCTAACAATTCAAGGTTTATGAATCTTCTGCCATTGGGAATTCTTTTCCAATTTGATTGGCCCCACATAGCAAGATTACCTTGTCCCAAGCATTGTATTCATTTTGAAGTCTAATTTCTCACTACAGGATGAACCAGTTGTCAAACCAAAAGATTTGCTATGTTATCTTTTTCTGGTGGTAAATTAGAATCAAAAATCAAACATGGATTCAAAACTGACCAAAGGCTCAAAATGAGGATTTCTAAAGAGTTAAGTACCATAAGAATAAGTTGAAGAAACAGAGCTAAAATCAAATTGACAAGCTTTACTCAAAAATTCTCATCAATACCATTTTTTAACAGGAAACTAAAAGGTGCACCGGAATAGGCATTTATTCCTTTATGCGAGTAGGTCAGTAAGTAACTATGTCCAGTGCCTCCATATCAGACAGATACAACATTTGTTCTATGTGTTAGCCTACTATTGCTTGGTTTGCGTCATTCATGTAACACGAGTCCTTCACAAGCGAATGCATTATACCTGTTCATGCACATGCACATGAACTGAACGACAATGTGGAAAAATTCATTTGCATCAAGCCTTCTTTGTTGCCACCAGCAGCCTTAGCTCACAATACGTACTCAACACCCAGTAGTAAAAACACCACAATAATAAATTCTGTGTCTAGATCTGCATCTGGAGACATTCTTTCCCAGGCCAACGGGTGAGTGATGTGGAAGTAATGGTAACTCAAAGGCCTTCTAATGTTCACCCTGCAGTTCCAGATCTCTGGTCCCAGCACCTGTCTGTTGAGACTTTAACAATTCTGCTTACTTGTTGCAGGCCATTGTCTTAAAGACTTGTGTTTAACATCCCTAATCCTGATTAGCCCTTCAGTGAAACCCCTAAGGTGACCACCGCAACCAAAACCTATGAGACTGATTTTTTTTTTTTTTTGGTCTTGTCCGATGCTAGAGATGGACGTCTGAAGTGGAGCTCCACTAGCAGCGGTGTTATTTTTTATATTATTTGCTTATTATCCTGAGATATCCTGTTTTTATTCAACCCGAGAGGAACTGCTACAGTATACGTAAGCATATATAAACATGGCCAACAAGAAAGGGGGTCCGGAAGAATCGAAAACTAAAGCTACACCAAAAGCTCAGATCAGCAAGCCCTAGTTCAAGATACGGCCTTTCAGAGACAGACCTGGATCAGATGGGCAAAAGTACAGACTCCTTGGTACCACGGTCCGCTACATCGTCGCCGGCTGAGAGCAAAAAGGGGAGCGAATGTACGATCATGAGTGCAGATCTTGATAGCTCGCTGATCGGAGAAGATCACCTGAAACTGGAAAAGGCCTTGCAGTCCGCGGCTTTAATTACTCTACACGAGCCAGGAGCAGCGGGGACACCGGCTACAGTAGAGCCTGCCGCTTCATCTATGGTACAAGAAAGCACAATTGAAATGTCTAAACTGCAGGTGATGTTCGCTGAGCTCATGCAAGATATAAAGAAAAGCGAGAAGGCATATGAGAAGGCTAGGGTAAAAGCAAATGAGAAACTGAGACAGGAGGTGAGACAGGAGTTGAAACAGGAAAATGAATGGCTGCGACAGTAACTGCAACAGGCAAACGAAACGCAGCGGCTGGAACTGCAACAGACAAATGAAAGGCTGCGACAGGAGATGTAACTTGAGCTGCGACAGGTGCTGGGTAAAATTGAAGAGCACATTCAGGAAAACTCGGTTAAACTGAGCACGCTTACTGATCAATTGGAGGATCTCAAGGAGAAATTTTAAAGCCGAAAGCCGAAAATTTAGCTGCCAGTGCTGAAGAAAAAGCAGTAAATGTTAGCTCCGAATGCAAAAAACTCGAAGACAGACTGGCTGCTTTGGAAGATGGAAGCAGAACGTATAATGTCTGAAGGTTTGCCTGAGAATCGAGAAAGTCCAAACCCTGTGAAATCTGCAGCTGAACTTTTTTCTAAAATAATCGGGGACGACTTTAGAGCAGAATCTGAGATAGCAGTGGCTTACCGCGTATGCGGATCAAACACCGTTAGACCCAGATCTTTTATTATTCGCTTTGAAAGATTATCATTTAAGCTAGAGGTGATGGCACTCCTCAGAAAAAGCAAGATATATATGAAAATAACCACATTCGTATCTTCCCTGACTTCTCTCCAGCAACAGCTACTAAACGCGCAGCCTTCTACAACATTAAACAGCAGTTACGGCAAGCCAACGTCAAATACAGCCTCTTGTATCTGGCCAAATTGAAAGTGGAATTGCAGGGTCAATTCTACGTCTTCGCTAGCAAGGAAGAAGCAGAAAAGGAATTAAGGAAGCTGATCCCGGGACTAATCTGATACATAATAGTGAGTCATGGCCATTAATGATATAGCAAGGATTAATAATCTACTGTCTGATCTATTTGTTTAAAATACGGGTTTTTATCATCATATATTCTCATTATTACTTAGTATTACTAGGGCGCTATCTGTTTATGTTTTATTGTGCTTAATTACTTTTTCTTTTTTCTCTTTTTTTTTTTTTTTATTAGCTAATTATTTCATCTCTACCCTAAACAAGACTGTTCAACATAATACCCGTGGTTTATTGTTATTGCTATTATTGCATTAGGACTTATTATGCTTATTCTACACAAATGTTTAACACCATCCCCCGGGTTTATTATCTGGGTGTATTATCTTAATGCACTAAGATTGCTGAAGACTATATATATTTTAAGTGCACTTTTTTTTTTTTAGACTATATTGGTAATAGATATCTCTGTCTTTTAACCCTAAAACATTGCTGCGTGGGGGCTTGTTTTGCTTTGGACATGCTCTGTCTCTGGGTATGTCAGAGGACTGGGACTGTGTGAAGTGAGTTCTAGCCTCATTTGGGGAGGAAAAAAGGGAGGGTGGGGGGATTAATGGGGGGGAGAGAAAGAGAGCAGGCTTGATCAATACCTAATCTATCTTAATCTTTATGATTATAACTACCAATATAATAATAAGCTGCATCACAACAACTCTAGGGTAAATAGGAAATTAAGGCCGAAGCTGTCTCACTTCCAGTTTAGACTATAAAATGACATCAAAAACTCAGAATCAATGTCTCCATGATGGGACAGTTAACTTCGTGAGCTGGAATGTTAAAGGCCTGAAACACGAATTAAAGAGAAAGAATGTACTTTCTCACCTAACAGGTCTAAACACTTAAATAGTATTTTTACAGGAGACCCACTTACTAAGCAAGGATCAGTTCCGGCTGCAAAAAGACTGGACTGGCCAAATGTTCCATTCTAGTTTTACAAAGAAAACTAGAGGTGTGGGAATTCTCATACATACAGTAGAACAGTACCATTTGTAGCATGAGATGTAGTATTGGATCCTGAAGGGAGATATGTAATGGTCATGGGAGACTTATCTAACTGTAAAATGACCTTGATAAATGTTTATGCACCTAATGTTGATGATAAGGAATTTATACAAAATTTATTTGCATCCATTCCCAATCTGAACACTCATAAAGTTATAATGGCTGGGGACTTTGTGTTGGAGCTAAAATTACTAAGCTCCATACACTCACCCCGCAGATGGCGCCTTAACCCGCTTCTATTAGCTGACGAGAATTGTACGGAATTTATATCCAAACAAATCAAATTCTTTCTAGAGACAAATACATCCCCCGAGATCTCTGCAGGAATACTCTGGGAAACTCTTAAGGCCTTCTTAAGAGGACAGATTATCTCATATCTTTCCCACAGAAATAAATCCGAAGCCAAGAAAGTGGCAGAGATAAAAAGCGAAATTACTAGAATAGATGAAGAACACCCCAGACTACCAAGCGAGACTCTACATTGGAAAAGGCAGGCTCTACATTCAGAACTAAACCTCTTGACAACTAAAGAAACTGAACAACTAATTTATAAACCCAGACATCATTACTATGAACATGGAGAGAAAGCTAATAAGCTTTTAGCTCAACAAATTCACAAGCAAGAAGTGCGAAACGCAATCTCAGTAATCACCAACGCGAACAGAGATAAAATCGTCGACCACAAAAATATAATGCAAACTTTCAGAGACTACTATAAATCCCTATATCCTACTGAGTTTAAAGATGACAATACAAAATCTAATGCGTTTCTGGATACATTACAGATACCACAAATAGACACTTTTAGTGCGGAGGAACTTGATAAACCTCTGGCGTTATCAGAATTACTAGATGCTATAAAGTCACTCCAAGGCAGGAAAGCAGCAGGCCCTGATGGCTACCCTGCAGAATTTTACAAGAAATTCTCCGCTCAGCTAGCTCCCCTCCTATTAGCAACTTTTACAGAAGCCAGAGATTACCAATCTCTTCCTCAAATTTTTTGCCAAGCACTAATCACCGTTTTTCCAAAACAAAATAAGAACTTATTACAATGTGCATCATACAGACCAATTTTACTTGTGAATAAAGACATTAAAATACTCTCTAAAATCATAGCTAGAAGGATGGAGAAAGTGCTCCCCTCGGTAATATCGCAAGACCAAACTGGATTTATTAGGGGCTGACACTTATCTTCAAATCTTCGACGCCTGTTTAATGTAATATACTCACCAACTAAATCAAACACCCCAGAAATATTATTATCATTGGATGCAGAAAAAGCATTCGACATGACTGAATGGAAATACCTTTTTACAACATTGGAGAAGTTTGGGTTTGGCCCGAACATTTGTGCATGGATTAAATTACTGTATACTAACCCAGAAGCTTCAGTTTGCATCAACAACATTTGCTCAGACTACTTTAAACTACTGTAGAACTTGGTACTAGACAAGGATGCCCCTTGTCACCGCTGCTGTTTGCAATTGCCATTGAACCACTGGCAATACATTGTCGAAATACTGATCAGATAAAGGGGATTAGCAGAGAAGGACTTGAACAGAAATTTTCATCATATGCAGATGATATGGTACTGTATATATCAGACCCAGAAAATTCTGTGACTGCAGTCTTAACAGCACTCAAAGAATTTTAAAAGATCTCTCGTCTCAGAATTAATCTGAATAAAAGTGTACTCTTTCCAGTGAATTCTCAAGCATATAATATTAGATTAGACACCCTACCTTTTATCATTGAGGCTGCAAGAATTATTACAACAACAAGAAAATATGAACACATAACTCCAGTTCTTAAATCCTTACACTGGCTCCCGGTTAAGTTTAGGACTGATTTCAAAATCCTCCTTTTAACATATAAAGCATTAAATGGCCAAAGTCCGGCTTACTTGTCTGAACTTATCATGACTTACAAACCTGAGCGCACATTAAGATCTCAAGATGCCGGTCTGCTTAGGATTCCAAGGATTAATAAAATAACAGTGGGAGGACGAGCTTTTAGTTACAGGGCCCCTAAACTGTAGAATGGTCTTCCTGCTTCTATAAGAGATGCCCCTTCAGTCTCAGCCTTTAAATCCCGGCTGAAGACTCACTACTTCAGTTTAGCATATCCTGACTAGAGCTGCTGATTAACTGTAAATACTGCATCTCTGTTGTTAGTTATTAGCACTAAAACATAAGTAACATGATAGAATTGAATACTAACCCTCACCTATTCTGTTTCTGTTCTTGGTACCCAAATGTGACAATTGGTGCCACGGCCCACCTGCCAAGTTGTTTGCCTGCCTATGGTAAAGTCATCCCTGATGGAGGATCACAGGAATCATGGGAAAGAGGGGTCCTTTCATCGGAGCAATGTTTCAGCCGTGGAATGGCCAAATGGGGAGGCAGCTTGATGGATGAGGTCTCCAGAACTCTAAAAATATCCAAATCTTATTATGTGATATCATCTACTGTTAAATTCTGCTCTGTACTTCTAAAATTTTTATTATTATGCTGTATTAAGGATTTGTTCTGTTCTGTGTATTGTGTTGTATTGACCGCCTTCTTTTGACACCCACTGCACGCCCAACCTACCTGGAAAGGGGTCTCTCTTTGAACTGCCTTTCCCAAGGTTTCTTCCATTTTCCCCACAAGGTTTTTTGGGAGTTTTTCCTTTTCTTCTCAGAGAGTCAAGGCTGGGGGGCTGTCAGGAGGCACTTCCTGTGTGATTTTGGGCTATACAAAAATAAACTGTATTGTATTGTATTGTATCATTGCAGAACAGTTTAAATACCTAGGGGTAAACATCACAAGTAAACATAAAGCTCTTTATCAACAAAATTTCGCCGTCTGCATGGAAAAAATTAAACAAGACTTGCATAGATGGTCAACCCTTCATCTCACACTAGCTGGAAGAATTAATACTGTTAAGATGAATATTCTTTCTAAGCTCATTTTTTATTTCAAAACATTCCAATATACATTAATAAATCATTCTTTAGGCAATTAGATTCAACAATAACCTCCTTTTTTGGAATTCAAAGCTTCCACGCATCAAAAGAGTGAACCTACAAAGACAAAAGGCAGAAGGCGGCATGGCTCTACCTAACTTCCAGTTTTATTACTGGGCAGCAAATATACAGGCGATAAGAACCTGGACACAAATAGAAGAACATACACAAGCTTGGTCCGCAATAGAAGTAAAATCCTGCAGTACTTCTTTGTATTCCTTGTCCTGTGCTCCAATAAACACACATTATCGGCAATATACAAATAACCCAATTGTGCTCCACACACTTAGAATCTGGAACCAATATAGAAAGCATTTTAAGACGGAGAAGTTTCTATCTGTGGACTGGATTTTTTCCAGTTTCAAATAGTATAAGTTAGAGGATCTGTACAGACTTTTTTCAAAACATGGCAGGATCTAATCAGTATTATTTTAAAATAAGATCTTAAAGCAAAGAGAATTTATTAATTTAGGTATGTTTACAAGCCTTAAATTTCACGCCATTTAGCTTGGTCTCTCTCTTAGGTTTGGGGATCGATCTGTTCTTAACTGAATTTTTCTTTTTGTAAAAACTTGATTGATTTGAATGGATTGCTATAAAATTAATAAAGAAAGAAAAAAACAAAAAACAAACAAAACCTGAGACTAGAAACACAGAAGAATCTAGGCCAAATTAATATTAAAAGCATTTAGTGAATTTATTAAAGCACAAGAATAAAACACAAAATAAAAAATGATTAAATGCAAAATGTAAATAAAAGAAAAATGATATTTTTACAAATGTTTAGCAGTGATGACACAGATTATGTCCTTCTTCTCTGTCTTCAAGATAATCTATTTTATAAATTTCAATCCATTTTATAAGAAAAAACTGCACAAAATAGTTTAAATCCTCCTCTTTGTTCCTTCACTTTTCTTCTTCCCTAGACTTTCCCTTCCCAGACAGTGTAATATAAACAACTTCCTTTTTATAGCTGCCAACTCATCAAGCACTTGATTAAAATATTCATGTCTTTGCATTGTATTTAAACAATATTACCATGATTTCAAACCTATTTCAAAGCATAATATCTGAGTAATTAAACAATTCACTTTTTCGCCAATATCACACAGGAAATAGAAAAATCACTTGATTCATGTTTTTCAAGCTATCTACCACATGAAGTTACACAAGATTGCTTCAATGAGGTCTTAATAGGGGAAATTCAAAAAATTGAGATTACCATACAGAAAGTGACCACAATTGTGCTACTGTCATTTTCACATTCAGTCCTTCATGCAATCTGCAATTGCTCGAAAGTGTCGATCACATTTTTATTTGACAATTTTTTTAATTTAGTGTCTGAATGTCTCCTATCCATATCTGGCCTGATCTGATTTTTAGGCCAGTTGGCCAGGGTGATCAGATTTCCCAACATCTGAAATAAACAATACTTTTTCCAAAGTAACACTTCTACCACTTTTTAGCCTGAAATAAGCATTTCATTGTGATCAATTGATTGATATTATTGTTTTGATCTCCTTTGCTATATTCTGGGGGTAGTACATAGTGTGATTATTTTTGTTGGTGGTCATGCAATTTTCATTCACTCAGACAGCATTGGCTGGTTGTGAAACTAAAGGCCAGCAGTGGCTTAGATAAATGTACTACCAGTACCTTCAAAACTGGAGGACCATGGGGTAGCACACAGAGGTAGATCCATGTCCCATGCCCTAGGTAACGCCTTGGGATTACCTGACGCCTCTGCAATATATGACTGTGTGCATTTTTATGCAGTTTTTAAGGGTTCAACTAGTTATTAGGCAAAAGAGAATTTTATATTTTGGCAATTGTGCACTTATTTAATGTTAAAGTTTGCAGGCATTAATCTTTGCATTACTGATTTGGTTTAGGATGGTATTATTAAAAGAAACAAAATTTCAAATTTCCACAGAAATCATTTGTATGATGCACATATTCCCAGCCAGCAGAGAATGTATGTGATTGAAGGTCGCAACGCAGTACAGCAATAAGCTATTCAAGATTCAGCTAATTATCGAGAATATTTCACATAAAATGTGTAATACAGTTGTGTGTGACTGGGCTCTTATTCTTGAGGAAACTTCTCAAATAAAAAAAAAAAAACTATAATCAGTTTTCAAAACTGTAGTTTGCAATACTACATTTAAATGTGTTTTCATAAATAATTATCATTTAAATGTTTCACAAAACAAGTGAGAACTTTGTAAACATTCCTTGGAATAAAAAAACATACTTTTTGGTTGCAATGAATAATTCTAAAAATGATGTGAACTCTATTACTTTTAACAATACACTCATGTAAGAAAGTTGCCTAGATAAGATTTTTTAAAACAGAAATGCCTTTAACTTTATACTGTAGGTTATATTTTTCTAGTAATTAAAAGACTGACTATAAGTACAAGTAACAGATGTGGTTGTATATGGATGTTGTAGAAAGGGGTTGAATCTGATCACTCAGGTAATTATCAGTTTTGCTATCACCAAAGCCGATAATACAATTAACAAGACTCCCACCCAGGAATGCCAAATGTAGGCTTAGTGACCTCATGTTCACTTTCCACATAGGACTTTCGAAATATGAAGAGATCTGTACATTTTATTAACAAGGTTCATAAAATAGCAAGTCTACATTAAGTAGTCTCTCTGTTGTGGTATATATATATATAGTGGAATTAGCCCAGCTACAGACAGAGACTCAGACTCACAAGTCCCGAAACACACATTTATTTTTCTTTTTTCTGCACAGCACACTTAGTGCAGAACCAAAGAAATATTGTGAGCTCGGCTTTACTGTGTGTAATGGTTACATGCCTACCTATGGGTAGACCCATTTCAGTGTGAGACTGATCAGATGTTGGCAGATTTAAATTGAATTTGGACAATCTATCTGTTTTGGTGGTGGCTTTTGTATGTTTTAATCCCCAAACGTGGCTCTTTTCTTAGCATTAACACCCTTTAGTTATCTGGTTTTAGATTTTGTATTATAATTATAGTTTTGTCCACAAAAGAAGTTACTTAAATTTTTCCTTTTACTTTGATCCTACACTGCTAGATTATTTCATTAATAACCCTGTAGTTTTTTGCATGAGATGGTAGTGCAATGGTTAGTACTATGTGCACTTGTACGCTTTGCATTTTCATCCTGTTTTTCAAAGACTGCTGCAGTTTTGAACCTTGAGGAAGTGTGCTGTGCCATTTTTCATTCTATCCACATATGTGCATCTGATACTTAGATGTTCTCTATCACATGCCTTATCTGTGTACTATTGGGGTACAAAAGAGTATGTCTTTGTAGTGTACCCTATAATTTTTTGCCCACACATTTACCACTGAGAGGAAAAAGAGTTGTTGGCACTGCTCCAGGATATGCAGTATGCAAATAAAGCTTTTGTTTTTTTAATCACCGGCTCCTGCCTCATTCCTTCAGAAGCATCTGCAATACAATAAAGAAATAATTATACAGCTAAACACATTAGAGATCCAGCAGAATTGCATGTTTACCATGATAATATTCAAGTCATAAATAATATTAATGAGCAGGTCACAGTTTCAATTATGTTAAATTATCAACAGAACATAAACATTGCAATCCTCTTAAATCCCACTGCTTAAGGAACAAGATTGAGGAGTCAGATATACATGGTGTCTTTAGGTCAACCCATCCATTTTCAAGGAGTTAATGAGAGGATGCTTTAGTGTGAATTGGAAAAAGGATAAAAATTATTTCCATGTTGTAAATATAAAAGCAAATTAAAGGCAAATTGTTTGAGTTGCTTAGCCTAATACTGCATTTTATTTAATCATCATTCTTTTAACTTTATTATGGTGGCACCATGATGCCACAAAGCACCAAATCTCAAATCTCAGGACATTCACTATCTTTGTGGAATTAAACATTTTTTTCCTGCGTCCACTGTGGCAGGGTATGGGAATGACAGATGACCTCAAAATAATTTGGGGCGCCAACCCATTTAGTGCTAAGGCAAAAATAAAAATGAAGCCTGTCATGGCGTTCCTTTGCCCTAATGGCGGTAGTTGTGGGTGCCTAAAACTAGGGACTGGGGGCACTAATGTAAATTAAAATAGTTAGGAGATATTAGAGACCACTTGTGACTTCTCCAATCTGGCACTTTCCAAGGGGAACATCTATTACATCAGAGTATCCTGGACATAAATCAGTGCTTCCTTCTACTTTATTTCTGTAATTTTTAAATGTTGTAGGATGCTTGAATGTAACTTCAGCAAGACAAGATTTTGTACCTCTTCAGTGGAGTACATACTTAATTTACTGTCATAATACAGTACATCTTAACAAGATGGGAAACGAATTACTGTCAAACTACATACAATAATAAATCCAATCAGATTTCATCTTAAGAGTGAGAGTTCACATGGTAGCATATCAAATCATAGGTTCATAGGCTCATACAGCCAATCTTGTCACATTTACACAGTGGAAATCAAGTTTTATCTCCCAAAAAGTGTCTATAATAGGACAAATATTCACAAAGCCATTAGAGGTTATTATCTGGTATTATCCAATTTTTATATCACCATTCTCTCTTCTGTATTAGGCCATAAGCCAGGCACAGAAACATTTTTATGATCTGGAACCTGCTTCTGTTTCTCACATAGTACAGTGGATGAGCAAGCATGCAAAACAAGTTACAAGTTCATCTATCAAAAACAACTTAAAAATATAAACAATTGTTATTAATTTTCATATATTTGCAAACAAACCAAAAACTGGCCAAAGACTGAAGTTTTATGTGAAAAAAAAATGCCCAAGCCTGACTCAAAACCCAATACTTTGTTGGGCTCCTTCAGTCTCAGGTAGAGAGAGAGAGAGAGGTTGTGAGCATCCACTGATACAGTGCATTGCCGCACCCACCACACAACGAACCTCCTTAGGATCACAATTAAGACCCGAGCACAGCCATGCAACGGGTGACGCCTCAGCACCATGCTAGTTCAAATGGAATGGAACAGTGTGAGGTTTTTTATGGTGGCTGCAGTGCCAATTCTGCAACCAACCTCCAGGCTCTTCCTGCAAGATGGAGGACCTGCTTGCAGGGCTGGGCGCAGGTTAATGTCATGCCCAGGATGGAGCAGTTGCAGGTTAAGTGCCTTGCTCATGGGCCCAATGGAGTGGAATCATTTCTGGCATTTACAGCAATTTCGAGCCAGCAACCTTCCAATTGCTAGCTCAGGTAGTAGACTTCAAAATAATTTAGCTAGCTAAGTAACCATGCAGATAGATACAGACTTGAATAGGCAAAGTGGTGTGTTAATGTTGATAGTTCTGAAATTCATGTGTGTCCTCTCACTGTGACCATTCAGAAATGTTTAAAATGACCTTCATTGATGTAGCTATATTTCTTATCACTGCTTTTTTTGGAGGCAGGCACTTGTGTTCCAAAGTCATCTGTTTGGTCCTAAAGAGAGATCTGTATTAAATACTAAAGAAAAATCATCATGTGGTGAAGAAAAGTTAGCAACACTACTGTGTATGTCCCAGATCACCAGGCTTTGTATGCTGGTTTGACCATCCAGTCCCCAGGCATACTCTGAAAGGGGACATTGCAGAATTTTAAAGGGTTGCTTGTTGGCTGGGCTAAATGGCCTGGTAAGCAGCTCAGAGAGAGAGAGAGAGAGAGAGAGAGAGAGAGAGTACTATTTCTTGTTTTTAAAATGGCAGGGAGCCATTTATAAAAATTAACTTTCACTTGGTCTAAAAGAAAAATATCTAAAAGAAAAATCTGACAAATAGAATCAGTTGGAGTTATTTTCCCATTGTGACTAGCTAATTGCTCAGCATTTACAAAATGATTTATGGTCTTGCACTCCACCCTCAGCACCTGAGTTAACTGTTTTTCTTTTATTTTTTTTGGCCCTGGCAAGTGCTTATAATCAATCTTTTTTATTTCAAACTTGCTGTGGCCATCAGCAATTGTTTATTCTGGGAAGTTGTGCATACAACAGCTCACCTTGTTTGGGTAATTATAAGTGCTTACACTCAGTGGCTCATGTGCAGAAAAAAACACAGGCATAGAGTGACTTAAAAACTATATCATTGTTTTTATGTCACTTCACATGCAGGCTTGAAGTGACAATAGCTGTGAACTGATGTGAAAATAACCATCTAATGAAAGAAGTATCTGGTATGATGGAAAAAAATGTAGAAGACTTGTAGGTGTGGCAGGGTGTTATGGGTGGTTTAAGCTTTTGTGGAACACCAGCATTATTCTTTCTTTCTCCAATTAACCCTTTAAGCTTCTGATTATAATAAATAATTTGTTCATAAAGGGTTGGAAAATGAAAGGAATGTTGGCAAGATACTTTTTTCGGTCTAATATACACTTTTGTTTTGCTTGTATGTCTGATAAAACCATTGTGGTTATCATTGCTTTCCAAGTTCATTTACTGACTCTAAAGAAAATAGAAATCTTGTGCTAAAAAGCTTTGGCTACAAACAGACAAGGCTTCAATTGTAAAACCACTCAGAAGACTGAAAGGTTTGAATGTGCTGGCATTGTTCTTTTTGTCAACCTTAACAACAGATATGCCAAACAGTAGAAACAGTATTACTGCAATTTTACATCATATGAAGAATAGCACAGCACAAGAAAACTGACTCAGTCTTCAGGTTCTTGGTGTCTCCTTTTAAATCTGTGTTTTTTAAATACAAGGGCTGTTTATTTTTCTCTGTGTAACCAGAGAGATTCTGTAAGTTTCCTAAAAGAGATGCAGATCTAAATATTGGACTAGACTCAAGAAATATATGGCTTTTGTTGAACTGCAGACTATAAAAGAAATGTATTAAAAGCCTCTATGTTTATTCTCTCTAAAGTGCAAACCTTGCTTTGTATGTTCACTTGTCAACACCTTATGATGTTGTTTTTGTGTTGTATTTGTAAATCATTATATTAAGACTGATTGACTGAGAGAGCATTAAGAAGATATAACTGACTTCATGACCAGGTTTACTCTGGTAATCAATTATTTTTTATTGTGTTAATCATCATTCTATATTAAACTTCATCCCAATGCAGAGCAGTGCTAAAGTACAATTACATTTAGAGCACATGTGAATTAATGGAAGGAATTATTAAGGAAAAGACATGACAAGAACAGTAGTTTTACTGAACAGTCAGTATGTGTTCAGATGAGGGAGGTTGCATTTTACTAAAATGCTTGATTACTATGAGGGAGCAACAAAAGGATACAAACAAAGTGGGGCATATCATATTATTTATCTGAACTGTCAGAAAGCATTTGTCTCACATGAGAGGTTGGACATCAAATTAAAAGAAGTGGGTGTTCAGGATGATGTTTTTAGATGGGTGCAGAATTGGCTCAGACACAGGAAACAGAGAGTGATGGTATGTGAACCTCATCAGATTTGGCCGATGTTAAGAGTGGTGTTCCACAGGGTTCAGTGCTACTGCTGTTTTTAATATATATAAATGATTTGGATAGGAATATAAAAAACAAGTTGGCTAAGATGATTGCAGATGATACCAGCATAGTTGGATTGACAGATAGTATGGAATCTGTTAACTCATTATGGAGGGACTTGGACAGTATATAGGCTTGGGTAGATTTTTGGAAGAAGAAATTTAATGTCAGTAAATGTAAAGTAATGTAATGTATTACACATAGGAAGTAAAAATGTTAAGTATGAATACACAATGGGAGATCTGAAAATCAAGAGTACACCTTATAAGAAGGATTTAGAAGTCATAGTGGACTTGTCACTATCTACTACCATACATTCTTCAGGGAAGCTATTAAGAAGGTTAACAGAATGTTAGGTTATACAGCATGAGGGGTAAAGTACAAGTCCAAGGAAATTATGTTCAAGCTTTATAACACATTGGTGAAGTCTCATCTGAAGTACTGTGTGCAGTTTTGGTCTCCAGGCTACAAAAAGGACGTAGCAGCGCTAGAAAAGGTCCAGATTCCAGGGCTAAAGGGAATGAGATAATAGGAAAGATTTCAAGAGCTGAACCTTTTCAATTTAAGCAAAAGGGGATTAAGAGGTGACATGATTTCAAATTATGAGGACAATTAGTTCAGTGCATCAACACTTTGAAATGAGTTCAAGAAGAACACAGGGACACAGTCGAAAACTTAAGGGTAAATTTCATGCAAACATTAGGAATCATTTCTTCACATAGAGAAGCACAGACACACAGAATAAATTACCAAGTGGTGTGGTAGACATCAGGAATTTAGGGACCTTCAAAACTGATATTTTGGAAGAATTAAGTAGACAGGACTGGTGAGCTTTGTTGGGCTGACTGGCCAGTTTTTGTCTTGATTGTTCTAATGTTCAGGTAGGTTAAGAAATTTTCTAAGGGTGGGTCACACATGAATCAGTGAAAGTAACTGAACCAGTAGTCATGGAGTATACAGTCCAGTAGCACTACGTTCAATGACACTTGCATATTCTGCAATGGACATTCATGTCCGTAACTTTCAATACTTATTGTAAAAAATATTTTATACTTTTTTTAGATCCAGAGGTTTGAATCCTGATGAGAAAATTGTTTGTCTATTAGTATCAAAATGTTTTCATTACAGATGGCCTGCATAATTTTAAATAGAAAAAAAAAAAAATTATCCTGTAAGTGAAGGTGTTAATATGAGAACCCCCTTCACTACAGGATTAAACCTCAGTGCTTCAGTAACTTGCTCATTTTATGACTCAGTTTAGCTATAACTGTATAATAATCATATTAATAATAGTAATAACAAATGTTGACCCTGTCATATGCTATATTTGTGTACAATAACATAAAATATACTATTTTAAAACGTAATAATACAGACTGTATTTATGATATATATTTATAATATATACTGCATTTATATCTATGCATACATGTAATCTAAGCATCTAAATTAAAGTGCAGTATGTAAAAATAAAAACTGTAAACATAAATTAAGCAGGTCATCAAGCTTTTTTTTCAACGATATCCTTTACCATTATGAAGATGGAGATTTTGCCTGTCATCAGTGTCTTCTTTAAGAGTATTGTTGACTCCAGTATGCAAATGGGCTTGTTCTGATCTAAAACTCACTGATTTATCCATCTTAAAGTTCATGTGATGCACAGTGCCTTTGAGCGTTCATTTTCTTTTGCTCCACTTTCTTGATGGCACGGCTTTCACAGCCACACAGCATGTTGCTT
Source organism: Polypterus senegalus (assembly GCF_016835505.1). NCBI lineage: Eukaryota > Metazoa > Chordata > Cladistia > Polypteriformes > Polypteridae > Polypterus > Polypterus senegalus. The sequence goes on from NC_053161.1 coordinate 107,688,770, forward strand.
TAACAAGTCAGATTTGTGCTGTTGATTGATTTCATCACTTTGTTCATTTTGTAACTGGTCTGTATCACATGAAAAAAGGGCACTTAACAGCACTCATTGGAATTCTAAAATGAAATAAGCAAAAGACAAAGTGCTAAAACAGAAATACACCTAGACTGATACAATTATTGAATATTATGTTGGTGGAGCAGATGTTCCACTCCCATCACCAGCCATTGTCTATGTGGAGTTTGCATGTTCTGTCTGTTTCTGAATGACTTTCTTCTGGATGGTCCAGTTTTCCACTCACATCCCCCAAGACTTGAGTGTTAAAAAATTGCTGTTGTGTATGTGAGAGGGTATGGAGTCCTGCCTCATCCAAGTGTGACCCATAGCCTGGCATCCAATGATATCATGGTAAGATCTGGCTACTCCTGATGTCACTGTAAACTGGATCAAGAGGGTCTGAGAGAGGATGAATGAATATATGTATGAATATATGGACAAGGTACACATCTGTTGAATCTTTACCAGGATGAATACACAGTCCATTACTAATAAAACACGGTGTAGCACCACTGGTTCTTTCAAAAATAAGAGGAGACTGAAGGGTGTAAGGTGGATACTTAGAAAAAGGTAGAAAATGTTTTAAGTGGATTCCACTGTGCTTCAATAGCTTAGGTGAATTAATGATTGTAGTGGCAGGGAGCACAGTGGTGCAGAGTTTAGTGGTGCTACGTAACAGCTCTTGAGACTTGTGTTCTTTTTTCCCCAGGTTTATCTTCCTTCTACATTTCTAAAATGTGTGGATTAGGTTTGTTGGTAACATAATTGCCAAACGTGTGTCCTTTTTCTGCTCAGATTGTTTCCTGCTCCTGCAACTCTATAAAGTCAGTCAGTCATTTTCCAACCTACTATATCCTAACACAGAGTCACGGGGGTCTGCTGGAGCCAATTCCAGCCAGCACAGGGCTCAAGGCAGGAACAAACCCTGGACAGGGCGCCAGCCCACTGCAGGACACCCACACACACACCCACACACCAAGCACACACTAGGGACAATTTAGGATCGCCAATACACCTAACCTGCATGTCTTTGGACTGTGGGATGAAACCCACGCAGATATGGGGAGAACATGCAAACTCCACGCAGGAAGGACCCGGGAAGCGTACTGAGAGGCAGCAGCGCCACCATACCGCCCTAAAGGACTAAGTAACTTTAGGAAATAAATGCATGAAAATTTCAATAATATTAAAATTAACGTGACGTACAATAATGGAGCAAGTACTTGTTCCATGTCAAAGTTCTGGTTGGGAAATCATGGTTCATTACATCAAAGGGTGGACTGATGCACTACAGGGAGATTAGTGGGGCTGAGATGGTGACATTAAGAATTGCTGGGATAAAACGTTTTAGGACTACTACACAGAAAATACTTACAAGTTTAAGTAAATTATTTAGAAAGTAGTCAAAATTACAAATTCTTCTATGTAAAATTTTGCCACATGAACACACTGAGGGGCATGTGACAGTAACCTAAGGTGACATTCCTGAAGTATAGTTATACTCGTGCAAAGGTCAGTCCAGACAGTATGCACACAAACAGGCATACAAGTGGGAAGAGCACATTGACTGCAACACAGGTCAGCCTGATCTGACAAAATATTCAGTCAAAGAAACTATAATTTGATCATTCTAAGTATAATTGCTTGGCTGCACCACGGGATATTTTATCCTAATGAAAGTACATAGACCCCAGTGCCAAAGATCTGAGAGCTTTGGCAATTCCCAATTATACAAAGTGCAGTTTATTATAATGTCCTGGTCACTGTGATGACACTAACATGTAGATTACTCAACTTTGGGAGTGCCTATGGCACCCCTACATTACAACGACTGGATTACTTGGATATTGGACAAATGTCTAAACATGCATAACTACAAATGAAATGTCTACTGATATGAAAAATTACAGAATACAGTGTTACTATACACTTGTGTTTATGGGGCTAAATGACAAATTTATAGTGGAAAATGTTAAACTGTTAGTTAGCAAAAAAAGTGACCTCTTCTTTGGACAATGGATGAAACATCCCGTCAACCAGGTATGGCTTATCTATTTCAACCAGTGAATTGTATTAGAAATTAATATGTCTCTATAATGATGAGCCCCTTTTAAATGTTTGGTATCAATGAATGGCAATCTGTACAGTGCACTTTGTGTTCATTTCCCTTTCTAATTGATGTGTGTAGGTGCCATACCATCATTTAACAAGTCTATAAATTATATTGGCTCAAATATACAGTAACAACAAAGATTAGATTGATCTTTGTTTTACATTGGTGCTGAACATTATCTCAAGCAGACGTTCAATAACATCAGAAACAATAGATTCCATGTCAGTCTGGCAGTTTGATTAGGTAGATTAGGGATTATTCTACTTCAAGAACTTTACTATTGATTTGGAGCTAATGTGTTTATCAGTCTTGCATCAATCCTAATTTTACTGTAAATATATGGCACCTTTATGCTAATTACTAGGGCTGGTGCCTGTGCAGTCAGGACAGGCTGCGGTTCTCTGTCATCTTGGCTATGTTATGTTCTCATTACCAGACTGAAGTGATTTAATAATTATTTTTTTGCTTTAATGTGAGACAAATCAAATGTTTTCAAGGGTTGTGTGAACACAGAAATCCAATATTTTTGGATCAGATTTGCATCATTTTCATATATGTAGTGCTAGTTTGGATACTTTCCCAATTCATGGCCATGTAACATGAATGAGAAGAGTCAGATCAGAGTTCCTGTGTTTTTTTTTTTGCAGTCATCAGTCAGCACCAGCAGTGCGGCAAACCAACAATGGAGCTGAGCTACAGCTGTGACAGCAGTTATGGTCCCACCACTGCTGGCTCTTTTCTTGTATCCACACATCTCTTGATACAGCAGTGCCAGTAATAGCTGTAAAAAACAGCAAAAGTTAGGAGTTTGGCTTTTTTTTTGCCTGCTTGACCTGATCATGTACAACCGACAAACTTTTTGCCATCCTCCAGAGCAAAATGTGATGCATATGCTACCTAATAGTGTGTCCATTTTATCGATTGTAATACCACGAGTTGTCTCAGAAATACGATTTTTTGTTGTTGGAGACTTGTGCACAAATGTATCAATGTGCGTATGTGTGCCATTTCATAGGACAGATGTATTCACATTACAGTTAGATACAGGGTACTTATACTTACGAACCATCAAGACAGGCAAATTCTATCTGGGCAAAAAATCAGAATTGAACAATGAGGATTGTAATGTGAATATAGCCATTGAAAGGGAAAAGTGGAATTAAAAAATTGATAATGATCACTAACACATCATGCTTTTCAAACCTCCATGCACTTTCTCAAATTGCTTATTTCAGGAGAGCATCATAGTGTTTTATCCTAGCAGCATTCGGTGCAAGGCAGGAGCCAGCCCTTTGTGCTAGTCTTCTGCTGGTCTCCTTCATAAACATACCCACCAAGGCAATTTAGAGATACAGATTAATGAAATCTGTATGCCTTTCAGAACTGTGGGAGGAACACACAAAATCCACATAGAGTGAGCTTGGACTAGGACGTCAGAGTTGTGAGGTAGCTGTACTAATTACTGTGCCACCATGCAGCCTTCAAAGTAAATCTCGCCTTGTAATTAAGTGGCCCTTACAAATGATGGCTGTTTTAATTCTGATCTTTCAGTGATTTAGAACAGAGATAATGAGTTTTCAATTGACATATTTATAGCCAGACATCTAAAGTATTATTTTGTTCAAATTTTGCATTGAATAGCACCTCTCTTAATAAGTATTGTCAAACAGTGCTTTAAAGCATGAGTGACAGTAATACAAAATTAATCATAACATTTATAAGATGCTGGAATTTTTAAATAAAATGAAATTACATTACATACATAATTACACTTTTAAAGGCAATGCAAAAGTTATTGTTTTTCCATAATATTGTTATGATTACAATGCACTTAAATCAAATTGTTATTAATAAAATACTTCATAAAAATGGCAACATTATATGACTTTAAAACTAAATTGATTAATATAGAAGAAACAAATATGTAAAACAAGAACGAACAGAAAATACACTATTAATCTGGAATAAATGATGTTAAGGACCTGTAGTACTTTATGTTCATTATGATTAATTCATAATCACCATTTACTTAAAAAAACAGAAAAAAGTTCTTACGTGAGAGCACTAAAGCTGGCCAAGGTTGTGGTTTTTGATTTTGCTCCAGCAGATGGCACTAGTGTTTTAAGTCAAATGTAGGACTTGCACAGAAGAAAAGGCTAAACTTGAAACAGCAAGAGATATCAAAGTTAAGGTCAAGAGAAAAAAATATTTTTGTATTTTATGTATAGTTCAAAAGACAAAAACGTAGCATTACAAAATATTTTATATATACAGTGTACAGATGCATATATATATATATATATATATATATATAAAGAAATGTGTGTGTGTGTGTGTGTGTGTATGGGGTACCCGGTAACAACCATGGTGGAATAAAGTGCAGATACAGTCAAATTCCAAAGGGAGGAAAAATTTTGACCCCAAACCAAAATTTTACTAACTAATCCCACTGTGGGGAGCAGCTTTGCATACTTATGCCAAGTTCCAAACATGCCTCCAACGGGTACTTCACCAATAAGACATAGGTGGGATCAGTAAGCCAGGCACAGTTACTAAGTAAAGTTCCCCAGGGGGAGAAATTTCAGAATGACAAAGAGCCTATTGTCTACACCTGCACAAAAGAGGAATGTATGCAAAAGTTGGTGGAGATACAGTACGCTCAATAGCATGGATTTGCGTAGCAGACAAACGTACACACATTCATCATATAAAGGGTGAGGCAGAAAGGACGGAGATTTATTTACAAAATCACAAAATTGTTAATTTTTTCTTACAAAGAAATTTATTGAAAGATTTGAGTTTATATTGAAATAGCACTTGACAATTTGTAGGGATGGAAATGCAGGTCTAAATGCAAAATACACCTTACCGAACGATTACTGAGGCCAAGTTCAGAAGAATGCTTCCGAGCAGATCGACTTGGACTGTGCAGCACACATTTTTAGGGATACATGTCGTTCGTGTAGCCCCCGGCAGTCTTTTTTTCATTAGTGTACCTCGTGTACAAAGTGCTTTAACCCAACGTAGGATAGTGTTATGTTCAGGAACAACTTTATTTCTGTGGATATTGAAATGGCAATGAAACTCACGCTGCGGTAATAGATTGGTTGTTCCTGACAAAACAGTCACACGCAAAAAAGCGGTGTTCTATTGTCCATGGCTCCAACTAAAAAGAAAATAAAAAAAATGCTAAGACTTCGCGAACCTAACGCCACCTACCACACATCTGTCACTCCACCTAGTGGTGAGTTCTAGCCATTTCAAAGATGTCCGTCCTTTCTGCCTCGCCCTGTATGTATTGTAAGTACCGAAGAGGATGGACAGACATCCAGGCCAGGATGGAGGAAGATTTCTTGCCTGCCAGGAAACCATAATGAAAGAATGGCCTGGTTACAGACATTACCCTGCTAGGACGCCTTATAATTTCCATTCTGGCTGAGATACCAGAAGCACTAATGGACTGAGGAGAGCTGGGAGCCAGAAGAAGTTCATACTGCTAATAAATAGGTGGAAGTGTTCCTCACCAATGATCCCAGTTTGGACTCCCACAGGGCTGCATGGGAACTGGAGTACAGCTGTGTAAGGGTCCTTGGGGAACGATAGAGGGTGCTGCTGGGGAAAAAAGAAGAAACGTCCCTTTTTCAGGACTGTCTATTTCAACAATAATGTTTTAAAAATCCAAATAACTTTACAAATCTTCATTGTAAACGGTTTAAACAATGTTTTCCATGCATGTTCAATTAACCATAATCAATTAATTAACATGCACATGTGGAATGGTCGTTAAGACCTTAACAGCTTACAGAAAGTAGGCATTTAAGGTCACAGTTCTAAAAACGCAGGACACTAAAGAGACTTGTCAACCGACTGTGAAAAACACCCAAAGAAAGATGCCCAGGGTCCCTGCTCATCTGTGTGAATGTGCATTAGGCATGCTGCAGGGAGGCATGAGGACTGCTGATGTGGCTAGGGCAATAAATTGCCATGTCCGCGCTGTGAGACGCCTAAGACAGCGCTACAGGGAGACAGGAAGGACAGATGATCATCCTCGCAGTGGAAGACCACGCGTAACAACACCTGCACAGGATCGGTACATCCGAATATCACACCTGCGTGACAGGTACAGGATTGCCACAACAACTGCCCGAGTCACACCAGGAACACACAATCCCTCCATCAGTGCTCAGACTGTCCGCAATAGGCTGAGAGAGGCTGGACTGAGAGCTTGTAGGCCTGTTGTAAGGCAGGTCCTTACCAGTCATCACCATCAACAACGCCGCCTATGAGCACAAACCCACCTTCGCTGGACCAGACAGGAGTGGCAAAAAGTGCTCTTCACTGATGAGTCACGGTTTTGTCTCACCAGGGGTGATGGACGGATTCGTGTTTATCGTCGAAGGAATTGAGCACGTCTGGGACCTGTTGGATCGCAGGATGAGGGCTAGGGCCATTCCCCCCAGAAATGTCCAGGAACTTGCAGGTGCCTTGGTGGAAGAGTGGGGTAACATCTCACAGCAAGAACTGACAAATCTGGTCCAGTCCATGAGGAGGAGATGCACTGCAGTACTTCAAGCAGCTGGTGGCCACACCAGATACTGACTGGTACTTTTGATTTTGAGCCTCCCTTCATTCAGGGACACATTGTGAAACATTTTTAGTTTATGTCTTATGGTGTTGACTCTTTTAGTGTTCATACAAATATTTACACATTGTCTACTGAAAGTAAAAACAGTTGAAAGTCAGAGGACGTTTCTTTTTTTGCTGAGTGTATATATTGTGGAGCCAACCCGGACACAGACAGGCGGACATGTTGTTCATCAAACCACCACACGTTTATTTACAATATTTACAACAATAGTAATGGTCACACAGACCCAGTTCAGTCCAAATAGTGCACAAACCCCAAACACACACAGTCCTGGCCACAATATGCCTTCTCTTCGGGCTGCCTCCACACTCTCCTCGTGCCTTGTCCTCCTTCCACCCGACTCTAGCCCTGAATGAATGGAGACGGCCCATTTAAAACAGTCCCCGGATGAGCCCCAGGTGTTCCGCGTGGCGGAAATACCGGCTGTCCTCCCGGCAGCTCTCCGGGTGCCGTCCTAAATCTTCCCCCCAGCACTTCCGCCACACCAGGTCCCCAAGGCATTGGGGCACCTCCTGGCGGTGACCACGGGCCCCTACAGGGTGGAGCTTCCATGCCCTGTACCCGTGACCCCCAGAGCAACCAGGAAGGCGGCCCCCACGTGATCCAGGGTGGGCTCTGACCCTCTTCCGGTCCCTCACGGCGTCCCAGCCGGGTTGTTGCCCCTGGCATCCCTGACAATATATATATATATATCGTGAGCTGGGGGGCTGATTGCACCCCTACAGGTTAAAAAGACGCTGAAAGACTACCTTCACATTGGTCCCTTGCTTGCTGAGCTTACGGGTGATCTATCGCGCGATTGCGCGGTACTTCGCAGACTTAAAAGTCCAAACAGCACCTGTCAGATTGGGATTGATTGTTTGCTTTTCTCTCTCTCTGTCCTTCCCTGCTCCTGATGTGCATTCCTTTGAAGAGGAAGATATGTTTGCATGCTTTTAATTGTGAGACGGAACTGTCATCTCTGTCTTGTCAAGGAGCACATTTAAACTTTTGAGAAAAGAGACATGTTTTTTTGCATTGTTTGAATAAAATTCTTGTCTCTACAACCTCCTGTGTTTATGTGCAAATCTGTGACCCAAGCATGACAAGTGGTACCAGGAGTGGTTGCACAGATGAGCACCGAGGAATTGTTTCAGATTGCTCAAAATGTCCCGCTTCCTCCCAACCAAGAACCGGATGATCCGGTTCCTGGTCTATCTGCTAATTCCAAGGATGTGCTGATGAAGATGGGGGCTTCCAATGACCCAGAGATGTTTTTTTTGGCTTTTGAACATGTGGCAACTTTTGCTGGGATGGGACAAACAAAACTGGGCTGTCATCGTCACCCCTTTTTTGTTTGGGGATGCCTTAATTGCTTTACGGAATGTGCCTCACGATAAATTCGGTGATTAATATTTTTTGAAGCGGCAAGTTGTTTTACGAAAAACTACGAGGTTTTTGTCTAAAGGTTTTGCGCTTCATGATTGGAAACTGAACATGGACTGTCCCATTCGTGTGCAAATTCAAGATTTGATTAATAAAGTTCACTGCTGGATTGAAGGAAGCGAGATGGAGCGCATTGTGGAAAAGGTTGTCATGAATGGCTGGGATCCCTGCAGTTCTCCAAGATGAATTCCTTCGTCATGATATTGAATCGTTGATGATCATGGCCAAACGTTTGGAGGATTCACAAACCCTTTGGAGAAAAAGTGGTGGATTTGCAGGTCCTTATGCTGTTCTGCAGCCTCTGAGAGATTGCCCAGGAAATGCTCGCCACTTTGAACGAAGATTAGAGATTCAATGTGCTGTTAACCCCGACAATTTTGCTTCTTCGGGAAGACCTCCAGGGGATGCAAATGTTAACGTGGCACCCATGTCTGGGGAAGAAGGAGGCCGTGGACGTCACCGTGGGTATTTAAGCAGTGGAGCTGAATGAAGATGCTTCTGGTGTGATCAACCAGGCCACTTGGCAAGGGAATGTCTCCTATTCCCTGCTCAATCGATTAAAATTGGTCTCGCCGAGGTTTGTTGCTCCTGTGTTCCTTATTGTACTGATAAAAAGGATGTCTTAATGGTCTCGGTGAAGCTGGGGGGCCGCAAGATCTCGGCATTACTGGACTCAGGAAGTGACCTTTGTATTGTCAGGTCGGGACTGTCTGGACAACAGGTATCTGTGCAATACTGAAACTGTAAACATATGTTGTGTACATGGAGATGTTAAAGACTATCAGACATTGCTTCTTCCTTTAACATATAAGGGTCAACATTTTAAAGTTTGGTGTGCCGTTTCGGACTCCTGCTCCTGGCCTTTACTAATTAGCAGGAGGAATACCCTTTTTCCTAAACTCATGACCGAATGTCGGACACCAGTCAATGAGCCCAGTGTCAAGCTTAGCGGTGGGGAAGAGAACAAACTGGCTGTTGGGGAAGATCTCGAGCCCCGTTTAAATATTGAACCCGAAGTGGCTGTTGGGGAAATACTCGAGCACTGGCTAGATATTGAAGCCAATCTCTCCAGCAAGACCGAGGGTGACATCTTCCCAATTTCCCAGAGCGGCTGGCTGGCCCATCTACAACTTCTCAACCTGCAAATTCCTCCAAACAAGAACCAAGCACTGGCAAGCAGGCTGATTTTGGGCGCTTGCAGCATGCTGATAGCTCATTAGAATATGCATTTAAACAGGTTTGCTCTGCTAGTGACTCTTATTACCAAGAGCGTGCATCTGGGGGCTTAAAAACCCCACACTTCCTTGTTTGAGCCTGGCTTGGAATGTCGCTTGATTCATGAAAATGTGAATAAAACTTGAAAAAAGAGACATGTTTGTTTGCAGTGTTTGAATAAAATTCTCGTCTCTACAACCTCCTGTGTTTCTGTGCAAATCTGTGACCCAGATTTATATTTATATATACTGTGTACGTACGGTTCTCAAACTCTAATATCGACAAAGTTTCTTTGCAGCCTTTGTCAATTTTCGTAAAGCATTTGATTCAGTTGATTGGGCTGCCCTGTTTGAAATCCTGAGACTTTGCAGGATCCCTCTAAAGTTGCTGGACATTGTACACTGGTACTGTGAGTGCTGTGCAGAGTGGAGGCAGAACCTCAGTGTTTTTCCCAGTTGATTCTGGGGTTCATCACGGGTGTGTTCTTGTTCCTACTCTGTTCATTGCTTGCATGGACTGGGTGTTGGACAGGGTCGTGGGGCCCATCGGCTTTGAGGCATATTCTGTTGAAATCATTTTATTTTATTTTAACACTTTGCAGTACAATACATGCAGAAGTGATTAGGATACACTTCTTAAAAATATATTTTTATAGAACAATAATTAAAAAAAGGTCACTGGGGAAATTTCCTATTAAGCGTAAAGTATTGTGTATAAAATAATTACTTTTGAACACAAGTAACAGATGTTATAGGAATACTTTGTAACTTCCTATACTCTAATTATATGTGCACAAATAAAATTTAGAAAAAAAAACCAAACAAAACTTGTAATTAGTAGCAAACAAACAGGCCCCCACATTCAAAACTTCCAAACACCAGATGTTTACAGCTGTCCACCCACAGAATATGATAATACAAGGTATGGTCCTGGAATGGTTGCAGAATGTATTGGCCCAGTAGTGATCTGCTTGTAACACTGTGGAAACAATGGTAGTTTTATGTTAAGAAAAGGAAAAAGGCGTGGAGGACTTCTGGCAATATTACTAATGGTTCTTGGAATATTTTGAATAAAAATAAAATGCAATTCAAAAGTTAATGTCTAGACAGCTACAATTTGGATTATCAGAATCAGTAAACCCAAGGGGCCATTCAAGCTGCTCTGAATAAAAAAGCTGTAGCAAAGCCTGGCACAAAGTCTTTTCAAGAAAATGTACTGTTTCACAAGAATGACTTGACTTCGTTTGCAAATAACAGATGAATTAATGAAACATATTTTCATCTTCTTTTTAATTTTATTACTTTAAAAGAAGGTACGTGAATAAAGAAAGCTCTGTACATGAAATTAGCAGCTTATATGGTGCTTTTATTGATAGTTCAGTCTAATGACTGACCAGAGACAATGGGATTAAAATTTTGAATGATTCAGTATAATCCATTTGATAATATGTGCAGTTATTGCCATACTTTTGCAGCTTGATTATCACAGGCAGCAGGCGAAGGTTGAGGTAAAGGGCAGGACTACCATCAAACTAGGGGGAATATTTTCTGTGGAGTCTTTTGTCTGCTTGTTTACTATAATGGCACCCTTGGCATCACTTGTTGGTTTGGACCCTAATCAAAATGAGTGATACCCTAGAATTACTGAAGACAGGCCATCCAATTTTTGAGAGTCTTGTTTTGGCCAGTAAATGAAAAACCCCTTATAATAAATTGTTTGATTGGTCATCCTTGTAATTATTCATGTCACTCCATATTATCGCCACATTAACTGCTGTTATTGTTTCCTTATAAGGCAAATCCACGCTTACAGCTGAATTCCATCCTTGATTGAGTTCTGTTTTCCCGCTCTGAGTTGGGAAAATTTACATACAATTACATGTATTTACCTATTGCAACATCCACTGCTTTCTGCGTATAATTAATTTTGCTCTGACTATACTACACCCTGCTGCCTTTCTTTCACTTGATGGTAAATGTTCTTTGACTGGATGAATTGGGCCTTTTTATGGTAGGTCTTAGAGGAGGTGGAGTTTCAGTAGTGTTTTCTAAATATGGTTAAAAATGTTCATGCTTGTCCTTCCACCATTTTGTAAATATTTCCCATTTACATAAAGGTGATAGGTAATGTTATATTCCCTACCCATTACATTTTAATATTTGTCTCCCTGAAGCTCTTCCGCTATTACCATTCACAATAAGCACCATAAGATTCCCTTGTATGCTGACAATGTTTGGCTTTTCTTAGGCACTTCTCAGTCTGACCTCCTACTTGTTCTTAATCTCTTTAATTCTTCTGAGATATTGGCCAAAATCTGCTTGTGGCAACAGGCCAGTCTTCCTCTATCCGTCACGATAGCAACTTTGTTGAAATACCTGGGAATTTAAATTTCCCCCTTTTACCATATCCAACTATTGCAGCATTTTGAGGAGTTAAAGACTCTTTCAACTCTTGGTCTGCTCTTTCTTTGTCTGTCCGCTGTCAGTTAGCACTTTAAAATGAAAGTTGTCCCAAAAAACAAAATATTCAGGTCAGAGACTAGAGCTCTCCCTTTCCATTATCTCTAGAACACCAAAAAGTCTTTAATCAAACATATGAATGTAGAATTAGGCCTGGTCTGAGGCAGGGATATTCCAGACTTCTGGATTTATCACATGGAATTTACTCTTTGTCCATTATGCTCCTGGTTATGTGACCTTCTATGCCATTTCATATTAAGCATAATTGAATATCTCTCCCATCCACTCTCCTTTTCTTGCCTATAAAAATCAAACTTACTTCTGTAAAGGTAGCAATATACTTTCTTTTGCCCTCAGAACGTGGCACTGCATTGCATTCAGAGGCTCCTATATTCATACCCAGGTTGGTATTCCTAGACTACCATTTATTGCAATGACTTTAGAACTGATGATTGCAATGTGGTAATGTACCTTATTGACATTACCAGTAATTAAATAAAATTAGTTATGTATCCTCTGCCGTGTTAAGAGAGAGGCATTTGTTTAGGAGAAAAAGGTTTAAAGAAAGGAAACTTGCCTTTTTCTGTTAAATAGTGCAGACAGACGTCTTCGCTGACGATATTAGCGCCTTTTGGGGAGTGTCGCGGTGGGTCTCATGTAGACTGGAGAGACAGCCTTGCTATTGACCGGCCGGGATGGCATTGTCGGTCCTCCACATTTGTACGCGTTTCCCGCGACCTCATTAACACTAAAAGTGCAAAAGAAAGTGCAAAGCGCCTTAAAATTAGTTTATCGCGCTCCAGTAAAGGAATCCCATGTCCGTAGTTGTCTGAGCTGTAGCTCAGGGGAAGGAGGAAAAGAACGGAAAGTGCTTACATTCACTCAAGGCAGATGCGCAGTCTGTATCTGAAAAGCCGGCACAGCTATGCGTGCACGCGCCGGCTGCTTGACTTTTTTATAGTAATTATGTGGGATAGTAGACACCGCTTTTCCCAAACACGTTCACATCATCACGTACCCCGGGAGGGATGACGTACGGCGGTTTAATTGGTCAGCGAGGGCCAATACAAAAGGGAATCATGGCCTCTAGAGGGGGTTCTTTCTGACTAGTTCGTCTTGGAGAAAGGTATCCGGCAGAACAACGTTCTTGCATTACGGCTTGTGCTTTGTTTTTGTAAATATTTTTTTCATATAAATATCTCTCGATTAACTTTGGTGGAGGTATTTATTGGGTTCTGGTTAGTGGCACTGTTTATTTTTGTATATACACTTTTTTTTTTCGTAATTTTGAATATTTTTGTATTATACACTGTTTGGAGGAGCAGCTTCCTGACTTGGATTACTGTGGAGGAAGACATCTTCACATTTTGCTTTTGTGTGTATATTTGGATTTCACTAGTTTGTGTGCAGTATACTTTTTTCATTTGGGACTTTCAGGAAACACTGTAAATATTGTATATAGTCATTTCTGGGCTCCATTTGATTACTGTTTTTGTGTGTCCTTTGCGGCATTGGACTGTGTTTTAATATATAAATTCCGCAGGACATTATTTTTGACTTTTCTTTAAGTGCACCTGTAACTAAAACCTCACTTTATTTTCAAAAAACTCAACCCTTTTTGTGTCCGTATCTCCCTGTCTTACACCATCATCCTGGTCACGCTCTGTCCCACATACTAGACACCAAGAGTGTAGGCTGGTGATTCCAATTCCCTCTACACGGGGTGTCACATGCAGCTTACCTTTTTAATCATGAGCACAAATGAGTGCCCTCCTCTCCCCCTCATTTATTGGTCAAGTGATTCAAAAGCACAAAATTGTGGAAATGCACCTTTCCTGTTTATATTCTACACTGATTTTTCCAGAGGTACTAATAAAATGCATTTTGCACGTTATGAGTATATATCTGGGTAACATATACGACAACATCAGCAATGTGAGAATTTTTTCTCTTTTTCATGGAAGTTTTTCACATTTCTTGCTGTTGGACAGAACTGGTTGTCATATTCAATTTTATCATAAACTGTTTCCTCATCATTCTCCACAAAAACAACTAACAGATTAAACATTCTTCTCAGCCAACCCTACAAACTACTTGGGGTAAGTAACATAAAAAATTATATAATATTTGGAGGAAGTATTCCTTTAAAGACACTAAGTAACATTTTAACACCTCCTGTTCTACTCATTTGATTCAAAATTTGTTATCCCTTCTTCTGTTTTCTTATTCTAATGTCTTTAGATCAGTTGTAAAAATGTGTAGTTCACCAATGTCTAATTCTTTTCTTCTTCATCAATTGTTTGATATATTTTGCTCCTTAACTCCTGCCAAAAAACAGTTATCACACTTTTTTAAATAAAATTCCTACCATCCCCAACCTATTTGGTCCATCTGGCATTTCAATTGTCCCTCTACTCCTATGTTGTCCTCAAATAATACTTTTTGGAATAGTCATCTGTTCACCAAATATTCTAACCATCAATAAACTTGACTTAGCTTTGTAAACCATTTATATCTAATTTCATTGTAACATTTTACCACTGGGACTGTCCCCCTGTTTGCTCCTGCTGGTCCTGTCTCCAGCTCTATTGCTACAATTCTGCATTTGAATGTCTCATACTTTTCTACTCCTTGACTTATCTGTTTCATCTCTTTCATTATACAGTGAACACTTTTCTTATTGGGCACCACTGGCTTTAAGTTACCAAAGAAAGTCATGTGATTCTCTTCTCCCTAAACTACTTTTTACAATTTAGTCATTCTAGAATGTTTTGCATCCTGGAATAACAGGCTGCTCAGTGTTACTATCAATGAGTGGTCAGCTGCCCCTTAGTTCATGCGGGCCTGGATGGCCGTGGCCTGGTGACAGTCCTTCCTTTTAAGTTGCTATTTTTGTCTTAATATGGCTATGTCTTCTTGGGACTCCTTTCATCTCAGTACCCTTACCAAATTTCATTTTTTTTCTTTAAATAATTTACAGGATTGTGTGGGATGTTTGAGGGTGGGTGTCATGTTGGGTGGGTTTTCTGTTTATGGTTTTTGATCTGAGTTCCTTTAAATATATCTGCCCACTGTTTGAGTCAGTGGTGAGGACTGAAGTAGAAATCTTGGGAGTTTAATCCTGCACACCTTTGGTGCTAGGTCTCTCTGTGTAGGCCTCAAGTGGATGGACACTATCATATAAAATGAAAGATTTCCTCTTCCCAAAGCACTCGCCTTAATCCCAAAAGCTAGACTCCTGAATTTCCACTAATAAATCTTTGAAAGTACAATCTGATAAATTCAGAAAGAGTTTCTATCCAATGGCCATAATTACATTGAACAAAAATAAGCAAATTACTCATACATACTCATACATACTGCTGAAGTATCAGGCGTGCTAATTGATAATATTCTTGACATAGTAAATTCGTCATTAAATACGGGGGTCTTCCCAGACTGTCTTAAGACTGCTGTAGTTAAACCCCTACTCAAGAAAAATAATCTTGACCCCTCTGCTTTTTGAAAATTTTAGACCCATCTGTAACCTGCCCTTCTTAAATAAAATTCTAGAGAAGGCAGTCATTATGCAGTTAAATGACCACCTCAATAAATATGCTATTCTTGATAAATTTCAGTCAGGTTTTAGAACAAATCACAGCACAGAAACTGCACTCGTTAAAGTAGTAAATGACTTGCGAGTAAATGCAGACAGAGGCCATTTATCTGTTCTCATCCTCCTCGATCACAATATTCTTAGAAATCGCCTTAGTCAATAGGTGGGCCTCTCTGGCAGTGTCTTAAATTGGTTTGAATCCTACCTGACAGGGAGAAAATTCTTTGTGAGTTATGGTAATCATAACTCAAAGACACATGATATCCGATATGGTGTTCCACAAGGCTCTATCCTGGGTCTGCTGCTCTTCTCAATCTACATGCTTCCGTTAGGTCAGATTATCTCAGTTATCTCAGGGCACAACATGAGTTACCACAGCTATGCTGATGACACACAGCTGTACTTATCAATAGCACCTGATGACACCGACTCTCTCGATTCACTAACACAATGTCTGACTGGTATTTCTGAATGGATGAATAGTAATTTTCTCAAGCTAAATAAAGAGAAAACTGAAATTTTAGTGATTGGCAATAATAGATATAATGAGGTTATCAGAAATAAACTTGATGCATTAGGATTAAACGTTAAAACGGAAGTAAAAAACTTAGGGGTAACTGTTGACTGTATTTTAAATTGCATATTCATCAGACCACTAGGAAAGCATTTTTTCACTTAAGAAACATAGCAAAAGTTAGACCTCTTATATCACTGAAAGATGCTGAGAAATTAGTTCACGCGTTTGTTTTCAGTCGACTAGATTACTGTAACGCACTCCTCTCAGGACTACCCAAAAAAGACATAAATCATTTGCAATGAGTGCAGAATGCAGCTGCTAGAATCCTAACTAGGAAAAGAAAATCCAAACACATTTCTCCAGTTTTGATGTCACTACACTGGTTACCTGTGTCATTCAGAATTGACTTTAAAATTCTGCTTATGGTTTATAAAGCCTTAAATAATCTCGCTCCATCTTATATATCGGAATGTCTGACACCCTATACTCCAAATCTTAACCTTAGATCCTCAAACGAGTGTCTCCTTAGAATTCCAAAAGCTAAACTTAAAAGAAGTGGTGAGGCGGTCTTCTGCTGTTATGCACCTAAAATCTGGAATAGCCTGCCAATAGGAATTCGCCAGGCTGATACAGTAGAGCACTTTAAAACACTGCTGAAAACACATTACTTTAACATGGCCTTCTCATAACTTCACTTTAAATTATTCCTGATACTCTGTATGTTCAATTCATCATAACAACTATTCATGGTGACTCTAAAATCCGTACTGACCCCTACTCTCTCTTCTGTTTCTTTTTCCTGCGCCACCTCCACCTACTCAAAGCATCATGATGCTCCAACATTGATGGACTAAAAGCCAGAAGTCTATGTGACCATCATCATCAAGTCCTTCCGTGAGAACCCTAAATCCAAAGAGGACTGTTTCATTTATGTTAGGTAGAATGCCCAGAGGGGACTGGGCGGTCTCATGGTCTGGAATCCCTACAGATTTTATTTTTTCTCCAGCTGTCTGGAGTTTTTTTTGTTTTTTCTGTCCCCCCTGGCCATTGAACCTTTCTCTTATTCTATGTTAATTAATGTTGACTTATTTTATTTTCTTACTGTGTCTTTTATTTTTCTATTCTTCATTATGTAAAGCACTTTGAGCTACATTTTTTTGTATGAAAATGTGCTATACAAATAAATGTTGTTGTTGCCTTTGTGCAGCTTCTCTCCAGTTAAATGGTATTATTAATTGCATTATTACTGATTTAATTGATATATTATCTAATTTCTTTATAAGTATATTTTTACATATATTACTGTTTTATATATATATTTTTATTCTTCTTCTTGTTTGTATTATGTGTTGTTATATTGGTTTGTTTTTCACAAACACAGCATCATTTTGCTTTTGTACTCAGATGGAGTGGCACTCGTAATTTCATTACAAATTATTTTACTATCACAATAAAATGCTTTCTATTCTATTCTAAAATGGAACTTAACAAACCTTTATTTTAATGTTTGAACTCTTAGTCCAGAGGAGTAAAATACATTACCCTTTGATATGCATTATTATAATTAACCTTTTTCCTAAAATAACTTTCAAACAGTTTTCAATAAAGAGGCTCACAGATGAATGAAAAAAAAATCCTACAAATGTAATTCAATATTGTGATCCATCCATTATCCAACCTGCTGAATCCGAACACAGGGGTCTGCTGGAGCCAATCCCAGCCAACACAGGGCACAAGGCAGGAACCAATCCCGGGCAGGGTGCCAACCCACCGCAGGACACACACAAACACACCCACACACCAAGCACACACTAGGGCCAATTTAGAATCGCCAATCCACCTAACCTGCACGCCTTTGACTGTGGGAGGAAACCGAGCACCCGGGAAACCCACGCAGACACGGGTAGAACATGCAAACTCCACGCAGGGAAGACCCAGAAAGCAAACCCAGGTCTCCTAACTGCGAGGCAGCGGCGCTACCACTGCACCACCATGCTGCTCATATTGTGATCCTATATTGGTAAAAATAAATCGCACATCCATCCATTCATTTTCCAACCCGCTGAATCCGAACACAGGGTCACGGGGGTCTGCTGGAGCCAATCCCAGCCAACATAGGGCACAAGGCAGGAACCAATCCTGGGCAGGGTGCCAACCCACCACGGTAAATCACACATACTTAAAGAAATAATTCCAAATGCACGCCATGAGATAATTTTTATTGTAGAAACAATTAAAAAAAGAAGTTGTGTTACATAAGAAGTTCAATGTTCATGGAAAAGTTCCCATTGACAAAAGGCTGGATGCAAGGAAACTATACTATACAACTACATTCAGTATGTCTGTGAAATACATTTGACATAACAAACTGATATTCGCTAACTGTGAATGTTACGTAGGTAACTAATTGGGAAGAACAATTTAAGTATTACCGTATCAATGTTTTATCTGTCAAGTGACTTATGTGGGCACATCTTTATCTATTGTGTATAACATTGCTCTTACTTAATACAGAAGCACAGTGGTTAGTAAGTGTTATTTCTTCACATATCCAGTGTCCTGCTCTCCAGTACCGGCCCGACACTGCCTGTGTGGAATTGACAAACTCTCTCCCCAATTCTGCATTGTTTTTTCTCTGACTACTTTGGGATGTGTAACGAAAACCAATGATGTTAGGTTACTGGCACTTCCAATCAGGCCTGGAGTGGACGTGAATGTGTTGTCCCACAGGCTGGGTTCTGGTTCTTGCCTTGTGCCCAATGCTGCCTTAAGACAACTTTAAACTGTACAAGTATAACATGGGTGGAGGCACCAATTGTTACTTTCTGTAGTATATGTACATAAGTTTAAGCACAGAAGAAATTCAAAGACCTGCTGCTGAAATTATCCCCAGCTCAACAGGCTATGAGTTAGAAGGAAAGTCTGAAAGGGCTGATTTTCTCTAGGTAATCAAGCAATGACTAAGAGTAGCCATGACTAATTTGTTTTAAATTCTACAAGAAATGCATTAAGCTGATGCCAGCTGTTATTTTAAATCGTATAAGTGGAAATCACAGTTTTTTTTTTTATTTTTTTATTCCATTCAACCATGGGCTGTATGTTTACTGAGAGACAATCTTGGATGATGTCCTCACTGTGAGTCAGATTTAAGGTTAATGAATGAAACTAGTTTCGTAGTAATGTTTTACAATATACCACCTTAGGGAACTTAAATTTTTGAGAGAGATTTTGGAAGCACTAAAAAACAGAAAGTAATATGTCATGTGGTGGGGGGTCACTGTCTTCTCATTAAAAAATGTCATATTGGTAGCAGAATGTTGAGGGAAATGCTACTGTAAATTAATGTTTTATCAGTATTCTTTCACCTTACTTTACTACTATCTCCATCTAGAGTTTTGGAGATAAACTCGTCATCAAAACTTTCATCATTGTGAATGGTTGAGTCCTCAAATACTATATTCCATACTATAAATTGAATTACTAATTATTAAAATTTCAGATTCACACTGAAATTCATATAAGCTATAACATGACATAATATTCCCAAATGAAGTTTAGAGTCACTGTGGGCAGCACTGGCCACAATACATGGACAGCACTGAACAGGGTACCAATCCATCAGCATATTCCCGTGAAAATGTATTTGCTTACTTTTTTATCACAATGTAGTCTTTTGTTGTTTTTGACCTTTATAATAACAAAGCAGTTTCAGAGTTTCATGCATAAACCCACTATTTGAATATCGTTTGTCCATTACAGTGATTAACAACATATTATGGTACATTCTGTCATTTGTTTAGCCTGACCTATATATTAATTTAGTTATAAAAATGGTCAAATTCTATAGATTATTTTTGAAACTGTTTACGAAATTGTAGTAGTGGTAAAATATACATATGTTATAACAAGCCACCATATTGGGGTAAAGGAAGAAGGACATAATTATCAAGGTGTAAAAGGAACTAAACCAAAAGAGGAACTCTGAGCTGTTTACATTTAGCTTCCGCAATGTGTGTCTCAACTTTATGTTAGCTCTACTGTTTAAGGCCCCTACACAGATCATTATTGGCCTGATAAGCCACTACAGTGTTTCCATCCCAGGAACAGACTCTCTGGAGTGTGGGGTACTGGAGTACTGTGTGCAGTTCTGGTCTCTGTGCCAAAAAATTATAGCAGCACTAGAAAAAGTCCAAAGAAGAGCAATCATAGGCCAGGTCACATTTGAAGACTATTCCAGTCTCAGTCTTCATTTACGTATGAATATAGTTGTGTAATATGACATGACCAGTAACTCACTAACTAGTCACAACTTGCTCTGATAAAGGCAGTATTTAATCATAGGTGCAGGGTCTGCGTGCATGAGAGCTAACAACCAATGAATGCTCATATTAAAGTACAATGCACAGAATGCAGTCACAAGGACTATGTCTTGGACTTTGAACATAGAAGAGAGTCTTGTCTGTCTGATGTCTCATGTTTTGCGTACTATGACAGAATGGGAAAAAAAAGATTGTGCCAAAACTGTGGCTGAGCTTTTCGTACCCATTAACCCTTTGTATAGCACAGACACAGTCAGGCAGCACATTATTGGCTGTCACAAAAAGGGGTGAGCACAACTTTGCTGGAAAGCCATCACAGAGTTGCTAGATGTGACAGGCCCAGAGATTTTCAGTAAAGTAAATGTACATAGTCTGGTAACGAGATTAGCATCAGCAGTCAGCAAGTCTGACATATCCAATGACTACGTAAAATGACATTGGCCTAAGTGGATTCCAGGGCAGACAGGTATGAACTGTGAGGAAAGATTAAAGGAGTTTGTAACACTTTAGTTTACATACTGCAAAAAGAATTCTATTACTCATTTGCTAATATGTTACAAGACCTTAACAAAGGGTTCTTTTGGTCTTTATAACACATCAGTAAAGTATTTATTCATCTGTGCAATTTGACCTACTAATAAAACATGATTATGAACCAATCTGAGTTGGCTTAACTAAGACAAATTTTTTTCTTGATCTCTCATATCTTCTTATATAATACTCTACCGTGGCTGTCTGTTTGTCTCTCCAGGATTTTAAATCACCTGTAGCTCACAAACTGTTTGACCTATTGACCTGAAATTTGGTACACATATACTACGTGACATCTACTGTCCACTTTTGTAGTGATGATTGACCTCCAAGGTTATTCCTCTTTTTATTTATATTTTATTTTATTGTAGAATCAACTCTCGGCAGTGGGCAGCAGGGCGGCCATGCGGTGTATGTGTGTGGGCACCGTTCTCATCCCTACCCCCTTCGCCGTCACTTTCCCTACCTCTTCATATCTTAAATCATTCTTGTGGCAGATTGAAGACTTAAGTGCCAGCTTAAGTGAAAAATTAAAGAAAACGT
The DNA here is from genome assembly GCF_016835505.1 of Polypterus senegalus. Classification (NCBI taxonomy): domain Eukaryota; kingdom Metazoa; phylum Chordata; class Cladistia; order Polypteriformes; family Polypteridae; genus Polypterus; species Polypterus senegalus. Next base: position 107,710,180 of record NC_053161.1, read on the forward strand.
ACTAAGTAATTGCAACACAAACACTGACTTAATCAGTTTTAACTCAAAAAGATGCCGACGAAAGAAGAGAAGAAGTGGACCGCTAGGGTTGAGAAAAGAAGAGCTGCTCAGGAATCAGCAAGCGCATCAACCTCTGAGCAAATGAATGCTAAATGTACAGAGAAAGAGTATTAAAACTATGAATGCTCAAGTCAAGTGTATTCACTGAGCGTTATCGTGCAGTGTGCTGTTACTGGTTTAATATAAGACCTATGAATCCTTCATATGAACAATTTTACCATCATGTCAAAATGCCACACTGCCCAGAGAGGAATAACCTCTCTGCTGTTTCTTTGTAAGTGTTATGAAAGCCCAAAGAAGCTTTTGTTAAGGCATTGTTACATAAGAGTAAATAGATGCATTTTTGCAGAACATAAACTAAAGTGTTACCAAAGAGTGCAACTTTTTCAGTTTAAGCAAACAGAGATTAACAGATAACATGACTAAAGCATTTAAACTATAAAAGGAATTAGTACAGTGGAGTTCAGCAAGAAAACGGGGCACAGCTGGAAAATTCTTAAGGGTGAATTTTGCATAAACTTTAAAACGTTTTCTTCACACAGAGAACACACTTTTAAGAAATTTGGTAGAGAGTAGGACTTTGGAAACCTTCAAAATTCAAGTTGATGTTATTTTGGAGAATAATTGGTGAGTTTTGTTGGGCTAAATGGCCTGTTCTTGACATTTTGTAATGTTCAAATGTTGTCATAGGTGTAGGGCAAGACATTAAATTATTTGTTGGCTTGATATTGTGTAGCATTTTCAAGACTGTAGCTGTGATTTTAGCAAAAGTAAAATTTACTGCTGATTCAGTATTCTGTTTGATACAGTACATGTGTTTTTCAGTTTGAAATTATAGTTATTAGCTATCCTCAAGTTCAATTAACAGAAAACTATTTTTAGCAGAAAATTGCATCTCTACCTAATGTAGTGTATTTTCATTCAAATACTTACAAAATAGGAACGTCAGAAATTTAGTGGGTGTTTATATTATTGTTTTACAGTGAAAAAGAATTTACCCCAGAAACTTTTGTTTTTGTTATTACATTAGTTAAAAAATGTAAACAGTATCAAAAATGTTAGTGTTAAAACAAAGGCGTGAATCATTATGTTAATAAGCTACTGTACAGAAGCAGTCATTTGAAATAATGTATTACAATATATTGACAACGTACAGTATAAGGACAGAGGCAAATCAGTTAGCTACTTATACACATTGCACCATGGTAACTACAGGGAAAGAGAATCTTTTGGAAGACTCACTTTGATTTGTTCCATTAACTAGACCATGTGATTAGGCAGTTTAATATTCCAGCTTTAAATTCCAGGTGACTTCTGTCCACTCCAAGGTGGGTGTGGTAAGCAAATTAATTGACAAATCCATTAAAACTAACATGTTAAAGAGCATTATTCTTATCATGGCAGCAAAGGTTTTAAAAGGTTAAATCCCTTTTCATTTTGCATAGTTTCAACTTTAAATATTGATTTTAGAGATTTAAGAGTTTTGCCCACTTCAAGGCTGGTAAAATGTCCTAATACATTCTGGAGGGTACTTTGAAATAATAAAAACTGATGCAGTATGTAAAAGTTATTGCAAAGAATTGGCCTCGTGTCCAGGCTTCTAGGGCAGCTCACAGCTTACTGAAACTCTGTGGTTGAATGAAAGGGTTAAAAAAATAAACGAATACATATAAAAAAAATGTTATTTTTAGTATGTCAAAGTAAAGTAAGAAAGTCCACCTATTACGTAAAGCTTTGAAATGTGTTTTAAGCCTCTCTTGAATGCACATAGTGTTGGAAAAGAAAATGATTTCAGAGAAAATGTATGTTTATTTATATAGTGCTGCCCACAGTGTCAATGCAAGGCTGCTTTGACAGCAGGGCCTGGAAATGTGAGCTAAAATATACACAGTAAACAGTAAACCCATGCATAAAGAAAGAATTATTTAATTTACAATAAGGTGATTTAAGTTTTTCTGCATTAATGTACATTGAGGCTTAACAACTACCATTTCCATCTGTCTGATTTTAGAATAAACAGTTTTAAATTTCTGTTGGTCTCGTCCGATGCGGGAGATGGACGTCTGAAGTGGAGCTCCGCTAGCAGTGGTGCTATTTTTCATATTATTTGCTTATTATTCTGAGATATCCTGTATTTATTCGACCCGAGAGGGACCGCTACAGTATATGTAAACACATATAAACATGGCCAACAAGAAGGAAAGAACGAAAGAATCGAAGACTAAAGCTACATCCAAGCTGCGATCAGCAAGCCCTAGCTCGAGATACAGCCTGTCAGAGACAGACCTGGATCAGATGGGCGAAAGTACAGACTCCTCGGGACCACGGTCCGCTACATCGTCGCCGGCTGAGAGCGAAAAGGGGAGCGAAGGTGCGATCGTGAGTGCAGATGTGGATAGCTCGCCGATTGGAGAGGATTACCTGAAACTGGAAAAGGCCGGGAGGTCCGCGGCTTCAGTTACGCAATTACGCTGGACTGGAGCAGCGGGGACACCGGCTTCAGCAGAGTCTGCTGCTTCATCTACGCACAAGAAGGCACATTTGAGCTATCTGAACTGAAAGTGCTGCTAGCTGAGCTCACGCAAGATATAAAGAAAGCGAGAAGGCTAATGAGAAAGCAACGGCAAAGGCACTTGAGATACTGAAACAGGAATTAAAACAGGAGATGAAACAGGCCAATGAATGTCTGCGACAGGAAATCCAACAGGCAAATGAAAGGCTGCGACAGGAATTCCAACAGGCAAATGAAAGGCTGCGTCAAGAGGTACAACTTGAACTTCGACAGGTGCTGGGCAAAATTGAAGAGCGCATTGAGAAAAACTCGCTAAACTGAGCACGCTTGCTGATCGATTGGAGCATCTTAGTGAGACATTCACGAATCGGATCGAAATAGCCGAACATCTAGCTGCCAGTGCCGAGGAAAGAGCAGTAAATGTCAGTTCGGAATGTAAAAAACTCGGAGAAAAACTTGGAGACAGACTGGCTGCTTTAGAAGATGGGAATAGAAGGTATAATGTCAGAATTGAAGGCCTGCCGGAGAATCGAGAAAGTTTAAACCCGTGAAATTCGAACTGAACTTTTTCTAAAATAATCGGGGCGACTTTAAAGCAGAATCTGAGATAGCAGCGCTTACAGCGCACGCTGATCAAACACCGCCAGACCCCGACCAAGATCTTTTATAGTTCGCTTTGAACGATTATCATTTAAGTTAGAGGTGATGGAACTCCTCAGGAAAAAAGGAAGATATTATATATGAAGATTGCCACATTCGTCTTCCCTGACTTCTCTCCAGCAACAGCTATAAAGCGCGCCTTCTATAATATTAAACAGCTGCTACGGCAAGCCAATGTCAAATACGGCCTCCTGTATCCGCAAAACTGAAAGTGGAATGGCAGGGTCATTTCTATGTTTTCGCTAGCAAGGAGGAGGCAGAAAATGAGTTAAGAAAGCTGATCCCGGACTATTCTGATACATAATTGTGAGTCATGGCGGTAAATGATAAAGCTAGGATTAATAATCTACTGTCTGATCTATTTGTTTTAAAATACGGGTTTTTATCAGCATATATTCTCATATTCTTATATTCTTATATTATTATTACTTACTTATTACTTATCATTACTTAGTATTACTAGGGCTAAATGTTTATGTTTTATTGTGCTTAATTACGTTTTCCTCCTCTTTTTTCTTTTCTAATTATTTCATGTGTACCCTAAATGAGACTGTTCAATATCATACCCTTGGTTTGCTGTTATTGCTATTACTGCATTAAGACTTGTTATGCTTGTTTTGGACACATCTTTAACACCATCACCTGGGTTTATTATCTGGGGATATCATCTTAATGCACTAAAATTGCTGAAGATTATATGTATGTATGTGTATGTATATATATATATATATATATATGTATATATATGTATATATATATATGTATATATTAAGTGCAAAATTCTTTTTTCTTTTTTTCTTTTTCCTCTTTTAAAGACTATATTGGTAACAGATATCTCTATCTTTTAACCTTAAAGCGCCACTGCATGGGGGCTTGATGTGCTTTGGACGTGCTCTGTCTCTGGGTATGTCAGAGGACTGGGACTGCATGAAGTGGGTTTTAGCCTCACCTGGGGAGGCAAAAAGGGAGGGTGGGGGTTAAGGGGGGAAGAGAAAGAGAGCAGGCTTGATCTATATCTAATCTATCATCTCAATCTTTATAATTATAACTATCAACGTAATAATAAGCTGCATGGCAACAACTCTTGGGGGAATAGGAAATTAAGACCTAAACTATTTCACTTCCAGTTAAGACTATAATATGACACCAAAAACTCAGAATCAGTGTCTCCATGATGGGACAGTTAACTCGTAAGCTGGAATGTTAAAGGCCTGAATCACGAATTAAAGAGAAAGAAAGTACTTTCTCACCTAACAGGTCTAAATGCTAAAATAGTATTTTTACAGGAAACCCACTTACTAAGTAAGGATCAGTTCCGCTGCAAAAGACTGGACTGGCCAAATGTTCCATTCTAGTTTTACAAAGAAAACTAGAGGGGTGGGAATTCTCATACATAGAACAGTACCATTTGTAGCATCAGATGTAGTATTGGATCCTGAAGGGAGATATGTGATGGTCATGGGAGACTTATCTAACTGTAAAATGATTTTGATAAATGTTTATGCACCTAATGTTGATGATAAGGAATTTATACAAAATTTATTTGCATCCATTCCCAATCTGAACACTCATAAACTTATAATGGCTGGGGACTTTAATTGTGTTCTAAATCCACTTTTAGATAAGACTTCCTCCACAGGGGAACGCAACTAACACCGCAAAGATAATTACAAAGTTTATAACTGATCACAACTTATCAGATCCCTGGAGGTTTTAAACCCAAATTCAAGAACATATTCTTTCTACTCACCAGTACATCATTGCTACTCAAGGATTGATTACTTCTTTATAGATAATAACTTCTTGCCTAAGATTAAATCTTGTAAATACGATGCTATTGTTATTTCAGACCATGCTCCGATGATCTTGGAGCTGAAATTACTAAGCCCCATACACTCACCCCAGATGGCCTCAATCCGCTTCTATTAGCTGACGAGAATTGTACTGAATTTATATCCAAACAAATTGAATTCTTTCTAGAGACAAATACATCCCCTGAGATCTCTGCAGGAATACTCTGGGAAACTCTTAAGGCCTTCTTAAGAGGACAGATTATCTCATATCTTTCCCACAGAAATAAATCCGCGAAGAAAGTAGCAGAGATAAAAAGTAAATTACTAAAATAGATGAAGAACATGCCAGACTACCAAGCGAGACTCTACATAAGAGGAGGCAGGCTCTACATTCAGAATTAAACCTCTTGACAACTAAAGAAACCGAACAACTAATTTACAAATCCAGACATCATTATTATGAACATGGAGAGAAAGCTAATAAGCTTTTAGCGCAACAAATTCACAAGCAAGATGTAGCAACGCAATCTCGTAATTACTAACACGAATGGAGATAAAATCATCGAACACAAAAATATAATGTACACTTTTAGAGACTACTATAAATCCCTATATACTACTGAGTTTAAAGAAGACAATATACAATCTAATGCATTTCTGGATAAATTACAGATACCACAAATTGACGCTTATTAGTGTGGAGGACTCGATAAACCTCTGTCATTATCAGAATTACTGGATGCTATAAAGTCACTCCAAGGTGGAAAAGCAGCAGGCCCTGATGGCTACCCTGCAGAGGTTTACAAGAAATTCTCCGCTCAGCTAGCTCCCTCCTATTAGCAACATTTACAGAAGCCAGAGATAACCAATCTCTTCCACAAACCTTTCGCCAAGCACTAATCACTGTCTTTCCAAAACAAAATAAGGACTTATTACAATGTGCATCATACAGACCAATTTCACTTCTGAATAACGACGTTAAAATACTCTCTAAAATCATAGCTAGAAGGATGGAGAAAGTGCTCCCTCAGTAATATCACAAGACCAAACTGGATTTATTAGGGGCCGACACTTATCTTCAAATCTTCGACGCCTGTTTAATGTAATATACTCACCAACTAAATCAAACACCCCAGAAATATTATTATCATTGGATGCAGAAAAGCATTCGACATGATTGAATGGAAATACCTTTTACTATTTTGGAGAAGTTTGGGTTTGGCCCAACATTTGTGCATGGATTAAATTACTGTATACTAACCCAGAAGCTTCAGTTTGCATCAATAACATTTGCTCAGACTACTTTAAACTAGAACGTGGCACAAGACAAGGATGCCCTTTGTCACCACTGCTGTTTGCAATTGCCATTGAACCACTGGCAATACATTGTCGAAATACTGATCAGATAAAGGGGATTAGCAGAGAAGGACTGGAACAGAAAATCTCATTATATGCAGATGACATGGTACTGTATATATCGGACCCAGAAAATTCTGTGCCTGCAGTCTTAGCAGCACTCACAGAATTTCAAAAGCTCTCTGGTCTCAGAATTAATCTGAATAAAAGTGTACTCTTTCCGTGAATTCGCAAGCATATAATATTAGATTAGACACCCTTCCTTTTATCATTGCAGAACAGTTTAAATACCTCGGGGTAAACATCACAAGTAAACATAAAGCTCTTTATCAACAAAATTTCGTGTCTGCATGGAAAAAATTAAACAAGACTTGCATAGATGGTCAACCCTTCATCTCACACTAGCTGGAAGAATTAACACTGTTAAGATGAATATTCTTCCTAAGCTCCTTTTTATTTCAAAACATACCAATATACATTAATAAATCGTTCTTTAAGCAATTAGATTCAACAATAACCTCATTTATTTGGAATTCTAAACATCCACGCATCAAAAGAGCGACCCTACAAAGACAAAAGGCAGAAGGTGGCATGGCTCTACCTAACTTCCAGTTTTATTACTGGGGGCAAATATACAGTCGATAAGAACCTGGACACAAATAGAAGAACATACACAGGCATGGACCGCAATAGAAGTAAAATCCTGCAGTACTTCTTTGTATTCCTTGCTGTGCTCCAATAAACACACGCTATCGGCAATACACTAATAACCCAATTGTGCTCCACTCACTTAGAATCTGGAACCAATGTAGAAAGCATTTTAAGACGGAGAAGCTTCTTTCTGTGGCACCCCTGCAAAAGAACCACCTCTTTCAACCCTCACAAACATATGCAGTTTTTAATATCTGGAAAAATTTGGAATTAACTTGCTTAGAGATCTTTATATAGACAACGTCTTTGCATCCTATGAACAATTACATTCCAAATTTAACATTCCAGCTACAAATTTCTTTCACTATCTTCAAATCAGGAACTTTGTTAAACAGAACCTTCCAGATTTTCCTCATCTTGCACCCTCATCCACGCTGGAAAAATTATTGCTCAATTTCAAGGAGTTAGACTCCATCTCTACAATATATAAAATCCTTTTACAATCCCTTCCTTTCAAAGATCCAAGAGGACACTGGGAAAATGACCTCTCAATTAATATATCAGAAAAGGAGTGGAAAGTAGCAATGCAGAGAATTCACTCAAGCTCCATATGCAAAGCATACAATTATACAACTCAAAATTATATATCGAGCACATCTGTCTCGACTAAAACTCTCCAAAATGTTTCCAGGGCATGATCCAACCTGCGAACGTTGCAACCAAGCCCCAGCCTCACTAGGTCACATGTTCTGGGCCTGCACCAAATTAACATTATTCTGGACAAAAATTTTAATTACCTCTCAGACAGTCTTGGACTCACAATCCCTCCTAACCCATTAACAGCTGTGTTTGGGGTTCTTCCAGAGGGTCTTAAAGTGGAGAAAGACAAACAAATTGTGATTGCATTCACTACACTGTTGGCACGCAGACTTATTCTGATAAACTGGAAGAACCCAAACTCTCCTCTTTAAGTCAGTGGGAAACTGATGTGTTATATTATTTAAAATTGGAAAAATCAAATACTCAGTTAGAGGATCTGTGCAGACTTTTTCAAAACATGGCAGGATCTAATCAGTAATATTTTGAAATGAGTTTATAAAGCACAGAGAATTTGTTGATTTAGGTATTTTTAAAGCCTTAAATTTTACACCATTTGGCTTGCTCTCTCTCTCAAGGGTGGGGATCGATCTGTGCTTAGCATAATTCTTTTTTTTTTGTAAAAAACTTGATTACTATGTATTGATTATAATAAAATTAATAAAAAAAATAAATAAATAAATAAATACATTTCTGTTGCACTCTATTATCAACTGTCAAAAGGAACAAACGTAAAGGTGTGATGAGAAAAATAATAAATAAGCTTTTTACAATAGATTACATTTGTAAAAATATAAAAAGCACTTTGATCATTATATTTTTATTGAAAGAGAACAATCTGAGGGTTAGAAATGGCATTTGAGAATAAAGCTGATACATAATGAAGAGAGAAATTCACATATAGCCTGGTGTTTTATGTTTTAGTACAACATAGGAATTCAAATAATGGGCTGATCAATAATAAAGTATTTAAATACATGTAAAATTATTATGTCTATTTTTCATCAAAAATCGCTTTATTGTTTTTTTTTTATAGTAAAATGCTTTCTGGACTGTATATTTCAAATTCACATGCAGAGGATGAGGAATTGCATGTTTCCTTTTTAGGTTCAGTGTTAGGACTTATAAGGTTACATCAACTAGTGCTTGCTTCTTTTTATCACATTAAAACTACAAAGATTCAATAGCATGATCAATTGCTTCCATGGTTAATTTCAGAGAAATCATAACAGATAACTGTATGTGATTTAACAGTAGGTGTCCAACCTCTTCCCATACTCCCTTTATGTTCTCCCCATTTGATCCTTAGAGTTAGAAGTTAACTATGGTGTCCGGCAGGGCTCAGTACTGGGACCATTACTGTTTTTACTCTACATGCTTCCGATGGGAAGTACCATTAGAAAACATAACATTAATTTTCCCTCATATGCAGATGGCACCCAATTATATCCTTCTTTTATGCCAAATGATGATTCTGTGATGGTATCTTTAATTGTGTCAGAGAGTTAATGGAGTGGATGGATGAGAACTACTTGGCTTTGAATACATAAAAAACAGAAATGCTATTTGTCAACTGGGAATGAGCCAAACCACTGCAGTATACCACCATTAGTTTTACTGAATCAGAATAAAATTTAGGCTCTTCTTTGACCGTCATTTAAAGCCCACATTACATAATTGCCCAGGACATGTTTTTTCATCTTAAAATATTGGAAACTTAAGACTTTTCTGAATATGCAGGATACTGAGAAATTAATTCATGAATTTATTTCTAGTAGAATTGCCTAGTGCAATTTATTATTCACGGCTGTTCAAATCATTGTTTACATAGTTATCAGTTACTTCAAAATGCTGCCTCAACAATGATTATATATATATATATATATATATATATATATATATATATATATATATATATATATATATATATATATATATAATTTCAAAATCATCCTTCACATATTTAAAGCCTTAAATGGCCAAGGGCCTGTTTACTTATCTGAACTTATCATTACTTTCATACTAGAATGCACATTAAGATCTCAAGATGCCAGTCTACTTAGGATTTCAAGAAATAATAAAATAACAATGGGAGGTAGAGGTTTTAGTTACAGGACCCCAAAGCTTTGGAATGATCTGCCTGTTTATTAAATGTAAGACCCACTCACTACTTTAGTCTAGAATACCCTTACTAGAGTTGCTGATTAGTAGTGTATATTGCATTTGTATTTGTTAGCTATTTGCACAAAATATGAGTAATATAATATTTATAAACTGATACTAAGCTTCCTCTGTTTTGTTTCTTTTCTTGGTATCTTGACTTGGAAAAGATATCTCACATAATGGAAGCATTGAAATTATCGGAGGAAAAGATTCTGTCATCAGACCGGATGGCCCAGCATAGACTCCACCACAGAAAACCCAGGAAGTGGTATGCAGCTAGATGGCAGAGAACTGCAGGACTGTGTCTATGTCTGACTTTGCCTTTAATATTCTCTTTTACAATGTGCATCTTATCCATTGCCAACTGGCCACAACTCAGCAATTAATTAACGGACAGATATTGCTAGTTTCTGTTTCACTTAATCAGTTTCTGCTTTATTTCATGTGTTTTGATAAATCTCCATCTTTATATGAATTCATTTTGTAATTAGTATAATCTATATTTCAATTTTATCTAAAAATTTGCTCACAGTGTTAAGCACCTGCACTCAGTGAATAACAGAACACAAAAATAAGTTGTATTGTATTGTACTGCATTATAACCCAGCTTTTTATGCTTTTCTTTGATGTAATAATAAAGTCTAAACTGTTTTTCCATGACTTGTAGAATGAAAAGTATGAGAACAGGGATGCACAAATGTTCTTGTATCTATCGGTAATTGTTTGATTCTGAAACTTAGCAGTGCTATAATTAACGAGGGTTTAATATATACGAGGTGTAATAATTTAATTCCAAGAATACACCTTTAAAAAATGTTAATGTGGAACTGTACACTATTGGCTGCTGTCACCTTCAAAGTACTCTCCTTCTGCAACTGTACAGACTTAAATGGGGTTCCCATTTCTGGAAGCAGGCTTGGAACTCATTTTCCAGAATACTGTTGAGCAGCTGTCTCACATTCTGTTGGATATCAGTTATATTAGAAAATCTTCGCCCTTTCAGCACAGCTTTTAATTTTTAAAAGGCCACAATTCGGGTCTTTTTCTTCTAACAGAATCTCGTAATCTCTTCAGAACCTCTAAATTGGTTGATTGTTTTTCCCTGTTCAATAAATTCTTGGTGGACTATTCCCTTGTGATCGAAGAAACATACCAGCATGGTCTTAAACTGTTAGCACGACATGCTTGCTTTTTTAGGGCGTAGTGAACCCGGGGATTTCCATTGCATGCTCTGTTATATCTTCTCGCCCTGTCACATCTTCTCGCCCTCTTATGCATCTTAAACACACTCGACCTTTTCATATCATCTTCATCATATGCCACTTGCAACAGCTGTATGTTTTAGTAGCACATCTGCAGATTTTCACACAAAATGTAATATTAATGCATTGCTCTAAATTTCGATCACCCATTTTACGCCAGAGTGTACACGCAGATATCTATTACCTTCCCAATAGCTAACTGACAACTGGCTCTATCAGCTTGCAATTTACATACATATTAGTTCAAACTCAGACACGAACAGTCATGTGATTTCGATACAATTACGTCATGGGTGACACTATGTAGCCATTCCAGGAATTAAATTGTCACGCCACATACATAAAATAAATAAAGGACATTTTTAAATACCTACATTTTGTGCTTGCATCACATGTAGACTGGTTATTGTTCTGTTACATAGTGTTAGTCAGTTAATTTTTAATAATTATCTTTTATATATATAGAATAAAAATTTTGTCAGTCTATTAGAGCATCATATGAAAACCACTACACCTATTTCTGCAAATCTTTGGTGATATTTCCAGAACAGTCTAAGATACAGGATATAGGTTGAAAAAAAATTCTAGATATTCTAAGTATAAATAACTACAAAAAATAAAAGCAGAGACAATATCACAGATGTCTTTCATTAGCAGCTGAAATAGTAAATCTGATTTTCCCCTGATTCATGTCCTTATTGCCCAGAAATGCAGTAGTTTAATTATTTAAGACATATCTCAAATTTGAATGCTAAGGCCATTAAGACACATACATACACACAAACACCCACCCACACACAAACACACACACAGATAAACATACATGCACACTCACTAGGGCCAATTTTCTTTAAGTTAATTCTGACTTCCTGAGTAACTAATAAAGCTTTTGTTTCTTTTTACGCATTTTTAAATGAAGCAAGTATTGCGTTTTGTATCTTATAAACTTCTATCAGCAGCTAAAGTTTTAGATAAAACAATAAGATTCCTAATAGAACTGCAAAGTAAGCGACTGTACTGCAGGTATTTGAAATTTAAAGAAGTTCTAAATAAGAAAACATCTTCATTTATAGTTTACACTATCTTTCCAGGTAACAGTGGAATGTTTTCTTCAATATTGCTAATGACAGTTGTGCAGCTACATTGTGTAAAGTAATATGCTAGAGAAAGATCGTAAAAGAATTTGGGTCCATCCAGACACCCCATTTAATATAAAAAAAAAATTAAAACAGTGAACGCAGTGTCCAAAGAAAGTAATCAGACAACTGTCTTCCTATGATGCACAGGCTTTGCTGGATCTTCCTAAGCCTTGTGTTTCAAGTGTCTCTTCCAGGAGCTCCATCTTTGTTAGAAAATAGGATCAATGGCTACTGGTGTTATTGATTGTTAAATGGGGAATACTTGGAGTAATGTCAAAGCTTGTTGTAGAGTTCATCCTCTAGTCTGTGGATGAAAAATAATGTGGCAAAAGCAGCCGTGGGTCCTCAAGCAATTTTGATGGATGTGTTACCTTACCCAATACTAGTAAATGCTCCCTATGCACACACGTGTGACAAATACTATTAAATGATTTTATTTATCGTATTTCTTTCCTCAACTGCTCAATTTGAGTAGCCTAACTGGACATCTGTTGGCAATCACATTTTCTGTTATGATCTATATTCTTAGTAAGACAGATACCAACAAGCTGCTCAAAAAAAAGTTTTTTAAATTGTTTAGACAAGCCAAGATCACCAATCTCATTAGATAAATCAATTCAGAAAATAGATGGATGGAGGGATATATTGATAACTGAAAATGTATAGAACATTATGTACACTTCGTAAAATAATAGTTATATTTACGCTTGGTACACTGTTGTGTTCTGACAAAAGTATCATTATATTCAAGTACTGTATTTTTATTCTTCTTTGAAGGCTGTAGTACCTTTTCAATTCATATCATTTTGGAATAACAGAATGCATGAAAAACTTCAGACTAATTATCAGCCCTGCCAATAACAAGCATATTACCTGAAAATAGCTGCCAAGAAAAAAAGAATGTTCAAGTAAGGAAACCTGCTAGAATAGGCAAAAATACACATCATTCTACCATTAAAAGGTTCTGAATCACCAGTCGTGCACTCACATGAAAAAATATTTACTTGTGAAATTTGAAAATGTCTACATGGAATGATGTATACAATCAAAGGAAACAGAACTCTATTTAGTAAACATATGAGATTTGTTTCCTTTGCTTTAGTATTAGCTGTGTGTATCATAGCTGTTTATAGCTAGAAATATCAAAAGCTGAAATAATGTGACCATTGCCTCAGGAGATGTCACCAAAACAATAAAAACTAGATGATTTGTTCTCAGTCTTCTCCCACTCAATCTTCCCTCTCCCTATTTTTTTTCTCTTTCTCTGTCTCTCTTTTTCTTTTATCCAGGGTACCTGCTTTTTCTTTACATCACCACCATGACTCCTCAGTTCAGTCTTACACTCCTCACATACTTTTGTTCGAGACATGGTGAAATTGGTGGGCAACTTATTTTGAGAAAGCGAACGGGAAAAACAGTAGGATGTGATGCAGTACCTCTTCGACCTGGCTGTTTAGTATGTCACAGAGTCTAACAAGAGATGAAGCAGTGTGCTTAAGAGTTCATTATCACAGTTTTGTAGAGAATTAAATTTTTATGATAGTAGATTCTGCAGGTTATGACTTTTGGATTGCAAGACTTGTATACATTCTTTAAATTTTAAACTTCCAAGTGCAATTTTAAAACTCATTTGAAATATGCCTTCTCAAATGAGTTACTGTAATTACTATTAGCTCTTATAATTAGGAAATTAAATGCATAGGCTCCATAATTGGTGTAACAACAGGAAAGAACAAGTTATGTTGTGAGGAACTTTTTATAAATTAGGCATTGTTAAACATGGGATCCAATAGGTCTAGTTTAGGCCTGCTGTTTTTTTATTTTAAATATATATAAATGATCCAGACAAGAGTTTACCTAACAAGCAGGTGGTTTACTAATGAAACTAAATTAAGAGCACTAGTGAATAACCTAGAGTCAATAAAATCACTACAGGAGGACTTACATATAATTCAGATTTAATAAACTATGTGGAAGATAAACTTTAATGTAAATAAATGGAAAGTGTTAGATGTACTAAGAAATATATTACATTGGACTACACTGCGGGTCTAAATAATGAAAATATAACTTGTGAGAAGGACTGTAAAATCCTGGGGCACTCTTCATGACTCACAACTGGACAGTAAACAGAGGTGATTAAGAAAGCTAATAGAATGTTGGTAAACTATCTGAGTGCGGTGGTAGGAAGTAATGAAGGAAAAACAGCAGGATCAAGAGAGGAAGGGTAAACCAACATCAATTCCATGGCTAGGTCTAAACCAGGAAGGAAAGAAACCTAGTAACTTAAAACTAAATCTTTATCCAAAAATACCTTGCCTAAATTCAAAAGTCTGAAAAACCAGAAAATCATGAGATTGCCTTTAAACTTAATATTTTAGTATTCAAAATCATGGATGGATAATGTCAGTGTGGCAGCGCGGTAAGTGCTGTTGTGGCAATGACGTCATCCAGTGCAACTCTAGCTTACGACACGCTTGCAGCATTCCACCACATCTCTACAATGGCAATCCAAATTTATACATTAGAAAAATAACATTATACAAAAATGAAACAGAAACTAAACAGTTGTCAATGTTTGAAAAAAAGAAAAAAACGGTCTCTCCTAAAAAAAAAAATCATTACAATAAATAAAAATGAACAAATCTACTACCTAATTAATGATAGTTGGGCTATATCACACGCTCATCCCTTTTAACTTTTGTGTTACTGTTTGTCCCTGTTTTTATTCCCTGTTGCATTCAGTTTGGTGCCTCTTTGATATCTAAGCTATTCTCTGTCACTTTGCCTCCAGCCCCATTCCTCCTTCTGAATAGTTTATTGATCTCTTGTAAGTTATGTATATTTTGGGTTATTCTGCTTTTCTCATAGGCTCTTAATAATATTTTTTATTGCTCTTTTGGTTTGTTTATTTGGGGCTCTTGAATGTAAGAGAAATTCCTTCCTTGT
Organism: Polypterus senegalus; assembly: GCF_016835505.1. Lineage (NCBI taxonomy): Eukaryota > Metazoa > Chordata > Cladistia > Polypteriformes > Polypteridae > Polypterus > Polypterus senegalus. The sequence continues at coordinate 107,725,322 of NC_053161.1, forward strand.
TCTAGTATTTCATATGGTTTTTGATCTTTGGAATGTCGTGTTTGCTTACTTCACTGATTTTCACTTTTCAAATCAGGTTATCCAAATTTCTTGCTACTTATTGTAAATAATTTATTTTGTCTGTTCAATACATTATTAACATGTGTATTATTTGTGCTTTTGCTCTAATTTATCTATTTGTGGTTTTAAAATGTTTATTGTTCAGTTTTGATTAACATTTTCCTTGTCAATTTAATCCATTATTCATATTGTAGTCTTTGTGTTTCTAATATTGTATATTCATGTATTGATTTCCATCTGTTTACATCACCATGGAAGCTATACAATGTATATAATAAATAAATAAGTCAACTCTATATTTTATCCATACAATTACAGTATATACTCACTTTTAAGTTCTTCCACGGATACGTCAGGGCTTGATTTTACCATATAATTTCCGGTATTTTATAATGTCGGTCGTATAAGTCAAATGCGGAAAACTCACGCTATTTGGTCCAAGAGATTATGATATGCTAACGCCCACCTTAGACAGTAACCACAGAGCACACTTCCTTTTTTTCTATGTATTGTGCCAATGTGACCACACGGTAATGCCCGAACAATTCCGATTTGTGTTTTTTGTATTTCACACCTTCATACACCTTTATCATAAGAGCATCACTTATCTATGATGGAGTATTTGATCAGAAGAAAATATGAAGTTGGTTTAAAATTAAAATTCGTTGAAGTGGCGAAAGAAATTGGTAACTGCGTCAAAATTCGATGTGTCTGAGAAACTGTGTGTCGTACTTTTGAACAGGCGTATAAGCCGGGGTCTGATTTTATGATCGATTTTTCAGGTTTCAAGACACGACTTATATGCGAGTATATACGGTAATAATAAAAAAGTACACAATAATGACATCAGTAAGGGAAGAACAAATACAAAGGAAAAAGTTCAAGAAATTCCTGCTGCCTCATAGAGGCTACTTATGCAGTTGTCTACCAAGAGGTTTGTCTACCAAGAGGTGTAGCTTATCCACTTGTCCCTCGCTGCAGAACCACAAAAGCACTCTTTTCATTATCTGACTCTCTCTCAAAATTGTCAACTGGCACCCATACTAGTCAGCATTTGTTCCAAATAAATGTCTTGCAGGCATTTAACTCTACATTCACCTTTTGAATTAGGGGTTGCCCACTGAAATCCTATATAACCCCTGAATTGCTTGCGCTGTCGAGGAGATTATGTGCTTACTGCATTAAAAAAGCAATGTGGCCTCATTTTACTCAGCTGAGGAGTAGGCTCCTGCTATTCTTCATTCTTTAAGTATAAACCTGGTCAACGCTTTTCTGGCTGAAGACCAAGGGATGTTGCCTAATGACCTCTCTTCTAGAGGTATGAGTATATTTGCAAGATTTCCCACAGCATCTAAGCATACACTACCCTCTGTGTCATGATCTGGCTGGTTAGAATTAAACCAACAAATATTTAAATAAAGTGATTTATTTGAAATACTAAGAGAATCAATAACAAAACCAAACACCTAATATGAATCACTAGTACCTATAGCCAAAATAATTTGATCTGCCAAATGTTAAAATGGAAGTTATAGTAAACAAAGAAAAAAATCAAGTAAATCGTATTATCAAAAAGAAAAAAAAAAGCCTTTTAGTATACTTTTACCCATATATTAAAAATACAAAGCAAAACAAGAACTGGAAGGTAAGACCCCAAACTGCATGCAGTACATAGACTTGTAAGCTAAAAATTAGGGTTAGGGGAACAACACCAAATATTTACTAATAACTCTAAATATTCCATGATGAAACCTGGGAGACATAAACTCAAAAAAGAGTAGTGACAAACACAAAGAGTACAATACTACAGTGTGTTAGCTACTAGAGTGGGTCTGAGCCATTTCTCAGATAGGAAAAGTTTTCCTTTAATTTTCCCTGGCTGTAGGTCAATGAGGTGATGGGGTGAAAATAGTAACTTTAAATTAAAAAAACAAAACAAACTAACTTACAAGTAAACAAATGATAATTGACGAAACATTTAACAAACACTAAAAGAAACTAACAAAATTAGGCACAGATTCAAATGGATTAAAAAAAATAATAGAGAAAATGGAAATGAACAGGAAAAAATGACAAAAAACTGGAATAGAGCCCCAGCGTAATACTCATATTTACATGAAGGTGCACTTCCATTTCCAGTGTGTGTCTTTTCTGTTTATTGGGACATTTGCATGTCCAGCTACTCCCACTATAGCAATTACAAACTTTTACATTCTTTGCAGCAAGTTTCATTTATACAATTAAAACATGTGGATCGTATCGCTGCTAATAAAAGAAATACAGAAATGATAAAGGGCTGGGGACCAATTGGTTACTCCCCTTTTAAGTAATAGATTAGAAAATGAAAATAAAGATGCAAAGTCATGAGCATCATGCATCCTGTATATTTTCTGACTTGGGGAAGAAAGTCTTTTCCGTTGTCCGTTGCGGAGTTGTGTTCTTTAAATGAGCATGATCTGAATGGGTGCTGACTTCAGGCAACTTTGCTGTGTTTATTTCCATCACGGCCTGTCGCAGGACTAGTCCTCTGTTGTGCATGGAAGAGAGAAGAAATTGTTGGTGATTACTCTCTCCCTACATTGTGGTTGGTTCTTACCTTGTCAGGGCTGTCCAGACTTTTCAAAGTGCTCACATCAAACATGAAACACACTAACATTGTCAAAGTAGTATATCGAAGAAATTCTGAAGGACAGGTAATATTCAGTAAAACTCAGATTTACCATGGACCATATGGTGCAAAACTGCAAATGGTGCAGCTGAACTAGGTTCCACAAAATGGGATCCCACATTAAATGAAACAAATTACATAAATATATACAATAATAAAAAGTATTAAATAGTAATAGAGGTTAATGATACATATGAATCTTGGGAATACAACAAAATTAGAATCTGGTAACTGCCACACGGTCCATTGAGGTTCACATGATCGTTCTTTATCATGGTCATGTTGGCAGTCCCTTTTAATCATCCAATGAGAGTGAGTGCTGGGCACTAAATTTTGAATGAAATATATATATGGGGCGCCAAACTCTTTTAACTACTTAGGGTCTCTAAAGGGCTTAATCCGGCCTTGGTAATATTGTATAATAATTATAGCATTTCTAAAGTGAGTACATTTATAAAAAGAATAATAAGTAAGAAAAATGTGTGATACAATTGTACATTGGTTAGCATATTGCATCCTCTGGTTTGATTTATGTCCTGGACACTATGTTATTGTTCATATCCCTTAGTCATCAACTACTTTGAAGAATGCAAAGGAATAATATAATTCAGGAAATAAACATACAGTATGGAGGAGTGGACCCTGGCATGCTGCCTTCAGTTGCCATCGCCCTTCCACTATCTATGTATTAGTGTTCTGAATATCTTCGCTGACCTTTTTCATTAATAAAAAGTTTTTGCCCAACTATTATATTTTTTGCTCAAGTTTCTTTGATTTATCATACTATTCATTCCATAGAAAGTTCCATAGACTGTAACGCAAAAATTCCAAGTGCACAGCTGTTTATGAGATGATGGATCCACTACTTTTGGCACCAACAATCATAATATAGTCAAACTTACTTAAAAGTACAATCGTAATGACTCTGTCTGCATGGCATTTATATTCAGTCGTAGCCACATGACAGGTTCTTTCGAGAAGCAGGCTATTTCCATTAATGAGCAGGTATGCTAAATAAAGTGGTCAAAGTGTATATTTAATGCTTTATAAGGTTATTGTTGGGTGGTGTAGGAGTGACTAAACCTTCAAGGACAAAAACAAGTGTTTTTTTTTTACTTTTAATCATGATGAAACCAGAGCACTATCTTTCTAGTTAGACATTATACCTCTTTTCTGCTCAGACAATATGTATTGAGTTTGGAATAAAAGAAAAAAAGAAGGAGCAACCAATTCAATCTCTTTATTAAGAATATAAGAGACGATGAACATTTTTTAAAAAATGAAGAAAATCTGAATTATATAAAAATAACCCATTCTTCATTCTCAGTCTTACTGTACTGTATATGTCTATCAATTCTTTTATGCAACAGTTTTACTGGGTATATGAGAAAGTATGTCCAGCACCACATATATCAGTTATGATCTCTAGAGGATGCTTATCGGAGTAAACTCAAATAAGTCATAAGAAAAATGTATTCTTTGACACAAGAGTTTTACTGGATCTACAAGTATGTACTGTATGTCTGGTATCCCCATATAATCAGATACTACATTATGTTCTAAGTAGCTTACTTCTGCTTGATGTGCATTATTCATGTTGAATCTTGCATCATGGCTTTGTGTACTGTATGCACTCAAGCAGAATGAGTTTTGTAAAAGTGCATGTACTATACATGTGATGCATTAAAGTGAATGTTCGCACAAAAAGATGAATTTGCATTAAATCAACTTGGCTTCTACCAGAAATGGACAATAATAGCAACAATAAATTCTGGAAAAAGTGATTGTTTTTTTCAAATAACACCTCCACTATTTCGGGTCTACATCCCCTGCTTTGAATAATTCTTTGGAATTAGACAAAATCCGTGTCATATATCACTCTAGAACAGGGGTCTCCAACTCCAGTCCTGGAGAGCTACTGTGGCTGTAGGTTTTCATTCTAACCCTTTTCTTAATTAATAACCAGATTTTGCTGCTAATTAACTCTTTGCCTTAATTTTAATTGATGCACAACTTAAGACTCAGGTCCCTTAATTATTTATTTTTTCCTTAATTAGCAACCAAACAATATTAAGACACAAAATGAACCAACACATAAACAACAACCTGCACCCATCACATACTGAAAATGAAGAAAGGTCTCAGAAATGCTGATCTGCAACAGGTCCACAAAACATTTTGACAGCGCTCTTAAAAAAGAAAATCAACAGTTTTTGAAATGTCTGCCATGGCAGAATAAGCACCATGGAATTAAATAATGGGTTTAATTAGCAACGAGAATTGGCTTTAAGTTAAGAAACTGAATAAAGGTTGGAGTTTGAGGCCCCAACTTAGTTGGTCATCTGTTGGCTCACTTCACATCAAATTTATGTTTAGGTGCTGTTAAAGGAAAAAAGAATCAATTCAGCGGTCAGAGTCTCAAGAAGTCAATTAAAATGAAGGGAAATAGCTAATTTGCAGCAAAAACTGGTCACTAATTAAGAAAATAGTTAGAATGAAAACCCGCAGCCACAGTAGTTCTCCAGGAGCCTCATGTATAAACAGTGCGTACACACAGAAATGTTGCATACGAACGTTTCCACGTTCAAATCAGGATGTATAAAACCTAAACTTGGAGTAAAGCCACGCACATTTCCACGGTACCTCATACCCTCTCGTACGCAAGTTCTGTGCTCGGTGTTGCAGACTTGCGGCACCCAGCGTCAAAGCAGTGCTGCTCTTTCGGTGTGGTTACCCTTTCTTTCTTAGAGCCACATTCCTGATGTGGCTTTATAAATACACTGAAACTAACCGCGTATCGTTTATTAGTGTAATGCATCTGATTTTAATTAACCTGTAACAATATAATGGTCCAGGGAATAGCCACAGTATTCCAAATACCATAACTGCTTTAGCGTTGTTACTGTCACTGCACCTTCTTTTTCTTCTTTCAGCTGCTTTTTCTTACTTTTCATGCTGATCGGGATTCATGTAGCGGAAGAACGTGGAAGTTTACATACGCACAGATTCCTGCATCTGGATTTTTCTGTGCATACGCACATTCCCGCTTTTGTGCTTACGCCATGTTATAGTGTGAGTTCTACGCACTGTGTTATACATGAGGCCCCTGGACTGGAGTTGGAGATCCCCGCTGTAAAATCAACAAGCCTTATGGGAGCTACTAGCTTGATTAGGATAGATTGTATGACCAAACATATACAGTTTACAGATATATACTTATATTCTGTAAAAATGTGTGTGGATTACAATCGCTAAGTAAAATCTGAAAAAAATACTATTTTTAATTTAAAAGGTTAATTTTTTATTGATATTTCAAATAATGATCCCAGTGCAGTGCCTTTGGAACAAATTTTATGTGTCTTTAAGTTAAGAAAAAATTTAGCCATCATTTTTAGAAACTGTTTTAAACCATTAAATTTAAAACCTGTCTTTACAGTTTTTGAAGGTAGCACCATATTAGTAAGAAACTCAACAGTCAATGGTGTAGCGAGCTCTTCATCGATAGCAGGTCGAAATACTAGTAGACTATGTTAATACATAGTATTTAAATATTTTAAATTAAATCCCCAATTTGAGAGAAAATGTGATCATGAGAGGCAAAATTAAAGCAGGGAATGTAAAAAGTGCTCAACATTACATAAATTACAGGCTGTCACGAGGATGATATGTGCTAGCTTATCAAGGGTTAGCAATTGTAAAAGGCAAAACTAAGCGATTATTTAACTAAAATTAGTTTAAAAGAAAAAAGATAGCTGTAATGAAGTAACAACATGCACGGGGCACTAATTGCAGTATAACAGGTTAATTAGTTTCATCATCCTAAATTGCAGTGTCTTAATAGGACTGAAGAAATTAATGAAGTAAAATAAAATAATTTAAGATTACCTTGTAAGGAACTGATTTCTTTCTGAATTATCAGTATAGAATGAATAGACATAACTTAGTTTCAGTGTTGTTGGTTTTCTGTAGACAGTTGCCTGTAAACAGTCAAATTAACTGTCAAACGTTATAGCAATGGAAATCACATCTCATTATAAATATTTACCCTCATGGAGCCCTAATTGGTTTATTTTAAAAAATCAGGGTTGGCAATAATAAAGTCAAGTTTGGGTGACAACTTCATGTTTGTTCTTTTCTGGCATTTCTAATTTAAAACCTAACTGTACTCACATTGTTTACTCCTGCCGTCACCTATGGTGATGCTGTAAACCATATTTTATTTTATTAATTCTCTGAAAGTTCAATTTCACTTAGTATGTAAACACACAATACAGTAATTTGAAAATGGTAGTTTTGCTGATTACTGCATGAGTGTTTCTGTCATAATCATACATCAATCTGCAGAGAGCAGATTGTGCTTAAATAGTACTTTCTGTTCATAAATCAACGATTTAATTATAATTATTATAATCACAGTGTGGAGCTCAACAAATTTGCAGAGACCAGAATATATGCTTCTTACAAGCTACATAACTTTCTGTTTCTTAAGTTAAGACTATTGGAACCTCTGTACTGTCTTAAGGGTGGAAGGAATCTCTCATTAGTCTTAGTTATGGAGTTCTTAAGGTCATGTTTCTTCATTGTCACTGAGCCTTTTGGTAAGAACAGAGTGATTTTTGTATATGCCCAGAGCTCTGGACACCACCAGATACTTAACTAAGGAGCTTCCTTTCTTTTAGTTCTATAATAGGTAGGTGGCCGTCAAAGGCAAAAGTAATGTTTTGATGAGTTGAATGCCAATTTGCATGCCCTTCCAGTTTGGTTGGCAATGAATAGAGACAACAACATGTTTTGTGGCATCAGCAGCTTACAGAGTACATCAGAATAGCTCTACCACTATTACTACCATGGTGTAGTTTTCAGGAACTCTTTTTCCTGGTGTTGGTTCAGGGAGCAGGCAGAGTAAACTATAACATTATGCAGGCTATAGGTTGTTCTCAAACCCACAGGCATCTATGGGTGCCAAGTAAATGTAGAAGGAAGGTGCAAACCTTACAGGCATGATGATTGATGATTGAATTTAAACAGATATAACTAAAGCAGTGAGGCTTTCTGTTATGTTGATATAAATAAACAAACCTAATCATTTTTGCAAGTAGTCTGAGATATCCACTAACAGTGCACCTTTATCAAAAGAATGTCTGCATGTTCAGTATGTGTACCTTAAAATTTAGGCATATTGTTCAAATACTGTTTTCCCATTAAGACTAAACATTTGTTCATTTCATGAACTTGTCTATTGCAGCATCAATGGAAACTGAAGCCTGTCTCGGCAACATTAGACAGAAAACTGCATGCACCACATTGGCTTATATTCAGATAACTTAGAGTCACTGATTAGTCTCACATGAAATATAAATTTATTGTCATTGTACCGGTACAAATAAATGCAGTTTAGCATCTAACCACAAAGTGCAAATAGTAGAGTAAGGTGGAATAAAAAGTGGATGCAAATAGTACAATAGATAGTAAGGTGAAATAAGGCAGCATACAAATGAGAATATGTATCTGATATTTTAATTTATGGGTAGTAGTATATACAAGGAAGAGTAAATAGATATGAATACTGATCAATAAGTACACATACAAGATATGAATAAAAATAGATATAAAATGGATACTCAGAAAAACATTGTACAGCTATGGAAGAATGGATAAACTCCACACAGTCAGAGACTTGGTCAAGAATCTAATCTTTCTTCTAAATGAACTTAACATTTAATTTTTAGTTATTATACAATTAAGTTTACAGTGTATTTTATAGATAAGTTATTTAGTTTATTAATTGATTATAGATTGTCTAAAATGACATCAAGATTTGAAGTTCCCTAAAGTCCTACTCTTGAGCAGACTACTTGGTAATTTATTCCATTTGCCTATGATTCCTTGTACAATGAAAAACTTTCTAATGTATGTGTGAAACCCTACCAGTTTATTTTCTCCATCATCCAAATGAGTTTTTGTTTTCACTTCTCTGACCATCTCATATGTTATCAAATCAGACTCTGAGTCTTGCTATTACAACTGTAAAATACCTAAAAACTGGCTATAGTCATAGTAATTATTTTATGTTTAACTTTTTTAGGAACTCTTCCATTTATTTATTTAATTATATTTTGTTCCAGGCATTGCCCTGGTATATTTGTAGGATGGATTAAGAAAATAAAGCAAAGGTTTATGGGTTTTTAAATGGTGACCCTGTTGTTATTGCTAGCTGTCCCATCTGTCATTCACACTGCCTCTCAATGTTTCTGCTATCCTGAGTCAAAAATTTGTTCTTTTTTGCTCTAAATGGATTCCAGAACTCAGTACCTACTTGCTGGGTTGTAACCATGAACACTGATATGTCTGACTCGTTCTCTTAGTTCAAGGTGGATAGTGTCATTGTGCTTAATTTATGGAGAATAGCTGGCAAAGCAAGACTTAAACAACAACCATTTGTCTTTCTGTTGCGCTGTACATCCAGTATCAATCAAGTCTCACCCAAACCCTCACTGCAAAGTGCAAGATAAACTACAGTAGATAGAAACAACATGCAGCATTGCCCAGGTAAGTAATGTTAAGCCTTGGGGCCTCATATATAAACAGTGCTTACGCACAAATATGTTCTGTACATCTATTTCAATGCTCACTTTGAGATGTATAAAAACCGAACTTGATGTAAAGCCTTGCACATTTTTACGGAAGGGCTCCCCCTTGTGTACGCACATTTCTGCTTGGTTTTGCAAACTGGCAGCACCCAGCATCAAAGCAGTGCTATTGTTTCTGTGATCTGCTTTTCTATTTTAGATTCACATTTACGATGTGAGTTTTATCAAATACGCCATAATTAATTGCATATCATTTACAAATGTAATTAATTTCATTGTAATGATTCTGTAACAATATAATGGTGCATGGAATGGCCAAACTATTCCAACTACCATGGCTGCTTTAGTGTTATTAGAAGACAGTGCAAATAGAATTAGAAGAGAGTGCATATTTACAGATGATGACAACTGGCTTCTAAGTTGATGTTGATTTCCAAGAGCTATCCTCTTGGAGCTGTGTGCTGAACTAGCACTGGCTTTACAAAGGCAGACTTTCAGGTATTTTGCTCTACCTGCTCCTTTGCAAGTTCTGTGCACTCTCAGGTTTTTAGTCACAGGAGCTTTGCAATAAAGGCACCTTCAGAGAATGAATTTGCTTATGTAAATAGAAAGCTTTGCCATTGTATTCATGTGCTGCCCCATAGTGCACAGAAAGTGTGTTGCGTTGTGCAAGCATGTACTTGAAATGATGTAATATGATGAACCTGACCCTTACCCACTAAATGATCAGCCAGATTAGACAGAGTTACACCCTCATTTGAATGTAATTAGCAGAATGTAAAAATATGTAATCAGATGCAACATTTATTTTTTAACCAATTCATTTAATTTGTGGTCAATATCACATAGTACAGTCCTTTTATTCCTTAGTCCATCGGCAACATCTCTTACAGCATCCACTAGTGGATTTTTTGACTTCTGAACAGTCCGTCAGCACCCAGTCAGTTGGCCTCCCAGAGGTTTCCAAGGCAGAGGTGTGTGTGCAGCCAGCGCCCAAAGATGTACTCGGCACAGCAGACCATCACCGTCTGAGAATCACACGGTAATATTGTCTGAAACAGAATAAACAGACAGTGGGCTGCAACTCGCCTTTTCATGTCGACTGTGGTATCTGACAACTTTTCTTTTTCTTTCGGGCACTGTGCGACTTTCTGAACTCTAACTTTCGAGTGTCTCTGCCATGCTTTTGTTTATTATACCACTGTGTAACAAATAAAATGTTTTTTGTTACCACCACTTTGCATTAAGCTGGAAAGCTTTTTTTCTTGTGCCTTCAATTGTTTTTTAATCAAGCACTGAATGGAAGGTGATATTTATATTGATTAATATGCAAAATTCTGGGAGGAGTCAGGGTGGGGCTGTAGGCGCATGCATGTACATTAAATTTTACATTCATTTGGACTTGTGGGAAAGTGTGTCGAACTTGGCGTACGCACAGATTTATGCATCTGGATTTTTTTGTGCGTACATCAATTTCCAATTTTGTCTGTACATCATGTTATAATGTGAATTCTATGCATGGCTTTATACATGATGCCCCTTATCATCTTGTCTGCTAGTCTGGCTCGAATGTTTCACTTGCTCTAAGCCAGCAGGTGACACTGCTGAGCAAACTTTACCACACTGAGAAAAAAAAACACTGGGATCCCCTAGCATCAAAATTTTGTGTTTAAAAGTTATCAGACCTGTCCATATGGTCCTTGAGAGCAACTATGTAAAATCTGGTCCAGGTCGGTGAAAAGATGTAGGATTGTAAAGGGAACACGCAGACATTTTATTTTATATTAGCAAAATACCCGCGCTTCGCAGCGAAGTAGTGTGTTAAAGAAGTTATGAAAAAGAAAAGGAAACATTTTAAAAATAACGTAACATGATTGTCAATGTAATTGTTTTGTCACTGTTATGAGTGTTGCTGTCATATATATATATACACACACACAGACACACACACATATAAACATATATACATGTAAACATATCTACACATACACATATCTATATATATATATATATACATATACACATCTACATATATATACATACTAGCAGAATACCCGCGCTTCACAGCGGAGAAGTAGTGTGTTAAAGGAGTTATGAAAAAGAAAAGGAAACATTTTAAAAATAACGTAAGATGATTGTTAATGTAACTGTTTTGTCATTGACATGAGTGTTGTTGTCATATCTATCTATCTATATATATAGCAAAATACCCGCGCTTGGCAGCAGAGAAGTAAAAAAAAAAGGAAACATTTTAATAATAACGCAACATGATTGACAATGTAATTGTTTTGTCATTGTCATGAGTGTTGCTGGCATATATATATATATATTTTTTTTTTTTTATATACACACACATATAGAAACATATATATACACATCATGTATATATATATATATATATACATATACATACATATATACATATACACATAAACAAATATAGACATATATATATATATATATATATATATATATATATATATATCTATATAATGTCACACACACACGAATAGGAGACCGCGGACGGACCTTAACACGCTTCGGATGACGTTCGCCGGCAGGAAGTGGTGGGGTACTAACCTTTCTCCTTTGCTTTCTTTCAGGAAAAAAGACGCTCCGCCACCATAAGCCTCATTCCCGCAGCACGTTACTTCCGCCCTTCCTCCGCCATTTATTCTGACGTCATCAGTCCCATCCTCCCTCACGGTTCCTTCCCAGCATTCCTCCACTTCCGGCTCCTCCTGTATAAAATGGCCACCGACGCCATTTTCGGCATCGCGCATATGAACATTTTCTGTTTATATTTTGACCTTGTTTATTTTTGTAATTGTGGATATTTCTGCAGTATACAGGGCCGGCAACCCCAAACCTTTTGCTGTCTCCTTTTGTCTCTTTTACAATATATATATATACATATATACACATATATATACACATTTATATATATATACATATATATATACAGTGGTGTGAAAAACTATTTGCCCCCTTCCTGATTTCTTATTCTTTTGCATGTTTGTCACACAAAATGTTTCTGATTATCAAACACATTTAACCATTAGTCAAATATAACACAATCAACACAAAATGCAGTTTTTAAATGATGGTTTTTATTATTTAGGGAGAAAAAATCCAAACTTACATGGCCCTGTGTGAAAAGTAATTGCCCCGAACCTAATAACTGGTTGGGCCACCCTTAGCAGCAATAACTGCAATCAAGCGTTTTGTGATAACTTGCAATGAGTCTTTTACAGCTCTGGAGGAATTTTGGCCCACTCATCTTTGCAGAATTGTTGTAATTCAGCTTTATTTGAGGGTTTTCTAGCATGAACCGCCTTTTTAAGGTCATGCCATAGCATCTCAATTGGATTCAGGTCAGGACTTTGACTAGGCCACTCCAAAGTCTTCATTTTGTTTTTCTTCAGCCATTCAGAGATGGATTTGCTGGTGTGTTTTGGGTCATTGTCCTGTTGCAGCACCCAAGATCGCTTCAGCTTGAGTTGACGAACAGATGGCCGGACATTCTCCTTCAGCATTTTTTGGTAGACAATAGAATTCATGGTTCCATCTATCACAGCAAGCCTTCCAGGTCCTGAAGTAGCAAAACAACCCCAGACCATCACACTACCACCACCATATTTTACTGTTGGTATGATGTTCTTTTTCTGAAATGCTGTGTTCCTTTTACGCAAATGTAACGGGACATTTGCCTTCCAAAAGTTCAACTTTTGTCTCATCAGTCCACAAGGTATTTTCCCAAAAGTCTTGGCAATCATTGAGATGTTTCTTAGCAAAATTGAGACGAGCCCTAATGTTCTTTTTGCTTAACAGTGGTTTGCGCCTTGGAAATCTGCCATGCAGGCGTTTTGCCCAGTCTCTTTCTTATGGTGGAGTCGTGAACACTGACCTTAATTGAGGCAAGTGAGGCCTGCAGTTCTTTAGACATTGTCCTGGGGTCTTTTGTGACCTCTCAGATGATTCGTCTCTGCGCTCTTGGGGTAATTTTGGTTGGCCGGCCACTCCTGGGAAGGTTCACCACTGTTCCATGTTTTTACCATTTGTGGATAATGGCTCTCACTGTGGTTCACTGGAGTCCCAAAGCTTTAGAAATGGCTTTATAACCTTTACCAGACTGATAGATCTCAATTACTTCTATTCTCATTTGTTCCTGAATTTCTTTGGATCTTGGCATGATGTCTAGCTTTTGAGGTGCTTTTGGTCTACTTCTCTGTGTCAGGCAGCTCCTATTTAAGTGATTTCTTGATTGAAACAGGTGTGGCAGTAATCAGGCCTGGGGTGGCTATGGAAATTGAACTCAGGTGTGATACACCACAGTTAGGTTATTTTTAACAAGGGGCAATTACTTTTCACACAGGGCCATGTAGGTTTGGATTTTTTTCTCCTAAATAATAAAAACCATCATTTAAAAACTACATTTTGTGTTTACTTGTGTTATATTTGACTAATGGTTAAATGTGTTTGATGATCAGAAACATTTTGTGTGACAAACATGCAAAAGAATAAGAAATCAGGAAGGGGGCAAATAGTTTTTCACACCACTGTATATACACACACATACATATATATATATATATATACATATACATATATATATACATACACATATATATATATATACACACACACACACACATATATATATACATATACATATGTACATATATACTGTATATACACATATATATACAAATAGCAGAATACCCACGCTTCGCAGCAGAGAAGTAGTGTGTTAAAGAAGTTATGAAAAAGAAAAGGAAACATTTTTAAAATAACGTAAGATGATTGTTAATGTAATTGTTTTGTCATCGATTTGAGTGTTGTTGTCCTATCTATCTATATATACAGGTATATATAGCAAAATACCCGCGATTCGCAGCGGAGAAATAGTGTGTTAAAGAAGTAATGAAAAAGAAAAGGAAACATTTTGAAAATAACGTAACATGATTGTCAATGTAATTGTGTTGTCATTGTCATGAGTGTTGCTGGCATATATATATGCTGTATATATATTTATATATATACACACAGACACACACACACACATATATAAACATATATATACACATCATATATATATATATATATACATAAACAGTACATACATATATACATATACACATATACAAATATAGACATATATATACACATATATACACATACTGTATATATACATATACATATGTACATATATACTGTATATACACACATATATACAAATCTACATATATATATCTACATATATATATTAGGGGTGGGACTTGATTAAAAAAATTAATCCAATTAATTAGAGGCTGTGTAATAATTAATCTTGATTAATCGTAAGTAACCAAACATAAAAATTTCCCCCAAATCGCAAATGTATTTTTTTTAATTTAAAAGGGTTTTAGTGGGCAACAGAATCAAATAATAGACATGGACATGAATATTGTAAACTCAAGCTCTTTTAATTTCTGAAAAAAAAAAGCCTTTAAACTGCATTTCAATTCAAAACAGAAACGAAAATATCATCTCTGGCTAAAATTGGGCAGACTTAAAAAAAAAGTGGTAGTTCAATTACCTTAAGTATATTTTCAGAATGGTATTGTCTTTAAATAATAATAACCAACATTTCAACATAAAGTGCAGTTTTTCTTCATAAAAAATAAGTCAGAAACATAAAAGTTAGTTTGACCAACTTAATCTTTAAACTTTGAGTAACCTTAGCCAAAATTATTTTGTACATTAGGCTAAAACAGTGTGATCATTGAACATTTTGTAATTAGAATTACTAACGGTCACGGAAGTCCAATGATCCCCAGTAAGAGCCACAAAGTCCGCTTTCTGTAATGCATCTAATTTTGCTTGCTTTTCAGTGTGCACAAAACCATGCTTTTATCAAGGCTTCGGTCGGGTAGTCTTTTGAAATGAAATTTTCCTCCGATCAGTCGTAGGAACGCGCTTTATTCCGACTATAACATTTTTGTAGCTGGGATGTGTGCATCAGTGTAATCGACGTACCAGGAAATCATGCATTGACAAAAGTTCCCCTTTGCTTGGAATTGAAAGTGTGATTAAATGCGTTATTTTTTGTAACGTTATGGAGTACATGCATCGAAGCTTCTCAGCTGTGCTTGTGCTAAGAAAAGGAAACATTTTAAAAATAATGTAACATGATTCTGCGTTAACCACATATTTTTTCATACGTCCCAAACCAAGGAGATGCGAGGGTAAAATGAATCGGGAAGCGCGCGTACATACTCAGTGCATCCATTCTCTGGAATCGAACCTCGGATGTCGGCGCTAGAGGCAAAGCCTCTACAATTGTGCCACGGCGTGTGGCTTGTCAATTTGAGAGTATGTAGATCGGGGTATATATATATATATATACCCGCATTTCGCAGCGGAGAAGTTGTGTGTTAAAGAAGTTATGAAAAAGAAAAGGGAACATTTTAAAAATAATGATTGTCAATATACAGTCATTGTTTTGTGAGTGTTATTGAGTGTTGCTGTCATCAAGGATTTGATTATCATTATTTCTTTCAATCAGGGTCGTATTTGTATGATGTGTTGTGTTCAAGTTACATTCCGTGTTTGTCAATCGTTGTAAAGATAAGAGGTTTCATTCATCGATTCGTTTCTTACTGCATCAATAAACAGCTTGTCTTCCTCTTTATCTGAGATGTGAAACACTGCATGCACGGGTTTTTTTTTTACACTGACTTCCTTTAGCAGGACATTGACTTTTTCCACCGTGTGCTTTGTTTCCGCAGTAGCTGCACTTATGAATATGATTGTATGTATCAGACGCTTCATATTTTTTTGCTGCCTTCTCAATTGTGTAATTCGTTTTTTATTCAGCACTCTTTGGAACTGTTGCTTTTGGTCTATGCATTGCGTCAGTTCACGTGAGCCGCTTGGTGTTCATGCATCGAAGTTCCCTGCTGTGCTGGTGCCATCTCGTGTGATGTCCACGGCTGTATGTAATGTTAGCTAAGACCTGGCACTTAAAAGTTTCTCTCGCAGTTTCGCTGAGTTTGTGCCAAACACCACCCTGACCATCTCATCTTCCTCTGCATAAGCACAGTCCTTCACTCGTGAATATCTAGCGGCAGTATTTCTATTGGATTGCCGCTGACGGACGGCCTCATATGGGCAGGCACTAAATTACAAACGCCAGCGGCAGCCTGTCTATGAACTTAATTTAAACTGTAGGTTTACACCGTGCTTTGTTTCCGAAGTAGCAGCACTCATGAATATGGTTGTATATGTCACTCGCTCGCTTCTTATTGTTTCGCTGCCTTGTCAATTATATACAGTAATGCATGTTTTCTTCAGCGCATTTTTGAGCTCTTCCTGGTTTTCTACGTACTGCGTTGATAGTCAGTTCACGTGATTACGTGGGAGGCGTGATGATGTCACACGAAACTCCGCCTCCCACGGCCATCCATCTCAACTCCATTACAGTATATGGAGAAAAATAGCTTCCATTTATGACCATTACACGTAGAATTTCGAAATGAAACCTGCCCAACCTTTGTAAGTAAGCTGTAAGGAATGAGCCTGCCAAATTTCAGCCTTCTACCTAAACGGGAAGTTGGAGAATTAGTGATGAGTCAGTCAGTCAGTCAGTCAGTCAGTCAGTGAGGGCTTTGCCTTTTATTAGTATAGATATATACACATATCAACATATATACACACATACATATACATACATACATACAAACACACATACATATATGCATACATACATACAGATAAATATACATATATATACACACATATACATACATATATATATATATATATGCACATATATACTGTCACACACGTGTGCATGGGGGGCAGCTAAAGGGCTTGAGTGAAGGCAGTTCGGAGGCATGCCGGGATGTGGCAGAGAACACTGACTCTTTTTCTCCCTTGCCTGTAGACCATTCCCGGGGGACTTCATCTGGCTCTCCTGACATCACTTGTACGTTATTTGTTGTTCGTTTATTACGATTATAGATATTTATTGATTCCCTTCTTTAGCTGACTCCCGCTCATATAAGCCGCTCCGCTGTTTTTTTGTGAAACAGCCTTTACACAGCTTCTCCTCTGTTTTATAAACGAACGACATATAAAGCCATCACCTTGTCAATTGTGTAATGCGTTTTTTGAACAGGTTTGATGCATGGAAGTGATCACTCGTACTGCGTTCAGCAATCTTGCCTGAAATCAATGGCATCGTTTTGTAGGGTCTGTCCCTGAGACTTATTACTTGTCATCGTGCAGCAGAGCCTTACTGGAAATTGGAGGCATCTGAATTGAAATGGGAGATCAGAGGGTATAAAGGGGATGCGAGGAATACATTGAGTGTGGAGAAACTCTAGAGACAGCGTGTGTATTAACTTGTGGATTTTTCTGTGAGTATTTGGTGGCAGCGTGACGAAGTTGCTTCCGCAAGACCGCGTTAGCTGTGGAGCTCAACTCGGAGCATATTCTTTTCCTACCTTGTCAATTGTGTAATGCGTTTTTTGAACAGGTTTGATGCATGGAAGGGATCACTTGTACTGCATTCAGTCAGTTCACGTGAGCTGCTCTCTTGTGTGATGTTGCAATGTTCACGGCTTTATTTAATGTTAGCTAAGACCCGGCACTAAAATGTTTCTTGCTACAGCAATTTTAACTCCGTTACAAAGTGATCCAAAGTCTCGTTTATACCTCGTGTCTTCTCATTAAACTTGTATCTTGCGAATAATGTATTCAGCGTTTTTCTTCAGCGCTCTTTGGGAGCTCTTCCTTCTTTTCTACGTACTTTGGTCACAGTCAGTTCACGTGATTACGGGGGAGGCGTGATGATGTCACACGCAGCTCCTTCCCCAACGTCCATTACAGTATATGGAGAAAAATAGGTTCCAGTTATGACCATTATGCGTACAATTTCGAAATGAAACCTGCCCAACTTTTGTAAGTAAGCTGTAAAGAATGAGCCTGCCAAATTTTAGCCTTCTACCTACACGGGAAGTTGGAGAATTAGTGATGAGTGAGTGAGTCAGTGAGTGAGTGAGGGCTTTGCCTTTTATTAGTATAGATTAATATATTTACTTATGTATTACTTTAGAAATGATATATTTTCTTTTATTGTTTGTAAGGCATTATGACCTACTCTGTTTTACATGGGAATGTGCTACATGAATAAATGTTGTTGTTGTTATTGGAAAATAAAGAAGACAATTCAGGGGAATGGAAGTGTCATGGGGTTTAAACCGTCAACCATCATAATTTGTTTTTCAGAAAAATATATCACTACCTCTATTTGTTCCAGAGTATTCACCTTTAGATGGTGAATCCATCAGGTCATCTGGTAGAATCTGGATTATCTGGAATTGACCTGTAGACAACAAAACACAGAAATGTGTTCTTGATAAATTAATCTCAGAATACGTGTCAGATCTGTGGTGCCATATTGGATAAAATTTGAGTTGCTGTTTTGTTTAGGAAAAATGGGTGAGAAGACTTCTCACAGAATTAACATAAATAAAGAAATAAAGTAAAAAACAAAAAAAAATGTAATTAGTTAGGGACTATTAGCAAAAAGACCTGCTTGGTTTCTCGGGCAGACATTTTCTTTGTGCCTTTGTTGGATTCTTTGCCTGCTGAACTTTGAGTCTTTAATATCAACTGCATTCTTCTTCCGTTTTGCTTTTTCCTGGGAACTCCATTTCACTGAGCCTTTGAGCCTCTGATGAATTTCACCCTCTTTCGTTTCATCGAAGCTGCTAAATAATGGCTGTTTAGCAATAAATATTATTCTGGTAGCATTTCTGCTCCTGTCTAGCAATGCAACCACTGAGGCTTTGTTAAATTCATTGTTTGCTTGTTTAAGAGCCTGTTACTAACCTGTATCTTCCATGTCTTGTTTTCTGTGTAACCAAGCAATCTCCATCCTTGTTAACGGTATTGGTTTGTGTGTGCTGCTGGCCAGGTTATATATAACATTGACAGTGTTTCTGTTTTATGTAATTGCTCATGGGTGATAGTTGTTTGTTTCTGTCTCTGCTGACACTAGTTTAGGCAACTTGAATTTTACATCTTCTTCAGTTTTGACTCATGACTTGCCCTTCAAGGTATGATTTTTTTTTCTATTGTCTTTGCTCTTGAGCTCTGCTACTTAAGGAACAACATCATCAGTTCAGCATTGAATGACACCAGAATTGCATTTCTGCTTCTTTTTACAACTTCAAAGAAATCATGGCATAATGTTTTTCCTGGTATCTAAGTATGATGTTACGTATTGAGAAATTCACAAAAAAGTAAACTGTGATTATTTTGCCATGTCACTCTTTGCAACATTTTGCAAAGGCCTGGAACTTAGTACACCATTGGTCCCATTAACAAAAACTGAAAATTCCAAGTTATTATTGTTCCACATGAAGTCTCCATAAAGCAGGGAGCACAAAACAGTCTCATTCCTCAGCTAAATGAATAGTGCCCATTGCTACACAGTTCTGAATAGGTTTTAAATTGGACGACTCCTTCACAAAAAAAAAAAAAAATCTCAATTATTTCTACTTCTCCAGGTCAGCATGAGACAAAATGAGACTAAACAGATCTCAGAACCATGCTTTCTCTTAATGGTTTCACCTATATTCAGTAATCCTATTTAGGTTTTATAAGATTTACCCTGGTAAATTTGATTTTTAAAAATCCACAGACTGGTCAGAGTCAAATACAACAGCATGTCATGCAAGAGGTTTTTTGTTTCATTTAAAGAGCAAAACTCATTAATTAAACACATATTAATCAAAAAGAAGAAAAAAAGTGTCCCCAGGACAATCCTAAAAACTCCACACTTATCCCCCACCAGCTTAGAGTGCTTCTTTCTGTACAGAAGTCAACAGTTATCAGCACAGGACTGATGTGCTTAATTTACAATTGCATTAATTAAAGATTCTTATCAAATTAAAAAAAATTCTGAACTAATTCTCATAAGGAGAATTTGATATTTTACAATCTGAGCATCACTTTTCTTTTCTGAAGGTAGATTAGGACTCTTCCAGTTGAACAGAATAAGTCTTCATGCAAGTAGTTTGTTTCAAATCACAATATTAACCTATCTTGTATTTCTCCAAATACTGTTGTCAAAAACATACAATAAAGTATTCGTTCAAGTGGTTTGAGTGTATAGCATGCCCAAAACATGTGGCCTAGAAAAAGGTGTGTCACTTGAAGATTCAGTTTGGAACCTACTAGCTCAAAGGACACATATAGAGCATGAATATAGAGGTCTCCATGTGTTGTGACACCTACTGATTTCCATAGACTGAAAATTGCATTGGTTATGGAAAGATGAAATAACCGATAATCATGTACACGGGCAACTGATAAGAGCTTCCCTTGCTTAAAATGAACATATCTTTAGAGTACGGTGAACCACTGGATTGCTAGTAAATTGACAGGAATTAATTATGAGTTTGGCGGCATGGTGGCGCAGTGGTAGCGCTGCTGCCTCGCAGTTAGGAGACCCGGGTTCACTTCCCAGGTCCTCCCTGCATGGAGTTTGCATGTTCTCCCTGTGTCTGCGTGGGTTTCCTCTGGGCACTCCGGTTTCCTCCCACAATCCAAAGACATGCAGGTTAGGTGGATTGGCGATTCTAAATTGGCCCTAGTTTGTGTGTGTCCTGTGGTGGGTTGGCACCCTGCCCGGGATTGGTTCCTGCCTTGTTGGCTGGGATTGGCTCCAGTGGACCCCCGTGACCCTGTGTTCGGATTCAACGGGTTAGAAAATGGATGGCAGGATAGTCTTGAGATGAGCATAGTACAAAGCAAGAGATCCTTTCCATGGCAGGTATGGTTTCACTGACTTGTTAATCTCCATTGTTTTGTCATGCAGATTTTTACAGCCCAACAATATAACTGAGATTTAGAGAGCACCATGTCACCTTTAGTTTTAGATCTCTGTGGAAATACTTTTTAATGTATGTCAATACTGAATGCAGTTTCTAGTATTCTAGTTATTCCCAAGTGTTTAAACTGTTTTAACACAATTAGCGAGAACTGATTAAGTTTGATCTGACATGAGAGAATCCACAGAAAAAAAATGCACTTATTGGGATTAATTTTGAATCCACAGATCTCATTAAATTCTCCTAGCAAGTTTCATGCTAATGACAAAGTTGAGAATAGGTCTGAGATATAGAGCACCATATTCTCTTTATCTCTGGTTACTTCTGGAAATAAATAGGTAGGGGTTCAATAATTGCAAAAATTGTTGGTAAAATAATAAACAGCCTTGTCTGATCCCACATGTTATGAATGTCAGCAATTCTGTGATTTTTGTGTTCCTGGATTACATAAGTTTTTCTTTTGACCATATTTTCATTTTTATTGAAGCCTTAATTCACAGTGATGTCATCACCATGGCTCTATTTAACATGGACTAAGTGTCCAAGCTTGTGCATGCTAAACAAAAACTCTCCTTTGTGCTTTACTAATAGAGACTTTTTTACTAGACTCCTTTTGGCTGTTATTTCAGACTTTTTGGTTCTGATGCTGCTTTTTCTCTAACTTATTTTTTATCTCCTGGTTTCTTCTCTGATGCCCTGGTGCTTGGCAACATTTACTGTGTTCTAATTTGAAATATTTAGAATTTATGTTATTTATACAAACTTAATATCCTGGACTAGTATGCAACAATTTATTCTATGCAGACACAGTGGTACAACACCTAAATTTGTAAAGTACAGTTGATATGCCTATTTAACTGTAATAAAGGATTTTCTTGCACCTAAAATAGTACATTTCTAGAAAATGAGTTTCTCTAGGAGAATATAGCCCTTTAAATAAATGCCTAAAGTAGGATAATTATAATTTATAAATTTAGTTTGGTGTTATGAAATACTTTTTCTTTTAGCTAAAACTTTTACTATGATCTTAATGTCATTAGTCAAAGGTGAAATTGGTCTCTGTGATGCATTATGCTATATGGCAATAGCAGTTTAGAAGAAAAACAATTTGGGGAGATAGTACAAAGAAGTCAGCATGCACACAGGGGACATACCTGGGAAAACAACAATTAAGTAACAATATTTAGAATATGTACCCAGAATCATAGAAAACAGTTGTAAATCACAAGCCATAAAGGGTACATGTAATCAGAACCAAGATTTTAACTGCAATCAAAGGACAGAACAGAATGTCATAAACAGCAGAATCAAAATGTAATAATATGAAAAGACACAAAATTGTTTCTTTTAGAAATCCAATATTGGATGACTTAAGTACAGTATATGTTGTGGTGGATTTTTAAAATGTTGCGCTAAAGATGTCATGATGCATGACCACCAAGAACTGTCTCCAGGTAACGTGGCCTCATGTCCTAGCAATAAGTCTCCAACATGGTGGCAAAGCAAGATGGCACCGTTAAAGAACCTGTATTATTTTTATCAATGTTAAAACCAGAATAAAGAAACAAATGATTACAACCACTAAACTTGGTCTCCAAAACCGCAAAAAACATATTTTTTATGATATTTAAAAACAGCATAACATAGCATAACATTTTTGGTAGAACTGTAATTTTTCCAACCTCAATAAACATTACTAACAATAATGGCATTAACTGAGCTGAATACTTTCTAATAAATCATACTGGATAATCGTCTGGGCCTTCTGCTTTCCTGCTCTTGTCCATCAAGTTCTTCTCTGCTTTAATTCTAGAGGACTCACAATGCTGTTAATAATTCCACTCACTTTGGAATAGTCTGTTTAATATAATATACCTGAGCACGGATGAAGACAACTTATAAGTTTATGTATGCGTCAAGATGTAGAGTATATATCCGTAGATAAGCCATAAATATCATTGGAGGAAAGCTCCAATAGTCTAGTCTTATTTTTTCAGGCACCCATTATAAGTGTTTATTAACTTTTCAAATGTTTATTTTTCAATATCAGATCAAAAACTGAAGTCATTGTTAATAATTTCTTCACAAATCAAACCAACACAGTGAACTTCTACCTTAGGGTACAGTTGCCTAAAGAAATATAAAGTTAAATTCTTACTGTCAGGGAAAGAAAAAACATAACAAATCATTAAGCACACAGATTTGAACTGAAAAGCTTTAATGCACAAAAAGCCATTCCAAATTTAGCTTATCGGCCTTGCCTTTTGTTTTTCACAAACACTCTCTAACACGCAGGAATGGATAGTCCTTGCAATATATTCTGCTGCTTCACTTCTCTTTGAAAATTAACAATGTTAAATATATTTGTAACCTTTTTATAGCCTTTTGAAAACAATTATAAAAATAAAACAATTTTAATGCCTGCTACTGCTTATGGCACTTCAATTGAGCCTGTAAAAAGACATTCACTCATTACAGGCAAGGATTTCATCTCATGACATTGGGGATGTAAAGTGATTTGTAACTATTCATTTTGAATGTAATTTAAAAATAAAATTTAATAGTGCTTACACTTGTACTGAGAGTGTAAATGAACGACACACAGTTCTGTCAATTTGGTTGTAGCTGTTCTACTCGATATTTAATGGACAATGAGCGATACATTACCAAATGTTTTTTGAAATGGTGAAACAGGCATACATGATCAATAAGAACTGAATATATAACAAACTAGATTGAAGGGATACAAATGCAGATACAGTAATCCCTCGCTATATCGCGCTTTGACTTTCGCGGTTTCACTCTATCGCGGATTTTAAATGTAAGCACATCTAAATATATATCACAGATTTTTCGCTGGTTCACGGATTTCTGCAGACAGTGGGTCTTTTAATTTATGCTACACGCTTCCTCAGTTTGTTTGCCCTGTTGATTTCATACAAGGGACGCTATTGGCGGATGGCTTAGAAGCTACCCAATCAGAGCATGTATTACATATTAACTAAAACTCCTCAATGCTATAAGATATGCATCCCTCACGGAGCTTGATTGTTTGCTTGTCTCTGCCTCTCTCTCACCCTCTCTGACATTCTCTGCGCCTGACGGAGGGGGTGTGAGCAGAGGTGCTGTTTGCTTAAAAGATACTGACACTCCTCTAAACAATGCTGCTTTATTGCGGTGCTCGGCATATTTAAATGCACAAAAGCACACGTATTGATTTTTTGATTGTTGCTTTAATCTCGCTCTCTCTCTCTGACGTTCTCTGCGCCTGACGGAGGAGATGTGAGCAGAGGGGCTGTTTGCACAGAGACTGTTTGTTTAGAAGATACTAACGCTCCGCTAAAAAATGCCGCAGCAAACTTAAAAGCACAAGTATTGATTTTTTGATTGTTTGCTTTTCTTTGCGAGCTCTCTCTCTCTCTCCCTCCCTCTGAAATTCTCTGCTCCTGAAGAGAAGAAGATCTATTTGCATTCTTTTAATTGTGAGAAAGAACTGTCATCTCTGTCTTGTCATAGAGGACAGTTTAAACTTTTGACTAAAGGGTGTTATTTCATGTCTAGAGGGCTCTAATAATGTTAACAGTGTGGGAGAGTTTATAAGGGCTTAAAATATATAAAAATAACTACACAAACATATGGTTTCTACTTCGTGGATTTTCGTCTATCGCGGGGGGTTCTGGAACGCAACCCCCGATCGAGGAGGGATTACTGTACATTTAAAAGAATACATTGTACATTGTATTGTAGCGACCTCTGCGTCAGGTTCAAAAAGATGAAAAAAACAGACGGGCGAAGTAAGGCTCACAGAACAATTTACTATCTCCTATATTTCTCTCATAGTTGTGGTCCTGAGAGACAGTTTTAAAGAAAAGCAAAAACAGAAAAAGAAAAATGCCAACTTAGTAACCCCACAACACCATCTTTCTAGCCCCTTTTCCAACAAGCCTCTCAACCTTCCTCCCGTCCCCTCCATCCCGGGTACCACCACCCCTCCTTTCCGCGTCAATCATACCCCCCTTGTCAGTCCTCCACGCTGTACTCTGCCCTCCCTCAATCAGACCCAACAGTCACACCAAAAGCCCTTCAACCTTGTTGGGACGATACAGTATCTTAATGTTTGAAAATATCTTTTCTGTACTGTATTCTGTAAGCTGCTACTGCAACCCTTAGAAAAAAAAATACATTGGAATTCATATAAGTTGATAGCATGTGTAAACAGTGACACTGCATTGCACATAACTCTCTCTTGAGTCAGACATTCCAAAATGTATCTGGGTCTTTGCAGTTTGCACAGTGATGAAACAAGGGGTTTGAACTTGGTGGGAAAACTAAGTAGTGTGCCCCCCTGAAGCACATTCAAGCTTAATGCACACCCAGCACACACACATTTGAAAGATTTAGAACATGACTACTAAGACATCAAGGATGTGTATCCGATTTTTGAACCATTGAGAGTGTGTGTAGTAGCTTTTGTGAGTGTTAACTCTGAATGAGGCATTTTCAGCACGGGTAAATTGTAGTGTTCATCTCTCTCTAGTTATAGATTTCGCCTGCATCCATTGCACTGATTTTTGCAGTTCGCAATCTGTCTCTCATTGCCTCATCACTTTGCGCTTGTCATTGCAGCTTTGACCATTTGTAGTGGCTGGTAGGCTTGAAGCAAATAAGTGTGTGAGTGGAATCAAAATTGAAGTAGAGAGCTCTATCTTGCTATTTTGTGTGTTCCAAGTAACCTGACGCACACTTAGCCATTTTCTAACAAGATAGCAACTCTTGTGGCAACATGATCTGTTTACACAGTCAACACATCATACCCTTTTTAAAATTCAAGACAGCATGCTATCTACTACTGTATCTAATAAAACACTAACGTCTGTATTGTTTGTCCCCTGTCTCTTAAAGCAATATGATTGTTTAGTAGGCTTTAGTTTGATGGGTTAGTTTGGATTTGGTGATGCAATTGAAATAGAAATTGTGAATATTAGACACATGAGGAGGAGAAAATGCAAAAGAGGCATGTTGAGAGAGTCATCTTCAGACATTAGTACAAAAGTAGACAGAAGGTGAGAAAGGTTCTTCAAAAATAATGTGAGAAGCAGGCTTTACAGGAACGCGCTCAAGAAAGGGAGCACCGAAGGAGAGATATTCACACGCATGAATACAGAGGAAAGGCACTGAAGGTAAATTTAGGGCACCAGAAAGCAAATATTTTAAAATTATTCTGTTACCAGCATGGCTAGTAATATATATCTATAGTTTACATGAGTCTTTTTTAGATTTATTTTTTGGCAAGTTTGTGGGCAACTTCATTATGGTGAGATCTTGGGTGTGTACCCCAGCCACAATTCTGACACTGCCACTGGATTTGCAAAATGTGGTGACACATTTAGCCAAGACAGACATTAAATTCACAATTTCTTTTATATTTACTGATGAAAGTATTGCAAATTCCAATTGATAATTGCAGTAATAACATTATGTAACACAATTTTTTTCCTGGCTTCCAAGAGTTATATTTCAGCTGCTTATGTCTAAAGCCTATGGAAAAACGACTACATTCAGCACAAACTTTGATTTTATGACCACAGCCCAGAAAATTTCGTATTTATAGTGACAAAACAAGGGATTTTTTTATCTTTTCGTTCATGTGGTCTGATAAAGAACAACACTTGCATGGTAAATAGACAAAGACAGTCAAAACCACTCAAAAAGGTTCAGAAATGAGTAGGATTTCTATATTTGCGACTGTACTGCAAATCGCTTTCTCGAAGAAGCCCCCAAATGTAGTCCCCCATCATGTTTTCGTTATACTGTCCTTGGTAACGACGTTCAAAGTCCAGTATATCCTGATGAAAGCGCTCGCCTTGTTCTCCTTGAATTTGTCAAGATGAGCGTCAAAGATATGGACTTTGAGAGACATTCTGCATCCCATTTTTGCGTAATTCTTTATGAGAATCCAAACCAACTCCACATAGTTTTCAGCCTTGTTATTACCCAGGAAGCCGTGAACCACTGCAACGAAACTGTTCCAAGCCGTTTTCTCCATCCTGTTCAGCAGCTTGGCGAATTGATAGGATCCACCATGCAGAAGTAGCATTTACTTGAGTGGTTAGTCAGTTGGAGCTAAATTCGCGGGATAGCAAACTTCATGGCACTCTTTTCTCCCCTGTACCAACCTTCAAGAGTTTTCTTGTAATATTCGCATGTGAAATGAGGTGCCCAGGGCTTGTCTTGATCCCCGACAGGCATGCCGAAGTATGCCTTGTAGGCCTCGCACATCTTACGACATGCTTTCACGGAATACTTTCTCAATCTTGCCTTTATAAATTGTCCACAGACGTAGCAAAATGCATCTGCTGGGTGCAAGCAACCTCTTAATGCCATCTAAATCAAATTAAAAAAATAACATAAACCGAAATGTTGGTTCGAGTCACCTGTGCTTTTATACTTGTATGACTACTATTGGACAGTCCGAGAACGTTCTAAAAAGTTCTAAACATTTCTCAAAGTTCTAGCTAATTCTGGAAAATTCTAGAAACTTCTGGACAATTCTAACAGTTCAAGAATATTCTAGAAGACTACTCAGTATTGAATGCGAATTGAGAATTTTCTCGAAAACAAACAAATTTCAAAATATCATTGTCCTGATCACAAAAGCAAAGTTTTTGTGGAACAACAGCTATTTTCTATTTTTTTTAGGCATAACGGGTTAGGAAAACGCACTTTGTACCCAGAAACAAAATAAAAATAAAAATGTGTTACATAGTGTAATATAACCACATGCGCCAAATACAGTACAATCTGAAATGTGTCCTACAATACTGTTACCTGAGCAGCACAGTCACAGTGGTTAGAAAGGCTGCCTCACAACCTAAAAGACTGCATGTGAATCCTGTATCTGGCCACTGTCTGTTTTCAAAGTTGCACATTCTCCTTGTGTATGGCCATTTTTCTTCTTCCTTATCTAAAAGGGAATGCATATTACGTTAATTGGAGACTTCAGATTGTTTCCAAAGGATTAAGTGTGGCTGTGCATGTGAGTGTGGCGTGTGATGACTAATCCCTATCCTGGACTGCTTCCCACTTTCAACTTCATATAGCCTCCATGATGCAAAAAATTGGATTATGTGGGCTGAAAAATGGATTGATAGATATTAGTGTACATTTTGGGAGGAAAGACTTTAATGAGAGATATTGGTCCTGTCCTGATGGAGGAAACCAGAGCACACTCAGGCGGACACTGGGAGAGCATGCAAACACCAGGGACCTGAACCACAGTCTGGTTATTGCTAGGCAGCAGTGTTACCACCCTGTTGCCCCATTCAACACATCTGAAGTCAAAATAACAGGGAACTCTATAAAGCTGAAAAGAACTGATTCTCTTCAAAAGTTAAAATAGATCACACAGTTGTAACTGTCCACCAGTGTTTGCTTTTCACGCAGTGGGAACATGAAGAACTTAGTTGTTAGAAAAATGCTGTTCATATGAATACATTTATTATACCCAGCAGATCTAGATATTTTCTATATTTTCATTGTAATTGTTCCAAAGCTATAATAAACCATAGATCATACTATTATTCAAAAGAAATAATTTATTATTTTACCCTTACTAATTATTTCACATGGAAAAGTTATACATATCAGCATTTCAGCACTCAAAGCTAAATTGAAGGCACATTGTTTATCAATCAACACGCTGGTAGAATTTTGACTGAAATTCATCACTTTGGCTACCAATGTAAAATGTTCTGTTTTGCACATCATCAAACCACCCCAAATGGGTAGAAATTGGAATTTAATTCTCCTCAGAAGGAAAATGTTTTTCTTCATGTGCTTCTTCCTTAAAAAGGGTGAACAATCTCTCGTTTCCTATGAAATCTTCCAGTTCTTTTTGTCCCTTTTTAGACTTTTTACATAATTTTTTTAATCAAACCTGCTCTGTACTTTGAAGTATCATTTAAGAGTTTGAGTGTACGTCACTTTGTTTACTTTATTTTTTATAGTTACTCTAATTAAGCTAATTCTACTTAACATTCCACTACACTCTATAAAATAACAAAAATAATATGAGTAAAAAGAAATCTACTGTACAGTATAAACATATGATGGTGTATATATATATACCAAAATATTGAAATGGTGAAATTACATTTAGAAAAATCTTATATCTATAATACACTACCATGGCTGTCCGTTTGTCTGTCCGGGATTTTAAATCACCTGTAGCTTGCAAACCGTTTGAACTATTGACCTGAAATTTGGTACACGTACTGTATACTATGTGATGTCTGCTATCAGCTTTTGGAGTGATGATTGACCTTCAAGGTTATTCCTCTTTTTATTTTTATTTTATTTTATTGTAGAAACAGCTGTCGGCAGTGACCAGCAGGGCATGTGTACGAGCGCCGTTCTCATCCCTATCACCTTCGCCGTCACTTCTCCTACCTCTTCATATCTTAAATCATTCCTGAGGCAGATTGAAGACTGAAGTGAAAAATTAAAGAAAACTAAGTACTAAGTAATTGCAACACAAACACTGACTTAATCAGTTTTAAACATGAAAAGATGCAGACGAAAGAAAAGAAGAAGCGGGCCGCTAGGGTGGAGAAAAGAAGAGCTGCTCAGGAAGCAGCAAGTGCATCAACCTCTGAGCAAATGAATGCTAAACATACAGAGAAAGAGTATTCATAGTGAAAACTATGAATGCTCAAGTCAATGTGCAGTGCGGCGTTACTGGTAACCACATAATGGCAGACCTGATAAATATATTAGCACAGTTCTAGAAATTTCTTTTTCTTCAA
This sequence comes from Polypterus senegalus, assembly GCF_016835505.1. Lineage (NCBI taxonomy): Eukaryota > Metazoa > Chordata > Cladistia > Polypteriformes > Polypteridae > Polypterus > Polypterus senegalus. Next base: position 107,755,329 of record NC_053161.1, read on the forward strand.
TGCCATGTCACATTACAAGACTTCAAGTGTAGCCTTCATTTGCAAAATGTTAGCGAGTTGGAAGCAGTCAGCAGCATGCTCCCATGAACGCAGTTGCCTAATGAGACATAACCAATGACTCAGTCCAACTAGTCTATGACTTATTCCAACAAGTTCTGCAGGCCATGTTGCATGAGCTGACAATTAATTAATGCCTATCCGAAAGTACAATGCATATAATGTAGCAAAAAGTAAAATGTTGTTTTTATGGATCTAATAAGCATAAAAGAAGCTTGTCTGTCTGATGTCTTATGGTTTATATATCATGACTAAATGGAAAAAAACACAAAAAAGGGCAGAGATTGTGGCTGAACTCACTGTCGGTGTTAACTCTTTGTCCAGCAATGGCTTTGTTAAGCAGAACTTTATTGGCTGCCAGAAAAAGAGTCAAGTAAGGCCATGCTGAAAGACAGCACATGATCACTACATTTTACATTATAAATAGCAAAATGCAATTTTGATATGTCATGTGATTTTCTAATCTGCTTAATCCAGACCAGGGTCACGGTCTGGGGCTGGAGCCTATCCCAGCTAGCATAGGACACAAGGCAGTCAAACACATAGACACTCCAAACATCCATTGGGGCTAATTTAGTGTTGCCAGTTTGTCTAACCAGCATGTCTTTGAACAGTGGAAGGAAACCACAGTACCTGGAGGAAACTCACACAGACATGGGCAGAACATGCAAGCTTTATTAAGATTTTTATGACCCTACAAAAAAGTAGAAAATAGTATAATTTCTATTATAACTCTTTTTCATCTTTTACAAAGAAAACTAATAAAATATTTTCAAATAGCTTCCAGAGGAGAAATAGGGAATTCTGTTCAAAATGTGGCTTTGTCAATACCTAGCTAATATTAAAAACATAAATTAAAATATGCCCCTGGTGAATCATTTTTATACAACTGTATTACGTGCCTTTAAAATAGGAATCCCAGAAGCTCAACTGGGTCCCAACAACAACAAAAAACAGTTCATTTTAAATTAGATTTAGCAGGGCAGTAATATTTTAGATTTTTTTTTACAAAACCTGTTTAATTTTTCTTACAAAATATTTAATGAGTATGACTTTAAACTGTTTTGCGCATATCTTAAGTAATCATCAAATTCTTTTCACTTGTTTATTTTTAAATTTAATAAATTTAAATGATACTTTATGTTAGTTATTCCAAACTCTTACAAGTCTTTGACCTTTGTATGTTTGCACTTTCTCAGCCCTAATCATAACCTTTTCCCTTTCTTTCTTTTCTTCTTATTTTTCCGTATTCCCTTTTCTACAACTTGCCCTGTTTTAACCCAAACCTATTATCTCTCACTTTTCCTTGTTCTGTTATCCTCCATTACATTCAAGTTAATTTCTGGAGAAATGTTGTTTTTTCCCTAATTGAACCCTTATAATGATGTATGGTGCTGAGATCATGGGCAGAACAAGAAGAAGAAGAAGTATATATTCAACCCTTCCAAAGCATAGCCCTAGTATTGCCATCTTAATATACTGCTTAACCCTATGTACAAATAACCTTACTTAAATTAATGCCACAAAGAATTGTAACTATTTTCCCCTTTCCATTATCTGTATTTCTTACACACAGATTAGTTGTTATTTTTTTTAGTTTGGGAGAGTCCTATATGTTATTTATTATTTCCCTTCTCTTATTTGTTTCCTTAAATAAAGCCCTTCTTTAGCAAAAAACATTTTGTATTACTTTTTTTATTTTGCTAATTCATATTGTGGCAGACAGCCGGCTGCTCAACCTGGATGCCCAGAGAGGAGACAGGGACACTGCCTCCCCCAAGATCCCAGATGCCGATGTCCCTGCAGCATAGCAGTACCCCAGGTTCGTGCAGGGCACCATGGGTTTTGGAGTTTGGCTTCTCAGCCCTGCTCGATGCCATGGGAGCCGCCAGGAGATGCTGCAGGGGGACTTGGAGACTTGTACCTTTTTCATAGCCCAGAAGTACTATCGAGTCACGGGAACAGAAGTTCCGACAGAACTTTTCTGACAGAGAACTCGACTTCTCCATCTGACTCGGAAGTGCGAGCCAGTCACGTGGGCGGAAGGACAGAAGCACTTCCGGGTCAAGGACTATATAAGGGACTGTTGGGGACCCAGAAAGTAAGCCGGAGTTGGGAGGTAGACAACAGAGCTTGCTGGGAGGAGTGAAGGAGAGATTTGTGTATTGGTTATATTTATAATTATTGTATTGCCTGTTTTTGGTGGTGGAGGTGTTTTACAACAACAACAACATTTATTTATATAGCACATTTTCATACAAACAGTAGCTCAAAGTGCTAAACCGGAAAAAGAAACAGAAAAGAGAGTAGGGGTCAGTAGCGATTTTAGAGCCACCATGAATAGTTATTTTGAGGAAATTGAACATATAGAGTATCAGGATTAAGTTAAATTAAGATTAAAATGAAGTTATAAAAAGGCCATGTTAAAGTAATGTGTTTTCAGCAGTGTTTTAAAGTGCTCTACTGTATCAGCCTGGCGAATTCCTATTGGCAGGCTATTCCAGATTTTAGGTGCATAGCAGCAGAAGGCCGCCTCACCACTTCTTTTAAGTTTTGTTCTTGGAATTCTAAGGAGACACTCATTTGAGGATCTGAGGTTACGATTTGGAATATAAGGTGTCAGACATTCCGATATATAAGATGGGGCGAGATTATTTAAGGCTTTATAAACCATAAGCAGAATTTTAAAGTCAATCCTGAATGACACAGGTAACCAGTGTAGTGACATTAAAACTGGAGAAATGTGTTCGGATTTTCTTTTTCTAGTTAGGATTCTAGCAGCTGCATTCTGCACTAGTTGCAAACGATTTATATCTTTTTTGGGTAGTCCTGAGAGGAGTGCGTTACAGTAATCTAGTCGACTGAAAACAAACGCGTGAACTAATTTCTCAGCATCTTTCAGTGATATAAGCGGTCTAACTTTACTTATGTTTCTTAAGTGAAAAAATGCTGTCCTAATGATCTGATTAATATGTGATTTAAAATTCAGATTACAGTCAACAATCACCTCTAAGCTTTTTACCTCCGTCTTGACTTTTAATCCTAATGTATCCAGTTTATTTCTAATAGCCTCATTGTATCCATTATTGCTGATCACTAAAATTTCAGTTTTCTCTTTATTTAACTTGAGAAAATTACTATTCATCCATTCTGAGATACAAGTCAGACATTCTGTTAGTGAATCAATAGAATCAGGGTCATCAGGTGCTATTGATAAGTACAGCTGTGTGTCATCAGCATAGCTGTGGTAGCTCACGTTGTGCCCGGAGATAATCTGACCTAACGGAAGCATGTAGATTGAGAATAACAGCGGACCCGAATAGAGCCTTGTGGAACACCATATCGGATATCATGTGTTGTGTTTTAGAGCACTTTAATAAGAAGAAAAAATATTAAATATCTTCTTGGTGATTTTACCCTGTGTGCAGTGTGTCTTACTGTTGGGTGTAAAGAGACAACAGCGACCTATAGCGTCTTACAATATGTTGCTTACAAAGTTTCTTATTATAGTGATATGAACTTTCTTTATGTTAGTAACATTTCACAATTGTTTTAAGTTGGTCAGCACTTTTTAAATAATAACACTCATATTCTTTATATTTATAAACATTTGGGACAAAATTTCTATATGTCAACTCACGTTCATGTTCAAGTAAACTGTTTCTGATCCTTACTTTGTCTGTTTTTTTCTTCTTTACGAACCTGACACAGAGGTTGCTACAATATTAACTATGTGCCATATCTTTAAATGTGTAGCTACTGAGAGTAAAAACCCCAAGAGATATGTCCACCCTGACATCACTGCTGCTGAGTCCTCCCCCTGGTATTGTATGTCAGCCAGAAAGAGAATATAGGAGCGGAACTTTGAGTTAGGTTTGTCGTGTATTGTAAGCATTGATTTTCATGTGGATTTTCCTGGTTATTAATTTATTTGCTTCTGTCTTTGGATAATTCTTGTTGAATTGTGTTTTTATATTTAGTTAGCATTACTTATGAATTCTGGGACTTTATTAATTTATTTTTTTACTTTTATAGCAAGCTCCCCTTATTTAACCTTCTTGGCATTACATTTTTTCTCAAAAAAATGTATTTGTGGACTTGAAAAATTACATTTTTATTAAATCTCATCTTTCATCTGTAAACCACACAAAGCACTAAAAGTCAGAAGTGTAGAAAGAATAATAATACGTACAGCACACTCCACATGTCCAAGTGATGCGATTATTACTTTTGGTTTCACTGCCTATTTCAGTTTCGCTGCCTGAAGACAGATTCACCTTGTCATTACTGCTGGTGAGAGGCGTTTGTTATGAGATGCCATTATGAGGCTAGGAGAAGACACATCCACACCATTGCCTGGGTTACGATCAGGCCTGACGTTTACACAAGACACACTTATACCAATGCCTGAGTAACACTCAGCACTAACACTGTTGGCACTTTTACAGCCCTAGTAATCCTCAAGTCTTACACGAGAAGTGTCTAGACCGTTGCCTTAGTGACACAATGCTTTTAGCACTGTTTTTACAGCCCAAGCAACAGTCTGGTCTAGTGCTAAGGAGGTTAAACATGTGTTGTCTGCAGCATGAAGTTAGAAGTTTGCAGACTTCCTGCTTTGGGGGTGCCCTCTGCTGGGCTGCTTTTGTTGCCTTTTTTGGTGCCTCACACCCTTTGGTTATGTTTGGAGCTCCTAATCATAACACATATATTAATACCTATATAAGCATTAAAGAAAGAAAATCTAAATTTACAAATTTGTTTAAATTTATGAGAGAGATTGGAATGCATATTAAATGAAGATTTTGCATTGAGTATTTTTTTGTTTTAATTTTAAAATTAAGCATACTATTTAAAACATTTTAAACTAATTTTATTGCACCTTGTTAATTTTAAGAATCAAGGTTTTAACATTTAAATAAGAAATAATAATAATAAAATAATAATAATTTATGTTATGGCCAGGGTTTCCTCCCTGGCTCATGTTTATGCTCCTTTGTCTTTTTTGTTCATTATTCATTTATCATCATTGAGTACGGTTGTCGTTGTTAAATGTAGTTCTGTTCACTTACTGTTTAGCTGGTATTTCTCTTTTTTTTTTACTATGTTTAAAAATATTTGTGTACAATTTCTTTAAATATCCTGTGCTTTGTGGGTGCTTCCCTAAGAGGTTGGGCCACCAGTCTATCACTGTTGGGTGGCTGCTCCAAGCCCTATAAATTCTTATGATAGTGGTCCCTTGCCTTTCACTGAATGTGGTTTGTGTTTTGTTGAGTTCTTGTTTTGAATCTATGCTTCTTTGTATTTACTGTTTTTTTTGTGAGTTCTGCTGTTGTTGTTTTAAGGATTGTGATTTTTGTTTTTATTTTTAATTGAAGAGTGTTAGCTTAGGATTGCATTTTAGGAAATACCTTTTTGCTTTTTTTATATTTTTGATTTTGTAATTTTCAATTTTTGTTAATAAATCTTCTTTCATAAAGATTTAATTCTATTTTGTTATCTGTCCATTTTGACCCCTAAGTACTAAATAAAAGCATAACAAGTTAGTCTTAATGATAACTGTTTCAAACATTAGTAGGACATTAGTTTTACAAATAGTTATTAGGCTCCTGTGTCAGGTTTGTCATACTACAATCAAGTTATAACAGTTAAGAAGAAAGTTATAAACATCACATTACAGTATATTAAACTTTATCGCTATAGATATGCTGAGCTGGTACGATGTGCATACCTTTGCCTGATGCTGCCAAGGACAGGGTCAGAGGTTCATGTCTCTAACATGCATTAAACAAATTCAGTGATGGATGGATGACTAGAACATGGAGGTGCTTCAAAAGTCTATAAAAAGTTACATTTGTATATGAAAATTACTGACTCTGGAAGCTATGTGTTAGTGTTTTTTTTTGGAAAGTCTTAAGTAGATGTTAAAATGAATTCCATGCTTAAGGATTAAAAGTAAAAAAATCAGAATTATTACAATAAAACAAAAATTTTTTTGTCTGGCAAAAAAAATAAAGGTGTTATTTTAGAAAAGTTGATGAAAAGCATTTCAGCAATCACTTCAGATTAGAGAAGTACAAATACAATGTTAGGTTATATGTAAAAACTTTTGAATAAAAATGGTGTGACAGATAGGGGGCGCTATTGCTCCCTTGAACCCTCAGACTTGACTCCAGACACCAGATAAAAGTCCAATAGTTGACTTTATTAATAATCAACAGTGCACAAAGCACCCTACTCTCCACAATACTCATAAACACTACAATAATCAATAATAATACAATCCTTCTCTCCCAGACACGTTGCCACCCTTCCACCTAGCTCAGCTCACTGTCTGATGTATATTGAAATTGTTTTGAAATAAAAAAGAAGCTTAGGAAGAATATTCATCTTAACAGCATTAATTCTTCCAGCTAGAGTAAGATGAAGGGTTGACCGTCTATGCAAGTCTTGCTTAATTTTTTCCATGAAGACAGCAACATTTTGTTGATAAAGAGCTTTATGTTTACTTGTGATGTTTACCCCTACGTATTTAAAACTGTTCTGCAATGATAAAAGGTAGGGTGTCTAATCTAATATTATATGCTTGAGAATTCACTGGAAAGAGTACACTTTTATTCAGATTAATTCTGAGACCAGAGATCTTTTGAAATTCTGTAAGTGCTGTTAAGACTGCAGGTACAGAATTTTGTGGGTCTGATATATACAGTACCATATCATCTGCATATACAGGAATTTTCTGTTCCACCCCTTCTCTGATAATCCCCTTTATCTGATCAGCATTTCAACAGTGAACCGTCATTGGTTCAGTGGCAATTGCAAATAGCAGTGGTGACAAGGGGCATCCTTGTCTGGTACCACGTTCTAGTTTAAAGTAGCCTGAACAAATGTTGTTAATACAAACTGAAGCTTCTAGATTGGTATACAGTAGTTTGATCCATGCACAAATGTTCAGGCCAAACCCAAATTTCTCTAATGTAGTGAAAAGATATTTCCATTCAATCATGTTAAATGCTTTTTCTGCATCCAATGATAACAGTATTTCTGGGGTGTTTGACTTTGCTGGTGAGTATATTACATTAAAAAGGCGTCGAAGATTGGAAGATAAGTGTCAACCCTTGATAAATCCAGTTTGATCTTGTGATATTACCGAAGGGAGCACTTTCTCCATCCTTCTAGCTATGATTTTTGAGTATCTTAACGTCATTATTCAGAAGTGAAATTGGTCTGTATGATGCACATTGTAATAAGTCCTTATTTTGTTTAGGAAAGACAGTGATTAATGCTTGGCGAAAAGTTTGAGGTAGAATTCGATTGTGTCTAGCTTCTGTAAATGTTGCTAATAGGAGGGGAGCTAGCTGAGCGGAGAATTCCTTATAAAATTCTCCAGGCTAGCCATCAGGGCCTGCTGCTTTCCCACATTGAAGTGATTTTATAGCATCTAGTAATTCTGATAGCGCCAGAGGTTTATCCAGTTCCTCCGCACTAAAAGTATATATTTGTTGCATCTGTAATGTATACAGTGTAATAATACAAAAGGAACAAGATAAAGGGTTTGGGGGATCCACCCCGTATATTGTAAACTAGCAAAATACCCGTGCTTCGCAGTGGAGAAGTAGTATGTTAACAAAGTAATGAAAAAGAAAAGAAAACTTTTTGAAAATAACATAACATGATGTCAATGTAATTGTTTTGTCACTGTTATGAGTGTTGCTGTCATCTATACTAATAAAAGGCAAAGCCCTCACTGACTTACTCACTCACTCATCACTAATTCTCCAACTTCCCGTGTAGGTAGGAGGCTGAAATTTGGCAGACTTATTCCTTACAGCTTACTTACAAAAGTTAAGCAGGTTTCATTTTGAAATTCTACACGTAAAGGTGATAACGGTCGACAACGTCCGCCATGTTGAACTTTCTTATTTATGGCCCCATCTTCACGAAATTTGGTAGGCGGCTTCCCTGCACTAACCGAAACCAATGTGCGTACTTATTTCGGTGGTGTGACTGTCAGCCACCATATTGAACTTTCCAACGTCACTAATTCTTTAACTTCCCGTGTAGGTAGAAGGCTGAAATTTGGTACTTATTTCGGTGGTATGATGCCACTGTCGGCCGCCATATTGAACTTTTCAACGGTCTTTGTTATTTATGGCCCCATCTTTAAGAAATTTGGTACATGGGTTCCCAACGCTAACTGAATCCTACTTACATACATATATACGTCCATAGCTTGCAGCTCAGTCACCGTGTGAGGCGGCGTTGGGTCCCCATCCCAACACCTCCCCGTTGTTGGCTGCCTGCCTATATAAGGCCGTCCGTCGCTCCAGTCTCTACATTCCCTTCCTTGCTTCGTCACGGGATTCACGTCTCCCTGCTGATAACTACAGCCTTTTTATTTAATCCACGGCTTCTCCGCTGTTTTATTGTTCATTTATTACGATTATATTTATTGTTTAGGTATTTTAGACTTACTTTACATTGTTCAGGTACCCATTTCCTTTATCATTCCAACCGTACCCCCATTAACATGTCTATCAAGGTGATCACCATCGATCAAAGAACTGTCACTTACAGTGGTTTCCATGCCCAGAGATGGCACCTGCCTTTTCCATTCTCTGTGTTACATATTGCACGCCATATCGGGCTTACTCTTGATATCGGAGGAACATTGTGTCTTATGTATTGAATGACTGGGATAGGTTCAAGGTGTGGACTGATGACGGTACAGGAGATAATTATACTACACAGGAGCACTATAAGAGTGAAATGCTTAAGCTCTTCACCTATGCATCTGCATGTGAGTTGATGGCTGCCGCTGAATTGTTCGGTTGTCGCTTTCAAGTGTACCGAAATGGCCAAGTATTTTACACCTTTCGACAACCGCCAATGCCTCTTAAACATCTTAGATTGACAGGTGACGATTTCAGTAGTGGACACTTTGATGTTTATGAATGTTTAAACTCTCAAAAGCTGGATGTGAAGTTATCGATGAAACCGGTTGTATACTTACAACGCTTGACAGATGCCGAATGTCTCTTCAACACAAGTCCTACAAATACTGTTGTAATTGAAACAAAGCATGAAACTCAAACCAATTATGACAGCAGCAATCCAAGCTGTGAGATTTGAAACATGATTACTGTTCACATGGCCAACTGTATGTTGCATGCTCAAGAGTAAGCTGAGCGCACAGCTTGGTCATTTACAACCGGAGGGCGAACTCACAATGTGGTATACAAAGAGATTCTTAACAAATAATTATTGGTATATTTTCCCTCAGTTTAAAAGGTTTAATTTTCTTCTTAATAAAAATTTTAAGGCAGTACTTAGCTGCTAAGCTGGTATTTTTTAGTATATATATATATATATATATATATATATATATATATATATATATATATATATATATATATATATATATATATACTGTAAAAAGAAAGACAAAAAAACTATAAAGGTTTGGGGTTTCCGGCCCCGTATACTGTAAAACAGTTTTGCAAAGGTAAATATCACAGTCAAGGTTAGCACACATTCGTACTATACAGTTGAACGCCGAAAGATGGCGGAGTGGGAGCATTTATGAGGCGGGGCCTGGAAGTAGATGTGCATGCTGGGTAGGAGCCGAGGTGGATAGTGGGATTGGTGACGTCATCAGGGACTGACAGAGGAAGGGCGGAAGTAGTGGTGCGTGCATGCTGATTCAGACCACTTCATGGCGGGGGTGCGTCTTTCTTTCTGCGGAAAACAAAGAGAGGAAAGTTAGCACCCTGTCGCACCCTTCTGGCATACGAACTCACGATACTGTTTTAGGTCCGTCCACGGCCCCCTATTCGCACGTTCGCACCCCCCCTCAGCCCAGACCCATTGGGTCGGGCGGACCAAAACGAGAGGTTGTGAACCCGGGAGAGGGCATCAGCATTGGCCTGAAGGTTGCCACGACGATAAGTGACGGTGATCTTGTATGGCTGCAGGTCCAAAATCCACCTGGTAACTCGGGGATTCGACTCTTTATGCAGCGACATCCACTGGAGGGCAGCGTGGTCAGTCACCAGAGTGAACTCCCGACCCAACAGGTAATACCTCAGATGGGTCACCACCCACTTAATGGCCAAGGCTTCCCTCTCTACTGCCACATACCTGGTCTCCCGGTCCAGCAATTTCCGGCTCAGGTATGCGTTACGTGGTGTTCTACACCATCAATGCTTTGGCTCAACATGGCGCCCAGTCCTGTGTCCGAAGCATCGGTCTGGAGAATGAAGGGCAGAGAAAAATCAGGGCTTTTTTAATATTGGTGCCGAGGTCAGGGCCTTCTTTAGGTTACTGAATGCTCGTTCCGCTTGGTCGTTCCATATCACATACAAAGGAGCCCCTTTCTTTGTTAAATTAGTCAAGGGTGCTGCTCTTTCAGAGAAGCGGGGCACAAACCGGCGGTAGTATCCCGCTAGCCCCAAGAAAGCCTGCACCTGTCTCTTGGTATTCGGACGGGGCCATTCCAGGATGTCTTTCACTTTGGAGCATTGTGGCTTTGCCTGTCCCCATCCTACTAGGTAGCCTAAATATTTGGCCTCCTTTAAGCCGAAGAAGCATTTGTGGGGATTGATGAGGAGGCCGGCCTTCGCTAGTGTTGCGAGGACAGCAAATACCTGCAATATATGTTCCTCCCAGGTGCCGGAATAGATGACAACGTCATCCAGGTAGGCAACACAATAGGACTGGTGGGACTTTAGCACTCTGTCTACCAGAGCCCGAATGGAAGGACCTTATATTGCCAATGCCCACTAGGGGTACTAAAGGCAGTTTTCTCTTTTAACGGCGGATGCCGTTAGGGGAATTTGCCAATACCCTTTAGTCATGTCAAGGGTAGTCAAATATCGAGCCATACCCAATCATTCAATGAGGTCATCTACCCTGGGCATCGGGTAAGCATCGAACTTGGAGACCTGGTTAAGACGTCGAAAGTCATTACAGAACCTCCAAGAGCCATCTGGCTTAGAAACGAGAACGATAGGACTAGACCAGGGACTGTGGCTTTCCTCTATGATGTCCATGTCCAACATCCGTTGGACTTCGAGTTCTACCTCAGCGCATTTTGCTTCTGGGAAGCGGTAGGGTCTCTCCCTGACTACCACTCCGGGCTCTGTGATGATGTTGTGTTCAATCAGCGCAGTACGGCCCGGTGACTCGCTCACCACTTCTTGGACGGACAGGATTGTTTGTGTCAGTGCCTGCCGCTGGAGGGGCGTTAGGTCTGGTCCGAGGTTAAGGGCTGGTGTGCAAGCGAAAAGGGAGAGGGTCCTACTGGAGTCAGGAGGCTCCTCCCTTTCTCTCCAAGGTTTTAAAAGATTCACATGGAATATCCTCTCGCTCGGCCGACGATTCGGCTGTTTCACCAAATAGTTGACGAGTCCTTGCCAGTGTGCCAATAATTTACAGTGGGAGGTGGGAACGAGCACCATCACTCGATCTCCGGGCTAAAATTCCATGAGAGTCGAATTACGATTATAACACCATGCTTGCGCTGCTTGCGCACGAGTCATGTGTTCTTTTAGTAGAGGTCTGATTTTGTTTAGTCTGTCGTGTATTTGCGCTGTATACTCTAAGGTGTTAGTGGAGGGAAGAGCCTCGGCTTCCCATCCTTCTTTTATTATATCCAAAAGTCCCCAGGTCTGGCGTCCATATAATAGTTCAAACGGAGAGAAACTCATGGAAGCTTGAGGTACTTCCCGGTAAGCAAAAAGTACGAGAGGCAAGAGCTGATCCCAGTTCCTACTGTCCGCGCTGACTACCTTGCGCAGCATCTGTTTGAGGGTCTGATTGAAATGCTCCACCAGCCCGTCGGTTTGTGGGTGGTAGACAGATGTTTTCAGATGCTTAATACGGAGTAACCTGGCAACCTCCCTGAACGTATCTGAGGTGAAGGGTGTACCCTGGTCCGTGAGGACTTCTTTGGGTATTCCCACCCTAGAAAATAGGTTAAATAATTCCCGTGCAATTGTTTTTGTGTTAGCGGAGCGCAGTGGAACCGCCTCTGGGTAACGAGTCGCGTAATTGACCATGACCAATATATATTTATGGCCACGGTTCGAGGGCTCCAGGGGTCCTACAACGTCTACTCCGATCCTATCAAAGGGAACATCTATTAGGGGTATTGGAATAAGAGGAGCACGGTCTCTTCTGGGTATCTGACGTGTCTGGCACTCCGGGCAAGACTGACAGAAGCGTTGGACCTCCTCATTAATTCCGGTCCAATAGAAACGGAGTTTTATCCTATCCAAGGTTTTCTCAGCCCCCAGGTGGGCGCCTAGGAGGTGGGCGTGAGCTAGTTCGCAAACCTCCCGCCGGAAGGCACGCGGTACTAGCAACAACTTCCGTACCTCGCCCTCATGAGTCGCGACTCCAAAATAAAGTAGGGATCCCCTGATATGGAACTGTCAGCCAAGCGGCTGCCCACGGAGACGATAGCATTCCGGGCAAATTTCAGGGAGTCGTCATTCCACTGCTCCATTTTAAATGACGCAGGCGTAGACCTAAATTGATGGTCCATGCTGTTTTAAGGGTCTTGTTGTTTCGGGGAAACCATGGTTTCTCGGCTTGTGCCCTCACTGGCAGATACTTCCGGGTTTGGGTCCGTCACCTGAGAATCTTTCCCCTGGCTTTCTACATCATCAGAGTTTGCCTGAGTGCATGGCGTGGGGGCCGCGGGGAGGGTGCTCCGCCCATCCATAACGAGACCCAACGAGGCTACAGGAGTGGTTGTTACTCTACTGCTAGTATTGTGTGACCAGTCATGTCCCAAAATCACTGGAAAAGGGGGCTCGGGTAATACAGCAACCGACAACTTACTTAAGTCCCCTTTCCAGGAAATGTAACACTTCGCTGAGCGATACGATCTGGTCTTCCCATGTACACAAGTGACCTGCAAGTGCTGTGGCAACCACTGTTGCGGTAGAATATAACGGCAAGCCACAATGGTTATGTTGCTGCCAGAATCAAATAGGGCCACTACCGAGTGTCCGTTCACCAATACCACTCCCGTATTCGGGGTCGCCAGGGGATGAGACAGAGTACAGTACCTTTCAGTGGTGGCCCCACTGCAGTCCATCGGTTCCACATTTAACGGGCAGGCTGGTAGAAGATGTCCAACCTCACCGCACTTGAAACAGCGCGGTGAAGCTGGCTTTTCTCTGGGCTTTACTGGCGCTACTGCAGCGCGACGAGTGGGCTCGGGGGTAACGGCTCGTCCCTGTTGGGCCCCGCGAGCTGACCTTTCCGACCCCGGTTGGTGCACCATGAGCTGACGCTCCAGGACGTCCAGGAGACCCTTCATGTCTGTAAATGGGTGTCGTCGGACCTGCTGGGCGAGATAATTGGGCATGGCATTAACTAGCCCCTCACATGCCACTTGTTCGACCACTTTTTACGAGCTTGTAGACCTTCAGGCCGTAGCCAGCGTCCCATCTTGCCCCAGAATTCAAAGGCTTGTGCTCTGGCCGGGCGATCGGGGTCGAATTGCCAATTACGCCACTCGCTCACCTGCTGGTCCGAGGTGATGCCGTAGCGACTTAGGATCTCCGCTTTCAGGAGGTCATAATTCACGGCTTCCTCCTCGGGGAGGTCATAATAGGCTCGCTGCGCAGCACCCTTTAAGTACGGAGCCAATATGGGACGCCCACTTCGTCCGCTGCCACTGGTTCTGGGTGGCCGTCCTTTCAAAGATGCCCAGATACGACTCAATGACATCCGCTTCGGTAAGTGGGACGATTGGAGGAGGTGGAGGTCGGGGCAGGTCCGGTCTTACCGTCTCTGCTGTTGCCAACCTTGCTTTGGTCTCCTCTAATTCCCGCTTTGTGGCGGCCTGCTCGAGTTGAAGGGACTGGATCTGGGTGGCCATTCCTTACAGTACGCTATTAAGGTCCTGTCCTTCTGACATTTTCGGACACTTCTTATCCTGCCAACTACGCCACTGTAAAAGAAAGACAAAAACAACTATAAAGGTTTGGGGTTTCCGGCCCCGTATAATGTAAAACAGTTTTGCAAAGGTAAATATCACAGTCAAGGTTAGCACACATTCGTACTATACAGTTGACCACCGAAAGATAGCGGAGTGGGAGCATTTATTAGGTGGGGCCGGAAGTAGAGGTGCATGCTGGGTAGGAGCCGAAGTGGATAGTGGGATTGGTGACGTCATCAGGGACTGACAGAGGAAGGCCGGCAGTAGTGGTGCGTAGATGCTAATTCAGACCGCTTCATGGTGGCGGTGCGTCTTTCTGCGGAAAACAAAGAGAGGAAAATTAGTACCCCGTCACACCCTTCTGGCATACGAACTCATGATACCGTTTTTTCCGTCCGTGGCCCCCTATTCGCACATGCGTGACAATACATATATACACACACAAATCTATATATATATATATATATATATACATACATATATACACACATATATACATATATATACACATATATATACATATCTACATATATACACACATACATATACACACACATAAATATATTGTGGTAGATAGGGGGTGCTCCCGCTCCCTTGAACCCCTGTCCACGACTCCAGACACCAGGTAAAAGTCCTTAGATTGACTTTATTAAACTGCCACAGTGCAGAAAACACCCTCTCCTCCACTATTCTCATATAAATCACAATACCAATCAATAAACAAACAATCCAGCTCCCAGACGCGTTGCCACCCTTCCACCGAGCTCAGCTCGCCGTCTGGGAGCTCCCACAGTCCTTTTATATCTCCTGACCCTGAAGTGTTCTCAATCCCCAGTCCATGTGATTCTCAATCACTTCCGGGTCAGGTAAAAGCTCTTTTCTTCAACCCGGAAGCCAATCGCTCTTCCTATGACGAACTTCCGGGTCATAGGGCACGAAGAAATCCTCGGTCCTCCCTGCAGCTCCCACTTGTGGCCCCCATTGCATCCAGCAGGGCTGTGCATAAAAACCACATTGTCCATGATGCCCTGCTGGTCTTCTGGGGACCTCCATGCTGCAAGGAGGGCTCCACCTGGCGGCTTGGGGATATTGGCCGGGATAAACGGCTGGCCATCTTCCACAGTATTCCCCTCCCAGCGATGAATTATAATGATTCGGAGCGGCCTGCCCCGAGAGGGAATTCTTCCTCCAAGAGGACGTTCTGGTTGAGCCTTGATTAATTCGAAATCTTGGTCCCTGGAGAACCTAGGGGGAATATTAGTCCAAACCAACATCTTGTCCCCCTCTCTCCAAGGACAGTTCCACCAAATATGGCCCAACCTTCGGCACCCGTAACACTGCCTCTGTCCTCCTGGTATTCTCCCCCTACAGGACTGAAAACAATAAGGAAATGTTAGGTCTGCCCATTCTCTTGCTGGGAGAGAAACCCTGCCGCCTCTAACGGTACTTTCTCTCTTTCTTTCTTGTCAGGAGACCCCCGTTTTATTTTCGGGATCTGCTTAATCTGGGGCTTGTCCACAGTCTGAGTCTCTCTATTAAGTAAAGAGAGACCCTTTACTGTTTGCACCCCTTTACTTTTACAAATTACCGGTGGCGGCGTCTTTAGGGCTGCCTCGCTCCGAGAGTCAGCACTGTCTAGCTGCCCCGGATCGATTAGCCCTTCCGCCGCCACTCGGTTATCGTACCGGCCTCACTTGTAGGGCACGCCGTGTATTGGCACCCGCTATTTATTAAAAGTGGGCCCGGATTACACTGCGTCCCTCTTGTTTTATATACGGTACGGGTTTCACATACCTGTACTGCCACATTATGATATACTGGAGGCTCCCCACCAAATCGACGCACGTAATCCCTCACCTTCATCAACGGCTGTTTGGCTGCAGCTCCCAAATCCCCGACGATCTTCTCAATGGTCGTCAGGACCTGTAAAAATCTTGCTACGGGCTCGTTTAAGCACTCGAGTTCCCGCAAGTCAATATTATTTATTTTGACCGGCAGAAGACTTACTTCCTTGTCTGTCTTCCCTGCCGGCCGGGAGCCATTGAGCACGCCCGCCTCTGGCACGTGCTCTGACGGGTCTCGCAGAGGCTTCTGGGACGGAGTTCTCTAAGGCTTCGGTCGAGGATCGGGTCGCTTTCTTCAGCGGACTGTGGTCTGTCTTATTTTCCTTTACGACATCCCAAACAGCCATTTCCCGACCCTCCTTACCTTTTTGATTTGTCAGTGGTGCTCCACTCGCCTCCCCCTTCCCCTTCGGAATGTCCGAGTCCGTTCCTTCGGGCTTGAAGGCGCAAACAGCGGGACGCGGACCTCCTCCTTCCCAGAATGCACCGGGTTTGCTGCCGTGTCCCTCGTCGGCTGCCGTCATGCGGAAGTCGTCTCCTCTGTGCTCAGGTTCCGACTGGAGCGCGCCGTCGTCTCCGGGACAGTCTTCTTTTCCCCGTGGAGCCTCCAGGTGGTCTTCTCCGAGGTACATGCATGGGAAAAAGTGAGTAATAATAAAAGGATTTCCCATAATGTTCCCAGCACGTATCTCAGAGCGCTCGTTGAATCCTGGTGGTTTTTCCGGACTTGAAAGGTAGCTCCTTAACTCCTCCCGAGCGTCGGCCATTGCACACAGGTTTCTCCCGCTGGCGATAATGCTCTGCTTGCCCTTCCTCTTCCCCATTTTGGACTCGGTTTTTTCGGGTTCTGGCGATGCTGTGGTGATTCCTGACGCCGTTGTCTGTTCAGGGTTTGTTACCCACAGAAATATTTTATTCAGGTCATCTGCAAACGATGCTAGAGTATCCTGCTGGCTAAGCCACTGTGGTAGATAGGGGGCGCTCTCACTTCCTTGAACCCCTGTTCACGACTCCAGACACCAGGTAAAAGTCCTTAAATTGACTTTATTAAATTGCCACAGTGCAGAAAACACCCTCTCCTCCATTATTCTCATATAAATCACAATACCAATCAATAAACAATCCTCCAGCTCCCAGATGCGTTGCCACCCTTCCACCCAGCTCAGCTCGCCTTCTGGGAGCTCCCACAGTCCTTTTATATCTCATGACCCGGAAGTGTTCCCAATCCCCAGTCCATGTGATTCTCAATCACTTCCGGGTCAGGTAAAAGCTCTTCTCTTCAACCCAGAAGCCCGTCGCTCTTCCTATGACAAACTTCTGGGTCATAGGGCACGAAGAAGTCCTCGGTCCTCCCTGCAGCTCCCTCTTGTGGCCCCCATGGCATCCAGCAGGGCTGTGCATAAAACCACATTGTCCATGATGCCCTGCTGGTCTTCTGGGGATCTCCTTGCTGCAAGGAGGGCTCCACCTGGTGGCTTGGGGGTATTGGCCGGGATAAACGGCCGGCCATCCTCCACAGTATTCCCCTCCCAGCGATGAATTATAATGATTCGGAGTGGCCTGCTCCGGGGGTGCCAGAATCGATCGAGGAAAAAAAATGAAAAACATTATTTGTACAAAATCTTAATTTATCTATCCATTCTTAAATAATTAAATGAGCAGGCTATTTCATATCAGTGCAATACACTGCTTGTTAAAATGGATGACTCCTGCTCTTATGTGCACTTAGTGCAGCGTGGGTATTATGAACTATCGTATCTGTTCAAGTTCTATTTAAATTTTAAATATAAGTAATTTTTATTTAGTCGACAGAAATATATTTGGTAGGAATGTAAGTTAAATTTATGTGCACATCCGGATCCTCCGTTTCCCGTAATCCTCGGGCGAGACTGGTCTAATAGTAACAGCGGTAGCTTAGAAAGCATTCCCCGAAAAGCTTATGGCCTCGTTATAGATGACAACGATTCATCTCAAGCTGCTTCCACACCGTGTAATCAGCCGACAGGGAGTGGGGCGGTAGGCCAAGAGAATGACGAAGACACTCCCGGACCGTCGCGGGCTACTACGTCATCCACTAGCGCCCGGCAGCGAGGGAGGAATCTCCGCCCCTTGAGGTCAGACCGGACCTCTCTCTGAATTGTTCTTTCAGTTTAGAGCAACACCGGCTTCTTTCAAGAGAGAACAGTGGAATGACGACTCTCTGAAACACATAAAGAATGCAGTGGTTCTCGTTAACGCCAACGCGCATTTGCCCATGCCACAGGGACCTCACTTTGTCATTGATAATGAATTGTTGTATCGGGTCGCTGAACATGAGGGAAGGTCGGAAGTTGTTGCTAGTCCGCGGACCTACCGGCGGCAGGTTTGCGAGTTAGCACACTCCCACCTTCTTGGAGGCCATCTCGGCTCCGATAAAACATTAGAGCGAATTAAGCTCCGTTTTTCTGGCCGGGATTAATGAGGAGGTTCGCCGCTTTTGCATTTCCTGTCCCGAGTGTCAACTGCGGCAAATTCCTAGGAGGGACCGTGCTCCTCTGGTCCCCCTTCCCCTTATTGACGTTCCCTTTGACAGGATTGGGGTGGATATAGTAGGACCCCTAGAACCCTCAGCCCGAGGATATAAATATATACTCGTCCTCGTGGATTATGCTACCCGATTCCCTGAAGCCGTTCCGTTGCTTGGCTACCACTAAAAATATTGCACGGGAACTAGTAGGAGTCTTTTCGCGGGTAGGCATTCCTAGAGAAGTCCTGACGGACCAAGGAACGCCTTTTACCTCGGAAACGTTCAAGGAGACTGCCAAGTTACTGAAAATAAAGCATTTAAAACCTCGTGTATCATCCTCAAACCGATGGGCTAGTGGAGAGATTTAATCAAACTCTCAAGCAAATGCTACGTAAGGTAGTCAGCAAGGATGGGAGGAATTGGGACCAACTCCTCCCCCTTGTCCTCTTTGCCTACCGGAAGTTCCTCAAGCCTCTACGGGTTCTCTCCATTTGAATTACTACGGAAGACAACCCCGGGGTTTATTAGATATTTTAAAAGAGGGCTGGGAAGGGGAGGCACAGCCCTCCACTAATATTTTGGAATATATCGCCCAATTGCGCGATAGATTTGATGCAATAAGACCGATTCTAAAAAGTCATATAGAGGAGGCACAATCAGCACAGGCCCGCCTTTATGACCGTGGCACGACTCTCCGGGAGTTCCAACCGGGGGATCGCGTCATGGTATTGGTACCAACTTCTCACTCTAAACTGCTCGCATTGGCTAGGCCCCTACGAAATTAAGGAGAGGAAGGGATTGGTTGACTATTTGGTGAAACAGCCCAATCGCCGACCAGCTGAGCGAGTGTATCATGTAAACCTGCTGAAACCGTGGAAGGAGAGGGATCCCGATCCCTCCTCCGGACAGCCCTGCTCTCTCTTGCTGAAGTAAGTTCCCTTAATTTCGCGAGCAGCTATCCCCAGACAGAAACAAGAGCTCGAAGCAGCTATCCGCTCTGTCCCAGAGGTGGTAAGTGAACAACCAGGTCGGACCTCTCTGAATGCGCGACATATTGACTGACCGGGGTGATCGTCCGTGGCGACCCTACAGACTCCGGAGGCAAAGAAAGTAGAAGTGGAACTGGAAATCAAGCGAATGCTGGCACTAGGAGTAATCGAGGAAAGTAGTAGTCCCTGGTCCAGTCCCATCGCGTCTTGATTGCTAAGCCTGACGGCAGTTGGAGGTTTTGCAATGACTTCCGTCGGCTTAACCAAGTTTCCCGATTTGATGCTTATCCCATGCCTCGCGTGGATGACCTCCTCGAGACTGGGACCAGCCAAATTCTTGACTACACTTGACATGACAAAGGGGTACTGGCAGGTTCCTTTAACGGAGTCGCGAAGGAAAAACGCGTTTAGCACTCCTAGCGGACACTGGCAGTATCGTGTCCTTCCATTGGGTTACACGGGCCTGCGACTTTTCAGCGTCTGGTGGACAAAGTGCTCCGGCCCCATAACTCGTTCTGTGCTGCCTATCTGGATGGCGTTGTCATCTATTCCAGCACCTGGAAGGAACACATACAGCAGGTCACAGCAGTATTACGGACACTGGGAGAGGCGGGCTCGAATCAACCCCAAGAAATGTTTCTTTGGATTGAGGAAGCCAAATATTTGGGCTACCTAGTGGGCGGGGTACTGTGAGGCCACAGTGTTCCAAGTTGCAAGCCATAATGGCCTGGCCCGTCCGCAAACCAAGCGGCAAGTCCAATCCTTTCTCGGTTTGGCGGGTACTACCGCCGGTTTGTGCCTCGCTTCTCGAGAGCGGCGCCCTTGACCGACTTGACAAAGAAAAGAGCTCCTAATACGGTGGTATGGTCTGATAAAGCGGGGGCTGCATTCAGTGACTTAAAAAGGGCTCTGAATTCAGCACCTATCTTAATCTCCCCTAACTTCTCTCTCCTTTTATCCTCCAGGGGCGCCGGACACAGGCTTGGGTGCCGTGTTGAGCCAAAGCGTCGGCGGTGTTGAACACCCGTTATGTACCTGAGCGGAAACTGTTGGACAGGGAGACCAGGTACGCGGTGGAGAAAGAGGCTCTGGCGATCAAATGGGCGTAACTCAGCTGCGGTACTACCTCTTGGGTCGCGTGTTCACTCTGGTGACGGATCATGCACCTCTGAAGTGGATGGCCCTTCACAGGGAGTCGAATCCACGGGTCACGAGGTGGTTTCTTGACCTGCAGCAGTACAAGTATACGCTCGTTCATCGACAGGGGTCTCTTCATGCCAACGCCGATGCCCTCTCCGGGCCCACGACCTCTCGGTGCAGGTCGCCCGACCCACGGGTCTGGGCTGAGGGGAGTCTTGTCACCTGCGTGTGCATGGGAAGCAGCTGAAGGGCTTAGACAATACTGTTTATACATCTGCCCAGGGGGTGCACTGACGCTCTTTCTGAGTTCTCTGCAGGTCTTACCCGGAAATCCCACCAGGAGCCGCCATTTCCAGGAAGGACACATCACTTCGGTTCCGGCCCCAAGAATGAGGTCACTTCCGGTTCCGGCCCCAAGGATGATGTCACTTCCAGTTCCGGCCCAGAGGACGACATCATTTCCGCCCTCTGTGCTATAAAGCTCACTGCCTTTGCTTAGGTAGGTAGTTCTGTTTTGGACTCTGTTGTTGTAACTACTGTTTACAATGCCTCAAAGACTTTTGCAGCGGAAACCGAATTAAGCGGGTGGCTGCCCCAAACCTTTCCGCCTCTGGTCTCGCTTATTACAATATATATATATATATATATATATATATACAGGTATATTATATATTGAAATAGTTTTACTGTCAAATAATGCAGAGTACGTGAGCACGTGTTTAAGCCCTAATTCTGGGCTCATCAGGCGTACACACTCACTGCACCCACTCTCAGGAATCGAACCTCGGACGTCAGCACTAGAGGCAAAGCCTCTTGTGTTGCGCCATGGTGTGTGGTTTGTTTATTTGACAGTATGTAGATCAGGGAATATATATATATATATAAAAGATAACTCCGGTGAGCAAGTTCCTTTCTACTGCGGCCACAGCTGCGATCAAAAACATCAATAATAACTCATAAACTTGCAATATTATTTAGGAAAATCACAACATTTTACTCACTAAAAATTTAGATTATTTGTAAACAAAATCCATCCTCCTCTCTTTCCTCAAAAATTGTTCAATTACTCTGTCGTACGAATTATCCGTGTGCTTCAGTTCCATCAATAAGTCCCTTTCTATCGCCATCGCCATCATCGCCGTCATATAGTAGAATCCAGACCGGGGGGATCATTGGGGTTATATAGTGAAGAGAGAGGAAGAGGTGGGTTATTAGGGGGTAGTGATGTCATCAGAGGGTAGTCTTTATGCTGGAACAGGAAGTAAAAGCACTTAAGTGATCCTGCAAGGAATGAGAGAAGGCATTAGTGCACATAATTAGTCACCTGTTGCTTTTCAACAAGAACTAAACCCTGTTGCTGACTCCCATGCGCACGTGTGTGACACCAGAAATGTATTAGATTGTGTGTTGTCTTCTTTAAACTCAGTAGAATATAAGAATTTATAGTCTCTAAATGTGTGTGTTATACAGGGAGTGCAGAATTATTAGGCAAGTTGTATTTTTGAGGATTAATTTTAATATGGAACAAACACAGTGCTTATCAGTCAATCCAAAATGTTAATAAACCTGAAACCTGAATGTTTCACAACGGAAATGTGAGTGTGAACATCATCAGGGGAATACATATGTGCGCACAATTATTAGGCAACTATTAGTGTGCAGATTTATTATGCAACTAAAGGAAAAATGAAAATTTTCCCATCTCACTTGTTTATTTTCATCTGTTATAGTGAGAATAATAAACAAACACCTCAAAATTTACAAATAAACATCTCTGACATTTCAAAAAAAATAAATCAATCAACCAATATAGCCACCCTTCTTTCCAATAACAGTCATAAGCCTTTCCATTCATGGAGTCTGTCAGTTTCTTGATCTGTTGACGATCAGCTTTTTGTGGAGCAGTGACTACAGCCTCCCAGACACTCTTCAGAGAGGTGTATTGTTTTTCTCCCCCATAAATCTAGCGTTTAAGAAGTGCCCACAAGTTCTCGATAGGGTTTAGGTCAGATGAGGAAGGGGGGCCATGTCATTATTCCTTCATCTTTAAGGCCTTTACTGGCTGGCCACGCAGTGAGAACTTCAATGCAAGTGATGGAGCATTGGCCTGCATAAAAATCATTGTCTTTTTCCTGTATCACTGTTTGAAGAAAGTGTCTTCGAAAAACTGGCAGTAGGTTTGGGAGTTGATTTTGAGTTCATCTTCAATGCAAAAGGTCCAACTAGCTCATCTTTAAAAATACCAGCTCATACCAGTACCCCACCTCCACGTTGGAGTGGAGCTCTGTGCCATTACTGATCCACAGGTCCATCCATCTGGTCCATCAAGAGTCACTCTCATCTCATCGGTCCATAAAACCTTTGAAAAAAATCTGCCTTCAGATATTTCTTGGCCCAGTTTTGACGTTTCAACTTATGTTTCTTGTTCAGTGGTGGTTGAGTTTCAGCCCTCCTTACCTTGGCCATGTCTTTGAGCACTGAACACCTTGTACTTCTGGGCACTCCAGGTAGGTTGCAGCTCTGGAATATGAAAGTACTGGAGGATAATGGGTTCCTGGTAGCTTCACGTTTGATTCTTCTCAAATCTTTGGCAGCTAATTTGCGTCTTTTGTTCTCAACACGCTTCTTGTGACCCTGTTGACTATTTGCAACAAAATGTTTGATGGTTCTGTGATCACACACCAATATCTTAGCAATTCCAAAAGTGCTGCATCCCTCTGAAAGACTTTTTACAATTTTTGACTTTTCAGAGTCAGTTAAATCTCTTTTTTGGCCCATTTTGCCTGAGGAAAACTAGCTGCCTAATAATTCTGCACACCTTGATATAGGGTGTTGATCTCCTTAGGCCACACCCTCCCTCATTACACAAATACACATCACCTGACGTGCTTAAATCCAATAAGCATTCAAGTTAATACAGCTTGGAGTTGGAATATACGCATTAAAAATGATGATATGGTCAAAATACTCACTTGCCTAATAATTGTGCACACAGTGTATTTTTATGGTTGATGATTTTGTCTCCGTTCGTGTTGGTGCTTACTGGGATTGCGTTGTGAACTACTTGCTTGTGGATTTGTTGAGCTAAAAGCTTATTAGCTTCCTCTCCGTGTTCATAGTAATGATGTCTGGATTTATAAATTAGTTGTTCATTTTCTTTAGTTGTCAAGAGGTTGACTTCTGAATGCAGAGCCTACCTTTTCCTGTGTAGAGCCTCGCTTGGAAGACTGGCATGTTTTTCATCTATTCTAGTGATTTTGCTTTTTAGCTCTGATACTTTCTTGGTTTCTAATTTATTTCTTTGGGAAAAATATGAAATAATCTGTCTTCTTAAGAAGGCCTTTAGAGTTTCCCAGAGTATTCCTGCAGAAATATCTGAAGATGTATTTATCTCTAGGAAGAAACTGATTTGTTTGGATATAAATTCTGTACAATTCTTGTCTGCTAATAGAAGTGGGTTTAAATGCCATCTGAAAGGTGAGTGTGTGGGGTATAGTGACTTTAGCTCCAAGATCAGAGGTGCATGGGCAGAAATAACAATAGCATCGTACTTGCAAGATTTAATTGTAGGCAAGAAATTATTATCTATAAAGAAATAATCAATTCTTGAGTAGCAATGATGTACTGAGTGAGTAGAAAGAATATGTTCTTGAGTTTGGGTCTGGAAACCTCCAGGGGTCTGATAAGTTGTGGTCAGTTATAAACTTTGTAATTATCTTTGCAACGTTAGATGTCGTTCCCCCCTGTGATAGAAGTCCTATCTAAGAGTGGATTTAAAACACAATTAAAGTCCCCAGCTAATATAATTTTATGAGTGTTCACATTGGGAATGGATGCAAATAAATTTTGTATGAATTCCTTATCATCGACATTAGGTGCATAAACATTTATCAAAATCATTTTACAGTTAAATAAGTTGTCCATGACCATCACATATCTCCCTTCAGGATCAGATACTACATCTGATGCTACAAATGAGAATGGTGTATGTATAAGAATTCCCACACCTCTAGTTTTCTTTGTAAAGCTAGAATGGAACATTTGGCCAGTCCAGTCCTTTTGCAGCCATACACTTTTAAACTAATCTGTACCTTTATGTGTATGTTATAAGAATTTTCTAAAAGTTTGTAATTATATTTCATCTGTAAAGTTGTTACAATGCTTTGAGCCTGCACTAATTGACAAGAGCTATATAAAAATGAATTTAATTGAATTCAGTATATTCACATGAAGATATGAGATGCCAGTGCTAAAAATTGCACCATAATGCCACTTTGTCATTGTTACTGTTGTTATTAGTCATCTCAATGGCAGAAAGACATCATTTTTTGAAACCTCACGAAAACAAAGATCACAGTGTCATATTTGTATTAAATCAAACTCATATATTTTATTGCCAATTTAAGAATTTAAAAGTGAAAGTTACCAACTATATATCACTTTTATGTTAATCTATAGCTTCTACCCTGTTCAACTTGATAATTACATGCACACTTAATTCACAAATTGTCAGATCCTCATTAAATTGAGAAGGTGGAGAAATCACACTAACTGTTGTTCATTTCTATGAGTTCATCATTTACTGTGAAAGAATTTAACAACTCAAACACATTATGAATCCTGCTCTATGTGAAAGCCAAAACAACGTTTTTATGCACACATATAAAACAGTGCAAAAATAATTCTTGGTGAAGAATTGAAGAATTAGGGACAGCACATGACAAAACTCAAGTAAACATAAGTAATATCACAGTAAGCAATAGATCATTTGATAAAACAAATTTTGACTTGCTAGTAGTAATTTTCATTATTAAAAAAAAAACTATGTAAATACTTTTTAAAAAGACATTATCCATATCTTGGAGAAATTATAATTACTATTCAATTGAACATGTCAATCAAAGGCAACATTTTTTCACGTAGGTGTTAATTTTAAATTTAAATGAGCAAACTATTTTTTATTTGTAAGCACATGGGAAAAAAATCATTGCTGCAGCCTTTTTTTTCCAAAATACAAGTTACCCATCTGTGCTTAGTCTGTGATGCCCATTGACAAGGCTGATGCACAGCATGATGTGACTAGGAGAAAGTATAAGACCTGACCAAGACTGAATAAGCAAACTGGGATCGACTTGGCCCTAGGGGTCTGCTAACACTCCTGTATTTAAAGGCTGCAAATCTGTTATTATACAGTATATGTGCAAGTCATTTGCAAATTATTCAGTAATGTAAGCGTTTAGTACAGTATGTGACTTTTGGCTCTTTTCAGCCACCAACTGTTTACAGTTCCATAGCATCTGCCCAGTTAACAAATCAAAAATCACTTCAACAGAATAAACTTCTGCACTTCATCAGAATAGACTTCACTAGAAAATCCCAATAATTACACAAGATAATAAAACCAGTTTTATGTTTTTTTTATTTCTATTTACTGTCTGTCCATTTTGAAACCTACGTGCTAAATAAAAGCATAACAAGTTAGTCTTAGTGATAAATGTTTCGAACATTAGTAGGATATTAATTTTACAAATAATTATCTGGCTGCTGTGTCTGGTTCATCATAATACAATCAAGTTATAACAGTTAAGAAGAAAGTTAAAAACATCATATTACAGTATATAAAACTTTATCTCTATAGATATGCTGATCCAGTTCAATGTGCATACACCCATTTGCCTGATGCTGCCAGGATAGGGTCAGAGGCTCATGTCTCTGACATGCATTAAACAAATTCAGTGATGGATGGATGACTAGAACATGGAGGTACTTCAGTAGTCTATAAAAGTTTGAAAGTTGCATTTCTTTATGGAAATGACTGACTATGGAAGCTATGTATTAGTTATTTTTTTGGAAATTAACACTAGAACCCCTGAAGCCTACAAGAAAAACTCGTAATCCCGGCCCACCTTCAATTCCTTCACACCTCTCCATTAGTGTGTTTTCTTTTGTAAATGCGTCGATCAGCACAAGAAGCCTGCTATTCCATCCCCCTTACCAACGGAGCTCAACTCAAAAGCTTTCTCAGCTCAAGCCTTATTTATGTTTGTGTGAGGTGCCCGGAGTTGTATAGGGTAAATAATATATCATTATTTGGAACACATGCACTTCATGTGTGTTCCGTGTCTACAACGATCTATGTAAGTGTTGGATAACAGGAAATGCGAGAAATGCAAGAAATGTTGAACACATATCTAAACCAAAAACTTTTTTCATGTTTTAGCACTAACAACAAAAGTTTGACTTGAAGTGTATAATGTGTGAAGGCTGACGTCCACATATCAAATAAGCACTTTCACAAAAGGTACACATTTAGCAAATCAAGTGTGTTTTTATTCAAGAATATAACCGAAGAAAAAGAAATCAGATTAGGCTACAATTCTGACATGACTGTTTTGGTGGTACAGCAGTAAGAACTCCTGCTTTCAAATAAAGATGTGCTATAACAGAAGTGAACTCAGAGGAGGATGAGCAAGGCATGCCGAGCTCGCCAAGATGTGCCTTGTTCTAATTGTGATTATGTTTTGCGATGGTCATTATATAAAAAAACATTTATGTAAAATGTATACATATGTAAAAGCCACATCAAAAGTTATTTATCTAGTTAGCTTGATTTATTTACTTAACTTCCTACAGCGTAAAGTCACAAGTAGACTGCAGAGCTTCCTATACTTGATCAACACGGGCATGCTGACAAAGTATATGTGTAATGCCACTAAAAGTGCAGCAGCAGCTTCCATCTGCAGTTATAGACTCTTTAGTATGTGAGCAAATCTCCACACTAGAGAATTAAACCTGTTAGTCTTAAGCAGAGGAGACTATATGAGGAGCTAAACCAGGTCTTCAAAATCCTCAAAGGAATTGATAAAGTAGACCCAACTGAATTCTTTTGAGTAAATAGAGAATCACATACTGGAGGAAACCCGTGAAAATTAAGGAAGTGCATTTAGGACTGAAGCCAAGAAGCTCTTCTTTACTCAAAAGCATGTAGTTAGAAAACTTGAGAACCTTTAAGAAGTATCTGGATGAGATTTTGGGACAGCTTAGCTATTAACTGTGCAAATAAAATTGATTTATCAAATTTCATGTGTTTTATGCACCTTATAGTAGAAAAATATACCGAAAACCAAACTGATTTTAGAAGTTATTTATTAGTAAGTTTACCACCATTTTTGTGTAAAACAATTAAACCTGTGGTTAGAAATGATTTGGAATACTGCTTGAGATAATAAATATTCTCAGTACAATATTTTAAAGAGCATCCAACATACGTTTAGAAGAGAAAGATGCTGTCAAACAAATTTGAAACATTTTTTGATAAAGCAAATGATCTAATTGATAAAAAAACATTTAATTTAATAAAATTGACAGTAAAGATTAATGCTGAGGCAAGAAATCTTTAATATCAGATATTGGATAAATAATTATTATTGTTACATTATTTTAAAAGTAAAATTGAAAAGATCACTATACAAGAAAATTTTAAAAACAGGCAAGTAATTCTGACTTAGAGAAATATTAAATACTCTAGCAAGAGATCAAAAAAAACATTCAAAAGATCAAAAGAGAAAATTGCACATGAAGCTAAAACAAACAGCAAGCATTTTTTTAAGTACTACTCCAGTAAAAAAACGATAAAAAAGAATTTAGGAAACCTCACAGACGCAAAATGCTTAATTATTGAAAATGAGAAGGAAACAGCAAACAAACAGAATATTTTGCTCAGTTATTTGTAAAGGAAGAAACAAATCAATTGCAATTCACTCCTCTGATGTCAACGGGCCAAAGTTTGACAATGAATTGCTAGTCAGGTATTGTTTCAGTTATGTTATCCAGTTTGAAACTACTCAGTTTCCCTGTCTGTTTACACATTTCTATGTCTTTATGTGTATTCATTACGTAATTAGTAATTTATAAGGTTTACAATTGCATTTACCTATTTAACTTGTTACAGCACTCCAAGCCTACACTCAGTGATGACCTCTGAACAAAACTAAAGTGAACTGAATTGTATTGAATTGAGTCTCTGCATTTACTAAGTTTTAAAAAATCACTTATTTTGTCACTAGTTTGTTTGAACCTGCTGATACAATAATGTATTTCTTACTATGTACATGAAGATTTTTTATAATATAAAATTCTCAAAATCCTTAAATCCATTTCAGAAGCATTGGAAACAAGGCAGGTAGTCCACCACAGGGTTTACTCCCACATAAACACTGTGCGAATTTAGAAATGTATTTCTCCCCACATACATTTTTATCATAATAATAAATAAATAATTCTTTGCATTTATATAGCGCTTTTCTCACTACTCAAAGCTCAGCAATTGCAGGTTAAGGGCCTTGCTAAAGGGTCCAATAGAGCAGAGTCCGTATTGGCATTTACAGTATTCGAACCGACAATGAGAATTTGCACTTGTTTGCTTTCTAGAATGTGCCTGTTAATAGTTAACTTTTGCAATGACGTTTACCACAATGCCATTTTTTATTTTTTGTTTTTTTAATTGGACGGTACCTTTTTGGGTCAGCACTGTCAGGATGTGACAGTTGGTGCCTGGATGTGAAGTCACTTAACAATTCATCATAACTGTATGTTTTAAAAGCTAATGTAAGTGCTTTGAGTACTGGGAAAAGTGCTATATAAATGTACTGAATTATTATTATTCTTATTACCATACTTCCTGCTAGATTTTAGATATTGTAAAATCATCCAAAAAAATTTAAAATTGTATTCTTTTTTCTTGACATCTTCCTTCATTCTTGATCTTGTCTTCAATTGAGTAATGTTTTGGGGCCAGTTCATTTGACTTCCCATTTTCTGACCTTTGCATTTCTTTCAACCACATTATTTTCCTAGATCCCCCGCCCTGCCCTGCCCTGCCCTGCCCCACCCTGCCCCCTTATTACTGCGCCCACAGGCTGTGCATCAATTTTGAACCTTGGCAAAAAACAGAAAGATTCAGATATGGGCCATCAAAAATCAACAATTAAGCCAATCTTCATATTTTTGAGAATGTTGGAGAAAAAACTGAATACCCAGACAAAAATAAATATGTTAATGAATGGAAAAATTGAAATGTAAAGCTAGCTTCAGAAAAATGGGATTTTTTTCTCCACTACTTTTCTGTTTTTAAAGTGAAAAATAGAGATGGATTATACCAAACCAGTGGGCCTTTTCTTTATTTCAGCATTACGTGAATATCAAAATTTGCACATACTGTATTAAGCTTACTATATACTGTATTATTTCATTTTAAAGCTTTTTGTGTTCATGTCTTTATTATACAGTACATTACAGAATCCATTTTAACATAACACAATAGGCAAGAGTTGTATATAGATATTTTTAATAAAAATAACCTTAAATATGTTATGTGTTTTTTTCCTTATCTTTTAACATATAATAAGTGAATGTAGAAGTCTGCTATAAACAATTTAGAAGCGTTCAGTAATTTGCAGTAATATTCAGTCATATTAGCTTAGACAATATCAGACACAAAATATTTCAAACAAGACACATCAAAAGAAATGTTTTGCACAGAAAAGAAATTAAATTTTGTTTTTAAATGATACAAATGACACTGTTGGATTAAAGTATCATAAGTGGGAAAGATTCATTGAATAATTAAAAACCTTTTGAAACCCATGAGCCTGTATTTATAATTATGTAGAATGAAACAAATACATTTGTTCCCTTTTAGTGTTGCAAAATATCTGCATATTAAACATCAAATGCTGGCTACAGAATTGAAAATTATTGTTACTGCAGTTTTAAATGCACATGTGATTTCCTATATAATTTGCAGTGTGGGTCTTCATTGCACTTACTGGATTGCAATTTTCCCATTCTGTATTATAGATAACAAGTCTAAATAAGAGTAGTTGCAAAGCATCATTTTATTAATAATCAGTGCATTCTTTATGTGCTACATATTACAGCTATCATCTTGAGTTAAAATGAGATTTATTTTTAAAATGTCACAGACCCACACAAAAAAGCCCTGTAGCACTAAATGGTGTCATACTTGAGGCTGTATACGTGAATGATGTAGACTTGAGTTAATCGCCTCATATTTATAAAAATATATATTTATAGACAAAATCCGGAAATAGCTTTTTTTAATATCATGGCTCACTTGCAAACAACTTACATAATCTTCTTCTACACAGTTTGTTCCATAACCACAATGAAGGTGACTCAATTATGCACAATACAAAGGGATTCTTTTTTTGATGGGGAAAAAAACATGGCTTCTCTTGCCATTTACCTAATTTAGGGCTTACTAAATGTTTTTTTGACACTTATTTCCTCTGAAAAATATAGATCATGATACAATAGACTGATATTTTTTTTGTTGTTGGCTGTTTCTAGGTACTCTTCTTTTTTTAACCACTGCTCATTAAACTCTAACCAGAAATGTGTAGAAGTGTTTAATTGATAATACAGCTAAAAGTAGTACCTAAAGAAAGATAAACATTGGGGAAAATATATTTTATAACTTGTTTTGTTAAAAAAGCCAACGTTGGAACATCTTGTGATGGGTGTAACCATTATGGATTAGTTGGTGAAGCTTACTATTTTTTACTAACAGTTATCCTCTATCATTTCTTAGTGTAGTTAGTGTAGAAGCTTGGCTAGCAACAGATGGTTTTTCTGAAGTTCATGGAGGGTGTCAGGAAAAAAATATATTCTTAGTATTTACACCAATTGAGTTTGTTGGACTGGTTGATTTTATAGTACAACTAGCCAACCCGCGGCGTACCATACGCCGCATAATCAGGACGGTTTTTTAATCATTTTTAAGCACTGGGAGAAAATTTAACATTTGGAAAATCGGTAATGTAATAAATCAGCAAGAAAAGCAACATTGTAACAATGCACGGAACGAACCAACACACAATGTCCGTGCGGCGAGAGGTGGGAGGGTGTGTACAAAGTGCAGGAGCATCTAAGAAGACGCATGTTTGTCGCGGATGCGAATTGCTGTATGTAGCGTGTACAACACTTTGCTATGCTGTACCCGGTCGTGCGTCGTAACCGAAAACTCGTTTTTTAAAGAGTGCTCACTTCATTGTGTTTTAACCTCAGTTGTAAAGGAATGTTTTAATGATCCCATGGGATACCCTCGCAAACAGTTTTACACGCTGCATATGGCGATTCACCTCCGCGAGAAACATGCCTCTATTAACAGTCAACGTGTGGGAGGGTGTGTACAAAGGGTAGGGACGAAAACAGTGGGAGCGTATGAGTCGCACTTAGTGGCAATTCCACGGTTTGCAGCCCGAATGGGGTTCAACGGCTTCCCCACGCCTAGACACACACTCAATCTCATGCATAATTATTTATTGAATGGTAAACACTTCTGGAAAGACACGGTTGTCTAAA
The DNA here is from genome assembly GCF_016835505.1 of Polypterus senegalus. Lineage (NCBI taxonomy): Eukaryota > Metazoa > Chordata > Cladistia > Polypteriformes > Polypteridae > Polypterus > Polypterus senegalus. The sequence continues at coordinate 107,787,201 of NC_053161.1, forward strand.
ACAGGTTAGTGTGAGAATACAACAGTAAGTGAATGAAAAGATGGAACTCTGTAGAGAGCAAAATAAAACACAATAGTGAACCCGCGGCATAACAAATGGCGCATAATTATTTATTGATGGTTGAACACTTCTGGAAAGACGCAGGGACACCCCTCTCAAACTGTTCTACACGGCGCATACAGCGATTCACATCTGCGACAAACAAACTGTTTTACACACTGAATACAGCGAATCACATCCGCGACATGATTTTTCCTAGATGGTCCTGTCGCGTCCACCCTGCACTCGAAGCATACACACTGCCTGCTCATGTGTCCGCTCGCAAGAGAAACTCACGGAGAGCCGCCCACCAGCTGCCTGTGTGTGTGCCTCTGTCTGTCTCTGGCGCGGCTTTCTCTTGCGCTGCCTCTGTGTTAACCGGTCAGGCACAGAGAAGGTCAGCTGCTGACAGAGCGTCTCAACTGTTGCAGGGCCTGTGTTGGTGAAACAGGTGAGACGGTAATGAAACAGAGGCACAGGGCTTATTGGTTTTTAAAGGCTGATTCCTTCATTGTGCTTTAACCTCAGTTTTAAAGGATTGTTTTAAGGATCCCATGGGATACCCGTCAAAACCGTTTCACACGCTGCATATGGCGATTCACCTCCGCGAGAAACATGCCTCTATGAACAGTCAACGTAGCTCGGAGGTACATGACATTAACCTGACCTGCACTGCATGTGGCCTCTACAATAGACAAACATAAATGACGCCATTTTTTCTGTGTCGTCGCGTCCGAGTTGGTAGGCGTGGCCCTGCGAGTTGTCATCATATCCAATGGTCTTGGAGTTGGTGGGTGTGGCTCCTTCCTGTGTGCGCCATAGGTGTCTCACTTGTTGGCGGCTTAGTGAATCCACACCCCTTCCGGCGTGCTTTTCATGGTTGTCTTGCCTTAGTGAATTATATATATAGAAGATGTGGTCTAAGATATGGAAATTAAAGACAGCTAGAGGCTCTCTGTGAGTATATTACTAGAGAGCCACTGTGCCACCTCCAAATCTTTCCTCATTTCTTTTTGTAACTCGTCCCAGCAACATCTCTGGTATACTCGTACATAGGACAATTTATGCAACTAAGCATTTCCTTAACCTGCTCAACCATGTTTGATGGTTATCTAAAGCATGCAGTGTGGTGTACTGGTTAAGGCTTTAGACTCTAAACCCTGGGGGTGTGGGTTCAAATCCCATTATTGATACCATGTCACTTGATCTTCCAGAGCTCCAGTTGGAAAACAAAAAGTAATGTAACCAAATGTATCATAAATGTTATATGTCACCTTGGATTAAGGTGTCAGCCAAATAAGTAAATGTAAGTGATCCAGGTAAGGCAAGAATCAACATTGTATTGTGTGTCATTTCCTCACAAAACACAAACAGACTCCCTCATTTATTCAAAGCAGGTTAGAATCGCCAGCTGGCCAAACCAGCCTACCTTTGAAACTTTTGAAGAATACAGAGAATCCAGCACAAATCCACAGTAATTTGCAGAAGAATGTGTCAACTCTGTATTGACAGTAGCTGAACTGGAAGGTGTTATGGTTTATTTTTTTCTGTTATCTGTGGTTTATATTTATTTACTTAATGATTACCTATATGTTTTATGTTTCAAATATTTTTCCTTTTTATCTTTATTTAATAAGTATTGTTTTTGTATGAAAAATTGTATTTCTTAAGAATTTCAATGTGCTTTATTCAATATATATTATGTCTCAAGTGTCTTATGTATTGAGCCTAAGGGGGACCTAAATATTGCACCATTTTTTGCAGTGAATATTCTGTATATTTTTGTGGAAATTTGCCATGTGGCCTAGGTGAATTTTTTTTCCATGCTTCCAATACCCATAATGGTTTGTGAAGCCAGTGTGAAATCATATGGACTTTCATGTATAATTTCTGTACGATCATTGCTGACATGGCCATAATTTTGTTGCTGGCACATGAGGAAAAAATACCCAATCGTGCTTGACACTGCTGTATGATATTTTCCCTCGTGTTTGTCCACACTTATTTCTCCACATTTCAAACCCCACTTTCCCACTCACAGCTCTTGCTCTTTCTGGGTCATTAGCCGCAAAGGTTGAGAAACACTGTTGGATTTCAATCCACGCTCACTTTAAATAATAAATAAATAAACCTGCAGTAGTTTCATTTGAGGGATACATTAGCTGACCTTAATAAGAATATTATGATACTGTCATACATCACTGATCCCTGTGCCCTGACAGTGCAGCATCGCTAGACTAATTAATCATTCTTAGTCATGTACCCAGGGATCCCAAAACAAGCCTTAAAGGAGTTCTCCAGCTCACCCTCATCAGAAAACACAGGGCATTCTGTGAAATCATAAAAACAAAATTTTTTTTACTATTTACAAGCTGTTTCTTTCTTCTTGATAAAAGTGTCTGCATGGATAAACCAGGAACAAAACAGGCAACGTCAAACAATGGAATGAACCAGTTCAACACCGTTACTTTGTGGCATAGTGAATGTGTGCTCCAAGAGTGGAACTCTGTGAGCGCAATGATCTGTATTTTATTTATTTATTGCTAGTTTGGGGCTGTTTCTTGTATTTTGTTTGTGGTATTCCTTCCATTCACGTATTTTGTTGTTTAAGGCATGGTAGTGCAGTGGTTAACACTGCTGCTCTACAGCACAAATGACATATTTGGTCCCCATAATCTGTCCAGTATAGTTGGCAGACCTTTTCCTAACCCTCTGGGACACTTAAAAGACTATTGCATCATCATAATCGTCTCAAAACTAGTTCAGTTTCTCCTTCCCCACTGACTTCCATGCATTTTGTGGCATTCTATGAAGTTTGGAAATATTTCCATGATTTCACAGGTTTGCGTATCATTACAGTACATTTTATTTCCAGAACAGTTGAAGGGTGATGGTCATCTTCATAGCTGCTGTTCTGCTATTCACTCTTTAGAGGAGACATATTTTAGAGATTATAGTATAGAGAACTGATGAGAGGGAGGAAAACCGAAGACACATCCATGGAGACAACAACAGAAGGTATAATCTGAACCCAGGGCATTGAATGTATAAAGCAGCATTAACAACTGTGCAAAGTCGCTTTGCATGAAAGCATCTGCTAAGCAAAAATTTTAATGCAGTCATATTTTATTGTATTTCATTAGGAGGTGCACTATATAAAATAAACTGTAACAAGCTTCCAATCTTCAATGCCTATTTAATGTAATATATTCAAAGAGATATTATTATCATTGGATGCAGAAAAAGCATTTGATATGATTGAATGGAACTACCTTTTCACTACATTGGAGAAATTTGGGTTTGGCCAGAACATTTGTGCATGGGTCAAACTACTGTATACCAATCCAGAAGCTTCATTTTGTATTAACAACATTAATTCAGACGACTTTAAACTAGAACGTGGTACCAGACAAGGATGCCCCTTGTCACTACTACTTTTTGAAATTGGCATTGAGCCACTGGCAGTTGACTGTCGAAATGCTTATGAAATAAAAGGGATTATCAGAGAAGGACTTGAACAGAAAGTTTCTCTCTATGCAGATGATATGGTACTGTATATATCAGACCCACAAAATACTGTGCCTGCAGTCTTAACAGCACTTACAGAATTTCAAAAGATCTCTGGTCTCAGAATTAATTTGAATGAAAGTGTGCTCTTTCCAGTGAATTCTCAAGCACACAATATTAGATTGGACACCTTCCCTTTTACCATCGCAGATCAGTTTAAATACTTAAAGGTAAACATCACAAGTAAACATAAAGCACTTTAGCAACAAAATTTTGCCGTCTGTATGGAAAAAATTAAGCAAGACTTGTATAGCTGGTCAACCCTTCATCTCACTTTAGCTGGAAGAATTAACATTGTTAAGATGAATATCCTTCCAAAGCTTCTCTTTTTATTTCAAAACGTTCCAAAATACATCAATAAATATATTTTTAAGAAATTAGATTTAACCATAACCTCATTTATTTGGAATTCAAAACATCCACGTATCCAAAGAGCGACCCTACAAAGACCTAAGGCAGAAGGTGGCATGGCTCTAACTAACTTTCAGTTTTATTACTGGGCAGCAAACATACAAACTATAAAAACCTGGACATGGACACAAACAGATGGAACATACACAGGCTTGGTCTGCAATAGAAATAAAACCCTGCAGTACTTCTTTATATTCCTTGCTTTGTGCCCCAATAAATGCAAGTTATACTATCAACCTAATTATGCTTCACTCACTCAGAATATGGAACCAATGTAGGAAGTATATTAAGATAGAAAAGCTTTTATCTGTGGCACCTCTGCACGAGAACCACCTTTTTTCAACCCTCGCAAACATATGCAGTTTTTAATATCTGGAAAACATTTGGGATTTAGAAATCTGTACATGGACAACGTCTTTGCATCCTATGAACAATTACATTCCAAATATAACTTTGTTAAACAGAACCTCCCCAATTTTCCTCACCTTCCACCTCCCTCTATGCTGGGAAAATATTGCTCTGTTTTGAGGACTCAGACAGGATTTCTGCAATATATAAAACCATTTTACAGTCCCTCCCTTTCAAAAATCCAAGAGGACAATGGGAAAAGGATCTCTCACTCAACATCTCAGAAAATGGAAGGTAGCAATGCAAAGAATTCACTCAAGCTCCATATGTGCAAAGCATACAATTATTCAATTCATAATTATATATCAAGCACATCTGTCTCATTTAAAATTGTCCAAAAGGTTTCCAGGGCAAGATCCAACCTGCGAACGCTGCAATCAGTTTCAAGCCTCACTGGTCACATGTTTTGGAGCCTGCACCAAATTAACATCATTCTGGACAAAAAATTTTAAGTGGCTTTCAGACAGCCTTGGTGTCACAATCCCTCCTAACCCATTAACATCTGTGTTTGGTGTTCTTCCAGATGGGCTTAAAGTGGAGAAGGACAAACAAACTGTGATTGCATTCACTACACTTTTGGCATGCAGACTTATTTTGCTAAACTGGAAGAAACCTAACTCTCCTCTTTTAAGTCAGTGGGTAACTGATGTTTTATATTATTTGAAATTGGAAAAAGTCAAATTCTCACTTAGAGGATATGTGCAGAACTTTTTCAAAACCTGGCAGGATCTAATCAGTAAAATTTTAGAATAATCTTTTAAAGCACTGAGGAAGCAGATTATCTCCCCATTTCTTTTTCTTCTCCATTTATCTTTATTCACTTATTAATTCAACCATTTATTTATTTTTACTAGCTTTAAGTTTTACTCTGCTGGCCATGCTCTCTTTCTCAGGGGTGGGGGTAGTTTTGTTTTCGATCCTATTTTTGTAGAAATTGATCTATTTATATGCATTGTTGTGTGATTACAATAAAATCAATGAAAAAAATAAATAAACTGTACTGAGCTCAATGTTTCTTTGTGAAAACTGTAAAAGAAAGATGCTGCTACTAAAGGTGAAGTGTGGCGGCTTCACCCTTTCAAGAAACTTTAGCTTTAAGAAGGTATGCACTGACTTCATACATTTTCATATAATCCACAACTTGTTTTGACAAGAAGCGCTTGAGACTCATTCACAAGATCCCATTAAATATGACAACCGTGCCATCTGAAAACTGACGAAAAGCAAATACCTCAGGAGAAGGTGGAAGGCTGTCAAGAGGACATAAGGAAGCAAAAGAGCTGTAGGATGAGAAAGCTGCTTGGAGGAACATTAAGGGGTAAGCAGACTCACTGTCACACTCGATAACTGATATGTTTTTATGCATCGTACATCTTCTCCTCCTGCAAAACTATTCTTTTCCATTCATGAGGCATTGATATGTGGGTATTTTATAGGTGTAAAAACAGAGATCTGAATTATTTCTGATGAAGTTGTACTTAGAAGTAAAATGTAGACATTAACAGGCAGAAATATTGATTGGTTTGGCTAGTCATTCTTGATCCAAACTCAAGGATCCAGCTGAAAAGTGTCTAAACTGCCTGTATACCACTGTGTATTTTTCCTGCACTTACTTTTGATATTTTTTCACACGCATACAGTTTATTAGCTACTGCCTGCTTCTCCAAATGTAAAGCAGTATATACACAGAAAGTGGGTGACAGCAGCTCTTTGGCTAGAGCTTAGCTTCTCTTCACACTTGCTCATTAGAATCTGCCTTCAGTTATTTGGGCATTGCTTTCCAACATTAATCACTTCAAAGCCATGAACGTTAAATGAATCATTTAGTTTAAGGCCTGATGTATCAGCACATGTACATTCAAGGATGCTTCTTCTGCAATTCAGCGTACATTATACTGTATATTTACTGTAAATTGTAGGAGCATGCAAGAAATGTATTCTTTAACGTTCTTTTCTCCTAGTAGCTAGGTAGGTAGAATAAAAAGTTACCCTTTTCAATTCAGATGTAGAAAAAATTCTCTTGATGTCAATTTCTGTGCATCTGCATGATGAAAGATCAGGGAGAATTATATCAATACTGTAGTCAGCCCAAAAGGGCATCAAAATGCATATATATCTGGAACTCCTTCTTAAAAAATGAAATTTACAAAGGTCATTATTCTTTAAAATGACAAAATAGATTTGAAAATGTGTTACTTGAACTTTTCAAATGGGAATCGCTAAACATTTAAAATGCAGAGATCTATAGTATTAGGTGCGGTTTATTTAGTCCAACTAAGTACAGTAAATTACCAGGTGTCTCAGGGAAAGTAATATGAAAACTATAGTAGATGTTACAAAATGCAAAGACACATGGAATAAATGAGCAATGGGGACTTTCAAATCTTGACTTGATGTTATTGTGGATAATCTAGATGATAAATTAATATGTTGTAATGGTCTGAAGTAAACTGACAATGTGGAGCTATTGTTTAAGAACTGTGTAATTTGCATAAGCTTTCAATTCATTTTATTATTTAGATAGCTTTTATGGCTTCAGTAGGCTACTTGTTTGACAAGTTGCATGATACAAAACTACAGTACAAGTTTAGACAAATAAAGTGTTATGAAATGTAAGGGTTTGCACATTGTTAAACAAAGGAAGCTGGTTAAGCTAGAACTGACCCTGTATTTGACATTTTTGACAGTGGTTTGACCTCTGGCAGATATTCTCACTTTCTAGGCAGTTAAGCTGTTTGATGCTGTGCACATTTCCAAATTTGGACTGAATCTCTGATCCGTCAGATCTGTATGGACTCCAAGGTACTTGACAGCTGCCTCACACGTTTTTTGGCATTTGCCCAATCACAATCATTCCCAAGCCTTTCCCTCGATATGTGAGACAATGCTATTGCGCTTTGACATTTCAATTGCTACAAGATACACGAAAAATTAAACAATTGTTTTACAAATATCATAATCATATAAACAAAGAGAAGCTAAAGCATGCTGAACTCAGTAGGAAATTGCAAACATTCTGATAGCTTGGTACAATGTTTCCATGGAGACTGTTGTTAATGTTATATGTTATGAAGCACAATTTCAGTTTTCATGAATGATTTACATATGGTTGCTGCAGGTAATATGTCAAACATTAAGATAAAATAAGTCACAAATGCAATTTTGACCTCAATAATCTTCAGAATTCAAGCCACATTAAGTGCTGCAATTTAGATTTTAAATGCTGGACAAATTTGTCTAAGATACTTGTGGATTGAGAGTTTGAATTTTAAATTTTGAAGGGGTTAAACAGACATGCAGGTTAGGTGTATTGGCGATCCTAAAATTGCCCCTGGTGTGTGCTTGGTGTGTGTGTGTGTGTGCACTGTGGTGGGCTGACGCCCTGCCTGGGGTTTGTTTCCTGCTTTGCGTCCTGTTTTGGCTGGGATTGGCTCCAGCAGACCCCCGTGACCCTGTGGTTAGGATGTGACAAGTTGGATAATGGATGGATGGATGGATGAACTTTGTATGGGAAGTTTTTTTTTTTTTTGAAACTGATAACTACTTGTGAAGGAGACCATAACTGCTAACTTCTCAAAGGAGAATGAGATTCTGAAAAGACAAAAAAATGTAAAAAAATGTGCTAAAGTATGACTTGACTCATTTTGTAATAGGCACTAGAAAATTTTGTCCAAATTACTAAACTGAACAGGGTGTTCCTTAGCTTCCTGCTTGAATTTTCTCCATTCTTATATTTATCTATATGATACAGTACCTGCAAAATAATGACAAAAAGAGTACAAAAAGAGTGCTAATTGGGGGTCATTAGATGTACACACCTTAGCTTCCCCTTACGGGGTAAAGTCTCTGAAGTTACACCATGGCAGCTGGTTTGCTTACTTGACAAGATGACGATCGGAGTATTACATTCATAGGTCTGACTTGCAATCTGATTATTTGGATCGTTACCTAGTAGGCAATGCTTGTGGTTGGTCGGCCAGTCTGCAAACATCCACCACATCCTCTCACTTGCAAGAAGCAGGCCATATATATATAGTAAGAGACACCCAAGAAGTGGAAGGATGGGGCAAGGCAATTTCTTTAGAGCACTACTTCCCCAAGAATGCTAGATGGATTGCAGCAGTGCCCCGGATTCCCACAGGGCACTATGGGACATGGAGTTCTTTATTTCAGCCCTGTTGGGTACCATGGATGCCAACAAGGCGGTGTTGTAAAAATGGAGGAACAATGTGGCATGGGGATTCTGCCTAACCCAGAAGTGATTACAGATCATGTGGGCAGAAGAACAGAAGCACTTCTGAGTTGGCCACTATAAAAGGACTTGCCAGCATTAACAGCGTGAGCCAGAGTCAGGAGGTGGAGGACAAAGCTTGTGAGGAGGAGTGGAGGCGAAGAAGAGAGAAAAAGGACTGTGTGTCATATTATTTGGTGCTTGTGTACTGTACTGTACTGTGCGATGAAGTGGGGAGCAACACAAAACTCTTCCCCACTGAAGAATAAAACGTGTGCTGTGTTGAACTTGTGTCTCAGCCTGTCTGTGTTGGAGTTTGGTATGCACCCAGGTGGTCCACTGCATATATATCTCCAGTAATAACCTACCAAATCACATTAAATCAATACAATAAATCACCAATTCTTCCTCCTTCTCTCCTCCATTGAGAGTTGCCCATTGCTTCTCAGACACCTTTTATTTTGGACCTAGAAATGCTTTGGGTGCCACTCCCTGTCTTCTAGGAAGCACCTCCAGGCCATAAAGAAAGTGGGAAGGTCTTCCCCCCCAACAGTACCCTCAAATGAGACGCAGGGACCTTGACAAGGATGCACTTCTGGACGCCACCCCTGTGGGTGTCCCAACTGGGTTGTCATATGAGGACAACTTCCAACTGGTGTATGGGTGATGGAACCGTGTGTGAATCTCAGCTTCCAATAGTCCATCCATTATTTCCTGCCGGCTGAACACCCAAGTTATTTTTCCAATCCAATGTCAAATTTTCTTTCGTCATTTTGCTGGCCTCCCGTCAGGATAATGTATTTTTCTCATCAGAGATGTCCATTCTCTTCCTATATAATATATAGATTTAACTATAAAACCCTGAAATTTTCATGTACAAGTGGATATGCTGGATGCTCCAATAGTCCACAATGAAGACAACTATGGAAGAACCATATTATGAAATATAGACATACAGTTCTTCACTGTAATCAGATCAGGGTTTACATTTAGAGGCAAGGAGAAGTTTTGAAGCTACTGTGCCCAAACAGAAGATACTGCATTTTTCAGATATGAAAGTAAACTTGAGAAGTTAGAAAAAGTCTTTGCAAACAGGAGGATAATGTTGCAAACTTTACACAATGACTTTGGCCAAGAATAAAACCTCCAAAACAGCATAGGCATTTAGCATGGCTTGTTCTAACTATACTTCTATCCAACCCAACTCCTATCTTTCTCCTGTTACCCCTCATTTGTTCTCTGCTGTTCTGTTCCACATTTTTTTGACACTTCTCACTGATCATTACATTGCCAGATTTTGTAGTTGGTTTGAGCTTTACAGTTTAACAGTACCTGCCTAATCCCAAAGTCCAAAATGTGCCATCACATTATGAAAAAATACATATAATTATACTCATTGATCCATGATAGGAGGCTGCAGGGTTATACATGACAGAAAAATGAAAAAAGATTTACCCATAAAATGACTGAAAAATTAAAAACTTTTTTATCACTTCAGTGAAGGAAATATAAAGAAAGACAAAAAATAACAAATCAAAGATGGTGCCTGGAGATGTGTAGCAACACTGCTGCACAACCATAACACCCAGTTTGAGGACCAGTCATAGTCTTATATATAAACGTCTACATGTGGAAGTGTGTGTGTCTGAAGTGCTAGGTGGCCCAGAAGTGTCAGTCTATAGCATGAAGCTCAAAGAGCCGGCAAGGCGGCCCCAAGTTCACGAGTCGATTTCAATAGTTTCTAGGACTTACACAGCTAGTAAGTCCTGTTCTGTCATTTGTTTTAGTTGACTTGATCATCTGGAGGAGAAACATGATACTCCAAGACTAGTCACTTTGTCAATCACTTTTGAACTAACAAAATAAGACTGTGGTAATCAAATATAATCAAATATAATAAATGACAATATGGAGAAAGAAAAGCCATAATTAGACTTATGATCATAAATGAGCCGGGATTAAGACCCCCTATGGGCCCCTGGATGACTAACTCCTTAATAGAGAGTTGATCATACTTTGAACAATGCAGCAAGCGGACGCCAGGTCATTTAATGCAGCTTAGTATTTCCTAGTCTTAATTTTGGCGTGTGGAGACATGATTGTATCTTCAAACTGGGATGGGAGGGGGAAACTGGTGAAAGGCCCCTTACCATCATAGACCCCTGCATGTGCATCCAGAGTGGCCCTGATCTCGGACTCTTCAGAACACCTCTTTTTTTTCCAACATTAACCATAATCTGCCAATTTTCCACAGGCATGTGATATTAATAATGTATCACAATATACTGTAGGTACAATTTTCACTTAAAAACAATTGAGATAAATGGAAGGATGACTGAAATCCCAAAGAAAAGTTAGGGTGCCAACCGGACCACCCCGTTTAATGTATTTGCCCAAAAAACAATCATGCTTGATAAGAGCAATCTTAGCCAAGTAGGCTTATTAGCAAAAGAGGCTTGCCTGACTGGGTCAGTCATGGGGAGTTGTGTCATGTGGATTCTTCTCCATGAAGTGAGATGCCCTTCTCTGGGATTGTCTCAGTTTTATAGCATCCCAGACCACATGGGGTGTCGGGGGGCACCTCTGCAACACTGAGGATGGAGTTCGGTTGCCATCAAGGGGCAGCTTAACAGCACTGTGGTGATAAAAAGACATGAGATGGTTATCGAATGCACCCCCCTCATCATGGGGTGGTATTACACACCATAATAGAGGGATCCTAATATAAACACACACACATATATATATATATATATATATATATATATATACATACCGTATATACTCATGTATAAATTGGGTCTTGAAACCCGAAAAATTTATCATAAAATCAGACCCAAACTTATACGCCCATTCAAAGAAGCGACACTTACATTTTTTTTTTACATCTTCTTGCCTCCTCCAATCTCTCATCAGTTTCTCAGATGCATCAAATTTTGTTGCAGCAGTGCAGTTACCAATTTCTTTCGCTACTTCAATGATGTTTAATTTAAAACCAGCTTCATAATTTCTTCTGATGGAACGCTCCATTGTAGATAATGGATGCTGTTACGGTAAAGGTATATGAGGAGGGTGTGAGATACAAAAAACACAAAGCGGTGCAAACGTTGCTTCAGAATAGTTTGGATATTACTGCGTGGTCACGTAGGCACAATAGAGAGAGAGAGATTAGGAGCACACACTCATTTAGCGCATTGCCGCACCCATGTACAAAAAAAAGGCAGTGTGCTCTATGGTGACTCTCTCAGGTGGGCGTTAGCAAATCATACTCTCTTGGACCAATAGCATGAGTTTTCCACATTCGACTTATACGACCGACATTATAAAATACCAGAAATTGTATAATAAAATCAAGTCCCAACTTATCCACGAGTATATACGGTATATATATATACAGTGGAACCTCGGTTCATGACCATAATTCATTCCAAACCTCTGGTCGTAAACCGATTTGGTCATGAACTGAATCAATTTCCCCCATAGGATTGTATGTAAATACAACTAATCAGTTCCAGACCGTACAAACTATACTTTTTTTTAAAAGATTAAGCACAAATATAGTTAATTACACTATAGAATGCACAGTGTAATAGTAAACTAATGTAAAAACATTGAATAACACTGACACAAAACACCCAGGCTCCCTGCTCAGCTGCACACGCAGGCTCACTCTCTCTCAGCAGCCGGCGCCCTCTCTCTCTAGCTCACTCTCAGCAGCACGCACCCTCTCTCTCTCTCTCTCTCAGCAGCACACACCCTCTCTCTCTCTCTCTCTCAGCAGCACACACCCTCTCTCTCTCTCTCTCTCTCTCAGCAGCATGCATTCTCTCTCTGTAACATTGCAGCAGTTCGCGCTATAGCCGCTGTATAAACACCTTACTTTAATGAGTTTTAAGCACAGGTGGGGGGTGGGAAGGAAAATTTGAACAAATCCGAACTTTATTTAAAAACCAACCACAAGCAACCAAGAAAATAACATTAGAGGAGTTTGCGCTATAGCCTTGCAACCGATCACTGTATAAACACTTTTTTTAATGAGTTTTAAGCACAGGGGGAAAAAAATGAACATTTGAAAAAAGTGAAAAGTAACACTGCAACAATTCACGCTACGAACCGAAAAATGAACATTTGAAAAATCTGTAATACAAAAACTAACCATAAACCACCAAGAAAACTAACCTTGCATGAGTCGAGTTCTGGCATGAAGTGAGGAGGAACTGGGTGGAGAGGAGGTTACAGTTTTGAGGGAGAGTCTGGCTCCGCGATGGAGGGATGTTTTCCTTCAGGTGTTTTCTCTCGTATGATTTCTTGGGTTTCTGGTGTGTTTAGCTGGTGGGAGCGAAAGCCTCATGCAGCCATTCCAAAAACAAAGTCCTTGTGACCCAACCCTTCGTGTTTGCCCTCCACATCACTGGCAGTCTGGCTTTGTTTACATTGTGCTGCTTGAATGGAAGAGGGTTCTCAAATTGGTAAATGAGTAAACTGGTAAACAGTTTTTCCACCTCTTTCAGCAATTGAGGTCTCTTCCTGGTTAACTCTGCTCCTTTTGCAACATCAGCTGCTTTAGTAGATTCTTTCTGCTTTAGAATAGTCGAAATCGTAGGTTTTGACTTCTTGTACTCGGTGGCAAGATCAGTAACATGAATGCCACGCTCAATACTTTTCAATAATTTCTTTCTTTACTTCGATTTCAATTTTCTGCAAAACTTTCTTCTCACTACTCTTTACTTGCTTAGAAGCCATGGCTAACTGCAAAAGCACACAAAATACTGTAGAGCACAAAAAGATCACAGATAAAGCACACACGTCTGACTGAGAACAATGAACAGGGAGCGGCTCAACACGTGCTTAAATACAGTAATCGGCATGTACGATCCGGAAGGGAAATGAAATAGAGCACAAAGAGTTCACAGCGAAAGCATGCACGCATGTGCGAGCACGCACGTCTGACTGAGAACAATGCAACACGTGCGTAAATCATCAGCGCGCACAAACTGAAAGGGAAACTGGCTTGTTTGTATACCGAATGTGCGGTCGTGAAACAAACTTTTTGGTCGTAGATCAATTCTGTGAATTTTTTGGGAAATCCAAAAATGTGTGTACAATACACCCCCAAAATTCACGGGGGCTACATTCCTAGAGCACCCGTGAATTGTGAAAAACCGCAAATTTTGGATGTAGTTAAAAAAATGTTAAACCCTAACTATGCACCCAAAACTCTTTAATTTAATTTCAAACTCAGCTTAATACATTACCTAAAAATAAAGAATGTAAACCTGTATGCTATACTGCTATGTCTCCCGCAGTGCTAGAATGTAAAATACCGATGTTACCGCTATATGTACTGTAATTCATGTAAGCGCGTTTTCATTGCCAGAAGCCTTAGATTGTGCAGCTCATTTCGGCAGCATCTTGGGGCTTTAACCCTTAAACTGCCACATACTTGGGGGTTAATGCATCCCTGGACGGCAAATGCTTTTTTGCTGCACTTTAAGTAAACGTCACAATTCACAAAGAAAAAGTGAAATTTTAATGGAACACATTTTTTTTCATGCAAAGAGCAACACAATTACTGCAACACTGATCATTTTACGCACTGCTAATGAACTGTAAAATTATTTCAAAAACTACTGGAACAATATGTACAAAGTGCAACTGACACCATGGATGAAACTCCATGGGTGAATCACTGAGCCAATTGTGCTTGAACTGGCTGCATGCAAGCACATCAAGGTAAGCACTGACGCTTGCAGGCTAGTCTTAGTGCAGTGGTTCAGTCCCAGGGACAGTTAGGCTGCAGTGCTGTAGGGTGTGACGCTTGGGTCACAGAATTGCACAGAAACACAGGAGATTGTAGAGACAGGAACTTAGGACAGGAAGTAAAAGGAGCTCAGTATGCAGTTAGTTATCAATTAAAGAATAGAAAAACATCATAGGGGAGCACAAACCCCCAACAGGAGCAAAGAATGTCTAGGGGAGGAGAGAGAAACAAAGCAATCAGGTAAAAAGGACAGGTGCTGTTCATGCTTTTAAGTAAAACTAGTGTTGTGTGAGAAGTAAGCCCAGCAAGTAAGGGAGCAATGTGAAGGTAATCTGTCAGCGTTTTTTTAAGAGGGGGTTGTTGAGAAGCGTCTCTGACTTCTAAGGGTGAGTTCAGCCCCCCTGCTCACAAGGGGCTGCTGCTAAGATTCACACCATCGAGAAGATGGTGATTCATTTATTTTTATAGTGGAGATTCCAGGGACGCACCCAGCCTTGACCTGACCCGTGAGCACTCACAAACAGAGACAAAAACAAAGCAAACCAGTAATCAAACAGTAAATATAGAAAAAAATGAAATAAGAAAACAACAATACCACCTCTGTTCCCCTTACGGCGATTACACAATAAATACAACAAAGCACAAACAAAACACATACAGTAAATCATGAAAAAGTTCATGGAAAATGGCAACAGATGAAATGTAGTGATGAAAATAGATAGTCCAGAGATCCGCACGTTGAATGAGAATGTACAGATAGTCCTACCGGTAGTTCCTGAAATGGTGAAGACGGGTGGAAGGTTTCAGGAGAGTTCCTTTCTTTGCAGGATGGCCATGAATCCACTTACAGTCCTTATGTACACAGGCAGATGGCAGATAATGCAGACGCACGAAAGGATCCAGGACAAAATGAATAAGTACAGGTAACCCAACAGAAGGCAGACAGACAGGAACTTGAAAAACAAGTTAAAAAAACTTTTTTTTTTGCTTATGGTCACCGGCCCCCATTTTAAAAGCTGCACTGACATCCTTTGACCTAAATAGCCCCAGCACTCTCAGCAGAAGACCAATCAGAGCCACTTCAGGGACTGCTGGGAGTTGCAGTTTCAAATTCTATTGGCTACTTTCACCATCGCGAGCCGGAGTTGTTTCATGTTCTCTCTACAGTACAGTATTCCCATGAAAAAAGCCATAAAAATTGCGGAGGATATTTGCAGTTTCCGCTAACAATTATTAGTTAGGTTCTAAGGAAAAATCCACGAATGACTGAGGCTGCAAACTTTGAACCGCGACTTTGTAGGGGTCTACTGTATATATATTTAAAGGTGAGTAACATGAGTTCAGTGGTGATAATCTATAATATCATTATGCTATCCGTAATTTTTACATATTTAAAAAAAACTTTACAAAAAACACATTTCAGAATCACTAATTTTTACTAATCATCAGTGAATCTATATTTTGAAAATGGTCAAAATATATCTATTATATTTTACATGTATACCATTTATTGTTGGTTTCCAAGCAGCGTCATGTTTAAAAATAAGGTAGGTTTAATAACATCTATATCTGGTAAAGCAAACTATTTTAAGCAATGCAAAAAATAACATTTTTAGTATGGGGTAAGTGTTACAAACCAAAACAATAATCGGTTTAAACCACTTTAGTTTCAGTGGATATCGGCTTGGGTATCTGTACACGTGCACAGCAAGGAAACACAGACATGACAAGTGAAGTGGCAATGTGTCTTTAGATAGTGGGGCAAAAAAAGGAGTTTTGGAAAAAGTAGTGTGGACTCTAAGGGAACTTAAATGCTACTTACACAAAGCTCACCAGCCAGGGAGCAATGGAGCATGTGTGTGCAGTGCACCCTTACTTTTAATGGTGATTAATAGGCTTTAAATTGACCTTGGTTTGAAATATTTCCCTGAATTTGTCTAATTATTTATCACCTAGCTTTAAGTAAATCTTATATGTTTGGAAAAATGTACTTTACAGGTATAGATCAACAACATTTAACAAAGGGTTGACAGGTTTCACAAGCTTGCAAAGGGATTATTGTATAAAATACAAGAGTGCAATGGAAATCTGTGGCAGTCCTGTCAGCTGCTTCTTAAAAATAAGAAGAAGAAATGGAGTTTCATAACCAGCTGCTGTATTGCTTCTGGCATGCATCATCACTTTTTTTGTAAACTTTCATGTAATTTTCTTTTTCTTTCTGTGCTTTTCTGCGCCCCTCACCCCCACATTGCTTGGATATTTTTATTCCATTGCTTCTAGCTAACATGAGGCAGAAAAGCAGTACTATCACAGGTGCTCAGATAATGATGTATGCACGTCAGTTTAAAAAAAATTTATGACTGACCATTTGTGTTAACTAGATTGATCATGTGTGGGTGTTAAAAGAAATAGAAAAGTAGAAAAGTTCATTTTCGAAGGGCAGGTAAACATCTGGAGCAAGTTGTTGTTGGAATTTTGGTCTCAGAGAAAAATTAAATGGATGAAAATAATATAATTTTTAAAGTCTGTACTCATTTTTTTAAATATGTAGACTCTTGAGTAGTTTACATAATATACAAACCGGATTCCAAAAAAGTTGGGACATTATACAAATCGTGAATAAAAACTGAATGCAATGATGTGGAGGTGCCAACTTCTAATATTTTATTCAGAATAGAACATAAATCACGGAACAAAAGGTTAAACTGAGAAAATGTATCATTTTAAGGGAAAAATATGTTGATTCAGAATTTCATGGTGTCAACAAATCCCAAAAAAGTTGGGACAAGGCCATTTTCACCACTGTGTGGCATCTCCCCTTCTTCTTACAACACTCAACAGACGTCTGGGGACCGAGGAGACCAGTTTTTCAAGTTTAGAAATAGGAATGCTCTCCCATTCTTGTCTAATACAGGCCTCTAACTGTTCAATCGTCTTGGGCCTTCTTTGTCGCACCTTCCTCTTTATGATGCGCCAAATGTTCGCTATAGGTGAAAGGTCTGGACTGCAGACTGGCCATTTCAGTACCCGAATCCTTCTCCTACGCAGCCATGATGTTGTGATTGATGCAGAATGTGGTCTGGCATTATCTTGTTGAAAAATGCAGGGTCTTCCCTGAAAGAGATGACGTCTGGATGGGAGCATATGTTGTTCTAGAACCTGAATATATTTTTCTGCATTGATGGTGCCTTTCCAGACATGCAAGCTGCCCATGCCACACGCACTCATGCAACCCCATACCATCAGAGATGCAGGCTTCTGAACTGAGCGTTGATAACAACTTGGGTTGTCCTTGTCCTCTTTGGTATGGATGACATGGCGTCCCAGATTTCCAAAAAGAACTTCGAATTGTGACTCGTCTGACCACAGAATATTCTTCCATTTTGCCACACTCCATTTTAAATGATCCCTGGCCCAGTGATAATGCTTGAGCTTGTGGATCTTGCTTAGAAATGGCTTCTTCTTTGCACTGTAGAGTTTCAGCTGGCAACGGCGGATGGCACGGTGGATTGTGTTCACTGACAATGGTTTCTGGAAGTATTCCTGAGCCCATTCTGTGATTTCCTTTACAGTAGCATTCCTGTTTGTGGTGCAGTGTCGTTTAAGGGCCCGGAGATCACGGGCATCCAGTATGGTTTTACGGCCTTGACCCTTACGCACAGAGATTGTTCCAGATTCTCTGAATCTTCGGATGATGTTATGCACAGTTGATGATGATAGATGCAAAGTCTTTGCAATTTTTCGCTGGGTAACACCCTTCTGATATTGCTCCACTATCTTTCTGCGCAACATTGTGGGAATTGGTGATCTTCTACCCATCTTGGCTTCTGAGAGACACTGCCACTCTGAGAAGCTCTTTTTATACCCAATCATGTTGCCAATTGACCTAATTAGTGTTTATTGGTCTTCCAGCTCTTCGTTATGCTCAAATTTACTTTTTCCAGCCTCTTATTGCTACTTGTCCCAACTTTTTTGGGATTTGTTGACACCGTGAAATTTTGAATCAACATATTTTTCCTTTAAAATGATACATTTACTCGGATTAAACGTTTGATCTGTCATCTACGTTCTATTACAAATAAAATATTGACATTTGCCATCTTCACATCATTGCATTCAGTTTTTATTCACAATTTGTTTAGTGTCCCAACTTTTTTGGAATCCGGTTTGTATTATGCAAGTTGACTGTTGAAATATACCACCATAGCTCATGATAGAACCTTTACTTATTACGATAGTTGTTTCAGACAGACATGTCCAGTGTATAAGGGCAGGAAATACAATACATTTTTAAAGTAAAACTTGGATGCAGTACTAGTCAATCTGAGTTAGTATTTTTTTTGTAAATGTCTTTTTTTATTGTTCTTTCATATATTACTCTTATTGCATTACTAGGCAAAATTGATCCTGGACGATGATGACATCCACATTGTGACAATCCAATTGGTGAGACCTGTAAATGAACCTGATTGAAACTTTTTCCATGTTATACTAACAATGACGTGAAGTGTATAATGTGTGAAGACATTAGTCCAAATATCAAATAAATTCAAGAATATAACCAAATAAAAAAAAAAAATCATTCGATTGACATGTGGCTGTCAATGAGTTAAAAACCCAAGGTCAAATGTCAGTTGACAGGACATTGATACCTGTTCTTGAATGGTAGGAACTGCTGCCTTATAATCCAAAGGTACCGGGTTTGAGTCTTGGCACTCCGAGTATTGAGCTGCTGGTATTATTATTATTATCTTCTTATATAATACGCAACTGTGGCTGTTCGTTTGTCTGTCCAGGATTTTAAATCACCTGTAGCTCACAAACCGTTTCACCTATTGACTTTGAATTTGGTACATATATACTACGTGACATCTACTATCCGCTTTCTGGGTGATGATTGACCTCCAAGGTTATTCCTCTTTTTATTTTATTTTATTGTAGCACCAACTCTTGACAGCGGCCAGCACGGTGGCTGTGCGGCAAATGTGTATGGGTGCCGTTCCCATCCCTACCACCTTTGCCGTCACTTGCCCTACCTCTTCATATCTTAAATCATTCTTGAGAGAGATTGAACACTTTCTGTAAGTGCTAGCTTAAGTGAAAATGAAAATGTACCGAGTAACTGCAATACAAACACTGACTTAATCAGTTTTAACTTGAAAAGATGCAGACGAAACAAGAGAAGAAGCGGGCCACTAAGGTGAAGAAAAGAAAAGCTGCACAGGAAGCAGCAAATACATCAACCTCTGAGCAAACAAATGTTAAACGTACAGAGAAAGAGGATGAAAACTAGGAATGCTCAAGTCAAGTGTATTCACTGCACATTACCGTTCAATGCACTGTTACTGGTAACACAATAAAAACATACATTTGATTTGAGTCTGTAACACCAGTGTAAATTTTGGCTACTTGTAAAAATTAGCGCTTGTTTTTTTATTATTCAGTTTAATTCACTTAGTGATGTTTATCTGTTTAACTTGCCTCTCCCTCTCTGAGTTGATGCAATTTATCTCCATTCTTTTCACAAGAGCAGCGATGGTGTTGTGGCTGACGCTTGCTCAGAACTATTTTTTTGTACCGGCAATCAAAGATACGATGTCCGCTATCAGACAACCATATGGCATTTGTGCTTTAACAACAAAGACACCCATATGCAGAATGTGTGACAAACGACAGATTTGCTGCGAATTTGGACATCTAGCAACATTTTGTTGAGAACTGTGTTTTGAGTTACAACCCAAGGCAAAGACTTTCTGAGTCTGTGGTTATAAAGCTTATGGAGCCATTTCTGGACAAAGGCAGAACCATAACAACAGACAGCTTCTTCACAGCACTTTCCCTGGCTAATAGGCTGCTGCATCGCAATGCAGCTCTGCTTGGCACCTGCAGATAAAGTCACTTCAGTACACAAGCAATTTGCCACGCTAGTGTTTAGAACTGGCAGTGTCATGCTGATGGTATATGTGCCCAAAAAGAAGAAGCCTTTGATTTCAGTCTGTAACTGCCGGTGTAAAGTGTTATAACCTGTTAAAGATATTTCTGAAGGGGTATAACCAGACACACAAACGCTGGTGAATCATGTCTTCTTAGTATCTTGTTGTCACTTGAATTTTTTGTTGTTCAGTTTTATTCTTGAATAAAAGCACACTTGTTTCGTTATACCTTTGCAAAAGTATTTATTTTATATTCCAGTAACTACTTGAATGAGATTGAATCCGCCTCTGCCTCTCTCGCACACATACATCATTATTTGAAAGCACTATGCCAGATCTTGCATGTACTCCATTTTATGGTGCATAATACCGAAAATGCAGACAGAGTGGAGTACAGGCAAGATCGAAAAAGCGCAATGCCATTTGAACATGAGTTGTCATTTGAACATTTTTTTTGTAGTGATGGTCCTGCCAGGTAACACTAATTTGCATGAAACACTCATTGAAGGTTTATATTCATATCAGTGGTGTTTCATCAGGTGACAAAATATTTAAATAGTGATCTGTTTAAATTTCAGCAAAGTAAATATAATTTACTCACAAATAAAGAAAGGATGTTTTTCTTATTGTAGGTCCAACTGAAAATTGACATCAATGACAAGAATTATTTCAAATTCTTTACAATTCAGAATTTGATTGGTTAGGTTCAGTATAAATGAAGATTGGTAATTGGTTGGCGAAAATGTATAGCAGAGTGCAGTCTTTTTACCACCAATATCTTTACACAAGCAGCAGCATGTGAAACAAGTTGTACTGCACTAATGTATCCCCAGAGAGTTAACTGAAAGCAGACCCCTTTTTAAAGTAAATCTTGTTTCCACATCTTCAGCAAGAGACTTGGATTCCTATGGGCATGTGATCTATTCTTTTTTACCAGTAGAGATATTCAATATTTTAATATAGACCAAACCCCGAACTTGAAGTTTGCTATAGGAATGATTGGAGAAAAGAATGATAATGTATAGTTGTGCTTGAAAGTTTGTGAACCATTTAGAATTTTCTATATTTCTGCATAAATATGACCTAAAACATCATCAGATTTTCACTCAAGTCCTAAAAGTAGATAAAGAAAAAACAATTAAACAAATGAGACAAAAATATTATACTTGGTCATTTATTTATTGAGGAAAATGATCGAATATTACATATTTGTGAGTGGCAAAAGTATGTGAACCTCTAGGATTAGCATTTAGTTTGAATGTGAAATTCGAGTCAGGTGTTTTCAATCAATGGGATGACAATCAGGTGTGTATGGGCACCCTGTGTTATTTAAAGAACAGGATCTATCAAAGTCTGCTTTTCACAACACGTTTGTGGAAGTGTATCATGGCATGAACAAAGGAGATTTCTGAGGACCTCAGAAAAAGAGTTGTTGATGCTCATCAGGCAGGAAAAGGTTACAAAACCATCTCTAAAGAGATTGGACTCCACCAATCCATAGTCAGACAGATTGTGTACAAATGGAGGAAATTCAAGACCATTGTTACCTTTCCCAGGAGTGGTCGACCAACAAAGATCACTCACCTCACTTAGCAATAAATAATGGTAGATTCAGCATAGAAAGAGCAGGGAAGCTTTATACCAACTAACTCTTAGAAGTCGACTTGTCAGTGTGGCAGCACAGGATCCAATGGATGGATGCACCTTGATCGGACAGAAGCAGGGAGCCACATACCTCTACCAACAAAGAACCTTTTTAGAAAAGAGTAAACAAAAGAAATAAGGATTGAGCCTAATTACCACCAATGGTAGACTAAGGTGATGGATTACATACAGTCAATTTCAAAATTGAGCAAAGTTTCAAAAATCTGGACTGGATTGAAAGGAATTAACATAATTGTACTCCTAAAAGAGTGCTCCACCAAAAATGACAGCTATTACAAAAATTTATCTACTGTATTCTTTTGCAACAAGACCTTATTAAACACTACCTTGGGTCTTCATAACACTTAACAAGACATCAGTAAAGTGACCAACTAACAAAACGTCACTTTGGTGTAGTCTGAGGCGGAACATCAGACTTGTATCTGTTGCTATCACATATTTAGTATAAGACCTGTGAATTCTTCATATTAATAAGTAATTTAACCATCAGGTCAATATGTCAAACTGCACCTAGATGGATATCCTGATCTACTAATGTTTTAGAAGTTTTATGAAGACCAAAAGAAGCCTTTTGTAAAATCTTGTTACAAAATAAGAAATGAATATTAGGTGCATTCTTGCAGAACCTAAGTAAAGAGTTACATTTTTTATATATTGCTTAACCCATGTAGTTTGAAGTGTTTGCTGAAAAAAAAAACATTAATTTTGTGTTTTCCTGCAGAACAGAAAAAAAAGTTTATAATAGAGCAGAGCCCAATGATAACCAATGTTCTAAAATGGCTAATGATGTGAAAATCATCCATGAAAAAAGAACAAAAAATCTCACATTACTTTTGTTGTGTAATGTACCTGTCAGCAATCCAGTTGCCTGCTCAAAATGTGCAAAAAAGTTCAGTAACAGAATAATTAAGTATAACTTGTAGAGACAGGTTCCCAAATAATAATGAGCAAATAGGTCTTGAGAATTTGATTCGATATTGGTTAGTGTTTCTTGGTGAATACGGACTGTTGAAAGCAGTATACTGACTTTTTTAGATTTAAACTTTACAACATGAATTTTTAATGATATGATTACAATTAAATAATGAAACAGATGTTAAACTGGGTAGAATTTGGTTGCAAGGTGTGAAATGACTAAGCAAGTTTAACGATGTGCTTCAATCAAATTCTGTTGGGAATATCCATTTGGTATATTGAATTTTGAAAGATGTAACCTTTTAACAAATTCTAGATTTTGAA
This sequence comes from Polypterus senegalus, assembly GCF_016835505.1. Lineage (NCBI taxonomy): Eukaryota > Metazoa > Chordata > Cladistia > Polypteriformes > Polypteridae > Polypterus > Polypterus senegalus. The sequence goes on from NC_053161.1 coordinate 107,810,455, forward strand.
TTTGACACAGCCTCTTAATTTTCCCCACCTTTTCGGAGAAATGTTAACAAGTAGCTTTCCTGAAACATTTTTTTAACCAACATCAATATCAAAGAGTTTCATCCATTTCTATCATATCTATATGGTATTATTAGTGCATTATTATGTCCTTTGGGAAAAGACTGGTGTATTGTGCTTGGCTTTTGTAAAAAGACTGCTTCAGGACTTGTGAAGAAATATATTCTTAAGACTGGCAGAATACAAAGGATAATAATGGATTCTATCTTCCCTGCGCTTCGCTTTTACACGATTCAAGGTACTTCTTTTGCATAATAATTCAGCACTGAGATCAGGAATTATATAAATATGATTACATTTCTTCTATTACTTGTTTCTGGTGCAGCTAGCAATTCTCTTTATCTGGAGATTAAAGAATGTAGCCAATTAATGCAGATTGTACCTAGGCCCTGCACTGCAGCTAGATATTGGGTAGCTAGCAGTATTGAAAAAATATATCTCAGTGCCACTGGACACTTTTCACCTAGTTCTTCCAGGAATCTCAGGATGTATACAATAAGTGTTATTGTCTGAATGGTTTTCAAAATCCTTTCAGTTTTTCTGTAGAATTTTATTTTTTACCATTAGGTTTCAGAACAAAGATTCAAGTGTGTTTTCCAAGCCTATAGAACATTTAAGAAAGTTTAATTTTTTGATGGCATCAAGAACACCACAAACATATATTCTGTGGCTCTCACATCCCTAAGATCTATAAGTAAAAAATAAATGTCTTGGACAACTTCAGGATTACTTGCTTCATTCCAGTTTTGAAACATATTCTGCCAGTTTACAGGCTTTCCTATACTTAAAACATAGGAACACTCAATAAAACTGAATAAAAAAAAATAAAGTGACTGTGAGATACGAAGAAGGCAGATTCACCAGTGTTTGTGTGTCAGCTTTTATCCCTCCGGATCAGAGAATGTCCAGTTCGATCTGTCTCTTACATACAAAGGATGGTGCATGTGCCCAAAACATTAACATTTATATGTTACTTACATAAAAGCCAGATTGAATGTTATTTACCCATTTACCTTTATTTATTTACTTACTTCCTATAGTCACAAGTAGAGTGCAGAGCTTCCCATGTACATATATAAGGTACAGCAATGGCAAAAGTGCATTTTTGATCCGATGTAGAACTGTTATAATGATTTGAGTTTACCTTTGTTATAGCGCGTTTATTTGAAAACAGCTGTTTCAAATGACTGATTAGGGGGAGTTGGGATCATGAGCGCGGCTGAGAGAATAAAACTAAATAAACAAAAAGCAAAGCTAACCTTTACAAGTATTATAAATTACACCGGCTGTTACAGACTGGAATCAAATGAATGTTTTTATTCTAAAATAGTAAGAATACAAGCAGCTCACTTCTCAAAATGGACTTGTTTGGGATTGAACCCGTGAAGCTTTGATTACCAGTCAACAGTTGATACTGTTGCACCACCAAAGCTGTTGTAGCAACTGCATGTCAATGTTGCACCCTAACGTGGGTTGTTTTTCTGCAGTTATATTTTTGAATAGAAGCGCATTTGTTCTGCTATATTTGTACCTTATGTGAAAGTGTTTATTTGATATTTGGACTTCAGGCTTAACACATTATACACTTCATGTCTACATTTTGTCAATTATTACTAAAACATGAAAAACGTTTCTGTTTTAACGATGTGTTTACATAGATCATTATAGACACGGAACACACATGAAATGCAAGTGTTCCAAATAACGATATAGTATTTATAAAAGGTGTCATTTTGCTTGACTTCTCACTCTATACAACTCTAAGCAACTGACACACAGGTAAACAGACTTGAGCTGAGATCTGTGCAGGGTGGGGGATGTAATAGCAGGCTGCTTGCTGTTTGCTGCTTATCAACACATTTAAAGGACAAAAGATGCTGACAGAGAAGTGTGAAGTGTTTTAAAGTTTTTTCGTAGGCTCTGGTAATTCTAGTGTTAAAGCCATACTGTTTCCTCTTCTTTGATGGTTTTGGTATAGGTTTTGGGAACGTAAAGAATGTTTTAAAACTGTAAAAGACTGGTCCTCTTCTTGGACCTGAGTAGGTCTTGTAGTCTGAATTTCAAGTATGGGATCAGGTTACATGGGTTGAAGCCTGCTTTCAGGTTCCATACCAGTGGTCATATTTATAAAACTTGCATACACACAAAAGGAGGATTAAAATTTACTTATTAGAATATCTGTTCACATGACAAACATATTAAACCTTAAAAGTGATGAATATGATGTATAGACTCTATTTTAGTTCCCTTTTGGAGGGACAATGCTGTATATTTACACAGAAGAACTTTTTTGTCTTTTGTCAGTTTATATTGGTTATATGTTATCAGATTCTAAGGATTAGAAACTAAAGTGCAGTAAAAATACGGTTGTGGTTCACTCACTAAGAACAGAAAGCTCGAAATCTCATGTCCTACTGCCTATTCATAGACTACTGGTTTGACATTATATGGTTTGTTTAGTACTACCTAAAAATTATGCAGGTGGTCATATATGAAGGGAATGAGCATTTAGAGACTGGTCAGATTTATTTGTCCTTGATGATGACTGGATTATAATCTGATTTAGACGTTCAAGAGCAATTCTCTTCGAACTGTGCTGAGTTGGCCTTAGCAATAAAAAGACAGACATATCCAGGCTTTAACAATGGTTGGCTTTCTGGCAACAGGCACCAGAGACAACTGTCCGACAAGTCAGGCATATCTCAGACAAGCTTCAGATCCATCATGCCCACTGTGCTAGAAACCATAAGTGCTACATTCAATTTGCTTATGCTTTAATTGTACGTGCTAATATAAATTGAAGCAGTGTCCAGTTTTCCTCAAGTAATCTTAGCAACTGCCAACATTCATATTGCAATAAGGACACCTAGTGAGATTGACACTGCTTTTGTGAATCATTAACACATAAATCATCTGTGATGCCACGATGAGGCTGACAAATGTCATGGCTTGGTGGCTTGAGTCAATCCATGATTCATTTATTTTGAGGCAAAGAAGTGTTGATCACATGGTTTTCTGATGGTGCTGTACATGATAGCCACCTTGTTGGTAACATAATTGGCTAAAACCTATTCATTGTAGTAGCAATCATGTCATTACATGTGCCAGGTCATAGTGGCTACTTGTTCAGACGCAGGTGCCTTATGCCTTTCCCCAACCCCAGAATGCTGAGGACAGGCCCTTCAATGCAGTATGGACCACAGAATTAAATGGTGGTGGCTGGATGCATGAGGTGTTAGGCTGCTTTGCCAGCCAATTAAAGTCTGCAGAATCATGACTGCATATGTAAGTGGTTCATTAGTAAAGCCCATATATAGTTCTTTTAGGATAGCATCTGGGTGGGTTTTGAGGCGTTTTTACATATGCACATTTCCAAGATGATTGTGATTTAAAATGGTAAATTGCAAATGCCTGATTAAATAAATCTCTTTTTTTATTGGCTTTCCTGATTTTATGTGTTTGCATATTTTCACACTCAAATCCATATAAAATTTTATAAGTTAGACACCAGGGGCCTCATGCATAATGCCGTGCATAGAATTCACACTATAACATGACGTAAGCACAAAAGCCGAAATGTGCTTACGCACAGAAAAATCCAGATGCAGGAATCTATGTGTACACAAACTTCCACGTTCTTCCGCTACATAAATCCAGGTCAACGTGAAAAGTAATGCTCGTGCACGCACCTTATGTCCCGCCCCAACTCTTCCCAGAATTACACCTCTTTGAATATGCAAATCAATATAAATCGCCCTTAAGCTCAGCCTTCTGTGAAAAGACAATGGGAAAAGCACAGGGGAAAATATAAGAATTTCAGCAAATACCAAGTGGAGGCAAAGGAAGAACATACTATTTGTTTAATTAAACCATGGTATAATCAACAAAAGGAAGTTGATCGAGTGACATAGCGTGTTGGAGAAACTTGAAAGCTCAGATATCAAAGTGGCTGTGAAAAGGTGAGTTGTAGCCCACCGTCTGAGTGTCATATGAAAGCTTATTAGGGTACAGAGAGAAAAAAAGGCACACAGTGGGGAAAAAAGCACGAAATGTCAACTTCAATCTCGAAATTTCCACTTTAATCATGTAGTTTTTGTCATTAAAGTAGAACATCATAAATGTCATCTTAAAATCGTTTAATTAACCAGTTTCTCAAATCATATCGTAATTAAAGTAGCACGTTAAATGCTTTGTTTTGGATGTGATCTTCTATATGCTGTATGTGTGTGAATCACTACTTGCTTCTTAAACCGGCTCTCTTCCTCCGACTGGACACAGAATCCATTACATTCGTGATATTACAGCTCTCTGAATAACTAAAATACTGAGATGTATACGTGATATCATTTTCATGATGATAGGAGTTAAAACACGTTATTAAACATGGGTTTCATGGTGCAGTGACTGTGCACGACCTTTGATGAAATTATTTATTGCAGCAGTACTCATGGGCGGCTCTAGGCTTGTGGCGGCCCTGGGCAGAGAAAGAATCGGTGGCTCCTTCGCCCGCCAATGTCAATATGGTATCTTATGCATGATGGATGGCCACGTCCGTTGCGGACACTGCATAGCCGCCTTGTGCTCATGACACAAGCGTTTAACTTTTGTCAAAATTTAATGCTGCGTTTTAGCTGTGTCGTTATTTTCTCTTTCTGTTTTATATTCAACTAGCAAAATACCCGTGCTTCGCAGCGGCGAAATACTGCCTTAAAATTTTTATTAAGAAGAAAATTAAACCTTTTTAAACTGAGGGAAAATATACCAATAATTATTTGTTAAGGATCTCTTTGTATACCACGTTGTCAGTTCGGCCCTCCAGGTGTAATATGACCAAGCTGTGCGCTGAGGTTACTCTTGAGCATGCAACGTACAGTTGGCGATGTGAACAGTAATCTTGTCTGAAATCTCACAGGTTGGATTGCTGCTGTCATAATCGTTTTGAGTTTCATGGTTTGTTTCAATTATGACAGTATTTGCAGGACTTGTGTTGAAGTGACATTCGGCATCTGTCAAGCGTTGTAAGCATACAACTGGTTTCATCAATAACTTCACATCCAGCTTTTGAGAGTTTAAACATTCATAAACAAAGTATCCACTACTGAAATCATCACCTGTGAATCTAAGATGTTTAAGAGGCATTGGCGGCTGTCGAAATGTGTAAAATATTTGGCCATTTCGGTACACTTGATAGCGACAACCGAACAATTCAGCGGCAGCCACCAACTCACATGCAGAACCATAGGTGAAGGGCTTAAGCATTTCACTCTTATAGTACTCCTGTGTAGTATAATTATCCCCTGTACCATCATCAGTCCACACCTTGAACCTGTCTCAGTCATTCAATACATAAGACACAATGTTCCTCCGGATATCAAGAGTTAGCCTGCAATATGTATCAAAGAGAATGGAAAAGGCAGGTGCCATCTCCGGGCATGGAAACCACTCGGTAAGTGACAGTTCCTTGATTGATGGTGATCACCTCGATAGACATGTTAATGGGGGTACGGTTGGAATGATAAAGGAAATGGGTATCTGAACAATGTAAAGTAAGTCTAAAATACCTACACAATAACTATAATTGTAATAAACGAACAATAAAACAGCGGAGAAGCCGTGGATTAAATAAAAAGGCTGTAGTTATCAGCAGGGAGACGTGCTGTTGCGAAGCAAGGAAGGGAATGTAGAGACCAGAGCGGCAGACAGCCTTATATAGGCAGGCATCAAACAACGTGGGAGGCGTTGGGATGGGGGACCCAACGCCACCTCACACGGTGACCGAGCTGCAGGCTATGGACATATATATGTATGTAAGTAGGATTCAGTTAGCGTTGGGAACCCGCGTACCAAATTTCTTGAAGATGGGCCTATAAGTAACAAAGACTGTTGAAAAGTTCAATATGGCGGCCGACAGTGGCATCTTAGCACCGAAATAAGTACATACATTGGTTTCGGTTAGCGCAGGGAAGCCGGCTACCAAATTTCGTGGAGATGGGGCCATAAATAAGAAAGTTCAACATGGAGGACATTGTCGACCGTTATGACCGTTACGCATAGAATTACGAAATGAAACCTGCTTAACTTTTGTAAGTAAGCTGTAAGGAATGAGCCTGTCAAATTTCAGCCTTCTACCTACACGGGAAGTTGGAGAACTAGTGACGTTGGAAAGTTCAATATGGCGGCCGACAGTGGCGTCATACCACTGAAATAAGTACATACATCGGTTTCCACTAGCTTAGGGAAGCCGCCTACCAAATTTCGTGAAGATGGGGCCATAAATAAGAAAGATCAACATGGCGGATGTTGTCGACCGTTATGACCGTTATGTGTAGAATTTCTAAATGAAACCTGCTTAACTTTTGTAAGTAAGCTGTAAGGATTAAACCTGCCAAATTTCAGCCTTCTACCTACATGGGAAGTTGGAGAATTAGTGATGAGTGAGTGAGTGAGTGAGTGAGTCAGTGAGGGCTTTGCCTTTTATTAGTATAGATATATATTGGCGTGCCCGTCCCTGCAGTCCTTGCTTTTCTTTCTCCCAGTAACCGATCGCCACACAATCAGCTCTGTAATACACGTTAAGCCATCTGTAAGCTTAGAGCACCGATTCTTCAAAACGTTTAAGGAACATTGAACTATCTTCATAGTACATGTTTAATTATTCTGTCCTTCACGCCAGTCCCAGTGAAGAATATAGATTATTTAAATGAAGTTAAAGTTTAACCTGTACAATATAATAAACATATTTTGCTGCATATCATCTTAAAAATAATATCGTCACCATATGTAAATACGCGCTTTATAAAGTGGCTCAGGTTGTGCAATATTATAACTGTAGTGCAAGTTTACAGTGGGGTGATTGTACTTATAAGTACAAACAGTTATACAAGGAGCAATTGATTGAGTGCATTTATAGTTCTTGGGATGAAACTGTTTCTGAACCACGAGGTCTGTACAGGAAAGTCTTTGAAATGTTTTGCTGTGGCTGAGGTAGCGTGTGCTTGATGCTGTATACTGATAATTCTCTTTCCGATCAGCTGCTGCTGTGATTCACACTCAGATACAGTGATATAAATACTCCAAGTGATGCAGTGAGAGTAATATGGAAAAAGATGATCCACTGTGGCAACTCCTAATGGGAGAAGCTGAAAGAAGAAGAAGAAGAAGGTGCAGTGAGAGTAACAACGCTAAAGCAGTTATGGTATTTGGAATACTATGACTATTCCCTAGACCATTATATTGTTACAAGTCAATTACAATCAGATGCATTACACTAATAAACAATATGCGGTTAGTTTCAGTGTATTTATAAAGCCGCATCAGGAAAATAAAAGAGTAACCACACAGGAACAGTAGCATTGCTTTGATGCTGGGTGCCGCCAGTCTGCAAAACCGAGCGGAGAACTTGCGTATGACAAGGTATGAGGTACCGTGGAAAAGTGCATTGGTTTACGCCAAGTGTAGGTTTTATACACTGTGATTTGAACGTGGAAAAGTTCTTACGCAACATTTCTGTGCATATGCACCGTTTATACATGAGGCCCCAGGTGTGTACTGGTTTGGTTTAGGGAGTTTTTTAGGCTCACACCCCTGTTTTGCTTTTTCATGTGCAGGAATCATAACAGTGTCTATTTGTTTCCACCCAAGTTATAACTCTCTGTCATTTTTACTAATACAATGATCATTACACTTCTATGGTATTATGCCTGGAAAGAAATACCCAGCACCAGCAGACCCCTGCCTTCTCACTCTGGCGTATGCAGTAATATTGCGTCACAAGTGTTGTATTCGCTGTCTCCTGGAAGTAAAGCCTGTTGTCCTCTGTGCAATAAGGCATCCCTTAACAATGCATTCATTTTCAGTGTTGTAACTTGATTGGAGCGTATGATTGTCCTGTTGTGTTTGTTAGAATTCGCTTTTGAAATTAACATAATTTAAACTAAATTTATATATTCCTCATAAATGAATGGAATAAGTGATAATGTGACTAATCATATTAAATTTAAAAACAAATTAATTGGTAATATGAATGGTCATTAACAGTGAAATAAAACAACTTTTCTACAATAAACCTTAGCATTTTATTATGGGTTGTATAATCTCTAATTACTGAATAATGGCAATACTGTATTTTGGCTGAAATGTTAAAAAAAAAGCTGCAGTCTTCTAGTCAAATTGAAACAGCTGTCGTCATGTTTCTGTAAACATAAAGTAACTTGCTCCACTAATGTGTGTGGAAATTTTGGCTTGACTTCTTGTTCTATGTTGTCTTGGAGCAAGCCAAAAATCTGGGATGCATATCAACTCATCTGCAGGCATAGTGGCCACAAAATCATTATATTGTAGGTGATGAGAGTCATAGCCCATCTGTTAATTGAGTGGTGTCACCTGTGCTTAATGGCTAGGCTCCTATTTTATGGTTTATTGAAATTTCCCTGCATAATATTTCCTTATGTATGAATTAGTTCACATGCCTATGGGCCATGTCATTAAAATAACACATCTCTGTAGTCTCAGGATTTACGATTTATAAAAGCAATAAATTATCCTTTATGGAGATGTGTTTTTCTTAGCTCAGTTGTGGAATTTAGAGCTGCTGGATTAACTGGTCTCCACTGCATTTACTAGTATGTTTGATTAGGTGAGCACAGTTTTATATTCCCCTCTTGGAGACCTAAATAGCAACTATTTCCTAACAAAACAGTCTGAGAGACAAAGACTTCTTTCATAGGTTGCAAGCTTTACTCAGAGATCTTTTGTGTAGTTCAACAATACAGCTACTAACTGCTTTTCGGGAGGTATACATGAAGAGAGAAATATAAGAAATACTTGGGTACATAATAATTCTAAGCTAGAAAGCTTTGTCAAGGTAGTGTAAAAGAGTGCGCAAACACTTATTCTTCATTGTATGATATATAACTTTGGCGGCAATTTAGAATTTTACATATTTACTTTGTAAATCTTGTTCCAGTAGTGCCCTTTATCTGTCAGAGAAAATGTCATTCATGTATCTGGAAAAGGTTTAAGTTAAACAAGCTTGAAGGGTAACAAATTTTAAAACATTGCTAATATCCTTCCAGTGGAGAGTTCTTGACAATAAAGGCAATTTTTTCTATTTGTTTAAAACACCATAAATATATTTTATATTTTAAATATGTCAGAATAGTCATGATTTATATTTCTTTGAGTCATCAATTTAAAAGTGTCACATTCAACATATTATTGTAATAATTTAAAGGTATTCTATTTTTTTTCAAGAAATGCAATTTTATATTTCTCTTCATGTTACTATCAAGGGTACCATGCTATTAATTAAAGTATTATGTTGTATGATACATAATAAATCAGGACTGCTATAGTGCAAGCAATATTTTCCAGCAAACATTTATGATGTAAAGCAATTGCATATTCACAAATAAATGAGTGGTTGTAGGTGTTTCTTTTGTAATTTGGATGTCAAACAAACAATATTTATTTTATACTCAGCCTGGTGAACAAAATTGCATTTTATATATCTAGTTCCTTCATAAATTCTACATAAATAAATACATTCTTCCACTTTTAAAATCTCTCAATGCAGTGTAATCTTCCAGGGAGCCTTACATTGTTAAAAAGATATACTTACTTAAACAATTTCAATACATTCTTGACAGGACATGAACCTGCTATAGGCAACATCTATATGGTGGCAATAGGGGCAAATGCTCACCCATAAAAACCTGGAGGGATGCTAGACGAAACTTTCAGTGACAAAATGAGTTTAAAAATGGGTATGTTCGAGTCAACACATCGTAACAGATAATAATAAAGTTAGACCTATAGCTGACCCTTCATCATGATTTATCTCTTACAGTGACTGTGACTGCAAAGTCTTTGTCTTACTAATGCTGCTTCACAAACCTTTAAACAAATAATTTAGTTAATGGGGATGAAATAAACTACCTAACCTAACATAGTCACAGAATTTGATGCAAGCAAAATATAACAATCATCCTTAAACACTGATCACAAATTTCAATGTAAGCCTCTATGGGAGTCACTAATATTTTGATTTGGAATTTAAAATGTTTAGTAATACAATCAAATCCTTGGGTTACAGTCATGTTGTTATTTTGATCATTTAATTTTAGTTTGCCCTGCCTGTATCTTCAGTGCTTATATTATTATTAGGCTGACCCGCCTTTTAAGGCGACCGACTTTTAAGTTGACCACTTCTTAAGGCAATTTAATATGTAGACCAATTTGATATTTTATACAAACTCATTAATTTGGTTATATTGCATTTGAGCGGTATTACTTTAATACTCGTAGTTTCTGTTATTTTTGTGATGAAATTTAAACTTTTTTTCTATATTGAGGTCGCCCTTTTGAACCCCCCTGATATTTACTACGCGTGAGGCATTTATACTCCATCAACATTAATTATTTTCAGTGACATAATTTTGTCTATTTTTTCAGCGCATCGCACACAAAAGCAAGGAAACGATGGGAGCACCAGAACTCTGCTCACATCATGTCGCTTCGTACCGCAAGTAGTAAGTCTGTGATAAGCGGAATACCGCTACGCTTTCCATTCACGGGATGGAAGGACAATCCTGACCGCTTTTATATAGTAAGATAAGAAAGAAGAAGATATCGCACAGTCTGGAGTAGAAAATTATCTTTTACCTGGAAAAACTAAACTACAAATCCCATCGTGCATTACAAAATGGACGGGGCGTATGTGAAACTCCGCGCCTGCATAGCACTCACAGGACGGAAGGACAATCCTGACCGCTTTTATAGAGAAGGATTATTATTGTTATTATTATTATTATTACGGTTACTGCTGTGGTTGCTTTTGTTGTTTATTGGAAAATAAAATGACAACTTTCAAAAAGCGTATCTCTGTCAAATTTGTTGTTCTTCCAAATAACAATATTCTCTGTGAACTGAAAAAAAATCCAAAGTAGTCTACAACACCTTTACCTTTCAAAGAGTATTTAAAATGCCTGTTGTGTACCAAAAACCAGGATTCCAACAAGTATTTACTGATTTGTTTACATAAAACCATCATTACAACCCTCTCCTGCTGAATCTTTTGATACCAATGCCAAGTCTCTGAACTCAGGCAGTAAGAGTGCCAATGGTAGGTTTTTGAATATGGCTAAATTGAACACTAATTGTTTTATGCTATAGCCTATGTTTCTTTTGCCCTCCCCAAATTCACATGACACCCTGCAACCTTTTTTAGAACATTAGGACAACATAGACAAAAAAAGGCCATTCATCTCAACAACAAACTGCAAGTCCTATCCACTTAATTCTACCAAAATAACGTCAAGTCTAGTTTTGAAGGTCCCTATAATCCTACTGTCTAACACACTACTGTGTGTATAAAGAAAACCTTCCTAATGTTTCTGTGAAATTTACCCATAACAAGTTTCCAACTGTGTCCTCCTGTTCCGGATGAGAAGAATTAAGGTATGACAGAGTCTGGATGAACAAGGCAACAAGAATAAAGACATCATAAATGCACTTTAATTTAAACTGCAATAGACATTGTGATGATACACAATAATATGGATAAATTAGAAAAAAAATATTAATTTCTTGTTGTACTGTTTTGTAAAAGAGTATATTTTTTACTTGAATTTATGTAATTATTTTGTGTTTTGCGTGTTTCTATTCCATTTTTTACTGAAGGAAGCAGAGTAAGCCCCATATCATTAGTCAGTAGATACTATATGGATAATTCTTAGAAACTAGTAATATCACAGACTGCTTTTCTTTTTTTTTTTTGGCTGAGAAAGAAAAAGCAAAGAGAACATAAAAATTCTTGTAGCCAAATTCAAAACGTGATGAAAGTTTAAGCAAACTTTAGGCTGAAGCCAAAGCCAAAAATTATACTCTGTTCACAAGCTGCTCATGGTATATCTTCATCTAAAGAAAAAAAAAGTGTTATTCACTGGACAGAAATCATTGTGTCTTGTTTTTTTCTTTTTCTTTTACAAAAGCACAAAAAGGCATGTTTATTATAATAATAAAACAAATGAAAAATAATAGAAAAACAATTTGTTGCTCCTTCAGGCCTTCCTTGTTTAAACAGGTGATTGCCTTGTGCAAAAGTACCACAAAATACTCAATTTTCTTACTTTCTATAGCTTCTTAACAACATTTATTTATATGGCATCTTACAATATAAAGTATAATGCAAGGGGCGTTTACAAATGGTAGTACATAGAAACAAAGAAAAACAAGAATCAAATAAACTAATTATACTAAGGCTCTGATGGTAAAAAAAAAAAACTGCAGTGAAGAAAAAAATAACTGAAGTGTTCTGCAAACAAAAGCCTACCCTGGCCATGCTGGGAATTCTATTGTATATCCAAAATAAAGAAAAAAAGAAGAAAATTGAGAATCATTCCATGCAGATATCATTAAGGATAGAACCTCAGCGTTCTTCTTCCTTCCACAAGCCTCAGGACATTTCGTCTAGAAGGTGGTGGCACAGGGACCCTGTGGATATCGCTAAACAATGTGATCAGTCGTAAATTTAACAAAAAGCCACTCTTACCACTTCTTTTATGTTTTACACTTGGAATAGCAAGCAATGCAGAATTTGAAGATCCAAAGTTACGACTGGAAATGTAAGGGGACAAACATTCCAAGATATATGAAGATGAAAATTATTTAAAGCCTTTAAATCAGTTAGCTCTATTTTAAAGTTTATTGCAAGTGACACTGTGAGCCAGTGTAAAAATGCTAACACGGGTGCAATTTGATTAGATTTCTCATTTTTAGGTAGGAATCTCAAAGCTCTACTCTGAATCAACAGTAATCGATTAATCGAGCAATTAGTACATTGCAGTAGTCTAAATGGCTAAAGAGAAAGGCATGTATCTATCTACGTACCTTTTTTACATCCTAGTCATAAAAGACCAAACACATGCTACATTTCATAAATGAAAATACACATTTCTGGTGACATAATATAAGATTTCAAATTATGTCCTGAATCTAAAATATTTTTTATCTCAGATATTCTAATTTAGTGTTCCAAATTTTTTTAAAATATCTTTATGTTTTTAATTGCAGCCATTAACAAGTAGTTCAGTTTTCTCCTTATTTAATTTAAGAAGATTACAATTTAGCCGCTGCAAATTACTGTTTAGGCACTCTGTCAGATGGTCTACTGCCTTTGGGTCATCTGGGGCTATGGATGAATAAACCTGCATGTCATTTGTATAACTGTAGTAATTTATATTGTGTTTTGAGATGATGTAGCCTAAAGGGATGATCTGGCCCAAAACTGATCCTTGCAGGGCACCATATTTAGTGTTGCATGTTTCTCAAATGTAGTCATTAGGACTTACAAAGAAACTTCTTCTTGTTAGATAAGACTTAAGATTTAAAGCTACATTTGATAGCCCCACCCATTTTCTAAGTCTATTAATGACAGTCTTGTAATCTCATGTATAAAAAGTTGCAGTCAGATAGAGGAGAGTGAGAATTGATATCTTATTTGTATTGATATTTGTCCGAAAATCAATAACTTTTCTTACTATGACAGTTTCTGTGCGTCACAGTTAGATTTAAAGCCTACTGGAATTTATCTATTATAGACCCCTCATTGGACCACTGACCTCCTGTCACCTCCCTACAGTGCTGGCTGGCACACCTGACACTGTCTCAATTCTTAATCTTTTTTTTTCACCCCCTCTCTCTCATGCTCAGACTATGCTCCCTCCATTGGCACGGCATCCTAATTACAACCCACAGAAAGTAAATGATGCAACTGGAAGTAACCATGCTCTGATGTGCCACCGAGATTAGCCCCTTTCCCCCATTAAACATCCAGTGGTTGCACAAGTATCTACACCCACAAAGCCCAAACCACACAGTTTAATTATTTAGTTAAAATTGTACATCACCACAGCCTCTACTATAGTACATTCTGCTTCATTGACAAGGTCTATTATTCTGCCAGACTATTATAGGAAAAGTGATATAGAACTCGATTTAGAAATGAAAGCCTATGAGTTGGTTTAAGAGAAGAAGATAAGCAATTGCATGGAGTATGCTGGGCATAAACTGAAATCTAGGATGAATGAGATTAAGCATAAAACAGAGTGAGGAAAAACAATTGCAAAAAAAAACGGCCAACAATGCAATACAGAACAAATTAAGAAACTCAGAAAGAAGAATGTAATTTAATACAGTACATTTATGTTAGAATTCATTAAAATTGTAGGAGACACCATTACGAAAAAAACTTCACAAAAGCTGAATACTGGTCAGATTCCATTATAGCAAATACTCGGGTAATGAAATTTTCAGAGTAACAAATACTTTTTGTTGGCCCAACCAAATATTCAAGCAAACATCGTATTAAACAAATCTCATTTTGATGGAATTTAAATTTCAGTATAACAAACATTTTTTCAACCAAAAATGTCCACCGCCATTGGCAAATGTCCTGCTTTAGCACCCATCTTCAGATCAGAAGAACACCAGTGGCTTGGGAATTACTGCTGTTGGAGAAGCAGTCTGGAGAAAAGAGATCAGGAGAGTGAGAGGAAGAACAGATCAAAGCCCGGTGTTAAAAGTTCTAAACATAGTGTGAGAAGCATGTTACACACTAAGCCTGATCCTGCAGAGGACAACCGATTATTCTGCCTTTGGTTTACTGTTTATCAGGCGGAGCAGAGCAGCTATGGAGCTGTCCTTGCACTGCTGCCATTAGAGATGGTGAATTGCCCATGACCCTGTTCACAATACTATTTTTATATCCATCATATTCGTTATATAACGAAATTTCTGTTATAACAAAATACTTGTATGGTCCCATGAGTTTTGTTACAATGGGATTTCACGTGTATATCCAAGAGCTTTCATAGTGAAGTCTGTTAAAATTTTGATATAATGAAAATATCCTACACAATGCTGGGGAGAAAAGAGAGATCTCATGTGACATCCATGTTTTCCTGACATTTGTGTAGAAACCATGAAAAATGGCAACAAGCAATAAGATTGTTTATTAATATTTTGCTATGGCCTTTTGTGTCCAACCGGGTTTAAGTACTCTTCAAGTCAAAGTGATTTCCTGACTGCCATGGTATATATTAATCTGCCATTCCACATTGTGTTCTAAAGAGAAGCATTTTTTAAAATTAATTAAAAAATATATGATGTCTGTTCTTGCAGTTTAAATGGGGTTCAGGGGTAACCAGTCCAATATGAAAAATCTAGACTTAAAACTTAACGATTACATCCACTTTGAACCAAAAAAATGGTGTTGACTGAAGAAAACATGCCTTGTACGTTTCTGATGAATGTTTTTGACAACAAATGAAAACTGTAAATAAATTTTTCAGTAAGGATATGTTTCCTGTTCGCTGTCGGGTTGAATTTTCACATATTCCACAGGTGTGCCACCAGTTGCCTATAGTCTTGTCATAGCTTCATGGCTGCATATTTTCCACCTTTTGTCTCACCATTTCTGTTTGATCATAGTTAAATTCTACCATGGCTTGTAACAAATGATGCTATGCACAAAAATGTGCCAAGTTTCTGATGTAGCGGTAAAGCTCTCCGTATGCCATGAAATCATGTTTCACTGAGAATGCATCTGTGGTTATATCATCAGACGCATACTCAAATCATATTATTTTCCTGTGTCATGTGTACTCAAATCATACTGTACTTGTTATACTGTGTAGTGATGAATCAAATACAGACACAGTGGTTTCATGGCAGTTGTGTACTCAAAGCAAAGAAGAACAACTATTACATCAAGCAATGAAAATCAACTATTGTCACCTTTACTTACATTGTCGAGTCTTGCCTTGTCTATATGTATGCTGCCCTCCAGCATTGTGCTCTTCACAATTTCATTTTTCCTTATTCCTGTTAGGAATTTTCAATTAATATTTTTTATTTATTTTTGTAATTGTATTTTTTTTTTCTTACTGTTTGTAAAGGACTTTGAGCATTACTCTTTGTATGAAAACATTCTATACAAATAAATGTTGTTTTGATTGTTGTTTTTGAAGTGAAAAATCTTCTATACCCAAAATGTGCCATGTCTTTGTACATGACTATTCCCAGCCTGGGAATCAACCATTACTGTAGACAAGCCAGTTGTCTTCTTTAGGTAGTGCTTTGAAAAGTAAAGTTTTTTCATGTTCCATTATTGTTGACATCCTTAAACATGCCCCATGCATCAGGATGCCTTCACATCCTATCGATTCAGTGGTGCTATTTTGCATTTGTGCTTTTTGTTGTTTTAAAGCTTGCTGCCTTGTGATAAAACAATAATGCTCCTGGTCAGCAGGCGATTCTTTGTTGAGCAGCATTATACTTGTGTTGTGTGTGCCTTGGAGTAAAGCAGTATTACTCTGTACTGTTTTCTGGCAGCTAGTTTTTTTATTTTGTTTACGCACAACAATTTTGTGCCTCTTACATTTCAATCTTCATCCTGTCCTTGTTTGTGTTTCTCTTAAGTGCAAGGGACGATATCTAACCACCTGCTTCCTTCTCTTTGTCTTTTCTGAAAGTTCTGCTGGACTTTGTCCAACTGGAAGTTGCCACATCCTGTTTGTCTGTTCTGCTGGCCAATGGTCACCCTTGGTGGCTGCAGTCCATGTTTCTGTTGCTCAGTTTGTAGTTGGTCACCTGCACAATCAGCAATTGCAATATTCCTCTTGTATGCACAGGTGTGCCACACACATGCACTCACACATTTTCGTAAGCCTGTTATTTTTCAAGGTCACTGGCAATTTCCATTATATTTTCCTTAATGGTGTTTTAAATAATCTGGTTTTCTAACTGGTGGGAGATGCCCTGCATTCTAAAGTACATAATTGTTTGCAACTTTTTCCTCACCTGACCACAAGTCCTGGTTATGTCTTTCCTGAAGTAACTAGTTAACAATATTGTAGCAAGCAACTGAATAACTAAATTGTACATTATGCAGCACAAATATTGTAATTTATTTTTTTCATGGATGTTTTTCGCATCATTTGACGACAGAGTCCTGATCTGTCAGTAATACTAAGATTTCCTTTCTCTACATGAGATTAAAACATGAGATTACATTTTTTCTAGATCACCACTACAAACTTCATCTAGTAAGTAATATAATAAACAATATATAATTTTGGAGTATTCCTTTAACTACAGTAGTACTTCTAGAAACAGTAATAATGTAATATAAATAAAGACATTCTATTAAGGAAAGCGGAGCTTATATGAGAAACCTTTTATCTTCTATAAATGTATTTGTATCTTATTGTCATCATATCTTTCAAGTTTTGTTTTGCATATGCAAACTATGTGCTGGAGCAGTCATAAGTGTTACTGAGTCATAGATCCAGTGTCCTGGGTTTCTTTAAGGTTTATCTGATTTTATTATTGTAAATTACTTTGACCTACTTTTATGCATGAAGATGTTCTTCACAGTTCTAATGAACTTTTGAAATTTTGACTCTTTGCTATTTAATACAACTTTAATTTTTCTAAAGTGATCATGGTCTTCTGGGTTCTGTTTAAGTGTTTTCAGACCAAAGGAATCAATATCTGTACTTTATTTTTTTACCTGAAGGCTTTATTAAAAAGTTAATTATGTTTACATTATCTTTTGATGGCATTTTTATGGGCAGCAGGTGCTGCTACTTTGTGAAATTCATGTCATTTATTACTAGTGTTTTCTGCAATTCACCAGGATGGCACAACAAGCAACTAACACAACTATTTAAGGATCTCCCTTTTTCGTTTTAAATTATGTCAGATTGGATAAAGTCCTGTGAACTCTTTGTCAATACTTATTTATGTACAAAAATACCTTCTAACTTTTGACTACAGTTTTGGGTTTGCCCTTTTTGTTTTGACGAAAAACAGGATTGCTTTCTGGTAAACAAACTTTGTGAGTCTCTGACTACATTTTCTTTTCGGGTCATTTATAAAAATCTTCCTCTCTAGTTCAGGCAGTGCACTATTGTTGTTGTAAACTTTTCATTTGCACCAAAGAATAATTTCCTTAAATTGGATAGTATAAAAGTATTAAAAATGACAGTACATAAGGCTTCACTTATAACTATAGCAAAATAAGAGATTTCATGTAAGGCAAGAATTTGACACTGTCTCTATGAGAAACCAAATATGGCAAAGATATTGAGCTCTACTATCTCTTTTGTCAGTTGCATTTTTACCTAATTGGTTCTGTAAATAAGATAAATAAATATCCAATTATTTTTGATGGTGGTGTGGCAAGGCCTCTAAACTACAAACCCTAAGTGTTGTGATTAAGCTTCACAAGTACCTGGGATGTGTATATGAATATAAGTAAGGCCCTTTTGTGGAAGCCTTGAAACTTTCATTTTTTTATTCTACTAACCATGCAGCTCTTCATCTTGCTTCTGTTCTATCTTTAGTAAACATTCATATTTTTGGAGTTATTTTTGATTCTTGTTTTCATTTTCAACTTTAAACTTAATGTTCTTTAATCCCTTACTTTCTGTTATTTTGGACTTTTTGGGTTTTTAAATCTTTATTTAATTTTTAATACATTAAATTAATTAAATATTGATAGTCTGGTGTTTTGGGCTTGAGTTTTGGTGCTTACCAGGAGGTTTTTTATAAAGTTATCTCTATGTCTGTCACTGTAAGTTGCCTGAGAGAAAGAGCAGATCTTAAGCATCAGTTACACATTCCAAGATCTCCTTTGGTGGGGAGGGGGGAACTGGGAGAGGTCACTTCCCTCATTATAGCTGAATGCTTACTTGCTTATCAATCAATATGATGGGTCTTTTACCCAATAAAACATTTGAAAAGGTGACCTTCTCAGTTTTCAAATAACACCCTGCTGCGACTTTGACATATGAGATTTAGGATTCAGTGTTCCTTGATTATTATTGTTTGTCCTGTAGTATTATTGATGCTGCTTTAGTACTTGTGACACCTCCATTTTAATAACATTTCTGACTGCATTTTTTTGTGTTTTGATTGTTCTACATATGGAAAATGCAATATGAATGAAGAATATGAAAAAAACACTTAAAAGTACTATCTATCTATCTATCTATCTATCTATCTATCTATCTATCTATCTATCTATCTATCTATCTATCTATCTATCTATCTATCTATCTATCTAATATGAAGCCTGCAGAAAATGTACAAAACAAATGCTGATCTTACTAGAAGAGCATATCATATTTTAGAATACAGGTATCTATACATTTGACATAAAATGTCATGTTTAAACTCAACTTTGTAAAAATGGTTGGTCCAATGTGGCACATGTTATGTCCTATTTTGTATGCTGTTACATGTGCAAGCATATTGTGTACCTTATGGGTGCTTATTTGAAGGTTACACAGGGTGAAAAACTTTAAGGTAACTCTTACCTGTTTGCCCTTTTCCAGTCTCACATGGAGTACAATGATTAAGAAGTGGACCAGTGATGTGTCTTAAACCTGCCTCCATCAGCATTTCTTCTGGTCCCAGGACCATTTAAAACCAATGAAGAGAGGAATATGAGTGGTGGTTTAAAGGCAAAGCAAGATGCCAGTGTTTTGCCGCAGTGCAATAAATGCAGCAATCCCCCAAATGGAGCCCCAACCCTTCTCACATCTCTGTTGTATGTTTTATCACGCAGAGAAAAAAAAAGATTTTTTGTGTGTATGGAGCATGCATATTTGTTTAATTTAAGGAAGAGATAATTACATTTTGGATATCAATGTCACAGATTATTGTTGGATCTAATGTATGATAGCAAAAATGTGTTAGATATTTTACAATTTGGAAAAGTCCCAAAGATTTAATCAAGAATAGAAAATGTTTGCAAAGGCAGTTCGTTTTTTTTATAAATATTAAAATTACCCATCAAGACTATATAATCACAGTTTAAATAATTTAACAATACAAAATTCTAAATTCATCTATAAATATAGAGTGTGGGCCAGGAGAACTATAAATTAATAATACAGGTGTTCTTATTCTGAAATAAATAATACATTGTATGGGCAATATCATCATCTACATCTGTTAGGTGTTCTCAGGAATGTCATCAATGACATTTCTCAGGAATGTTACTTTGGTTGCTGTTGTTCTCTTGGAAGAATATCAGTGAACATACTGTGCATCATATGTACACATTAAGTGGATTTAATAAACTATCAGTACTAGGCACACCTGTTATTAACCTTAAGTGATTGCCTAAGAAGACAATATTTTCTAAAAAGTAGTGTGAGTTTGGGTGCACAGGGTAGTGGCTGACTGAGAGCTCAACTAACATAATTAAAAAGCACACTATGTGCAATAGCTTAGTGGCTGGTCCTGTGTGTAGCAGTGGAGGAGGTTTTTCTCTTGCTCAAATGGTTAAGCAGCTATTTCTGAGTTTGTTGCTAGTTCATGAACGTCAACTAAAACTTTCACAGAGTGAAAATCCAGACTCGAACAAGAAGGCAGGTACCAATAGGCTTATGTTTATTATAATTTAGAAAGTAACTAAGCAAGACATAAGATTCAGGTGACTTTAACATGCTTGGAATTATCACGGGTCAGACTCCTTACCTCATCACTACCTTATAGAGTTTAGAAAGTTCTCCCAGGGTTACCATTGGTTTGGCTTTTGTTGCCATTTAAGACCACTGAATAAACTTAAGAGATGGAGTCATGGTTTTCCTGAAGCTCCTAGCTTAACCTTTACTTCTTCTTTTTTGCTTTTTCTCTGCTAATGTTATTTTTATGTCACTTTTAATTGTAAATTGCGCACAACCTTTAAATTACAATTAGATCCAAAGGGGCGAGGCATCTAGTACTGATACCTAAGGAGAAATATTAGTATACTATAGTAAATATTGTATATTTATTAGTTCATTTATTTCTGGATTTCTAATTTTCATCTTTTTTGGTTCTAGTTGCGTCTTGAAATTAAAAACTGCAAAATGGCATCCCCAAGTGTGGAAAAAATTCCCAAATTGTCCTATATGATAAAAGAACATGTACACAGGGATCAACGGCATTGGAAATGACTATTTGATTAAAAATCAAAGCATATGAATTGGACAATAAATTACTTGTCTTTCTTCCTAATGATCCCCATAAGCTTTTGGCCTAGAGGCAAGAACCTGCTATAAGCAAAGTGAAACTTCTGGAAAGTGAAAAACCAATAACACTTTTACTTGTAAACATACATTAAAAATGTTTCATGCCAAGAAAAAAGTAAGGAAATGGCTCTTAGCTGGAAACAGTACTGTTGAAGAACCTGTAGTCCCCAGTGGTGATAATTTAACTAAAACTGAGCGGGAATTGAATTTTCTAGTCCTTCTGGAGGGACAATCCTGATTAAATATTAGCTAATTACTGTAATGGGTGAGGAAACCCAAATGTTTTCCATCAGTCATTCTATCTGTGTTTCATAATAGTTATCCTCATGAGGCTTATCATGTTTAGCTCTAGCCACTAGTTGAATGGGAGACAAGTCAAGTGAAGTTGGGGAGCATGCACTGGTACAGGTTATTGCCGCACCTACTACACGACGAAACAGCTCGGGATCCCGGTTGGCACCCCCCAGGCAGACACGCGGTCCAGTCCTACCCTCCGGAAATTACCCTCTATCTGTTATGTGTTATGTGGGTGACATCTTGGCCTGGTCCAGCCACTGGGTTCCCCAATAATGAGGATCTTATGAGCTGGATCACCCTTGGGGAAACGCGCCACATGGCCGTAGTGCCATAACTGATGCTCCCTCACATTGCAGGTAATGCGCCTCATTTGGGACTCCATGAGCAACCGCTCATTCGATACAAAGTCAAACCAATGGTACCCAAGAACTTTCCTGAGAGCCACAGTACCAAAAGAGTCCAGTCTTCATCTCAGGTCACTGGATAGCGTCCATGTCTCGCAACCATATAGCAAGACAGGAAGCACCAGGATTCTAAAGACTTGGACCTTCGTTCTTTTGCATGGATATTGGGTGCACCACACACTCCTTTCCAGCGACCTCATGACCCCCCATGCTCTCCCAATCCGTCTACTGACTTCATAGGAAGAGTCACTCCAGTTACTTTCACTTCAAAATCCACTTCAAAGACTGGACAAATTTCCTGAAGGGGTCGAGCTGTGAGGAAAAATAGGAGAACAGCTTGCCTAGCTCACCAAGAGATGCTTAGCAGTGCATCACACATCCAGCACTTTTGCTAAAGGAGCTGAAGCTCCTGTTAGTTTTAGCATAGAACTTCCCAGAAATGTATCATAAGAAACCATTTGCCAAGTTATGATTGTAAACAAAATTATAAAGTGGTATAGATTTCTGGACCTTCAAACTCTCATGAGAAATACAACCTATGCATGCTAATATTTGTATATCTTCAGATTATTCTTCATAGGCAAATGGACAGACCAAGAGAGTGAATTAGGATTTGGAGGAATTTCTTTTGGTGTGCCATAAGTTACTTTCAAAATCAATGGAGTGCTATGTGTCCTCTGGCTTATTTCTCACAATATGCTCATGCAACTTAATGATATGTACTCTATGTCCCCATGTAAATGTCAACAGTATAAGGTTCAGCATTACATACTTCCAGGTTGTCCAAGATTCTGTATCCTTAAAAACAAAGAAGTGTTTGCTGTGGTGATTAGGAGTAAGAGTTTACCAGATTCATTCAAGGCAAAAGACCTTAGGCTACATTCAAATTACAATCTTCATTGTTAAATTCTGATTTTTTGCTCAGAAAGGATTTGCCTATCTTGACAGTTCACATTCATAAGTACATGTGACCTGTATGTAAATGTAATGTGAAAACATCTGTCCTCTGAAATGGCACGCATGCACACATTGATATGTTTGTGGCCGAGTCATTCGTTTCACCAATAACAAAAAACCTATTTTTTGTGAGACAACGTGTGGTATTAAAACTGACAAAATGGTTGCACTAGTAGTTAAAGCATGCATCTCATTGTTCTCTGGAGGACAGCAAACAGTTCATCAGCACTACATGATTAGATCAAGTAGAAGAAAGAAAGCCAGAAGGCTAGAGTTTGCTTTTTTAATAGCTATTGCTGGCACTGCTACACCAAGAGATGTGTGAATACAAGAAAACAGCGAGCAATGGTACAATTGTGACTGCTTTCATAGTTCTAGCTCTTCTCCATTGCTGTTTTGCCACACTGCTGGTGCTAGCTGATGATGACAGCACTCAGCTCATTCTGATAGGCAAAAAAACACATGAATTCCAACCCAACTATTCTCATTCATGTCACATGGCCATGAATAGGATATGTATCCAATCACGAGCCACATATGAAAGTGACTCAATTATCATTTGAAAAGATCGTATTTCTGTGTCCTGACGCAAATGTCAGATTTGTGTCACATTAAGGCAAAAAATCAGATTTGAGTCACTTTAGCCTGGTAATGTGAACATAACAAAAAAGTGTTAAACTGTTTTTTGACCAATGCTTGGGCAGGTTATTTTCAGTTTCTGCTTCGATTATATACAATTTTTTGACATTTGTATTGTTCCTGACTGTGATCTTTGCCTCTCCCACGTCCTGGTGCTTTACAAAACATTCTACTGTACCCCATTCTTAGCAGAACAGGGGGATGACATAAACTAGAGCTGTGATTTTCAACTGATGGTAGACAAGGAGCTAAGGAGTGATGAAGGAATGCACCAAAAGAAGCCTGGTGCACCAAGCGCAAGCAAACACAGAGAGAGGGAATGATAGAGGGGAGCTATCACAGTTGCACTTACTCCTCAAATTTTCCTTATTAACTGTTTGTGAAACTGGTTCAGAAATAAAAAAATCCTAATTTATGCCTGCTTTGAGAGTGCAATGATGTGTTTAATTAGCTGCCAGTTGCAGTCATTTTAAATTGCCATGTCAAGTATTTGAATGAGAGAGTTGAAATGATGGTCAAAATAATCTCCCTTTAAAATTTCTAATAATACAAAACGTCATGCATTAAAAGAAGTGCATATTCTCAGAGATACACAGTTAGTGGGGGTGCAAAAACAGAATACTTAAGTGTTCACATTATTGCTGTACATTTTTTATAATTATTAGTGTTTTTGAAATCAAATGAATAAAACTAATGTTCATAATTCATTACAACTAAAATATGCCAATAATGGTGAAAGCACAAACAATACATTTGGATGGTAAAGAAGAGTCTGCAGATAACGGTAATTATTGCTGTCTAATTCAGGGGCAAATTCTGCATTAGCACACAGGTATAAGTAATAACAAAGGCTGATCGGTTTGAAAACAACAGAACAAAGACTGTTTTACAGGAATTCTGAAATATAATCTTAAATTGAAAAGTTTGATTTAGTAATAATACATTTTATTCACAAAATAAAAATCCTTAAAGTTGTAACAAATCTAAAAAAGCAAGGAAAGATTTGGAAAATTAAAGCATCAGGAGATTGTGACAATGTGAGTTGATTTGATACGTTCATTAAATATTATTCTCCATAAGTGTTACTAACCAGCTACTGCCTAATCCTGCAGTCGCACAACAGCAAATGTCACAAAACTGATTTGAAAGTGTGCTGTTATAAAAGCAACTTGAAAAGGTTTGCGTAAACTAAAGCATTCTAAATTATTTTGCTAATGTTTGAATTTTTTTATTATTGGTTTTCAGCAGTATTTATTTTCTGTTTAATAGATAGAAACTGTAAGTGAATACATTTAGTAGTGCACATGGTAAGATAAGTACCATGGTAAGGTATCTTTGTTGCTAAGCCTCAAGCTGGAATTTCCCAAAGCAAGCAAAACTGTAATACCTTTTTTTTTTTTAAAAAAAAATATCACCTTTCGTGATAAGAGTTCAGTAATTAACAAATTAATACTGAGCACAGCAGTCATACTTGAAACATTTCAGTTTCTGGAGTGGTACACCAAGAACAGAGGTTGAAAAGCCCTAATCTAAAGGCTTGGTTTACATGATTTTATCAGGTAATCTTTAGTGTTTGCAATATTCCTTGATCTCTATATGCTGGTCTATGGATTTCCATAGGATGCTTTCTGAATTGTTTTGTAAGCATCATTCCTTATAAGGTTGCTTGAAATCCACAATTCTGAGAAAAATGTATTTTTTTTTTCGTAAACTCTGCTATGAATAAAATGTCACAAAAAATAGACTATGCCTCATTTATAATCTGTCATTTGTAATTCATCAAATAATGTATTGACAGCAGAACACTTTTACAAGCACTGAAGAAATAGGCATTTTACACCAAATGTACAGTATGTTTTCTCATTATGCGGTAATCATCTTTAAATGAATTTTATTTGCATCATCGAGATAATACCATGTTAATCTTTTTGCCAATTGCACTTGTTTATTAGAGTACAGTAATACAGTATTTTATAAATGTCTTTCACCAAAGATATAACAAAACTAACTTGTCTATAAAAAACAACTTAATTTAGTGTGAAGAATCACACCATAATTGAAATGTAAGCTAATATATCTAATCTCCTAAACTGTTAGCTCTAATTAGCACTTTTCAACAGCAATTAAAAATGTATTACACTAGGTGTATTTAGCTTTTTATTATTGGAAAGACATTTCTCATAACTGAACTAGCTGCATTTAACTCAGCTATTATGCAGTTGTGTGGTTTAACCTCTGCAAAAAAATTGATGAATGGAAAAACTTTTTTTCATATAACCTAACAGGCATATTTAAAATGTAGAAAGAAAGAATCACAGGACCCAAAATGTTGCAATATCTCAGCAAAAAACATAATTTAGGAAGAAGTTATCAATGCCCCATCCATCCTGTATTATTCAAACAAAGAAAACATAGTGTGATGACTCAGTTAAAGGGAAGGTGTGGATATTTAATAATACAGATAGTTTTAATCATATTTTATTTAAATTATTGTATTTTGTAATTGTGATTAAACTAGAATGAAATACATTCATCTGACATCAGTATGAATATTCTTGTGTAAAGGAGCATTTGTGGTAGCGTAATAGAGACCTTGAATGTTCTCATTTATTTCAGTTAACAAGAAACTACAAAAAATATATAAGCTGTACATACACAGCGTGCTTAAGAGGGCT
Source organism: Polypterus senegalus (assembly GCF_016835505.1). NCBI lineage: Eukaryota > Metazoa > Chordata > Cladistia > Polypteriformes > Polypteridae > Polypterus > Polypterus senegalus. Next base: position 107,836,570 of record NC_053161.1, read on the forward strand.
TTTGGCTCAACACACCCCATTCCTTAGGTGTGTAGTTTGCTGAGGCCTCTACACTCAGATATACTCGACATCATTCAACATAGTGAGCCAGGCTACTTCCTGAGTAGGTTATTCCCCCTAGTGTCACAGGATTGAGTCTACATAATGGAGGACATAATAGGACATGTGTTTTCAGGTGGCTCTTCCTGAAACAGCCTAATCTCCTAGGATCTTCTTTCCATGACATGAACTTTCATTCTCTTTAAAATCTCTATCAGTTTTAAACTTTTCTGTCTTAGTAGTTGTTTGCTGAAATTGAATTTTGTTAATCTGGTAAAATTAATTATTAATGCATACATACCATACAGAAGAGATATTTTGGCACTTTGGCAGTTTTCAGAACAGGGAAAGAAGTCTTTTTTTTGTTAAGTTTTCTCACCTATCCCAGTATCAGTAAAACCACTTATGCACCCTTGTCCCAGATAATATTTTTAACAGGTGGTCTGCACTTGTGATTGTGGCTTTAGCAGTCAGGTTAGAATATTATTAACACACGCTGCCTTAGAAAGGCAGGCAGTAATATTACACAAGAACACCTCTCATTTCTATAGCACATTTTCATACATAGGGTGTAGCTCAAAGTGCTTTACAAGATGTCAAATAAAGAGTTACAAAGAAAAACAAATTAAAATTAGATGGGAATATCCATCCATCGTCCAACCCGCTACATCCTAACTACAGGGTCACGGGGGGGTCTGCTGGAGCCAATCCCAGCCAATACAGGGTGCAAGGCAGGAAACAAACCCCAGGCAGGGCACCAGTCCACCGCAGGGCGCACACACACACACACACTAGGGACAATTTAGAATCGTCAATGCCTCTAAACCTGCATGTCTTTGGACTGTGGGAGGAAACCGGAGCACCCGGAGAAAACCCACGCAGACACGGGGAGAACATGCAAACTCCACACAGGGAGGACACGGGAAGCAAACCCAGGTCTCCTAATTGTGAACCAGCAGCACTACCCACTGCACCACCGTGCCGCCCTAGATGGGAATATTAACGAATAAATAGAAGGCAAAAATTAAATCAGTATACACTTACATAAAATATATATAATCAATTTTTACATCTCTAAAGATGAGTCTAATGATAAGGTCAGATGGCCAAGGTGGATAGGAAAAATAACTCCAGATAAGCTGAAGAAAAAAAATAAAATCTGCAGGGGTTCCAAGGCCAAAAAGACGACCCACCTGCACAAGGCTTCTATCTAACATAAATGTTCTCAAGTGCTTCTTTATTGTTTTTTAGGCTTTGTTTTAGAGGATTGGATGCAGCACTTCTCATGGAAAGCTGGGGTATCTACTTTCACTCAAACATCACTGTGCTTTGATAAGGTGGTGGGGACAAAACCAATAATGAAAACAGAGAAAAGTAGAGATTAATAATGATTGCAAATATTTTGAAGAATATAATTCTGTGCATATGCAGTTCATTAGGAGTAAAACTAAAATGCTTCTATGAAAAAGTGAAATTGAAAAACTGTGTTTTTGTGAGTTTTTTAAAATGATCCATATTGTTAGTCTCGCCTATCTGTTGGTGAAGTATTCAAGAGTTTTGGTGAAGAACTGCAAAAGGCTGTCTCGCCACTTTTTATGTTTGGCGCTTGGAATAATATGAATTGGAATGTAGGGGGACAGGCACTCCCTGGCCCAAAAGGGAGGCTTTATATATTATTAGTAGTATTTCGAAAGCAATTCTATAAGTCTCGGTCATCTTACAATGTCAACTTTCTCCCTCCTCCATTCTGGAAAATAGCTAAGAACCATTAGCACTCATATCTGTAAATTCAGGGAGAATTGGTATTAATTGGACATAAGGCTACTCAATAGACAATCAAAAGCATGATTATTTCTTATATACTGTATATTAGCTAATGTATTTAAGGTGTGATATTGTCTGTTGGTATTGTACTACTGTCACAATCTGGGGAAGAAGCATGAGTAAAAAATTAAATTTTTGTACAAACATGTGACAGTACATTTGAATTTGAATTTCAACATGAATAGGAATTATAGTTTATTAAGGAGAATAAGGATTAACAAAAAACTAACATGAGTATTGTTTTCATTGAACTTTATCCAGGGATGAGACGTACTGTCATACTTATACCATCACATCATACGACGTAACTGGCAAGACGATTGTGGTCACAAGACGGCTCCCAATGCTTCACATAAACAAAGAAAGGAGGAGGAGGAGAGGAAAGGTTGGGTGCATGCGCTGATAAAGTGCATTGCTGCACCTACCACACAAAAAACCCCGTCAGATCCCAAAATAGGACTCAAGTGCAGTTGTACAATGGGTGATACCTCAGCACCACACTAGTTTGAATGGAATGGAACAGTGTGAGGCTTTTTGCAGTTGCTGGAGTGCCAATCCTGCCACCAACTTCCGAGGTTTTCCCTGCAAGTTGGAAGACCTGCTTGCAGGGCTGGATGCAGATTAACGTCATGCCCTGGACAGAGCAATTGCAGGTTAAGAATGAGGTGTGAAGTAAAAAATACAACTACTCCAAATAAATTGAAGCAAAAAAAAACCCTTCAAACAGAGTTGGCACTATATAAAACCATTAAAAGTAGATTCCAATATACATACTGTATATAGTGCATTAATTACTACTGCCGCAACCAGGAGAAAACTGAAGGTGTTTTTATATAAGAACATAATAAATTTGACAAATGAGAGGAAAAGATTCAGTCCATCTAGCCCGTTTATTCAGCTAATAGCTAAGCTTTCCCAATATCTCATCCAGATTTTTCTTAAAGGTTGTCAAAGTGTCTGCTTCAACTACATGTCTTGATAGTTTGTACAAAATAGTTTATTCAGCTGTATCTATTGAACATAATTTGTATTGTGTACAAGTTTTTCTTTTAACTGCCTTTGGAATATGCTTTTCAAAATGTTAAGCAAACATTAGCAAACATCAATCCGTTTGTGTGCCATTTTAAAATGATGTTTGGTCTTCATTTCGGGAATATAATGTTGACTTTCCCATCTGTTTTCTATGTTAGAACTAAAAGTTATTTTCATTTTGATTTAACCTTTTTCATATATGGACAATTTGCTAAATGTATTTTTGAACATTTAATGTGAGAACATATGGATAATTTTACTTTAAGATATAGTGTTTTGTCCTGTACAGTTCCAGGGAACGGAGTTCAAATCCTAGAGATACATGTGTCTTTGTGTAGGTGTTGTGATAGTTGCAACGCAACATGGCAATTGAAGGTAGAGGACACAAAATACATAGAAAGGCTAGATCGGGAGTGTGATGAGCGATTAAGCCTCACTTAAATCGAGACACCAGGCTTAACCGGACAGATTTCAGTTCCACCAAAGAGGATTAGGGTAAGTTGTACTTGGTAACCAAGGGAACAAAGTGTCACAGCTTGGCCTGGTCTGTACCAGACTAAAGATGAAGCATAGCAGAGTGTTGTGCATTATTCTAAAATATCATTAAAAGGGAAAACATAAGACTGGGAAGAAAACCTGGCTTTAACATAACAATAGGTTGCCTGAACTCCCCATCTCTGCAGAGGTTCCCTTTGGTTTCTTCAGGTTAGTTTAATGGGCAGTCCATACTGGCCTGGTATGAGCTTGGTTATGTGAGTTAAGTGTGCCCTGTAGCGCAATGCCAAGCTGCTCAACGTTAGTACTTTTGCTTGAATCGGATACTGCCTGAAAAGGGCATCGGTTCCCTTGTATGGGCTAATAATGTTTGCCAAATGAGCAAATGTCCTGTTTTATACAAAAAGTCCATGCAGATGCCTTAATTAAGCAGGATGTGAAAACAAAACTATCAGTTTTAATATTTCCATCATCAACACCATGGGCTGCTTCTCTCTCTGTTGTTTTCAATATAAATTACTTTCTTAAATTGTTGAACATCTGATTAAAAAAATAATAAAAACATAACCACCTCAAAATACTTGGTTACATTAACATATCAGCATCAGCAGGCCTAAAAACTAAGGGTATATATAATCTACTGAGGGTGATGAATAAGGTTATCAAACATTTGTTTTGATAAATATTTATATTAGCGCTGAAACTCTTACATCTGTTTTCTCAGCTGAAACCTCAGCACAAATTTTGCCCTAAATACATAGACTCTGTGGCACTGTTGATTCCGGTGGCCTTTATTGAACACTTAACTAAGGAGCTTGTTCTAATTCTGGGAAAGTAAGAGTCCTTAGGGATTGGTACTTTATACCTGAAACAATATGAAACACCTCAGGCTGTATGTGTTAGTTTACATATCAAGCACAGGAAACAGAGTTCAGCAACTTCCTCCAAGGTACTTGAACAATACTCATTGTTAGCTATTGATATAATATGACCTCATATCCAGGATACTGTTCAGCTGACAATAAATTGTATATATGTTAACTATTAAAGTAATGAAAGACTTGTCATTTATTTTTGCAACCTAATGTATTGAGTATATAGAAATGTGTTTATTTTACAGGCTAGTGAACTTTAAAAACAGGATTTGAACTGTAAAAATAAAAGTGTTGTGCTGGAACATATTATACACAGAAATGTAATGCCATTAATGATTGAGTAATATATAAATATTCAAAATTATAAATGCATTATAATATATTTTTATACAAGTAATTAATTTAACACTATTATTGCTGTTTATATGTATTACCTACCTTGTGTATGGTATCTGTTCACTGTGTGCAATTAAATATTACTTCATTCACTTGGAGACATAAGTATATTACTTTTTGCCAATTTAGTTATACATGTTTGATCATTTATAATTTCAAAATTCTAAATGAATAGGCATCTATGTACAGTCCTGCATCCTGTTGATGTCCATATGAATCTTCCTTCCAATACTCTAGTTTTCCTTCTGCATTCCTGTGATGTCCATGTTTGGTTAATTTGCACTTCTAAACTCCCTGTGGGTGTGCAGGCCCTGCACATGATGCTGCCAGAATTGGTACCAGCTTCAGCAACTCACAACTCACAAATCCATTTTGCTCTTTGTTGTGTTGTGGCATAGATCTGCAGCAGGAGTGGATAACGTGAGGTGGTATGAGAACTGCACAGGCTAAATGAGTGACTGATCACACTGTCTTAATCTTTCTTAATCTCTGATATCCCCTAACATCTTAATTTTTGAACACCTTTATCTTTTAACATTTATTACTCTTAACTCTGTTTGAAGGTGAGAAGGTAGGGAGGTAGGTTTAAGGTAAGAAAACAATCTTTAGGACAAAGGATCATTTGAGTGCATTCCCCACACATGACTTATAGTGTGCATACTGAATATGACATAGTGTAGCATATGTATACACTGAGCTTTACAAATCTCACCTGTTCATATTTATATCTACTGACCAGTTCTTTGTCACACATAAAAAATTATAGAGATAAAATTATGAAGAAAAGCAAAAACATCCATTAATTATCAGAACTGCTTAATTCAATTACAGCCACAGGAGCAAGAGTCTATGCCAGTAGCATTTTGTTCTAAACAGGAGCCATCCCTGGACTGAGCCCTAGTTCTTTAGACAATTTTTAATACAGCAGTTGTAAGTTAATATAACCAGCTGCTTTATGAAATGTAGAAAGGAGAAAGAATACCTAAAGAAAGCTCATGGAGCATGAAGAGAATGTACGAACACCTCACAGAAAGTAACCTGCTGAGGATTTGTACTAGGACTAGAAGCTGGGAGGCAACTGTGTTAAACATTTTGTCAGTATGTTAGTCAAAGCTTAAAATATAACTATCTACTTCCACTTTTATAAAGTCATGTTTACTATTGTGAGTGACCTCTTTGTGTGATGTTCTGTAGCATTTGGTGCATAAATAAATACCAGAAGTCTGGGTACATAAACACAGAAATCATGCTAATATTGGACTATATCTACCCTACTGGTCCTTCAAAGTGAATACAACAAAAACTGTGGAGCTGCACCGGTTTTAAAGTTACTGGACCACATCATAAAAGTTCCCCTGAAAACAAACACATGCTTCAGTTCATTTTGAAGGGCAAGATCCCTTACTCAGTCAGCACTGTTCCTTCAGTGGATTTCCAGGAAGAGTGTAATTATTTTTTTTAATGGAAAGTGCTCCTCTAATATGTCAGATTTAAGACACTTCCCTGCCTTCCAGACAATACTGAACAAGCAAGTTGACAATTTTTTATATATAAGAAGTTGTTGGAGTGTTCCTATCCAGCCTATGCATGTATATTTTGTAGAGTTGGAAGAAGTGTTATGCTCGTGTACTCTTGTAACAGTATGGGTTACAATGGCAGCGGCTGCTATGTGCCATGAAATTTTGCTTGCATTCTGGTTGTTATGATAAGCCCAGTTAAGATCTGAGTAGGACTCTTGCATTCACACTTACTGTTATAATAGACAGATAGATACATACCTTATTAATCCGAAGGGGAAATTCACATACTCCAGCAGTAGCATACTGATAAAAAAAAATATTAAATTAAAGAGTGATAAAAATGCAGGTATAACAGACACTTTGTATAATGTTAATGTTTACCCCCCTGGGTGGAACTGAAGAGTCGCATAGTGTGGGGGAGGAACAATCTCCTCAGTCTGTCAGTGGAGCAGGGCAATGACAGCAATCTGTCGCTGAAGCTGCTCCTCTGCCTGGAGATGACACTGTTTAGTGAATGCAGTGGATTCTCCATGATTGACAGGAGCCTGCTCTGCGCCTGTTGCTCTGCCACGGATGTCAAACTGTCCAACTCCATGCCTACAATAGAGCCTGCCTTCCTTACCAATTTGTCCAGGTGTGAGGTGTCCCTCTTCTTTATGCTGCCTCCCCAGCACATCACCGCTTAGAAAAGGGCGCTTGCCTCAAACGTCTGATAGAACATCTGCAGCATCTTATTGCAGATGTTGAAAGACGCAAACCTTCTAAGGAAGTATAGTAGGCTCTGTCCTATCTTACACAGGGCATCAGTATTGGCAGTCCAGTCCAATTTATCATCCAGCTGCACTCCCAAGTATTTATAGGTCCTTACCCTCTGCACACAGTCACGGGGTCCATGAGGGTCTGGTCCTCCTAAAATCCACCACTAGCTCCTTGGTTTTGCTGGTGTTCAGTTGTAGGTGGTTTGAGTCGCACCATTTAACAAAGTCCTTGATTAGGTTCCTATACTCCTCCTCCTGCCCACTCCTGATGCAGCCCACGATAGCAGAGTCGTCAGTGAACTTTTGCACGTGGCAGGACTCCTCGTTGTATTGAAAGTCCGATTTATATAAGCTGAACAGGCACGGAGAAAGTACAGTCCCCAGCGGCACTCCTGTGTTGCTGATCACAATGTCAGACCTGCAGTTCCCTAGACGCACATACTGAGGTCTATTTGTAAGATAGTCCACGGTCCATGTCACCAGGTATGTATATACTCCTATCACTGTCAGCTTGTCCCTAAGGAGCAGAGGTTGGATGGTGTTGAAAGCACTAGAGAAGTCCAGAAACATAATTCTTACAGAACCACTGCCTCTGTCCAATTGGGAGAGGGATTGGTGTAGCATATAGATGATGGCATCCTCCGCTCCCACCTTCTCAGTTTGCAAACTGCAGAGGGTTAAGGGCGTGGCGGACCTGTGGCCTCAGGTGGTAAAGCAGCAGCCGCTCCATGGTCTTCATCACATGTGATGTCAGAGCAACAGGCCGGAAGTCATTCAGCTCACTAGGATGTGATACCTTTGGGACTGGGGTGATGCAAGATGTTTTCCAAAGCCTCGGTACTCTCCCCTGTTCCAGGCTCAGGTTGAAGATGTGCTATAGAGGACTCCCCAGATCCAATGCACAGGCCTTCAGCAGTTGTGGCGATACTCCATCTGGACCTGCTGCTTTGCTGGCACAAAGTCTCCTCAGCTCTCTGCTTACCTGGGCTGCTGTAATTGTGGGTGGGGATGTTTCTCCTATGCTGGTATCAGCTGAAGGATGGGTGGAGCGTGCAGTACTCCGAGGTGAGAGTGGGTTAGAGTGGTCAATGGTGGCAACCCGCTTAGAGCTGCAGCCAGTGATGATCTTCATCCCATCCCACACTTCCTTCATGCTGTTATTCTGCAACTTCTGCTCCAGCTTTCTCCAGTACTGCTACTTTGCTGCCCTGAGCTGAACTCTGAGCTCATGCTGATCACCGCCTTTAAAAGCCCTTTTCTTCTGGTTCAAAAGGCCCTTGATGTCACTTGTAATCCATGGCTTTTTGTTAGCATAGCAGCATACTGTATTTACTGGAACTACAATGTCCATACAGAAGTTGATGTAGTCAGTAGTGCAGTCAACAACCTCCTCAATGTTCTCACTTTAAGATCCCTGCAGGATATCCCAGTCCATAGTTCCAAAGCAGTCTCTCAGAGCCTGCTCTGCCTCAGGGGACCACTTCCTGAATGAGCGTGTAGTTGTAGTTAGCTCCCTCACTCTTGGTTTGTAGCGAGGCTGAAGCAGAACCAGGTTATGATCTGCTTTCCCAAGCACAGGCAGCAGGGTGGCGCTGTATGCATCTTTAACATTTTCATACAGTAGGTCAATAGTCCTATTTCCCCAGGTGTTACAATCCACATACTGGGAGAAGGCAGGTAATGTTTTTTCCAGCGTCACATGGTTAAAGTCTCCAGCGATTAGCACAAGCACCTCGGGGTGCTGCTTTTGTAGTTTAACAACGGCGGAATGGATGACGTCACCTGCTATCTCCACATCCGCCCAAGGAGGGATGTAAACAATAACAACAATGACGTGTCCAAACTCTCTGGGCAAGTAGTAGGGACGCAGAATTACGGCCAACAGTTCGATGTCCCTGCAGCAAGTGGAGATTTTAATGTTTACATGTCCAGAGTTGCACCACCTTGTATTCACATAGAGAGTGAGTCCTCCTCCTTTCCGCTTCCCGCAGGTATTTGTGTCTTTGTCCGCTCTAACTGTGCTAAACCTGGGTAGCTCCACGTTAGCATCTGGGATGTTAGTTGTTAGCCACGTTTCACAAAAACACAACAAACTGCCTTCTCCGTAGGTCCTGACATTTTTCACCAGCGCAGCCAGTTCGTCAATCTTATTTGGTAGTGAGTTCACATTTCCCAGGATCACAGAAGGCACCGAAGGCTTATATCTCCATTTTCTCGCTAGCCGCTTGGCTTTTAGCTTAGCGCCGGCTCTGCTGCCACGATACGACCTTCTTACCTTGTTGGGTAAATAGGGAACCACACCGGCACAGGCCTTTGATAAAGTAATACACGGAGCTGCTGGAAAGACTGCCACTCGAGGAGGGCGCCTGAGTCAGAATAATAATAATACATTTTATTTATATTGCGCCTTCTCATTAATGCATGTGATTTTCACAGGCTTTGCTATAAACGAGTAACTTGCTCACTGCAGGTGAGGGTAATGGAGAGCAATTGAATCACTGAGTGTATTTTAGCTGTCACTAGTGGTAAGTCTAACTTGGCTTATTTTAGGATCTAGCACACTTATGGCCATGCCTCATTATCTCCAGCAGGGGGGCGCTTGCTCCCTGCGATTGTGTTCTTCGTAGAAATCCAGAACATGCTTGTACAGCATCTGGCATCTACAATCCCAATTCCAAAAAAAGTTGGAACTGTATAAAATGTAAATAAAAGCAGAATGCATTGATTTACAAATCTCTCAAACCCATATATTATTCACAATAGAACAAAGGAAACATCAAATGTTGAAAGTGAAACAATTTACTATTTCATGAATAATATGAACTCATTTTGAATTTGATGTCAGCAACATGTCTCAAAAAAGTTGGGACAGGGACAACAAAAGGCTGGAAAAGTAAGTGACCCTAAAAAGACATAGCTGGAGGAGCATTTTGCAACTAATTAGGTGAAATGGCAACAGGTCAGTAACATGATTGGGTATAAAAAGAGCATTTTAGAGAGGTAGAGTCTCTCAGAAGTAAAGATAGGCAGAGGTTCACCAATGTGCAAAAAACTGCTTCTACAAATTGTGGAACAGTTTCAGAATAATGTTCCTCAATGTAAAATTGTGAAAACTTTGAATATCTCATCATTACAGTATATAATATCATCAAAAGATTCAGAGAATCTGGAAAAATCTCTGTGTGCACAGGACAAGATCAAACATTAATATTGGATGCCGATGATCTTCTTACCCTCAGGCTGCACTGCATTAAAAACAGGTATGATTGTGTGAAGGAAATCACTGTCTGGGCCCAGGAACACTTCCAGAAATCATTGTCTTTGAACACAGTTTACAGTGCCATCCACAAATGCAAGATAAAGCTCTATCATGCAAAAAAGAAGCCATATGTGAATATGATCCAGAAATTCCTGCTGTTTTCTCTGGGCAAAAGCTCATTTAAAATGGACTGAGGCAAAGTGTAAAGCTGCTCTGTGGTCAGACGAATTGAAATTTGAAATTCTTTTTGAAAAACTTGGAAGCCGCGTCCTCCGGACTAAAGAGGAGAGGGACCATCCAGCTTGTTATCAGCGCTCAGTTCAAAATCTCTGTTATTATAGAGGTGCATTAATGCCTATGGAACTGGCAGCTTGCACATCTGGAAAGGCACCATCAATACTGAAAAGTATATATACACGTTATAGAACAACATATACTGCCATTCTGAAGATGTCCTTTTCAGAGAAGACCTTGTATATTTCAGCAAGACAATGCTAAAGTGCATACTGCATCTATTATATTATATTATAACATTGATGGACTGAAAGCCAGAAGTCAACGTGACCATCATCATCAAGTCCTTCCATGAGAACCCTAAATACAAAGAGGACTGTTTCATTTATGTTGGGTAGATTGCCCAGACGGGACTGGGCGGTCTCTTGGTCTGGAATCCCTGCAGATTTTATTTTTTTTCTCCAGCTGTGAGTTTTTTTTTTTGTTTTTTCTGTCCACCCTGGCCATCGGACCTTACTTATTCTATGTTAATTAATGTTGACTTATTTTTATTTTTTATTGTGTCTTCTATTTTTCTATTCATTTTGTAAAGCACTTTGAGCTACATTTTTTCTTGTATGAAAATGTGATATATAAATAAATGTTGTTGTTGTTGTTATTACAACAGCATGGCTTTGTAATAGAAAAGTCTGGTTGTTGAACTGACTTGCCTGTAGTCCAAACCTTTCAACAAAATATTTGGTGCATCATGAAACGAAAAATACGACAATGAAGCCCCAGGACTGCTGAGAAGCTAGAATCCTATATCAGACAAGAATAGGACAACATTCCTCTCCTAAAAGTCCAGCAATTGGTCTCCTCAGTTCCCAGACATTTATGGACTGTTGTTAAAAGAAGAGGAGATGCTACACAGTGGTAAACATGGCCCTGTTCCAATTTTTGTGAGACGTGTTGCTGCCATCAAATTCAAAATAACCAATTTCTTTTCTTAAAATGCCACATTTTCTCACTTTAAACATCTGATATGTTTTCTAGGTTGTATTGTGAATAAAACTTGAGTTTATGAGATTTTCAAATCATTGCATCCAGTTTTTATTTACATTTTACACAGCATCCAAACTTTTTTGGAATTGGGGTTGTAGAAAGTCCCTCATCATTATAAATGCCCATACATATTGCACATTTAATTTACCAGGTATGGGTAAGTACCATCTGACCTATACTTGCGTTTAAGTTCTCCCACGGATAAGTTGGGGCTTGATTTTACAGTATAATTTCCGGTATTGTATAAGGTATAAGTCGAATGTGAAAACTCACGCTATTGGCCCAAGAGATTATGATATGCTAACGCCCACCTGAGAGAGTAACCACGGAGCACACTGCCTTTTTTTTCTGTGTATTGTGCCTACGTGACTGCACGGTAATGCACAAAGTATTCTGAAGCAACGTTTGCACTTTTTGGTGTGTTTTTTATATCTCACACCCTCATACACATTTATCGTAAGAGCATCCCTTATCTACACTGGAGCGTTCAATCAGAAGAAAATATGAAGCTGGTTTTAAATTAAGTCATTGAAGTGCTGAAAGAAATTGGTAACTGTGCTGCTGCAACAAAATCTGAGGTGTCTGAGAATCTGGTGCAAGACTGAAGGAAGCAAGAACATGTTAAAAAAAATTAGGTGTTGCATTTTTGAACAGGTGTATAAGTCGGTGTCTGATTTTATGATTGATTTTTCAGTTTTCAAGACCAGACTTATACACAAGTACATACAGTATTTTATATATGGACTGTGCTCTTCTAAGACTAAAATAGCATCTTTTTTTCTACATGTGCACAGTGCACTTGCTCTGTTCGCTCATGGCTTCTGCCTGAAAGTGTTGAGTCAGGCCTGAGGTAATGGATCAGGCTTCCTTTAATCAACTAAATCCCTGCTTGAAAGAACTGTCTCCATATCCGGTAGATTTGGGTCACAATCACAATTATCAAATAGTTCTTTTTCAGTTCTGGTTACACTCACCTTGTGATAGGATTTAAAGTTGCTTCATTGGCAAGGGCTTATTAAATCTGGAGTTGCAAGATGAAATGGGAGTAAAAGCCCAACTGGAAAAGGATGATTCAGAATGCAGCATGCCATCTTGCATTCAAGCAGCCAGGACAGACCCTTCTACTCTTTTCAGGCCACTCCACTGACTCACTGTAGCCGCATGCAAAGAGTTCAAATCCTTTATGTTAGTCCACAGAGTAGTCAATGGATCAGCCCCAGCAAACAGTATATGGAGGCACTTATGATTTCCTGTGATCCTTCTTGTCTACTCAGGTCTGCTAGTGAACAGCATTTGGAAAAAACACTTCTGTGTGTCATCCAGACTCATCATGTGTAGCTACTAGCTGTTGCAATGAACTGCTCATCTCCATCTGAACTGCTGACCCCCTCAGTTTGTTTAAGAAGAATGTAAGGACTCTGTCTTTCTGTAACTACTGTATCTTTCTAGCTGATAATGGTGTTTATTGCTAGTAACTGGTCTTGTGTTGTTCTGTTTGGTTTGACGATCTTCACGTGTGATGTTCAAGTTTGCAACCCTGTCCTATAGCATATGTTTCGAAACCATCCCTAGATTGATGTTCACTTGATTTGTATTTGACTTTTTCCCTAAGTCACTTTGGATAAACGTGCCTTCTAATTGAATAAATGTAAATGAAGAGAAGTAGATACAGTTGGGAAAATGAGCTATCGACCTCAGCATGTAGACAGGACTAAAACCTATGTATTTAATGCCAGAGAGGCAGTAGCATTTTATTTTACTTCTGATTTATTTGTACATTCTGTTTTCCCTGTGTTCATCCTTCCTCTAAGTATTTTGTTAATATAGTCACCAACTTTTTGCCCCCTGGGTATTATTCTTGGTGCACAGGGGCTACCACGAAGGCCCCTGTATCATAACTGGAAATGCCTAAAACATTTTAAACCCAAAACAGCCATAAAAGACTTCAGCATGAGAAGAGATGTGTTAGGGCTTTTTTTATTTGAAAGGAGAATTTACGGTTCAGCCACTGTGGATTTTTGTACATACTGTGTACATTATTTATCATTTAATTATACTCTACATCCTAGTACTTTAGGAAAAAATGGTGAAACAGAAAAAAATAAAAGTCTGACAAAAGACATACAAATTCAAAAATGAAGCTCTTACTCACAATTATTTTGTTGATACAAAGACCCACTGGAGCCTGGCAGGTCTTAAAACATGCATATAGATCAATAAGCAAGGGGAGAACAGATGTCCTAGGAGTGCATATTGATTTTCATAGACTTTTTATGAAAACCCTTTTCTTTCCCTTTTATTTACACTTGTGGGATGCCTTTTTTAATGAATAATAATAAAAAGACCTTTTAAATCCCTTAAATGCAAGCATAATGCATACATAATTGGTGTTGCCAGGATCTTTTCTAGATGTGTTTTCTTGATTGTTAGTCCTCCACCACTAAGAGGACTATACTGCCACTATTTCAAAGGAAATTTGACAATCATTCATTTGCAGTATTCATCTTTTTTAGTATTCGGTTTAAGTAACTTAATTAAGAGAACATTGACAATAATGTTTATGGGACTTGACACTCAACATACGCACACAGAAAAAGGGAAGGAAGAAAGAAAGTTAATCAGCACATCTGCATTTGCATTTTACTTGTTAGCCTTGTACATAATGCAGCACAGTTAAGCACAAAGTGCAAGCACCTGTTGCTGAATTTTGCTGATATCATTATATCATTAGTGAGATGTTGTCAGCGTAACTGGACGAGATCAGCCACAATGGGTAATTTAATGTGCAGCCATAAAGAAAACACATTTTTAACAGCAAACAGAGCTCAAGTGTACAACTTTTTTCTAACTGGATCTGGGTCAGCAATCTCTCTGATTACAGAAAGGGATTTTGTTTTTCCTGGAAGGCCCCTTCCTATTTAGAATCCTAATTCTACTGGTAATCTTTGCATAGCAGCTGCTACAGTGGTGCCAATGTTGTTGAGAGGTTAGTTATCAACTTCCTGTAATAAGTGATCATTTCCCGGGGGCATCTGACAGTTTTGACACCCAAGCGTGCCAAAGTGTGTGCATAGAATGTACTGTTACTTTGTCTTTGACAAAGCCATTCCTCTTTAGAATGGTTTTCAAGACCAGTTTAATGTTGTCAGGATGTTATTTAGTTAGACAGCAATACAAGAAATCACTTAGCAGACACTATTTTATCGTTCCATGAAAAGTCATTGGAGGATGACCTAGAAATCAGGCAGCTGAAATATACAGTAAATAAATGAAAAGAAGATTTTTTGAACCATTCAGTAAAGGAGAGTAAGTTTAATATGCATAGCAGGTAAAATAATGGAAGGAATTATTAAGAAAAAGATTGAGCAACATATGGCAAGGACAGGAGTTTTTATCTGAACAGTCAACATGCATTCAGACAAGGGAGGTCATGTTTTACTTACATACAGGAATTCTGTGGGAAAGCAACAAAAGGTATGATTAAAGTGATGCGTACAATATTATTTAAAATGAGATTCAGAAAGCACTTGATAAGGTACCACAAAAGAGGTTGAGCATTATGCTAAAAGAAGTTGGAGTTCAAAGTGAAGTGTGCCGATGTATGTTTTTTGCAACTCCATCCCATGTGGGTCAAATGATAGCAATCATTGTGGCTAATGCTGTCACTATACCTTCTGTTATAAATAGAATGTTGATTAGCATGTTCAGTATTTCCCTTTAAATAAAGCTATGAAGTTCAAAACAATGCTTATTTATACTTAGTATTACTAATGAGTCTCTAAATGTTTAGTGTCAGGCCTTGCTTCAGTTTTGACCCTTATTCTGTCTTCAACTGGAAATTTGTCTTTTGCCTTTTAAATAACATCCCTACCAAAGTGTGTTTTTGTTTTTTTTTTTTGTCTCAGACATATTCACTTTCCTGGCAGTTTTGTTGCCTAGTCCTTTGGTTAATGATTTTGGTCAATATTTTTTCTTCTTGTTCACAATAATTTATTGGGCTTCCTTTTTAAATCTACAATATGGACATTTATGAAATGAAATTGCACTGATGACAACATCGGATGCATCCACCACAACCTCAAAAGTAAGAGAAGCATCAGGAAGATGCAAAAAATGAATAGTGTATTTTAAGGCTGTAAAGCCTTATTTGGCCTCAGGAGTCTAAGAAAGCCATTCATAACTTGTACTTGCAAGAACAGTTTTTGGTGATGCCAAGTTAGTAACATGTCTGATAAATCTATGATATTAATTGGCAAACATTATGAATCTACAACAACAACAGCCTATCCATCACTGCTAGAACTAACTGAATTCACAGTTATCTTCTTACTACATATCTCAAAAAGCCGGAAAAACACCAAAAGCTTGAAGAATGTTAATTTTTCTCATTTTACACAACATACACCCTAAATCTATGCAACCCCTTTTTCGCTTATGCCATATGTGTTTAAAGATTGGGGAGAAACTGAAATTCTCCTTAGTAAAAATTTTCTAATTATATTCTTATAAATAACTTTAACGAATGACTGATGCACAACAATAAGATGAGGTGGTAGTATTCACAGTGTTGTGTGTTAAATCTAAGGGGTACCAGTCTTAAGAGGTGGTGCATTAGCTAAATCTGATGGATGGCATTAACCTACAGTATGTGCACATAACATTAGACCCAAATGCAAGATGAAGGAGAATGCTGATTGATAGATAAACTAATCAATCACTGCACAGCAAAATGAATGTGTGAAAATTTAAACAGGTCATATATTATAAGATGTAAGATGTTCACTTAAAATCAAAAGCACAAATATTTGCTTAAGCAAAGGACTTCTTTAGTTTACTTTGGGGGCTTAGGTGGTTATTGTTTGCTATTAGTATGAAGGACAAGAAGCATGTTTGCTTACTTATCTGTATTGAGAGCAATAAACTGATAGGGATTTTGAAGACTGAGACAATTATGTGTTTAAGTACCAGTATGACTACACCCTCTGTGATGTTTGCATTCGACCCTTATGTTTAACGTTGTTTACCTTAGGGACCCCAAGTTTTCTCTTCCTGTCCAAAAAGAAGCCTAATTACCCAAAGTAAACCTAGTCATAGTGAGTTCCGATTCAGCTTCTTCCAACACTCAGAAAAGAAATACAATGTACACATATCTAAATGTATGTCCATATTAAAGTTAATATATAGTGATTGTTCAGTGTTGGAACTGGTATACTTTTAATGCACAAAACACCTAAAGTCTGTCTTAATTTACCTGCACACAATTCAAAAGGGACTTGTTTTAACTGTTCTTGGAGAATTTCAACTAAAACAAAATCTGTAAATTGTTCCCTTTTTTTAAGGAACACTGTGATAAAAAATCAAAGAATTTTCTTGAAAGGCCAGATAATATGCTCCGCGTTTCATTGTGGCTGCAACATACATTGTATGCCACTGTTGCAAGCATAGTTCCACTCCTGAGCAATGGACAGATTTTAGTACCAAATAGCATGCTTCTTTCAGTTTACATTTTACCTACCTTTTTCACATTTGTACACATACTATGACGAGTGAATCGCTGTCTTGCACCCCAAAACAGGAGGCTGAGTCTCAGTACTTTAGCAAAACCGGATTTATTGAACTTGAAACAGGAATAGCAGGGTTATTTGTTGCAGCGGGAGCTACCACACTCTAAGCCTAACCCTAATGCGTAAAATTTTATTTTGTGGAATCAGTGTACCAGGGCGTTTGCCTTCAGGCTCTCATCCCCTACCCTAACTCCTAACCCTATACACAACGAACGGGCATAGTCAGGTCCAGGTCAGTAGTCAAGTTATACTGTTCCCTGCCTTTATAATGTTCCTTCCATCACCCATCGGCGATAGGCGTTTATAGCGAGACTGCAATCAGGTTGTAGTTGTTTCTGTGGCGCTGTGCTGCAAACCTGTGGTTGCCTTGGTGACGGACAAGCAGTCCTCCACAGACATGACAGTCGCTCTTCAGCATGCCGTCCCATTGGGTAGGGTCCTAAAACAGTTAATAAACTTGACAATACTAACAATTATAGTTGCCAGCTTTCAGATTTTGTGCACAGAATTTAATAATTTGCATTTCAGGGATACTAAAATGATTAATAAAAACATTAATAATATAAAACTAACCCACTTTTTCCCCATACAAGCCTATTTTGTCACCTTTGGAGGTAAATGCTGATTGGACTCACACAAAACAGACTTATACTGCGAGCTTATCTTGGCAACCTCTGAGATAAACTGAGATCCGAGTCATACCAGACATGCTCCTACTTATGTTATCCAAATCAATTATCTAAAACTGTTAAAACCCAAAAACGAATAAATGAGCCATCAGATCCTAAAATATAAACACATACCTCGTTAAACCGCACATTCAATACATATCTCATAATTAATAAATAAATAAATAACATTTATCAATATCTTAAATGCTAAGAATAAATGGATGGCTTCTTCCACCATCCTGATCAGTTTTTTACCACATGCCTAAGCTGACTTGTTGATAAGCCAAACTCTCTAAGCAACGATGTTACTGATCTAGCTACAAAGCTGCGTCAACTTACTCCAGTTGCCTGAAAGTGCACAGCCCAACCTTTCTGGATGGTGTCAGCTGCCAAGCCTACAAATCTTGCTCTCATCCTTTCATGTATTTCCTCAATTAACCCTTCACACGAAACCATTAATTCAATGAACTAAACTATTTCTCTTCTGACCACAGTATCATATCTGGTCGTAAGTTACTCATACCTATTTCTTTTGGGACTACTAGTCTTGCTTTAAGGTCTACATTAAGCTTCCAATCATTTGCCACACTTAATTGACCCCCATTTTGTTTAGCTAGGCCTACAGGGGCATTGTTCTTCCCTTCTTTAACAAACACCTGCCTAATCACACTTGCATGCTTTATGGAATTTACTCCCTTCCTACACAGCTGCAACACATGATAGCACTTTATTATGCCTCCATGTGTGTCTGTCTTTGCTCAGACTAACTTTGCAGGTGACAGAATGTGAAGCAACACCTGCACGTGACACATAATTCAGGCCAGACCTGTCCACACTATCATATTTTTTTGAGACGGGAGCACATCATTAATTGCTCCAATAATCCTGCCTGACTCAATTTCCCACAATTCCTTTCAATTCAGCCTCCTTTTCTTCAGGCTTTCCCAGTTAAGCTACTGAACTTGTTTGTCTTAAAATGCAACCACAGCACATCTGCCTACCACCTCCTAATGCCTAATCTCCTACACCACAATGCTTTGGCATTACTCCAATTTGATTTTTGGGAATTCTGACTGTTGCAAGGGTAATAGTGCCAATGTTCAAACAACCAATTATCCAATTCATTATATGACTCTTACAATATAAATGTTTCTACGTTAGAGAAGGGGCAGTGGCTAAAGGGCTTACTCCAGTCTTAGAAAATAATGGCAAACTCTTTACCTAGTCATGAGAAGATTTATATGTAATCAATAACCAACTGTACCCAGATGTAGGAGGCAAATGATGTGGTTTTATGGAAAACTTTCAGTTAATATGATAAACAGATATTTTTTTCTATAAATTATAAGGAACAGATATAGCTTTTGTGTTCTCATATTTTCTCAACGCCACTCAGTACTCGCCTGTATTTTCTTAAAACAATTTAGTGGCTTTCTTTGAACAGGAACATCACCATTTCAGCCTTTACCACATTCAAGTGACATTTTCTAAATTCCTCTAATAATTTTACCGTCATGCTGAGGCTGAGATTTACAGGGGCCCTTGGTGAAATATTCCTAAGTCAGTACTTTCTCTTTCCCCAGAGTAATGTTTAAACAATTCAGCTCTGTTCTCAGACTTTACCAACATTTAGATGTTGAAACACAAAATAGGTTTTTAAAACACAGCTGTAAGTCAGCAAAAGCACTAATCATTTTCAAAAACGTTGTACCTGGGAAGCCCATGGAGCAAAAGTATGTAGCAGTAGCTGTGTTTGGGCATTGTTAAGAATTTATTTCAGCATTTCAATGTACAATAATCAATACATTTTAAAAATATCAAATCAAATGTCATTTGTATTATTTATTTTGTTGCACTTTTTGGCATGTGTTTTATATTATGTGCTATTGATTAACAGACCATTTCATGGATGTGAATAATTTTTGCTGCATTCTGAATTTAAATAGTTTATACTTTATGAACATGATACTTTCCATTCCCTGTTTAAGTCAAAGGCCAACTGAAGCATGGAGGCAACACTGGACTAAAACATTCAGAAGAAGAAAGCATGTGACATTTTGTTTCTGTTTAATGCAGTTTGTATTTTTAATGGATGAAAACATCCAGCTTGTCAGCCATAGGCAGGTACTCTGCTGGCATATCAGTGATTTAGCATAAGTCATGTGCCAAAATTAATTATTTAGATTGATCTTTTCATCCAAAAGAAGCATGCTTAGAATAAGATGTGAATTATGCATCAGCACTTTACTTCAGAACTGACATACCAGGCTTTTATTGCTTAGTTGTCATCTGAAGGACAGGTCAAAAAGAGGAGAAGTAGGTTGCTTGCTGTCATACAAGGATTCAAAAACCAAAGGTGGCCTAAAAGTTGACACAACAAACTCCTTTTTGACCAACAGGTACTGAACTGAGTTCAGCTCACCATCCTTCCCTCTGTTCTATCTAATCTGGACAACCGTTGGTAATATGGTTTACAGTCCAAATCAAATTCAAATACATATTTTGGTCTTCTCCCAATATCCAATTTTGATCACATATCCAGAAAGGTGACAGTTAGCAGTTCCAAATTGGCCATGTGAACATGAGTATGGGTGTGCATGTCAGTGGGCCCTGTGCTGAAATGCCACTCTATTTAGTTCTGTTTCCTCTCTTGTGCCCTGAGCTGTAGGGATAGACTATGGCTCTCTGAGACTGTGATTTGGATTGAGCTGTTTTGAGAATGTTGGGATATTTTTAGTATATGGTAAAATGTGTCGTAATGGGACAATGGTTGTCTCATTTGATGCATACATACTCTAGTGTTTATATGTACTTGTCCTTCAGCATGTTTGCATTATTTTTTTTAGTTTCTCTGACAATCTAAAAATATGAATGTCAGAGAAACCGGCAAGTCTAAATTTTCTTAGTGTAGTGTTGTGTGTGAGTGAGCTCCACAATGTCTGATCAATTAAGTCCTGAATTGTGTCTGGCACTACTGGGAAAAACTCCGACTTTCCATCTCCTTGTTATTGGAGTTAGTGGGGTCTGGAGGCAAATAAATGAATGATACAGATTAAATGCGGGTACAAAGTTTCCTATTAGTATAACCACAAAATAAGCGCAGTCACTTACAAATATTTAGATTTAGACATTATGCTGAGCTTCTCTACTTCTAAGCAATTTCATAACACTAGCCAACCCGTGGCGTAGCATACGCCGCATATAATTTGCTGGTATGAGGTTCCTGAGAAGCATGATGACTGAACCAATTTTAATTTTGAGTTTATGAGGAGGCATGCCAGTGGGAATAAGACTATTAAGAAATTTTTCGGGGAATGCAAGTTGATCTGCAGGATCGTCTGTGACAATGGAGTCAACGCTGGTGAAAGTTACTTCATTGTTAGGGATAAGTTTCAGCACCTGTTCATTAAGATGTAGTGAGTCTTAATATAGCTTGCGTACTGAGTTGTTCCAGAGTGACAGTTGAGAAGTCGATGTCGCCATATAATTGCCTCAAGAGCGATGTTGGAAGCCTGCAGAGGGTGAAAGTTGGCATGCGTTGCTCTGTTGTGCGTATCCCATGACGCGGTAGGAGAGTTAGAGTTGGTGGGCGGGGCTCTGTCGAGCGTATCCCATGGTCATAGAGTTGGCGGGCGGGGCTCTGTGAGGTGGTGGTCGTGGCTCTCTGTCTTGTGTGCGGTGAAAAGTCAACGTGGCTCAGAGGTGCATGTGGACTTTTGCACAGAAGAAAGTGACTGTGTTTGGTTAGTTGCTGCGTGCGGGCACATGAGCAGGCAGTGCACATGCCTCGAGAGCGACGCTGGACGCGGAGGACGGTTACAGTTGGCATGCGTGACTCTGTCCTGCGTATCCCATGACGCGGTAGGAGGGTTAGAGTTGGCGGGCAGGGATCTGTGAGTTGGTGGGCGTGGCTCTCTGTCTTGCTTGCGCTTACTGTCTTGCGTGCCCTTAGTGAATTATATATATAGATTGGCAGTTGCACCAAAGTGCTCAATAAACCCTATAATAAAAACAGAAAACTGTTTTAAAGTATACTCGTTACAAAAGCAGACACACTGCTCAGATCATTAAGACATAAGTCTTTATTAACTCATTGTATAATATGTTAGGAAAATGGTGGATGCATTTCAAAAAGAATGTTTGAAAATTTAGCTCTGGTATGCTGAAAACACCTGTTGTAAAATGTAATAATTCACATTCCTGTGCTAAGGAACAAAATGAAAATATTATTTTCAAAGACTTAAAAGATTAGCCCTGGCATTTACAAGGCCACTGGCCCAAATTCTGTCTGTATTGTTTATTATTGTTATTACATTAATTTTACAGGGTGGTTTAGAGTTATTTTAAAGTATATGTAAAACTATATTTGATGGCTGTTCTAGTGTCATATGTCTAAAAGTTTTCATCTACGAGCATTAAACCTTTACACACACCATATCATTCTAGAAACATTCTTGTTAGAATTATAAGGTAACTTCTCAGTTGAATTGGTAGCTGTTAAGCGCAGTTTGAAAAAGAAAATAATTCTGTAATCCTTTTGGCGTTGTTTTAGCTAAATCACGTCTCCATGCTGTGAGCCTACAAGCAACCAACTGTCAGCTAACATGTCCGCACACTGACCAGCATACACACGCATATCACGAACCAGCCACACTTTAAAAGACACTGTGCGATCGACGGAGGAAATACAGTATAGCTCACTGCAGGGCTGTTAACTGTAAGCAATGCAAAGCCTCACTGAAGTAAAAATACTTCCTTCAGTTAAGTGGAATGACTTTAAAAGTGTCATACTTAGAAATAATGATTAAACTAGATTTGGCTGGGACTTTTTTTATTCACTACTTAAAAGATCATAAAGCCTACATGATTTTTATTTACTTGTTTTTTTAAGGATAAGGTGCCGCAGACTCCATTTAAAATCTGCATACACATCAATAAAAAAGCATTACTTAAAATAAGTGCCTCAGTTGATCATATGTGATTTTAGGCTTCTCCTTAATTGTAATATATTTATATAATAATTACTATATAACTTCCAACTTATTTATATATTGCTATAACACACTTACTATGTAAATGTGCAGACTTTACAGATATCATAAACACACATTTTTCCTGATCTTTCCATACCTAATTAAGTAATTATTTTACTCATAGCATTATTTTACTTATGCATGTAGTTATTTCATTTTATTTTACAACAGTTCCGAGTTGTTCATATAATTAATACTAAATCAGAATGTAAGTGTGCATTATTTATGAAGATCTAAAATGTAACCTCCAAAATTAAAAAGGTTTTATTTTTTTCACTCAATCTGAATCCAGGCTGAAAAGGATATTCTGCTCTGTCACAATTATTCTAAAAGATTTAGACTGGTCCTGTGACATTACACTCCCACGTTTTTTATCATTTCACAATGTCTATGATCTGCTCCACAATCTGTCACTTTTGGTGCATTTGCTGTTTGTAGACAGAAATCTGATTACAGTTCAGAAAACTTCCATTATTGGTTTGAATGGTCATCAAAATATGTGATTAAACACAAGAACTATGTATGGCATGTTTCTATTCCTTTTCCTATTGAATTGTGTATGCTTCCAGACACTGATTCCATCAATAACTTATGTCTTTGCAGCAGTACTTCAACTGCCAAGCGGATCAAGTAAAATAACACATACCTATGGGTATTTGGGGACAAACAAAGTCTAATCTAATCTACTTTAGGTCAGAATATTAACTGAAATTTTAACATGACCAGAATATCTGATAACCTAAAAATGTGATTGTTAATGAAGTGGATGGACAGGTTTTATAGAGGCATGGATACATGAAAAACAGGGAACCTATTTGTGACCATCATTACCTTTTTTAGGTCTGTGACATTCTGAAGCAAATTCCATGTCACCCGATTATTTGACACCAAATGTTAAATATCTTTTCAAGTCCTGGAGCATATAGTTAGTTATTTTATAACTGTACACTCCCAGATAGTTAGCCTGCTGTAGGAGTCCACATAAACATTTAGAATATGTACAATAATTTCTGTTTACACCATTTGACAATTCTATTTCCAAAAGATGTACAAAACAAAAGAAGTCTTTGTCAACAAAGGAGACCGTAATAAATTCAGTGTGAAATGGATTTGTAAAAGAAAGAGATAAGTAGGAGAAAAGCATTGAAAAGTTAGCAATATGCTTTAAACATGCCAGAAGTTCAAATAATATATGGAATTATTCTTGTGGGTGCTGCCAAGGCAAATAATTAGGATTTAACATGAAAAAATGAACACTAGGTAAAAGCTCAGCAGGTCATGACTGATCAAGGAACTGCTCAACAGTGTCTTGAAACAACTCAATGAATGCTCAGATATGTAACTTACAAGGAACAGATAATCAAGGTAAGGTGAGTGAGAAATCGTTGGTAGCAAAAAACTATGGTAGGCTGACACCAAACTAACTGTTAGTAGATAGCAGAACACAGTCAGTCAGTCAGAAGTGAATGACATTATATGAGCATCTTACAGAAACATGTGAATAGGGATCACAAAATTTAGGAGATGTTCTACAATGATGCTTCACTGTTTTTGTAAAAAACATGTTGCCTGGTCTTTGATCTTTGCCAATTCAATGTTGTTTGTTTTTGTTTGGACGTTACCTCCCTGTGTCTTTGGGTGTATGTTTTTTTCCCGGATATGGTCTTATTTGTCTATTTATAATTATAAAAAGACTATATGTATTTTTTTAGGTGGCATAGATAAATGAAATGTTAAGTAAGCACTTATTTGAAAAATTCTATCTAAATCACAGGCAGAAAATCAATGGTACTATAAATCAAGATTAAGGAACTAAACAAAACTTAAAGTGCAGTCATATTTTATGGGGTGTAATGATAAGGGCGATGAGACAGTGTAGGAGTCAGGTGGAGAACTTTGTTTCTTGGTGCAGAAAGAATTGTCTGCAGGTTAACATCAACAAAACCAAGGAACAGGGTATTGACTTTCACCGCAACAAAGAGCCTCTGTGTCCATTCACTGTTCTGGTAGTGAATGTAGAGGTATTGTACTTGGGGGTCCACATTAATGACAGGTTGGACTAAGACAAGACAGAGCAGACTCATTTTTATTAGGAGACTACATTCCTTTAATGTAGGTAGTGACATCCTTCACATCTCTTATAACTAAATGATGGTCAATGTGATTTTCTATACTCTAGAGTTCTGGGCTAGTAACATCACTTCACTAACTATTTAAATAGCCCAGCTCAGTAACGGAATGCACTCTGGACCCCATGGATGTCATTGCAAAGGAGAGAATTAAAAAAAAGCATTATGAAAAATGCTGCACTAACACTACTGGGGATTCTTTATACCAACAGCAATACACCTGCATAATGACTCACTGTGCCTGTGCCTGCCAAGTCAGAGGTTATTCTTTCTTTTTATTTTCTTATTGTTTTAGTCATTGTAGTGTGTACTCAGACTATATTAACTATCTACCAGTAATGGCGCACTACAGAATACACTTGACTTGAGCATTCATAGTTTTCATACTCTTTCTCTGTATGTTTAGCATTCGTTTGCTCAAAGGTTGATGTGCTTGCTGCTTCTTGAGCAGCTCTTCTTTTCTCCACCCTATCAGCCCACTTCTCTTCTTTCGTCGACATCTTTTCGCACTAAAACTGATTAAGTCAGTGTTTGTGTTGCAATTACTTAGTACTTTAATTTTTCACTTAAGTTGGCACTTAAGTCTTTAATCTTCCTCAAGAATGATTTAAGATATGAAGAGGTAGGGGAAGTAACGGCGAAGGTGGTAGGGATAAGAACGGCACCCGTACACATGCGGCGCACTGTCGCCCTGCTGGCCGCTGCTGAGAGTTGATTCTACAATAAAATAAAATAAAAATATAAAGATGAATAACCTTGGAGGTCAATCATCACCATGAAAGCGGATAGTAGATGTCATGTAGTATATGTGTACCAAACATCTGGTCAATAGTTCAAACGGTTTCTGAGTTACAGCTGATTTAAAATCCTGGACAGACAAACAAACATCCACAGTAGCATATTATATACAAAGATCTATCTATCTATCTATCTATCTATCTATCTATCTATCTATCTATCTATCTATCTATCTATCTATCTATCTATCATGAGACACCACCTCTGACTTTTCTTGCACAGTGGGACATTATATATATTATATATTCCTTTTATCCTTGGCAATTTGGTTTTTCATTGTATAATTCTAGACAGTATGGCATGTTGGCTTCTGCGGCCCTCCAAAGTAATCATAATTTCATTTCCTTACATTGGAAATATGTTCATGGATTATAAACATTTCTCTGTTCCAAACAGAAAGTGACGGCATTACACAACTTACCAATTTCTTTCAACAATGTAGAAAATGAATTCCACATGTTGCCTGAACTTGAATTTCTGCCTTTATACTTGCATGTATTCCTGTCAATCTGCTAATCAGAAACTGAAGAGATTTTTAATCTTATCTTTTAAAAAAGTTTTTTTATTCCTGTTGTCTCTTTTGTAACTCTTTTCATTTATTGACGCAGCTTTAAACCCCCATGTCCTTGGTCACTTCTGGTCAACCTCTGGAATGACTTTGAAGTATATTACTAGATTTACTTCTGCTTTTTGGACATTTGGCTAGACTATAACTCCCTCTCAAGGCTCCTGGTATCACTGATCCCCCTGAGCAGGAGAGCACAGGCCTTCTTCCAGTCCTCTTTGAGCCTACTTAAGAATGGGGATCCTGGCCCCAACTTCCCCAGCTAGTAGGCATTTGCCTTCACTTGTCCTCACACATTTTTGCCTAAATCTGTCTATCTCTCTTGTGGTCGGTGGAAGGATTGCAGGTCCACAAGTTGAAATATTAGGGCACCAACCTGGTTGTCCCCGTTTAAGCAAATGTCAGTTCTAAACAAAATATGTGCTCAATGGCACAGCAATGAATGAAAAATAGGATTTCCTTTACTTTAGGAATCTCTCTTGACTAAAAAAGCCTATTTTAGTCACTGTAGGAAGGAGTGCCATCTTGCAGTGCACTTTCGTATAGAGTGATGCCTCATTCTGGGAGCTAGGGGGTATATAGCTGGGGGACTGGAAGGGGAGGAGTCAGTTGCACTCACTGGGCATCATCTCAGCACTGTGGGGGCAATAGAAGAGAACAGCACCCCCTTTCAACCCAGGGAGGTAGTACATACCTCAGAAGAACCTGCAGGATGATCTACTGACCTGACAGTGTGACACACTGTGATAGTGTCCGTGTTTAGGGCACCCAGCACACATGCAGTTTTATGACGGACTTAAGGCTGCTCAGCACCATCTAGTTACTGTCCCTGGCCCTGCCACCTTTTAACAGATAAGCACCATTGCTGCAATGGCTTACTGTCTTGCTTAATATGACTTTGTACCTTGTGCTCATTTATACTGAGTAATGCCTCACATTTCCATGACCTTGAAATTGCATGGATAAAATCTGTGTGATTTCTTTGACTTTCATTTGGTAGTAGCTGTTATATTCTGTTACGGTTTTCATTTTGTTGTATATCTTTACTTGATAGTTACTTGAGTCTGCTTGTTCTTTTCTTTTCTAGTCTCAATGGAACAGTACAAAACATTTCTTAAAAGATAACTGGGGCATTAATTAAAGTAAAAAAAGACATATTTTTCTAATGTGTTAAATTGAGTGTTTAATACATTTTAAAATGGCCTTGTTACATGACTTAACTATTGTGATAACTATATTTATTAAGGTTGTCATTGTGGATTAACAAATATTAAAAAATCAGTGTCTGCATGGTATAGTTATTAAAATTTAATTACATCTCCTTTGGGGTATTCCCGTGAAATGAATTAATGTGATGAAAGTGAAAATATTATTAACATTGCTTTTCTGCTAACTTCAAACACAATGCTAGTTTTAGGCAATAAGAAAAATAGTACAAGGACAGTTTATTCTTCCTGGATGTATTCAATCTGATAGTAGACAGAGATGGTCACATAGGCTTCAAAAGGTCACAACTTTGATTTCTTGGAAAAGCTACAGTAACTGCAAGATTATTTTATTTCAATACATATACATCATACTCATCAAAGTGCCAAGTACCAAGCTTAGTGCTGCATTGTCAGGGTTATGTCAGATTTAACACAAGGCTTATAAAAAAAAGCTTAAAATGCTTGATGTAAAAACCTGCTTTGTTATGTAGACATTCTAAAGAACAGTTTATTTGAAAGAAGCTGAAAAAGGGAACAATAAGCTGGCTAGGACCAGCTTTGTTTTATTCTATAAATAATACTCACGATCTTAACCTCAAAGGCTGTTGGTGGTAGGTGTATAATGGCTGATAAATTTCAGAAGCAAAACAAGTGAGAACTGAGTTGAGAAACAAATGTAAGCAAAAAAGTAATTGTTCTCTTGAAATGTAGACAATTTATAGCACAAACAGATTTTCCTTGTTTTATTCATGAGTTGGCTTGTTGTGTTGGAATGCCAATTCAATGTACAGGCTTTGTCAATGTATTCAGATGCAAGAAGGTATTTGTTCTGTCCTTTATAGACTTTAAAAATGTATTGCCATCTAAAAATCTCATAGATGGTAAAGTAATTTCTGTTTTATTTCTCATGAAGCCCTGCAAGTTTACTTTCTCATTTCTGTCCCTATGGAACAGTAGAGGTAATTATTCTTTGATTTTATTTTGAAAATGATCTGGGAAGTTTACAATGAATACACTCTGCCGCAATATGTAACTTATGCTAAAAAGGACATCTTACATATCCTAAAAAATCAGTTGGCCTATATATTATAGAGCATATGTTCTGTCACAAAGCAATTTAGAAAAAGTAGCAATTACATTACTAACTAATGCATTAGTAGATTATACAGAAATGGGTAAGTACAAAAGAACAATCTGTAACAGTAAATGGGACATATAAAGCATTGATAACACTGAGGCAGGAAATGAAGTTTTACAAATTCATGCTGACAATGCTAATGTAATAGCAAAAAAGCAAGTGCATTGTTCATTTCATTTTTCAAGCCGTGAGAGCTTCACCAACACTAAATGTAAAGTAGTTATACATTCAAAAGTGTGACATATTTTAAATGTAAGGGTTTAAGTGTATCTTTTCATCATTATCTAAATTCTAAGATACACTCTGCCTATTTTAATGTTTAATTTGAATAATTAAAAATAAAGCTTTTGAAAATTCCATTTTACATTATTCATTAGAGTGATATTAAATCAATTAATCCTTATGTTAAACAATTAACAGGGAACACCTTCAAAGAAAGGGTGTTAAATGTAGCAATACTTCATGTCAAAAGAATCTAACTTTCTTTTTTCTTGTAATCAGAATCAGAATAAGAATACTTTATTAATCCCAAAGGAAATTATTTACTTATTCAAATTACTCAAACAACAGGCACAGATACGAAAATATTCAATGTGTTGTTTCTTTATTAAGAAACATGTACTAAAGCTTAATAATCAATGTGTGCAAATACAAGTGAACTATTTTTATTTTATCATTTCATTGAGAAAACAAAACATACACAATAAAATGTTATTTAATCAAAGTTAAAATTGTAATACAAAGTATTTAAAAATAGACTATAAACCAAACACTCTGTTCCGTCAACCTGTTAATTCAGTGAAAGGAAGCTCATCCTTTAGCTACAATGACAACGAACAACCGATTCTTTTCACTTTAGTTACTAATCACTAGCCTTTGCTTTGATACATTTTTGCAAATTCTTCTCTCCAAAACGGAATATTCGACTTAAGATTAAATTAATGTCTAGCACAATTAACCTGCTTCATATTCTTAAATCTGTATTTTGAGTCGAACATTGTTATTTAGCTTTTCTATAATTTGCACAAACCAATTTCAGCACAGGGCAGCTTCTCATCAGATTATTTGGATTTGATTAATAGTGTCCTTAATAAGCAAAATCACTATCAAGCAAAGCAATGATAAGCCACTACACTTCCAACACAATGCTTATCAGTAAAAAAAATGGTTAGTATCGGTTGAAGCAGAGTTAGGTTACTGCCATGCAGGGCATTTTTTGTTGTGGCTAAAAAGAAAGAATCTATTCTATATAGACAATTATTTTCAAACAATATACACAATTATCTAAATTAAGTTTGACAATATTAACATAAGCAACAATGTCCTTTTTCACAGCAAAAGTTTTTTTACTACTACCTTCCCTTGAATATCATTGTTGTTCATTTCGTATTGCCTTATTCAAGTATGACCATGGACATCAGCTGGAGCAACCTACAAACAAGAGATCCCTCAATGTGGTCCTGGTAATCTTTTCGGCATGCTGTATATCTTCTTATGTAACTGTAAGATAATTTTTGAGGAACCTCAACCTCTAATTGACAGTCTGTATGTTAAAAAATGTCTTACCATAGATTGATAAACTCTAAACTATTTTGATATGATATAGAAAAACCTTTCTCTAGATTATTGACCCCACACAACATTCTTTCAAAGTCTTCTGTATACTCTTTTCAAGACTTGAAATATTAAATTATTTCTTTATCGTGTAAGCCAAGACTAACAAGTATCATGACTCCAGTAATTTTCTACTTTAAGCATTGCAATTAGATTTTGTACTAATAATATTTTATTAGTATGCAACACCACTTTAAAATTTTACAGACACTGCCATTTTTTTATTTGATTTTGTTCTGCCCCATGGTTGGTTTTTTTTTACTGCTGTTTATTTTAGGGATTTCATATTATGAAGATTCTGTCTCTTTCAATCCTCTTTTTATGTGACAGCCCAGGATGGCTCCAGCAACTGCATCCGGAACTATGGGCACTCATAGTCCAAGGATGGGCCATTGAAATGAGGACACACAAAGTCAAGAGGTGGTGTAAAGTGTTGTGTTTTTTATTCCACAAAAATCCAACAAGTAGAAAAGGTATAGTGCTCTTCATAAATACATAAATTTGTAATTCCAGATAAAAAACAGGTGAAAATGAAAGTTAAATGTCTGGAAAAACATAACGAATAAATATTCCAAAATTATGTGGTTAAAATCACAAGAAATTCCTTCCATTAAAACACTCATGAGTCTCAATGCATCTTACTAACCGGACATCTCCTCTGCTCAGGTTCTCGTTTCTTGACGCCAAGATCTGAGTTAACTGCATTAGCACACAACAGACAATTTGCAGATAAAGATCATTGTGCACTTCCTAATCATCCAAGATTGTGGATTTTAGCAAAGAAAAACTTTATGATTTAGTGTAATGTTTTGAATATTTAGTGCTACAATCTTTTGGCAATGATTTTGACTGTGATTTTTGGTTCTCGTTTTGGTTTAAGTGAAAGATTTGTTTACACTGTCAGTTACTGGCTTTAATCTACCCACCGACAACATGTTTTATCTACTGCTTCATGAAATATTTGCTTGTCCTCTCTTTTTATATCATGTCAGAACACTGCCAGTGCAGAATATGGTGCCACTGTTTAGTCAGTGTTCAGGTTTTTGGATAAAATTTCAAAAAGACCTCTTGAATTTCTTTTGCCTTTTTCAGTAGTATTTTGTCATTCTTGTGGGACTTACTATCTGCAGTCTGTCAATGTACTGCTTGTAGCACAGACAGAGAGAGAAAGGAGGAAAGGATTGGGAACAGAACAACAGGATGCAACGTAGAGAAAACAAGTAAGGACAACAACAACCATTGATCATAGCAAGTGTGAACTGGAGCTGGTAGCATGAATGGGCAGGTATTGGATAAGGTAAAGAAAACATCATTGAAGCTTCATAGAAGATTGCAGCTCTGTTGGAGGCCGGCAAATGTAGCAGAAGACTTATAATAAACTTTAAGTGATCAAGCAAGGGGGACAGTGTGCTTTATAATGTATTAGGCTACCAGCAACATTGATAATAAAATGTCATCCAAATTAAGGCATAAAGAAATCACAGACAATGATTTTGTGTCATACAGTATAACTACCAAGGGACAGTATTGAAAGATATGTCAACATACATCAAATACTCAACACTGAAGGCAGAAGCACAAATGAATATTCATTCAGTAAGTGTTGCACTGCAGGCCTAATACATAACAATCAACACTCAACACAATGACAGTTTCAATCCAAGAACATACAATATAATTCTTCAGGCTAATGTGGACCCAAAAATTAATTTTCAGTTTTTATTCAATGGACAAAGTCCTTAAATACTTCAATAATTAATATGGTTCATACTTATGTTAATGATAACTATTCCAATGCAGCAAGGTGCACAAATTTATACATGCTTTAAATGATGTCACAAAAAAAGTAAAATAATGGTTGCTTGAAAGGGCAGAACAGAAAAATTCAAAGTGCATATATAAACATGCACAAAGATATGCTGAAACACTGCGGGGTCAAAGGACCTGCCCAAGTCACCTGAAAATTTCTCAAACTCCAGAAGGAACAATTTTCATAGAAATTGCATTGAGCAAATGAGAAAATAAATACAGTATTATGAACACTAAGTTGACCATAAATAATAAATATTTTAACATTCCATTAAATCAGTGAAAGGCAATCTTTTTCGAGTTGCGGCGCACTAAGTCCAAAAATTTTCTTTCGCGGCGCACCTGAGGGACTACCCATAAATAAAGTCGTGACAACACAATCTATGGACAATAGCCAATAAGAACAGTTAATTTTACAAGTTTGAAAGACATTTTATTAATAAAGGAATCAAAGGATAAATCTTAAATTTAATTAATGTGAAAGTTGAGATTGTTTTTCAGCACATATGAGATTGATGCGAGGATCAATTTTCGAAAGACAGACGCGCATTTCCTTGTCGATCATTTGAACTCTCTCGCATTTCTTAGACTTCATTTCCGTAAGTGTTCCCTTATCTTTTTTCCAACATAAAATAATTTTTTTAAACATTATCTATTTAATCAACCAAAAGTTCAAAAACACTAGCAATTTTGAATATTTTACAAAAGTTTTTGCAGAGCCCCTAGAAAATTCCACAGCGCGGCGCACCGGTTGCCCAACAATGCATTAAATAATTGAGACAAGATTGTTCCTAATTTTTGCAAAACAGTACCATCGGCTGGGAATTAGGGGGTGCAGTGTCCCACTTGCCCTTAATGTAAAAAGGCCTTGGGTCTTTTGGCCTGCTTATTTTAATAATTTTTTTTGTTACATTTGTGCTAATGTTCCTGGGCTATGATTTTTGGTTTCTGGGTTGTTTTGGGCCTTTGGCTAACAAACCTGTTCTAGTCTTAGACCATGCTTTGATCAGTCCTTTTTCACTTTTGACCTTTTGAGGATAAGCGTTTTTTTACCTTGCAGACAGAATTGAAAATGTCTCTTTGTAATCAGCTGCTTGAAATGTTTTTGTCATTCTTATTAAGGCAAGAGAAGAATGTGCCACATCCCAAATGATACCCAGCACCACAGAATGAAAAGATAAAAGATTTGAAGGCCAACCTGCCTAAACCTAGAAAATGACTGTTAAGGCAGTGATAATAATGATAATTATTATTATTATTTTAGCATCTGATTATACTTATATTATGGACTAATATATTGTATGTTTCACTTATTTAAGCACACCAGTTCGTTTTATTTGTCTGTTTCTTTTCCTAATCATTCTCAATACAAACTGATGTACAGTAAAAAAACAGAATTGTGCATAAAGGACTTACCATTTTGGAAAAGTAATGATCAGTTTTGATTAAAGAATTAACGGCAAAGATGCATCATTTGAAGAATTACAAAAGAGGTTCACCAAATAATCAAACCATGAAACTTATTACCCTTCTATGTTTATATGTTTTGTGAGGCACAGACTGCTGTTCAAGGCTGGTGCCCAATCTAGAAGGTACACAAGTCCTTCACAGGGCACACTCAAGCACACAACCACATTAATTCATGCAGAACTAAAACAAGCCATTGTCCTTGGTGTAAACTATGCAGATGCAGAGAGAAAAATTACCTTTGCACAAATGTAAGCAAAAAGCAATCTTATGCCTCTGGAACTGTGAGCAGGAATCGCAAACTATGTTGCATGGACCAATAAAGTTTACTTGCTGCAATATTTGCTTATTGGAACGGAATTCCGCTGTTTAGACAGAGAAACATTGAAATTGCAGA
Organism: Polypterus senegalus; assembly: GCF_016835505.1. Taxonomy (NCBI): domain Eukaryota; kingdom Metazoa; phylum Chordata; class Cladistia; order Polypteriformes; family Polypteridae; genus Polypterus; species Polypterus senegalus. The sequence continues at coordinate 107,870,439 of NC_053161.1, forward strand.
AATACTGAACTTTAAGTCTTGAACAAGACATTAAAAATAAAATGTCATGAAATAGCAGAGCACACAATGTGGATATTCAGGTTCTTAAATTCTTCTGATTAAAAGACGCCTTCAAAGGAAACCTATACCTGCTGTTACTATGAACAAAAACGTGTTTCATCAGTGTATATGTTACTTCATGGTTAATTATGGGAATAATTTGAATTGAATTTTCATATGAAATTAGAGAAAGTATTATGCTTTTAACAAAATATATAACATAGCATTGCCATTTATCATACTACTGCTGATTTTATCAGTGAAATATTTAACAATGTGATTGAAACGATTTGTTAGACATGATTTAGTATTCAGATCAGAAGAAGTTGTTTATACTGTATATGGTACTGTACTCATAGCTACTCAGTTTAATTGACTGTTGGATAAATTGCACTGCACTGTAAATGGACACATAGATAACCCGCATCATTCCATAACTCTGTGATAAGTTTAATCTCTTAAGCTATGCATGCTGCAAGAGCAGATTTCATTCACACTTTACTCCTTACTGTTACAAAAGAGGTGGTTTATCTTTCTACTGATATTCAGCTGGACAGCCTTGAAAAATATATTAATGCTCATATACAAAGATGTAATGGTATGCTTCACAAAACATGGTAAAGTTTCCTTGGGAGAAGCATTGTGTTATCTCTTATAGAACTTCAGGTCTTAAATACACAAGGGATCTTCAAGATTAGAAGCTGAATAACACAAAACTGAAACATCAGCAACAATCAATAATAGTAAAGTATCAAAGCATTATGCCCTGGGTGATTTTTTTGGGCTGCTCAAAGTAACATGAGTAAAGGTTTTAATGTTTCTTTCAGCCATACAGTTATAATTGATTTTACTGACAGAATACATTAGATAATAAAATAGATTTTGGACTATCTATTTAGATATAATTGATTATAGTATGAGATGCTTATTGCTAGGTGCAGTGAGCACTTTTGTTTAATAACCATATAGGAGTTTTTTTTTATTACAGTGCAGTGTAAAGTTTAACATATTTGTACAACATCTTAATCTTTTGTTCACAACAGAAAAAATGACATCATCAGATAAAAATGCATTTAACATTGCGTCTTAAGTATAGCCAGTGTACGAATAAAGCACACAGAGAGATTGTAAAAAAATCGGAGCACCACAGGTGAATTGATTGTTCAAGTGGAGATTCTTCTCAGACAGAAGTCTTTTATTGGCTGCTTGCTTGCAGATGGCATTGGAATTGGTTATGAGCCTAAGCAAGCAGAAGAGGTGGGTTCAGGAGGTCGGAAACAGGAAGTAAGGGCAGAGGTCTTTCAGCTGTCAATCTTCTGATCTGCAGAGGGAGGAAGGGGAGAAGTTGCTAGACACAGCGCCACCATGTGGCTCAGGGTAAAATTACCATTGGAAGAGCCCTGAAGCTGTTCCCCAATCACCAGTTATGTTTAACATGTTATTTTGTCTGCCTTAACTGCTGCATTAATGCATGGATTAATGATTTCCGGCAACACACTGGTTTTGCTGTACAGAGTATACATGCTTGAAAATCATAAAAATATTTATAGACCATTACATCAATTTTATTAACTCAGTAGTAACTATTTAAAAAATAATAATACAGAGTTTTGTTTTGGACATGTTATAACTAATTTTATAATAGCATCTTAGCAATTACCAATGATACTTGATAAAAATAGTCCATAAACCAATCATTAGCAAATAAGTTTCACTGAATCACAATAAGTGCTTTGTGAACACAATCCAAAATTTCCACTCAACATGGAATCGATGTTGATTTAGGCTGAGGAGGAAACAAGTAAAATACAACAAGGTCTAACAAAATAAATAGCAGTGTGCTTGGTGGGAGGTAAAAGAAGGTGAAAGACAATGCCTTGGGAATTTGGGGTCACAGGTTAAATGGACTTGGTACTTGTTTTAGCACTGTGTGCTGTAAGAGGCTACTGCAGCAGTGGAACTAAAGGTAGGTGGATCAAATACACAGGGCAGCTGACCGTCACTCCAATTTACATTAACTTTGCCAGGAGTGACCGCCGCCAGAGCAGATGCTGTGGCTATGCAAGACTGTATAAACAAGGGAAAAATAAAGATTGCTACATATATTTTGGAGCATGGCCTTGTCATTCACAAATTCTCTACTCCTTTTTGACTTGTATAAAAAGCTGTCAGAGGTTTCAAATGAGCTTTCAAGGTTCATTGTTTCAGGAAGTCATTCTAGAACATTGATCTGCCATTTTCAAAGGTATTTCTTGGTTGGGTTAGGGGGATAATTAGAAAATCCTTTATTTAATCTATTTTTACTAAATTAATTGTATAAATGAACTCAAGCTCTGGCAACAGATATATTTGATCTTTTATCTGCAAGAAAAATAAAAGAATGAGTCCTTCCATTAATAATATTTATGCAAACTAAATTAATTAACAAAGATACTGTCTCAATTCAAAATTTAAAACAATTTTTATACATTTTGCAATAATTTCAAGTAAAAAATCCTATTATATCCATAAATAAATACTGTATATAGTTAAATAAATAAGTAAATAAATATGGTTAAAATTAATCAGTATCAAAATAATTATCTATTATGTTAAAACACTTTTTTAAAAAATATTGAAATATTTGTCTTTCTAAAAAGGTTTCATATATGGCTCATTAAATAGCTACTGTATATGGTGTATTCCCTATTCCCTGTTTCCAAACATGATCTACATTTAATAGGTTACAAAAATATATAAAGTTAAACAATGTTAAAAAGATATACCCTGTTCTACAGATGTACAATTCATTTTTATCTAAGCCATTTGGAAAACATGTGCCAAGTGTTTCTATCCAACATTTTTCTGTAAATAATCTACTCCACTTTGAATTAAATTGTAAAACTATCATTTCTGGAGTGTTTTTTGTTATTACACAATGTTCATATAAAATGTAGTCTAATTGTTTTCTTTTTATACACCATTTACCTTGTATAAATCTTGTTGCTGCTTTATTTTTAGTCTCCCCTATATACAGATTTGACATTGGCAACATCTTCAGAAATAAATACAGTTTAAAGTATCTGGGCCTAAGATAAACAAAATCAGTGCTTACAATTTGGAATATATAATGGTAACATAACATAATTAACATAACTTAACATAATCTATCATTTTCCAAGGTATTTTTGGTTGGGTTAGGAGTATAGTTTAAATAGTTATTATTTTGAAAACTGAAATCCGTCTTTAACATCAGTTGTCTGTGGGGAAATAGGTTTTGTGAAAAAATATCTTGATATTTGTAGCTGTTTGTTTTCTCAGGCGCGTCTCTCACCACTGAAGGAATGCAGCCCCATAATGTAATACTGCCATCACCATGCTTGTTAGTAGATACTTTGTTCCTTTGGTGCACAATTGTGTTGGCTTTGTGACAAAAGCATCTTTTGTAGTTCAGACTAGAATTCTTTACTTAATGGTAGGTCTTATCACATAGTTCTGAGAGACTGTATATGTTTTACTGAAAAATGTCTATAGACGTGGTCATTCTTTTTTGAGAAATTGCTTCCATTTCCAACCTTCCCCATCCTTCAGGCTAATGGAAAACAGACAATGGCTGTAATATATAGACAGTGGCCAGTTACAGCAATAAATTCCTGTAGTTCTTTGAAGGCAGCGTTTGGCCTTTTGGTAGCCCCTGGATGGGGGTTTGCCTGGCCCAGTCCTAATTCTGAAGGGTTGTCCTTATTTAAATAATGTTCTGCTAATCACATAATTTCTCTGCTTCTTAAGATAGCCTACATTGCCTTTCATTATATATTTAATATCATATGTATTCTTTTATATAATTATGGTTTTTTTATTAGCTCGTTTTCATCTAACTATCTCTGTAGTATTTTACTAAGAAACCTTAAAGGCAATACTAAACGTTATTTCATTTAGAGCTAATCAGAATCAATTTAGATGATATCAGGTGAAGGCAAATTACCTTTCTACTTGATGAGGAATGTGATTGGGCTAATATGAACATAATCATAAGTGCCATAATAAAACGTGTAAACACTTACACAATCAAAGTATGGAAGTGTTCTTTATTTTTGTTTAGTTTTCCTCTTGTTTTTCACATACATTTTACTGGTACTGAGATCTTATCAAAGATTAAAAAAGTCTGACATGATTTGTATTTTGAACATAAGTTTTATATTAATAAAAAGTTAAATTACAAAAAATCTGACCAGATGTTTAGCATCCACTGTACAGTTTTAGAGTGAGACCACAAACAAGGTACTATAGACTCTTTAAACCCTGAATGAGTCAGTGGCAGGGCATGAGACAATAGCTTTGTCATTTCTTCTCCTAAACATTACCCTGTGCACCACACTGCCTGCATTTTTAGCCTACTCTTTCTTTAGAAGCCCACCATAAAGATGGACTAGTTGAATTCTGAATAAAACAAAAGAAATGATTTGTAGCTGTGGCAGACATTTCTAAATTCTTATTATAAAATTATAAAAGGAGCAAACCTGAACTCACAAGACATAACATAACAGCCTCAAACCCTAGACAATTCAAGATTGTGAAGGGCAGGACTATATTCAGGCAGCAACTATAAAACAAAGTTTGGATTTAAAAATGGGCAATCTGTGATATTCTGGTACCTCTACTTTGGTAGGTGTCTCTCTTTTGCCTGTTAATACAATGATAGGTAAATCATTTCTTCATGAACCCTGAAATGGACTAAACGGGTTTGGGAGTGGATGGTTGGGTGAGAAATGGATAATTTCAGTAGTAACGGGTTAAGCTAAGTAATTCCACTTTCCTTTTTTCTAATTTCATAGTTTGTTCTATGATTTACATGCATTTTGCTGGCCAACTCAGCTTACACAGATGCACATATAACCAACTTCTAGAAAAGAAGTAAGGCATAAATATATATATGTCGTAAATATATATTTATGAAATTTCAAAAAATAAAGAACACATCATTAGGTGTTTCACAACCCACAGTCTGAACCCAGAAGCTTGTAAGCATATTTTTGTTCAAAAGCCTACACAAATTTGCTTTTTCACTGTGACTAGCTATGGCAGTGCTCATCATCGTTATCATCATTACTAGGTTCTAAAGCACATAGTGAGCTTTGGCCACTTCCACTCGTTACTTCTATTGTACTCTATCTTCTAACCTTCTTGGCCAACATCTGGAACACATTCTTTGATGCTCCATACATCTAGTACACGGATATCCTTACCTTGTTCATAAATATAATCTTTTCTTTAACCTTCCTCATGGAATCTGAGTTTCTGCCATCATCTCAACACAACCTAACCTAAAAAAGTCTTTGTGACTTCATGAATTGAACAATGTCACAGCCCCCATATTAATTAATTCTCCTCCAAGTTATCTGGCGGTGTTGTGGCGCAGCTGTAGCACTGCTGCCTCTCAGTAAGGAGACTTGAGTTCACTTCCTTGTATCCTCCCTGTGTGGTGTTTGCATGTCTTCCCCAAGTCTATGTGGGTTTCCTCTAGGTGCACTGGTTTCCTCCAACAGTCAAAAGATATGCGGGGTAGATTAATTGGTGATGCTAAATTGGGCCTAGTGTGTGGATGGGGTGTGTGTGTTCACCCTGCAATGGTCTGGCGGCCTGTCTAGGATTGTTCCTTTCTTGAGCCCTTTGGTAGCAGGGCTAGGTTCCAGTGCCCCCATGACCCTTTTCAGGATTAAATGACTGACTATGTTATGGCAAATCATATATCTCTCTCTCTCTCTCTGTGTATATATATACATATATATATATATATATATATATATATATATATATATATATATATATATATATATATATATATATGAATTCTTCTTTAAAATGTTCATTATTGTTAAAGGTAAGTTTTGTCACACATATGGTACAAATAAATGTTCAACTTTGTGTTTATAGCTTGTTTTTAAAGAATTGGAGAATGACAAAGTAAGCTATGTTGTCTGCCTGAATTCCCTCTCTACTGTTGTCTCCCTATAATATTATTATTCAAAAAGTTACCACAGCAGGAAAAGTTAGAGACTCCCTCAAAATTTATTATCCTAATCTGCAAATTCTGGTGAGCTCTTTCATTGACATTGACATACTTACATGTACTTTCTTTTCTTTTCCATTTTATTCTCTTGCTACTTGCAGCTAGAGTTAAGTTTGTTTAAGGATTTCTCCATTTAGGGCAGCAATAGTGATATTAAATGTAGAAGAGCAGATCTAGAAGGACATATAAAAAATTTGCCCCTCTTTGTATACAGCTTGGTGGACAGCAAGTATAAAAGTTTAGATAACCTATGGCCCTACTTAACACCACCATTAAAGTTAAAGGACTCACTAAGTTTAGTTTTAATTTTTAATTTTCTTCTTTGTCTTCCTCTGGTTATATGGACAAGACTATTTTTCTTGGGATTCCAAGAACCTTATTAAGTAAATTATTAGGTATGCTGTCAAAAAAAGGCTTGTGGAATGCTATGATCACAGAAGTTTTCCAGCATCTGATGTATGACAAAAACCTGATAAGTGGTGCTTCTACAGTGACAAAACCAACACTGATATTCCCCCAAGATATTCTCGACGTATCTTTTCATCCTTTAATTTAATACCCCAGAGATTATCTATGTCAGTGATGTTAAGAAAACCCAAGGGAGGGCTGGGGCTGTCATCTGTAAATTACTTACTAGTCACATGAATTTTATATTAATCAAGTAGCAGGCATTTAGAATGAATTTGACCTTTTTAATAAATGTAATTACAAAGATGTGAACTGTACAGATAAAATTGACAAGTTATATTTATTTTGATCAAACATATTCAAAGCTCCTGCCTTGCACCCTATGCTTCCTGGGATCGGCTCCAGCCCCTCACAACCCAGCTCAGGATTTAGCAGGCTTAGAAAATGGTATGGTATTTAAAGTAGTAATCAATAATCAGAAAAATTAGTACACCCTTGAAAATATTCCATTATAATTTGTTAAAATGGACATTGAAAAACAAACTCCCTTTTTCCCTATAATTAATGAAAGTTCTACAATGAAAGAGCTTGGAAACCAACAAATATTATTGCTGGGAGAAATGACAGTCAAGAATTGTCATTAAATGTTTACATGAAGTTTTATTATTCTTAAACACTACTGATAATGGACCTAGGAAAACCATGTGTTTACATTTAAAACTATATGGCCATATGATTACTTATTACACGCAGTGCCATGCGGGTCCTCTTTCAAGCAAGACAGGAGAAGAAAAAAAAATTATATTATAAGATAACAGCAATTAATAACATTACTTCTCATCATATCTGTGTCTATTCTTTACATTATTGGTCCCCAGGAAATGTACCTAATACATATCATTAATAATAAAGAGGGGCATATTAAATTACCTGCGGTGGGTTGGCACCCTGCCCAGGATTGGTTCCTGCCTTGTGCCCTGTGTTGGCTGGGATTGGCTCCAGCAGACCCCCGTGACCCTGTGTTTGGATTCAGCGGGTTGGAAAATGGATGGATGGATGGATATTAAATTACCTTTCTTCCCTAAAAATGTGATTCTCATGAGTCTATTGCTTTTATCATAAAACAGTGACTAATGCATGGTTGCTGCCCAACTACTGAAGCAAACAAAAAAGTTTCAGAACAGAAATAATCCCTTAACAGCATTTCAATAATGTTTTAAAACAGTAGATGCAAATTGAGATTTGATAGCCTATGAAGTAGTTAATTGAAGAAATTTCCTCACATATTTCCATTAGTGGGAGAAGCTGCACTTTAATGTAGTTCATTTGTGGTAGGAATAATTCTGAGACATTGCTACAGTTACTCATGGTACTCATGTTTTCATGACATTCATATCAGAAATGCTTGACTCACAATTACAGTTGGACCTAACCATATGAATATGAATACTGCTGGCTTCTTCATGTTGGGGTAGTGATTCTATTTAATACAAGCTCAAAAACATATTTTATCATCAGTCAGTATGTGCTGCTTTAAAGCAAACAAAGACTAATTCAGATTGTCATCAGAAGAGGTGAATTTGCTTTGCTATTTGACCAGAAATCTTCTTCAGCTTTAACAGAAAATGGATGAGTTATGGGCAAATTGCATGATTTTCATAGGTGGACTAAAGCTATGATATCTACCTCTGAAAATTTTTCTCTCAGCTTCGTCAGAAACTCTTCTGTGAAAGGTGCAATATCTCCTTGTAAAACTCCTTTATAAAATCAACTTTGTCAGAAAAGAAAACCAATAGTTTTAGCTCAGACAACCTCACCTCACCCTAATCAGTCAGCAATAATTGAATGTTTAGACTGTTTAAAGCTTCAAAATGTCACAAAGTACAGAGATTTTTGCCATGAGTTAATCACCTAACACATGCCTCATTATAGTATGTGAATACTTCGGTGTGCAATTCAACAAACTGCTCCAACACCCTTCCCTTGCTAAGCCGCCTGAAATCAAAATGCACACACAGATCACTGTGTTTGGTGCACATTTCATTAGCATTGTACATTTGATGTTGAACAAACAAAATTAAAATTACTTGTCACAATGTCGATGGCAATCTTTCAGTTTTTCACTAAGGTTTGTGCATAATACAGAGAGATGACTGATGCTGTGCAAAAACTACACTTTTGGAGTAGAACGACTTATTTGACACAATCCCTCAAACACTCACAATCAGTTACTAACAAACAAAACTTTTCTAAATGCAAGTTATGCATATTTAATAAAAAGAAACAAAATTGCTCGGTGAATTGTTTTGCTTGTCACATGACCAAGCAGTCCACCAAAAAATCATAGATAAATGATTCTGAAGTCACATTTACTAAACTAGTACCCCTAAATGTTTTTAAGATATCTCTAAATGAAAATTTAGCATCTTTCACTGTATCGTATCTCTCTCTGTGATCTCCCCTTATCTTCTCCAAAGCTCTTCTTGTCCAATGCCTCAGAAGTCTCTGTCAGCCTTCTTGTAAAATGTAACAGGGATTTGCCATATGCAAAATTCAGTGTATCTCTGTAATATACTGCTGTCAATCACCTATCTAGCCCCATTTATCTTTAGTGTAATTTGCTGGCTATACAAACAAGCTTGCATCCATTACCACTTATATGTTGATACTGTAATATTATCACTTGGTATTCACATGTGTGCTCATCCACATTTTAGGCAATGCTTTATACGATCTTGTCAATTTGCAAGAAGGCAGCTTGCTTTTACATTAACTCACATGAAGTCTAGTAAGGGTGTTTAAAGTTTGATGTCAAATTGGAGATATGGTGGGATTTGACATACACAAATCATTGCTATTACAAAGCTGCATTTTACTTGTAACATGACCAACTGTGACACCCCATGTAGTGGGAACTGGGAGACAGCAGCCTTCACTCTAGGTATCTAGTATGCGGGACAGAGCGGGACCAGGATGATACAGTAAGACAGGGAGACACAGGAACAATAGGGTTGGGTTTTTGTAAAAATAAAGTAAGGTTTTATTTACAGGTGCACTTAAAGAAAAACAAAAATACATCCTCTGGAAAATACTGTATATATCAATACACAGTCCAATACCGCAAAGGACAAACAAAAACAGTTATAAAACGGAGCCCAAAAATGATGACTATTTACAGTATTTACAGTGTTGACTGCAAAAAAGCACACAAATTAATGAAACCCATATACAGTATACACAAAAATCTAAAATAAAGCTGTCTTCCTCCACAGTTTTAGCAGTAGGAAGCTGCTCCTCCAAACAGTGTATAATACAGGGTTTACTAAGAAAAATACTCCAAATACAGAAAAAGAAAAAGTGTGTATACAAAAATAAACAGTGCACCATGAACCACAACCCAATAAATACCTCCACCAAAGCTAATCCAGAGATATTTACCTAAGAAGAAAAACTTTTTACAAAAATCAATGCACAAGCAGTAGTGGTTGGTAAATTCAAGACAGTATTCTACCAGTACCTCTCTCTCAGCAAGATCTAGCCAGAAGACCCCCTATAGAGGCCGGAAATTCTCTTTTGTATTTGGCGCCCTCACGCTGACCAATTAAGCTGTTGAATGCCATCTCTCCATGGGCATGCGATGACATGGATGCATCTACAAAGAGTGGCATCTCCCGTCCTGCACAATTTTTATAAAACTGTGAGTAGCCAGCACACTTGCACATAGCTATGCTGGCATTTAAGACGCATACTGTGCGTCTCCCAAAAGTGAAAGTAAGCCCTTTTTTTCTTCCCTTCCCCGAGCTCTGCCCAGACAACTGCTGATACGAGATCCCATTTATAAGCTGCAGCAAGCCAATGCTACAACGCTTTGTACTTTCTAACACTCTTCTAGCATTATGAGGTCGCTGGATGAACGCGCATGAGTGGAAGATAGACAATGCCATCCCGGCCAGTCAATGGCAGAGCCGCCTTTCTACTCTACACAAGACCTACCGCGATGCTCCCCAGAAGGAGCTCATATCATCAGCGAAGAAGTCCCTCTTCACTTTGTAAATGGACAAAAAGGCAAGCTTTTATTCTTTATACTTTTTGTCCTTTTTCCCAACAAATGCCTCTCTCATAACCCTGCAGAGGACACAAAACTATTTTTTTTTATTGCTGGTAATGCCAGTGAAGCACATTACCACAACAACACTTTCATTTTAGCTAAAAGTGTTTTGGTTTTTCTGTGTAGATAGAGCAATCACATAATGTACAAATTTTTGTATGAATACTAGCCCTGTAAGCCCATGCTGTAAAAAGCCCAGGGTCCTAGAAACTACTGAAATTGTCAGAAAAAAAACTGAAAAGTAGGGATGTCAGGTAATTAAAAGGAACTACTCTGGGCATCTCTCTCCTAGGAGGTTTCGTTTGACCGACGTGCTCGCATCGTTTGTGCATTAGCGGCTAAGCGAATGTCTTTCTTGGGAGGTTTTTATTTTGTCAACGTACTCGCCTTGCTTGTGTATTTGCAGCGCGAGAAAAAGTAAAAAGGCTACAGTTTTGCCAGCGTGCTTATCTTGCTTCCATATTAGCCGCTAAGCGAGTGACTCTTTCTTTGGAAGGTTTCGCTTTGCCGACGTGCTGGGCTCGCTTGTGTATCCTCAGAGGTTGGGCCCTTACCCCGATTCCATCTCACTTCCAAGATGGACAGACACACACACTTCCATGCATAGACATTTATATACAAGATTATTATCAGCGTATGCTCGCAAACTCCTCCTCCATTATTCCATCTCTTTCAAATCTATTTATTTTTACAAGCTCATTGTTACCCAGCATTTTCAAAACATTCAGGCTTTCTTGGGTTGTGTGTGCCAATCTCTGTTTGACCTCCTAGTGAATTAGGGCAGCTCATGAGCTCTAACTTAAGAAAACTGGTAAAATGCCTTAACTCCTACTCCTAAAGTTGGACCAAAATTACACAACTGTAAGACTTTTCAGCCAGTTAGGAATGGTTTCTTACTCTGAAACATTTCATAAATATGGGTACTGTTCTTTTTCTTTTATTTTTAGATGTTTTGTAGATTTTATTCTAATTATTTTGGCAAATGGAATGAACTGCTACAAGGAAGAGACTCCATTGATGTCAAAATCCTGATTAGTCCCTTAACCCAATGGAGTCCTCTTTTAGTTTAACTGGCCAAGATGGTTCCTTTTTAACTCATGAGTCCAGTGCTGTGAAGCGAGCACCTACAAAAAGAAGAGAATCCAGTTACACTGCTTCCATTACCCTGGTTTGCCAAAGAGTTGCAGGATGAGAATCATGTTGCTGTGAAAGGTAAAATTCTACTTAGGGGGACTATAGTTGGGTTGCAAATGGAAATAGCCTGCTGCAAAGAAGAGGCACTCTAGTAGTCAGAAGGTTGATTAGTCACTTGAGCCATAGGAATGATTGCTTTCTCCACTTTGTACGTTCAAAAATGTCTGCCTCTTGTGGGCCACCGATTGAAGAGAACCCCATTGTATGATGGTCTCATTATTTGCTTTTGGTCATTATCATGTGGGACTTGGACTGTAGGTATGTGTGAAGAGATGTTACCTTATTTCAAGGTAAGCTACAGGCTCAGAAAATATTTGTCCTGAGATGACACAAATAAAAAAGCCAATTTTGTTACACTGAAAAAAAAAAATTCCAGACAGTTTTTTTTTGGAGGTTTTGTACTCTTTTGTCCTTAATTCTGAGTCCATCCTGCTGTGTTTTTTGGTAGGTTCTCTGACTCTGGTAACAACCCCTGTTTTTCCTCTGACTACTGTCAGTGATTACCTATAAAAAATTCTGCCTGACTCTATTTCTCTTTCTTATCATTTATTCACACATAGGATGATTTTAAACATTTTACAACCCTATGGAAAATGAAAGAGAGCTTACTTGAATTTAGCCTCAGTGTCATAAAAGTCACAATTTTTTTCTTTATTCAGTTATAGCAGTTAAAGCAGTTTATTCTGCTTTGAATACAGCAAGCTGTTTAGCAAAGATGTGTTTATCATTTTTAGTTTTAAAGTTTTGGCCATAGCTCTGTTACTGATCTTAGTAGTGTAAATACTAACTTATTTGGTTTGTATTTGGCTTTCTAAATATATAGGTAATTTACAACAAGGAACAGACACAGGGACAAATTCTACAGAAGCACAATTCTCTCTTCTTTAATATTTGAAAGCAAACTGATAGCAAGAAATGACTGACTGTAATATTACATTTTAAACTCTCTGCTCTTGTATATTTTTGCCTCTAAATATATGCTTCTGAGCATGATTTCAAAAGTGCACAGGTAAAAGTCTTGATTACAGAGCTGCAGTATGCTTTGCTTAAGTATGTTTGTAGCAAATAACTATTTAAACATACCATCTTATCTAAATTTACAAAACCAGTGTGCAGCTGTAGTAATTGCATTAACATGCTACTAAGCAACCATTTTTGGTGACACCATGCATTTAAAGGAAATGCTTTGTTTGTAACATAAAATGTGGATATCCAATAAAGCTCAAAGAAATGATTTTTTTTTCTGAGGAAAGATACAGTATAGGGCTCTTAGTGTCTGAAGTGGACAGCAGACAGAAGGTATAATTGAATCACTGTAAGCACTGGGATAACAAGCCTGGATCAAAGTTGTCACTTGGCAACAAATTAAATCAGGTAAAAGGACAGTGGGGCACAAATACTAAAGAATTCATTGGTCAACAGTATTACAGTGTAGTATACATGCTGAAACAGGTACATGTCAGCTTTCTTTTCTTCATTCCGGTATCTGACCATTAAGGGATTAATCTTTCCTTCAGCGAACTACTGGTCACACTCTTTTCCTTCACATTGTGCTCACTTTACTGTTCTATCTGTCACCATGGATTCCAATGCCACTTTCATTAAATATGTAGAAATCCACTACATGTGTCCAGCCTTAACTCTTTTGAGTGGCTGGATGGAATATTACAGGCTTCAGATTTTCAGATTTGTCATGTGTGGTTTGCTGTATTAGTGGTCACTGCTTGTAGCATATTACTGTTTTACAGAGATCAGAAAACCAGAAAACCTCACTTGTCATTCATATATTTACAGGAAACTTCACTCCTGCATTTTGTGTTGAATCAATTTGACTGATTTGCAGAATATCACGATAATTACTATGTGATGTTATTCTTTCCTTTGTTTGTCAACCGGAATTTACCATTTCAACAACTGCTTAAAAATGAAAAAAGAAATGCCACTGCAATTTAAAAAAAATTAAATTAACTTAAAGCATTTAAAAGTTGAGAAATGAACTGTTTACCATATTAAAGACCACAAGGAATGTCAAGTTCAAATTTATTGTCATGTATACATGGCACAATGCCAACAACAGGCAATTAGTATAACAGAGACAATTAACGCCATACATTAAATGATGCATCAGACAATGTATAGTAGTAATAGTAGTAGTAACAGTAATATTGTCACATGTACAGTGTACAATGAAATTCTTCAGGTTTTGAGTAACTGTTCTGTTAGTAATATTATCACCTGTAGACGAAAACTGTCTCTGTCTCTAGTGATTAAAATGCTAAAAGTGCTGTATAATTTCTCAGAACAGATAATGGAAATAGTGAGTGGACACAATATCTGATCTTTAATAATACTGTTTGCCTTTAAATTGAAGATTCTGATAGATAGATAGATAGATAGATAGATAGATAGATAGATAGATAGATAGATAGATAGATAGAAAGAGAAATTTCAGTGTTTAATTTTTAATAAAACTGAAAAACGTTTCTGAAAATATTTTTTCACTTTGTCATTATAGGTTATTGAATGTATATGGTTGGGAAAATCTGGCAAATGTATAGGGGACTCTTATCTAATCTCATCTGTCAATCTGTGCATCATCATTGCAAATAAGAAATGGCTCACAGCCGATCCCTGATTTAATCCCACCTCCACCTTGAATGCATCCGTCACTCCTACCGCAGACCTCACCACTGTCACACTTCCCTCGTACATATCCTGTACAACTCTGACGTACTTCTCTGCCACTCCCGACTTCCTCATACGATACCACAGCTCCTCTTGAGGCACCCTGTCAAATGCTTTCTCCAGGTCCACAAAGACACAATGCAATTCCTCAACATCTTCAGAGCAAACATTGCATCTATGGTGCTCTTTCTTGGCATGAAACCATACTGCTGCTCACTAATCATTACCTCACTTCTTAACCTAGCTTCCACTACTCTTTCCCATAACTTCATGATGTGGCTAATCAATTTTATTCCCCTGTAGTTAATGCAGTACTGCACATCTCCCTTATTCTTAAATATCTGCACCAGTGCACTTCTTCTCCACACCTCAGGTATTCTCTCACTTTCCAAGATTCCATTAAACAATCTGGTTAAAAGCTCCAATGCCATCTCTCTTTAGCCTTCGCCACCTCTCTCTTCACCTTGTACTCTTGTATACTTTCTGCATCTCTCTGACTATCCCACTTCTTCTTTTCCATCCTCTTCCTCTGTATACTCTCCTGTATTTCATCATTCCACCACCAGGTTTTCTTTTCCTCCTTCCTCTTTCCAGATGTCATGCCAAGCACCCTTCTTATTGTCACCCTTACTATATCTGCTGTAGTTTCCCAGCTGTCTGGTAACTCTTCACTGCCACCCAGTGCCTGTCTCACCTCCTCCCTACACTCAACCTTGCAGTCTTCCTTTTTCAACTTCCACTATTTGATCCTTGGCTCTGCTCTCACTCTCTTTCTCATCTTGATTTCCAACGTCATCCTACTGACCACCATCCTATGCTGCTTAACTACACTTTCCCCTTGCCACCACTTTGCAGTCTTCAGTCTCCTTCAGATCAACTCTTCTGCATAGGATGTAATCTACCTGTGTGCATCTTCCTCCACTCTTGTACGTAACCCTGTGTTCCTCCCTGCAGCTAATATCTTAATTTCCTTCTACTGTTTATACTGGTTTGTTAGTTTTCATTTTTACTACTTTTCTAAATTCTTTTTGTCTGTCTATTGTAATCTGATTAAGCATCTTAACTGCATGTTTGTACCATATTAAAATGTTTTTATTTTTACATTCCTATCAGTTATGAAAAAGTGGATTTGACCGAGTGATCATATTTGTAGCTGTTTAGTAGTTTAGTATCTCACACACCAATCCATCCCATAAGTACTTAAATCTTTTCAAAATCAGAGAGAAGTTTACATTCAGAAACTAAGACATCTGCTTCTGTTTACTACCAGAAGTAAATGGAAAGTCACTTATTTCAGATGAAGGCTACCCATCTCTTCTATTTTCAAGATTTTCTGTGAAACAGCACATCTCTGCTCTGATCTGTGTTGGCTTGGAAACAAATATATCTTTTGGAATTAGGTCTAAATAGTTTTACCTTGGTCTCATCAGAACGTAACATATTTCCCCTCTGTTTAGGAAAACAGAATGCACCTTCCTGCAAAATGTATATTACTTGGATGTTCTTTTTTGAGAGAATTCACTCCCAGCTTACCACCATACACTTGCATCTGAGACCTCTGGAGAATATGGGAAATGGTTTGCAGTTGCCAGTTAATGCATTAAAGGTCTGAAATTCCTTTTGATACTCTCTGTTATGAGATTTGTCCTTGCCTAATCATCAACTTTTAGGAATGTGCTGATTTTTGCAGTATCCTGGTTGTGCTATATCTCCACATTTATTTTAAAGTGTAGTCTATATAGTCATTAATATATGCAATGCTTTCAGAATTCTATAAGGGCAAATCAAAAAGTAAAGGCAATTTAAAAATTAAGTGGTAACTTAATGGATAGGCACTGATGCAATACAGCATATTTGCCAAAGCATGCACAGCGCAACACACCAAAGGATGTTGGCTTATGCAGATCAATAAGCTGTTTGGGTACCAATCTTATGCAAACTTTATGACACCCCAAGTCATCATGCCCTATGTCATATGCAGATCTATAGCTGATATCGAAATATGCAATAACAGCAGACAATGTAATCCATCGATCTTCTCTGATGAAGGCATTTGCCGCATCGATGTGGGCTTGTCTGCATGATGTTAATGGTTCACCAGATTGGACTTCATCCATTACACCTGTTTTTCCTACTTTAAACCTTTGTACCCATTCATAAACGTTTTGCTGAATCATGCTTCTTTCATTTTCAAACTGAGTTTACATCCTTCAGTGAATTTCAACAGGTTTCACTCCCTCTCCTCAAAGAAATTTCACTACGGTGCATTGTTCATCAGTGGTGCAATCCTGCAGCAGAGTGTCCATGTCTGTTTGAACTTGGCTTCAATTAGACTAACAGCAGCGCGCTGCACTGTGCGTGTTTAAACTACCCATATGCCACTGTGAATGTGTTGTATTGTCTCAGCTTCTATCTTTTACCTTTGCTGTTTGATTTCCCCTTGTATTATATCCCTCTTGTAATTTATGAATTTATATAGTTAGATATCATAAATACAGTATTTTGCTATCTCCTTTTGGACCATGGGTATCTCTGCATTATGTAAATCATATGTGTACAGCTGATTTTACTGAGGTCTAATGTGAGTTACAGTACTTTAGTTCATATCAGGAAATGACAAATTAACTTTGCAGCTGATCTGAAATTTAAATCTGAAGACAGCTAAACCCCCTTGTAAAAGATGTATAGACTTATGCAATCAGGGCATTTACATTTCTAGAACAGTTTTTCTAAAATTGTACATGGAGGGTTTTTTTTTTAACATTGTTGGTTATAAAATTTTATTAAGTATGAGATGTTTCTGACATGATTTGCTTTGATTTCATCTTGAAATCTGAAATGACAATAAGGGTGTATATACAGTACTTTTGACATCCACTGTGGTTCAGCTCTCCAGTTATGCTAAGTTTGATTACTAATTTAGGGCTGAGCAGGCCCTTTTCTTACAATGTTTTAAAGAATTCTCTTATATAGCACTTACTCCCATAGCCATCAAGTGCTTTGAGAGGCTGGTGCTAGAACACATCAAGGACATCATCCCTGACAGGCTTGACCCGCTCCAGTTTGACTACCATTGCAAAAGGTCCACTGAGGATGCCATCTCCATAACATTTCACACCACCCTGTCTAATCTGGAGAACAAGAACTGTTATGCCAAGCTGCTGTTTGTGGACTACAGCTCTGCATTTAACACAGTCATTCCATCCCAGCTCATCGCTAAACTCCTAGATCTGGGACTTAGCTCTTCACTGTGCAACCAGGTACTGGACTTCCTCACCGGCAGACCTCAGCAAGTGCGCATTGGTGGAAAAGCCTCCTCCATCATCACCATCAACACTGGCACCCCGCAGGGCAGCATGCTGAGCCCCCTGCTTTACTCTCTCTACACCAATGACTGCGTAGCTAAGTACAGCTCTAACACCATCCTCAAGTTTGCTGATAATACCACTGTAATAGGTCTGATCAGCGAGGACGATGAGACAGCCCACAGGGAGTAGGTCAGACTCCTGGCAGAATGATGTCAGGACAACAACCTCACCCTCAACGTTAGCAAAACGAAGGAGATGATTGTGGATTTCCACAAACAGAGCACAGCCCCATCTACAAAGGAGGTGAGGCTGTGGAGCAGGTCAGCAGCTTTAGGTTCCTCGGAGTCACCCTCACTGATGACCTTAAATGGTCAAGTCATACTGCGGCAGTAGTCAAGAAAGCCCAACAATGCCTCTACTTCCTCAGGAGACTGAGTAAAGCCTGGATGTCCCCCACAACCCTGTGCAGATTCTACAGGTGTACTGAGGAATTCTTCCTGACAGGATGCATCACATTCTGGTACAGCAACTGCTCGGTTAAGGACTGTGGAGCTCTGCAGTGTGTGGTGAACGCAGCACAGCAGATCACGGGCACACAGCTCCCTGCGATCCATGACATCCACACTACACGCTGTCTCAGGAAAGTGAACCGTATCAGGTGGGACCCCAGCCAGCCTGCACGGTCACTTTTCACCCTCCTCCCATCTGAGAAGCGACTGAAATCTATTCGGAGGCGCACCTCCATGGTTCAGGGACAGTATCTACCCAACTGCAATCAGACTCATGAACAATCAGTAACCTTGTGTCTATTCCACTGTTACCTGCACATATACTTCTGCCACTGTCTTTATTATTCCTAGGATTCTGGTTTTATTTATTTACTTATTTATATTCATTTATTTATTGTGTGTTTTTTTTTGTCTATGTTCACTGTCTGCAGGGGCACATGCAAGCAAGCATTTCATTGTTCATGGTACTTGTACACATAACAATAAAGAATTGAAATATAACTGACTATCATTTCAATGCAACAACTCCAACTCCTACCAGTATACTGGCAACTCTTTTAGTTCTTATTTCAGGTACAACAATTATAAATATTACATTTACTTATTTAGCTGGTGCCTTTATCCAAGGCAGCTTACAACATCTGAGATACAATTGGTTACATTTTTTTTTAATTTTCAGTTATAGCACAAGCAGGTTAATGATCACACAGTGTCAGAAGTGCAATTTGAATCCACAACCTCAAGATCTGAAGTCTGAAGTCTTAACCACTATATAATATATATTATGCAAACGAATTAAATGAAGCCATTTCTGTGCAATGTTCATATCTGGTCCCTCAGAATGCTTCAATATAACCCAGGGGACATTTGATTGTTTAATACGCTCTCTTGTTGTATGTTCTTTCTTTCTAGAACATATCAAGTAATGTACATAGACATAAATAAGTGGTTTATGATTGTTTCAGGAGTACAACAGAAATATTGACATCAAACATTTTTCTAAGCCATTGTTGTATTTTTAGCTTCTCAAAGTCAAACAGAGTTTGTTTAAGAAAATATAAAAAAATCTGATCAGATGTCAAGAAGTCAAAGAAAAGACAAATGTTCATTCTAGAACCTACCTAATACTTTTATGTATTAACAAGTGTTTGTGTGTTTTATTATAGTTGTTTTAATTATTATTTCTCATATTTTTATGTATTTATAATATTTGTAATTGTGTACAATTCCTTTAAATGTCTCAATATTCTTTGTACTTTTATTTCTATAGCACATTTTCATACAAAAGGTGAAGCTCGAAATGCTTTACAAGATGTCAAAGAGATAGTTACAAGCAAAGAAAAAACAAATTAAAATTAGATTAAAACAATGAATAAATAAAATACAGGAAAATAATGCACGCTTACATATGAAAGATATATAATTAATAGAGAAGTAGAGTCCTTATATATAAAATCAGTTCTTACGTCTCTAAAGATGAGTCTTATAATAACATCAGATGGCTGGTTTGAGCAGAAACATTTTTAAAATCCCCTCCACATAGACTGGAGGAAAAAAAACAAAATATGCAGGGGTTTCATGGTCTAAGACCACCAAGGCCCCACTGGGCATTCTGTCTAATGCAAATATTATTAAGTAGTTCCTTATTATTATTTAGTTTTAGGCTTCATTTTACAGGACTCCATGCAGTGTGTCTCATCAGAAATTGGGGTATCCACTTTCATTGAAACATCACAAGATACTGCACAAGACTTTACTTAAGTGGTGACACAGAACAGCACCACAGAAGAGCTGTAAAGGAAAAAAGAGAAAAGAGATTAATAATTTTTGCAAATTCATTGAAGAGTATAATACTTCTACACATATTTAATTTCTTATGATTTGAACTAAAATGTAGCGAAAAAGAAAAACTTTAAAAGTGAGTTTTAAGGAGTTTTTTAAAGTGATTCAGAATTTTAGTCTGGCATATCTGTATTGGTAACATATTCCAGATTTAGGCACATAACAGTAAAAACCTGCCACACCGCTTCTTTTATGCTTGGCTCTTGGAATAATAAGCAGACCACTAGCAGAAGATCTAAGGTTAAGTCTTGGAATGTTGGGGGACAGGCATTACAAAATATAGGAAGGAGTAAGATTATTTAAATCTTTATATACCGGAACTAGTCTTTTAAACTCAATTTTAAAGGACATCAGGTAGGTAGTCCAGTTAGAATTCCATTACAATAATTTATCCAACTGAAAACGTGAATTAATTGTTCAGCAACTTGCAATGTTAAAAGTGATCTAACTTTTGCAGTGTTCCTTTGATGGACAAATGCCATCCAAGTAATATGCACCTTAAAGTTTATACCAGAAGCCATGATCACACTTAAATTCTTTCATTTCTTTAGCTTTAAAAACTTGTCTCTTTTTTCCCATTTTTACTCTTTTGGTATTTTGTTTGTATTTTCTAGTAAATCCTTCATTGATAAATATTCTTTGGTTCTTTATTTTGTACACAAGCTGAGGGTTCACAGTCATCCTTGCTCTTGTGGGACTTTGATATATTTTTGAGACACAGTATTTTGCCAGCTCACCTTGTTTGCGGTCTGCTTGTCCAGAAGCCTACAGTTTGCAGATTTGAAGATATAGTAGCTGGCTTTGGCAGCGTCTCCTGGGGCAGGCTGGGTAGGTTGTGGCACTGCCTTTATAACTCTTTTATCAAGCCTCACTTACATTTTGCATTTTATTTGGGACTGCTAATATGCTAATCACAGCATCAATTGTAGGTTATGGGAATCAGATTTTTTTCTGGATTGAGCATCATTCCATCACAGCTTACAAGCTCATAAGAAACATTATTCATTATTCTTATTCATTATAAGGCACATTATAATGAATACAAATAAAATCATGAAAGTAATTTCTTTTGATCAGTTTCATAATATAAGATGTGTTATTTAATGTGTGAATGGATTCTGTACTTTCTGGAAAAGTCTGTATAGAAAGGCAAACAAACATGAGCCTATTGTGTATAAATAAAAATCAGACTTTTAAATTGGTTTTATTTTTACATATTATGAGAAAAGCAAAAAGGTGGCAAAGCAAAACACAGAAATAAAGAATGCCAAAACCTTCCTTTGCTTTAGAAAAAAAAATTGGTTAAATTGTATTCAAAAGATGTGCTTTGGGATGGCAATAACTGTGAAAAATGCCACAAGAAGTTTTGATATGACGTAAAAGAATCAATACAGAGAAAGAAGTTGTAAAAACATCAAGAGCTCTGTAGTTTAATTTTTAAATCTAACACCTTATTTGTGACAAAGTGTTGATGTGACAAAACAAGCAACCTCAGGTGCTGAACCACTAAGGAGAGTGACTATTCTCTTTTTACTAATGGAAGCAATTACATCCTGCTGATTGTAAATATTACATTTCACACATTGTTAATAAAACAATAATATATATCAGTTTAATTTATATTTGTTGCATACATTATGTAAAATATTATAATAAACCCAATTTCTAAACTGTACTTATATTATAACACTAAGTGAAAAAACAACAATTATTTGTGAATGTTCATGCATTTTAAAGTTACAATTGACCATGGATCTGTAGCGCTGCCACATAAGGATAATGTGTTCTGCTGTCGATCGTTGTTGGGGGGGAATTGCTTCTGACAGAGATTGACAGCGGTACCCCAGAGGTGGAACTTCCGGTTGGTTCGGGGATTCATTAGCATAAAGCGCGCCGTCTTTGAGAAAGGAGGGGAAGAAGGAGATGGAGAAAGAGAAAGAAGGAAGAACATTGGTTAAAAGAAAAGGCAGATCAGCTTTTGCGCTGGCCATGGGAAAAGCCTAGGAGCTCCTATTCAGTCCTGTCTGAAGGTGGATGGTCTTCTGTTTAATACCTGAAAACGATCGTTCCGCTATTACCGACGGACTCGGGTGAGCTACAAAACGGACTTACTATTACATTAATCATGGCGCAAGTATGACTGTATGTCTTTTATGACGAAGAGGAGATAGGTTGGGTAGTCCGCTATTTTCAGGACTCCTCATCAGCTCGCCGCCGTAGGGAGTATGACAGGGGACTACCTGCGGATCTATTTATTACCTCTGGAACAGGAATTGAAGGGGTGAAAACGGTTTATGGGTAGATACATGTATATGTGTGTGGCGCTGCAAATCAAGGGTTACTTATATTCGAGTGGGGTGATCTATGTGTAGGGGATTGTTTTTCTATTTTGTTGTTTATTTTGATGGTCTGCAAGTATAAATATGGTTTATTGGTGGCAGTGACCTATAAATGTATTGATATTTGGGGGGTTGTTTTATATGAATAAAGGTGATACGGAAAAGTATTAAGGTGTGATATTGGCCTAACCTTTTATCATCTGCCTTTAGCTAGGACAGATATAGTGGTAGCATTACTCTCGGGCGAGTGCTCAAGACAAATTGTTACAGTTGGTGCCCTCTCTGAGGATTAGGAACATATACGTCTTTATATTCCCCGTATTTTGTCTAAATTTACTCTGAGTCACTATGAGTGTGTCTTCGATGCCGCTAGAGTGGGAGGATGCCAGTCCGAATGTATCGCTGTGGGGGGATCCGGTAGCCCGAAGCCGCCATGTCACCGTCAGGACTCCTGCAGGAACCCATGATCTATCTAGTCTGTTACAGTCCATGTATCTGGAAGATCCACCCGCACCGGACGAGGAAGACGTCGATGGCAACCCGCTGTTACTCGCGGCGGTTTCCGAACGTCTTGATGCGCTGGACGAAAGAATAACCTCTGTGGCGGAAAGTACAATATCTCGGGAAGAGGGGCTCCGCGTCTATGTGGATACAGCGATCGCAGAGCTTAAAGACAACTTCACTGCCCAGCTAGCGGCTATGGAGAGAGAGATTGTGCAGTGTTTACAGCGGCGAGATCGCCAGTGGAAGGAGGAACTGCGTAAAGAGATACGGAAAAGTATTTCCGCGATTAAAATGCCGGCTGCACAGTCAACGCCGGGAGGAGCATCGCGCGTTTATCAATCTCATACGCTTCCTCATGTGCGGCGCTTGGAATTTCCCAAGTTTAAAACGGACTATACTTCAGAGGATGTAATTGACTTTTTGGAGCGTGGGGAAGCTTTTGTGGCTGCTACACCGCTGGGCAATGAAGAGCTTATGGGGGTGATAAATACCTCTTTACAAGGTCCAGGTAGAAGCTGGTGGCAAGCTGCCCGACACAAAATTACTGACTGGATTTCTTTTAAACAGGAATTCCTTAATGCTTTCCTGCCTTCCGGATATAAGATGGAACTTGAAGAGCGTCTCCGGTCTATGGTGCAAGCCCCTACACAGTCCATAAGAGATTTTGCTTACGATTATCGGGCTCTGTGTTTGAAGTGGCAACCTGACATGGCAGAGGAAGAGCTGGTATGCCGTATATTAAACGCATGCAATCCACGCTTGGCTGGAGGATTGAGGGGAGTAGTGACCTCGGTGGAACAGCTGGTGAAGGTGGGTTCTCTTGTGGAATGAGACTGGGCTGCTTCCAAAGAATACTGGAATAAAGTGCAGACTACAAAAAAGGAAGTTCAGTCCGCCAAAGCACCTAAAAAACGAAGCAGCCTAACTGAAGTGGGGGTCTCGGTGGTCCAGGTTCAGACTTCTCTTCTGGTGGTCTCGACTCAGGTGAGGGGATTACACATAGATGCAGTCGTGGATACTGGGAGCCACTTCACTTTAATGAAGAAAAGCTTGTGGAAAAGAATGGCACTACCAGGGGAAAACCTCGAAACAGCAACCTCCGTCAAATTTATTTTGGCTGATGGCACCAAGCATGTGGCCGTGGGTAGGGTTTCGTTACCGTTCCACATGGATTTGACCCAATGGCAGGCTGAAGTCTATGTTCTGGAGGACAAGCACTTGACCATTCCATTGCTCCTTGGTTTGGATTTTACTACCTCCATCCGGATGTCTATCCATCTGCATTTGAGAAGCTACTCTATAGATGGGGGTGAAATGAGGCCTTTCTTATCCAAGGCCAAGATTTGGGATGGTTTAGTCTCAATTTTTATGCTGCTGAGGTAATGACCTCCAAAACCAACTCACTGGCAAGCGTTCTGGAACAACCCATGGAGGTGCAGCCTCTGTTATGTCGATGGTCAGAGGTGTGGACAAAAAAACTGGGTTTGACACGTATAATAACTCATGTCATAAGGACTAAAGATGAGATCCCAGTTCGTCATCGGGCATACAGAGTATCCCCCCAGAAGAGGGAGATTATAAGAGCACATTTGGACAAGATGTTGCAGGATGGTGTCCTAGAACCGTCTACTTCACCATGGGCCTCTCCGGTAGTCCTTGTCAAAAAACGGGATGGGACATATCGTTTCTGTGTAGACTACAGGGGATTAAATGCAAAAACCCATCATGATGCTTATCCGATGCCCCTAGTTCAAGAAATCTTGGAAAGTCTGCATGGGGCAAACATCTTTAGCACCCTGGACCTCCGCTGTGGGTATTGGCAGGTGCAGATGGAGGAATATAGCAAACCAAAGACAGCCGTAATTACCCCCGAGGGATTATTCCAATTCAGAGCCATGCCATTCGGGCTAAAGAATGCTGGGGCTAGTTTCCAGCATCTGATGGAGCAAGTTCTCAAGGGGTTAATTGGGAAAATCTGCTATGTATATATTGATGATATAGTGGTGTTCTCCCCAGCACTGCAACCGCATCTGCAACATCTAGAAGTAGTCTTCCAGAGGCTGCAGCAGGCACATCTGACACTAAATGTGGAGAAGTGCTGTTTCCTTCAACACCAGATTAAATTCTTGGGCCATGTGGTATCGGGAAAAGGGGTTGAAGTAGACCCTGAAAAGGTGGTAGCAATTCAGAACTATCCTACCCCCACCGATATTAAAAGTCTACAGAGGTTTCTTGGTCTTGTTGGGTGGTACCACAAATTTATCCCTCGATTGGCCGACATAGCTGCACCTTTGCATCACTTGCAGAAGAAGGGTGTTCCATGGGAATGGACAGAGCAATGTCAGGATGCAGTGGAACAATTAAAGGGGGCCCTCCAATCTCCACCCATCCTGGCCCAACCAGATGTTCAACTCACATTTCAAGTTCATACAGATGCCAGCAACATCGGGCTTGGAGCGGTTCTGACCCAAACAAGCGAAGAGGATCAGAGAGTAATTGCTTATGCATCAAGGGCTCTGCATGGGGCTGAGCTAAATTACTCCACCTCGGAAAAAGAATGTTTGGCGGTAGTCTGGGCCGTGGAAAAATGGCGCCACTTCCTAGAAGGGGTGGAATTCGAGGTCTTCACAGATCATAATGCACTGACTTGGGCTTTTAATCAACCGAAGACGTCATCTCGACTGACCAGATGGGTTTTGCCTCCAAGCTTTCAGTTTCAAGGTATTTTATCAGAAGGGCTGCAATAACATTGTCCCGGATGCACTGTCCCGGAGTTATTGGATGTCCGGGGATATATGTATGGTAACTACTCATACTCAATGGACAGATCTACCTTTAAGTATGCAGGACCTAGCTCGAGCACAAACCAACTGTCCTGGTGCCAGAAGGTTGGCAAAGATTCTAATGAGATGGGACGGATCGCATACATTTCAAGGACATCCAGGGTGTCCTTTTCCGGGTGGTGCCGACCAGTCTCGGAGGATCCAAATGCCAGTTAGTGGTCCCGGAAGAATATGTACCCAACTTCCTTAATTATTACCACGACAGTCCTTTTGGTGGGCATCTTGGGCGAATGAAGACTTTGATGAAGATTCTGGAAGTAGCATGGTGGCCCACCATTCGAAGGGACGTTTGGAGCCATGTGAAATCATGTAAAATCTGTCAACAATTGAAGAACCCCCCTGGTAAGCCAGTAGGATTTCTCCAATCCACGATTACATCTGAACCCGGTGAAATGCTGGGAGTTGATTTAATGGGGCCTTTACCTTCATCCAAAGCCCAAAAGACAGTGCTAATGGTGGTAGTGGACTATTTTTCAAAATGGGTAGAACTCTTTGCTCTCCGGGACGCCAAGGTTCCAAAGATCTGTTCTACGCTCAAAGATGAGATTTTCACCGCTGGGGGTCCCAAAGTATATTGTGTCTGACAGGGGCCCACAATTTACTAGCTCTATGCTTCAGGAACTATATACAGCGTGGGGTATCAAACAGAAACTTACCACGGCTTACCACCCAGAGCAATTTAACGGAAAGAGTGAATAGGACTTTGAAGACTATGGTAGCCTCCTATGTGGGTGAACGACACCAAGATTGGGATAAGTGGCTGCGGAGCTCAGATTTGCTATCAACACAGCGGTGCATGAGGCCACTGGTGAAACCCTGCTCGGGTGGCTATCGGACGACAACTCAAAAGTCCCCTGGATCGTCTTATCACCCCAGCACCTCTCCCAGATTCAAAGACATACAATACAATTCAGATCCTCGAAAAATTAAAGCAGCAAGTACAACGGAGGTTAGTGAGTGCTACATCCAGACAGGCTAAGTATTATAATGCACGACGGCGAGCGGTACCCTTTGCTGTCGGGGACTTGGTTTGGGTTAGGACACACCCACTCTCCAGTGCTGTCAACAGATTTGCTGCTAAACTAGCACCCAAGTGGGGGGGTCCAGTAAGAATAATAAAACGATTAGGACCGGTTAATTTCCGCATACAAAGGGGTAGTGGTGTAGATGCCATAGTGGAAACAATACATGTGGCCAATATCAAGCCCTACTTTGGACCCGCCGTGCCCCGACTGGGGGTGGGGATCTATGTAGCGCTGCCACATAAGGATAATGTGTTCTGCTGTCGATCGGTTGTTGGGGGGGAATTGCTTCTGACAGAGATTGACAGCGGTACCCCAGAGGTGGAACTTCCGGTTGGTTCGGGGATTCATTAGCATAAAGCGCCGTCTTTGAGAAAGGAGGGGAAGAAGGAGATGGAGAAAGAGAAAGAAGGAAGAACATTGGTTAAAAGAAAAGGCAGATCAGCTTTTGCGCTGGCCATGGGAAAAGCCTAGGAGCTCCTATTCAGTCCTGTCTGAAGGTGGATGGTCTTCTGTTTAATACCTGAAAACGATCGTTCCGCTATTACCGACGGACTCGGGTGAGCTACAAAACGGACTTACTATTACATTAATCATGGCGCAAGTATGACTGTATGTCTTTTATGACGAAGAGGAGATAGGTTGGGTAGTCCGCTATTTTCAGGACTCCTCATCAGCTCGCCGGCCGTAGCGGGAGTATGACAGGGGACTACCTGCGGATCTATTTATTACCTCTGGAACAGGAATTGAAGGGGTGAAAACGGTTTATGGGTAGATACATGTATATGTGTGTGGCGCTGCAAATCAAGGGTTACTTATATTCGAGTGGGGTGATCTATGTGTAGGGGATTGTTTTTCTATTTTGTTGTTTATTTTGATGGTCTGCAAGTATAAATATGGTTTATTGGTGGCAGTGACCTATAAATGTATTGATATTTGGGGGGTTGTTTTATATGAATAAAGGTGATACGGGAAAAGTATTAAGG
Organism: Polypterus senegalus; assembly: GCF_016835505.1. Classification (NCBI taxonomy): domain Eukaryota; kingdom Metazoa; phylum Chordata; class Cladistia; order Polypteriformes; family Polypteridae; genus Polypterus; species Polypterus senegalus. The sequence continues at coordinate 107,898,275 of NC_053161.1, forward strand.
TGTGATATTGGCCTAACCTTTTATCATCTGCCTTTAGCTAGGACAGATATAGTGGTAGCATTACTCTCGGGCGAGTGCTCAAGACAAATTGTTACATTGTTAATAAAACAATAATATATATCAGTTTAATTTATATTTGTTGCATACATTATGTAAAATATTATAATAAACCCAATTTCTAAACTGTACTTATATTATAACACTAAGTGAAAAAACAACAATTATTTGTGAATGTTCATGCATTTTAAAGTTACAATTGACCATGGATCTCCCAGAGGTTTCTTTTCCCAGGGACTGTCCTCGCAGAAGGTTTTGTTTGTTTCTCCTTCATTGCCACTTGACTATATCTCAGTGATAATACTTAATGGGTATACAATGCTCAGACCTCTTCATGTTGATCAATTTGAAATGAATTGTCTTATTCTGTGCTTAACCAAATCTCTAATTTTATGTGTGTACAGCACTGAACTCTGTAAAGTGTGCTAGAAAAAAGTAAACCGAATTGAACTGAATCATAATGGCTATAATCAGAGAATTCCCAATGCACCGATGGGTGAATGTTTTTTCACATCTTAAAACAAGTGCAAATAACACTTGTTGAGAGATATCTGGGAAGTAGCCTAAGATAAACACACAGAAGCACTGAGTTACACGAATCCGACTGCTGACAGACATTTTTATATACTAGTATAGAGTTGGTACATTGAATACATAGGATCCTATAAAAGTTAAAACTAATTGTGAAAATCTAAATAGGCAAAATGATGAAAAATTGTATGTTTACAAGCTGTCATGATAAATGGGCACAGATCAATGAAGTTAAGGTATTTTGAAGATGTTGTTGTTGGTGTATATGTATTATATACACTCACCTAAAGGATTATTAGGAACACCTGTTCAATTTCTCATTAATGCAATTATCTAATCAACCAATCACATGGCAGTTGCTTCAATGCATTTAGGGGTGTGGTCCTGGTCAAGACAATCTCCTGAACTCCAAACTGAATGTCAGAATGGGAAAGAAAGGTGATTTAAGCAATTTTGAGTGTGGCATGGTTGTTGGTGCCAGACGGGCCGGTCTGAGTATTTCACAATCTGCTCAGTTACTGGGATTTTCACGCACAACCATTTCTAGGGTTTACAAAGAATGGTGTGAAAAGGGAAAAACATCCAGTATGTGGCAGTCCTGTGGGCGAAAATGCCTTGTTGATGCTAGAGGTCAGAGGAGAATGGGCCGACTGATTCAAGCTGATAGAAGAGCAACTTGGACTGAAATAACCACTCGTTACAACCGAGGTATGCAGCAAAGCATTTGTGAAGCCACAACACGCACAACCTTGAGGCGGATGGGCTACAACAGCAGAAGACCCCACCGGGTACCACTCATCTCCCCTACAGATAGGAAAAAGAGGCTACAATTTGCACAAGCTCACCAAAATTGGACAGTTGAAGACTGGAAAAATGTTGCCTGGTCTGATGAGTCTCGATTTCTGTTGAGACATTCAAATGGTAGAGTCAGAATTTGGCGTAAACAGAATGAGAACATGGATCCATCATGCCTTGTTACCACTGTGCAGGCTGGTGGTGGTGGTGTAATGGTGTGGGGGATGTTTTCTTGGCACACTTAAGGCCCCTTAGTGCCAATTGGGCATCGTTTAAATGCCACAGGCTACCTGAGCATTGTTTCTGACCATGTCCATCCCTTCATGACCACCATGTACCCATCCTCTGATGGCTACTTCCAGCAGGATAATGCACCATGTCACAAAGCTCGAATCATTTCAAATTGGTTTCTTGAACATGACAATGAGTTCACTGTACTAAAATGGCCCCCACAGTCACCAATTCTCAACCCAATAGAGCATCTTTGGGATGTGGTGGAACGGGAGCTTTGTGCCCTGGATGTGCATCCCACAAATCTCCATCAACTGCAAGATGCTATCCTATCAATATGGGCCAACATTTCTAAAGAATGCTTTTAGCACCTTTTTGAATCAATGCCACGTAGAATTAAGTCAGTTGTGAAGGCGAAAGGGGGTCAAACACCGTATTAGTATGGTGTTCCTAATAATCCTTTAGGTAAGTATATATGGTGGTATATATATTATATATAAACATCTACATGTGCAATTGTTTGTGTCTGTCCGGCCTGGAAGTGAGAGGTGGATCCGGAGTAAGGGCTCCACCTCCAAGAAAACAGAAAACAAAATGTCTACAAGTGGAAGTGTGCATATCTGTTTGTCCGAAGCTACTACAGCATGGTGTTGTATACAAAAATTCTGGTATTTCTACTAGAGATTACACTGTAAGTATCTCCACTTAATTTTGAGTGACAATGATGAAAAGAAAGAGAAGGTAATGAAGCTGTACCTGTTTGGTTAAGTATGTTCCAACTAATCACTATACACCTTGCTTTGTGATTCTGCACTTAGTAATTCTTGCCAGGTTGCCAGTAATCCTATTGTAAAGCATTCTCTCGAAACATAATAACTTTTAGGAAGCATTTAAAAGCCAAGGTGATGTTGTCATTTGCTCCCATGCACCATAACTATTTATTCAAGCTGTTTGTAACCAATGTATTTTATTAATTTAAAAGTTATTTGGTAACAAGGCATTTACAGATCTCTGTAGTGAGTATATGCCTATTCCTTTTTATCTTTTACATTCTTTAAACAATTACACTTTATATACAATCTTTCAGTTGCATGCTACTTTTTCTATGTTCAACGTTGACAATTTCTTAAAAGACACCTTCCTAAATTCCCTAATCTTATATCAGTTTTCATTAGTTGGAAGTGTTTTATATTGTGATGATGAAAATATGGGTAGCATTTCCAGACTTCCAAGCATACTTCAGGTTTTGCACCACTAGATCTATGACAATGCTGGAAATAGGACCTTTTATTTAGAAATTCATATAATGAATGGAAATCAGCAAGGATCATGACATACTCTTCAACAATTTGTGCTAAGCATGGTGTAGGTCAGTTAATATGTGTACAGTACATGCATGACAAGACCAGAATTGTGAACAGTAGTATCAAATGCTTGCCTCTCTAGGACATATGTTTTGGGAACATCCTACACGCAAATCATATTGGGGAAAAAATTGCTTATTTGTAGCATAGTTTGGTATTAACTAGTATCATTATCTCTGCAACAATACCATAAGGGACAACACTGTAATAAATCTACTGTGATACTCTTATAGTTTACACTTATGTTATTGGACGAATACTACAGTATTCCATCCTTCATAAGTAAGTGGGAAAATTACATCTTATTTTACTTTAAATTAGAAAAGATCAAAATTCTATGCAATTATTTTTACAAGAATATTAAGACTTAATTAATGCTTGATTAAAATAAACAAGACATGCCTCTTTTAAGCTTATTGACCCTTTACTATATATGAACTACTGCTGTATATTGAGGTTTTTATTCACATACCTATTAGAACTGGGTAGAACTAGTGATATTTATTTTGTTTAGTAGGGAAACTGAATGTATGCAAGTAGTATTGATTAAATTGTTGCTTGTTCTGAATATCATATATGGAATCCATATTTTTATTAATTGCCATACGTATAAAATGCATGACACTTTTTAAAGAAACTTTTGTTATGTGGTTTCATTTGTTTAATAGGGACAAACAATGATTAGTTGTTAATAAAATATAACTACTAGCATTCATTTTAGCATTATGTATAAATCCATGAAAAAATGTTTAAATAGTTTCTCGCTTTACTTGACAAATGTATTTACTTTTTTAATATGTATTTAAGACTTCAGTTCTTAGTAGATTAGCTTGGTAGTTCTGAATATGGTCCATTTTGTGAACAAGTCAGCATTGCTAGACTGCTCGACCCAGTGACTCCTTGATAGAGACTGAAGTACTTGCAAGGAGAAACACTGGTCAGTGAACCGGCTATGGATCACAGATAGCCTGATGGCCCCCCTTTTGTTCTTTCTATTTTTCTTTGCAGATAAATTAAGCTAACCAATAAAGTGACAAATGTGCTCTAAGTCACAGATGTGCATGAAGGTGATATTACTAACTGTCTTTTTTAAAGTAATGTAATTAAATGAAGTAGATAAGAAAAAAAATTCTGCAAAACACAGAAGGTATTACATTTCAGGCACAGTTCCCTGTTGAAAGAAAGAGGGTATGTGGAGCTACCTCAGAAGCTGTGATCAATCAATAGAAAGGTATCAATTATTTAGTATTTATTTATTTAAAGACACACTAAATAACCAGTCATTCAATTTTACAAGTTTAAATTCAATGTTTAATTCCCATATGTCAGAAAAGGTGACTGATTGTAAAATTGTCCTTCTTTATAAGTTTAAGTAATGATCATTTAATTTTCAATAACATACACTGTATATGAAGAATCATAGATATAGAATTCCAGAATTTTTGCATTCTATAGACTATACATAAAATACACAGTTATATTTCAGCAAATCTTTTATCTGAGAAAACTTTGTTTTCACTTTGCTGATAAACTGTCTTTAGGATTGACATGCTTCACACTATACTTGTATTTATTCTAATACTATGTGATGCTTGAACTCTTGTAGTGTATTACCTTTTTCAATAATTATAAGGAATAGAAATGACTTTTATTCATTTACTTGTTAAAAATGTTAGATTTTATATATTTTAATCTAATTTTTAGTTTGGGAAATAACAGATTGTCACTGAAACTGAGAGACAACTTTTCATCAGTAGAGGGCACTGTAATACAGACACGTATTTGTGTTAAGCATCTGCTCCTGTGGTTTCTTTCTTCTTGCAATTAGTCTTCTTATAAGAACAAGTAACACGTAGATACTCTTATCTAAATATACTACAGGCTAAGAAAGAAAATGTCTGAATTAACTAACCTACTTCTAACATGCTTCTGTATTCTTTGCATCTCAGTTTATTGACTTTTAAAAATATCTATTTTGCCTCAAGTCTTACCCTGTTTCTGTTTAGAGATATGAACTTTCAACAAAGAATATATAAGGATAAAGTTATTCTTTTGGCAGTTTTCTTTAAGGGGTCATTAAATGTTGACAATAAACATTTTCCTGCTTTAGGTGTATGTGTGAAATATCCTAAAATTATAGATTTCTAACTAGTATTAATTACAGGAACCGTAATTAGCTTTGCTTTATTGCTTTATTTAACATCTTTTTCTGATAAGAAATTTACAAAGCAAAACACACACACGCATACATACATACATACTTACATACACACACACCCATTTATATATTAAAAGAATAATAATAATATCTATAAAAGATTATATGCACACCACAGGCAAATAAATAAATAAATGAAAACTATAGATAGGCAAATAATTAATAATTCCTAAATTAATTTTATTTGAAAAAAAGAAAACATTCATACACACACACACACACATATATATATATATATACTGTATATATACATTACATATATTGTATATATATGGTGAAACAATACATATAATTGAAATTGTACACTTTATTCTGATTAAAATTTTGTTTAAGGTACTTTTGGCATTGTAAAGAATATATTCAAAGTATACATGATAACTTCTTCACTTGTTACTTGTTCATCGCAAATGATACAATTGTTATGGTGAAATATCTGAAGTATTATATAATTTCAATCTTGATATAAAGACTAAAATTAAATACAATTTAAAAATATTGTTTTAGGCACATATGTTCACTATTCTGTATGATAATTAACAACATAAACACAGCTGGTGGTGAGTATAGAACAATTCAAAATCAGTGTCGTTTATTCTTTAAAACAGAAATTGCAGCACTTTAAGGCAGTATATTCCTAAGCTAAGCAAAGATTTAACAGGACATATAATAACTGGAGGGTAGATACAGTAATTATAATACTCATCTGTAATTTTTTATACTTTTAGGTAACAGGCAGGCAACTATGCGAACATACTGAATAAGACATGATATATGTTTATTATGTGCAAAAGTCAGACCAACAGGAACAGTATGCCACGCCATAAAAAAAACACTTTGAGCAAAATAAAATAAGCATGAATAAGAACCTAATTAACTGAATGAGATAGCTTGTCCAGCTAACAGGTTTCTTTTCTTCTTTCTTTTTTGCTATTCCAGGAGTGATAACAACATTTCCTATTAATATTAATAACAAAGAAAATAAAATAAAGTGGATATACTGTAGGAGCTGACATTTTCTTTATATTAAATATATACTGTATATAAATAAAAAAAAACAAAACACATATATTTATTATTATACTGTATATTTATTAGAGTGCATTTATACCAAGAGTATACGCAAGTGTGCTTATATATTATACTGGCTTATCCACATTCTGGAGAGAAAAATACCTTATTTAAATAGACAATATGGAGTCACAGGGAATTTGGGGTGTTTCACCTCATATCTGGCTAAAACATAATTTTCTATCTCTCATTCTACATTTTATAATGCAATAAAAACCCTGGAACTGCAAAATGTGTGTATTAAAGCTTATGGGCACCAACACAAATCATTGATTGTTGCATAAGTATATCTTGGAGTTTGCTAAAAGACACCTGAAGGTCTCTGAGATAGTGAGAAATAAGATTCTCTGGTCTGATGAGACCAAGATAGAACTTTTTGGCCTTAATTCTAATGTGTGTGTGGAGACAACCAGGCACTGCTCATCACTTGTCAAATACAGTCTCCACAGTGAAGCATGGCGGTGGCAGCATCATGCTGTGGGGGTGTTTTTCAGCTGCAGGGACAGGACGACTGGTTGCAATCGAGGGAAAGATGAATGCGGCCAAGTACAGGGATATCCTGGACAAAAACCTTCTCCAGAGTGCTAAGGACCTCAGACTGGGCCGAAGGTTTACTTTCCAACAAGACAATGACCCTAAGCACACAGCTAAAATAACGAAGGAGTGGCTTCACAACAACTCTGTGACTGTTCTTGAATGGCCCAGCCAGAGCCCTGACTTAAACCCAATTGAGCATCTCTGGAGAGACCTAAAAATGGCTGTCCACCAATGTTTACCATCCAACCTGACAGAACTGGAGAGGATCTGCAAGGAGGAATGGCAGAGGATCCCCAAATCCAGGTGTGAAAAAGTTGTTGCATCTTTCCCAAGAGGACTCATGGCTGTATTAGCTAAAAAGGGTGTTTCTGCTAAATGCTGAGCAAAGGGTCTGAATACTTAGGACCATGTGATATTTCAGTTTTTCTTTTTTAATAAATCTGCAACAATTTCAAAAATTTTTTTTTGTCTGTCAATATGGGGTGCTGTGTGTACATTAATGAGGAAAAAAATTAATTTAAATGATTTTAGAAAATGGCTGCAATATAACAAAGAGTGAAAAATTGAAGGGGGTCTGAATACTTTCCGTACCCACTGTAGGTATCACAAAACAGCTCTTGCGTGATCATGCCACATTCTTAAAATGTAAATGAAAGAGGTAATGGATGTTTCAGTGAAGATTGCCTCTTAAATATGGGGAAAATCTCTGCAAAGATGCCTGTTCTGGTCATTTTTCAAGAAAACTTGTTCAATCACACAGAGCACTTACTTCACATGGGTGTTAGTTTTTGCAGTGGTCCTAGGTGTTGTTTACCCAAGATGAAAGAGTTTAACATTTTCTAATCGCACAGAACAGAACACAAATAGCCTTTAGATGAACAGTAGCTCAGTGATGTGGCAGTGTGAGCTGATCTGACTGACATTCTAAATTAACATAGCTACAGGGAAAAGTAAGAATGTGATTGATATGATCAGCATGGCTAAAACTTTTCAAGCAAAATTTGAATTACTTTTCAAATGCCATATCTGACCCTGTAAAACAGGAAAAAAAATGCACAGTTTGATACTGCAAACCCTGTCAGGTCACACTTAAACAAATTCACCCAAAACTTTGTAGCACATGAGCCGAATATGATGTCCATGTGTTTTCTTTTTGGATCTGAGGCAGATAGAGATGTACTTGCCATCAAATTGTATTATTCTTTCACCTGACTTCAAGATTCCTGGATGAAATGTTATCACTCCAATCTGATGTTCAAGGGAAGGCAAGGGCTACTACTGTGAAAATAGATAGCTCATTTAACAGCTTTTTGGAATCAAATTAGTTATGTGAATTAGAATTTTCCTACATGAGGATCACAAAACAAACACTGGACAATTCTGTCTGAAGACCACTTGGAAACCTACCTGAGGCTTGCTACCAGTGGTTATGCTATGCCATGAGTAATAGCAGAGTCAGAATCTGAATGTTATAGACTGAAAGATGAAATTAATTACTAAATGACTAGTGAAGGTCATTAATAAAGAGAAGAAAAATGTTCAACTAAGTCCAATATATAATTGGAAGATCAAAAAACTAACAAAATATCAATAAATCAAAAAACACGTGTTACTAAATGAAAGAGCAAACATTTTAAGTTTAATCCTCAATCTTGGATGCGGTAAGTAGTGCATATAATAATGTGCTAATGACATCATGTACTGTGACTTCCAGGTGGCATGAACCTAGCAAGAGATGGAAGTTCCTTGACAATGGAACCACAATGTAGTATTGCTCCGTAAAAATTAAGGTGGTGTCGTGAGAAAAGAAAACTATAATCATACAGAGAAATCATATTCTTTTAAACACAATGAATCCAACAAAAGCATGCTTTCAGGGACTAGAAAAAAAGTATGGGGGGACAACAAAAGTTTTTTTAAGTCAAGACAAATTAATAAACCAGATTCACAACAGGCTACTGTCCTGATCGTGTGGAACTGGTTGACTTTATATCAAAATAAGGTAGGGACCCCCATCTCTTTATCTTTACGTTCCATAAGAAATGGCTATACTTTTTCTACACATAGGCTATAATTGTTAATAGCACAAAAATATGTGATTCAGTCAGTACACATGTACAACTATAGAAGAATGTGTAAACTTATAATTTAATGATTTATAATGTGACATATTGTATAATATTTCTTGCAGAACCATGACAATCCATTAGCATTTGCCTGAAATGTAACAGCAAATATTACTGAGAGGTCAAACACAAAAGTTAAACTTTAGCTGCAAATGTGTGAGCACATTTGCTGCAGAAATACTATGAATTAATCATCTGTTAACATTATATCTTATTTGCTTCTGTTGTGAGTTTAATAATGGATATTAGGCTACTTGGACCGAAAAAAATCTTGAAAGCCATTTCCCAGTGTTCTGTTTTGTAAGGTGAGTGCACATGTGCTATATGCATGTGTCCATACACAGTGGGGTTTCACAGAAGAGTCTATCAGAGCTTATACTGAATAAATGGTATAATCTGTGTTGCCTTGTATAATATTACATAAAAAAAAGTTTGGCCTGCACACCTTCTAAATCTCTCTCTATTGGCTTTTCTTTTACAAAATTCATTGAGGACCAAGGCTTGAAAACAGACATACATCCTTGTGATCTTCTTTGTGCCTTTCCACTTTAGCACTTTTCAAGGCCTAGTGATTGGCACTGTGACTTGACCCCCACTATGAAGGGAATTAGTACAGTGGATTGAGACTGTTATTTTAAAATGAGTTCATCAAGAACACAGGGACACAGTTGGAAACCTGTTACGGGTAAATTTTACACAAACATTAGGAAGTTTTTCATTAGGCAGAGAACCATCGACATTTGGAATAAGCTACCAAGTAATGTGGTAGACATTAGGATTTCAGGGACTTTCAAAACTCGACTTGATGCTATTTTGGGAAAAAATAAGTGGATAGGACTGGAGAGCTTTGTTAGGATGAATGGCCTGTTCTCGTCTAGAGTGTTCTAATGTTCTGGGCCCTTAGGTGCTATGCAAAACAAAAGGTCAAAAACATCTGGGGTGGGCTGCAGTATGTATGTACTGTTTGCATGAGTGGACCCTGTGAATGGTACCCTGTCCAAGGTTGGCTCCTGCCTTGAATCTGATTCATTTGGGAAAGGTTCTACTCCACCAAGATGCCAAATCAGATTACGTGAGGTTCAGAAGGTTACATTGCTAATGTATCTATGTAAAAATTATGAATGTCATTTATGCTAATAATAATATCTCTTCTTAACAGTTCAGGTTAGAATGTAGAAACCACATTTGAACAGACCAAAACAAATGCAACCCTTCTAACTTAAAAGAAAATGAGAGGTCAAAAACTTTGAAGATCAGGCTCCTAAGAAAGTGAATATGTGTTACAGTTACAAGGACTACAAAATAAAATAGGACAATTAGCTATAAGAATGTATCAGATATAAATGGCATATGTAGATTGCCAACTTTGTTTATTGCTGAAAACACAATCAGTATTACCTTCACTATTCAGCTGGAGGTAATAGTGAAGGAGACAATGAAGGAAACACTGAGTGCCATTATGAATAATGCTGCACATCCTCTCTCTGACACACTGAGCATTTTCAGCCAACAATTTATTCAACAGATGTGTGTCAAGAAACACAGCTGGGGCTCCTTCATACTGTACCTACACCAATACACATTTATTTTATAATGCCTCACTGTGACTGCTCTCTAATATATTGTCCAAGCTAGATTTATTTTTCTTCTTTTTATAATTTGTGTGTGTGTAATTCTTTGTCTGTCTTGGCTTTCACTGCTTTAGCATCAACATTTAGTAAATCTGAAGAAAATATGCATGCATGAGTGGTGTTTACCTCAGTGCTGAGTGCAGGGTTCTGCATGAATGTGAACAAACATATGAGGGCTCAGCTCATTTCTTTTAAGAAAGTAAATAGGTAAATACATTTTAACCTAAAAATAAATTATTATTAATGGCATAAAAATGTTTATTATTGTCAGCTTTCATACACACACCCATACATATATGATTTATTCAGGCAAATTACAAGTTTGCCATTTCCCTGCACACTGCCTAAATGATTTTTCACTTTCTACAAAAGGAATGCCTTTGTTTAAATTCTGTCAATTCTGAGCTCTGGTCAAGAGAAGGAATATATATGCTTAGGCAGCATTACAATAAACTAATGATAAAAACTGCCTTGCATCCATTTCCTGAATCTCCTTTTTTCATGACAGTTACAGGAGCTGGAGCTTATCCCTGACACCACGCCAACCACCAAGTCCGGATGTTCAACTCAGGGCCCATTCCCTCATATTCAGCTGAAAAGTTACCCTAATGTCAGTATCTTGCAAAAGAATCCTTACTACTCACAAAAGACTCATATGCACATGGGCAGAGCATGCAAACTCCACAGAGTGAAAAAGAGCTGAGACAGTATAGCTGAATATTTTGCCACCATGCTGCTTTGAAATCTACTATATTGTACCTCTTTTGCATATTTGTGGAAGTAACAAGGTAGGCATATTGCTATTAAAAGGAAAACTAAGTCTATGTAAATCTTAAAATATAGTAAAAGTTTACTTTTTATAGAAAAGTTATCATGCAGTTATTTTATCACTATCACGGGTAATTTAATAAAATGTAAAGTGAAAAGCATAATGAACCAAAGATCATCAATAAATATCAGCTTTAAATGCATTTATTTTATAATAGTTAAGCATTTTTAAAATATTCTGCTAATAACCCATTTCTGTGTTTCATTTGATGAATATAAATATGGTATATTTATATATAAATTAAGGAACAAACTTAATTTAGCACTGCAACTGAAGCACCCACTTGGGGAATGCCTTGGCAGTGAATTCCAATGCCAGATGCTCACCATTCCTCTGATCAGGTGACAAGAGAACATAAAACTAAATTCATGGTAGTGAAGGAGAAAAAAAAAATATCTAGTTATCAGTGCAGCCCTTACCAAAATTTATTTTGGGGAAGCTGACAATAAACTCAATGACATTAAATGCAAAAAATATCATGATAAAACCCAAACTGACAGCACATATAAGGTGTACGTTTATTACATTTCTTTATTCTGTATAGCAACTTTCTTGTTGAGCAAAGTCTTTACGCTATGCTCAACTGCACACATTTTTTAATTTATTTTAGCGTTTAATTTAAATCTAAAATTGAAGTCAATTATTTAATTACAGCCTCAAGAAATCTACATGTGGAGTTTTAAAAACTAAAACAAAATCTGAGATAATATCAATAACTTGACTCTTCCCAAAATCATATTAAGATAAGCATATATTTCAGTTATTGCCATATGTTAAAAACGGCCAATCATTAATATTAAAGATTGTAAATTGTAATAAAAAGGAGAAACAACTAAATACATGGTTGAATTTATTTAAAAATATAATCTTTATTAAAATAAAATAGCCATTAGGTTCCAATTGGAAGCTAGCTCTTTTTAAAGAAATAGTGAAAAGGTGTGGAAAGAGGAGGTCCTGTCCCGATAAAATAATTAATGTCTGACTACTATAAAGGAGCAGTGATGTGGATGAAGGGCGAGGATATCAAGGTGCAGAGTGCGGCGCAGCTCCTTATAAGTGGCAGGTACAGTAAATAAAAGCTCGATTCGCGCACACGGTGAGAAAGCCGGACCCGCGCAGTCCGTGTGATTGAGTCGGTCATATCCAGCTTTGTAGAGAACGGATGAAGAGATGCGGCGTAAGAACCGTTCAAAGTTAACGCACTGAGATAAGGCGAGGGAGAATAAAAGCGAGCAGACACACAAAGGTACTGAGATTGACAGCTGGGTGATTGCACTTGACATTAAAAGAAGCGCCGGATCGCGGAATAAGGGCGATTGTAAAAACATGACCCGCGGGATTGCCACTTTGGACAGTCCTTTTACATTATTAGGCGATATTATAAGAGACTGCTAAGGGCAGCTCAGGACGGCGCAAAACAATTATTCATGTGTGGACTTTCAAGGCTGGGTTACTGCTCACGGCTGTAGCCAAAAATAATACCAAGTCCTGCATGCAAATGCGAGAAAAACAGAAGTACCTTTTGTCGATCTCTTTACATTCATTTGGTGGTTGGCCGTTTCGCGTATGCTTTGTATGAAAATGATAACAGAGGCGTGTATGCTCATACCCATAGTAAACAACGAAAAGCTTTTCTGAAAGAAAAAAAATATGCAATTTATCAGGGTAGGCTGAGGGTCAGGAGAGCTAAAGAAAGTGCAGGAGTTTGTAAAAGCCAGTTTAACTGTTTCCCACATGATTTCATTTCCCCGTATACCAACCTGTACTGTACGTTTCTAGTATTTAGCGCGCACGTTGGACCCTTAAAAGAATCTAATAACATGCAAAAATATAACTTTAACATTGCATAATAAGAGAAATTTCTCGCCTCTTTCACGAACACGCAGTCTTTGCTGCCTTTTCAACGCATTGTTTATCCCCCCACCATAGTAAGGATGACAAGGCAGGTTAAACCGTGCAAGTTTCACGAAGTGTTTCAAAGCGCAGCCTGCGAGAGCTCTGAAGAGGAGAGGGATAGCGCAGCACTGAACTTAATTGTGTTCTCTCACCTTTAATGTCTTAAACCCCCGAAAAAAGGACTCGCTTTACCGGACTGAGCACAAGAGGTACAGATCAATTGCCTGAAACATAGAGTTTGTTTAATGATCAAGTGCCCCGCAAGATAGAAAGTTGGATGTTGCACTTATACCGTGTACATTTTTGCAGCACATTATTGCGCTCTCTCTGTCTCTCTCCGAATGTCTCTCTCTCTTTGTTAGCAACGCATGTATGACATATGGGACTATGAGCGACATTAGCATGCTAAGGAGTCCTGATGCAGCTATCAAAGAGCGCGATGTTTAAACAAGCAGGCTCATTTAGCTTGATTGCAATGCGCGATTTAATCCTCGCATGAAAAATCAATTATAGCGGATTTTGCTCAGCATCTAAACTTTTGCCATATGACAGTTTACATGAGTGCGCCACTTAGGTCTTTGGGCCTGGCCTATACTGGGCAGTTTTAGTTTATGACAGGAGCCACCACATCTAGGTTAGATGGGGAGCCAGGTCAATGCAAGATATTAACATTATTGTTACAATTGTTATCAGCATTTTAAAGATAATAATAATGAATACATTGTTATTGTTGGTGGTGCAGTGGTAGTACTGCTGCCTCACAGTAAGGACACCAGCATTTATGTCCTGCGTCCTGCCTGCGTGGAGCTTGCATGTACCCCCATGTTTATATGAGTTTCCTCCAGGTACTCTGATGTCTTTCCACAGTCCAAAGACATGCAGGTTTGGTGAAGCTAAATTTGCTCCTAGTGTGTGCTTCGTGTGTGTGTGTGTGTTTGACCTGTGATGGACGGTCGTCCTGTCCAAGGTGTGTTCCTATCTTGTGCCCTATCCTAGCTGGGATAGGCTCCAGCCCACCACGACTCTGGTCTGGATTACTTGGGTTAGAAAATGACAAAACTTTTATTATTGTGTGCCCCATTTCATACAAAATGCTGTTGTTGTTAAATACACAAAAAAAGTAAAAATCCAACCATATGACCATGTAATTCAGGGCCGGTGGATTACAAGAAAAGAACCAACCCTGGACTAGGCGTCACTCAATCAGTAGGAACTTTTACTATGTATGTGATTCTTACTGTTTAATTTAATGTTAGTAAAGACAGTGATTCAAAGTTTATTAGGGTATGCACTGTAGAATCAAATTCATTATGCAAAATTTTTATAAAAGTGCCAAAAAGTAACATATATGCATTTACCAATCCATTTTCTAATCCACTTAAAGTAGATGAGTATCATGGGCAGCTGGAGCCAATCCCATCAGCATGCAGTGCTAGATATAAACCAACCCCGGACAAGAATGGTTGTCACAAGAAATTCTAGTAATCATTTCAAATGGGGACTTTAAAGGTTTGTACTAGAACATGTAGTAGTAACTTACTGCAAATGAATATAGCATTTATTAAGTTTGTTTTTAGAAAAAGGTAAAAGATTAAGAGATGCACTATAGAAAGCTACGATTTACAGCAAAATCAAAAATTAAAGTATAGATGGAAACATTAGTTCAATATATAAATATTTAAGGATTACGTTAACATTATAAGTGTTCATTTAACAATGGCAGTCTGCTGTGTTGCAATGTGTTGCCAATAGTGCTTTCTTAGGCAGGCTAAAAGCAAACAAATAATTTTATTTTATTTTTTTTACCTTACAGTAACTAACAGATGCACCTGGTGACTCCCTAGTGCAAAGTGTTACTGAAATTCTTAATAATATGCTAATATTACAATTTTTATTAATAATAGCAAGGATAATAACTAAAAATTTTGATATTGAATGTCCTGTACAGTCTACAACAAAAGTTCCCAAACTTTTTTCAGCTGCAGACCCCTTTACCAAAAACCGTCGACCCCCTAGTCATTTACTTTACTTACTCAAATTAATAAATTTGTACAGTGCTAGATATTAAATATTTCACTAGATATCAAAATTTTCATTTTCATCACTTGTGATTAATGATTGAAAAAGATAAAAGGGCTACATTATCTTGTGCAACATTTAATATCGAAACCTGCAATAATGAAAATTAAAGCAAAAGTTTTTTTTTACATTTTTGACATTTATGAAATAAATATGTAAATTCAAAATAATACAAATATTCAAAGCTGTACTGTCTGCATTTCTTTTTTGATTCAGTCATATTATTATCTGAAGAAATAAAAACTTAATAACAAACAATTTTGACAGCCACGTGATAAAAAAACAATAAAGTATGTACTTACTTGAAACAGAAGATTTTTGTTCAAACTCGAATAAATAAATTGTGTCCTCTGATTTTCTTTTTTGTAGTACTGCTCCTCAATAAATAATTATATTCAAAGTTCAAATCACAAATAAGTACATGTCACATCAAACGAACCAATTTATAGTGTTTTATGAAAGCATGACTGTACAAGACTGATAGATTCTGCTAATATCGAATATCCGTCGTCTTGTCACACCGTGAACAAGTGCGGACATGCAATGGTTTTTTATGTCCGCACTTGCTTTGATACGTTCGATAAGACAATGCACAGACATGTTTGTGCTACATGTATTTTCATACATTCTTACGTGTGACTCTTCTAATGACACATTTTACCTTTTTCATTCGCAAGTTTGGTATGTAATGTATTTTTATCAAAAAAGTGTTTTTTTAATTTTTTTACTTCTTAATTAGGTACCTATTGGAATCGTAGATATTTTGAAGTAACAAACACATAGCAGTAGTAAGGGGGTCTATTTTTGCTGTCGTCAACCCCCAATTTTTTTTATTGAAACTATCGACCCCTAGAAAATTCTAATCGACCCCAGGGGGTCAATATCGACCACTTTGGGAACTCTTGGTCTACAATATGATACATAGGTTTCATATTTTCATTACTTAAATCACTAAAAGCATATTATTATTATTATTATTATTATTATTATTATTAAAGTGGGGTTGTAAAAGAAAAGTTACTACTAATATATCCTGTCCTGTAGAGTCAGACCTTCTTTTCAAATGTCTCACCCATGACCAATAAAATTTTAAATAATATTATCATTAATCTTTATAACATCTGAATTTAACAATTCAGACTTAATAAACAAACATAACAATCGAAATTGGGTGAAATGGTGGTGCAGTGTATTTCACTGTTGCTTTACGGCTCTAGTAGATTGTGTTAGAATCAAGTACCTGGTCTGTGTGCCACTTCCAAGTTCTCCCCAAGTTTTTATGGATTTTCTTCAGGTAAACAGTTTTGCTTCCACATCCCAAACATGGACATGTTCGGTTAACTGGTGATTTAAAAAAATATTTCAGTATGAAGGCGTTTGGATGTGAGCATGAGCATACTCTTCAGCAGATTGACTAATTCCTGTCTTGCACCCAATGCTGTCCGGATGGGCTCCTAAGCAGGTACTAGAATGACTGGAAAGACAGAAAACAATAAATAATAAAATGCTAATGATAAGAAGAAAAAAATGGTGTTGTCTATTTGGTATACATATAAAAATGCTAGAATTAACTTGGCTTTAATCAGTTTATGTGAACACTTGCTAATAATCAACAAGACGTATTATTATTATTATTATTATGAGTAATACTAGACGTATAGAAGAATGAAATGTTTGTTATTGTAAACAACCTCTTGCTAGCACCACAATATTCAGAAATAATTTTAAAACCGTAAAATAAATGTAACTATATTTCATAATCCCTGGAGAAGTAAGCTTGTTTCTTAGTTAGAAGAAGGAAAATATTTTTGGAATGCTTACACAGAACAACCCTGTGGAAAATAACTTTTTGTGCATGTATGGGCATATTAAATCTGCAGAGTTAACTTACTGTCAGAAGAAAAAAAAATCAGATGTTATGCCTCTTGGGCTTTTGTTCACAGTACAGTGTAAATACAAGGCCATTATATTTTTTCATAAGTGTTAAGTAAATATTCATATTTAATTTGTGACTCATACAATTTATAATAGGTATTGTACATAAACAGAAAAAGGGCTTGCATTATAATTTCTTCTTTTTTTGTGTAATTGTAATCATCATACTATAAATATAAATCATAGAACTGCTTTAATACCAATTAAACATTTTTTTTTCTCTGTAAATTGTAAATGTAAATTGTGTGTCACTGCTGTAGTCTGCATTGCGTACAGAGATGCAGATAGAATATGGAGTT
This sequence comes from Polypterus senegalus, assembly GCF_016835505.1. Lineage (NCBI taxonomy): Eukaryota > Metazoa > Chordata > Cladistia > Polypteriformes > Polypteridae > Polypterus > Polypterus senegalus. The sequence goes on from NC_053161.1 coordinate 107,915,871, forward strand.
TATATGTGCAAGAGAATAACATAACAATCTTAAACAGGGTCATGGAGGGGCCTGAGACACAAGGCAACCATGGAGTGGACACAAGTCTATCACAATGGCTCAGCGACCACAGTTTAGAATCAGTAATTAACCTAAGACATACATCTATAGGATCCAGGAGGAAAATAATTCAGAGAAACATGGACTCGGGTAGAATGAGGAAAGTGCATACAAACAGTGTCTGAGCCTTGTCTTTGAACTCCGCACACTTCATCCATTAAGCAGCAATTGTACCCACTGCTGCCACCCATTTACAAGGGTCCTGTCTTTAATTATTACTCCTGATTATATTGCTTCCTGTTATTTCAAAAGTTATTTTCTTCCTACGTGAATGTTGTCACGAAGTTTGCAAAAGCAATCAGCATTAAAAAAATAAAAAAACATAACTTGTTGATAAAATTCAAACAGTGTAAATCTGTTCATGTCCTTATGTTACATCTTAAAATAATTTTTTTGCACTGTACTATTCAGTTTAACTGTACTGTATATTGAATGGAGGCATTTAGAAGTTCTTAATGATAGTAAATCAATAGCAGCAGTGAATAATATGACCTTGCGGCCAATGCTGCCGGGATATGCTCCAGTCCCCCGCGACCATGAATCAGATTAAGTAGATCTGAGAATGTTATGATGAATATTAGTAATCATTTATCATAAGTATTTGTGTAGGTGAAAAGGAGGAGTAAAAAAATCTTCATAAAAGGTAAAATCAAGAAGAAATGGGACCTGTTTTAGCACAGTTCTTTAATGGTGCATTACATTTTGTAAGCAATCATAGACCTAACATTAAGTTAAGAATTTTATGAATGTGCTGTATATTAATGTTCTGCACATTTCTAAAAAGGAAATCCAATGTTGCTGACAGAACATAAACAGATAAATAGACTACCTGGCTTAAAAACATGTTATTTTTGATTTGTGCTGTACAGTCCTTATCTAATATTATTGTGTTGCTATTGTTGATTTCAGTTGATGTCTTTATCAAAGATCACATTTTACATTTAGAATACTGGCAGATTAAATGACCCGCTCTGGGTCAATCTGTGACCACGAGTGGTATTCAATAAATGTTTTTAGCATTGTCTCCATCCCTGTACCATGGCATATTTTTATTTTCAGTAGTCAGACATGGAAAATTGTTTTCACAGACAGATCAGCGTCTGTTATCAGAGATGGCTTCTTATCGCACAACAACAATGAAAGGCTCATCCAAACAACAGTGAGCAGACTGTACCTCTTTCCTGAGTGACAAGGTTAAGGTCCACTTTTTTCTTATCAGCTTGGGCTGCTGTGGCAGAGTTTGGTTCCTGCATAACGACCAGAGGAAAAAAATATAAAACATATGGCATAAATTACTAAGTAGTATGGTAGAGAGTAGGACTTTAGAGACCTTGAAATCTTACTTTGGACAATCAAGTTGAACAGGTTGGAGAAACTTGTTTGGTTAAATGGTGTGTACTTGTCGCAGTAGTTGTAATTTTAACTGAATCTTTCAGGTCTCGCCCTTCTTTCATATTTTCCTGGACACGTGTAACTACAACTGGTGCCCCTCTCATTGCAAACCTTCAGGGTTGTGGTGGACACCTTCACAACTCCCATGACTTTTGTTGGTAGATCCTTCTTTAGATATTTTCAATCCTTCAGTGAAAAGAGAGAGGAACATGCTTTGATGTATCTGGCGTTTCTCGTCAGTCATTACCCAGAGTGCTCTGTTCCTGGCTCAAGTCTGATGATGAGTGAACCATAACACATTGGGAATTATACAGACAATCTTAATAATGCCTTGGTCACACACACACACTGTCTGTACTTCCACAAGTACTCATTTAATTTAGTTTTTAATTATTGTTTTTTAGATGTATTTTAATATAAAGCATTTTCAAATTTTATTATGATTACATTTCATTTTATTAATTATCCTTTTAGGTCATGAAACAGTATGCCAATGACTGAGATGCATCAGTCAGTCAATGTGTTGATGTCTACAGCAAACATGTTTCACAACTACAGCAAACATGTTTCTGATTGTGTTTAATTCACCGACTTTCCGTGTTCAACTGAACATTATTATTACATTATTTTACTTATTTACATTTTACCTGTACACCAATTTTCAATTTAAATATATCAGTTAGTGTATACTTAATCTGAGATGATTTATACATGAATCACAATAAAAAAAAATTGTGGGGATCTGGTATTCTGATTTTTGGTTTCAATTTCTACAGTTTTTTAATTGTTTTATTACAGTGACTTTTTCAATAAGATTAAATAAATCGTAATTTATCACATCCTTTATTTGTGTCTTTTGATAGTTTAGTAAAAAGGCTGAAATATATAATGCCTCAGATAAACCACATGCATTAATAAACCACTCAGCAGAAATCCATCTGGAAGAGCTTCTCAATTGCCTCTTTAAGTCACATGCCAGAGGAAAAATTAATTCCCGTTATTTTTATTTTTTTTTGTCTAAAGCCAAGCGTGTTTTCCTATTACTAATCTGCAAAGCACAGACAATTCACTTTTATGTCTAAACAGTAACAACAACAACAACATTTATTTATATAGCACATTTTCATACAAAAAAATGTAGCTCAAAGTGCTTCACATAAATACAGTAAGAGACGTCACTGGATTTTTCCTTCTTTATTTTATTCTGAGGGAAGTGCCAATGGATTGCAGCTTTTAAAAAGTTTCTGTAGTGAATCCTTAATGTCAATGATGTTTATGGCTTGCACATTTTAGGCCATTAAAGTGCGTGTATGTCACCGCTCAGGAACCAGTAAACAAATTCCTTGCATGTGACCACTCGCTGGGTCATAGTTTCAGTTTTAAAATGTACTCCTGTTGTGAGGTTTTATACAAGTCTTCCGTAACACCAACCATATGTTTGAGCCAAAGTGCTTTGTGTTGGTGACAGTAGTAAAATATATTTGCATGGTTTATTAATTTGTAAATTTAATGCATTTAAGAAGACTTGTCCAGAATCTTAAAGAAGGCTTGAAGCTAAAATAAGACAAGAAACTGCAAGTCTAGAAAAAGCAAGAAACCAGACCAGATTGGAGTGTTTAATCGTGGGAGGAAAAGAAGCCAGGCCATTACCAGTAATTGTGCAACAGGCTGCAGTGAATTTTGCAATGTATTCTATGACCTCGAGACAATCTGTATTATGAAGTGCTTGCAAGAGTTTCGGTCTGGGATATTGCTTGACAATAACATGTTTTCTTTATTACAAGTAATCAAATTTTCGATCTTCTTTTCTTCAGTCTTAGAGTTTTACTGCCAAAGTCAAAGAATTTATGAGACCCAAGGAATTTTAATACGTATATATGTACGGTTTACATCTTCCTTTTAAAGTTTAATAAAATGTAACGTGCTACAGCTGTTTGTCATTTGTTTTTTTTCTTTGACTCCATCTAGTTAAAAGAGAACAGAATGTATAAAAAGCCTGTCAAATACACAGTAGCTGCAACTGCTTAAATCTTTTCCACATGGGAGACAAGTGCTATGCCTGCAGTTGCAAAGGTGATGTTAATAGGATTTAATGTAGATGTGTGGCAAGGAAAAGTAGCTTTATATCATTGACGGTGCTATAGCAAAGTGCTTTGTAATTAGAAATACTGCTCCTCACCTCAGTTCAGAACCTATTTCACCAAGCTCCCTGGGAAAAAAAGTAGCACAGTGGTGGGTCTAATAACATGAGAACAATGACTTTTGCACAGTCTCATTTACTTGCTTGCCTCACACAAATAAAAACTCCTACAATACCTCTCCAGCTTAGATTCAGATTGGCTTATCTTTGTGCCTGCTGATAATGAAAGTGAACTGCTCTGGTTTGTTTTACCGTACGCTCCTGTGTAACTGGGATCAAAATTCAGCAGCACTAATGCCATTTTTTGCAGAGATCTGTTGGAGCCGACTAACATAATGTTTTGAGACTCATAAATAAAGAGGACACTGCACAAGCTTGTTAACTAGCAGGCTAAATCATTATAGAATACTGCACTTGTTTTAGCTGTTACATGTGGCCTATTTTGTATATTAATAAATGTAACAAAACACAAACAAAACATATAGAAAGTGTTTAGATTCCAGGATTATATAAAAGTTTATTGTCATATTTGCAGAAAAATTGGATTATATGTGCATAGTGCTCAGGTGAAGACTAGCTGTTGGCCTTTCACACTCTAGTCTTGATTAATGCCATGTTGAATGTTGTATTGATTAAATATCTTGGTCACCATATAGGGTAGGAGATATGTCGGAGGCAGGCTTACTTCTGACCCACCTTAGTTTCTTCTGGATTGTTGTCAGAGTTGGCCAATGCATTAGGGGATATAGGCATCATTTTAGGGGTGCCATTTATGAAGGTTAAGGTGTGTTCACTCCGGACACGAAGTCAACTCCCCCAACAGGTCATTGAAATCTAACAATATCGACTACCCTCTATGGACAAAAAGGGTCGACATCTGTCAACCCCACCAAGGGCTCCAGATTGACTATGACTAGCACTGACTGTTGTTCTCCACTGCTAGAGAGGAAAAGGACTGTGGCCCATTGCCTGATTTGCTCTGCACATATGCAGTATTTTATTGACAATTAATGGAGCTGCCCAAACTGTACCATGTAGGCACAAACATTTTGTATCAAATGACACTTGTGGCATTTATAACTAAGAAGTTTTTGCCCTTGTAAATCTAATTCCTTGTAAGCTTTTTGGTCACTTTTTTTAGACCACACAATCTAAAGATTTTAACCTACAATATTTTTGGTATTTGTATATGTTTAAATTTATTAAACTTTTAAATTTATTCAACATATCCAAAACTTTTACCTTTTCGGCAATCATTAACATTTTCCGTTGGCGCCTGGGCACGGCTCCTGAAGCAGTAGCAGGAGCAGATTGTTTTGGAGCCATAACAAAGGGCTTGACTATGCACAAAGATAAACACAACAGCGGAATCAAATTTGGCACTCCGTCGCTGAGCCAATCAGCACACAGGAACTTAACTGCGTGCTCTGATTGGGTAGTTTCTCAGTCATCCGCAAGTAGCGTCCCTTGTATGAAATCAACTGGGCAAACCAACTGAGGAAGCACGCACCAGAAGTAAATTGTCTTCAGAAACCTGTGAAGCAGTGAAAAATCCGAGTTATATATTTAAATATGCTTACATATAAAATCCGCGATAGAGTGGAGCCGCAAAAGTCAAAGCGTGATATAACGAGGGATTACTGTATTGTTGAATTTAAGCTTAGTTATTGACTTGAGTTTTACGTCTTGTTTTTACGCTGGCATTACATTAGTGAATTAATACTTTCCAGTTTGTAACCTGTGCCTGTTATTTTTGACTCAAGTGTATCTCCTGATGTCAAAAATGTATTATTACTCATGTGATTCCTTCAGCTTCCCACAGGACATAACCTATACATTTCATTATAAAATTCATGGACACAAACTGTGGTTTACTTCATTCCATCTTTCTGAAACTTGGATTAAAATGTCCTCATCAAACATTATTCTTTGAAGGCACTGTAAAAATCAAAAGATAAGGTTTGCCCACTGATGAAAGATCACTGATGAAAGGCTTTCTGTTCCTAATTCGGCATGGCTTATGGGTTCACGTTTCATCTTCTTGGGGGTATTTTTCTTACGTGGATTACTTGTTTAGCTGATGTAATTGTTGATGATTTGGTAAGATCCTGGATCTGTCAGTTTTTTGAAACTCTTGCTGGATGTGTTATCATAGCAGCACATCCAAATCCTCAAACCTGCTCGGAACAGGTTTGTTCTACAGTACAGTATGTAAACAAGGATTAGCTCACACACTCAATCAGTGTCCGTGCATGGAATTCATTCAGTCATGGCTTTGCCGTTCATGAATGAGTGACCAATTGATATCGGTGCACAAATTATAAGATGAGAATTTCATATAGAGAGGGTTTTGCAAGATCATTTATTGCTCCCGGAGGAATTTCTTTTCGAAGGATACCGCTTTAGCCGAGGGGGAATATTGTACCAGGTGGCGCCCCGATGCCGGTTTATCCCATGGGTTGCCGGCCGGGCTGGAGCCCGCGGGACGCCAGGAGGACGTGAGGAGGGCTTGTGCCTCCTCCAGACCCGAGGGCGTCCGTCCTGGTTCTGTTGGGGGCCACGGGTTGAGGGCATAGAAGCCCTTCCCTGTAGGGGCCCGTGGTCACCGCCAGGCGGCGCCCCGATGCCGGTTTATCCCGTGCGGTTGCCGGTCGGGGCAGGAGCCCGGCCGGGCGCCTTGGAGGACCGGAGGAGGGCGAGTGCCTCCTCCAGACAGAGTGGGGGCGTCCGTCCTGGTTAGGCAGGGGGCCTCGGGTACAGGGCTTTGAAGCCCAGCCCTGTAGGGACCCGTGGCCACCGCCAGGCGGCGCCCCGGTGCCTAATTATCCCGGGAGCCCGGCACTTCCGCCACACCAGGAAGTGCCGGGGGGAAGACTTTGTGTGGCACCCGGAGAGCTGCCAGGAAGACAGCCGACACTTCCGCCACGCTTGGGCGTGGCTAAGGACGGAACACCTGGGGCTCATCCGGGAGCCTTATTTAAGGGGCCGCCTCCCTCCAGTCATTGGTGGAAGTCGGGAGGAAGCGGACTGAGCTGGAGAGCGAGGAAAGGAGGCGGCCAGGAAGCAAGGCACAGAACTGTGGGCCCTGGACTTGGGGGAATCAGTGCTAGAGGCACTGGGGTTCGTGAGTGCACGTGACATTTGTATATTGTAAATAAGTGTAAATAAACGGTGTGTGGGTGCAAAAATGATGTCCGTCTGTCTGTGCCGGGGCCAGCGTTCACAACCTCAAAGATTTATTAGCACCTTATATTCGAAGTCACCCAGGATTTCCAAATGTGATTGGGGCACTGGATTGTACGTAGATCCAAATTAAGGCCCCATCAGGTCCAAATGAGCCAGATCACATAAACAGAAAAGGCTTCCACAGCATTAACGTGCAAGTAATGTAACATTTTGTAAAAGATGAAAATAGCCAATAGGCATGTTAACATACAGTTAAATTGTTTGAACTACATGCTATACATTCTCAGATTGTATCAAATGTGGAGGCTAATTTGCCAGGGTCTGTTCATAACTCAAGAATTTTTAAGGAGTCACACCTGTATCAGACATTTGAACAAGGTAATAACCTAATAATAAATCACTAGCCAACCCGCAGCGTACCATACGCCGCATAATCAAATGCACGGAACAAACCAACACACAATCGTCCGTGACTGAAAACTGGCGGACCGCCATTGCTCATGTGCCCACCTCCAACTCGTCACTTTAGTCGTTGTCGTCTTTGAACAGTCCAGATGCACCTGTGACTCACGTAGACTTTCCATGTTCCTGCAGGAGCATCCAAGAAGACGCATATTTGTCGCGGATGCGAATTGCTGTATGTAGCGTGTAAAACAGTTTGCTATGGTGCACACGGTCATGCGTCGCAACCGAAAACTCGGTTTTTAAAGACTGCTTACTTCTTGGAGTTGGTGGGCGTGACTCCTCCCTGCGTGCGCCATAGGTGTCTTACTTATCAGCGGCTTAGTGAATCCACGCCCCTTCCGGTGTGCTTTCCATGGGTGTCTTGCCTTACTGAATTATATATATAGATGGTGATGTGTGTATTGTACAGTATTTACAATTTTTACATATACCACAGGTCATCATGATGGAATCCTGCTTGGGGACGGGGAAATGCCTGTAGGCATTTTCTAATGACCCAGTTTCCTAACCCCAACCCTGGGCCACAAACTCGATATAATCCAGCTCTGTCTAGGACAAGGACATGAATTGAAATTACCTTGGCCACCTGAAGGAGAGATTTCAATGTCTAAAAAGGCTGAGGGTTGCACCTGACAGACATGTGACATAATTGTTGCATGCTCTGTCTTACACAACATAGCGACCATCAGAAAAGAGAGAGTCCCTGAGGTTTTGGTGCAGCCTGATGATGACCTTGACCCAGTGCATCTTGAACAAACCAGTGGCAGAGCTGCCAGAGACAGAATTGTGTCCCAATATTTTCAATGAAAAAGACTACAGTGGTTTCAAACAAAAGTTACTTATTGTATATTATGGCCCTTCAGCCTTTAAGGAGGAGAACATAATTAAGGATACACTCACGCATACACATATGCATATGGGAAAGAGATAAGAGAATTTTGTTACCAATTGTTTTGCTAGTATTTGTATCTGCAACTTCATTTTGGTTGTTCTCAGTTCATGAAGTTCCATGTCCTGCTGTATTTTTCTCATTTTTAGTTTTCTGTATGCGATTTTCTGTTGAAGATATTTCTTGTAAACAGCCCTCACATTTTTCTGCAAATATGCAATTACAAATGCCTTTTTTCCTCTATATATTTACACAGTATATCATTTTGAATCATTTTGTATAAAATACAACAAATGGCTTAACCAACCTCACCATCTCCTTTTTTTGATGTGGACTTTGTTCCAAAAGGGACATGTGTGGTGGCTACAGGCTCCTACAAAACAGTTATATTATGATTAGCACACAGGAATGATCAGAGTGGAGTTTGTTCAAACATTTGGAAAATTTACCTCTCCTCCTGATGAATTATCAGACACAGTGTCTTAATCAAATATTTGACCTTCGTCAATATCTCGTTGGTAAGACAAAGGTTCTAGGGATATGACATTCCCTGCAACTGACCCAACAAAAAAAGAGGGCTATATGGAACATACTTATTTTATATTATATGACTAGCAAAATACCTGCGCTTCGTGTTAAAGAAGTAATGAAAAAGAAAAGGAAACATTTTGAAAATAACGTAACATGATTGTCAATGTAATTGTTTTGTCACTGTTGTGAGTGATGAGTGTTGCTGTTTTTATATATATATATATATATATATATATATATATATATATACACACACACATATAAACATATATATATATATATATATATACATATATATATATACATATACATATCTACATATACACACATACATATACATACACACATACATACATACACACACATATATATATATTAACATATATATACATATACATACATATCTACATATATACATATACACACAGACACATATATATACACTCTTTGGGGTGCGAGCAACTGTTGCTGGGGGTGGCAGAATCCATCAAGGAAGAAAAATGAAAAACATTATTTGTACAAAATCTTAATTTATTTATCCATTCCTAAATAATTAAATGGGCAGGCTATTTCGTATCAGTGCAATACGCTGTTTGTTAAACGGATGACTCCCGCTCTTACGTGCAAATCTGCGTGGATATTATGAACTATCGTATCTGTTCAAGTTCTATTGAAATTTTAAAAAGAAAGAATTTTTATTTAGTCGACAGAAATATCTTTGGTAGGAATGTAAGTTAAATGTAGGCATCAGTGCATAAATTTTTCTTCACCATACAAATGTAAAGAGTAAATTCACCTTACATTCCAACCAAAGATATTTTTGTCGACTAAATCAGGGGTGTCAAACTCAATTGCACAGGGGGCCAAAATCCAAAACACACTTTAGGTTGCGGGATAAACATTTATTGAACACACTAAAGCTAAACTTTTAAAACTTTAAAACTTTTAAAACTTAACTTTTTTGAACATAAATAAGAATAAAACAGACAGGAATATTATTCCGGAATAAATCAACTCAAACCTTAAATAACTTATAATATTTTGCTCTCCATAAAAATATATCCTGTCTAAATTATACAAGTTAGAAATAAAGTAAACGTTAAAAGAACAAACATTCAAATTTCTTTACTCTTATGTAATTTTATATAAAAAATAAACTTAAATTTTAAATATCCCAAGAGATTTTGCTCTACATAAAAATATATCCTGTCAAAATTATACAAATTCAAATATGAACATGCTGCATAACGAAACCTGGAAATATAAATAAAATGTGTTCCTTTCAGCAATAACAAATCAAATCATTCAGTTGTCTTTGCTCATATGTCATTTTAGAGCTGGACGCCTGGCAACTTTTTTTGGCAACAGGTTCGTTTATATTTGGTGTGAGGTTCTGTGTTGTGGAGATTCTCAGGATAGATTGCAGGTGCTCATCAGTGAGGCGACTCCTGTGTGCTGTTTTGTTAGTCTTCATCACTGAGAAGAGCTTCTCACACAGATATGTGCTACCAAACATGCACAAGGTTTAAGCCGCATGTAGACGGAGCTGGAGCATTTCTGCGGGAATGGAGTGAATAAACTGTGCGGGCCCTGCAGTATCGTACTTTGCCTTCAGTGTGCCATTACAGTGCAGCTCAATCACCTCCATCTGAATCTGCACAGGTGCAGTTTCCACATCGACGGCAAATGGGTTTCGAAACAACTCAAAATTATTTTTTTGTTCTTCAAAGTCACCAAAGAGCCATGCGAACTCAGTGAGCAGTGCGCTCAGTTTATCAGCAAAATGCGTATTTGGGAACACCGTTGTGCCGACTTGGTTCAACATTACTTGGCAACAGGGAAAGTGGGGCAAGTTGCACTGGTGCATTTGTGTCTCCCATAAAAGCAGCTTCACTTGAAATCACTTTGTGATTTTGCACGGGTAAAAACATCTGGTGGAGTGTCAGATTCTTCTTTAACTCTTGTGCTTTCTGTATCTTCTGTATCTTCTGTATTGCATTCAGGTCTTTCAGGTTATCCTGATGTTTTGGCTCATAGTGCCGTCTTAGATTAAATTCTGTAATTACAGCCACATTAGCTCCACAAATGAGACACACGGGGTTTGCTAGCAATGTCAGTAAACATATACTCAGCCTCCCATCAGTTTTTAAGGGCTCTATTTTCAGAATCAACTTTTCTCTTTGGCATCGTGTGGGCTAGCTTTGCAATAACTTGCAGCATCATAAGCTAGACTTGATTAACGTGTTAAGTGTTCGGCAAGGCAGCTGAAGCGCTGCATTATGGGATCTGTAGTTTATTGTGTTACCAGCGCTTCATATCCCCGGGCCATTAATAACAATAATATATAAAATTGATCTCGGGCGGATCTAATTACGCCGGGCGGATGTGGCCCGTGGCCCTTGAGTTTGACACATATGGACTAAATAGAACTTGAAAAGATAGATTTTTTCGAATGTGATCGCGCAATTCAGATGGAGTTGACGCGCACTACATCGAGCCCGCATGCTATTGTGGTTTTGCCTGCGTGCCTCAATAAGTCACCCTCCCCTCGCTCTTACTTTTTTACCGTTCACCTAATGAATGGCTTTACCAAAACAATCATTGATGGCGAATAAAGTATCCATTATTCATAAAACTTCAATTGGTGATCTGTCTTTCTGCGTTAACCGCATATTTTTTCATACATCTCAAACCAAGTGGATGCGATGGTAAAATGAATCGGGAAGCGCGCGTACATACTCAGTGCACCCCCTCTCAGGAACCGAACCTCGGACGTCGGCGCTAGAGGCATTGCGCCACTGCGTGTGGTTTGTCTATTTGAGCATATGTAGATCAGGGTATATATATACATATATATATACCCGCGCTTCGCAGCGGAGAAGTAGTATGTTAAAGAAGTTATGAAAAAGAAAAGGGAACATTTTAAAAATAACGTAACACGATTGTCAATATACAGTAATTGTTTTGTGAGTGTTATGAGTGTTGCTGTCATCAAGGATTTGATTATCATTATTTCTTTCAATCAGGTTCGTATTTGTAGGATGTGTTGTGTTCAAGTTACATTCTGTGTTTGTCAGTCATTGTAAAGATAACAGGTTTCATTCATCGATTTGTTTCTTACTGAATCAATAAACAGCTCGTCTTCCTCTTTATCTGAGACGTAACACACTAAATGCACGGGTTTTTTTTTACACTGTCTTCCTTTAGCAGGACATTGACTTTTTCAACCCCACGGCTGTATTTAATGTTAGCTAAGACCCGGCACTTAAAAGTTTCTCTCGCAGTTTCGCTGAGTTTGTGCCAAACACCACCCTGACCATCTCATCTTCCTCTGCATAAGCACATTCCTTCACCCGTGAATATTTAGCGGCAGTGTTTCTATTCTGACGGACGGCCTTATATGGGCAGGCACTAAATTACGCCTCCCACGGGCATCGAGCAGAAGTCTATTATAGTATATGGAAGAAAAAATAGGTTCAAGTTATGACCATTACGCATAGAATTTCGAAATGAAACCTGCCCAACTTTTGTAAGTAAGCTGTAAGGAATGGGCCTGCCAAATTTCAGCCTTCTACCTACATGGGAAGTTGGAGAATTAGTGATGAGTGAGTAAGTCAGTGAGGGCTTTGCCTTTTATTAGTATAGATTCTTTATGTCAACAATTCTTTAAATAGTTATATACCAATATTTACCAGTTTGAAGTATATTCTTGTACTTCACTTTAACCTGTTCCCATGTTCTCCTTGTGCTCATGTTTGATCTGGAACTATGACATTAAATAATAATTAATCTGACACATAGGACATGAAATGCTGCATTCAGTAAGTCGGCCACTTTTTGCCAGCCACCTTTTCTGGTTTGGGCTGCTTTTGCAATGTTACCCCTTGTGCATATTAAATTTTGAAATTCTTCCTACCCTTTGGATAAAAGGTCCTGCTCCACTTGTGGGAAAAAATGTGCCCATTCTTTCATCATTTTGTTACAGCCTACCAAAGAGTTGCTAGTCATGTTTTCATGCTTTTCAATAAGCGCAGGCGCGCTCAATCATCTCGGATGATTGGATCCAGCTAGACTAATCTACTACACAGCTGCATTTGAAAAACCGACTTATCCCGGATAAGTTTCACCGGCATTAACTCATCCAAGATGAGGCATCTGATCTCGGATGATTTAAGCGATGCACGGAAAATACCCCACTGGTCCTTCGATCAATAAAAATACTACCTGCTGTCATTGTGGTAGTACTACAACTACATGTTTTTTATGCTCAACAGTAAGAAAATAAGAATATAATAAGACAAATGAGATTGTTCAGTCAATCAGGCTTGTTTGTTTAGCTAAGCAGTCCCAAAATCTCCTATAGATACTTTTTAACAGATGTCAATGTTTCTGCTTCAACTGCACAATTCAGTAGTTTGTTCTAGATTCCTGCGATTCTTTGCATGAAGAAATGTTTCCTGGCTTTTAAATACACTTGCCGTCAATTTCCAATGGTGGCCTTGAGTAAGTAATTTGATATTAAGTCAAAAGAATTCTGCTAAATTAATTTTATTGATGACTTTGAGAAGTGTGAAAACTTGAATTAAGTCCCCACTCAGTCTGTTCTGTTCCCAGAGGCTTAACTTCTTGAATCTTTAAGAAAAGGAAATGCCACTTAGACCAGTCATGCACTTGATCGTCCTGCTCAGCAAATCTTCATTTTTTCTTTGTAGCATTGTAACTAGAACAGCATATGGAAAATAATTATTGAAGGAATAAATTTTGTTTTCCCGGTGGATTTTCATCACTACTCAGTCAGTAAACTGTGACAATACTGCTATAATATTATTTATATTTTGGGGAGTAAGCAATCAAATGCCAACAGGGACTGGTGGCAAGTCCTTTTTCATTTTTAACAAGGTAACTCCTTCTGCTTATGTTTCTCTAAATCCACTATGTAGCAGCTCTGACAATAAATTTACTTCATTTTGTAAAATCTTTTTGGTAGGATAAGGTTTGTTGCTGAAAGATCAAAGTGAACGAATTAACATGAGGCTGTGAATTTCAAATAACCCTGATAGTTGGTAAGATTGTGTGTTCAATGTATAATTTTTGGTATATTTTTTATTTTCTCACACTCCCTTGTGTGTCCTCTGTTTATGCTTTTTGTAAAATCTGTAATTTTACCACAGTCCCATCTCCTTTATTTGTGCCTTCAGGAGTGACCAGAAATATCCTATATATTCCACCAGAATTATTTGCTTTTGTTGTTTGACTTGCCTTTTGTGTTTTACTCCTTTTTCAAGTTTTGTTGGTCTTTAATCATTTTCATTTACATTTCTGCTTTAGAATTTTGGCTTTTTATCTCAGGTTATTTCTTGGTTAACAGACTTGTTTTTATTTATTTTTGGATTGAGATATTTGTTGTTAATTTAATATTTAAATTTGTGTTTCTTTTGATTAATTTCTTTTTTGGGGTATTTTGACACATTTTTATTTTGTCGTTTTTGTAATGCATTTTTGAGTTTTGTTAATATTTTATTTATTGAATAAATTCATTTAAATATTTATGGGGAGAGGGTTTAGAGGTTCTCTTTTCAGCTTTGTATGATTTTAGGGCTTTTTTGCACTATTGAGAGGCTTCTTTTGAAGTTTTTAAGCCTGAATCATATTAATACTTACTCTAAGGAGAGGAGCAAACTTTTGAAAAGGGGAGACATATACTGTACAAAGGAAATAAACACTATTTGTTAGAAGAAAGAGTTGGATAAAGTAGAGAAGGGGAAAAAATGAAAGTTAATAACCAAGAGATTAGCCTTATGACCACACATGTGAAACAGCTGAAGACAAACTGCGTCATTGGCTCATATTTAATTTTCCCATTTTTACAATAAACAAAGTAACTTACTAAGTAGATCACATTACTTTGTTCCACCCTTTGGCATTTAAGTTAGATAAGGTTAGGGTTTTCTGGAATCTACAAACAGAACACTCAGGTTTATATGACGCAAATATAGTCCCAAGACCCTGGTGAGGCCTAGAAATAAGGTGGGCCTTACCACCAAAACATAGAAGCAGACTTTTGTCTGCTTCAATTGTCAAAAATTTCCAAAAGAAAAAAGGAGAACCCTAGCCGTTTTTAGCCAAGACAATGATACAGAATAAAATCCAAAATGGCAAAAGAAACAATAAACAAAGTATTTAAAATAGTTCAAAAATCAAAAGACAATATAAAATTAATAAATAAGAACAGTCAGAAAGAAATAAAATATAAAAAACAAACAATAAACACATAAATAACAGATATCTCCTGGGCAACCTCCCTTTGGAGTTTTTATGGGTATGAACAGCTAAGAAGAGACCCTGGGGAAGACCCAGGGCTAGCTGGAAGGATTTTATTTCCCAGATGGCCTGGAAACACCTCGGGATCCCACAGTATGAGTTGTCAAGTGTGGCTAGGGAAAGGTGTGTATGGGCCTCACTGCTAAGACTGTTGGATTAATGGTGGAAAATGACGATGAAAATGGTAAGAATAAAAGTAAAAAAAATAGCAGTGAAGTTTACAATGCATTTAAAAGTATTTTAATAGTACTGCATGTCCCTGCAACAATTTGCCAGTAAGCTGAATTTTATAACAATCTACAGTTAGTATGACGCTAATAGGGGAGCCTGGAAATGAGAAATATTGAAATTTTGAAAGTAAATACATTATTTATTTTTAAAAAAATTTTAGCGGTTGAAGTTACTAATAACAGACAATGATATCAGCTTGCCTATAACCAATACAAAAATTTCTTGTATATTGTTGAAACTAAGATAAGTGACACATCTTTGTTCAACTTGAAGCAGAAATATGAACAGATAGAAGATACCCCAATATTCCCTATTACTAGGACAATACCTCGTAATTCTCTGAAAAAGATCCAAATAAGTTGTCTAGGACTCTACTGTGACATTGTGCATGTTCCATGAGCTTCCTTTAGCTGTTTTGTGCATACCTTCTTTAATGTTCTATTTCCTTGTGTTTAAAATTGTGTAAGAATTTTAATTTATGGCGTTTCATTATAGGACTGCAGTTCTGAAAGATACATTACTGAAGAGTGTTTTCCCTGTTAGATTCACTCTTTTATGAAACTGCAGCACAAAATGATGAAAAAAGGGGTACAGGCCTCGAAATATAATTAACCAGACCAGCACTCACCTGGGGCGTCATGTATAAACGGTGCGTACACCCAAAAATATTGCGTGTGCCTGTTTTCAGGCTCACATCGCGATGTATAAAAATTAAAATTGGCATAAAGCCACGCACATTTTCATGCTAGCTCAAGCCCTGGCGTACCCAAGTTTTCCGTTCGGTTTTGCAAACTGGCAGCACCCAGCGTTAAAGCAGTGCTTTTGTTCCAGTGTGGTTTCCCTTTCATTTTTAGATCCACATCCCTGATGCGGCTTTATCATGTACACTGAAATTAACTGCATATTGTTTATTAGTTTAAGGCATTGATTGTAATTAACCCGTAACAATATAATGGTCCTTGGAATGGACAAACTATTTCAAATACCATAGCTGCTTTAGCATTGTTATTCTCACTGCACTGTCTTCTTCTTCTTTCAGCTGCTCCCGTTAGGGGTTGCCACAGTGTATCATCTTTTTCCATATTACTCTCACTGCACCATTTGGAGTATTTATATCACTGTATCTGAGTGTGGAATCACAGCTCTACAGCAGCTGATCGGAAAGAGAATTATCGATATACAGCATCAAGCACATGCTGCCCTAGCCATGCTGCCTATTTGAACTGTTCCCATATGGCAAACGCTTCAGAGCCTTTCCTGTACTGATCACACAGATCAGAAACAGTTTCATCCCAAGTACTATAAAAACACAATCAATCAGTCCATCAACTGCTCCTTGTAGAACTGTTTGTACTTATAAGTACAATCACCTCACTGTAAACTTGCACTATAGTTATAATATTGCACAACCTGAGCCAATTTAGCCCGTATTTACATATGAGGACAATATCATTTTAAGATGAAATGCAGCAAAATATGTTTATTACATTATACAGATAAAATGTTAACATCATTTAAATAATCTATATTTTAAATAATTAAATATGTGAGGACATGGTGTCGCAGCGCTACCAACGAGCTGGTGCCCTGTTCAGGGATTGTTCCTGCCTCACACTATATTCTTGCTGGGGCTGGCGCGACACTGGAAGGATAGATGGATAGAGTAATTAAACATGTGCTACAATGTGTTCCTTAAAAGTTTTGAAGAATCAGCATTCTAAGCTTACAGATGACTTAACATCTATTACAGAGCTGATTGTGTAGTGATTGGGTACTTGGAGAAAGAAAAGGAAGGACAGGAATTGGGGGTTTAGTATGTTTAAAAGAGACAGTACTGCTGCAATAAATTATTTCATTGAAGGTAGCGCATGGCACAGCAAGCATCTTGCGTGAGTCAGGAACAGGCACTGTGCGACCTTGTGAACTTGAGCTTTCGAGTTTCTCCGACACTCTTATGTCACTTGATCAACTTCCTTTTGTTGTTTATACCACTGTTTAAACCAACAAATAGTACGTTTTTCCTTGCCTCCACTTGGTATTCGCTGAAATTCTTCTATTTTCCGCCGTGCTTTTGCCATTGTCATTTCACAGAACACTGAGCTTAAGGGCTATTTATATTGATTTGTATATTCAAAGAGGCATAATTTTGGGAGGAGTTGTAGAGTGGAGGCAGGCACGTGCACAAGCATTACATTTCATGCAGACCGGGATTTATGTAGCAGAAGAACGTGGAAGTTGGCGAATGCACAGATTTATGCATCTGGATTTTTTTGTGCATACAAACTTTTCTGCTTTTGTCCATATGCCATGTTTTAGTGTGAATTCTATGCACAGCGTTATACATGAGGCCCATGGTCTGAAACCCAAAGCAGGCTTCACCCCCTGCAGCCCAATCCCAATCCAATGGGCTGGCTTCAAGATCTGTACAGGCCCAAAAGATGTTTAGATTAATAAAGTTCATGATTTAAATTTAACATATCTACAAAAATGCCCAGAAAGGGAGATGAGGCCATAAAAAATGATCTGGCCTAAAGTGCAAAGCTTACAAAGTGTCTTTATAAATGAAGAATTTATTTACAAAAGTCAAAAAAGAGAAGATAAATGGAAAAAGGCAAAATGAAGACAAAATGGATTTGCCCAAAAGGCATTTGAAAGGTAAGGTCAACCCAGAAGTTAAAAAGAGAGATCAAAACTAAGTTGCAAACCAAAAGTCAAAGTCAAGGAACAAAGCCATTTTCAAAAGCCAGATATGAGAAGTAAAGAAATAAATAAATAGTACTATTTTATCCAAATCCTGGATACAAATTGGCCATCTGAACAACCTTTCAGCTTTCATCCCTTAATGTTAATGTTAATCCCCCTAGCAAGCAGGAGCTGCACTATAACCAAAGAATCCACAAAATAGCAGTGGCCATCATCAAAACAAAATGGTGTCCAAAAAGACATTAAATAAAGCTAATATTTTAAACGAGGTCTTCAATCAAATAAGTAATTACAGTATTGATTTCCCTCATAAATGAGACCAAGGTGGTTTTTATACCACACGGAACGCCCAGAAAACTCTTGAATAAAATTTAATGTATAAGTAATTTAATTGTAGCTGGACCATTGGACCATTTTTATGGCTTTAAGCATTCTGGATTGTTTTTTTAACAGTTGCCACAATGTTGTTGTTGATAGAAATGCTCATTGCTAACCACATAAAAGTCAGCTTCACTGAGTGTGACATCATCATTCTTATGTCATTTAAGACCCCACAGTGTTCCAAGCTTTTGGATAAACAACACTGCTTGATTACTTTCAAATATAACATACTGACAAACTTAAATTTAATTTGCATTCAAGTAAAGAACTTTTCAACTTCTTCTTTGAATGGGCTATATGTACGTGTTACAGAGAACCAGTTAGGTGGACAGAGTATGTTATTGATTTTAATAGTAGGTGGCTTAATAGTTTGTGTAGATTTAAATACAATTGATGCTCAGTTTTGTCACTATATAAATGTGGGTCAATTAAACATATACAAAATGCTGTATTTTTATTTTACTTGCGGAGTTTTCAAAATAATTTTTAGTGTTGATAAGAACTTAATAACTTGCAACAAGAACAATCCATCAGTGCATGGCTGCTTATCAGTTTCCTTCTTGCCTATTTATTTCAAGGCAGATTCAAGCTGAGATATTCAGGCAGAGTGTGTATTATATTGTCCTACAGTTCTTGGTAATTTGTTCCATTTACATTAGAGTATTAACAATTCTTTGAATAAAGAGTTTCCTAGTGTCTGTAAAAAAAAAACCTGCTTTTAACCAACTCAAAATGCCAGAATGTGTTTTTCAAGGACTTTTTTGAAGTAACAGCTGATGTCAATTTTATTAGCTGCCGATACTTTTTAAGCTTTCTCAGAAACATCCATTTTGTTTGGCTTGTGTTAGGTCTGTCACATTTCTCATATAGATTTCAGCAGTTTGAAAATAAAGGCAGAGGAAACTGAAAGCTCTGCACCTGTATGCAATCAGTATATTATGCCATGTCATTAAATACTGTAGCATCTAATTAAGCTGTAACTTTAAAAGAGGACACATTTATAATGCTTGGCTAATTTCAGAACTTTCATGCATCCTTTGAAATCCTGATTTTTACAGCCCTTTTTCATAAATATCTAATGCAGTAAGGTCAGTATGGAATGATGATGTCCTCCATGAATCACTTACCCAAATAGTATACCGTTCTTTTGTTCAATACCTACATATCCATCCAGTTTTTATTTTGTCAGCCTACTTAATTCTTTTTAGGTTTGCAGGTCATGACAACATCGGTCACATTGAAGGGCACACTTACTCATACACTTATCATTTGTTCTTACATTCTTAAGTATAGGTTGCCTGCTCTCTTATTTCTGTTGGTTATGATTTTAAACTTGTGTTTTAAAATCCTGTTCAATTTTGTTATTACTTTACTGAAAATTGGAATCTGTCACCAAAGTAATGGGTCAGAACTCCATTGCGATCTCTGCTAATGACAAGGGGATATAGTGAAAACCTGATACTCTGTACAAACAATTATATGATTTCTATTGTGTATGATAATCTAAGTATTTAAAGCATCTTGGGACAGGAGCCTTAGTCTAATAGTCCCAGTAAATGCCCATTTGTCTTTGAATCTTTTTGCCCTCCTTAAGTGGGTTGGCAACAATCTCAGTGATTATTAAGTTCAAAATCCCCCAACAACAACACTATCTTCTTTGAATGTTACAACTTTTACTTCTGAATGTGTTTTTCTAATCGACATGGCTGACTATGCTGTGTTGACTATCAGTTCTTGTTGAAGTGGTTGAGGTGGAAGTGTCTTGTCTGGATAGTATATTTAGCTCACTATTTTGAACTTTGCTACAAGTGTCAGGACATAGTCCGCATCTTACTACTGCTGTGTTATTTCTTCATCATTTATCTTACTGTGTAACATATAATCTCAATTTCATTTGTGTTTTATTCTTGAGGTGGCACACTTACAGTATGTGTTACAGTTGGAGAGTCCTGCATTCAGATTCCAGTCCTCCCACAACCTTAAGCTGTATAGTTTGCCAAATTTAAATTAGCCCAAAAAGATCCTACTCTAAGATGGACTGAGGTTGCTTTTTGTCTTGTAACTGCCCACCACCATACGTTTGATGATGGCCACATATATTCTTGTTTCCTTTGTAAAGAAACTTGTAACAGTGTTATAAAATGAAAGACCCGTAAGTTGACTGAATTCAGCTCAGTGTTCAGATTTTATGGGGATTGCCATTATATTTCATTGATGGTGCTTTTGTTAACAAACCTTTAACACAATACACGATTCAAAGCAGGTGAACATGAGTTTATTTAATAAAAGTTAAGTTTTTGCACATTTATTAGGATGAACATTAAAAACAGTTTTCTATAAAACCGAGTATATGTTTTTTTTTTTTTCTCAAGTTGGCACACTGATACATATGAAGCAAATTTTGGGCATTCTAAACCTGTTTCTTTTAATATACCTCCTACGAAAAATTTGACAAACTGTGACAGATTACAAAACCACCTCTGCCACACAAGGAAATTTAAACCAGAGAGCTCCACAAATCTAAAATTCAAACCATGTGTAATGGAACAGTCCTGAAGTTTCTTTTCCTTATGTAAATACAAAGTAATTTATGCATTTCAAAAATGCAGGATCTTGCCGTTTTAGTTTTTTTTTATTCTGATATACCTTTTACTATGTGCATCCTCAAATAACTTTTCCATCTCTTAGAAAAATCGTACTCATTTAGGACCAGTCAATGAGATATCCACATGCTGAACAGTGTGAACTATTATTTCAGGTAAAATAAGTGGCGTCATTTTGGTGATCTTGCAGTACTGAAGCTTATTTTTATTTTAGCATTTTTCTTGAGAGGAATTTAAAAATGAGCATGCAGTTTTTTTCTAATGCATGTGCAAATGAAGCACTCAAGGGGTAGTTGTATGAACCTGTCTATTGATTTTTGGAATTTTCTTGCTTCCTGTGTACAGATTAGGAATTGTTGATTGAATGGACTGTGTATGTATATCAGTATCCAAATAATACTGAAGCTGTCATGGGATGCAATGTTATTTAAATTGTTCAAATTTAATTCTTTAATTCTTGGCAGAATGATTAGAATAACCATGAACATAAATGATACATTAATTAGTAAAACAAGTACCCCATGTTTAGGTTTTGATAGATACTGTGAGTTTTTATTCCTCATCCTAAGCACATGCATTCTAAGTTGACTGGTAGTACTAAATTGACTCCTTATGGATAATCGTGGGTGTGTGCATGTTTAAACTCTGTAATGGGTTCCCACCTTTCACCCAGTGCTGCTAGTATAGGCTTTGACTCCTGTAATTAAAAAGGGGGATTTTGAAAATGAATGGATGCATGCAAGAAGTGGCAGTAGCTACAATAATCACACATATAGATGCAACAACCACCTGCATCCTCAGAAAGGCTCTCCTTCTTGATGAGGCTAAAGAGCCTGAGAACCAGAAACGTGGTGAACTTCTACTGATGCACTATTCAGTGTACCCTGACCAGATGCATCGTGGTATGGTTTAGTAACCTGACTTGGCAGGATCACTAACTCTTCCAAAGGACTGTCTACACTGTCTAATTCTAAAATATGTTACTTCTATACTGTATCTGCACTCCCCCCACTACTGTTTAATAAAATATATAAGTCTATACAGTTCTGTTTATCACTGTATCCATTAGGGCTTTCTTGTGTTACTCTTTATTTATTGCATTGTTACTGTCTTATTGCCTATACAGTGATCCCTTGCTATATCGCGCTTCGACTTTCGCGGCTTCACTCCATAGCGGATTTTAAATGTAAGCATATCTAAATATATATCACGGATTTTTCACAGGTTCGCGGATTTCTGCGGACAATGGGTCTTTTAATTTAAAGTACATGCTTCCTCAGTTTGTTTGCCCAGTTGATTTTATACAAGGGACGCTATTGGCAGATGGCTTAGAAGCTACCGAATCAGAGCACGTATTACATATTAAATAAAACTCCTCAATGATATACGATATGCTTCCCGCGCGCTGCATCGCACACTTAAAAGCTCTAGCAGCCCGTATTGATTTTTCATTGTTTGCATTTCTCTGTGTCTCACTCTCTCTGAGAAATACAGGCAGATACTTATCCATCATGCAATACCATCAGGGAGACGTATGATTGGCCCCATTATCTGCTTCTGACGGAGGGGGTGTGAGCAGAGGGGCTGTTTGCACAGAGGCTGTTTGCTTAGAAGATACGGACGCACCTGTAAAAAAATGCTGAAAGGCTACCTTCACATTGATCTATTCATTGCACCGCTTTATCGCGGTGCTTGCATACTTAAAAGCGCAACAGCCCTATTGATTTTTGATTGTTTACTATACTCTCTCTCTGACATTCTCTACTCCTGACCGTGCTACTTTGAAGAGAAGATATGTTTGCATTCTTTTAATTGTGAGAAAGAACTGTCATCTCTGTCTTGTCATGGAGCACAGTTTAAACTTTTGACTAAAGGGTGTTACTTCATGTCTAGAGGGCTCCAATAATGTTAAAATATGTATTTAGAAGGTTGTAAACAGGTTTTCAATGCTCTAACTGCGAATATATTAGATTTATAAATAAAGAATCCTACTTCTTGGAAATCCATTTATCTGGCTGGAGCGGATCAACCGCTATAAACGAGGGTGTACTGTATAACTTTGCGGAGAGCTTAAAATATATAAAAATAACCATACAAACATATGGTCTCTACTTCGCGGATTTTCACCTATCATGGGGAATTCTGGAACGCAACCCCCGCGATTGAGGAGGGATTACTGTATACTCCTCCCAACTGTGGCACAAGAATTTTTATTTTATTTTTTAATTAATTTTATTGTAATCATTCCATAAAAATCAATCAAATTTTACAAAAAGTAGGATTGAGAACAAGTCAACCCCCACCGCTCACAAGAATTTAACTATGCTCTCACAGTGTTTTTGACAGTAAAGATCTAATCTAACCTAGTCTAATCTAATGATTGCTGTATAATTGAAATTTGAGCCTAAGTTAACTATTTGCTCTTATGTTTCAGTTTCCTTCTAATACTGTAGTACTCCATTTTATCCCATAGTAGAAAAAACATTAATTTAGGATTATTGGGAATCTAAATTGGCACAATTTGAGTGACTGTATAGCAAGCAAAAGAATAAAAAAACTGCATTAGCTGAAAATTATAAATCACAATGCACCCAATATGGTAGTTTATAAGCATTTCTGGTCAATTAACAACTTGTTTAATACTGGTATTTACACAGTGTTACAAGTGCACACCCCATCCCCTCTGACATATTACAGGATTAGATGTGATCAAAAAGAAGACACTCAGCCAAGAATATAGAGTTCTTTCTTCATGTTAAACCTACAGATGACATCAAGGAGTAAGAACATGGGCTGCTTGGTGTTCATTCTCCAGTCTTGAATCAAAGGAGAAATAGGAGTCACAAGAAAGTATGCTGAATGAAAATGGCAGCTAAGAGTGAAGGAGGTAGGAGAGAGACAAAGAGAGAGAGGACAAAGGAGTTAAAAACAGGATGAGGAAATGAATGAATGGTTAGCTCTTTATAGGTAACAAGCAAGTCTTGTCACAAATGTGAAAATGTGAGAAAAAACTCATTATTCTCATCAGGAACATAATGCTGAACTGCAGGGTACTATTCACTTTTTTGTTAGTAAACAAGATGTCAGATGTTTAGAACAAAGCTAAATTTTAGGAAATAAGGTTATTGCAGTTGTTAAAAACATGCTTAGTAGGGTGTTCTATTATACAATATATTATTACATGTAGAGTATTTATCTGTTAGCTGTTTTAAATGCCACAGAAATATTTGTGAATTACAGTGTCATACTGTATGTCTATTGAATTAGTTTATCCCCTCTTAGATTCCACAGCCTCATTTCTTTAAATGTTCCAAACTGTTTTAATTGTGATAATACTTCTAACAGTGCACCCAGAGCAGTACCACAAGCCTTAAAATATAGCATAAAAAAAACAAAAAGGTGTATAACTCTATTTTGTGATCTACAGAAAATATCAAAAAGTGATGGCAATTGCTTATACTGAACTGAATGAAAACCACATCTTATTTATCTTCCTCTTTTCAAACATTCATGCATTTATTTACTGAGCCAAATTAATCCAATTGAAACACCATATTGGGGTGCTGTCTTTCCTACTATAGTAGTATCAAGAACACGGAAAGAGCCAACTCTTTTTTAAAGAGAAAAAGCTGCCCTTATTACTAACCCGCCCCAATAAAGCTCAGGGAGAGAGGACTTTTGCTGACCAGTAACTTTATTGCTAATTAAACAATAATATTGAGACAGTTTTACTGACTGTCAAAACAATTTATCAAAACAAATGTGCAATTCTGTCTGCTATCTGCTGGTATTTAACTATGGACATGTTTATTTGCTCCTGTACAGCCTCTGTACCTGAAGCTTTACTTTTGACCTCAAAACTCAAGTTTAAAACAGACTTGTGGTGCATAAGAACTGGGGGAGAGAGAGAGAGAGGAGAAAAATACCACAGTTACATCTGCTTAGGATTTTGATTTGTTGTTGTCAAATAATAGAACACACTTGTTAGGTCCTAAAGGGCAGGACAAAGAAATTTTTACCCATCACAGTTTCATTGTATAGTGGACATCAGTACCACTTGATGAAAAAAATTCTGCCATAAATGGTCAAGGACACAGATTATCTGAAAAGTGAGACCAGTAAAATCAAGGGAATTAACATTTCAGTAATAAAAAAACACCAAAAAAAAAACGTATATAAGATCATTTATTGCTTTACTGGAGCATATTCCGGAAGTCCCAAGTACATCTTGCTTTCAGCTGCTATTATCACCTCATCTGTCATAATACTTCTGAGCCATTTTCCATGAACTGAAAAAGGATTATTTGTGAATGTTCTGTATAGTGATTTTCATGTGCCCTTAACTATTTGCTTTCATAATTGGCCCTACAATTATCTTTTGGGATTGGTTTTGTTTCTGTTATTCAAAATGTTTTACAATTGTTTGACCTCTATTTGCTTTTTTGCATTTTTCAGTTGTTCCTCCAGGTCTATACAGGTCAGGAGGACAGATTGAAATAATTATGTGGAGTGATGGGAGTTGTGAAACTTTAATTAATAATAATGTTAAGCCTATGCTGCCCTTGTGGTGCCTGGGAGGCTACAAGTGCAACAATAAATTAAATAAAAGACCCTTACAAAAGCATTGTTACATTTATTTATTCTGTGCTATCAATATTCAATTCAAAGGTCAGCATATTGCCAAAATTAGACTCTTAATTGTCTATAATGTTCAACCATCTGCACAGGCTGGCTTTTCTTAGCCAGATTGAGGATATAAAAAGTAACAACCATACAGCTTACCAAAATCCTCAGTTATATCTCATGACTATCCACTCTATGTTGCATTGAAAAAATAATGACAGATATGTCATTTTGACACGGTGTTCTTCATATGAACTGCAGTGGAAGAAGAGACAAAATAGAAGTCCTGATCCACTACAGGAAGGAAATCCATGAATCTAGAAACCATTTGCTTGTCTTCTTGTGTCATAATAGATATGAAAATCAAGGATCCAGCTGAGCAAGTTTGGGGTGTAAAATTAAATTATGAAGTAGAGTTTTGACCATATTGTGAGACATACTGAAATTAAAGCATATGATGAAAATCACTAGCAATCCAGGATGGGTTTTGTAATATACAATGTATTTATCTAACAAATGCTAAAACATTTCACTCTAAACTTACAGTAGCATGAAAACCTCTAAGGATCTTCATAGGATGTGTCAGACAAGTCCCAAAAGTCAACACACATTCATAAGACACCACACTTGCATTGACCCAGTCTGTGCTAGCAATTAACATTAAAATTTATTGACCCAGTCTGTGCATGCATAAGTTATATTGCAAATGTTAAGATTAATTTTCAATCTTTCTTTTGCATTTGAAAATCAGTTGCAACTCATGTATCTTTTAATAGTGCCTTTGCATAGTAATTGTGTAAAAAACGTCAATTGAAAAGCAGGATGATAGGCAAGGGCAGAAAGTTGCTCTTTTAATCAACCTAACATTTTGTTTGTGCAGCCAATCGTAAATCAAAGAGATTTCATTTTTATAGAAGTATTAGACGGGATGCTCCATATCATGCTACTTTTTTCATTATCACTGTAGATTTTGGCAATTCTAATAACACAAGAAACTGTTTTTAAGATGAAATAGGTAATTCTGTCATTATCAATCATTAGCTAAAGACACCACTATATTATGAAGAACAGATAGAACATTTTTCAAAGGTCTGCTTCCTAATATTAAATATTTAAAAATATGAATTTGCACAAATGTCAGATCAAGATATCAAAAATGCATTTTAAAACACCTCAAAATTACTTCAGGATATTCTAAAATACTGTAACTTCCCTGTCCATTTAGGCTTAACTTAAATGCACCTCGTGATAACTTAGTACGCCTTTTTAGAGGCTGCAAATGCATTTCAAGATATCTCTGAATGACATACTGTAAAATGTCCTTTGTTTTCAAAAGAACTTCTGTCAGTTTAAGTTATCCTTCCATCCATCCATTGTCCAACCCACTATATCCTAATACAGGGTCACGGGGTTCTGCTGGAGCCAATCCCAGCCAACACAGGGCGCAAGGCAGGAACAAATCCCTGGGCAGGGTGCCATCCCACTGCAGGGCACACACACACATCCAGGACAATTAAGGATTGCCCATGTACCTAACCTGCATATCTTTGGACTGTGGGAGGAAAGTTAAGTTATTTTTAAGATATTTAAAAATACATTTAAGATGTCTCAGGATCCAGCACGTTATTTCAAGATATGTTGAATTGCACTTCAGTTATATCAAAATCCACAGAAAGCTATTGTAAGTTACCCTTAAATTGATTTGAGATATCTCAAAATACTCTAGTAGTATTGCAAGCTGAATTAACATTTAGAAGTACCTCAAAATTAATTTCAGATATCTTTTTAAGAAATCTGAAACTCATTTTGAGGACTTGCAAAATAAATACTGCAGTACATTTTGTGACATCTCAAATGCATTTAAAGATATCTCAAAATGAACAGTAAAGCATTTTATATATCTCAATAGGCAGTTATCTAAAATGCATCTAATTCAAGATATCGGAAATGCATTTTATGATATCTCAGGTAGATTTCAAGATACCATGAAATGGTACACTGTACATTTTGGGATATCTGATAACTTCCTGTATTTCAGATTTCTTTAAATGCACAGGAAGTTATTTTGAGATATCTTGACATGCATTTCTGAAATCTGAAAATGTACAGAGCTATTTTAAAATATCTTAAAATGTACTAAAACTACCCAAAAAAGCTGACAGAGCGGACTGTGCAGTGCATGTTTTATCTGAGTAGCATTCTGTGATTAAACACACCTGATAAAGCTTAAAATATCCAGGCAACAGTTTTTATCATTTAATTCAGGGTTTATAAAAAGTATGTGGCAAATTGTAATTGATACTGAACAGGCAGCGAATTTTAACAGAAAGCTGTTTTAAGATATCTGAAAATGTACTTGCGATATCTCGAAGTGCGCAGGAAGTTATTTTAAAATATCTCAAAATATAAGTTAAGGTATCTATACTAATAAAAGGCAAAGCCCTCACTGACTGACTGACTGACTGACTCATCACTAATTCTCCAACTTCCCGTATTGATAGAAGGCTGAAATTTGGCAGGCTCATTCCTTACAGTTTCCTTACAAAAGTTGGGCAGGTTTCATTTCGAAATTCTATGCATAATGGTTCATAACTAGAAGCTATTTTTCTCCATTTACTGTAATGGAGTTGAGCTCGAAAGCCGTGGGGGGCGGAGTTTCGTGTGACATCATCACGCCTCTCACGTAATCACGCATTACGTAGAAAACCAGGAAGAGCTACAAAAAGCGCTGAAGAAAACATGCATTATATAATTAAGAAGGCAGCAAAACAATTAGAAGCGAGCGAGTGACATATAAAACCATATTCAGCGGCTCATGTGAACTGACGAGCGCAGACAAAAGCAACAGTTCCAAAGAGTGCTGAACAAAAACTGAATTACACTGCTACGCTCAAATAGACAAACCACACGCCGTGGCGCAATAGTAGAGGCTTCGCCTGTAGTGCCCACGTCCGAGGTTCGATTCCCGAGAGGGGATGCACTAAGTATGTATGCGCGCTTCTTGATTCATTTTAGCCAGATCCCTTGGTTTGAGACGTATGAAAACATATGCGGTTAACGCAGAAAGACAGATCACCAATTGAAGCTTCATGAATAATGGATACTTTATTCGCGATCAATGATTGTTTTGGTAAAGCCATACTCAGTGTATTCATTAGATGAACGGTAAAAAAGTAAGAGCGAGGGGAGGGTAACTTACTGAGGCACACAGGCAAAATCACAATAGCACGCTGGCTCGATGTACTGTAGTGCGCGTCAACTCGATCTGAATTGCGCGATCACATTCGAAAAAATATTTCTTTTCAAGTTCTATTTAGTCCATATGTGTCAAACTCAAGGCCCACGGGCCACATACGGCCCGGCGTGTAATTATATCCGGCCCGCGAGATCATTTTATATACTGTATTATTGTTATTAATGGCCCGGGGATATGAAGCGCTGGTAACACAATAAACTACAGATCCCATAATGCAGCGCTTCAACTGCCTTGCCGAACACTTACCGCGTTAATCAAGTCTAGCTTATGATGCTGCAAGTTATTGCGAAGCTAGCCCACACGATGCCAAAGAGAAAAGGTGATTCTCAACATAGAGCCTTTAAAAACCGATGGGAGGCTGAGTATATGTTTACTGACATTGCCGGTAAACCTGTGTGTCTCATTTGTGGAGCTAATGTGGCTGTAATTACAGAATTTTATCTAAGACGGCACTATGAGACAAAACATCAAGATAACCTGAAAGACCTGAATGCAATGCACAAGATACAGAAAGCAGAAGAGTTAAAGAAGAATCTGACACTTCAGCAGATGTTTTTACCCGTGCAAAATCACAAAGTGATTTAAAGTGAAGCTACTTTTATGGGAGACACAAATGCACCAGTGCAACTTGCCCCACTTTCCCTGTTGCCAAGTAATGTTAAACCAAGTCGGCACTACGGTGTTCCCAAATACGCATTTTGCTGATAAACTGAGCGCACTGCTCACTGAGTTCGCACGGCGCTTTGGTGGCTTTGAAGAACAAAAAAAGAATTTTGAGTTGTTTCGCAACCCATTTGCAATCGATGTGGAAACTGCACCTGTGCAGATTCAGATGGAGGTGATTGAGCTGCACTGTAATGGCACACTGAAGGCAAAGTACGATACTGCAGGGCCCGCACAGTTTATTCACTCCATTCCTGCACAAATGCTCCAGCTCCGTCTACATGCGGCTTGAACCTTGTGCATGTTTGGTAGCACATATCTGTGTGAGAAGCTCTTCTCAGTGATGAAGACTAACAAAACAGCACACAGGAGTCGCCTCACTGATGAGCACCTGCAATCCATCCTGAGAATCTCCACAACACAGAACCTCACAGTAAACAGAAACGAATTTGTTGCCAAAAAAAGATGCCAGGCGTCCAGCTCTAAAATGACATATGAGCAAAGACAACTGAATGATTTGATTTGTTATTGCTGAAAGGTACACATTTTATTTATATTTCTAGGTTTTGTTATGCAGCATGTTCATATTTGAATTTGTATCATTTTGACAGGATATATTTTTATGGAGAGCAAAATCTTTTAGGATATTTAAAATTTATTATAAGTTATTTAAGGTTTGAGTTGATTTATTCCGGAATAATATTCTGTCGACTAAATAAAAATTCCTTCTATTTAAAATTTAAATAGAACTTGAACAGAAACGATAGTTCATAATATCCACACAGACTTGCACGTAAGAGTGGGAATCATCCGTTTTAACAAGCAGCGTATTGCACTGATACGAAATAGCCTGACTATTTAATTATTTAGGAATGGATAAATAAATTAAGATTTTGTACAAATAATGTTTTTCATTTTTCTTCCTTCATGGATTCTGGCACCCCCAACAACAGTTGCTCGCACCCCAAAGACTGTATATATGTGTAAATATATATATATATTTATATATATATATATATATATATATATATATATATATATATATATATGTGTGTGTGTGTACATGTATTGTGGTCCCCGGCCGGGACGCCCAGCAGGACGTGAGGAGGGCTTGTGCCTCCTCCAGACCGCGAGGGGGCGTCCATCCTGGTTCTGTTCAATCAATCAATCAACATTTATTTATATAGCACATATTCATACAAAAAAATGTAGCTCAAAGTGCTTTACAAAATGAATAGAAAAATAGAAGACACAATAAAAATAAACATAAGTCAACATTAATTAACATAGAATAAGAGTAAGGTCCGATGGCCAGGGTGGACAGAAAAACAAAAAACTCCAAAGCTGGAGAAAAAATAAAATCTGTAGGGTTCCAGACCAAGAGACCGCCCAGTCCCTCTGGGCATTCTACCTAACATAAATCATCATATTTTCATGGAAGGACCTGATGATGATGGTCACGTAGACTTCTGGCTTTCAGTCCATCAATGTTGGAGCATCATGATGCTTTGAGTAGGTGGTGGTGGCGCAGCCGCCACCACAAAGAAACCGGAAAAAGAAACAGAAGAGAGAGTAGGGGTCAGTACGGATTTTAGAGCCACCATGAATAGTTATTATGAAGAATTGAACATACAGAGTATCAGGATTATGTTAAAGTGAAGTTATAAAAGGCCATGTTAAAGTAATGTGTTTTCAGCAGTGTTTTAAAGTGCTCCACTGTATTTGCCTGGCGAATTCCTATTGGCAGGCTATTCCAGATTTTAGGTGCAGCAGGCCGCCTCACCACTTCTTTTAAGTTTAGCTTTTGGAATTATAAGGAGACACTCATTTGAAGATCTAAGGTTACGATTTGGAATATAACGTGTCAGGCATTCCGATATATAAGATGGAGCGAGATTATTTAAGGCTTTATAAACCATAAGCAGTATTTTAAAGTCAATCCTGAATGACACAGGCAACCAGTGTAGTGACATCAAAACTGGAGAAATGTGTTCGGATTTTCTTTTCCCAGTTAGGATTCTAGCAGCTGCATTCTGCACTCGTTGCAAATGATTTATGTCTTTTTTGGGTAGTCCTGAGAGGAGTGCGTTACAGTAATCTAGTCTACTGAAAACAAAAGCGTGAATTAATTTCTCAGCATCTTTCAATGATATAAGAGGTCTAACTTTAGCTATGTTTCTTAAATGAAAAATGCTGTCCTAGTGGTCTGATGAATATGCGATTTAAAATTCAGATTACAGTCAACGGTTACCCCTAAATTTTTACTTCCGTCTTAACTTTTAATCCTAGTGCATTAAGTTTATTTCTGATAACCTCGCTGAATCCATTATTGCCAATTACCAAAATTTCAGTTTTCTCTTTATTTAGTTTGAGAAAATTACTATTCATCCATTCAGAAATACCAGTAAGACATTGTGTTAGTGTATCGAAAGAGTCGGAGTCATCAGGTGCTATAGATAAGTACAGCTGTGTGTCATCAGCATAGCTGTGGTAGCTCACATTGTAACCTGAGATAATCTGACCTAACGGAAGCATATAGATTGAGAATAACAGCGGACCCAGGATAGAGCCTTGTGGAACACCATATCGGATATCATGTGTCTTTGAGATTTGATTACCACAACTCACAAAGAATTTTCTCCCTGCCAGGTAGGATTCAAACCAATTTAAGACACTGCCAGAGAGGCCCACCCATTGACTAAGGCGATTTCTAAGAATATTATGATCAATGGTGTCAAATGCAGCACTCAGATCTAAGAGGATGAGAACAGATAAATGGCCTCTGTCTGCATTTACCATAAGTCATTTACTACTTTAACAAGTGCAGTTTCTGTACTGTGATTTGTTCTGAAGCCTGACTGAAAAGTATCAAGAATAGCATGTTTATTTAGGTGGTCATTTAACTGCATAATGACTGCCTTCTCTAAATTTTACTTAAGAAGGGCAGGTTAGAAATGGGTCTAAAATTTTCAAAGGCAGAGGGGTCAAGATTATGTTTCTTAAGAAGGGGTTTAACTACAGCAGTCTTAAGACAGTCTGGAAAGACCCCGTATCTAATGACAATTTACTATGTCCAGAATATTGTCAATTAGCACGCCTGATATTTCTTTGAAAAACCTGGTTGGTATTGGGTCAAGGACGCAGGTGGAGGTTTCAGTTGAGAGATTATACTATGTAATTCAGGTAAATCTATCCTGGTGAAAGCATTTAATTTGTTTATAACGGAGTACCGGGGCTTTGGAGGTTCTGCAGTGTTCGGGAGATATACTATGTTATCTCTAATATCATTAATTTTTTGAGTGAAAAATACAGCAATGTTCTCACAGGTTTCACTGGAAGTATTCTGGGGCATTCCTTTGTGTTACCTGGGTTTAACAGACGGTCAATTGTTGAAAATAAGACTCTGGGATTACTAGCATTGTTATTTATAATATTAGAGAAATAGCAGCCTCTCAAGACGGACAGTGTTATTGTATTCTGTTATTTTAACTTTTAATATTTCATAGTGGATAGTTAGTTTAGTTTTCCTCCATTTACGCTCAGCTCTACGACATGTTCTTTTTAAATCAGACACTCTTTGGGTCTTCCATGGAATAACAGTACTAGAGGATTTTTTAACTGTCTTTTCAGGTGCAACTATGTCAACAGCAGTTCTTACTTTAGAATTAAAGTTTTCCACTTTACTATTTACATTATCCTCGCTATTATAGCTGGCATTATAAACGGACTGATTGCTTAGAATAGTTGTAAGCTTTAAAGCTGCTGATGAGTCAAAGAAGCGTTTTTTAACAAAATGCTTCTCATGAGCGTTTTCTATCTTTATTTCTATATTAAATAGTAGAAGGAAATGGTCTGATAGACCGATATCAGTGACCTGCTTTATATCAACTTTAAGTCCTTTAGTAATCACTAAGTCTAACGTATGACCTGCTTTATGTGTAGGCTGATTTACGAGCTGCCTCAAATCAAAAGAGTCCAGGAGGTTCATGAATTCCTTTACCTTTTGGTCACACTGATTGTCGACATGAAAGTTAAAGTCGCCGACTATTAAGAGTGCGTCATAGTTTGTAACTAAAATTGACATTAAGTCAGAGAATTCCTCAAGGAAAGACGCGTTATATTTAGGAGGTCTATACACGGATAATACGAGAACGTGAGAATCTCCATGAATAACAACGGCGAGATACTCAAAGGACTTAAATTTACCAAAACTAACATCTTTACATTTTAATCGCTCGAGTAAATGTTTGCCAAACCGCCCCTTTTCCCTGGCGGTCGCACGAGTAAAACTGTAATCCGGAGGCGCAGATTCGATTAAAACTGCCGCCCCATTGGAATTAAGCCATGTTTCATTTAGCAATAAAATCAATGTTTCTATCACTAATAAGATCGTTTATAAAAAATGTCTTGTTAGTTAAAGCTCTAACATTTAATAGTGCCATATTTAATGTTTCTGAAGGGCAGAGCTGAATTTTATGCGTGTTATCGGTAATCGGAACAAAAATTAAGTTATTTTTGTTAACGCTCTGTGTGTACTTTTTATGTAATCTACAATCCGTTTTATAGTCTTAATGCAGTGTTGATCTGAAGTAGTAATTTCAATTAAATTATTGGTGTTTTGCCGCACTGCCTAGATTTTTTACGTGCATTAAGATTTGTTATTAGATTATTAATGATGTGCACTTTAACGGAAGACTCTGTTAAGCCATTATGTCCTATCAAACCAGTAGCATTACGTAAGGGGTTAGCAGTAGAAGTAGACAGTCAAGATAGACGAATTACCTTAGCGATGTTTTCGGAGAGGACCCGGGCGCCAAATCTATTCGGATGCAGTCCATCCCGCTTGAAGAAGCACGGCCTTTCCCAAAAAAGATCCCAGTTGTCTATAAACCCGATGTCTTGATTCTCGCAGAAGCCTCTCAGCCAGTTGTTTAAACCCAGCAGACGACTGTAGTATTCATGCGATCGTCTGACGAGAGGTAGTGGACCCGAGATGAAGATTTTTGCGGATGGGGTCCTCTCCTTCGTGTCTTCAACTAGTGCTGCGAAGTCAGCCTTGAGAACCTCTGACTCTCGGTGCCTTATGTCGTTTACGCCGGCATGTAGAATGATGGATCCAATTGCCCTCTTGTGCTTCTGGTAGAAGGTCGGCGCCCGCCTCATCACATCTCGAACTCGAGCACCGGGAAAACAAGAAACAAAGGATTTTTGATTAGGGCACGTGATATTCAGGTTTCGTACAATGTAATCACCTACCACGATTATATCACCCGGGGTTGAAGGCAGACTGGGGACGCGGAGAGGGTCGAATCGATTCTGGATTTGAATGCTCGCCTGTGCCGCTGGAGGTGTTCTAGCCTTGAACCCCCCGCCTGCAAAGCTGAAACCCGTCGAGGTCTTCATCAGCGTTGTTCCTACGAGGCGGGGGGCGAAGCTTACTTGCCCTTGGACTTGAGCGGCACGAGGTGGGGTTGATGTTACGCCGGCTTCGGTTGTTTGGTGTGGTTTGTCCAGCAGCCGAGTCTTCAAGTCTCTGAGGTACCTTCGTCTAGACAGGAGTTTCTGAATCTGTTTGTCGAGTTCCTGGAGTTCCTCGACAACGATGGCAACGCGATTCATCTCACTGTCGGCCATTGTCTGCTTCTACTTCCGCTTCCGCTTCGTCACCTAGGAAAGAAAGAGAGAAAGTTAGATTGACATGAGTCCTGGGTTGATCATTTTGGTCCACCTCAAGCAAGACCCCTGTCCCTGTTGGGGACCATGGGTCGGGGGCATGGAAGCCCTACCCTGTAGGGGCCCGTGGTCACCGCCAGGTGGCGCCCCGATGCCGGTTTATCCCATGGGGTCGCCGGCCGGGGCTGGAGCCCGGCCGGGACACCCAGGAGGACGTGAGGAGGGCTTGTGCCTCTTCCAGACCGCGAGGGGGCGTCCGTCCTGGTTCTGTTGGGAGCCACAGGTCGAGGGCATGGAAGCACTACCCTGTAGGGGCCCGTGGTTACCGCCAGGCGGTGCCCCGATGCCGGTCTATCCCGTACGGTCCTCGGCTGGGGCTGGAGCCCGGCCGGGACGCCTTGGAGGGCCAGAGGAGGGCGAGTGCCTCCTCCAGACAGAGTGGGGGCGTCCGTCCTGGTTAGGCAGGGGGCCTCGGGTACAGGGCATGGAAGCCCAGCCCTGTAGGGACCCATGGCCACCGCCAGGCGGCGCCCCAGTGCCTAATTATCCCGGGAGCCCGGCACTTCCGCCACAAAAGGAAGTGCCGGGGGGAAGACTTTATGTGGCGCCCGGAGAGCTGCCAGGAAGGCAGCCGACACTTCCGCCACGCTGGGGCGTGGCTAAGGAGCAGATGCCGGAAACACCTGGGGCTCATCCGGGGGTATTATATAAGGGGCCGTCTCCCTCCAGTGATTGGTGGAAGTCGGGAGGAAGTGGACTGAGCGAGAGGAAGGACTGGAGGCGGCCAGGAAGGCACAAAAGACTGTGGGCCTGGACTTTGGGGAAATCGGTGCGAGAAGGCACTGGGGGTGCACGTGAGCACGAACTTGTAAATAGTGTATATAATAAACAGTGTGTGGATTGAAAATATGCTGTCCGTCTGTCTGTGCCGGGGCCAGCGTTCACAGTATATATGTAGATATGTATGTATATATATGTTTATATGTGTGTGTGTGTGTGTATATGTATGTGTGTATATGTATGGATATGTATATATATATGTTTATGTGTGTGTGTATATATATATATATATATATATATATATATATATATATATATATATATATATATATGACAGAAACACTCATAATAGTGACAAAACAATTACATTGACAATCATGTTACATTATTTTCAAAATGTTTCCTTTTCTTTTTCATTACTTCTTTAACACACTACTTCTCCGCTGTGAAGCGCGGGTATTTTACTAGTCTTTAATACATTTCATGGTATCTTAAAATGGGTCTCTGATATATCTCAAATACATTTTCAGATATCTCAAAGCAACTGTGTGTATGGCAAGCCAAATAACATTTAGAGATATCACAAAATGCATTTTAATATATCTGAAAATGTAATTGAGAGATTTCAAATTGAATTACAGATATCTGAAATGCATGTTATGATATCTCAAATAGATTTCAAGACATCATGAAATGATATGGAGTACATTTTCAGATATCCAAAATGCATTTCAAGATATCTCAAAAATAAATCTTATCATGAAAAGCATTTCAAATATCTCAAAATGTACAGCGTATCATTTCTATATCTATTATCTTATTCTATTATATCTATTTCAGATATTTTAAAAAGCATTTGATATATTTAGAAATTTTCAGATATGTGCAATTCTTTTCTTTTATTTATGTTAGGTAGAATGCCCAGAGGGGACTGGGCAGTCTAATGGTTTGGAATCCCCACAGATTTTATTTTTTTCACCAGCCGTCTGGAGTTTTTTTTTTTGCTGTCCCCTGTGGCCATTGGACCTTACTCTTATTCTATGTTAATTAATGTTGACTTATTTTGTTTTCTTATTGTGTCTTTTATTTTTCTATTCTTTATTATGTAAAGCACTTTGAGCTACTGTTTGTATGAAAATGTGCTATATAAATAAATGTTGTTGTTGTTGTTGTCTACACATGTTAAAATTATTTTCTAATGCCATAAATTATGCCTGCACATTTCCAGTATGTGTGATTTATATGCAATATGTATTGTGTGCACACACAGGGGTGCAAATATGGGGGAAGCAGAGAGTCCATTGCAAGTGGGCCCCTATCGATGGGGACCATAAATAAGTACAGCACTCAGTTTTCAAGGTTGACATTCATGCCAGACTAAAGTACATCGCTGTTTATTCAAAGAGGGATGGCTATAAATATCCTAATGACTAAGGTACATCGCTATGGGGCCAAAAACAAATTCTTGTATATTTGCTTAAGAGCAGCTTATTGACTCCTGCACACACATAAACTGGATCTAAGCATTAGTAATCTCTTATATATATTTCTCTTCTGGTTCGTCCTGTGTCCTCTTCAAACCCGGTTCCTCCCATACGGCATTGTTCGATTCCTATTTGTCCTCTTCCAAACCCTTCCCCACGCTGCCTCCCATACACCCCCATGCCGCTTTTCTCGAGTCCTATTCCTCCTTCGGACTACCGTGTTCCCTGCTCCTTTCTCATGACCCCATTGGTGTCACATCACCGCCCGATATCTAGCTTGACCACGTGATCTTTCACTTCGGCCATGTCTGTGCCTGGGAGTCCTTTTCGTAGCCTGCTACAGGAAGGTACTCTCTCAACCATTGCCATTGGTTTCACTCCTTGCTATTTTCGTTATATTACGACGGGAGTTTCCTAAGCCTGTGTTATAAAATGAACGACAGTATCTTCTCTGTCGATGGGTTTTTGTACAACGTCATCTGTATTCTGGGATCCGGCAACTGCCTGTTCCTATCAGTGGGTTATTTCTTGACACAAACGGTTGACGAAGGCAATGCACTCTCATTATGACATAGGGCAGTAGATTTTGTTGCAATACATTGAGACAGATTTGGAGAAGTTCTTCCTGTTTTTCTTTCCAACGCAAGTCAAGTTATCACAACAAGTCATGAGTACTATCAATACACGGCAACATCTACAGTTTATGGTGGTGAAGCTGAAATTCAAGCTCTTTCCGAGATTAGATCTTTCCACTCATTATCAGCAAAACACCTATTCACAACTACATCTTTCAAGAAGTATTTCTTTCTTCTTGATTTCTGAATTCCTTTCTCACCGTTTTCCATTCCTTTTCTAACACCGCTGTATGCTACGGTGGGTGTCCACTGGTATAGCTTTATTTCATTAACTCTCATCTGCTGTTTATTCAACCATAACTGAACTTTAACCCAGGAACCATTTTATGGATTCTGCTGAAGCCCTATCTCTTATAATTTCATGACTAGTATCTTATCAAAACCTAATTATAAAAGCTATGCATATAATATTGTATGATCCTCTAGAATCTCTTCATTGCTTTCTCCACAAAACAACAACACTACCCTTGTCCCCTTCTAAAACCTTCTTGACTTACTCTTACACTTCTGTGTTGATTTTTTTTTTGTTATCTGTCATAAATACAAAGAAGAGCATGATTTTAAGAGGAAATCATTTACTACCTAGTGGGTTTGTTTTTTGACTGTAAATTTTCTTTAAAAAAGCAGTTTTGTTAGGGTGGTGGGAAACCATTTACACAACAGTATGGCAAGTTGTATGCAAAGTTCTGTTGCTCTCAAAAACATTTCCATGAGCTCCCTTTGTAACTGAAGCATTATTAATGCAGCATCATGAGACAATGAAAATTGGCGTATTTGGACTATGCTATAAAATGAAGCAAGCTAGAGTTGCAGAGCGGTGTCATATCAAGCATTGCCATTTGTGTGCATGTTTTGTTTGTTCCCTATGGTCCCAAAAAATGAAACTGACAGAGTAGTTCAAATTATTTTATTTTTGAACCCAACAAGGTAATCTATAAAATCTGTCCAGACCTTGAGGTTTGCTCAAAAAGCATGGTCACAGTAGCTTAGGCACATATTAAAATTTGTTTACATTTTCTTTTAATATATTGAAATATTTATTTTTGTGATACTGTTATGTTGCTGTCAATTAATTTATAGTCATAGTTAACAAATGTTTCTTTCTAATCAAATGCAAGAACATTTGCAGACTTTACCGTGGGCATCAGCGTCACATAACATTCTGAAATGTCCTAATTCAAGTCAAGGCAATAGTGGGGAAGAAGTCTATTCCAGGAGCACTGGTCATAAAAGAAGGAAAGAGCTCTGGAAAGGCACCAGTGCATTGCAGGGCCCACTCACACACACACAAACAATTTTTTGTTTGTTTTTAATTTTGAATCACTTGTTAACCTAATCTATTCATCTGGGGTGTGTAGTAGGAAAACATAGAATATCTGCAGGAAAACTCACACAGACATGGGGAGAATGTACTGACTCCGCCCAGACAATAATGTAAGATTCATACTCGGAATTCTGCATTTGTGAAGCATCAGCACTAACCACTTCCCTACCATGCTGTTCCAACATTGATAATGGCTTGTGATTCATATGAATATCTTGTAATCTTCCTTATTTTATTTCACTTTTAATTTTTCTTTATTTTTTAAGCTTTTTCTGATGGGGATCACTGAAAGGATTTCTATAAAAAAATTTACATTGCAAGTAAAATGAAACATGTAAGTGAATATTATGGTTGTAGAGCTGTATAACATCAGTCATTGATATTTGTGTTCATGTATTGTTATTATTAACTATCCTAGTAGTATTTTTTAGCTTCTGTATTATATGTTGACTTTTCCTACTGTTCTACTACTGTTATTATATACTTACAATTTAATTTTAATCTGCTATCCTGTTTTGCTTTGGTGAACTTTTTTCATTTCCTATTAAGTTTTATAAAAATTTAAATTTTGATTTTGTTAACGGTTTTATTGTTTGATGTTTATTTAAATTCTTTGAAATGTTTTTTGTGCTTTTTTCCATGACATGTCATTGCATGTGCTGCCATTTTGCGTAATGGTTGCTACTGCTTAGACTACCCTCTTCCCCTTCTAGAATGAAAACAGTATCTGGCTGAAGCTACTCCAAGGTGTGGAGCTTTAAGATAGACATAAAACATGTGACTACTCAAAATCATGATGTTACACTATGGTTGAGATTGAAGTTGTAGGAGGGTCATCTGATTCAAAGTGACATAAATGAGTTAGTGTGGAGGTCACATGTTTCCAGTCCAGTATGGAGTTCCACATCTTACAGTGGCTGCAGTCATACTCTTCTTGCATTGCTAAGTAACTGACCTGGATGTGGCATCATCAGCAAGATGGTATAAAGGTTAAGCTGAGTACTTCCTCTTCATCCAATTTTACAGAGGAGTACACAAATACATTAGCATCTATTCATGTAGTTAGTTTTCCTGGCAAAACAACTTTTGCATAACAAATTTCAACAAAATTTTGAGTTTTGATTTTTGATTAGGTGACAGTACCTTTTTGACTTCTTGGTTATGACTCTTGTATTTTGGCTACTGTGTGTTCTTCTGGTTCTTAATAATAAAAAATCAATGCCAACTTTTCTATTGCAGTACTAGCATAATAATGTTTTTTGGATCTTTTGTTGACAAGTATATTTTTGATGTTTTTCAAGTGTCATAAAGAGTTAAGTTTCTCCTTACTCTTACTTTTTGTTCATTTTTTAATAAATTATTTTTTGTCCTTCATTTGAAGTATTGAAAAAGTGCCTAGTATTAGTAAGACGGTATTTGAGTCCTTCTTTCCTCATTAACCTGTAGGTTTTGCAATATTCCAGTAAAGTGTGGATTACACTGCACACTTACTGTAATTCTAGATTAGCCAGGACTAATAAAATAAAATCACATAAATTAGGGAGTTACATTTTACTTTGGCAAAATCAGATATTGATGGCAGCATAATAAGGTTCACTGTTAGCATTTTTGACCATATGCTTACATTCTGTCATTGTAGAAGTTTTAATGAGCTCTCCATGGTCCACCAAAGTCACAAGTGAACTCCACAGAAGGCACTGCACGAACCCACTAAACTGACAAGTATCAACCTATGGTGAGGTTTTATCAACATAAGCTGATTGTGACTTGTGAAAATTGAAGGTGATGGTTGCTCCACACACTGAGTAATAGATATACTAATGCATGAATGCCGGGTTTGGCTAGAGGGGAATTCTTTTGCCAGTATGTGACCTGCTGGCCCTAATGCTCCTAATTAAGGTGGTGCTTAAATAAAAGTCCTACTTTATCTTCTCAAATGGCTTCAACTTTCAATGATGAGCAGAAAGCACTTTGGATTATTGTGCAATTAAAACTTCTAGAAAAAGTAATTTGCTTAAGAAAAATGAAAAGAATGAAAAAAGCTGGATATTGGGTGATAATGGCACAACATGTTGCAGTTGGAGTCCCAGACTTCACTAGTTGTGAGATGCTGTCAACATTAATCTCTTCAAAATTAAAACAATTTGCCACTTGTGTTACCAAATAGGAACCATTAATGAAAGTTGTTCTTTTGTCAACAAAACATAACTCCGTTAAACACAGACTTAAAGACCAGAAAGGCACTATTGAATATAAACTTCCACTGCAAACTAAGTTATTGGTTCTTGGTTCAATGTAACTCAACTGGTGATTGCAGCCTTATTTTGGAGATGGAGGGAAAAACGGTGTCTCAGTTTGCCATGTTTGGTCTAGATGGGGAATAAAGTAAACACTGTATCAAAGAACCTCAGAATTAGAAGAACCTTAGAACATTCCTTTAAATATTCAAACTTATCTACCTTGAAGAGCAAACCAACGCACAGCGTTGGCTCTTGTGTGCAATATTAAAAGACAAAAGGGCGAAAAAAGGCTTGAGTATCCATGTTTCTTGACCATTTTTGAATAAACAATTGATATGTTCCAGGTTTTTATGGAGATATTTCTGGGATTTTGTCACTTGGCCAATGTTACCAATAATTTCTAACAAGTCTGATGGTTTCCACTGGATTCGGTAAGGACAACCAAAGCATGCGAAACACCTTTATATTTTAAGTGTGGAGTTCTCAAAGTGAAACAATCCAACCTCTGCAATATATACATTTTTTAAGGCTTACAGAAGAACAGGACAAGAAAAGTAACTCAAAATCCCGTGAGAACATAAACAAAAAATTAACTTTATGGGAAATGTCAAAAAGTGTTGCACCTGCCTCTTGTGATCACACAATATAGCAGTGGTTCTCAAACGTCTTTACAGTACAACCCCATTAAGAAAGGGGAATAGAAATGAAAAAAAAAAACAAAAGAAATTCATCTTAGTCATTATTTTCTAGTACAGGTTCATAAAAGGATTGGTTTTTGGATTCTGTACCAATACAAAAAAGTCATTAAGCATATTCATAATAACATAATAGCCTGAGCAGAGAATAGCATAAAATTGTAACTGAAAAGAAGTCTAAGCTCTTCAACATTAAATTTATAAAGAAAAGACCCAATTCATCAGGGAAAACTTACTCTTCTTTTTTCACGCAGGATATAAATAATGCTAATTTAACAAAACACAAAGAAAAACAAGGAATGCATGGTTAAGATAAAACATAGATAGCACCATTAAAATGTAAACATGGATGATATTTAATAAACAACACCGCACCAGTGATACAGTATATACAACATTCTACAAAATGCTTACCAAAGACAAGTTCACTAGTTCAGCGTAGCTGTCGTTGTTGAAATATTAAAAAATCTACAGTATAAAGGAAGTAAAAATGAGATGCTGCAAGGTGTGCATTCCTTACCAGTTTGTAAAGAGCCTTGGGAGCATGATCTCCTCGGCATACTCAGTTCAGTTTCTCATCATCTTGACGTCACCTTTAATATATTTGTCTTTTAAAATAACTATCATTA
Source organism: Polypterus senegalus (assembly GCF_016835505.1). Taxonomy (NCBI): domain Eukaryota; kingdom Metazoa; phylum Chordata; class Cladistia; order Polypteriformes; family Polypteridae; genus Polypterus; species Polypterus senegalus. The sequence goes on from NC_053161.1 coordinate 107,958,814, forward strand.
TATTCATCCTAAATCGCAATCATATACTCAGAGATGCAGTCTCAGGCATCAGAAAGGATGTCACAGAGTGCATTCACACATCATTTAGTATAACTGCATCACAACCCCAAATGTGTGAAGCAGATACTGTACATATATTCTGGAGTATGATCATTGCTTTCTAAATGGATTTTTTTTTTTTTACAGTAGATCTAACAAGATATCATCATTTGAATACTTTACCAAGCAGCATGTGAGAGTTTGGTGTTTAAGAAAACAAGATGGCCAATGATGGATGGACAAGTGGCAGTGAAACAAGAACATTTAGGCAAAGAAAAAACAGAGCCAGTCCTCAGAAGCAAAAAGAACAAGAAAATCAGCAGACACACTTAAGAAGGAAATGCAGACTGAAACATTGCATTCATCTATTTTCTGAATCCCTTGCTATTTATTGGAGAGTTTGTAGATGCAATTTTCTATTCTAACAGGATTTGATACAAGTCAAAAAAGGACCCTAGATGGAATGTAAGTCTATGGCAGAGCACACAGAAACAGCTCACGCAACTCAACCCAGACTAGTTAAAAGACATTAGTTAACCTAAAATACTAAGTTTACAAATGATACTCTATATTTCAAATCAACATGGGCCCAGAGGTCTTTATATGGAACAGCATGTACATGAGTCTCATGTTATATATAATCGTGGCTATGGCTGCAACGTTTGCCATTGCTGGGTAATGGCACCTGAAACCTCTGAAGGTTTGCCTGAATCATTTTTTTCATCAGTTTGCTTCAGTGTCTTTTCGCTTAGTCTCGTTTATATTTAAACATATGCTGTGACTCCTCAAATTTGCAACAGCAAAGGATCAACCTAAGCTAAATAATAGAGTTTATATTAAAAAAGGTGAATGCAAGGAATGGTTTGATGATATCTATTCATAAAGAAATGCATTTGTGACTATCATACATTTAATAATTCTTGATAATGTTCTGTACAGAGCAAGCTTTGGTCACTGTGCATTTCTGAGTACTTACTGTAGTTTTTCTGCGTGTTTCTTTGCACTTATATTTTAATAATAATAACAATAATTATAATAATACAGTTTATTTCATTGTGCCTTTCAAGACACTCAGTGATGTATTACAAAATAAAACCATTGTGCTGACCCAATGGACTTTTGCACATTGTATTGCTCTTCTAGGTAGCTTGGTATCCTTAGAAGAATGGCTTGTCTTTGCCACACCAGGGTTTTGATCATGTGACTAAGGCACACTGCTATTGGCTCCTCTATGGCTGGCACTGAAGCTGCTCCTTTGAATAATGGAATCCCAGTCATACTGCCTGTTGCTGAAGTCATTCTTTCTCCTGCCATTCCTCGCTGCCTTTACAGCATAATAAAAATGAAAGTTAGACATTTAAAAATAAAAACTAGAGTGGTTTGAAAGACAATGTATGTGTTTAAGTCAAGTTTTGAAGAGGTGAGCTTTTGGTTATTTTATAATAAGAGAAAATAAGTCTAGGTGATAAATAGATAAAAAGAAGGAGTGAATTTCAAAACTTTAAAATCAGTGCAACTAAAAGTCTGTCCTTCCATGGAGGACAGGCAGACTGAAAGGATGACAAAAAGGTCAGAAGGAGAACGAAGTGTAGTGGTGTACAGTTTGGAGGAGATCTTGTAACTATCCGGTAGCCAGATCATTCTGAGCTTTTTACATGCACACAAATACGTTATATTAAATTTATTTATTTATTTATTTGACTAGAACCTGATGGAGTTACAAAAGGACGTGGGTAATGTGGTCATGGACCTTATTTTAACTTAATAAACTTGCAGCAGAATTATAGAACAACTTCATTATATTGATATGGACGGCAGTAACTGGATTAGATAAAAAATGACAGATCAGTGTTAAACACATTAAATGATTTCGGGGCAATTCACTTTAACAAATAAAAGAGGATTTTTTTTTCCAAACTATATAATTATTGTATTTATAATTAGTTCAGCAACCCAACACCAAGGATTTGGGGACGCAAGTTAATCCCGGAAGCATTTCCTGATTCAGATAAAATCAGTCATTGAGTTTTTGCCATGTTTCAGTCAAAAATATGTTTTTTCTTATCTTGAAGCAAGCAAATTTGTATTATTTAAACATCAAATATTAAGTAAAAAGTACTTTTAACTGGTACCTTAGGACTCAGAAATAATATAGCTTTCCGTTAAGATGTTATAGAAAAGTGAAATTAACAAAGTGCCAGAATAATTGTTTAAATTCCAAATAGAAACTAACTGAATGGATTTGATACTTTGGCCAATAGCGTGTCAAATTGTCCAGTGTCATCTGGGACCACAGTGTGGGCAGCAAAGAATGACCAGTTGATGAGGGAAAATAACCTGTACCACCAATTAATGGCAAATGTTTCTCTACAATTTTGTCAACAGGACAAGGAACTTCATCAACTAGCTTCATGAAATAGAAACAGGTCACCTGATTAGATTTGTACCAAAGCCCCAGATAATACATGGGAGAAGCTGGGCAGCAATGCTAAAACAACACTGATAGACTGGGAGGATCCAGATCAAATATTACCTTATAAATTCAACAGGCAGAAATGATCAGATCTGAAAACTTTTAAAGCTACCAGATTTATCACCTGTAGATCAAGGCAGTTTACAGTTCAACGACAGCAGCAGATTCAGGCAAGAGAGTCTGGAAGTGAACACAGATTTGGTGAACATAAAGTGCATCCAGCTAAGTAGGCAGAAACGGGTAATTTCCACATAAATGGCAAACCAATTGAAACTATTACTGCAATGTTACAAATAGTAAAAACAAACACAAGCCAGAAAAAAGAAGCTGACAGTCACACGCAGTATTCTGTCAGTCAGAAGTCACAAGTAAGGTTAGCTGTGCCCCAGGGATCCCCAACTATCCAGTTATAGTTGTTTTGGATGTTTTCAACCAGTTGATCTACAAGGTAAAAGAGGACTAGACATTAAAGTTTAAAAGTATCAGGCATAAAATGAGGTCACAAAAATGGGCAAGGATAAGAAGTCATTACAAAACAAAACCATTTTTCCCAAAACGAAAACTGTAAGCTACAATTGCAGTCAAAAACATCTGAATTTCTGCAAGGGACGTTCAAAAAGTTTCTGCACTTTTATATTTTCATTGGAAATGGTGAAGGTAGGAGTAGTTATTGGACATTAAAAAGCTTTGTAAGATGCAGGGAAAATTGCATCGCAAACGAAGGTGACTATGTAGAATGATGTGATGTAATTTGTTTTTGAAATTCTTAACAAATAGAGTTAAAAAAAAAGTGCTTAAACTTTTTGAACATCCCTTATATATTTGACATCCAAGGAGAAGATAAAGAAATCATGATGTCTCGTGTCTGGGTAATCATGTGGATGGCAATAAGCATCACAATTAAAATCAACATGGCCATGCCCATATTAGAAACCGGCATAATGGCAATGAATGTAAGGATGTCGCCATTGTACAACAATAAAATAATATAAAAACATTATTAATAGTCATAAAAAAGGAACCAAATGAAAGTTTGGATCCAAGCACTTTGATCACAACAACAGTATACATTACTTAGCAAATAATTGTATTTCTATTTGATCAAGTCACAAATAAGTGTAAAGGAAAATAAGGCTTTCATTAGCTAAATTGCCCTGAACAAGTGTTTTTGGTAGACAGGAATTTAGTTGTTCACTTGAGTTCAGTAAAGATAAACTCCAAACATGAAATTGAGCCATAGATTATGAACCTTCATTTCTTACTGCCTTTTTGTCCTGGACAGTGAAAGGAATAATAGTTCACATATAACAATATGCTATTCTTGAATATTGTTTGCCATACTCAAATTCTAAACTCCCACACCATAAGCCAAATTACTGGTCTTATTCTTCCAAGCTCTGTTTTACCAGTAGCATACATCTTTTATATCTATTTGAGTTTCAGCTATTGTATTGGCCATAAATAAAGCACAGATAAATTCATGTAATTTAGTCTTTCAGCAATCAGTAGTGCTCCTAAGAGATGGTAAAGGTCCCCCATTAAGAAGTCATTACATTGTGCTTGTGTGTTTATTTTGGTGAGGAATTCAATTGCTAAAGGTTATATGTTCAGTATATTCATGCTAATTATCATTAAATTTATTAAACCAAATCCATACCCAAACATGTATATCATAATCCATCTAAATATTCACCAGAAAATCAGCAGAATAGTTTTTAATTTGAAGATATAGAAAACAATAAAACAGGAATTTTGATTATGCAAAGGTATACATGACCCAGGAGCTTCTGAAAGAGAACAGCTCATAAAATGTGTCTGTTCTTCACAAACTGTGTCCAGATGTTAAACAGGAATTTACTCAGCTACAACATTTTTATATAGCATATTTTCATACATAAAAAAAGCTCAAAGTGCTTAACAATAATAACAGCTAAAATAAGATACAAAAAGAAGGTAAGCAGAATAAAGTAAAAAAACTAAAAAACATTCACACAAAGAAACATTTTTTCAAGATCTAAAACTAGCAATAGTTTGAGAAATAAATTATTATGGTTATATAAAAAAACTTTTGACTGTAAGCTTGCGTCATGTGTCTGAGAAAAATGTAAATTCTTTTTAAAGTGTACTTTAAATATGCTTAAGTAGATCATGAAGGTTGTTTGGAGTCTTAGCTAGCTGTTCCATTACGAGAAGACTAATTATTTGTGGTATTTTTAGGTAACAGAAGTATGGCTGAATTTTTTTTTCTAGAACTGACTGTTAAAATGAAACCATTCTTTAATAAATAATGACCAAAGATATATTTATAAGGGTAGGCTATAGTCATAAAAAAAAATTTCCTGGTGATTTCTGAAGCTTTCATATTTTGATACAAAGCCCAACCACAGATATGTGGTGCTCAAAATTGGTCACCACCCTCAGCCCCTGGAATCACTTCTTGTGTCCTCATGATTATATATTGTGCCATACTGACCTTGTCAATGTAGACAACACACAAAAATGTAAACCAAAAACAAAACTAAAAACACATAAAAACATATTCAATCTGTATTTCATGTGACGCTCCCACCTTGAACAGAAAGAAATAAGCAATTCTTATGCATCTTATGCTGCAGATAAACATTCACCCTTTAGCCATTACATCTTATTCATTGTTGGACCTTTCTTATGCTCTCCTTTCAGAATAACTTTAGAATATCTGTTTTGCTGAACTTTTTTTTTGTCTTAATTATAGATAACAGCAGGACATTACTCTGTAATGTCAGGTAAGTATGCAAGTAGCTGAAAAACATCTGTTTCTGGTGTAAAGATTTCTTGATCACGGGACTTTTCCTTGCAAGCACACATTCACAAGCATACCTTATGAGGTACAATAAATCACATGAACATATAGTAATTTTTATACAAGTGTAGATTAAAAAGCTGTTTTTGCAAATATCATGTTTAGTTAATATATTGATTTGCACCAGTAATAGTTACTTTAGTCTATCGATTTACTGAAGATGCTTCAATCTATTTTTAACTTCATGAGGAGTCACTTTTTAAATGTGTCATTACTTGTTAATTTTAAGAATATCTTACTTTCTGTTATAAGTCTGTTATGATTCCTTTATAGCCCTGTGACTGTTAACAACAGAACTACAAAAGTTTGATCACACACACAAAAAAAAAAAAACAATTTTAAAAACAATATTGTCAATTTGTACAGCAATTTTCTTTAGGGCCCAGTTCCATTAACCTTCTGTTAAATTTTATAAATAACATTATGCATGAGAATAAATGTTACAATGGAATGATAGTTAAATAAATTCCAATTTACGTGTTTTATTCATTTTATAATGTTACAAATCTTTATTCATCATGGCCCAAAGGCATTTAACTCATAGAGTAATTCCCATCTTTCATTATGTTTGTTTAATTAATTTGCACTACAAAATAGAAAACATCAAGTTAAGTTTTATTGGGAGCACCATGGTGTCATGGCATTTACGTCAATGTTGTCAAGTCTTCCACTTCTGACAGAACAATTGGCAGAAAATGTATTAGAAAGTGAGAACCACAAATTGATGTTAATTTGCTCCTAAGTAATAAAAATTACTTTAGAACTCATGTTCTTGAAAAGGTAATACAAACCAGAGTAATAAATATTAAGATTTATTTTTAATGTTGGAAAGGTGTTTTAACACCTAAAGCTGTTTCTGTTTCATATGTTTTGTTGTATTAAAATGGCCCCAGCATCCATGGCAAACCTCCAGAAGTTTAGGTTAGACAGCAGGCAAAATGCCAAGATGTGTGCATGTTTTAACAAATTAATTTATCCAATTATACTACATGCACATAAATATGAAATAAAATACAGATTTATGTTGGTGTTGTTTGCATGCAATCTTGTGATTAAAGTCAGGCGTGCCCACAAAAAAAAAATTCCTAGTCATTATTACAGTAACTGAAAAAATGCTTCAAAAGTAACACTTAATAATGATTTTCATTTTAGCTGATTGTAATTAGGTGTTCATATTATGAAGATTTACTTTATGAAGGGGATTTCATGAATGGTTAGCTCCTTCTTAAAGTGAGCGCCTTTCTTTCTCTCCTAGTTTATACTGTATTATGCCCAGACAGCACATGTGTTTAAAGATGACTGGGAAAAAAAGTCTAAGCAAGTGTCTGAACTAGAAGATAAAAATAACAAATATCTATGCCAGAAACACAAAACAAAAAAAAAAAATGAGAGAAAAGTTAACCAGGAGATCAGTAACAAAGTAAGGATTTGCAATCTGTTTAGTCGGATGAGGAAGTGATCCTTAAATTACCCTTTTATCTTATTATGTAGTAATTGACAGGATCATGACCTCTGAGGATACACCACTACTGGTAATGTCCTAACAAAAGGAATCAACATGATTCCACATGAAGAAAACAAAACGGGAGAGGAAAAATAGCTCAAATCAAAAAATGAAAATCTAAGCATTATAGAGGAAAAAGTGATTCCATTAGATTTCTCAGGTTAAAAGAAAACCCAGAAGTGCATAAACTCGAGACAAGAGCCAGTGACAAAGCAGTTATAAATATGTGCAATTTAAAGCACCCTTACAATATATAGTCATATACCACCGGTTCCCAACCTGTGGGTTGGGGTCGCGACGGGTTTTTTGGGGGTCGCGAACAGGTCGCGAACTTATACAGTAAACTAAAAAAAGTGTAGGCAATTTTTTCACAGTTGGTTAAAACATAGAGCACAGAGCAGTTTGCTACTAATAGTGAAGTAGTAGGAACCTTTATTGTTTGACGCACTCACAGAAGTCGCTCCTGGGCAGGGGATTCGCAATGGACCAGAAGGATGCGCACCCCATGTGATCTACATTCGAGCTTCTAATTGGCTGAGGCTGTTCTGATCGGTTGTGAATCCCTTGCTCAAACGAACGCGTGATTGTCTACTGTTGACTACGTTATGACAGGCGGTATTGGTTTGTTCTTCGAAAAAAATCGTTGGTGACTAAACAAACACAGGTAGATATTAAATTCAATTTATATAGGTAAATTTATTAGAAAGGCGTAGGTTATTGGGAATAGGCGTCATACTTGACGAGTATAAGCGTTTTCGTTTGAAAACCCCATATAGGACCGCCTCTTCCCAATAACCTACGCCTTTCTAACGTTGATGGTACGGTTGTGCTCCTTCTCGCTATAACTTACGGTAAATTTATTTATAAATTTTGTTATTTCTTTTCCCAGAAATGGAAAGAAAACGTAAATATGTTGAAGAATATCTGAAATATGGCTTTACTAACTTGATTAGTAATGGAATAGAGAAGCCACAATGCGTATTGTGCAAAGTTGTTCTCAGTAATGAATCTATGAAACCTTCAAAACTCAAACGTCACTTAGAGACAGCACATTCAGAATACACTAAAAAGGATTTGGAGTTCTTTCGTCGGCATGAAACTAGTTGCAAAAGACAGAGACTTGATCGAGCAGGAAGTTTTCAGCAATCAAACAAAGTATTAATTCAAGCATCATATGAAGTCGCATTAGAAATCGCCAAGCAAAAAAAACCTCACACAATTGGAGAAAAACTTATCAAACCTTGCATGTTGAAGATGGTGAAATTAGTCCTTGGGGATTCCAGTGAAGCAAAGATGCAACAAATATCTCTTTCTAATAATACTATTCAGCGGCGTATAACAGATATGTCCGAAGACATCAAAGAGCAGATTCTGAATGAAATCAAGGCTTCACCATTGTTTTCTTTCCAAGTTGATGAATCAATAGATATCAGCTCGTGTGCTCAGTTGCTTGTCTTCGTGAAATATATTCATTCAGATGATATTAAAGAAGAGTTCCTATTTTGTAGTGGACTTGAAAGTACAACAAAAGTGAAGACATTATGGAGAAGATTAATGCGTTTTTGAGACTGGAGGATTAAAGTGGGAAAATGTCTGTGGAGTTTGTACGGATGGGCACCATCTATGCTTGGGTCAAAATCAGGCTTTCAGAAAAAAGTAAAAGAACTAGCTCCTCAAGCAAAGGGAATCCACTGCATGATTCACCGGTATGCCCTTGCCAGTAAGACTCTTCCAATTCCTTTGCAAGCGGTTCTTGATTCAGTTATAAAAATTGTAAATTACATAAAATCTGGAGCTCTTAATACGCGTCTGTTTAAAGAACTGTGCAAAGACATGGATTCTAATCACGAGGTTCTGTTTTTCTACACTGCAGTACGCTGGTTATCAAAAGGGAATGTTGTGAATCGTTTCTTTGAATTGAAAGATGAAATTAAATTGTTCCTAGATGTACAAGAGAAACATGATCTTTTGGTATACTTTAACGACAAAGCTTGGTTGGAAAGCTTTTTAGCAGATATATTAGAACAGCAAAATAAGCTTAGCCTGAAACTGCAGGGAAAGGAAACAAATATTATCGTATTTCACGATAATCTCTGTGCATTTTTATCCAAGCTGCAAAACTGGCGAAGGAAAGTAAATATTGGAAATATTGCCATGTTTGAGAAACTCTGCAGTGTGGTAGATGAATCTGGAGGTGAAATAAATAAAAAATTGAAGGAGAAGATTGTCGGGCATCTCGAATCGCTTGAGAAGGAACTGGAGCGTTACTTCCCTAAGCTGAAGGAAGAAGAAACTACATTTACACGTAATCCGTTTTCTGCATCTCTTGATATAACAAACATTCCTAATGAATTACAAGATGAATTCATAGATTTACGGAATGATTCCTCGCACGTAACTTGTTTAATGAAAATTGCTCACACAATTCTGGTGTAGTATGTATCATTCATACCCGAATGTGACAATGCTTGCCTTTCGAATTTTAATTCCATTTGTATCGACATATCTCTGCGAAAGTGGATTTTCCACTCTTCTTCGGTTAAAAACGAAAGAAAGAAATCAACTAAATGTTGAGAACGATATGAGATTGGCGTTAACGAGTACTCAGCCACGAATTTCAAGATTGGTTGATAAGTTGCAATTTCAACCATCACATTAAAATTTAATTATTAAAATAATGTAATTTAGCTTAATGTATAAAATTATACTAAAATACAATTTTTTTGTGTTTTTTTTCAATTATCGTATTATAAATATCTATTTCAATTGCATGGGGGGTCGCGGGTCATATGGCTATGATAAAAAGGGGTCGCTATGAGAAAAAGGTTGGGAACCACTGTCATATACCAATGGCTCTTGTAGAATTACCTGTCCTAGTCCCCATCACTAAGGAAATTACATGTTTCTTCCAGGTTACAGATTCTGTTTAGCTGCTCATTGCTTTCTCTACACACCATTCATGAAGTCTTAATGTGCTCTACTGGCATGTAGTTTCTCATAATTATAACTAGAGGGCTTCGCCCACTGCTTGCTTTGCTTGCCAGCCCCCCCACGCCTATCCCCACACCCCGCCTGCGCGATGCGCCAGCCACTTCACATGTCTGCTGCTCGCATATGTGGATTTCACTTTCACTAAACAACAAATCTTTTAATTCTTGTGGATAGGCCTTTTCATTGGGAAGGAAATACTAATTTTCCCTGAAGGTAACACGAATTAGATGATCTACAAGTCTCTGACTTAAAATTTTAAATCCAAACAATATATTTGATCTCTTTTGACTGTTTCATTATTTCACAGAGTAATAATTTCCATTAGTTTGCGCTAATGCAATCATTACCATCATTTTTTTGTGACTTTCAAATTTTTGTACTTCCATTATCTGTAACCTACTCTGCATGTGTATCGCGCCAACATTTTTGAATTCTTAACAATTCTACTTTCTCTCCAACTCTTTGTGTTTTATTTCCGGTCCCGGGCATGGTTACATTTCTTGGCACAAAGTCTCATCTCACGGGACGTGAAAGTGTCTCTCTGAGAAAGTCACATCTCGTCTCTCTTCCCGATTTTTTTATTATAATAGATAATAATAATAATCCTTTACATTTATGTAGTGCTTTTCTCACTGCTCAAAGTGCTTCAGTGAGTGGGGAGACACTTCATCTACACTAATGTGTAGCATCTACCTAGATGATGAATGGCAGCCATTTTTGTGCCGGTATGCTCACCAGACATTAGCTGTTAGGTGGTGAAGTGGTGAGAGATATAACCAATTAGAGTCAGGGGATGAATAGGGGGCTAACACATCTTGGCCATGGTGGGAAATTTAGCCTGGACATCTGAGCACTAGCTCCCTAGGAATGAGCTCTTTTGTGTTTGCGGCATGTTACATAACCAGAAACTATATACAGTTGTGCTTGAAAGTTTGTGAACTCTTTAGAATCTATACTAATAAAAGGCAAAGCCCTCACTGACTCACTCACTCATCACTAATTCTCCAACTTCCCGTGTAGGTAGAAGGCTGAAATTTGGCAGGCTCATTCCTTACAGGTTACTTTCAAAAGTTAAGCTTTCTTATTTATGGCCCCATCTTCACCAAATTTGGTAGGCGGTTTCCCTGCGCTAACCAAAACCGATATATGTACTTATTTCAGTGGTATGATGCCACTGTCGGCCGCCATTTTGAACTTTCCAATGGTCTTTGTTGCCCTCACTGATTCACTGACTCACTCATCACTAATTCTCCAACTTCCCGTGTAGGTAGAAGGCTGAAATTTGGTAGGCTCATTCCTTACAGCTTACTTACAAAAGTTAAGCAGGTTTTATTTCGAAATTCTATGCGTAACGGTCATAACGTTCGACAATGTCCGCCATGTTAAACTTTCTTATTTATGGCCCCATCTTCACGGAATTTGGTAGGGGGCTTCCCTGCGTTAACCAAAACTGATGTACGTACTTATTTCAGTGTCATGATGCCACTGTCGGCTGCCATATTGAACTTTCCAACGGTCTTTGTTACCTATGGGTCCATCTTCAAGAGATTTGGTACGCAGGTTCCCAACACTAACTGAATCCTATTTACGTATCATATATACGTCCATAGCCTGCAGCTCGGTTGCTGTGTGAGGCGGCGTTGGGTCCCCCATCCCCACGCCTCCCACGTTGTTGGCTGCCTGCCTATATAAGGCCGTCCGTCGCTCCGGTCTCTTCATTCCCTTCCTTGCTTTGCCACAGTATTCACGTCTCCCTGCTGATAACTGCAGCCTTTTTATTTAATCCATGGCTTCTCCACTGTTTTATTGTGCGTTTATTATGATTATAGTTATTGTATAGGTAGTTTATACTTAGTTTACATTGTTCAAGTACCCATTTCCTTTATTGTTCCAACCATACCCCCATTAACATGTATATCAAGGTGATCACCATCGATCAAAGAACTGTCACTTACCGAGTGGTTTCCATGCCCGGAGATGGCGTCTGCCTTTTCCATTATCTGTGTTACATATTGCACGGCCATATCAGGCTCACTGTTGATATCCGGAGGAACATTGTGTCTTATGTATTGTATTGTATGACTGGGACAGGTTCAAGGTGTGGACTGATGACGGTACAAGAGATAATTATACTACACAGGAGCACTATAAGAGTGAAATGCTTAAGCCCTTCACCTATAGTTCTGCATGTGAGTTGATGGCTGCCCCTGAATTGTTCGGTTGTCGCTTTCAAGTGTACCGAAATGGCCAAATATTTTACACCTTTGGACAACTGCCAATACCTCTTAAACATCTTAGATTCACAGTAGACGATTTGAGTAGTGGACACTTTGATGTTTATGAATGTTTAAACTCTCAAAAGCTGGATGTGAAGTTATCGATGAAACCGGTTGTTTGCTTACAACGCTTGACAGATGCCGAATGTTACTTCAACACAAGTCCTGCAAATACTAACGTAATTGAAACAAACCATGAAACTCAAACCGATTATGACAGCAGCAATCCAAGCTGTGAGATTTGAGCCAAGATTGCTTTTCACATGGCCAACTGTACGTTGCATGCTCAAGAGTAAGCTCAGCGCACAGCTTGGTCATATTACAACCAGAGAGCCGAACTGACAACGTGGCATACAAAGAGATCCTTAACAAATAATTATTGGTATATTTTCCCTCAGTTTAAAAAGGTTTACTTTTCTTCTTAATAAAAATTTTAAGGTAGTACTTCGCCGCTGCGAAGCGCAGGTATTTTGCTAGTTTTCTATATTTCTGCATAAATATGACCTAAAACATAATCAGATTTTCACTCAAGTCCTACAAGTAGTTAAAGAGAAACCAGTTAAACAAATGAGACAAAAATATTATACTTGGTCATTTATTTATTAAGGAAAATGATTGAATATTATATATTTATGCAGAAATATAGAAAATTTTAAAGGGTTCACAAACTTTCAGGCACAACTGTAGATAAGATCTAACATTCCCATTGCATGTCAGGACAAAAACCAGGCTATAAAGTCCAAGGAACTCAGGAATAAAAGGTGATACCCCTCCCTAAGTGATTCAGTGGTAAGAAATCACACAAGAGAAAAATCTTAGCTTTGTTTAATGTCAACATATGCTGCATAACAGACAAGGGAAGCAAATGACAAAATCCAGTGAGGGAGTTGGGGCTCAAAGTGTAGAGTCTGTCACCATCGTCGGTGCAGTGGAAGGATTTTCGGGATCGGATGATGATATTTCCCATCCGTCCGTTGGCTTCAAAGGTGTGCCGGCCAATATTCCAAGGCTTTATACTAGTTCTTCATGTGCTGGGCCTCCATTAGGTGAGCATGCACTTCCAAACAAGGCAACAGTACTTAGACAAGGATATAGTTCCATGTGACTTAAACAGATAGAAATAGTACACTGTATCTGCACACTTTCCATTTGATCTAATCTCACTTATGTGATACTGCTTACCTAGCAGTTCTAATATGGTGAACCCCTGTGCTTAATCTGATTCTGTGTCAGCTGTGCATGTGAGTAGCAAATTTATAAGATATATTTGTAAAGAACACAGTGACATATTAAACTTATGCTTATTACATTCTTATTACAATATCAGAATACACGCTACTCTTTACAAAGGATGTCCAAGGATCTTTTATAACCACAGAAAGTCAGGAACCTCAGTTTTACATCTCATCAAAAGGAGAGTGCCATTTTTACAGCACATTGTCCCTATCACCGGGGCATTGGGATCCACATTAGCCCTCAGGTTAAGTGCCACCTGCTAGCCTCACCAACACCTCTTTCAGCAGCAACCCAAACTTTCCTAGATGGTCTGCCATCCAAGTACTGGCCGGGCCCAAACATGCATAACTTCAGGTGGATGACCTGTTATGAAGCGCATGTGGCATGGCTGATACTGGTATGTTGAGTTCTGTTTTATCTGCCAAGGTGTCTCCCTTTTTTCCTTTCCTCTTCTAAAGGGTTTAATCAGAACTTTCACTTGCCCTGTGCCATCCTAGGGATGCCATTGACTCAGTGGGTAGGACCTCACTCTATATTTTGCATGAGAATAAAAAACTATTCTATTTTATTTTGCCAAGAGGGAAATATGGTTTGTCAGCAGGTTTTACAAAGAGACCATTACATAACATTAAAAACACATTAACAAAGAACACAGCCATCAAACATAAACTTAATAAAGTCATGCTCCATTTAGGACCAGCACTTTGGTGGTATGTCAGATTGGTCATATGTTGGTCAGAAAGTGTACAGGTCATTCAAATTGATGGTCTGTGGGTCTAGTGTGGTTCACTGATACACATACTTTAACTGCCAGAACCAAGTAGCACAAACCGATCGTAAGAGTTTGGCTGCATTCTGGGTCCTTGTAATGGGAGGCAGTGAAAGCTGAATGTATAAGAACTGGCCATGTGGAGCAGTGCCGATCAAAACAAACCTTAAACAGCTCTCCAAGAATCAGAAAATATATGAGACCCTGCGAAATAATATCAGTAATACATTTTTCATTATTATTATCATCTTGATATAAAAATAAGTGCAAACCTTCTGCAACAAAAAAGATAAGCCAGCTGTGTGACAATCGACTTCAAAAAATGCTGTGTGGCTTGGCCATGGTTCAAAATATTGGAACTCTGTGAACACAATATACAGTATATTTCGGCGCTGCCACGAGCATTTGATAAACAAAAGGCTTACGTCCTTTGCAGCCTGTAGTGGCTGGTTTTCACAATTTCTACAACATTATTACTTTTTTGTTTTTCTATGGCCCTTGGCCATAAGTATGAATGGCCTCCACTTGGTTGACCAAAATTGGCACATGACTGCTGAAATAAATAAATTATAGAAATTAGCACAACACTTATGATGGAACATTAGATCAACATATTACATATAACAAACATTTAGACTTTAGACTAGACTAGACTTGACTCAACTGATGATTGATTCAAATGATAGTTGTTCATCTCATGATTTACACTTGTGGATGCTAATTAAAGTTGAACTTATTTAGAAAATTAATAACGGATAAATGAGCATTTGAATTGGTTGCTTTTTATCCTTAGCACCTTAAAGCTGTGACTAATGATTGAGCCCTATCTGAAATAATATACTCTGTTTTCAGTAATACTTGCTTTTCAAGAGGTCTGTGAAGTTGGACAGTTGATATCTTGTTATTTTATTCTCTGTATTATACTTTGATTTATTTTGTTTTTGTCATTAACCTTAAGATTTCCAAATCTGACTGGCAAAGCATAAGTAAAGACAGATTCAAAATAAGATTTATAAAAGATTGACATAGTGGTAGGACTCACACTAAAATATTCAGCTTTCTTAAACAGCAGAGGTGCTGCTGCCCAGTTTTTCAGATGTCTCCAGTGTTTTCCTGTAAAAGTCACTTTTGAGTCTTTGATTGTCACGATATATTTATAGCAGTCAGTAATCTCTACTGTTTGGTCTTTGATGATGGTTTCTTGTTCGTGAATATGTTTTATTTTCTTAAATCAATTATAAATTTCTTAGCTTTTGAAATGTTTTGGTGTAGAAAAGACTCATCACACTAGTTCACAAAATCATCTGCCACACTACTATGACTGGTTTCCTTTTCATTCAATAGGCTTACAATCACTGAGTTGTCAGCAAATTTTAAGATGAAACTGTTTTCAAATTTACTGTGACAACCATTTCTGTAGAGGATGTACAAACCTTGTATAAGAACACAGCCCTGAGGGGACCCTGTGGATGAGGACAGCATGTTAGACATACAATCATTGACTTTCACTCTGAGTCCCATCTGACAAAAAAAATCATTCGGCCACCTTATGAAATTGAAGATAAATGGCCCAGTTTCTTTTAGAACAGTATGACCAAGAGTTTTGTTCTTCACAGATTAAACCAATATGGCATTAAACTGAAATAATTTCTAAGAAAAGGTCAAATAATCCAGTAATGTGAAATTAATTAAGAGCAGTGCAATCTGCCCAATTAACACAGGCCGTGTCTGAATTTAGCACTGCAAATGCTATTACACAAAGTCAGTCACATAGCATTATTATCAAACGAGCTGTTGCAACCAACACAAACCTCTCTGAGAAAATATGGCTGTGATAATAAAAAACTCAGCACCTCATCACAAAGGGAAGAAATGTGTCTGACCTCTTGGAAAGAATGAAAAATCTGGCACTGTTGCACCATACGCCAGAGGTCAAGTATAGCAAGAATCTGCAAAAAGAGGCAATCTTTTTTACAATGCTGAAAATTACAATAAAATACTGACTATGAAATCATCATAAAAGACAGAAATATTAACTGTATATTAAACATGGCTAAGTAATTTCTGCATTAATAATTAATAGATTGCTACATTAAAAAAATATTGTCTAGTACGGTTTTCTGAGATAAACTACAGTTATCTTTCAATCTGGACTTAGTGTGTGAAACATAGCTGAGGAAATAGCTGTGAGTTCAGAAAATGGGTGGGTCCATGATGAATTCACATTTTTAGAATTTAGATTTAAAAATAATGGTTTCCATATCCCTCATCCCATATTCTTCCCTGGCTTATTTAGGTTGGCTGCAAAAAATAAAAAGGTAAGGGAAAGAACTGTGCAAACAAACAAATGTATAGTGTTCTGTACAATATACAACATAAAATATACCATAATGAGCAAAATATTACTTCAGGGTGGTCTTGATATTGTGAGCTAAGAATGTTAGATATCTGTAAATCAAATAACTTGAAGAAGGTAGACATCCCTTACAGTTATTGTCAGTGTGTATCTCTCAGGAATTTAAGCACCCAACTATCTCTATCAAGTGTTTATCAGGACACTCTCCTGGTGGGTAGTTGCAAGTTCTAGCGATGACTGAAGAACGGTCTAGGTGTTCATATTAATGTCATGAAATTCAGACCGTCAGTTACATACTCCCAGTTCAACTTCATTGTCATAGAGATAGTTCAATCTCGAATAACAATTGTACTAAAAGTGTTGTACTGAATTATATGGATATTGTGAGGAGGAGACAGTATTGTGGTGCAGTGATAAACATTGCAGATATGTACTTGTAGGCTGATAAGTTCAGTTCCCGTGTCAGTTTCTCTATTTGTGTTGAATCTGCATACTGTTCCTGTGTCTGTGTTGTTTTTAATATGACAGCTCTAATCTACTGTTGGGCGGCACGGTGGCGCAGTGGTATCACTGCTGCCTCGCAGTTAGGAGACCCGGGTTCGCTTCCTGGGTCCTCCCTGCATGGAGTTTGCATGTTCTCCCTGTGTCTATGTGGGTTACCTCCAGGCGCTCCAATTTTTCTCCCACAGTCCAAAGACATGCTGGTTAGGTGGATTGGCGATTCTAAATTGTGCTTGGTGTGCGGGTGTGTTTGTGTGTGTCCTGTGGTGGCACCCTGCCCAGGATTGGTTCCTGCCCTGTGTTGGCTGGGATTGTTTAGAGAAGGCCTGGTTAGTTTAACATATGGTCTTGGGGGGTTGCAGGTATTAAGATGTACTATTTCCCCCCATTGGTCTGAGATATGGCTGTTTGTAATTGGCTTGTCTCAGAGGCCTTTAAGTACCATGATGTCCTATTGGCTGTAGGGGTTAGACAGAAAACCTATAAATTTTCTTGCTCAATCACATTCTCTCTAACCAAAATATGATGAAGAAGAATCTCTCTTGCTAACCTGTGATGATGTAGAAGTATCTGTCTCTTACTAACATCTGAAAAAGAAGCATCTCTTGATAACAACTGATGAAGACCATCACACCATGAACTGATGAAGACAACACAATGAAGAGCACAGCTCAGCAGACATATTGAATAGACATGTGGCTGAAAGCTGAGCACCAATGATGCCTTAACTAGAGACATTTTAAGTAACTACAAGTCTGTGTGCCACCTGAATTACACATCACCATTTAATCAGGTTGTATGGTTGCCAATATTCAAATGTACTTTGCATTTTGTTATTATTAATGAATATTATCAGTAATACATTATTTTATGTGTAACTTAACTCCTGCTTGTCTTTTTACTACATCTAATTGCCTGAGGTTATAGATATAGAAGGGAAGGTGGGGATAAGTTACTGTATATAGAATAATACCTTATAAACAGTGGTAAGTCTGTGAGATTAGGCATTCTAAGGCTACATATTAATAATACAATAGGGGAAAGTAGAGCAATATATATTACTCTACCAAGATAAAACAAGCACTCCAGTGCATAGGTGATTCTCTTGACTTTGTCTCTACTTTGGAGGAATGGACTTTTGGCAGCAACTCTTCCATGGAGACCACTTCTTACAAAGCTTGTCTGGACTGTACAGGTAATTTCTTTTAAGCTCAGAGCCCATGGTAGCAGAAGGGTGTCAAGAGTGGATGCCATAATGATTACTTCTGCCATATCCTCCAGAGGGCACTTTCTTGTAGTACGTTTAGCCACTGTGGAAAAGAGGATGGTGGCAACATTGGGCACCATCGTGAACAATTTTGCCCATCCCCTCCATGGGGTGATTTCTTTGAGTACTTTTAACCACAAGCTCATTTCTCTGTGGTATGAGAAGAAGAGTCACTAGGGATCTTTTCTGCTTGAAGCCATTACGCGGATCCATGCTTCCTCCTGACTTCCCTTCCTTCAATCTAGAGAGAAGTCATAGGAAAATAGTACACACTTCAATTCACTAGTGTTTTTTAAGCATAATATTTATTGTACTATATGTTTTTATTATATAATCATATATTGCACTTTCACTTGAAATCTGTGTATTTTTAGGTTTTTATGTTTTTATTTTGGTTCAGTGTGCAATTGAATTTCCCTTTGGGGATCAATAAAGTTTATCTAATCTAATAACTAATCTAACTTAATCCATTAGCAGTGCCATAGGAACGTTTCAGGGCCTCACCTTTGCCCATTTTCTTGTGCTTCTTGAGAAGAGCTTAGACAGTGGATCTTGAAACTACTCTCTATCGTGAATTTTTTATTTTTTTAAAACATTTTATTGATTTTATTAAAATTAAATAACATTCCATACAAGCAAGTCAAGTTTAACAAACCTAGGTTTGAAACAAATCAACCCCCATCCATGAGAAAGAGAGCTAGGCCAACAGAGTAAATTTTTAAACTAGTAAAAATAAGTAAATAGATAAATTAATAAATTAATAAAAATAAATGGAATAAAAAAGAGGGGTGAGAATCCGCTTCCTCAATTTAAATGCTTATTCTAAAATGTTATTGATTAGATCCTGCCAGGTTTTGAACAGGTTTTGTACAGATCCTCTAAGTGAGAATTAGATTTTTTCCAATTTCAAATAGTATACAACATTAGTTACCCACTGACTTAAAAGAGGTGAGTGAGGATTCTTCTAGTTGAGCAAGATAAGTGTATGTGCCAATAGTAAAGGCAATTGCAGTTTGTTTCTCCTTCTCCCCATTAAGTCCATCTGGGAGTACACCAAACACAGCTGTTAGGGGATTAGAAGGGATTGTGACACCAAGTCTGAGAGGCATTTAAAGATTTTGGTCCAAAATTATGTTGATTTGGTGCACACCCAAAACATATGACCCAATGAGGCTGGAACTTGATTGCAATGTTCACAGGTTGGATCTTGCCCTGGAAACATTTTGGACAATCTTAAGTGAGATAGGTGTGCTTGATATATTATTTTGAGTTGAATAATTCTATGCTTTGTGCATATGGAGGTCGAATGAATTCTGTTCATTGCTACCTTCCACTCCTTTTCTGAGATGTTGAGTGAGAGATCCTTTTCCCACTTTACTGTCATGAAATTTCTGCTTAAAACCTTGCTGACGAAGAATGACCTGTGACTTGTTGCTTTGTTCACTCTTGCCATGGAGTAAGAATTGATGTTTTGAGGATTAAACCTTCTGCCACACCCTCACTGTTACATTTGACTTTCACAATTGAAAGTTTGGTTTCAGTTTGGTTTCAGTTTCAGTTGATCAGAATGATTCAATCAACTCATTATGCCATTGAATATTATCTTTATTTAATCATACACTGTCCTATACACCTACAAAGTAATCAAGTTTTCAATCTGAAAAGTCATCTCTTATTTAATATATTACTTTCTTTAACCAATCACAAAAATTTCACTGTAACATTAGCATTGAACAAGGAACATTTAGAAATCTAAAACTTGCTCTGTTGAAATGACACATTAATGAAAAATAGAAAAAAAAAACATTTAATGCAAAATGTCTGATTGCCACAACTTTTGAACAGTATTACTATTGATCTTTAACAATTGCACATTTAACTCTCTGACTTCAAGCATTCGTGTGATTGTATTGGTAACCTCATTTTTAGTTTCATGAAAACCTCAGAAAAAGAGTTGTTGATGCTCATCAGGCTGGAAAAGGTTACAAAACCATCTCTAAAGAGTTTGGACTCCACCAATCCACAGACAGACAGATTGTGTACAAATGGAGGAAATTGAAGACCATTGTTACCCTCCCCAGGAGTGGTCGACTAACAAAGATCACTCCAAGAGCAAGGAATGTAATAGTTGGCGAGGTCACAAAGGACCCCAGGGTAACTTCTAAGCAACTGAAGGCCTCTCTCACATTGGCTAATGTTCATGTTCATGAGTCCACCATCAGGAGAATATTGAACAACGATGGTGTGCATGGCAGGGTTGCAAGGAGAAAGCCACTGCTCTCCAAAAAACATTGCTGCTCATCTGCAGTTTGCTAAAGATCACATGGACAAACCAGAAGGCTATTGGAAGAATGTTTTGTGGACGGATGAGACCAAAATAGAACTTTTTGGTTTAAATGAAAAGCGTTATGTTTGGAGCATAAGAACCTTATCCCATCTGTGAAACATGGTGGTGGTAGTATCATGGTTTGAGCTTGTTTTGCTGCATCTGGGACAGGATGGCTTGCCTTCATTGATGGAACAATGAATTCTGAATTATATCAGAGAATTCTAAAGGAAAATGTCAGGACATCTGTCAATGAACTGAATCTCAAGAGAAGGTGGGTCATGGAGCAAGACAACGACTCTAAGCACACAAGTCGTTCTACCAAAGAATGATTAAAGAAGAATAAAGTTAATGTTTTGGAACGGCCAAGTCAAAGTCCTGACCTTAATCCAATCGAAATGTTGTGGAAGGACCTGAAGCGAGCAGTTAATGTGAGGAAACCCACCAACATCCCAGAGTTGATGCTATTCTGTATGGAGGAATGGGCTAAAATTCCTCCAAGCCGGTGTGCAGAAATGATCAAAAGTTACCGGAAACATTTAGTTGCAGTTATTGCTGCAAAGGGGGGTCACACCAGATACTGAAAGCAAAGGTTCACATACTTTTGCCACTCAAAAATATGTAATATTCAATCATTTTCCTTAATAAATAAATGACCAAGTATAATATTTTTGTCTCATTTGTTTAACTGGTTTCTCTTTATCCATTTTTAGGACTTGAGTGAAAATCTGATGATGTTTTAGGTCATATTTATGCAGAAATATAGAAAATTCTAAAGGGTTCACAAACTTTCAAGCACAACTATATACACCGTAAGATCCAACATTCCCATTGCATGTCAGGACAAAAACCAGGCTATAAAGTCCAAGGAACTCTGTAGACCACTGTGATTAAATTTTGGTGAGACATAAATCAGAGCAAAGTTATAAAACCATTTCTAAAGGTTTGAGTATTCCCTTGGGCAAAGTTTGTCTCAATAATTGTGAAATGGAAGAAGACGTTTGGAACCATCAGAACTTTTCCTAGAGTTGGCTCTCTAGCCACCCTAAGTAACTGAGGAAGAAGGGTTTTGGTCAGAGAGTTGACCAAGAACCCAATAGTCACTCTAAAGAACTTCAAGGGTCTTCTGCTGCATTGGAAGAACCTGTCAGAAGGACGGCCATCTCAGTAGCACTCTGTCAATCATGCAATTATGGCAGGGTAGCTAGATGGAAGCCCGTCTTGAATAAAAGGAATATGACAGACTGTGTGGAGTTTGCTAAATCACATTAAAATGACTTTGGTCTGATGAGACAAAAATTGAACTCTTTCAGCAGAACTTCAAACACTATGTCTGGTGAAGTTCTGGCACTAATCATCATCTTCTTAGTACTATCTTTACAGTAAAGCATGGTGGATTAATGCAAGCCAAATATATAGAGGTCCTTGAACAAAACCTGAGTGCTCACAACCTCACACTGGGGTAACAGTTCACCTTTCAGCACTGCAGTGACCTGAAACAAGTCAACACTGCTATGGCTTTGGGACAAGACTCTGACTGTACTTGATTAGCCCAACCAATAAGAACATCTCTATAGAGACTTGAAGATAGTAATTTTCAGACACTTCTCTTCAAGTCTAATAGAGTGTGAGAAGATCTGCCAGGAAGAATGGGATAAACTGGCAAGTCCAGGAGTGCAAAGCTTATAGAGACTTACCCATAAAGACTCAAAGCTGCAATCACTGCCAAATGGGCTTTCACAACGCACTAAAGTAAGGATCTGAATATTTATTTGAGTTCAGTTTTTCATTTTTGATGTGTGAAAACCTTTGTGAAAACATATTTTACATATACTAACATATACATCTTCTATATAATAAAATGCTAAAGCCTGTATGTCTAGTCCCTCTGAGCAATCTGATTGCTCAGTTTGGCTATGGTGATGTGATGAAAGATGAAGTGTGAGTGTGAGACACATAACAACAACAACATTTTTTATATTGCACATTTTTCATACAAACAATGCAGCTCAAAGTGCTTTACAAGATGTTGAGAAGTAGAAATGGCATGGCAGGCATATAGAGAGTCGCCTTTTAAGACAGCAATTATAAAAGAGGACAGGAAGCGAGGAATCTGCCTCGAAAATAATGACAATAATGAGTCTGAGAAGCAGGCTTTCCAAGAATGTGTACAAGAGGGGAGCGCAGGTGAAAAGAGGTTGAGACATATAGGGCAAGGGATAGCAAATATGTATATGCAGTATATGATTTTATATATATTGTAACATTGAAACCCATAAGGTTCAGCCATCAGCTCGCACTAAGGGTTGCTAAACCTGTTTGTGCTTCAGCTGTAGAAATACTGAAAGCAGTAAAATACACTTCTAAACAGTTTGTCATGGTGTCTGTTATGATTGCTATTTAAATAAAACAGGTCCAAGTGGTTAGCTCTGCGAAAACAGTTTAATTATTCTATTACCCTGTTTTTGGCAGGTAATGTGGTTGTTAAATATACACAAATGAACATGTGTTATGTAGAAATTGATTAAGACAATAACTGGTGACTAGAATGGTATGTACTGAGCTGCTACCAAATGTCAACTTCTTCCATCTATTTTTATCTTTCATTCAGTTCAGGGTCACAGTGACTGTATACAAATTCAGTGGCTATATACACATTTTGGGGGAGCTGGAAGCCACATATACTATCAAAGAAAACACATCAGAATTTTGAGAGAACATGCATACACTATGCAGAGCATGCATGGAATCAAACATGAGACACCAAAGCCTGTGAACAGACAGTTTCTCACTGTGTCACTACTTATCAATCCTTCTGCCCATTCCTATTCAAACATACTTAATCCAGTTCAGGTTAAGATTAGGTTTAGGGTTAGGAATGAGGTTCAAGACAGTAGCCAACTCTAGATAAATCACTAGTCTATGAAGGGGTACACTCAGGTCCAATTAACATGCATGCTTTAGGGATGTGGAATGAAAATCAAAGTCCCCTGAAATAAATACATAAAAAAGTTTACTTTAAAAGCTAAACTTAATTACTCACAAAAACATGATTTTTTTTTTTAAATCCAGAGCTACTAAACCCTTTATCCTTACTGCTGTATAAATTGGCACATTAAAGGAATCTTGTTTTTATTTCACACTTCATTTGCATATTTGTCTAATTGGAGCACTTTTGCGCTCCGTGACTAGCTCAGCATTCACCAATGAGGGACTAGGATTAATCCTAGAATGGTTTGCCTAAATGGCATTATTCACGCTGTTTTTCAAATGCCTTTTTTTGTAGCATCTCCCTCTGGTGAGTCAACTGAATGCAAAAAAGATAATAAAAATTTCTCATTGAATTATTTTAGATTTTTTGATTAAGTCAACAAATGTAAAACATGGATTTTTTTCTCTGAATTTTCATAGCTAAAGTGTTTTGCAATGTTTTGCTAGATGTTGCACACAAAGGGAATTGTTTACAGTGTATAATGACTTGCTTCATTATATAAGGACATGCTCCTTTGCGTCTTTTTTTTTTTTTGAAAGCATCACATGGATAAATGTTTTACATTTTGAAAAGAAAATGACATTAGCTAAGGTTTTAATGAAAATCATAATGCTTTGTGAAAAAACATCATTCTTGGAAAAGTTACAACACAGAATGGAGATGATAGATGTGTGAAGAAACCTGAGCCAAGTCTCACTTTCCTCTGTGTGTATGTAAGTTGTCATGACAAGGTGAAATAACTTGTTTTAAAGAATTTTAAACTTTTTTCTTTTTTCAAGTAACTTGTAGGAGGTTTTGGAATGTCAGACAGGAGCTAAGTAAATTTGCTGTGGGTCAGGCCTTCAGACTAATTTTATTTGTGAACTGTAGAGGAGTCACGAGATTGTCAAGAGGGTGGTGCAGAAGTTACACAATGGAGCTTTGTTAACTCCTGACTTAAGTTGTGATGATATCGCAGCTTGAAAAATAATGCCTGTGGCTTTAGTTTTGCATTCCCCATTAGGGCAGGGCATGTGTATGGAAGGGTAGAGCTTTATTATGTTCATAAAAAGGAGTTTTATTTATTTTCTAAACTGAAAAGTTGGAAAATGTGATCATGTGGTTTATATAATTTCCAAGGCACTTTGTGCTTTGACAAGGCCAGTAAATGTAACATGAATAAAGGAAGTGTGTTCTAAGCATTTAATACATAGCAAATTGCATTTTATAAACTGCCTCAATTTGATATAGTGCCTTTTTGTGGTGAGTACCAATTTGTGGCATGTTTTTTGAACAGGCATGTTAAGTGACTTGAACTAAGTTCAACAGTGATTCAACAGTTGAAACTGAAGAGCCATCTTATGGTTTAAAGTAAAGCTCCTAAAGAAACTAAAATGTTTGGACTTGTCACCATGAACGATCCTAAAAAGAAGTGGAAGGCATTTTGTTAAGGACACAATTTTGTAGCATTGAAACCCACAAGGATTAGCCATCAGCTCGGATCAGCTTGCCCTGAGAGTCGCTAAACCTGTTTGTGCTCCAACTGTAGAAATATGGAACGGAGTATACATCGTAACACACTTCTAAAACAGTTTGTCATGGTGTCTGTTATCATCCATCCATCCATCCATCCATTTTCTAACCCGCTGAATCCGAATACAGGGTCACGGGGGTCTGCCGGAGCCAATCCCAGCCAACACAGGGCACAAGGCAGGAACCAATCCTGGGCAGGGTGCCAACCCACCGCAGGACACACACAAACACACCCACCCACCAAGCACACACTAGGGCCAATTTAGAATCGCCAATCCACCTAACCTGCATGTCTTTGGATTGTGGGAGGAAACCGGAGCGCCCGGAGGAAACCCACAGACACGGGAGAACATGCAAACTCCACGCAGGGAGGACCCGGGAAGCGAACCCGGGTCTCCTAACTGCGAGGCAGCAGCGCTACCACTGCAGCACCGTGCCGCCCTTGTCTGTTATCATTTTTTATTTAAATAAAACAGGTCCATAAAAGTGCAAGTGATTAGCTCTGAGAAAACTGACAAGATTAAGGGCTAAAAAAATATTTCAAGAATTGAACAAACACAAATATCATAAAGTTACTGTTGCTTAACAGGTATCATTATCAGTTATAGCAGAAATACCTGATGGTGCGTGATATTTTTAACACTTAATACTTCTCTTAATCAAATGGTTGTAAATAATGTCACACATGTGCGCATGGGAGGCAGCTAAAGGGCTTGAGTGAAGGCGGTTCTGAGGAATGCCGGGATGTGGCAGAGTGCACTGACCCTTTTTCTCCCTTTCCTGTAGACCATTCCCGGGAGATTCCACCTGGCTCTCTTGATGTCACGTCTGGGCTCGAATTAATGATTGAAGAACATGGGCCCCGATACTTATGACCTCACTTCCTGTCTTCCCCTTTAAAAGCCTGCCCTTTTTCCCTTTTCCGTCAATATTGTTCTGGACTCAGTTGTATGTACATCAGTGCTGTTTATTTGATAAAAAACGACTTTGCAGCCGGGATACCATATTATACGGGTGGCCGCCCCAAACCTTTATCTGTTTTATGTCTCATTTTTGTGACAATAATCAAAATTACTTCAGTAAGGCTTCTCTTAATCAAATGGATATTGATATCTGAACCCACCAGGTCCTAACAAACATGTTTTGAAGAACATTGTAAAGATCTAATAATTCACTTACAGCAGTGCTTGCGTCAATTTGGTTGTCTTTAGAACTCTGGATTTTTCCTATTTTACTCAAACTACAAAAACAGATTGGCTTACTTACTTGTAAGATAGCACCTCTCCAATGTGAACAACCTCCGAGAGTGTTTTACAAGTACAGAGCTGTATCAATACTGTAATCTAATATTTATCATCAATGGAGAACAATCAGTTGCTCAGGATTACAAAATCAAACAGTGCTGGTGACTGAACCAGAAGCCTTGAAGTTTACAGTCTAGTGGCTATAGATAGATATATAGATCAATCAAACAAATTAACTTTATTTGTCCCAGAGGGAGATTTGGCTTTTTATGAAGCTCTTTAAATAAATAAATACATAAGTAGGTAGATAAATAAACAGGAAAATAGAAAAGAAAGAAAACGTCTGACTTGGCTATAATAGTTCCTTTGATGCCTTATGCAGATGTATTGCTGTTGGTATGAAGTAGCATTTCTTGACACACTTCTGCTCAATAATTTGTTAACTGAAAGCCCTCAGTGTTAGTGTGTCATGTAGGGGATGGGCAGCATTGTTCATAATGATACTCAGTTTTGTTTTAATTCTCTCCTTTGCTTCTACTTCTACTAGTAGAGTGTGTTCCAATAATTGAGTATGCCTGTTTAATTAGGTTGTTGATTTGGTGGGCCTCTTTTAAACTGATGTTATCTGCTCAGCACACCATACTATAGGAAATTGCACTGGCCATCTCAGATGTATACAAGATGTGAAGAAGGACACTTCCCACATTAAAGGAGTCCAGTCTCCTTAGGAACAAGAGTCTGCTCTGCCCTTTCTTATATAGTTCTTCTGTGCTCTGAGATTAGTCTAACCTATCATTAATGTGGACCGTCAAGTACTTGTAGCAATGGACTACCGCTACAGCCGCTCCTTGAATAGTGACGGGGTGTAATGGTTGTTTGGCATGGCAAACGTCAGTACTAAATTTAATATAACATTAATGTCACACTGCATGCTTTTTATAAATATTCAGCTGGATATGATAAAGAACTGATTAATGATTTTTTTTTTATGCTTTATACCCTAAGATTGCAATATGAAGAATTGGCTTCCACAACATATATGTTAATCAGTGATAAATCCACTTGTCATTTTTTAATGAATTGTTTCTTTATTCCTCATTGTTGGGGACCTGAGTGGCTGGACCAGGACAAGGGGTCTCCCAAGTAACACCTAGCTGCGGCAGATAGAAGGTCATTTCCGGAGGTTGGGATTGGACCGCGTGTCTGCCTGGGGGGTTGCCAACCGGGATCCCAAGTTGTTTCATTGTGTAGTGGGTGCGGCAACGTACTGTGCCAATGCATGCTCCCTGACTTGACTTGTTTCTTTATTTCTTTTATCACTACAAACAGATCTGCATGCATTTAACATTACAAGAAAATATAAATGTATTTACAGTAAATGTGTAAACTGTTTTCATCGTACTATTTATTTAAAAAAATCTACAGATTAAACAGAATACAGTTCAGTCTGGTACACATTGACTAAGATGCTCAAGTTCAGTTTTAAAGATATGCTCCTATACATTTTTTCCTTTTTATTATATGTCGCTGAATCCATTATCAATATCATCAACTTCAGCAAACAAAGAAACTTTCTAAGTACCACTCAAATCTGTTATTAAAAAAGGCTGACATATCTGCTTTCACACTGGGTAATAGAAAGTGCCTGAGTATTAATGCATTTACAATTTACCAGCATTTTTGACACTTGAATGTGAAATTTCTAGCTTCCTTTCTGAAGTGTTTTGAGGCTTATTTCTTCTTAGTTCTCTGTTACCTAAAATGCCTTTCAAATAATGTACATTTACTAAACAACTTAATTTTAGCCTGTCATTACATTTACCTGTACACCGTAAATTACCTAACATATTCTGGTAACAATAGAGATGAATTGAACTGCTTTTCTTTTTCTAAAGGCACGTATGAAGGACTATAGCTATTTACTTCATTTGCACGGAAATGTTAAGAGTGTTTTTGTGGCATGGGTGTACAATTCATTCTTGCTGTCAAACCTCAAGTCTGTATAAAAAAAATAGCCTATCAATGCAACAGAAGCTATAGTTAAATATGTAGAAATACCAACAAAACGTATATTCTTTTTTGCTGTTTGCACAGAGTATAGGTGGGAAAATTGGATATTAATGAGTTAAGGTTAATTACTGCAGTAAATGTGCTGATGCACATTGAAATAGTACAATTTTCTAATCTTTTAGAATTAAAAATACCTCAATACATAAGTGCATGTTTGCTCTTTTATCAAACAGGTAGCCATTTTAGTCAGCAGCAGCATAATTAATTAATACAAAAAATGAAGATAAATAACCATTGCATGTAATGTCATTAAGTCTTGAAATAACCCTTGGAGACTCATATTAATACAGGAAGAGGATGCTTAAAACCATAAATATTAGAAGAGCCACTTCTTTGTGCATTAACTAAAGTGGCAACATCTTGTTCAGAACAATTTAGTCTCCATGGCTGAGATTTCACAGAAATGAAAAGCATTTTTGTACAAAGAAACAAACCTGCATACATAAAAAATACAGCTGCACACATATACATGTATTATTTAATTTTTGATTGTACCTAAACTGATTTAGAAATGGCTAGTGTTTTGTACAATTGCTTACATATGCTTTTATGAAAAACTGTTGGTCCCTTTTGTATTTTCTGAATTTTGTTAATGTTTTTTGCCATTAAATATTATCTGATCATTAATAACACCCCGGCAGTAAAATAAAAATCATAAATGTTTATTAAATATAGCCATAAATTTGCATAACCTCACTATCTAGCGCCTTCAGGGGTAAGGTAGAAACCAACTCTGGACAAAGTTAGAAGCCCCTTTGTACACATACCCAAAACAGCTCATTTTAAAGATGGCAGTTAATTTCACTTACTTGCTTCAAATGTGGGAGAAAAAAAATAGAATACCCAAAGGAAAAAAATAATGTAGACACAGGGAGAAGGTGCAACCTGGACAGCATACAATGAGCTAAATAAATGTGCAAAAATGTACATGATATTAAATAATACATTTAATAAATAGTTTTGTAACTCATCACCTAACCTAGCTTACCATATCTGGTGTAAAACCAGAATGCCAAAAGTATCTGGCATGAAAGAAAAAAATCAAACAAAAAAGACAAATCTACTCTGTATATATAAAATACTAAGCCTAAAATTGCAATAATTTTGTGCAACGATTTTATTTCACATTTTTATGTGACTTTTTTGTCATGCTTTAAATCAGGCTTATTTTAAAATCTACATATATATGTTTGGTATCATTCTTTTCAGAATTTATCGAACTTTAATGTGATGTTGCTAGATTTTCAGATTCTTATTCCGTTTTAAAATTTTAAACTAAGAAATATCAAGAATGTCCTGCTAGATGGGACTTTGTGCCAAGAGATTTAACCATGCCCGGGGTATATAAAACACAAAGAGTAGGACAGCTGCTGTACAGGCTTTTAAATGTTTGAAGCGCCGTGCAAGATGCAGATCACACGCCATATTAGCAGCAGCAAGCCAGTAGTTGATCGAGCAAAAAGGAGGTAAAAAAACATGTTTCCCATTATATCACCGTTTAAGAGGGGTTTTGGAGAAATGACCGCGTCTCCTTGGGGTGCGTTCAGCCCCCCTTTTCACAACACGACTGGCAGCAACTGGGGGTTGAGTGCCAAAGGCACCAGGGGGGCTTGCCCCCCTATTTAAGAAATAAAAGAGCTTAGTTTGTTTCAGTTAGATTTAGCTTGATGAAGAATTAAAAATAATATTTAAGATGTGAAGAGGCAGAAATGATTTGGACTCAGTAAAAAACGAAGTGGGTGACCAATGAGAAAGGGGACGTAAAACAAAGGCCCAGTGGTAAAGTTTAAAATCGAGGGGGGGACATACTGTACCTCTATCAACTATGGGCAAAGTAAGAACTGAATGTGTAATCCTCAACTGATGCGTATTCCATAAAAAAGATGTAAGCAAACTTCATAACCAAAAACAAGCAGAGGGAGTAAAGGTAACATTGTGCTCATATAGTTTTAAATTAGTAGCACATCATCTTAATTATGAATAGACAAGACTGAAATGAAAGGGTAATATTATTCCTTGAAACAAGTGACAGTTTAATCTCTTGCAATTATAATAGTACAGGTACAGGAATAGAAATATTCAGTATCAGAAGCTGATACGGGGTCCTCCCCAGACTGTCTTAAGACTGCTGTAGTTAAACCCCTACTTAAGAAACATAATCTCGACCCCTTGGCTCTTGAAAATTTTAGACCCATCTCTAAACTGCCTTTCTTAAGTAAAGTTCTGGAGAAGGCAGTCATTATGCAGTTAAATGACCACCTCAATAAACATGCTATTTTAGATAAATTTCAGTCGGGTTTTAGAACAAATCACAGCACAGAAACTGCACTCGTTAAAGTAGTAAATGATTTGCAAGTGAATGCAGAAAGAGGCCATTTATCTGCTCTCATCCTCTTAGATCTGAGTGCTGCATTTGAAACCATTGATCATAATATTCTTAGAAATCGCCTTAGTCAATGGGTGGGCCTCTCTGGCAGCGTCTTAAATTGGTTTGAATCCTACCTGACAGGGAGAAAAATCTTTGTTAGTTGTGGGAATTACAAGTCAAAGACACATGATATCCAATATGGTGTTCCACAAGGCTCTATCCTGGGTCCGCTGCTCTTCTCAATCTACATGCTTCCATTAGGTCAGATTATCTCAGGTTACAATGTGAGTTGCCACAGCTATACTGATGACACAGCTGTACTTATCAATAGCACCTGATGACCCCGATTCTCTTGATTCATTAACACAATGTCTGACTTGTATTTCTGAATGGATGAATAGTAACTTTCTCAAGTTAAATAAAGAGAAAACTGAAATCTTAGTGATTAGCAATAATGGATACAATGAGGCTATTAGAAATAAACGATACATTAGAATTAAAGGTCAAGACGGAGATAAAAAGCTTAGGGGTAATTGTTGACTGTAATCTGAATTTTAAATCGCATATTAATCAGATCACTAGGACAGCATTTTTTCACTTAAGAATCATAGCTAAAGTTAGACCTCTTATATCACTGAAAGATGCTGAGAAATTAGTTCACGCGTTTGTTTTCAGTCGACTAGATTACTGTAACGCACTCCTCTCAGGACTACCCAAAAAAGACATAAATCGTTTGCAATGAGTGCAGAATGCAGCTGCTAGAATCCTAACTAGGAAAAGAAAATCCGAACACATCTCTCCAGTTTTGATGTCACTACACTGGTTACCTGTGTCATTCAGGATTGACTTTAAAATTCTGCTTATGGTTTATAAAGCCTTAAATAATCTCGCCCCATCTTATATATCGGAATGTCTGACACCTTATATTCCAAATTGTAACCTTAGATCCTCAAATGAGTGTCTCCTTAGAATTCCAAGAACAAAACTTAAAAGAAGTGGTGAGGCGGCCTTCTGCTGCTATGCACCTAAAATCTGGAATAGCCTGCCAATAGGAATTCGCCAGGCTGATACAGTAGAGCACTTTAAAACACTGCTGAAAACACATTACTTTAACATGGCCTTTTTATAACTTCACTTTAAAGTATCTATCTATCTATCTAACTTAATCCTGATACTCTGTATGTTCAATTCTTCATAATAACTATTCATGGTGGCTCTAAAATCCATACTGACCCCTACTCTCTCTTCTGTTTCTTTTTCCAGTTTCTTTGAGGTGGTGGCCTGCGCCACCACCTCCCACTCAAAGCATCATGATGCTCCAACAATGATGGATGGATTAAAAGGCAGACGTCTATGTGACCATCATCATCAAGTCCTTCCATGAGAACCCTAAATCCAAACTGTTTCATTTATGTTAGGTAGAATGCCCAGAGGGGACTGGGCAGTCTAATGGTCTGGAATCCCTACAGAGTTTTTTTTTTTTTTTTTTTCTGTCCACCCTGGCCATTGGACCTTACTTATTCTATGTTAATTAATGTTGACTTATTTTATTTTCTTACTGTGTCTTTTATTTTTCTATTAATATTCTTCATTATGTAAAGCACTTTGAGCTACTTTTTGTATGAAAATGTGCTATATAAATAAATGTTGTTATTGTTGTTGTTGAAAAGTAAGGGGTGAGAACTGAAGAGCAGGCAGTGTGACCATTCCCAAGTGAGAATTATGTGGACCAAAGCACAGCAAAACTTTAACATAGTGATATAGCTGAAAGTGGGGGCAGTAGAAATGTCCAAGTTTTTAATTAAAGGACCTTACACTAAGACAGAGCGGGGAACAGATGATCCATTAGAGAAATCTAAAATGAGATGGGCTGACTTACTCCAATTTATAGTGTAGCCAGAGAGTTCATACTTATAAAACAGGTTTAAATCACAAGGAATATCATCTGAGAATTCCCAAGAAATAAAAAAAATAACATCAGCATACAGATATATTTTGTGAGATGAATTGTAAACATTTATAGGGGGAAACAGCTGAGAATCACGTAAGAGTGCCGCAAGCAGCTCTAGTGAAAGATCTGTCTTTCTCCACTGCAGATGAGAAAAAGGCAAGATCAGTCTTAATTAGAAAGAACTGATCCACTGGTGTTGAATATAATGTCTTGATCATATTATTGAAGGGGTCACCCAAGCCTATCACCTTCACAGCTTGCCAAAAATAATGCCAGTCTAGTCTGTCAAATGCCTTCTTGACATCTTTGAAAACAGCTCTGCAGGTGTAGCTTAGGAATGATCCATATTAATAATGTGTGACATCTGATAATGATTATCCACAGCAAAACAACAACGAATGAAGAGGGTCTGACATGTTGCAAACTTATGACATCTCATTTACAAAAGCCCTCAGAGGCAGTTTCTCTGCAGCTAGGGCAATCGAAGAACTCTTATTCTTGGGCATGCAGAGGCTGCCTGAAAGAACTACAAGCAGGTTGCTTCCTGGTGATGTTAGCTGTGTTCTCTGCCTCACTCAGCTACCACCATTCTGTGTAGCTCTGCCATTACATTTCATCCATCCACAGTGCAAAACCTGCCAATTATGCCAAATGTCTGATCATGAATTCACACTATGATCCATTTCTGGTTGTACATTTTGTACTGTGGCAACTGTTAGTAGTCAGCTGTGAACCCACGATACCTTGATAAATTCACACAGTTTTGTAGAGAGTTGTTCTGTGCATTGTAATAGAGAAGTGATAAATCACCAATGTACAGGCCTGGTGGACAGAAATTGAAGGTAGAGGTTTAATGTAGAAAATCTGTGATCCAACAAAGAGGTCATTGGTAAGGATGCATTAAAAATGTCCATTATAAAGAGAGATTTATGACATGTAGAAAAAAAGAACATTTTTCACAGATGGGTTCAAGTATTGAAAAGAATCAGAATTTTAAACAAATTTGGCCAGAGTAGAAAAGGTGAAAGGAATATGCTCGGGGCCTTTATCAAAATGTGGGACAATAAAATCAAAAACATGAAATAAAAAAATAATTTTACCAATATAAAAAATATATATATTTCTATGCAATGTGGAGGCCTAAATCGAGTCGTTTCCTGTCACCCAGCTGAACCAAACAGTACCAGAACCTATCCTCATCATCATCACCAAACGCAAAAATATTAAACTGTAATGTCCACCTAACTAAAATCATGACACTGCTCTAAGGGGTGGAAGATAAAGCAACTAAAAGATAACACTTGGATGTAGTGCACTGCGTATCATTAGATGAAAGATGATATGTCTATAAAAGACTGTTAACACTTAGTCTCTTCTGAAAGGTAGACAGTGTCTCTTTCATTCCATGAAAAAATGTTAAGATTAGCCATTATACCAGAGAAATGTAAAAAAACCAGAGACCAGTCCAACCTGTCATTAATGTTGACCCCCAAGTATTTGTAGGAGTGGACCACCTCTATGTACACTCGTATAGTGACTGGACATACTGTAGAGGCTCTTTGGTATGGCCAAAGTCAATAACCAGTTCCTTGGTTTTGCTGATTTTAAAAGGCAGACAATTCTCTTTGCACCAAAAACAAACCTTTCCACCTGACTCCCATACACTCCAAAAGTGCAGAATCATGTGAGAATTCCACATGACCTGGTCTTATATTTATAGACTGGGCTTAACAGAGTGAAGAGAAAAGGAGACAGGACAGAGCAAATTCATATTAGACTAAAACTACACAATAAAAGAAAAAAAAATCTTAAATCAGGGTGGTCTTGGATATTTCCTAGAAGACAGTGAACTTGCCA
Organism: Polypterus senegalus; assembly: GCF_016835505.1. Classification (NCBI taxonomy): domain Eukaryota; kingdom Metazoa; phylum Chordata; class Cladistia; order Polypteriformes; family Polypteridae; genus Polypterus; species Polypterus senegalus. Next base: position 107,993,388 of record NC_053161.1, read on the forward strand.
GGATTAGAATCCTAACGTCAGTAATACAAACTGCAGAACTATGCACTCCACAGTTATAGTAGACTATGCTAAAAAGTATAGTTTGAAAAATGTTAAGTAATCAAATGCTATTTCAATTGCGTATACAAACGTTTGGCAACTATCCTAACGTGGCTAACCCCATGTAATCTGAAATGAGAAAAAAATATAAGTAGGAACATGTTTTGTGAAGAATAAGTACACTTCAACACATGACAGAAAAAATTGTCCTTGCAAGTATACATTTACCCAAAAATTGACTCAAAGCTAGCATTCAGGAAAGCAAAGATATTGTCCTCTGATTTGTTTCCACAGGTCTTCTACAATATTTGAATGCTGAGCTCTAAAATAACAGCCAGCTGCCTGTAGATCTGTCATCTCAATGAAATGTGTTTTAAGAGACATGTCAGCAGCTTTTAGTAAGTATTTTCTTTTAAAGTCTTTATGATTGCAATCACGATGCCTTTTGAGACACTCCTAAATGTTGCAACACAGCAAACAGAATGGATGCCCCCTCACTCAGTGACTACATCTTTCTACTCTTACTGTATTACACCACATTTTTTCTGACATTTGCCGCTTCTGTATTAGCCAGTTATATACAAATGAGTGGTATTTCTTCTATTAGTATGTATGTTCCCATATATGCAATCGGGAATGTGATCATTGTACTGGGTTTATATAGATCGATTTAATTGGGAGATAGGAAGTAGTTGTGGCTGGATATGGAAGATTGACAGGTCTGTTTCCTAAAGTTGAGAAGCAATTTTTTTTTTTAATTTTGAATTTATTTTTTCGAATTTTTAAAAAAAAATTTTAAACGTTTTGATATGTGTTTGTTAATTGCTGTCATATGCATTGGCGTGTCACAAGTCTTAGAAGATTAATAGTTCAACAATCAATTAATGAACAACTATTGCTGGGCTCCATTTATGTTAATCAATTTCAAACTACTTGCTTACCTATTTGTTTCAACAAATCTGTACCTTTATGTGCGCTTACCATGTAATTAGAAGTGTGTATAGTTTGTGTTTGTATCTACTTGTGAACTTGTCACAGTGCACTGCTCGTGTTCTTAGTAAAGAGTGCAATACCAAAAACTCCTGAATTGAATTGATTTAGCAGGGACACCGGGGTAGGATGTTGAGGATATAATACTTACCATCTGTCCTCTTCCCCTGCAGCCAGGAGGATTTTGACGTGGAGGAGCTCATCTCCTGTCTTCCCTGAACTCCCTCATTCTGTCTAGTCTGCAGGCTGTAGTGACCAGTGAGTGTCAGAAGTCAAAACCAGGAACTCCTCTTTGGATTCCCAGCACCCCTCACATCTTTCTTTTTATGATGTTTATTTGTGTTTCTGTGTGTGCCACAACACTCAGCAGTTTAGACTTCTTGATAAGGTGAATTAAAATCCATCCATCCATCCATTATCCAACCCGCTATATCCTAACACAGGGTCACGGGGGTCTGCTGGAGCCAATCCCAGCCAACACAGGGCACAAGGCAGGAACAAACACCGGGCAGGACGCCAGCCCATCGCAGGGCACACACACACCCACAAACCAGGGACAATTTAGGATCACCAATCCACCTAACCTGCATGTCTTTGGAGTGTGGGAGGAAACCAGAGGACCCAGAGGAAACCCACACAGACACGGGGAGAACATGCAAACTCCATGCAGGGAGGTCCTGGGAAGCGAACCTGGGTCTCCTTACTTTGAGGCAGCAGTGCTACCACTGCACCACCGTGCCACCCTGAACTAAAATTCTCCTTTGGATGTCTGAAGAATCACAACTGAACCACAATGCATACTATTAAAATAGAAAATGAAACAATATATTTTTAATATATTAAATATATTAACCAGTCCTTTGATGTATATGGGTAATAGTTATCCTCTGTTTTTCAAAAGAATGCCTTGGAAAATGAATACTTTCAAGTTAGCAGAGCACAAAAAGTTATGATTAACAAGACACAGGTCCAAAAGAATAGCATCAATCTACTAATCATTTTCAGAAATACTTGATTATAAGGCAAAGAAATCAATATGGTTTCTTTCTTTGTCCTGTCTTGTACTATTAATGAAAAATGCACATTATGTACAAAACTATGATTATACATGACAGGGTGGTACATGTCAGAAAAATCTTGACATTGAACTGACATGTTTCTTGAGAAAGCTCTTTCATTTGGGCCATTTTTTAAGCCAGAACTGAACTTTAGCAATACCTTGCAATAACAGAATAACAGGTTTGTGTAATGCTAATGCAATTACAAAGGTTTTCTAAAGTAATACCTAATTAGCGTTTTAACATAACTAATTAAGAATAAGCTAACAGAGTTTACTATTAGGACGCTAAAGGAATGACTCCACTAGGACCCTTAAGGAATGGCTGCTGAGAATGGAGCTTTGAAGTGAAATGTGAATAATTAATTAAAAATCAGCCATTTCAAGAAGTAATAACCATAAGAAACACTAATAATGTCTTGTCTATATTTTTAAATCAATTAAATGGTATCTTGATTAAAAAAAAGAATATCAATTTCTAGCAAAAGCATTAAAATTTCTGGGCATGTCCAAACTTTTGACTCCAATAAATATCTGATAGTCTTAACCACATCTTTGGGCTTCTGTCAGGGAAAGAGGACATCATAGGCTAAAGCACGTGACCACATTAAACATGTAAAAATGTGGAAATTCAAACAATATATTGAGGTTAACCAGCTTACTATGGCTAAATCAACAATATACATAGAACTTTATTTGTCCCCAGCAAGAAATGTGGCTTTTTATAAAAGCTTTTCAGATAGATACACTCACGATTGTCTGAACACACCAGAATGACTAAAAAGGACTGGAAGTCCCAGGCCAAGTCACAGTGAGGCATTATGCAGACATATTGCTGTTGGTATAAAAGAGCCCCAGTAGTGTTTCCTGTCACACTCACACGCTGAATAATTTATGAGCTGGACGTACTCATTGTTAGCGTGTCATGGAGAGAGGATGTGCTACACAGAATAAGCAGGAGAATTCAGAAGAAAACATAGACCTAGAATAATGTCTACATATTGTGTAAATAAAAGAACAAAGGAAAAAGAAACCAAGTGAAATACAGTGAATATTATATTACCAAATGAGTATAAGTTACTAATGGCAATATATGTATACAAAGTGTATACTTACGTTGTATTGAAAGAAAATATCCAATGGACAAAAATACTATAAAATATATAAATCATGTACATTGTAACACACATTTATGAAAATACATTCAATAGCATAAAGAAAAAAGGACAAAGAAATGCATATAAAAGCAAAGTTTAAAAATAATGTTCAACACACACCAGAGCGACCAAAAAGAAGAACATTTTAAAAAGAAAGTAAAGAAAACTTCTGACTTGGCAGTCACAGTCAGACTTAGGCATTATGCAGATGTTTTGCTGTTGTTATAAAGGACCCCCATTATTGTTTCTTGACACACTTCTGCTGAATAATCTGATGGCTGAAACTCCTCAGTGTTAGTGTGTGCTTTGTCTTGGTACAGAAATATATTACTCTACTTTCCCCTTTTGTATTATTAATATGTAGTCTTTGTCAGAATGCCTCAAATCTCACAGACTTACCACTTTATATAAGGTATTGTACGTACAATATAACTTCTCCCCACCTTCCCTTCTACTGTACATGTATAACCTCAGGCAATTAGGTGTAGTAAAAGACAAGCAGGAGTTAAGTTACAAGTTAAACAATGCACTATTGATAATATTTATAAATAAAAACAATATGCAAAGTACATTTGAATATTGGCAACCATACAACCTGATAAATGGTGATGTGTAGTTTCAGGTGGCACACTGACTTGTTAGTTACTTAAAATATCTCTAGTTACGTCCTCATTTGTGGTCAGCTTTCTTCAGAACAGGCCACATACCTGTCTCAATATGGCTGCCGAGCTGTGCTCTTCTTTGTGTTGTCCTTTTCATTTCATGCATCAATTTGGTAAGAGAGAGAGAGAGTGAGGGAGTGAGCAAATTTATAGATTTTCTATCTAATCCCTAGAGCCAATAGGATGTCATGGTACTTAAAGGCTTCTGATACAAGCGAGTTCCAAACAGCCATACTTCAGACCAATGTGGGGATAGAACATCTTCATACCTGCCACCCTCAAAACCATTTGTTGAGCTAAAGTTTGCCAGTTAGGCAGCCTGACTTTCCTATGAGGGGCAACTGAGAGACTTCAGAGAAACATTAGCCAAAATTGTTTAAGGCACTTCCCACCCAACTCTGTCGTAAAATTCAAAGAGACCCATTCCTAAAAGGAAGGGGTAAACATCAATGCTTCTCACTAATGTAACACTAATATTACATTGCTTTGCTTAAATTACAAATAAAGACATACAAAATATTTATCAACTTGTATGCAAAATTTCACATCACAACAGTGTGTCAGACAGAGGATGTGCAGCATTGTTCATGATGGCACTAAGTTTGGTTTTCATTCTCTCCTTTGCTACTACCTTCAGGGGTTCCAGTGTGAACCCCAAACCTGAGCTTGTTCTTTTAATTAGCTTGTTAATTTGGTGGGCCTTTCTTAAAGTGATGGTAACAGCTCAGCACACCACAGCATAGAAAGTTGTACTGACCATCACTATAGAAAATGTGAAGGATGTCATTTCCCAGATGTAATAATAATATGTTTCTGTGTCTGGTGTAATATGACACTTTTTTTTTTGTAAAATAAGTAATACTATTACAGTTATGTTGACCTGAAAAGTAATAATATTACCCTTTTTTACAAACTGCTTAAAGTTTGCACTGATTTTGTTTTTCCCCCAGTGTTAACTACAGCATTCAGTATGCGCTAATCTTTTACTGTTATATTATGCCACCATAAAATATTCACAAAATTGTGGAGCAAACAGCAACAGCCCATTCTCCATTGTCCAGTTTTTATGTATTACCGCTAAGTTGCCATTGCTTGCAGGTACATTCGGAGCCTCCACACCTAAAATGCGATTGCTACTCAAATTGAACAGGTACACACCTCATATGTACTGTATAATAAAATAACTCCTACTGTAATTGATAATGGCTCTAATTTTGTTAAAGCTTTTAATGTCTTTCACAAGCCCATTGATTTTGAATCAGATAAGGAAGTGTCAGATTCTGATGATACTTTCATTAATATGCAAGAGGTGCTATCAGCAAATAAACAGTTTGCAACCCAGGTTGAGCTACCCCTGCATCAGGGATGTGTATCACACACAACACACTTAACCTGATTTCAAGTAGTGACATTGAGAAATGATTATCAATAAACTCACAAACAGGAGGTACTGTATATGTCAACCTGATGCTGCCAAATGGTAACAAGAAATATCAGAGCATAAATTCATAGTTCCAGCAGACTCGCAATGGAACACCTTTTATGATGCAGTAGCCAGAATAACAGAAATCCCTATTGTGCATTGTTTGTATTAAGCTCAGCATGAAAAGCTATAATGACAGAGAGGTTACATTCTTGAACAAATACTGTATGGTATGATACTTAAACCCCTTTCGATTACACTGGACATCGTGCAAGAAAAGGTTAACTGTTACTGTGTGGTTCTGCAACCAACTTTAGACATTTTAATGGACAGAACCATGGCTTTGAAGTCTTTCCTGTCACCGATGACAGCACCACTAGATGATGTTATTGTTAACATTGTGAAAACACAATTCTCCATCACTTTAAGGACTAAAAATGCCCTTGTAGTAGCTGTAACCTTGTATTTGAACTGGAGACTCTTTAATACAAATCATTTGTTGCATGATACTTGAACCTTTTGTGAAAGTATTTATTTGATCTTTGGACTTCAAGCTTCACACATTATATAGTTTATGTCTACATTTTGTCGTGTAACGATGTGTTTACCAGATTATTATAAAAACGGAACACACATGAAATGCATGTGTTCCAAATAATGATCTATTATTTCCCCTCTTAAACTCCAGCACTTCACTCCCAGATAATGAAGGCCGGAACTGGGAGAACTTTGCACACATTCTTCAGACATGGGGAGATGGAATAGTAGGCTGCTTGCTGCTTGTCTTGATCGGCACATTTACAAGACAAATGATGCTGATGGAGAGGTGCAAAGATTTTTCGTAGGCTTTGGTAATTCTAGTGTTAAACTGAGATAGGTCAAGGACAATGTAAAAGTGACTTAATAAAACACTCTTCTAACTACAGAGTGCCTTTTCCTTGGTGAAGACATTCCACTGAGGTCAATTCAGGACACTAAGCTTGTTGCTCTGACTGACTTTTTTGCGTTTGATTTAGAACCAGAGGATTTCACCAGTTCAGTGGATGTGGGAATCTTGGATTATCTGAAAACAGTGTAGAAAGCCTCCCTTGATTTCCAGTAATTAGAAATGTTTTCTTAAGATACAATATACCATCAATTCTAGAACTCCTGTCAAAAGACTGTTCAGGTACGAAAGACTCATGCTAACTCCAAAGAGAAATCATCTTTCAGAAATTAGTTTTGAAAGATTGCTTCTTATGAGATGAAATTTTCATTTGTTTCAAAAATAACACACAGGTACCTAATATTTCAGAAAATGTGAACTTATTATATATATATATTATATATATAATTATATTTTTTTGCTTCTTTTTTATCATCATTCAACGGCAAAATGTAGGAAACATGCCAGATAATTAAAAGTTAAAAGTATGTATAGATATATATAGTGGTAAATAATCAAGACCTGACACACAAAGAGGTTTGGGGGAGCCTCCCATATATTTGAGAATTGGCAGCAGATTGTGAGAAAAGATTGAGAAAATGGACAAGGATCCAAAACGAAGTTGCTCAGGTCAGTAAACATGGCAGATATATAGTTGGTTGGCAGGAAGAGCAGGGATCTTGGGACCGGAACTGGAAATAAGCTCATTGGGCTAAGACTTCTTGGGAGGTGGAACCCAAAGTGACATCTTTCTGGGAGCCAGGCGGAATTTCCCGCATTTGTCTGCGAGGAAACAAGAGAAAGGATTAGTGCACTCTGCCATGCCCTGGTCTCATCGGGAATTACCTTGTTTTGAGCCATTTAGCTGCCTCCCATGTGCACATGTGTGACTATATATATATACAGTATATATATTTTTATATATATATATATATATATATATATATATAGTGTGTATATATATATATATATATATACAGTACTTAAAGGTATACTGTATATTTTTAACATTAAAATAACATTATAACAGTGCCAGTTATAAATTAGTTGTGTTTAGCATAAAAAATATGGACCCCTTTGTGTACTAGAGTTCAACAGTGTTCATTTAATTTATGCCTAATAACTAAAAATACATGCCTTTTTTCATTTATAGCCTAGCTGCAAATAATATTAAAAGCACACATACTTGCTATTGTGTGTTTAACTGTGTGTGTGCATTCAATTCAATTCAATTCCCACAGGAGAAAGACTTTCCGAGACTCTTCAGTACGCGGGCGACTCTTCACGCTAATGTTTAGATGTGGATGGTGTGTATGCCCAAAAAAAAGTCTAACTGCATTCTCGTACCATTGCTTGCGTACTAAAGTGTCAGCAGGCATTTTCTGTGGCATTACACGTGTAATTTGTGAGCATGCCCTTGTCGATCAAACAGAGGAAGCTCTGCAGTCTACTTGTGACTTTACGGTGTAGGAACATAAGTAAATAAATCAAAATAAGTAACATTCGTTCTGGCTTTTATATAAGTAACATATAAATGCTTCTTATGTAAAGACCATCACAAAACATAATCACAAACAGGACTTTGTAGGATACGTTGGAGAGCTCTGTAAGCCGTGCTGTTTCTTTGAAGGAAAGGTGATTGGCAGGATGACAGCGGACTTCGTCCTGTATCCAAACAGTGCCATCTTTCGCCTTTACGCCTGGTGCAGCTGTATTGTTTTTATATGTGAGTGAACACTTCTTGCAGGAAGGGTTTTTGTTCTCTTTCTCCGATCTGTGTTCTCCTCTGTTATAGCTCGTCTTTATTTGAAGACTTAAGTATCAGATCATAGTGAGCGTGAACACGACTGAGAGCATAAAACTGAATTAAAATACCTCTAACCCTTACAAGTACCATACATTTACAGTGGCGGTTACAGACTCAAATCAAATGTATTTTTTATTATATAATAGTAACAATAAGAACAGCACACTACTCGAAATGTTTAGTTTGGGACACATTAAGACTCGAACCCAGGGCCTTCTGAATAGGAGTCAGCAGCTCTAATCACAGGGCTACCCAAGAAATTGGGATACCAGGTATAACAAGCAACACTAACCTGATTTCTTTATCTTTGGTTATTGTCTTGGGGGAAAAAAGGGCATTTGTTCTGTTATACTTTTTGGAAAGTGCTTATTTGATATTTGGACTTCAGTCTTCACACATTATACACTTCATGTCAAAATTTTGTTGTTAGTACTAAAACATGGAAAAAGTTTGTCTTTTAGGAATGTGTGCAACATTTCCTGTCATCCTACACTTACACAGATCTTTTGTAGACACGGAATACACGTGAAATACATGTGTTCCGAATAACAATATATTTTTTTAGCCTAGGTACCTGACTCACTAATAACAAGGCTTCAGTTGGGAGAGGTTTTTGCAGTTTCTCCGGCGGTGGGGGGGATGGTATAGAAGGCTGCTTGCTGCTTGGGATTATCAACTCATTTACAAGACAAAAGACGCTAAATGGAGACGTGCGAGTGGATTTAAGGTGGGCCGGATTTACGAGTTCTCTCGTAAGCTTTGGTAATTATAGTGATATACTGTTTTATTTTAAAGAACAAAAGTAAAATACTATGTAATATAATATACTACTTATTAAAGCGCAATATTTTTGATCATATGTAATATTTAATGTATTACTATTTAAAAGTAACTTACCCAACACTAACTGTAACTATACACTTATTAGACAGATATTGCCATTAGTACCTAGTAGTGATTTGATTTTATAATATTCACTGAATTTTACACCTGTTTTTCTTAAACTTTCTTTTCTTGTGATTTAATCTTTCCCTTTTTAGTGTCTTTGAGACCCAGGATTGCCATCGACAATAATCCCAGGTTGTAGTCCCCCTAGGAGAATTACTGCTGATGGCCAGATGGGAGCAATTTTGATCACTTAAACTGCTTGTGAAACTTTTTACAAACCATACACAAACCTTTCTTTTTGAATATAATGGTGAGTCACGAGTTTGAAAGACACAGAATGGGTGGTGAATCATAGTTTAAGAAACTATATTTTACACAGTTTCTTTTCTCTTTTATATTTATTATTTTCATAAAAAAAATAAAAATAATTTTTCGCCCACCATCAGTTGCTCCTGAAATACATTGTTCCTCCTGCAGACTGCACCTCTATAAAAGTGTGTGATTCCCTGTTCTGGGAAATGTAATAATTCCAAGGATTTTGTAACTACTGGTCTTTTAATTGAGATAAATGTATATTACTGCTGTCATGTAACGCCTTGCTATTATCTGATTATGCACTTACTACAATGATTAAAGATAATTCTGCAGTGCGTGTTTTGACGTATGAGAAATGTAGCCATCCTGACATTTTTTTATCCAGTGTCTTAATAACTGGATAATTTATCATTTAACTACTCAGTATTGCATGGTTATGTACTCACTGAGTTTATTACAAAAAGCTTATTAAATATTATTTCTTAGGTTTGGAATTATAACTGATATGGAAAGCTTTTGCTTTTTGGTTTTGTAATCATTGTAAATATAAACATTTATACAGTATGGCTTTAAATGAACATCTGGCTAGCATTTACAGTATTTTTCATATTTTCAGAAAATAAATAATTATCCATTTCTTCATTTTCTATTTATTTTCTAGGTTGGGCCTGAAGTGCATGTGGGCAAAAAAAAAATAAAATAAATAAAGAAGTGGTGAGCATAAATGTTGAGGAATGGTATCATAAAATACAAAATGTGCCAGACAGTTGGTATTTGGTTTTGGGTGCATTATAAACAAGACACATGTAGACACATTTATCAGTAACACAATAGTGAAATGAACTTAACTTTAGAGGTGTTTGCATGTTTCTGTTTCCTTCTTTTGATATATGTTTAGCAGTAGTGCAATATATACATTAAATATGCTAACTTCTGTAGCAAACCCTATGATTTTTTTTTTATTGTGGTTAGATTTTTATTGGACTTCAGTAAGAAAAAAAATACAGTTGTGGATAAGGCAGCAATAAAAACAAGCAAACGCAAACCCCTCATGGCTAACAACCCACCCCACCTTAAACTGTTAAAAGGGATTCCATTGTTTAATTAACCTTTTGCTTGTTGAAGCATGTTGGAAATGCACAAATACGTGGCATACTTTCCCACCTCATGATGTTTTCACTCACTTTGCTTTCATAATTGTACACCTCTGTCAGCCCACGCTCTGCAATTCCAAAATGAAGCACCATGACTGACAATGAAAGAACTATGACTGGACAGGACTGCTGACCAATGAATGAGGGAGAGGTGTGTCTTCAATTCAAAAGATCATTTTTGGTTTGAGCACTGTGTCCAGAACATCACAAGAGGATTTTCCAGACATGTTTTATTTAGGGTGTTTTGTGCCTACGACTGAATATCTGATATATAGATTATGTAACAGAAATAAATTGATTTCTTTCATAGACATTTTGACATTGTTTGCTGTTTGTTCTGCGTCTGTCCCTCTGTAATCCCATTGTGAGGTAAACCTTTTGATCTTCATCATCCATAAAAACATGACATTGAAATTTTTTTTTGGCCATTACTACAAACAACACAGGGTAAGTAACAGATAAAAAAAGTTATAATTTTTGGGTAGAAAATTCCTTTAAGGGTTGAAAATAATTGATACTTACGTAGATCAGGGTGAGAAGTATGACAAGCACAGCAAGCATGAAAGTAAAAAGAAGAAACACTAAAGGGAAGAATTAAGATTAAAATTAGGAATGCAGTGTGAACCACTATTCAATCTACCCCTCAGTAAATGCAGAGCAACTTGCAACTTCTATATGTTGAAACCAGATGATACACTGTTTTGCACTGGTAAAAGTTTAATTAAGACTAGATTGTTGTAAAAGGATTTCCAGAAATTTACAAAGAGAGGATACAGAGAATTCCAACAAGATTAGTTTTGCAGACAAAGTAAGCTCTGCTGTATAAAAGTAATTATAAAAGTAGAGGGGTCCTAAAGATGAATTGTATTACTAAACTGGATAATGAATAGAGTGAACACAGAACAATCAGAATAATCAGAGAAAAAACAGAAACTGAGAGAAAATCCCAAAACAAATGAAGAAAAGTGTCTCAAGAAACAGATAGGTTCAGCCACTAAATGCATAGTATAAAGTTAATAAGCAGTGAGGTACAGACGATATACTAATTCAAACTGAAGAGGCTAATAATTTGGATTTTTAGAAGGTGCAGAGTGTTGTATCCAGACACAAAAACTCGTCACACACGGGTTTTGCCCAAATGTTTTCTTATTGTCTTTTATTTCCAACCTTCTTTTTCCCACAAACCCTCAGTTCACCACACCCTATTTTATACCCATCCTGCCTTGTCTTTTAGTAAAAACTATGTACAAACTTTTAAAGAAACATAGGGTTAAATTCTGGACATAACATTTTCCCCCCTTTCCTCCTTAACCTTCTGTTACATAATCACTGAGCCAATGTGGGGGAACCCGTGCCCTTTGCGGTCGATGATAAGTTTGTGAAGAAACAGGAAAGGTCTGGGAAGATAACCCCAAAGATGTAGCTTCTGTTGTGGGGCACTGCCAAGTGAGGACCGAAGTCTCCGAAAGTGTAGTGCTGGCTGATGAAGGTGGTGGCACTGCACAAAGACGATTAGCATGCCAACGTGACCCATCTGTAAGCTGGAAAGTGGAAGGACCCAGTTGCCTTAAAATTTGAATGGGATCTGACCAGTAAGACTGTAGCTTGTTCTTGCGATTTGCATGCTTTACCCTTACCCAATCTGAAACAGCCAGTCTGGGTGACTTTGCATGTTTGGCCCTGTCATAATTATGTTTCATTTGATACTGTGACTGTAGTACCTTTTGAGCTGCTTTTGTGGGCATCTGTGCCCCATAACCAGGTTTGGATTTTGGTGCTAGTCGCGTTAAAGGCAATTTTAGTTCTCGGCCTATCATTAAAGAAGCAGGGGAGACACCTGTAGTAGCATGCATGGAAGCTTGTGTGTGCAACAGAGTTAGATGGAGAGCATCATCAAAAATCCTTCCTTCCATTAAGTATACTCTGATGCCCTCTTTCAGTCTACGGTTCAGGCGTTCCACCCCACCATTAGCTTCAGGGTGATACACTGCTGTTTTGATGTGTTTAATACCATTGTCTTTGAGAAAAGAAGTAAACACTGCTGATGAAAACTGGGGTCCGTTGTCTGTTGTAATAACACTTGGCAAACCCCACTGACTGAAAAGGTGGCTTAGAGAACGTATGATAGAGTGTGTCGTGGTGGAGCTCAGCATGATGGCCTCAGGCCATTTTGAATACAAGTCATGCACAACCAAAAGGTACCTTGCATGAGCCGGAGCCCCATGGAGTTCCCCACAAATATCTATTTCTAAGTGTTCCCAAGGGGATGCCGGCCATGCCACAGGTCTCAAAGGAGCTGGTGTGGGCCTCATTGTCTTGCCACTCGCTAAACACGCTGAGCAGTCTTTCACCAGCAGTTCCACATCACGATCAATGTTTGGCCACCATACCGTGTCCCTGCAGCGTTGTTTTACTTTCACAATTCCCAAATGGCCCTCATGGGCCATGTGGAGTACTCTTGCCCGGAGAGATTCAGGAATTAAGGTTCGGTGGCCCCTTGCTGCACATACTTCATCCCAACAAGAAAGTTCATCTCGCACCCGATAAAAGGGAAGAAGTGCTGGCTCCACAACTTTGGCCATCCCTCCACAGTATATTTTTGTATCAGACAGAGTAGTTCATCCTCACAGGAGGCCTAACGTAGTTCCTCTATGGCTACTGTGCCCTTAAGTGCTTCCTGCAGCGTGTGAATCCAGGCACTCTCCTCCTCTGAGACCACACCCACAGGCAGGGATACGGAAACAGCCCTAGAAAGTAAATCAGCAACTGTATTTTCATAGCCAGGTGTGAACTGTAGTTTAAAGTTGTACTGGTTTAACCGATCTGCCCACCGGAGGAGCCGGAGTGGCTTGTGACCTGAACCCCCCTTGCCCAGAAGAGCGGTTAATGCCTGGTGGTCAGTGCGCAAGGTAAAATGCCGGCCATAAAGATAAATATGCCAACATTCACAGGCCCACAAGCAAGCTAGCGCTTCTCTCTCTCCCACAGAGTACTTCTGTTCAGCTTCTGTGAGGGCACGGGAGGCAAAAGTAACTGGGCGCTCCACACCATCAACTATCTGGGATAGAACAGCACCCAATGCCACAGCTGAGGCATCACATGTGACCAGAGTGGGGGCAGCTAGGCTGAAATGAGCTAGTGTCGGTGGCCTTGTGAGCTGTTGTTTGATGTCATGAATTGCCTGTGTACAAGCAGCAGTCCAAACACATGTAGCATCCTTTTTCAAAAGGGCCCTCAATGGTGCTGTTTTGTCAGCATAATGTGGTAGAAAACGAAGGTAGTAATTTGCCATACCCAAAAATGAGGCCAACTCAGTAGTTGATTTAGGCTCCGGCAAGGCCAGTATAGCATCCACATTAGACAGCAAGGGCTGGATGCCATTGCACGTAAGTTTGTGCCCCACAAAGTCAATTTCTGGAGCGCTAAAATACACTTTTCAACATTTAAGGTGGCCTGGTTTTGCTCCAGTCGGTGCAGTACCTGCTGCAAACGAACATCATGTTGTTCTTGTGTGGGGCCATGTACCACAATGTCATCTAAATATATCGACACACCAGGAATGTTTGCCAGTAGTAGTGACATGATCTTTTGGAAACAGCTTGGAGCAGAGCTTAATCCAAAAGCCATCCGTGTGAACCTGAAAACCCCCAAGTGAGAAACAAAAGCAGTCAAATCCCGACTAATGGCACTTGTAAATAACCCTGTGCAAGGTCCAATTTAGTGAAAACGGCTGAGCCCTGGAACTGCGTTGTGAGCTCCTCTGTTGTAGGCAATGGATATTTATCAGGAATTGTGGCTTTATTAACTTCCCTCAAATCCACACACAAACGAATTTTGCCATTCTTTCTCCGTGCCATAACAAGATTTGATATCCAAGGTGAAGCATCAACTGGCTCAATGAGGCCAGCCTCCTGCAACCTTTCCAACTCCGCAGAGACCTCCTCACATAGTGCCAACGGAATCCGACGAAGGGGCTGAATCACTGGGGCTATGTCTGTGTTAATCATCGGCTTGTGGACAAAACCAGTGATACAGCCAAGACCTGTGAATAAGGCTGGAAACCTCTGTAGCCAGGAGTCCACAACTTGCAAAATTTGGCAACCCTCAAAGTCTGATACTGTAAAGCTTAAAGCAAGGAAAAGATCAAGCCCCATGATGTTAGCTCCACCTGCTGTGATGTGGAAAGACACTGCTGAAGTGGTTCTATCTTTGTAACTCACAGTCAAAATAACTGTACCCAGGACATTTATAGGAGACTGATCATAGCCAGTGAGTTGTACAGCTGCAGGTTTAACAGGTACATGAGAAAAAAACCTGTCAAACGTGGTTTTATTTAAAAGAGACACTCTAGCACCAGTATCTAGTAGGAGTGGGATTTCCACACCACCCAACATGCAGATGAGGTGTTTTAAGAACGGTGTGTTCCGCTGCACCCAATTTATAGGTTCTGGCAAGTGAGCACGCCGATACTCCCGTGCAGGCTCACTTGCAGTAACAGGTGCGAGAGCTGACCGGCACCAGCGTGCGAAATGATTAAGTTTATTACAGCGGCGGCATCGCTGGCCTTGTGCAGGGCATGTGGCTGCCCTCGTATTATGCTGATTTGACCCACAGTTTGAACAACGTTGCGATGTAGTCGCAGCTGTGACTTTGTGCACAGGGATTTGATTTGAAGTCTCCGCGTGCGCTCCTTGCAACTTTTGCGCATCCGCAACAGCGGTTTCTGTCTGTTTTCCTAGTGACACCGTTTTCTCTAGTGTGAGGTCATCGGGTTCAAGCAGTAACCTAGCGCGCAGCTGATTGCAATTGGTTTTCTCAATGATTTGATCGCGGATCATTTCGTTTTGCAGGGTTCCAAAATTACAATGCCGCGCCAGTTCATGTAAAGCAGAGACGTACTGAGTTATCGACTCACCCGGCTGTTGTGCTCGTTGACGAAAATGAAAACGATGCATAAGGACACTGCGACCAGAGCTGAAATATGCCGCTAATGCTGCCTTTGCTGCTGCATACGTAGGTGCGTCCGGTTGCAACGTGGAGAAAATGCGCTGTCCCTCTACTCCCAAACAGTGCAACAACAAAGCCCTCTTCCTAACATCCGCCATATCCTGAACATCAAGGGCTACCAAATATAGTTCGAACGACTCAATCCATCTCTGCCAGGGCACCGGAGGCTCACCTGGGATGGTCAGGAACGGGTTAGGAGGTGGTAACGTGAACTCAGCCATCCTCGTCTGCCAAAATGTTGTATCCAGACACAAAAACTCGTCACACACGGGTTTTGCCCAAATGTTTTCTTATTGTCTTTTATTTCCAACCTTCTTTTTCCCACAAACCCTCAGTTCACCACACCCTATTTTATACCCATCCTGCCTTGTCTTTTAGTAAAAACTATGTACAAACTTTTAAAGAAACATAGGGTTAAATTCTGGACATAACACAGAGATGTTCTTAAATATAGCTTTCCATAAACATTCCAGAACATTCTGTTGCCAGACTGAAAGTACAGATAGAGGTCTAGGGGACTGCTTATGTAGACTTGCATATATGAATGGGACTGGCTTAAATTTTTGGAGATAACAAATAGAGAAAGGATATAAAGAGGTAAGAAGGACAGAAGAGGGTAGGATTCAATTTGCTTTAAGAGGCTGATCGAGTGAGAAGACAGAAAGAAGAAGAAAAAGAGAATGTGGATATTAATAATTGGAAAGATCCGAGTCTGGTGCTATCATTAATGCCACCAAGTGTCTCAAAACATCGACCAGCCCATGGCAGATAATATATGGACTCGCCACCAGTGCAAAAAGTGAGGAGTATGGGTTGAAGTTGTTCCAAACTAGGGAGATACGACTTTAATTTCTAGAAAGAGAAGGGTAAAACAGAGAGGGACATATTGGATTTAATAGAGAATAACGATGGTAGGTTAATGGGAGGATTTAACCAGCTCCATGAGCTAGTGAGAACTAAAACCATAAGGGATAATATAATGTGTTACTGAAATGAATACACTAATAATTTGCAATTTGTATAGTCAAAAGCCTTCTTCGCATCAAATGCTAAGCACAACTGCAGGTTTTGTTAGAGTGGAGGCTTCATCTTAATATGTATATGGCGGCAAATGTTGTCTGATGTCTAGAGGGAGCAGATACAGGCAGTTTGATCTGGGTGAATTATTTTATGATTAACTAGCTACAGAGAGCTTGTAAGGAGCTTTACTAACAAATTTTCATCAGAATTCATTAGGAAAACTGGGCAATAATTGGGGCAGTCAGATGATTCTACATCTTGTTATAGTAAGAGGAGAATCAAGGCCAAATGAATTGAGGGGTTTCAGTTTGGGGAAGTTAACAGCAGAGTTCAACATCTGAATCTAAAGGGGTACTACTCGATTCCAAAGACAGAAAAGACATCAGGGGTGAAAGCATCAGGTCCCAGGGATATTATGTCACCTTCTTTTTATCATCTCTTAATGGATCATTACAATAGCCAGTTTCCATTCCAGCAAAAAATTAATAGCTGTCGAGTATGGAAGAATATTACAGAAAAGAAATGAACAAAAATAAATTCTGAGGTAAATAAATGCATTGTGAAATGTGAAAATAAATAAATAAATAAATAAAAGCACTATGATATGAGAGCATACATAAATATTTACTGAAATTCCTTTTTTGTTGCTTATTTCTTATTGAATTCATTTAATTGTATACTTATTTATTTATTTATTTATTTCGGTGACACCAGACACAAAATGAAATATACCTTGAAATGAAAACTGTCGATTTCACATGTGAAATTTGAAAGGGCGGGCTCAAGCAAATTCTGTTTTTGGATTGGTGAATTGATAGTTGATGTGCTGGGGGTGGAGACAATAAAAAGGAATGATGGATCAATATAAAAAAAATATTGTATTTTGATTTTCATCAACTTCTGGAGTTATATTAAGCTTATTTCTTTCAGGCAGCAAAAGGTGTGCCTTGTTGCATATGTATAGTTGATATAGTAATGAGACAAGATATATTTCTTAATGTATTGAAATGTTTTTTTTTTTGGGCATTGCTTTGTGTTTTGGGAAATTATTTATTTAAATACCAGTGTCAGAGAAAATCATGTGTTGACTTTTTTAAAAATCCAAAGACATGAAGCTGATATAACATAGATTGGAAAGTTTAATTACAAGTATTCCACTGATTATATAACAAAAACTTTCAGTCAAGTCAGTATAGATCTGGAAATAAAAAAAATTAGAAAAAGTAAATATTTAGATAAGGCTATATATATATATATATATTGTGGACGCGGCCCGGGCACAGACAGGCAGACATGTTGTTAAGTCACCACCACACGTTTATTTACACTATTATCTACAAGTTTCAAAAGTGCACCACAAACCACCAAAGTCCTGGCCACACAATGCCTTCTTCTTCGGGCCGCCTCCACTCTCTCTTCTCCTGCCTTGTCCTGTCTCCACCCGACTCCAGCCTCGAATGAAGTGAGACGGCACCTTTTATTTCACCCCGGATGGGTTCCAGGGTTGGGCTTCCATGCCCTCTACCCGTGGCCCCCAAATCAACCAGGATGGCGGCCCCCACGTGATCCAGGGCCGGCATAGACCCACTTCCGGTCCCTCAAGGCGTCCCAGCCAGGTCGTTGCCCCTGGCATCCCTGACAGTGTCCCACAGCCAGTGAAAACCACTCGGGAGGAGCGACACATCCCACAAGGGCAGCTTACCCCCGAAGCGGGTCCTACTCCTGGGCAGCTGAGGTCCGGCCCTGTTCGCCTAACAGGGATAGGGGCGGAGACGCCACCTGGACACCACCACTTGGTGTCCTCCTGTGCCTCGCACAGGCTGCGCTCCCCTGTCTTACCGGTACCCCCTCCGAGGTTTTCGCGCCCCTTTGGTTGGAGCCACTCACTCCCTCGTAGCCTCCTCCAGCCGTGGCGGCACCCGCACGCCAGCAGAGAGTTCTTCCAGCAAACGACCCCTCTCCAGAGGGCAGGTCCCCAACGAAGTGGGTCCTACTGCTTGTCCGGGGTCCGGCCCTGAAACAGACAGAAACAAAGGGGCAGAACCGCTGCCTGGTCACCCTTCCCTGGCGTCCCTCTGTGCTACGCACAGGCAGCGTTCCCCCCTCCATCCAGCACCCCGGCATTTGCCTGTTCAGCACCCCTTTCGCGGGTTCCGTGTCTCTCCTGTCGTTGTAACAGACGGAACCGCCTGCACTCCTTTCCTCTCCGCTGACCTCAAGGGTTCCCTCTGCCCCCGCAGAGGGCGGCCAGCACCCGGACATGTGCACCCAGCACCACGTCCCCTCCTATCGGAGGAACCGGCATTCACTCTCCGATTCCTCCTGTCGCTCTGGGACGCCCTGACGGTCTGAGTCTCTTTATTAAAAAGAAAGAGCCTCCTTCCCGTCTGCGTCCCTGTAAAGCGGCGTGAGACTGCTGCCGACTCGGGGCGGAGGGAGCTAGGACCTGGGGCACTCAACAGCCCGTGTCCTGCCAGCACTCTCGCTGTCTCTCCCCTCACCGTGCGCGCAGCCCCCTGTGCTGCATCCACTGTCGGAGGACTGCTTACTTGATACTGATCGTTGGAATCACAGCTGTTTTCAGCAAAGACAGGAAGTTAACCGATGCTGAGCCTACCTGTCTGTCAGCCCCATACGCCAGCAACTTCCTGTAGGCCTCTTCCTCCGGCCCAATCGGGATACCCCCCCGGCACGCGATGGAGATTCCTTCATCCCGCCTCTCTCCAGTCATTGGCGGGCACGCAAGACACACCATCCAACCGCGTGCCTGTTAGGGGGAGAGACTTCTGGTCCGCGGCCATTTTGGCTCCCCTCCTGTGGCAGGGACGTGCTTGCCGGCAGCCTTGCTGTTCCTGAAGCTGCAGCGGCTTCTTTTCACCAGCTCCCGCAGGCACCACTGTGCCGTCGAAGCCCCGCCGACCAGCATGCGTCTGCCACTGACGTGGATCCGGGTTGTCCCTGCCAACGAAATAAAGCACATGCCCGGCCCCCCAGGGCCAGCTGCCTACAGGCAGGGAACTCACCTCCCGGGTCCCGTCCAACCGAGGAAACGTCCTCAGCGTGGCCTTCGTAGACGCGATGCTGTCCCGGGCGCCTCTAGCAATGGTGCACCCACAGGAGCCTGCTGCAGTCCGGCTCCACACACCGTCGATCCGTTCTTGGGGAAAATGGCTCTCCTGCGGACCCCTGGTGGTCCGAGGGGTACTTTTACCCGCGGGGCTGCGTGCACGCCACTCCCGCGGCACGTTGGTGGGGTCCCCTGCTGCGCCGGGCCGTCTACAACAAGATTTTTGAATTCAGGTCCCTGTCTTGCATCAGACGGAGCATCCTTCCGACTACGCCAGATGTGGACGTGGCCCGGGCACAGACAGGCAGACATGTTGTCAAGTCACCACCACACGTTTATTTACACTATTATCTACAAGTTTTAAAAGTGCACCACAAACCCCCAAAGTCCTGGCCACACAATGCCTTCTTCTTCGGGCCACCTCCACTCTCTCTTCTCCTGCCTTGTCCTGCCTCCACTCGACTCCAGCCTTGAATGAAGGGAGACGGCCCCTTTTATTTGGATAGGCTCCAGGTGTTTCCCGGCACTCCTCCCTGGACACGCCCCATTGTGGCGGAAGATCCGGCTGTTCTCCTTTAAGCTCTCTGGGTGTCCCTGCTCCTCTTCCCCCCAGCACTTCCGGAAGTGCTGAGGTCCAGGGTCCGCAAGGCATTGGGGTGCCCCCTGGCGGTGACCACGGGTCCCTACAGGGTTGGGCTTCCATGCCCTCTACCCGTGGCCCCCAAAGCAACCACTTTAAACCAATTTTTTTTTCACTTTCTCTGGCTTCTGTGTGATGTTCCAGGTAAAGTTTTAGTTTTTGCAGTTGTGCAGTCGCCATGAGTCCTTTCTATTTTTGCAACTTTCAAGTATATACAGAATTTTGTGTTGAGGGTTGACATTGTGGGGTAGTTGTTAGCACTAATGTCTCACAGCTCCAAAGTCTTGGTCTGATATTCTTTCCTGGGCACTGCCTGCATGGAGATTGCACATACTTATATACCGCTTTTATTATTTATATATTTGCCCAGAGGGGACTGGGCGGTCTCTTGGTCTGGAATCCCTACAGATTTTATTTTTTTTTCTCCAGCCGTCTAGAGGTTTTTTTTTGTTTTTTCTGTCCACCCCGGCCATCGGACCTTACTTATTCTATGTTAATTAATGTTGACTTATTTTTATTTTTTATTGTGTCTTCTTTTTTTCTATTCTTCATTTTGTAAAGCACTTTGAGCTACATTTTTTTGTATGAAAATGTGCTATATAAATAAATGTTGTTGTTGTACCGCTACTGCTAACACTACTACTGCTACTACTACTACTACTACTACTACTACTACTGCTACTTAGATACCACTACTACTAACACTACTACTGCTACTACATCAACTCACATACCACTACTACTATTGTTACTGCTACTACTTCTACTACTACTGCTACTAATCAGATACCACTACTACTAATGCTACTACTACTTCTACTACTACTATTACTACTCACATACCACTACTACTAATGCTACTACTGCTCCTTTTATTACTACTACTCAGATACCACTACTACTAATGCTGGTATTACTACTTTTATTACTGCTAATACTACTAGTGACATATCACTACTACTAATGCTACTACTACTACCACTTATACTATTATAGTGATTGATTTTCCTCTGGATGTTCTGGTTTTCCTGTCGCATCCAAAAACATGCAGTTTAGATTAGTTAGTGACTCTAAACAGGGCGGATATGAGTGAGTGTGGATACCCTATAATAGACTGGCACACCATAGAGTGTTGGTTTTCATCTTTTGTCCATTACTGTGACCCTGAAATTGATAAGCAGATTACAGGATTACAGAAAAGAAGGATGGTTGGATATCCTACTACTCAGCACTGTGGGCTCCTATTGCAGTTTACTGTTCAGACTTGTTCTCTTTATGAACATAGTTTAATTTGGTTAAGTTTAATTTTTGTATAACGTGCTTCACTAATTGCAGTCTCAGGATGCTGTAACAAGTTCACAGGTGAAATGCAATTACTACTTTACAAGTTATTAATTACACAATGAAGACACATAAAGACACATTTGTTTAAACACACATTTAAAAAAAAAAAGCAGTTCCAAATGGATTAACATTAAGAGAACTTACCAATATCTCACTGTTAAGATTATCATTGAACTACGGCCAGATGACAATGGGGAGAGGAAAACAAAAACTCCAGTCAGCAGCACCCCTGGAGAATATAAACATCTGTGTCCACAGTCAGTTAAAAAACAGACAAAGAATGCTTTCCTTAAAAAAACATTGCAACATGAGCTCTTGTAATTTGAAAACATACTCACCATTAATTTTATTAGAATAAAAAACTAGGCATTCCTGTCCCAAAAGCTTCCACCTGTTCTTCCTAAAACAATAGCAAATTCCATTAAACTGAACACAATCACTTGAACAGTGAATGGTAGTTATCAAAACTCAATCCAGATGCATTTTCCACTAATTAATGATTCCATAAAACAAATTACCGGCTCATTCAGAGCTACTGTATTACACTTATATTTGCAAACAAAGGAGACATGTGATGCTCTTTGTTTATTTGCAGACTGTTTGTAGTTTCATTTTAAAAAGCAGCTGCAAAACAGCAATTGTTCAATAACGATAAGGGAAAACAAACATCAGTAATGTGACACTCACTGTAAACAAGGAGATAAGGTGAGGGTGGTGGCACTGTTGTTGTGGGTTGGCTGATGATTATGGTAGTGAATGA
The DNA here is from genome assembly GCF_016835505.1 of Polypterus senegalus. NCBI lineage: Eukaryota > Metazoa > Chordata > Cladistia > Polypteriformes > Polypteridae > Polypterus > Polypterus senegalus. The sequence goes on from NC_053161.1 coordinate 108,015,643, forward strand.
AGGGTGGTGTGAAAAGGTTAAGTGGAAGATACATCTAGTTCTTCAAAATCCTTTTGTGGATTGTTCTGCATTGTGCTTCTCTATCTTCCTTTGTAATTGGACAACTTGAGGGCAAGACGTTGATGGCCAGAACCCAAATGAGAAGAAGAGGCAGGAGAATTAGTTTCATGAAAGACTGATAACATGATGGTCTGCACAGCTTCACATAACTTTCTTTTGGACTGCTGTCTGCAGCACTCAATAGAAAATGCTACATTGATTCTCATAACTGCAAAGAAAATGCCTCGTAACACGAAAAAAGGGGTATTATTAGAAACCCCTCTTAAATACAAAAATTCATAACTTGAACCCTTGTATCTTAGGGGGAAACCTCAAAGAATACTTTCTACAGAATGTCACAGTTTTGGATAGAAATACATGCAATTTGAAAGGAAACTGTCATCATTAGCCTGTTGTCTGTACATCATAACTGATAATATTTAAAGAGAATCCTGGGAATATGGAAGGCAGCTATTCCTGGTATGGTACTTTATTGATTTATCTCTAAGAAAAGACTTCATTTTTTGTGTCTTTCTATACCTGGAGGCTGTTAATTGAAAAGAAATGGCATGAGTTAAAAAAAATACCTTTAGTTTGCAAATAGTTTTAATCTCTATGTGTAGATTCCTAAAGAGTAATCTAATTAGTGTAACTAACCTGAGTGGTATTAAAGGAGATATTGTAGTATTCCTAATTCCATGCTTGGTATTTGGAGGAAAAGCACTACTTTTTTTCCCCTTGCCATTTCCAGGAGGGTTACAGGGCCTTCATTTGCAACATTTCACACTGAGACAGCTTATGTGCCTGAGAGGCGTGCGTCTGATCTTCCCTTTGCGTGCTTTCACTTTTAAGATCTTCCCTTTCTTATGTAAAAAAGGCAATTAGAGTTGTGTCTGTTTGTTTAAAACAAAATGGCTGTTAATTAGCGTGATCAAAAACCTCGCCTTTGTAGGCCCGGGGTTTCACTTTGTAGTTTTCCTCTAGATTGCATATGGTTTTGATGCCGGCTGATGGAACAGGATCATAATCTGATAGGCTTTAATGAACACACTTATATTCTCTGGTTTGTTATCACCAGTTTTCTTTTCCAGTTTTGGAGATATCCTTTTTCATTAATTAAAGTTGCATGTTGTCCCACTACCAAATGTCATGCCATTGCCAGTTTTATCAGACGTCTTTATAGATGTATGATTTACGTATGTAAACATTTACAAAACATAAACCTTGCTTTATTAGCGATTAAGTGCCCATTCCAAATGATAGAGACTTGCTACAAGCATATTTCCAGATATATTAAACACATATCTTAAAGCCCTCACACACTTTTTAACAGGTTGATTAGCTCGCTGCAAATAAGACTAGAATTTTAATCTCAGGATCTTTGTATACCAATTGCTGGCTGTAAAAGTATGTGTTAAGACTAATTTTAAGCTTTTGAGGTCGTGAGTAGAATGATAAAAAGCATTGTTGCTATCAAACCATTTGGGACTATTTAAAAACCTTATATATATATTTGCTTAAAATATTCTCTGTTAATTAGCCCTTAAAAGTGGCAGAACGTTGTTATTTCTTGGGGTTTACTTTGCTTTCAGTTATTTATATTCCAGAATGAATGTAAACAGGTAGTTGTATTGGGTTCACATACCTGTTAAAAACAATTACATTACACCTGTAGGACACAAGGTATTTGACAGCTGCTCGGGGGCCTCCATTAGGTGAAGTCAGGAGGTCTCAGCCAATCTTCAGTTTTTCAGAAATCCACACAAATAACCTGCCATTACATAGGTGCTAATTGGTACCTTATTTAGTCAGGTGACTGAAAGACATCCTGAGTAATGAGGGAAAGGAATGCAAGCCTCATGCAAAATAGGATGCCCTGAGGAAGTCATGAACGAATAGAACTCTTTGGCTGGGGTATAAATGAGGAGCCATCCATGTTTACTGACCTTGGAGGCACAAAGTGATATATGATTGGTACTGCTATCCACTTTGAAGGAAGACCTTATTTACTACAGCTCAAATGTAATAGCCCATAAAGAATGCTGCTAGACAAAATTAGTATCAATACAAAAGATTTCAAACTAAACCACTGTGCCACACAATCGGCTTTATTTTTTTTTAGTTATTTGCTGCCTTCTACTGAAAATAACTAATATCATTTACAGCTTTCTTTTTGAAACTTTAACATGCTACACAATGAAAAAATATTTTTACACATTCTGCATTTCCATTTTCCTTCAAGCAACTGTACAATATGAATTGATTTTAGCAAAGAACATAACACTGTAAAATGTCAGTGTGAATATCGTTGCCATCTAATGTGGGTGAGTGCAAAGCGCTATACGCAGACAAAAGGAATTCTCACTGTAAGTACAAAATGTACAGTGTCTTCCATAATGTTTGGGACAAACACACATTTTTCTTTCATGTATCCCTCTGCACCCCACCTTAAAATTACAAATCAAACAATTCAGATGTGATCAAAGTGCAAATCGCAGACTTAATTGTTGGATTTGTAATTTTAAATGTGAAGCTGAGGGGAAGAGATTTAGGGCTTGACATTGCTGCAACATTCTTGCTTCAGGAGCAAATAAAAAGTCAAATAGACCAATAGGCTTTTTGGAAAAACTGAATGTATGTTGTGTCAAGGCTCTGTCATGTTCTACTAGCACCACATCTGGAGTACCATGTGTACTACTGGTCACCTTGCTGCAGAAAAAAGGTACAATAGCAGCCAAGTGCATGCAGATTTAAAATAACAAAAGGAAATAAATATGAATTCAGCACAGTTAAATAGCAAATCACCTACTGGAGGACACTAGTGGATATTAAGAGGAACTGCTTTTAAGGTCTTCTTCTTCTTCTTCTTTCAGCTGCTCCCTTTAGGGGTTGCCACAGCGTATCATCTTCTTCCGTATCTTTCTGTCCTCTGCATCTTGTTCTGTTACACCCATCACCTGCATGTCCTCTCTCACCGCATCCATAAACCTTCGCTTAGCCTGTCCTCTTTTCCTCTTCCCTGGCAGCTCTATCCTTAGCATCCTTCTGCCAATATACCCAGCATCTCTCCTCTGCACATGTCCAAACCAATGCAATCTCACCTCTCTGACTTTGTCTCCCAACCATCCAACTTGAGCCGACCCTCTAATGTATTCATTTCTAATCCTATCCATCCTTGTCACACCCAGTGCAAATCTTAGCATATTTAACTCTGCTACCTCCAGCTCTGTCTCCTGCTTTCTGGTCAGTGCCACCGTCTCCAACCCATATAACATAGCTGGTCTCACTACCGTCCTGTAGACCTTCCCTTTCATGCTTGCTGATATCTGTCTGTCACAAATCACTCCTGACACTCTTCTCCACTGCTTTTAGGGTAAAAACTAGAAAATACCTCTTGGTGTAGAAGTCAGAATCTGGAATAGAAAAACCAATTCATGTTGCTTAAATGAAAAACGAGAACTTTTAAAAAGAATGAGGATGAGATTTTTGGACAATTTACAGTAGCTATTAGTTAACCAAAGCTTGATGGATAGAATAGTTGCCTCTCCTTTGTCAAACTTTTTTATGGTAATTTAGTTTAGTGCTGTTTAGTGACTAGAGCATTAAACATTATATCACATACCCCTGACTCTTTCTGTGATTCAGAGGCTGTCAGTTTATCTGTCTCACAATAAATGTGCAAAAATTAAAAGGGCTGTATAAACAATTATAAGGTATTTGCTTTTGGATTTCAGAAGGGTCAGAAATGTGCCTGTTAGATTGCCACTTGATAATTACCAAATGTATTATCACACAACCACATTATCCAAAAAAAAAGAACTGCTATTTATATTAAAACATTAGGCAATTCAGTGTGGTATATGGCCGGACTTTCATCCCGGCCAATATCCCCAGGCCGCCAGATGGAGCCCTCCCTGTAGCATAGAGGTGCCCCGAATTCCAGCAGGGCATCATGGACATTGGAGTGTTTATTCACAGCCCTGCTGGGTACCATGGGCCCACCAGAGGACGCTGCAGGGAGAACGAAGGACTATTTGCCATACAGACTGGAAGTACGTCCCAGTCACGTGAACAGAGGAAATGACGTACTTCCGACTTTGAAGAAAAGTAGTTTTTATCTGACCCGGAAGTGTTACCAGTCACATGGACAGAGAGAAAGAAACACTTCTGGGTCAAGGACTTTAAAAAGGACTGTGGGAGATCCCAGGGTTGAGCTGAGTCGGGTGGCAGGGTGACAACGCTTCTGGGAGTTAGAGGATTGGTTATTGTAGTGATTGTTGATTTGTGTATTGATTTATGAGTATAGTGGAGTGGAGGGTGCTTTGTGCACTTTATTAATGTAATAAAAATAATTATTGGACTTTTACCTGGTGTCTGGCATCTGATCTGAGGGTTCAAGGGGATGACAGCGCCCCCATCTGTCACACCAGACAATGAAAAAATTTACATTTTAAATGTGATTATGAATTGAGCTGAAAAATCGTGAAAATGTCATGAATTAAATAGAAGTACAAATTAAACAGACATTCACTTGAAACTAGAGCAAAACAAAGCAGCCATCATTTATCACAGCTACATTTCATTAATTTATGTTTTTAACTTATGTCTCTACCTTTATATAATATATTGGTTTGGGTGTGTAGGGGGCATGTATAAATTTATATACAGGCTGGTCCAGATCTAATTAAGCAGATCCAGATTGTCTGGATGACTTTGATTTATACGGGGATGATTCCAGTTTGGCGCGAAGACGATTCTTCATGTTGTCAGTTCGCACACTTCTCGATGGTCAGGGATTTTTCGGGTGATTTTCTATGTAATAAATTTAATAAGTTATAGCGTAATGAAAATTGCATAATTAGATCTGGACCACCCTATATATAGTAATACAGAAAGAGATTTTAAGAGTGTCCTGTAGTTTCTAATTTTCTAATCTGGAAACCCTAGGGGAAGGCAGCAGCTAAGACCATATGCAGAGCTATCTCTTGATGTTAGAACTGCCGAATGACAAGAGTTATGAGGGCAGGGAAGAGGCCTCAGACGCCAAACAACCTTCAACAGATATCCTCAGCACAGCTACTGACTGGCAGATGAGTGTTGATCTAGAAAGGCAGCTCATGTTCCTGGTTCACATCGTCACATCCTCATTGAGACCAGACATAGTACTGCTGTCTGAGTCAGCTAGACAGGTAATTATGTTGGACCTAACTGTGAAAGAGGAACTAGGAATTGTGGAAGCGTATGAGAGGAAGAGGGACACATCCCAGGCCCTTTTCAATGACTGCCACAGTATGGGGTGGAGGGCAAGCTATTTACTCATTGAGGTAGGCAGCAAGGGATTTGTTGGGCAGTCTCATTGCAGAGCCTTCAGTCATTTGAGCATCACAGGAGCCTGCTGTAGTGCAGCCATTAAGATAACATTGGAGGCTGCTGAACAGGCTTCATGATGGCTCTGGATTAAGAGAAATGATCCATAGTTTGCTAAACAGACACAGCTTCAGCTGTGGCACCTTTCTAATGCTGTAAGACTTGAAACACCCGAAGACCCCAGAAACATTACTGATACTGTGTTTGAGAGCATCATAAGATGTATGGAATAATGTAACAGGGTTGTTTTGAAACAAGAATAATGCACTTCTTAACCCAAAACATAACTGGGAATGAAAATATTGTGGTAGATCTGAACAAGTTCATCAAGACATCTAACAGTAACTGAGTAATAAGTAATCTCTGCCTATTATACATTAATTTACCCAACCTGCATTTTCCTTTATACGATCACATAAGCCAGTCTATCTTAATAGCCTGAGGCACAAGGCAGGAGCCAACTCTGAACTGGACATGAGCTTTCTAGAACGTAAAAAAAATCCAACTTACAATCAATTTGTTCTCTTGTTATGCTATAAACGTGTATGATTTCATACCAAGATTCAAAGTCATTGACTGCTTTGTACATAAGGAACCAGTGGCACAAAAATGAGCAAAACTAGCCTCAGTAAAAGCACCTCTGTATTCAGAATGCAAAGGCAGAAAGATTTCATACAATTATTATGTTGATATTAGCCATATCTCTGTATCAGGAGTAAGTACACAGATAAAGATAGAAAGACTTTATTGTCATTGTAAAATAATTTACAATGAAATTACGAGTGCCACTCCAACTGAGTACAATAGCAAAATGACACTGCTTTTGTGAAAAACAAACCAATGCTACAACACATAATACAAACAAAAGGAACAAAAAAACATTAATAGTATATGTGAAAATGTACTTAAAAAGAAATTAGATAAAATAACAATGAAACCAGTAGTAATGTATTAAATAATACCATTTCACTGTGAGGTAGCTGCACAAGAGCAGCAGCTATATGTATGAGTCTGTTTCCCAGCACTGACCAAAAGTTTTAATATTTAATTAAATATTATTTAATATTGTTCAATGTATTTATGACCATTGGATAGAAACTGTTTCTGAATCTATTGGTCCATACTTTCAAAGATCTAAAATGTCGACCAGATGGTAACAGTTCAAACGGATAGTGACCAGGGTGTGAAGTATCCTTAATGATGTTTGTGGCTCTGGTGAGATAGTGGGAGTGGGCAGAGAGAGGACAGACATCAGCCTGTGATTTTTTGTGCTGTGTTTATTACTTACTGGAGAGATTTCTTGTTTGATTCCATGCATCCAGCATAACAGATTGCGATACAGTATGCCAGAATCTTCTTGATGGTTGAGCAATAAAATGCCACCAATATTTTTTGCTCAAAGTAGTTCTTCCTGAGCATTATCAGAAAGTGCAGTCTCTATTGTGCTTTTTTGACCATTGCTGTGGTGTTCTCAGACCAGGAAAGGTTCTCTGAAATGTGGGCTCCCAAGAATTTGAAGGTCTGCACCCTTTCCAAATGGTCTCTGTTGATGTAGAGAGGAACTGGTTCTGTGCTGTGCTTTCTGAAGTCCAAAATGAGTTCCTTGGTTTTTCACTAAACAACATTTTGTCAGTCTCTGGATCTCATCACTGTAGGCTGACTCGTTTCCTCTTAATATGAATCCTATTACAGTGGTGTCATCTGCCAATTTAATGATAGCATTTATGAGATGGTTTAGGGTGGAGTCATATGTCTACAAACAGTAAAATAGTGGGCTCAAAACACAACTTTGTAGGTATTCTGTGCTGAGAAAAAGGGAACAGCTTGCTTACCAATATGTCAGAGATTATTTTATTAAATGCTGAACTGTAGTCTACGAAGAGCAGCTCCTTCTTTGGTCTACCTTGCTCAGTGCAGTATGTAGAGCGGTAGCAATGGCATCTTCTGTGGACCTGTTTGATCTGTAAGCAAACTGATGTGGGTCAAAAGTGGATAGAAAGAAGGATTTAATGTGCTGTAAGACCAAACTCTTGAAGCATTTCATAACTAACGGTGTGAGTGCAACCGGTCTACAATCATTTAAACTCTCTGTGGCTATCTTTTAGGTACAGGAATGATGATTGATGATTTTAGGCAGTGTGGAATAGCGGCTGATGCCAGAGAAAGATTAAAAATCTTTGTGAATACCCTAGCAAGTGGGTCAATGCATGCTTTGAATATATTCCCAGATACTCCATCAGGGCCAGTGGCCTTCCTTGGGTTCACACGTGTGGGTTCTGGGGTCTGGTGTGATCAGTGTGGTCATTTTGGGCCTCCTTACCTCAAACCTGGCAAATAAATGATTCAGTTTCTATCACAGAGAGGCATTGGAGCTGACAGACATGGGGTTGCTGCCCTTGTTGTTTGTAATGTGTTGAATTCCTTCCCACACCTGTCATGAGTTGTCCTCTGTGAGGTGGTCTTGTATTTTCCTCTTTTAGGCCTCTTTGGCTTTTCTGGTACCTCTCGTCAGATCAGCTCTGGCTGCACTGTATAACACTCCATCAGATGACCTGAAGGTGGAGTTACATTTTTGAGGAGTGTCTGTACTTCTTTTGTCCTCCAGAGTTTCTGATTTGGAAACTCCTGAATCTTCTTTGTGACGGTGACATTATAAGCTCAGTTCTTGATGTAGACTAGAACTGTTTCTGTATATTCTTGTTGTTCAAACACATTCCAATCTGTATGTGCAAAACAATCTTGTAGCTGAATGTGAGCACTCTCAGGCCAAGTATTTATGGTCTTGTTACAGGTTTTGTCCTCCTCCTGGGATGAGGAGCAATGAGAAATGATCCGACTGACCTAAGTGAGGAGGGGTTTGGTTTTATAAGTATGTTTTATATCACTTCGCTCGCCCATCCACCACCTGCCCTACGCACAAACCAATTTGTGTCTCTGCCACTTGCGCTGTGAAGAGGGGGGCTGAATACACCCCAAGGAGACGCGGTCACCCTTGAAATTTGCGGGGGTTAAATTCCTAGAGCACCTGCAAATTGTGAAAAACCACGAATTTTGGATGTGGTTAAAAAATGCCTATTTTTATAGTTTAAACCCTAAATATGCCCCCAAAACACTTTAACTTCATTTCAGAATCAGCTTAATACATTACCTAAAAACAAATGTAAAGGTAAACTGCACAGTACTGTACTGCTATGTCTCCCACAGTGCTAGAATGTAAAACACAGATGTTACCGCTATATTTACTGTAATTCATGCAAGCACGTTTTCATTGCCAGAAGCCTTAGAAGGTGCAGGGCGTTTCGGCGGCATCTTGGGGATTTAACCCTTAAACTGCCACGTACTTGGGGGTTAATGCATCCCTGGACGTGAAATACTTTTTTGCTGCACTTTTTAAGTAAATGTCACAATTCTCAAAGAAAAAGTGAAATTTTAAAGGAACACGTGTTTTTTCATGCAAAGATCATCACAATTACTGCAACACAGATTATTTTACACACTGCCAATGAACTGTAAAAACTATTTAAAAAACTACTGGAACAATATGTACAAGTTGCAACTGGCGCCATTGATGAAATTCAGTAAATCACTGAGTCAACTGTGCTTAACCTGGCTGCACGCAAACACACAGAGGTAAACGCTGACGCTGGCAGGCTAGTCTAGTGCAGCAGCTGAATCCCGGGGCAGTGAGGCTTCAGTGCTGCAGGTGCTGGCAGTGGTCATGAGCTGGTTGCTCAGTGAATGTATGACACTGACTGATCAGCTCCGGCATACTAGTAAATTGCACTGGGAAGCGAGGCATTCAATGATTGTATGTTGCGGAATATACTCGGCTCCTGCGTGCTGGCAAATGACCCTGGGAAACAACTATAGCTGGTTGCGGCTGTATAAGGGTTAAAAAGAACAAAACAGAAAATACAAGAACACTCATCTGGAGATGCGTCACAGTCAATCAGCTGCAAATAGTAATGAATAACGCTGTAGCAGTCCAGTGCCACTAAGATTCACAACGGTGATTTATTTATTTTTATGGTGGAGATTCCAGAGACGCACCCAGCCTTGGCCCGACAAACACACACTCACAAACAGAGACAAAAACAAAGAAAAAAGTACAGGTAACCCAACAGAAGGAAGACAGGAATTTGAAACACAAATTACAAAAACTTTTTTTTGCTTTTGATTACCGGCCCCCTTTTTAGAAGCCGTGCTGACATCCGTTGACCCCAACAGCCCCTGCACCCTCAGCAGAAGACCAATCAGAGCCACTGCAGGGACTGCTGGGAGTTGCAGTTTCAAATTCTATTGGCTACTTTCACCATCCCAAGCCGTGTTTCCCTCTATGGTTGCTTCCTGTTCTCTGTACAGTGCAGTATTGCCACAAAAAAAGCCATAAAAATTGCGGAGGATATTTGTGGTTTCTGCTAACAATTATTAGTTAGGTTCTAAGGAAAAATCCGCGCACAACTGAGGCCACAAAATCGGAACCGTAACTTCGCAGGGGTCTACTGGAAAACACATTCTTTTTTATTCTCTTTTTTATCTCTTTGCTCGATCAGCAGCTGGCTTGCTGCTGCTGTTGCTGTGCCTCGTGATCTGTATTTCACGCGGTGCACTTCTGTCATATCACCTATGTCCATATATTCAATCTCTTTTTGCTTTTACCATTTCATCAATATTGCATTGAATTTTAATTCTGTGTTTGGAATTACATCATGACAATGCAACATATAACTGCCCGTAAATAAATATCGTTTCTTTCACCCTCCAAGAAATGTGTCTGACATAACCACGCAGGACTTTTCCAAATCTCTTTGCATAAGTTCTTGTCTCGTGGGGCTTTCAGCCCTGGGCATGGTTACATAGCTTGGCACAGACTTGTTTCAAGGGATGTTAAAGTGTCTCTGAGACAATCATGTCTTGTCTCATTCCAAGATTTTTTTTTATAATAGAGAGACATGATCGAGTGTATTTTTCCCTTCTGGTGCAGCAATTCACATACTGGGTGAAATTAGTCACCAGCAATGATATGTACCCCATCAAGGTAAGCCTGCTGCTGTTTATTTAAATTAATATAAAGGATGTTAAGAGCTGTACTAGCATTTGCCTCCTGCATAATGTAAACAGCAGTAACAATTGCCCCAGTTATCTCTCTTGGTAAAACGAATGTTCTGCAAATGATTGACAGAACTTCTAAGTCAAGGGAACAGTGTCTGTCTATAACTCTGCTGTTATTGTACCAGTCATACATGCATAAACCACCCCCTCTGTTCTCATCCAAGTTTTTGTTCCAGCCCTACTTGTGAATTGTGTGGTCCAGTAGTTGCATTGCAGCATCGGGGATTTGCAAGTGAAGCCACGTCTCCATTATGATCATCACACCACAATTCAAGACAAAAATATTTGCAGCAATTTGCAGCACCAACTCATCCATTTTATAAGTAATCGATTGACGTATAATCATATACACATTTGGCAATTATGTAGTAAATTATTATACTACTCCTTTAAATATTTACATAAAATTACTTACTCTGTCTCTTTAGACATTAATATTATACAATAATATTAATACTTGTTCATCATTCTACAGATTTGTAATAAGCAGTATACCTACTGTATATGTATCTAAAGCAAGACACAGAGGGTAAAAAGTGTAAAAATTAATTACTGTCAGGTTTCTTTTGGATTTGAACTTAAAAAAGGTTAAAAATAAAAAGTACATATTCAAAAGACAATGAACATAAAAATTGCTATGTTTATTTTTTAAAATACACTCACCTAAACGATTATTAGGAACACCATACTAATACGGTGTTTGACCTCCTTTCGCCTTCAGAACTGACTTAATTCTACGTGGCATTGATTCAACAAGGTGCTGAAAGCATTCTTTAGAAATGTTGGCCCATATTGACAGGATAGCATCTTGCAGTTGATGGAGATTTGTGGGATGCACATCCAGGGCACGAAGCTCCCGTTCCACCACATCTCAAAGATGCTCTATTGGGTTGAGATCTGGTGACTGTGGGGGCCATTTTAGTACAGTGAACTCATTGTCATGTTCAAGAAACCAATTTGAAATGATTTGAGCTTTGTGACATGGTGCATTATCCTGCTGGACGTAGCCATCAGAGGATGGGTACATGGTGGTCATGAAGGGATGGACATGGTCAGAAACAATGCTCAGGTAGCCCGTGGCATTTAAACGATGCCCAATTGGCACAAAGGGGCCTAAAGTGTGCCAAGAAAACATCCCCCACACCATTACACCACTACCACCAGCCTGCACAGTGGTAACAAGGCATGATGGATCCATGTTCTCATTCTGGTTATGCCAAATTCTGACTCTACCATTTGAATGTCTCAACAGAAATCGAGACTCATTAGACCAGGCAACATTTTTCCAGTCTTCAACTGTCCAATTTTGGTGAGCTTGTGCAAATTGTAGTCTCTTTTTCCTATTTGTAGTGGAGATGAGTGGTACCCAGTGGGGTCTTCTGCTGTTGTAGCCCATCCGCCTCAAGGTTGTGCGTGTTGTGGCTTCACAAATGCTTTGCTGCATACCTCGGTTGTAACGAGTGGTTATTTCAGTCAAAGTTGCTCTTCTATCAGCTTGAATCAGTCGGCCCATTCTCCTCTGACCTCTAGCATCAACAAGGCATTTTCGCCCACAGGACTGACACATACTGGATGTTTTTCCCTTTTCACACCATTCTTTGTAAACCCTAGAAATGGTTGTGCGTGAAAATCCCAGTAACTGAGCAGATTGTGAAATACTCAGACCGGCCCGTCTGGCACCAACAGCCATGCCACGCTCAAAATTGCTTAAATCACCTTTCTTTCCCATTCTGACATTCAGTTTGGAGTTCAGGAGATTGTCTTGATCAGGACCACACCCCTAAATGCATTGAAGCAACTGCCATGTGATTGGTTGATTAGATAATTGCATTAATGAGAAATTGAACAGGTGTTTCTAATAATCTTTTAGGTGAGTGTATTTAATCATTGTGTCAGACTTGCAGAAATGAAAAAAGTCTAATATAAATTACCATGTTTAAAAAGCTTGTGAAGGCTGTGTTTATACTGGCTTAATAGCCTTTGATAGCTATTTTACCACACAAACACTGACACAATCCAAAATTAAGTTTACTGAACACAAGGTGGAAAATTACAGGATTTTGTGGTCTTTCTGCTGTAAAAGAAGCTTTAGGGCAAGATAAATGCTATTCCTAGTCAGACTCAATAGAGAAAAATTTCAGCAACGTATATTAATCTAGGAAACTCATGTTCAAGAAACAAATGGCAGCATGAAGGCTTATTGGTAAATGGCTTATTATTGCTCAACGTCATTTTTTCACATACACTTTAAAAAAATGGCATTGTACTCAACCACTTCATTTCAGGTATCAAGCAAGCTTGTTTTATCAAGTTCCTGATTGAAATGCATGACCTATAAGATGCTGAATTAGTCATACATTTTGTGTTTGAATTATGACAACTCAATTTCAGCATATTCAAACCTGTAGAAAATTCTACTGTCTGTTCATTCATCCATTCCAAAACTGTAGTGACGCAAACCTGATCACCAAAGGTCAAAGACGGGATTCTCATTCCAACCTGGATGTCAGTTTTTAGTAAATTATGTAATATCTGATGTGCCAAAAATCTCTGCATTAGTGCAAGTAATAAATTATACTAATTATAATTTAAAAATAAAAGCAATTCCCACTATTAATGATATTTGCAATATTAAGCCAAAAAATCAGAGAGCAAATAGTGTGCACATTTACATGCAAATTTACCTTTTTTATTTCTCCATTTATCAAATGTAATAAGGATATTATAGCCAGCCATTCTCCAACCCACTATTTCCTAACACAGGGTCAGGGGGGTCTGCTGGAGCCAAAATAAGGAAGTTATATTGAACCAAAATCTAACAAATACAATGTCAAGTTCTCAAAATTTACGTCTACTGTTAACCAGCAAGGTAAGAAAAATAGAGGAGACCAGAAACCTTCTAACCCTGAAGTATTTTGCCAAAAATTATTTATAACACTAAATGTCTTGTTATCTTTGCTGTCTCAATAGGTCTTTTGTGTGTTTTTTACCCTTCTGTGTCCATTTTATTAGTTGTTTTCTTAATCAGATCTTCTTTTTACATGTTCGTCTTCTTTACTTTCTGACATACAGCAAATTGGTGTTTTAGGATTTATGTGTGTTTAAGAAAAATATGATTTTATTCAAGTCTAGAAGGCTCCTGACAAAGTATTTTGCTACATCCATTATAGCCAGCAGCCATCCCAGCTGCATCCCAGCTAATCCAGCTGAAGCTCAGCATGTTCGGGCCTGGTCAGTACCTGGAACTAGAAAAAGCTTTTTAACCTGACATTATCACGGCAACTCGTGTAGCGATTGTTGTGCAAAAACTGACTGGGCTTTTCACAGGATAAAGGGTGTGTAGGTGGGGATATAGTTCTATGATTCATGTTCAGCTGACCTCCAAATGGTTTTCTAGGAAAGCCCCAAGCCTAGTCCAGTTATTTTTGTGTCTCAACTTGTATATTTTTTTTCCTTCCAAATGACTAAATGAGACCTTAGAAATCTGAAAATCTGAGATCTGCATACTTTATGAATGAAGTTCATTCAGTAAATTGTCTAACTAGATTGCATTAACGTAGTTTACATTAAAAAACTTTTACTTTCACTGTGCTTTGACATGGTGATAGACTATTTTTCAACAAATAACCCTACACACATGCTTGCTGCATTAAATCAGATAATACAATCTCCTTATACATATGATGTAAAGTTGAATGACTCATTCACTCATTCACTCATAAATGAAAACAGTATTTCCCATTTAGTTAAAAAGCCTGATATTTGGCAGGATAGTACAGGTACATCTCGATATTCACTGCAGGCTGGCTCTAGGCAGACACCCGGGTAACCCATGACAGGCGGAGGACTTTTGTCATATTTGTAGAACTACATTATTAGTACTGCATTCCACAGGGCCTGGTTGAGAACAGCCTGAAATTATGACGTGGGACTGCCCTTCTGTGGCCAATCCACCAGCAGGAGGAATGGGGCAAGGTGTGATACGACCTAGCAGCAGTCGAAGGCAGAAATTGACATGGAAAAATTGGAACCCAAACACATAAACTGACACTTGGAACATGGAATTTCACCTCTCACTGGGGGAGGGAGCCAAAGTTGTTGGGTGAGGTGGAGCACTACCAATTAGATAAAGTTTGGCTCATGTCCACCCACTCACTTGGTTTTTGAACCAATCCTCTTGAAAAAGAATGGACTCTCTTTTATTCTGGAATTTCCCACATGGAAAAACAGGAGTAGGCTTCTCATTGCACGCCTGCATGGTCAATGCAATGTTGGGGTTTGTCCTGGAGAACGAGAGGACTGCTCTTTGTGTGACAGCACGTCACAGAAGGGATGACTCTGACTGCTGTATGTACTTATGCACCAAATGGAAGCTTGCAGTATCAGAGCCTAGGGGGGATTTTGGAAAGGGTCCTAGCTGGGTACCCTATAGTTCTGCTGAATAACTTCAATGCCCACATAGGTAATGATGGAGACAATAGGAGGGGCATGACTGGCAAGCATGAGGAACAGATTGCCAGATCTAAATCCAAGTGGTGTTTCATTATTGCACTTCTGTACTAGGAATGGTTTGTCCATAATGAACACCATGTTCAAACATAAAGTGGCTCATATAAGTGTACTTCATTCCTGAGCAACTTAAGCAATTGTATTATCATATTTATGGCTGCATATTATGGACATTCAGGTGAAGAGACAGGCAAAGCTATGAACTGATAACTGCTGGGTTGTGAGTTGAGTCAGATGGAGGAGGAAGCCCAATCTGGACCTGGACCTGAAAAGCCTAAATGAGTGGTGAGTATGGATTGGGAATGTCTCAGGGCAGCCAGTGTTCAGAAGATGTTCTACTCCCATCCCGAAAGAGCTTTTCCCACATCCCAGGCTGGGGACATGTTCAAAGCCAACATTGTGGTAGCAGCTGCCAAGTGCTGTGACCTGAAGGCCACAGATGACTCTCAAGGTGACAGCGTTCATGTCTTGCAACCATGCAGCAAAACAGGAAGCACCAGGACTCTAAAGATTTGGACCTTCATCCTTTTGCAAAGATAACGGAAGTGCCATACACCCCTTTCCAGTGACCTCATGACTGTCCATGAATGTTGCTGCTGAGGTAAGTAAATCTCTCAATAAGGTCAACACTCTCTCTGCAGACAAACACACTGCTGATGGCTGTGCCTAAGAGGTCATTAAAGGCCTAGATCTTGGTTTTTATCCAGAGCACTGGCAAGCCCAGACACTCAGATTCCTCGCTCAGCCTCTCGAGAGCCCTGATCAGAACCTCCACTGACTCCGTGACCATCACAGCATTGTCGACAAAGACAAGATCAGTGAATTTATCTTCACCAACAGATGCCCCGCTGCTGCTGGACCCCACGACCCTACCCAACCCCCAGTCCATGCAAGCATTGAACAGAGTAAGAGCAAGAACATGCCCATGAGAAACCCCACAATCAACTGGGAAGAATGCAGAGGTTGTTTAGATGGTGCCTTGAAGAGACATCTCTGGGTGTCACTTTATCTGTGATTGATCATTTTATCAGATAAGGCGCAGAGGATGTACTGTATTCCAAAGTGGCTCTGTGGAGAGAAAACTGACACTCTTGCTGGAATTAAGAGTGTCTGGCAGTTTGCTTTTTAGCAAAAAGACATTTGTGCCAAAGCATCGCAAAATGGGTAATGCCAGTCTGTCTTACAACCTTTAGTGGCTTATAGCAGATGGAAAAAATGTGGTCTATGATGATTTATTATTATACCAGAAATTCAAAAATGTGAGGAAAAATTACATACTTTTACAATGACATACATAATGAGGATGAAACATAATGAAGGAATAAGAAAACTGTAACTAACATCATTAGGAAACTATGCCTTTAAGGTATACTCATAATGGATACATGCAGGGATGATGCATCTTATAAATAAGCAAGTATTAAATGAAAATCAATATTTCTGATATGCTTGCAGAAATATTTCATTAATATAGCAGCCATTTTACAAAACACAAAGTAAGAAATCTAAAGTAAAGTAAAGAATCTAAAAGTGGATGAATAAATGGATTATGATAAAAATTGTAGATAAGATGGATTATGATAATGATTTGGAGATAAAATAAATGATTATTTTAAGCAAGTTCTCTTGTTTTCCACATTGTTTTCAAGAGTAAGACTTATGAAGGCCAGATGAGAGAAAATGTTTATACATTGCAGCTGGCAGTTTGACTGTGACATAACCACTGGGGGCTAAACATTTTCTTGCCTTATGTATAGTATGGATTTGGTAGTGACCCCACCATGAACTCTCTTGGTCTAAAAAATACATATTATGAACCAACGCAGGGAGGAGAACATTCCATGAGCTTATTTGGGATAATATGAGATTAACCATCAATGCATAGAAAATAAGATGGCTGTGTAGCTTAACACACCCATGAAGACCAATGTATGCTCAACTCCAGACATTTCAAAATTAAGGAGCATTTCTTGAAATAAATGTTTCAACCAGGATCTCATCCTTGACTCAGGCATGTTTGTTGTATTTTTAATGTTTTTTTTTTATTTTAAATATTATTTTATATTTATGTGTTTATGATTCTGGTATTGCTCTTTCTATGTTTTATCTATTTAATGTTGAGTGTTATTTCTGTTTTTCTATATGCATGTATTTATTTTTTAATTTTCCTGCCTTGTATTCTTTCTCTGCAGCTTAAAGGGGCAGGGTACCTGACTCTGCAGCTGGGGGCTGCCTGCAGTGATATTTAAGGAGTAGCTGCACTGTATTTGTGATTTGTGCATCTTTCTTAATATTGGATTTCCTGGTTTTGGTCACTATTCACATTTCAGGTACTGTTTCTAGTTTGTGATTTTTGGAATTGTTTGGTTTTCCTCTCCACCTTTCATGGTCATTTTCAATTTTCAAAACCTTTACCTCATTTTTGAGTCTGTGCAGCCCAACAACTTGAATTCTGAAGTTGGGGATATACAGTAAGTGGTGAGGGCTACTCAATGGGTTCAGATCTATGGAAAGGACAGGTCCAGTTTTTGTTATTTGTTTGAAGATGACATCCCTTTTTGATATTTTTGAGTGCCAGGATCTTGACAGTAAACTTTTCTTATGCTGTTCATAGCAAGGAATGATAATATGAATGAACAAATATTGCTTGGATCTATTCATTTTAATCATTTTGGAGGTCATTTGTTTCAAAGTGCTTCAACAAATACGCATCTTTATATGTATGCATTATTTCATTAGTAATTTGTAAAGTTCGCTATTGTATTTTCCTTGAACTTGTTACAGCTCTGGCACACTGTGCAGAACAATAAAAAATAATAAACTGAACTGAAAAACTGAATTAAATTCATATTAGCGCAAACTTTGGTCATAGAATAGTCATTAATTAGTGTGACAGCCAAAATTCTATATGTAAGTTTACGTACAATACAAAAACTAAACAGGAATTGTCATTTTTCATTTATTCTTTGGAATTATATGAGATAATGCCATATTTATTTCACCCCACACTTATTAACAATCTGTTCTACTTGTTTTGTAGCATTTCTGTTGACATGGTGATGACCTCCATGTTAATATGAGCAGCACTTAGTGAGGACCTTAGATTTGCCTTCATTTCCATATAATTTGATTTACTCTGAAATGTCACTTCCATTCCATTGATTAAGCTTCACTGCTGCCACAGATTCTGTTCAAAAGGTTAAAGGGACAGGACGGTTGCTGTCACTTTAACAGCCTTTTGATATCTATACGGACAGTATCAGGCTTTAGAAGTGATGTAAGTCATCATAATTGTGAATATTTTTCTGAAGAAACAGTTACAGGAGTTAGGAAGTCCAATTAATGTGATATGGGGAATATCTGTTTTGATATGTGCTTTTTTGCAATTTTCATGTTTTAAAGAACTTTTCTTATTAAGTAGACCTACGTGATTTGCCATTATAACATTTACTCTTTTGTGAATGAGCATCATGAAAAACTGTTGGACATGTCTATTCTTTCTAAAAATTACTTTCTGTTTACAAATATCAAAGTGTGAAACTATTAACACATTCAGAAAATTATCTTGCACTTCTGAATTAGTGTCACTTTAGCAAAAGCTTTTAACATCTAGAGTAGCAGTCGGCAACAGAAGAGACACTTAATTGTTTTATTTTTGTCCACTTATGCTGTAATGTAGAACAGCTTTGGGGTTCACATGTCAAAGGCAGACAAGACAGTACACAAAATTCCTTTGACATGTATAATAAAGAAATAGTACAATTCTAGTAGATACTAACATGATAATTGTGTATGCAAAACAATTTGTAAAACAAAAAAAATGGATTGACGTTGAAACACTCTTCACCACAGCTCACTATGACTTCATTCCTTTTCAGCTTTGGGATGCCACACAACATTCTGCTTTTTTAATGCTTTTACTAAAAAACCTGCTAATGCTGCTTTTGTAATTCAAATGACAACATAATCCTAAAACCAAAGAGACTATGATAAGAACCCAGTTCTGCTAGTCTTTTTTGATATGAAATCGGAAAATACTGGTGTGTGCAATTACAGTATGGGATTGTTATCTACCGCTATGAAGAGGTAATATACAGTAAGTCTACATGCATGCATGCATGATAATAGGGTGGAATATTTATAAAAAGAAACAAATTGTTACTCAGTGTTCCAGATACGTATAGTAAAGTATCAAGATAGGAGATGCAACAGGTCTAATTTGGAGGCCAATTCAAAATGTGTTTCGGGCTACACCGGAGTATCAATAAGTGTTGCCAGATAATAGTAAATGTAATTTATAGAGGTAAATGCTATATTGTTTCTGCATTAGGCCATTTTATATACAGTATAAGTCAACTTTTAACAGTAGTTTCAAAACTTAATTTTCACTCCCAGTTTATATACTGTATATATATTGTGAAGGACAGCCGGGTCCCATGCCCGGCAGGGATGCCCCTGCTGTTCATGTTCCGGGGGAGCCACCATGGGCAGTCCAATACCTCCCCGGGACGGTTGATGGCAGCCTCCCTGGCCGACGGTGATTCCCCAACCGCCCGCAGGGCTCCATGGGAGATGGAGTCCTCCACAGCTGGGTTGGGACCCGGGGCGGCCGCTAGGGGGGGCTGTCTGCTTCCCACAGCCCGGCTGGACGAGTCTTCAGCCCCACCCGGAAGTGCAATTAGGACCAGGTGGTTAATCACCTGGAACACTTCCGGGTGGGCTATAAAAGGGCCCAGCCACCATCACTCGAGGAGCCAGAGTTGGGAGGAAGGAGACGAACCTTGTCTGGGAGGAGTGGTGGAGCGAGGTGGAGAATTGTTTGTGAGTTTTGGGCTTTGTGCTTTTGGGACTGTGTTTGGGCTGTGTGGCACGGGGAAGACGTGTCCCACAGCTGAAGAAAAATAAAAGTCACTGTACTTTTTATTCGTGCCTCCGTGTCTTTCTGGGTCTGGTCAGGCGCCTATATAGCGCTTTGTTACTATATATATATATATATATATATATATATATATATATATATATATATATATATACATATATATAGCGAGAGAGATACAGATATATATATATATATATATATATATATATATATATATATATATATATATATATATGCACATGGGGGACAGTTTACAGGGTCAAATAGTGTTGTTGATCAGCCAGCAGCAAGCAAGCAGGGCTGAAACTCTCACCTGATCCTCTCTCCTCTTGTTCCTCAGCAGTTCAGCTGAAGGCTCTGCCTATCAGTCCTATCAGTCCTATCCTTAACACCAGTCCACCAACTCTTGACATCACTTCCAGCAAACCCTGATGACATAATTTCCAAAACCCAGAATCCATGATCCTGCCACATCAGTTTCATTTACGGCTGCCCTGACTCCACCCTGTTCCTCCTATCCACCATATTTATACCGTGGACTGAACCTGTTTGTCAGTTCAGTTGTGAACTCTGCTTCTGTAAAGACATGTTACTTTTCTTTTGATGATTTTTCATTATACTGGGTGGTCATCCCCAAATCTTTTTGTTTTTACTGCCTACTTTTTTTGTCACTCTCTCTCTCTGTCTCTCTTTCTATATATATATATATATATATATTGTTGAAAGAGCTCCAGACACAGACAGGTAGGCATCATGTTATGCACCACCATACGTTTATTTACAGTTACTATTTCCAACAAAGTGCACACAAACCCCAAACCCCCAAAACTCCCCCAAAGTCCAAGCCTCACACTGCCTCTTTCAGTCTTCAGGCCACCTCCTTTCCTCCTCTAAGACCTTGTCTTCCTTCGCTCCCTATTCCAGCCATCGAATGGAGGGAGGCGACCCCTTTTATACACACTAGGATGTGCTCCAGGTGCCTCCCGGCAATCTTGCACTGGCACTCCCCAGTGTGGCAGAAGTACCGGCTCTGCATTTGGAAGCACTCCGGGTGTCCCTGATTCTCTTCCTCCCAGCACTTCCGGGTGTGGCGGAAGTGCTGAGGTCCAGGGCTTCATAGGCATTGGGGTGCCCCCTGGTGGCGGTCGCCCCTACGTGGTCTGGGTGAGGTGTAAGCCTTCCTCCGGTCCTCCTGTGTGTCCCAGCTGGGTACCACCCTCAGCCACTTGTGACACTGCTCCAGGGGCAGAGACGCTGCCTGGACACCACCACCTGGCATCCCTCCGTGCTGCGCACTGGCAGCGCTCCCCCCTCCAACCGGCACCTCGGGACTTGCCTCTTCGGCACCCCCTCCCCCTTGACACCCCCTCGGCACCCCAGGTTCCGTGCCCGTCTGATTGGAACAGATGGGTCCACTCGTACAGTCGTTGTCTCCGCTGACTCTGGGGTTTCCCACTGCCTCCGCAGAGGGTGGCCCTTCTCTGGACGTGAGCACCCAGCATCACGTCCCTTCCTATTGGAGGAACTGGCTCTCTTCCCTTAGTCCTCCTGGCCGGGTACCACCCCCAGCTACCTGTGACTATATATCGAGTTGACCCTCGATATACGACTGGCCTGACATGCGAACAACTTGGTATAAAACCAAAATTTTTGTTTTGAACTATGACCAACGTCTTGAGTTACGACTCGAATGCGGTCACGTGTATCTGCTTCTGCGATTGTAAACAAACAGCCAAGAGAGTTCGTAAGCTTCAGTCGGAGCCCAAATGCATGTGTTTGTGGATGTAATTTTGGTCAGTGCAGTGATTCATATGAGAGTGGAGTTCATGTGACCAATATCGCTAATATGTACAGCATGTCGAAATCCACCATCTCGACAATTTTACAAAGAAAAGATTTGTATAAGGAAGCTAGTGTTGCTAAAGGTGTTACTCAAATTAGTAAGTCATGATCAAACAGTGTTAGACGAGGTAGAAAAGCTATTATTAGTGTGGATAAACGAAAGGCAGATGGCAGGTGATAGCCTATCTGAGTCTATAACAATACAAACAATAACCTCCTTCCCTTTCATTCTCCTCCTCCTCCCTTCCTGCAAGCCAAAGATGTCTACTTAAATGGTGAGTACAGTATGAAATTGTTGTTTCTGGTAGGCTAGGCACTTTTTATAACTTTTTGGTTAGTACATTAGAAAAAAATAGATAGATATACATACTTTTGATGTAAGAGGTTGCCCACGGAAGTGGCATAGTACTGGTATTCGATCTGGCAAGGTCTTTTGTTTAAAAGAGCATACCACATTGGT
This sequence comes from Polypterus senegalus, assembly GCF_016835505.1. Classification (NCBI taxonomy): domain Eukaryota; kingdom Metazoa; phylum Chordata; class Cladistia; order Polypteriformes; family Polypteridae; genus Polypterus; species Polypterus senegalus. The sequence goes on from NC_053161.1 coordinate 108,037,851, forward strand.
AGCTAGACAGCTGTTCAAAATCCCACTGTGGGTAGAACAAAATCACCAGAAGCTTGTGTATTCCATTAATTTTAAGAAAGTGATTGAAGTTCATAACTTTGTGATCAATGAACTGGGAAGAAAATCATTGGTGGCTGACAAAAGGGCAAGAGAATTCTTCCAAATTGATAACTAGCAGCGGGGAGTTCCTCCCTTGAACATATGGAACCCTGCTGTCTGTTTGTAGGGCTGGTAGCCTGGGAGTTACCAGGAGTGCCTGGCCTTTTAATTAGTAATTGAAGTCCAGGGATGCACACACATACGGGCCACTAGTGGGACCGTTCTGGGATTCTCAAAGGTCACTCTTAAAAATTGAGTCCAATGGTTTTCCCAGAATTAGCGCCTGGGTAGGATTTAAAGGCTTTCCTCTGCCAGTTTTTCATTGAGTTTAAAGTTTGGGGGTGAGACAAGAGTTCAGCTGGCATGGAGGTAGTGCAGTGAAATTAGAGACTGAGAAACAGATAAGTGGGAGAATAGTTTAATTGTTGAGGTACAAATGTTTTGTATAGTTGGCTGGGGATCAATCCCTTCAGAAACAGGGCTCAATATCGTCTCTTTAAATATGATGCTGGTTCAGTTGGACCAAACATACACTGTTTGTTGTTTCCTTTTAAATGAAAAATTGAACATAATGCATTTTTAAGGAGTAATCTTGATTTGAAATTTGGGAAAAAAATGTGTGCAAATATACTCGTAGTTTAAATGCAGCATTCATGCCGCTTTTCATGCAAAATATTTAAGACAGAAATTTATTTTAAAAAGATTGTTCTCAGCCATAAACTGTTGGGTCTGCTTTCTGACGAAATGCTCATACATATTAAACATAATAATTTAGGGCAAGTTGGTCATTTGAAGATATTATATAAATGTTTCAGACGTTATTGTGATTTAGTGGGAAAAATATTTCTTGGATAAATTACAAGTCAAGTCAAGTGGCTTTATTGTCATATCATTCATACACAGCATTGCAGCATATTGGCACAAAGAAACGTTACCCAGGCACGCGGTGCAACATATACATAAACACAGGAGAAGTTCAATAAATACATTATACTATACTATAATAGGTAATATTTAAATAAATAATAGATAATGAAGAGAGAGTAAAAAGTGGAAATATATAATACTTTGTAATAAATAGATAAAAAACAACAGTAATGACAAATGTATGGCATATATAAACTACTCGAAGCAGAGGCAGCACAGATTTCAGAGTCCAGACAGCCAAGGAATAGAAGCTGATAGCAGAACTTGGCAAAACTTGGTTACATACTACAGTACCTTCTGCCAGATGGAAGTGGGACAAAACAGACTGAGGGAGGGATGGGTGTGGTCCTCCACAATGTTATAGGCTTTGTTGATGCAACACTTAATAGTGATAAATGTAATGGAGAGAAAAGAGGCCCCAGTGATCTATTCTGCTTTATGTACTATCCATTGTAGGACCATGTGATCAGAGACACTGCGGTTCCCAAACTAGAAGATGATGAAGCTGGTCAGAATGCTCTCAGTGTTGCCCAAGTAGAATGTGGTGAGAATGGGGGAAGGTAGATTTGTCTTCCTCAACTGCCGAAGAAAGTGAAGATGCAGCTGCACCCTCTTGGCTATGTAGGTAGTGTTAATTGACCAAGTTAAATCAGCTGGTAGGTGCACACCAAGGAATTTGGTGCTCTTGACCAGTTCCACCACATAGTCTTCGATGTGCAGTGGGTTGTAGACAGCATGGGCCTTTCTAGTCTTAACAATCATCTCTGTCATCTTGTCCAGATTAAGAGACAGATTGTTGCACCAGTCCACCAGTCATCATATCTACATTCCATAAGCTGACTCATTCCCATTGCTACATGAGACCAAATACCATCATCAGGATGGTGATAAAGCTGTACGAAGCCATATAATCATAGATCAGCACAGTGAGCAGAAGTGGGCTGATTATACAACCCTGAGAGTTGCCAGTGTTCACTATGATGTTGTTGGAGATGACCACTCCTGCTGTAAATAAATCATCCTCTATTATCCAATAGAAGCTTCTTTCCCAAGTATTAAAGTGTATGCTTTAGGGTAAATGAACAATTGCTTTCTTATGTGGCTACTAACATGAATCTTTGCATAAAAAGAAGTGTTGGGAGCAACATTTCCAGTAATACACACTGATTTGTTTCCTAATAAGAATTGCTTTAGGGTTGCGTTCATGTACTTCTAAAGGGGTGTCTCCCTTGTCTTCAATAGAAGCTTTCCTGCAAGGGGCAGATTTTACCTGAATGGTTTTCTTGTTAGCATTCTTCATTGCTTTTGAAACTGCACTCATTATCTGGTGAGTTGTTATTCTTGTTAAAAAAGATGCAAATTAAAAAAGCTAGACAGTGTGATTAAGTAGCTGGTCTGTGGACTCCTAGGTTGCCTGTTCAGCCTCAACCTCATGATGTAATGGTAACTAACAGGAGTAATATGGAGATAAGGAGGCAATTGTGCTGTATTCTTACAGTTTGTAAGTAAGCATTGTCTGTTTAATTAAACATAAATATGAACAATACACAACCATGGGTAGAACTTGATATTTAGTCTGAAAGTGGCAGACTATAAAAAATAATTATTTTTTCTTTTTACCATATCCCATAAATCAACAGTCTGCTGGAGCCAATCCCAGCCAACACAGGGCACAAGGCAGGAACAAACCCTGGGCAGGGTGCCAGCCCACCGCAGGGCACACACACACACACTAGGGACAATTTAGGATCGCCAATGCACCTAACCTGCATGTCTTTGGACTGTGGGAGGAAACCAGAGCACCCAGAGGAAACCCACACAGACACGGGGAGAACATGCAAACTCCACGCTGCTAACTGCGAGTCAGCAGTGCTACCCGCTGCACCACCGTGCTACCCTATAAAGTAATAATGTAAACTAAATCTCACTTACATTAACCCATGTAAAACTTTAAAATTATGAAAAAGTACCGTTAATGAACTGTTAAGTGACAGAAAACCTTTTTTCATTTGTTTGCTTAATATAATTGCGGCAAAATAAGTACTTACTTGTTCTTTAATTAGAAAATAAATTGCATAACATTTGGATGCACTTGGGGATTGTTTTAACTATTTTTTAAGTTTGAGTATTTTTATTTATTTATTTACTTAATCAAAGGGACATTTTTGTTCACTGAATGTTTTCTTACAGTACTGTGTGTGATGTGTGTCAGGGGTTTGCTCAGACCGCTTTTGGCAACACTTTCAGACAAAAGATGCGGGCATGTGCTACTCTGCAGCCTTTTCAATAGCTTGGACTGACTACTGAGGATCTGTTTGCAGACTGGAGTGGCTATCTAAAATGTAAAAGAGGAAAACACTGAATAAAAAAATACAAGTGATGTGACCTCTCTCAAAATAAATCTGAAACAGTAGAGTAATCCATAATTCAAGTCGTACAGAATGCTTCTCAGTTTGTTTTACAGGTAGACAATGCACAAGAGAAAGATGGTTAGAGTATGATGGACCTGATTATTGTAATTGTCGATTATTATTAACATATTTATATTTGCTGTGGCCTTTAAAAACTCTTGAGGAAAAAAAGTACTATTTATTGGAGATTTATTTTAGTAACTTAGTGCATCCATTGGGAGTGTGAACTCTTACACTATGCCTATGGGTACAATATAATCTGAAGAAAAATAAAAATATTCTGTGAAATGAAAAACACCAACAAATATAAAAAAGATTCAGAGAAGTCAGCAGATAACCAACAGGATATAAATAGTTTATTTTCAGGAATAGCAAATTTCATTTTATCAATATAGTAATGTTGTATAGGAAATTATTATTAACACTTAATTAATGTAATTTAGAGCTGTCACGTGCATACCTGAATTTTCGACATATTTGACTATTTCAATTTGAACTGGAAGTATCAGATCTCCCCTCTTATCTTTGTATTACTCCAAATACAGTTTTCTGACCTGGTGGCATTTATTTTCATTTTGCTATCTAATTTACATGTATTTTCACATCACTTCCAGAAGCAGCCTGTTATTATTTCTTTTTTTTATTTTTTTGCAGCTAAACACCAATCTCCCTGTCTACTGGATGATTAGCCGACGAGAAAAGAGGCTTAATTGTGCACTTGTGGCTCTCTTTCTTCACATGGAAACAAACTTTGAATTGTCAGGGTAAAGCTGAGCTTCTCATCTGCAAATGAGAAGTGCTTATATAGTTACTGAACGGAGGGAACTGCTTGTAGAATGTGTGCTTCGGACTAAACCTCATAAACTGTATAGTACTGTTCTTGTACAAAAGCTACAGATCACCGCAACACAATGTTTTAAAGTATTCAGTTCTTTAATTTTTAATATACAAAAGAACAAACAGTGCAAAATGTATGGAAAACAGATTAGCCTGAAATGAGGGAGGAGTTGATGAAAGCGGCAAAAGGGTTAATTACCTCATTTAATGTTGTTTGTTTCAGAAAAATATTCTGAAATTAAAATGCTTGCTAAAAAGTATTTCTGATTAGGTTAAAACTGTTCTTTCCAAACACATGGTGTATTATTCCTTTAAAAGGAATCACTGAAAATTTTCATTTTACTGCTTAGTTGTCCATTTCAATTGTGTTCCTTTCTATAAAAGAGATGTAATATGAACTGACAGCAACATCAGTTTTATGTGCTGAAGTCAAACTGAACACGACTCCTTTAGCATAAACACTATTTACATAGACATACCTATTTGACAATGAAACTGTATTTTGTATTCTGCACAGACCAGGTGTATAGTGGTCACTAAGTATACTAAAATATTCCTTATTCGTGCACATATTGCATTTCCATATTATGCAGAAACCAGATTTTTTATACTCAAAATGATGGTAAGGAAATCTGCTATTTCACTGTATTGCGGGGGCAAATGCTCTTGACTTGTAAAACTGCTGGCAGATGACAGAAAAATTAGAATCATTTCTTTACTGACTATTTTTCTGCCTTGAAAGCCTTGTCAGTCTATTTCCAGCTAACTATCACCTGATGTATCAGGGAAAACTAAAATCACATTCAGACAAAATGGGCAAGATTTTTTTTTAAGTTTTTTTATTCAGTTTTGAATACATTTTCTTTAATTTGAGCCTGTCCATTCTAAATAATACCTTAAAAGCCTGTAGCAAAAGAAAAGAAAGCAAGAAGACAAACATGTGCGTCGCTTTTTGAAGTATTGGATAATTCTAAATTTCATTGGCAAGCTTTTTCCATTGTTGAGAAGAAATTTTGGATTTATTTATATAGTCATGAAATATCATAACAAGCCAGGACACATGAACTCTGAAAATTGTACTAGCGTTATGAAACAAGAAGAGACATTATGATTGTAGTGAAGCTTCAAATGCCTTACGTATGGCATAATTTGCTTTAGACGTTTCAGGCAACAATATAGCAATTTGCTGACTGTTTTTGTAAGTTAAACTACTTTGATATTACGTCTTTTATAAATAGAGACAATTCCAAAGTTGATGACAATAGTTTTTTTTTAGTGGCATATTTTTAGTTAACCCTTGTGTTACAATACAGAACTCTTAACTGCCAACTATAGCTTTAAATTACTATATTAAGGTTTTAATTGTTGCCTGCTTTCTTAACCAGCCATCTTTTAATAATGAGGTGTAAATGACAAAGGAATCATCAGCTCTTCACCTAAAATTATTTCATTTAAAAATGTGTAGAAGATTCATCTGTCTTAATACAATGTTTTCAAATAAGCAAGAAGGGAAGGACCAAGAGGTACAAATCTATTCCAGACCATATGGATGATGTTCTCAGAAAATGAAAACTCAACAATGTAATAAAGATTTGTCTTGGAAGAGTGCAACACTAGCCTGTAATATAATTACATGACAAGTTTCTTTATCTGCTCAGCCTAGTTTATAATCATGGTTGAAATGAAAACCTGTAATCACTGCAGACCCCCCAAGACCAGAGTTGAGTACCCTCAAGGATGACTTTAAATTCATAGCTTAGCAGAAAAAGGTAGGACAACAGCAGGGTATGGGCAGAAATAATAAGAAGAAAAAGAGTTGAAAGTTGAAATGGGCTCCATCTTAATTACATTATTCAGCAAAACTACCTGTAGTCAATTTCAGCTGTTTTGAACAAAAATTATCAGATCGTCTACTGGGACAGAATTTGAAAAGAGTGAATTATTTTATATATCTACGATCAGTGGTAGCCCAAGGTAGAAAACTAGATGAAGAGATAACCCAAACAATACAGTGTGATTAGAACAACTGGAAGAGGGTATCAAGAGTATTGTGTGACTGAAAAATTAAGACTAAGGTTATGTTTTTAAGGCAGTCATGGACCAGCAATGATACATGGAGCTGAGACATGGGCAGTAAAGAGGGCACAGGAGAAGAAGTGTTGTAGAAATGAGAAGGTTGAGATGGATCTATGGAGTTAAGAAAGGACAGAATCAAAAAATGAGACAATCAGAGGTACAACAAAAGTATTAGGAGATATCAATGAAAGAACAGGCCAGCAGGTTGAAGTGGTATGGGCATATGATGAGGAGAGGCAATTAATATGTGGACAAAAGAGTGATGGGAATGGAAGTACAGGGGAAGAGAAAGTTAAGGGAGGCTAAAGCAGAGGTGGATATATAGAGTAAAAGAAGATCTTAAGGAACAGAGTTTGACTGAGGAGGATGTGCAGGACCAAGCTGTTTGGAGAAGGTTGGATCAAGCACCCCACATAAAAGTGTTAAAAAGATGAAGAAGAAGAAAAAGAAGATATACACACAGAAGGTTTTAACGTAGTGTAATCCAAGGGGTTTATTTCTTACTTGATGCCAGCAATTCCACTCCAAGAATCAAAACTCATTGCTTTGCAGTTACAAGTCCTAGTGTATAGTTCAAAAACTATGGACTTAATCTGATGAACTAATTAAACATCAGTGTACCTCTTTTATATCAGATGATTACTTTAAATATTACATCAATAACATCATAATGATGCTATCTCTGGCATGGTCATTCTGCTCTGGGACCTAAACCCACCTGGGGAACACACAAAAAAATGATTTATCTTGCTGAACTAAATTTCCATGAATGATCTCCAAGTTGTCATCAGCAGGGTACTTGAGTGCTTCAATGACCCCTAGTGTTAAGATGGTGTCTTTGTTGTTATATTTTTGATTTTTTGTAAATGTAATTTTCCTCAGTTCCTTTGTTTGTTCTGTTTTTATAATTTTTATAGCATCTGATACACAATAATTGGAAATTAACACAATTCTTTTGCAAAATGATGCAATAGTTATTGTGAAATAGTGCAGGAGTTCTGCAAAATAATTCACTATATTTTTTTAAAGGCAGGAATAGATTTCCTTAAATAATAATCCTTTAACTGTTTATGTTTGCACCAAAACATAACAAACTTATTTGGATTATGCGGAGTATGATCAGCACATCTAAACAGAATATACGGGATTAAATTCTTGAGGATTCATTCTGCATTTAAAAGCTGAGACTGATGGAGTATAGTATTTTCATAATAGAAAGAGCATGTTAGAGTTTGGGGAACTTGTAGCTTAACTCTCAACTACCTATAGTAGTTTTATTTACCCTTGGAATTTTTAGGAGACTGGCATCTTGGAATCATAATGTGCACACTATAATTTATTCGTTAATAACTTCTGTTGAGTAAATAGGGCCAACACCATTTAAAGCTTTAATGCATAAGAAGTAGGATCTTGAAATCAACCCTAGACTTAAATGGAAGGCAATGTAGAGACTTAACAAAAGGCTATTATTGTTGTACTTTGTGGATATGGCAAATAAGCACCAGCATTTTGAATTAGCTGAATAGTGCAAACAGAATAAGTAGACCACCCTGTTGGTAACACTTTGCAGTAGTCATTTCTGTTTTCAGTAAATGAATGAATTAAGTCCTCTGTATCCTGCATAATGGGGATATGTTATTATTTAAATATATTTCTTAGCCAGAAAAGAAGATTTTTGATAGTGAAATAATGAGAGTGCTAAAGGATAAGTTGCATACTGATTCAACAAATCTAATATTCCTCTATGTTGGAAAGTGACAATTGACAAAAGACTGAAACAGATTAAATACAGTGTTGATCAAAGATTATTTCATTAAAAAGATTAATAACTGCATATTCAATATCAACATCATGAGTATGAATTACATTCAGCATGTTACCATAAGGATTTAGATCTTTTTTGTCAAAAAGATCCTCAGCTGTTACTACAAAAACATCTGTTGAAGGTGTCTGTTTACAGATCTATATGAAAATTAAAATTACCATAACCAACATTACATGATTATAATTTATTGCTAGATGACAAAAGATTCTGTACATTTGTTTTACAGTTGTGCTTGGTTTTGTTTAAATATTTAATATGAGGCCACAAAATATCTAACATCAACTACATTTTGTAAGCAATATGAATTATAATTCTTCCTAGAAAATTATTCCAAGACTAGTCTGCTATTTTATAGATGATGCTGACTCAGCTACTTGCATTATACAATGCCACTGTCAATTGTGTGATCCTGAGGTATGAAAAGCCTGTACTAAAGAGTATTTGTAGTTGTCTGCATACCATGTGTGGTGCATTTGGGAAACTTACTGTTTTAGGCTATAGGTTTTGAAAGTGTCCACTTGAACTTTCATAGTACTTTAAGATGTGAGGTGCAATTAATGGAGGTTGCATTATCCATCATAAATGATCCTGCTTTAAATGAGTATGTGACCATCTGGGGGACCCCAAACACAAACTCACAGACACAAAATCCTAGTTTAAATAAAAGTTTTATTCTTTCCAGTATCTTGCACAAAGGCTTCAAAATGGGCATAAAACAAACACAATACAGTTCTTCTACTTCTTTCTCTCCTTTCACTCCTCCAGGTAATTTTTGTCCTTTTCCACCTGATTGACTTGCCTGGATGAGATTGAACGGTCTCTTATTTTGGATAAGCAGTCCTTCTGGTGCTAGGGCATAGCCCAATAGAAGAACTTCCAGGTCAAAGTCCCAAAATGTAGGGATGATGAATCCATGCAGAACCCCCTGGTGGCACCCCCCAGTACACAACAATGCTGGCGTACGGGACTACAGTTCCCAACATGCCTTGTAGGTGTCCATACAAGTATTGTCACCCAGGAAGGCTGCCATCTAGCATGCAGTAATGCCAGGTTGTCTCCACTTGACCATTCACTACACTGGTCTCCTGTCCAGGTATTTGGTCTGACCCTGCTGGGATGTCAGTGTACCAATTGCTACACTGGCATCTTATGCTTGTCTTCTGGATGAGGCAGGATGATCTTCACCCAGTTTCTTGTGCCTCTATAAGGTGGGCCTCCAATCCAGTTAAGGAATAATGCCCCATCCCAACCAGGATGCTCACCCACATGTGCCATCCATCACAGGTAGCATTACATGACTGTCAGACTTTTCCAGAATTGTCACCTTTCTCATCAGCCTGATGCAACTGAGATAATATAATCTTGGGTCTGCCTTAATGTTTGCTTCCATTTATAGGTTCTTGCCATCTGTATGACTCTATTCTGTTGGACCCTTAACCAATGCCCTTAACCTGCAATTGCTTCATCGTGGGTATGATGTTAACCTGCATCCAGCTCCAACTTGCATGGAGTACTTGGGGGCTAGTGGCAGGGTTGGCAGTCCAGCCACTGCAAAAAACTCTCACACTGTTCCGGGGTGGTGCTGAGGTGTCAACCTTTACACAGCTGCACTCGGGTCCCAATCTGGGTGGTTTGTCATGTGGTGGGGGCAGTAACACGCTGTAATCAGCCCATGCTCCAACCTTGTTTCATTTCTTTGAACAATTTACATTTTTGATATGCAGAATGAGCAACAACTTTGGCTTCAAAACAGTTAATGAGGCAAAAAACTTTCTTGCTCCTGTTTTCTCTCTATTATATAAAATAAATCCTGGGATGAGATGAAACTTTCTTCAAGAGACGAGACTTTGGCCATGAGATTTTTTTCAAGTCACGCTCTCCTCGCAACCATATTCAGCCACGTACACTGTACTTTCGCCTCTCATTCGTGTAAATGCTTTTGACAGACACAGTTCTTGCTCTCTCAGCTCTTATACATTTTAACATTTTCCTCACTTTAAGTACCCAATTAAAGAAGACGTATTATGTCAAATCTTATTGAAGTATTTCATCACGAAAGGTTATCAACAGTAAAAATGAGGACACGACAATCCTGGCACCGAGAAACGAGAAAGTCAAACAAATTAACACCAAAAATGTTGATCGGTTACAAGGAAAATTGGTTAAAAGCGTATCAATAGACTATGCTGAAACAGTTGGTATTGATTGTGCAGAAGATGAAAACATCAACTTACAATATCCTGAAGAATGTCTACAACTTTTAACACCATCCAGTCTTCCTCCGCATAAATTACTGTTGAAAGAAGGATGTATCCAAGAAAGGTAATATAGTACATCTTCAGGGGATTAGACAACAAAGGGGATCTTGATATGGCATTCATATTAAAATGTTTATAGTTTTCCATTAGAATAGCTTTTGCAAAGACAATTAACAAATCTCAGAGCCAAACATTCGAAAAAGTTAATTAAATAGTGAGAAAGAAACGAAATTCAATCACGGCCAGTTATACGTTGCATTGTCACAATGAAAGTCCAAAGACAGAATTAAAATTCAATGCAATATTGACGAATATTTAATTAAAAAATTGCTTTTACTGAAGTTTTACAGTAAAAATGTAAGTTTAAAAAGTATTTGGGCGTGAATTTCAAAGCCAAACAGAGCAAAATTGTATTGCGCAACAAATAACTCTAATGCAACATGAAACATAATTTACTTTCAAATTATTACAGTACGTTTTACTATTTTTTAATATGGTTAATTACTCGCTGTAATGTAAAATAGTTCTGTTGTGCATATGTAACAATTCCCATGAAAATAACAATCTGTTTAAATTGTACATCCGTATCCCCATACGCGAGCAGCAGATCCGCAAAGAGGCTAGTGTGTAGCGCAGGCCCGGGGATTGCTGAGCGAAATGAGCAGGGGGCAAAGCCCCCTAGTCTTCCACAATTCTCTAACTTCAGTTGAATACAGGCACTAAACAATATTAAAACTATGGTAATTCAACCCATGTTACACTGCCTAGAAGAAAACAGAGGATATATCATTTTGTCTAGTTATTCTGCAAGTGACCACCAACTGTTACCTGTGAGTGAGTATCATAAACTACACTATAGTGCTTTATTTGATATAGGAAATGAAGTATTTAAACTATATTGTTTATTAATTGGCTCCATTTAAGACAAGAAAAGAGGCTGAATGGACAGAGATGTACTTATATCAGGAATACATCAGGAATATTGTGAAAAGGGGTTCATCAAAGAACACAAATAGATGTAGAAATGGAAGAATCTAGGAACTAGAAACTGGGATTTTGATGCTATGTGCAACTACCAGATAGTTAGCTGAGCTCTTATAAACCTCCTGCTTAATAACTCAACTGGCTTCAAGTGAATGCACCATAATTATGGTTGCCAAGCAACAGTAAATTGCATTAAGTGTAAGATATCACAGGTATAAATACATGTGAATCACTCAGTGCTGTCCTAGTCTCTGGGATGATGTACACGGGAAGCTTTATAATTATTTTTTTTATCCCCCAGCCCCTTTTCTGGTCTGGTCTCCCAGAGTAAAGGAAGCTACAGTTATCACCTGTCTAACTCTCAAATTTAAGAGGATGGATCGCACCTTTTGGGGTACACATAGATTTGGAGGAATAAGTATCCCTGGGGTCAGCCAATGCAGGAGTTCTAGTATAATGTAAAAGAGGGTCTGGTTTACCCAAAATACTGAAAATTCATGGGTGGATGAACTTGCATTTTAAATGGAAATACTTTACAGTTTAATAGGTAGAAACATTACTACTTTTCCTTTTCTCTGATTAATAAAAAAATAGTACATAATTGAGTAGAGAACAAATGGTGGCAATAGAATTATATTTGGCTGCCCGGATGCATCCATGGGTTTTAAAATATAGCTAGAAGGAAACTTATTTACCTTTATGATGGTTAAAGCAAAAATTAACTGAAGCAAGAAAAGAAAATACTGTAAGAAGAAAGAAAATAAGAACAAGAAATGGGAAATAATCATTACTGCTCATGGATTTTATTTTTTACAAAGGCAAATGCATTTCTCTTTCAAAAATATACAGATTTTCTTTTCCATGAAATAAATGTTCAGAAAACTGAAGTTAGTATGTTCTAATGAATGTCAAAGTTGCCTCTGCCTGTTGGAATTGTCATTTGCAGGTCAGAACAAATAGGAATCACACTTCAGTCTAGGTTTCTCTAATTTTTGTATACTGGCACAGTACTTGTGATGTGACTGCTTGTACTGTATATGTGTAAACTATGAATTGGCTGAATAAACACTGTAAATCCAGAATAAAAATACTAAACATAGTTTACTATTCAGCACTAATAGTGCTGAACAAACCTAACTTAAAGAGGACCTAAATTATTTTGGCTTAATCTGCAGAGAAATGATTAAACCATAATTAAAATTAAGCATACCAGGCAATTTGTAAATGTATGTACAGGATAGCATAAATTTACTAATGATTGTGCTCACCATAAAAGAAGTTAGTGTTATACTTATATAAAGCACATCAATCTCTTTACAATCCTTCAATGTGTGTGTGGTTGTCTTTTTTCTAATCAGAAAGCTAGCTTCTCTAATACTGACTGTAATACTGTATGCTTCTGCTGTCTTGGGTATGACGTTAAACTTCTTCCGGCCCAAAAAGTGGTCCTCCAACTTGCAGGGAAATCTTGAAAGTTGGTGGCAGGATTGGCACTCCAGCCACCATAAAAAAATTCACGCAGCTCAAAAACAGCAGACAGGACTCCTTTTTGCTCACCGTGTGTGTAGCTCTTCTGCAGCTATCCTTAGGAAGCCAGCTTGCATGAAGGGGATGGGGGAAAGCCCTTGGGAACTATCCTTCCTGGAACAGTCAAAACCATTGGAGATCCAATGGGGTAAAGCCTCTCTGGGATCAGAACTGGTGTGGTACTGAGGCATCGCCTGCAGCATGGAAGCACTCAAGTCCCAATTTGAGGTGGCCCACCTGGGTAGGTGCGTGGAACATCTTCTCTCTCCAGCATGATGATCATTTTCCTCTGCTGTCGGAGGAGCTTCGTAAACTCCACATTTCAGTGGTGGCACTCTTTGAGGTGAGCAGACCTGAAACTGGCCAGATCTCTGTAGGTGGATACACCTTTTATTGGTCTGGTCGCTCTGATGGCTGTCATACTCAGGGAGTAGCTGTTGCTGTGGCGGATTGGCTCCTTCCAATGGTGTCCGATGTCACTCCTTTCAATGAGAGTATAATGAGACTTTCTGGGTGCCTTGTCTTTTATCTCAGTGTATGCTCCAGCTGTGTTAAGTGATATCTTGGTGAGTGACACATTTTATTTGCAACATTGCTCTGTGGTTGATGAGGGCCTGCGAAGTGACACTCCTCTGGTTATGGGTGACTTCAGTGCGAACTCTGGCACTGACAGGGCTGGCTATGAGGATTGTGTCAGTCCCCATGGGTCTGGCGACCGGGGTGAAAGTGACTCCATATTCCTTGAATTTGCAAAAGGTCAGGGGCTGCAGATTGCTGGATCCTGGTTCCATCTTCCTGAGCTGCATCGTTGGACTTGGTACTCCAATACTGGAGGTGCAGTGAAGGAGATTGTTCACATCCTCGTAAGCAGAAGCTAGAGGCCTCTATACCACATAACAAAACAGGGTCAACAGAAGTGCTCAGTTTGTGAATTCTGACTACAGACATGTCTACTCTGAAAATGCAGCTTACTGTAGGCTACCACCTACTAGGAGAATGAGGCTGAACCTGGCCAAGACGCCAAGATCAGGCTGCTTCTAATGAGTTTATATGCAGTTTGTGTGAGGAACTTAGAGACTTGGGTGCGACTGCTGATCATGTGATATGGGAGATCTTTGTGACAAGACCCTGAAAGTTGCTGTTGGTGTTGTCGGTGTTCCCAGAAGGAGGTGTTTCATTTTGCAGGCCTTGGAGTCACAGTGCACTGCTTAATAGCAACTCTGGTCAGTATTGGGAACTGAAAGAGATGACTATAAAGTTCAGAAGGAAGGAGACATATGTTAGAAATTATGAAAATGTGCTATATAAATAAATGTTGTTGTTGTTGTTGTAGAGGAATCTGTGAGCAAGTGACACACCAACTATGGTGTAGTGACCCACGTCCTGCTTACAGAGGAACTGAAGCATTTTGCACATCTGAATCTGTTTCTCGAAGAGTCACAGTCAGGGCAGGTGATGGAATGGTCCTTATGGATGATGCTGCAATTGTGACCCGCAAACCTGGATACTTTGAGCAGCTGTTTAAAGCTGATCCTCTGGCTAAGACGTTGGACTACTCTGGCTCCACAATTCTTGAGGCTGATCCCCCAATTAGTTGTGAATCACCCAGTCTCACTGAGATTGCACAAGTGGTGAACCAGCCGAGGGTAGGGAAGGCTGTAGGTATCAATGGTATCTGGGGTGAAATTCTCCAGGCTGGTGGTAAGGCTGACCTCCTTGCATTGCAAGCAATCTTTGCTTCCATTTGGGAGATGGAACTTCCCTGTCTGGAAAAGGAAGAGTGAGTGCCTGGATTGCGAACACTACAGGGTTATAACACTGGTCTTGGGGCTGGGTAAGGTGCTTGCTGAGGGTCATCCTCAATAGGATCCCTGATCACCTTCTCACCTACCAGCGACCGGAGATGTCTGGTTTTACACCTATAAAGTCCACCATCAACCGCATCCTGGCACTGAGGGTTCTCAAGGAGTGAAAATGTGAATATTGGCAGAGTTTCCTTGCAGCCTTTGTTGATTTTCATAAAGTGTTCTACTCAGCTGAACGAGCTATTCTGTGATCCCCCAAAGTTGCTGGATACCATGGCTGGCCTGTACTGTGAGTGCTGTGCAGAGTGGGGGTAGAACCTCTAAGTTTTTCCCAGTTGATTCTGGGGTTCATCAGGGGTATGTTCTTGCTTCTACTCTGTTCAGAGCTTGCATAGACTGGGTGTTGGGCAGGATCATGAAGTCCAG
Organism: Polypterus senegalus; assembly: GCF_016835505.1. Classification (NCBI taxonomy): domain Eukaryota; kingdom Metazoa; phylum Chordata; class Cladistia; order Polypteriformes; family Polypteridae; genus Polypterus; species Polypterus senegalus. The sequence goes on from NC_053161.1 coordinate 108,053,026, forward strand.
CAGCTGTGGGGTGTCTGTTGTGAAGAAAGATTCACAGATCTTGACTTTGCCAATGATGCTGTCTCGGGGCTCTTGAGACACTGAGTGAGGAGTCTGAGTGTCTGTGTTAGTGAGTGTCCTGGATAAAAACCAAGATCCAGGGCTTAAATGGCTTCTTCAGCACAGTTATCAGCAGTGTGTCTGTCTGCAGAGAGAATATCGACCTTCTTGAGAGGTTTATTTACCTCAGTATTTGGTGAGTCTTCCTACGAATTCAGTAGATGGATTGGTAGAACATGGGGAGGGGTCATGAGGTCACTGAAAAGGTGTGTGTGTGTGTGCTCCTGATGTCTTTATTAAAGGATGACGGTCCAAGTCTTTAAAATCCCGGTGCTTCCTATTTTGATATGTGGTTGCAAAACGGACGTTATCCAGTGACCTGAGAAGACTCGGTTCCGTTGGTACTGTGTCTCTTTCGGAGAAGCCTCGGGGACTGCTGGTTTGACTATGTGTGGAATGAGTGGTTGCTCAATGAGTCCCAAATGAGGCATATTACCTGCATCACGAGGGAACGTCAGTTACAGCACTATGGCCATGTGGCGCAAATACCTGAGGGTGATCCGGCTCACAGGATCCTCATTGTTGAGGACCCGAATGCCTGGACCAGGCCAAGTGGACTCCCACATAACACTTGCCTGTGGCAGATAGATGGTCATTTCCAGGGGATTAGACTGGACTGTGTGTCTGCCTGGGGGATCCAGCCAGGATCCCAAGCTGTTTTGTTGTGTGGTGGGTGCAGCAACACGCTGTACCAGTGCATGATCCCCAACATGACTTGACACTTCATGATAGCCAAATAAAATTTAAGCTAAACATTTTTGATAGCTGTATAACATATGTCATGAAGGCTGAATTTTACACAGTGTGGTCTAGACATAGGAATTAAACTACATGATGTCAGGTTTGCAAATAAACAAATACAAAAAATCGTCGTGTGAACATGTGAGGTTGTGAACTTTCAAACCTTTTGGCAAGGAAACTGACTGCCTGTAGTTGAAGTTGTTCTTGTATGCCTTGAAATTGAGAACAGAATACCTGTGGGAACTTTTATTGCTAGGGGGAGAGTTGATATAGGTGGATTTGGCCAAAATGGCATTCTCAACACACACAGGCAAGTTACTTCTTTCAGCGGTAAAACTTCAGCAAACTTAATACAGTAGCACCGTCTGCAGTCATGCCTCTTAATGAATAACTGCCTGAGAATATATGAGCTGGGTGCATATACATTTGAACTGAATGGAAGCGTGTTAGAGATGTCGATGATTAAATCTTTGCTATATTTATGGTTATAAAAGAGTATTCTTGCAAATTTTCCCATAAATATACTAATATAGACCTTTATTACTCTACAGAGAATTGAATAATTCACGGAAACAAGTATTTGAACAATTTGTTTTGTTTCCGGGAATAGCTTGTACATGAATATTTGTTTTGTGTTAAAAAATTGAGTTATCAGAGCAACTAAAATGGAACATAAACAATAAAGATGTAATGAATGAGAGAGCACTTGCAAAACTTTATACAGTTGTAAAGACACCACTTATTTTTAACAAAATATAAATATTACTTCAAGTGATAGGCAGCAAGTTTTCAAAATGCAAAGAAACTTAACTAACTTAATATTTCAGTTTTAACATTCACATTTATTTTTATGGATCAAGTGAGTGCTAATAAAAGTTTATAAGTTAACATTTTTCAAATATTTTAACATGTACTGTAATTCAATGAATGGCATATAAAAAATATGTGTTAGCATTAATTATTTTTGCAGAAAAAGACTCCTGAATTACACTGAGTGGCCACTATTTTAGACACACCAGTTAATTACACTGAGCAGTCATGTTGTTTCAAATTTGCCCTCAGAACAGTCTGAATCCATCTGAGCATAAGCTAAATTAGGCAGGATGAAAGTACAGCACAGGGATGCTGATCCATGTTGACTCCAACGTGTAACATATTTGCTGCAAATTAGCTTGTGGGGGACCTCTACTTCAAATACTTCATTTCATTTCATTCAACAGATGCTTCATTGAACTGAGATTACTGTTACTGTATGTTCTTGGAAACATTCCAAAACTTTCCTAGCTTTATGGAGTAGAACATTATTCTGTTGAAAAATTCCATTCACAGTATACAGATGCTAGGATGGAATGCACCTGATTAACAATGTTGTTCCTGTGGCATTTCAATGCACACAATGAGTGCCCTGAAAACAATCCTGTTTCCATTACACCACTGCAGTACTCTACATTTGAAATATTTCAAACACTGGGAAGGAGTTGGAATCCATGGACTCGGCATGAATCCGCAGGAACTGACATGCATCAAACTAGACAATGTTTTCCTAGTTCCCTTGTGCTTAGTATTTGTGCTTCTTACACAACTGCCACAACACTGTCCACTTTTCATTTCAAAGGGGTGAAAACTAGATCATTTGTTGCTGTCATATAACATTCATGATAAGGTTTGGTGACTTGTGTTCTTTTAAATACTGGTTTTGGCACCGGAAATTGTATTGCATTCTTTTTTAACATACTGGAAGTTTAGGGAGAGCCATGGGAGGAGAGGACAAATGACTGCAGCCACTTCCAGATGGAGTCCTATAAAAGACAGCTGCCACCGGAGGATGGGGGTGCATTTGGAAGGTGGAGTGGTGGCTCTGAGGGTAGGGATCTGCACTGGCAATTGGAAGGTTGCCGGTTCGAATCCCGTAAATGCCAGTAGGAACTCTGCCCTGTTGGGCCCTTGAGCAAGGCCCTTAACCTACAATTGCTGAGTGTTTTGAGTAGTGAGAAAAGCGCTATATAAATACAATGAATTATTATTATTACTAGATGGCAACTATTGCCCTTTTATCTTTTGTTGTTTCATACCTGCCTCCTCGACCCCAACCCTGACAGACACGGGACACAAGTTCAGCACACAATTTTCTTTATTTTTCTCTTTTTCCCACGAGAAACGCATTTCCCCATTTTCCACATGTACAGCACAGTCACAAACACAAAAGACACTTCACTTCTTCTTCCTTTCTCTTTCTTTCTTTGCCTCCACTCGTCCTCCAACATCCTTTTCTACCCGACTCTAGCTCTCTAAATGGAGTGAGGCGGCTCATTTTATGTTGGCCCTGGGATTGTTCTAGGTGGCTCATTAATTGAACCTGGAATCACTCCCAGGTGTGGTGGAAGTCCACTTTAGGGCTCTCCTGCTCCCCCTGGCAGCCCCCACGGAACCCAACAGGGCTGTGCCAAACTCTAACTTCCAGCGTACCCTGCAGGAATCCATGGTACCAAAGCCACCCAGGAGAGCTGCCCTGTAATGTCCCGGGGAAGGTAGTGCCTCACAGATGCCCTCTCCCCAGTCCTTCCTTCCAGGTGGCTGTGTAAGCCCATGCTGTAAAAAGCCCGGGTTCCTAGAAAGTATTTAAATCTTCAGAAAAAAACTGAAAAGTAGAGATGTCAGGTAACTGAAAGGAACTACTCTGGGCAACTCTCTCCTGGGAGGATTCGTTTTGCAGACATGCTTGCATTGCTTGTGCATTAGTGGCGGGAGGAAAAGTAAAAGGGATACCGTTTTGACAATGTTAGCAGCTAAGCGACTTTGTCTTTCTTTGGAGGTTTCATTTTGCTGACGTCCTGACCCAACTTGTGTTATTATGTTTTACGCATAAGGGGACTATGCTTTCTGCGGTCCTGTTAAGTCTCATATACATCGGACTTCCAATACAACTCAGAGTCCTGCCATATGCAAAAGTTCGCTGACAACACTGCTATCGTGAGCTGCATCAGGAGTGGGCAGGAGGAGGAGTATAGGAATCTAATCAAGGACATTGTTAAATGGTGCGACTCAAACCACCTACACCTGAACACCAGCAAAACCAAGGAGCTGGTGGTGGATTTTAGGAGGCCCAGGACCCTCCCGGATCCTGTGATTATCAGAGGCGACTGTGTGCAGAGGGTACAGACCTATAAATACCTGGGAGTGCAACTGGATGATAAACTAGACTTGGACTGCCAATACTGATGCTCTGTGCAAGAGAGGACAAAGCCGACTATACTTCTTTAGAAGGCCGGCGTCCTTCAACATCTGCAATAAGATGCTGCAGATGTTCTATCAGACGGTTGTGGCGAGCTTCCTCTTCTATGCGGTGGTGTGCTGGGGAAGCAGCATAAAGAAGAGGGACGCCTCACACAAGAAAAACCTGGTGAGGAAGGCAGGCTGTATTGTAGGCATGGAGCTGGACAGTTTGACATCCGTGGTGGAGCAGCGGGCACTGAGCAAGCTCCTGTCAATCATAGAGAATCCACTGCATCCACTGAACAGTATACGCTGCAGTGTAATACAAGGTATATACGGGTATATGGCGCTTTTCAGTCCACACACTGTGACAGTCTACATCCACACTGACACGTTGATACGCATTTATGTGCTGCAGGAATGTTAATTTTTTTCTGCCATTGTTGTCTGTTTTGGTTATGTTTTGGGAGAACTAACGATTGGTTAGGGCAAACGGATTATGCCAATCAGAGGCAGAGCAGGGTGGGACATGCCGTTCCTTTGCTAAAACGGGAAAAATATCCTTTTCTGCCACCTTCCTGTTGGTCCATTGTTACACACCAAAATATGTCCTCCATGAAAAGTTAATATAACCAAGTTAATAGTGACAATGAAGCGAACCATACAAACAAAAATTAGCTTTCAGAACAAATGACCTTGTGAAGCTATATTATTGCTACTATCCAGCTGGACAGGTAGCCACAGCCCAACGCCCACAGCCTCTCAGTCCCCAGCCCCAGTCGGAGGGGGTGCTGATGGTGGAGGCGCTAAATCTCTGATCGACGTTGCAAATTCAATGGAAGAACACGTCAACCATGGTGAGTACTTTATAATAGCAAGATTTGTAAATTATGTTAATAGAGCATTTCTACAACATTAACTAGCAGCTTTTTTATTTAGTTTAAGACTGTCACTATTAATAACGGGGCACTTTTTTCTTTTGCTGTGTAGGCCGCTAAAAAATGTGGGGCCTAAATTTACAGTATACCACTGGCTTCAGCGACAGATTGCTGTCACTGTCCTGCTCCACTGACAGACTGGGGAGATCGTTCCTCCCCCAATTACGCGACTTGTCCATTTTACCCAGGGGTAAACGTTAACATTATACAAGATTATAGACTGTTACACCTGCCTCACACTTTCCACCTTGCATTTTTTAACTTTCACTGCATTTTTATCACTCTTTAATTAATATTGTTTTTATCAGTATGCTGCTGCTGGAGTATGTCAATTCCCCCTTGAGGATTAATAAAGTATCTATCTATCTATCTATCTATTAGTAGCTAAGTGCGTTTTCTGTTTCCTCAGAGGTGAAGCCCTAACCCCGACTTGACCTCTCATTTCCAGGCCAGACAGACACAAACACTTCCATGCGTAGATGTTTATATATATATATATATATATATATATATATATATATAGTAGCAAAATACCCGCACTTCGCAGCGGAGAAGTAGTGTGTTAAAGAAGTAATGAAAAAGAAAAGGAAACATTTTAATAATAACGTAACATGATTGACAATGTAATTGTGGTGTCATTGTCATGAGTGTTGCTGGCATATATATATATATATATATATACACACACACACATATAAACATATATATACACATCATATATATATACATACATATATACATATATATACACATATACAAATATAGACATATATATACATATATACACATATATATAGAATCAGACTTAAAGAGGATGACAAATGTGATTTTTGTGGGCAAAGGGAAACCGTTTTTCATCTGTTTGCAACATGTGTAAGATTAAGAGTTTTTTTTTAAGTTTTTAACTGATTTGTGTAAAAAGCTAAGATCAGATTTTAATATTGTGATGTTTATTTATGGGGCTGCATATAATAAGAACAACAGGCACAGGACACAGTTAATGAGCTTTTTGCTGGGTGAAGCAAAACTAGCAATTTTAAAAAGTAGGAAAAATAAACAATATGGGAAAGGAACTGTGGACATCCAATTACTGTTTAGGCTGAATATTCACTCGAGAATCAAACTGGAATTTACTTACTATAAACTGATGCACAAAATTCATATTTTTGAGAATGTGTGGTGTACGAAAGGGGTACTGTGTGCTGTTGAGGAGGGTGAACTAAAAATCAATTTATAACTCATTGGAAAATTGTAAAAATTGAAGTTATTTGTAGCAAGAGATACTTTGTGAACACTACTGGGAATTGGGGCTGACTGGGCCTTAGTTGTATTTACTATGAACATAAATGAGGAGGAAACTGGGGGGGATGAGAAAATCTAAAATATTGATATATAACTGAGTGTGGGGTTACACGGGGTTAATCGGGTGTTTTTACTTTTCATTTCATTGTATTGGTTATTTATAATACGTTTTGTTGTATGTATACTTTAATATATATTGACATTTGTTATTTTTTTGGTTCAATAAAGTACTTTTAAAAATTATATAAAAAATAAATATACATATATACACATACATATATATATACATACTGTATATACATATACATATATATATATACATATATACACATATACACACACATATATATAAATATATACATATACATATCTACATATATACTGTATATACATATATTAGGGGTGGGACTCGATTAAAAAAATTAATCTAATTAATTAGAGGCTGTGTAATAATTAATCTTGATTAATCGTATGTAATCACACATGAAAATTTTCCCCAAATTGCAAATGTTTTTTTTTTAATTTAAAAGGGTTTTAGTGGGCGACAGAATCAAATAATAGACATGGACATGAATATTGTAAACTCAAGCTCTTTTCATTTCTGAAAAAAAAATGCTTTTAAACTGCATTTCAATTCAAAACAGAAACAAAAATATCATACCTGGCTAAAATTGGGCAGACTTAAAAATAAAGTGGTATTTTAAGTACTTTAAGTACATGTTCAGAATGGTATTGTCTTTAAATAATAACCAAAATTTCAACATAAAGTGCAGTTTTTCTTCTTAAAAAAATAAGTCAGAAACTTAAAAGGTAATTTGACCAACTTAATCTTTAAACTCTGAGTAACATTAGCCAAAATTATTTAGTACATTACGCTAAAACAGTGTGATCATTGAACATTTTGTAATTAGATGTAATTAGAATTACTAACGGTCACGGAAGTCCAATGATCCCCAGTAAGAGCCACAAAGTCCGCTTTCTGTAATGCATCTAATTTTGCTTGCTTTTCAGTCTGCAGAAAACCACGCTTTTATCAAGGCTTCACTCGGGTAGTCTCTTGAAATGAAATTTTCCTCCGATCAGTTGTAGGAACGCGCTTTATTCCGACTGTAACATTTTTGTAGCTCTGATGTGTGCATCAATGTAATCGATGTACAGGGCCGCTGCTGGCCAAATGGGTGCCCTAAGCAGAAATTTACTTTTGTGCCCCCTCCCCCAAATATTACGGAAGTAAAAATAAAATAATAAGAAAAAACCTACTATGGGGCCAAAATAGAACTTTATTCAAATAAAAGAAAATACATAAATAAATTGTGTCATTTATAAATTAGAATTGTAGCTCTACAGCAAAAAATACAAACTAAAATTACACTTTAAATAAAATATTTATAATAAATAAAATAAACAATAACAAACTGAAATAAAATCAACACTGTCATCTGCTGGAGCTTTCCAAAGTTCAAAATTTACAAAGGCACACTTCTGCTTTTTCTTGAGGCAAAGTCGTAAATGAGCTCTTCATATGATAAAGCCTTTGCTAATTCAGAGTTGATGCTGACAATTGCCAGACCTCTGATGCGCTCTTGTGCCATAGATGAGCGCAAGTACGTTTTGATGAGCTTCATTTTAGAAAAACTTCGATCAGCAGAGGCAACAGTTACAGAGAGCGTCACTGCTATGCGCAGAGCAATCCAGAGATTTGGCTACATGCACGGGCTTCATCTTGGGCTTTTTTCTTTCGTTTCGGCGGACTGTTGATGTCTCTTTCCAGGAGCAGGCATATTGTTCAATCATTATCATTTTTGGCCAAATAGGCAGCCGTAACAGAGGTGAGGGCGCGCGCGTCATCACGTGTGCTTAGCCTACTCTGCGTTCACTGTAAAATGCAATATATACGTTTATATTTTTATTTGTATATGTATATTATTAATATTAATTTATTATTATAATATATAAAAATGATTTTTTTGAGCAGCTGGGATGGTGCCCCCCTGGGAGTTGGTGCCCTACGCAGACTGCGTACTCTGTGTATAGGGAGCGGTGGTACTGTTGATGTACCAGGAAATCATGCATTGACAAAAGTTCCCCTTTGCTTGGAATTGAAAGTGTGATTAAATGCGTTATTTTTTTTAACGTGTTATGAAGTACATGCATCGAAGCTTCTCAGCTGTGCTTGTGCTAAGAAAAGGAAACATTTTAAAAATAACGTAACATGATTCTGCGTTAACCGCATATTTTTTCATACGTCTCAAACTAAGGGGATGAGAGGGTAAAATGAATTGTGAAGCGCGCGTACATACTCAGTGCATCCCCTCTCAGGAAATGAACCTCGGATGTCGGCGCTAGAGGCAAAGCCTCTACCATTGCGCCACGGCGTGTGGCTTGTCTATTTGAGAGTATGTAGATCGGGGTATATATATACATATATATATATACCCGCATTTCGCAGCGGAGAAGTAGTGTGTTAAAGAAGTTATGAAAAAGAAAAGGGAACATTTTAAAAATAACATAACATGATTGTCAATATACAGTAATTGTTGTGTGAGTGTTGCTGTCATCAAGCATTTAATTATCATTATTTCTTTCAATCAGGTTCGTATTTGTAGGAGGTGTTGTGTTCAAGTTACATTCCGTGTTTGTCAATAGTTGTAAAGATAACAGGTTTCATTCATCGATTTGTTTCTTACTGAATCAATAAACAGCTCGTCTTCCTCTTTATCTGAGACGTGACATACTACATGCACGTATTTTTTTTTACACTGTCTTCCTTTAGCGGGACATTGACTTTTTTCACCGTGTGCTTTGTTTCCGGAGTAGCTGCACTTATGAATATGCTTGTATGTATCAAACGCTTTATATTTTTTTGCTGCCTTCTCAATTGTGTAATTCAGTTTTTGTTCAGCATTCTTTGGAACTGTTGCTCTTTGTCTGTGCACTGCGTCAGTTCACATGAGCCGCTTGGTGTACATGCATCGAAGTTTCCCAGCTGTGCTGGTGCCATCTCGTGTGATGTCCACGGCTGTATGTAATGTTAGTTAAGACCCGGCACCTAAAAGTTTCTCTCGCAGTTTCGCTGAGTTTGTGCCAAACGCCACCATGACCATGTCATCTTCCTCTGCATAAGCACAGTCCTTCACCCGTGAATATTTAGCAGCAGTGTTTCTATTGGATTGCCACTGACGGACGGCCTTATATGGGCAGGCACTAAATTGTTACACCTCCCACGGGCATCGAGCAGAAGTCTATTATAGTATATGGACGAAAAAATAGGTTCCAGTTATGACCATTCGAATTTCGAAATGAAACCTGCCCAGCTTTTGTAAGTATGCTGTAAGGAATGAGCCTGCCAAATTACAGCCTTCCACCCACACGAGAAGTTGGAGAATTAGTGATGAGCCTTTTATTAGTATAGATTGTGACAGATAGGGGGCGCTATCGCTCCCTTGAACCCCTGTCCACGACTCCAGACACCAGGTAAAAGTCCAATAATTGACTTTATTAAATCTCCACAGTGCACAAAGCACCCTCTCCTCCACTATACTCATGCAATAACAATAATCAATCACTAATAAACAATCCTCCAACTCCCAGATGCGTTGCCACCCTTCCACCCAGGTCAGCTTGCCATCTGGGAGCTCTCATAGTCCTTTTATATATCCTGACCCAGAAGTGTTCCAATCCCCAGTCCATGTGACTCTCAACCACTTCCGGGTCAGGTACAAGTCCTCTTGTTCTCACCCCGGAAGCATGTCGCTCTTCATTTGACGCATTTCCGGGTTATAGGGCACAAAGAAGTCTTAGGTCCTCCCTGCAGCTCCCTCTTGTGGTATCCAGCAGGGTCTTGTATAAAAACTACATATCCCATGACTCCCTGCTGGTCTTTGGGGCACCTCCATACTGCAGGAAGGACTCCATCTGGCAGCCTGGGGGTATTGGCCGGGATGATAAGCCGGCCGAAGATCACATATATATATATATATATATATATATATATATATATATATATACTGTATTAAGAGAAAGACACACAATGAAAATGCCTACCGCTTCTGAGGGCTGACAGGAGGGTTGCCACAGGGTGTGAAGTTTGATTTGAGAGTGATACCACTGCTTAACAATTGTCTATTTCTGACCGTAGCCAAAATAAACTCAACCAATCGGGAAGGTTCATAAAGTCTCCCAGCCTCTCCTCCACACCTATCTTTTCCAGTCATGCCACCATATACTGTGTATAGTGAGGTTTTTTTATACTTTTGCTTTTTAGAGATGATTCAATTATAGAGAAAGCATACTTTTAGACAGATAGCAGTTTAACATGGGCTGGATCAGCTTCTGGATCATCTGGCATACATGTCTCATATCTCAAGGTTAACAGAAACCTTTAAAGCTGGTTTATTCACTATGCAATCCGTTCACAAAAGCATGGTACTGTACATCCCTCCTCTCTACAAATTGATAGCTCTGAGTATAATGCCTTTGAATCCTTTTAATTTAGAGAAACCCAGAGAAGTTTGTGATGTTTGCTGTGTGCTTGATAAAGATTCCAATATTGTTTCTTTAAGAATAGGCTAATATGTACTTAACATGACTTTTCTGACAGTTATTTATGCAACACCAAACCCAAAATATATTTCAATTATAAAAGGAAATCCTGCGACAAGACATTCTCGGAGATAATTTCAAGTCCAGCAAGTCAAGACTTTTTGTAAAGAGATTTTGACAAGTCCTGCCCTTCTCTCAAACATTTACAGCCATGCACATGGTACAATCATCTCTCATTTGTGTGAATGCTTTTGTCAGACACAGTTAATGTGCTCCCAGCTCTTATAAATTTTTACATTTTCCACATTTAAATTCGTTGATAAAAAGTACTCAGTTTCATCCTTTAAAGAAGCTTCTCTAGACAGTATTTTTGGACATGCAATCTATTTGTTTCCTCCGATGTGGTCCTTTTATGGACAATAATTGTATACGTTCAAGATGACACATCAAAGACTAAGCGAAGAAGAAAGGGCAGCGCTAACAAACAGAAATTATTATTTGGTGAACATAGGTTATATGTAGTTTTTATTTGGCCTTAAACTATAAGTTGAGAATTGTAGATTCTTTGTGATAATTTGTGTTTTGCATCAGGGAAAAGTAATGTTTCTTCCCAATTAAGAGGCATATCTGTGAGAATAAAAAGATTTGTTTTTTGGTGAAAGTGAAATCCACATACGAGAGCAGCAGAGATGCGAAGTGGCTAGTGCGTAGAGCAGGCAGGGGGGTTTGCGAGCGAAGTGAGTAAAAAGGAGACTCCAAGAAATAGTTTAGTTAGCCTCACAAAGGTTCATTAGGACAAGAGAGCAGACTAGCACTAGCCCACAATTTGTTTTCCCAAGACTCACAGGAATACTGGGAAGAACACCCAATTTATCACTTCCCAGTCACACTCTATAATATGGGGAGTCTGTAGAGATACCTGGTACTATTAGATGGAGCTCTTATTGGAAGAAAAAGGTGGCTGAATTACCTGGAATTGTTAATGGTTAAAATCCTGTTTTAATCAGTACATTTAGAGCTTGAAGCAATATTTCAGACACAATGGAATAAATAAATAAGCAAATAAATAAAGGTACTGAGAAATCTGACAATAAATAAAGAAAAGAGCATGAAATGTGATCAAAATAAATATGTCACAGAATAATTTTCTCCATAATATTCTTACAAATGCTACATGAAATATAGCTTGAATTTAAAACTGTCACTTTCACTCCTCAAAGCTAAGAGGACGGGCTCTAGTGAGTGCTATGTTTTAATTGGTAAATTGCTGGTACACTGGACTTAAACTATTGGCCATCAAATGCAACATTTACAGGAGACACTTCATATGAAGACTCCGAATGATGAATTCAGAGATTATAGAATTAAAGTAGCTGCTTTGCACAGGAACTCCGGGCAACTGTTTCTTGCCCTCATTTTTGATGTACACAGTCACATCTTTGACCATGCGCATGAGAAACGGGATTCCTAAGTCAAGCAAAGCACTTACATCCACTCTAATCCAAACATAGCACTTGTTAGAGCCCACTCACGCATCACTAAAGTAACAGTTTTAAATTCAAGCCATATTTTATATGGCATTTGGAGTAATATTGGAGACAAAATAAAAACATATACAGTCACACATGTACTTATTTTTTTTATTTATTCTGATATTTCACAGTACTTTTATTTAAAATTGTGTCCAAAATATTCTTCTATAGAAGAGAGCCAGGCTGGAGGAAGTAAGGTGAAGCAGAGGTGTGAATAGAGAAAGGTATAATTGGATGTGAACAGAGCAAGTGGGATATAGTGGGCAAGTTGACTGGCCAGCACACAGGTAGTCAGAGGACTACAATTTTTTCCAGTTAAAATATATTTCATTTTACTAATACTGTTTTAATTCTTGTGTTCAAATACTATGGCGGAGTGGTGGTTCTGAGGCTAGGGATCTGTGCCTGCAATCAGAAGTTACCAGTTAAAATCCTGTAAACGTCAAAAGTGACTCTACTCCGTTGGGCCCTTGAACAAGGCCCTTAATCTTTAATTGCGTCGCCCTGGATATGACGTTAATGTGCAGTCAGCACTGCATGCAGGTCCTCCAACTTGCAGGGAAAACTTGGGGGTTGGTGGCAGGATTGGCACTCCAGCCACTGTCAAAAACCTCGCACTGTTCCAGTGTGGAGCTGAGGTGTGACCCGGTGCACTTGGGTCCCAATCCAGGTGGTTTGTCATGTGGTGGGTGCGGCGATACACTATTGAAACAGATTAGCAGTGAATTGTGATCCATGCAATTAGTTATATAAAAATTGTTAAAAAGACAGAATGCTTAAATGCTCTTGTGATTTGGAAATAATGGTCCTTGTTCTGTGAAAATGGTATATTTAACAACCATTCAATACACCATACAAATTAACAGCACTTGGAATTAAAGAGGGGTTTTGCACATAATTTACATTGATTCAAACCTTCTGTCATACAAGTACTGTAAATATCCAAAAATAGGTACAAATAATGGAAAATGAAAATTAGTTTAAGAATATATAAGTACAGCATGCAGTCATGGAAGACTGTTACTGAGATATCGTAACAAAAGTCAAGCACATTGTCATAATCTGATCACAATGCTACAGAAGAACACTGAATTCTAGCTGGACGTCTATTTGTTACAGTTCAACAGCATCCAACCTGACTTTTAGAATAGTACTTGGAATAAAAAAAAGTCTGAAATTTATTGCTCCTACATTTCCATCAGTTTTGCTTAGTCTGTTGCATGCTTCAGGCATTTGTTTTAATTGTCTTCTTTGGTTTATTTGTGTTTTAGCTTTGATAACAGCATCAAGTGTGTCGCAAGTATGTGTTGCTAAGACGTTAGCATCGCTGGTAAGTGTGACAATATGTGTACTATTGTTATACATGCAAGTACACCTACCATATGTAACACTATTTGCTAGTGAAAAATGGAGGAAGAAGACACTGCTCAACAGAGCACCGATTTAAAAAGGGAAAAGTGAAAAAGAGACTTTGATGTCTTTATTAATAATTATGGCAAATAAAAGAAAAGAAAGGAAATTAGTGAAAAGCAGTGCTATTGATAAAAAACAAGCTCTATAGAAAGATTAATACAAGTAATTATTTCTGTTTTGTTTTATAGAATTGAGGGCCTGAAGCTCAGAAATAAAATGAGAAGCAGGAACAATTTGGTTTAGGTAATGTTTGTTTTCCTTTATTCAGAAGGCGTCATCAGTGATATTTTGGATTTTGTGTAGTCAGCAAACCAACAAGACAGCAGTAGTTGTGTCTACTAGCAAGTGGTGATCCATCTCATTTCAGTCCTGTGAGGTGGCTGTGGTGTGAATGAGAAGCAAAGGTTCTGTGTGAGCGTGAGAGTGTTAATTAACCAGTCTCATCTATAAACAAAACTAGTAATAGGTAGTTTTGTTTATAATTCTTTCCATTAATTTTTACCTCAAATTCAAGATATGTGATGCATAGGTTTACTTTTAAGAGCACAGTTTTATAGGACAGTGTCTGCTTCTGACAGTGTACATTGTTATATTAATAATAACAATGATAAATGTGTTTATATAATACAATTCATGTATTGAATATAGCTGTATGTGGTACATTTGCCAATCCCTGACCTCCTCCAGACCTTCACATGTTTCTCGCCAGATGAGTTCATCTGACTGAGGAGTTGGAGGTCTTTAGGAAGGTAATCCCAGGAGTAACTGTGTGCAGAGGGTACAGACCTATAAATACCTGGGAGTGCAGCTGGATGATAAATTGGACTGGACTGCCAATACTGATACTCTGTGCAAGTGAGGACAGATCCGACTTTACTTCCTTAGAAGGCTGACGTCCTTCAACATCTGCAATAAGATGCTGCAGATGTTCTATCAGACGGTTGTGGCAAGCGCTCTCTTCTACGCAGTTGTGTGCTGGGGAGGCAGCATAAAGAAGAAGGACACCTCAGGCCTGGACAAACTGGTGAGGAAAGCAGGCTCTGTTGTAGGCATGGAGCTAGACAGTTTGACATCCATGGCAGAGTGACAGGTGCTGAGCAGGCTCCTGTCAATCATGGAGAATCCACTGGATCCACTGAACAGGATCATCTCCAGACAGAGAAGCAGCTTCAGCGACGGACTGCTGTCACTGTCCTGCTCCACTGACAGACTGAGGAGATCGTTCCTCCCCCACACTATGCGAGTCTTCAATTCCACCCGGGGGGGTAAACATTAACACTACACAAGATTATAGACTGTTATACCTGCCTCGCACTCTCCACCTTACATTTTTTAACTTGCACTGCGCTTTTATTGCTGTTTAATTAATATTGTTTTTATCAGTATGCTGCTGCTGGAGTATGTGAATTTCCACTTGGGGATTAATAAAGTATCTATCTATCTATCTATCTATCTATCTATCTCTTGTGCCAACACAGCCTATCTGGAAGAAACTCTGAGTCAGCTTGCTTCCCACAGAAAGTACAGCACCCAGGAATCACTGCAGATGTTTTATGAAATGCATCAGCCTGCAGAATCACTGCATTTTTAAAACATAGTAATAATGTTGACAAATTACATCAGGGGCAGCATGGTGGCGCACGGGTTCGCTTCCCGGGTCCTCCCTGTGTGGAGTTTGCATGTTCTCCTGTGTCTGTGTTGGTTTCCTCTAGGCACTCTGGTTTCCTCCCACAGTTCAAAGACATGCAGATTAGGTGCACTGGCGATTCTAAATTGTCCCTAGTTTGTGCTTGGTGTGTGGGTGGGTGTGTGTGCCCTGTGGTGGGCTGGCGTCCTGCCCAGGGTTTGTTTCCTGTCTTGCACCATGTGTTGGCTGGGATTGGCTCCAGCAGACCCCCGTGACCCTGTAGTTCAGATGTAGCAGGTTGGATAATGGATGGATGGATGGAAGTTACGTTAGTCTAGGAATGATGTCAGCACTGAGTCAGGAGATGAGGCTAGCATTCCATAATTCAAATAAGCAGCTTCAGTGCCATCTGCAGGGGAGCCCATAAAAAGAGAAAGTCTGCCAGAGTCACTCAATCTCCATTCTAGTATGGCTAAGTGACCCATCCTTGTAAAGGCGGCAAGCTACCTGATATACAAATTAAATCAACATGAATTCATTGATTCAGTGCCAACAAGCATCGCACAGCGATATATTTCCCCAACTGAGAACTTGCCTTAAGAATACGGTATATAAAGGGTAAAAACAGATACCAGTAAGATCCTACTGAAATGTTTATAGTAAATGTAGTAAAAATGTTAATTTATATACCATAAAATATTCAGAATAATTAAAATGTTGCTGAAACCATTGCCTATTTATTCTACAAGTGATGAATGATAGAGTTATTAGGTTATTTTTTTAACTATACCTATTGCCGGTTAGGAAATGAGGAGGGGAAAACAACTAATTGAGGAAGCTAAATCCTGGAGAAAATAAGCCTCTGAGGTCCTACAGTCTTAAGTAGTTCAAGAATACAAAGTCTGTTGGCTTAGCGTAAATGGCAGCTGAGCCTCTCCTGGACTTTCACATTATCGGTGTTGCCAGAGCTGCTACAGAAGTGTGGTCCTCCAAGCTGATGACACACTGTATTCCATGAATGATGAAGAAGGAAAAAAGTGGTCAACAACAAATAAAATGTAACCACCAAATTATTTTACTAAAAGTCTGATGGACTACCACATTCATAATATGACAGCCAACCCAGAAGTGTGAAGCAAACTATAAACACATTTCATTATAAAATAATACATTATAAATAAAAAATGAATAACACTTCTGAAAAAGGGTGGCGTCCTAGTTCTGCCCTGTGTGAAGTCTACATGTTCTCTCCGTGTCTATGTGGGTTTCCTCTGGGTGTTCTGGTGTCCTCCTACTCTATAACGAAATGCAGGTCAGATGAATTGGTGACACTGTGTTTGGTGCATGTGTGTTTGCCCTGCTATGGACTGGCACCCTGTACAGGGATGTTCCTTCATTGTGCCCTCTGCTGGCTGGGAGAGGCTCCAGCCTACACCTGCAACCCTGGTCTTGATTAAGTAGGTTAGAGAATGAAATTACTTATGAAAGAAAAATAAAGTTAAAACATGTTTTTTTACATGTTGCTTGATTAACATATCTTGATTGGTAAAACAGTTTATAGTTTTAGTGAAAGTAATAAAAATCAGTCTCTCTTATCCTTTTTTGTCCTATTCTGGGAATATTTCAAATGCCAGCACTTGTTAATCAGAGAGAACAATGTGAGGCAGATACACAGACATTGTAAAAGATGTGAAGGTGTGACACTGCATAGAGCCTTGCATATAATTAAGTATATTTAAAATCAAACCTAAAGGATATTGGAAACCCAATGGAGTGTGAATGAAACTGATGAAATCTAGTGTTATGTGCTCAGAAAAATGTGTTATACAAAGTACAAATTAATTAGCAAGAGGAATCACATTACACTGGGTAACAAAAATGTAACTTTTTTTGTCAAATGAGCAATGTAGATGAATCTTAAAATATTTTTAATATTTATTTTGTGATGAAATTAAATATTAGACTTTCTATATCATTAAAGGATTTTAAGATTAAAATGTACAATAAAAATGTAAAATTACATTATATATACATGCTGTAATGTCTCACCTAAAAGGTAGAGTTATACAATTTTTTGCTGTACTTGGCTGCTCAGGAGTATCTTTCGTAAGGGTCCAGCAGTAGTTAGCAAGCATGCTGGGATTCCAATTCCCTTGGTATTGCTTTTCCAATTCAGAAAGGCCTAATAAAATCATTTGCCAGATGAGAATCAAAAAAAATAGTTTTAAAAGATGTAAATACATAGATAGAGGTTTACACTTTGACATCTGATCAGCAACTGGCATGGAGCTGTGCCTCAGACGTGTTACAGCCTGCACATTCTGTCTGAACAAACTTATTTTATATTCTTCTGTAAAGATATAAAATATTCAGAATCAGTTAAAAATCATATTTTCAACCTAAATATAACTTTAAAAATTCACCTGAATAAGGGTTTATGTAATAAATATGCAACCTAAAAACACATTAATCAAATTCGGGATAGGAATTACTTGGGTATACTTCTGAAATAATATTTTGAAACTAATCATATTTATAAGAAATTAAGAAATATTTTGTGAAGTATTTATATTAGTATTATATTATTATTTATTATAGTATTATATTAATGGCGTATTCAAGGTAGCTGCTGGCTGCCGGTAAGCTAGCATTGCTTGTTTTTTGCGATGGCTGAGTGAATGCGAATTGTGTAGGCCACTGTGACACCAAGACATTGCTAGGGACACTTGTTCATGCTAGGAGTGAACACCATTTGGATCATTAAACAAGCATATTTTTAACAAAGAAAGGAAACTGGAGTTCCTGTTGAAAAACCTATATTTGAACAAAACATATGTAGATATCTCACAGTCTAACTATCCTCTTAACTGATATCCAGACACCACAAGGTAATGGTGATATTGTGGAAAACTCCATGTTAAGTGTCACTTCAAGTAGGAATGAAGATTCTGATGTGTCACACCATAAGTAGCTCAATTCTTATTTTTGAAAAACATTTTTACAACAACTTTAGAAAATTAACAAACTTAAGTTAACTTCTTAAACCTAACCTTAACATATCTGATACATCAGTTGTGCAGCACAGTAAAACCTTTAGCCCAATCACTTTTAGAGATTTAAAGCCTATTTCAGGAAAAACAAATCTAATGTATTTGAAGGGAGGATAAATCAGTCAGGAATACTTGATTTTCCTATAAAATATGAACCAAATAATTCAAATGTTTTGTTATTTCACCTATTCAATTCCATTTTTTTATGTTCATTAATCATACTTCCTTACATTTGGGGTATTCACAATTCAGTTCATAATATTCAACAATTACAGATGCAATAAACAATATCTTACAGCAAATGGCTCTAACAAGCAATACCATCTGTTTTACCATGTTGACCAGTCCTTTGCCAATGCAAAAGAGCTTTCTGCCATAAATTATAAAACAGAACTTGTGGGCTTTATATAAAAAGTCAGAATGATTTTAAATGGCAGTATTTGGCAGCCAAAGGCAAACAACCGTTTACTGTACATTACATTTTTGCAGTTGGAACACAGGCAGCTTAAATGACTTGCTCAGGGTCACGCAGTGAGTAGGAGGCAAGGATTGCTCTTGCTGCTTTGTGTTTTAAAGTCCAAAGTATAACCACTTGATCACATTTCCCATATACAATAAATTGAGTATTCTATCCTGTTGATTGAACAGTTTTTATATAAATTGCTAGTTAAAATAGCACCATTAAGAGGTAAGCAGCTAATTTTCTGTGAAAAATGAAACACATAGCTGGCAAAGGAAATATTAATTATTAATACAGTATGGGCGATCCCGTTTGGTCCAGTTTGGCAGCCTTAGAATTGTGTCAGTGCTTTTTGCAGATGACATGATCCTGTTGGCTTCATTGGGCTGTGAACTCCAACATGCATTGGGACCGTTTGCGACTGTGTGAAGCAGAAGAGATCAAGATCAGCACCTCCAAGTCTGACGCCACAGTCCTCAGTAGAAAAAAAGTCTGGGTCTTGTTCATGAGTTAGGGGAAAGGGGATGGTGAAATTGACTGATGGATAGGGACAGTGCGATTGTCCCTATCCATTGTGATGAAGAAGTAGCTGAGTTAGGAGGCAATGTTCGCGATTTACCAGTCAATCTACATCCCTGCCATCACCTATGGTCATGAGCTTTGGGTAATGACCAAAAGAATGACATTTCGGGTACAAGCGACCAAAATGAGCTTTCTCTGCAGGGTGGCTGAGCTCTCCCTTAGAGATATAGTGAGAAGAGCAGACATCTTGGAGAAGCTCAAAGTAGATCCGCTGAGTCTCCACATTGAGAGGAACCAATTGAGGTGGTTCAAACATCTCATATGGATGACTCTTGGACACCTCCTTGTGGAGGTTTTACAGGCACAAGCAGCTGGGAAGAGACCCCCAGGAAAGACCCAGGGCTCGCTGGGAGAATTATATTTCCCAGATTACGTGGGTAAGCCTTGGGATCCCACAGTAAGAGATGAGAATTGTGGCTGTGGAAAAGGATGTTTGGAACTTACTGCTAAGACTGCTGCCCCACTGGCATGGTTTTGAAAAATAAATGAATGAATAAATGAATGAATGAAATGATGGATGATGCTGACTAAAAGGAAACAAACTGAGTGAAGTATTTGGGCATTTACATTCTCATTGCTCAGGCAAAGCTTAGATGTACTTAAACTAAAAATAAAATGTTAGATTTTGAAAGTTGTTGAATATAAATCAGGGAATGCTCAGATCCTGTAATTTCATAGTGAGACGCCATCTGGAATATTGCATGCAGTTCTGTTCTTCATCATACAAACAAAAGATGTAGTTACTCTACCAACTGTCAAGAGGACAGCAACCAAATGCATCACTGGAATTAAGTGCAGTACTTACTCTTAAAGTCTAAGAGAAGTAAACCTTTTGATTTGTGAGCGGACAAGTTTGGCTCAGACCTAATGCATGCCTACAAAATTTCAAGGGCATCAATAAATTTGATTCATTAGAATTCTTTTGTTAAATAGGGGATTGTTTACTTAAAGACACTAGTACAAATTAAGGGGAAGTCCATTCACAACAAAATCTGCAAAGCAGTTCTTCCTAGAAATGGCCGATGGGATATGTAACAAACTACCACATCATGCCATTGCACAGTGACAACTTTTAAAAAGCATCTGCATGAAATACCAGCAAACACAGGTTTTACCTAACCTTAACTAAATGAGATAGGTGGACTTAATGGCCTCGTCTGATTTGTCAGACTTCTTATGTTCTTTTTTGCAAGGCAAAAAAAATGTACACAAGAGATATCCTACTTTTTAAATATACTAAATAACAGCATGAGCTTGTGAGCAGTAGAATTTGCAAAACCAATCTGTTGAACTTTTTTGGAAGCTCGTATCTAGAGTAATAGACTTACAAAAAGACTTTGATGCATGTGCAGAGTGTATGTTAAAAAAGTCAATTTTTAGCAGGAATAAGGGATAAAATTTAGAAGGCAATACACAATGCAAAAACCTGTCCTAATCTACAAAACTAAACAGCTAAGCTATCTAGTGCTTGCAAGATCTCGCTTCTTTCCCCGACTCTGTGCAGTTAGCTTGGGTACCAGCCTACTTCAGCTGTCTTTTTAATGTACAAAACCTGCATGAATTGATTTTTAAGACCTTTCTAAAATGTTTTGTGCCATTCATTTAAATCAGTAGCACAATTGGTTACCTTTCCAAGAAGAGAAGACACTGGAGATGATTACTTTTAATATACAGTACAAGGGTGGGCAAAAGTAGGTTTACAGTTGTTAGTACATTAAATACAGAGTTTATTCATGTATTAGTATTTATTAATAATTGCATTATTTATTTATATTGTTTGTCTTCTTATTTGTCTTCTACTTCATATTATTAATAAAGTGTGCTTGAGTTTTGGGTAAATAATAAAGGCAGGCAATTTGAGCACTATCTAGAAGTTATGTAAGAGTATTGGGCCATTGCAACATACTTTGGAGTTAATAAAGTTAATAAAACTATTGAGTTAATGAAGCTATTATAATAATCATAACCTGCATGTCTTTTTCCATACAAACAACTGTATACCTACTTTTGCACACCTTTTTATGGGGGGTATATATAGGCAGCAAGTATATTTGCTCCACCATAAGTGACAAAGAAAATTTTGCTCCCCATGTGCACAGCATTAATGTTGTAAACCCTGAGTTACTGAAGAAGTACATGCTGAATGTTGTCTCCCATCTTTAACGTTTTGTGTTGCAAAACAAACTCTAGAGACAACCTCATCGTTGGCATTCATGTACTGAATAGTTGAGGTTAAAAATATTTGGTCTCGTCCGTTGCTAGAGATGGACGTCTGAAGCGGAGCTCCGCTAGCAGTGGTGTTATTTTTCATATTATCTGCTTATTATCCTGAGATATCCTGTATTTATCCAACCTGAGGGGCACTACTACAATATATGCAAGCATATATAAACACGGCCAACAAGAAAGGGGTTCAGAAAGAAATTAAAACTAAAGCTACATCCAAGCTCAGATCGGCAAGCCCAAGTTCAAGCTCAAGATACGGCCTTTCAGAGAGTGACCTGGATCAGATGGGCGAAAGCCCAGACTCCTCGGGACCACGGTCCGGCTGACAGCGAAATGGGGAACGAATGTAGCTCGCCGATTGGAGATCATTTGAAACTGGAAAAGGCCTTGCAGTCCGCGCTTTCAACTACTTTACACGAGCCGGGAACACCGGCTCACGTACAGTGCACAAAATCAGAAATTATCTGTCTGAACTGAATGTGATGATCGCTGAGCTCAAGCAAGAGATAAAGAAAGATATAAAGAGAAGTGAGAAGGCAAATGAGAAAGCAAGGGAAAATTAAAATGAGAAGCTAAATGAGAAGCTGCAACAGATGCGGCAGCAGGATAATAAAGACTTGGAGGAATGCATATGTATTCGCTTTGAGGCAGTCTTTAAAGATATGGTGGGTAAAATTGAAGAGCACATTCAGGAAACCTCATCTAAACTGAGCACATTTGCTGATCAAGTGGAGAATGTCAAGGAGATATTCACAACTCAGAACGAATCAGCCAAAAATCTAGCTGCCAGTGCTGAAGAAAAAGCAACAACTGCCAACTCCGAATGCAAAAAACTCGGAGACAGACTTGCTGCTTTGGAAGATGGAAGCAGAAGGAATAATATTAGAATCGAAGGTCTACTTGAAAATCGAGAAAGTCCAAACCCAGTGAAATTCGCAGCTGAACTATTTTCTAAAATAATTGGAGAGCAGCTTATCGCATACGTGGATCAAATACCGTTAGACCTAGATCTTTTATTATTCGCTTCAATAGATTATTATTTAAGCTAAAGGTGATGGCATTCCTCAGATAAAAGCAAGAGATTATATATGAAAATAACAACATTCGTATCTTCCCTGATTTCTCTCCAGCAACAGCTACTAAATGTACAGCCTTCTACAACATTAAACAGCGGTTACAGCAATCCAATATCAAATACAGCCTGTTGTATCCTTCCAAACAGAAAGTGGAATTGCACAGTCAATTCTATGTCGCCAGCAAGGAAGAAGCAGAAAAGGAATTAAGAAAGCTGACATGGCAAGGATAAATAACCTACTGTCTGATCTATTTGTTAAGATACAGGTTTTTATCATTATATATCCTCTTTATTACTCGGATGCTATCTGTTTATGTTTTAATTACAGTTATAGACGTTTGTGCTTAATTATTATTTTTTTTTTAATCTTATCTATTTATTTTTTCTCTACCCTAAATGAGACTGTTTACCATCATACCCTTGGTTTATTGTTATTGCTATTATTGTATTGAGACTTACTATGCTTATTCTAGACCACTTTCTAACACCATTCCCCAGGTTTATTATCCGGGTTTATTATCTTAATACATTAAGATTACTGAAGATTATATATATTTTAAGTTCATAGTTTGTTAATGATTATATTTTAGGCATATAGTATTTAGACTATATTGGTAATAGATATCTCTATTTTTTAATCCTAAAACGCTGCTGCATGGGGGCTTGTTTTGCTTTGGACATGCTCTGTCTCTGGGTATGTCAGAGGACCGGGACTGTGTAAAGTGGGGTCTAGCCTCATGTGAGGAGGCAAAATGGGAGGGCGGGGGTTAAGGGGGGGAGAGAAAGAGAGCAGGCTATATCTATACCTAATCTATCCTTTTAATCTTTATAATTATAACTACCAATGTAACAATATGCTGCATGGCAATAACTCTTGGGGAAATAGGAAATTAAGGTTAAAGCTGTCTCACTTCCAGTTAAGACTATAAAATGACATCAAAATTTCAGAATCAATGTCTCCATGATGGGACAGTTAACTTTGTGAGCTGGAATGTTAAAGGCCTGAATCACGAATTAAAGAGAAAGAAAGTAGTCTCTCACCTAACAGGTTTAAACGCTAAAATAGTATTTTTACAGGAGACCCACTTACTAAGCAAGGATCAGTTCCAGCTGCAAAAGGACGGGACTGGCCAAATGTTCCATTCTAGCTTTACAAAGAAAACTAGAGGTGTGGGAATTCTCATACATAGAACAGTCCATTTGTAGCATCAGATGTAGTATTGGATCCTGAAGGGAGATATGTGATGGTCATGGGAGACTTATCTAACTGTAAAATGATTTTGATAAATGCTTATGCACCTAATGTTGATGATAAGGAATTTATACAAAATTCATTTGCATCCATTGCCAATCTGAAAATTATAATGGCTGGGGACTTTAATTGCATTTTAAATCCACTCTTAGATAGGACTTCAATCACAGGGGGGATGACATCTAACACTGCAAAGATAATTACAATGTTTATAACTGATCACAACTTATCAGACCCCTGGAGGTTTTTAAACCCAAACTCAAGAATATATTCTTGCTACTCAAGAATTGATTATTTCTTTAAAGATAATAATTTCTTGCCTATGATTAAATCTTGCAAATATGATGCTATTGTTATTTCTGCCATGCACCTCTGATCTTGGAGCTAAAGTTACTATGCCCCACACACTCACCTCGCAGATGGCGTCTCAACCCTTCTATTAGCAGACGAGAATTGTACAGAATTTATATCCAAACAAATCAGTTTCTTCCTAGAGACAAATACATCCTCAGAGATTTCTGCAGGAATACTCTGGGAAACTCTTAAGGCCTTCTTAAGAGGACAGATTATCTCATATCTTTCCCACAGAAATAAATTAGAAACCAAGAAAGTAGCAGAGCTAAAAAGCGAAATTACTAGAATAGATGAAGAACATGCCAGGCTTCCAAGCGAGGCTCTACATAGGAAAAGGCAGGCTCTGCATTCAGAACTAAACCTCTTGACAACTAAAGAAACTGAACAACTAATTTATAAATCCAGACATCATTACTATGAACATGGAGAGAAAGCTAATAAGCTTTTAGCTCAACAAATTCACAAGCAAGAAGTCCACAACACAATCCCAGTAATCACCAAAACGAACGGAGACAAAATCATCGACCACAAAAATATAATGCACACATTTAGAGACTACTATAAATCCTTATATTCTACTGAGTTTAAAGAAGACAATACATAATCTAATTTATTTCTGGATACATTACAGATACCACAAGTAGACACTTTTAGTGGGAGGAACTGGATAAACCTCTGGCTTATCAGAATTACTAGATGCTATAAAGTCACTTCAAGGCGGGAAAGCAGCAGGCCCTGATGGCTACCCTGCAGAATTTTATAAGAAATTCTCCACTCAGCTAGCTCCCCTCCTATTAGCAACATTTACAGAAGCCAGAGACAATCAAACTCTTCCTCAAACTTTTCGCCAAGCATTAATCACCGTTTTTCCAAAACAAAATAAGGATTTATTACAATGTGCATTATACAGACCAATTTCACCTTTGAATAATGACGTTAAAATACTCTCAAAAATCATAGCTAGAAGGATGGAGAAAGTGCTCCCTTCGGTAATATCACAAGATCAAACTGGATTTATCAAGGGTCACACTTATCTTCAAATCTTCGATGCCTGTTTAATGTAATATACTCACCAACTAAATCAAACACCCCAGAAATATTATTATCATTGGATGCAGAAAAGCATTTGACATGATTGAATGGAAATACCTTTTACTACATTGGAGAAATTTGGGTTTGGCCCAACATTTGTGCATGGATCAAACTACTGTATACCAATCCAGAAGCTTCAGTTTGTATCAACAACATTTGTTCAGACTACTTTAAACTAGAACGTGGTACAGACAAGGATGCCCCTTGTCACGCTACTGTTTGCAATCGCCATTGAACCACTGGCAATACACAGTTGAAATACTGATCAGATAAAGGGGATTATCAGAGAAGGACTGGAACAGAAAATTTCTCTATATGCAGATGATATGGTACTGTATATATCAGACCCACAAAATTCTGTGCCTGCAGTCTTAACAGCACTCACAGAATTTCAAAAGATCTCTGGTCTCAGAATTAATCTGAATAAAAGTGTACTCTTTCCAGTGAATTCTCAAGCATATAATATTAGATTAGACACCCTACCTTTTATCATTGCAGAACAGTTTAAATACCTAGGGTAAACATCACAAGTAAACATAAAGCTCTTTATCAACAAAATTTCGCCATCTGCATGGAAAAATTAAGCAAGACTTGCATAGATGGTCAACCCTTCATCTCACTCTAGCTGGAAGAATTAACACTGTTAAGATGAATATTCTTCCTAAGCTCCTTTTTATTTCAAAACATTCCAATATACATCAATAAATCATTTTTAAGCAATTAGATTCAACAATAACCTCATTTATTTGGAACTCAAAACATCCACGTATCCAAAGAGCGACCCTACAAAGACAAAAGGCAGAAGGTGGCATGGCTCTACCTAACTTCCAGTTTTATTACTGGGCAGCAAACATACAAGCTATAAAACCTGGACACAAATAGAAGAACATACACAGGCTGGTCCGCAATAGAAGTAAAATCCTGCAGTACTTCTTTATATTCCCTGCTCTGTGCCCCAATAAATGCAAGTTATCGCAATATACTAATAACCCAATTGTGCTTCACTCACTTAGAATATGGAACCAATGTAGAAAGCATTTTAAGATGGAGAAACTTCTATCTGTGGCACCTCTGCAAGAGAACCACCTCTTTTAACCTTCGTAAACATATGCAGTTTTTAATATCTGGAAAAATTTGGAATTAACTTGCTTAGAGATCTTTATATAGACAACGTCTTTGCATCCTATGAACAATTACATTCCAAATTTAACATTCCAGCTACACATTTCTTTCACTATCTTCAAATTAGGAACTTTGTTAAACAGAACCTTCCAGATTTTCCTCATCTTGCACCCTCATCCATGCTGGAAAAAATATTGCTCAATTTCAAGGACTCAGACACCATCTCTGCAATATATAAAATTATTTTACAGTCCCTCCCTTTCAAAGATCCAAGAGGACACTGGGAAAAAGATCTCTCAATTAATATATCAGAAAAGGAGTGGAAAGTAGCAATGCAGAGAATTTACTCAAGCTCCATATGCATATATGTATATTGTATATTTAACTCAAAATTATACATCGAGCACTAAAACTCTCCAAAATGTTTCCAGGGCAAGATCCAACCTGCAAACGCTGCGAAGTCCCAGCCTCACTGGGTCACATGTTTTGGGACTGCACCAAATTAACATCATTCTGGACCAAAATTTTAATTACCTTTCAGACAGCCTTGGACTCACAATCCCTCCTAACCCATTAACAGCTGTGTTTGGGGTTCTTCCAGATGGGTTTAAAGTGGAGAAGGACAAACAAACTGTGATTGCATTCACTACACTTTTGGCACGCAGACTTATTTTGCTAAACTGGAAGAATCCAAACTCTCCTCTTTTAAGTCAGTGGGAAACTGATGTTTTATACTATTTGAAATTGGAAAAAATCAAATACTCAGTTAGAGGATCTGTACAGATTTTTTTCAAAACATGGCAGGATCTAATCAGTAATATTTTAATATAAACTCTTAAAGCACAGAGGAAACAATTATTTCTGTATTTATTTTTCTTCTCCATTCATCTCTATTGGCTTATCAAACGTATTAATTTAGGTATGTTTACAAGCCTTAAGTTGTACTCCGTTGGCCATGCTCTCTCTCTTAGGGTGGGGTCGACTTGTTCTCAATCCTACTTTTTGTAAAAATTGATTGATTTGTATGGAATGATTGCAATAAAATTAATAAAACTTGAAACAAAAAAAAAAAAAAGATTTCTTCATGACAGCTCTGATTCCAAACTGATGCACCAGCACTACTCTTATATGGGTGTGTTTCCTCTATTCATGTTTTGCAGCCTCTTACTTACATAACATGACATTATTGAAATGTTTGTTAATATTGCACTGATATCAAATCTATCAATTGTGCCTGCTCTATCAGTTTAGTGCATAATCTCAATAAAACATTGGCAAACACTATGGCATATGGTCCAATATCCAACCAAAAAAATGAATTTTTTTTTGTTGTTTAATTTTTTATGTCATTTGTCACAAGAGCATTTGGACTATGTCTGAATTTTCTTTAGTTATTGTAATGGTTTTAAAATGGGCATTTTTAAGAACCTCTTTGAAGTTATGCTTGAGCATAACAGGAACGTTTCCTGCTGCCTGTGTCTGCCTTCTAATTAGCTGCTGTGATTAAATCGATGTCACTGCTTAAAACGGACAGGCTTATTTTGAAATAATGATTTGGGCTATCTCTAATATATTTATACAACAACTGAAAAAATAATTTTTAAAAAGTCCAGCATATTTATTCTTTGACCACCCGCTCTTGTCTTTAGTACAAAAAATGTGTACTGTGCTGCAAAGAATTAAATCAGAACCCATGGGAAGGCAGTCCTCCTCTTTAAAGAGAATAAAAATACCGCAGTGCTGAAAAATTGTAAATGGCAAGAGCCTTAAACAAACCAAACAAACAGATGCACAAAAGAACAGAACATACTCAAATGTTTAAACAAGTTAATGTCGAAAAAGTTAAGGAAAGCTACAAAAAGTACTTCAACATTTCAACAAAAGTGAATTACAAAAGTTAAGTTCTGCAATTGTCAAAAGATTACAGAAGCTGGTGATCTGACAGTGCTTCCACAGAGAAGCTACAAGGAACAGCGTTGAGAATTATAGATGCCAGGATGCCATAGACAGACCATAAGCAGAGCAGACTCTGAATGTAGCAGAAAGCCAGTCTCAGCCTGGTTAGGGGGAATTGTGGCTTTTTCCAGAAGCTCTTTAAATAAATAAATAAATAGGTAGATTTAGTCTGAACACACACCAGAATGAGTATAAAGCAAGAATTTAAAATAAAAAGAAAGAATAGAAAAATAGGATAAAAGGAAGGACTACCATTTCTGGTTACAGGTATTAAAAAGGGAAATAACAGACAGATGGGTAGGTTACTTGTGGTTATGTTTATGGAAGAACTCATTCTGTGAAATTCAGGAAGAGAGTCCCTTGGCTAACAACGGGTTGACATTACATATTTAGCTTGCCCACTGAATGCTTTAGGTGGAGTACTCAGTCAGCTCACCAAGTGCACCAAAAAATTGATTAAAAAAAAAATCATCTCCCAGCATGACATGTCAAGACTGAAAAATCTATTTATGGGGTACTCATCTGTAGTCCTTGATGTCCACAATGGGTGTTGTTTTTCCTTTCAACCAGTTTCATAATTCGAAGCCAACTCTAACAGATAATAAAACTTGGTATTTTAATTATATAGCTTGTTATTACTTTTATTCAAGACCAGTCTCTATCACACAGTACATTTTTCATTTTTGAAAACATTTTCCATTCTCTTTGTGGTCCACAGATTTGAACCTCCTGGTACTTCCCTTCTCGCTCATATTTCAAAACATTGTATGAACATGGGTGTTTCATGATGCATGTACACATATTTTAAATGGAAGCATGTTGGCTGGAGAGCTGGTGGTTCCTTTGTCACTTGTATCTCATTACTAACTGATAGCTGGTTAAGAAAACAGTCAACAATTAAAACTTTAATAAAGCTGTTTAAAAATAAAACAGGCAACAAAAGGTTCTGAATCGCAATAAACAAGTTAATGAAAACTAAGCTTTAGTAAATAAATGTGTTCTAATGCAAAATTTGGTTAAAGCAAAAACCTGCAGCCACCACGGACCTCCACAATAGGAGTTGCGTACCCCTGATCTATTTTATTGTCTCATTTCTTGGTTTTCTGAACTGCTTCAGCAGTCACACTGAGTGGCGTTTTAGGCATGAAATTTCTGTTGGGGCCACATGAGGGAGTTAATTAGACATACAGCATTTCACAATACATTAGCCAACCAGCAACAGTGATGTTAAAATGTCAAGCATATAATTCTATAAAAAAATCTAACAAGCCAAAGATCCCTCAGCACATTATTTTGTCATACTGCAGCACTGCATGCTGATTGCCAGATGCAACCCAATTGATTCTCACTCTCAACATCGCTGCTTTATGTGACTCACTGTCTTATGAAGGATGTCTTGTTTAGCCTAACTAGTTGGAGATCATGTGACTTTAGCAGGCTATAGGCTTCCCTGCAACTGGCCCTGAAGCTGCTCATTTGAAAGGTGGAATGGCAACTCATAATGCCACTGCTGATGACATCCCCAACGGATGCAAGAGTCAGCCCCATTACAATATAGTTCAAATACCAAAGGACACATTAAAAGATATCTCAACATCAAATATTTAATACTGAGCCAGAAAATCAAATGTCTCACTTTTGTTCAATGCGCAAAGAGATGAATTGTACAAACTTAAGCAGTGTGATTCATTATAATGATTATTGCTACTCCAAAATCCCAAGTTGTAGAAGCTCACTCACTACTTAAAACATGTTACAAAGAATCAAGCAATGGGTCACTTAAATGTGCTATACAAGTCAAACCCTCCAAAGTGGAGCAGTAACATTCACACTGCACATGCAAACTCAAATTTTCTGTATGCCAAGAACAGTGCATTCATTATGTAAGGAACTGCCTGAGTAACTCGAAAATAAGCACAGTGAAAATTTCTCATACTCTAAAATGTGTAATTTTTCTAGATAAGAAATTGCAGTGAGCATACCAAGGGTCCTGGGTATGATGTTAATCTGCATCCAGCCCTACAAGTAGGCCCCCCAACCTGCAGGGAAAACCTGGTGGTTGCAGGCAGAATTGGCACTCCAGCCACCATAAAAAACCTCACACTGTTCCATTCCATCTGAACTTGTGTGGTGCTGAGGTGTCACCCGTTCCATAGCTGCACTCAGATCTTAACCTGGGATCCTGAGTTGGTTTGTCACGTGGTGGATGCGGCAATGCACTGTATCAGTGTGTGCTTCTAACCTCTCTCTACCTATACCAAGGAAGGTTGACAAAATGTGATTATGATGACTATATTTAAGGTTAAACATTTTAACAAAACATTCAATTATTGGGATGAGTTTACTAGTTGTTCCATTTCTTCAAAAACACCATGTGCTGGGAGCTGGAAGGCCAGTGTCTTTCTTGACGATTGTAGGATGTCACTGGTCAGAAATTATATAAACAGAAAACAGTAGAGATATACATTTATTTAATATATTAATACTAAAAATGTCTAGGTCTACCCATTTCAAAACCCTGTTTGATAAGAATATTTTTTTTCCGGAAACAGGATTAAATGCACCATTTTAATTTTACCATAACAACTATAATTGTTTCTCATATTATAACATCGCCTGCTCAAAGGCGGATAAAAATTCAAATCCAGGCATTGCCTGTGTGTGTGGTTTACATTGTTTATGTAGGATTTCTCCAGAGACTTCAGCTTTCCCCAACAGTCAAAAGAGATTTTATAAGTTAACTGGTGGTGTTAATTGTCTTAGTGCTTGTGTGGGTGGGAATCACAGATCTGCTTTGTATTTGTTGCTCCTGGAATGAAATAAAAAGCTCTGTGCAAGATAATTAGCATTCACTGAAACAAAAACAAGAACAAATCAGGATATTACCATTGGTTCGCTAAATTTATCACAAATATACCTCATAATCCTGACAAAAGTGAAATATGCAGAAATCTTTCAATATTGCATAGGAAATTAACCTTATTTTTTCCAACAAAGAGGGGAACCAGAAAAATAATGAATTTGAAATATCAATACATAAACAGTGAGAACGAAACAGGTGGACTGGCACTCTGTTCACAGCTCTGACTTGGAATCAGTTGTGCCCGAACATGTTTCAGATTGGCCCAACTCTGAATTGGATTATGTTGGTTTAAGAATGACTGACATTATCTTTTCTTGGGGTCAGTTCGTGATACAGGAACTGTCTGTGTGGTGTTTGTACAATTTCCTTGTAAATGTGTGGATTTTCCATGGGTACCCCAGGTTTATCCCATATCTAAAAACATGCATGTTGTATTAACTGGTGAGTCTAATTTGGCCAGATATAAATAAGCTGGGAAATATGAACAAATGTACACTTCAATTGATAAGCTCACTGTTCAGGTCCACTGTGTTGCACCTGATGTTGCCAAGACAGGCTGCAGACGTGGGTATTCTTGTATTGTCAGATTGACACACTATTATCTTTACAAATATAATAAACAGAACAACTCAATATACTTCAGAGTCATTTGGTTTGGAAACCATCATAGAGTCAAAATGCCTACCCATTGTCTACCAAAACTTTATTAACTTTCAGTAGTACTGAGCTTTTCAATTTTAATTTGTATGTTGTAATTTCAACCAGGCACTCTGCTCTCTTCATGTTTACTGAAAGAAAACTGGCTTGCCTTTATGCATATTCTCTTCTTTAAAGTGTAAAGTTAATTCAATGAACTACTATGAGTGTGAACATGGCACGATTGAGAAAGCTTCTGTATAAAAATATCCTCAAAACTATGTTGTCTGAGAGGTGTGATCCTGGTAGGGTTATCCATAGTAAATTGGGCAAGAGAAAGAGCATTCCATTAAGTATGGTTCTGATAATCTCATGTACTTTAAATTAAAGAGTTCCTGTCCAGAACAGGAACACAAGGACCTACTTGTACAGCCAGACCAGGAAGTGGTATTCACAAATGAGTGCTTGATGCAGCTGACTCACATAGGATGGTTGGTGCCAGCCCATGGAAGATGTGAGGTGCTGCCTCTAGGCTCACCACTCAAAAGGTGAAGGATGTGGGTTGGATGCCATGTCAATAGGACAAAAGGGAAGAGTGGGACAGACTCAAGCATAGTAGATTTTTCCAAAGGAAATTGGCTATTAGGGCACAGAATGTAGCCTCTCTGGTTTGGAAGGATACAGAGGTTCTACAAAAAGTTGAAAAATACCTGCTTAACATAGCTGAGGCATCTCTTACTCTGTTGAAAATCAGCTAGTTGCAGTTCATTTTGGTTGTGGAGAAATTACCCTCAGTGTGTCTATCTGTTGAAAAGAGGAACAGCATTTGACTGTTGGTTAGAAAGAATCCCTGATGCAACTTGATTGGTTGGACTAGAAAATGATATTTACTTTATAAAAGAAAAGACAACAGAACAGAATATTCAGCCAGGCTTAAACAGGAAGAAGTGCTAAAACCAAAACATAATGCAAAAACTATGGTAAAAAAAGAACGTCCTTAAACCCTGGGCCTCATTAATAAATGGTGTATATGCACAAAAATGTTGCATACACCTGTTCCCATGGTCACTTTGAGATGTATAAATATTAAACTGTGCGTAAAGCTAAACACATTTTGATGGTGGCTTCAGACCACTTTTCAGTGTACTTTATAGATGAATCCCAAGGTGTAGAGCCTCACGGATGTCACTGCTGCTGAGTTCTCCCTTTGGCCAGTTCTGTCACCAAGAGGAAAAATTCAGCTCATTGAGTTTGTATTGAAGTCTTTCATTAAGTATTTATTCTTCAATTGTTCTTACTTGTTTCTGGATTTTTTGTGCTTTCTTGGATTGTCTTTAGTTTTGCATATTGGGATTTGTTCACCTTGGATTTTTTTGCCTTTTTGAGCATTTTGCTCTGGTTTTATATTTCTTTTAATAAATGTTTCATTTATAATGATTTATTGCTGCGTTTTGTTCAAAAGAAAGAGTTTTTTATGGTTTCTCCTTCTTGTGAGGCATTATATTGTGAACTTGTTAGTAGTACTTGATACTGTCAGTTAGCTGAACTACTTGTTAGTAGTTGAAGTGAGTCTCTTCTGGGCTGGCCAGTAAAGGTCATGGACTGCTTTAATGAGGCCTCACACCATAATCACCAAGTTTGTAACTCTGGCATACAACAATATAGTGTTGATACAATGATGTAATGTGCAGGTCCACACATAGTCAACATGGTGGCAACATGATTTTAAAAAACATCTGTAGCTATCTGCCTCTTTGTTTTGTCTTCTGTGAGTACTGGGTGTATGAATACCATTTCTTTTAATGCTTGATATTATGTTTACAATTCACATAACTAAATGAGTTTATTTCATATTGCTATTATAGTATTACATGTGCTTATGTGTTTTATTGTTGTTAGTGAATTGAAAAGTGTTTTATTTTTATGCAGTTACTCTTTAACATTTTGTAATATCACTTTAAATTTACTTTAAGTTCCATATTTATTGGGTGGAGCCTCAAGAGGCGGGGCGACATTGACATCACCATGTCTGAACCCTCCCTCTGGCTTTTTAAATCAAAGACAAAGGAGAGCTCAGATGTGGCGCATTGAAGTTTGTTGGAGTTATACTAAGTACTCTGTTTCTTATTTGAATTTCTGTTTTTTTGTTATTTATTTTACATTATGAAAAAAAAGGATATACAGTCGTGACCACATAGTGAGATATCAGATGTAGTGCATAGCTAATATAACTAATATACTGTAGC
The DNA here is from genome assembly GCF_016835505.1 of Polypterus senegalus. Taxonomy (NCBI): domain Eukaryota; kingdom Metazoa; phylum Chordata; class Cladistia; order Polypteriformes; family Polypteridae; genus Polypterus; species Polypterus senegalus. Next base: position 108,087,347 of record NC_053161.1, read on the forward strand.
TTATAAGCAGAGAAGAAGCAACTGACCCAGAACGCAAAAACAAACTGTTGGGAAGTGTTAAAGAGTATAATTGCTCTGAGGACAAAAGATGTTTTGTATCTGTCCATACTCCAGTTCTGTGATAGCAGCCTACCTCTAAACCAACTCCTTTGCTTAATTATGGTGGTATATGGTGGGTGATGTTCATTATTGTCCATAATAGAATATCAGCTTGCTTAGTGTTCTGATCTCTGCCACTGTCACCAGAAAGTCCATTTCCATGCTAACCACAGATCCTGTTTGCCTGATCAGCTTGTCAATACAATCAGCATCCCTCTTCTTCCAACAACCCCTGACTCCCACCCAGCACACCACTGCATAGAAAAGAGTACTGGCAACCATCGACTGATAGAACATCTGCAGGAGTTTCTTGCATATGTTAAAGGAGCCCAGCCTCCTTAGAAAATAGAGCCAGCTTTGCCCCTTCCTGAACAGAGCCTTTGCGTTCTCTGAACAGTCCAGCCTGCCACCCAAATGCACTCCAAGATATTTTTAGGTCTTGACCCACTCCACATCAACCCCATTAATGAAGACAGGTCTCAATGATGGTCTAGACCTACAGCAATCCATAACTATCTCCTTGTTTTTGGAAGTGTTCAACAGCAGTTGGTTTGACCAACACCATCCCACAAAGTCATTCACCGGACCCCTGTTCTCCTCCTCTTGCCCACCACTGACACACCCCACAATGGCAATGTCATCTGAGAACTTCTGTATGTGGCATGTCCCTGAGTTGTAAAGTCTGATGTGTACATGGTGAAGAAGAAAGGGGATAGAACATCCCCTGTGGAGCTCCTGTGCTACTGATTGAAGTCTATCATGTGCAGTTCCCCAGTATGACAAACTGAGGCCTACCAGTGAGATAATCTGTAATCCAGTTCACCATTTGTAAATCCATTTGAATCCTGTACAGCTTGTCCCTCAGTGGGTGGGCAGGATGGTGTTGAAGGCGAAGGAAAAGTCAAAGAACATGATCTTCATAGCATTACATCCTTTGTCCAGATTAACACTAGAATTACCAGAGCCTACAAGAAAATTTGTAAATCCGGCCCACCTTAAATCGTTCACCCCTCTCTGTCAGCGTCTTTTGTCTTGTAAATGTGCCAATTAAGACAAGAAGCAAGCAGCCTGCTATTCCATTCCCCCACCATCGCAGAACGTTCACAAAGTTCTCCCAGCTCATGCCTTGTTTGATTATCTGGGAGTGAAGTGCTGGAGTTATAGAGTGGAAATAATAGGTTGTTATTTGGAGCACATGCATTTCATGTGTGTTCTGTCTCTACAGTAATCTGTGTAAACACATTGTTAGAACAGAAAATTTTCATATTTTAGTAATAAATGTTACAAAATGTAGGCATAAACTATATAATGTGTGAAGCCTGAAGTCCAAAGATCAAATAAACACTTTCACAAAAGGTTCAAGGGCAGAACAACTGCTTCCGTGGCGTAGGGGTAATATTTGCTGACTTATAATCAAGAGTCCCCTGTTCGATCCTGACTGTCTCCTATATTTACTGTTTTCAGTAGTGAGCTGCTCTTATTGTTAATATTATACAGTACACACATACATTTGGTTGGCGTCTGTAACAGACCGTGTACATTTATAGTACTATACTTGTAAAAGTTACTGTTTTTTTTTTACTTTTATTCTCTCAGTCACAATAAATACTACTGCCCTAGGGGTCTAACGCTGTTAGTTTTTATTTGAAAGTGGGAGTAACTGTACATGTGAGTGGTGTTTTGAGGCAATGGAACTGGACATTCTTTGATCTGGAGGGATAAAAGCTGACACACAAACGCTGGTGAATCTGCCTTCTTCGTATCTCACCGCCAATTTATTTTTTTATTTAGTTTTATTGAGTGTTCCTGCTCACAGAGAATTAGTATGCACCTTACGGTTTATGATGTCAAAAAAAAACAAAAAACAGAGACGTAGGTATATATGATATTTGGAAATATTCATTTTATGACCTGATTTTATCTGACTCTAAGTAACAACGCCACCGTAAATTCACACTCAATCTGACGCTGTTCGTTTTCAAATAATATTGCATTAGTGCGATGATGTTTTCTGATTGGTACTGTTCAGGTCATAAAATGATTTCTTCAAAATGTCACATATATTGTGTCTTTCTTTCAGGAGTGTAATAGAAACCACAGCATAGAGAGAAGTGTGCGCATTGCAACAGGTACACATGTCGTAAATGTATGAAGGACGCTGTTGTATTGTCTTTGAACCTTTTGTGAAAGTGTTTATTTGATCTTTGGAAATCAGGTTTAACATATTATACACTTCATGTCTACATTTTGTCAATTATTACTAAAACATGAAAAATGTTTCTGTTTTAACGATGTGTTTACTGTACATAGATTGTTGTAGACACGGAACACACATTAAATGCATGTGTTCCAAATAACGATATAGTATTTACAAAAGGTGTGATTTTGCTTGACTTCTCACTCTATACAACTCCAAGCAACTGACACTCAGGTAAACAGACTTGAGCTGAGAAAACTGTGCGCCGGTGGGGAATGTGATAGCAGGCTGCTTGCTGTTTCCTGCTTATCAACACATTTACAGGACAATTAAGATGCTGATGGAGAGGTGCGAAGTGATTTAAGGTGGGACGGATCTACGAGTTTTTTTATAAGCTCTTGTAATAAGTGTTAAGAAAACAATCTGCAGGATATTGAACTGTTAGTGGTGGGTGCTCATTGTTACTACATGCTCAGGGATTTTTCTTAAGCCATTGTTTACGTTCCCCCATGTGTAATTGCAGGGACGCCATTTGACATCATATTAATCATACTACAGTAAACTTGACTCTGACTTCCTTCTTTCAGAAAGAACAGGACAATTGACTGCCCTGCTCATTTAACTGACACAAACTCACCGACCACGCCCCCCCACCTCACAGCTGCTCTTCCACCTATCTCCCAAGCTGCCAGCATATACCATGCAGCCTTCTTTCCTCAACACCACAGCCGCACAGCAGCACATCTGAAGGTGTTAACAGTCTACCTGCTTCTTGTGACAATGCGGGTTCTACTTCATGCTCCCATCTTGCGACACCGTCATTAATGTCACCGAATAGCTAGGGAGTGAGACACAACAATGAGGCAAGGGGATGGAGCAAAAAGTGCAAAGTGCTTTTATTAAAATCAACAAACAAAACCAAACAGTGTCCAAAGTGCAGTGCTTCAAAAATGTTTCTATAAATAAATAAATAATCCAATAAAAACGAGTGAACTGGTGGAGGTTAAAAACACAGTAGAAAAAAATCCTTTAAAAACCCGAGGTTAAAATAATGGGTGGAAGTCATGCTTTTAAAAACTGATCCTGGTGCCTTTCTACTGGTGACTCCCCTGCTTCTCTCATCCAGACTATGCACCAGGGGAGCCACCCTACCTGCAGCTGACCTTATCTCTGCTTTCATCTGCTGGTTTGTTCGCCTTTCCAACCCCTGGCTCCGTTGGACATTATCAGACCTTGACTTGGGCTCCCCAGCAACCACTGCACTCACGCTGGGGCTTTCAATTCCCAAGTCATGCCTTCTCGGTCTTATGCGGCGAGCCATCCTCCTTCCGGTAACTCCCGCATCTCACTAATGCTCAACGGGAGCAACCACTACTGACTGACCTGGGTGCCGGCCAAACACTTCTTCTCTTGTAACCTCCGTCTGTCTTTCCCCCCCAGCCGCCTCGCGCTTATATTTATCACGGGGACATGGATCAGGTGTGGCAATTAGCAGCTCCCAGCATCAATTACGGATGCGGATGACTCCTCACCTGTGCACTTAAGCAAGGACCGCCCGCATCACAAATTCACCTGGGAATCTGCTCCGGCCACACTACCATGCCCCCTCCATATGCCGCAAGTGTGGCAACTATTTATTTAAAAAGTGGCCTTTTTGACTTGAGCTGTGGACCCGCTACACCACACTTCTCCACACCCTGTTTCTCACACCATCACTGCTGACCAGGTAGAACTGAGGAGGCCGTGCCCTAGGAACGGCAGTTGACATACATAAGTTGTGTCCAAGACTTCTAAGGACCTGTGCTGCGGAACTGGTTGAACCCTTCAGCACATTTTAAACCTGATCCTGCAACTGAGGAGGGTCCCCATACTGTGGAAGACCTCATGTCTCATCCCAGTTCCCAAGAAAGTGAGATCCAGTGATCTCAATGACTTCAGGCCTGTTGCCTTAACATCCCATATCATGAAGACCCAGGAGTGGCTGCACTGAATAAGCTCAGACCTTCTGGTCCACGATGGCGATGCAACACAGAGAAAAAAAAAGAAAGAGACAAATATATGGGACATTGGGTATAAAATTAATCAGAAAACATCATTGCACTAATGCAATATTATTTGAAAATAAACAGTGTCAGATCGGGTGTGAATTTACACTGGCGCTGTTACTTAGAGTCAGATCAGGAGAGGCGGGGGGGGGGGGGGGTGTTAGAGCGTGATCGTCATTGAGAGAATAAAAATGGAGCTTATTCAGTGCAGCCCCCCAGTTTTATTGTCTGACTCACATAAAAGTTCTGTTTTTAAAGGTGGTTGAGGCTGTGTGGAAGATTCCAGGGGGCAGCCTGGTGTTAAGGAGTCTAACAGCTTAGGGGTAAAAACTCTCCTGCAGCCTGGCAGATTTGGCTTTGATGCTGTAATATCTTCTCTTGGAATGGCAGAAGTGTGAAAAGTCCATATGAGGGGTGTAAGGAGTCTTACACAATGCTGCAGGCCTTGCGGACACTGCGTTTGTAAAATATGTCCTGTAGTGAAGGGAGAGGCACCCCAATAATGTTCTCTGCTGTCTTCACTATCCTTTGCAGGCGCTTGCGGTCGGATATGTTGCAGTTTCCATACCAGACAGTGATGCAGCTGGTTAGGACACTCTCCATGGTGCCTCTGTAGAACATGGTGAGGATGGAAGGGGGAAGACGTTCTTTCTTGATTAGTGATGAGGTGTTATGTGTCCACGCTAATTCCTCAGTTATGTGCACACCGAGGAACTTGGTACTCTTAACAATCTCCACATCTAAACCGTCTTTTGTCTTTTGTTTTTGACACTGAGAGATAGATTGTTGTCTTCACACCATGCGGAGAGCCGTTTCACCTCATCTCTGGATAAAACTAAAAAAAAGAAGCTAACTTTGACAAGTACTATACATTTACAGCGGCTGTTACAGATGCAAATAAAATGCATGTTTTTATTGTATAATATTAACAATAAGAGCAGCTCTCTACTCAAAACGGTAAACTTGAGAAGCTGCCAGCATCGAACCCAGAAGCTCTTGATTGGGAATCAGCAGTTCTTAGCATTGCACCATGCAAGCTGTCATATCAATTGCTTAACGTAACCTGCTTCCTTTTTTCTTTGTTTATATTCTCTAATAAATATGCACTTGTTTTGTCATACTTGTACCTTTTGTGAAAGTGTTTATTTGATATTTGGACTTCAGGCTTCACACATTATACAGTCACGTCATGATTACAACTTCATGAAGGTATGCAAATGAATATAATGTTGCATTATTGCAACAACGTTTTCCGAAATGTACAATACAGGTCATAAAATGAATTGTTCCAAATGTTATATATATACCTAAGCCTCTCTTTTTTGTCAGTGCTGCTTTGACATCATGGATCAGACGGTGCATACTAATTCAGCATGAGCAGGAGCACTCAAGAATAAACATGAATAAAAACAAATTGACATCCACAGCCATTCTCAGTCACGCACACCACTCACATCCACGTCCACAGTTTTCCCAGTCTCGTTCGCACACAAGATCTGACATCGTTTTCAAATAAACAGGGGGTGTAACAAAATAAGTTTGTTTGTTATACCATGTCTTTATCTAAAAATGGCATCAGATCCAGGGGGTGTGTGGGAGCTTGAACATGAGTGAGAGAATAAAACTGAAAAAAAAAACACTAACTTTAACTAAATTTACAGACGCAAATCAAATGTATGCTTTTATTGTATGATATTAACAATAAGAGCAGCTCACTACTGAAAATGGCGAAACCGCGACCTCTTGATTGGAAGGCAGCAGTTTTTAGCATTGCACCACGCAAGCTGTCATATCAACTGTCTACCATAACCTGCTTTCTTTTTTCTTCGGTTAAATTCTTGAATAAAATTGCACTTGCTTTGTTATACTTGTACCTTTTGTGAAAGTGTTTATTTCATATTTGTATTTCAGGCTTCACACATTGTACATTTCATGTCTACATTTTTTCAGTTATGACTAAAACATGAAAAACGTTTCTGTGTTAACTACGAAATGTATGTATTCCAAATGATGATGTACAGGATTGGTTCCTGCCTTGTGCCCTGTGTTGGCTGGGATTGGCTCCAGCAGACCCCGGTGACCCAGTGTTCGGATTCAGCGGGTTGGAAAATGGATGGATGAATGGATGGATGGATGTACTATTTTACCCTATAAAACTCCAGCACTTCACTTGAAGATAACCACTGAGCACTGAGAAACTTCTTTGTGAAATGAACTGCAGCGGTGGTTGGGGGGATGGGATACCAGACTGCTTGCTGTTAATCGACACATTTACAGGTCAAAAGACATTGATGGAGAGGTGAGAATGGATTTAAGGTGGGTCAGATTTACGAGCTTTCTCGTAGGTTCTGGTAATTCTAGTGTTAACTGTTACATTCCCCAGGATACACCACGGCGTTTAGTGTCCCTGTCAGCTCTTACAGATGTGAATCCCAGAATGTCCACGCTCACATTGGGAATGTTATCGTTTAGCCATGTCTTCGTCAAGCACAACAGACCCAATGGTTTTTAACTAGTTTTGCATTCTCCATTACAACCGATACAATACATGGTTTATATTTCCTGCAAATGTTTGCAAGCTTTTCCTCTACCTTAGCACCTGTTGTGTATCCCCAATACCTGATCATCAGATCTTCCAGAATGAGCTCCAGAGTGTGAGTAGCTCACTTGCATTGTAAAACGATCAGTAGCCATTGTATACTTAAACAAAAGCACTGCACATGTAGTATGCAAACAGTCGAGAAGAAACTCTACGCTATAAGTAAAGAAAAGAAAAAACCTCATAACACAGACAGAGCTACAGGTTAGGCTGTCACTCACATCGGCGTTAATGGTTTGATTAATGGATTCCAACCAAATGGACTTTTGATCTTTACATTGCTTTTTTTGGTAGATCACCATCCTTAGAAGGATGTCTCACTTAGTCACACTAGTTGTAATTTATATAATTGTGAAGGCCTGCGGTTTTTATAAATTCACCTGCATCTGGCACTGAAGCTGCTCCTATGAATGATGGAATGCCAGCTCATACTGTTGATGACACCTAGATTATGTCATCCCCAGGTAGCAATCTCTGCCAAATCTTCATAACAGCAGAAACTCTTTGAAATTGCAGGATGTGGTGATGTGGCTTGTAATAAAGGCACAATAGCAGAACCGTTGAGGACTGTGTTCTCATGTGGTGCAGCAGAGGTGTTTAACACCGTACTTCATCAACTTTACGAAGGCAGATGATGTTGAGCTACAGATGTACAGTAGTTGTTTCTCTGCAGTGGCTGTTTCTTTTCCTGAACTGATGCTGCAACTGGCATTGCAGGTTCCAAATGTCAACTATGGGACTCTTTCTCCACAACTACTGTGTTATGTAACTACAATCTGTCCTGGTTCCGCATCACACTGCTCACCTAGGGTCAGTGGCAACATGATCTGCCACACTTTCCTAAACTCCATGAGCTAGCTGATCCAAGCCAGGGTCCTTTCCGAAAATCCACCAGAGGCCATGCTTCCATACCAATGGACCAGAGCAGATGGAGCAGCATTTCTATAGTAATGTACCTGCAGATGTTCTAGTCTTCCTTTCTGTATTGATTCTGCAACCTGCAACACAGATCCTTGATTTCAATCTCAAGACTCTTCACCAAATCCTCAGAAGGGCTCAGCAAGGCCTATTTTTGGTCTATGTTGCGCTCAGGCCTTGTTGATTCAGACTGTAGGTTTTCTACTTATACTGCTCTTGACACTGATGTAGATTCTTGCTCTTTACATCTCTCTTTTAGGTTACCTCACTGCTCTAGCAAGGATGGCTTCCTGCTACTGCACTAGTTGAAATTCATTTGCGACTTTAGTGGGCTTGCCATTTTGATAGGCTCCTGTTTAGCTGGCTCTGAAAGTAGCTCATGTGCATGATGGAATGCCAGCTCATACTGTTGGTCCTCTCACTGATGCCATCACCATGCTGATGCAACTTGTTATAGTTCCAATACTATATGTAAATCATATTGTTGGAAAAGGAATAATTTCTGTTTCATTATCAGGCACTTTTATGATTTCATTCTGAATTGTTTCTTTATTGTTTACTGTGAAGAAGAAAATACACGCCTCTGACTTTTACACCATTTCCTTGTATTCCCAGGTTGAATTGCTTCTATATAATGTTTATTATAAACAAGAAAACAATCAACACATGTTTGTTTTTGTAGCATTGAAATGTGTTCCCAAGTTGCTACTGCTACTTATCAGCAAACTAATTATTTTGTTTAGAACAAAGCCACTCTTATGTTTTGTTAAAAGCAAAACCACCAAGTTCTACTATTTCACGTATAGAAACATGAATATAAAGTAAAGTCTATATGGCTTCATTTTCAATTAAACTGAATTTGATGGCAGTTATATTCCCAGTGGCAATTAATATTGTAATTGCCTTCTTTCTTATGCAACCTATGTTTAAAAGAGAACTGATAGCCTTATTTATTGTTTAAAGAAACTAAAATATAACAAGGAATAGGAGGAAAAATGTTTATGATAGGAATTTATTTGATAATGTGTAGTACAATGGTGTAGTGGTTAGCATTGCTGAGCCTTATCTCTTTTTGTCAGTTTTTCGCATATTATCCTTATTTGAAGTTTCTCCTCTCTTTGGTGTGATCAATCTTGCCCAGTGAAGGTAAATGTGGGAGTGCCTCCTGCTGAAGACTGGTTCCCTGTCCTGGGATGACTTCTGCTTCACATTTGCACCCTGTGATGCTGGATAGGCTCTGGCTCTTGAGACTATGAAATAGATTAATCGGCTTCCAATATTCTTTAGAAGTTAAAGAAGAAATATTCAGAAACCGCATAAATGTTTAAGGATTTCAGAATTGTATAGTGCTAAATGAAATTAAATTAATGTAGTCAATTTCATTGGCTGTGTGGTGGAGCTGTACTGATGTCCACGAGGAAGCAGAATGGCCTTTATAAGCAGAAGTTAGCTGTGTAATAAACAACTCTCAGATAACCAAGCATGAACCAAACAATGGCAGTATCTCCAGGATGTATTGCAAATACTAGGTGGCGTCACATTTGAATTTAAAAGCTGCAAAAATCAAAAGATGATGGTGAGAGCAGACCACCACTAAATATGCCTACAGCCCACACTGCCTTGTGAATAGAAACTTGCTCCAAATGCAAAGTCCAATTCCAATAACCTTAGTTAATGTTTTACTAAAAGGTATCTAGACAAAAAAATCTGCATTAACATTAAAAGACATTTTTAAATTAAGGTTTTAAATTAAGGAATATACATGTAATGTGTCTGTAAGAGATCAAATGGAGGGGCAAAACAGAAGTGAGCTTTGAAGTAGATATTACATACTTTACTGTGGACAAAAGGCAAGCAGAGTGGTATTGAAGTATTACTAAACCATAAACTGAGGAATACATTTACTGGTGTAGCTAGTCATGAAGACCTGTTTATTCTTGCTACTGTTCCATAACAAAGCATTGAATGTGATATCAGCACATGGACCACAAACTAGAAGGGATCAGGAAGAAAGAGTCAAGTGTTTCAATGATTTAGAAGCATTCCTTCAAGAATATCTGAAAGTTAAATGGTGATTGCAAGAATGGATACAGACAGTCTTTTCAGTTGTAATACAGATGGTTATGAAAAATATGGATATGGGTTAAGAAATAATGATGTTCATAAGCTGGTCAAATTGACACAAGCACACAATCTAAAGATACCAAATACCCTTTTCAGGAAGACATACAATCTTATCACATACCATAGAGGCCCTCATGAAGGCCAAATTGATTATCTCTTCATCACTCAACCAATTAGGAAGATGATATAAAATTGCAATGTACTAAGAAACTATCTAACAAAACAAATAGTGCACAGTCTACCTATCAAATCATGGAAATTAAAAGATTTTTAAAAGGAAGTAATGGTCACAATGAATACATTGTGTGCAAAATGTACTTGAAAACAGCTAAGAACAAGCATTAGAGAAAAGGCCACAATGCTCGTGGTGAAAAGTGTCAAGAGTGTGAAACATGATGATGGAAAGAATCACAGAACAATTAGACAGAACTTTATCTGTCCTCAGTGGGGAAGTGTATATATACACACTTTGGTCTGAACACACACCAGAATGACTAAAAAGGGAGCAAATTTAACAAAAAAGACTTGGCTGTCACAGTCACATTGAGGCATTATGCAATCATATTGCTTTTGGTATGAAGGAGCCCCAGCAGTGTTTCTTGACACACCTCTGCTGAATAATTTGTTGGCTGAAAGTCCTCAGTGTTAGTGAGTAATGAAGAGGATGAGCAACATTGTTCATAATGGCACTCAGTTTGGTTTTAATTCTCTCTTTTGCTACTACCTTCATGGAGTCCAGTGAGTGTATCATAACCTAGCTTGCCCTTTTAATTAGCTTGTTGATTTGGTGGGCCTCTCTTGAAATAATGTTTCCCAAACGAGCATACCACAGTGAAGAAAACTGCACTTGCCATCACACAATTGCAGAAGATGTGAAGGATGTCACTTCCCACATTAAATGAACATTGTCTCTTAAGGAAGAGCCTGCTCTGTCCTTTCTTATATAGTTCCTCTGTGTTCAAATACCAGTCCAACGTGTAATTTATCTGGACCCCTAAGTACTTTTAGGTGCACACCACCTCTACATCCACCCCCAGAATAGTGACTAGACCATGACCAGAGGCATTTTGGTGTAGTGCAAGTCAATAACCAGTTCCTTGGTTTTGCTGATATTAAGATGCAGACAATTCTCTTTGCACCAAGAAGCAAAGTTTTCCACAGGACTCTTTTACTTTGTTTCATCCCCATTATCAATGCACCGGATAAGTGCAGAATGATCTGAGAGTTTCTACAAGTCACATGACCTGGTGTTATATTTACAGTCGGAGGTGTACAACGTGAAAAGAAAAGGAGACAGGACTGTTCCTTATGGTGCTTCATTGTTGCTCACATCCATATCAGGAACACAGTCCTTGAGTCTCACAAACTGCGGTCTACCTGACAGAGAGTCCATTTTCCAGGACACCACAGTCTCATTCACTTGCTTATCTCTTAGTTTACCTCTTAACAGTGTGGAATGAGCCCCAGACACAGACAGGCAGACATGTTTAAAGTCACCAATACACTTTTATAAACACTAATATTTACAAGTTCAGTGCGCCACAAACCCCAAAGTCCAGGCCAAACCACACTGCCTCTTCTTCGGATCACCTCCTTCTCTCTCTTCACCGACCTCGTCCGTCTTCCACCTGCCTCCAGCCCCGAATGAAGGGAGGCACTGGATTCTCCGGCCGGAGGGACGTCGCAGTGCAGGTAGGTAATACCTGTGCCATAAAGCGAAATGAAGAGGCATGCAGAAAGGCGCACCTCCGATAGTGGACGCGGTGGTGAGGGCCGATCATGTGGCAGGGGTGGTTCGAGTAAGCGGGCAGGTAAGACGCCGGCTGTTGTGTGCCTGGGATCTAGGTGCACTGCTCCCAGAGCCAGCGTCAGTCTCATGCTGCTCTACAGGGACGCAGACGGTACAGGGTCTCCTTTTTTCCCATATGGAGACTCAGCCCGTCAGGGTATCCCAGAAAAAATGGAGGACCCGGAGGAGGAGAGCTGGCTCATCCTACAGAAAAAGGTGTGAGCCAGGGAGCTCACGTACCATGACGGGCCGTCCTCTGTGGGTGCAGAAGGAAGCCCTGATCCTGGCTGAAAAGACGGGGGTGCGAGTGGGCCCGTTGGAGGTCCCAGTGGTGGGGGCACCAAAGGATCGGAGGGTGTGCCGGAGTTACAAGTGCCAGGGTGCCAAGCAGAGGGGGAGCGTTGCCTAGCAAGAGACACCAAGCGAAGGTCTAGAGGCAATGTCTCCACCCCTTGGCATAGATTGTGTTTTGTAGGAGCAAACCCTGGAAAGAAGCGAGTCAGTGCCCCTCCATGGAAGATCTGCCCTCGCGGAACTGGCCGCTGCGCCCTACGGGTCTCAGCTGGGGCAGGAGTACTGTGGCAGGCGGCTGGGCCAGGAGAGGGACTATACCTCCCCCGGATCATTAGAGAGCAACCACCCTGTTTAGTATGGGGACCACGGGAACTGAGCTTGGAAGCTCAACCCTATTGGGGCCAGTGGCCACTGCCCAGGGGGCACCCGGAGAATTCTAGAGCCATCACACCAGGAAGTGCTGGCAGAAGGAATCCCAGGGCCACCTGGAGTGCTTCTGGGTGCTCGTGCGGCACTTCCGCCACAACAGGAAGTGCCACCAGAAGTTCTTCGGAGGCACCTGGATCACGTCCGGGTGGGGATAAAAGGGGAAGATCAGAGAGCCAGAGTTGGGTGGAAGAAGGCAACGCTCGGGAGTGAGGAGGAAAGGCGGCCCAAGGAGAACCACTGAAAGGCCCAGGAATAGAAGGGTGCTTGGTGCTGGAGCACTGTGTGTTTGTGTTGTGATGTGGGATTTTGCATATAACTTGATAAATGTTTTGTATGTCTTTATTTATAATTTAGGCAAACCAAGTGGTGAGAGGTATTTGTGTTTGCCCCCCCCCCCTTTTTTATGACTGTCTCTTTCTAATTTTATGACAGGATTTGGGGGGATGTGTCTTAAACCAGTTTGATGAGTATTTCTCTGCTAAAGTCTTTTTCTCATTCCCCATACAAAGCCAGGTTAGCTTAACATATGGTCTTGGGGGGAGGTTGAGGTGTTAAAATGTACTATTTCTCTCATTGGTCTGAGATATGGCTGTTTGGAATTGGCTTGTCTCAGAGGCCTTTAAGTACCATGATGTCCTATTGGTCCTAGGAATTGGAGAGAACCTATAAATTTGCTTACTCAACCAAATTCTCTCTCTCTTACCAAAATATGATGAAAGAAGCATCACTCTTGCTAACCTGTGATGATGAAGACAACACAATGAAGAGCACAGCTCAGCAGCCATATTGGACAGACATGTGGCTGAAAGCTGAGCACCAATGATGCCTTAACTGGAGACATTTTAAGTAACTGCAAGTCTGTGTGCCACCTGAATTACACATCACCATTTTATCAGGTTGTATGGTTGCCAATATTCAAATGTACTTTGCATTTTGTTATTATTTATGAATATTATCAGTAATACATTATTTTATGTGTAACTTAACTCCTGCTTGTCTTTTTACTACATCTAATTGCCTGAGGTTATAGATATAGAAGGGAAGGTGAGGATAAGTTATATACAGTGGTAAGTTTGTGAGATTAGGCATTCTAAGGCTACATATTAATAATACAATAGGGGAAAGTAGAGCAATATATATTACTCTACCAAGATAAAACAGTGTGTGGGACTGGTGTTTGAGGACCTTATCAATAATAAATATTTGAGTTTTTTAGAACTGCCGGTGTCCGTCTGGTTGTGTCCGGGCTGTCTTCCACAGGCTGAAGAGGAATTGAATGGCTATTTTACATCCTCACTGATTTCTGGAAAGAGGATGCATTACTCCAAGAGACACAAAATGAAAAAGTTACATTATCCAAAGTGAAAGCTAAAATTTTAGATTATCATAAATATCAAGGAATTAAGTTAAGTGTTTCAAAAATGTATGATTGTATTCTGGAGAAGAAAGTATTGATTTATGCCTAACAGGAATACAATAGACACCCTATTTCTAACATGCTTGGAGGAGAAAATACCCAAAGGTAACAGGAAAAACAAAGGAATATCTGAAAAACTAGTTTGTACTGTAAAGACCATGTGTGAAGAATCAAAATGCAAATGTGTCAAAAAGTACTTTTAGTTTTAGTAGGAGTACATCAAGGTTAATGTCTAAATCCACTCATTTTCCTCATGGTTACGGACAGATTATAAGAGCAGAAGACTGCTTAATAAAGAAAATTGGGTAGGCTAAGGCAGTGGGAAACAGAGGTAGAGGTTTTCCAAAGAAAAGATGAAGATATTTATCTCAGAAATAAAAGGGTCACCCGGGTTCAAGCCCAGACTACATCTGACTTATTGTATTCTATGAAGTTATATTTTCTATAACCTTTGACAAGAGATTTGTGGTTCTGGAAATGTGTGCATTTTGGTAAAGCATGCAAATAAGCATTTCATTGTACAAATTACAATAACTGAACTAATTATGCATTACATTTTTTGTCAAATAAAATCTTTAGATATTTGAAATATCCAACTCCATTGGCCACCTACATGCGCTCCATAAGTTGACAATATTAATCATTACTCTTTGTTACACTCATTCTATTGTGTGCATGTATGATTAGAAAATTATAAGGAAATAAAAGGAAGAAAAGCAGATTACGCAATATGGCTACAAAATGAAATGCCATAAGCCAGTTACTGATTGTTTTTATAATGCACATTGAGATGCTGTTGTTGAGAATATGGTGATGAGAAAGTCTTCAGTATGGCATATTTCAGCAAATAAAAGTAATTGGTAACTTTTACTGTTTCTTGTCGGTAGATATGCATTCAAATCCATAAAATGATTAGGATACTCTACTTCCATGCTTTGATGCCAATACAAAGTTGTGATTCACAGCAATTGTAAATGAACTTTGTATTCCCTAACCAATGACCAGGGTGATGTATATCAGCCCAGACCCCCCATTCCTCCTGCTGTAGATGCTTCCTATATTCCATGGATGGAATGACATAGTGCATGAAGATCTCCACAGTCAGAGAGAAATTGTACTGACTCAGTATGCAACCATGAGAATTTTGTTGAGGAGGATCAGGAGATAACCAAAAGTCTAACTGATCTGTCATCAACAGTTGAAATGCTGACAAAATATCAAAAACCTAAATACCGTAAGTAAATACCATAAGCAAGTTCATTAACTAGGAAAAAGATTTATGAAAAGGATCACACACCAACGCAGCTTTTATCCAGTCTCAGATACAAGAAAGAGCATGGAGCCAACTTTTATACACTTGACCCCTAATGTGTACACACAGTGTGACCCTGGATGTAACTATGGCAACACAATAGCAATCACCACAACAAAGGTGCACAAAATTCCAGCATCCAAGGTCAAACAAAATGGTGTAGAAACAAACAATTAAATATTTTCTTTTTCAAATTGCGTAAAATAAAAAACTAATGTCATTCTTGATTTCTTAAATTTATAAAACCTTTAAATATAGTAGATGCATACACTGTGAAAAAGCAGGGACCTGTTTAAGCATTATCTGCCTTTTATTAGTGTAGTACCCTGTCTCTGTTTATTTTGTTGTCCTTCATTGCTTTGTTCACTTCTAGTTTTCCTAAACATTGCACTTGGATAAAGTAATCCATGAGGTATGTTGTTATCCAGCTGTCATTGCTTTGCCCATTGTAAATGCACTGGTAAAAAGCGTTAAGTGAACCATTATGTGCAAAAGATATGTCACAACTTTGACATGTGCAGGTAAACCATTATACTTCATTTCATTATCTGAAAAAAATAAGAAATATCATTTAACAATACCATAAGATTGCTCTATATAGAAAGGAGAAGAGGTTAGGAGCACGTACTGATACAACGCATTGCCGCAACCACCTAATGACAAACCAAGTCAGGATCCCAGATTAGGACCTGAGTGCAGCCATGCAACGGGTGACACCTCAGCACCACACTAGTTTAGATGGAATGGAACAGTGTGAGGTTTTTTATAGTGGCTAGAGTGCCATTTCAGCCTGCAACCACCAGGTTTTCCCTGCAGATTGGAGGGCCTACATGCAGGGCTGGATGCAGATTAATGTCATACCCAGGATGGAGCAATTGCAGGGTGAGGGCCTTGCTCGAGGGCCTAACAGAGTAGAGTCTCTGTTGGCATTCGAACTGTCATGTTTCCTGTTACCAGTTCAAAATTCCTAGCCTCAGAGCCACAACTCTGCCCCGATATACTATATATATATATATATACTAGCAAAATAACCAGCCTTCGCAGCAGAGAAGTAGTGTGTTAAAGAAGTTATGAAAAAGAAAAGGAAACATTTCAAAAATAACATAACATGATTGTCAATATTATTGTTTTGTCACTGTTATCAGTGTTGCTGTCATCAAGGGTTTGATTATTATTATTTCTTTCAATCAGGTTCATATTTGAAGGATGTGTTGTGTTCAAGGTATATTCCATGTTTGTCAACCGTTGTAAAGATAACAGGTTTCATTCATCGAAGTGTTCACTACCCAAATCAGTACTCGTGAATCTAAGATGTTTAACATGCATTTCTGGTACTAAGTTGTGGATTTGCCTTCGAATATCAGCTCATCTTCCTCTTTATCTGAGACATCACACACTGCATGCACAGGTTTACCTTTCCCAGTCCTGCAAAGTCAGTTCATGTGAGCCGCTCAGAGTACATGCATTGAAGCTTCTCAGCTGTGTTTATGCTATCTTGTGCAATCTCACGATGTCCACGGCTTATTTTATTTAATGTTAGCTCAGACTTAAAAGATTCTCTCGCACTTTTGCTGAGTTTATGCCAAACACTATTCTACTACTGACCATCTCATAAGCACAGTCCTTCACCAGCAATTTTAACTCCGTTACAAAGTGATGAAAAGTCTCGTTTATACCCTGCGTTCTCTCATTAAACTTGTATCTCACGAATATCCTATTCATCTTAGGCATGACAAACACCAGCAGCAGCCTGTCTATGAACTTAATTTAAACTTAAGGTTTACACCGTGCTTTTTTTTCGCAGTAGCTGCACTTATGAATATGCTTGTATGAGTCACTCGCTTCATATTCTTTTGCTGCCTTCTCAATTGTGTAATGCGTTTTTTGAACAGGTTTCATTCATCGAAGTGATGCATCTAAGATGTTTAACAGGCATTCCCGGTTTTAAGTTGTGGATTTGCCTGCGAATATCCCTGACCATCTCATCTTCATTTGCATAAGCACAGTCCTTCACCCGCAAATATTTCGCAGCAGCGTGTCTATTGGATAGCTGCTGACAGACGGCCTTATATGGGCAGGCACTCAATTACATGGGAGGCGTGACGATGAGGGACACAACTCCGCCTCACACGGCGACCGAGCTGCAGGCTATGGCTGTATATTTGTACGTAAGTAGGTTCCAGTTATGACCGTTACGCATAGAATTTCAAAATGAAACCTGCCTAACTTTTGTACGTAAGCTGTAAGGAATGAGCCAGTCAAATTTCAGCCTTCTACCTACACGGGAAGTTAGAGAATTAGTGATGAGTCAGTCAGTCAGTCAGTGAGGGCTTTGCCTTTTATTAGTATATATATATATATATATATATATATATATATATATATATATATATATATATATATATATATATATATATATATAGTGGGTTATGCATGACATGTAATGTGACTTTTTTTTTTGTTTTTTCCATAGACATCTTTCACATTGTTTCCTATTGTACAGCACTGGTCACCGTGGAGGTCTGTTATGTCATTGTGGTGGAGTGATTTCTAGCATATAAGTGGATAAATATTTTTGTATGTCTTTATTTGTTAACCAGACAAAGCAAATTTTATGTAAGATTCAGGATACATGTTTTACTTCATTGATGAGAACAGCGGTGCTTTGATGTTTACCTAACCAAATTCACTTCACACGCCCCCCAAGCGCCTGGCTAACTCAGAATGTGAAATTTATGGTGAGGAAGATGGAGCATCAGACCAGCTTGGCAAAAGTGTCTTTGTTTGGATTTAGAGATTATAAGCCATCCTCCACATGAAGGCTATAAACTGACTAAACAAAGCAATTGATTGACACATTGTCCCCAAGCACTTTCATTGATAACTGGCCAGGAAGGGGCAAATAAACCAATTTTACCAATTTCATTTGATCTAAAGTACGGCTGTTTATGATTGGTTTTGAATTAGAGGCCATTCTCTACCAAGACGCCTCATTGGTTTGTGTTTTGTGGTAAGAATAGTATAAAGTTGGTCATCTTGCCTTTTCCTCTCTCTATCACCATCTGGCCATGAAGAGAAGAGCATGATGAAGATAACTTGATCTCGGCAGCCATACTGAGACAGGCATGTGGCTTGTTTCAATACGTCATTCAATGTTCAAGTGATAGCAAAGCAAGCTAGACTGAAGATAAACTGAGAGCCACCTATTTGACACAAGATGCACTGCTGTTTAGGCTGTAACTGCATGGTTTACCAATATTTACAAAGTATCCTGCTTCCTTTATATTTTCGGGTATTTTTATCAATAATACATAACTAAATGTGTAACTTAACTCCTGCCTGTTTTTTTACTCTGACTAATTGCCTGAGGATACAGATGTAGAAGGGAAGGGGGGAGGATGTGCTAAAGTACCTGATCACAGAATGGTAAGAGTATAGGCTTTTAGACATTTTATTAAGGTACTGACAATACATTTATAAAAGGGGAAAATAGGGTAACTATAGGACCTTACATGATAAAACAGTTAAAAACATCTTTGTCTTCATTCTGCAAGAAAACATCCTTAAACATTTTTTCGGCCACCACTATAAAATATACGGGGCAAGTAACGTATAAAAAATGATTATTTTTGGGTGGAGTGTTCCTTTAAGTTAACTATATTAAAGCATTTCAAATTTTTTATTCATTTTTTCAAAATGATTTAGGCTTGATTTGATTTTAAAGACATCTATAAATCAGAATTCATTAGTGCACAAAAGGTATAGGGTTCATGGATGTTACTTGTATGCTTTAATGAGTTGAATAGGTTATTTTTAGTTTTTATTGATAAAATCAAACAGCAGTTAAACTGCAATTTATTTGAAAAGTGGTCTCAGGGTCATGACTGCAAAGATTTGTAATTATTATTTTTGATACATTTCAAAGCATTGAAAAAAATAGGAATCTTTTGATGACATTTTCAGCTCTTGTGCTCCCAATGCATGGTATCTGAACTCACTGGGCATTTTAAATTTTTTTTATTCTGCTTTTAAACAATTAAAAACATATAGACATTTTATGTTAGATGTTCATTAGTTTACTAAGAGAGAAGCATTAAGGTTCAATAAGGCCCTAAATATGTCATTACACCATTACGAATTAATACTTAAAAAATACTGTGGTTTAATTGATATTTAGTTTTCCTTGAAAATATGCAGGCAATAGTTAATTTTGCCTTATCTAATCAAACAATTGCGCAGCCTTATCTGTAGAAGCCTTTGAGCTGTAATTAAATATTCCAGATTTAATTAAAGCTATTGCTATTTACTTTTACCTGTTTGAACTATGTTCAATGAAAAATCAATAACTGTATATAATGTTTCTGGATTATACCTTTAAATATTTATAATTTATATATTTAAATGATGTGATCTGTAAAGTGGTTAAGGAGAATGTTACAATTACAAATAGACATAACAGTGCTGATGTAAATGATTTTTAGTAGTAAAAAATAAGTTGCTGTAAAGATTAAATTATTTCCTAACACTCAGTATATAAAGCTGTATGTGTTTCTACATGTGTACTTGTCCAATATCAGATCCAAACCATTGAAGCCATCTCTGGCAAATTTTGCACAAATTCACCCTTTGTATACTGGGACACCACAGGCTAGGTTTCATTCCAAAATTCACTTGGTGTCCTCACCCTGGGCAGTGCTGGGTACCCATGTGTGTTAATAAATACAAACTGAAAAGTCATTAACTGTGAGTGCCAGATTGTTTCTTTAAATGCTATAAGACTTGAAAATTACTCATCACTCAGTTTTTCTGGTTGTAAGTTTTTTAGGTTCATTACTGTCACTTGTACAGAATACAGTGAAATTCTTATTTGCATGTGTCAACCAACACACAACACATCACCATTCTAAGATGTCAAGAGAATAACGTTTCTGAGTGTAGGGAAAAGCTTTAGGCTTGACATCTTAAATTATTTGTAAAACATTTGCTGTGTTGCCTGCTACAAGTTACAGTTGCAAATGTTTGTAACATTATTTAGTTTACAGCATTAACAGTTCCATAATAAATAAATAGACAAGATAAAGCACCAAATGTTGACCAATCAAAGTGTAAAACTGCATTTTTATGCAAATATGACAAATGTTTTTATGTTAAATTGTGTTTTATCGCAGTACTAATGAAAGATTTGTTCTACTAATCTACAATTCAACTAATCAATAAAAGCACCCCTACTTAGCATATTTCTGTACAAAAAGTGCACCGTCAGTTTGGCCTGTTGTCTGCTGTACTCCATGTACTCACTGCAGGATTCTTTCCTATTCTATTGCACTAAAAATGCATTTACCACATTCAAATACCTTGCCTCCATTATACTCAAGCAGATGGCACTATGCATATCCCTAGAAAGTGAAAACAGTTACAGCACCCTGTGGGCTACAAAAGCCAGAGGTACCAGCAATTTACCCTTTAGATCAATCAAATGTCAATTTATTCAAAGTGTAAGGCCGTACACATCCCAGCAGGGATACATTTTCTCAGCTGGAAAGACATACAGGAAGGTTTTAAGCCGGGGGCAAAGTGCTGAATCTCTGATGATCACTAACGGGCAGCTACATTTTTTAAGCTTCCTGAAGAAACTTCTGGGAAATATAGTGTTGGGTATGTGTTTTGTTTTTCTGGAGACCATCTTAAATATGGGATGAAAATATTCTAGGAAGCATGACAAAGTCCAACCCAAAACAACACCTATCAGGCTTCACTTTTAACTGTATTCACAGGAGATGAACCGTTACCACCGGATTACATTTTTTTGCCTGACCACTATGGTGAACTAGACAACTGGTGGAGAGTGAGCATGGAGAGGGCACTGGAGAATGTCTGTTCTTATTGCAAGGACTTTGGTTAAGATTGGTGAACCTGCCTGAACGCACCAGCTTATGTTCTTCCAGGACTTGGAAAAAGAAGGCTGAAGCAGGAATGGGAGGTTCACACTACACAGGCAGTAGAAAACAGCTTGTTGGCCAATGCTTCTGACATTGCTACTTATGCTCAGCTTTGGTTCGTCTTACAACCTAGTGAAAAGCAGAAACAATGGCATCTACTAAACAGAAGACCCCACATAAAGGAAATAATTGAAGTAGCCTCCAAGCTTTAGACCCCAGAGCTGGACAGAATCTTGGATGAAGATTAAGAGGGAAAGCAAGTGTGTTCCATCTTGGGGAAGAACAATAGTGTGGATAGTTACACAATGCCACTGAACATCTGAACACTGCTAAAGCATCAGAGAGTCTTCATGTTGTCTTTCTTTTCATTTATGATGGAAAGAGATGACAGTGTTTTCAATCTAAGAAAAGATACCGACTGCCCAAGAGAGCCAAGCCTCTTGAGTAAGCAACCACCGGAAATCCCAGGTGAGCCTAAGCTTAATTTAAGGAGGTTTTGTTACTGACCCATGAACTATTGTTCCCCAGTGTTAAGCCCTGGAAAAATAGTATAGGGACAAGGGGGTGTCTAAAGTAGGAACAAGTGAGGAGTTGCCCCTGGGTCCTAGTGCGAAAATAAAACAGCTGATTCAGAGCAATTTTTCTCATATTAACCTGGACTGCACTTCCCATGATGCACATGCACTTACTGCAGGGCATGTGAAAACCCTCCAGACAAATGCAAAACTGGAAATGGATTTTAGATTTGGGTGAGTTGTACACAATTGGGGCAGAGGGCTCTTATGTGCCTTGCAGCAATACTGTACAATCTCCAGCTCCATGGGGCCAAA
Organism: Polypterus senegalus; assembly: GCF_016835505.1. Classification (NCBI taxonomy): domain Eukaryota; kingdom Metazoa; phylum Chordata; class Cladistia; order Polypteriformes; family Polypteridae; genus Polypterus; species Polypterus senegalus. Next base: position 108,109,339 of record NC_053161.1, read on the forward strand.
TAGAGATTTTTGGCCTTGTACTAAAAAGAGGAAAGACTTTAAACAAGCATGTTCTCTGTGCAGGGATGCTACTTAGAAGCCCTTTTTTGGAGATTATCAGCATGGAAAAGAATTCCCCTGGCAATAACACATCACAAGAGATACAGCAACCAGACTTGAGGCAGCCCTTGATAGTATATCTCAGGTTTATTCAAATCCTCAGGGACCCCACCACACAAATAGAAATAACAGTCACAGCATCCCTGGAGGCTGTATCGAGCCGAATTTAAAGTGTGCGATGGAAACATTTAACTAAACAAGGAAATGGCTATGCAGAAGAGTTCCAAATTAAAGTATGGGGAACCGAGTAGCACTAGGACCTGCGTCGTATTCCACTGTAAAACTGGTGAATCTCATGCCTGTCATTAAAGGTAAGGAGAAGGCTGTTTAAAGTTTGGAGCTGGAATGAGTAAAGAATGTAGTGTGCATACTGAAATATTGTTCAGTAACTCGAACATCTCTTACTCCTAAAAATGAGGCTCAACATTCATCCAAAATATAACTAAGCCTAGTGTACTTCTTGGCCAGGATTCCCAGACTGTTAAAGAGATTGTCTTAGGGTCATGGGGTATCTCAGACAGTCCATGGGCAAAAAGTAGATTGGGCCATCTAACTCATAGGTAAGATGAATCCCATAATAGCTGAACAGACATCTATTTCAAAGTGATGAAAAAGTACCAGATGTAAAATGAAGGGTTCTACCACAAAAGCACTACAGGAATTTGCCCCATTAGAGATATGAGCCTGAAAGAGACTGACGTTGACTATATTTATTTACTGTTTCAAGAGCAGGAAAAATTCAGATAAAGTGTATAGGATGTTTTTTTGAACAGCAGACAACTGTGCACTATTTGTACAGGATTATGTGGAAAATTTGTCTGCTACAAGAGGGTGGAACCGTGACACAGGAGAAGCAGGATACAAAATGTGTAAGGTGCAGTCTACAGGGGGGTCCCTGTGTTTCATTACACTCTAGCAGAGATGCCTTCCTGAAAAGGTTGGACTACACGTTTGTGCCATTTGCACTCCAAAGACACCACTTTATGTCCTCATGGTGTTGGCACATTAGAGTACAGCTGGGAAGGAGACATGTATGCAGAAATAGACAAAGGAATGTGTATAGCAGTATATATTCCAGCAAGGATACCTGTTCCCAGGAAAGGTGCCATAAAGACAGATGTTTGGCTAAGGGCAATTAATAAAAGTGCTGTACTCCACCAGACTACTAGGAGGCAACACAATTTTCTTGCTGTAGTATTTAAAGTTCCATCAGAGAGTTCTGGGTAGTGTATTGTTTGAAAGAGTCTCTGTAGGAATATAGGTGGCCCAGAAGTGCTTCCTGTTGGAATAGAGTGGTGCTTGAAATATTCCTAGGAATAACTTAACAAGGACCTAAAACCCCTCAGTCAGACAAGTTGTGAGTGGTGGCCAGGGATCATCTGGCATGGAGAAATGGGAGGCCCATATTTTAGGAAGAAGTCCAGAGGGAGTGAGTGACAGAAGTAGGAAAGAAAGTATTCTCTAAAAGCAACGTTAGAGAAAAAAAGAGATCCTGAATGGCATAATTGATTATTTTATACTTTGGTTTAGTATTCTTCTTGCCTTCCCTTTTTTCCTCCTTTGTAATTATTTTGCTTGTATTAAAGAAAAGGTCTGAATTAGCATAAGCCACCCTAATTCTGGGTGTTCAAGAGAAATGTAATGATTTAATTCATGAGGCAGAAGTAAATAATAAACAAGAAAAGTTAAATATTTGAAAAATTAAAATTTATTCTTGAATTTAAATATAAAAAATCTAAATATTCTTGATTGTATTAGAAAGCTGTCATTTTTCACTCTCTGATAGACTCCCATAGAGCACTAGGTCTGTAACAAAGGATCAAAATTTTAAAAAACTGTCATTGAAACAACTTAAAGTGATACAGCTTATATTTGAAATTTGTAATTCCTAACCTTCTGGGACAGGCTCTTATAGGGCTACAACCATCAGGAAAGAATCGCATATCAAGAATCAACATAAAACAACACTCCACTTGCTTATATTTTTTGAAGTTTTATGAAAAGGAGGAATTTTGACTCCTTGTATCCCATTAGCAAGTGAATCCCTGGGATAGGTTGATGAGGCATACACAGCTTCAGGTCCTTCTGATCATTTTTGCTGTTGACATCTATTGGTTTAGTTTTTTATCACAAAGCTGTAATTTCCTGAACAAAACATGATTCCAAAAGGGTTTTTTGGGTCTAGAGGGCCAAAAATAGGAGGAAATCCTAAAAGCTTTGACATGTTACATAACTAGACATTGAAACGAGTTGAATGGTATATTATATGTGGGGGGCTGTTCTGGGTACAGGTTTAGCTTGATAGCATCCACACTGTTACACAATCTTTACTCCTTTTGTTCCTTTGAAACATTTGTTGACATGATATGCTGTTTGTGTAAAATTGAACTTAATAACAGGAATACTCATTTAAATACTTAATTTACAAGACATGGGTGAATGATTGGTCAGTCACATCAAACTGAACACTCTGAAAACTGATGGCTGCGAAGACATACTGCCACCTGCTATTTGACCAGCTTTAGTGGGAAAGTCGTACACGACATACACTTTTGAAAGTAATAGATGTTTTCTTTACTTAGCAAATCAAAACTGTTAATCAGTTTTAAACATCTGGATGGAAAAGGTCCAAGAGAAGACTTATGAGTGCATAGCTATCATATTAGTAATAGAATAATTAATAGATCTACTTGGTTAGCGTGTAAGTCAAAAATAAATAGGATAACTTAATCCAACCCTTGGTCATAGCCACCAGACACCTTTACAGCAGCTCTGGGCAGAGAGCAATAAACAGGGTCCCAGACCATCATAGAGCCCATTCACACAATTATATAGAACCAAACTGTAATCTCCCAATAACTTCATGTATTTAACTTTAGAGATTTTAGAGGAAAGTCAAAAACTTTTTTTTTTTAAATTGTAAATATAAGTTTGTACCAATAAAGACTTCATAAGGGGGTTGAAAGTGGAATGCTGTTGTTAACACAGATGCACACAAAACTGCCTTTGATTCCCAGGACAGTCATTGTATGAGTCTGCTTTTTCAACTGCTGACCATGTGTCCTTTCGTCAGGTATGTCTTTTTCCTTTCACATTCCAAAACAGGCCTGCCAGATTGATTGGAACCTCTTTTAGTCCAGTATTAGTTCATTTGACTTTATGTTCATAAATCCACCATGCATTAGACTACTGCTCTATCCAGGTTTATTTCCTCCAAAGATCATGTGGTCATATAACAAATATGGGTTTTTGACATTATGAAATTCAGCCTCTGCGGTGGGTTGGCACCCTGCCCGGGATTCGTTCCTGCTTTGTGCCCTGTGTTGGCTGGGATTGGCTCCAGCAGACCCCCGTGACCCTGTATTCGGATTCAGCGGGTTAGGAAATGGATGGATGGATGGAAATTCAGTGTTTTTGCTGCTGTTTTTATTTTTCACCAATTCTGGTTTTGCTTTTTATATGGTCATAGCCATTTCGAACTAGCATTGCATGATGGCCATATCTTTTTTGCGGCCCATATGACAAAGAGGTTAACATTGCAGCCATATAAAGTGCCACGGCATAGTTTCATGCATCCAGTCTTTTGGATTTGCAAATAAAACAAATGTTATGTGTTGTGTTAGTTACAGGCAAAAAATACAAGACAGTGTTTTTCTGGTTTGGTGTTCCAGACAATTGTTGGCCTTCTCCGTTGCCAGGTTTTGATTATCAATATTATTTATACATATTGTTATACATAGTATATATTATAATTACATATTTTATTTTATGTTTGATGAAATTTTATTTCACTATTCTTCAGTCTTGCTCATCAGCTCCTATTTCAATATGTATCTTAGCATCATTTTATTTTTAATGTATGCTTTAAACCCTAACTCAACCTTTCATAAAAGGTATAGTAAAGAATTAAGTCAGTTCTTTCTGCTGCTTTTGGTATTCTGAATTAAGACCTACAGTATATATGAGAAGACCTGGAAGCATGATTAGGTTTTCTGAATTCTACACTGTTTTGCTGTTGTTTTTGCAGACCACTACTATAATGCCATGTCCATGCTTCGCACATTATTTTACTTGATATTTTTGAGCATGTTTTGTTGGTTGGTTTTCCTTTCTGTTAAAGGTTGTTGCCTTTCAATATTGTGGTGTTCTAATTTTCATTTAAGAGCTAGTTAAGAACAGGTAGAGAGCTGCCCATGTTGACTATGTTTGAATCAACGGCCGAAGTAAAGTCCCATGAGCTCAATGTAGCTTTACAAGTAGCATTCCTTTTTTCAGGCTAGTTTTAAAGCCTATGAAAGTTCTTAGAGAACTTAGTGAAAGGATTTATCATCTTGTACTTATATTACTTTATTTGTAAGAGAATTTTCAAAGAGAAGATTCTGGAATTGTTGAACAACTAATTACATTTATATTAACAACTAGTTAAATTTATATTGCATGCTTTCTTTGATAACTCTTGATCTTCTTCCTTGTAAGGTTCTGGTTATCACTGGATTTAAGTTTGTTGACCAATTTATGTCATTTTTTTACAGTCTTCCAAGCTTTGTAGGGCTGTTATCTTAATAGTAACTTCTTTTCAATAAAAAATGATATTTCATGTTTTTATTTTTTAATGTATGCTCTGAACCTTAACTCACCTTTTAGTAGAAAGTATGGTAAAAAAAAAAAAAAAAAAAAAGATTTTCCAGAGAATTTTACTGCAGGTTTAGATCAGCTCAAGTTGCTGAAGAGTCTGCGATAAATACACTTAAGCTGATTATTAAGAATTAACTATTCAAATGTGGTTAAGGCTTTGGACTTCAAATCCTGAGGTTGTCAGTTCAAATCCTGTCACTGGCACTGTGTGACCATGAGCAAGCTACTTAACCTGCCTGTGCTCCAACTGGAAAAAGAAAAAGAAATGTAAGCAATTTCATCATAAATGTTGTATGTCGCTTTGGATAAATGTGTCTGCCAAATAAATAAATGTAGAAGTAAATATTTTAATTAATAATAAGAAAGAGTAATAGAACATATATGAGAAACCTAAATTAGGATATCATGAAAGATTATTTTTGACTATACCATGCATGGCCTAAACTATTTTCTGAAACAAGTCCACCTCTCTCAGAGTTTGAACATTTTGGTATTTTCTGCTAAAAACAAATATCTACCTTGCCTATAAATTCATAATCATAAATTTAAGTCTTTATTTTCATTGTGTATCACAACCTAAAATATTATTTTATTGTTGATTTTTATCATGGATACCCACTCTCACCTATCCCCTCTCTTAGCATTTAAAATCCTAATGTCTTTTCTGGAACCTTTTTCAGTAACATTTCATAAGCTGTAAACATTATTTTAATTTTATAGCATTATTGTTATTAAGGAACAGCATATTCAAAATGTTAATATCTCTTTTTGCATCCAGTTCAAAGGGCTGCTAATGTCTTTCAATAGAACTGCACCATTCATTTAGGAACCAAAAAAATTTTTTTTCAATGTTTCACCTTTTAATCCATTTTAATCTTTCCCTACATGTTTGTGAATAAGAGAACAGAAACTATTTAAATAAAATCTACAGTTCTGCTCCTACAATAATATAGTTTTTGTGGTTCTAAAAACAAATAGGAACAAACCTTTGGATTCGACATTTGTCACAATGCTAGCTCCACCTGGTGTGTGTGCAATCAGCCTTTCGAGTCTCAAATAAATGGGAGAGTATGTACCTACTCACCATATTTGATAGCTCTCTAATTTTATTATAAGCGATTTTATGAGTAATAATGAATGTGCATTAGGGCTGAGTATGCTTTTATATACAGTTGGTATATCTGGCAGCACTATAATTGTTAATTGCACTTAGACAGGTAATGAGCAGTTTTATGAGTAGGGAGATGAATGCACATTGACAGAAGAATTGTTAAAAATATTTTTCAGCTTTAAACTAGCTGCTGAAAGGGTTGTTTCATTTAGTATTAGAATGAAACATTACTCATACCTATCAAAACACATTCATTCATGTACACATACATATACTTTGGAAGGAATGAGATTACATCATATTCTAATATAATCAAAGGTCTTGCTGTTAATGTACTTGGGTAACATTTTTAATAATACGATACTAACTATAAACCTAGTGAAACAATTAATAGGGCAATAAGGTACCTACTGTGGCCAATAGTTTTTTGATATAAAAATACCTTATTGTAGAATATGTTTTAAATTAATTTCCAATTTGATAAGCTTGGAGTAGCACACAGTCCTATGAAATCCTAAATAAATATAATTTGTATTAGTAATAAGAGAATTTTTTATAAAGACAGCAGAATCATCTTAAGACTTGAGTGCTCAAAAAGGCTAAGTACACTTTACAGTAGAGTTGTACATCAGTGTATGAGAGTGCTTGCTTATTTCTGCATACAGGACCCTAAACAGTAAACTTCTCAGTGGGAGCTTGGTGGTCTTCTGGTCAATGAACCCCTGCGGGTTTTATTTTTTCTTTTTTTTTTCTAGACCCCTGGAGGTTTCTTTTCTGTCCTCCATGGTCATCTGACCAATACATTGGATTAGAAACAAACAAAAAAAAATCTATATAAAGAAGCACTACTCTTTTACCTGTATAATTAATTGATTCAAAGGAGAAATCAAATCTCCTTCAGGCGGTTCCTCCAATACTCTCCCAAGACATGGGTGGGGGTTGATTTGATTTGAACTTAGTTTTGTAAAATTTGACTTGCTTGTATGGAATGTTATTTGCTTTTAATAAATTCAGTAAAATGTTAAAAAAACACTTTCCCAAGATGACAGTTTAAGTAGGACACTCATAGGTAGACATGGCTTTGATAGACTCCACAGGAAAATTTTACTTTTCAAAGATTAATCTTTGATGGCTAACAAAACTTAAAAGGGGTTCTCATTTATATTTCATTTAAGAAATTAATCTTTGTCACATATGTTTCTCTTAAAATACCTTAGGAGAAATAGCTTTAGACAAAAAGGAGACGTGAGATACAACGATGATGAACGGAGTCAAAGTTGAAAAGCATGGTATATTTTGTGAGATCTCTTTCTAATCTTGTTTTAATCTCTATCAAAACTTTATATATTTTCTTGTTATTTGACTGATGCATTTATGACTTACAACATGTGAGATACGATTGGTTACATTTCTTTCATTTTTTTAATTGTAGCACAGACAGATGAAGTGGGTTGCTCATAGCTACATGGTGTCAGCAGTGGGATAGTATTATTATAGTATTATTCAGAAGCAAGGACTACAGTTTTGTAATCAAAGTAAAGTGTTTTATTACTACTGTTCATACTTTTAACCACATAGAGTATATATATATATATATATATATATATATATATATATATATATATATATATATATATATATATATATATATATATATATATATACGGAGCACACAATACTTGGGAGATCTGAACTCACCATGTTGCTTTGCTGAGATCTCCTCTGAAACCAAAGAAGAGACCCATGTGAGAATACCATTTTTTTTTTTATCAGGAGCAAAATGTGAGAAACAGGAGCCGAAAGACAATGTCTCTATTTTATTTCTTTCTGATCTCATTGTTGCCGAAACAGAATCCAAAAAGATATTAAGGAGATTACTTTTTGATTTTTCATTCCTATGGGACTGCATAACGTAAGTGACATCACCAGAGGCCAGTCCGTCAATTATTCTTTCTGCAGAGGGTGGATAACAGTATTAGATAACAGTGCCAACCCCTTTTTCGGAGGGGAATTACTATCAAATGAGCTCCAAGTTTGTCTCCCAATCACATGTGTGTGACTACACAGTAAATAATGCAAAGTTGACTGACTGACTCACTCATTCACTTTCTCACCAAAAAGTACTATTTTCTATTTATTTAAAAAGAGTACATTTGGCAAGATTGCACATCTAGGCATCTACTAAGAAAGGGCATTTCAATATATAAATATTTAGGGGTAAGCCCCCACATGGAAAAATGAAATAATCTAAAATCTCAGAAATGGTTTCACTGATTTGACTGAAATATTTCTTGACATTATAGAAAAAAGCAAATTAACCAGGCTGTGTTTTTATATTTGTCAATAAAGTTTTTATTTGTTGATATTTATTATAGTTACAGTATGCTAATGTACATGCTCTACACTGTGCTGAGAGCAGGATTTATGCAAATGAAGGAAGGAGCAGAAGCATTTTGACAAATCAACAAGACCAATAACCAATAAGGTAGAGGGACAACTGATGAAAGGGTGATGTCCTGGACAGGAATAAAGAGACAGGTCACGTTTGGCATGTAGTCAGCTGTGAAATGGAAGGAGAAAGTTCAGCAAAGCTCAATACAAAGCTCAGTGGTTAGAAAGCATGCTATAAACCTTGAGTGCAGCTGTCTGGTTCTGTGCCTGTGAGCATAAAAAGTTAAAAGGGAAGTAGGGAGGGAAGAAGAGGATGTATTATTCTCTGATCCAAGATAAGCATTGGCAAAACATGCATCAGTTAAAATTTAATGGGTTCCTCACAAGCTACTCCATTATAATATACATTTGCATTTATGGACTTTGAGTGGGAACCACCCAACCTGTAAACCAAAATCGTTTATATTTACATACACTTCTGCTTACTTTGAACTGGGAAGGCACACCACTCTCCTATCGAAAATTCATAACAAATACATTCACGTCTGCAGACATTAAAGAGGGACCGCATACAACTAACAAAATACACAAAAATAAATACTTGAGTGAACAATTTAAACAAATGAAAATTGTAAACGTTTCATAATACTACTATATACTCAGATTTCATTTTATTCCCCTTTTAAATTCAAAAGAATACCCTTTCCTGTTAAATAGTGTTTTGCAATTATCATCAACAAAAGCCCAGTCGCTAGTAAATGCAGAGACTGATATATTGCAGGAATGTTTTATTCATGGAGAATTGTGTGTAGCATGTTCTAGAGTAAGCAGCTCCTTTAACCTAGTAATATATTGGTTATTATTTGACCGATGCATTTATCCAAGGCAACTTACACCATCTTACATACAATTAGCTACATTTCTTTTGTTTTCCCATTGGGAGAAAGTGACTTGGTAATGGTCATACAGAGTCAACAGTGGGATTTGAACCCAAAACCTCAGGGTACAAAGTCCTAGGTCTAAAACCTTAACCACTACACCACACTGCCTGCTATTAATAATAGCCCTTGTTAAAAAAAACAAAAATATTGTATGCAGAAAAGTACTTAGTTACACACCTAATACTCCTGATAGATCTGATTAACCAGTGACACTATAACTGAGGCCCATTGCCTTAAGAAATTTCCTGGGCAAAACTGGGTAACACAGCTAGTATCTGATAACTCAGTGCAATCCTGTGTGCATTTCCTGTGACTAGGAAAGTTAGTATAATTAAGTTTACAGAAATTATTTCAAGTAAAATACTTAGCAGGCATTTTGACGTTGTGGTTAAGGCTTTGGACCTCAAACACTAGGGTTGTAGGTTCAAAGGCACGACTGATACTGTGTGACTATGAGCAAATCACTTCACCTGTCTGTGCACCAACTAGAAAAAACAAAAGAAATGTAATTAATTGAATCTGAAATATAAGTTGCCTTGGATAAAGGCATCAACCTAATAATAAGTAATAGCCTGGAAAAATGTCTTCAACATTAATTCTAATGGAATTCTTCATCAGGCCATGACCAGTTCAATTCCTCAATTGCATGCACTGATTTCTCATGTCTTTCTCCTTAATTTCACACAGTTTACTTACATCAAAGTAAAATGCAAATTTGTTGGCATATCATCAAATTTTAGGGCAATACAATCTCATTTCTGTTGTATTATAGTCTTTCTGAATTTAAGTTTATACTCAATTTCACATTCCACTGTTATAATGTAAAGTAGTTTCATAAGAGAGTCAATTCAAGCTTCTGTACTGAGGTGGCACTGCTAATCTGAGCAAAATATTTTAGGTACAAAATAAAAAAATGAAAAAGAAAAACAACAGTAGAAAAAAATGACATGCTGAGAAAATCTTTAGTGTTTAGCACAGGAAAAGCAGCAAAAGTGAATTTAGTGATTGGTGGGAAACAATACTTTAAATTAAAGAAAAACCTCTAGTTGGGGAAAACAAAAAGAATAATCTGGATGTAGGTGGGGGAGAACAAAAGATATGTATAAAGCAAAACAAAAAAATATATCTAGGGTTTATTCATTTTATTACAAAAGTGCTTTTTCAATAATTAAATCAGTCTGCTGCAAATCATTTTAATGTACTACAGTTATAGCAAAACATTAAATTACATTTAACAAAAACAAGACACATAAGCAGGAGGATATTTTCAATAAGATTTTTTTTCACTTTACAAATACTAAACAAGATGGTTTTACTAGAGTAGCCATCCGACATTGTTTATGAAAGCCATTGTATTTCAGCCAATACAAAGCTATCTGGCCTTGGCTTTTAACTACATGATATTGTGAAATGCTATTAAAACATGTATTTTAGGTCCTCTACTGATACACAGAATTACTTTGTATCTGGTATATCTGAGTACAATTCATTGTTACAAAAATATTTAATAATAGTTCTTTAACACCTGTCTCTTTGATGAAATAAAGAAACAAAAAAATTCAAATGACCTTAAAAACTTACCAAGTACATCACAAATTCCTGAATATTATGCCATGTGCACATTTCCAAACTTGTTTTGTACTGTTTTCCCTTCTACTGTGTGGACTTATGCTCTGTTGTGTCATTGAAGCATGTTTATTCCCTCCAGGGGGAATCAATACAAAAATGTCTGCATATACTGTAAATGTGTCTATTTATTAATGTTTACATAATGCAGTCGATAAAAAAAGTTTTTCAATCCTCAAACTCCATATGGGTGTATGAATTAGGTTTATACAGAACAAAACAGTTGAAGCCTGTCTTAGGATCATACTTAGTAACATGTTATTCTCCTCCATATATTATTTCAACAATAATTTGTACTGATGAAGAAAATTCTCATTTTGAAAATCCTGTGGCTTCCATTGTTTTACCAGTACTGGTGAAAATTACTTTATTTGCATTATGAGCAACATTCTACATTTTTATCTGTATTTTTGACATTTATATACATTAGGCGTTAGTTAAAATAAGTAGGTGTCCACATTGTTAAGAGAATTATTATCTAACATAGGAAACTTGTACTAAGCCAACCTGTCAAAATAACATGGGCTTACTTGGAAGAGCAGACTCCAGAAAGGGTGATTAGTGCAGAAAAAGTATGTCGGGATTCATGGAAACAGACTTTCTTTCCAGAAAACCTGGATTAAGTCAAACCTGCTTTTCTACAACAGAGTAACACAGAATTATGTCACCCGTAAGGCCAAAGATACAGATAAATTGCTAAATCTGCTTTTTGGAATGGGCTAATAATTTGCCTGTTCCAGAAAGAAAGATTTAATTAACTCCAACTCAGCTACTGGGGCAACCAAGGTAGCCTCAATAATTAAGGAGTAAAGCATCCAATCGTAAAATTAATGTCCATAAATGTTCTGTCAGAAATGCTGATCTCTGCTGCGCTATTTAAGAAAAAAGAGAAAAAAATTGTTAAAATGTTTAAAATGTGGGGTGGTGCAGTGGTAGACCTGCTGCCTCGCAGTTAGGAGTCCCAGGTTCACTTTCTGGGTCCTCCCTGTGTGGAATTTGTATGTTCTCCCCGTGTCTGTGTGGGTTTCCTCTGGGTGCTCTGGTTTCCTTTCACAGTCCAAAGTCATGCAGGTTAGGTGCATTGGTGATTCTAAAATATCCACCATCAAAGAGGAATTCCACAGAGTCACAGGCAGGGCAATCAAATTTAAACAACTGCAGCCTCTTTGGGTAATAATAACTGGTAATAGACTCGCTGGTGGAACAAGCTGCCCACATTTATCCAATCTGCATACAGTAGTTCTTCACCTTGTAAAAAGACTCTTAATCCATTACCTGTACCCAAAATTTTCAACATCTCTCACAGTAGGGACTAGAACTACTCTATATATGATAAACACCTAATGTCATTGGTCTTGCTTTAAATTGTTTGACATTAAAATTGCAAAAATGGAATATAATTCTTACTTGAGGGCATCTACTGTTTCAAACAGAGTAATATTGTCAGGGGTACATTTTGCACAATGCAATAATTAACCAGAAAAAGTTTATATGGATTTAACTGAATAACTGTCCTTTGCATTCATTCTTGCAGAGGTATTCCTGCACGTCATCTCCTTTTCCTTATTCACGGCTTCTGCTGTGTTGCTTCTCTTTTGCCAGATGTGCTGATAATCATCATACACTGTCACTATCACATCTTGTTCTGGCATAAAGGTTGTTCACTCTGTTTCTCAGACTTGTAGTCCATGGTTTATTGGCTGTTCAGTGATCAACTCTTAATGACTTGTAAATGTTTCTGTGAACTTGTGTTAATACAGATAAACCTATCTGGGTTTGTGTGAGTCGACTGAATTCCAGTTTTCTGTAACCAACTAATCTGCTGATATAAACCCACACGAAAATTCATTCTGAGATCCGGGATTATCTGCTGTACTGGATTACTCGTTTAGCCTGAAATAATTGTTGACGATTTGGCATGATCCTGGATCTGTTGGTTTTTCGAAACTCTTTCTGGATGTGTTGTAATAGCAGCACATCCAAATCCTGAAACCTGCTCGGAGAACGTTTGTCCTATGTAAACAAGGATTAGCTCACACACTTAATCAGTGTCCATGCATGGAATTTATTCAGTCATGGCTTTGCCGTTCATGAATGAGCGACCAATTGATATCAGTGCACAAATTATAAGAAGAGAATTTCATATAGAGAGGGTTTTGCGCGATCGGCAAGATCCTTTATTGCTCCCGGAGGGAATTGTTTTTGAAAGATACCGCTTTAACCAGGGTGGGGGGTTTAGGGGAATATTGTACATCAAAGAGTTATTAGCACCTTATATTCAAAGTCAAACTAGGCGAAGTTGGGCTCTCACAACCACACAGACAGTATGCATTGCTTTGAGGTTTTTTGCAAGCGGCCCTTTTTTTTATATACTGTAGGCGATGCAGAAAATCTGTCTAAAAGTGCAGTTTGCCAGGCAATTCGTAAAGTCTGTTTGGCTCTGAAATATTTCTTTGGGTTTTCATAGTGTTTCCTGGACACCTGCATGTGCAGACAATAAAGAGGCATTTCATGCCATTGCAGGTAGGTAATACACAGCCAAAAACACTAACAGTTCCATGAAGAATCTCACAATCAGCCTAACATTCTCATTACCCAGAATTTCCAAATGTGATTGGGGCATTTTTTTGGAAAATTTACCTCTCCTCCTGATGAATAATCAGACACTATGTCTTCATCAAATATTTGACCTTCGTCAATATCTCGTTGGTCAGGCACAGGTTCTATCAATATGACATTCTCTACAACTGACCCAACAAAAAAAGAGGGCTATATGGAACATATCTATGGCACACATTGAGGACAAATATATGCAATGACCATCCTTTACCTGAAATGAAGTGACCACTGCATCCTGCAACTGGTCCTGAGGAAGAGCTTCCCCTTGGAATGCCCTCAGAAACACTGTGATGGGCATTTTGCCGGAGAGCCAACTCTTCTGCAGGGGTTGGGATTGGACCGTGTGGACCTCCACATGTTTTTTGCTTGTCTGCCTTTATATTAGTTTTAAAATGAATGTTTTTTATATTATATATGATTATTTATGTCAACAATTCTTTAAATAGTTATATACAAATATTTACCAGTTTGAAATATATTCTTGTACTTCACTTTAACCTGTTCCCATGTTCTCCTTGTGCTCATGTTTGATCTGGAATTATGACATAATAAATAATTAATCTGACACATAGGAAATGAAATGCTGCATTCAGTAAGTACAATGCACACTACTAACACGTTTAATTTGTCAGCCACTTTTTGCCAGCAGTCTTTTCTGGTTTGGGCTGCTTTTGCAGTGTTACCCCTTGTGCATATTTAATCTTGAAATTCTTCATATCCTTCGAATAAAATGTCCTGCTCCGCTTGTGTGAAAAAATGCGCCTGTTCTTTCGTTATTTTGTTGCAGCCTATCAAAGACTTGCTGACCATGTTTTCTAGACTTAACATATATGGATGTTTCAATCAGTGCGGGCGCGCGCAATCATTTCGGATGATTAGATCCAGCTAGACTAATCTACTACACGGCTGCATTTAAAAAACCAACTTATCCCGGATGAGTTTTATTATTAGCATTATTAACTTATCCAAGTTGAGGCATCTGATCTCGGATGATTTAAGCGACGTACAGAAAATATCCTTCTTGACTACAATAATTCCTCCTCGATCGCGGGGGTTGCGTTCCAGAACCCCCCACGATAGATGAAAATCCACGAAGTAGAAACCATATGTTTCTATGGTTATTTTTATATATTTTAAGCAATTATAAACTCTCCCACACTGTTAACATTATTAGAGCTCTCTAGTCATGAAATAACACCCTTTAGTCAAAAGTTTAAACTGTGCTCCATGACCAGACAGAGATGACAGTTCTTTCTCACAATTAAAAGAATGCAAACATATCTTCCTCTTCAAAGAATGTGTGTTAGGAGCAGAGAATGTCAGAGAGAGAGAGAGAGCGAGAGAAAAGCAAACAATCAAAAATCAATACGTGCTTTTGGGCTTTTAAGTATGTCAAAGCACCGCGATAAAGCGGCATTTTTTAGAGGAGCGTCCGTATCCTTCTGCTCACACCCCCTCCGTCAGGCAGATAGAATGTCAGAGAGAGAGACAAAGAAAAGCAAACAATCAAGCACTGCGCGGGAAGCATGTCGTATATCATTGAGGAGTTTTATTTAATATATAATACATGCTCTGATTGGGTAGCTTCTAAGCCATCTGCCAATAGCGTCCCTTGTATGAAATCAACTGGGCAAACAAACTGAGGAAGCATGTACCATAAATTAAAAGACCCATTGTCCGCAGAAATCCGGGAACCACCAAAAAATCTGTGATATATATTTAGATATGCTTACATTTAAAATCTGTGATTGAGTGAAGCCGCGAAAGTCGAAGTGCGATATAGCGAGGGATCACTGTAACTGAGTCTATGAAGAATAAACATGAATGCAATTTTTCATTGACAACATCTTTAAAAGAGACTAGTTTTAATGAATATACTAAACTTTTTAATCAGTACCAAAGATTCTTAATGTGTTGTTAAGGTTAGGTCTGTAGGAGGGAATGTGGTAGCTGGTTTTGCTTTAGCTCGGCTTTGCTTCTAGCAATCTGTAGATGAGGGAGAAGAGACATTAGTGCACTTCATCAACCCCTGACTCTGTGTCTTACCCTCAGTTAAGCCCATAGACAGCCTTCCAAGCACACGTGTGTAACACCAGTGTGACACCAGTTCACTTCCAATCATCTGATATGGCAGGAGCCTGCATAGGATCTGCACTTTTATTGTCACCCACCCCAGAAATGTTAAGCAAAAATAAATAATAATAATAGCACAATTATAAGAAGTCCTCTACAGAGTAAATGCACTCTCAAGTATTAGAATACCACAAAAGTAATACATAGACTTGCACATTCAATGACTCTGGGTAATTTCACATTCACTGACGCTGGAAAACAAAAAGTCTTATCATTAAGTCCAGTACATGTAAAAATTAAACTAAGGTAAGTGATTACTTACAAAGAAAGTTCACCTCCACTACAGCCCTCCTAGATGTGAGTTTATGCAAGCTTTCAAAACAACAAAAACAGTTTTATCAGCAAAATAGAACTGCTTTGCTAAAGTAAATTTAATTTGACATACTTTCCGAAGCCATTTTATGCAAAAGTATTACTAAACTTTTGTTATGAACATAACATGATTCACATATTTATTTTTCAAACAGTCAATTGCTGTAAATAAAAATAAGGGTAAATATCCTAGAATATAACACATCAGAAATGTTCAATCATCCATAAAATTCTTGAATGTGTTTCTGACTTTGCTGCATTAGTGCTGCTTTCTCATAGCTGTACTGTATAAGATTTTGTCTGACAACTGAGCCCAGTTTGTAGAGATTGTTGCCGAGTATGTGTGGCTTTTTCCTTGTGCTATCTGCTTTCCAGCCCACTTTCCAAATATGTGCATATTTGTTCACTTAGAGATTTGACTGAGTGTGTCCTGCGACTGACCGGTGCCTTGTCTAGGGTTGGTTTATTCCTTGCGCCTGATGCTGCCAAAATAGGTTATAACCCCCCTTGACCATGAGTTGGAAAAAGATGACGGATGAATAAATGTTATTGTAGATATCCAACATTTCTTTGCCAAGTTTATCTAAAAAATACTTAAAAAGTAAATGCATTATTTACTTGTCATTAACACTACATTTAGTCTTCTATATATTAATTAAATTCAACATGTTCTGACTAAGTAAGTAAAGTGGGTGAAGTTAGAATATATTACCACGACTAATTAACAGAGTTGTTAAATGATTGTCCCAATTGGGTTATGTATAACAACAAAGTACTAGGATAAAATGGTAGCAGCAGGATGGTAGGAGGAAGGTGAAAAAAAACAACATTCTTAATCAAATGAACTTTATTCTAAATAATATGAAATGCCGTGCATGTGAAAATTCTCGAAATATTTGCATTTTTAATGTGAAAATTGTAAAAACAGGATTCATTTGTTGATATTTTTTGTTAAGGACAATTAAATTCAATCATATACAGTATACAGTGAATAAACATACAAACTCCTACCAGAGTTAGCGCCTACAAAATAAACTTAATGTCACAGTGTTTTCATTGACCTCATTAAATCAAATATTTAATGCAAGCATGAATTAACTATTTTATTTAACACTAAACAAATAAAGGCTTTGGTATCATTTGTAAAATTGTGTGTGAAGCAAGTTATTGTAAAAATATATAGCATGTTAAAGAAAAAATCATCCTGTTATAACAGAAATAAAGTATATCATGCATATACAGTAAGTGGCTGCCACACATTTTTGACCATAGTGCAATATTCTCTTCTGAGCCAATCTCTTATTTATTTATTTATTTATGAACAGGTTGTCCTAGAAGTGAATAGGTTCAAGAGACCACCAGACTTCAAAGTTTATGTTTGGTTTACTTTGTTAGGAACTAGTCTATGTCTGGAATAGGTGCTTATGTCTGTCCATATAAGAATGAATGAATTAAGCAAATTTTAAAGGATTTAACCAAAAATGCTTTGTAATTAACTCTTCATCATGCTAATGTTAAAGGCTTTTACATCAGTGCTTTCTACATTGTTTTGCTCTGTTGCTGCTGCTAAAATATACTGTATGTTTACATTAAAATATTGCCTGCACTTTAATGTAAACTTTGGCCTTCTTTGAATTATTCTCATTGAAGCGCTGCTATGAGAGTGCCTCCTCTTTTTCAAACTGAATAGATCTTAATTGAGAATATATACAATAATTACTCCTGAAGCCTTCAAAGAAATATTGAACATGTATTCGTTTCCAGCCTAAAAATGTTGGGAAATTAAGGCTTCTTCTAAATACTGTAAACAGGGTTCTGAGAAATGAATTCATGCATTTATTTCTAGTAGGATTGACTACTGCAATGTGGAGTTCACTGGATGTTCAAACTGTTCTTTATACAGCCTCCAGTTAATCCAAAATGCTGCTACAAGAATTATTACAAGAACAAGAAAATATGAACACATAACTCCAGTTCTTAAATCTTTACACTGGCTCCCGGTTAAATTTAGGGCAGATTTCAAAATCCTCCTTTTAACATATAAGATTTCAATGCTGGTCTGCTTATGATTCGAAGGATTAATAAAATAACAGTGGGAGGTCGAGCTTTTAGTTACAGGGTCCCTAAACTGTGGAATGGTCTGCCTGCTACTATAAGAGATGCCCCTTCGGTCTCAGCTTTTAAATTCCAGTTGAAGACTTACTACTTCAGTTTAGCATATCCTGACTAGAGCTGCTGATTAACTATACAGACAGCATCTCTGTTTTTAGTCATTAGCACTAAAACATAAGTAACATGATAATTATAATTTGGTACTAACCCTCACCTATTCTGTTTCTCTTCTTGGTACTCAAATGTGGCACTTGGTGCCACAGCCCACCTGCCAAGTTGTTTTGCCTGCCTAAGGTAAAGTCATCCCTGATGGAGGATCACTGGAATTGTGGAGTAGAGGGGTCCTTTTATTGCATTAGCTGGTCCAGCGCTGTGGAAGGCAGCTTAATGGCTGAGGTCTCCCGGGGCCTCATGTATAAACGGTGCGTACGCAAAGAAATGTTGCATAAGAACGTTTCCACGTTCAAATCACGATGTATAAAACCTAAACTTGGCGTAAAGCCACGCACATTTCCACGGTACCTCATATCCTGTCGTACGCAAGTTCTCCGCTCGGTTTTGCAGACTGGCGGCACCTAGCGTCAAAGCAGTGCTACTATTCCTGTGTGGTTATCCTTTCTTTCTTACGACACACATTCCTGACGCGGCTTTATAAATACACTGAAACTAACTGCATATTGTTTATTAGTGTAATGCATCTGATTGTAATTGACCTGTAACAATATAATGGTCCAGAGAACAGCCGTAGTATTCCAAATACCATAACTGCTTTAGTGTTGTTACTCTCACTGCACCTTCTTTTTCTGCTTTCAGCTGCTCCCGTAAGGGGTTGCCACAGCGAATCATCTTTTTCCATATTACTCTCACTGCACCATTGGAGTATTTATATCACTGTATCCGAGTGGTGAATCACAGCAGCAGCTGATCGGAAAGAGAATTATCGGGATACAGCATCAAGTACACTCTGCCTCAGCCACGGCAAAACACTACAGAGTCTTTCCTGTATGGACCTCGCGGTTCAGAAACAGTTTCATCCCAAGAACTTTAAACACAGTCAATCAGTCCATCAAGTGCTCCTTGTAGAACTGTTTGTACTTATAAGTACAATTACCTCATTGTAAACTTGCACTTCAGTTATAATATTGCACAACCTGCGCCACTTTATGAAGCACGTATTTACATATGATGATGATATCATTTTTAAGATGAAATGCAGCAAAATTTGTTGATTATATTATACAGATAAGACTAACTTCATTTAAATAATATGTATTGTTAATAATTAAACATGTGAGGACACAGTGCCGCATCGCTAGCTAGTTCACAGATTGATCCTGATTGATTGCTGTATATTGGAAGGATAGATGGATAGAATAATTAAACACGTACTACGAAGATATTTCAATGTTCCTTAAAAGTTCTGAAGAATCGTCGTTGTAAGCATACAGATGGCTTAACGTTTATTACAGAGCTGATTGTGTGGCGATTGGGTATTTGGAGAAAGAAAAGTAAGGACAGGAATTGAGTGTTAGAACGCTTGAAAGAGACAGTACCACCACCGTATTTCCATGTTTAATAACATGTTTTCATTCTTATCATCATGAAAAACATATTATGAATACATCTCAGTATTTTAATTATTTAGGCAGCTGTAATATCACGAATGTAATGGATTCTGTGTCCTGTCGGAGGAAGAGAAAGCCGGTTTAAGAACCAAGTAGTGATTCACACACAGAGCACAAAGAAGATCAAATACAAAACAAAGCATTTAACATGTTACTTTATTTACAATGGGATTTGAGAAACTAGTAAATTAATCGATTTTAAGATGAAGTTTATGATGTTATGCTTTAATGACAAAATAAACTATGATTAAAGTGGAAATTTCGAGATTAAAGTTGACATTTCCTGCTTTTTTCCCCACTGTGTGCCTATTTTTTTTCTCTGTACCCTAATAAGCTTTCATACGACACCCAGACGTTGGGCTACGACTCGCCTTTTCATGGTGACTTGTATATGTGACAACTTCTTTTTTATTTTGGGTACTGTGCGACTTGGTGGACTTTCTCCGACACTCTGTCACTCGATCAACTTCCTTTTGTTGATTAAACCACTGTTTAAACCAACAAATAGTAAGTTTTTCCTTTGCCTCCGCTTGGTATTTGCTGAAATTCTTATATTTTCCCCCGTGCTTTTCCCATTGCCATTTCACAGAAAGCTGAGCTTAAGGGCTATTTATATTGATTTGCATGTTCATAGAGGCGTAATTCTGGGAGGGGTTGGGGCGGGACAGAAGGTGCGTGCACGAGCGTTACTTTTCACGCTGACCAGGATTTATGTAGCAGAAGAACATGGAAATTGGAGTATGCACAGATTCCTGCATCTAGATTTTTCTGTGTGTAAGCACATTTTGGCTTTTGTGCTTACGTCATGTTATAGTGCAAATTCTACGTACGGCATTATGCATGATACCCCAGGACTCTAAACAAATCGAAATCATATTATGTGATGTCATCTACTGTTAAATTCTGCTCCATATTTGTACATTTTTTATTTTTACACTGTTATTAAGGATTTATTCTGTTTTGCGCATTGTATTGTATTGACCCCCTTCTTTTTGACACCCATTGCATGCCCAACCTACATGGAAAGGGGTCTCTCTTTGAACTGCCTTTTGCAAGGTTGCTTCCATTTTTTTCCCACAAGAGTTTTTTTTTTGGGAGTTTTTCCTTGTCTTCTTAGAGATTCAAGGCTGGGGGGTTGTCAAGAGACAGGGCCTGTTAAAGCTCATTGCGGCACTTCTTGTGTGATTTTGGGCTATACAAAGATAAATTGTATTTTAATTGTAGTGTATTGTTATTCATAATGTTATTTACTTTTCATACATGTACCTTAAAAAAATTAAAATATATTTATACAGTATATACACTGCAAAAAATGCATATGCAAAAACTAGACAAAAAACTTTAAATGGGAGTGGCTTTGTTTTTATTTAGCAGAAAAAATGGCCAAAGGGGTAAACAAAATTTACTTGACAAGATTTCTTAAAGTAAGCAAAAAAATGATAACTGCAAATTTTTTCATATGTCATTAATTCTTACAATAAGGAAAACAAGATTTAATGTAATATATTTATATACATATTTTTTTATACACACACACACACACACACACACACACATATATATATATATACTAGCAGAATACCCGCGCTTCGCAGCGGAGAAGTAGTGTGTTAAAGAAGTTATGAAAAAGAAAAGCAAACATTTTAAAAATAACGTAAGATGATTGTTAATGTAATTGTTTTGTCATTGATATGAGTGTTGTTGTCATATCTATCTATTTATATTATATATATATATAGCAAAATACCTGCGATTGGCAGCGGAGAAGTAAAAAGAAAAGGAAACATTTTAATAATAACGTAACATGATTGACAATGTAATTGTTTTGTCATTGTCATGAGTGTTGCTGGCATATATATATATATATATTGTGAAGGACCGAGGAGACAGCAATAAGGGTTGGGGTTTCCGGCCCCGTATATTGTACAGAAAAAGAAAAACAGGTCTTTGAAATAAACAAAACAGTTCATAACGCGACGCCGACTCCGGGCGTCGCGGCCATTTTATTGGGGAGGAGCCGGAAGTGGAGGGATGCCGGAAGGACCGCAAGGGAGGATGGGAAGGATGACGCCAGGGCAAGATGGCGGAGGAAGGGCGGAAGTATCGCACTGCGGTCAATCCAGGCCTATGGTGCAGGAAGGTCTTTCTTTCTATGAGGAAGCAGAGGGAGAAAGTTAATACCCGCCATTCCCTGGCGGCGAATGGTTTCCCAGGTGCTATCGAATCAATCCGCGGCCTCCTACTCGCGCGTGCGTGACACGATCCCCCTTAGCCCAGGACCGTCAGGTCGGGCGGACCTAACCGAGAGGTCGTGAATACGAGAGAGGGCATCGGCATTGGCCTGAAGGGTGCCCGCCGATAAGTGACAGTGAACTTATACGGCTGTAAGTCCAGGAACCACCTGGTGACCCGCGGATTCGACTCTTTGTGTAGGGACATCCACTGAAGTGCAGCGTGATCAGTCACCAGAGCGAATTCGCGACCCAGCAGGTAGTAACGGAGGTGGGTCACTGCCCACTTAATGGCCAAGGCCTCCCTCTCCACTGCCGCGCACCGGTCCCCGGTCCATCAGTTTCCGCTAAGGTACATCACAAGGTGCTCGACACCATCGACGCTTTGGCTCAGCACGGCACCCAGGCCTGTGTCCGAAGCGTCGGTCTGGAGAATAAACGGGAGCCCAAAATCGGGCGTCCGTAACACAGGTGCCGACGTTAGGGCCTTCTTTAGGTCACTGAACGCGTGTTCTGCTTTGTCGGTCCACACCACGTATAGGGGAGCGCCCTTTTTTGTCAGGTCAGTCAAGGGTGCTGCTCTTTCGGAGAAACGGGGAACAAACCGGCGGTAGTAACCCGCAAGCCCCAAGAAAGCCTGCACCTGTTTCTTGGTATTCGGACGGGCCATTCTAAGATGTCTTTAACTTTGGAGCTCTGTGGCGCACCTGTCCTTGTCCCACGAGGTAGCCTAAATATTTGGCCTCCTTTAATCCAAAAACACTTCCGGGGTTTATGCGGAGGCCGGCTTTAGCCAGTGTTCGGAGGACAGCTGCGACCTGCAGTAGATGCTCCTCCCAGGTGCCGGAATAGATGACAACGTCATCCAGGTAGGCGGCACTATAGGACTGGTGGGGCTTCAGCACTCTATCTACCAGACGTTGGAAGGTCGCCGGGGCCCCGTGCAGCCCAAATGGGAGGACCTTGTACTGCCAGTGCCCGCTAGGGGTGCTAAAGGCCGTTTTCTCCTTTGCGGATGCCGTTAAAGGAATTTGCCAATACCCTTTTGTCATGTCAAGGGTAGTCAGATACGAGCCGTACTCCAGCCGCCAAGGAGGTCGCCAATGCGGGGCATGGGGTAGGCATCGAACTTGGAGATCTGATTCAGACGCCTAAAGTCATTACAGAACCTCCAGGAGCCGCCTGGCTTGGAGACGAGGACAATAGGGCTGGACCAGGGACTATGGCTCTCTTCAATTATGTCCATGTCCAACATACGTTTCACCTCCAGTTCGACCTCTGCGCGCTTTGCCTCCGGAGTCGGTAGGGCCTCTCCCGGACGATTACCCCGGCTCCGTGACTATATCGCGGCAATCAGCGGTCCGCCGGGTGACTCGCTCACTACCTCGGGATGGCTCGGAGTGTTTGGGCTAACTCCTGCCGCTGCTTGGGGTCAGCTCTTCGCCGAGGTTAAGGGCAGTTGTGCTTGTAAAAGGGAGAGTGACCTATGGGAGCTGGGGGGCTCCTCTCTATCTCTCTAGGGCTTTAACAGGTTGACATGATAGATCCTCTCACTCGGTCGACGCATTGGGCTGTTTCACCAAATAGTCGACGAGTCCTTTTCTCTCCTTAACCTCGTAAGGCCCTTGCCAGTGAGCGAGCAGCTTCGAGTGGGAGGTCGGGACGAGCACCATAACTCGGTCCCGGCGGAACTCCCTGAGGACGGAGTTGCGGTTGTAACACCGGCCTGCGCTGCTTGCGCCGAGTCACGTGCTCTTTTAGGAGGGGCCTGATCTTTGTGAGTCGGTCGCGCAGTTGCGCACGTGCTCAAAATGTTAGAGGAGGGAAGAGCCTCGGCCTCCCAGCCTTCTTTTAGGATGTCGAGGATTCCCCGGGGTTGTCGCCCGTATAGTAATTCAAATGGGGAGAAGCCTGTAGAGGCCTGGGGTACCTCCCGGTAGGCAAAAAGCACGAGCGGGAGGAGCTGGTCCCAGTTCCTGCCGTCGCGCTGACTACCTTGCGGAGCATCTGCTTAAGCGTCTGATTAAACGTTCGACCAACCCGCCAGTTTGCGGGTGATAGACTGACGCTTTCAGGTGCTTTATCTGCAGTAATTTGGCTACCTCCTTGAACGTATCCGAAGTGAAGGCGTACCCTGGTCCGTGAGGACCTCCTTGGGTATGCCCAGCGTGAAAACAAATTAACCAGTTCCGTGCGATGCTTTTAGTATTAGCGGGCGCAGGGGAACCGCCTCTGGGTACCGGGTGGCATAGTCCACCATGACTAGGATATACTTGTGGCCACGGGTTGAGGGCTCCAGGGTCCCACCAAATCGACCCCTATCCTTTCAAAGGGGATGTCCACGAGGGGAATAGGGACTAGAGGAGCACGGTCCCTCCTAGGAATCTGGCGGGTCTGGCACTCCGGACAGGATTGACAGAACCGCCGGACCTCCTCATTGATCCCAGGCCAGTAAAAGCGGAGCTTAATCCTCTCCAGTGTTTTTTCGGCCCCGAGGTGGGCGCCTAGGAGGTGAGCATGTGCCAGCTCGCATATCTCCCGCCGGAAGGTACGCGGAATTAGCAACAACTTCCGCACCTCGCCCTCATGGGTAGCCACCGGTACAACAGATCATTCTCAAGGACAAAGAAGGGTTCCCGCGGTGTGGATCCGTCCGCTGTTGAGCTGTTAGGCAGAACGACCGCATTCCGGCAAAGCGCAGGGAGTCATCATTCCACTGCTCCCTCTTAAAGGAGGCGGCGTGGACCGAAATTGATGGTCCAGGCGCGAGAGGGTCTTGGGGCCTGGGCCCGGGGAGAGTTCCCTGGCTAGTCCCTTCTCCGGCGGAATCTTCCGGGTCAAGGTCCGTAGCCACGGAAAGGTCCCCCGAGACACCAGCGCCCATAGGGCCTGCCCTTGTGCACGGCGTGGAGGCCGCGGGAGGGGTGCCTTTTCCCCTCATAACAAGATCCAACGAGGCCCCGAGCGCGAATGGCTTACCGCTGATTCTTTTAGACCAGTCTTGTCCCAAAATCACTGGGAAGGGGGGTCAGGTAACACAGCGACCGTCATTTGGATTGGTTCCCCCTTCCAGGTGACATAGCAGTGAGCGGAACGATATGACCTAGTCCCCCCATGCACACAGGTGACCAACAAATGCTGTTTTAACCACTGTTGCGGTAAGACAAAGCGGCGAGCAACAATGGTAATGTTGCTGCGGAATCAAACAAAGCCACCACGGCGTGCCCATTTAGCAACACCACTCCCGATTCGACTCGCCAAGGGATGCGGCGGGGTACAATACCTCTCCGACGACGTCCAGCTGCAGTCCATAGGCTCCGGGGCGATGTGATGCGGGCAGTTTGGTAGCAGGTGACCGGTCTCGCCACACTTGAAACAGCGCGGCGGACCCGCCTCTCTGGCTCTGGCTGGCGCTTCTGCAGCGCGCCGAGGGGCTCGGGGTGGCCGCCCGTCCCTGCCGGTTCCCGCGAGCAGGCTTTTCTGACCCCCCAAGTCGGAGGACCGCCAACTGACGCTCCAGGACGTCGAGGAGGCCCGACATGTTCTGGTAGGCGTGTCCCCGGACCTGCTGGGCGAGGGAACTGGGCATCGCGATTGACCAGGCCTTCACAGGCCACCCGCCGACCACTTTCCGCCCGCCGGGTCCCTCTGGCCGTAGCCAGCGCCCATCTTGCCCCAGAACTCGAACGCCTGGGCGCGAGCGGGCTTTTCAGGGTCAAAGACCCAGTTCCGCCATTCGGCCGCCTGCTGGCCCGGGCTAATGCCGTAGCGGGCCAGTATTTCGGGCTTGAGGAGGTCGTAATTAGCGGCCTCCTCCTCAGGGAGGTCATAATAGGCCGCAGGCTGGTCCTTCAGGTATGGCGCCAGGATGGACGCCCACTCGGACCGCTGCCACTCGTTCCTGGTGGCCGTCCTCTCAAACATGCCCAGGTAGGCGTCGACGTCCTCCGAAGGGCCCATCGGGACTAAAGGAGGAGGCGGCTGCCTGGGCGGGTCTGGTCTCGCCCGTTGGGCTTCCACTAACCTGGCCTTCGTGGCCTCCAGCTCCCGGGTGGTGGCGGCTTGCGCAGCTGCAGCGCCTGGAGCTGGTCATTCATTGCCTGCAGCACGTGTTGAGGTCCTGTCCCTCCGTCATTCCGGGATCTCTCTATCCTGCCGACTACGCCAGATGTGAAGGACCGAGGAGACAGCAATAAGGGTTGGGGTTTCCGGCCCCGTATATTGTACAGAAAAAGAAAACAGGTCAAAAATAAACAAACAGTTCATACGCGCGCCGACTCCTGGCGTCGCGCCATTTTATTGGGGAGGAGCCGGAAGTGGAGGGATGCGGGAAGGACCGCAAGGGAGGATGGGAAGGATGACGTCAGGGCAAGATGGCGGAGGAAGGGCGGAAGTATCGCACTGCGGTCAATCCAGGCCTATGGTGCAGGAAGGTCTTTCTTTCTATGAGGAAGCAGAGGGAGAAAGTTAATACCCGCCATTCCCTGGCGCTAATGGTTTCCCAGGTGCTATCGAATCAATCCACGGCCTCCTACTCGCAAGCGTGGGTGACAATATATATATATATACACACACAGACACATATATAAACATATATATACATATAAACATATATATAAATATATATATATATATATATACACATCTATACACATATATATATATATACATTTATATATATATACATATACACACATACATATATACATATACATATATACACATACTGTATATATACACACACACATATATACATACTGTATATACAACATATACATATCTACATATATATATATTAGGGTGGGACTCGATTAAAAAATTAATCCAATTAATTAGAGGCTGTGTAAGAATTAATCTTGATTAATCGTATGTAATCGCACACGTAAATTTGCCCCAAATCGCAAATGTTTTTTTTTTTAATTTAAAACGGTTTTAGTGGGCGACAGAATCAAATAATAGACATGGACATGAATATTGTAAACTGAAGCTGTTTTAATTTCTGAAAAAAAGCTTTTAAACTGCATTTGAATTCAAAACAGAAACAAAAATATCACCCTGGTTAAAATTGGGCAGACTTAAAAATAAAGTGGTAGTTTAAGTACTTTAAGTACATTTTCAGAATAGTATTGTCTTTAAATAATAATAACCAAAATTTCAACATAAAGTGCAGTTTTTCTTCTTAAAAAAATAAGTCAGAAACATAAAAGGTAATTTGACCAGCTTACTCTTTAAACTCTGAGTAACATTAGCCAAAATTATTTTGTACATTAGGCTAAAACAGTGTGATCATTGAACATTTTGTAATTAGATGTATTTAGAATTACTAACGGTCACGGAAGTCCAATGATCCCCAGTAAGAGCCACAAAGTCCGCTTTCTGTAATGCATCTAATTTTGCTTGCTTTTCAGTGTGCACAAAACCATGCTTTTATCAAGGCTTTCGGGAAGTCGAAATGATCAGTCTAGGAACGCGCTTTATTCCGACTCTAACATTTTTGTAGCTGTGATGTGTGCATCAGTGTAATGGATGTACCAGGAAATCATGCATTGAGAAAAGTTCCCGTTTGCTTGGAATTGAAAGTGTGATTAAATGCGTTATTTTTTAACTCGTTATGGAGTACATGCATCAAGCTTCTCAGCTGTGCTTGTGCTAAGAAAGGGAAAATTTTAAAATAACGTAACATGATTCTGCGTTAACCTAATATTTTTCATACGTCCCAAACCAAGGAGATCACGAAGGTAAAATGAATCGGGTAGCGCGTACATAGTCAGTACATCCCTCTCGAATCGAACCTCGACGTTAGAGGCTTAAGACTCTACAATTGCCACAGTGTGTGGCTTGTCTATGCTAAAGTATGTATTGTAGATCGGGGTATATATATATACATTTATATATATACCCGTGTACCGCAGTGGAGAAGTAGAAGTTATGAAAAAGAAAAGGGAACATTTTAAAAATAACGTAACATGACTGTCAATATACAGTAATTGTTTTGTGAGTGTTATTGAATGTTGCTGTCATCAAGGATTTGATTATCATTATTTCTTTCAGTCAGGCTCGTATTTGTAGGATGTGTTCAAGTTACATTCCGTGTTTGTCAATCGTTGTAAAGATAAGAGGTTTCATTCATCGATTAGTTCCTTACTGCATCAATAAACAGCTCGTCTTCCTTTTATCTGTGATGTGACAAACTGCATGCACGGGTTTTTTTACACTGTCTTCCTTAAGCGGGACATTCACTTTTTCCACCGTGTGCTTTGTTTCCGCAGTAGCTGCACTTATGAATATGATTGTATGTATAAGATGCTTCATATTTTTTTGCTGCCTTCTCAATTGTGTAATTCGGTTTTTGTTCAGCACTCTTTGGAACTGTTGCTTTTTGTCTGTGCACTGCGTCAGTTCACGTGAGCCGCTTGGTGTTCTTGCATCGAAGGTTCCCAGCTGTACTGGTGCCATCTCGTGTAATGTCCCGGCAGACCCGGCACTTAAAAGTTTCTCTCGCAGTTTCAATGAGTTTGTGCCAAACACCACCCTGACCATCTCATCTTCCTCTGCATAAGCACAGTCCTTCACCCGTGAACATTTACCGGCAGTGTTTGTATTGGATTTCCGCTGATGGACGGCCTTATATGGGCAGGCACTAAATTACAAACGCTAGTGGCAGCCTGTCTATGAACTTAATTTAATATAAACTTACGGTTCACGCCATGCTTTGTTTCCGCATATGCATCATTTGCTTCATAATGTTTTTCTGCCTTCTCAATTGTGAAATGGCGTTTTGTGCTTGGAGTTCTTCCTTGTTCTCTACGTACTTACGTAGGAGGCGTGATGATGTCACAGGAAACTCCGCCCCCCACGGCCATCTCCAACTCAAGACTCCATTACATTATATGGGGAAAAATAACTTCCAGTTATGACCCTTATGCGTAGAATTTCGAAATGAAACCTGCCCAACTTTTGTAAGTAAGCTGTAAGGAATAAGCCTGCCAAATTTCAGCCTTCTACCTACACGGCAAGTTGGAGAATTAGTGATGAGTCAGTGAGTGAGTCAGTGAGTGAGTGAGTGAGGGCTTTGCCTTTTATTAGTATAGATTGTGATGGACAGCCGGCATTTCGTCCGGCCGGGACATCCCTCAACAGAAGAAAGTAGCCTTTTCAGGGCACTACACCCCCAGGACGCTAGATGGCAGCTCCCCTGGATGGAAATGGTTCCTTGGATTCCCGCAGAGCAACATGGGACATGGAGTCAGTCTCTTCAGCCCTGTTGGGTGCCGTGGGTGCCGCCAGGGGGCACTCACCAAGAACCCGGGGAATATTACAGTGACGCTAACCTGGAAGTACTTCGGAGTCACGAGGACAGAAGCCCGCATTACTTCCGGGATACTTGAAGAAGGCGTTTGACCCGGAGAAGGAATAAAAGGACTGTGGGGAACCCAGCAGATTGACCTGGAGTTGGGTGGTACAGGAATGGAGCTGCTGAGTGGAGAGGAGGATTGTGTTTATTATTGATTATTGCATTGATTGGATAATTGTGGAGTGTGTGGTGCTTTCTGCACTTTATTTGTAAGAATTATTAAAATTATTGTTAGTGCTTTTAAACGTGTGTCCTGGACATTTGTCTGGTGGTTTCAACGAGGCAACAGCGACCCCTAGCGTCCACTATATATATATATATACTACTATACTATATATACTACTATACTATACTATATATATACTGAAATACTTTTGATAATTTTAAAATAATTTTTATCATCATTTTAAATTGCTATAGTTGATGCCATTTTGTGATACACTTTTTTAATGGTTGACACCATGCTATTTCCTATTGCCACTCATTTGCCAGTTGTTTGACACACTGCACATGACTTCTTACATCACCATACGATTACCTTAGAACATGGCGGCATGTCAACTTCCAAGTTTTTAGATAAGTTCCAAAGATCTACAGCAAATTTTTAAGTGAATCTTATATAGCGAAAGAGGATGTGTAATATTAGGACACTGGTGTTATTGATTTCTTAATTATGTCCCCTTATGCTCTGATTAATAACTGTCCCATTGGTTACCTCAAAAGGCTGTATTTAGCTCCCAATTCATATTATGCAAACGTTTTCTGTCTTGCCAGTTTCCACTTTTGCCATAATAGAAAGAATCTTATATTTTTATCTTAAAATATGACAGCACAATTGCTTGATTGGCTAATCTGAAAACCATCCAGGCCACAGCCTTGTGATCTTAAATTGTAGGATGTTTTTTATCACAAATGTTATTTTTAGTAGCTACTACCCAAAATCCCAGTAGTGAGGTATCTTCAGAACTGATTTATATACTGTAACAGAATGTAAATCATTTGATAACTAAAAAGAAGACAACAGAATTAAAATCGGATCCTCCGCTAAAGCTGTCTGTGCAAGTAAACATTACATCATATTAAAGCAAAACATATAAAACAGTCCAAAAATCTTAGCAGTTTAAAACTGCTTAGCATTCTTTCGTTGGGAATAAAGCTGCTTTGGTTCATATTACACTAAGTACACACTGTGATATCTTTCTCTTCGCTGAAACCTGAATGAGTACTATGAAACAATTCATTTATCTAAAGTTGTTCTTAACTTTCTTAATAAATCAAGAATTATTTGTTGAAAATGTGACATTGGAGTAATTGTATATGAGAGACACCTTATTGCTTCTAAAACTGTGAGTTGAATGCTCTAATAATGTTACAGTTATTATGTTGTTGGATTTAATATCAGCCTTTCATACCATTGACCTGTATAGTCTGTGACAAAGGCTTGAAAGGTGTGTAGGACTCATAAACCACTCCCAGGGTGGTTTACTTCATACTTATCAACTTGATTTAGGTTTGTATAAAACAATGATAATGCTACTCCATCATTAGGTTCTTAAAATATTTAAATATGGTGTCCCTTAGGGCTAAGTACTCAAACCTTTACTGTTTTCTCTTTTCATGCTGCTTCTAAGAAATATAGTTAGAAGTCATAATATTTACTTTCTGATAATAGTCATTTATATCATTCTTTCAGTCTTAATGACATTTTCCTTATTGCATCCTTAATTAATAATGTCAACAAATTAAAAGATTGGATGAGCAATAACTGTTTGTCTTTGAATGTAGAATAAAATTAAATAATATTATTCAGTGGTGGTGATGACACAATGACAAGATCCTATCATGTTTTATGTCAGCATGGCTAAACATTAGTTTTACTGAATTAACGTAATAATAGTAACAATTTAAGTATTATATTTGATGACAGACTATTTTTTACGAAAGAGCTTATTATACAAAACCTTCATTCCTATGCTGTCCTAACTGCTCTGTTAAAGTCTTTAGTTAATTGAAAATACTGCTCTAAGAATCATTACCAGACCAGGGAATTACAACCACATAACTCCTGTTTTAAGTCTTTATAGTATAATAGGTTCATCACCTTGTACAGAGTACAGTTAAATTCTTAGTTTTATGTGATAGGGAAATCAGGGAATCGGCGAAGTGAGTTTAGAACAGGTCAGTTTTAAAACTGTACAAAAGGCGACAAACAGTGGTGCAAAAACAAACATGCATACTAATGACCGTTTTCAGGCGTTTGCCATGCCCAAGACGAATACGATATTCGCAAGATAATTGAATGAGAAGACGCAGGGTATAAACAAGACTTTTGATCACTTTGTAACGGAGTTAAAATTGCTGGTGAAGGACTGTGCTTATGCAAACAAAGATGAGATGGTCAGGGATAGAATAGTGTTTGGCACAAACTCAGCAAAAGTGACAACCGCATGAAGGTGTGTGAATGAATATAATGTTGCATCAGTGATACAGTGTTTTCTAAAATGTACTATACAGGTCATAAAATTAATTATTTCAAATGTCATATATACCTATGTAGCTCTTTTTTTGTCAGTGCGGCTTTGACATCATGGATCAGAAGATGCATACTAATTCAGTGTGAGCAGGAACACACAAGAATAAAACTGAATAAAAAAAATAAAGTGACAACAAGATACCAAGAAGTCATGATTCACCAGCATTTGTGTGTCAACTTTTATCCCTCCACATCACAGAATTACCAGTTCCATTGTCTCAAAACACCAGTCACATCCACAGTTATTCCCTGCCACGTACACCACTCACACCCACGTCCACAGTTTTCCCAGTCCCAGTCTCATTCACGCACAAAATCTGACACTGTTTTCAAAAAAAGTGGTGGTATAACAAAATAAGTTTGCTATACCAAGTATTTATTCAAAAACTAACAGCATCAGATTGGTGAGGAGCGTGAATGTGACTGAGAGAATAAACCAAAAAAAAATGCTAATTTTTAAAGTTACCACAAATTTATACCAGCTGTTACAGACTCAAATCAAATATGTTTTTTTTATATAATAGTAATACAAATAGCAGCTCACTACTCAAAATGGTAATGGGAGGACACAGGAATGAAACCCACTGCACCAACCAACCAGACATATCTACCTTGTACCCTAAGCCAACTTCTTTTTCTTCGGTTATATACTTGAATAAAAGCGCACTTGTTTTTTTTATAATTGTACCTTTTGTGAAAGTGTTTATTTTATACTAGACATTAAGCCCGTTACAATAACGGGCACTAGAGCAGTAGTGCATAAACATTAGTAGGAACAGTCTATATTAAATGGCAAGGGACCTTGTATGTGGCTGTAATATGTGTCACTGTATTGTGTGCCTTTAATTTTCTCTCTCAGTAATACTGGTTTGTATTTCCATAAAATGCCTGTAATTTTGTCTGACAGTAATAGAGTGGAACCTCGGTGGAACAGAACTAATTTCCCCCATAGGATTGTATGTAAATACAATTAATCCGTTCTAGACCATATGAACTGTATGTAAATATATTTTTTTTTAAGATTTTAAGCACAAATATAGTTAATTATACCATTGAATGCACAGCGTAATAGTAAACTAAATGTAAAAACATTGAATAACACTAAGAAAACCTTGAACAACAGAGAAAACTAACACTGCAAGAATTTGCGCTATAGCCTTACAACGCTCGCTATAAACACCTTTTTTTAATGAGTTTTAAGCACAGGGAAAAAATGAACATTTGAAAAATCCGTAATCTAATAAACAACCAAGAAAAGTAACATTGCAACAATGCACGCGTGCGTGTGTGTGTGTGTGCGTGTGCACGGGCGTGCGTGTGTGTCTGTGGCGGGCCTGAGTGCGTGCGTGTCTGTCTCTGTGGCGGGCCTGAGTGCGTGTCTGTGTGTGCGTGTCTGTCCCCCATGCGGGCCTGCCTGTGTGTGTGAGTGTGTCTCTCGTGCGGGCCTGCCTGCATGCGTGCGTGCGTGTCTGTCTCTCGGGAGGGCCTGCGTGTCTGTCTCTCTCTCTCTCTGCACACACAGGGAATGCACAGGAAGTGACTGAACACTTCACCAGAAGACACACATACACGGACACCTGGACGCACACAGGGGTTTTATTAAAGAGTATATGGACCGGTCTTCACACATTATACACTTCATGTCTACATTTTGTCAATTATTACTAACACATGAAAAAGTTTCTGTTTTAGCTATGTGTTCAACAATTCCTGCCTTGCATTTCCTGTCATCCTACATTTACACAGATCATTGTACTGTAGACACAGAACACACAAGAAATGT
The DNA here is from genome assembly GCF_016835505.1 of Polypterus senegalus. Taxonomy (NCBI): domain Eukaryota; kingdom Metazoa; phylum Chordata; class Cladistia; order Polypteriformes; family Polypteridae; genus Polypterus; species Polypterus senegalus. Next base: position 108,142,844 of record NC_053161.1, read on the forward strand.
ATGTTTTCCAAATGATGATATATTATTAACCCTGTACAATTCCAGGCACAGCTGGATTAACATACTTGAGCTCTGAGAATCCTCTTTGCGACTTGAGCTGCACTGGTGGGGGGATGGGTTAGCAGGCTGCTTGTGCTGATTGACACATTTGCAACATAAAAGACGCTAATGGAGAGGTGCAAAGGAATTTAAAGTGGCACGGGATTCCAAGTTTTTTTGTAGGCTTCAGGGGTTCTAGTGTTAAAGGTGACAGGCAGACCCAAATAAGTTAGGGCCAATGGTTTTATTGTGCATCACAGGTAATTTCATGGAAGGAATTATTAAAGATAAACAAAGCATGTCAAGAACAGGAGATTTACTAAACAGTCAGCATGGGTTCAAATGAGTTAGGTCATGTTTTACTAACATGCTGGAATTCTATGAGGAAGCAACAAAAGTATACTATCAGAGTGGTATATATTATATTATTTGTCTTAACTTTCAGACAGCATTTGACAAGGACCCACATAGATGTTGGGCATCAAACCAAAAGAAGTGGGAATTCAAGGTGCGGTGTTTAGACGGATGCAGATTTGGCTAAAACACAGGAAGCAGAGGGTGAAAATGCAAGAAACCCTATTAGAACTGGGTGATGTTAAGAGTGGTGTCCTTCAGGGGTCAGTATTAGGGACACTGCTATTTTTAATAGCTATGAATGATTTGAAATGAAATATAAATAGCAAGATGGTTAAGTTTGCAGATGATACCAAAATAGGTGGATTGGTGGATAATCTGGAATCTGTTGAATCTGTTGGGGTACTAAAGTAGAAGACATTGACATGCTAGAAAAAAGTCCAAAGAAGAGCAATTAGGCAATTTCAAGGACTGCAGGGCTTGTGTTATGATAAAAGATGTTAAGAACTGAGCCTTTTCAATTTAAGAAAAAGAATATTAAAAGGTGAAATGATTGCCATATTGCAAATTATGAAAGGAATTTGTACACTGGATCAAGCCTGTTACTTTAAAGTGAGTTTAACAAGAACACCAGGACATAGCTGGAGTATTGTTAAGGATAAATTGTGTGCAAACAAAAGTTGTCTTTACACAGAAAACCATAAACATGTGGAATAAGTTAAGTTGTGTGGTAGACACTTGGAATTTAGGGACCTTCATAACTCAACTTGATGTTATTCTGAAGGAACAAAGTGGCAGGTACGTGGTCTAGGTTACTGAAACTCTCTATTAAAGCAAACCATGAAACCCCAATGTTTTATTTTCTCCGGAAATGCTACTGACTGGAGATTTTTCTTTACTTTTCTACATTGTTAGCGGTTGGTATCTAAAGCACAATGTCAATGATCATATCATGATTTTATATTAACAGATTGAAATTTAATGTTTTATTTATTGTGTGTTAATTCTAATTCGTGTGTTCACACATGTAAGTGACTTATAACATTACAGCTGTTAACAGGTGCAAGGGCTTTGAGCCTGCACTCAGTGAAAAACAAGACAGAAAGACAAATTGTTATACGTTCTATAATGTAAAGGGAGTAAGCTATTAATGACTTTATATGTGAAAAGGAGGGCTTTTAAATCAGCTGTAAACTCAATTGGAAGCAAGTGAAGTAATGTAAGAACTGAATTTAGAGGGTATTTCAGTTCCTATTATGATCGCTGATGTTGTATTTTCAATAACTATTGAGTAATAAGCAAGTAATTTAAATAGCCAGACTATAAAGTGTTACAATAGTCAATTCTTTTGAAACAAATATTTTTTCAGCATTTCAAAGCTGGTAAAGCCAGTTTTACACAGCATAGAAAGCAAATGACTAAAGCATAACTTCATGTAAAAAAACATCTACATTTCAGGTGGTTCCAGTATAAATGAAATTATAGAGTTTTGATATAATACTTTACAGTATTACCTTACTGTTCATAGAGCTACCAGCCACCTACAGAATCTTCTTTTATCATAAATTAAAAACAAATGATTATTACTAATCCATTGTTTTACTTCAGTAAAGAATGCAGTTAATGATGTAAGTGAAGAAATATCATTTGGTTTAAACAATAAACATTATCCAGTGTCATCAGGAATGAAAATTAGTGTTTTGGAAACATGAGAACATATATAGGAAAGAGAACTGGATTCAGCTCTGAACATTGAGGAGCACCATATCTGACTAAAGGCATGAGTGAGGACTTATGTTTTCTGACTTTTTTAAAACACATTGACAAATATAAATTTAAAGCAACTTAAAAACAAGATAATAAGCCAGTTACACCCTCAAGTCTGTGTAGGTCTCTATAATTAATAATAATAAATGCTGCAATTATGAATGCAAGCAAAATAATAAAAGTTTTTCCTGCAGTTGAGGAGATCAGATTACATTCACAAAAGAATATAATGCCATTTTAGTGCAATGACCCGAACCAAATCCAGACTGAAATTTCTTATTATGGTATTTTTAAGATAATATTTGACATCTAAAATTACAAAATTTTCTGACACTTTCGACAGAAATGGCAAGTTTGAAACTAGAGTATAATTTTTCAGAATGTTTGGATATTAAAATGCTTTCATTGATAGAGATGAAACAGTATGTCCCCTACTCCATTATTTTCCAATAAAATTAAAGCATTGGCCACCGCATTTGATCCTGTTATATCTTATGCCCTCAATGTGTGCTGCTCAGTCTACAGTAACTATTGTTTCACAACACTGCTTTTAATACTGGAGGTTGTCCTAGCTCCTTTGCCCTATGGGATGCACAGGGTATTCACAAATATGGTGTTGCCTGTGATGATGGAGAATCACTGATCTTCCAGTCACTTAAATCCAGATATTTGCTTCCTTCTAATTCCTTCTTCTTTTTCCTTCAGCTGCAGTCAGTTATTAGGACCTGTGGAGTCCAGGTAACCTCCTCCCTTTCCACCCATCAACTTTTCTCTTTTACCTCGTCCCTCTCATTTAAATTCAGATTGGTATCCCTTGTATATGTGCTTTTAATTAAAGCATCTCTCAAATCTTTCCCAACTGATATCTCCAACAGTCAGACATTGTGTTGGAACTTTACAATGTATTTTCCAGAATGTTAAAAATTATTCAAAGAATCTTAACCACCAGCATGCACAATTTAAAATTATTCATTGGTTATATCCTATCAAACAAACCCATCAATTAAATGTGCCTAGGTCCTAATCCTGTATGCTTACATTGTTTCCTCAGTGCTTTAGGAACCTTCCCTACATTTGGCTTTGTTCTTGTGTTGTTGATTCCCTTTCGTCAGTTCTTTCCTGCCATATCCCTCTGTCTCCTTAAGAGTTGCTACTACTAGATTTTTCCTGCCTCATCTTTCTCTTCTCTCCAATCGAGGCTTATAAAGTTTGCTTCTTTGGTAGAAAACATACTATTAGCTTCACGCTGGAAACATCCTGAACTGTGCTCTCCCCAGCTTGGAAATTTCTCTATATTACATTTAGAAATTTCTGGTGCCCAGGTCAACCACACATCAAGCTCCACTATTCAGACAATCCAGATAGTTAAGGAGTGGGATGTGGTTGGTCCATGAATCATGCTTCTTTCCCTTTCCTTTACTTCCTTTCCTCAGTACTGTGGCATTTGCTTATTTTGGACAACCAGCTTAAATGTATTTCATATGCTGTTTAATGCAGGACAGTTTTCATCTGATATGATCATACAGAGTGGTTAAAAGCAGAAGAGGGCCTGGAGACCTATGAAGGGTATGCAAGCACATTACAAGTAAAGCTAAAAAGTGTGATCCAGACTTTGAAAAACTGACTGAATTTGTCCAGGTTACTGCCCAGGTGCGGTTGCATCACAACGGAACGATGAATAATTCTGAACCAGCATTTGCTCCTTTTTGAGACACAACAAGCTGGACTTGCTTTATGCAAATGTTAACGACTTTAAATAAACATCTTGCTGCCACCTATAGCCTCCATTATTGATCACAGCAGTTCTCCAGTGTCCAAGCCAGCAGTTCTTATGTGTTTTTAAGGGGTTCTTGTGCATTTTATTATTTATATAATTCTCTTTCTCATTTCTGTAAAGTTCTGATTTCGCCTTTAGGGAGAAATAAAGTCTATCTATCTATCTATCTATCTATCTATCTATCTATCTATCTATCTATCTATCTATCTATCTATCTATCTATCTGTTTATTAATCCCGTCTTAGGGCTCATTTATACTTCACGCTCAGAACACGTACGAGCCAGCATCATGGCTACCACGCGTTCCCAGTGTTCATTTCACACGTCCTCTGAGCAGGTCCTCAGAAATGAACGCGACACGTGCGCGAGTTGCAGTACCAGCAAAAACTCGGGGGGCGCAGTGTGCTAAAAGTCGAAATATGACGTCAGAGTCTCTGTTTACTATCTACATGTGTACAGAAAGCCTCTATGCAGATCCTACGGGGATCGATGTACGTGCTTCGCTGCTTGATGAATGGTTCGATGTGGTGAAGCAAAATGCCGACATACAGATGCATTCATGGTGCTTTTATATTCAAGTGTCGCATATTCCCGATCTTAATGACACGATACATTTTAAAAGTCTCACATAACATCTTTGTGCCGTCTTTTTGTTTGCATCTTCACAACAGCAACATAATGTTGCTGTATTTGAGCCACTGAGAAAAAAATAAAGGACACGGTGAAAACATGTATTTTGTGATTAAAGTGGAAATTTCTGCATCTCGAATTGTCCACTTTAACCTCGTAGTTTACTTTATAATTAAAGCAGACCATCATAAACATCATCCCAGTTTTTAATCGCTACGAGCTTCTTGGACTTGACAGCAGCAGCAATCAGCAATAAATCGCCACACAGAACACATGACATGTATGATATTCCAACTCTCTGCACATTTAGAATCTTTAGATTTATACTTGATATCACTTTCACAATGAAATGCATTAAAGTATGTATGTTACATTTTACATATAATTTAGTTTAAATAATGAATTCTTTTAATAATTACACACATGGGGTGACACGGTGGCGGAGCGATAGCACTGCTGTCTCGCAGGGAGTTATGTTGCTGGTATTTCCTGCTTGTATTCCACACTGTGCTCCGGTTTCCTTCCAAAGATATGCAGATTTGGGGATTTGGTGCCGCTAAAATGACGCTAGTGTATGTGTGTGCTTGTATTCACCTTGCAATGAGCTGAGACCTCGTCAAGGGACTGTTTCTCACTCGTGCCCAATGCTTCCTGGAATGGACACATACATCCCTGGATTTATGGATTTAATTAATAAACATCCTTTTCAGAGATATTGCGGTAAGGTGTTATCGGAATTTAATAGGTGTTTTAGGCAATTCACACCACAGAGAAGCCAAACACGTTCTCACCGTGATAATATGTCGCACTGCCACCTGCTGGATTCCTCCAGATTTACGTAAAGTTCGCGTGCAAGTATAAACACTACAACACTTGCTTAGCAGGAGCGTCCTCTGCAGCATGCGTCGCGTCGCGTGAAGTGTAACTCCGGCCTTACTTTGGCTAGTAAAAATTTGATAACAAAAAGAGAGTTGACACAGAAGATACTTTGAAGAAATCATGAATAAAGCAATTTAATTATACTGTATTATATTATGGAGATGGAATAAATTATTTGCAACAATATGCATCACCATATTGTTGTTTTTCCAATTTCAGCTTTATAGTATGCCATTTTTTCCTTGACAACAATAAAGTAAATTTTTTTTTCTTAATGACCAATCAGACAGGAATTAAACCACAGAGAGTCATTTTATATTACTTCAACTTAGTGTCCTTCACAGTTTGTTATAGCAATGTGGCTCATATATAATGTTCTGTTAGTACACATTGATTATTACAGTACTATGTGACCCCTGGTGAAATACTCAGAAAAACAGTACAACAGTCCTGCTTTGCCACATATCTGAAATTCACAGTTTACATCTGCAAATACGGTTAATTCTCAATTTTTGAAGAGGGTTACGTTCCTAGAAAATGATATGAAAGTCAAAGATGCAAATGTAACCAGGGGGTTAGGTTCCCACGACCAGCAAAAACTGTAATCTTTCAGATTGCTCAAAATACACTTTGTTTGCATGAGATTATTTTTAATACACACTTTTCATAACCCAGTAACTTTAAAATAACCCATAAAATGCACTACACACAATACACTTGGTAACATGCAAAGCATTTTTCTCAATAGGTATTTCCTAGAATTCTCTGAGCTTTTATGCTAACATCTCAATGAAAAAAATGAAAAAAAAATTAGAGGTCTTGATATCACCTCTGACATTCTGTCCTTCACGACATTGGAAATTGTGAAGGACACACCAGCATGAAGTAAAACATCTGAAACATTTTCTTTGTGCAGTGCTTAAGATCCTTAAGGGTCTCGGCATATTGGAGCATAGCAGAGAAGAGTTGAAGTCACTGACTTTGCAGCCTTGGGCTTAGAGTCTGAAGGACATTCACTGCACTTTGGAAGCATAATTGCAACACAAAACAAATGCACAGGGAGCACTTTTCTTTAACAACAGTAGGGTGAACAAGACTGGTGAAGCATTTTGTAAAATACTAGCCGCTACCCAAACTTGTGCATAGTTGCAATTCCTGCAAATGTGCAAGGTTGCCAATACGAAAGTAAAAATGAGGTTACAAATAAAATTGCATGAATGCTTGAATGTTGAGAACTGATTAAATATGTGAAAATGGTTAAGATGGCATAGTTGGAATGAAACATCTAACACATAGAAGGCCCTGTACACAACTTTTTCTTTTTCACCAAATATTATGTAAACTGTAAACATTCAGTAACCTTTGTTGGATTGTTCTACAATTAGCCTTAATCATTCATTACTTCACTACCTGTGCTACCCTTCTAAATTGGGATGAAATCAAAGTAATCCACATAGACAACAGTGTTAACGTTTACAGTGTACCATCTATTGGAATATATTTTATAATGTATATAGTAAAAAAATGTTTGTGATGTGCCATTTGCCGGAATGACACAGACATAGCAACCAACAGGGCACACAGACACTTATCCTTGTATTAAGGTGGCTTTATTAGTTTTTCAAACCTGCTTATCTGGAAAGGGGTCAAGTATAACAACATTAAAACAACTGCAATAATCATAATTACATTGCAAAAGTATTTCTCTTATATATACAGTATAATAAGAGAATGTAAAAAATGTAGGTAACTTTTTCCATACAAGTTGCTTTCTAAAGGGAATAGATTATGAGATAATTACATGACAGTTTAGCTAGTAGCTGATGAAATAAATATAAAGTGTTGTACTGCTTGTTCAGTCTTTTTTCCAAAAATAAAGAAGTTATTTCATTAAAAATGTGAACACTGAAATAATTATTTATATATTATAGTATGTTTCCCTAATCACCATAAATATTTGCAGTCTTTATTGCTGTAATTAAATTTATCATGAAAAAGCAATTATGCAGTAGAACAGGAGTTTAACTTGATGTAGAACTTAATCAAAGCATAGTCATGCTAAAGATTCATTATATTAATTTTTAGTATTGACAGAAAAAAAGCAAAAATAATCCACCTTAACAGTGAAAATTATCTTGAATACACTTAAATATCAAGCAATTGGAAGTCTGCAGTTACGTAATTTTTAAAAATGTGTGACATGGAAATGCATAAAAAATTAACAAACTTGATTTTTTTTTTATTTGTTTTCAGTTTTGTTCTTTGTAATGCTTTACTCCATTTTTAAAAATATTGTGAATTTCATAGCTTTTCATTGAGGAATGCATATTTTACACCTATAGTGAAGGTAACACCTGATAAATAAATGAAAGTTGAAAGCCTTGTGTTGTCTGTGTCTCTGGAGTACAGCTGCCAGTTGGTGAATAAAGGTGGCCAGTAAAACCTTACCACAGTGTTCAGCAGAATTGGCATTTCCTCCTCAGCAGCCATGTACCAAAACAGAAGTATTTATATTTTTTGTGATGGAAAAATAAAAAAATGGAATTTAAATAAAATCAATTATTATAAATAAGGAAATACAGATCGCAGCTTCCTTTCTGCAAAAAAAGCACTACATAGAAAAAAGCAGGGATTTTTTGACCTCCTAAACCTGAAAAACTTTAAATTAATCCTGTATACGGAAATTCTATAAAAAAAAGTGAAAAGAAAGAATATGGAATTGTGCCACATGCAACAAAACACAATGCTAAACACAAAACACATTATACACAAAGCAACAAATATAACCTTGTGGCCACCAGGGGGCTCTGCGGCTCCCCAAGCACTCAACACAGACAGGCTCTGGACACAAGTTGCCAAAACACAGGAGGGTTTTTTTATTTCATGGGACACTACACTGTGTAAGAGTTTCCCAGCCCACAATCACAATCACACTAGGCAATATACAGCACTCTGTAACTCTCTGTCTTGGTCTTCTTTTCTCTCTCTGCTTTCCCCGATCCTCCAGGCAAGTATCTACCTCCGCCTCCCAACTCTGGCTCCTAGGGTTGAGATAGGTGGCTTCTTTTATGCAAGACGTGGAAGCATTTCCGGTATCCTGAAGCTGTTGTTCGGAAGCACTTAACTGAAAGGAAACGGCTTTTCAGTTTTGGGCTGTAAATTGACATTGTATTGTTTCTCTCATTTTGTTTATTAGTTGTTTTTCAATCATTCCCATTCAGCATAGGTCCCTATTTCCAGCATTACACAACCCAAGGATTGCCCTGAAATGAATACCTTGATATGGTTAAAAGGTCACTCCTTAGAGGCAGGGGGTAAACTGGGGCAAGAATGCAGATGGAGGGAGGTGGTGTGTGACCAAAGTGTGAGCACAGACAGAAAGAGAGAGATTTGGAGACAAGTGGGAGAGTATGTTGTGCTTTTGGAGTTATGGCAGTGCAGTCTGAAATTTAAAAATGTAGTTATTTCTTTACATATTTTAAATCTGTCAACTGTCATTCTTAAAAATATGCAGTAACAGCTTGACTTTTATTGTAAATCTAAACATCAAACAAGATTTCCTCTATGTTAAGGAAAAAATATTCAGTTTTGGAGAAGATGTGATGCAAGATTTTTTTTACCATTGTTAAGAGTTCTGATTGATGTAATAATCAAGACAATGTGTATAGATCATGAAAAATATCTAACAGTGTTAGGCTTCTTTGCAATAACTGCTTAATATAAATCAAAGGATGATCAGTTTGTTAGATTGTATCAAATGCTTGTTTTCTGTTTCATTGTTCTATCCAGGCAAACATTTGTATCCAATGTTACATATACCCTGCTTTTTCTTTATCTAAGACTCTGAAGCCCCTTGAGCATGGGAAAGGCGCTATATAAATAAAATGTACTGTATTATTATTAAAACCTTTCAGACTATAAATTAATTTGGGAATTGTAAAGATTAGAATAAGGTGCCTCTATCCATTTGTGAGGACATTGTTGGAACTGAGAATTTTGTGTTGACGTACAGAGTCCTCTAACAAACGCATGCCTTGTCCAAAGTTAGACAGATAGATAGAACTTTATTTGTCCCCAGGGGAAAATTGGCTTTCTACAGTTGCTCTTTAAATAAATAAACACAGAAATAGGCGAACAAGTAAGTAAAACAATAAATATATGCACACACTTTGGTCTGAACACACACCAAAATGACTATAAAGCAAGAAAATTAAAAAGAAAAAAAAAGTCACAGTGAGGCATTATGCAAGCGTGTTGCTGTTGGTATAAAAGAATCCCAATAACATTCCTTGAGAACCTCCTGTTTAAAAGTCCTCAATGTTAGAAAGGATGTCCATAAAGCATTGTTCATAAAGGCACTCATAAAGGCACTTAATTCTCTCCTTCGCTACTACCTCCAGGGGGTCCAAAGTGCATCCTGTATCTAAGTTTACCCTTTTAATTAAGTTGTTGATTAGGGGGCCTCTCTTGAAATGACCAGCCAGTACACCACAGTGTAGAAAATCACACTGGCCATCACAGCGTTATAGAAATTGGAAAGGATGTCACTTCCCTCATTAAAGGAAACGGACTCCCAAGAAAAAGGAGTCTGCTCTGCCCTTCTTTATATGGTTTACTTTGTACCTTGCTGCTGGAATGAATTCTGTCTCTTTATGATCCCTGAATTGGATTAAACAGATTTGAAAATGTTATCTTATATTAGACATTCATATTCCTTTAAATTTGCATCTGGCAGTTCAGCATCTTCAATTTTGTATTTATTATTTATGGTTTTATTATGTCACCCATTTCTGTAATAGAAAAAGGTATAGTTTTATTGTCTATATGTAAAACTATGCTTGAACTAAAATATATTTTTCCATATTTTTAATTCATTTACAAATATTTGATAGTAATGCAGTTAGACTTCATCTCTGTGGATTATAGTAATTGATTTTTGTGTGGCAGCTGTTGAATGAGGGAGATTTGCCAAAATGCTTTACCTGAGAATGGCAGTGTGCCAAAAGTTCAGTACCTGATATAGCATTTACATACAGTTGCTTCTTAAAATAATTTTATTTTTGGTAGAAAACTGTTGAAATGTGTATCTATTAAATACATTTTAAAGGTTTTATTATTGTAACTTATTGTTTTAGTTGTATAGTGTAATTAGAGCACAAAAACAGTATCTATTGTGATGAAATAAAGACTCTTGAAATCTCCAAAATGAGTTGGGGAATGACCCAGTATAATGTCTGTCAGACACAATGACAAAATAGCGAAAAAAGATGATCAAATACAAGCATTTGACAATAGAGTAATGAATACAGGGCGTTTTTATAGAAAATGGTAGGAGGAAATGATCTATACAGGAAATTACATCAAATGCAGAGCGACAGAAATTATGTTATCATTGAGGGCCAGAAGTGACATCATTGTGGCAGAGCCGGAAGTGGAATCATAAGAGAGAGCCGGAAGTGACATCATCGATGGATTTCGGAGATGGGAATGTTGGAATGTTGGATTGGATGGAGGCCATTTTGGGTGACTGGAAGTATTGCGGGTGAGTTATGGTTTGTCTTCTTTGATTCTGTTGATGGAGAGGGAGAGGCATTAGTACTTACAATCAACCCTTCATCCCTTGTAATATCACTCATCTTAGGGCTTGTTGGCTGCCTCCTAAGTGCACGTATGTGACACTATTTATAAAACAGAATGTTTGTCTGTCTGTTCCCTATACAGTCTTACACCCTTTGAACAATCTGGACCAGATTTTGCATAGTTACTCTCTAGGACCATATGGATAGAAAAGACTCCGTTGCAACCCTACATTTTGACCTTGGAGGTCCCAGTTTTTTGGTTTTGTTTTCCTGTGGGTATCTTGCACTTTTGTAGGGGGGTATTAGGTGAGACTTGATCGAGAATGGATGTGCCATGCATCACAATGGAGGATCAATGGGTTGTTGTTTAACCGCAGCTTAGTCAGCTTTACTTCATAACTTAAGCACTATGAATTGTCCACCTTGAACTAAGAAGGCAGACATGACAGTTTTAATGGTTACAACCCACCAAAGAGTTACCACTGTTCAGGAATACAATTGGATACAAAAAGAACAAATTCTCCACTCAAGAGAGCAGAGACATTGATAGAAAGGCAGTGTGGGCAATGGATGGAATAATACAGTAACAACAGGGTCACCATTAAAAAAAACACAAATGTTTGCTTTCTTTCCTTAAACCATCCATCCATTATCCAACCCGGTATATCCTAACTACAGGGTCATGGGGGTCTGCTGGAGCCAATCCCAGCCAACATAGGGTGCAAGGCAAGAAACAAACCCCGGGCAGGATGCCAGCCCACCGCAGTTCCTTAAACTACTCTACACGTTTACCTGGGCAATGCTGGGTACTTTGGTTAGCAAGTAATAAAACAAGTGATTAGTGATTAACTATGCATTCTTGTTTAGGTCATTCTCCCAATTCTGATACTTTTCATTTACATCAGTTGGCTTAATTTTAAGTTAACAAGTCATACCATGTTGTTCCATGGTACTTATTTGACTCAGTTTATATTTGGTTTAATGTTACTGGAATAATGTTTACAGTCCCATACCTCCTAATGAGATAACGACTAACTCTATGGATGGATAATACGTGAGATTTTGACAATTAGTGCCATTTGCTATTGCTGTGAAAGGTGGTTATCTTAAAGAGAATTGTTTGTTTATCAATCTGTAACCTTTGTATCAGACCAACTGTTCAGTCATTTTATGACAAGGAGAAACATCAGAACAGTGAACTATTTTTTTCATACTCACAAAAGCTTACTTCATTATGACTATAACTGTACAAAAAATAGACAATAAAGGAATCAGTCAGGTCCTCATTTACTAAATGCAAAATTGGTTGGAAATTTTTGAAAAAAAATAGATCAAATTACAAAACACACTGGTTATGCTTATACTGGTAGGTGAAGACCTGGTTGTCTCATTTTAACTTTCATCCATATATTTATCTTGGACTCTCGCTTCCTCACTTATTTCTATTCATTTTTACTATTTAAAAAACTTGCTATATCTTCCTTCCATGTGGAAGCCGAGTCATTCGGCTGGTGGATTTCAGATATCTTTGTTGGGGATAAAACACATACTGTAGTGAAGCTGATGTCATACTACTACACTTGATGCATTTTCTTATGTTTAGTCCCCATAAGAATGAACTGATGATCACATTCATGACAGCTCATTTCTACAATAATCTATAAATGCAAAACATTTTGGTTTTTGCAAATAAGTATTTGGAAGAATGTGGGTATTTCCTGTTTTGTGACACACTTTACATATTATGTGAAACCTTAAATCATCAAGGTTAGAGATTAACTACAGTGTGCAGTTACATTTTACACTACATTCATTCATTTTCTGTGCAAGGTTTAGCCCATTGATGGCCAAAAAGGCTATTGCGGTAGCTAAGATTTAAATACATAAACCCATCCTTAAAAGAATGTTAGTCCAGTGCAACTCATCTATTGCAAATCCTGTATTTAATATGTTATTTCTATTGGTGAACTGTTTATTTCCCTTAAGACAGTGTTAAAAAAATTCTAAATCTTAAGTTTATAATCACTAATTGGTTTATGTTTAAAGACGATTTTAAAAACTCCTTTGGATATCTAAAAGGGTTTAGCACTCATTAATTTCTCAAGATGCAACCCTTCTTAAAATTCATAGTATAATGTCCCAAACTCTGGAATGATCTGCACTGCCTGTCACTATAAACTGAACCTCATCAGTCTTGGCATAAAAGTCAAAAATGCAGACTTTTGTGATTCGGGTATTCGCAGCCTTAGAGGCTATTCTGATTGCATTTTAATAATTGCAGCAATCATTTTGATTGGTGTCTTGCAGAAATATGTGGTATCAGTTGTATTTTGATAAAGTTATTCCTCCTGAAACATCAGCAGTGACAGAATAAAGTATTTTTTTGTGTATTCTGTCTGAATTGTCAACATTGATCTGGTCAATGGCACATTATGGAGTATTCATATTGGGGTTGATCAAGCAGCTGGCTTAAAGCTGTAAAATCTAAGAAGTTAATTTTATTTTCTGTTTTCCATTGTCATTTATTTATTGACCAGTAACGGCGCACTGCATAATAATATGCAGTGAATACACTTGACTTGAGCATTCCTAGTTTTCATCCTCTTTCTCTGTACGTTTAGCATTCATTTGCTCAGAGGTTGATGCACTTGCTGCTTCCTGAGCAGCTCTTCTTTTCTCCACCCTAGTGGCCCACTTCTTCTCTTCTTTCGTCAGCATCTTTTCGCGTTAAAACTGATTAAGTCAGTGTTTGTGTTGCAATTACTTAGTACGTTTTTTTTTTAATTTTCACTTAAGTCTCAAGAATGATTTAAGATATGAAGAGGTAGAGGAAGTGATGGTGAAGGTTGTAGGGATGAGACCCGCATGGCTGCCCTGCTGGTTGATTCTACAATAAAATAAAATAAAAGGAGGAATAACTTTTGAGGTCAATCATCACCCTGAAAGCGGATAGTAGACATCACGTAGTATATGTGTACCGAATTTCAGGTCAATAGATCAAACGTTTTGCGAGATACAGGTGATTTAAAATCCTGGACAGTCAAACGAACAGCCACGGTAGCATATTATATATAAAGATATTTGGATAGCTTTAACAAATAGTAAAGTTAAATCAGCTATGTGTTGTTTGTCCTGACTTTATAGACTTTATGTCTACTGTTAAGACTGGGTGATCACTAGATGTTAGTTCGTTATGTCCTGATACATAAAACCTCAGGGTTGTAATGAGTGAGTACATGTGTGGCCCCTGCAATGGGCTGGCATGATGGCTGATTCCTTTCTTGTATTTAGTAATGCTGTGAGGGCTCTCCTGACATTGAATTGAATTAAGCAGGTTTATGTTATATGTTTTATTTTTTCACCTGACATGTTCTGTAAGAATCATTGGTAGCATAAATTGACTCAGTGAGAGTGTGTGTGTGTATTAATGACCCAGTGTGACGCTCAATTCAGAGTTGGTTTCTGACTTGCACATTTTTGTAGGATTGGCCTTCAGCTGCTTGAATGTCTTCCACTCAGTGGTTTCAGAAAATTATTATAAGGGTGGGTGAATTTTAATAAATAAACATTATCTCCATGCAGTTTGTATTTGGGATTCTAACTTTTTCAGAAATTTCAAAGAGACCAATGAGAGTGTGCAACTGTTGCACTCAGTTTAGAGATGATTTTGACGTTGATTCTCAGATATTTTGACTAGTATAACATAAACTTAGAAAATGGATTAGTCAATCCTCTTGTCTGATACTATAGTGAAAAAATATTAGAAAGTTCTCTACAAAACGACATTCTTAACATGATTAGTAAAGACGTGTCATTCTAAACCAGCCAGCCATTCCCGTTTAGCTTTTGACAGTTTTATGTGTTTTTTTTTGTCTGAAGCACTTCAGCATGTTTTCTCCCCAGCTCATTTAAAATGTACATGACATCAATTTAAATGTTTCTTGTCTACTTACAAACCCTACCACAACAATAAAGCTTCTCTGGTTTTGCAAATCAGTCTCTCTGTGCAGTATCCATTGTGTTGTCACTCAGAGTTCTACATAAGTTGCACTTGCATTACTGCATGGTAAAGATCACTACTAGCTCTGCAGTACATCAGACTAGTTCAGTGCTTTAATAACATCAGTGCTTGGATATGCTCCAACTTTCTTTGACTAAATACAAAATAAATTGTTTACCAGCACAGTTTAAGAAGCTTACCTTTTTCATAATGAGTCTTAGACCTTGACAGCTTATCCTGTAATTCTTAACAACCAGCCTTGAAGTCAGCCTTGACACTTGCAGATTAATGACTGAAATAAGATTTTCTTTGAAGAATTTTCTAACTTTGCATCTCAAATGTCATATGCAGTGGTTACAACACTTCTACAGTATATGGGATTGAAAATACACTTTCCATTACCATACTATGTCCTTTGCAAGCACTTTTAATAAAGTATGAGCTTAATGAACATAATCAGCTTTGAAGGCTCACGCTTTTTAAGGTGAGATGTTCTAGACTCTGCTCATAAGCAAAACATCTGCCTTTTCTTATTGCAAACATGTTATGTATAGCATCCTGTGCTATAAAGTACCTTAAATGTGTTTATTTGACCACATTTGAGCAAGTATCCATCTCCAGTTAAAGGCTGGGATCAGAATCAAAGAGTGCTTAAGTGAAATTGGTATCATCCAGAATAAGTCAGGAAGGGTTAAAATCTGAATTCAGAAACCAAAGTTGAGGAAACAACAAGATGCTTAAACTCTAGAAAAATTGAAAACCACTGACATCATCAAATGAGAATCAGAACAGTTAATGACTCATTACAGTTTAACTTATCTACTTTTGTAGAGACAGTGATGTCAGTAAATGAATGCTTCCTAGCATCATACATATGTCATATGTGAGTAGTTGAGGAATTCATGCAGAACTTGGAAAATACAGACAGGAGAAAACCATAGCATGTTACCCATGCCAGAACCCACACACCCAGCTCTGAATGGCTCATATCTTGTGTTATGATCTGAGCTTACTGGCTTTTCAGCCACTATTAGTTTATTGTGATTGCTGCCTTAGAAAACTTGGCTTTTCCTAGTCAGCTTTCTCTCAGATATAGGGGTCATCTTTAACACCAGAATTCCTGAAGCCTACAAAAAAACTCATAATCTTTGCCCACCTTAAATCCCTTCACACCTTTACCATCAGTGTCTTTTGTTTTGTAAATGTGTTGATCAGCACAAGCAGCAAGCAGCCTGCTGTCCCGTTCCCTGGCTTGACGGAGCTCAGCTCACGGGAAATATGTTCTCCCAGCTCAAGCCAAGGCTCTTTATCTGCGTGTGATGTGCCTGGAGTTGTATAGGGTAAATAATATAATGTTAGTTGGAATACATGTATTTCATGTGTGTTCCGTGTCTACAAAGATCTGGGTAAGTGTAGGATGAAAGGAAATGCAAGAAATGCTGAACGCATACCTGAAACAAGAATGTATGTTTAATGTCACTGTGCTCTGTACAGTAAATTATTTTATAAATTCATTCACATGTACAGGCCAGGCCAAAAAGGGCTCTCAGCATTTATAAGTGCTTAAGCCAGGCATAGGACAAGATGGACGGAGACAGCTTGAGGAATGTGTAGTCAGCCTAAAGACGGGTGTATGCTATTTTGTCCCCTGTTGAAAGTGAGCATGGGAGCTTCTTTCCTTGTTTGGAAATGGACTATTTACCTACATGGGGTTCTGTACGTGAAGGAGCCAGTATAAAGGGCTTGGACAGCAACCAAATACTTCAAAGCTGACGGACGGACAGATAGGTGATTATGTTTTCTGTCCTGAAAACCATTCCAGTGCAGCACCAAAAAATGATAGACTGTATAGATCAAGATCCCACCCTGGTATTGTCATGCTATTTGGCTTCCTCGTCTGTAATGCTGCGTAAATCGTCAGTAAAGAAAGCTAAGATATTTTCTCTTATATACTTTTTACCGCAGTATCACTATGGGAGAAGTATCGCCTTTTAATATCATATCTATATAGTTTTTGGTTACTTAAAACGCCGCAATTACAAAACAACATATTCCAACTAGGGAGCTATATCGCTCCCTACTGGTACAATACCTAAAGCAGAAACTTTTTCCATGTTATACTAATAATGACAAGAAGTGTATAATGTGTGAAGATTTTAGTCCAAATATCAAATAAACATATGCTTTTTTATTCAATAATATAACCAAAGAAAAAAAAGGCTATTTACATGTGGCTATCAATAAGTTAAAAACTCAAGTTCAAATGTCAATCGACAGGGAGAGTACAAGGATTTTTGAATGGTGCAGAGATAAGAACTGCTGCCTTATATCCCGAAGGTACTAGGTTTGAGACAGGGCACTCCATGTTTTGAGTAGTGAGCTGCTATTATTATTATTATTATTATTATTATTATTATTATTATTACTACAATATAATAAAAACATACATTTGGTTTGAGTCTGTAACACCCGGTGTAAAATTTGGCTACTTGTAAAAATTACCACTTTTTTATTATTTAGTTTTATTCTCACAGTGCTGTTCACTTGGTACAATGAACTTGACTGTCCCTCTCTGAGTTGATAGCATTTATCTCCATTCTTTTCACAAGAGCAGCGCTGTGGCTGATGCCTGCTCAGAAGTATTTCTTTTGCCAGCAATCAAAGTTACGATGTCCCATGACCTCTATCAGACTGGACAAAGGCAGGACTGTTGGAACAGACAAGTTCTTCACAACGCTTTCGCCAGCTAATAAACTGCTCTGTACCACAATGCAACTCTACTTGGCACCATAAGTAAAATGGGAGTTCCACCTACAGCTAAAGTCACTTCAGTACACGAGCAATTCACCATGTTAGTGTTTAGATCTAAAAGCACCATGCAGACTGTCCATCTACATTGCCTACAAACAAATGTGTGGCTCCTGCTATCTTTGTTTATGGCTGACTGTGAAACGTCTTGTACTTAAAGTAATATTGTATTACAGACTAAAGATCAAGCTTTTCACACTTTCTTTTTACAATTATTATTCTTGACTTTAACTGGAATGCATTCACTTGTCATAATGTTAATTTTGCCTATCAAGTAACATCACAGAATTCATGTTTTCATGTGTGTTTTACATTATGACTGCATGCCACAAAATTTATTAGCTCATCAAAAGTCTCAGTAGTTTGTTGTCTAATATACAGTATATATTTGTTATATTTCCACTTACTGCTACTAACATCACTTTGAAATCTGTTGAGCTGTGCAAAGCCTGGACAATATTCATTGAGCAATGCCAGTTTTCCTTTGGTTTCCACTCTTTTACTCTGTTTTAGACATGCTTGTTGCTAAACAACAGTTCACAAGACTGCACACCCCTGAAGTCCTTCAGCTAATTTAGTGAGTTTCTGACTAAGCTATCCATGTCTACTTGTATAAGATATTTGCTGGTTTTAGAGTCAATTTGAATGCCCTAAGTAACTCTGTTTTGTTTATTCTTACTTGCGATAGTTGTAGTAATGTGTTATTCATTTTATGGCTTCTCTTAGTCCTTTGTGCATTACATATGATCACAACATTTACTAATCAAATGAAGATAAATATGTTTATCAAGCCTGTCTGATATTAGATCACAGTATTTTTTTATTGCATGAATGTAAATTACAGTCCTTTTCAAATCTTTCTGCCCAATACATAAGCCCAAAATAGAACGTACAACTTAAGTGAAAGTGACCTGAATAATAGCTGCCTTTTTTAATTGGAAAAGATTTATTTTTAAACTTTATTGGATAGATGCATACAACTTGATACTAGCTTCAAAAGATAACCTTTAGGAAAAAAAAATGTTAACTAATAAGAAAATATGCTGGATTGACTGTTACTGGGTAGAAAAGGAAAAAGCAAAAAACAGGGTTAAAAAGTCTAAGTGTGCATTTCTTTCACTTAAATAATTGTAAGCAGGGCAGCGGTATTCTGATGTATTCTGATAAAGGGAAGTTGAAATGATTGAAGCTATTTGAAGACAAGAGAGTCGCCGTGCTGTGTAAGCGGGGGTATAATTTAGCAAGCTGACAGTGGGAGTGAAATATCTCCTCAATATCTGTGTTTGGCAGACGAGATGAATGTATACATCAGGAAACAATGTTTAAGTGTTTTATTTTCTTATTCCCTCCTGTCAAGCTGTCAGAGTAGCTAATGGGCATGAAGAGAGCAAGAAAGACACAGGGGCAAGAAGGGCAGCAGTAAGGAAAGAAACAGCAGCAGCTATGTATTTTTGGTCCCTTTTTTAGCTCTAAATTTTGGTTTCTATTTTTCTTGGTCGAAATACTCTAGAAGCATATGGCCATTGATGATGATTTGTACAGAGTTTTCATTAATGGAGTGAGAATAATTCAAAGGTTCCAATGGAATGTTAATCATATGGTATAAAACCACTGCACAGGGGCAAAGAGGTAGGATATATACAGTCTGGTCAGTAAAATTCAAACACTTAAATGGCCATGCACCATAGGCACCTTTTGCTTTTGTTTCTTTTGTTTTCACTATACTTAGTTTAATGACAGCCCCTGCTCTTTATATAAGAAGAAACAAATATGCCTTGTGAAATTTGTGTTAGATAATAATTGCATTGCATGGCAAGTTCTTAATTGTTAAAGTTGATTTCAATGTAAGAAATTATTTTTCCTAAATGTTTTAATGTTTAGATCTAGTACAGTATAGATTTAAATAATGTGTCAGAATCTGACTTCTCCTATGTTACTGAGTTTCTCACTAAGTGGAGTAGATATATATACATCAAATTGCTGATGAGCTTAAAATGCTCACTAAAGGCATACCAAGAGGGCACAGAATGTCTGACACTCACAGTGAATAAAAAAGAAATCAACTAGCTCAAAAAATTTGTGGAACAATAGTTAATTCTACTATGCCACAACTCTAAGGAATGAGGTTTCATTTCCCACTCTGACTTCCTGCGAATTTGTAATTTATAAAGGTTAGTTCACAAAATGGACGGCAGAAACATTCTATTCCAAAATATTTTAAGTTGCAGGCATTGCTCTACTTAAGTCGAGCAATTATTTGCACAGCACTATAAACCACTTCAGATTTGAAAATGCAACCCAAACAATCAATAGGTCTTTTTTGTGTATTGCTTACAGATAGTTCCTGTGCGAGTTTGCCAGTTATAAGTTATAAGTAGAATGTAAAAATCCAAATGTTTTTATTTGAGCAGGCCTATTTTTTCTAACAAAACCTGTTGTATCTTACCAAGCTAATGTTAAAACCTAGTAAAGGTTCCAGATGTATTAATCTTGATTATTTATTTGCTTTACTTCCATGTGAATACTTCATACCATTTCTCAAAAAATTTCTCTTAACCAGCTACTAACTGTGACCCTCCATTTCTGGTAATGAACTCATGTTACACTGCTAAGTCCATCTAAACATACTTTGATTGTGTCACCTCTTAACCTTCCTAAGAGAAAAAAAATTCCACACCATCAATCTATTTTCATACTGTAGGTCATACCCCTCCATCTTGGAATTAACTTAGTAGCTCTTTCTACTGACATTGAATCTAAAATTACAATACAATACAATACAATACAGTTTATTTTTGTATAGCCCAAAATCACACAGGAAGTGCCGCAATGTGCTTTAACAGGCCCTGCCTTTTGACAGCCCCCCAGCCTTGACTCTCTGAGAAGACAAGGAAAAACTCCCAATAAAAACCTTGTAGGGAAAAATGGAAGAAACCTCAGGAAAGGTAGTTCAAAGAGAGACCCCTTTCCAGGTAGGTTGGGCGTGCAGTGGGTGTCAAAAGTACGGGGTCAATACAATACAATACACAGAACAGAACAATTCCTTAAGACAACATTGTAATAAAAATTTTAGAAGTACGGAGCAGAATTTAACAGTAGATGATATGACATAATTAGGTTTGGATATTTTTAGAGTCCTGGAGACCTCATCCATCTAGCTGCCTCCCCATTTGGCCATGCCACGGCTGAAACGTTGTTCCGATGAAAGGACCCCTCTTTCCCATGATTCCTGTGATCCTCCATCAGGGATGACTTTACCATAGGCAGGCAAACAACTTGGCAGGTGGGCGTGGCACCAATTGCCACATTTGGGTACCGAGAAAAGAAACAGAATAGGTGAGGGTTAGTATTCAAATATAATTATCATGTTACTTATGTTATAGTGCTAATGACTAACAACAGAGATGCAGTCTGTACAGTTAATCAGCAGCTCTAGTCAGGATATGCTAAACTGAAGTAGTGAGTCTTCAGCCGGGATTTAAAGGCTGAGACTGAAGGGGCATCTCTTATGGAAGCAGGAAGACCATTCCACAGTTTAGGGGCCCTGTAACTAAAAGCTCAACCTCCCACTGTTATTTTATTAATCCTTGGAATCCTAAGCAGACCGGCATCTTGAGATCTTAATGTGCTCAGGTTTGTAAGTCATGATAAGTTCAGACAAGTAAGCGGACCTTGGCCATTTAATGCTTTATATGTTAAAAGGAGGATTTTGAAATCTGCCCTGAACTTAACTGGGAGCCAGTGTAAAGATTTAAGAACTGGGGTTATGTGTTCATATTTTCTTGTTCTTGTAATAATTCTTGCAGCGGCATTTTGGATTAACTGGAGGCTGTATAGAGAACAGTTTGAACAGCCAGTGAACACCGCATTGCAGTAGTCAATCCTACTAGAGATAAATGCATGAATTAATTTCTCACAATCCTGTTTATTTAGAAAGCGCCTTAATTTCCTAACATTTTTAAGATGGAAAAAACATGTTTTGGACGACTTTGTAATATGCGCTTTAAATGACATGCTAGATTTAAAGATAACTCCTAGATTGCGGGCTGATTCAGTAAAATTAATTGGGATTCCAACTGAGTTAAATGACGACAAAATATTGCTGTGATCAGCGTCATTCCCTCCAACAATTAACATCTCTGTTTTATCTGTATTTAAAGACAAGTAGTTCTCATTCATTCATTCCTTTAATTCACTAACACAACTAATTAAAGACAACATCGGAGAAACTTCATTTGATTTAAATGAAAGGTATAACTGGGTGTCATCTGCATACGAGTGAAAATTAACATTATGTTTCCTAATGAGAGATCCCAGTGGAAGCATGTAAAGTGAAAACAGTAAAAGGTCCCAGTACTGAGCCCTGCGGACACCATATTGAACTTCTGTGTATAATGATGGAGTACTGTCTGCACATTTCTGTACATACTGGATTCGATTTGATAAATAAGAACTGAACCAAGCGAACACGGGGCCTGTAAGCCCAATATCGTTTTCTAGCCTGTGCAGTAAAATAGAATGGTCAATGGTGTCAAATGCTGCACTTAAGTCCAACAACATAATTACAGTAGAATTTCCTTCATCAGAGGATATCAGAATGTCATTTACAACCCGTGTTAGTGCCGTTTCTGTACTATGACCAGTGCGAAAGCCAGACTGGAATTTCTCAAATAAATTGTAACGCGTAAGGTGTGACTGAAGCTGACTGGCGAAATTGTGAGTAAACCTTTAAGATCACACCTAAACTGAATAAACAGCAAGCAACGATGAGGCAACAAAACAGTTCAAGAAGATCAAGGCAATCTTCAAAACTTGCAACGACTGGGGAAATGAAATGTAGTGTAACAAAGTGCAAAATGCCACATGTAGGCCAAAGGATTGGTGACACTGACTCAGAAGAAGCAAAATCTTAAATATATTCGTCTCTTATGCTCATGCAACATTCTCATCATCCTGACAATATGCAGAAACAATTCAAAAAAACAATTAAATTGTAGTCATATTTTAAGAAAAGTTGAATATAAATGAAGGAATATTATGTTCCTCTCCTATAATGTTAAAGCACATCTTAAGTACCTGTACTTTTGCAGTTATCTCACCATGCTTTAAAAACAATCCAAACAGCATTAAATAGTGTGTATAAAAATGTCCTACAATGATAAGCAAAGGCAATTACACTTCTTTAGTTTAAAGCGTAGAAGCTGTAGGTGTTCAGTGTTCTCCAAGATATTGATAAAATTGATGCAGCAGCAAAAAAGACAATACTGGAAATTACAGGGAAAGTACATTCAACATGGAATCCAGGAAGCACTTTTTCACGATAAGGTTCATGGAAATCTAGAACAAGCTGCTGATGCTTCTAGTTGAAGCAGGAAACTGGTGTCTGGTAGAAAGATTGAGACACTGTTAACCAACCAAAAAAATTCTCACAGACTGTATGGTCTGCATTCATTATAAAATTCTTACCTTCTTGTACTGTGAAAACCAAAATTGCACATGAATTCTCGTTGAGAACTTACAAATGCTTTATACAGGAAGGCCATAACTATCTTTCTCTTGTACTGTATATTGAGTATGACTTACTATTCTATTAGTATCGTTATCATTTTTGACACTATCTGCTTGTGCAAGTTATTATTACGTTATTATTATTAAGTTATTATTATTATTGCTTGTGCAAGTTGTTATTCTCAAGTCCAAAGCAATTCTGTACTCTTCTGCTCTATAGCTTCAGACCCTGTTGTGTAATTATATTAAATATTTTTGCTATCTTAATATAAGATTTTACATTGAGAGCCATCTGCGACCTATCCACCTAAATCTGGATGTTGACTTGATCCAGCAGGATTTATCTGACTGTAAGGTATCCACCAACTTGTGTCATCTGTAAATATAACAATTTCCAGTTACATCTTTGGGCAAATTGTTAATGTAAATTGCTAAATGTTAATCTAGTATATTTGATTATTAGTTAGATATGTTGTTGGACTGACTACACCAGAAAATCCAACAGTATAAAGAAAGAAATTGGAATGAGTAGATGTCTAAAGGAAAAGAGAATAGAAGGAGAAATGTTGTTGAGAAAACAGGATGAAGTTCGATTCAAGAAATCTATTAATTGAGAAATATAAAACTAAAACACTGAACTAAAATAGTCAGAATTCAGAAGGAACAAGGTCGAGAACCAGAAACACTAAATCACACAAGAAAGCATGCTAGAAATATTGAATGCATCCGCAAACTTGGACAACCAGGAGGTTTGGACTGGAGGTATCATACATCACACACTTACGGTATACTTACCTAGCAATGCTATAGAAACAAAGCACCAATAGAAAAACAAAATTGTGATGCTGAAGAATTTAATTCATTTTTACCATAAGTAGAAAAATGTACTGAAATTAATAAATGTGACCACTGGAATATTTTGTTTTTTAAACCCCCAAATAAATGTTTAAATGAGTTTAGAGACTGAGGAATGGCTATGAAAAAATAAAAAGTGAGCCAGATCATGACAGCTTTGTGCACAGGATTAATTATCACTTTATGTGTAAGTATGTGTGTCTGAATGTCCCTTTCAGTCCTCCTTCTTTTCTTGTGTTTAATGCTAGCACATAATGTTCCAATTTCTTGCATCCTTGTGAATGATATAGCCTAGTTCAGATAATGGGGTGATGGCTTTAGCACCAGCTTTTCTGTGTTGCTAATACTACATCCAATAATCTAGAGTATGTCTTTTTCTAAATTCTGTAATGTGAAGAGTCCATTTTGTCTGCTTGTAAATAATATTGTGGATCTAGTCAAAGCAGCTTTTAGTCTGCATGTGCAAGTATGCGGCACAAGAAGCTGAAAGACTTTACTAATTCCAGTTTATCATTGAAAAACTTCACAGAACAGCACTACTACAGAGAGCTCCAATAAATACCTACTGGAGTGCTATGACAGCCATCATTCATTAGAGTGGCAGTAGAAATGGGAACTGCATGGTGAAGTAAATGGGCCCTGCTTTACATAGTCAAGTTTAGGATCAAGGTGGGTGAAAGGCACCAAATGTATAAACCATGCTGAGTGTTAAGGCATGTAATGTGAGTGTTAATGTATGTTGAGTTTTATTTGTCTTTTTGTGAGCTTGAAACATTGCCTGGGGTCCAGATTTTGAACATCAGAGGAATTTGATTTCATTGCATTTTTGGTTGGAACTTGATTTTATTTTAGTGTTATTTTGTTTTGAAGAGTCCCTGAATAGCCATTTTCTTTGTTGTGGTTATTACCGTTTTCAGCTATAGCTGAATGTTCTGTTTTTAGGGGCTACACTCCCAAAAGTCACGCTGCATCACATAATTTGTTAGCCTGGTGCCATGTATTATCTTGTGTTCAAGATACGTGCATTCCAAGGTCTGAATTCTGGCCTGGAGATTTTGACTTTGTGCTTCGTCTTTTTTTTTACTTTGAACATGGGTAGATTTTGGTACTTCGGATTTGGGAAATGTTTGATTTTGACCCTGTGTGTTAGAATTTCATCTGTTTGTGCTTTTATAGTTGTCCTTGCAGCCTGCCACATTCCCCACCTTTTGGCAGAACTGTGAGGAAAAACAAAGGGTGAATACATGGTGTTTAGCTTAACTTAGGTAATATCTGTCATATGTCATATATTCCTCTGTCCATCCATCCACATTATTCTGCTTATCTAAGTCAGGGTTGCATGGTCAACAGTCTGAGCAAATATAATCAGAAGTCTGTTTTCCCTGCTAACTCCTCTGGGAGGATACCAATACATTCTCAGACTAATGCTCTGCATGCCCAGGGTCTGCCTTGAGGTCTCCTACCTGTTGGATCTGCCCGAAGGATCTCCCCAGGGAGCATTCTACTAAGATGCTTAAACCACCTTAACTGGCTACTTTCAATGCACAGGATCAATGGCACTGTTTTGAACTCCTTCCAAATGTCTGCGCTCCTTAACCTATCGCTAAGAATGAGCCCAGACACCCTGTAAAGAAAGCTTAGTTTTGCCACTTGTGTCTGTGATATAGTCTTTTTGGTCACCATTCAAGTGCCTGGCCATCCCAGACCACAGCACAGCCTTGAGGGAGCCATGAGACAGAAGAAGGAGGCCTTCCAAGCTTGGTTAGCTTGTGGAACATTACTGCCAACTGACATGTACCCATAGGTCAAGCAGAGCATGATGATGGCAGTGGCAGTAGCAAAAATATCAATGTGGGAGGAGTTTAGTGTGGCAATGGAAAATTACTTTTGGCCAGCCTAAAGGCTTTCTGGAAAACTCTCTAACAGCTCGGGAGGAGTAAGCAGTGGTTTGTCCATGCTGTTTATAGTAGGGATAAAGTGATACTGACCTTACTGGGGACATAGTCGGGCAGTGGATGGAGCAGTTTGAGGACCTCCTAAATCTCATTGACATGCCTTCTTTTGAGGAAGCAAAGGCAGAGAAGTCAGAGTACATCTCACCAATCACTGGAGCTGAGGTTGGTGAGGTAGTTGAAAAGTTCATCAGTGGCAAGGTATGTAGGATGGATAATATTCTTGAAGGGTCTAGATGTTGTTGGGAATTATGGACAGGAATTGTCCCTCAGCATTGACAAGCAGAAAGCATCCCTGTTGCAGAACACTAGTCCAGCTTTTTACCCTCACAAGGAGTTCATGGGAGTATACCCAACAAGTCTACATGTGTTTGGTGGACATGAAAAAGACATACAACCACATCCATTGAGGTGTCTTGTGGGAGGTCCTTTGGAGCTTCAGTCCCTATACAACTGAAGCAAATGCTTGCTTTGAATTACTGACACTAAGTTTAGACTCGTTCTCAGTTGGATTTGGACTCTCCCAGGGCTGTCCTGTGTCACAGATCCTGTTCAAAAATTTCAGCCAAGGAATGGAGTGTGTCCAGTACAGTCACCTCAGGATTGCAACATTGCATTTTACGGATGATGTGGTCCTGCTGGCTTCATCAGGCTGTAACCTCAGAGGGGGTCACCCCACACTGGGGTTGTTTGTAGCCTAATATGAAGTGGCCAGGATTGAGGATTAGCTCCTCCAAGTCTGAAGTCATGGTTCTCAGCCATGTTTTCTAAAGCTGAGGATTTTACCTATCTCAGGATCTTGTTGATGTGTAAGAGAAGATGAGAGTGGGAGTTTGACAGAAGTATCTAAGCAGTGTCCACAGTCATGCAAATATTGTACCAGTCACTTGTGGTGAAGAGAAAACTGAGTCAAAAGCCAAAACTCTCGATTTGCCAATTGAACTATTTTCCTACCCTAACCTATTGGGTAGTGACTAAAAGATCTACTGTAGATCACAGACATATATTTTTCCAAAATAAAAAATAATTGATAGGCAATACTATTTTTTGAAATGTAAAGCTAATGTATGTATCTAAAGTGAGGATTTTAGCTGTATTTGATGTTACATTTAATTTCATTTAAATTAGCTAAGTGTATAAATATGTGTGAAATTGAACATGTTACCATTTTAATGTGTGTTTGGTGTGATCATTTTAATAATAAAGGCTTCAGTTTTTAAATTTAGTGGGATAGTAAGACTGATCACAATTGTAATATGTCAAATAATGCTGTTCACAGTAAGCTGGATTTTGTTAGTGTATGTTTGAAACATATTGGATAAAGGTATCAATAAATATTCAGCAAAGGAAGTTGATATATTCAGCTCCAGGGAATCAAAATATAGGAACACAGCTAGGAGCATCACTTGTCATTCAGTTCTAAATGGTTTTTGAACTACTGACTGTCTAGTGTTAAAACCAACAGTAAGACAGATATTAAAAAAAAACAGTAATAGTAATTATGAATAGTAATTCAGCCTATTATATCATTAACGGTGCTTAGAGGAGAATTGTAAGTTCAGATGATAAAATATAGTTGAGTGATGTGGTGGATCAGAGAATATAAAGATAAAACAGCATGAAAAATAGGGCAGACAGTTTAAAGATAAGATTTTGAAGAAGTTGAATAACTCCAGTAGCATGAAAAAAGAAGTTGCATTAAGGTGAAAGAAAAACTTGATGGTAAACACTATTAATGCAGAAGGTTTAGTAACTAATACTGTACAATGAGACAGTTGTAGGAATGTACAAGAGCTACTAATTGGCGTGTATATGATAACAGGGGGTCGGATATAATAAAGGAAGTTTCGGAATGTGCAATGGTCAAACAAGGGCAGAGGCCAAAATAAGATATAAAGGGTGTAAAATAAACACAAAGAGTATAAATAACAGTTTGGGGTAGCAACCCTGAATACTTGGCAAGCAAGCTCGAAAAAAATTATCTTTACAGACTGAGTTCAAAACAGAACTGAATACAATAAATATAATGGTGGTTATATGGTGAGTTGGCAGGAAGGGAAGGGTCCAGAGGCAGAACAACAAGTGATATCAGCTGACCAGAAGTGACGTCAGAGGACTTAGGCTCAGTCTGCTGGTCTACAAAGGGAAAGAGAGAGAAAGGATTAGTGCAAAGTGCCAACCCGTGGTTCGGCAGGTTAGTACAATTATTTGAGTCCATAAGCTGTCTCCTATGTGCATGTGTGTGAGATGGGTCAAAGCTATAGAAATTATAAGAAAAGAGGTTTTATTATAAAGGTAAGTATTTAGTTCAAAAGGAAGGAAAAATTTCTAAACTATTTCCTAGATGGATGCTAATTTTAATTGTAATATGTACTGTAGCCTCTTATGAATCCTTTCACATTTGCTACAGCCTTTTTGGTTAGGTAGGTGCCTGCACCACTGGCTGCGTTTTCTACTTTTTGCCTTTGACCTTGTCCATTTGGCCGAATTGTCTGACCAAACTGTGATACCCCATGTAGTGGGGACTGACACAAACCTACATTCTGGGTATCTTGTAGTTTGAGACTGATTGAATCAGTGACACGTGATTAATACTAGGCAAATTAGGTAAAAAAATGCAAAAACTTTCTTTATTGTCAGGTTCAAAAAAAGTGCAATATATTATATTCAAAATAATTTTCAAAAAGCAGAATTCTATAAGTCCTCAAATAATGAAACACAAACCAGATGACACACACAGACATAAAAAGCAAAAAAAAAAGAAAATAGAAAAATAGTTACAAGAAATATAGCTTTTCTTCAAACAAAAATCAAAGAAAGGGAAAAGAAAGTTGTTTCACAAAACTCTAATTACATAAATCAAATCCGTACTTCTTCCTCCTTCCAAAGGAAAAACTGTACTTTAAGGAAAGAGGAAAAAATATACATACAAAAAGAATAGCACACCACTATTAGCCCTAATTAAAATTAAAACCAGAACTCTTAAGACTTTTGAATCAACACACCAACTTCCTTTCACTCTCATTTGTTGTTCTAACTCAACACTAGATATGATGAAAAGACGACTTCTAGTTTTAGATCTTGGTTTTATATAGTGGGGAGATTGTGGTGCCCAGTCCCCACCGATGCACATTCAGTTCCCACCTATAAGGGTAGGTTTATACTTAAAGCGACGCAATGTCTGCTCCTGCATACATTGTACTATTTGTACTTGCGCACATACTTTACATAAATCTGGAAGATTCCACCAGGTGGCAGTGCGAGATATCATCATGACGAGAAAATGTTCTGTTTTGGTGTGTTGTGAATTGCCTGAAACAGCCATTAAATTATGAGGACACCTTGCCACAATATTTCAGAAAAGGATGTTTAATAATTACATCCATCGATCCAGGGATGCACACATTCCAGCAAGCATCGGGCACGAGGCAGAAACAATCCCTGGATGGGGCATCAGCTCATCACAAGCATCTTACATATACACAAGCATCATTTTAACATCACCAAATCCCCAAACCTTCATGTCTTTGGAAGGAAACTGCAGTAAAATGTGGAAACACACCAGGAAAACATATAGACTCCAGGCAGGGAACACAAGGGACGTGACTCCCCATGAGGCAGCAGCGCTATCACTCTGCCACCGTGCCTCCACAACATGTTTAATTATTATCAGTATTCATTATTTAAATGAAGTTAACGACTTATATGTAAAATGTAACATACATATTTTAATGCATTTCATCATGAAAGTAAAATCAAGTATAAATCTAAGGATTCTAGTCTGCAGAGCGCTGGAAGTTCACAAATGTAATGTGTTCTGTGTGGCGATTGCTGCTGTCAGTTCAGGAAGAAGCCCCAGAAGCGCGTAGCAACTTAACAACTGGGTCAGTTTAAGATGATGTTAACAACAGTCAACTTTAATGATAAAGTAAACTTCGAGGGTAAAGTGGACATTTTGAGATTAAAGCCAAAATTTCCACTTTAATCACAAAATAGACCTTTTCTCTGTGTCTCTATTTTTTTTCTCTGCGGCTCAAATACACTGCCATACAATTTGATGCTGTTGTGAAGGAGCAAAAAATAAAAAAGACGGCACAGATGATGATACATGAGACTTCTAAAATGCATCGTGTTATTATGATAGGGAATATGCGACACTTGAATATAAAAGCACCAAAAATGCATTTGTATTGCATTTTACTTCACCACATCGAACCATTCATCAAACATTGAAGGATGCACATCGATCCCGGAGGGTCATCAAAACGACTTTCTGTCACTTGTAGAAAGTAAAAAGAGACTCTGACATCACATTCTGACTTTTATCACACTGCGCCCCACTGACTTTTTGCTGGTACTGCAACTCATGCACACATTGCATTAATTTCTGAGGATGTGCTCAGAGGACACGTCAAATGAACGCTGGGAAAGTGTTGCAGCCATGATGTGTGTGTGTTTACGCGTTCTGAGCGTGAAGTTTAAACCAGTTCTTAGGGAGCATAGCTGAAATTCTCAACGCAGTTCAGACACGTGCTTGTACCTGCCCAAAGGCAGTAGAATTGCTTTTGCACTCTTTCTCTCACTTGATCACAATTTCTCCGGTAAGTGCTTTATTACTACTATCATTATCATGGCAATTTTACCTGACTCTTACGGTTTCTCATTTTAACACTGAGCAATGCACCGTACGCCTCTTATGCAGCGACAGGATATGGACAGACATCTGTAGGTGCATAAGGGTCATGTAGCTCTTCATGGTCCAAGTGTATGTCTCAGCACACATACTTCTTCTGCTGTAAAGGTGTCTCTCCAGCAGAGTCTCACTACCCCTCCTTAACTGATGAGGTAAATGCCTTCTTTAGCTATTTATGAAAATAAAATAAAGCTATAAATAGCTATTTGTAGTGATAAGCCTTACTCTATTAACTTAACCTCATCATACAAACTGATCAGGCAAAAATGAAGTGATAGGAGGAACAGAAGAATAGTGCTGATATTTAGCTGCTTACCATTATTGTGTCTATGATAACCATACTATTCTGTGGTATATTGTTTGTGGGCGTTTTGCCTTTTTTTTGGATTTTGGACACTAGTGGAACATTGCCAATATTTTGTTTAGTATAGAATCGTTTCAACTTGGTCTTTTATATTTTGGTGCTTTCCAGAAACTTTAACTTTTGGAACAAAATTCACAAAAGAAATTATTAAGAAACCTTATATTCATATAAAATGTAGTGAAATGAAGTGTATTTCGAACATTTGAAATTTTTTTGATTGCTTCTCTTATTTTGCAACTGGTAATTCAGTTAGTAGTTTTGCCCGTGTTTTGGTGCTTTATAAGTTTCTTTTTTGAGATTTCTTCCTTCTGTTTAGCAATTAGACATGTGTTAACCCATTATTTGATAATGATGCATATAGTGACGCCGGACCAGTTTCTCCAAAGATGTATAAAATCAAGCCTTTCTATGACCACTGCATTCGAAAATTTTATGGAAGTTACATTCCAGAGGGAGATCTTTCGATCGATGAAAGTTTACTGCTAAGGAAAGGCTGTCTAGAGTGGAAGGTACACATTCCGATAAAAAGATCACATTTTGAAATGGAAACCTATAGAAGCTTTGTGAGGCAAAAAGTTGATAATGTAGAAGGGGTTGAGGTGCGTAATTTTACAAAACACTTACTATAGCAGTTCCGAGCTATATGAATTTTTTAATTCGATGGAAACAGATGTGGTAGGAACAGTAAGATCAAACAAAAAGGACCTGCCAAAATCTGTGATGACAAAAAAATTGAAATCGGGAGAAGTTGCCGCAGCATTCAGAAATAAGTTGATGGCTTTGAAGTGGAAGGATAAGAGAGATGTTTTCATGCTGAGCAGTCATCTCATAAGAGATGTGTATTGTGTTTGTCAAACAAGCAGAGGAGGGAAATGATATACTGTTGCAGAGACTATAATGTTCCACTCTGTGCTGCTCTGTGCTTCCGCGTGTACCACACGCAATTGGAGTACTAACTGAAAGATGGAAAATTTGTACATATGGTAAATAAATCTACAAAAAATAACTAGCATGAAATTAGCTTATTCTTGCTAACAAAAAAATGTTTAAATAATTTTGTTTGTGGTCCAACAATTTAACTCTCATATCAATTAGATAATATTCTAGCAAAATTCAACCATTTCTATCGACACAAAAAAAAACTACACCAGGGGGTGACTACTGAAAAAAGGGCTCCCATTAAAAGGGTTAATTTAATTATGCTCACCCTGTTCTTAGTGAATTATGTTCAGTTTATTTGATTTTGATGATGATGATAATCTAATAAGATTAGGACCCAATTAGTGTGCTTGAATCAGCTTCTCGGGCAGCACCTAGAAAATTCCTTCTGCCACTGACGTTTCCTTTTCAATTTTGCATTTTTGACTTTCCTTTTTGAATTTTGGATTTAGTATTTTAAATTTTGAAATTAGAATTTTCTTATTTATGCATTTCTTGTGTTTAAATTTTCAGTAAATATAATTAATTATTGAAAAAGATTCATTTGTGTGACAGGTTTTTCTCCAAATTTCACAACACTGGCAAGCATAAGATATGGAATTAAGGCATGCATTTTCATTAAGCAGATGTGAAATAAGGAGTGGAATTGCACATGTGCTTTGTCTCCACATCTGCTGCAATCCAAAACTTTATGCCAAATTTATCAGGCTTGGTAGAGATATACAGTGGTGTGAAAAACTATTTGCCCCCTTCCTGATTTCTTATTCTTTTGCATGTTTGTCACACAAAATGTTTCTGATCATCAAACACATTTAACCATTAGTCAAATATAACACAAGTAAACACAAAATGCAATTTTTAAATGATGGTTTTTATTATTTAGGGAGAAAAAAAAATCCAAACCTACATGGCCCTGTGTGAAAAAGTAATTGCCCCCTGAACCTAATAACTGGTTGGGCCACCCTTAGCAGCAATAACTGCAATCAAGCATTTGCGATAACTTGCAATGAGTCTTTTACAGCGCTCTGGAGGAATTTTGGCCCACTCATCTTTGCAGAACTGTTGTAATTCAGCTTTATTTGAGGGTTTTCTAGCATGAACCGCCTTTTTAAGGTCATGCCATAGCATCTCAATTGGATTCAGGTCAGGACTTTGACTAGGCCACTCCAAAGTCTTCATTTTGTTTTTCTTCAGCCATTCAGAGGTGGATTTGCTGGTGTGTTTTGAGTCATTGTCCTGTTGCAGCACACAAGATCGCTTCAGCTTGAGTTGACGAACAGATGGCCTTACATTCTCCTTCAGGATTTTTTGGTAGACAGTAGAATTCATGGTTCCATCTATCACAGCAAGCCTTCCAAGTCCTGAAGCAGCAAAACAACCCCGGACCATCACACTACCACCACCATATTTTACTGTTGGTATGATGTTCTTTTCTGAAATGCTGTGTTCCTTTTACGCCAGATGTAACGGGACATTTGCCTTCCAAAAAGTTCAACTTTTGTCTCATCAGTCCACAAGGTATTTTCCCAAAAGTCTTGGCAATCATTGAGATGTTTCTTAGCAAATCTGAGACGAGCCCTAATGTTCTTTTCGCTTAACAGTGGTTTGCGTCTTGGAAATCTGCCATGCAGGTCGTTTTTGCCCAGTCTCTTTCTTATTGTGGAGTCGTAAACACTGACCTTAATTGAGGCAAGTGCCTGCAGTTCTTTAGACGTTGTCCTGGGGTCTTTTGTGACCTCTCAGATGAGTCGTCTCTGCGCTCTTGGGGTAATTTTGGTCGGCCGGCCACTCCTGGGAAGGTTCACCACTGTTCCATGTTTTTCCCATTTGTGGATAATGGCTCTCACTGTGGTTCGCTGGAGTCCCAAAGCTTTAGAAATGGCTTTATAACCTTTACCAGACTGATAGATCTCAATTACTTCTGTTCTCATTTGTTCCTGAATTTCTTTGGATCTTGGCATGATGTCTAGCTTTTGAGGTGCTTTTGGTCTACTTCTCTGTGTCAGGCAGCTCCTATTTAAGTGATTTCTTGATTGAAACAGGTGTGGCAGTAATCAGGCCTGGGGGTGGCTACGGAAATTGAACTCAGGTGTGATACACCACAGTTAGGTTATTTTTTAACAAGGGAGCAATTACTTTTTCACACAGGGCCATGTAGGTTTGGATTTGTTTTTCTCCCTAAATAATAAAAACCATCATTTAAAAACTGCATTTTGTGTTTACTTGTGTTATATTTGACTAATGGTTAAATGTGTTTGATGATCAGAAACATTTTGTGTGACAAACATGCAAAAGAATAAGAAATCAGGAAGGGGGCAAATAGTTTTTCACACCACTGTATTGCAAGAAAGGACAAAGTTACTTGAATGGAAACAGTAATATGTTGCCCTGGGTTGTTACTCAAAACACAGTTCTCAACAAAATGTTGCCAGATGTCTGAGATTGCAGCAAATTTGTTGTTTATCACACATTCTGCATAGTTGTCTTTGTTGTCAAAGTTCAAATGCCGCATGATAGTCTGATAGAAATCACGGGTCAACGTAATTTTAATTGCTGGTACAATAAATAGTTCTGACCAGGCAGCCTGGTCATTGCTGCTCTTGTAAAAAGAATGGAGATAAATGCCATCAGCTCAGAGGGAGAGTCAAGTTCATTGTACCAAGTGAACATGACTGAGAGAATAAAACTGAATAAAAAAATACTTTATAACTTTTACAAGTAGCAACAATTTGCAGACTCAAATGAAATTAATGTTTTTATTATACCTTTATAATAGTAATAATAATACTACTCAGAACAAGGAGAATCTGGGCTCAAACCCACAACCTGCTAATTACGAGGCATCAGTTCTTACCTCGGCACCAGGCAAGCATACGTTTTGACTCTGTGCCAATTGATATTTGGACTTGGGTTTTTATTCATTGATAGCAACATATAACTTTTGTTATATTCTTGAATAAAAGCACAATTGTTTTGTTATACCATTTGTGAACATTATTTGATATTTGGACTTCAGTCTTCACATATTATACACTTCACATCAGCATTTTGTCATTATTACTATAACATGAAAAAACAATAGTGCACATCCCAGTGGTAATCCCTGTCAAGCATTACCACTTGAAAGAAATTGCTTTAAGAACAGTGTACAAATGACTGACCTTTAATAAAGCTAAAGCATTTTCCTTTTTAAATTATTGAAGTGTAGGAGAGCACTTCCATGAGGATTTTAACTTTGACTTTGGCAGGTTTGCAAAGTGCGATGTTGGTGGCAGGTTGGACGAGTGTCCATTTCAGGCCTGATGAATGCTGCCTCTCCTGTCTGCCCGTCAAAAAGGTGAGTGCCTCCATAGCCCCTGCTATGAATAGAGAGAATAAGAGAAAGCCACAAGGTAAAGCACCAAGAAAAGTAACTTACTTTTCAAAAAAGGCTTTGGTTTCTCCAAGGAAAGCACATAGTATGTGCACTCTTGCTTGCTTGCACGCACAAGGCCACCAGTCTAATTAATACAGGCCTTGCAGGGGGTGAGCGTAACATGTACACAGAATACACAGGCTTTATTGGAGACAGAGAGCAGTGTGATGCAGGATTGGCTGTAAGTTTTGGACTCATTTGTGTATAGAGTTGGTTGGTTTAGCTAATCTTTCAAAGTAAGTTTGTAAATAGGAACAACAGCATAGAGAGAAGTGTGTACATTGCAACAGGTACACATGTCGTAAATGTAGGAAGAACAGTCCTTGGGTGTGTGGGAACTGTAAACATTTGAATTTGATGATTGAATCAATTGAATATAGTGCGGAACCGATCTCTCTGTACTATTCTTTCCTCTGCATGTCCTGGAGTACAAAAGAAACACCACCATGCACCAAAATGTGAAGATTGGGCAAAATCTGGAAAAAAAAAACTCGGTCACTGATTACAACCACAAGAAGGTATGCGAATGAATATGAATAATATGTATAACTAGGGGGCTTTGGCCCCTGATTGCTTTCTTCGTCCCAAATCTGCGCTACGCGCCAGCCAGTTCACATCTCTGCAGCTTGCTTATGTGGATTTCACTTTTACCATACAACAAATCTTTTAATTTTCGCGGATATGCCTCTTGGAAAGAAGCAGTACTTTTTCCTGATGGCAACACGAATTAGACAGTCTACAAGTCTCCGACTTGAAGTTTAAATCTGAACAATATATTCAATCTCTTTTCGTTGTTCCGCTACTTCACCGAGTAGTAATTTCTATTTGTTTGCCCTAATGCGATCTTTAGTATCATTTTTGTGAGACTTTTGAATTTTAGTACTTTCATTATCTCTAACCTGCTCTGCATGTGCATCACGCCAACGTTTTTAAATTCTTTATGATGTCCTACTTTGTCATTTATTCTTTGTCTTTTATTTCCTTTCCCGGATGTGGTTAAATCTCTTGGCACAAAGTTTCGTCTTGCGTCTCTACTCCCAGGATTTTTTAAATTATTATAGAGAGATGTTGTATCAGTGCCACAATGTTTTCCGAAATGTATTACACAGGTCATAAAATGAATTACTCCAAATATCATATATACCTATGTCTCTGTTTTTTTGTCAGTGCGGCTTTGACATCATGGACCATAAGATGTATTCTAATTCAGCGTGAGCAGGAACACTCAATAAAACTGAATACAAAAAAAAAGTGACAATATGATATCAAGAAAGCAGATTCACCAGCATTTGTGGGTCAGCTTTTATCCCTCCAGATCACAGAATTTCCACATCCATTGTTTCAAAACACCACTCACATCTGCAGTTATTCCCAGTTTCAAATAAAAACTAACGGTGTCAGATCTGGGGTGGTGGTGGGGGGAAGTTGTATCGTGATCGTGAATGAGAGAATAAAAGTGAAAAGAAACTCTTAACTTTTACAAGTACTATAAATTTAAACTGGCTGTTACAGACACAAATCAAATATTTGTTTTAACAGTATAATATTAACAATAAGAGCAGCTCTCTACTCAAAATGGTAAATTTGCAAGGAAACCAATATCGAACTGACCACCTTTTGATTACAAGTTAGCAGTTCTTACTGCTGCACCAAGGAAGCTGTTTTTTATACCTTTTGTGAAAGTGTTTATTTGATATTTGGACTTCAGCCTTCACACATTATATAGTTCATGTCTACATTTTGTCATTCATTACTAAAACATGAAAAACATTTCTGTTTTAACGATGTGTTTACATGATTGTTGTAGACATGGAACACACATGAAATGTACTGTATGTATTCCATATATAAATTTGATATATTATTTACCCTCTACAACTCTTGGCATTTCACTCCAACATAAACACTGACCACTGAGAATCTTCTTTGAGAATTGAGCTACAGCGGTGGGTGGGGGGATCTGATAGCAGGCTGCTTGTGTTGATTGACACATTTACAAGACAAAAGATGGTAACAGAGAGGTGCGAAGGGATTTAAGGTGGGCATGGATTACAAGGTTTTTTGTAGGCTTTTGAGAATTCTAGTATTAAGTTTTCCAAATAAATTTCGACCTGTAATTGCAGGATTTCCTGTACTGGGACTTGTGTGTACAGAGCATTGTGCAGTCTAGTTCCTGATTTGTGTGAGGATGCAGTGCACTGAAAAAGTGCATCAAAATTAAAATTATGTCGTCATCCAGTTTTTTTAAACCTTCATTTCATGTACAGTATGGTATCAAAGAAATGAGATCAACAACCGGTGCAAAAGGAACCAATCCTGTATACGAGTATATTTGAATGTCAAAACTCTCTCTTTCCTCTTCACACTGCCCTTGTTTCTGGTTTCTTTTTTCACTATCATTTAACTGGAAAATATTTTTTGAATAGCTCTCCACTTGGC
The DNA here is from genome assembly GCF_016835505.1 of Polypterus senegalus. Taxonomy (NCBI): domain Eukaryota; kingdom Metazoa; phylum Chordata; class Cladistia; order Polypteriformes; family Polypteridae; genus Polypterus; species Polypterus senegalus. The sequence continues at coordinate 108,180,842 of NC_053161.1, forward strand.
CTTTCCCCTACATAAATTTGCCATATCTTACTTTAGGAGTACAAGCCTTCTGACAGAGGGCTATAAATCTTTCAGGCATAAGAGTTGAGATTCCATAACCAAAACCTTTATTATGATATATAGGCTACTTTGTCAGTATGACTAATTTTTAGTATGAAACTCTACACTGATCTGATTTTGAAATATATCTACAAGGTGGAGTATGAGGTTACAGCTCTGAAGTGTACAATCAGTTTACCTTTAAATATAAATTATAACACTTTGGAATAATTATACATCCAAAAATAACCTGTGAAAGAATCAAAACTTGACTGCACCACACAGCCAATCCCTTAGAGCAATGGCCTTGTGAGCACTTTAACAGAACCCTTGGCACTCAGGTGTACATCTTAACGACAGAGAATCAGAAGAACTGGTACCAACATCTGTCTGCCATGCTGTATGCTTATCACTCTGATTCACATCTGTCTTGCTGATGTTCAGATGAGAGCTGCAAACTCTTGAGACCCAGGCCTTTGGGACACTCGTGCAGGACAACACCAGCACATCTCTACGGCCCCAATATGTGCAGGACCTCTGGGGGTCACTGATGTGCTCGTTAAGAACCATCGGAAAGATGCTAGCAGTCAGCAGAAGAGGACATACGACAGCTGCTGCCAAGTGACCCCACTACACCCTATGACACCCATGGGGTGAAAGATGGAGGTCAGGTATGGTGGTAGAAGGGGTCTGGCATAAATGGTACATTATGCTATTATACTTTAGTCTTTTTTTCCATAATGCCATAACTACTTACACAGATTATTTACATATTCACTGTTTACAAGTGTGTCAACATTTGTGAATAATTAAATTAAAACATGACAAGCCTTCCCTGTAGTTGCTGAAAGCTGAAAAAAATCAGCTATATCTTGTAAGTATTTAAATTTCAAGATAGATCAGTTTTTTATTTAATGCACAATAACAATCCCAGTAGGCAGAATGTATTACAAAAATACAAAGAAAACAAATATGTCAGAACATTGCACAGATAGAATCCCAGAACAGTACAAAGACTAAAGGTAAGTATGCAATAAATTGGAGTTTTATGTTGTTATGTCAAAAGTGATTAAAAATGCTTTTAAATGAAATATGTGTGCTACTTTGTTTTTAGTGTTTTGTTCATCTTTGTCCTGGTATCCTTTTTACTTTGCTGTTTTCAGGTTTTTATGTGCTACTAATTTGGATGCTAGCTTAGTGCCTGAGGGTTTACTGACAGTGTCTGGTTTTTTTTTCTATATGAAGAAAGCATTGCACCCCCTATAGAAAACACAAAGTCTGTCAGCAGAGACATTACACTTACACCTAGAAGCTTACTTTTAACTCCTATATTAACTTCTTCCTAAAAAAATGAGAAAACTGTTTTTGGTGGCCCAGACTATCTCACACATGCTGTATCAGAGATGGGAAAGACATCTGACATCGCCAAGGTATTCTGTGGAAATGTTAAGTGAGTGTAATTAAGCAGTGTGTTCCTGGAAAATCATGCAAAATAGACCTGACATGACAGAGCATGCTTTGTGATTGGATTTCCTAGACATTTTAGTAGCCACTCATACTGTTCCAATATGAACCAGAGGCAATCTACTATTGTAAGCAATGCAACTTCATACTTTCAAGCGCACTGTTCTAGGGGCTGTACAATTTTCAATTACTGTTCAAATTGCATCATAGTTACTGTTGCCTATATGTGCTGTTAACATCTAGAGAAAGATGGGTCTCATAAATAATGATCAATCCATGCCAGCCCATGGCAGTCCAACACAACTAGTAATGGAGAGTAGTAGGTAGATATTATAATGGATGCCTTGAATGAAGTCTTGCTTCTGCAAGTTGTCCATTGATTGCCCAATTTACTATTTAGATCAATGAGGGATTTCATATATCTGTAGATGGTTTAAATCACTGTTATAAATTCTATTCTTTGCAAGTTCCTTTGAAAGGCAGGGTGAAACACATTTTGCAATCATTTTATCTAGCTACTGCCACATCTATATGGCTAACATGTGCCATGACAAGTCAAGATGAGCAAACACTTTTACAAAGATGATCAATCCATCCACTCAATTTAATCATGTTTTCTCCTGCCACTTCATATGTCACTGTTTTGGCAAACCTGGGCCTATCCATGCAGCAGCAGGAGAGAGGTTTGGAGAGAACGCTTGCCTATCATACGGTACCGGCACCACACTCATTCGTAGCTGGAAAATTGAGAGTCACTGTTCTTGTATTTTGGATGAGCAAGGAAAAAAATCATACACCTAGAGAAAGGTCCATACAGAAATATGTTGGACATGCAAAGTGATCACAAGTGGCAACTACACTAGACCCTTAGAATGTGTTTTCTTTTTTATGAGGAGTGCAATGCACAGCCCTCTAGTGGCAGTCACCAGTATAACAGAAATGCAAACCTAACATTATTTGCCATCATGGCTCTTCTGTACATGTTTTCGTTAAAATTGGATCACATCTTCTTGGTGCAACTTTTTTGGTTACATACTGTATTAAGATACATTAGTTAAAGGTGCCTGTGCTTGGTCTACCATGACATTCAAGCTAATGAAGTATTGCATAAGATAAGGCTAACTGAGCTGTTCTCCTGACTGTTAAATGTTGTTATGGTTTATATTATCCACTGCACATGTGCCCTGGTGATCTCATCACTGTGACTTTCATTGAGAATGTCCATGGAGACAGAAATCTCCTATCCCTGACACCACTCCAAATTGCTTAACTTACAAATACAGCACTAATTCTACCTGACGATGCTACACTGGTCAGTGTTGTTCGCTGCTTGTTTCCCCACAAGGATAGGTTTTCAGAGATATGTACCTGCATCTTCTGTGCATTGTGGATATTAGAATAAATGAATCTTATTTCTTCTCTTTCTTGTACCGTTTCCCAAGTATACTCTATGATGCAGAAGTTAAGTAAAAAAAAGGCCTGCTTGATAATATGGCAATGTGGTGATGTTGCGTTCGTCTGACTGAGCTTATTACAGAGGAGAAGAGAACAGGTGCCACACACAAATAGATGCAGATGTGCAGTTTGGAGGCATTCACAGTTTTGTTTAACAGTGGATGGTGATAAATTCCTGGGAGACTGTGAACAGGTGTGCAGTGGCAAAGTAACTGTTTTCCACTTGTCTATTCAGGCGGATTCTTAAATTTCTAAGGAATCTAGTTAAAAAGGCTTTTCTCTGGTAGCGTAATCGACCCTAAGCTAAGTCAGCTGTCTAGAAACTGAAAAGCTAGACAGAGAAGGACTGTGTAAGATCTATATAGCAGGAGGTCAGTCAAGGCTACTGTGCAAATAAAACCCTTAAATATAAAATAAAAGCAAACAAAACAAGCACTGTTATTTCTTTCTTCAACATGACTGGTGCTTGCGTGCAGTCCTTGATTTAGGACCTCTGTATTTTAATCAATGAGACATTATGAGAGAGAAAGACTGAAAACCAAGTGGAGAAAGCAAGTCTGTGAAATAAATAAAATTAACTAAGGAACATATTCAAATGAAAAGAAAGGAGAATAGAAACGCTTTATATTCGCTTTTCTTTTGCTCACTCTTTTGCACACAGAGGTACAATATGTACTATGGAAACATGAGAAAACAATTTCAAATAAACCTTCTAAGTTTTTTCCTACTTTCTAAATTTTCCACATGAAGCAATCACTATGCCTATTATTGACTGGTCACAACTAGGTGTATTTAAGGAAAGACTGTGTTTTTACTACTGCTTCCTTTTCCGTTTGTTTTTTATTCGGTTTAATTTTCATTTGTGTTGAAAACAAGTCAAGGGGTTTTGTATGATCAGTATAGTACATTTTAGAGATGTATGGTACAGTTTGAGAGCAGAAATAAGACAAGTGGCTGCTATTCATACTACAGCTGCTCATATCCTTGAAGCTCATAAGGACACTTATGCGTCTCTCACAGTTACAGCCATGGATATTTCTATATCCAGAGAATCCTTGGAAAAATCTGCCTCATGACATTTCTCCTTATACAGTAGGAAGTATGCCATCATATTTAACACTACTCAATTCTGAAAAATATAAAATGTTGCTAAAGGGAGGACAGGCTTTGAGAAGAAGTGTATTTCAAACAATACACAACAATACACTGGCATAAGCCCATTACAGCTCACCAGAACTGGACACCTCAAATTTTAGAAGGTGTGTCTCATACACCTGGTGGCCTACAGTTGCTGTAGATTTTTTCTTCATACCTGTGTTACAGTTTCTGCCTTGAGTTTGACGAGCTTAGATTTGAGACTAGTAACACTGGAAAGCAAGTTTTTTTTCAAAGCTTAACTTTGCTGATTATAATACACATCTTCAAGCTGAACATAAATGTATTTCCCATGTAAGAATTTGGAGAAACATGAAATTAACTTCTATTGAATGCAGAATGTTTAATCACTTAATAATGCCAACACATTGCATCCATCCATCCATCCTCTTCCGCTTATCCGAGATCGGGTCGCGGCGGCAGCAGCTTCAGCAGAGATGTCCAGACTTCCCTCTTCCCAACCACTTCTTCTAGCTCTTCCAGGGGTATCCTGAGGTGTTCCCAGGCCAGCCAGGAGACATAGTCCCTGTAGCGTGTCCTGGGTCTTCCCCGGGGCCTCCTTCCAGTTAGATGTGCCCGGAACACCTCGCCAGGGAGGCTTCCAGGAAGCATTCTGATCAGATGTCCGTGCCACCTCATCTGATTCCTCCCGATTAGGCAGAGCAGCGGTTTTCCTCTGAGCCCCTCCCGGATGACTGAGCTTCTCACCCTATCTTTAAGAGAAAGCCCAGACACCCTGTGGAGGAAACTCATTTCAGCCACTTGTATTCATGATCTCGTTCTTTCAGTCACTATCCATAGTTCATGACCAAAGGTGAGGGTAGGAACGTTGATCGACTGGTAAATCAAGAGCTTTGCCTTATGGCTCAGCTCCTTTTTCAACACGACAGACCGATGCAGAGCCTGCATCACTGCCGATGCTGCACCGATCTGCCTGTCGATCTCACGCTCCATTCTTCCCTCACTCGTGAACATGACCCCGAGATACTTGAATTCCACTTGGGACAGGATCGCGCTCCCAACCCTGAGAGGGCACTTAACCCTTTTCCGGCTGAGGACCATGGTCTTGGATTTAGAGGTGCTGATTCCCATCCCAGCCACTTCACACTCAGCTGCGAACCGATCCAGAGAGAGCTGAAGATCACGGCCTTATGAAGCAAACATGACAACATCATCTGCAAAAACCAGTAACCCAATCCTGAATCCACCAAACCGGACTCCCTCAATGCCCTGGCTGCGCCTAGAAATTCTATCCATAAAAGTTAGGAACAGAATCGATGACAAAGGGCAGCCCTGGCGGAGTCCAACTCTCACTGGAAATGGGTTTGACTTACTGCCAGCAATGTGGACCAAGCTCTGACACTGGTTGTACAGGGACTGAACAACCCTTATCAGGGGGTCCAGTACCCCATACTCTCGGAGCACCCCCCACAGGATTCCCCAAGGGACACGGTCGAATGCCTTTTCCAAGTCCACAAAACACATGTAGACTGGTTGGGCAAACTCCCATGCACCCTCCAGGACCTTGCCAAGGGTGTAGAGCTGGTCTACTGTTCTACGACCAGGACGAAAACCACACTGTTTCTCCTGAATTCGAGGTTCGACTATCTGATGGACCCTCCTCTCCAGGACCCCCGAATAGATTTTTCCTGGGAGGCTGAGGAGTGTGATCCCTCTGTAGTTGGAACACACCCTCCGGTCCCCTTCTTAAAGAGAATTTAGTCAGGCTTTGTATTTAGTTCTGCCACTTAATGTAATAATTTTTATGAAGGACCATTTGTTCACTTTCTTTTCTCAATGTGTTACTTTTTTAATGCTGCTTTTAGAATTCCAATATTTATCTTTCATTTTACCAAGGTCCATGATGAGTTTGCAGGCCTGTTTAAGAGAGGATTGGTGATGATGAAGCCATTACCAATAGTATAACACTATCAGCAAAATATAAAAGTTTTTTTTTCCCCACACAGCAGTACAGTTCAACATTCAAAGTTTATTTTATTTATCTCCTCTTACATACACTGGTATCTCTAATTGATCTCACCACTGTACAGTATGTAATTACCTGGTCTTTGTCTCTTATTCTGCACTCCAAAAAGTAGAGTAAGATTTACATCTATAAGAATTTTAACATATTTGTGTTTAAATGGTTAACTCTCTCTCTCTCATGATTTTCCTAACAAATTACCTTTTTCTGAGGAATTTACTTGTTGTTAATTATTATTATTTGGATCTAATTAAGGAAGCAGAACAGACAACGGGGCAAATGACATTGAATTGTGAAAAGCTGTAACTACTTCAGTATAAGAATGACTACCATTGTCACTTGAAAATAGCTTAAATGACCTGAACACCTGGAAAGGTGGGATAAAAATCCATCATGATGACGAGGAAAATGAAAATCATTAATCAATATATTCTCATATAATATACATAAATGTTTGCTACATTACAATAAAAGAATAGCATGCCCTGTTTTTGCAATTTCTGGATTGACACCAAAACATAGAAACTTGGAAATAACAGCTCATTTAATTAAGGCCGGAGTCCAATTAAAAGGAGAAGTCAGTTGAATGAAATTAACAAGGGGTCCCCCATGACTAGAACTTGAGAACCAGCATTCTGAATTTTGCACTTTTTTATGAACTTCTGAATGTATTAAATAGGGTCAAATGTACTCTATGACACATTTGTTACTTTTTCTGATATAACTGTCTCTGTAAGGTGACTTGATTTAGGGGCTTCACTACACATTCTGCAAATTCACCATTCCTCCTAAATGTATTTATAGCATCACTTCTTGCTTTGAAATTACTGTGCACTTTAATATGTTGGCCAATTCTTAGTGACTTTATGATTTTTCTTTATCTACTGATTCCCAAGATAAAATTATTTGCATTGGCATTTATTTGCTTAGCAGATGCTTTTATCCAAAGCAACTTACAGAAAAGGAAAACATAATCGCTAGGGCCTGTTTGTTCAGCAAGTGTAATAGGACAGGTAACAAAAGTTGATTGCCACAAGTGAAAAGATGTAATAATTTAATACTTTTATAATCATATATTAACAATCAAGGCAATTAAACTTAATGTAACAACAAATCCACCAACAGTATGATAGATCACAGAGCAAAGAGCAATCAGATATTCACAGAACAGATGGGTTTTCAGTTAGTTCTTGAATACAATGAGTAGTAAGGAGCGGTACAGACAGAAGTGGGCAGACTCTTCCACCAATTAGGAGCTACACAGGAAAATAATCTGGATTGAGACCTGATAACACACAGAGGCGGCATCACCATACACTGTTCCCTGACAGACCTGATTGGCCGAGAAGAAGCATAGCACTTCACCAGTGTCTCCATATACACAGCTGCTGACCTAATGATTACTCTGTAGGCAAACATCAGGGATTTGAACTTAATACGTGCTGCTACAGGAACCCAAAGTGGCAATCTGAAGAGAGGAATGACATTTGCCCGTCCCGACTGGTTAAATACAAGATGGACTGCTACATTCTGGACCATCTGCAACAGCTTGATAGTACATCCAGCTACTCCTGCCAGATGTGAGTTGCAGTAGTCCAGGTGCGAACAGACCAAAACCTGGACCAGAAGTTATACTACATATTCTGTCAGATAAGATCTGATCTTGTGATGTTGTACAGTGTGAAAATTATTTTCATATATTTATATTATTTGAAAGCTTTCATTTAGCTGTGCATACAGCATTTTGGTTTGTTAGTCATTTGTACAGAAATATAAGCATCACAATATTTATAAACTATTACTAACCCTTCTCTGTTCTGTTTCTCTTCTTTCTTGTATCTGGATGTTTCAATTGGAGGCACTGCTTTACTGCCAGGCTGCTCTCCTGCATATGGAGAAGTCATCCTGAATAAAGAAGCATTGGAATCATCAGATGAATGGAAAGATTCTCTCATCAGATTGCATGGCCAGCACAGACTTCCCTACAGAAAAACCAGGAGCTGGTAGGCGGCCAGTTGGCATAGGTCTTTGAGACTGTGACTTTGTTTTTGACTTTCCCTTTTACAGTTTTAATATCCTCTATTGTAAACTGGCCATAGTTCATCAGTTTATTATTGGACAGATACTGTTGGTTTCCATGTTTAGCCAGTTCTACCTTGTTCTTTTTGTGTTTTAACTAACCTGCATTTATATGTGTACCTGTTCTGCATTTAGTAATTAGTGTAATCTATATTTGAATTTGAGAACTGTTCACAGTGCTCTGCGCATGCACTCAGTGAAGATCGCTATAGAAAAAAATAAGTAAAAATTCCCTTTCTTTAACACAGAAAACACTTCGAAAAATCTAGCCATTGTAATTGTGAACATTTTGACAGTTAAACTGAATGTTTTAGTAAAGCAAATCAATAACATAAATGGTCTACTGGATGAGCCATGGTATCACGACTTGTTCCCTTTTCATAAATCATAAACAGAACTCTTTGATGCTAATTTTATTATGCTCATTCACTGAGACTTTCTAGCATATGTTGCTTTTAGTGTGGATAAGTTCAGTATGATACACTTCCTTAAAGTTCTTTTGAAGCAAGCTGAAAAGACTGGAAAAGGGGGTGAGTAGTATAAAAGTACAGAGAACGGCAGAAACCATTATTCCCCTGTATTCGTTATCTACGTCTTGAAAGAATGAAGCTACGGTGAACTAGCTAAAGAAGTTTAATGTTTTTTTCTTTCTGTATTAAGGCACTTACAGTGCTTACAGCTAATTTTAGATGGCAAAAGCAGGGTTATTAACTGTGCTCAAAAATAAGTAAAAAGGGAATAATTAATTTCTTACATTATTTTATTTTAAAATACATATTAAAGTGTTATTAGAAATAACTAATTAACTTTCAGTGTCTATTGCTTTTAATTTCTATAGATGGTATTATATTCCTTTAAATATGTAAAGTGCTCTTCAAGGATGCCTCAAGGTGATGGATACTCTATAGCACATACTTTGGCTTTATTATAAAACTGCAGGACTTTGTACAAAGTAGAGTGCTAATTAGAAAACATTTACGCATAAGGTCGAAAGGATTGAATTTGTAATTACATTGAGAGTCGTCACTAAATCTTAAAAAAATATGAATATGATGTTTGCTTGTGTATACTTCTGACATCAAAAGATGACATTTGAAGTCTGAAACAGAGCATGCTGGGCAAAGGCCTCAGTATACAGTTTAAAGAGAGAGCAGCAATTGTGTCAATCTAAATCTGTAATAATACCAAAATTACAGGAGATTTCTTTAAAAAAATATGTTTATTGAAGGCAAGCACTCACACGCACAAATTATCAGATGCAATCCATGTTGTCACCCTTTCTATTTCAGCAGTTCTTCGCTTTCTTTTATCCTGCAAGAAAGCCTTTTTTTCCACATCATTTTCTGATACAGTGTTAGGGTATGGCTTTTAATACCCCATCCTGGGGCGACTTCCATGAAAAACTCTGAAATTACTTCTGGAGTCAGGAGCACCCTTGTTAATTCCAGAATTGCTAGCTCAGACTAGCATCTTGCATTCCCTGTAGGGGCTACACCTCAGAAGCCTTTGTGGAATTTGAAAGGGCTAGAGGGCACATTTCGAGAGCAGGGTCCAACTGATTTGAAGCAGGATCTTTCTGTAGCCTGTTAGCCTAGTGCAGAGCAGTTTTACTGGTCTCCTTGTAATTCTTTCTTTCTTTCTTTCTCTTTCTTTCTTTCTTTCTTTCTTTCTTTCTTTCTTTCTTTCTTTCTTTCTTTCTTTCTTTCTTTCTTTCTTCATAAGGTCATTTGTAAAGATAATGAGTTTTTCTTATTTGACATATGAATTAACTACTGGTGTTTTTTGGTATTTTGGGGTGCATGCATGGCTTAGATGTTCCTTAGCTCTTGTGTTACCACACCAGAGAAGAGCCCTCCACCAGCCAGTGTGAGTTTCTTTCTGTCTAGAGTGTTCCTGATGGATCAGATGTCTATGTGGGTGACTCCTTTGCTTCTGACAGTCTCTTTTCATATAAAACAAAGATTGTCCTGGCAAAAAAGTATGAATTAACTATAGCATTTACGGCACATTTTCCCCTCATAAAGATTTTATTATCACATATTTGGCTGTCACCTTATACAAGGCAACTTACAAAGTCAAGAAACCTTAAACTTTTTAACAAATGTTAGAAAACTTTTCAGTTTCACACAGTGAGTTGCAGGTAGAGACCAAAACCATTAGCCTTGTGGAGAGATTGGCCACAACATCTCATTACCTGACACAGCTTTATTTTAGTCTTCCTTTAAACCTTCTATTATATTTAAATTAAATGACAACTTTTATGTTAGGGGTCAGACTGACCCCAGCAGCTAAAACAAGAAAAGAATCATGAATTAGCTTAATATTTCCCTCCTGAACCACATATTACCTTAAAAAAGGAAAAGTCACCTCACAATTTCTTTCATGTATTAATCCTTTATATTACATGAATATTCTTATCTTCAAGCAAAAAGAATTCAGCTTACATATTATTCCTAATGCTTTGCCAACACGAAGATAAAATGTTTTGGCATGTGAAGATTTCAGTATTTTATTTCTAGCTGTCTTAAAATATGGAAAGAATGGCCCCTTTTTTTAAAAAAATTATGACATTTAATATGTGAAGATCAAATTGATTCCAACATTTTACAAAAGTTCAATTTCTTGTATACATTATGTCAAGCTGCGGTAGGCTGGTGCCCTGCCCAGGGTTTGTTTCCTGCCTTGCGCCCTGTGTTGGCTGGGATTGGCTCTGGCAGACCCCCGTGAACCTGTAGTTAGGATATAGCGGGTTGGATAATGGATGGATGGATGGATGGATATAGATGTCAACATTCAAAAAACATTTTAGATTAGTAATAAACAAATAATAGTATCAAGCTATCATGCTATAGTAAACAATAGATCACCTGAACACTCTCATGCAGCACCAAATGCAGTCTTCCTGTGGGTTACTCCACACATATAGAGATACAGAGAGTGTGAATGTGCTCTTTGCAGATGTACTGCTTACATTTCATGTGTGTAATGCTGGTCTGATCAAAAGTTTCAGGTGGGAAAGATCTGACACATTTTCTTCCTGCTGTTAGAACCACTTGCTGACAAGCTCTGAGAAACTCCACTTGATTGTACCCTCAATAGACACAGCCGCAGATTTTCTTGGAAGGTATCATCTGCTGTTAGTGTGAGGAGTTTTAAAAAGTTGATCCAGGAAGATACTCTTTTGATTCAGTTTTCCATTGTTACAGTCATTGTTTATTTCATGCTATATAAAAATGGCACTGAAGGGCACTTACTACCAATAATGCTGCAGAAAAGAACTCTTGCTGTGACTGGCACCTTGTCCAGGTGGTCGACACCTTCCTTTGTTGCATTATAATCCAGGACAATCTGTGGCTTTCTGTCTTCTTTGCAGTTCAACGAGTCATTTTTGCCATGATTAGCACATTAGAATTGTTTCAGGATAGGGACGTGGCAGGTTTGGTTCCCACGCAGGCATTAAGAACCTTTTTATTCTTATGCACAAGCATATGAGAACTTTTTTTTTAAGATTGAAAAGCATGTCTTGGTAGCTTTGGATTAGATAGCCAGTTAGATGCTTTATTTGTCCCAGGTCAAAAATTGTCTTTTATCAAAAGCTCTTTAAATAAATAAATGTTTGCTTATCCTAAAAATGCACAAAATATATATTTTTTATTTTTTGGAAAAAATAAATATATGTTTGGTCCCTTGCTTTGTATAGGTGTGGTGAGAGGGCCCTTTGAGCCCTTGTGGAGTTTGCAGGGGCATCCAAAACACCATTGGCTCTCACATCCTCACTCACTCATAATATCACATATTTACTAGTCAGCCTAATGCGCTTTTTTCAGATATGGAAAGAAAGCAAGATTCCTGTAGATCCATGCAGCTGGGGAAAAAAATGTATAATGTGCAAATTTCAAATATACATTAGCTATTCCTGCAACTGAAAGAAGCAGCAGAGTTAGCCATTGTGGAACCTTGGCACAAATAAAAAGGCTCTTCCTTTCATCTATATCATATCCTTCCTACTTAATCACGTTTAGAGTCACTCTGGCTTAATTGAGCACAAGGGAGGAAACAATCCCACAAGGGGTGGAAATATATTGCAGGTTATACTGAAACACAACACAGACACCAACCTCATTTAGAGTCTCCAGTTAGCCTAATGCATGCGTGTTTGAGACAAAATAAGAGTACCTGGAAACAGATTAATTTATATTAAAATAATTTAAACTGAATTTATTTTTATGTTGCATTGTTAAACTCAGATATTCATTCACATCTGATATATAATTATAAAATATCACATTGAACAAAATACAAATACAATGCAAAACTGAGATTCAAATGACTTTCTTTAGGCTTCTAATAATGAAAGTAAATTAAAGGCAAAGTATGTTGTATTTTTTAAGCCTTAGTTTAGATGGCTAAAGATGAATTGTTTTTTACCAGTCTCCCTTAAACCAAAATGTTGCTAGTTATTGGCTCAGACTTCACCCTGCCTCCTCTTGCCATATGGTGCCAGCCACTGTCACCACCCATCTTGTTTTGTTAATTAAAACTATTTCTGGGGCAGACTGATTTAGTAGTTAGGACTGTGGTCTAATAGTCCCATACTCCAGAAGTGATTTCCTGGTTTAGTCACTGCCTCAGGAGATTTATCACATTCTCCCATGTATGCATGGATGGACTCAATATATTTAAACTAATTTTGTACTAGTTTCATTTCTCCTTAAATTTAGTTAGCTAGGATTCAGCAGACAAAGTAAAGATACAAATTATAATAAACTAGCAATAAATATTATTGGAACTTATTTTGTCTGTTAAAGGGATGCAGGGATCTGGATACAACACTGGCAGCATTGAACATAGGGCAGGAACTAACACTGTATCCATCCATCCATCCATTATCCAACCCGCTATATCCTAACCAGGGTCACGGGGGTCTGCTGGAGCCAATCCCAGCCAATACAGGGCACAAGGCAGGAAACAAACCCCGGGCAGGGCAGGAATTACATTGTTTTTTATTGATGAAGTTTGTCCTGTTTTATTACTATGTGGGTGGAGATGCAGGGGACAGCTAGTAATGAATAAATAGTATACAAAAATAAATAATGCAAAATTGCAAAGGATAAATATATTATTAAGAGAAGTATAGTCCTTAAAAACAGAAACAAATAACAGACGTTTTCATGCAGGAATTACACGGTTCCTGTTTTGTTACAGGTTTTAATAACCATAGAGCAGTTAGTGATGGACGCTTTTTAACGTGAACAGGCTGACCATTGAGGAATCTCACAGTCATCCCTAAGCCATATCATGCCATCTTGTATGGGAGTGTAAAATTAGGATGTTACCCCGGCACATCCAGTTTCATTAAGTAAAGGTAAGCAAGCTAAGATCCAAAGTTAATTTGCAGCCATTGCTGTTTTTCCTGGAGTATTTGGTTCAATTGACAGCATATATTTTGCAATAAAGGCACCATTACAAAATGATGGTAAACAGAAAGCACTTTCATTCAATTAATGTACAACTAACATACAATGTTCAAATGATGACATTGTTGAAACATTGTTGTAAGTTGCATCGCAAACGAAGGGGACTATGTAATTTGTTTTTGAAATTCTTAATAAATAGAATTTAAAAAAAAGTGCAGAAACGTTTTGAATGTCCCTCATAATTGAATGCAGAGTGTGGAGGAGAGATGGTGCCAAGACTTACTGGTAGAACAAAAAGGAAATCATCGTTAGATAGATGCAAAGTGTTTTGTTGCACTTGAGAGATGACCAAGTTGATGAGCTGCCGAACCAAGTGCTCTTGTCTCTTGTTTCATACTTAAGAAAAACATTTTTAGGTGACGTAAAAGGCTCCTCCTGAAAGTCAGCCCAACATTAGGATCAGTTTGTGAAAATAATAATTCAGTAAACCTTTTTAAATCTTTGAGAAATGAAAGATGGCTTGTTGTGAAAATTATATATTGAATTTAATTTTTCAAAGTCATTACTCTGTTGTTCCAAGTTTTAATAGTTTGCTGATTTTTATTATTTTAAAGTTATGCCTCTGCAAAAACTAAACTCAACGTTTTTACAATTACATTTATGAAACTTAATTATAGACTGCGCAAATCTAGAACACATGCAAGGAATCTATAAAATGTTGGAACAGAAAAATGTCTCTGAATAAACAGAAAAAAAGCATCTTCAGAATAACAAGAAAATAAAGAAAAAATACAAATTACCTTTTAGGTAAACCATACCAAATCCCATACACCTTTCTCAAGAAGATTTAATGCTGCTAAGCAAAAACAAGAGAATACCCAGGCTGAAAAGCAAATATGAACCCCTAAAGTAGACACAGTTAATCTTAACCTGATAACGGTGAAATATAACAAAATGTACCTTTTTTTAACAGAAAAATTAATTCCTAACTGGAAGAGGAGTTGATGAGGCCATTAGGAGGCACTTACCCTGTTGTCTGTGTGTGGATCCCAATGCCCCGTTGCAGTGACAGGGACATTGTGCTGTGCAAAATGGTGCTATCAGTCGGATGAGACATAAAAATGTGCCCCTCTCTCTCTGTGCTCATCAAAGCTCCCTACGGATGCTTCAAAAAGAGTAGTGTATATCCCAGTTTTCTGGCTAAATTGCCCACCACTGCCTGTTCGTTCTGGCAACTTAGTCATTCCCTATCCTTCACTGGTTAACATTCTCTCTCACCCTTTCACCTCCAACAGCTAATCTGTGGTGAGCATAATAGTGCAAAATTACTGCCGTCACATAATCCAAGTGGATGCAGCACATTGGTGGTGGTTGAAGTGGTTCCCCACTGTCTATGTAAAGCACTTTGAGTATGTTAGAAAAGCACTATATAAATGTAATTAATTAGTAATAACTGAAGGCATGTCATAGACAATGATGAGGTTAATCAATATCCAAGCTGGGGCTCACAACTTACTTAAAGGGGCAGAAAGCTGAAGCCATCTAGATGTTTGTATGCCTGCATAATTAGTGGGCTCTATATCAACTCTTAATAATAAGAAATGATTAAATTATAAGAAAACAATAATTACAAAACACTTAACAAAAGAAAAGGCAGCTAAAGGAAAAAGACTCCATTTAAAAAGACAGAAGTAAACATTAAATACAAACAGTATGTTAACTAATTAAAATAATGAATGCAGAAAAGGAGAATAATTACTGAAAATAAAACAGAACAAAAGCTAGAGATGGAGCCCCAGCAAGGTCTTGACAGTGATATACTGATGGACTACATTGTGGCTCAGCCGTTATAGCACAACAGAGTGTGAACTGCAGCCCAGTTACTTTCTGCGTGGAAATTAAATCCATAAGTCCATGTTGTCCAGTATTCCTCCCTCATCCCAAATATGTGCATGTTAGGTTCTTTGAAAATTGAAATTAGCTTGGCATGTGTGATTGTGTTTGTACTGAATGTATGAGTGTGCCCTTCAATGGGCAGACAACCTGTCAAGGTTACCATTATGCTGTGTGCTACCATGAAAGGTTGTGGCTTCACCGTGACCCCAAATTGTAATAATCATGTTCAGAAGACAGATAGATGGACAACTTGGAAAATAATTGTCAAACTTCTCACACAATATCAACTAGATTAACATAGCTCCAGAAAATGAATGAAGAGATAAATATGCTTTGTTGACACCTGTTATTGAATTAATATCCACTTGATATGTATTTCCAAGGGCCTTTGTTTATATATAAATGCAATGTGGACTGCCAGTAAACCATTTGCTAAACAAATCTAAAAATTGGTCGGGATTTTTAATGAGAGTTCATGGACTTAGTGCTGCAAATTATTTGTTAATGAATAGTGAAACCTCTGAAACAAATGTTACTCACAAAATGCCAAAGATTTAAAAAAAAAATGATGAAAGTGGAAAACAATATTCAGTGTATTAGCATGTTGCACTTTGAAGTGAAAAAGTTCTGCATTTCTCAGCTGTTAATATGCTATTATCGTACAAGCTGTTACTCACATTAACTACGACACCACTGACAATAGTTGAGAGTTCTGCTGCCCTCCACGTTGATCTGCTGACAAGTTTTACAGATAAATTTAATCCTTTGTGAAACCATTTTTCCTTCCAAATTCAAGCTGCACTTATTGTGAACTACAACATGTCAGTTTGACAGCAGCAAATCACAAAGGTCTTGAAAAATTGCTCTCCTTCAGATTGTTAATATCTTCAAACATGTCTTTGTCTCCAAAGATAGCATATTTATTTATTTCAGCTGTAGTCTGGAAACAAAGATGAATTACGTTCCATATGTGGTTCAGATTTTGGAAAAGAAAATACATTTTTGGTTTAGTGACAATTATTTAAAATTAATTATGTAAAAATGATTATGAGGTATTTAGCATCCATTTAGGCTTAACTTTTGGCCACTACCCAAATAATGTAAGTCTGAGTAATAAATGAAACAAGCGGCATTTAACACTGAAGAATTTGCAATGTAAAAGTGTAGGATTGTGGAAAAACTCTGTACCTAGTGTATTTAACAAAACTCGTACGTAATCTCAGGTCAGGGTAAACAATGTTAGACATGACAAGGTTAGTGTTTACTTAGACATTATGGGATATTCTCTATGTGTCTGTGGCTGTTATGTATTGGAATGTGCACTAATATTTTTTCAAGTGTAAGAGCCACAAAACGTTTGTTCTGCTACTGATAAATGTTTTTTTCTTGACATCATTTGTATGTGTTATCTATTCATCAATTCATTCATCCATGTCATAAAACCATGAAGTTTCCAACCATACTTGTCCATGCAGTGTTGCATTAAGCACATGAGGAGAATGTAAAAGGCCCATACTTAAAGTAATAAATAGGAATGGATCCCAGGTCACCGGAACGGTGAAGCTGGAGTGTTATGACAAAGTCACTATTCAAATATTGCACATATATTGCAGTGGTGTATCTACATTAAGGACATCTGTCCATCCCCATTCCTTTTTCCTATTTAGTTATTTCACACAAACTAAATAAGTATAAAACTTATTTTAATAGTTTAAGGTATTGTTACATTTAGCAAAGTCAACTTAGCCATCATGATCATTTTTTTTATTCTTCCATGATATGCTCAATGCATTTTTATACAGAAAAATGTTTCTTTTTAGTTTGGGAAATTTTCTTTGTGCTTGGTACCACTAGCACTGTTTCTGGGATGCTTGGGAAAGGCCCCTTGACCCCACAGGGTTTCAGGAAACCATTATGCATATCTCTGACCACCATAAAAAAACCTCACACTGGTTCCATTCCATCTGAACTTGTGTGGTGCTGAGGTGTCACCCATTACATGACTGCACTTGGGTCCTAATCTGGGATCCTGAGTTGGTTTGTCATGTGGTAGGTGCAGCAATGCTCCCTGATCTCTTTTTCTCTCTCTCTTTGTGAATATGCATTCTGAATTTTTCAGTTCAGTGTTGGGTCTTGAAAGGTAAGTCCCTTTTAAATGGCCATTGTTTCAATTTTCCATGGCACAAACTAAAGCCTCTGTGAACTTGTACATCAAGCTACACTGGAATAGTTCCTATCAACAATATCATGAACCACACTGATTATTTAAATACAAAATGATATAGCCCTTTGTCCACTGAAAAACAAACTGGAAATTAAACATATGGAACCAGATTGTAAATGTGTTGAGTATTGACTGTTATGTATTAGTCATGCAGTGCCATTTACTGAATAAATATTCATTTATATTTCATCTCTCCCTTGCTCCATCAAGCAAGCTTTACTGGAAGCCGCCTCCACGATTAGTCACCCTCCAACAGAGACTGAATCTTTCGCACCTCCTTTCTTCTGCCTACGGTGATGTGTTGTCTACCTTGTCCGTTGCTTGTACCTTCCTGCCATTGGTTTTGCCTCACACTGCTCACCTGGAGTCAGAGGCAGCACCTCTGTGAGTCAATCCAAGCCAGAATGCTTCTTGATACTTAGTGAAAGCCATGTACCCAGTCCAATGGATTTAAGCAGAGGTGCAGATCGTCAAAGGTAAAATTCTTTAAATGCTTGATCATACTTTTCACTCACACTTGCTGCCATTCTTGCTCTTTTACACTCTCTCTCTTTCCCTCTCTCTCTCACACACACAGACTTACACACAGTGCATTACTGCCTTTATGCCTGGCTTCTCAGGATAGACCCACTCCTTCAGACAGCTTGCGGATTAGAAGCTCCAACAAAATTTTCATGCCAAAAACTCTACTGATATGCGTAATATCTTGGGTGTGATTCCCATGCTTTCAATCTTTATGTTTACTCTGTATGTTCCACCAATGTCTGCATGGGTTTTCATCCAACATTCCCAAAGATATGAATGTTAGTTTCATCAGCAACAGTAAATTCACCCTAGTGTTAGTGTCGGTGTTTGCAAGAGTGTTTCCAGTAATAGACTACCACAATCACGAATTCCCAGTCCTACTTAATTGAATTCAGAGTAACAGAACCTTATCTCAGCAGCACAAGACACAAAAATATGAGCCAAACTCCAGGTCACTGCAAGCCCAACCCCCCCAAACAAGCACACTCACTGACAATCACAATCACTGTGTCAATTTAAAAGTGGTGATGTATGATAATGTCTTGGTTCTTATTTTTAATATTTGTTTGGTCCCTGCTGGCATGATATTTGCACATTTTTCATTTTTTCATGTGGGTTCTCTATGTATTTTGGCTTTCTCTCACATCCATAAGACCTGTGAACTAAATATACAGTAAGTGAGTGAATGTACCCTATGAAGATTTGGTATAAAAATCCAGGGTTGGTTCATTCATTGCCACCAATGCAGCCAGGGTAGTCTTGATAAGGTGCTAATGTGACCTCCATAACCCTGAATTTGGACTGAAATGTTGCAGGAAAGTGGATGGATGGATAAGTAACTTTGTGTGTGTGTATGATATATGCAATAGATTGGCAAACTGTCTAAGTTTGGTTTCTGCTTTGTGGCTGATTCTGCCAGATCAGGGATAACTGCAACACTGTAGCAGAAAATGTGAGGATGGGTAAATAAAATAACAAATCAGGTCCTACATCATTATTATTTATAACCTAATGCTGTATCAATATTCAAAACCAAGTGGCTGATTTGAAGCACCAGGCAACAACTCTTATATAAAAAGAATGATCAATAAATTTATATTCAAGCATGCTTCACTTTAGTAAATTCCTGGTATACCATGCCTATGGTGTTGCTTTTGTTTTGTCATCTGGTACTGAACAAAAACATTTGCCAAGTAAAGCAGTGGAATGTGTGCAACCACCGAATGTTGTTTCATAAAGGAGCCTCAGCAGGCAGAAGCATTTTATACCATCTTGATTATCCTCAAAGGTATTATCAGAACATACCTAGAGGCTGAAAACATTTTTGAAATACATATATCTCCCTGTTAATATAATTAAGAGAACTCGTAGCGGATTGTCACGCGCTTCACAGAAGGTGCCACTCTCACAAGGAGCATGCTTTAAATGTAGATGATCCCGAGAAAAATATTTGAGTCATATGTCCCCTCTGTCTCTTTCTGTCTCTCTTGGGTCTGTCCTGGAATGTAAACCCCGGGTCATTAAAGATTCCAACAGAATGTGTGCTGTTCCTTTTTCAAAGGTACGTCAGGGATGTGGTCAGTATTTTGGAGTTATTCCTCTACTGGGAAAATAACCAGTTACAGCACTGGGATTTCAGGCTGGACTTCTCTTGAGTTTCTGTTGATGTTTGTCTTTGACTGGGCCACATTGAATAGTCCTATGATATCAACTTATAATTTAAAGACTTGAGATAGTTTTTAAGAGGATGGCTACAAAAATAGCTTAACATTAGCAGGGCTAAGCAAATGAATTAACTGTAAGTCAGTGCGAATTAAGGAAAAAAATGATATAAGTCTAAATAAACACAATAACAGTAAAACAGGATCAATAAGAACTTTAGGTCTTCTGATACCTATAAAAAATACACTGGACTGACCAAGAGAAAGATTTGGGAAACAACTGTGACTACCCATTTATTTTTGCTTTTATAACCTGTGATAAAGAATGGCCACCATGATGCACTCCTAGCCTTATTGCAGTCATCCTACTCGTTATGAGACTAGTCTGTCTCTTAAATCTGCCAAGTCATTAGATTCTTAAGTAAAGCCTAGGGATGTTTTTTAAAGGGACACCTGTGAGTGGGGCTTGTAACTTTGGTATTAGGGAGAAAACAGACAGACTTATTATTCCTCTGGCTTTAGATTTGTTTTCATTCTTGGTCCCATACGAGCAGCAGAATAGTTGCACTCTTCACTGTTCACTCTTGTTCTGCTAGTCCATCTTTTACAGTTGGATTCTAAGATCCACATTATATCTGACTGAGGCCAGAAACACATTACTTAGTACATCATCAAACCTAGTGGGAAACAGCCTTCATCCTGTTACCTGCCATTTAGACACTGAAGTTTTTAAGTGTGGCAGAGTAGTGGCTTACAGATTGTCCTTTTCAACCCAGGTGTCCACAATGTGCCAAAATATTTTTACATCTATCCATCCATCCATTATCCAACCCGTTGCATCCCAACTACAGGGTCACGGGGGTCTGCTGGAGCCAATCCCAGCCAACACAGGGCGCAAGGCAGGAAACAAACCCTGGGCAGGGCGCCAGCCCACCGCAGTATTTTTACATTGTTCATAGAATTTGATGTCTACTTGCATATGGTTATGTCACATTATATGACTTTTCCAGCAATTTTTAGTTAGAGTCATCATTTACATAATCTTAGCAAATTGGAGGCAGTCAGTGGTGTGCTCCCATGAAGCCAATCACATAAAGTGACATTCCCAATGACTCACTCCAACAAGTCCACAACTCGCTCCATCAATGTCACAGTTGTTTGATTTAGTCTTTAGTCATAGGGGCGGGCTCTATGTGCGTAAGAGTTGACAACCAATGAATGCTCAAACAGAAGTACAAGGCATTTAATATGGTGATGTGGAATAAGGAATGCAGGTGTTTTGGACTTCACAAGCAGAACAGAAGTTTGTCTGTCTCATGTTTTATACACCATGACAGAATGGAAAAAAGAAAATAAGGGCACAGATTGTGGCTGAAGTCAATAACCCTTCATACAACTCTGGCTATATCAATCAGCATGCTATTGGCTACCAGAAAAAGCACAGCTGTACTGAAAGGTCAGCACTCAGTCAGTAAATGTGAGATGGGCTATGATTTTCAGTCATTTAAATTGACACTGCAGAGCTACTGAGGTCTGCAAATCTGACATATTTCATGACTGTAAGTCGCGTAATGTGACATCGGCTTTAGGCAGTCCTATTGATTCATTTGAGGGAGACACTCGGAAGCTAATAACAATGCTGTTTCATCAAAACAAAAAATTAAATATTAAGGTAAGTAAGTGGAGTGACAAAGTGGTATAATGGTAGCATTCCTGCCTCTTAGTAAGGAGACCAGGCTTCACGTCCCAGGTACTCTGTCTATGGAGTGTGCATGTTTTCCTTGTGTCGGCATGAGTTTCCTCTGGTTGCTCCAGTTTCCTCCTCACAGGTTATGATGTGATGTGTGTGAGTGTGTTCACCCTGCAATGGACTGGCACCCTGTTCAGGGATTAATCCTGCCTTGCTTCCTGTTCTTGCTAGGATATGCTCCAGCACCCAGCAACCCTACTGAAGATTAAGTGAGCTTAGACAATGACAGTAAGTGATTTAAGGGACAAACCATGTAAAGTATTAATTTTCTGTGACGTGTATTCCTCCATTAATCAAAGCTACTTTAGGCAGATTTTTAAACGTTTCCTGCATGCACAAGCAGAAAGCCTCAAACTAATCCAAGCAATATATGACGGGGCACACTGCACAACTTCAGACAAGTATGAGTAGAAGATGTTTAATGATACCCATCTAAGCGGTTATAAACTGGAAACATATTAGCATACATTTCTAAAGCATATTTGTAAAGGTGCGCATATAACCAAACAGGTCAGCTTGCTAGGCCGCAAAGTTGAACTGCAACACCACACCATACAGTACATTTCAAAATAAAATCTATATATTCTCTAAACCAATACTGAGCATGACTGATGAAATAATTAACATTTGGTTCCCAAACCTGACAATGCCTTTTTCTTTAAGGGGAAACTGCCTTGTGCAATTGGTAATTTGCTGTCATTTTCAGTGCTCTAAATGGTCCACAAAGTGATCATTTATTCAAGTGAGTTTCAGTGTATTATGTTGTCTATCAGGTTTCCAGTGGACTGTATTGCCTTTCGTGGTTTAACAACCTGCACTGAACTGAAGCACATGCAACAAATTGCATTGTGTTGTATGGCTGCTGATCAGTGTTTATACTGCAAATGATTTTCACCATGATCTATTGGCACATACAGTTGGCAATGAACTGCAAAGACTCGCATTGCTAGCATATCAGTTTTATTGCCGCAAATTCTAAACAAGGAATGCTGGCCATGATTCGTAATGGGTTCCATTACCTTAAATGATTTGCAATGAATTGCACAACCTCAAAAGGTTTGTAATAGAGTTTATTACGTCAAACGTTTTTGCAATGAATTGCATTGCCTGAGGTGATTTTCTATGAACCGCGAATCTTGAATTGCCTCAGTTATGTGGAGAGAAAATACATTTTTGTACTGAAGCCAAAATCTTTCTAAAAACAATAGTGTTTGTAAATGTTATTTTACTGTTATAAGCTATTGTTTAGGTCACTTGATTAGTCACATGTTAGCTACTCTTTCATTGTGTTTGAATGAATTGGGATGTCATTAGACAAAACAAATAAACCACCTTGTTTGTGTGTGCTTTTGCCTTAAAATAAATGTAAATATGAATGTGTGCAGTGTATATTACAGGAGAGGAGCAGATTCTAGGCTAATGTAACACTGTCTGCATTGCCCCCTAGTGTTCTCAAGCTCCACGAATGAGACCGAGATATGTGAGGATTGAAGGCCAATTCAGATGATTATAAAAAGCAATGTTGCATTTTACATGTAATAGGTTTTAATGACTGTTCAAATGTGACTGAGGTTAAAGAGTTCTGTCTATTATAACAGTTAAACATCGCATTGGTCGTTTTCTTTGTTTTGCCAAATAACCTTTTGAATTTCCACACTGATTAATTGTCTTTACTTTATTACCTAACCACAAATGTCTGTCCTGCCTGACATTCTGGTCTTTTGTGCTGCTCTTACTGCTGCTTTAACTAGCCGTGCTACCATCCAGTACTAAATTAGACCCTTGTGCTTAGTTTGTTGTTGTTGTTGTTCTTTTTTTTTTTTTTTTTTAAAAAAAAAAACCTTTTGATGTTCCTTATTCATTACTTAAATTGTGAACAGCATGCAATGGGGAGAGGTAAGTCAAAAGCAGCCTTGGATTAAAGAACATCAACTACCTTCCATTGCCACTGGTAAATGGTGTTTCATGTTTTTGATCTATTCTTGCTTTAAGAGCTGCAAGGGTTTATCAGGACCAAGCCCTGAATTTGAGTGAGTATTTCAACAAAAAATGACATTGCTCCATAGTGTTGTTGGCTAAAAACCAAATGAGTACATAGTATAGAAACTGGTAATGATTCAACAAAGAAAATTATATACAAACGGTGCAAGACACTCTCTAACTATAGTTGACAATGGCATGGAGGAGCTTACATTATTAGGGTTCATGAAAAAAAAATTAGGCAAAATAATGTAAAGTTTAGATAGATAGATAGATAGATAGATAGATAGATAGATAGATAGATAGATAGATAGATAGATAGATACTTTGTTAATCCCAAGGGGAAATTCACATACTCCAGCAGCAGCATACTGATAAAAAATAATACTAAATTAAAGAGTGATAAAAATGCAGGTAAAACTGACAATAACTTTGTATAGTTATACAAGTTTGGACCAAACAGTAGTTTAGAGGTTAGTATTGCTGCCTTAAAGCTTAAGAGACTTCGTTAATAGTCTCAGCCCAGTCTCTGTCTGCACATTTACCCCATGTCTACATGGGCTGTCTCCAAGTACTCCATTTTCCTCCCGCATTTCACACACATGTGGATGACACTAACAGCTACATCTAAAATGGCCTTGTGTGGCTGGTGGGATAGGCTACTTCCGCAAGTGACCCTGTACTGGACAAAGCCAATTTAAAAATGAATGAAAATAGAACTTAAAATATGTCATATAGGGGTGGCGCAGTGGTAGCGCTGCTGCCTCACAGTTAGGAGACCTGGGTTCGCTTCCCAGGTCCTCCTTGTGTGGAGTTTGCATGTTCTCCCTTTGTCTGCGTGGGTTTCCTCCTACAGTCCAAAGACATGCAGGTTAGGTGGATTGGTGATTCCAAATTGGCCCTAGTGTGTTTGTGTGTGTCCTGCGGTGGGTTGGCACCCTGCCTGGGATTGGTTCCTGCCTTGATGGCTGGGATTGGCTCCAGTAGACCACTGTGTTCAGATTCAGTGGGTTGGAAAATGGATGGATGGATATGTCATATATTCAACTATATGGCATGCTTATTTGGTCCATAGCACAATTTTTACTACTGATTTAAGAAGAAATAAAAATGACAATTGATTATGTTTCATTTAGAGACACATGCCTTTAAGATGTAAAAGTGAAAGAAAAAGGTTGGCCCCATTGTATCAGTTAAAAAAAAGAAAATCTTTGTCCCAGGGTCACATCGGACATACACAATAGCTGCCAGAAGGCACTCCAGCTTTTAACTCTGTATTCATCTTAAGACTAAACATAATTATTGCACAGGAAGGGAAGCATGTTTCTAAATTGCACAGGGCCACATATACATCCGAGAGATAAATATTTATTATTGTGCATAGAAGGAGATTTTGATTAGAAGTTATAATGACCTCCTACACAGACCACCTCTATGAGCAATCCGCCTTTCATTAAAAACATGTCACTTTTTGAGTTTATAAAATTGCTTATTAAATTACAGACAGGATGCTGTGGTTAAAACCTTTGTAGAGGGGTTGGTGAGGATATGGAGGGGGTATATGGTAAGCTGATGTAATTTTTTTTTAAAAACAGCAGCAACAGTGTATTGGAAATTCAAAGGGTTTTAAAAATTTGCATTTGATATACAAAACGTAGAAAGAAACACACTGACATAGTAATAGAGATAAGCTCAGATCGTCAAATCAGTGCAACTTACATCTGAAACTGATTAACAAATGTGGCAATTATGATTACTGTATTACAGAAACGAACAGGCTGATTACTTTAAAAACTGATTAAAAAATGCCCCAAATATGGGTAGAAAATCACACTGCTAATCCTAGGCATTTCTCTTAATGCAAATCTCTACACCATTTGCACATCTCAGGAAATCCACTACACAATATACAGCAGACAATTTATATACTGTATATTGTATTAATGTTGCCTTTATTTACCTTAAATTAGATTTCATTTTAGAAAATGCCCGTCTGTGTAAACTGCAATACATTTTTTACTTATGTATACATTTGGCCCAATGGGGCAATGCAGAGACCCAGCGAACTGGACTACAACTGAGGCCTTGTGCTTTACATTCAAACTCCTTAGCCATTAGGCCATATTGCCTGCAAATGTAAATTTAAATTTACCAGGCTTATATCAGGAATTATAGTACATTATGCCAGAGCAGGATTCTGTACTACTTCCGCCTACGTGAATTTCATTCACTTCGGCACAGTTAATGTCCCTGCAGGAAGCCTTAAACTGATGATGGTAGTGCTGCACATTTTTAGGTTTTAAAAAAAGCTGGTAGTAGGCTTGTCTTCCTTCGTAATGGAGATATGCTGTTGCCCTGAGGTAGTTTGTTATTGTGGGCATGTGTTTGTGTTTTTGTATATGTGCTTAAAGAATGTGCTAAAATCCATTTGAAGAGAAGGATTTATCTGGATAAGACTTTTTTTGAAGATACTGCATTGAATCCATTTCAATTCAATTTGCTTTTGTATAGCGTATTTCCCAAGCTCAAAACTCTGTATAATTTACACACAGTTAAAATAAAACACAACTAAATACACACACAAAATATATATATATATATATATATATATTTGGATAATATTGTTTATACTACATGCTATAGCATAAATATGTTTGCTAAAATGTATTTGTAGTTTATGACAAAAAAGATGACTTAGATTCCCTTGTGACTCATCTAGTTTAAGCGCTCTGCCGGCAATGCATAAATGAGTCATGCTGCTTGAGTGTAGAGGTCTGAATCCCAGGCGAGAGGAGCTGTGGAACATTCATTCAAGCCAGTGCAGCTTCTGGTGAATTAGAGACGTGCTTACTGCACATTCCACTTATGACTTTTGAGTCCCGATGTTTTCTTAACTATTGTATTACTTCACAGTTATACACCGGTTCAGCTATTGTCTTTGCACTATGCACTGATCAATGAAGAAAAGGGAAAATGAAACTTTCCACTTTTTAATGTTTGCTTCGTGCTGACCATATTTATGGAAGTGGTAACACTGTGGCCATGTGTTTGAGGAAGTGGATTATAAACCACAAAGCTGCTGGTTCAGTCCCTACCTTTGATCCTGATGTTGACCCTGAGCACCACTCAATCCACTTTCAAAGTATGTAAAAAAATGAGCTTTATTTGAAAGCCATGTTTGGCAAAACAGAAAAGCTCACTCCATGTTTACTATCATTTGTGATTTGGTGTTTAGTTTCTGGCCTAGTGTGGTGTGTGCACATTTTCCTCATATCTGTGTGGGCTTTCTGATACTCTGGGTTTCCTTCTTTAACCCACAGTCTAGATTCATTCAGAATTATTTTCATTATTCATTACAGTATAATCAAAAGAATCAGTTGCTTGTCCCACTGATTTAATGCAATACATGGCACAGTTGCACAGTGGAATAAAGCAACATAAGCAAAAGTTGGCCTAAAGTGGGTCAACATGTCCAGTGATGGACTCCCCTTCTGTTTGGGATTGTCCTGTCTTGTTGCTCAGCTCGACATTGGGTCCAAAAGACCTTGTGCTGGACAAATGAATTCAGAACATGACGGTATAAATCATGTTAGGCAAATGTATCCCTTCATCCATCTATCCATCTTGAAAACCTGCTAAAATCTGATCAGGGGTGCATGGAAGCTGCAAACATTGGGTGCTTGGCAGGAACAATCCCTGGACATGGTGCCATTTGATTGCAGTAGGTGTTCTGGCTGGGGTCAAGTCTGGAGGAGAGGTGGCTGTTGGGTTTAGCGATGAGGGTGGAGAGCTGCACAGAGGACTGACATCGGGAATATGATTGAGAGAAGAAAAGGGGTGGTACCCTGAAAGGAGAGGCTGGAAATAGAGGCAGGGATTTCTAGATGTTTAGGGGACAACAGGAAGTGGTGTGTTAGGTAGATGAGGCATGAGCTCAGGTGGTTTATGTGTGGTGGAACTGGAGTTTCCTTTGATGGTGTCCATAACAATGAGAGGTTCATAGATAATTGTAAATAATTCAAGTTCATTCTTTTGGGTTTTTTTTCCCCTTCGTGTATTTTTTAATTTTTGTCCTTCTGTGACTACCTTTTTGAACCTGTTATGGTGGGGTTGCTAAAGTATCAACTTAATAAATAGATATACAACGAAATGGATATATTACATACCCTGCAATTTTTCCATTTTTAAGAACCAGTAAAAACTTTTAAAACATTTCTAGTGTCTAAAGAAATTACCAATCTGATTAATGAGATTTCAATAAAATGTACGTATTTGCTGTTTGAGCTCAGAAGAATAGGAGAAACCTTAGAATATTGAAACAGCTAATATGCATACTTTATTTATTTTCACAAAGACAGATAATCTGTGATGTGTATGTTTCATTTATGCCCAAAAACTAGAAGCAGTTTTCAAATGTTTATCCTTTGGTTATTCATTGTTTACGCAACCTGCATGTGTCTCCCATCCCCATTAGGCTACTAATAATTTGAACCAGCCCTGGCTGTTACCATTCAAAGAGTGCTTCAACTTACAGATAATTAGAAAAAATAAATAAATAATGTGAATGGTAATGCTTGCCCAGCCATTCCACTCTACCATGCCGTCCAGAAGCAGGTTTCTTGTCATTTACCTCTCATTTGCATCACCTACTGACAGCCGATGTTTTAAAATGTTTATTGTGCTTCCTTTGTCGAGCTGCTTGAGAGCCACAGCAACACAAAAGCCACCAGTCCCAGAGAGTGGGGGGATTTGCATGCGGCTGGCATCGCCTGAGAGAAAAAAATAATTGCTAATACATATTTATGTGGCGCAAATTTGCCATTTGTTTATGCATAAAATTATCAATAGCATGGGGCGCTTAGCCAGAGAAAATGGTGACCTTTTTAAAGTGTAATAAATAGAAATAGGCTGCTGCAGTGAAGAGCTGAGTGAATTTTCAGCAGTGGGGCTGTTGCCTGCAAATCCAGATTTTACAGGTGATATCATTGAAATGGGAGGTGCTTGACCTAGTGGGCAAGCTCTATGATACTTCACTGAATAAGGGATAAATTACTCGCTGTTCAAGTGACTCGGTCACCCTTTTGCAATCGCATTTAGATTCTATTAAGCAATTATATATTTTGCTAACAGATTTTTTTCTTTTGCGACTGTGTCTGACGAAAGGAACAGTTAAATCCCTTGCCTCTGCATTACACGCTGCGTAGTCTGATGCACTTCATTTTTTTTTGGTCGGATGATCACCATAACATTATTGACTTAAATCAGACTGCTAAATAAAATGATGTAAATAATTATTTTTTTTTTCTTTTTGAAAAACACACAGAAGAGAAAAACAGAAACTAGGACAAAAAGAAAGAAATCCACCTTAACAATGGCATACCGTGCTATCAAAGTTTTATGTGATGCACCAGATGTTCACCTATCATTTGGCTGACCTGACAATGTTTTACTTTTCTCTCATAGGATTCATGTTTCTCCCTGGTAGCTTTTTAAAAATGAAGCTGAGTTTTAGCAGCTCCAGTTCTGACAGGTAGGCAAAGTGGACTGATTTTCATTCTCACTTTTTAGGACCCTTTCTGCCTCATTACCAAGGTAGGAGATGTCATATGAACAGACATTTTGCATCTGACTTTGAATGTGTTTAATTACTATACATGTTACGGTACAGCAGAAAATTAGCGTAATAATATGTACATCACAATTAGTGGCACACTTCTTTTCAGTGGCATCTCCAATCACAGGTTAATGCAGCTCTCTGTCTGCCAGTGAGGCAAGAGAGTCGGATAATAGAAGGGATTTTGTGTCGTCTGCTCAGCAGCATTTTTTGGTCAAATACAATTTTGCCCACTCTTTAGTTAGGCAGGCAGCCAGAATCAAAGTGTTGTTTTAAACTAGCACTCACTGCAAGCTAATTTCAGTCAAGGGCTGCACCTACTACCCGAAAATCTGCTGAATACCAGTCCAGCTGGATGACCTCTTGGGGTTTCTGTACTTGCATTCATCAGCGCTAGGAAAACAAACACATTCGGCTCAATATTTTAGACACAAAGAAGTTCTTCTGTTATATATTTCACTGTCAAAATGGCCAGGTTGTTCCTCTCTTTTTTGCTTTTTAACCCTTTTCTTTTCCAAACATTGCTTGAATTAGTGTAATTAAGGAATGCATTTTTTGGAAGGCCATTCTAATAAAATAAAAGGTGTTTCTATAAACCAAAAACTTTTCTCTGTATATTCTTTGCAGTTTACACTTAAATCTAGGAAGGGTAGAAAATTTAGAGTTTAACAAAGGGGTAAACATATGCATAAATGCTGATTTTATGTCCTTTTTCATAAACGAGCAGCAATCACAGTAATGGATATTATTAGAGCATGCATGATTGACCCCCATGCTTGTTCTGGATCGCCAAGGCAATAAACGCACTGCAAAAATCTGGATAAATATGATGAAGTTAAATCTGAACAGCTGGTAGCGCTGTAGCAGATACTTTAAATATCCTTCTTTATTATGGCCCAATCTGGATAGTTTATAAAACATTTGCTGTCGAGTAAGCAGTTTCTCTGCGTCATCTTTACGGTTCCTGGGCTGTTTCCCTTATTTCTGCAAGTTTGCTGAGTAGGTGCGAATGTTCTAAACAGATGAAACACTGACCAATATTTTGCTTGTGGATGATTAGAATTAAAATACGCTCTTTTTCACCAGTGAGCCCATGCAGATGTCAGTAACTTATGTGCTAGCAGATGTGCTGCTTGAGTAAAAACTTTGCACATTATGAAGGAATGCAGCTGTAATAATTATGAAACAAAATTTAAAGTTGAATTTGTTTTTTTTTTGTGTTAAGCCTTGAAGTGGAAATGTTTCATTAGAGATTAATATTGGCTTTTCAATATGAAAATATTTCCAGATTGTTTCATTTTAAAAAATTGTCATGTTTAAAAATGCATGATTAATTTTAATGATTTTTAAAGAGCATTTTATCTCACAGCATGCTGTTTTACAGCATTCACTTTTGCAATTAGTTTTTGATATATAAGTCTCTGTGTACTTCAATACTGTATATAATATGATTAGGAGAAATTTTGGGAGTACAAGCTGAAAATATGTTTTATATTTCAGGCTCATAAACTTTTTCAGTGTAAGCAAGGATGCTCCAAAAACAGTTAACAGTCCTAGGATGGTTTTAAATATGGGGAATGCCTCAGGGGACTAGGCTGATATTGCAAGGGTCAAGGGGATTGTAAGGCTAATAACATGTTCATATATATGTCTTAAAGTTTATCACAAGAGATTGTAATTAGTTCCGGCATTAAATTAAAAAAAAAAAATCCAAAGTAATTTGCATAACAGCCAACATAACTGAGTAAACATCAGCCTCTGGTGTTGTTTGGGAACAAATGTTACCGGACAAGATTATAAAATTGATCACCTCAAGTGAATACAAGCTTGTTATAACTCATTGATAACAAAAACCTAACAAAGTCAAAATAAGTCTGACAGGTATTCACCAAACAAGAGGGTCTTCTGGGAGTTGACTTTGAACAGGGCTGGTTGGTTTGTTCCACCAGATAGGAGCCACACATGAAAAGAGTCTGAATACAATATATACAATGTTTAAACTGAAATTTTGTATGTGTCGATGACCCTGCACTGTTTGCCAAAAGGGAAGAATAAGAAAAACACCAATGCAGGATGACTGTGTAGGACTGCAAATTTAGCTAGTCATGAAAAACATATTGTTTTGCCTAATATTTTTCTAACAGAAACTCTATGTTTTGTTGAAAGTCATGGCCTCTTACTAGTTATTGACCTTCACTGAATACCTTGCTTTAAGGTGTATACAGTAAATAACAGCTAAATGCGGAACTTCCAATTAGTCAGGGTGTCAGGAAGGGCAGTATAAAAGTGGTGTAGTCAAGAGTGATTTGGTGGTAATGTGTACTTTAATAAAATGTTTTTCAGTAAAATGGATGAAGAACTTTGATATGCAAAAGAGAACCTGAAAAGAAATCATAGCAAGGGTTTCAAACAATCACCCTCTACTTTATTTGTGTCATTTTTCAGTATTTTCCAATAAGTGATCATTTTTGTCTTGTTTTGTAATTATCGCATGATCATAATGATATCTAAAACATAACAAGGTCTAGTAAATAATGTTTATAGTGTTTCATGAAAAGTAATCGATAAAATCAACAAGAAAAAATTAGACACTATTAAAACATATCTTTCTTTCATAGTAAGTTTTTTAAAAATTGCTTTTAAAAGTAAAAAAGAAAATAAAACAGAAAATAAGCAGCCAGATTAAAAGATAGACTATTAAATTTTAATTGCAGTAGTGAGAATATTGCCTCTTGGAGTTAATCTTTGACAGTTAGCAGACGCTATAACTGTAAAAGAACAATTATGGAGTGTGGTATAGACAGGCTTTGAAATTTATAAAAAATGTATTTTCTGTTTTGTAGCAACCTCAACTGTAATCTAACCTATAATTCGGGGTCCTATTAAATGCTGATTGCCAGTTTTAAAAAAGTCAGTTAATTCATATCTCACTGAAAATGTTTATTACTTTGAAAGCCTAGCCCATAATATGTCATGTTTAGATAAAAATAGGTTGGTATAGTGAAAAGTCAAAAGCAGAGATTATTAACAGAGCAAATTAAACAATTGGGAAATTTCATTGTATTATTATTTTCTTGTATCAATTAGCAGAGCAAAAACAGCCTATTCTTATATTTATATGTAAACTCCTCCAAGAATAATGCAACACATGCTCTTCAGTATGTGCTCCATTTCATTTGATTGCCATATGCTATGAAACTTGTGCCATACTGGATTATGCTATTCTAGGCATAGCCTTAAATATGAGCTATAGGTGAAAAACAGGATATTTATAAATTGTAACTTGTGTCTTATTATGACTGGGGAGACCTGCTCATTCCATTGATTTTTCTTCAACAGTATTGCAACAATCTTAATAAAGACAAATACTGGAAAATCTTGCACACAGGTAAAACAAACTGGATTTTCATATATGACAATACTTCACTTTTAGAGTGGATACTTAAAGAGCAAGAAGAAATGTTGTTTGCATTCATTGTCCAGTCCTTATTCAATATCAAGTCAAGTGGCTATATTGTAATACCATCCATACACAGTATTGCAGCATACAGTGGCATGAAATAACGTTCTCTAGGCCCAAGATACAACATATCCATAAACACAGGACATGTGCAAAACAGATAAAGGACTATATTATACTATAAACAGATATTGTAGGTAAACAAATAATAGGAAAGTGGATAGAAATAGAAATACATAAATAATGACAACTAGTAACAAACAAACAACAGTAGTAACAAGTGTAACAAATGTAATGATTAGAAATAAGCTGCTAAGGGTAAATCTGAGGGCAGGACAGTGTTCAGAGCCCAGATGTCCGCTCCAATAATGGGTGGGGCTTAGTTGGGAACTGGGATAGGTTTGGCATTTGGCACCCTCGAAGCGGTGGGTTAGAAGAAATAAATTGTTAGCATTAATGCCAACTCTCATGCCAGGGTGGAATTGCTTACTTGAAGATGTATATATGTGTATGTATATATATATAAATATATAAACACTATATATATACACACACACTATATATATATTGTGGAGCCGACCCAGACACAGACAGGCGAACATGTTGTTTGTCACCACCACACGTTTTATTTACAGAATATATTTACAATAATGGTCACTCAGACCCAGTCCAACAGTGCACAAGCCCCAACACACAGTCCTGGCTTCACAATGCCTTCTTCTCGGGCCGCCTCCAATCTCTCTTCTGCCTCGTCCTACTTGCACCCGACTCTAGCCTTGAATGAAGGGAGGCGGCCCCTTTTATAACAGCCCCGGATGAGCTCCAGGTGTTCCGAACACTCCCCCGTTGGCCACGCCCCAGCGTGGCTGAAGTGCCGGCTGTTCTCCCGGCAGCTCGCCGGGTGTATTCTTAATTCTTCCCCCCAGCACTTCCTGGTGTGGCGGAAGTGCTGAGGTAACAGGTCCCCAAGGCATTGGGGTGCCTCCTGGCGGTGACCACGGGCCCCTACAGGGTGGGGCTTCCATACCCTCAAACCATGGCCCCCAAAGCAACCAGGAAGGCGGCCCCCATGTGATCCAGGGTGGGTGCAGACCCACATCCAGTCCCTCATGGCATCCCGGCCGGGTCGTGGCCCCTGGCATCCCTGACAATATATATATACATTTTATATATATACATTTTGTCTGTGTGTGTGTAATAATAAACAAACAACAATACCCCAAATATACATATGAACTTTTGGCTTGGGTAATAAAGAGCTGCTGCTGCCAATAAAAAGCTTGTAGGTGAAGCCTAACCAGATGTACCACAGGTTCACATTTATAGGCATCAGCATTTAAATACAGCAGATCCAGCTCTACAAAAGGAACTTGTAAATGCTATTACAAGTTTGTGTCATCCAAAGTTGCCTGGTTGAAGACACTAGCATTCAGAATAACCCACCTTTAGAGTGTTCATAATGAAGTGAATAACTTCTGTTGCCAACAGTTAAAATAAGCATGAACATGAACCTGAATAACCGTAACTTGCCGTGAGATGTGATAGTTCTTTCATCTTAAAAGCAATCAAGACTGGACAGTTTTCAATGCATTCTAACTTACTTTATACTTACTCCAGATCTTCATCCTGGCCATCCTTAGATGAGCTGTTTTTCTGATATAGTGTGAGACAGCACCTTTGGCAGTAGTGATCACAGCGGTACCAGCTGAATATATGAATATCTAATATATCCAAGTTTAAGTTCCTCATGGTCCCTTACATTCTCACATGTTGAGGGGGTAAGGTAGCCTTTAGATACTCAGTGCTCACCTTGTGGTATTTCTTAAGCTCAAAGTTAGTCCAAAAGGTAGTTCAGATGAGCCAAATCTCAGATCTGCAATGAAAGCAGCATATTCTCAATTTAAAAATCCATTTAAAAATTGTAGTAGCTTACACTAATAAGCTAGTGGCCAAATCTTAATATTAATAGTTAATAACATTAATATATATATAAATATATAAGATTACTCTCAAATAAAAATGCCATTAACAGACATTTGGACATGAACCCAGCATATGCAGGCTTAAACAGAAGATCATCTAAATAATAAAAAAAGACTTTATGACCAACAGTGTCTTACTGATCCACCCCCTATCCCTAATTTGCTATATATTCTCTTTGATTACTGTATGTCTAATAATTTTCCTCTGATGATAACATCTGGTAGGTTGTTGAAAGCTTAGGAATAAAAACCTATTTTAAGATATGTGATTAATTTTCTTCTTTTGCGGATTAGAGCAAAAAATTCAACAATAACCCAGGGGTCATTCCTTCTAGGGAGTTCTGCCCCTTCTTGTATATATTTATGAACTGAACTGCCTCCTTTCACTTTCATTCTGTTATATTCAATCCTGAGTTACATGATTAAATTTGGTAGATCTCCTACATTTCTCCTGGATCTCCAGACATGACTGTAGTTCTACAGGTCTTTTAGCTGATTTTTATGAAAGTTTCTAGCACAAACAAGAATATTTGTTCTTCCAGCTAAGACAAAAATCCAATAAATAACTAATCTGTCCTTTAAAATGCAAGAGCCCTGGTGCATCCCTTCAAAATTGATATTTCACAGCATGGAGAGACATCAACCAACAGACACAGACAACCTTCTGGTCCTCTTGTCTCCCCGCAGCTCATCCATGGCTTTCCACGGGGCACCACTGAGCCTCCAATCCTTCAGACTCCCTACTGTCATTGCCGGCCTTGTAGGGGAGTCCCTCCAAAGTAATCTTGTTGCTCCTGCTCCCCTGCTCAGCAGGAATCAATCCTAGCATCTGCCACATGTTCTTTTCCCGGGGTTAACATTTTCATCCTCCTGCTTCCTCCCATCTTACACCAGCTTTTGCTCACTCCTGCCTTTCTTTCCTGTCCATTAACCCCCCCTCTTTTATCTTTCTGATTCTTCGTTCTCCAAAGTTTTTCCCGTGCAGGCTCCTCTTATACTTGGCCTCTCTAATAGGGCGTGGGTGTGAACACGCCACTCCCTCCGAGGCAATAATGAGGCACCTGACTGACAGTCACATTCGCACGTGCCTTTGCAATCACCCAGGTTCCCCAGCCATCCCTGGAGTGAAGCACGTTTGCACACCCACCTGCACCTAGTTGGAGCTATTTATTTAAAATTACCACAGCACCATGGACCACTTATCATCCATCCATATATTTCATTCATGGAGGAAGTATTTTTTTATGTTACTGTATCTAATTGTCCTATTTTAAGTACACTCTATTTGTGAATATGTTCAGTGCTCTGGGCTGTAAATAGAACTGGCAGTGCATGATGATTAGCATTGATGATTCAAAACAAAGCCATTCATTAGCGGAGAGATTGTGGTACATGGGCAATAGTGAGATCTTTACTTTATTATTAATATGGCACTTTTAACTCAAGCAAACAAAGGCATTGCAAATTGAGGTTTTAAAATGAAGACGCATGATTACTTAATACATCTTGGCACCAACTCAAGTGCATTTTTATGTGTGACTCAAGTCTCCAGGTCAGGACCTTCTTCTTTAGTAGTGCTCACCGACAAAACTCTGAACTGAAACACTTTTGAGCACCTCCACAAAACACTTACTTCCTTAACCCTGACTTCACCTGAAACCTTCTGATTTAAACATTTTTTCTCTCTATTACATGACTGACAAGTAAAAATTCTGAAATGGAATCTCGTCTTTGTGGTGGCAATTGCCAACTCTCTCTACGTCTCTTTGTGCTGCTCTGTTGCTGACTCTGACTGCTTCTTCAGATTTCCCATGTGTGATTGGACTATCCTTTCTAACCAAGCACCTGCCTCTTAGTATCACAAAAGCAGGGTGCTGTGTGTCCTAACCTCATGTTGTGGCTAGGTTTTCCTTGCCTTTTCAAAATTCACCAAACCAATTTAAACACTTCATTCAACTCCAAGCCCTCCTGCGTGGGATTGTCCTAAATATAGAATTAAATGGGCTGGAGCTTAGTGTTACAGATCCATTGGCCTAGATGTACAGATTATACAGCTATTATAGATAATAATATTTAATTTGATGTTTCAACTTGGGTCTCCAGATGTGTGTTACACCACAAAAAAGCTACTTAGCGCACTGATGAGCAGACTAATTTTTATGTGTTTTATCTTATGTCTGAATTTAGCTTTACTTTCTGTTTTTAAATGTTCATTTATCCTTTTGTGTTTAGGTATTACAATGCTTCAAAATCTACATCACTCTTCTTATATTTACTGATGTTAAAGAATAATTGTAATCCAAAGGCACATTAATAAAACTAAACAGTTAGAATTGACATGAGCACAAAAATTTTTGCCCTCTCATCTTTGCATTGACTCTTTGAAATTCAGTATTTTAAAGTATACTTAAATATATTATTGCTTTGTCTGCTTATTTTCATATGAAAAATTTTTTTCGTTATGTATTGTAATAAGAATTGCAATGTAGCATGTGTTTATATTGCTTTGCTTCAAAGTTTGATCCATCATTTTAGTTTGAATGAAAATAACTTAGAAGCTTTGTGATTAAAATCTGATTTTGAACAGAAATTTTCAATAAAAGGATCAGCTGATCAATTTTCCCCTAAGGCAGTATAAATTATGCATTTCAAAGAGGTAAGAATAATTAAATGCTCATTTTATTAGAAGTTTTGAATATTGTTTGAGATATACTGTGGTATTTATATTTTTCATATTTTATATATTTTTCATATTTCTTTAATGTCCATGTCCTGGATATTTTAAGACATTTAGTAATATCTTTTGACCTTAGTAATTTGATTTCACTATAAAATTGTTCATTTCTGATTTATTTAATTCCAACTATTATCTAAGTTCGCTTTCTTCATGACAAAGTTTCAAGAAGAATTGTGTCAGTCCAGACAGTGGTGAGTACAAGACAGTTAAGAATACAATTCTATTGCTAGATCCACCAGTTTAGTGTCACCATGCAACCCATGGTAACATAAATACAGTTTGATGAAGGAGAACAGAAAGGAGTTTGGTTACCAGGGTCAAGATGGCACAGTCCTTACACTTTTCCAGTGCAAAAGTAAGAAAAAAAGAGAACAGGAAAAGGATGAATGCTTTAAATAATTGTTGGAAGTTTTACCTATCAGTCTTCCTATTAGACTGATGTACTAATGAGGACTGGGAAAAGCAGGATAGTAATAACTCAATTACAAGAGTGCAGAGTGAAGGGGGAAAGCTGGGAATGAAGATGGGGTGGCTGCTGTAGGCTGAGAGTAGTATGTTGGCTTATTTCACCTACAAATACAATGAGTTGGAAAAGCTTTGTTATAGTGGAATTGTCTGCTCATTTTTGTATCATTTTGTAGTGGATATTTTTAGCCATTTGAACCATTTTGCTTCGTTTATGTATTGGGAAATTACAGGGGAATTATTTAATGTTTTTTTTTCCACAATGTACAAAAGCACAGGTCTACAATGGCAAGACAGCAAACTGTTTTAGTTGAAGTTTCTGTATTAGGGTTTCTGTATTAGGTTAGGGTTTGTAGAGCTTCTGTCCCCTAGAGGGCAGAAAATGCATGGGCACACTCCCTGTATCCTGCCTAATATCCCGGCCTCAACACTTATCACTATAACATGGGAGCCCCTAAATACTTCTAAAATACCACCAAACATTGCTAAAAAAAAACCTACTAAAATAAATTTATATCTATAGTCTTTTAAAACAATTACTTGGTATAAATAATTTGAACATTGTGTTCTGTTTAAATTATTTCTTTGTTAATGCATTTATAATGCTTTACTGGGGGCTATGGTATTAGTCAGAAATCGATCACTGTAATTTCAGGTAGAACATTTATAAATTCACTGAACTCAGGAAAGAATTTCTGAAACTGGGTGTTGCAAGCATTTAACTACTTTGTATAAGAAAAAAAAACTCAAGACAAAAATGTCAGGAAATGCAAACACCAAATGGATGCTGAACAGGGTGAGAATAAAATCAGTGTTCCCAAAGGTGGTGGGCAGCAGTGCTTACCATTGCACCATGAATATTATATGTTCAGAAGAGGGAAAATATAATATGCTTTCCTCACTTTAAGGAGGCTTAAATTTCATGTAGTCAGTAGAATTTGGTAGTCCACATCAAGGTTAGTTAGTAAGTTAGTTAGTTAACCCATTGTGAAAGAGGGGCAGTGATTACTATGTAGAATATGCTACTTACCTCGTATAAATGGAAAGTTATATTGGAAGTTAGATTTGGATTATTCCTATAACAACTCGTAAGCAAATTCAGTCCTCTATTGCAGGCCTCCATTACTATGGGAGTAAACCAAGATATAACATATGATAGAATAATGGTATTTGTACAATGTATGTTAGATGCAGGCATTGACTCTAAAAACAAAATAAAATCAATAACATTATTTGTGTTGTCTCTACTAAACCAAGAATGCTACAAATATGAGGGAATATGAGGGAATTCCCCATCTAAAAAGCAAAATAAACTGGAGAAAATAGTATGTGCCTATTCTGGGAAAAAGGGCACAAAGAGTTAGAATTCCATACTAAAACATGAGAGAAAAGAGAACAGAATAAACTCTCAGTCCCACCTGCAGCAGAGCTAATCACTAAATCTGAACTCGCTACACTCAAAGAAACAATGCAAAGGATACAGAGGTTGCTTTGATTTCTATCTAGGGACTCAAACAGAAGAAAAGCAGAAGAAAATCTGAGTCGGAAGCAGACCAGGAATTAGCAGCCCGTGTACATTCCATAGGAACTCACTTGCGTAAAGGGGATAGACTTTTATTTGAAGTTAGGATTGTAAGCCATCACAGTAATGCCCTCATTGATACAGGAACATCAATTGCAATTAAAAGTACCTACTACAGATCATTATGCATATTGGGAGTTAAAGGAAACATGAATCATATTTATTAATCAAGCCATACAGTTGCACAAATTATAAATGCATTAAATAAGTTAGGAATAACTTACAGAGGTTAGGGTAAATTGTCGATATCACAAGGAAGGATGACATGTCCATAGAGCTTGAATGTAGCATGTGCATTCCACTGCAGCCTGTTAAGCAGTAATGAAAATTTTATGGAATGGAGGAAAACCTTTCCAAGATAAATTTGTGCAAATATTCCAGGTTTCTAGACAAAACACAAGCAGGATTCTGGGCTGAATAACACTAGAATTCCTGAAGCCTATGAAAAAACTCTTAATCCCGGCCCACTTTAAATCACTTCGTAACCTCTACATCAGTGTCTTTTGTTTTGTAAATGCGCTGATCAGCACAAGCAGCAAGCAGCTTGCTGTCCCAGCCCCCAGCCCCACCGCCAATGCTCAGCTCGCAGGCAAAAAGTTCTCCCAGTTCAAGCCAAGGCTCCTTATCTTCATGTGAGGTGATTATTATTTGGATAATTATTTGGAATTCATGAATTTCAAGGAAAGGATGAAAAGAAATGCAAGAAATGCTGAACACATACCTAAAGCAGAAACTTTTTCCATGTTATACTAATAATGACGATAAGTGTATAATGTGTGAAGACTTTAGTCCAAACATCAAATAAACACATGCGCTTTTCTTCAAGAATATAACCAAAGAAAAAAAAACATTACATATGGCTGTCAATGAGTTAAAAACTCAAGTTCAAATGTCAATCAACAATGATCCTACTAGATAGGGTGCCAGTATTATAAGGTACATGACCGATTTTACAGTATGGTAATTTAAAATTAGATAAAATACTTAGAATTTAAACTTCCAATATCTACTAGTAATCTTATAAGGTATCTATCGTCTATAGGACTGTGAGACAGCATCCTATTTGCTGACACCTCAAATCCTAAGAAACTATTTGGTTACAGTAACAAAGTAAAACTGTTAACTGGAACACAGGCAAGTTAAGTGAGATTTCCAGTACTATGCAGTGGATTGAACAGTATTAGTTTGATGTAGGGTTCAGTATGGCTAAACAATGTCATGCCAAGAAATGTCATGCCATAACTCTGACATTTCTGACCACTTCTGTACCCATCACCTGTGCACTGGACCTTATTTTTTTTACATCATTTTCAGTCCTTCTCTCTCCCCTTGATCCCATACATCTCTATTTAATGCCTCACCGATCTCTGGTATCATCTCTACTGATTTCTAAAAGTCTCACGTGATCCCCATTGCCAAGAAATACTAAGAATTACTGTCCTATCTCCTTTCTGCCATTCCTGTCCAAGACTCTAGACCACTTAGTCCACAGATAACTCTCCTCTTTTTTCTGTGACAACAGTCTGCAAGACCCTCTTCAATCTGAATTCTGAAAGTGTCATTCAAATGACTCTGTACTGCTTTTGATCACAACTGCTCTTAGATCTGCTCAATATGTTTTTTTTAACTTTGTACTTATCCTTCTTGACCTTTCATCAGCTTTCGATATTGTTAACCACTTGTTGCTTATCTCTTCCCCAGATAAACTCAGAATCCATGGTTCTGCCTTGTAATGGTTTAAGTCCTACCTTTCTGAGTGACCCTTTTGTATCTCCTGGTCTAACTCCTTGTATTCTACACAGAAACTCTCCACAGGTGCACCCCTAGGATTAGTGTTGGGATCCTTTCTATTTTCTCTTTAAATTGGAGAAAATATCTTTACAAAAAAACTTAAAAAAATCTTTAAAGTTGCACCTCATATTGTGTTATTTTTCCTCATGTCTTCTCCTACCACCTTTATGCTGATAATGCACAGATCTGCCTCCCGTTGCCCTCTCAAAAGCTCACAGGTTTCAGCCCAGATCTCCAGTTGTTTCTTTGCCATCTCATGATTGATGAATTCTTATCATTACAACTTAACATTTCAAAGTCAGATATCCTGTACGTGCCTTCTAATTCTCCTTCCTCAGATTTGTGGTCTTGAAGATTGATCAAATGAGTCGCAAAGAATGAAAAACAGTAGCTTAAACCAAACTTTCTTAATAACTGTGAAATATCTTTATTAAAAGTAAAAATTACTAAAAAAAAATGGATTCTGGACTTAAAAACATGAGTAGTATTAAGGCAGGGTGCATCTGTCAAAATGTCAATCAAAAATGATTGATGACATGATGGCCCATCCCCCCTTCCTCTGATTTGTGGATTGAAATTATGCACCCCGCCCCCTGTCCTGTGATTGATGAATTCCAACCTCTCTCTCCCTAACCCGCCCAGACTCCGCCTTAATCCCACCCCACCCACCTGATTGTTGAGTGTTTGTGTCATGGTGGGATTAAGGCAGGGTCTGGACGGACAGGCTGGAATTTACCAATCACAGGACAGAGGGCGGAGCGCATCATTTAAATCCACCAATCATAGGAAAGGGGCAGGGTGCATCATTTCAATTCACCAAATTAGAGGAAAGGGGAAAGGGGCCATCATGATTTAACTTTTACTGCTCTATAGTCATTGTCTGTGTAATATTATAGTTTGAGATTTCAAGAAGACAGTGAGAACGTCCTCAGATAACTTGAAGGTTCCAAGATTAATTATACATGGCGTCTTGTGTTAATCTTTTGACATTTACATGAGGGAAGAATAATGCTCCATTGTTCTTCCTATTTTCCCTCATTAGTACTTCTGCTTTAAAGTAACCTTTGCTTTATTGTGCCAAAGCAGATGCTTTGTCTATGTTAAGAAAAATGATTAAGTATTTATTCCGCGTAATGTTTTTAGACTTATTTCATATGTACTGATAATACCGGTCATCTTTTGAAAATTACTCCAGGAATAGAGCTTCACTCTCGCTGGTGCAATTGTTGAGATTCTACAAATATGGCCATTTCAGCTTAAAATTAAACTCATGAATTGGTAATGGCACCCAGTGTGTCATATCACATCTGCGCCAGCTTTAGAA
Organism: Polypterus senegalus; assembly: GCF_016835505.1. NCBI lineage: Eukaryota > Metazoa > Chordata > Cladistia > Polypteriformes > Polypteridae > Polypterus > Polypterus senegalus. The sequence continues at coordinate 108,223,426 of NC_053161.1, forward strand.
AATATTTGTAAGTAATTCTGTATTACAGCAAATCATGCAAATATCCATCCCTTCTTCCATCCATTTGATTGTAAAGCTCCATCTGTGCATGTCAAGTACTACTGACAAATGGACAAATAAAATATGTGTACTGTATAATAAAAACACATCAGCAGACCATGCCATTGTCTGCAAGCTTTATTTCTTTGAAGTGTTAAACATGCCAAGCACTTTCCTTTATTATACTTTTATATTGCCAGTTAGGAGAAGAAGCTAAATTGTAGAGTAGAAACACGTAAAATGCTACACTGAAACATCACTGGCAGTCATTTAGGCTTATTTTTTGCTGATAAAAATATGATAGTAGAAACTTTTAATGTCAGAAACTTGTTTTCCTGTTTCATTGCAGGCAATATTAAATAAGAATTTTAAAAGTAAAGAGTGAAGGAAGAGGAATACGGGAAAAGTTGGTTGTCATGAGTTCTCTATAGTTTTTATGAAGGACCTTATATTTACATTTTGAGATGGGATTAGTGTTGCAAGCCTGAAGTACTTTAGATATGAACTACAACTCATGGGTACTGCTCAGAATTATTGACAATACTGGATGTTTATCTATCATTAAAATTAAATTAGTCCCTTCATCTGAATTAAGTGAAAAAAACATGCCTGTCTGCTGTTAAATTATTAATATTACAGAGGGGATCTTTGTCACTTTGCAGGAAGTAAAAGCTGTTGATCAGGTGACAGATGAGTGAAAATATGCTACTTCTAAAGATGATTATGGGAACTGTTTTGGCAACTTCACTATTAACTGTTTCCTAATAATTGATTCTGTGTTTACTTATGTTCATTAACTACAACATTTTCTAGATCCTTCAAGTCTAAACAGTCTTAAATAAATCTTACATTTATTTATTTGAAAATATGAGAAAATTAAGCTGTTAATCTAAACAGCTGTTAGCTTTATGACTACTAAAAACTGGAAGGGGAAAATACATTATGGATTCACCTTATCTAAAATAACTAACAGCCTACGTTTAAATACAGATACACACATATTCACACATATTTTACCTTCATCTTGGTTGGATTTCAATGTTGCATTTAAAACTTTTAATTACCATACTTAACTTTAATTGAGTGCCCGATCAACTAAGTAAGCCTTAATGATTCTGCTGTTAATTGGATTAGTTTTTAACTTCCAATTTAGCCAGCCTTTTAGTTGAACTAGTGTGTTATGTGTAACCATCAGGCATAAAAAAGTGTCATTTTTACTTTTATATCCTCTTTTTCAGCAGTGCCATACAAATTAATCATATTTCTGTTAATTTGCACATACACAGATTTGCTTTTCCGTTACGTACATTGAATGGTATATGTTGGATTCCCAGCTTGCCTTAACAACTTACATTAGATTATAAAAACTTTCTCAAAGTAAACAGTGATAATCTGGAGTTCTCAATTATGCACAATATTAAGCAAATTTACTGTGATGTAGACTTTCTAAATATTAAAACTTCCGGACCATGCTGGGATATTTTCTGTATGCTTATGTTTTGGGACCAGTGCTGAAAAGGTAATACAATACTGTTTTCATCGGTTAAAGAAAAATTAAAATTAATAAAGATAAGACTGGGTGTTTGTCATTGTACTGTGAAAATGAGCCCATGCCTTTAGTTTGTTTCTCTTGAATTGTTGCAATTCTGTATTTGCATTCTCAAACAGCTGTGATACTATTCACCATTAGGTTTTGTCATAAAAATGTTAAAAATAGCCCAAATCACGCTGATTCTTTACTTCACTTGTTGACATTTGTTTTTACAGTTGATTTTTAATAGGTAATGATTCCTTAGCTAACCTCACACAAATACAAGAACAATAAATAACAAGAACTGTAAAAGTAAATATGATAAATCTTTCTTTGTGATGTGCACATAATTCTGTAATGTACTTCTTCCTTCTGTTGAAATCTCATTCAGTTTTCCGCATTAACATGCTTTTAAACACATGCGTTTTACTGCAAATGAGCATTTCCTAATGCCCTGAAATGGACTGACATCCTGTCTAGAGTTGGCCCATGCTGTCAAAATAGTCCTTTTACCTTTTACCTGCTGTGAAGAAGCTGTCTGTTGTTACAGTCCTGCCTTTGTCCAGTCTGATAGCGGTCACAGACATCGTATCTTTGATTGCTGGTACAATACTTCTGAGCAGGTATCAGCCACAGTGCTGCTCTTGTGAAAAAAATGGAGATAAATGCCATCAACTCAGAGAGGGAGAGAAAATGTTTGTTGTACCACATGAACGACACTGACAGAATAAAACTGAATAATAAAAAAACAAGTGCTAACTTTTACAAGTAGCCAAAATTTTCACCGGGTGTTAAAGATTCAAATCAAATGTATGTTTTTATTGTATCATAGTAATAATAATAATAATAGCACCTCAATACTCCAAACATAGAGCACCCAGTCTCAAAACCGGGACCTTGGGGTTATAAGGCAGCAGTTCTTACCTCTGCACCATTTAAGAATACGTATAAATTCCCTGTCGATTGATATTTGAGCTTGAGTTTTTAACTCATTGACAGCCACATGTAAACTGAATGTTTTTTTCTTTGGTTATATTCTTGAATAAAAGTGCACATATTTATTTGATATTTGGACTAAAGTCTTCACACATTATACACTTCACATCATTATTAGTGTAACATGCAAAATGTTTCTGCTTTCAGTTTGTGTTCAGCATTTCTTGCCTCACATTTATTTCCTTTCATCCTACACTTACCCAGATCTTTATAGACATGGAACACACATGAAATGAATTTATTCCAAGTAACGATGTACTGTATTATTTACCCTATACAAACTCACACCTCAGGAACCTCACACGCAGATATGGAGCCTTGGCTTGAGCTGGGAGAATGTTTTGCCCGAGTTAAGCTCTGTCAAGGCGGGGAATGGGAAGTGGTGACCTCAGGGTCGTTACCAGAAGTGACATCATCAACACCAGGCTGGATTTCCAGTAACTGGTCAGCAGTGAAAATGATTAATGCACTTTGCCACTCCCTGGTCTGGCATGGAATTAAAGTGGAACCTTGACTTACGAACACAATTGGTTTACGAGGGTTGGTTGTAACTCAAGTTGGTTGTAAGTCAAGACTATTTTTCCAATAAGAAATAATGTAAATACCCATAATGTGTTCCGAACCTCCCACAGCAACACTTACTTAAACTTTTCATAATTAAAAAGGGTTGTATAATGTGCATAATTTACCAAAAACACCAATAATTTTTCTAATGTACTAATCAAACAGTTATAAAAAGTGCCTAGACTACCAGAAACAACAATTTCATACTGCACTCACCATTTAAGTTGACATCTTTGGCTTGCAGGAACGGAGGAGGAGGAGAATGAAATGGAAGGTGGTTATTGTTTGGAATGAGAGTCCCCTTCCATAAGAACATCAGTACTCTGGCTCCCTGGTGTCCTTTCTCTCATTGAGAGAGGCTGTAGCCCACTAGGACCTGCTTCTGGCTCACTAGGTCTCAGCCTTTTCGGAAATAAAAACTGGTCTAAGGTTGTCTGTTTCTGTCTTTTCTTCAACCCAGTTCTGTAGTATGACATGACATTGTCATTAAGCAAGTTAATGCAACGATTAACTTTTTCTCTGTCTGGGTGGGTCTTCTCTACAAATGTTTGTAGCTCTGTCCATTTTTTCAGGATGTCCTTTATTTCAGAAGAGGACATTTGCTGCACTGATTGTTGATCCTCTCCCTCCTCTTCAGAAATCTCCTCAGCTGCCATTCTCTGTTGCTCAGCCAGAAGTTGCTGAAGTTCCTCTGTAGACAATTCCTCTGAGTGTTCCTCCACCAGTTCCTCAACATCACCACTGTCAACCTGCAAGCCTATGGACTCAGCTATAGTGACAATGTCATCAACAACAGGGTCAGTTGCAGGCTCAGGCTCCTCTACAAAGCCTTTAATGTCTCTCTCCTCTATAATTTTAGGCCACACTTTCTTCCAGGCAGATCTTAGTGTCCTTAGAGAGACATTGGCCCAGGATTTCTCTATTAACCCCACACAGGAAAGGATGTTGTAATGTTTCTTCCAGAACTCTGTAAGAGTCAAATCTGTATCTGAGACCATCTGGAAGCACTTCTGGAACAGTTCCTTGGTGTATAGCTTCTTAAAGTTAGCTATAATCTGCTGGTCCATAGGCTGCAGTAGAGGAGTTGTATTAGGTGGGAGGAAATCTACTGGGAATTCTTCAGCCAAATCTTCTTCCAAGTCTCTTGGGTGAGCAGGAGCATTGTCCATGATTATGAAAGGCCATGAGTGGTAAGCCTTTGTCCTCTAGATATTTCTTAACAGTAGGACAGAAAACCTCCCTGATCCACTCAAGAAAAAGCACTCTTGTTACCCAGGCTTTTGCATTAGATCTCCACATGACCCCTAGCCTATTCTTCATGACTGTATGTTATCTGAACACTCTAGGGGTCTCAGAGTGATAAACCAAGAGAGGCTTTATCTTTAGGTCACCACTCGCATTGGCACATAACAATAAGGTTAGCCTATTCTTCATAGGCTTGTGGCCAGGCATTTTTCTGCTCTTCGTGGGTAATGTATGTTCTCCTGGGCATTTTCTTCCAGTAAAGCCCAGTTTCATCACAGTTAAAAACTTGATGAGAGCAAAAGCCATTTCTCTTTGTTATCATTTCAAAGTGGCGTATGTAATTTTTGGCAGCCCTTTTATCAGCACTGGCTACTTCACCGTGCCTAACTACGCTATGAATCCCAGTTCTCGCTTTAAAATTGTGAAACCACCCCTTACTGACACAAAATGTTTCACTACTATCACTTGTTGATGGATATCCTTTAACAGATCTGCATTTATAGTATATATAGTGATGGACAGCCAAACCCCTTGACCAGCTAAGATGCCTATATAGTGGAAGGACTGAGGGGAAAAGGCCCATTCAAGTCATTACCTCCCCTGGAATGCTAGAAAGCAGCCCCCCCTGGCTTGTAGCTGTGCCTGGACTCCCACCGGGCTCCATGGTAGTTAGAGTTTGCAGCAGCCCAGTTGGGTTCTGTGGGCCCACCAGGGGGTGCTCCAGGTACTGTTCAGCTGTTGGTTGCAGCATGTCTGCCACATCCAGAAGTGCTGCCAGGAGACTGTCATGGAACACCTGAAACACTTCTGGGTTCTATATAAAAGGAGCCAGAGTTGGGAGGAATGGAGACAATGCTTGCCAGGACGAGTGGAGGCGGGCTGAGAGAATGAGAGAAAAAACAGAGGAGAAGAGGAAAGAAAAAAAGTGTGTTTTGGTGCTTGAAGTGTGCTGTGCAGTGTTTCCCATTAGAAAAAAATATGTGTGCTGAACGAAATCCACAAAGGGAGAAAATGAGTCACGTATCTTAAAACAGTTTTTTATTTCAACACTTATAAGGTGTCATCATAAGAGGAAAATGATTAGACATACAGGAACCAAAGACAATATATTGCAAATGAGGAGGGTGTGTAGGTGGGTGTAAGAGGGATAGATTAATAAGGTGGTATTTGGAGGGTGTTAGTCTTAAATTCTTTTTTATTGTATGTTCTTCTTTAAGTTCTTCTCTTTATTGGATGTTCTTCTTAAGCCTGCATATGCTGAACTCATCTCCAAGTGTCTGTTAATGCCATTATCATTTCGTAGCCACGATTCAGCCAGCTCTCTGGCACTCTTAGTATTTGCCCTGAATTTTAATTACACCTTGTCATAGTTAAATGTGTGTCCGGTAGAAATGGTTTGTGCATATATCAGAAATCATGGGTCCTTCCTTCTGACAGCATTGCAATGTAATTATATACGTGTTGTGAGTGTTTTAGATGTTTACCCAACATATACAGCTGAAAATGCACTGCATGGTATACTGTACATTGTATTTCGTTTCTTTGCTGCAGATTTCTTTCTTTTGACATTAAAAACTACTGTCTGCAGAATGATTTCTGGTTTAAGAGCTACTTTAATGCCTGATCTGGAGAGGATGCGGGCTGTGGTTTCTGATACGCCACAGTGATCAGGAAGACTGTACCAGGTAGAATTGGAGATCAAGTGGGTGCCAGTTTTTTGCTGATGTCTGGGATGTCTCTTATGTAAGCATTCTTTGATAAATGCTTTGGAGTAGTAGGAAAGAGGGAACTCTGGGACAGCACATGAGCCAACTTCAGGTCCTATGTAAATCACAAGCCCAGGAGTGACGGCATGCTTTGGTCAGCTTAAGTGCTCGTAAAGCTCACTAAACGGATCCCCAACAAACAGAACATAGAGAAACGGGATATTGTACATAGTTCACAATATTATTTTTTTTAACCTGTTCTATCTGTACAGTGCTTAAAATGTTCAGTTAATTCCATGAGACCTGAAAATGTGCAGCCTGTAAACATCAATGCTGCACATAATAAGTTAAAGGAAGCCACAATTCAGTGTATATTGCTTTTGATTTAAATCCAACAAAACTTTGTAACAGTACAAGAGTACAGATCAAACCTGACTGAAGCTACTGCTTTTACAGGATCTTCTACAGGGTAAAAGTATAGTTGTACACAAAACTCCAATTATTCCTACTAATTACATGTTTAAATTGTCTAAAACTGAGTATTGCAATGACCTTCAGCAAAAGCAAAATTACTAGGAAAAGCAAGAACTTATCTATTGCAGGAATGTTCACATCTCCAAACAAAAATGATACCTAGTGGCCAAAAATACAAAATATAATGGGTAGCAGAAAGAAATGTCCATAACTAAATAATTTTTAACTTTTTGCAAACACCTTTTGGCTTAATTAAAGAAGGAAGTCTATTTGAATAGGCTTTAGTCATCTTAGCTCAAGCTTACACTCTTCTTAGACGAAAATTCTAAGCTCAATCAATTGTGATGAAATCTTCTGTTCACAACCCAGTTTATGTATATCTACTGTAATATCTTCTATACAACCGAGATCTGTTAAATTTCAGGGCCATTCCAGACTATTGATCTTTTTTAAACAATTCTTCTAGTTTGGTGTACTGGGTACCTTTGGTCATTGTTACATTGATATAAAATGCACTCACTGGGCAAATTATTAGTAACACCTGTACACCTACTTATTTATACAATTATCTAGTCAGCCATTCATGTGGCAGCAGCACAATGCATATAGTCATGTAGATACAAGTCAGGAGCTTCAGTAAATGTTCTCATCAAACACCAGAATGAAGAAAAAATGTGATCTCAGTGATTTCAACACTGGCGTCATTGTTGGTGCCAGACAGACTGGTTTGAGTAGTTCTGTAATTGCTGTGAGTGTCAGTTCTGTGGACAGAAATGCCTCGTTCATGAAAAAGATCAGAGGAGAATAAGCAGACTTGTCTGAGATGACAAAATGGTAAATCAGTATAACACCAATGAATAACCACTCTGTACAACATGTCGAACCTTGATGCAGATGTAAAAGGGCTATAACATCAGAAGACCATGTCAGGTACCACTGTCAGCCAAGAACAGAAAGTTGAGGCTGCAGTGAGCACACATTCACCAAAACTGAACAGTTAGAGACCTGAAAAAATATATCCTGGTCTGAAAAATTTGGATTTCTACTGAGACACAATGATGGTAGTGTCTGAATTTGGTGCCAACAGCATGAATTCATGTATCCAACCTGCTTTTTGTCAACAGTCCAGGCTGGTGGTGGTGGTGTAATGGTGTGGGGCATGTTTTCTTGGCATACTTTGGGCCCATTGATCCTAATCTATCATTGCTTATATGCCACGGCCTATATGAGTATTGTTACTGTACATGTGCATCCCTTAATCGTCACAATTTTTCCATATTCTAATGGCTACTTTAAATGTGATTATGCACCATTTCACAGTGCAAAAGTCATCTCAAACTAGTTTCATGAACATGACAAATATTTCAGAGGCCTTCTCAGTCACCGGACCTGAATCCAGTAGAACACCATTGGGATGTGGTAGAAAAAGGATGAATGTGCAGATGACAAATCTGCAGAAACTGCACAATGCAATCAGGTCAACATAGACTAGAATCGCAAATTAATGTTTCCTAAATTTTGTAGATTCTATGCCATGAAAAACTGAGACTGTTTTGGGAGCAAAAGAAGTCCCTGCCCAGTATTAGTGTAATTCAGTACTTTACAATTTCAGAATTTTTTCAGTTTCTGCTTACTAACATTGGGCAAAAGTTTTGTATAAAAATATCATGTAAATGGCCTGTATTTGATATAGCGCCTAACTAGAGTTCAAGAACCCCCCTAGGCGCTTTACAACACAACAGTCATTCACACACACATTCATACGCTGGTGATGATAAGCTACTATGTAGCCACAGCTGCCCTGGGGCACACTGACAGAAGTGAGGCTGCCGAACACTGGCACCACCAATCCTTCCAACCACCACCAGGCGGCAAGGTAGGTTAAGTGTCTTGCCCAAGGACACAACAGCTGCATTCTCATGCCGGGAGCCAGGATCGAACCTGCGACCCTCCGATTGCTGGACCACCCGCTCTACCAACTGAGCTCTTTACTGTTCTGATGATGCAGCCAACAAATGGCCACAAAGTAGCAATAAATACAAAAAAAAATCATTGCGCTCATCGAATTCCAACATTTGGGCACTGATTAGCAAAGTCATGCAGCATGTTTATGAAGCCTTGCTTCACGCAGCAGGCACATGTTTTTTTCTGATCTTTGCAGATGGTTCACACATTTTCCTTCTACCAAGAAGAAAGAAACTCTCTGTAAATAGTAATAAATCTTTTGCTATTACTATTATTATTTTAAAGGGCCTCATATGTTTTCTGACTCTTGCATGGCCTTTTAAGATTTGTTTTGATCGGCGCTGCTCCACATGGCTAATAATTATTAATTTGGTCTTTACATGGACAAGGCATTTGACGGCCAAGACTTAAACACAGGTTTGTGCTATTCCATGCTGGCCATTAAAGTATGCATACTGGTGACCCACACCAGAGTCACAGAGCCTCAACTGCAATGACCTGTACACTTTATGACCAACAAACCATCAAATGCCTGGCCCCAAATGGAGCTGAAAGTCAACACGACTTTATAGCCTGAGGCATCCATTGACTGATGTTGTTGCCACCATAATTGACTATAGATATCATGTTTATTGGATTTGTTTTATTCCTGGAAAATTGGTTGTGTCTTCTTGATAAACATAAATGGTCTTTGATGCCTTTTTGGAGAAATACCATAAAAAAGGGAACTATACCCATAGATCAGAACTGTGGTGGCTCCTTTAAAGCTTTCATTGGCCTCCTGATATACTCCCCTGATGAAACTCTGATGTCTTTGCCTACACATCAGTTTAAAGGCCGCCCTTATCTTTGCAATGACCATATTTCTTCTGCGTTCTTTTATTAGTTCCTTGCAGATCAGGGTTATCTCTGCACTGTTGAACCAAAACAACTTTCACAGAAATTCTTTATGAATTTTATTTAGGGACAATCAGTGTCACCACAGCTGGTGTTGTGTGAAGGGAAACTATGACTAAATATAGCTGCTTACAAAGATCTTATTAATGGTAAAAAAAGGTATGAAATTATCTGTATTCATTTCAGTTTTTCCATCAATAAAAGTTTAAATTATAGTATTATCTAAAGGGTTACTATCCAAGTTCTTCCCAGATTTCTGGTATCACTGTGGGCTGAGAAGGGGCACTGTTGATAACTATCTTGTCCTATTCTTCCTCCAGAGCGCAGAGAAACCGTCCAATGAATGCAACTGACTCCACCTCTTCCAGTCCCGGGGCCAAAAACAGGATTGCCTGGAAGGAGGCATCACTTCTTTCCCAACCAACCACAGAAAAGGAACTCCAAAGTGACTTGACTGCAGAAGAAACAGCCATTGTACAGTATTTCTAGCCACATTATTCTGGTGGCCACAGTTTTTGTTTCCTTTTTACGCCATTGAGTGTTGTTTTTTCAGTTCTTATATATCATGTTAAAATATATATGCAGAATGCAATCAATATATATCAGACATGACATTATGTATTAATAATTGCCTTTTATGTATCACTTTTTCCCCTATGCATATCAAAATTCATTATATTTTTCTGATTTGAAATTTCATAATTCAAATGAATACAAAAATATCTAGAGACGGTTTGTAGCATGAACATAAAAGTGCAATTAAAAATGTGCTTTACAGTTTCCAGGGTTATTGTTAAAAGTGACTACAAGTAAAGGGGCGTGTGGGGTGGGGGTTGATCTGGGTACATCTTAAATGCTTTCTTCTTTGCTGCAATAATAATAAAAAAAAGCAATCCCAGAAATGACACCTCCTATGTGACTATTATATGCTCCCCACATAATTGTTTATAGTTTTGGAATTTTTATTTGCACTGTTATTTTCACTTTTTTTTAAAGCGTATATTTGCAATTTTATCAGGAGATACTCTATTGTTTTCCCTGCAATTTTTTTCCCTAAAAATGCAAATTAGCAAATTTAACATTATTTGTAAGTGGGTGGAAGGCCAGTCCTTTTAATAAAAAGGGTTAAGAAAGATGAACTGGATTGTGTTAATTCAAATCTTACTCAAAAGCCCATTGGACTGTTTTAGTGGCTCTTGAAACAATGAGAGCAGCAGGGCCATTCTGTCTAATTACTCCAAGACAGGGATGCTAAAGAGGAATTAATGATAGTTGACAAGTGCAATTAATAATTAAAGCAAAGCCGGGAGTCATGCAATAAGTATATGACAATGGCAGAGTAACTGTACATGACAGCTCTCATTCGTTTTTATCTGAGGGGGCTTTTTGCTCAATGAGGGCATAAAAAAAGAAATGTCTGTAATCTGGTCACCTATGAGCTGTGGACTACCCCCACCAAACTGTATTTCACTGTTCTCGACCCTTTAGTCCTCCCCCAATTCCTAACGTCCTGAAACCCCCCACAATCACAACGTCCCTAGCCACATTATCCTTCTAGCTTTCACTATCAGGTGTTGACTAGACTATTTAAAATTCATGTTGCAGATTGGAAGACAAGGGAAGAGTGAAAGGAGGCTGGGGGCTGGAGCTGAAGTAGGATTTCCATATCAAAGGCAAAGGCTTTGGGTCCAAATGGTAATTAAACTGCCCATATTTGGTCTCAGTAGTTGGATCATAAAAAAAAAAATTGGACAGGGCTTTCAGGTTATGTTAATACAGTTCATCTATTTAATTAGGGCTTTGGCGGGTCTTTGTTTACAGCTGACGTCCTTTCAAGAAAAAGCATTTAGAGAGAATCCACAAATTAAATGAAATTCGGGCAGTTTGGGCAAATAATGAGGTCCGCTGTGGATGGACGTTTGATGGTCCCCCCAGTTTCACAGTAAAGAGGGCGAATAAGAAATGATTGTGTCTTGAGTTTGATGAAAATCCACTGACACTTTGTTTTCTATGGGGGGTATTTCAAAAAGCATTTATATAGTTCAGAACGACTTGCCACAGACTGCAACATCAAAAGAACCTGTAATAGAAAATAAATGATAAAGCCAAGGGCGGACAGGAAAGCTGTGAAAAAAGTGCTTCTGTGATTTACATCTGTGGAGATCCTTGGTTAGTTCTAGTAAAATCACATAGCAGCTTTCATTGACACGAAGAATACATCTGTTCCTTTGCATGTTCCTTTGCAAGTTTGCTCAAAGCCTAAGGAAGTGCCTTTGAGGCTGCATGTTTAAATCTCATTCCTGGCTCACCCTGAGCATGTCACCTTATCTGTCTGTGCGAATTTCAGATGAATATGTACTTTGCATATGTGTAAACAGCTTTGCACTATTGTTCTCTATGAAAGGTTACATGTGAAACAAAGATTGAATAACTGATTGATTCCTGGGATGTTATAGTGTTTGGTTCTAATGCTTCATTACTCCTGAACTTTCAATTCATATCCTGGCAGCCAGTCTCTGTGTGCAATAATTTTTACAGTTTGTACAGTTTGTAAGTTTGTAAGGTTTTATTCTGGGTACCCAGATTTCTCAGATATCCCAAAATGACACAATAAGGCAATTTTAATAGTGAGTGTAATTTAGTTTAGTTTCAATTATTGCACCCTGTAATACACTGGTGCCTTCTCCAGGATTTGTCCCTATCTTGCTCCTAACTTTGCTTAGATAGCCTTTGGCTCCCTTTAAACTGAAAACATTTTGCTCAGAAAATGAATTGAAAAATAAATGAAAGAAAAACTGTCTTACTGCCTTGTTATTTTCACATCATCGATAAAGAGGAGGCTGGAATCCATTTTTAAATCACATTTTGGGGATGACAAAAGGTGGAAAGACCAAGGGAAGCACAGGATGAACTCTGCCTGTGAGGATGCTCCAGGCATCCCATAAGGAAAATCACACTTTCTTTCAGGTGTCAAAGTCTTAAAAAGAGCTTTTGGAGAAGACAGAGGGAGAGATCTTGTTTAAGATAAATTGTGTTATAAGTTTGAGTAGCAGACAATAGCAAAATCAGGTGCGAGGCCTCGAAAAAATCATAAAGCAAGCCAAAACCTTCACTGGCCTGCCCAGAGAGGCACCCTCTAAGTCAGCAAACCTCCAACTGCAACCAGCAGGCTGTTGGCCTACCAGCCTCCAAAATGGGGAATAAAAAATATACAGATGAGCCAAAGTATCTTAAAATGTCTCTCAAAAGAGAAACTGTAAACTCTTGCTTGTACAGACAAGATATGAGAATCTTTATAAATATATTTATTACAAAAAAGTGCACAAAAGAACAAAAAAGTCAGAAGGATTTGTCTGAAAGGCAATCTGAGCCGAACAAGTCTCAATACACAAATTAACGATTAATTCCAATAAACAAGGCAAAAGAAAATAAAAAAAGTAGTAAATCATTGTCAGTTTCCCTTGAAGAACACATTAAGAGAATCATTGGGCAAAAAGTCATGACATACTGTGTTAAACAGACTAAAATACATAACCACTAACCCAAAATATGTGATTGTTTCAAAAATCAAAACAATTTGAAGAGTCTTTGAAAAAATATAAAGCAGACAATAGACAAATCAAGCCAATCTTATGTAGAATGACTGCTGTGAAATCATACAGCACACCATGCTTGTGCACTAGTAACATGCAGGGTCATGTTCTCAAAATGGCATTTATTAAGTCACTGAGAAAGGTTTCAAAAAATACACACACACACACAAAAAAAATAATTCAAGTCTCGACAAAGATTTCCTCCTAAGGCATAGATTCTGAAGGTATCTGTCAGATTGGACTGGTAACTGCTATTGAAACTGATGGAACAAAGAGGGGACATGAACATCCTTAGGCAGTGTACACTATTTTTTTAACTCTTGATTTCAGTCAATGACCAATAAATATTTTTGGAATTTTGACAGGAGGATTTGAAGATGTACGAGAAGCATAAACATTTTAAAAGAAATATTGAAAGTATGGGTGTCCTTATAACTAGAATCTAATTAATAAGGTACTAGACACATCTGTTTAAATATTTTCCATAGACCAATAAATCTGGGAACCAACTTCTGTGGTGGAAACCCTCAACTGAAAATCTTTGATGGACATTCAGAACTACTGAAAACATAATAAGCTTGATGTTAAATCAAATTAAATTAATTTCAGCCCAAATCTTCAACAGGTTCTCATGTAAACTAGTTCAGATGGTCTTAAAATCTTTGATTTTTAACCATGGCAGTGTGTTCCGTGTACAGATTAGAGGGTCAAGGACCATGAAATGAGGCTAAAACGCAAGTCTTTTAAATATACCTTCTTCTTATTTCGGCTGCAATACGGAAAAAGATGATCTGCTGTGGCAACCCCTAACAGAAGAGGCCGAAACTAACACAGAACACTAACCAGAGTTGGTAGTGGTAGAGGAAATGAGTTACCTTACAGTTTTTTGGGAAAGCTAACACAGCATGTCCAGGAACTTGAGCTTTGACAGTGGCAGATACTGATTACACTTCTAATGACCAATTAAGCCTTTTACTGGATTCCTTAGTTAGAATTGTAATTTAGGTTATAATAATTAAGGTTCACGATTTACCGCGGTAAGAAATGGTAAATTCCATGGCATACCGCAGCGCGGCAAATGCAGTACCAGAACTCCAAAAGACTTATTCATACCCCAAGCAAAATAAATGCATTTTTCTTATTCTTAATCCTTAATAATAATCAATCATAATTTGTAATACTAATCAAATAGGTATATCAAAGCATTCACATCCGCACATTTTAATCCACAGATTTGCTTTAGGCAAACAATGCTGAAACATATGTAGGCATAATATTATTCTCAACAAACTATCGAATAATGTTTCTAAAGTTATTATTTATTTATTGTTGAAGAAAACGGCACTGTAAGCTCGTAGGTTTTCTTGTGACAGAGAATATCGCAGTGGTGAAAACACCGATTCATATTTTGAGAACGAACGTTCCACATCAACAGAAGAGACTGGCAACACAATGTAATCTTTAGAAAGAGCTGCTAAGTAAGGCAGTCTGTCCTCTAAGGCATGCCAAAAAGCAGTTATATCAGCTGGAATTACTTCACAAGATGCTATGTCCAGATAAGCTTGCCATTCATCTGCTGCAGCCATCATTGTTGGCACTGATGGTGCATGATCATTAAAATTCTTCGATAAGAGTGGTAGCTGTCGTGGATCAAACATTCTCACAGATCTGAATAGGTCTATTGCTGGCTGTTTGGTTCCCACAAAATATTCTTCAAGATTAGCAGCAGCATTGTGCTTTGCATCTTCACAGCTGCTGGTTGCAATTGGAAATTCGAATGATTTCAGGCAAGACAGTAAGTCAGACACTTTGTTGTAGATATCAACAGCCATGAAAGAAGTCAGAGTGTTCGTAATTGGCTGGCAGTGAACAGATACAAATTCAAGTTCAGCTCTCAGCTCGTTAAGTTTATCATTACTTTGAAGCAACGCCAACAGATTCTTTAACTGTACTGAAGCTCCACTGTGTTCAATTTCAGTACCAACGAACAAGATATTAATGAGATGATGCAATAGGCTAAAGAAAGAACTTAAAGAAGTAATCAAAACTAATCACATTAATATCAATATGCCTCAAATGGTGAAATTTCATTCAGAATTGGTATTTTCCGTGGCAGTTAGGAAATTTCGCGGCGTGGCGTTTTACTGCTGCAAAACCCTAAATTCTGCGGCGTGGCGTTAAATTCCGTGGGCCACGGTAAATCGTGGGCCCTAATAATAATACTAAAATCGTTAATAATTTGCAGTACTTAGCAAATAGTACGAAATACTGAACTTAGGTAACTCTCTTTAGAGCTGGCCATTCTTTTTCCATTGCATAGATGAGTCCATATTTACATCCTTATAAGAAACTTGATATCATAGTGACAGTCACATTTTTCTAACTTTCTAAATAACCTGTTTTGTCATAAAAGGTCAAGTATTCTTTTAGCCTGTGTAGAAGAACGTCAGTGTCAGGGGCAAAAACTAAGCTGTTATCTTTATACAATAATCTTAATAAAGATTTAAAAAAGAAGTTGCAAAGGAAAAAACTGATTTATAAAGGTATATAAGACTAATGACTGCAAAGTGAATCGTAGAGCGTATGAGAACATGAGGGCAACCATTAGGAAGGATATCAGGGAGGCTAAAAGACAGTTGGAGAGGAATATAGCAGATAAGGCGAAAGAAGACCCTAAGAGATTCTTTCAGTATTTTAGTAGTAAAAGAGCAGTCAGGAAGGAGGTCAAGTGCATCAGAAATAGTAAAGGGGAATTAAAAGATACAGACAGTGAAATAGTAGATGCCCAAAACTTACATTTTTCTGAGTTGTTTACAAGTGAGCAAGTGGATAACCTGCCAGCGGTAAACGCGACTACTAAGGAGGTACTGAGGGATTTGGTAATTGTAGAGGGAGAAGTGCTGCTCAGGTAAAGTAAGCTGAAATCAAACAAATCACCAGGATCAGATAATGTTTATCCTCGTGCTCTTAAGGAGGCTAGTGAGTACATATATAAACTCTTAACACATATTTTTAGGAAGTCACTGCACATTGGAGAGATTCCGACGGACTGAAAAATGGCAAATATCATCCCATTATATAAAAAGGTTGACAGGGCAGATCTAAGTAACTATAGGCCAGTAAGCTTAACATGCATCACAGGAAAATTAATAGAAGGAATTATTAAGGATAAGATTGAGCAACACATGGCAAAGACAGGAGTTATTCTGAACAGTCAGCATGAGCTCAGAAGAGGGAGGTCGAGTTTTACTAACATGCTGGAATTCTATGAGGAGGCAAGAAAAGGATACGATCAAAGTGGAGCATATGATATTATTTATCTGGACTTTCAGAAAGCATTAGATAAGGTGCCACATGAGAGGTTGGGCATCAAATAAAAGAAGTGGGAGTTCAGGGTGATGTTTTTAGATGGGTGCAGAATTGGCTCAGACACAGAAAGCAGAGGGTGATGGTGCGAGGAACCTCATCAGAACTGGCCGATGTTAAGAGTGGTGTTCCACAGGGGTCAGTGTTAGGGCTGCTGCTATTTTTAATATATAAAAAAGATTTAGATACCTTGTTTCCCCAAAAATAAGACAGGGTCTTATATTAATTTTTCCTCCAAAAGACGCACTAGGGCTTATTTTCAGGGGATGTCTTATTTTTTTCCATGAACAACAATCTACATTTATTCTTGAACAAAAATCTACATTCCTCTCTATTATAAAAAAAAAAATCTTGGAAGGCTTGGAGGGAGATGATACGTGATTTTCTCGGAGAAATTTTAACGACCCGCAAGACAAGACAGTGAGCTTTTAAATGATTGACACTCAGCTTGGCAGGAGTAAGACAACGGCTGATCCGACTGCGTCTATTAAAAGCGTGCATTCAGTGCCCTCCCCTTCACAACGTGAGCGGCAGATATGCAAAGTGGCTGGCGCGAAGTGCACCCCAAGGGGTGGACGAGTGAAGCAAGCTGGGGGCACAACCCCCTAGTATTCGTTACAAAAATTTACATTTATTCAAATACAGTCATATCATCATCTTCTGGAACATCATCATAACTCTCCAAACCCCATTATGAATTTCTTGCAACTCCACTTCCTTTAGAACAATTGGCCCCAATCTCTCACGTCTAGCAACAGAGCTTTCCTTAAATGAGCACCTCTTGTCCATCTAGCCTGCTCGTAATGCATTCGGATATCCAACTTCTCTTTGCAGAAAGATTTTTGCCCTGGGATTCCTCCACAATTCCTTTCTTGTACTCAACAGAATAGCTTTTTCATTTTGCACTCATCTTGTTGGGGGGTCAAAATACTGGTATTAATTCCGGCTCATCTGTGTACATACGGTAGCGGTAGGCATTTGTCTCTCATCCAAAGGCGCCTGCACAGGATCGTAACCAGGACTTATTTTCAGAGTAGGGCTTATATTACGAGCATCCTGAAAAATCATGCTAGGGCTTATTTTCGGGGTAGGTCTTATTTTCGGGGAAACACGGCAGGAAAATAAGTAACAAGCTGGTTAAGTTTGCAGATGATACCAAGATAGGTGGATTAGCAGATAATTTAGAATCCATTATACAGTATCATTACATAAGTACTTGGATAGCACACAGGCTTGGGCAGATTTGTGGCAGATGAAATTTAATGTCAGTAAATGTAAAGTATTACACATATGAAGTAAAAATGTTAGGTTTGAATACACAATGGGCGGTCAGAAAATCGAGAGTACACCTTATGAGAAGGATTTAGGAGTCATAGTGGACTCAAAGCTATCAACTTCCCAACAGTGTTCAGAAGACATTAAGAAGGCTAACAGAATGTTAGGTTATATAGCACGATCTATGGAGTACAAGTCCAAGAAGTTATGCTCAACCTTTTATAATGCAGGCCTCATCTTGAGTACTGTGTACAGTTTTGGTCTCCAGGCTACAAAAAGGACATAGCAGCACTAGAAAAGGTCCAGAGAAGAGCGACTAGGCTGATTCCAGGGCTACAGGGGTTGAATTATGAGGAAAGATTAAAAGAGCTTAGCCTTTACAGTTTAAGCAAAAGAAGATTAAGAGGTGACATGATTGAAGTGTTTAAAATTATAAAGGGAATTAGTACAGTAGATCGAGACTTGTATTTTGAAATTAATTCCTCAAGAACACGGGGACACAGCTGGAAACGTGTTAAGGGTAAATTTCACACAAACATTAGGAAGTTTTTCTTTACACAAAGAACCATAGACACTTGGAATAAGCTACCAAGTAGTGTGGTAGAGAGTAAAACATTAGTGACTTTCAAAACTCGACTTAATTTTTTTTGGAAGAAATAAGTGGATAGGACTGGCGAGCTTTGTTAGGCTGAATGGCCTGTTCTCGTCTAGAGTGTCCTAATGTTCTAATCAAATATAAAAGGTTCAAAATTTGTGTGTGTGAGTGCATGTGTGTGTATGTATTGTGACAGATAGGGGGCGATGTCGTTCCCTTGAACGCACAGACTAAATGCCAGACACCAGGTAAAAGTCCAAATATTGACTTTATTATTAACAATACTCATATAACAAACATAATACTAAATCAATAATCAATCCTCCACTTTCAGACGTGTTGCCACCCTGCCACCCAGCTCAGCTTAACATCTGGGCTCTCTCACAGTCCTTTAATAGTCTGTGACCCGGAATTGCTTCTGAACCCGCAGTCCATGTGACCTCCTAGCACTTCCGGGTCAGATGAAGACTCCTCTTCTTCAACCCGGAAGCACGTTATTCCCTTTGCCATGTGACTAGGATGTACTTCTGGGTTGTAGCACAAATACTCGTTGTTCCTCCCTGCAGCTCCTTCTAGTGGCCCCTGTGGTATCCAGCAGGGCTGTGGATGAAAACTCCATTATCCATAATTCCCTGCTGGTATTTGGGGTACCTCCATGCTGCAGGGAGGGCTCCACCTGGCAGCCTGGGGGTATTGGCCGGGATGACTGGCCGGTCATAGACCACAGTATATAAGTCAAAACTATTGGACCAATCTCTGTCAAAATTGGCACACTTCCCTCATTTGATCAAAAGAAGACCGTAGACTATAATTCTGACCCTGCGGGAGCCTTTGGGTCTTTTTTGTTTTTCCTTTGTTACTACAGTTTGAATGAAAGTGCCACCTGGTGGCTCAGAGCAAGTGAAACACCAGAACAAAATGAAGCCAAACTAGGAGACAAATGGACTAGATCTTAAAATTACTTACATACACAATGCCAGAGGCTACTTCTATAATATACTGCAAATTGAAACAGAATAATTCTTTTCTCTTTTTAATACAGGAATTTTTTTTCCTCTAAGAGACTCTCTCCCCTTTCCCAGTAAGATTCTTTAGCCAACCCTAAAATAAAATGGTAAGGAAAATGCTATAGCCAAAGTGGAAACTCCATATTTCTTTTTTTTGAGAAAACATTTTTTATTAAATAAATATACAAATATAGTTTATTTCTAACCAAACACTGAACCTGACATTGTACTTCCTTGTAGATCATGGTTATCGCTGCACTGTTGAGCCAACACAACTTCATGGAAATCCCATAGAAATAGTTAATTTCTTTTAGGGCCAAACAGGGTCACTTCAACTGATGTAGTGTGCAGGGAAATTATGATTAAATATGCCTAGTTACAAAATCTCATTAATGAGAAATCTGTCATAATTCATATTACTGATTTACATATTTACCTTGTCTGTTATGTTTTAATCATATTTATATTATTATTTATTTTTAACCGGTTTGTCATCATTTTAAGTTACTTCCAGTCACATCCATTTTGGGTCACAGTTGCTGAGTTGTGTCTTCAGTTGCAACAGACAGCTTTCCTGGAAGTTGTACAAATTACATCATCAGTTTGATTGTATAAAGATCAATGTGTCACACCCATACTGTATATATATTCGCGGATAGGTTCTCCTGCAGGTAAGTCGGGACTTGATTTTATCGTATAATTTCTGCTATTTTATAATGTTGGTCGTATAATTTGAATGCAGAAAACACATGCTATTGGTCCAAGAGATTATGATACGCTAACGCCAACCTGAGAGAGTAACCACGAAACACACTGCCTTTTTTTTCTCTGTGGGTGCGGCAATGCACTGTATGAGTGTGTGCTCCTAACCTTTCTTTATCTCTGTGTGTCTCTCTCTCTATTGTGCCTACGTGACCACATGGTAATACCCAAACTTTTCCAAAGCAATGTTTGCACTGATTTGTATTTTTTGTATCTCACATCCTCATATACCTTTATCATAAGAGCATCCATTATTTACGATGGAGTGTTCAATCAGAAGAAAATATGAAGCTGGTTTTAAATTAAACAGTGTTGAAATAGCGAAAGAAACTGGTAACTGAGCTGCTGCAAAAAAAATCGATGCGTCTGAGAAACTGATGCGAGATTGGAGGAGGCAAGAAGATGTAAAAAAAAATTTAAGTGTTGCATTCTTGAATGAGCGAAATAGTGTTTTTATGTAGTATTTGTTATTTGTATTTCTTTTCTACCACTTTTTCAGTAGTACATGGACATCAGAACAACTAAAGTCCATGTATATCAATGTGAGACGCTTCTCTGCTACCGATATTCATATAAAAACATAAAGAATGATCTGCGGGATAAACTGTGTGACCTCGGTCTGCTACAAGAACTGGACCTTCAGCCCCTGGCGTGGCCTGATGCAAATGGCCGAGGGAGAGGCACACGGAGGCGGTGTGCGAGGAGGTGGAAACGTGAGAAGCGAGTGGGAGTCCGTGCTAGGCTAAAAGCTAACCCCAGCCGGCCGGCGCTCCTGTCCATATTACTTTCTAATGTCTGCTCCCTGGACAATAAATTGGACTGCATTCGACTCCAGTGAACTACCCAGCATGAGTTTAAAAACTGTTGTGTCTTTGTTTTTACAGAGACGTGGCTCGGTGACAGAGTTCCGGATGCCGCTATTCAGTTAGATGGGCTAGCCACATTTCGAGCGGACAGAAATGCTACTCTGTGCGGTAAGATTCGCGGTGGTGGACTGTGTGTTTATATCAACACGGAATGGTGCTTGTTTCTAGCTCCTGTTCACCGCTAGTGGAGTTTGTGTTTGTTAAATGTAGATCTTTTTATTTGCCTCGGGAATTCACCACCATCCACATAATCAGAGTTTACATACCTCCCAGCGCTAATGCTAAGGAAGTGCTCTGGGAACTGTACAGTGCCATCACAGACATACAGAACACACACCCAGATGGACTGGTTATTGTCGCTGGAGATTTCAATCATACGAATCTCTAGTCAGTGATCCCTAAATTCCATCAGTTGCAGTGGACTTTGCAATGAGAGGGACAAACACGCTGGATTTTAATTATATGAACATTCCTGCCGTGTACTGGGCAGAGCCCCATCCCCACTTTGGAAACTCAGATCACATCTCTGTCATGTTAATTCCAGCATACAGACCGCTAGTCAGATGCACCAAACCAGTTCTGAAGCAGGTAAAAACCTGGCCAGGAAAGCCATCTCTGCATTTCAGGACTGTTTTGAGTGCACTGACTGGGAGATGTTTAGAGAGGCTGCAACCAATATCGACTGTAACAACTTGGAGGAGAACAAGTCATCAGTGATCGACTACATCTATAAGTGCATTGATGACGTTACTGTCTCCAAGTACATCAGTGCACACCCCAACCAGAAACCGTGGATTACAAAGGAAGTGCGTGTGCTACTGAAGACCCAGGACTCTGCCTTCAAGGAAGTTGACAAAATTGCCCTGAGAACAGTGAGGGCCAAACAATCCTGCGCCATTAGAACGGCAAAGCGCACACATGCCCAGAGAATCCAGGGACTTTTTCTATATGACAAAGACGCACGGAGCATGTGGAAAGGCATACAGGCTATCACTAATTACAGGACACCACCCACCTGTGACAGTGACGTCACCCTTCCAGATGTGCTGAATAACTTCTATGCATGGTTTGAAGTACAGTACAACGTAGTGATGAAGATGACCTTCTCTCCTCCTAGCGACCAAGCATTAAATCTGACTGTGGCCGATGTGAGAAATACTCTACGAACAGTCAACCCACGGAAGGATGCAGGACCAGACAATATTCCTGGCAGAGTACTAAGGGAATGTGCAGACCAGCTGGCAGACATTTTTACTGACATCTTCAACATCTCCCTGAGCACCGCCATTGTCCCAACCTTCTTCAAAGCTACCACCATAGTTCCCGTGACAAAAAAGTCACAAGTATCCAACCTCAATGACTACTGCCACGTTGCACTCACTCCCATTATCATGAAGTGCTTCGAGAAGCTTGTCATGAGGCACATCAAAACCCTACTGCCCCTCTCACTGGACGCTCTGCAGTTTGCTTATTGTCGGAACCGTTCAACAGATGATGCAATAGCCACCACTCTCCATCTGGCTCTCGCTCATCTGGACAATAAGGACACATATGTTCGAATGCTGTTTATCGACTTCAACTCAGCATTCAACACAATCATTCCTCAGCAGCTGACGGAAAAGCTGAGCCTGCTGGGACTGAACACCTCCCTCTGTAACTGGATTCTGGACTTCCTGACTGAGAGACCTCAGTCAGCCAGGATTGGAAACAACATCTCCAGAACCACTACACTGAGCACTGGAGCCCCTCAAGGCAGTGTGCTCAGTCCATTATTGTTCACACTGCTGACTAATGACTGTGCAGCAACACACAGCTCTAATCACATCATAAAATTCGCCGATGACATGACTGTGATGGGTCTCATCAGCAACAACAATGAGTCAGCATACAGAGAGGAGGTGCAGCAGTTAACGGACTGGTGTAAAGTCAATAACCTGTCTCTGAATGTAGACAAAACAAAGGAAATGACTGTTGACTTTAGGAAAACTAAGAATGACCATCTGCCACTGAACATTGACGGCTCAACTGTGGAGGTCGTTAATAGCACCAAATTCCTGAGTGTCCACCTGGCAGAGAACCTCACCGGGTCCTACAACACCAGCTCTTTAGCCAAGAAAGCCCAGCATCAGCTCTACTTCCTGCGTAGGCTGAGAAAAGCCCATCTTCCGCCAGGTATTCTAACAACATTCTACAGAGGAACCATAGAGAGCATCCTGAGCAACTGCATCACTGTCTCGTTTGGAAATTGCATGGTCAGGGATCATAAAGCCCCACAACAGATAGTGAAGACAGCTGAGAAGATCATCTGTGTCTCTTTTCCTTCCATCATGGACATTTACACCAAACGCTGCATCCGCAAAGCCACCAGCATTGTGAATGACCCAACACACACTACACACTCACTGTTTAAACTTCTGCCATTGGGAAAAAGGTACCCAAACATTTGGGCCCCTACCACAAGAATGTGTAACAGTTTTTTCCCCCAAGCAGTCAGATTCCTGATCACTCATGGACTGATCTGATATCTGATATATGTATTCTGCTCTGCAATGTTGCACATGATTGCACGTGTTTGCACATTTGTCTCACATGCACCTTGTTATATATCACATGTCTTTATGTTATGTGTCATGGGTTCTTCATTGTCCTGTGTTCTATGTAGCTCCATGGTCCTGGAGGAACGTTGTTTCATTTCACTGTATGCTGCACTACTGTATATGGATGAAATGACAAACCTTTGTGTTAGTTAAATAAATAATCATTGATTATTGACTTTAGCTTAAATATTTAATTAAGGTTTTTGAGTTACAATTTGGGTTGGATACTCTCTATGCTAGTCTTCTGGTAATGATCCGCTCACTTGTTTAAGGACTTTTCTGCTGGTAATCCCATTACATTTGGTTACATTCCAGTGCCAACATTAACAAAACCAAAAATCATAAGAACACCCACCACATGGCTTCCATCTACCACTCATCCCACAGCTACAGGCAACAGGAGATAAACCCAGTTGAGTGAAGGCACAGCTATCCAAAAAAATAAAAAATAAAAACTGAAGACATCTAATCACAAATCCCACTCATGCGACCTCAAACATGTAGCAGGTAGGACTGCCAGTTAGAATAATAGGGACAGCTGTACCATTAATTCTTCTAGCAGGCAGTTCATGTAGCATCAGGTTGAGAAGAGAGGATTTCCAAAAACTTAAGGAGAGTCAAAAGACTTCCAGCAAGAAGCTAGGGCTCTTTCTAGAAAATGTGCCCAAATAGAACAGTCTCTTTTGTAAAGAAGAACAACAAAGAACAAAAAGGCCCAGGAGAATGGAAACATGAGGAGTAAAAGAACATTTCCATATTTTCTCTGTAAATTCCAGTAACAATTGGCCAACCATTGACAGTCTGAATTTTAATTATCATGTGCAGTAGCTAAATTGTGCCATTCAATAAAAAAATAAATTGATAAAGACAGGAACCATTAAACTAGTACTCTAATGAGAAGAAAATAGCTGCTGTACTGAATTAGCCTTTAGACAGGTGAGCACCTCATTCAGCTGCAATTTGAAACAACAAATACAAAAATGGCAAGATTCTCCTAATTTTACTTTAAGGCTAACCACATCCTCCAAATTTATCATGACTTGCCATTTCTTTGACAAATCATTTTGGAGAACGAAGATAAGTGTCTTCTCATTTTAATCTGCATCAGCAAAAAATGTTTTTCAATTGACCAAGGTATTCTTCAATTGACTGACTTTCCAGCAACTAATATAATGAACTGGAAACACCACTTTTCTTCTTGGGCTGTGAAAACTGGTATAGAATCCAAGGTATTTAAGCAAGGGTTACTTCTCTTTGACAAATCTGTGGACCATTTGAAAGGCCATCCAGTTAAAAAAGAAATAATACAGGCAATCTTTGATTTTTTTAGTAGTATAACAGCTGGGCTGGGTGTTAAAAAATAATATTACATTGGTTTAAAAGAAAAAAGAAATCTCTTCATGCAATTTTGTTCCTTCTCTGAGTAGTGCTCTGGACAAACAAAACTACCGGTACTGTAGTAGTGCCCACCCTAGCCAATTTCTGTAAAGCACCAATTTCCACCATGATTGTTGAACTGCCGTGATAAGTACAGAAATCTGTGATTCTAAATTACCGAGTTTGCCTGCAAAGCTACCACTTTGGAATTAAGCCTTCGACCGTCAGTTGTTCTTTAAAGGAGCTACTCTTATGCATTGGTCCTGAAAGGGTTTTGGAGGAGAGAGAGTGAGAAGAAAGAGAGTGAGGAGAGGAAAGTTTTTTTTTTTTATTTAAATTTATTCTGAGTAATCTTAGAGACGTTGGACAGATCAATTTCACTAAAAGAACAAATTAACAAAACCAATGGGAAAACCAAAACAGCAGATGCTAAACGAATCTCAATTTTATCTTAAAGAAAATAAAAACAAAAACAAAACAAATGTATTACTTTGGATTTGGTAATATGCCCCTTTATTATATATTTTTTTTCAAATCACAGGGATTTTAACATTCCATCAGGGAATGTCACAAGGATTTTAAAAGCTGAAACCCTGATGGAATGTTAGTTGAAACAGAGACATTCAATCTGTCATTTCTTATATTTACCAACAAGATAACAACATACCACCATTCTTTTTCAGTGCTAGATGGAATCCCAGTCCACTGTAGAGCCCACTCATGCACATCCACACACTCTCACACTATGTCAATTTACAGTCAACAGTTAATCAATCATACATTACTTGGAATGGAGGAGGAAAACTACAATACCTGGAGAAACAGTCATACAGACTCTGTGAGTATCTACACTTTAGACATAGACAACAGAGATTATGTAAGGAGTGGAAACTATGAAGCACATCTTCATATAAAAAGAATTTTAAGAACTTGCAACCAATCTTGGTATCACTTTAGATTAAGTGTCCCTAATACACTGCACTAACCTGTATAATTATAGAGTAACTAGGTGTTATTACCTGGTATTTACTGTGTAATGCTATAATTAAGTACTAAATTGTAATTATTATTGTTGAAAAGGCAATATATTATTTATGTGTTGTATCCCTTTAATTAGTTGTCTTCCACCTTGATTTATTAGTTATTGTGATTGGCCCGTGGTGAGTTGGAACTTGGCCAATCACGGGACTTCACTTTAAACATTTAGATTAGTTTGGTGGCGTCTGAGCAGTAGAGTAGGAGCTTCGTTTAAATGTGAAAGTTTGCGTAATTAATTATAAAGTAAGTGGAATTCGTTTATCATTAAAGTATATTGTTTATATGTTTACATTTGTAATTTGGATATATATATATTTAGTACTGTTTCTAAATATTGACGTTTGAAGAAGTTAAAGTATAGTTGAACAGACGCTATATAGAATTTCTCACATTGTTTGTTATGGAATTGCGGTATTATCGTTTCCTCATATATAATATGTATATCTTTTAAGAATAATTACTTATTTAAGTTGAGTAAATGATTTATTGTTTAACATTCTAGTAATTTCCGATATTGATGTTATCTGGGGTGTAGTACGCCATCTACTGGATAAATGAAGTACCTGTTAATGACTAATGTTAACATGGACGAACTGAAGAGAAAGAAACTGGCATAGCTAATTTATGTTTATTATTATTTATTTAGACCATATCTTCACATTGTATAAGTTTGGAAGAAATTAATAAATAGAATTTGGACATCTTCATCCATCCCTGACCGGATGTGTGCAGTGGTTGTAATTTAATCCGAACCAACATAATTCTTCCTTACAATTATTCTATAATTTTTATAAGTAAATATGTATACAAATTGTGGAACAATAATTACAAAAGAGTGCTTAACTACTGCATTATATTGTGTTACACAGTAAGTACAAGGTAATAACACCTAGTTACACTGTTATTATACAGTAATTACATGGCAAGCACAGCATAATTAAAGACACCTAATCTAAAGTGATATGCAAATCTCTAAACCTTGGTGTTACAGCAGAGACATCTTTTAAAAACATCTAGATGAGATAGTAAGTCTATTTAACTATGAGATAACCAAAAGAGTATAATGGACTGAATCTTCTGATTGGAGGAGATAGAAAGATTACTTCTGTTTTTCTCCTTCTGTTTTAATCCTGTCATATGATAAATCATATGGTATTTGCGCTGTAGCAAATTTGTAAACAATAATCATAAATAACACAAATTTTGTTTGTTTTAATGATGCAGAGGAAATAAGCTGCGAAGAAGAAAATCTCTCCAAAAATATTGACAGCAGAAATGTGCCACTTGAGGGTAGAAATTGTTTATTTAGAATTAAGCTGGCAATTTGGGTGACTCCCATTATTTGTAGGTGCTTCACATTAAACTGTGGCACACACTACATTTTAATTGAACATAGTTAGGGTAGACATGCATTTTCCTCACACCCTCATTACCTGTATTTATGGGTTCAACTTGAGGGGGTTGTTTTAGTTATGCCTTTCATTAAATTTAATATCCAGGACATAAATCACTTTATCTTCAATTGGGTACCAATCATGTATGCAAGTATGTCTTGTTATCAGTTAAAATGCCATGGAGTCGTAATTCTTTCAGGGTGGTTAGTTGCTGTCAGAATGTGTTCCAGCTTTCAAAAGCCACACACTTAATTATGTTGATCATAAAACAGATAGATGAATAGTATGTGTTATTAAGTAGAACTCCGTTTATCTGTGCCTTGATTAACCAAGGAAGGTAATGCACTACTTTTTTTTCTAAATCATAAAAGTTTGGCCGTGAATACTGTACTAAATACATACTGTAAATACGATACTTCTACCTTGAATATACTGAGCGCAAGTGGTCAAGCAGACTATGGGAATGTGGCCGTGACTCACTCACCCCTTCCCACCTGCACCCCTCGGCTATTGTCATTGTGTGACCAGCATTGAATGTGTACACATACTCAACTGTTTCATTTTAACATTTTATTTTTAGCTTCAATTTGAGACGAACAATTCATATTAAAATGTAACTACAACAATGCATATTTTTATTCTTAAAACTATTAAACATATTAGCTGTATAATAACTGATATACCACAGAAATAAGCGTAAATGTGTATTTTTATGTTTTTATATAACATTAAATTCACTAAGGCATGAAAAGTGGCTTAAAAGTGTTACTTACAAATTGGCAAAATCTTTTATATCTGTAATTTTTAATCTGAAATGGCAGTAGCAATGCATTTTAATTGTTCAGTTATCTGAGGAAGCATCGATCCATGTAATCCATCAGATATTTGGGGTAACTCCATAACTCCATTTTGGGGTAACTCCATAACTCTATAACATGTAACGAATGACACCTGTACAGATCATGCTGAATTTTGAATTTTTTTTTGTGCTGTTAAGGGTAAATGTTCTCTTTTTTACTAATCTTGAGTGTGTGTACTCATGATAACACAATTTATCAGTATTTTTTTTTCTTGTACCTTGTAGCAATGCCTTATAATCTGTACATTAGTGCTCCAAATGAATTTCCCTCTGGGTTAATAAAGTCTACCTAACCCAGCCTGATCATACTCTTAAAGAAAAACAACAATTTTAAAAAAACCAACACAAACATATAAACTATATCACAAAAAAATGATATTCAGCTGCTTCAGGTGCTTATAACATATGTAGTGCAGTAAGGCTGACAAAACAGTTTTAAGTGTCAACTTGAAACAAACAGGATAGAACAAAATAAAATTAAACAATGAATTCATTACTGCCTTAAAAGCTTATTTCATAGAGCTGCTTCTTAGAATTTTTTTTTACCATCGACAAGAGCAGTAAGCATTACATATCATCTAACCAACAGTTCTCATGACGCTACTCCTAATTTACACCAAGGCATAGTAGCAAACACAAAAGTACATTAAAATACAGAGCACAATGCATGCATTATATCTTTCTTTTAAAGCAAAAGCATCAAACAGAAGTCCTGAAATGTTTAATTGGAAAGCATTAGCAATTTACACTAAAGCAATTTAGCCGATGTAATTATTTGAAGTGTTTTAGAAATGTGACACTTTTGCCACTATTTACATTTACTATACGTTTGACTTGTAAATGATGCTTTTAGAAACATATCCTACCAAGACATTCTACCTGAACTATTTTTGCAGAAGGGGCAAAGTACTTGCTAAATTAAGTCAATTAAGAAGCTAACATTATGAATGATATATCAAAGGGCTACTTGAGCAACCCCGTCAGTTTGAATTGGGCACCACGACTTTGTATAATGTCATAGATTAGCAGTTTTGACAGGGAACTCCCTTGCTAGACATCTTACCAGCATGTGGCAAGTTCATACTGTTTATTTAGCTAGCTTCCTCTCCTCTCCCTCTCTCTCTCTCTGTCTTTTTCTCTCCCCGTGTTCACTGTGAAGTGAGGATATGACTAAGTCTGAAAGTGTACATCTGGTGTGCCATGTGAATGGACCTCTAAGTGAGCAATCTCATCTGCTGTCAATTTCTGATAAAGAGATTTAACTTTCACAGTCCAACATGGACTGCATCTTTCTCAGAAAGCATTGCACCAGGGGCAGCACAGAACATATCCAGTGTAGGCTTAAAAATGAGCTTATTTGGTAGATAAATTGACATGCAAGGACAAAAATGCCCCTGGTTTCCCTCTGGGTAATTGTTGAACACGACTGTCTAAAGTGGCAAGATCAAAATTTACTTCTGGCTTACTGCATGGCCATGAGCAAGTCACCTTACCTGTCTGAGGTTTAATGAGATGAATATGAGTCTTCCTGTACACTTTATTATTGCAATGTGCACATAAAGTGCTTTTAAGTTTATACTGGCCATGAAAGGAGTTTTATAAAAGAAACACTGATTAATTGTTAAGTATAGCCTGCAGATGTTTTTTTTTTTTAAATGAAATAAAATACATAATGGACCAAACCTAGCAGTGCAGCAAAAGTAGATTGTCATACTTGGCATCATAATTTTCCTCTAATATGTTAGTATTTTGACTACTTCATTTTACCCCCATTCAAAAAAGACATATTATAATTTTCCCTTGGCACTTGATTTCTTTCTCTTCTTAAAAAGTCAAACACATTTTCCTTTTAGCCCATAAAAAAAAATCCCTGCTGCTAGATCTGTAAAATAAATATAGAAAAATGCAATTCTTGATGTTCTCATTGAGTAGTCTTGTTTGTTTTCCCTGGGATGATTTATCAGTAGAAGAAAATGACTTGCAAGGGGAATGAAGATGCCAGTCAGAATGACATTTATTTCATGCAACAAGGAGGCACTCCAGCAGGGTCTTGTATAACACAGATATCTGAGGTGTAAAAGGTCTTGTAACAAGGTTTAGCGCTGTGATTAGATCGTGTCGAGCACCTTGCTTTTACATCGACAGGAGCAGTCAGAGGTTAGGAGTTTTCTTTTGCTTTAGAAACTGCCACCAGTCACAATGTCTGTCAGCTGCTAACTATAAATAGCTAAGCGCTATCCAGTTAACATTAAGTCTCATTCAAATACTATAGGATGGTGTCAAAAATATATTAAAGTGTACGGCAGAAATGTATCAAAAATAGGTTTTTAATGCTGAATTTCACCACCTCATGTAGCCATGGAAAAATGGGACCTGAAAACACAATGTAAAATAAAGCTCTAAATAGAAGATCAATATTAAAGTGTGATTGTTGTTTCACATAAGCATTCAGTATACTGATAATGCTCATTTTCGTTAGCTTTTCTATTTCTAAGACTTTTCATTAGGTTTAAAATTTCACTTGATACCTAAATACTTTGAAGGTTTAATATGTCTTTTTTAAAATGTCATGTTTTGGCCATACTGATTCCCATTTTCTTTACATACTGTTGAAATTCTGCTAAATGAAAAAGCATCTTTGGTTTTTATTTGTACACTTTTTTACTGCAGTTCAAGACCTCTTCTGTTGTTACTGTGAAAACTAAAACGCCATGGCTGTTTTTTAGACAACACAAATGTATAAATCTTAATTTACTTGTAGTGGTATAGAATGACTAGATGGCTCCTTAAAAATAACTCATTACGGTCTTTTGTTTTATTTCTGATCATTTTCATGGAATTTAGCCTTCTGGATTACCAGAAAATAAAAGTTACATTGTTTTTACCAATATTTAGGTGCAACAATAAACTCTGTGATTTATGTCCCTATTTCTATCCTCCAATGTTAAGACTTTCTGTTTGAGTTTTCTTCTTTGCCTTTGTACTTTCTTCACACTACCTAGTGATACAACTTTCAGTTGTGAACCTGCCCTGCCTCAATCAAAAGAGTTGAACTTAATCTCGTGCCGCTTAATTTGTCTCTGAATGTTGAATGACACAATTCAAAACAAGATGAGCTGACAACTCCTTTCTGGTTTTCATCCTAGTGCATTTAAATCACTTGTGAAGTAACTTGTGGAAAACAACAAAAACTTCCTAAATGTGCTGCTTGACAGTCTAGTTAAATATGTCACCTTTTATTATTAGCAATCTCACACTGTATTAAATGCAATAAAAACGCATAGGCTGTGAGTTATATAAGACTACCTTTGTGTTGTCTTTGGGACATAAACAACCCAAGATTGTCAGTTTTACTGCAATGGTGAACTTGCAGAAGCATCAGCTAAGTGGGCCGAGACAGGTTATGTCGAGTGCAGTTGTGGGACAAATTGAGTGGAATAGGCCGGAACCGTTCCGTCCTGGTTGCGGAACAGTGGACCAGCTCTTCACCCTTAACAGAGTCCTGGAGGGTGCATGGGAGTTTGCCTGACCGGTCTACATGTGTTTTGTGGACTTGGAAAAGGCATTCGACCGTGTCCCTCGGGGAATTCTGTGGGGGGTGCTCCGGGAGTATGGGGTACCGGACCCCCTGATAAGAGCTGTTCGGTCTCTGTACAACCGGTGTCAGAGCTTGGTCCGCATTGCCGGCAGTAAGTCAAGCCCGTTTCCAGTGAGAGTTGGACTCCGCCAGGGCTGCCCTTTGTCACCGATTCTGTTCATAACTTTTATGGATAGAATTTCTAGGCGCAGCCAGGGTGTTGAAGGGGTCCGGTTTGGTGGACTCAGGATTGGGTCACTGCTTTTTGCAGATGATGTTGTCCTGTTTGCTTCATCAGGCCGTGATCTTCAG
The DNA here is from genome assembly GCF_016835505.1 of Polypterus senegalus. Taxonomy (NCBI): domain Eukaryota; kingdom Metazoa; phylum Chordata; class Cladistia; order Polypteriformes; family Polypteridae; genus Polypterus; species Polypterus senegalus. The sequence continues at coordinate 108,255,461 of NC_053161.1, forward strand.
CTCTCTCTGGATCGGTTCGCAGCTGAGTGTGAAGCGGCTGGGATGAGAATCAGCACCTCCAAATCCGAGAGCATGGTCCTCAGCCGGAAAAGGGTGGAGTGCCCTCTCAGGGTTGGGGGAGAGATCCTGCCCCAAGTGGAGGAGTTCAAGTATCTCGGGGTCTTGTTCACGAGTGAGGGAAAAATGGAGCGTGAGATCGACAGGCGGATCGGTGCGGCGTCCGCAGTGATGCGGGCTCTGCATCGGTCTGTCGTGGTGAAAAAGGAGCTGAGCCGTAAGGCAAAGCTCTCAATTTACCAGTCGATCTACGCTCCTACCCTCACCTATGGTCATGAGCTATGGGTAGTGACCGAAAGAACGAGATCGCGAATACAAGCGGCTGAAATGAGTTTCCTCTGCAGGGTGTCTGGGCTTTCCCTTAAAGATAGGGTGAGAAGCTCAGTCATCTGGGAGGGGCTCAGAGTAGAGCCGCTGCTCCTCCGCATCGAGAGGAGTCAGATGAGGTGGCTCGGGCATCTGATCAGGATGCCTCCTGGACGCCTCCCTGGTGAGGTGTTCCGGGCACGTCCAACCGAAAGGAGGCCCCGGGGAAGACCCAGGACACACTGGAGGGACTATGTCTCCCGGCTGGCCTGGGAACGCCTTGGGATTCTCCCAGAAGAGCTGGAAGAAGTGGCTGGGGAGAGGGAAGTCTGGGCCTCTCTGCTTAAGCTGCTGCCCCCGCGACCCGACCTCGGAAGAGGATGGATGGATGGATGGAGGCCGGAACCTGTCTCAGGCAAACAAAAGGTTAGCTCATTGTGTGAACATAAAAGGTGTATGTACTATAAAGCTGAGTTTGTCTGCTTGGGTTGAATGAGAAGTGAGGTGCATGCAAGCGGTAAAAAAATGTAGAAGCGTATGCACGCGCCATCTCACCAAGTGCAAGTGACACTTGTATAAGCTTGTGCATCTTCTATAAAATTCACACCAATTCCCATGGCTAAGTGGTTGTGTATTAGCAGAGCGGACAGCTCCATACACACACACACACACACACACACACACACATCTTTCGTAGTTGGACTGAGGTGCATGCAAGCGCCAAAAAAATTTAAAAGTGCCTGCATGCACCATCTAGTGGCTGTGGTTGAGCATGAACAGAGCAGAGTACGTGATACAAACACATGCAGGTCTTTCGTTTATATATGTCTAATAAACTAATATAACGGTGAAAAAAATACATTGTGATCAAAAGGGGATGCTCACAAGTTACTTCCAAACCCAGAAAGAGATCAAGGTGACAAAAATACTTAAAGTAAAATTTTTTTACACAAATTATTGTAAGAGAGAGCTAAACAAAAACAAAAGAGAACAAAAAGTACAGCATAAACAAGGGTATAAAGAAGTAATGGTTGTCACCCTGTGCCTACCTACGCAGGATGGTCTTCTGTCTACCCAGTAGAAAGGCTGATCCACCTGCCACCAGAGTACTTGCATCAACATGGCTTTCTTGGATCTCCTGTGCCTCTCTTACCACACCTCTATATTCACTTTCCTTCACCAGTCAAGCCCTTGTCAACACCATTCTTCTAGACTCCAGGTCCACTACATTCTGAACATAAGATATAGGTATTTTCTATTCTAGGGTTAGTTCCTGACTGGCTCCTAATTTAACTTAAGCCAGTAGAATGTCTACTTTTGAATGAGGGACTCCAATCTAGAAGTCCACTTAAGTTTCCCTCTAGTCCTAGACTTCTTTTGGCTTGAATGATTATTCATGGGATACACTGTTTCCCCACATTGCATTACTTAATATATTGTACTGTATGAGGAGTGACCTGTGCCATAATTAAGATTCACAATGCAAACCTGAAAATTCAGAATGAGGATGCTCTTTCATTTGCAGAACGTCCTCATTCAATTATTTCGGTTGCTATGATAACTGCCCTTAGTAATGCATTGTGTACACAACATGGTGGTGCACAACCAGTGAACTGATATAAGTGTGCCTCTATCAGTTAATGTATTTATATTTGCATTTTATGACTACTTCCTAAAGAATTATGCCCTGGTGGCTTATGAAGACCTCAGATGTATGTCATGTAGTCTCTCTTGTATAATTGATTGTTAATGGAAGTAATTATTTCATGATATCCCAAATTCTGTTTTTACTAACCTTTCCATCCATACATCTGTGCTCCAAGATGTTGTGAACAGAATGCAATATTATTTGAAGATTACTGATTAGCTCTTTTTGTTTTAAATGGTACCAATTTTTTTATATATATTTATATATATATATATCAGCAATTAATATTCCAACTAGGGGGTTCATTCCCTGCTCGCTTTGCTTGCCAACCCCCCCGGCCTGTGCTACACGGCAGCCACTTCACATCTCTGCTGCTCGCATTGTGAAGATGGGGACTGAACGCACCCCAAGGAAACGTGGTTGCTCCTCCAAAACTCCAACTAAAACGGTTATATAATGGGAAACAAATACAGTTTTTTTTACCTCCTCTTTCCTGGATCAGCTGCTGGCTTGCTGCTGTTTACATGCCGCGAGATCTGCATCTCACGTGGCGCTTCGAACATTTAAAAGCCTGTGCAGCAGCTGTCCTACTCTTTATCTTTTATTTCCGGCCCTGGATATGGTTAAATCTTTTGGCACAAAGTCTTGTTTAGCGGGACTTGAGTTCTTGATATTTTTAAGTTTATAATTTAAAAAACTGAATACGAATCTGAAAATCTAACAACATCACATTAAAGTTTGATAAATTCTGAAAAGAATAATACCAGACATATACAGTGCATCTAGAAAGTATTCACAGCGCATCACTTTTTCCACATTTTGTTATGTTACAGCCTTATTTCAAAATGGATTAGATTCCTTTTTTTCCTCAGAATTCTACACACAACATCCCATAATGACAACGTGAAAAAAGTTTACTTGAGGTTTTTGCAAATTTATTAAAAATAAAAAAAACTGAGAAATCATATGTAAATAAGCATTCACAGCCTTTGCTCAATACTTTGTCGATGTACCTTTGGCACCAATTACAGCCTCATGTATTTTTTAATATGATGCCACAAGCTTGGCACACCTATCCTTGGCCAGTTTCGCCCATTCCTCTTTGCAGCACCTCTCAAGCTCCATCAGGTTGGATGGGAAGTGTCGGTGCACAGCCATTTTAAGATCTCTCCAGAGATGTTCAATCGGATTCAAGTCTGGGCTCTGGCTGGGCCACTCAAGGACATTCACAGAGTTGTCCTGAAGCCACTCCTTTGATATCTTGGCTGCCATGTGCCTTTTACTAAGGAGTGGCTTCCGTCTGGCCTGATTAGTGGATTGCTGCAGAGATGGTTGTCCTTCTGGAAGGTTCTCCTCTCTCCAAAGAGGACCTCTGGAGCTCTGACAGAGTGACCATCGGGTTCTTGGTCACCTCGCTGACTAAGGCCCTTCTCCCCCGATTGCTCAGTTTAGATGCCAGCTCTAGGAAGAATCCTGGTGGTTTCAAACTTTTTCCACTTACGGATGATGGAGGCCACTGTGCTCATTGGGACCTTCAAAGCAGCAGAAATATTTCTGTAACCTTCCCCAGATTTGTGCCTCGAGACAATCCTGTCCCGGAGGTCTACAGACAATTCCTTTGACTTCATGCTTGGTGTGTGCTCTGACATGAACTGTCAACTGTGGGACCTTATATAGACAGGTGTGTGCCTTTCCAAATCATGTCCAATCAACTGAATTTACCACAAGTGGACTCCAATTAGGCTGCAGAAACATCTCAAGGATGATCGGGGGAAACAGGATGCACCTTAATTCAATTTTAAGCTTCATGGCAAAGGCTGTGAATACTTATGTACATGTGATTTCTCAGTTTTTTTTATTTTTAATAAATTTGCAAAAACCTCAAGTAAACTTTTTTCACGTTGTCATTATGGGGTGTTGTGTGTAGAATTCTGAGGAAAAAAATTAATTTAATCCATTTTTGAATAAGGCTGCAACATAACAAAATGTGGAAAAAGTGATGTGCTGTGAATACTTTCTGGATCCACTGTATATGTAGGTTATAAAATAAGCCTGATTTAAAGCATATCAAAAAAACATAACCTAAAAAGGTCACATAAAATCGTTGCACAAAATGATTGTACTTTTAGGCTTAGGATTTTATATATAGAGAGTAGATAGAGTTAATTATGAGGCAAAGATTGATATTATTTAAAATGTGAAAAGTTTAAAGATAAAATGGCCACCATTCTGCCTTCAGGTAAAGCAAGTTAAGAGAGGGAGATATATTCAACAAACACATTTTAAGTTCTGTAAACATTTATTTATAATTTCAAATTATTATTTTTAACTTTCATTCTGCCTTTTTAAAGATATCAGCTTTTAGCATTTGTATTGTTTTTGACATTTGTGGTGACTGTTGTTGGGTGTGTATTATTTGTTTTCACATGAGCCATTTTAAAAGTGATGATCTCAGCTTACATAGCTCATCTAGATTTTGTTTCAAACAAGGAAACACCTTAATAAAAGTTTCTAGTAACAGTTTCTTGAGAAAACAGTAATGGTCCACTACATGTAGCTATTAAGCAGTTACTATAGTTCATCATTAGTTTACAATCACCTAATCAAATTGTATGAATAAGGCCAATAAAATGCAACAGCTGTATGAGGCTGGACTTTCTGAAAGTTTGCTTTGGCAAGGCCTGCTTCCAAGGTGACTACATATGCAGGAGATGTCACTTACTCAAACACGTCTAGCTTATGACTGATTAACTTGAGGAGAAGGATTTGCAAGTTTGGTTGGGTTGAATTGACTGTATTAATCCAAATAGTTTTTAATGTTCAAACAAAGGGAGCAGACCTGGGAAGGTGTCACTGGTTCTAAGCACACTGATAGACAAGAACATTGTGTATATTTATTTCAGTCACTCTAATGTCCATCTTTGTGTAGGAGGAGAACTTGTGCTGCTTTCCGAGAACACCGAATTATTCCTTATTTGAATGGGTGATAAAAAATATGGGTAATTAATCTGTAAATGATGCTACCAATAACAGTTCCATCTAGTCACAACCATTGGATTTTCTAGAATTGGTAGAAAGAAAAAAATCATGGATTTCAAACAGCATTCTAGCTAAAGTGTCCTAAAGTGTTTAAGGGTAGTGATTAGGGTGGAAGATTTCTGTCCTGATTATTTCATAGGGAAATTGAAGTTGGTCTGGGGACCATGAGATTTATCTTGCCATTACCTGTCTTTATGTCTACAGAAGTGAGTGCCACTGGGCAGTTGGTTTTACATGTGTGGGTTTGACTTTCTTAGGCTATGCCACTATGGTGTTCTTCTTTAACAACAGATCACCTTACTAACAGCCTCGAAGAAGCCTCTGTGTTCTGAGCTTCAAAATATGTGTACATCTGCGCACCAGCTACATCTAATGAATGTTTACCTTTGAATTTTGTTGAGGAATCCTCAAATACAGAGCAGAATGCATGGTTCAATGATGAAATGTCTTTGAAAGACGTTTATTGGCCACTGGCATGCTAAGCTAATGTGCAATTCTGTGTTAGATTTTTCTACCCATGTTCACCAAGCATTTTGCCATGTCACTTGCCTGTCCATTGCTTCAGACTTCTTAAGAAATATTCAGGTGCATTTTGTAGAACTGAGAAGTATATCAATTTTCCAGTTTTTAGTGGGGTCATTTACATTGACATTTGCAGAGGAAACACAAGTCACAAGGTATCTATGTAATGTTTCTAGGTTTCTTTATTGCTTCATATAAAATTTTACATATTGCTATTTGAAATATTTTGGCGGGATTCAATTTCCTACCGTACACTTGCCACTGTGCCTCCAATAATGCCCAGCCTGGACAACAGTTGAGGTGTAAACATTTCCCCATTAGACCTATAAAATAAAACGCAAGAAAAGCAGAATGTGTGGGATGTAGCACCAACTGTACTCCATTCATGACTGAGTTTTGTATTATTCACTGTAATTTAATTTAAAAGAAAACAATAAAATAAAGAGAATGTTAAACACTTATGGAAACCTTGAAATTAGAACAGCTGAAACAACAAAAAGAGAAAAACAGAAAAATACGTAAGAATTGCACTAGCCCTGAGAAAATAGAAACTGCAAATCTGTGTCATACAGCATATATCTTATTACTTTCTTCATATTTCATATATAGAGAAAGTATTGTTTTCATGAAAAAAAATGACTTCAGAAAACAGATTGTGATATCCCTGGAACATGATATTAGCATTTTTGCGTATGTCTTTGTCTGTTTGTGTGTCTATAGTAGTAGTCATTTTGTGTATACTGTAAATTGAGAAAGAATGGACTGATGAAACTATCAAATTTTGTGGACAAATTGGACCACACTACAACTGCTACACATTTGTTGATTAGGTTTTGGGTGAATTCCAACCATGGCACCTTGAGCTTTTAAAGTATCAACTACAGCCAAATCACTGTTCAGAAGTTCACAAAAATTGACATATGTATTTAAGACTTTGAAAGACTTTTATTCATTTTGAGTTCAATCCAAACCTACAGCTTTCAACTTTCAAAGTAAAATTTTTAAAAGTAGTAGTACTAACAGCAGCTAAATTGTAATTCAAAAAGAACATTGACCATGTTTTTTAAATTATCAGTATAATTTAGTGGGAAGCAAAATGACAACTTTTATTGGCTAACTAGAAAGATTACAATATGCAAGTTTTCAAGGCAGCTGAGTCCCCTTCTTCAGGCAAGATGTAATGATCTACTGTATTTTCTCCACAAAACTTATTCTCACCTACCCAAAGCAGGCAGGACTTTAAGGATTTAGTTTTTTCATTTCTAAAGTACCTTCAGTACCCTCCAGCCATCCCTATTAAAGGGGTAATCTCAGAGATATGCAGGTGGATGAGTCTATAGTTTGCTGGATAATGGACCATCTGCCAGGCAGACCACAGTTTGTGGGACTCGAGGAGTATGTTTCTGATACGGATGTGAGCAACACTGGAGCACCACAAGGAACAGTCCTGTCTCCTTTCCTCTTTACTCTGTACATCTCAGTCTATAAATATAATGGCAGGCCATGTCATTTTCAGAAATTCTTAAATGAGTATGCACTTATGGAATGTTACAATAAGGGGAATAAGACAGAGTTTAAGAGTCAGAGTAACATCACCTCTTTAGAGGTCCACCCAAATGAGCAAACTAAATAAAAGGGCGTCAGTTATGGGATACACTCTGTACCCCCTGGAGGTATTAGCAAAGAAGAAAATTTAAAAGAAAATTGAGTGTCGTTATGTACAAGACTGCACATCATCTCTGTGTCACACTAACACTGAGGACCTTTCAGACAACAAATTATTCAGCTGACATACATCAAGAAGCACTAATGGGGCTCCTGTATACCAACAGCAACATGCCTGCATAATGCCTCACTGTAGCTGTGACTGCCAATTTGGAAATTTTTCTGTCTTTTTAATTTTTTTTCTCTTAAATTATTTTTGTGTTTGTTCAGGCCATAGTGTGTGTGTGTATGGGGGATGAAACTGCTCCTGGCATACAGCTTCTGTTGGTCCATCATTTAAAAACTACAGGGTGGGCAAGAAGTAATTTTCCAGTTCAACCGGTGTATGTCTGTATATACTATATATAGATATATATATACTGTATATATATATATATATATATATATAGATATATATATATATATTGTCACGCACGCGTGCATGGGAGGCAGCTAAAGGGCTCGAGTGAAGGCAGTTCTGAGGGATGCTTTTTTGAGATGCTTTTTCTCACTTCCCTGTAGAATAAACTTGGGAGGCTCCACCTGGCTCTCCTGACATCACTTCTGGGACCGAACCAATGGAAACAGACCTTACCAGCTCCGGCCCCCCTGATGTCACATCCGGGCCTGATCCAATGAATAATGAACACGTGCCCGATCCTTATGACCTCACTTCCTGTCTTCCCCTTTAAAAGCCTACCCTTTTCCCTTCTCCCACAGTCTGGTTTTAGACTCCGTTGTATGCACTTGAGTGCCAGTGCTTTGAAAACGACTTTTGCAGCCAGGATACTAAAATATATGGGTAGCTGCCCAAAACCTTTATCTGTCTTTGTCTCGTTTTATTACAATATATATATATATATATATATATATATATATATATATATATATATATATATATATATATATATATATATATATATATATATATATATATAGTAGACCCCTGTAAAGTCACAGTACAGAGTTCGCAGCCTCAGCCTTTCGTGGATTTTTCCTTAGAACCTAACTAATAATTGTTAGCGGAAACCACAAATATCCTCCGCAATTTCTATGGCTTTTTTCGTGGCAATACCGCACTGTAGAGAAAACTGTGGCTTGGGATGGTGAAAGTAGCCAATAGAATTTGAAACTGCAGCTCCCAGCAGTCCCTGTAGTGGATCTGATTGGCCTTCCGCTGAGGGTGCTTGGGCTGTTGAGGTCAAAGGATGTCAGTGTGGCTTTTAAAAAGGGGGCTGGTGACCAGAAGCAAAAAAAAAGTTTTTGTAATTTGTGTTTCAAGTTCCTGTCTGTCTGCCTTCTGTTAGGTTACCTGTACTTATTCATTTTGTCCTGGATCGTTTTGTGTGTCTGGATTGTCTGCCGTCTGCCTGTGTACATGAGAACTGTAAGTGGATTCATGGCCATCCTGCAAAGAAAGGAGCGGTCCTGAACCAGTCCACCCGTCTTCACCATTTCAGGAACTACCGGTAGGACTATCTTTACATTTCCATTCAATGTGCGGATCTCTGGACAATCTATTTTCATCATTACATTTCATTCATTGCCGTTGTTCATGAACGTTTTTCATGATTTACTGTGTGTGTTTTGTTTGTGCTTTGTTGTATTTAATGTGTAATTGGTGTTAAGGCTAACAGGGGTGGTATCGTTGTTTTCTTATTTCATTTGTTTTCATTACATTCTTTATTTGCTGTTTGATTACCGGTTTGCTTTGTTTTTTTCTCTGTTTGTGAGTGCGTGTGGGTTGGGTCATGGCCGGGTGCATCCCTGGAATCTCCACCATAAAAATAAATAAATCACCGTCTTCTTGACGGTGTGAATCTTAGCGGCACCAGACCGCTACAGCGTTATTCATTTCTCCTTGCTGCTGATTGACTGTGATACATCTCCAGCTGAGTGTTTTTGTGTTTTCCATTTACTTAAAAGCCTGAACAGCACCTGTCCTTTTTGGCTGATTGCTTTGTTGATTTTTGGCTGATTGCTTTGTGCTCCCCTATGATGTTTGTCTATTCTTTAATTGATACCTAACTGCATACTGAGCTTGTTTTACTTCTGAAAGAGACTTGTTTGTTTGAAGTGTTTGAATAAAGTTCCTGTCACTACAATCTGCTGTGTTTCTGTGACCCAGTCGTGACACCCTGCAGTACTGCATCCTCACTGTCCCTGGGATTGAGCCACTGCACTAGACTAGCCTCCAAGCATCAGCGCTTACTTCTGTGTGATTGCGTGCAGCCAGTTCAAGCGCAGTTGGCTTAGTGATTTATTGAGTTTCATCCATGGCATCAGTTGCACTTTGTACATATTGTTCCAGTAGTTTTTTAAATAGTTTTTATAGTTCATTAGCAGTGTGTAAAATGATTAGTATTGCAGTAATTGTGATGCTCTTTACATGAAAGAGTTCCATTAGTGTTCCATTAAAATTTTACTTTTTCTTTGTTAATTGTGATGTTTACTTAAAGTGCAGCAAAAAAGTACTTGGTGTCCACGGATGCATTAACCCCAAGTAGGTGGAAGTTTAAGGGTTAAAGCCCCAAGATGCCGCCAAAACAAGGTGCACTGTCTAAGGCTTCTGGCACTGAAAATTCGCTTGCATGAACTACAGTACATATAGCGGTAACATCGTTATTTTACATTCTAGCACTGTGAGAGACATAGCAGTACAGTATACAGGTTTACCTTTACATTCTTTATTTTTAGGTAATGTATTAAGCTGAGTTTGAAAGTAAATTAAAGTGTTTTGGGGGCATATTTACGGTTTAAACTATGAAAATAGGAATTTCTTTAACCACATCCAAAATTTGCGGTTTTTCACAATTTGTGGGTGCTCTAGGAATGTAACCCCTGCGAATTTTGGGGGTGTATTATACATACACGGCCCAGTGGTGAGCCGTCAGGGCCTGCAAGGCCTTCTCTGCTGGCCTAAAAAATATCTGAATCACAAACTGATGTTAATTATATTTTTTCCATTAGTACTTATTAAATAATTCCAAAAAGTCTGTCCGCTTCCTTTCATAGCTTTTCCGATGGTTGTGCTGCTTCCAGACATGTATTTTCGTATTAAAGCATTTAACCAATCACATTTCAGCCATCATTTGTTGCCAGGCAGGGTCAAATCAAAGAAGTCTGCCCGGAGGCCTTCACAATCCGTTCTGCAGGCCCTCTAACACAAAATAAATGTCGATTAAATTGTTGCTTCAACCAATCAGATTTTGAGTTGGTGTCAGTAGGGCCCTCTAGCAGGCATAGGGCAATGTCACTGTATTCAGACCCACTGATTGGATAGGATGGTGTAATAGCTATTTTGTCACCCCACAATGTCTGAAGGAGGAGAAGAAATAGATTTGGTGGCAGATTTACTTTCAAGGCCATTTTCAAGACAGACTTTTCAAGAAAAGCTGGACATTGTTATGAAAGGATGGACAACTCCGAAGCTAGCTAGCCTGTCACAACCAGGAAGAAGATTTGTCTGCCACTTTCAGGTTACCAATTACGAGCGGTACCCCTGGCTCACAGGGTCCGAGGAACACTGTAAATTGTATTGCTGGGAGTGCTTGTTATTTGCCACTGATCGACATGGTGTTTGGAGCCGCACTGGGTTTGTAAATTTGACTTGCCTAACCAAGGCAGCAATGAGACATCAAAGCACTGCCAGACACTTACAAGCAACGATGCTTTCCAAAACTTTTGGGGAAACCAGAGTGGATCTACAGCTGAACGAACAAGTGCGCAGGGAAACGGAGCTCCACAACAAAAAGGTGAAGAAAAACAGAGAAATCTTAAAAAGACTGATAGACTGTGTCATTTTTTTGGGCAAACAGGAACTTTCATGTCAGGGACACGATGAAAGTGCGGGATCCAATAACAGAGAGAACTATGTGGAGCTACTTTCTCTCATTGCTGAGAGCAACACGGATTTATGTTACCACCTGTCCACCAATAAAGTGTTTAGTGGGACGTCGGGTAAAATACAAGACGACCTGATCACTGCTATTGCTGAAGTGATGGGAGAAGAGATAAGAAGTGACATTAAAAAAGCACTGTTCGTCTCTATTATGGTGGATGAGACGACAGACGCGAGTAATGCAGCGCAGCTAGCACTGGTCCTGCGTTACATAACGGGCACAGGTGTCAAGGAGCGATTTGTCAGATTTGAAGATGTTACCAGTGGGAAGCGAGCCGATGACATTGTAGGTCTTATCGTCAGATTTTTGTTGGAAAATGAATGTCTGGGTAAAGATGTGGCACGTGCTTTGATGACGCAGCGGTCTTCTGGATTAAATGGGGTGCAGGCTAAAGTTAAAGAGAGAGCACCTTTGGCTTTATTCATACACTGCTATGCACATCTACTTAAAGAATGCAAGATCTTTTTTGGCCACCTCAATGGCCTGCTGCATTTTTTTCTAGATCGCCTCAGCGCACGAAACTACTGGAAAAATCTGCCAGTGATGTCTCCCTCGTGTGGCACCAACACGGTGGCAGTACACATCCAGAGTGGTCAATACGGTCTTTGAGAAGAGAGATGCTCTAAATGAACTGTTTCATCACATTTTGGAGCATCATGACGAATATGATGAGGACACAGTACGCTGTGCTGATGGATTTAAAGCACGTCTGGATGATTTTAAGTTTTGTTTTTTCCTTCACACATTCAATGGCATTTTTGAGCATTCAGACATGCTCTTTTCAATACTACAGGACAAAAAACTGGATGTGCAGTTTTGTCTGGCTAGGGTAAAGGAGTTCTGTGACATCGTTGAGCGAGATAGAAGCCAATATGAGGAACTCTATGAGGCCACTGAACGCACCACAGGCGCTCCGAGCGCACAAAGAGGTCAAGTGCAAGATCATTGCGCACACTTCCGCCAACTCCATGGCAGGATTCTGGACAATATTATTTGCCAGACGCTGACCAGATTTCAAGACCACGAAAAACTGATGTTCGCCACGCTCCTCGACCCCCAGAAGTTTCGGGAATACAAGAAAAATTTCCTGCATACAGCCTTCTCCAGTTTAAAACAGAGCCACTGAGCACTTTTTGATCTGTTTCGGCTAAAAACAGAACTGACTGTAACGTATGCCATGGATGATTTTGCATGGAAAATCTCCCATTGAGCTCCTTGACTTCCTTCATCAGAAAAATCTGAATGAGAGCATGGGGCAGCTGTACACATTGGTATGTTTGGCGGTGACCATTCCCATGTCCACTGCTTCTGTAGAGCGGACATTTTCAGCCCTAAAGCAAATTAAAACTTGCCAGAAATACGACAGGGCAGGTTCGACTTTCAGCATTAGCTTCGATGGCAATAGAAAGGGACTTCGTGATGGAACTGAAGCGCATGGATAATCTGTACGACAGAGTAATTGAACTGTTTTTGAGGAAAGAGAGTAGTAAGTAAAATGTTGTGATTTTCCTAAATAATATTGCAAGTTTATGAGTTATTATTGATGTTTTTATGTGTGTCGCGGCTGTAGCTGCAGTAGAAAGGAACTTGTTTACCCCTGGTTTGTCTATTCAATAAAGGCATTTATTGTGGCTACAGGAGTTATCTATCTATGATGCAACGGCTCTTTATACTGTATTTCTGCATATTAAGATGGTTTTTATAACCATTAATTACTTTTTAAGGGGCGGGTTGATTCAGACAGAACACTACTGAAGGCCTAGGTGTGAAATGCATGGTACGCCACTGATATACGGTATATATATTGTGAAGGATGGCCGGCCATTTATCCCGGCCAATACCCCCAAGCCACCAGGTGGAGCCCTCCTTGCAGCATGGAGGTCCCCAGAAGACCAGCAGGGCATCATGGACAATGGAGTTTTTATGCAAAGCTCTGCTGGATGCCGTGGGGGCCACAGGAGGAAGCTGCAGGGAGGACCGAGGGCTTCTCCGTGCCCTGTGACCCGGAGGTTCGTCATAGGAAGAGCGACGGACTTCCGGGTTGAAGAAAAGGACTATTTACCCTGAACCGGAAGGAATAAGGACTTGTGGACTGTTGGGCAGAAACACCTCAGGGAGTATAAAAGGACTATGGGAACTCCCAGACAACGAGCTGAGCTGGGTGGAAGGGTGGCAACGTGTCTGGGAGTGGAGGATTGGTTTATTGGTTATTATTGTAATTATGAGTATTGTGGAGAAGAGTGTGCTTTGTGCACTGTGGGAGAAAAATAAAGTCAACATTTGGACTTTTACCTGGTGTCTGGAGTCGTGGACAGGGGTTCAAGGGAGCGAGGACGCCCCCTAGCGTTCACAATATATAATTAATAATAAATATTATTTATTTAATAATTATGTATTTATAGAGTATCTATAATTAGCCAATCTTCCCATTGCAGAGAAATAAAGTTGTACCTATCTATTTGTGGAATTGTTAATATGAGGCATCCTGGAATTAGATAGCTGCCCCCAAAGCTTCTAGATTTGTCTAGTGAACTATACTTTTGGAATTGTATTAGAAGAAGCACATTTAATAGAGAAACCAGGAAGCACTTCTTCTAGTCCATGTATTTGATACTGTCACTCTGACAGTATTTAAAAACTGTTCAGTAAATGGTTTCCACTTAAGAGCAGAATTTCTCATATTTCTATTTTAATTGTTCAGAAGGGTTACATTTTCCATATTCCTTAATGATTCTAGACCTGACTTTTTGCCAACAGTTTCCAACATTTTTAATGTGAAGATGATAAGATTTCTCACTCTCACAGTGGAGAGCCACAGCAAATGGGACATTTCAGTTCTTGAATTTGCAGACCTTTCTGAAAACATGATTTAACTTTGTCATTATGGTTCTTTAGTGTAGATTAATGGGCAAAATGGCAAATTCCATCCATTTAAAATAAAATATACAACTCAAAGATGTGTGCTACAAGTGAAGGGTTCGGAAATTTCTTTCTGAATCCACTGTAAAATGTCTTTCTTTTGACCATCTGATACCCTAATGATTATTATGTTGTAAAGTCGTGGAGACCCTTTCAGGTAGAATGAAACATTTAATTGATTTTTAAGCACAATTAAAGTAGTTAGCTATTAATAGAACTTCTTCTGTTTGTGTTCATGGCTATTTGCTGATAATGGAAGATCCAAACCTGCTATAACTATTTAGGCCAATAATAATAATAATCCTTTACATTTATATAGTGCTTTTCTCACTACTCAAAGCACTTTACACATTGAGGTGGGAGCCATTTTGGTGCCAGTATGCTCCCCACACATTAGCTGGTAAGTGGTAAAGGGGTGAGAGATAGTTAGCCAGCAAGAGACAGGGAAGGATTAGGTGGCCAGAATGACTACACTGTGGTGAGCAATTGAGTCACAACATCAAGATACACCCTACTCTTCACAAAGGATGCCCAAGGATCTTTTATAACCACAGAGATTCAGGACCTCAGTTTTGTATCTCATCCAAAGGACAGTGCCATTTTTACAGTATAGTGTCCCTATCACTGCATTGGGATCCACATTCAGTCTTCAGGGTAAGCACTCTCTACTGGCCTCAACAATACCTATTCCAGTAGCAACCCATTCTTTTCCTAGATAGTCTCCCATCCAAGAACTAGCTGGGCCCAAACATTCTTAGCTTCAGGTGGATGGCCTCTTCTGAAGTGCATGAGGTATGGTTGATTTGGGTATTAAGTCATAATCTGAGACATTAGGAATATAACTTATAACTTCAGAAGTAAATTGTATTTGTTTTGCAAGGGCGAGTCGTAATAGACATCTGAAAATAAGAAATAAACTACTTTTGCCCAAAAGCCATTTTTTAGCTTATTTTCATAGTGTTATAAGCTGCCTGCAAAGGTTTGGAAAAACCATTCCAGAACAAAACGGTGGAACCTCCCAAACAAGAGATTTAAACAAATAATGCATTTTCAAAGATGAAAGCAGTCTTCATTGCTCTGCCAAATGTTCCGGACCAGTTAAAAGTGACTAACTCCTACTTCCTTTTAAAAGATGTAGTAATTTAATCTGCTCCAAGAAAACTTCTATTGCAGGTGAATCTGATTTAAAATTTTCTGCAGTAAAAAATTAATCAAATGTAGCCTGAATTAAAATCAAGCAATAAGTATAAAGTACAACAAAAAATGAAAGAGAGGAAAATGAGTAAAAAAAAAATTTTAGATAATATGCCTATGTACTGTGTGAAGCTGATGGTTATTAAAAACAAGGTTTGAATAGCCTGGATGCTGTTAATGGCCTCCTTAAGTGAAGACTCTTCTTGTGCTCCTTGTAGTTCTGAGTGTGTATCCAAAGAGAAAACTCACAGAATATTAACACATCTTCACTGCTAATACAAGTGATATGAGTACAAACGTAATATGTAACAAGTGTAACATATGTTACAAGTTTAATGATGTCAAATGTTTCTGGGATATGGGGTGTCTGTCTAATCACATCTATTCAAATCTCATCAAATGCAAACATGGTGGCTGAAGCATGGATATTGCCGTGTTTGACATTCTCAATACTCTATGTTATAACCTGAGGTTTAACACTAGAATTCCTGAAGCCTAAGAAAAAACTTGTAATCCCGGCGCCACCTTAAATTCCTTTGCACCTCTCCATTAGCGTCTTTTGTTTTGCAAATGTGTTGATCAGCACAAGCAGCCTACTATCCCATCCTCCCACCACCGCAGCTCAAATCAGGTAAAACATTCTCCCAGATCAAGTCTCTTTATCTGGGTGTGAGGTAACTGGAGTTGTATAGGGTAAATGATACAGTATATTGTTATTTGGAACACATGCATTTCATGTGTGTTCCGTGTCTACAACGATCATGTAAATGTAGGATGACAGGAAATGTGCATTTGTTTTGTTATACTTGTACTTTTTGTGAAAGTGTTTTATTTGATATTTCTCCATCAGGGTGGAGGGGTTGGTATTGGATAACAGGTTGCTTGCTGCGTGTGTTGATCGACACATTTGCGTAACAAAATATGCTAAAGAAGAGGTGCAAAGAAATTTAAGGTGGCCTGGGATTATGAGTTTTTTCGGAGGCTTCAGAGATTTTAGTGTTAACAGTTCAGGCCTATCAAGCGCTGGGACACTTACTTTCTTTCAACATTTCTCTGTTAGAGTGGATATACAGTATGTTTATCGTACTTTTATGAAGACAAATACTGTGTCTTCCCACTAAGGTGACAGACTCCAGGTTACCTACGTCACACCCTGTGTCCCTCAAAACAGAAGAAGACAGATGGATACAGAGACTCAACTTTTTCTCAGTCAGCATTTTCAACAATACAACTCAAAATCCTACTCTCCCCATGACATAGGACAAGCATTTCATATACCAAAAAAAAAAAACACAGAAAATCTAAACCATTAAAATAGCATATATGAATGCATATTTAATCTTTACAACAGATTTACAACTACCATTACAGACTTCTAAAAAATCACCTTAATGTGTTTTTACTTTGACTGCTATATGCGCACTGAGGATAATAAGACAAAAGAAATCACTTTTCAGCAATCAGGTGAAATGATAATTACAGTACATGTACAGTAGGTTTAGAAGTTTTTAAAACACTATTCCACTTCAAATCCCACTTTCTTAAAAGGTGGGAAAATATATTTAAAAAAATTACCTTCATCCAACATCAGCCTCAATAAATCATATAAGGATGTTCAAATAAAAACATAATCTTTTTCTTATATGTCATGGTCCCACAATGGGACTCTCACAGACACAACTTGATCTAAAGAAAAAAACTGATACCTTACTACACGGAGTAAATGCAAATGCTCAGATTTGCATGCTACTGAAACAAAAGCACAGGCACTGCTTCCAAAAATGTTCTGTCTGCCATGTTCTGTTCAATTTCTCCATTTCTACTGACTAGTAGTCAACGCTCTGTTAAACCTTAATTAAAGGAGTACTCCACCCAAAAAATATATTTTTTACAATGGTACTTACACCATGTCATTTGCAGTAAATATGAAGAAAAAAATTTAATCTGATATCTCCATTGAGAATAAAGAAAGCACATTTTCTGAAACATTGTATTTTTGCACTCATTGCAGGAAATGTACTGTTTGTTTAGAACATTTTAAAGCAGAATACCTCAAATCCTGCTTTCCCAAAATGTTGGAAAATAAACTTCCCATTCCTTTTAACCACTATTCATTTTCCTTAATTGATCTCCTGTCATCTGTAATGATAATATCAGGAAGCGGCTCTTTACATTTTATCCTGGGATCCTTACAGAGTGATGGTGGACAAATACATTTCTAGTGCTACACTATATTTTGGTGCGCTCTGATTTTCTCTGCATTTGTGTCCTACAATTTAATGGCAGGTATCAATGAGTATTGTTGGTTTGGGTATCCAGCAGCAGAATACTTAGAGCCTTGGTACTGTATCTGTTAAGTGGAGCTCTACTATATGTAACAGGTTTGGTGCCCTGGAAATCCCATCCCACAGCACTTTGTTTAATTTGTTTTCCACCAGGAAGTCCTCTTATTAGTTTTGGTTACATGTAAACTTCCTGAACCTTATCTTTACTTCTGTCTCCTGAGTGTCCTAGGGCAGGGGTGGCAAACTCTAGGCCTCGAGTGCCACAGTGGCTGCAGGTTTTCATTCTTACCATCTTCTTAATTAGTGACCAGTTTTTGCTGCTGATTACTTCTTTTAATTAACTTGACTCAGTCCCCACATTTGTTTCTTTTTCTTTAATTAGCAGCCAAACAATAATGAGACACAAAACAAGCCACCACATGACCAGCTCCTCTGTGCCAATTACACAATATCTGAAATTAAAGAGAGGTGATGGTCTTGGTAAGATTGATCTCTCAGGTCACCAAAACATTTTGACGGTGCTCTTCGAAGTGTGTACTGTGGCAGAATGAGAGCAGCA
This sequence comes from Polypterus senegalus, assembly GCF_016835505.1. Lineage (NCBI taxonomy): Eukaryota > Metazoa > Chordata > Cladistia > Polypteriformes > Polypteridae > Polypterus > Polypterus senegalus. The sequence continues at coordinate 108,273,596 of NC_053161.1, forward strand.
ACAAGCCATGGAACTAAATAATAGGTTTAATTAACAGCAAGAATTGGCTTATCATTAAGAAAGTGATTGGAGTGAAATTGGTTGGAGTTTGAAGCGCCAGTTTAGCTGGTCATCTGTTAGCTTATTTCACATGCTTGGCTGTCATTTAATGAAGAAAGGAATCAATTCAGAGGGCTGAATTCTTCTAACAGGGCTATTAAAATAATGGGGGGAAAAGTTAATTAGCAGTGAAAACTGGTCACTGATTAGGAAAAGGGTTAGAATGAAAACCTGTAGCCATTGCAGCATTCCAGGCCTGGAGTTTGCCACCCCTGTCCTAGGACAACTAGTCACACTAAATAAAATTGAGATGTTTTCTATATTGTACCTTAACACATTTATAAAATAAACAACAATTAAAGCATGGTATCATTTTAAAATGCAAGTGAATAGAATCTACTGTTCTAAGAATAGTCTGTATATGCTAAAGACACATTCATCCTGGATTATTTGTTCTCTTTTGCTTTCTTCTTCCAAATGTTTATGTTTTTGCTGCTTCTCAAGGGCCCTTCCATTGTTACAGTTCCTTTGGCTCAGGTGACTTAGTCCTTTTAAAATAATTCCAATATCTATTGTGATTCAATGACTATGATGAAAGTTCATGCATGATAGGTCACTCAGATTTTCTGACTGAGCTCTTAGTTCTGAGTTCCTGGCAGTTGAAGATACTCTAAACTTGTCACTGATAATCACTGAGATCATAATAAAACCAATAAAAGCAATTTTCAAGAGAAAATTGACCATATAACTAATTTTACTGATCTCATTTAGCCAGGAACATATAACCTGTACACCTGGGAAATATTTGTAACTGGTGACCAAGCATAATATTATCTTCACAGAAAAGTGGTTATACTCACTCTCTGGATATGTTCTCTCAGTATCTACCTGTAAATCACCTTTAGTGACAATGTGCACTTTTATTAGTTTTCAGGATGTTTCCATTTCCATTATTGTTTAAGGTATTTGTCAATGGATGTATGATGTAGGAGATACAGTATCAAACCTAAATGTCTATATTTGATCAAGGTCAAAAAAATTCTATTATTCCTGGAGCTTCTTAACAAAAGATAACTTTAACAGTGCTACTGTTGTCTTACGGAAGTTAAGACAGAATCAGCAACACTAAGGCTGACTCATTTTCTTTAAAATTCAGCATCAGTCAAGGGCAAACATACAGTGTAAGAAATAGCATTATAAAAATGTTCATAGTTTTCCTCATGCAAAAAGGTGGACGTTAAAATAAAAAAAATCACAGAATGGAGACATTATTTGCTTATTTAGTTGTATCTATAAACCAGCAGAACAAAGCAATATAAGATTTGAGTATAATGACAAATTCTGGTTTGTTATGTATACTAATAAAAGGCAAAGCCCTCACTGACTGACTGACTCACTCACTCACTGACTCATCACTAATTCTCCAACTTCCCGTGTAGGTAGAAGGCTGAAATTTGGCAGGCTTATTCCTTACAGCTTACTTACAAAAGTTAAGCAGGTTTCATTTCGAAATTCTACACGTAACAGTCATAACAGTCGACAACGTCCGCTATGTTGAACTTTCTTATTTATGGCCCATCTTCACAAAATTTGGTATGCGGCTTCCCTGCGCTAATCGAAACCGATGTACGTACTTATTTCGGTGGTATGACGCCACTGTCGGCCGCCATATTGAACTTTCCAACGTCATTAATTCTCCAACTTCCCGTGTAGGTAGAAGGCTGAAATTTGGCAGGCTTATTCCTTACAGCTTATTTACAACAGTTAAGCAGGTTTCATTTCGAAATTCTACATGTAACGGTCATAACGGTTGACAACGTTCACCATGTTGAACGTTCTTATTTATGGCCCCATCTTCACAAAATTTGGTAGGCGGCTTCCCTGCGCTAACCAAAACCAATATACGTATTTATTTCAGTGGTATGACGCCAATGTTGGCCGCCATATTGAACTTTCCAACATCACTAATTCTCCAACTTCCCGTGTAGGTAGAAGGCCGAAATTTGGCAGGCTCATTACTTACAGCTTACTTACAAAAGTTAAGCAGGTTTCATTTTGAATTCTACGCGTAACGGTCATAACGGTCGACAACGTGTGCCATGTTGAACTTTCTTATTTATGGCCCCATCTTCACGAAATGTGGTAGGCGGCTTCCCTGCACTAACTGAAACCAATGTACGTACTTATTTTGGTGGTATGATGCCACTGTCAGCCGCCATATTGAACTTTTCAACGGTCTTTGTTACTTATGGGCCCATCTTCAAGAAATTTGGTACGCGGGTTCCCAACGCTAACTGAATCCTACTTACGTACATATATACGTCCACAGCCTGCAGCTCGGTCACCGTGTAAGGCGGCGTTGGGTCCCCCATCCCAACGCCTCCCACGTTGTTGGCTGCCTGCCTATATAAGCCCATCCGTCACTCCGGTCTCTACATTCCCTTCCTTGCTTCGCCACGGGATTCACGTCTCCCTGATGATAACTACAGCCTTTTTATTTAGTCCACGACTTCAATGCTGTTTTATTGTTCGTTTATTACGATTATAGTAATTGTGTAGGTATTTTAGACTTACTTTACATTGTTCAGGTACCCATTTCCTTTATCGTTCCAACTGTACCCCCATTAACATGTCTATTAAGGTGATCACCATCGATCAAAGAACTGTCACTTACCGGGTGGTTTCCATGCCCAGAGATGGCACCTGCCTTTTCCATTCTCTTTGCTACATATTGCATGGCCATATCAGGCTCACTCTTGATATCCGGAGGAACATTGTGTCTTATGTATTGAATGACTGGGACAGGTTCAAGGTGTGGACTGATGACGGTACAGGAGATAATTATACTACACAGGAGCACTGTAAGAGTGAAATGCTTAAGCCCTTCACCTATGGTTCTGCATGTGAGTTGATGGCTGCCGCTAAATTGTTCATTTGTCGCTTTCAAGTGTACAGAAATGGCCAAATATTTTACACCTTTAAACAACCGCCAATGTCTCTTAAACATCTTAGATTCACAGGTAACGATTTCAGTAGTGGACACTTTGATGTTTATGAATGTTTAAACTCTCAAAAGCTGGATGTGAAGTTATTGATGAAACCGGTTGTATACTTACAACGCTTGACAGATGCCGAATGTCACTTCAACACAAGTCCTGCAAATACTAACGTAATTGAAACAAACCATGAAACTCAAACCGATTATGACAGCAGCAATCCAAGCTGTGAGATTTGAGACAAGATTACTTTTCACATGGCCAACTGTACGTTGCATGCTCAAGAGTAAGCTCAGCGCACAGCTTGGTCTTATTACAACCGGAGGGCCGAACTGACAATGTGGTATACAAACAGATCCTTAACAAATAATTATTGGTATATTTTCCCTCAGTTTAAAAAGGTTTAATTTTCTTCTTAATAAAAATTTTAAGGCAGTACTTCGCTGCTGCAAAGTGCAGGTATTTTGCTATTAAAAAATAAACCTTTTATCTAAATAAACAGTGATTAAAAATATAAATTTCTTAGTTAAATATTTATTAATATACATTATATTTTAGTAAAAAAAAGTTTAACAATTTAAATACAATAAGAAATTCCACTTCTATGCTGCAATGAAGGTTATTATCTACTATTTTCAACTAATGCTTAAGCTTCTTTATGGGATTCTACATTCAGAACTGAAACAAATGGCTGTTAAAAGAACATTTCCTACCATACATATATGCCGAGTTTCTCTTTATAGTAATGAGTAACCCTTTCCCTCCTGCGACATGAGACAAGTGGTGAATTTCAACACTCCATGTATTATTAATCTGTCTGCAGGCTTAGTACATAAATGAAAACAGAAACACTCTGGGGTAGTTCCCTCTTGGATCATCCATGCCTGCACTCAAGAACTCTTTTAGCACTTTAGCTCTACATAAATCATCTTGGGTGCACATATTGACAAACTGTCCAAGCTAGAGGACCCAGTTGACCCTCTACCTCTATTGCTTTCAAATGCCACTTCTTCTGCAGCGTCTTCTCCCAGTTTCTCTGTAGTTTTCGACTGCCCTTTTTCCCTCTTTTATTTCTCTTAACTAATTATAGGATGGCACAGTTGGTACAATGGTTAATGCTACTGCCTCATGGACCCAGCCTTCTGAGTCTGAACCCTGTACCTAGTCATTGTCTGTATGAACACAGTATGTTAAGTTTCCTCTCACATCTCCAAAGGCACCCAGGTCCTATGTGAGAGCAGCAATGGAATAGTGGACAGGGTACAGCTAAGATTGTCTCAAGACCTCCCCCAACCACATATTATTCCCAATACCCAAAAATGGATGGTATTGTTAAAAAAAAACCATTATAATACAACTTGCAGCAATTAGTCACCTTCAACATACTCTCCTTGAGATGCAATTTCTTGTACTCATCTTTTGTTACCCTTTCTAGAGCCTCCTGTGCATTTTTCTAGCTTTCTTCCACAGTTGCAAATCTACTTTCCTTCAGTCAGTCAGTCAGTCATTGTCCAACCTGTTATATCCTAACACAGGGTCACGGGGGTCTGCTGGAGCCAATCCCAGCCAGGAACAAACCCCGGGCAGGGTGCCAGCCCACCGCAGGACACACACACCCACATACCAAGCACAGACTAGGGACAATTTAGAATCGTCAATGCGAAATGAAACCCATGCAGACACGAGGAGAACCCGGGAAGTGAACCCAGGTCTCCTTACTGCAGGAGAGCAGCACTACCACTGGTTAAAAATGTCCTCATGTTAAAACCATTGGTCAGTCCTATCTTTCGTTGAACCAAATCACTAAATCAGGATATAATCAAAATATCTTTGCACAGAACTTTGAAACCAAGAACATTTAATCACTAATAGTAGCACTTGCCAAGGTTTTAGTATGTATACACAATCTCATATAACAAAGAAGTGGGTGACTTTAATATTTTAACAATTACTTTTCACACAAATAAACCATAAAAATATGGATTTTTCTTTTTCCAAACCGATGAAAACACAAAAAACATGAATAGTTTCTGAGGATATCTAATTGTTTTTATCATTTCTACTTTTTGACTGTCCGTTTCATGTATGTGTCTGGTGAGTTGGTGCAGTGCCAGCTGGAATCTGGAACCAAATATCAGGTAGTGCTGTGCAGTCTGGGAGCAGAGAATGTAGTTTCATTCTTCATTTTACAACTTACAATGTAATAAGTACATTACTTGAGAAAACAGATAACAGAATAAATTAAAAAATATTTGATATTTTCTACCTTTTGCCCTACATGTACTCTCAGTGTTCCTCTTATGTCTTTACTTGACGTCCTTGTTTGTCTCTTGCTCAGCGCTTCCTCTTTCAACCCCATTCTTGTAAAGCCTGCTACTTAGACTCTGTCATTTTGAGTTGCATTGCTTGCCTCCTGTCCACTTTTTGACTACCAACAACGGTAGACAAGCCCGCATATCTCACTATGTGAATATTCCTATTCTTGAGAGATCAGGAGATGAGTTGGGTTGTGCTCTTTAGTATTTAGCGACCCAAAGTCGCTCAGTATGTTATTCATTTTGTTGTCATTAAAATTCTCCATTTTTTAAAAAATAAAAAAATGCCACAATCAGGAATTGAACTTTACATGCCTAAAGTATTGTATCATCATTCATACCTCTGTTCCACCTAAGCCAAACTGACCAATCAGATTTCTTGGAGGGACCGGACACACACACTCACATGCAAACACTCACATGCACACACACACACATACAGAAGTGTTTTATTATATAGTAGATCGGGGTACCCACACTTTTTCGGCTTGCGAGCTACATTTAAATATATGTTGCCGTACCTTGCGTAACTGAATAACCTTTATGGCACAATAACAATTCAATATATTTATGGTCACAACAGTATTTGGATTTAATAATCTTCATATGGGAAAAGGCTGACTCGCATAAATAAGTAGAGCCGAATAATGCACTCAAGGAGGTAGCACATTTCCTCATGTTTGGGTACTTTTCCTCTTTGAGTAAGTTTCAAAACTGTCCAAGAGCCCTAGACTTAAGCTGAATGTCATCCTGTAGTGTCAAAATCTCATCCTTTGGTGTCAAAATCTCATCCTCCACTGTACAGGAGTTTTAGGTGAAATATTGTTGCAATTTCTGATGCAAATGAATAACCCTCAACATCTTCCCTAAATGGATAGCAGTTAAATGTAGCGATTGGCTCAAGTAAAGCTGAGTCTTGAAACCGTCTGTCAAAGTCTGACAGGCAATTTTCAATCTGCTCTGTGTAGCGAATTCTGTCAAGTCGCGCACACACTTTCCATTGCGTCTCCAGCTCTGATGCAAGGTTTTTGGATGTTCCCCAAATCAAGGTGCTGCAGCTTTGAGGACAGATGTTGCATTTTTGTTTGAAAGCATTAACTGAGCTAATCATATTGACCATGGAGTTCTCTTTTCCTTGCAGCTTTAAATTAAGCTCATTCAACATGTTGGTCAGATCGGAAAAAAAATGCCAAGTCTAGCAGCCATTGATCATTATTAAGCTGCTTGTATTCCGCATGTCTAATGACAAGGAGAAACTCCTTTTTATCTGGCCAGGGGTCTTGAAATCTCAGCAGGAGTTTCTCCCTAGCCATCTGTCTCAACGAAGGCCTCTTTTCATCATCTCTCCATCTTGGAAGGACTTCTTATGCTTAATGATCAAGTGACTCATCTGGAACGATGCTTTTGGTGTGTCTGCCTTTGCTTTTGAATTCAGCCGAGTGAAAAATGACGGCTCTCCGATTAACCGTGATTTTAGTTCCCTCTCCTTTCTCTTTCTCAGATCGCTTTTCAGAAGGAAGTCAGTTTCGTAGTTTTTATGAACAGTTTGAAAGTGCCTTTCCACATTTTCCTTCTTTGGAATAGCAATGATAGATTGACAGTTTAGATAAACGCACTTCGATTGTGACATTGTGAGAAAAAAAATCCTCTTCCAATTCCACATCAAGTCCATACCCTCCCCAAACTATTTTTTTTTTAATTCCCTTCTTTAGTCGATATAAATTGGAAGGCTAACTAGATCACAGCTGGAGTTTTGCAGTAGCTTGCGTGTTTGATCGTGCATGCGGGATGACCAGTGTGTTAGAAGAGAAGAGATCTCAGACTGGCCGCCCTGTATGTCAATCAAGTGGCAAATGCCATAGGGAGGATATATGATAGGCTAACGTTTAAAAAAAATTTTTTTTGAATGCAACGTGATATACCTGCACTACCTTTGTGATCTACCGGTCGATCATGATTGACGCATTGGGCACCCCTGTAGTAGATAGTATATACAATAATGTCTAATAGTATGTATACACTTTGTTGTCCATATGTTGTCCAAATTTTTTATGCAACATTACTTCTATTTATTATTTATTTTATTTATGTTCATTTATTTTATTTCTATGTATGTTATTCATGTTAATTGTATGTTTTTCTTTTATTCTATTATTGTAAAGCACTTTGGCCACAGCATTCCTATGTTGTTTTAAATGTGCTATATAAATAAATTCGACATTGACATTGACATATTTAGGACAAATAACGTGAAACATCCTATCTGGCCAAGTTGCTGGTTCCTTATACACCAGACCGCTCTTTATGTTCCTCTCAACAGCAATTGTTGGTTGTGCCAAAGTCTAAGATGAAGACAAGGGGTGATCATGCCTTTGCAGTTTTAGCACCTAAGTTATAGAATGTTCTGCCAATTGAAATTAGGTCAGCTTCATCAACTCAAAAGTTTAAATCTATACTTAAAACACACTTGTTTTCAATTGCTTTTAACTGTATATGAGTAACTCTGGTACTAATTTTATTAATAATGTATTAATTTTTTTCATATAAATTGTTTTTCTGTAAATTGTTTATCTTCTAATTAGTTCTTTTAAGTTATTTGTTTTAGTATTTATTTAATTTTTGTACTTTGTTTGTTTTACTGATTTATTATTTATATATATGTATTTCTTTTATTGTACAGCACATTGGTTTTACACTTATGATGTTTTAAAATTGTGCTTTATAAATAAACTAGCAAAATACCCGCGCTTCGCAGCGGAGAAGTAGTGTGTTAAAGAAGTAATGAAAAAGAAAAGAAAACATTTTGAAAATAACGTAACATGATTGTCAATGTAATTGTTTTGTCACTGTTGTGAGTGATGAGTGTTACACACACACATATAAACATATATATATATATATATAGCCATACATATATACATTTACACATACTGTATATATACATATATACATACACACATACATACATACACACACATATATACACACAAATACATATATATATACATACACACACATATATAAACATATATATACATATACATACATATCTACATATATCACTACATCATACATACTATCATACATATCACTTCTGTTATAGCATGTCTTTACATATACACAAACACACACACACACATATATATATATATATATATATACACACTCCTTTCGGTGCGAGCAACTGTTGCTGGGGGTGCCAGAATCCATCAAGGAAGAAAAATGAAAAACATTATTTGTACAAAATCTTAATTTATTTATCCATTCCTAAATAATTAAATGGGCAGGCTATTTCGTATCAGTGCAATACGCTGCTTGTTAAAACGAATGACTCCCGCTCTTACGTGCAAGTCTGCATGGATATTCTGAACTATCGTATCTGTTCAAGTTCTATTTAAATTTTAAATAGAAGGAATTTTTATTTAGTCGACAGAAATATCTTTGGTAGGAATGTAAGTTAAATGTAGGCATCATTGCATAAATTTTTCTTGACCATAGAAATGTAAAGAGTAAATTCGCCTTACATTCCAATCAAAGATATTTGTGTCGACTAAACAGAACTTGAAAAGATATATTTTTTCAAATGTGTTAGCGCAATTCAGATCGAGTTGACGCGCACTGCATCGAGCCCGCGTGCTATTGTGGTTTTGCCTGCGTGCCTCAATAAGTCACCCTCCCCTCGCTCTTACTTTTTTACCATTCATGTAATGATTACACTGAGTATGGCTTTACCAAAACAATCATTGATGGCGAATAAAGTATCCATTATTCATAAAGCTTCAATTGGTGATCTGTCAAACATTCCGTGTTTGTCAATCGTTGTAAAGATAAGAGGTTTCATTCATCAATTCGTTTCTTACTGCATCAATAAACAGCTCGTCTTCCTCTTTATCTGAGACGTGACACACTGCATGCACGGGTTTTTTTTTACACTGTCTTCCTTTAGCGGGACATTGACTTTTTCCACCGTGTGCTTTGTTTCCGCAATAGCTGCATTTAGAATATGCTTGTATGTGTCACACGCTTCATATTTTTTTGCTGCCTTCTCAATTGTGTAATTCGGTTTTTGTTCAGCACTCTTTGGAACTGTTCCTTTTTGTCTGTTCACTGTGCTGGTGCCATCTCGTGCAATGTCCACGGCTATATTTAATGTTAGCTAAGACCCGGCACTTAAAAGTTTCTCTCGCAGTTTCGCTGAGTTTGTGCCAAACACCACCCTGACCATCTCATCTTCGTCTGCATAAGCACAGTCCTTCACCTGTGAATATTTAGCTACAGTGTTTCTATTGGATTGCCGCTGACGGCAGCATTATATGGGCAGGCACTAAATTACGTGGGAGGCGTAACTCCATTCATCGAGCAGAAGTCTATTATAGTATATGGACGAAACAATAGGTTCCAGTTATGACCATTACGCGTAGAATTTCGAAATAAAACCTGCCCAACTTTTGTAAGTAAGCTGTAAGGAATGAGCCTGGCAAATTTCAGGAAGTTGGAAGTTGGAGAATTAGTGATGAGTGAGTGAGTCAGTGAGTGAGTGAGTGAGTAAGTCAGTGAGGGCTTTGCCTTTTATTAGTATAGAGTTTGATTTGATTTGATTATTTGAGCACAAATTTGAAGTAAACATAATGTATAAGTAATATGTTTTTGTCAAGTGTAGTTTTATAATTTACTGAATAACATTTGTTTATTTTGGAAACACCCATTGATTCCTCTTTTAAGCCAATAACAGTGTTATATCTTTTAGCAGTTATGCTAACCACACTGTCATATCTGTTCCACTGCTTTATAGTTAATCATCCATCTGCTTTGGTAAATTAAGATTCATTAATCCTTACAAAATTGCAAAACGTTTCCTTTAAGATGTGGACTTGATTTCACTGTTTCAAAGCACAACTTTTACCTCTTAATCCATTAGCTGACATATTTGTAAAGAATGTTCAGTACAACTGTCAAGCTAGATGACTCATCTTCAGCTTAACCTTAATTCATGCATAAAGGGCCTAATATTCTCCCTTGAATATTTTGGTAAGACTTTAAAACTTCTGTTGTTTAATTTTTGTCCTGGGCTTTCTGAACCTCTTCTCCCTCCTTTTTTCAGAAATGTAAACTTGCTGATCTTGTTTTGTTGCTAAGCAACACTAACCATATGATAGTCATGTGATAGGACAAACCATTGGGATTTCTTTAAGCCATGGTGCTTTTCTGTCTTTGCAACAGCTATCAAGTTAAAATTATATAATAAATGGAGTATGTAACGTTGTTTCACACTGCATGGGGATGTTTCTTAAAGTAAATTACACAAGATAGGACACTTCTGTTCTCTTTCTTCGATGTAGAACCCTCATCCTCATCAGAGTTCACTTCTGTTATAGCATGTCTTTATTTGAAAACAGCAGTGTCAGATCAGGCGGAGCGTGAACGCAACTGAGAGAATAAAACTGAATACAAAAAAAAAACAAAAAATGCTAACCTTTACAAGTACCATATATTTACACCGGCTGTTTCAAATGTATGTTTTTATTGTATAATAGTAACAATAAGAGCAGCTCACTAATCAAAATGTTTATTTTAAGACGCGAGAATTGTGGGGGGAGATACTCCTGGGTCTTTAATAAAAGGGGCCACATCCAGGTGAGTTGGAGCTGGGAGGAAGGAAGGTGTGATGGTGAGAGGAGAGAGTATTGAGGAGATAGAGAAAGAAAAACTGTGCTTGCACTTTTGGAGGTATTGTGTTGAATAAACTATCCATTATTTGAACCCGGGACACATGTGTGTGTTCATGTTTTATGCTTGCTGATGGCCCAGTTTTATCACAATAATCGTAGTCGGCAGGAGTTTCTGGCCATCTGGGTGGCAGAAAACCTATTTTTTAAATTTATTGTGAGTGGAACACCCCTACACAACTTCTTTTCTGTAACTGTTTTACCTGTTGGGATCGGGAGAAAATCCTGAAAATCTCAAGAAGCCAGACACTGTATGATGCCATTCACCTGTGGAGCTACCAGGTGGTAAGCAAGGAGGACAGGGTGGCAATACGACCCACAGAGCCCTAGCCGCAAAAAATGGGACTGTCATTGGGTGAGAGACACGAAGGGCAGCCTCTGCAACACTGATGACTAAAGATCGGGTTCAGAGGTATGTGCCACTACTGTGTTTGACTTGCCAGAAAAGTATTTTAATTATTTTTAAGATTCCTGCCTTCAACACTGAATATGTGTTTGTTAATTTGATGAATTATTACCTGGACAAGATGGCGACGACAAGCATGCCAGACGATCTAGCTGCACAAATCTTGGGATTCTATACGATGAGAACTGTCATGTGGCTCATCCCAGGGTAGGCTGGGAAAACCAAAATAGTAACTGGAATGTCGAGCCGCTGGAATTAAAGGGAAGCCCAGCCAAACCTTAGAGAAGGAAAAAACGGTTGAGTCTCTCTGATTTCTCCTAGGAGTCAGAGGTGGGAGAAAACGGGCAAAGCTTGCCAGGTGGAGTGGAAATGGAGGAGAGAGAGAAATGGAGAAGTGCTGTGTACTTATTTATTGTGCTTTGTACTTTGAACTGTGCTACTGTGGGGAGTCGGGTTCTTTGTCTGTTGTGTCCAGGGATTGGGGAGCTGTACGCCCCTTGGTGTCCACACTATCTATATGTGCTGCAATATCATTTGTAGTTACCCTATAAAAATTATAGCAGACTAAGCACATATCATTGGATTGACAACAATAATAAACAAAATAATGGTGTTTATGTTTATTTAGAATAAAAATTTAGGATAGATTATTAGTAAAAGAACTTTGTTTTTGAATGTTGCTGATAATTTGGTTAATGTAATGTTTCAGCTAGAGTTTATTCCCAGGCTTAAGTATATTTTCCTTTTTTGTCATTTCTGTTGTTTTTGAATTATTATTTCTCTTGTGTTTTTGGTCATTTTATAATTCTTAACTATGCATTTGATATACTTTTTTCAGTTATTGTCCTTATGTTTTATGGACCACCCTCAGTGCTTATATTGAGGCAGAGCAGTTTGGCCCCATAGACATTGATTGGTTGTTGGGGTCTAAGGACCTTTATAATAAGTACAGATTGGATTTCTAGTTTTCATTAATTTTACTTCTGTCTTTGGACTCCTCTCAGTTGGATTACAGACTGGAGTTGTTTGCTTTAGGCTGTCTTTTCAGGCATATCCTTTGGCCTTATGTTTGTGTTTTTTTGTTCAATTCCCATGTTTTATGATTTTCTTTTGTTATTTAATAAATTCTTTATTATTAAAAGAAACTTATTTTGTTTTTTTTATCCTTTTTGTGCCTCAGGCTCATTGTAATCCTCACTCTGGAAGCATATTTTTGGGTAGTCTGATCTTTTAAAAACATAAGCTCCATTTTGAGCCTATGCAGCCTTTTTAATTCATGGACCAGGGTGCCTGTTTCTGAGGCAGACCTGTGAAAACCTTGATCTAGTTTTGCTTATTTTGAGGCCTGTTTACTACTTTTTGACGTTTTCTGCTGTGGAGTACAGTTAACATCTTAGTTAAGGCAGTTTTGCCTTGTGTTAAACTTGCTTAATGCCATACACTGTTCTTTGATTACCACTTTTGTTTCCTCTTTTGAAAGACTTTCATTTCCTGGTGACAAAGTTTGTTTGGATCTGTCATCTTGCGAATGTACTTAATAACAGGCTTCAGTCTAAACGATGCACTGTGAGTATACAATGTACAAAATATCCATCCATCCATCCATCCATTTCCTAACCCGCTGAATCCGAATACAGGGTCACAGGGGTCTGCTGGAGCCAATCCCAGCCAACACAGGGCACAAGGCAGGAACCAATCCCAGGCAGGATGCCAACCGTACAAAATATCAAAGATGAAAATCTTATCTATGCTGGAAATCCAGTTTCTAATGAGAAAGTCCTAGTAAACCATGTTCCAAGGGCTTGAAGTAAAGAGGTATCATTCTGACTTGCCAAATATGTAATTTGAGATATTGGGGCTCAGCCAGGAAGAAGATATTAAAGATCAGTCATGTGCTCTTTACTTACATTAAGTCCTCAGGCAAGTGCTATGTCAGATAAGAGAACATTATAATAAATTTTGCCAAAAGAAATGTGTGCTCTATAAATACATGTCTAGATAAACTGGCCATATAATGCCCAGAAATAAAATATTTGCTCAGAACAGGCAGATTCTTCTTCTGCAACAGATACTTCCCCTGTGGCTTTTCATTGTTAGCAATGCCTGGGTAGATAATTGTCCATAGTTAATTAGAAATGAGTAATAGCAGAACACAAAGTTATGCTGTTGGTGAAGGTGTGCTGAGAAGTAGAACAGCGTGACATCTTCAGTTCAGAATATTTTACAAATGTAGTAAAGACTCTAACTAGATCAATATGGTGACTCAATTTACAATACCGGATAGCTCATATTTTGAAGTTATTAAGCTGTCCTATACCAACATAATAGAAACAAACTATATGTCATTGTATATGGAACCGGACTATTAATGTCAGCAGAAAGAAATTACCATCTGACTTTGAATATATTTTAAATTTATGATACTAATGTGGGCTATCTAGCAAAAAATGAGATTAGCATGTGTGAACAACTTAGCTATACACCTTTACTTAAAATTTACAGTTATTTTTGGACCAATTCAAGACTAAAGAATGTGGAAGTACAAATGCACTGGTAAATTATCAAACTTTCATCTTAACAACAAACTCATGCCTGCGCTTACACTATAGTGTTTCCTTGCCAGTTTTCAAGACCAACAGAAAATATGAATGTGGTGTAAGAGTAAAGCCATTAGTGATAATGAGGTACTATGGGTGGCAGCCCTAAAATTCAGCACAAATCATAAAAATAATGGGCCAGTTGTGATGTTGATTGTCACTCACGAAAATATCAAAACTGAAAAGCTCAAAAGTGAATCTTACTGAAAGTTAAAGATGTTAAAACAAGGAAATGTGTATTGTATAACCTAAAAAAAATTCTGTTTGTCCTATATGCAGCAACAGATATAAGAATATATGGTTAAGTGTGTGTATATATCAAATAAAGCCACCACAGGGATCTACCTATGGCACCACTTCTACAAGAGCAAAGTGTAAACTGGTCTACTTTATGAGAACTACTGGAATTAATGAAAAGTTGTCTCAGTATGTGTTTGCAAAAGAAAATCGGGTAAAGGTGGCACCCCTGACGAAGGCTATATAGAAGAAACCATTCTTTTTTACCAGGATATGAATACATTTCTCTTATTTTTTCTTATTGGTATTGTTTGCTTTTTGAACCTAACATGGGGGTATGTGATTGCACTTGTGGCCTTGTTGAACAGTATAAATAATTTGAATTAGTATACATGACATAGTCCAAGTGAAGGAAAACAGCAGAAAAAGTGATATTCTACGACATGATTCCTTGTTTTGACTACTCTGAAAAGGTACATATTTTTCACTGACAACAGCCTATTCCAAAGGCTAAGTTCGCTTAAAGAACAATTGAGATAAACTCATTCACCGTTTGGCAGAATCACTATCCACATTAACAGTGTTTTTCCATAGCGTTTGGAGCTGCTGTAATTTGTTTCTAAACACAACAATCTAAAGAGTACCCAGTAGCCATTGCACTGTACAGGACTTTGGAATATCTGGATAACAAGCTCCTTGACCTGGATCTTGGCCTTTCTTACTGACCTGTCAGAAAATTGGTAGACCCACCTCCTCTTTACTAATCCAAAATCCTGGTATTCATCAAGGTAGTGTACTGAGTCCCCTGCTGTACTACCTGTTCACCCGTGACTGTATGGCCAGGTATAACTCTAATGCTGATGATTCCACCATCATAGGCTTGATCACAGTCAATGAAGAGACAGCCAGTTGAGAGGACATTAGGCTTCTCTCACAGTAGTGTCAGGACAATAAACTCTTTCTAAATGTCAGCAAAACTATGGAGGTCATTATTAATTTTAGGAAGCAGCAGGTAGATCGCACCCCCATTTACTTCGGAGGTGAGACTGTGGACAGTGTCAACAGTTTTAAATTCTTGGGGGTTACCATCACCAGTGATCTTAAGCGTACAGAACACACTACAGTTGTCATCAAAAAAGCTCATCAGTGACATTACTTTCTCAGATGTCTAAGGAAGGACTGAATGTCTCCAGCAGCCATTATCAACTTTTATAAATGTACTGTATAGTCCATCCTGGCATCATTTCAGCTAAGGAGCTCAAGGCATTGTAGAGGGAGGGGAAAACATCACAGCTCAATTAAGATATGGATACCATCTCTGTGGAACATTTTTAAAAATAAAAAAGCAAAACAAACCTAAAAAGACCCCAGTCACCCTGCACATAATTTTTTCTCCTTAACATGAGAGTTGTGAGATTTAAGAATTGTTTCTATCAGCAGGTAATAAGGCTGCTGAAGTGTCATATATGATAAACTTTCTGTAATCAACTGAGGAAACTAAGCGCTGCGTCTTTTGTGATTCTAGTGTACATAATGTTGTTTAGTGCTATTTAATATGACTATTATTAATACTAGATATATGTTTAAGCTGTTTTTTTTTTAGCCTGATGTTTTTATGTTGATTATTGTGTCAGCAAGGAACAAGGGGCAAGTAACAATTTTGCTGCATATTGTCCTCGTTCGCAATATTCATGTCTCTGGTGACTCTTCCTATGAAATCAGTAGATCAATTGGGAGAGCATGGGGTGGTAATGTGGTCGCTGGAAAGGGGTGTGTGGTGCTCCCGATATCTTTGCAAAAGGACAAAGGACATTAGAGTCCTGGTGCTTCCTGTTTGTTATATAGTTGCGAGACATGGATTCTATTCAGTGACCTCAGACAAAGTACTGTGTCTCTTTGAAGAATCCTTGGGTACTGCTGGTTTGACATTGTATTGAACGAGTGGTTGCTCATGGACTCCCAAATGAAGCACATTACCTGCATGTGAGGGAGCATCAGTTACAACACTACGGCCATTGGACGAGATTTCCCAAGGGTTATTTGGCTCGCTGGATCCTCATCGTTGACCAGACCCAGACCAAGGGGACACCCATGTATCACCTGGCTGTGGCAATAGATGGTCATTTCTGGGGGGTGGGACTGGACCACGTGTCTACCTGGGTGTTGCCAACCGGGATTCCAAACTGTTTCACTGTGTAGTGGGTGCGGCATCATGCTGTACCAGTGCATGTGCCCCAATCTGGCCTGACATGTCCTGACTTGATTGTCCATGTGACATTAAAAAGACCTTGACCTTCAGATGTTTTGTAGGAAGAGAATAAAAGGAAAAGCAAGACATACAGTATGTGCCTACCATAATACAAACTGGCAACCTTGCATACATACAGCTCCTGGATACCTCTCATTGTTTCTTTACTGCAGAAGACTTAAAATGTTCATTGATTTATTGTTAACTTGAAAAACTGAAAGGCACCCATTACTGAATAGTAGACAGTTACAGTGCAGGATGCATACTCAGGCACTGCAGAGAATACTTAGGAATGTTCTACAGATTCAAGAAACATGGTGATTGAACAAAAATAATCAGACTGCAGATTATTAGGCAGAAATGTCTCTAAAAAGAAGATCTGAGATAAACTGAAGCTATTATGAGAAGGTAGTGTGAAAACAGATAAGGAACCACAAAGAGACCTTTAGTAAAATGAATCAGCACTTACTACTGCCATTTAGCAATCTGGCTCTTAAAAATGTAATTCCTGTTGAAACAATAACCAGGAAAGAAATAAGCAGAACAAATATCAGTATGAAGTTAAAAAAATGAATATTCTGTAACAGCTTTGCTACAGTGTTCAGGACACAGCAAACTCCTAAAATCCCTTACCGGCTAAATAAAACTGCCAGTAGATTCTGCTTTCTAGTCTGGGTTGAAATTTAAGACACTTGCCGTACAGATAGACTAGGTCAGTATCATTAAAAAACTGTAACTGCCTGCCAAAATGATTGAAGGCAGCAATTGAATACAAAGAAAGACGAGGACAAGAGAATATCCAAATGTATTAAGAGGCTTACAGAAACTGTTACAGTATCAATTAAGTCACCACCAACAAAAAATCGATCCGTTAGCATATCTAAACTTACATACAGTAGACTAGTTTATAACAACTTTATTTATATATAAACTAAAAGAAGTGCAATTTGTGGGCTGCCAACCACCAGCAGGGCTCAAAATAGTTGTTGAGCCTGTTTATGCCAGAATATGGCCCTGTCTACAATAGACCCTGATGGCTGTCTTTCCATATGTGATTTAACAGTCATTCTGATGAGTGACATACAGTTTGGTCTCTTATATACACAGGTCTTATTCTGTCTGACAAATTATAGGTTACCATTTTGGCAAAGAATTTAGTTTGATTGCCCTGGATATGACTTTTGAGATGCTTATAAGTTATAACTTTAACTAACTAACTGCCAATACTGATGCTCTATGTAAGAAAGGTCAGAGCAGACTATACTTTCTGAGAAGGTTGGCATCCTTCAACATCTGCAGTAAGATGCTGCAGATGTTCTACCAGACGGTTGTGGCGAGTGCCCTCTTCTACGCGGTGGTGTACTGGGGTGGCAGCATAAAGATGAAAGTTGCCTCACGCCTGGACAAACTTGTTAAGAAGGCAGGCTCTATTGTAGGAGTAAAGTTGGACAGTTTAACATCTGTAGCAGAGCGACGGGCATTAAGCAAACTCCTGTCAATCATGAAGAATCCACTGCATCCAGTGAACAGTGTCATCTCCAGGCAGAGGAGTAGCTTCAGTGACAGACGTTTGTCACTGTCCTGTTCCACTGACAGACTGAGGAGATCGTTCCTCCCCAACACTATGCGACTCTTAAATTCCACCCGGGGGAGTAAATGCTAACATTAATTTTATTTAAATTTTTTTCATTTTTTTTACTATTTAATTTAACATTGTTTCTTTGTATCAGTATACTGCTGCTGGATTATGTGAATTTCCCCTTGGGATTATCTATCTATCTACTTGGGAAGTATCTATCTATCTATCTATCTATCTATCTATCTATCTATCTATCTATCTATCTATCTATCTATCTATCTATCTATCTTTATATTTTCCATTTGGTTTAGATGCTTGATTCAGACGCAGTAGATACTGTCTTTTTTTATTCTGGTCAAGGTAATTTACCTCCCATCTAGAAAGCTTAGCATCTGCCAGTCAAGTAATACAAATAAAAATCTAATTAAGATTGATTTATTTATTTTAAACATATTTTTTTATTGCAGAAAAATAGATTATCCACATCAATTAGGGCATTTTTACGGATGAGCTCCTTTGGTTACTTTACCACTTAAGTTAAGTTTCAAAAGCTTTTGCACACACTTTTACAAACTCTTACTTTCTAAATTGAATATTGGTGAAGTCACCATATTCCCTAATGTGAAAATAACAAAATCTAACTCACAACAGCAATGAAAATACTGTACAGTACTTAACAACAAAAGTGTACCGACCCTCACGCAAAGATAGCTAATCTCATTTTGTGAAAGTTGAATATTGCATCATCGTTCAGATGAATGAAATAAGCAGTGCAGGAATTAAAGTCTTTCTTTTTCTCAAGTTTATAAATGGCTTAGGTCTGGTTTGAGGCTATCTGTGGTCTTTGCCTTACTGGTTGAACATCATTAGAATCGTTCATTCCAAGTCCAATTACATGAAAAATTAGTATTACAAGGACAATTGAGTGTTAAAGGACAGAATTATGTTTCTTGAATTTCATAGTTCGTACACATCTAAGAATAACCAGCCTTTACATACAGATGGAAGTCTGAAGGAATAATTAATAATGTCATGTAAAGCTTTTCTCTATCTAGTATAACTGCCTTCTTAATTCCGATTGGGGTTTCTGCTAAGCTAGGTGCAGGTGCAAAATTGAAATCCATTTGGAATTGGATGGCAGGCCATTTTTTGGGTCAAGAAAGCACACAAAAATGGAAAAGCTTTGTGGGAAACCCATATAAACACTGGAACAGCAAAAAACCTACAAAGTACCCCCTAGCCCAAAGATCAACGGAGGATCAAAACTTACCATCATGGCCTGTCTAAATTTACAATTTCCTTTAAACCACCAATTCAAAACTTTCAGCAATACAAAGTACACATTGCAGGTAGTAACAATAAGCAAACATGAATGAAAGTATTTCATGGTAAAATATTAAATAAGTTTAGAAATAGAATATTTTAGCACTGTAGCCTTTATCAGACTGGTTCCAAAAATATCAATGCAATGTAAAGGTAAAAGAAAACTGGTAACAGAAGAAAGAAGGCTGTGAGTAA
The DNA here is from genome assembly GCF_016835505.1 of Polypterus senegalus. Taxonomy (NCBI): domain Eukaryota; kingdom Metazoa; phylum Chordata; class Cladistia; order Polypteriformes; family Polypteridae; genus Polypterus; species Polypterus senegalus. The sequence continues at coordinate 108,293,257 of NC_053161.1, forward strand.
GAAAAGAACATGATTTATAGCAAGAATCACTGAAGAGATTAAGGTCCAGGAGAGGAAGTTAAAAATAATGCTAGCTAAGGTCAATACCAATGAATAAGATAATTATTATTTTAAACAGATTCCAAAAGTCACGGAAAAGAAATCATGTTCAAAAAGGACATAGAGGGTCAGTAGCCAGAAAGTCAAGTACTGAAATTAGTGGGGTAGACAGTTCACAGTCAGACAAAACACTGTAGTGTTTCAGACCATCTAAGTATGCCATCATGCTGGAGATAATTGCTCTTTGGGGAGCTTGGATAGAGGAGACACACAAGGGGAGTAAGGCCAGATATGTCATAGCACAATGTCACAGATGAACAATGATGGGTTGCATAAGGAGCGCAAATAAATAACCTTATGTCAAACCTACAGTGCCCTGGATCTTTGAAAATCAGGATAGCTAACAATGGGAAGCAGTGCAACCTACAGCAGAAATAAACCAAGGCATAATTTAGGTCTCCTAGGTGGCTTGAGCATGGCTATCTGATGCTGAGATATCAAAATATTCAGTGAAGCCAAGTCACATCTCTGAAGGTGTTTCCCACTAAAGCAGAAGATGCATTAAAAAAGTAAGGCAACCTTTTTAGTTCCTGATACTGATATACTATGTTACTGTGAACAAGTTAGTTAACCTGCCTCATAAAATAAACATAAACACTTTTAATATACATTTATCTGGTCATTTTCCTTGGGTACAGAGTCTACCAAATCATTTGGGTTATTCACTAAGAGGAAACTGAAAACAGAAGTACTAAATTGTTTTAGTGTTTATCATGGGTATCAAGTACTGTACATTTCCCACCGGTTTTATATCTGCTGGTTAAGAACATTTCATTGGAAATTTCAAGCCAAATTTAGCATGCATATTAAGGCAGAAATACCAGAAATCCCTATTTTATACATAATCTAGACAGTGTGTTATGCATACTGCATAAAACAAATTAAATGTATAGAATCAGTGGTCAAACCAGATGATCTGTACTCCTAAATTTTATTAACTCACAAGGGTATGCAGATGTATCAAGTTTGGTATATTAACATTCAAAGTAATTTCTAATACAGATCAATAAAATGTAATCAAGAAAAAAAAGCAAAAAGAAAAAGAGAAAAGAAAACAAAAAATCAGGAGTCATCTCCCCTAGACTTTCTCGTATACTCAGATATAGGGATGGATATTTGAGGAGTAAACCACAAGACAATATTTATATATTTATATTATGTACATTAAAGAACCATCAGCAACAAATCAAATCTTATTAATAACATATTGAACAATTATTATAAAAGTAAAGTTGAATAAATCGGACTCTACAGCTGCATGAATTAAAGGTAAAGTATCACTTCTGGTTAACAGAAATAGCCCAAACGTTGATAGAAATATATGTTTTGTACCTAATACTTGTATGCAGAATTTGGTTGACCTAAGAGAAAGCATACTCAAGTTTTTGTGTTTACATAAAGCACACATACAAAGACTGACACACAGACCTAATTCCAAAAATGGTATTTTTGGACGAAGGAAGGTCTAAAATGTCAAAATTCGCTAAAATCTCGAAATGGAATTTTTGGTGGATTCCAATACTTACCCTATACTTCGTATACGAGAAAGCCAGGGAGGTCTAAAACAAGAAGATTCATTAAAATCTCATCATTGAATCTTTGGACAATTACAATACTTTCTCTATACTTCATATACGAGAAAGTAAAAAAAAAAGGTTTTATTGGCTTTTTGACCTTTGGTACTTATACACTTTATTCTGCTGAGTGTTTTGACTGTAGTAAAAGCAGGATGGTGTAAACTAGGAAACAACACAACCAAAAGCGAACATTTCCGACAATCTGCGACACAGGTAATGTGGCAGTAAAGCAAGGAAAAAAAATGGAGATATAAACCTTTTCTACTGGTGATCATTATACAGATTAATTACTTTAAATGTATGCTTATGTATGCATGGAGACATGGCTGCCCAAACATGGCAGTTCCGGATTCTCAAATTGCTGTAAATGGATTTACCACACTAATAAATATACCAACATTATGGTAATGATAAAGGAAGATGGCTTGTTGTATTAGTAAGCAACACATAGTATAATTCTAGATGTATTAGGGTTAAAGAATATGCAACACTGAGCTGCTTGCTCTTTCTATATAAGGTCTACTATCTGCCAACTGATTTTTCCCACGTCATTTTGCTCACTGTTTATATTTCACCTTCATCTTTTCCAAGTGTAGTGTATGGCATCATACATGACTGTTGATAAACTTCAGGCGCAGCACCCAAGCACATTCATTGTAATCTATATAGACTTCAATCAGGTGTCTCTGTCTGAAACCCTACCCACACTCCACCAGTTTCCTATGTTCTGCACATGAGAACAATCAATCTTTACATGTAAAACAGGGAAGCATACAGCTCTAAAGCTCCTGTCCAACTTGGAAGATGAGACCACAGTAAGGTTTACTGCATACTCCAGTATTGGTCCAGCAGCAGCCAGTTACCACTGGGTCAGCATTGAAGAAGTCACCTCAATTCATTGACTCTTAGAAGGGCTGTTTTTAGACTACAGGCTGAGAGCTTTTCTATGAACTGCATGATAAAATTAATGATGGACTTATTGACTGCATTACTGGGTACACTAATTTTTGTGTGAATACTATTATACCATCAAGGACTGTTTGCTTCTTCCACACTAATGAACAATGAATCCCCAGTGATCAGAAGGCTCTTATCAACCAAAAAAGTGAGCCTTCAGAGCTTTAGACAGGAAGAAGAAACGGGTGAAGAGAAATCACAAGGAGAGGATTGTGGAGGCTAAAGAGAACTACAGAAGGGATCTGGAGGTTAAACAAGGACAGAACAATGTAAGAGATGTGAGAAAAAGAATGAATGCCATCACATGCTCTAAACAGTTCTAATGCAGTTCAGTGGATATGGACAGTCATGAGAGGACTAGTGAGTTAAACTGTTTCTTTAACAGGTTTGACTGCAGCCTACAGATAAATAACAATTCTGAAATTATTGTATTACCATGTAGTGTAATAATTGCCCTTCTAAAATCCATCTTTACTTCAGTGACGTATAATAAACTCAGTGTGTGTGATTTTTATTAAAATTTTTTATATTGTGTATATAGTGTATCTATTCAAGTGATAAGGTTGTGAGCTGTTCACTTCATTTTTCATTCTTATTTTAGTATTTTATTTTATTCTTTTGTCTGGAGTTGAGTTGCCCCATCTACAGCTGCTGGGTATCCCAATAGGGGAGGCAAAGTATAAGTCATACCCATACTCACTAGCACCACACTTTAGGTCATTACCTTGACAATGACTGCACTAATGTACTGGTCAATGGCAGGTTTGAATCTGCATGATTCATCACTCTGTAGTTCATTTCTTTAGCAAAAAATAATTTGGGAGTATTGTTTAAAAATAATATAAATTGTGGCGAGTGCCTGGGGGTGGTACCCAGCCGGGACGCCCAAGAGGACCGGAGGAGAGCTTGCGCCTCCTCCAGACCACGACAGGGCGGCTGCCCTGGTTGCTTTGGGGACCACAGGTTGGGAGCTTGGAAGCTCAACCCTGTAGGGGCCCGTGGTCACTGCCAGGATGCACCCCAATGCCTACAGAGCCCTGGACCTCAGCACTTCCGCCACACCCGGAAGTGCTGGGGGAAAGAGGATCAGGGACACCCAGAGTGCTTCCAGGTGCGCAGCCGGCACTTCCGCCACACTGGGGAGTACCAGTGGAAGATTGCCAGGAAGCACCTGGAGCACATCCGGGTAACTATAAAAGGGGCCGTCTCCCTTCATTCGGGAATCGGGTGAGGAGAGGACTAAGCTTGGAGAAGAGAGTGGAGGCGGTCTGAAGGAGAAAAGGCAGAGTGTGAAAGGCCTGGGGCCTCATGTATAACGCCGTGCGTAGAATTCGCACTATAACATGGCGTAAGCACAAAAGCCGAAATGTGCTTACGCACAGAAAAATCCAGATGCAGGAATCTGTGCGTACTCCAACTTCCACGTTCTTCCGCTTCATAAATCCCAGTCAGTGTGAAAAGTACTCATGCACACGCTTTATGTAACGCCCCAACTCCTCCCAGAATTACGCCTCTTTGAATATGCAAATCAATATAAATCGCCCTTAAGCTCAGCCTTCTGTGAAAAGACAATGGGAAAATATAAGAATTTCAGCGAATACCAAGTGGAGGCAAAGGAAAATCATACTATTTGTTTAATTAAACCGTGGTATAATTAACAAAAGGAAGTTGATTGAGTGACTTAGCGTGTTGGAGAAATTTGAAAGCTCACGTTCACAAAGTCGCACAGTGCCAGAAATAAAAAAGAAGTCACATCAAAGTCGCTGTGAAAAGGCGAGTTGTAGCCCACTGTCTAAGTGTCATATGAAAGCTTATTAGGGTACAGAGAAAAAAAGGCACACCGTGGAGAAAAAGCACGAAATCTCAACTTCAATCTTGAAATTTCCACTTTAATCATGTAGTTTATTTTGTCATTAAAGTAGAACATCATAAACTTCATCTTAAAATCGTTTAATTAACCAATTTCTCAAATCACATCGTAATTAAAGTAGCACGTTAAATGCTTTGTTTTGTATGCTGTAAGCTTAGAGGGCCGATTCTTAAAAACGTTTAAGGAACATTGAAATATCTTCGTAGTACATGTTTAATTATTCTATCCTTCACGCCAGTCCCAGTGAAGAATATAGATTACTAGCAAAATACCCACGCTTCGTGGCGGAGAAGTAGTGTGTTAAAGAAGTAATGAAAAAGAAAAGGAAACATTTTAAAAATAACGTAACATTATTTGTCAATGTAATTGTTTTGTCACTGTTATGAGTGTTGCTGTCATATATATATATATATATATATATATATGCATATGCATATGCACACACACACATATAAACATATATATACATATACACATATCTATACACATACATATATGTACACATACACACATACATACACACACATATATAAACATATATATACATATACATATACTGTATCTACATATACATACATATATACACATACATCCACACATATACATATATATATATATATATACACATATCTACACACATACACACATATGAGATATAGATATAGATAGATATAGATATATATAGATATATAAATAGTTTTACTGTCAAATAACACAAAGAGTACGCAACACGTGTTTCACCCTAATTCTGGGCTCATTGGCCGTACACACTCACTGCACCACCTCTCGGGAATCGAACCTCGGACATCAGTGCTAGAGGTGAAACCTCTTGCGTTGCGCCACGGCGTGTTGTTTGTTTATTTGACAGTATGTAGATTGGGGTAATTACATTCAAGGCATTCATAGTCTGTTTCACAATCTGACTGTATGGGTGGTTACCTACCAGGTAACGCTTGTGGTTGGTCAGCAAGTCGGCTAACATCCGCCACGGTGCCCTCTTTCAATTGTGAGAAGCAGATCATAGAATGGTTGAAATCGTTTTACTGTCAAATAATGCAAAGAATATGTGACACGTGTTTTGCCTTAATTCTGGGCTCATCAGGCATACACACTCACTGCACCCCCTCTCAGGAATCGAACCTCGGACGTCAGCACTAGAGGCAAAGCCTCTTGCGTTGCGCCACGGCATGTGGTTTGTTTATTTGATGCTATGTAGATCGGGATATATATATAGCAAAATACCCGCTCTTCGCAGCTGAGAAGTAGTGTGTTAAAGAAGTTATGAAAAAGAAAAGGGAACATTTTAAAAATAACGTAACATGATTGTCAATGTAATTGTTTTGTGACTGTTATGAGTGTTGCTGTCATCAAGGATTTGATTATCATTATTTCTTTCAATCAGGTTCATATTTGGAGGATGTGTTGTGTTCAAGTTACATTCCGTGTTTGTCAACCGTTGTAAAGATAACAGGTTTCATTCATCGATTCCTTTCTTACTGCATCGATAATCAGCTCGTCTTCCTCTTTATTTTAAACATCACACACTGCATGCATGGGTTTTTTTTACACTGTCTTCCTTTAGCTGGACTTTTTCCACCTTGCGCTTTTTTTCCGCAGTAGCTTGTATGCTTGTATGAGTCACTCGCGTCATATTCTTTTTCTGCCTTTTCAATTGTGTAATGTGTTTTTTGTTCAGCGCTCTTTGGAGCTCTTGCTTGTTGTATGCATACTGCGTTCACAGTCAGTTCACGTGAGCTGCTCGGAGTACATGCATCGAAGGTTCTCAACTGTGCTTGTGCAATCTCGTGCGATGTCCACGGCTTTATTTAATGTTAGCTAAGACCCGACACTTAAAAGTTTAGCTGAGTTTGTGCCAAACACCACCCTGACCATCTCATCTTCGTCTGCATAAGCACAGTCCTTCACCCGCGAATATTTAGCGGCAGAGTGTTTCTATTCGATTGCTGCTGATGGACGGCCTTATATGGGCAGGCACTCAATTACGTGAGAGGCGTGACGATGAGGGACACAACTACGCCTCACACGGCAACCGAGCTGCAGGCTATGGCCGGTATATATGTACATAAGTAGGTTCCAGTTATGACCGTTACGTGTAGAATTTCAAAATGAAACCTGCCTAACTTTTGTAAGTAAGCTGTAACGAATGAGCCTGCCAAATTTCAGCCTTCTACCTATACGGGAAGTTGGAGAATTAGTGAGTGAGTGAGTGAGTCAGTCAGTCAGTCAGTCAGTGAGGGCTTTGCCTTTTATGAGATTTATTTGAATCTCATAAAATTAACCTTGAATTTTTGATAATTATGACTGAAATATTTCCCTCTGCTGTGAGAAACTGCAATAAATAATGTCACTATGGTCTGTTGAGATGGAAACCAGTATGCCAGGTGCTTTGTGTGCATAGTTGTTTTTGGAGCCCCCTGCCTCCTTGCTTCTTTACCACCCATTAGTGCTGCTTTGAAAAACTGCCAAAGAACTCTCTATCTGACCTTCACTATTTCTTCATTTTGTTTGAGAACACATCATCTGCAAGAAAAGAAGGTACCTGGGAAGGTAATGGTTATTGGCATCTTGTTACTACTACTTGGACTGAAAGGAGACTTGCCACAGTAGGTTGAATAATTCTTTATATCTGTATATGTGTGTGCTGTTAATTGTTTTGATGTAAATACATATAATTTCTAATTAAAAGATTAAAGCTTTGGCTCTGTCTGACTGTTACTAATGTTGCAGAGAAGTTTAGATTTTTCATTCCTTGGATAACTATAACTCTTAAGGGCACAGGGGATGCCTTTAAGAAGCCCTTCATTAGTTAGCATGACGTAGGGATCTCCAGGGCTAAATATATGGGGAACAATATGGTTAGTGTAGCGATGTAATAGGTACATGGCTGGTTTAGATATTTCTTCCTTTCTACCACTGAGAAAAGAAACAAAGAGGTTAGTTGGGACCTTTTGTTTTAGGTGATCTGATAATGGTAGAACACTATCAAAAGTAGGATTTTGCCACTTGCATGTAAAAGAAAGGAAATTTGTGTAGTAGCTTCCCTATATGGGTGTGGCAGGACATGATTGAGAAGGGTTGGTGAGGTGGTTATTTTCTAAAGTTGTTTCTCACTGTTATTACTTTTTATTCCTTGATTATACTAATACACCTCTTACTATATAATAAGGAAAATCATGTTAGTTTAATAAATTAAGTTCGCACAATCCTTTAATATGCAAATGAATAAGGGAACTGTAAATTACAACTTATAATTAATTATAAAGTTAAGTTAGGTTGAAAATGGTGGCTGAGCTTCAGACCCCTGAGTTAGCTGGTCATCTGCTGGATTCCTTTGCATCTCATCATCAGTTTGAGGAAAACAAACAAAAAAAAAATAATAATTAAAGTGCTCTGAATCTTTAAAAGCAAGTCACTTAAGTCTTAAGATATAGTACCAAAATTATAATTTTTATATTTGTTTTTTCCAAGTTGAATATTGTGGATATGTCAAAAATGAAACAGTCAAAAGGAGAAAGTGTTAATGGCAAAAATGAATTCTTTATGCTAAGGTATCTATAACATTTTATTTTTAACTTATCCATTAACTAAGGACAGAAATCATTTTTTTTAATTTTATGTATTTAATTACAAAAAAATTATTTATTTATTTACCTCATTATTCCCTTTCAGTCTCAATAGAGAAGATATTTCTTATCTTATTATGGCCAGGTGTTTTTTTCTCCTGTAAACCTACGACTGTTTTGCAGAAATAGAATCTCTTCTGAGACAAACTACTAAGAAATTTGTGTTTGTGTGAACTCTACTACAAATAGACTGGAAAGCACCTGTGAATTGTAAGATAAGGATTCTTATCACATTTAAGAACAGCATTCATAGTGTCAAACTGGCAGAAATAGAGTGAAAGCCATATCAGTATAAAAAAGTAGCTAACATTCTCAAACTAGCTTTACAGTGGAGTCAATAAAAGTACAAAATAATGTACAGTAAAGAAAGCATATTTTACACCATGTAATTAATTTACAGGATTGTTCATGTCTTTGTTTTAAGCTTTTTTTCTTTTATGAGTCATGCAACATGTGTTATTACTGTGTTTTTAACTTTGTTAAGTAAAGACACAATAAATAACAGAGTGAAGTATAGAAAAGAAATGAGACTATAAAAGCTATGATGAACTTCAGAACCAAAAAAAATGTTATGTTATAGTATCTATAGCAAAAATGACAAAGTGGTTGGCATGTCTACCTCAAAGCTACAGTGGCCCTCATTCGCTTTCCATGTGAGTCACTATTTCTTTAGAGTTTGCAAATTCTCTTCCCATATTTATTTTTTTAGATACATCAGCTTTCCTCAACATTAAGTTAACTAGCAACTGCAAATTGTTTTGGTATTTGCAAGTATGGCCTTTGATGGTTTGATGTTTTTAACCAAGGTTGCTTACTTGAATAGGTGCCCCCTTCTCACCACCCTGCAATGGAAGAAACAGGTTGAAAAAAATTAATGAATTATATTTAAGGTAATGTTGAATTCACTGTATAAAGGCTGCAGTTGTTTTAACATGTAAAATATATCTAATTAGAAGTATTCCTTTGTGACAAACAGATTTGGGAAATGGGAGAATGAAAAAATTTGCAAAAAAAGGTATAGGGAAAAAATTAGTCTGGAAGCTTAACACACTGCACTATAGGCAAATAAAACAGTCACAGTTTGTGAGTCAGAATGACAAAGATGTTAAGGAAAGAGGTTCAACAGTCTGGAATGGAAAGACAAAGCGTTATTTTAAAATGTACATACAGAAGTATTGTGTTCCCTTTTCTCAGCTACATATAAACCTGTTGACTTTATTTAATGCTCAATTAATCTTGTTTTTCTACTTTTAAAATACCCAACCGAAGCTTTTACTACTCTGCTGTAGCTCTTGTATCATCACAGGAGGTCTGGGGATGAATGGAGACCTCTGTCTCCATAATCCACTAGTGCCATTTTCTGCCCTACAGCACTCTCATGCTTGTGCCAAGATCCACAAGATGTCTTGCCAACTGCATGGGCCGACTTTTCTGGATGAGCTAAGCACTCCCCTGCTGGGTTTCTACACCCATCTCTGGGCACTGCCAGGACATTTTGATGCTTGATGCTTTCTCTCAAGCTCCACAACAGCAGGCTGGCAAGAGGCTCAAGCAGGAGTCAAACACTAATTGCATAATTTATCTTCAGACAGAGTGCAGAACCCTTTTATTGCAAAAAAATATATAAAAACCTTTGCCAACAGGGGGCAGTATTGAAGACACTGGAGTATTCTGAGCTTGATGAAGCTGTTTACAGTTGAAATGCATTTTATTTCCAAGCATAGCTCTGAACCTGTTATTAGCGGGGTCCTGGAGCAATTAGATATGATAGAGGGAAGCTGTGGGGCTACTCATAAAATAACAGACACTGCTTTTATAATGGAGTGGCCCTCAGAGACAACAGCAGAAGGCAGCCTAGAGATGGGTAAATGGGTATTTTTTTCAAAGAAGATATATAGAAATTATAAAGATTAGTGAGCTGCTGAACTCCACCTAAAATGGTACCAGTTCCTTAAGACTGATCCATATTATTATAAGTTACAGGCACTCTCAAATTTGTTTAGTTTCTGAGTACGTTCAGTTAAGTTTATCAACATGCTGCCTACTAAAGTCTTTCTACATTTCTCCTTTTCACAAAGCTGTAGAAGTATTAGGTAGCTTTTATTTGAAACAGAGCCACTATGGTACATGTACTTACATTTTAAAGTCAATATTTTAATAGTGATGGAGAAGATTTGACAACAGTGATGAGTAAATTATAAAACAACAAAATTATTTATAGAGCATATTTTTATCCAAAATGTGTAGCTTAAAATGCTTTGGAAAAGTCAAATAAAATGAGAGAAATCAATAAATAAATTGACAAAAATAAAATATTTAAATGTCCCCAACTGAATTAAGCATTAAATAAATCACTTTTACTTATGGGCAGTTTTTATATCAGTAGCAGTTATATTGGCAAATGTCAGATTTAAATTTGATTACATATATGCGGTGGTCAAATGGCCATTGAAGAGAAGAAAATAAAATTTCTAGCTAAATGGATGCTACAGAAAATAAACCTTTATGGAAGGGGGTAATCAAATAGAATTGAACCCTGCCAAATTCTTACACAGAAAATACTCCTTGGGCAAGACCCAGCTAGCAATAAATCGAGGAATAATGTGATTGAGCCTGTGAAACATCTTCCTCTATCCACTGCACCTGCTGCACGTTGTGTTCATGCCTGGCAGAAAATATACAATGCTGGGTTATGGACGGTTCCAGTCAGGCTGATCATATATCCCTAGCCATTGGTGAATTGACAGGAAACACCGAAAAGGCGCAACTGTGAATTTATGTCCAATAATTTGATGGAGCAAAACAGTAGGCATGTGCAGTGTTGGGGCTGAGGGTGCCTGAGCACCTGCCCTGTCTGCTCTAAGTGTCAGTTTTTACTCTTTTATTTGGAATTGGATCCCTTCCACTCACTTTGCTTCTAGGTGCATAGTTTTTTCATGAATGCACGTCAAAGGATTACCTTCCAGGCTTGTCAAGTTTATATACTTCCACTCCGGGACAGAAGAGGGCAGTGTTGCTAACAATATCATCTCTTTTCTCATCCACAGAATCGAGAAGACACCCCGTGAGGGAATCTGACTCCACCAGTTAATGTCAGAGTCCTATAAAAGCAGAAGGTGGGGACAAATTTGGACTAGAGTTACATTTACTTATTTGGCTGATGCCTTTATCCAAGGAGAGTTGCAAAATTTATGATGCAATTGGTTACATTTCTTTTAATTTTCCAAATGGAGCATAGGCAGATCATGTAATTTGCTAATGGTAACACAGTGTTAGTAGTGGGATTTGAACCCACAACCTCAGAGTTTGTGGTCCAAAGCCTTAACCACTACACCACACTTATTATTAAGAAATTTCAATTTACAGTACATACCACACAGTATAAACAATGTCAATTCAAGAAGCATTCATATATAATAAACACACTAAAATAATACTATTACCAAAGTAACAAATAATCATTATGAATTACTAAGAGCATATTGAAAGAAATAGACCATTTCATAAGCTAGTGCCAATGAAGCAAATGGCTTGATCACCCACTGTAGACAAGTATGGATGTGAAAGGCCTAACACTGACTATATAATACTAACCCAGCACACCAAAAGCATCACCAAGGTCCTGAAACAGTCAGTCAATCATTGGCTCTAACCACAGTGGTGCACCTCCCAAGATTGTAGGGCAGCCTCGCTAGCGCTGTGGCAGCCAAGATAGAAGCATCTTTGCCGAATCCTATGTCATAAATAAGTCATGGATCATGAGCCAAATGCATTTCACTTCTGCTTTGAACTGGTTAATCCAGGTCTTTATGAGTGCTAGTCGCTACACCATCCAATCTGTGGCTCGGTGCCATTGGAGGAAGCAGATGGGCATTTGTGAGAAATACATAAGTGCCACATAGATCAACCGTCTTAGTCGTGATCTTATGACTTGCTTGGTGATCTCCTTCTGGGGCATCTCAGTTATGTGGTCTCATTGCATCAGCCATTTTGAAAATACAGACAATGTCAGATAATTTTCACTTTGCATTATCAAGGCAAGTACCATATGTAGCTTTTCAGCAAGATAATCACCACCTGCTTTCAACACATCGGCTGTCACCATGGGTTTGAAGCCTTCCTGTTCTTGAATCATCTGAAAGGTGAAGTGACCAGCTTTTCTTGGGTCATCAAGGCCATAGAGTTGACCACAGGACAAAGCTCAGCCAAACACGACATACTCTACTGAGCAACCATGGCCTTTTACCAGGCAACAACTGCCTACTATTTTGCTTTTGCCCCATTGTGCGCTTGTTTTCTTTCTGTGCAATAGGCATCAAATTAAACGGAGTGACCTGGTTGGCACCCCAAAAGTGTTTGGACTTCCCTTGTCTTACATCAACCACATTTTATAATTGTAGCAAGAAGCAGTTGTGGAGTGGTTATTTAATTATCCTGTTGTGAATTGTAAGGCATCCATCCATCCATTTTCTAAACCGCCGAATCCAAATACAGGGTCACGGGGGTCTGCTGGAGTTAATCCCAGCCAAAACAGGGCACAAGGCAGGAACCAATCCTGGGCAGGGTGCCAACCCACCGCAGATTGTAAGGCATAGACTCTGAAATCAAAAAGGTAAATTAAATCAAATGGATAAATTGTATTTAGTTTGTTAAAGTGAACGAGTTTATGTTATTCTCTGAAGTGTTGTCTACCACTGATCCAAAAACAAAAGCAAAAAGTAAAGCCTGAGAATGAAAACATATTCTTCTCCTTCACGGCACAGTGCTGTAAAAATCACACATCATTTTGTGGTTTACAGAGCACAGTATTTCACACTAATCCATTTCTTTGGTTGCTTTATCAGTCTGCCTGGTTGGTGTATATACTGTACTGTAACAAAGGTGCTATATAGGTGTCTGACCCGACACAGACGGACACGGAGGCACGTATAAAAAGTACAAATACTTTTATTTGTGTTCGGCTGTGGGACACGTCTTCCCCGTGCCACATAGCCCAAACACAGTCCCCAAAACACAAGCACAAAACAGTTCTCTTCCTTCCTTTACCACCACTCCTCCTCAAGCTTCGTCACCTTCCTCCCAACTCTGGCTCCTCGAGTGGTGGTGGCTGGGCCCTTTTATAGCCCACCCAGAAGCGTTCCAGGTGATTAACCACCTGGTCCTAATTGCACTTCCGGGTGGGGCTGAAGACTCGTCCAGCCGGGCTGTGGGAAGCAGACAGCCCCCCCTAGCAGCCACCCCGGGCCCCAACCAAGCTGTGGAGGACTCCATCTCCCATGGAGCTCTGTGGGTGGTTGGGGAATCACCGTCGGCCAGGGAGGCTGCCACCAAGCGTCCCGGGGGAGGTATTGAACTGCCCAGAACATAAGCAGCAGGGGCGTCCCTGCCGGGCATGGGACCCGGCTGTCCTTCACAGTACAAAGGAAGTAGTTTCAAAAAGAAAAAAGGTGTTACAGGAGCAATTTTAACAAAAGGTAGAACACTACCAAAATAGTTAATGCTGCTTCCTCGCAGCTCTAGTAGACGGGACTCATATTGCAGTCCCGCTCACACCCTGCGTGGAAGGAGTATTTTCGTCTCATGTAAGCAATGTTTTTTTCTCTGGATATTCTGGTCTTCTTTCACTTCACAAAAATATACTAATCCGTGACTCTATGTTTCCTTCAAATAAGTGAATATGGGTGTATGAGTGTGAGAGTGTCTCTTGTACATAACTGACATCTTATCCTTGTTTGCACCTGATAGTGTTGGAACAGATTCTCATCCCTGTGACTCTGGAGTGCGGAAATGATGGAAGGACTGGAACACACTTTTAAGTTTATGATCAGTTAATGCTTTACCAACAGGTCTAAGGGGAGATTTCTTTGAAAGATGAGCCAAAAAGGTAAATAATCAGTTGATTATTCTACTGTCACACAAGTGTGTTTAGGGGATAGTTTCCAGGGCTTGAAACATACTGGCAATACCACCCCGAGCCAGGAGGTGGCACTGTCAGATTTTCCATTTCCCATCCTTGGGACAGAAGGTTAATGGAAACAGTACCTCTGATGTCACTTCCACCTCTGTAATAAACCCCACAACTTCCTCCCAAGAACCTCATATAACCCAAAAACACCAAGAACATCTGAAAAGAGTTTGTGCCAACATATTGCTTGTGCTTTTTCTCTTTTTTGCAAAACCTTGCCATCTTTTTCACCCATATATGGAGATCACTCATGAACCCCGAAAACTGTATTTTTGTTTTCATATTTTGTTATACTATATACATCTTTGAAATGTCTTAATGTAGATATAAACAGAACTATTAAAAATGAGGTGGAATATATGACAGACAACAGGTAATTATCAATAAAAATAAACCTTTCTAATAAAAAATTGTAAAAATATTTAAATCCAGTAAACAGTTCAACATAAAATGAAGGAAATTGAAGAAGTAAATTTTGATGGTGTATCAATTTTCTTTGCTGTTGTTTAGACCTTTTCCAGAGTGTGAATTAACAAAAAAGACAGACACTATGAACTGCATTAGTGTCTGCAACAAGAATAGAAGTTCATGGTGCATTTGACCTTTACTGTGTTTGTGATTGAGTAAGCTCTTTTGTTTTCTGGTCATGGCAGCATTTTTTCAATTTATGACATTTTAGGAGTATACACTACAGGCACATGATAAAGGGACAGAAGTTTAATTCAAGTTATGTAAGAAGCATGTTTCAATCAAATGTTCTCCACGTGTCTGATTTTGTTTTTCACATTGTCCTTAGTCACAATCAGGTGGCATTACCACAGATCTAACCTTTGCCTTTTGACATTTTCAGCAAAACTAGAAAATGGGCTAAAAGTTTACACATTTCTCAATGTTTCTTGCTTATGAATACCAGATAAATGCTGATCTTTATATGAGCCAAATGGAGTTTAAGCTGTAATTTACAATTTATAATCAAGCCAAACGTAGAATACTTTTTTCAGAAATAACATTATGGCAATTAAAAAAAATGTTCACAATGATTATAGACCAGTGACATGGCCCAGTGTAATGTAATGCTTTAAGAGACCGGTGCTGCCACAAATTAAACACATTATTCCATAGTTTCATCACCTCCAGTTTTCATAATGTCACAAAAGGTTCCGAGAGGATGCCACATCCAATGAACCTCTTGTCATACTGGGACACCTAAATAATAACAAATGGGTATAGAATGGTCTATACAATACTTCAATGTATATTTTAATTCAGTGATACTGCAGAAAATCATTCAATGGAAGATTTTGTGATAAGAGTTTTGATTTTTTTTTTTATTTGGTATACTTTATTAATCAGTTTGTGGAAATTGTCTTTTTGTATGACCTTTGGATGTCGGTTTACAGGGTCAGCCATTGTACAGCAGCCTATAATATCACCAATTGTACTGTACAACAATACACAATTAAGTATATTAATGTGTGATTTATTATGTGCACAAATAAATGAGTAAAATGAGGAGTAAGTTTGAACAAGTACACAACTTCAACAATTTGTGTTTTAAAAACTAAACACATTGAGTCAAATAAAGTAAACATGCTGCAAAGACACACAGATTGTACGGAGGTGGCTTAATGCCTCTGTCCACATTGACCTTTACAACTATAGGTGTTTGTTCATTTCTTTCTTTACAGAATGTGCTGAATTAGGGAAAACAAACTGTCAGCTATTATCACTTATAAGTTCTGTTTGAGTGCCTGCGTGTGTATGCGCTTCCACGTGCCTCAGTGTGTGTGTACATATATATTCAAGCTAATTATGTATCTCAAATACTACTCATGCAAAAATATTACCAATGATTTAAGCCTAGTACCATGACTAAATGGAGCAGACTGTTAAATGACTGCCATGGAGGTCAGATGGACATCCTGACTGGATGACTGTATGACCTCTTGACAAAAAGGAATGTGCCAGGGAATGGACAAGCAGAAGCCAGAGGCCAGGAGCAGTTACATCCCCCATAAATTAGGTGGTAGTGGTCCATTGAATACGTCCCAGCTTGGACACCCCCAAATGTTCATGGGAACTGGAGTCCAGAAAACCAGCCCCGTCAGGGTACCATGAGGCTGCAAGGGGGCGCTTGTTGGGGGAGGACTACCCTGGTTGTCAAACAATCCAGAATCACTTCCCCCAAGTCATGCTAGGTCACTGGAAGCTGTTGTGGGTCTGGCATAAAAGGAGCTCACTGCCATACCTAGAGGAGTCGCAGTCGGGAAGCAGCAGGAAACACTCAGTTGGAGGGAAGAATCATTGTTTGTATGGTTATTGGCTACACTTCATTGTACTTTATGGTATTTAGTCCTTGGATCCATTATTTGATCACATGACGTTTCTCTTTGCCTCCTCAATTGAGGCTAGACCACACTTCACAGCGTCCCAGTCCTCTGACATGCCAATAGACAGGGAAAAACAAAGCAAACCCCCAGTAGTGTAGTAAGGATTAAAATTGAGATATCTTATGATAGTACAGTCCAGTTACAATGAACTTGGGTATGATTTTAAACAGTCTCCTGAAAAAAAGAGGACATTTTTTAAGTCTAAAAACACATTGAATTACTACATTTACTTGATGGTTACCCAAATACTTGTATATTTAATAGAATAAATTCCAATATAGTAACTGAAAAAAGTGGCCAAAAGGGACCTATGGCAAATGTTACATTAAAGATAGACCGAGTGGCAAGCAGAATATGTTTTGCATTAACAAGACACCACATGATTCATGTTCATATTTTAAAGGCTGTCAGAATCAGTTTATTTAGCTCTTTTTCATTTTCTTCAGGGAGAACTAAAAAGAAAGAATTGGCCATTGACAATTACTTTTAGTTTGGCTTAAATGAGAGGTTTTATGTGATTTAAGCTTTGCGTAAGCACTGTTTAATGTTGTCGAATGCAATTCATTTGGCAGCTGTTCAATGACAGAAATGTGGGAAAATATGAATATGGTTGTTTTCAGATATATTCTTCTCTCTTTCTGCCTAAAAATCAACATCAAATTTTCTTTAACCCAAAGATTGTCAAATCGGACAATCAGAATTCTAGGCTTTGAGGCATTCGATCCATGTAAGCGATAACCCGCTGAGATCTCAGTGTCTCATTTAAAGTCCTCTGCTATTATTTTGCAGAATAGTTCAGCTATGAATTTCACTGGGTTTGGACTTTCACAGTTTTCAGGAAGTCCTTCGATTCTGATATTTTTCGTTGTGTGTCTATCTTCAAACACTGCTAATTTAACACAAAGCAATTGGCTTTCTTATTCTGCAGCAGTTGTTTTTTTTATGATGGCAAATGTGAATTGTTCTACTTTTCAATTTAAACATTTGCTTAACTTCACCCAGGTGAGCACCAAGCACTCTGATTTTAACCTCAATTTTGCTCATATTTACCTGTATTTTTTGGTTTAAATCAAAGTTATTGCTTAAACATACCTCCTGGTCAATTATACCCTGAAGCAGCTTGTATATTTTGTGGTGTGCATACACACCAACCTCTAAAGGTACGCAACGTGAGAACTGCAAAGCATCGTAGAGAATTGTAAAGGTAGATCAGAATATTAGTGGCTCACAGCTACCTTCTATCCTGGACATAAGGAATATATAACTTACATTGCTTGAGAAAGGCAAACAGTATTATTAAAGACCTCCTACACACTGCTCCTCCACTTTTCTTCGACATAAGGTTACGCAATTGATAGTCATAATAATAAAAGCATGTTCTTGTACAGTACAGTCTCCCAGTACACATATTGTGTATGTATTTGTTGCACTCAATGTATGATGTTTTAACCCATGTCTTTCCTGTAATTGATACTGTATTAACGTTATTAGTCTGTCGGAGATCTTATTGTACTATGTACATGTCAATAAGCTTGAACTCAGAAAATCTTAACTTTATGGTATTTCTGAGACCAAGTGATAATTTATACTTTTTACTTACAAAAATTGAAAAAAAAATACCTGAGGATTTACCATAGTATGGAGCAGAGTTCTTAAGATTCTAGAATGATGGTCAGTCACTTACTTAATGGCAAAACTTTATTTTATCTAGCAGTATGTATGATTTGGTGGTAGACTGACGTAATGGTCGCAACTCACAGCTTCAGTGGCCTGGTTACAGGCATGATATTTTAGATAGATAGATAGATAGATAGATAGATTTATGTTTGTAGAGTTTATTCAGTCTCCCTGTATCTGCATGGATTTTTTTCCAGATACTTTATTTTTCTTTCCACGTCCAAAGACATTCAAATCAGGCCAAATGGAGATTTTAAATTAGCCCAGCATGAGTGAATGAGGGTGTATGCAAAATTGTGTGCCGAAATGGATAATAATGCTGTACACCATTACTGCCATTTTAAATTTGAAAAAGATACATTCCACAGGGTTCATTAAAGCAAAAGCTTTACTCCAAGGGTATTAGTTAATGAAAATCAATTTGGTTAGCTAAGGTATCTTTTTTATATTAAGGATAAAAGTTAAAATTTACACAGAAACAAATTAGTATACAAAAGCGATGTAAAATCTTCTCGCTTACTGAAACACCGTCTGTTGTTGTCAGTTAACTGCCAGAGTGGAGTCTATTCATAACACTTTAAAAGTGCCAAAAAGATAAGGATTTGGATTTATTGCATTTGCATTTGACAAATTCTTATATAGACTACATATTTTAGTAGTATGCTAAAATGTGAGTGTATCTGACACCTTCATGACCACAAAAAAAAGAAAATCAACAGCAAATAAAGCATGCTTACCGCCTAATCTACTATGCCTCACTTGCTCATTTTAATTACCTATTGAGCTATTTCTTTTTTCCGTCTAAAGATACTAGGTAATTTTCCAAATGTGCTCAATACTGTCCATTGTGTTTCAGCCTTCCTGCAGTGATGGATACTGGGTGCTTGTTTCATGTTTTGAGGCCAGTACTGGAGTATCATATTTCAGCTTATAAGACAGAGCTCTCAAAACGTTTTATTGGTTTAATGAACAACTGAAACTGTAGTCTATCATTAACCTCTGAAAAATGTTCTTTTCTATTCATTGATTCTTTGGACATATAAGTATGCTTGAAACCTTTGATTTTGCTGGAATATAATCATTTCCTTTCTTGTTTCTGTTATCATTTATTGTTCAGTGAAAGGGTAGTCATTGTTAAACTTCTCTTTCTTATTCTTTGTTAGAGTGACTCATTAACATTGAAACTGGAGCTGAGAATGCTTTTGAGGAAGAAAGCACACCAACACAGGTCAAATATTTTACCAGAAAAGGAACTACTATATAAAGTTAAAGAAGGGGGATTTTTAAATTATTTAAAAGATATTTACGTTTTTACACTAAATGCATAATTTGACTGTGCTTGCACATTAGTATTTATGCCTTGCAGTTTAAGAAAAAGACCAAGGTTATTTCTGGTAATTTTCCTCTTATAAAATTAATCATGTGTATTGTGTTTTTTTCGCCCAGTGGATTGATTTTTTTTCTTACCAGTTTTTGCTCTTTTCCAGTATAGAATGTTAAAGCGATTTTGTGATATTTTACCATATGTCAATGGAAAAATAAACATGAAACAGAGCCTTCTAAATTCATTAAAAGCAAATAACAGAAAATAATGGATTCCCCAAGTATTCTCTGTCTTGAAACAATATTTACTCGAAGCACCCTTGGCACAAAATAAAGCTGGTCTCTACCAGTTATGGAAATCTGGGCACTGCAATCTTTGGGGTGTGGCTGATTGGAGAAAAACTAATTTACCTCCATACTCATCAAGTCTAGGCTTTGACTGGGCCATTTCTGACTAATAATTATTCTATACATCCTTGTTTCAGTCTTTTCTAATTATACAGCGGGTGTCAGGAGCTTGAAAGTACCCGCTGTGAGAAAGATGTGGGGGTCCCTGTGAGCTAATTACTGTCTTTAACCAGTGTACACAAGCAGTAAGATTAGACTAATGGATGCTGACTTACACTGCATATGTATATCATTAAGGCCAGAAAGGTCAATTATGGTACCATTAGGTCATTGAAGTTCTTTCCACTTAATTTTGCAGTTTTTCAAATTCCTTATTGTAGTCAAGGTTTGATGTGGTTTGCATTGCCACTCTCTTATAAGGTCTGTTTTGTTAAGTATCCAGGAATTGTTGTCATAAGTCTGATTTCTCCTTTCTTAGTGATGGAAAATGATCTTTATATCTTTAGAACTTCAGCAGGCCTTTAATTGGTCTTTCTTATTCTTACCTTACTCACTTGGATACTTCTCTTTGCAGAGTATTGTTTTATACACAGAGTAACAGACACAACTGTATTTATGACATTTCTTTATAAACATAGATATGGATTTACCAAATAGTTAAGGAATTTCCAGGTAAGGAAGAGACACTTGTCAGATGAAATGGATACCCAACCCTATATGTGCATGGAAAAGTGGCCACATACAGCTACCAAGATGGCAACAGTTGATCCCAGGTAAGTATAAAAGGGATCATAATGACCTTCTAAAGATAATATCTGGAAGGACTGGAAGAAAGCCACTCATAACCGCCCGTCTAGTCAGGTGGCAGCACACTGTACTACCTGGAAGTTGCCTATCCCATTAGTAAGATCTCAGGGTTCTAGTCATCAGACACTATTGTGACCTGGTGGCCCTATAGTTTTGGATAGTCACAAGTGATTCCAGAGAGAACCCACGAGTGATCTACGGAATTAGCTTAATGCTGCACTCCCTAAACTGTGAGTTCAGAAATGGAAAGAAGAGGGAGGAAGTTTGGCCATGAGGTGAAAAAAACTATAATAATTGTTTTGAAGGACGTGGATGGAGAAAGAGTATAGAAAGAGTTTCCCTCATTTAGAAAGGAAACCCATCTACTGTTAGCATTACTGCTCAGAATTTATAGAAGTTTTTATTTTATTTTTTTTTCTTTTGTTACCCTCAGCTATTGTAATGAATAAAATGCTTCTTGGAGAAAGAAACTTCTGAGTTCATGTTTAGAGTTATTTTTTCACTTTGACAATGAAGAACTGATTAAAAGATAAATAAATTCATACATACGGTTATTGGTCTGTCTGGCATTGTACAAAAATGAGAATACATCCAAGTGCAGAAGTTCAAGAAAGGCCATTTCAGTGCATTCCTGCATTGCAGCAATAATTATATTGTCACATGAGTAAGCACAGGGAGATGTTTACTTGTATTATCAACAAACATATAAAAACCTCATGATAAGTTCATTTTTTGAACAGAAGACTTCAAAATACCATGATGCTGTTCATGTAACCTTGTGGAAAAATCCTTAAGAAAAACTCCAATAAAGTTAGTTCTGTTCTAAAAATAGATGCTAAGGTGATGTCAAAAAGGGTCCTGTGCATCCAACACTTAAAAAATGATAATAACATACTACAGTTGTCAAATCACATTTATTAAACAGCATCTGCTTTAAATTACCTTTTCCATTTTGGTAGACCACATTTTTACCCTTGCATATTAAGAAGAAACTTAATTTAATTTTTTTTTGCCAAATATATATATATACATTTTTATTTTTGCACAAGCTATATCGAAAAGTTTAATTAACTTCATGATCAGTGCAGCCTGAAGGAAAGCCAAGTATGGTTTATATGTGAACCACTATAGAAATATTCTGTGTGGATGGGTACAGGAAGACAGCACAGACAACAGGTAAAACGTTGTCCTTGGTTGGGACACCAACCAGGTTGTTGTGTTTACTTAAGTCAGATCAACACAAACAAGAGTCGTGAATATCAAACAAAACAGATGGGCTCTCGAGCTGAAACCAACAGGCTGTGCTCTGGCAGTTTCTTTAAATTAAAGGGTGACTGAGTCCTTCTGGGCAGCCGGGCTTATTTTGGCAGTGCCCTCATTGGCCAGTTTCTCAGATCTGTGGGGAGAGAAGGAAAAGAGAACATCAATGACAGCTCCCCATCTCGCCCATACGGGTTATCACGTACCTAGTTTGAGCCCATGAGAAGGTTCTCGGTCATTTTTGTTACTCTACGCTGTTGTTTTTAGCTTGGGACGTTAACTGTACTGTATGCAGTATTATCAACTGTATATAAAAAAAGTTTGCTTTTCCCTTTGACTGTTGTATTAAAAAAACTCTCTGTTATTATTTCTAATGTCTAAAATGTTGGAGTTTTGTGTTTAATGCTGAATACTATTTTATATTATGTGAGATAAAATTTCATGAAGGAAATCTCCCATAGAGGTAAAAGTTGGTGTTTATGCAACATCATGAAATGCCTTTTATTACCCTTATCTATTCATTACAATTTATAATTGATAACAATATTCATTTCTTTATTGATAGCTAGTTTTGAATAAGTAAGATCATGTTCCAGTATTTTACCTTGAGACAAAATTAAACTGTTTTAGTCAATTAAATAAATGCAGCTGTTTTCAACTTTCAGTAGTAATTATAGCGAAAATAAAAAAAATAAAATTTGAAAATTGTAGAGAAATACCTTACTGTAGTACATGTAAATAAATGTGTTATTAATTACTATTACTAATATTTAATATTAATGACTAATTATTAAAAGCTAATTAATTAAACTCACTTAAAATGTAAAAAGTAAGCATTAGCTTTTGACCATTTTAGGCTTAGACCCTAAAAACATAAAAGCAATACTTTCAGGAGGAAATATTAACATTTGTCATTGACTCTGATACTCAGTTTCTTTAATAATTTTTTTAATAAAACAGCTCAGAATTTGCATAATCTTTTTCAGCATTATTTTTTTATAGATTTTCTCCAATGGAAATGTACATAAAAAAAGTAATTTTAAAATGGTAGAAACAATCTCTAGTAAAACAATTATTACAGCAAAATATTAGGACAAGTAAAGTGTCAGTTGTACTTTCAGACTCATACATAAAAAATGATTCTAAATAGAAAGTGAAATTGCAAGGTGCGTATTTTGGTTTGTATCTATTAATGAGTGTTCAGAACAAGGGTATCGTGGTACATCAATCAACTCTAATGAAACTTCAGTTCATTGTAAAGCACATTCACAAACACACGACACTATTTTATCAAACCACATAAAGCCAAATTAGAGTTGCCAGTAAGGATATGGGAGGAAACTGGAGTACCAGAAGAAGAAACCCTTCCAGGAAAACGTCAAACTTCAAATAAAGAGTGCCTTTACTGGGCATCCAAGCCACCAGTCAATTAAACTGCTAAATATAATTATACATCTTATGCTTTGAGAGATAATATTCATATAAAAAAGTTGATTAAAATCCTAAACTTGATAGCTATTACAAAAGGGAATCTTACCAGCAATAATAAGGTAAAGAATGGAAGGAAATTACACTACATTTGGTTGTCAGAGTACACGTCTTTACACTAGTTTGGATAAACAGCAGCTGACAAGCAGTGGTATAAACTGTTAAGACAGAGGATACCCAAGAAGAAATACTTACAAGGGAGAAAAAGAGACAGAGAGATAGAGAAAGGCTGTAGCCTGAAAACAATTTCACCAGGCAGCTAGAAGGCAACACACAGTCACTTGAGACAACATTGCTTTTTTAAGAGGATTGGAACCACAGTATTAGTAAATCTCTCCCTCCTGCTCCACATTTTCTTCCTGTTTTGTTCTCCTTTTAATTTTATGACTATGTCCCTTTTAGTTGTTACTTGTAGTGATGAGCAAAGCCCTCTGAATTCACTGAAATTGTTGAAATGTTTGGGAACTTTGCTAAACTCCGTGAAATGCCTTGAACTCAAAGGAGATGAAGAAACTGAAATAGTTTTGAGTGGATTATAACTGAGCAAAGGTTTTTTAAGTGTTCCCGCAGGCTAAGGAAACATCTACCAACTATGCTGGACCATGTGTTACTTTTGGGCTTGTTCTAGTGATTATGCAGAACTGTTATATATCTAACTTTGAGGTTTTAAAGTACAGAGAACCTGAACATATGGTTGTTTTTCATCTCCTGACAAAGAGTAATTTTGTTTTCATTACAGGTAGTGAGCATTGTGCTGGCAGTTGCCATGGATAAATATCTTAATTCCCGTAACTCTCTTGTTGGTGTTATTGCAGCCCCATTAATTATGAGTAATCTGTATTTTGGTTTCCGCTTCCTTTTAACATTTTCATTTGTTGACTTCTGTCTCTATTAGGCGCAATAGTAGGATTATGTATTATATAAGTCACATGGAAGTCCATACAAAAAAAAACATTACTATTAAGACATGAAAAGACTAACACAATTCTAGTTTTCTTCTGCATTCTGTATTCAGTTTAAACGTATTTGGAAGTTTTCTGTTAATTTGTAGTCCACTACTAGAATCAGCATTTTATACTCTTTCTGTCCCACCCAACATTGCTTGCTACAGCTCTATGATGTCAGACTGGCATCACAAAGCATCATGGGGCTCTGGGAAAAAAAGTTTGTCTAAGCTTGCCGCCTGGCAAATAATCAGGAAAATATTCGGTGAAAACAGAATATTCGCGGTGTAAAAAGCTTTGGAGAATTATGCTAGTCAACACCAGTAAATTATTTTACCCCCTCCAATGTGCTTCTGTCAACTTCTGTCAAGCTCAGAAGTTTCAGGCTTTTGTGCAATAACTTTTTTCCTTTGGATAAAAATAACTGGTATGAAATCAATCAAAAATGCAGGAAATGTGGTTTGAACCCCAGGAAAACAACCAGAGATTTCTGAATCTGTCTGAATCAAGGAAGACCAGAGAGTGAAAGATACATTTTAAACAAAGAGAGAGCATATGGGAACATTGAGACAGATGTTGCATCTCTGCAGCAACAATGGCAATCCTTCCATCATCAGTTTGTAAAGTTCCAGGAGGAGGTGTATTGGAGCACACAGGAGCCCTCACCAGGAGTTGCACAGTACTCTGTGTTTAAGGACAGTTTGCTCTGCAAAGATATATGGGAGTTAATAAGACTTTCTCATAATATTAACTTATGCTAATGATGAGGATCCTGAATGGCATTTGTTTACATTTGAACAGAGGCAGTAATGTGCTCTTAGCTAAAAGAAGAGTGAGTGATTTGCATGTGACCATGGTCCCTAGTGGATGATTTTTGAAGCAGGCGATTCCAGATAAGTATGACGTGAGCCCAAAAACTTACAGACTTAGTTTCTGGAGTAGTGGAGTAAAGTAAAGTAGTGGAATATGACAGGAGTGTTGTAATGTGCATGGTGATGAGATTGCTTATCCCTTGTTAAGAACAGGATTGCTGGGACACCAATTGCTGTCAGAAGCGTCAAAATCTCCAAGTTCCTTTAAAACATCATTTTACACTGATGCCCTTTGGTCTGCATCACACTACTGGAAATTAGGATTCAGTGCACCATGCATGAAGGAATAAGAGGAGCTGAAGCCTATGACAGTGCCTATATATAGTAATCCCTCGCTATATTTACGCTTCACTCTATCGCGGATTTTATATGTAAGCATATCTAAATATATAATGCGGATTTTTCGCTACTTCGTGGGTTTCTGCAGACAATGGGTCTTTTTACTTCTGGTACATGCTTCCTCAGTCGGTTTGCCCAGTTGATTTCATACAAGGGACGCTATTGGCGGATGACTGAGAAGCTACCCAATCAGAGCACACAGTTAAGTTCCTGTGTGCTGATTGGCTCAGCGACGGAGCGCCGAATTCGATTCCGCTGCGTTAACCAGGAAGTCTCATCTCGCTCATTCAGCATCAATGTGTTTCTCTGTGTGAAGAGTTAACTTTTGTACTCTTTTGTGCTTATCTTTGTGCATAGTCAAAGCCCTTCGTTATGGCTCAAAAACTATCTGCTCCTGCCACTGCTTCAGGGGCCGTGCCCAACCGCCAAAGGAAGATGCAAACGATTGCCGAAAAGGTAAAACTTTTGGATATGTTGAAGGAAGGGAACAGCTAAACTGCTGCAGGACGCCATTACGGCATCAATGAGTCCACGATTCTTTTTATTTAAAAAGGAGGAAAAGAATATAAGATCTATGGCCGCAGTGTCCTTTAACCAGGGCGCAAAACGAGTTGGAAGTGGACGTAATAAGGTGGTATTCCAAACAGAATCTGCTTTAAGGATTTGGATTGAAGACTCCTGGAAGAAGAACAACGGCGGAGCTGCACATTCGCCTGAAGAGGCTCCTTTAGAAGAGCTGTAATGCTCTCCTTTGTTGTGCAGTAAAATTAAACTCATCGTTATCGGACAAGTCATCGTGTCATTGTTGGTGAGTAACCATAATTAATTTTCTACGTACAGTACTTAGTATATGTACGTACGTTTAGTGTCACTGTACACACATTTTACTGTATACAATTTTTCTTGCATTGTACGTATTTATTGCTGGTGGCCTGTCTATTGTAACGGCTGTAACATATGTGCTATCAGAGATGCTCAATATCTTTAAAATAATATTTAGCTTTTACTGTATATAAACTTTGCTTACATGCATAATTTCAACGAATCTTACCTAATATCTAAGAGAATACAAAGGGTTTATGCTGTATAACTGTGCGGGAAATGTTTATTAGAGTGTGGGAGAGTTTATAAGGGCTTAAAATATATAAAAATAACCATATGAACATACAGTTTTTACTTTGCAGATTTTCACCTTTCGCGAGGGGTGCTGGAATGCAACCCCCGCGATCCAGGAAAGATTACTGTAGATAATGTGTTCATATGTAGCAAAACTTGGGAAAAGAATGTGCTTCATCTGCAAGACATTTTTAAATGAATTAAAGCATATATATATATATATATATATATATATATATACTGTAGGTAGGGATGTAATCAGGTCAGGTCATTTTGGGGAGCATGCACAGGTACAACAAATTGCTACACCCACCACATGATGAAACAGCTCAGGATCCTGGTTGGCAACCCCCCAGGCAGACTCATGGTCCTCAACAATGAGGATATTATGAAACGGATCAAGCATAGGGAATTGTGTCACATAGCCATAGTGCCATAACCGATGCTCCCTCACAATGCAGGTAATGTGCCTCATTTGGGACTCTGAGCAACCACTCGTTTGACACAAAGTCAAACCAGCTGTATCCAGTGGTGATGTTATGAAGTCCCAAAATGCAAAAGTAGCTGCAATTTTACGTCAACCTCACTTTTCAATCAAAAAGCAGCCGAAAACAGGTTTTTACAAATGATTTATCCCAAATACTTCCGAAGGTGCAGATCCTATCACATATTATGCTGACTGTAGACTCCTCCCAAAAAGTAAAAATGGACAGTGGGACATAATTACGCAGAATGTTTTATATTCTGAAGGCCTTTTATACTACTCTGACTTTAATGTACCTTTTAACATGCAGATGATGCTGTGAGAGGGTGAGAATGAGGAACTTTGGCTGTTGCTCTACATCAGCAGAAAATTATTCCCTCCCGATAAAAAATATGATGCATTAAAAATAGTGTTCATAGTAATTAAATGAGCAGTAGATAGTTTAACATATTAAATGTTCAGTTTGGCTTAGTCCAGAGTTTTAGACTGTAGAGTTGATTGGAAGCCATAACAGAGCTACATGTGCTCACAGAGTAAGCTCTGGGGTTGTATAGGTTTAACAGAATCTAAAATTTTATGCTGTTAATCCTCATTTTCATGATAAATAAGCCACCTCTCACTCACTATCTTTCTGACATGTAAATAGTAGGAGATCACTTCAAATAAGTCAAAGAACTGCACATAACTTGGGCACATAACTAGAACTGCACATAACTAGAAAATGAACTGCGCTGTCAATATTATTTTTGTATCAAAAGAGGAAATGGATATTGTTGTTTTAAGGAACACTTTCATCATTGTTTATGAACACTCTTTACAACATTACCATTTGAGCAAATATTTTTGTCTGACTCTTGCACAATACAAAACTTTTTTGTATGTAACTGCACCTCTGGTATCTGTTTTTTTTTTCTGCTCCACTGGCCTTGGTCTCATTTACTAGACATTCCTCTCCTGCTTAAACGTAAAGGTTGGGACACACTTTTAGGACACATTTTTGAGAAAATCATATTTCAAAAGTATTTGCTGCTTCTATTAAAATATAATGTTCAGTTGCATGTTAAAAGCAATGCAGGTCAAATGTCTTTACAGAGAATACTGAAGTAATGAAATTTTGAGTATAATGGATATTTTTTGTTGGACCAAACAAACATTCATATAACATCATGTTTTACACATTTTGTTTTAACAAAATGTAAATTTCAGTATAACAAACTTTTTTCAACCAAAAACGGGCACCAAAGATAATAATGCAATGCAAAAAATACTTAATGCTGTGCCTACACTTTCGCCAAGTCTTGAAAACCCGGCAACAGGCTGTCTCTTTCTTGTTAGACCAAAAGAAAGAAACAGTCTGTTACAAACGTTCTAGTCTCGGAGAGAGTGTAGGAGCGAAAATCATACACACAGTCAAATTCTGAGTCAGTGCCCCACCGAACATCCGCATGGGTACTTGTGTCATGTGCATTAATGCATGGTGGTAAAATACTATTTGAGTTTAATAGCACTTCTCAAAGTTTTCTTTGTGAACAACAAAAAAGTGACAAACTGAGTCACTTTAAAGATTTAAAGTAAAAAATATCCAGGATTATTTATTGTCCAATAGTGATGTCCTGGGAAGTGTTTTCAAAAAAATATGTGAAGGAGAAAATATGATCATGAATATGGCTAAAACAATTCTGTGCAGTCAAAAATTACTTCATTTAAAAAAAAAAAAAAAGTTTCATTTCATTTTCAAATAATTTTTTTGTAGTTTAAGAAGTGCTGTTTTTTTAGATATTTTCCCCATATTCATTATAAAGAAATTTCAGTATAATGAAATATTTTTTACGGTCCCATGAATTTTGTTACAACAAGATTCAACCTTTATTTGGAAAGTATCAGAGTATGGAATCAATTCTTATTAAGGAAATGAACAGTCTCTTTATTTCAGCTAATAATGACAGTATTTCTTGTCACATTTAAATATGACACTTGATACTTTACAGTAGATCATAATATATCTGGTAATAAGCTGGGAAGTTACAGTTAGTAATACTGAACTATTATTTTTCAGATTTTAAACTTACGATCCTGAAAGTAATTTGTTTCATTTTTGCCTTTACATAATACCATATGTGGTTATTAGTAGGAATGTCATTAACTATGACTTCTATATAAGATGATATATAACTTTGTATATCAAAAGCATCTGGAGAAGTAATCTACACAATACCCTAAAAACATCATAAATAAACAGATACATTATAGTACATTTTCTGCTTTTCAACCCACAGCAAATTTTTTATATCAAATTCTTGATTTGCTTTCTCAACACAATCTGAAAAAAATAACTGAATAAAGAAACCCTTTGATACACTAAATATGCTAGTGTATGCAAGGGAACTCAAACTTCATGTGAATTGAAATAGTGCACAGCTGATCCGAGATTTCTGTGGTTGACACTCAATATTATATTGCATAGAATATTTGAAATATCTCCAGTTACATAGGATTTGGTTGGAACATTTATGCATTGTGGCGGATGGCCGAGACACCCCAAAAAAAGAAAGATGAGGGAAGGCACCTATTCAGGGACACTGCCTTCCCCAAGTCGCCAGATGGTGAGTTCCCTGCAAGCGTAACTGTTCCCCGGATTCCCGCAGGGCATCATGGACTTTGTCCAGCTTCACAGCCCTGCCAGGTACCGTGGGTGCCGCCAGGTGTCACTGCCAGGAGACACAAGAGTTTATACTTTACATACAGCCCAGAAGTACTCCCAATTCATGGGGATGGAAGGACAGAAGTACTTCCAGGCCGAAGAAGAAAACTGTAATTCTCCATCATACCTGGAAGTGATGACAAATCACGTGAACAGGAGAGGAAAAGCACTTCCGGGTCAAGAACTATATAAAGGACCATAAGAAACCCAGAAAGTGAGCCGGAGTTGGGAGGAAGAGTGACAAAGCTTGCTGGTAGATGTGGAGGAGAATTGTATTATTTATTATTGGTTTATTGTTTATTGTGGTGGTTGTGGTGCTTTGGGGCTCAACACAGAAAAGAATTCTTCTTACTTCTTAGTGATTTTATCCCATGTCTTGTGTACTGTCTGTTGCAGAAAAGATGAGCAACAGCGCCACCAAATGTCCACTTTGTGATAGCATGCATGAACTTCATAAGAAAGTGTAATAAGGGGGATTCCTCATGGCTGATGTAGGCCAAAAGTTAACAAAAAGGATCTCCTTATTAAAATATTAGAAAAGAGGAGCAAATGAACAAAAAGACAAATAAAACTCTGGTGCCTCTCTGAATCTGCCTTAATTAGTCTTCAATTTATGTTTACCCAGTAGTGATGCCTGTGCACTTTCCCACCTAAAAATGATTTCTCTATAATTTATCATGTTTTTGAATTATCTTGCACTGCAGTTTGTTATCACGTTTCTTTGAAATGTATTCCTGTGTTTTTTCACCATTCTTTGGTTTGTGAATACACAATAAATTCCTATCAGTCAATGTATCTTTATTTTATATAAAATCAAGTACTGAGAAAAAGACTGATAACAAAGAAAACAACTATATTACACAAGGTGAAAATACAGTTTGTACATGACCTTACATTGCAGGGCAAGGTGACAGTGAAGGCTATTTTTCACGTTAGCACAGAACTTGAGTGTGTAGAAAGAGAAGGCTGGATGTTGTCTTGTTTCTTTCTTAAAAACCTTGTTTTGTCCACATGTTATTTCTATTCCTTCCTCTCTTATGCACACACATTAACACACACAGTTTCCTCATTCTATATGTATTGATTTTCCTTCATTTTTTTCCTGATATTTTCCTAACCACAATTTGATGAATAAAAATAGAATGCAAGACTGCAGTTGTGGCTAAAAATTCCAAAGAAATTGATGTATTCATTTCAGCTTACTGTCATGTAAAATGCTTTGAATTAAAGTTAATTTCTATAAATATGGAATTTATCGTAAGTCCGGTATTCCATCCTGTATCTCTGCAAGAATGTACTGTTTTGTATTGCCTCAATTTCTTCTTTTCTACAGCTATTTTTTACTGTTTAGAAGAAGTAGAACTACTTTGCTAAATATAAATAATTTTATGCTGAGTTGTTTTGCTGTTACCTCATTCAGATATATATCAAATTACGTCTCACCCCCATTATTCCTTTTAAAGATGGTCACCTTGACGTCAAGCATAAACTTGCTGGGTATACACAAATGCACCCTACTAACATGCAGTAATGGAACAACAGAAACATAAAATGATGCCACTGATTATAGTGTTGAATGCCAAAAAGGGGTAAAAATAAATAAAAATCAAAAAGAGCATTAACACTTATATCCTGGCACTTGCAAGATTATTTCTAAAAAATCATCAATAAAGTAAACAAAGTAGCTCTTCATAGAAAGAAAAAATATGAAAATTAGGAAGTGACACAGCAGGAAAAGAAAAAAGAAAAATAGAAGAGCAGAGTTAACATTGTTATACATCATGATAGGATGTCTGCTTTTTAGAATGCTAAAAATACTCACAGAGGCTCAAAAAGACACCCTGTCTTTTTACCAGTGTGGTTGGAAAAGGACTGGTGAGTAGGTGGATCCATTCTCTGTGGTGTGGTTATTAGAGTGACAGAGAACCTTGGTAGGAAAACTGGCAGTACTTCCTTAAAAATGCAGAAGCCTAAATTGCATTGGGGTGGTTGACCTTCTAAGCACCGAGTTTGGCAACTTGTATGGAAATTACGTCCCCTGAGGATGCTACAGAGTAAGCAGCTGAGCAAGTACCATTCCTTACAAGAGATGCAAAGGTCACAGAGACACAAATCATAAGTTTGCATTGCATAATGGCCCTGCCTGAAATGAGAAACACAGCATAGCTCCTTCAAAATAGGTAGCTAGTACTGGATATGGTCTGCTGAGAGTTCAGGATTTCAGGGAGTCTGGGAGTCCAAGCACCCACAGAATTATGAAGTGACATGACGTGCCATGGCAAGAAGTAACCCTTAAATTAAGTTTAAAGCTGTCTCAAGCCTGTTGAATCTGGTGTCAAGAGGTGAATCAGAGGATAGACTCAGTGGAAGGTTAAACATGAAGTCCAGGAGTCTTATGTATAACGCCGTGCGTAGAATTTGCACTATAACATGGTGTAAGCACAAAAGCCGAAATGTGCTTACGCACAGAAAAATCCAGATGCAGGAATCTGTGTGTACTCCAACTTCCACGTTCTTCCGCTACATAAATCCCGATCAGCGTGAAAAGTAATGCTCGTGCACGCGCTTTATGTAATGCCCCAACTCCTCCCAGAATTACGCCTCTTTGAATATGCAAATCAATAGAAATCGCCCTTAAGCTCAAGCTTCTGTAAAAAGACAATGGGAAAAGCATGGGGGGAAAAGAATTTCAGCGAATACCAAGTGGAGGCAAAGGAAAACATACTATTTGTTTAATTAAACCGTGGTATAATCAACAAAAGAAAGCTGATTGAGTAACATAGCGTGTTGGAGAAACTTGAAAGCTCACGTTCACAAAGTCGCACAGTGCCGGAAATAAAAAAGAAATCACATATCAAAGTTGCCGTTAAAAGGTGAGTTGTAGCCCACTGTCTGAGTGTCAAATGAAAGCTTATTAGGGTAGAGAGAAAAAAAAGGCACACAGTGGGGAAAAAGCACGATATGTCAACTTCAATCTCGAAATTTCCACTTTAATCAAGTAGTTTATTTTGTCATTAAAGTAGAACATCATAAACTTCATCTTAAAATTGTTTAATTAACCAGTTTCTCAAATCACATCGTAATTAAAAAGTATAGCACGTTAAAAGCTTTGTTTTGTATGTGATCTTCTATGTGCCCTATGTGTGTGAATCACTACGTGCTTCTTAAACCGGCTCTCTTCCTCCAACTGGACACAGAATCCATTACAGTCATGATATTACAGCTCTCTGAATAACTAAAATATTGAGATGTATACATGATATCATTTTCATGATGATAGTTAAAGCACATTATTAAACATGGGCTTCACGGCGCAGTGATTGTGTGCGACCTTCGATGAAATTATTTATTGCAGCAGTACTCATGGGCGGCTCTATGTCCAATAGAAAAAGTCAATATGTTATCTTATGCATGGTGGATCGCCACACAATCAGCTCTGTAACAAACGTTAAGCCATCTTTAAGCTTAGAGCGCCGATTCTTCAAAACGTTAAAGGAACATTGAAATATCTTTGTAGTACATGTTTAATTATTCTATCCTTCACGCCAGTACCAGTTAAGAATTTAGATTATTTAAATGAAGTTAAAGTTTTATCTGTAAAATATAATAAACATATTTTGCTGCATTTTATCTTAAAAATGATATAGTCATCATATGTAAATACGCGCTTTAGAAAGTGGCGCAGGTTGTGTAATATAACTGTAATGCAAGTTTACAGTGAGGTAATTGTACTTATAAGTACAAACAGTTCTTACAAGGAGCGCTTGATTGAGTGCGTTTATAGTTCTTGGGATGAAACTGTTTCTGAACCGCGAGGTCCGTACAGGAAAGGCTTTGAAACGTTTTGTCGTGGCTGAGGTAGCGTGTGCTTGATGCTGTAATTCTCTTTCCGATCAGCTGCTGCTGTGATTCACACTCAGATACAGTGATAGAAATACTCTGAGTGGTGCAGTGAGAGTAATATGGAAAAAGATGATTCTTTGTGGCAACTCCTAACGGGAGCAGCTGAAAGAAGAAGAAGGTACAGTTAGAGTAACAACGCTAAAGCAGTTATGGTATTTGGAATATTATGGCTATTCCCTGGACCATTATATTGTTACAAGTTAATTACAATCAGATGCATTACACTAATAAACAATATGCGGTTAGTTTCAGTGTATTTATAAAGCCGCGTCAGGAAAATAAGGAGTAACCACGTAGGAACAGTAGCACTGCTTTGACGCTGGGTGCCGCCAGTTTGCAAAACCGAGTGGAGAACTTGCGTACGACAAGGTATGAGGTACCGTGGAAAAGTGCGTGGCTTTACGCCAAGTGTAGGTTTTATACATCGCGATTTGAATGTGGAAAAATTCTTACGCAACATTTCTGTGCGTACGCACCGTTTATACATGAGGCCCCTGGCCCTTACAGAGGAAGAAAAATAGATAGGTGCCAATCATGAAAGAGTGGACTTTGATATGGTATCAAAAATTGGCAAAGCAATGAGGTCAGCTCAAAAGATAAACAGGATTTTGATTTTTATCTGATAAATATTGTTTGTTTTGTTTTACTTTATCCATCCCTTATATGTTTTGGGTGATAAATGCACCGCTATTCCCAAACTGGAGAGATGCCACTGGGTGTTGTGATTGTTTACACTGTTATTGCTTATCGGAGAAAATACAGACTCTCCACTGGTTTACCTATCTAAATTCTTTTTGGCTTGAATCCAAATGATATCAGTATTTTTTCCAGAGAAAAATCTGAGAAGGAAGAGTGATAGGGCCATGTCAGGCCTCAGGAAAAATACCATGACAAAATATGCAAGCCTATGAGTCTTTATTTAGTAGAAGTAATTAAGCAAAAATGATACACCTACTCAGTTTTGAGGAGTTATTTTGAAGAATAACCACAATATACCATAAGAATGTAGCTATCACAAAGAATTGGTTGAGGGTCTGATACAGAATATCTTCTTATTCAAGAACTACTTACAATGACATAATGACAACAATAGAAAACTGAGACAGGGAAGCAGAAATGGGAAGCAACAGTAGAGTTGGACACCATCTTTTAGCATGAAGCTTTTCCAGGGATCAGATCATACAGTTGAACCTGTCGAAAATGGAACTTATTGTAATTATGTGCTCCATGAAATTTGCACCAGAGAGTGTCAGTGGCAACACTCTGGAAATAGGATTAGTCCTGACAAAATAAAAAGCTTGAAGCTGCTAGGTCAGAGGTGATGTGGAGTGTGGTCATGGGCCAGAGATAAATGTTCTCATATAGATATTTGAGGAAAAGAAAACTCTGAACTACTAATTGTGAGGAAAAGTGGACAACAAGTAAAAGAAACTGGTTCTATCACTAGTCTTGAAATCTGTGTACCACCTAGCTTCATATCACTCTTACTAAATGCATGGAAATAGCTGCAGTGTTGAAGGGGGACTCCAGAACCATTTGGGCTAAGTGTAAATTAGCACCTGTTGACAGACAATCTAGTTGTTTGGATAACATTGAAAAAATGTCTGTGAAAAATTACATTATCTACTGCAAGCAGACTATAATGCATACAGGGAAAGACAAAGGAGGCATCCAACAGACTGGAGTTCCTCAGTTCAATATCAACCCTAGTTAGAAGCCACATTAAGTAAAGAAAATGTATAACTTTGTTATTACCTTTCCTGCAATGTGAAGAGTAAGACATTATTTCCAGTCAGATACATTTTCAAATACTTTATAGCCACATTACGCTGTTGAGCAAGGTGCTACAAATAAACTCTTTGGTTCCTGAGAAAAAAGTAAGAGTTTTATCTGGAGGTCTGCTCTGAGTAATAAGGGATCCAAGAAGGAGTGAGGAAGAATTGGATTATGTTAGGGGTTATTGGGTGATAAAAATAACATATGGCCATCTTGTCAGACGTTTCATAAAATTGCAGAAATAGTAAGTTTTTTATTTATAACAACAACAACAACATTTATTTATATAGCACATTTTCATGCAAGAAATGTAGTTCAAAGTGCTTTACATAATGAAGAATAGAAAAATAAAAAACAGTAAAAATTAAAATAAGTTAACATTAAATAACTTTTAAGAGTAAGGTCCAATGGCCAGGAAGGACAGAAAAAACAAAAAAAACTCCAGACGGCTGGAGGAAAAAAATAAAATCTGCAGGGATTCCAGACCATGAGACCAGTCCCTTCTGGGCATTCTACCTCACATAAATAAAACAGTCCTCTTTGTATTTAGGGTTCTCACGGAAGAACTTGATGATGATGGTCATGCAGACTTCTGGCTTTTAGTCCATCAATGCTGGAGCATCATGATGCTTTGAGTAGATGGTGGTGGCACAGGCCGCCACCACAAAGAAACCAGAAAAAGAAACAGAAGAGAGAGTAGGGGTTAGTACGTATTTTAGAGCCACCATGAATAGTTATTATATTGAATTGAACATACAAAGTATCAGGATTAAATTAAAGTGATGTTAAAGTAATGTGTTTTCAGCAGTTTTTTAAAGTTCTCCACTGTATTAGCCTGGCGAATTCCTATTGGCAGGCTATTCCAGATATTAGGTGCATAACAGCAGAAGGCCGCCTCACCACTTCTTTTAAGTTTTACTCTTGGAATTCTAAGGAGACACTCATTTGAGGATCTAAGGTTACGATTTGTAATGTAAGGTGTAAGACACTCTGATATATAAGATGGAGCTTTATAAGAGAGTTCAGGGCTTTATAAACCATAAGCAGAATTTTAAAGTCAATTCTGAAAGACACAGTTAACCAGTGTAGTGACATCAAAACTGAAGAAATGTGTTCTGATGCTCTTTTCCTAGTTAGGATTCTAGCAGCTGCATTCTGCACTTGTTGCAAACGATTTATGTCTTTTTTGGGTAGTCCTGAGAGGAGTGCGTTACAGTAATCTAGTTGACTGAAAACAAAATCGTGAACTTATTTCTCAGCATCTTTCAATGATTATAAGAGGTCTTACTTTTGCTATGTTTCTTAAGTGAAAATATGCTGTCCTAGTGGTCTGATAAATATGCGATTTAAAATTCAGGTTACAGTCAACAGTTTTTTACTTCCGTCTTGACTTTTAATCCAAGAGCATCGTTTATTTCTGATAACCTCATTGTATCCAGTATTGCCAACCACTAAAATTTCAGTTTTCTCTTTATTTAGCTTGAGAAAATGACTATTCATCCATTCAGAAATACAAGTAAGACATTGTGTTAGTGAATCGAGAAAGTCGGAGTCATCAGGTGCTATTGATAAATACAGCTGTGTATCATCAGCATAGCTGTGGTAGCTCATGTTGTGCCCTGAGATAATCTGACCTAACGGAAGCATATAGATTGAGAAGAGCAGCGGACCCAGGATAGAGCCTTGTGGAACACCATATAGGATATCATGTGTCTTTGAGTTGTAATTACCGCAACAAACAAAGAATTTTCTCCCTGCCAGGTAGGATTCAAACCAATTTAGGACACTGCCAGAGAGGCCCACCCATTGACTAAGGCGATTTCTAAGAATGTTGTGATCAATGGTATCAAATGCGGCACTCAGATCTAGGAGGATGAGAACAGATAAATGGCCTCTGTCTGCATTTACCCGCCAGTCATTTACTACTTTAACGAGTGCAGTTTCTGTGCTGTGATTTATTCTAAAACCCGACTGAAATTTATCAAGAACAGCATGTTTATTGAGGTGGTCATTTACCTGCATAATGACTGCCTTCTCCAGAATTTTACTTAAGAAGGGCAGGTTAGAGATGGGACTAAAATTTTCAAAAGCAGAGGGGTCAAGATTATTTTTCTTGAGTAGGGGTTTAACTACAGCAGTCTTAAGACAGTCTGGGAAGACCCCCGTATTTAATGATGAATTTACTATGTCAAGAATATTATCAATTAGCACGCCCGATACTTCTTTGAAAAAATTTGTTGGTACTGGGTCAAGGACGCAGGTGGAGGGTTTAAGTTGCAAGATTATTTTATTTAAATCAGGTAAATCTATCCTTTTGAAAGAATTGAATTTGTTTATAACGGAGTACTGGGGCTTAGGAGGATCTGCAGTGTTGGGGAGATATACTATATTATTTCTAATATCATTAGTTTTTTGATTGAAGAATCAATCAATCAATCAATCAACATTTATTTATATAGCACATTTTCATACAAAAAAATGTAGCTTAAAGTGCTTTACAAAATGAATAGAAAAATAGAAGACACAATAAAAAATAAACATAAATCAACATTAATTAACATAGAATAAGTAAGGTCCGATGGCCAGGGTGGGCAGAAAAAACAAAAAAAACTCCAAAAGCTGGAGAAAAAAAAAAAAATCTGTAGGGGTTCCAGACCAAGAGACCGCCCAGTCCCCTCTGGGCAATCTATCTAACATAAGTCAAACAGTCCTCTTTGTATTTAGGGTTTTCATGGAAGGACCTGATGATGATGGTCACGTAGACTTCTGGCTTTCAGTCCATCAATGTTGGAACATCATGATGCTTTGAGTAGGTGGTGGTGGCGCAGGCCGCCACCACAAAGAAACCGGAAAAAGAAACAGAAGAGAGAGTAGGGGTCAGGTACGGATTTTGGAGCCACTGTGAATAGTTATTATGAAGAATTGAACATACAGAGTATCAGTATTAAGTTAAAGTGAAGTTATAAAAAGGCCATGTTAAAGTAATGTGTTTTCAGCAGTGTTTTAAAGTGCTCTACTGTATTTGCCTGGCGAATTCCTATTGGCAGGCTATTCCAGATTTTAGGTGCATAACAGCAGAAGGCCTCCTCGCCACTTCTTTTAAGTTTTGTTCTTGGAATTCTAAGGAGACACTCATTTGAAGATCTAAGGTCACGATTTGGAATATAACGTGTCAGGCATTCCGATATATAAGATGGAGCGAGATTATTTAAGGCTTTATAAACCATAAGCAGTATTTTAAAGTCAATCCTGAATGACACAGGCAACCAATGTAGTGACATCAAAACTGGAGAAATTTTCTTTTTCTAGTTAGGATTCTAGCAGCTGCATTCTGCACTCGTTGCAAGTGATTTATGTCTTTTTTGGGTAGTCCTGAGAGGAGTGCATTACAGTAATCTAGTCTACTGAAAACAAAAGCGTGAATTAATTTCTCAGCATCTTTCAATGATACAAGAGGTCTAACTTTTGCTATGTCTCTTAAGTGAAAAAATGCTGTCCTAGTGGTCTGATGAATATGCGATTTAAAATTCAGATTACAGCCAACAGTTACCCCTAAGTTTTTTACTTCCATCTTAACTTTTAATCCTAATGCATCAGGTTTATTTCTGATAACCTCATTGAATCCATTATTGCCAATTACTAAAATTTCAGTTTTCTCTTTATTTAGTTTGAGAAAATTACTATTCATCCATTCAGAAATACCAGTAAGACATTGTGTTAGTGAATCGAGAGAGTCTGAGTCATCAGGTGCTATTGATAAGTACAGCTGTGTGTCATCAGCATAGCTGTGGTAGCTCACGTTGTAACCTGAGATAATCTGACCTAACGGAAGTATATAGATTGAGAACAGCAGCGGACCCAGGATAGAGCCTTGTGGAACACCATATTGGATATCATGTGTCTTTGAGATTTGATTACCACAACTCACAAAGAATTTTCTACCTGCCAGGTAGGATTCAAACCAATTTAAGACACTGCCAGAGAGGCCCACCCATTGACTAAGGCAATTTCTAAGAACATTGTGATCAATGGTGTCAAATGCAGCACTCAGATCTAAGAGGATGAGAACAGATAGATGGCCTCTGTCTGCATTTACCCGCAAGTCATTTACTACTTTAACAAAGAATACAGCAATAGCCTCACAGGTTTTACTGGAGGTATTTTGGAGGCATTCCTTTGTGTTACCTGGGTTTAGCAGACGATCAATCATAGAGAATAAGACTCTGGGATTACTAGCATTGTTATTTATAATCTTAGAAAAATAGCAGCGCCTCTCAAGACGGACTGTGTTATTGTATTCTGTTATTTTAACCTCCAGTATCTCATAGTGGATAATACAGTCAATCCTCAACATTAGCACATTTATCTTTTGCAACTTCAAATATCTGAGTGATTTTTTTTTGTAACTTCTTTTTTACTTTCATGCTAGCAACCTTGCATAGTGGGAGGGTTCGTGGCTATGCACAGTAGAGAAAAAAAGTGAGTACAATCAATGCACGGAAGTTTGAGAAGCGGCTAGCATACTATTAGATGCTTCACCAGTCTTCTTCATCCTACCATTACAGTTATGTAATAGTAGTGCAAGTCATTCGAGCATCAAGCCTAAGTGTGCAAAGGTGTTAGATAAAGGTGTTAGATAAATATCATAATGGAGTGTTGGCTGTAATGTTGATGTTAATGATTTGATTAGCTGGCTAGGGACTTCAAGGCTGCTGATCCCATTATCAATCGCAGCCTCAAGGGTAAACATCAACTTGCCTCTGCTGTGCTCACAGACGCTGAGATCTTTAAGAATCTCAAGCAGCGCATGAAGCAGACGTCGTTCACGGATTACAGTATGTCAAGTTTGGGCATTTCTCAATCTCTCTCCTTGAAGGACAGAGTGCTGAAGGTGATGTTATGACCTCACCGATCTCAGCATCTTCTGACAGCAGAGACTAAATTTTGTTTTTTTGACATAACAAAGGTCACAGAATTCCAGTGAATAACTAGCGAGAAATAGTTTTTTTGCATGTTACCAATTTCATTTAGAGTACTGCATTTTATGGGTTATTTCATGGTTACTGTGTTATGAAAGAGCAGATTATCAAAACTATTTTTTTGTTACAAAAAATTCTATGCAGAAAAGTGTATTTTTAGCAATCTTTAGTGGAGAAATTATAGTTTTTTGTGGTCGCAGGAACCTAACCCCCTATTTCCCATAGTTTCAATGTATTAACATTTGAGTTTTCGACTTTCACGTGTTTTCCTAGGAACATAACCCCCCGAAAGTTGACAATTGACTGTATTTAACTATTTTTACTAAATAATAATTATTTAAAAAACTATTGTAACTCTAATGTTTATATGTGTTATACCAGTTGTTTTTAAACTTTCTTTTCTTGTGACCCAATTTTTCCAACTTGGAGAATCACTGGTAATCGTCATCCTGCCCCAATGGAGAATTGCAGGCATGGGTTGTAGAGGTGCTGGGTCACAATCCATAGTTTAAGAACCTATGTGTTATATAATTTAAATAACTGAAATATTTTTAATATGCACCTTTTAGTATGTAGTATTTATTATCAATGTATATTTTTTAATTTTAAGTGATAGTGTGTGTGTGGTGGGATGGGGCAGAGAGAAGGTAAAAAAAATAAAACTAACAGAAAATCTGGTGCTGTTTTGATAAACAACTAGATCGGTGCAGACAAGTGAAATGATAAGTGAAACTGTGTGGACTTTTTAAAATATTGAGCAGAACAGCTGCCTTGGAGAACTGGTCCTTCAAGGCTGACTGACAGCGAAGTGATACATGATTCCTGGGGCCATTAAAAGGTATTTTAGTACAGTTTCTTTAAGTAGAATCTGCAAAGATTTATATTGCAATTGAAGGGTGAAAAGTGGACCAAGTCTAGAAAGTAGACCCTGACTCTGCCACTCTCCTTTAAGAATATTAGAATATGTTAAAAATGAAAATGATGATTAAGTAAACTGTATGTATCCAGTACTCATTTTAATAAATGTAATGCGCAGCTCCAAGCAAACAACATACTGTATATTACATG
The DNA here is from genome assembly GCF_016835505.1 of Polypterus senegalus. Lineage (NCBI taxonomy): Eukaryota > Metazoa > Chordata > Cladistia > Polypteriformes > Polypteridae > Polypterus > Polypterus senegalus. Next base: position 108,334,844 of record NC_053161.1, read on the forward strand.
AATACTCCAACTAAAGTTGATTTTTAGAGTGTTACCTACCCCATGTAGTTTGTAGTGATACCCAATGTTGGACAGCAGCAAACAATATTAATACATTCATGAAAAACCTCTCACTTTACTCGTGTTGCATAATCCACAACGAGTCATCCAGTTGTATACTCAAAACATGCGCAATACATGTTTTTTGCTAAAATATTGTTAAATTGATTGCTCCAGTAAAACAAAACTAGCCTAAAACTCAGCACTCCTTTCACATGAGGTCATGCTTTAACTTAAAGATCCCCTTTGCCCCCCAATACATTGACCAAGAGTCCTGTCTTTCATAAATGCATGCATTTTGCACATTTTGAGTATATGAATGACTTGATATGAACAATGCAACACAAGTAACGTGATATTTTGTTTTCCATGGATGTTTTAGTATTGTTTTCTGTTTTTCAGCATTGGTCACTGCCCACTTCCATTAAAGCATAAACTTTGTTAGCTCCGTTTAGGACGAAAACATGACAATAAAATTTTTTCTTGGTCATCACTACATGCCACATAGGGAAGTAATATTAAAAAATATATCATTGTTTGGGTGAAGTATTCCTTTAAATCAATGAGCCTGTGATCCTAGGCAGAGTACCAAGGTCAAAAGAAATGATGAAAGATAAAGAAGGATTTGTTTGTAACATTGGAGCGCTGGCAATCAAACTTATCTAGTAGATATTAGTTCAAAACATGTGAGCCAGTCAGCTTGGATTTTGTTTTACTTTGGAAATTTCCATTGTACAATTTGTTTTTCTGTCTCCTGTAAGGTTTAATTGTCATAGTAAATAAATAGGTAGAACTTTATTTGTCCTCATAATACACAATTTATGAGATCTTATTTGTTCCTGGTTTAGACTTAGAGGAGGACACTTTGAGTTCTCTATGTAATCTCAAATGTGTCCAACCAGCATTTGTTTGGCGAACATTTCCAAAGGAAAACAAGACAGCTAGGGTCTCTGTCTGAATGTCTGATGTGTATAATCATTTTCTTCCCATAAAGGAAGTCACTTAGCAAAAAGAACTGTGATCTATAAACCACACTTAAAGTCTATTCAGTGGTCCACCTATTCAGCTCTTCTTTACAAGAACCATGGTAGTTTGAGGACCTGGCAGTAGCTTAGATATTTCCCCTTCGAAGAAACAGAGCAAGAACAAAAACAATAATTAAGCTAATAAACAAGAACTCAGCTAGTATGCTCCAGCCATTGGTCCAGTATCATTTGGTTGTATGTACACCTTGCCAGTTAACTTGTTATGGCAAAAAAAAAAAAAAAACTGGGACAAAGATGATCCCCAAATCTTTTTTGTCTGACTTCAGGTTATTTTCCACTATTTACATGCATATATTCTTTGACAGTCATCATCTTTAATTCAAGCCAGTGGCTTGGAGATCATATTAAACCAGAAATTTCTTTTTGTGCATCCATGTCTCTGTGGTGACATATAAACACATGAAACACAAAAGTTAGATAGAAGAGAAGAGATGTGGAAACATAGCTTGGAGCTTGCTTGAGGGGGAACTTTTCTGTAGATGACAAAAAGAAAACACAATAGGACACAGTGAAATGAATATAAGAATTTCTACTATGCATGCCTACTCTCAAAAAAAAAACATGTGAGGAACAGTATTCTGTGCTTGTAAAAGCAAGACTAAAATCTGGGCTTTGAATTATGTTTTGGCTTATTATTTGACATAGTACTGCAGGGGTTAATGATAATTATATTTCTAAATAAATATGCTTTTTCAGCCCTACTAAATGGAAAAAATTGCCAGAGCCTCTTGATTGTAAGGCTCATGGTATTTTTTTTGTGTATAATATGCTCTGCTTTATTCTGCTTCCTACTTAGCCTTGACATTTACAACTCAATGCACATCAGTATTGACATCTGTCAGCTTCACAAAGGCAGCAGTGCATTGAGCGGGTGCTTTAAAGGAAGTTTTTCTTATTTTTCATATGTCTTAAATTTTGAAAAACCTAATTCCATAGTTTAACACTCCAGATGTGTCAAGAGGTATTTATTTGAAAAATTCATATAAATGACAAAAAGCCCAAACATCTCCCTCCTTCCCAGTAAGGCTGCAGGGGAAAGGAAGGGATGACACATATACATGTGCAATAATGGCTGTACAATGCAACCAGGAGGTATTTAAAATCTGTTAAGTGTATATATTTCTGTGATTTTAGGGGATTTGCTTTAAAAAAGAAATATCTCCATATGAAGCACGTACATGTTAGTACTTCATTATCAAAGAAGCATAAAAACAGCAGCTGCACAGCCTTTTCTCTTTTTAATTCAAACAATCTGTTTTCTTTAAATGACACACTATGGTTTTGATTATCTAAGGTCTGTTTAAGTTGGAATGCTAATATGTGAGGACTCATAAAGGTCTCTGTCTTCAGTATTCATCTGGAGTGTCCTACTGGTTGTTTTTATGCTTCTGCATCATCTGCTAGACAACAATTTCTCACTAGTGTTTTGAAACACATGACATTAATGTTTAACATATCCTGTAATGGCTCAGCTATTTCAGCTTTTCTTTTATTATTTTGTCATAAACAGAAAGTATTTAAGTGTGTCTACTTACTATCTGAGTTCCTGAGTTTTCTTGGCCTAACTTGTGAGAGACATTTCATTTTTTTAAATGCAATGAGCTCAAAGACATTCTACCTTCTAGCCTAAGGCAGGTATCTAAGTAAATACAGATTTAAAAGCATAGTTTTGACTAAAATGGCATTCTGCTTTGTGTTCCTGCTACAAGCTCAAACATCTACACTAAAAGAAGTAATTTCATGATGGGGGATGAGTCAAACTCATAAAAAAAAATCAAAGAGGCTGAGATAACACAAAGCCTTACCTGTGACAAACTCCAAACAGTAAACAGTTGCAATGCAAGTCTATAAAACAGAGATATACACTATTTTAATGTACAGAGATGGTGTCTCAAAGCAAAATAAGTTATTAGAACCTATTAGAATATCATTCTACTAATATTCATTCAGGAGATAAATTGGAATTGGAACACAGAGGAACTGTTGAATCATTCTTCCATACGTAGTCGAACTGCAATATTATACAATCAAAACTGTTGTATCTGAACAAGTCTGCCTTTGTGTTTCTGGAAGGATCTTATCATCTTTCTGCATTTACCATAAAGGTGGAATTAGTTAAACAAACTGATTACTTCTGGTAATGCTCCATTGGCTCTGTTGACATTTTGCCATGAAAGTGAGGATTCTTGAGCGGCTAGAAAAAGATATCTTTCTGTAACATTTTCAGCAGGCTGTGTAATTTTTTTGGTTATTGTGAGTGGAAGAGATTTCAAATGGCTTAAATTGGGGAGTTAGCGAGAGAATGGTCATGGACTTTTACTGAAGCTTGTATACAGCATAGTTACTAGGAAAAAAACAGAATCAAAGCCTTGATTTGAACCATGAGTCAAAACCAGAAATCATTTCCTAAGTTGATTTCTTTAACTAGGTATTCGATGGTCTCTTACAAACGTTTTCCTCTGATTAATTAACGTTCAGATGCTTTCTTGTGCAAGCTGTCTTCTTTTAAAATGCAATAGCACTAAAGTCATGAGCCACATGTATTAAGATTCCACCTGAAGGTCAAAGAAGGAAATAGACATGGTATAGACCACTGACTAGTTAGTTCAAACTCAAAGAGCAATCCCAAAATCACCATTTGTGATGCAAAACAGGATCTAGTAACAGAAAATGCTAACCAAGTAAACAACATGAACAGAGTTAGCATTAAGCAAAATTTAAATCAACACTCATGCCGTTTTCCTTTTATATTGAAAAATCTTCTGACAGAGGACCATCACCTATCACTCAATACAGTGTAGAAAATACCGTAAAACAGTGTGCTTGAGCTGCTTTTAAAAATTAAGTTGACAAACAGATAAATGTGCTATAACAAGGTTGTCAAACCCCAGGCCTGCAGGACCACAGCAGCTACAGGTTTTCATTCTAACCCTTTTCCTAATCAATGACCAGTTTTCACTGCTAATTATCTTTTTTCCCCCCATCATTTTAATATCCCCTGTTAGAACGATTCAGCCCTCTGAATTGATTCTTTTCTTCACTAACTGATAGCCAAACACAAATGAGATGTGAATGAAGCCAATAGATGACCAGCTAAACTGGGGCTTCAAACTCCAACCAATTTCTTAATGAGAAGCCGATTCTTGCTGTTAATTAAACCCGTTATTTAATTCCATGGCTTGTTGCTGCTCTCATATTGCCATACCACAAATTTTCAAAACTGTTTTCAAAATTTTTGATTTTTTCTAAGAACTTTGTCAAAATGTTTTGGTGACCTGAGGGATCAACCTTACAGAGACCTTCACCTTTCTTTATTTTCAGATATTGTGTGATGGGCACAGGTGAGCTTCTCATGTGGTGGCTTGTGTTGTGTCTCGTTGTTTGGCTGCTAATTAAGGAAAAAAACAACTAAAGGGCCTGAGTCAAGTTAATCAAAAGAAATAATTAGCAGCAAAAACTGGTCATAAATTAAGAAGATGGTGAGAATGAAAACCTGCAGCCACTGCGGCCCTCCAGGACAGGAGTTCAACACCCCTGTGTTAGAACAACATTTGGAATCACCTTAAGCGAGTCTCAAGAAAAGTAGTAGTAAAAAGAGAGGGGGAAAATGCAAACTATTGTATACATCGGGAGGAAGCACTGAATTGCCTAGTAGCAGTAGGCAGAAAACACCCCCTAGAGTTTCTTCTTTGCACACCATGGTGGAATGAGCCTCTGGCTAAAAGTTCTTTAAGACGGCAGCTCCTGGAGGGGACGGAGGATATTTTTCATTACAGCATTCAATTTTATCATCATCCTCTTTTCCACAACAGTTTCCAGTTTGCCCAGGGTTTGCCTTCTGATGAAGCAGGCATTACTGATAAGCTTGTTGTTTAAGCCATTCCTGTGTAGCTTTGGTTCTATGGTTGTTGTCTGCTGGAAAACAAATCATCTCACAAGTTACTTGTGAGGTAGAGGTTTCTTGCAGACTGCATTAGGATTGCCTCCAGGATTTTTCCCTCGACCGTTATAAGTTTTCCAGGACCCAGGGCACAGAAGCATCCCCACAGTATGATGCTGTGCATAGGGCTGGGTGCAAGCACCTACAATGGGTATGTGGTCATCAGAACTGTGCCATTGAGCAATGGAAGAAGGTGGCTGGCTGGGGCATGTACATTGTTTATCTGGGGAAGAGAAGCCAACAGGATGCACTATGGAAAGAAGGTAAGCTAATGAAGACAGTGTGATGCTCTGGGCACTGTTCTGCTGGGAAAAGTTGGGTCCTAGCAATTATGTGGGTGTTATTTTGACATGCACTACCTACCTAAATGTTGTTGCAGACTACAATAATCCCCTTCATGGCAACGGTATTTCCTTGATGGCAGTGATGCACCCTGATACACTGTAAAATTGTTTAGGAATGGTTTTAGGAACATGACAAACAGTTCAGAGTGTTGATTTGGCCTCCAAATTTCCCTGATCTCAATCCGATCAAGCACTTGTGGGATATGCTAGAAAAATAAGTCTGATCCATTGAGACCTTACCTTGTAACTTACAGAACTTAAAAGGATCTTCTGCTAATGTCTTAGTGCCAGATTCCACAGGACATCTTCAGAGGTCCTTCTCTTACAATATGGAAAACATGATTTAATACCTTGATATAAAACATTTCATTTTCTTAGGCCTAAGCAGGTGCAGTCTTCTACACCAAGCCCTGTCTTGGCTGCCTCTGTCAGACCGCTCGATGTCAGTTGTCCTCTTATCTTCATCCTCGCTTCCCAGGTGTACCTTGGATCCCTGACGACGACTTCACCACCATCGCACCTCGCTCCTCTTAGAATAATCAGCTGCAACAAGCTGCTGTCAATAGTCACAGATATCAACATTTAACAGATATTGTATTCAGTTGGAGAAGAAATAATCTGCTTAAAAATGTAATTAATCAGTGCTGTTTATCTGCTGTGCCTTAAATAACATTATTTTTTAAAATAGCATCTTTCTAATGAACTCCATCATTAACAATGCAAGAGTTTGCAAATTGTTCAGAATATCCTTGTTTTCATTTAACACCTAAGTACAAAAGCTGAGCCATACAGCAACATTATTCCATTAAATTTTATATGCTGACTTCGGCTGATAGAATAGATTTTACTGAAGAAATTGGCAAACGGTGCAGTCTGAAATGTTAAATGAATTCAACTGATTTTACACTGAATAGCGAGGCCTCCACTCTTCAACTTGACTCATCCCATTTAATCTTTTTTTCTGTTCTTCAAGGTCCAACAAACATATCCTTCCCCACTACCAGTAGACTTAAATTGATCAAACTTCTTTAAAATAGCTTTACATTAAGCAATTCTATCTCATTGAGCCACATTAAACTTACTATAAAATCCTTTTTGCACATTTGTTACTGATTTAGATTCGATATTTGCCAAAACAGCAATAAGTTGTCCATGACCACTGAAACTGCACTTAGTATACAACACTGCCATAACTCTCTATATAGTCCCAAGCTATTCACTTACCAGCACAACACCCTGAAAATGATCAAATCTTTGTGTTTCACCCATTATTTTTGTTTCAACAAATTTAATCTAGCACAGAAATCCCTTCACCTCACAAGTTTGTCTATGTCACTTGCTCATCTCCCCAACTTTCTTATACTTATCTTTAATCTAAGTTATCTCAGTTTGATTGTTTCACGGGTTTGAAAAGAAATGGTGATGTCATGGGGAATATTTCTTATATTTCCATTGTACCTTTGAAACTAAAGTTCTCTGTGACATCGTTGTTTATAGGTTATGCCTTAGAATGCATACTACAAAAATAGATACAGTCATATGAAAAAGTTTGAGAACCCCTCTTAATTCTTTGGATTTTTGTTTATCATTGGCTGAGCTTCCAAAGTAGCAACTTCCTTTTAATATATGACACGCCTTATGGAAACAGTAGTATTTCAACAGTGACATTAAGTTTATTGGATTAACAGAAAATATGAATTAGACAGGTGCATACATTTGGGCACCACAACAGAGATATTACATCAATACTTAGTTGAGCCTCCTTTTGCAAATATATGCCTCTAGACGCCTCCTATAGCCTTTGATGAGTGTCTGGATTCTGGATGGAGGTATTTTTGACCATTCTTCCATACTAAATCTCTCCAGTTCAGTTAAATTTGATAGCTGTCAAGCATAGACAGCCTGCTTCAAATCATCCCATAGATTTTTGATGATATTCAAGTCAGGGGACTGTGACAGCCATTCCAGAACATTGTATTTCTCCCTCTGCGTGATTGCCTTTGTAGATTTCGAACTGTGTTTTGGGTCATTGTCTTGTTGCAATATCGAACCCCTGCGTAACTTCAACTTTGTGACTGATGCTTGGACATTATCCTGAAGAATTTGTTGATATTGGGTTGAATTCATCTGACCCTTGACTTTAACAAGGGCCCCAGTCCCTGAACTAACCACACAGCCCCACAGCATGATGGAACCTCCACCAAATTTGACAGTAGGTAGCAGGTGTTTTCCTTGGAATGCAGTGTTCTTCTTCCGCCATGCAAATCGCTTTTTGTTATGATCAATAACTCAATTTTTGTCTCATCAGTCCAAAGCACTTTGTTCCAAAATGAATCTGGCTTGTCTAAATGAGCATTTGCATACTACAAGTGACTCTGTTTGTGGCGTGAGTGCAGAAAGTGCTTCTTTCTCATCACCCTGTGTTGTGATGTGAGATTTTGCATATAACTTAAATATAAATATTTTGTATGTCTTTATTTGTAACTTAAGCAAAGCAATGTAATATTAGTGTTACATTATTGATAATAACAGCAATGGTTTGATGGTTTAAGAACCCCTTCCCCCCTTTTACGACTGAGTTTCTTTGAATTTTATGACAGAGTTGGGGGGAAGAGCCTTACACAAGTTTGGCTAATGTTTCTTTGCTAAAGTCTTTCAACGCACGTAAGAAAGCCAGGCTGCCTAACTGCTAAGCTTTACCTTAACATATAGTTTTGGGGGATGGCAGGTGTTAAGATGTTCTATCCCCCCATTAGTCTGAAGTATGGCTGTTTGGAACTGGCTTGTATTAAAAGCATTTAAGTACCATGATGTCCTATTGGCTCTAGGGGTTGGACAGAGAATCTATAAATCTGCTTGCTTAACCTCACTCTCTCTCTCTTACTAACATCTGATGAAGGAGCATCTCTCTCTCTTACCAAACTGATGAACTGAAAGGACAACACAATGAAGAGCACAGGTCGGCAGCCATATTGAAACAGGCATGCGGCCTGTTCTGAAGAAAGCTGACCACCAATGATGCCTTAACTAGAGACATTTTAAGTAACTAACAAGTCTGTGTGCCACCTGAAACTACACATTACCATTTATCAGGTTGTATAATTGCCAATATTGAAATGTGCTTTGCATACTGTTGTTATTTATGAATATTATCAATAATACATTGTTTAAATTATAACAACTCCTGCTTGTCTTTTACTACACCTAATTTCCTGAGGTTATAGATGTAGGAGGGAAGGTGGGGAGCGTTCTTGCGTCTTCCATACCCACGCCTCCCACGTAATTGAGTGCCTGCCCATATAAGGCCGTCCGTCAGCAGCAATCCAATAGACACGCTGCCGCTAAATATTCGCAGGCAAATCAAAAAGTTAATACAGTACCGGGAATGCCTGCTGAACATCTTAGATTCACGAGTAGTGATGTGGGTGGTGAGATATGAGAAGACGCAGGGTATTAACGAGACTTTTGATCACTTTGTAACAGAGTTAAAATTGCTGGTGAAGGACTGTGCTTATGCAAACGAAGATGAGATGGTCAGGGATAGACTAGTGTTTGGCACAAACTCAGCGAAACTGTGAGAGAAACTTTTAAGTGCTGGGTCTGAGCTAACATTAAATAAAGCCGTGGACATTGCAAGATCTCATGAGATAGCACAAGAACAGCTGAGAACCTTTGATACATGTAGTCCGAGCGGCTCACGTGAACTGACTGTAAACGCAGTACGCAGACAACAAGCAAGAGCTCCAAAGAGCGCTGAACAAAAAACGCATTACACAATTGAGAAGGCAGCAAAAGAATATGAAGCGACGCATACAAGCATATTCATAAGTGCAGCTACTGCGGAAACAAAGCACACAGTAGAAAAAGTCAATTTCCAGCTAAAGGAAGACAGTGTAAAAAATGTGGTAAATTGAACCACTTCACTAAAGTTTGCAGGAATGGGAAAGGCAAACCCGTGCATGCAGTGTGTGATGTCTCAGATAAAGAGGAAGACGAGCTGTTTATTGATGCAGTAAGAAAGGAACAACCCTCTGAAGCTGAACAAGCCTTTGTGGACATATCAATAGGAAAGCAAGGTGTAAAGCTTAAGTTTAAATTAAGTTCATAGACACGCTGCCGCTAAATATTTACAGGCAAATCCACAACTTAATACTGGGAATGCATGTTAAACATCTTAGATTCACGAGTACCGATTTGGGTAGTGAACACTTCGATGAATGAAACCTGTTATCTTTACAATGGTTGACAAACATGGAATGTAACTTGAACACAAAACATCCTCCAAATACGAACCTGATTGAAAGAAATAATGATAATCAAATCCTTGATGACAGCAACACTCATAACAGTCACAAAACAATTACATTGACAATCATGTTACATTATTTTTAAAATGTTTCCTTTTCTTTTTCATAACTTCTTTCACACACTACTTCTCCGCTGCGAAGCGCGGGTATTTTGCTAGTATACTATAATACCTTATAAACAGTGGTAAGTCTGTGGGATTTGAGGTGTTCTGACAGAGGCTACATATTAAAAATACAATAGGGGAAAGTCAAGTAATATAATACTCTACTAAGACAAAACAGCCTGCCATACAGATGTTATTTGTGCTAATTGCATTGAATTGTAGAACGATGTACAGATATACTATCTGCAGCAAGATGCTCTCGCAGTTCTTTGGAGGTGATCTGTGGGTTGTCTGTAACCATTCTCACAATCCTGTGCATATACCGCTCCTGTATTTTTCTTGGCCTGCCAGACCTGGGTTTAACAGCAACTGTGCCTGTGGCCTTCCATTTCATTAATTTAATTCCTTACAGTTGAAACTGACAGTTTAAACCTATGAGATAGCTTTTTGTAGCCTTCCCCTAAACAATGATATTAAACAACCTTTGCTTTACATCTTTTGAGAGTTGCTTTGAAGATCCCATGCTGTCCCTCTTCAGAGAAGAGTCAATGGGAAGCACAACTTGCAAATTACCACCTTAAATATATTTTCTCATGATTGGACAAACCTGTCTATGAAGTTCAAGGGTTAACAAGCTAATCCAACCAATTTGGTGTTGCAAGTAATCAGTATTGAGCAGTTACATGCATTCAAATCAGCAAAATTACAAGGGTACCCACATTTTTGCAAGCCGATTTTTCACATTTGATTTAATTTCATACTACACACACTGCTTCACTAAAAATCTTTGTTCGGGAAACACCCCAGTACTGAGATGTTCCTAGGAAATGAAAGACATACAACTGTTATCTTTTTTATTGAAAGGAGAGTAAATTATTATGCAGGCTGAGAGGGGTTCCCAAACTTTTTCATATGACTGTAGTACATCAAGTACTCATGAGGACAGTATATCCTTCACTACAGAATTTACTCTTGGTTGAACGTGGATAATTTTAGTACACTATGATGTGGTGACCCATCACAAACATGTCCATGACCCATATTTTAAGAAATACTGCTCTAAAGCAAGCAATATCAGCAATCCAGCAGCCATCCCACATACACTTCAAAAGAGATCATCCACCTGGAGCTAAGTAATTTTGGGCCCAGCCAGTACTTGGATGGATGAATCGACGATCAAGCCAGCTTCTGTACTTTTGTATATAGAATAACAACATTTCCTCAATGTATACTTTTTTGTTTCTATTTTGTAACATTCTTAATGGATAATAATTAGTCTGTCATTGTGCTCATAGTGAAAGGTGGTGCATAAAATAAAAAATGATTTATTGATTATATTTAGCAGATAATAATATGCACACATTATGACAAAAGTCGCCCTTTTGTAGCATACTCTAAAACACTTATGCTTGGCAAATCTCATTTGACATTTAAAATGCCATCCTTGTGAAAATGAGGTAAAGAAATATGCTTCAATAGCTTTTTTTTTTTTTAAATGTGTACAGTAGGCTGAAAGCTGTCATTTTAGTTTAGGTATTTTATCATAATAAATTCAATCTTGCACTCATTGTTTTGACTAATAAGTGCTTTTACGAACTTGTCTAATGTAATTAAGCACAGAAAAAATGTACAATTACGTAAGGAAGTTCATCAAAATATTCATTTAAATATTAAAGCAGAAGACTTGGAAGAGCTTGGAAATGTCTGAAAGTAATCTTGGAGGACATTTAATATGCTGGCAGATCACAATTTATCTATTTACTAAGCATAGTTTTCTGTGGCTTTTTATTTTGTCATGTGTAATTTAATCTATAATTCTAATACTGTGTGATTTATTCATGGTAGGAACATGAGTAAAGTATGAAACAAGGGCTGCAAATGCAAAACATTTATTTTAGTTTCTTTAGCTATCTGATTAATTTAGTAATTGTGCCTTTATGGGAGCTTAATTGTCTTAATTAAATAAAAATGGAAAACAGTAAAGCAATGTAGCTGTATATTTCTTGTATGATTGCAGAAGTACTGTTAACTATTTACAAATTATTTTAAATTAATAATGTAATAATACATACAGGTAAATTGCCATCACTCTTTTTACAGTACATATCTTTTAAGTTATAGGTTTGCTTTAATTTAAACAATTTTCTTTTTGTTCAAAACTGATTCATAATCCGGTATAAAATGAATCAATATACACTAAATGTATTTGCACAACTGCCACATACACACATATACACAATACTTGGCTTCATAATCCATTTATTATTTTACAGTGGATACCAGGGTGGTGTCTGTACTTTAAAAGGTTTCCTAATTTTCTCATTTATTTTGTTAGATTGTTGTTAAAATGAGTAGTTGAAATTAAGTCCTGCAATTCCAGATTGTAGGTAGTTTTGTGCATCTAATGGTGGAGGGTTGTCCTATCCAGGTATAAAATCTGCTCCACAGTAAATATAATATCCTGGGCAAGGCTCTGGCCCTCTTCACTGTGAATTTGTAATTCATAAAAACAGTATACATTGGGGTGCCTTAAATTTTAATACTGTGCAATCTTAGTTTTAAGTACAATGTTTACATCAAGTAGTCAAGCACCATAGGTTTATTTCCTGCTTCTTGATTGGAGTAATGGTGCTGCAAATTTAAATATGGCTATTTATAACAATATTTGGGCCTTTATTATAATTGTGCTTGACTGGCATTTTAATAAAATGTAATAAAATTTTCACAGGTGCTTTGTTAAGTCTTTTTCACGTACAAGTATCACGATGCTTTGGTAAATGGTACATATTTTGCAGATTTCCAAGAAGGAATACAAACATTTAAATTGTCATTTTTTCTATAGAGAACATCACCTTATTGAAAGTTTAGTTCTGTACTTTTATTCACACATTATTACAGTTGGATCACTGGTATGTTACATGGCGTATTAAGTGGTCAAACCATAACTTAATGGCAGAAAGTTTGGCAGACCAAGAGTTTTGTTTCAAGGCTAAACTTCTCCATGTTTGTGTTTACTAAAGTGTTTACAAAAGAAATTTTACAAAAAAAAAAAAAATACAGCTGACATAACTGATGCCATTCAAACAACATTTTTGGGAAACTCATAAAGTTCGTTGCCATGCCAAAGTATGTACTATATATAAACTACAAAGAGATTGCAAAGGATTTATTTTGTTTGCTGATATTGTAAGGGAAAATGTCCGTGAAACTGCCTGCCTGTTTAACTAGGACATTCCAGTATCATTTTTACCAGCATATTTAAAATTAGCAGATGAGGTCATATGTAACATTAGATTTATATTTCTTCTGTGATATCAGTTTAAATATAAGAATTCATTTTATTTAATGATTAACCGTTTTGGAAACTTTGGATAGTACTCAACAGCATAGAGATGTTTAAGGAATCTGCATGCTCATTGGTGTAATCGAGATGCTTCCTGGCTATTATATGTAAATGAACTTACATGATGAAAGGAACTAACCATTCTTGCTGTGGAGAGCCTTGCTTCTGATATGGTAAGGCTCCACCGATTGGCCCAATAAAAGACATCCATTTGGAATTTCATTTGTAATGATAACTCAGCACTTTTTTTTATCTGCAAAATATTCTCATTTATCCATTATCCAACCCGCTATATCCTAACCTTAGGGTCACTGGGATCTGCTGGAGCCAATCCCAGCCAACACAGGGCAAAGGCAGGAAATATACCCCGGGCAGGGCGCCAGCCCACCACAGACAATATATTCTCTGCAACAATATATATTGTGCTAAATATTTATATGGTATGCTCAGTTATCCAGTGATTTCCTTTTAATTAATGGTAACTAAGAATATATTACAGTTAGAAAGTTGAACCAATTTTTTGTTAGAAATGAGAAGAGGGATGCAGATACAAAATATGAAATTAATTGTTAAAGAGATTGTAAGTAGTTTTACAATGGTCAATACAATGCTCACACTTCAGAATATCTGGAGTACTTTGGAAACCCATTCAGACAGTTGTGGGGGTAGCAAAACATCAACAGCAAATATATTCTGGAATGTAGCAGATGGGTTTGACTGCTTTCTGTTAAAACAAATACATTTCAAATTTTCATTTAGCCCACTAGACAAAGTGGCAAAGTGTTAGAGCAGAAAAATAAAGAATTAAAGTACACAAAACAATCCATACTTGTGCTTAAGGACCAAGTAAAAGCATCAATAGGTAGGTGTACAAATTTCTAGAGAACCTGAAAGCGGGGGCAACAAACAGTATGGATTAGTGAGGTGTTAGGGCTGCTCTCATATGAACAGTAAGCTAAACAGTTTACAAAAAAACAAAACTATATACATTAATCTTGTGTTATTATGCAACTTGGGTTTTCTGGTTCAGATGTGTGTGATGAGCCCCAAGCACATTTTTGGCACAAGGCCAGGACAACGTGGGCATTTTATGGAAAAGGAGCAACAAATCAGCAGGATGCTGAGCAAACTAGAAAGTTAGCTTGTCAGGATGGGGATAATCAAAGGGAAAATGTGACATACAGACGTAATATAAACTAGAGGAGTGGAGCTTGTTTTAAAAGTATTTCAGAAATAAACAGGAGAGTGGGAAGGAAAGATTGTGAAACATTGTAACTTTGATAGCTGAACATACCCTCATTATGTCTGCTCTTCTTTAAAAACATAATTACCCTCTGTTTCTTTTAACATAGTATAGAGCTTCCCTGTGTCCAGACAGAATGCTGACTTTGATATGGCACACTTGGCTATGCTGTATCCATGTGTTTTCTGTCAGTCATAAATTAATTAAAAGTTGAAGTGAGCCACACTAAAAGCAGATCTCTCCTTTCCTTCTTTGTACTAGTAAATTGCTAATTCTTTTGTTCCTCCCAGCGCTATTTCATTTCTGCTGTCATTGTCCTCATTGTTTTCTGTAACAGAGGGGGTCTGGGCCGGGAGCGGCCAAGGTCTCAGCTAATGACAGGAAGTCTTTAAAGTTTTCAGCGCATTTCATCTTCTCGGCAGGAGCCGGTGGCCATAGCCAGCTTTTGATCCCCACCGTGTGAGGATTGCTTCTAGTTAATTAACAGATCCCTTATTATGCACACTCATCTCCAAGCACAGAGGAGGCCTGTTTGAACAGAATTATTCAAGGCCAGCCCAATTGGTAACCAGGACTAGAAGAACGGTTCATATTTAACTTTCTTATCTTGCTTTAAAGAAGTGAAAATGTAAGGTGAGTCTTGGATAGACAGTTGGAGAATCCTTTAACCAGTATAACTCTAGTCTAAAGAATATATTTTATTGAAAGATTTAACCCTTGAATTTTTGCAAAAACTGGTTACACTATTTACAGCAATTGTTTTTTAAAGAGCTATGGTAGGAGGGGCATGCTAAACTGAAATATCCATGTGCAAACATTTCAACATAAAATATCAAGACATTTCCATCCCATTACATTTTTCTTAAGGAAAGGGATATTTTAGAAAAGGAAAATAAATGTTTAATTCAAGGTTTTGTATTGTCTTGCTAACCAAAAACATGTGCTCTCATCCTTACATATTATATCTTTGGTAGGGTCAGGGCCATTTCACTTGAATATGCCTAAGAGTGGCAGTTCTCAAAAGCCAAAACTATTCCTCAATACACTGACATTACTTTTGAGGTTGACATTGTAGAAGCCAGGCCCCAGTCACAGACAGACAGACACCGTATGTCTAAAACACACACGTTTTTATTAAACTAATGTCCTGCACAAAACACAGTGCTCCATACAGTATTCAGTCCTTCTCTCTCTTCCGCTGCCTCTACTCCTCTCCTCCCAAGCTTCGTCCTCATCCTCCCGACTCTGGCCCAGAAATGGAGTAAGACGGCCTCCTTTATTAACATCTGGCAGCACTTCCCGGTGTGGCGGAAGTGCTGCATGTCCAGACTCTGGGGCTGTCCAGGTGCCCCCCGGCAGTGGCCGTGGACCCCAAATGGGTTGAGCTTCTAAGCTGCAATTCCGTGTCCCCAATGTAAACCAAGGGGCTGCCGTCTTGTGTCCCGGGGGAGGCAATCCTGGTAGTATGCCCATTTCCCCAGTCTTCTTCTGAAAAGGGCGTCCTGTCCGGGCAGGGTCCCCGGCCGTCCATCACAACGTATATGAACCAGTGTGGGAATCTAGGTGCAGCAGAAAAGTATAAAGTTGAACGTCAATTACAAATACAAGATGGGAGACATTGTCCTAAAGGAAGCAACCTCTGAAAAGGATTTAGTGGTTTATGGTGACACAAAATTTTCATCATGTAAGCAATGCACAGAAGCTATTAAAAAGTAAACAAAACGTTAGGTTGTAATGTAAAAACTGTTATATAAATCAATAGAATTAATGGTCAAACCCTATAATGCACTAGTGAGTCCACATCCGGAGTATTGTTTGCAGTTCTACTCACCAACCCACAAGAAAGACATAGAAGCACTTGATGCTGTGCAGAGGAGAGTAATAATGCACATCCCAGGACTTATTACTCTGACAGACTGACAGATTTAAACCTGTTTAGTCTTAAGCAGAGGAGAAGGTGTGGGGGCCTAGCTCAGGTCTTAAAAATTCTCAAAGGCATTACATTGATAAAGCAGATTGAGTAGAATTCTTTAAACTTAGTGGTGAATCATGTACTCAAGGATACCAATGGAAATCAAGGGGAAGTGTCATTAGGATTGAAGCCAGGAAGCACCTCTTTACTCAAAATGTTTTGGTAATCTGGGACCAACAACCAAGACATGTAGTTGAAGCAGAAACCTTGACAACCTTTAAGAATAATCTGGATGAGATTTTAGGACAGCTTAGCTATTAGATAAACAAATAAGCCTGATGGACTCAATGATTTCCTCCCAATTGTCAAATTTCTTATGTTCTTTTTTTATGCTCTTATGTCCACATCAGGGGATAAAGGCACATAAATACTAAAAAAATTCATTTTTATCCTTTAATTCATTTTTTTTATGCACACCAATATAGTATTAACAAAATCTTTCAACATAGTAGGATATTTCACAGATAAAATATTCTTCTCGCTGCCATTTTTGAAGCTTGTATTCATAAATGTTTAAATTACATGGCTTGTAGTAAACACCAAGTATTTAATGTAACCAGTTGGGGGCACCACCAAGGCCCAAACCACAGACACAAACACACCAAACACAGTCCTAGGTTCAAATAAACATTTTTGTTAATTAACACAATCCATTTACACATAGACAAGATCCGCTTTTATAGCCACCAATTATATAATGTTCCTTTCCCTAATTCCAGTCCTCCTGGTGAGTGTCGCCTTCTGCCTCTTGACACTGACTCAACTGGAGGAGTCTGGACAGGTTCCTTTTATGCTGGACTCGATAGTACAGGGTGGCCCATGAAAAAGTGGCCTGCCTCTGCCAAGATGACTCCCGTCTTGTCTGCCACTGAAAACTGTGGACAGAAAAGTATTGATGCACAAGGAAATCACTTTCAGCATCTTCTGTAAATGTGAGTACCAAATTGAATCATTTTTCTCTTCACCACATAATGCAGTCGTCTTGGTGGAGGCAGGCCACTTTTTTGTTAACCACCCTGTATTTCCTGTGACATAACTCTGAATACTTCTGTGTCACATGGACGTTCCACAAAACAGGGAGTTCTTCTCTCTCCCTGCAGTGCCTTCTGGTGGCACCCAAGGATCCCAGCAGCGTTGTCCATCAGGACTATGAATCCCATGGATCCCCGTGGGAGTCCATACTGGGTGCATGCTGGAGGAGCACTGACATTTGTTGTACTGGGGGAAAAATTGTTTTAGATAAACAATTTCTCCATGTCCATTCACTATGGCTTTCTGGTCAGGAAAGACACTATAAACTAACCTGGCCGGGATGCCTGTGCATCCACCAACAATATGTAATATAAACTGGTTCCCTGCAACTCTCACTGATTATACTATTAGTTGTTTTCACTTTTGTACAGTCCATCCGTGGTTAACTAAAGCTTCCTTACTAAACTTTAAACAAATTTAAAATATTTCTTGATTAAAATTTTAACTTTATTCTCACAGTGCCATCTTGTTTGATTTGTCATGGAATTTATTGACTTTTTTTGGGTGGCTACACCATATTGCTAGGTATGTAACTGAGTAGCAATTCTGTTTTATTATTTCAAAAATAATAAAAAGGGCATCTAACATTATCTATGGATATTATGAAATTTATTCTGAGAAAGAAAATTGCCATTTTATGTGCAGAATTGGGTAGACCCCTCCTAGGACCGTGAACTTGATATGCTTGATGCATTCCCAAGGTGAAGAGTGAGGCTCAGGTGCAGTGCCATTCAAATGACAGGCATGAGTGGGAGAGACAAACGTATACTAGACCAGTGTTTATCAATAGGCAAGTGTGAGTTGCTGGACAACCTAGATAGGTTGTCAGCTTAAGTTTAAATTTAAAACATCAGATATCACTTTAATGTTTTAGGGGGTCTACTGATTGCAGATTTCAGTTCTGCACCCAGTCAAAGGGACATTTTCCCTTGCTTACCAAGCAATAATGACTGCCAGCAATTTTTGTTACAAGCGGATTACAACCTGGATTCACTACAGTTCATGCTTCATTAGGAAAGCCAACAAACATGGACAAGTTACCTAAATGTCCTGTACCATCACCTACTCCAATCTATTCCAATTCTGTATTGACCTCAAAAGATTCACCCCAAAAGCTTGAACCAAACAGGAATATTAAAAGAACATACAACCCAGATTTTGTGAGGTATAGGTTTACTTTTATCATGAATGTTAGATCTGAGCTAATTTAATGGGGTTGAAAGTTATTCCAGCATTTATGACAGATACAATAACACTCAAATTGTAGTTTTTGGTAGAAACATACTTACATTTTAAAACTTATTTTGCTGTAACTTTCATGCACAACACAAAGAATTCACCAGATGTACAAATTCTAAAAGTGAAATGATTGCCCTTTGCTTTGATACATAGAACAAAAATATTTAGTGAAGGATGACGAAGTTATGGATAGATAAAGTATCAGAAAACAGCCAAATCTAAGCACATAATAAGAGATGTGGAGTTTTAAAGGCACTACATGAGTGAATAAACAACAATAAGGATGAAGTATTTCAAGACTCATGTATACCTGCTATATATTCAGCAAGAGAAATGTATTATTCACATTAGGTGTACCAATTCTGACCTACTGTATTCACTTTCTTGTTATTCAGCATTGGATTCCTTACATTAAAAACCAGATTTAACAGTTATAAATTTAGGAATAAAATTCACATTATGGTTTGTCTTGCATCTAGGTTACTTATCTTACACTGCTGTCAAAATAAAATTGTCAATCTTGTAAATAAAATAAAACTACTTACTTTTTAGTCAACTAGATTGTAATTTTAACAATGTGTTCATCCATCCATTTCCTAAACCTGCTTATTCTGAGCAGGGTTGCAAGATGAAATGATACAGTTATGTATAAAAATAAAAATAATTTTTACTTTGAGACAATAATCCAAAGTAAGCCAAGGCATAGAAATAGTAACAGAGTAAAACTGAAAATCAGGAACATGTGAAAGGCAAATAGTTTTGCTATTAAGCCTACACTCAGGTTATGCATCAAAGTCTCAAGGCAGAAACTGAATCTCAGATCCAGGAATGACTTCACCGTGACTACCTGCTTGTCCATGTACTGATATTTGAAATGTTCTGAAAGTGTACCAGTGGCCTGTGTGAGGGGTTTGAGGGAGAGGCGTTATTAGTTCTTTCTGGCATACTTTCCTTATTGAGGGCTTTTCGCTTTTTGTTTTTTATACAGGTTATGTTTTGGCATTGAAAAACTCTCAATCTGTCTGAAGTAAATGACAAGGTCTTTTGCATGAGTTAAGGTAGGGATGACTGTGATATTGGCACATCAGTTATTTCAGCATTAGTGACTTTGCAACAGCCACAAAATACTTTAAAATTTACCAGCAGCTCCTGCAAAGTGGTGCCTGCAAGATTAAAAAAAAAAATAGGATGTTGAGAGTGATTAAGAAAATTAATCCAGACAATAAATATACATTTCGTCAGATTAAAAAAATGTGAAAGTCCATTCACAAAAATGAATTAGCCAGATATGAGTGAAACAGTGTGTGAGTTTGGCCTGCAATGAGCTGGTACACTATTTAGGATTATCTTTTCACTTTGTGTAATGCTGCCAGGATAGACTTTGGTTCTTGTGCCCCTGTTTCAGCATAAACTGGTCTGGAAACTCAGTGAACATTTTAAATTTGTCACAAACAGTGTTAAATGTACAACATCAGATTTTTGAGGAAACAACCATTGATATGTAAATTCACATTCATCATTCACATTTGTTATTATCTCATGGTAATCAAAATCAAGATGCATGGATATGAGTGATTAAAAAAGTAACAAATTCTCAACCAATAGAAAGCAAAGCATGAGTAATATACCATCACAGTAAGTTAAAAGAATGGATGAAAAACTAAAATGCAAATAATGTCAAAGCTACTTGATGGCTGATTACATCAGCATAGCTGCAGAGAGGAAAACATCTAAGCAGTATATACATTTGGAGGTAGTTTAAATGAAGTGGCAAGTAATTTTCAATATTTAGAGAAAATAGAAATTACAGAAATAGAAATGTCAATAGAAAATTTCAACAACCAATAAAAAAGATACATATTTAGACCTTCAGAATCCTGCGGCAAATCAGTGTATAAAGATAAAATCCTTATATGATTCATATCAAGGACTGCTAATAAGACATTGTTCAATTTACTTAATAAAAGAGTTAATGCCTACATAAAGAGACAGACGATCCCATGGTAGGTGGAGCAGATCCCATCATCCCTTGTAGCATTGCCTTAAAGAAGCTTTTTGAACAATTCAGCCATAGAAATGGATCCAAACCGAATCAAACTTTCTGTTATTCTCTACTATGTGACAAGCACATTAACAGAGTTTAGGGGCTCTCCATAGGGCTACTCCCACCTCTCTGCAGCGAGAACCTTTTCACAAATTTGATGAGTTCAAAAATGGTGAAATTCAGGCTGCCCTTCCTGAGTCACTGATTGGTTTGTCAGAACCTCCTCAGTTCACCCTGAAAGTCATTATCCATAGCCTTCCCAAAGCCTGTTTTTCACCCACTGCTGCTGCTTTTTTTGGCATGCCTGTCCCTCTCAGCCACACAATTCTGCTAACAATGTATGGATGTCCTCTTTCTAAAATCTGACAGTTTCCTTTAAAGTGATTCCGGTTTTGTGGTTGCTGCAATGGCGTGCACCAACATACTTTAGGCAACAGCTCCTTGCAATTCAGTATGTTACTTAGATCTCAAATACGTTCAGGGTACTTTTGAGGGTATATTCAGCTTCCATGTCATCTCCTCTTAATGCAAGAAAAGCTCCTCTAGAGTTGAGACTTGAATGTAAAATAAACCACTATTCACTAGTCATTGACAATACAATCTCACTGTTTTTGGGTCTTTCAGGTCTGTTTTTCAGAGTCCCTTTCTTTTTGAGCAATGTGATCTTTAAATAGCTCAGCATCTCTTTTTACCTGAGGGCCAGAATATGTAGCTTTAGATCAAATGACAATGACTGAATTAGTCATAAGGTACTCTGGTATCAGGTACCGTTGTATGCAGTCTTAGATTTGAACATATGTCTTCTATAAACAGTCCATAACTAGCACAGAAATCCAATAACAATTCACTGTTTGAATATAAATGAGGCAGAATACTGCTTCCAATCACACCATACCAGGAATCTCCATTATTCCTCATGAGCACTGAAATCTCCCAGTAGAGCTACAAAAAAGTCCTTCCATGCACTGAATCTAAGGATTCTAAATGGGCTGAATACTCTGAATAGTTGTTTGGCATATACACATAAACAACAATTCAAACATTTCTTCTCAACTTCAAGTGACACTGCAGCAACACTCTCACTTCCACTTTTACAACATTAGAACATTAGAACAATCTAGATAAGAACAGGCCATTCAGCCCAACAAATCTCACCAGCCCTATCCACTTAGTATTTCCAAAAAGAACATCAAGCCTAGTTTTGAAAGTCCCTAAAGTCTTACTGTCTACCACAAAACTTGGTGGCTTATTTCAAGTGTCTATCATTCTTTTTGTAAATAAAAACTTCCTGTTTGTGTGAAATTTACCCTTAACAAGTTTCCAACTGTGCCCCCATGTTCTTGATGAACTCATTTTAAAATAACAGTCTCGATCCACTGTACTAATTCTCTTCATTATTTTAAACACTTCAATCATGTCCCCTCTTAATCCCTTTTTGCTTAAACTAAAAAGGGTCAGCTCTTTTAATCTTTCCTCATAATTCAACCCCTGTAGCCCTGGAATCAGCCTAGTCGCTCTTCTCTGGACCTTTTCTAACGCTGATATGTCCTTTGTGTAGCCTGGAGACCAAAACTGCACACAGTACTCAAGATGAGGCCTCACCAGTGCATTATAAAGTTGAGCACAACCGCCTTGGATTTGTACTCCACACATCGTGCTATATATCCTAACATTCTGTTAGCCTTTTTAATGGCTTCTGAACACTGTCGGGAAGTTGATAGCTTAGAGTCGACTTTGACTCCTAAATCCTTCTCATAAGGTGTACTCTCAATTTTCAGACCGCCCATTGTGTATTCAAACCTAACATTTTTACTTCCTTTATGTAATTCTTTATATTTACAAATGCCAACTATTTAGCACTTAGCTGAACTCTACCAATGACAGGCAAAGACTAAATATATTGTATCCGACATTTTCCAATCTATTACACAAGCTCCAACTCCTTTTCCTATGTAAAAAATTATGATCAACATCTTGTGACACAGTTTTCATTATCTAGAACAACGATTTTCGATTGTTTTGGCCTTGGAATTTAGTTTAGTTTTTTCTGTAATTTTAATGTGAACTTGCCACATATTAACAAACAAAAGTAAATACATATTCAATGGGAAATCTGTGCTTGTCTGATTTCCACAAGTTTTTTTGAAATTGGGGTACATGGAGACAGTGCATAGAATAATATGATTTAGGATGCTGATGTTTAGAATTTCGGTACATTTAACAGTATATATTGTACGAGGCAAGACAAGGTGTTCTGCAATTGTTTGGGCTTTCTTATATTTAGACTGATGTGCAATCAGATGACATGTTGTACAAATAACTTTTTCTTTTTAAAAAGCGGAACAATTTATCTCCATAAGTATCAAGCTTTGTTTCCAGGTGTTTTTAAATTTTAGAAGACCTCATGCATTTGTTTGGTAGTACTGTGCTGCAGATAAGCCTTTACTCACTGTGCTTCACGGTAAAAGTAACATTCCTGCTTGGTTCAAGTTTTTGGGATGACTTTTATGAAGTGCAAAATGTTATAGTTGATTCTTACTGATAAATATGATTTGCACTATTTTATTATATATCAATTATATTGAATGACTTCTGTCCTTGTTAACTGTTAGCTTTGACCTTTAGATAGATAAATAGATAGATACTTTATTGATCCCAAGGAGAAATTCACATACTCCAGCAGCAGCATACTGATAAAGAACAATATAAAATTAAAGAGTGATAACAATGAAGTTATAACAGACAGACAACAGTCTAATAATTATTTCCTCAGTCTGTCCGTGACAGCAGTCTGTCGCTGAAGCTGCTCCTCTGTCTGGAGATGATCCTGTTCAGTGGATGCACTGGATTTTCCATTATTGACAGGAGCTTACACAGTGCTCGTTGCTCTGCCACGGATGTCAAACTGTCCAGGTCCATGTCTACAATAGAGCCTGCCTTCCTCAACAGTTTGTCCAGGTGTCAGGCATCCCTCTTCTTTATGCTGCCTCCCCAGCACACCACCGCTTAGAAGAGGGCACTCACCACATCTATCTGATAGAACGTCTGCAGCATCTTATTGCAGATGTTGAAAGACGCCAGCCTTCTAAGGAAGTATAGTTGGCTCTGTCCTTTCTTACACAGAGCATCAGTATTGGCAGTCCAGTCCAATTTATCATCCAGCTGCACTCCCAGGTATTTATAGGTCTGTACCCTCTGAACATAGTCACCTCTGATGATCACGGGGTCCATGAGGGGCCTAGGCCTCCTAAAATCCACCACCAGCTCCTTGGTTTTGCTGGTGTTCAGTTGTAGGTGGTTTGAGTCTCACCATTTAACAAAGTCTTTGATTAGTTTCCTATACTCCTCCTCCTGCCCACTCCTGATGCAGCCCATGATAGCAGTGTCGTTTGCAAACTTTTGCATGTGGCAGGATTCCGAGTTGTATTGGAAGTCTGATGTATATGGGCTGAACAGGACCGGAGAAAGTACAGCCCCCTGCGGCGCTCCTGTGTTGCTGACCACAATGTCAGACCTGCAGTTCTTGAGATGCACATACTGAGGTCTATCTTTAAGATAGTCCACGATCCATGCTATCAGATATGAATCTACTCCCATCTCTGTCAGCTTGTCCCTATGGAGCAGAGGTTGGATGGTGTTGAAGGTGCTAGAGAAGTCCAAAAACATAATTCTTACAGCACCACTGCCTCTGTCCAAGTGGGAGAGGGATCAGTGTAGCATATAGAGGATGGCATCCTCCGCTCCCACCTTCTCCTGGTATGCAAACTGCAGAGGGTCGAGGGTGTGGCGGACCTGTGGCCTCAGGTGGTGAAGCAGCAGCCTCTCCATGGTCTTCATAACATGTGACGTCAGAGCGACAGGCCGGTAGTCGTTCAGCTGATTAGGACGTGATATCTTTGGGACTGGGGTGATGCAAGATGTTTTCCAAAGCCTCGGGACTCTCCCCTGTTCCAGGCTCAGGTTGAAGATGCGCTGTAGAGGACTCCCCAGCTCCAACGCACAGGCCTTCAGCAGTCATGGCGATGCTCCATCTGGACCCACTGCTTTGCTGGCACAAAGTCTCGTCAGCTCTCTGCTTACCTGGGCTGCTGTAATTGTGGGTTGGGGGAAACTCTCTCCTATGCTGGTATCAGCAGAAGAATGGGTGGAGGGTGCAGTACTCCGAGGTGAGCGTGGGTTAGGGTGGTCAAACCTGTTGAAGAAGTTGTTCATCTGGTTTGTTCTCTCCTGGTCTCTCTCAATGGTGGCACCCTGTTTCGAGCTGCAGCCAGTGATGATCTTCATCCCATCCCAAACTTCCTTCATGCTGTTATTCTGCAACTTCTGCTCCAGCTTTCTCCTGTACTGCTCCTTTGCCGCCCTGTGCTGGACTCGGTGCTCCTTCTGCATGCGCTTGAGCTCATGCTGATCACTGCCTTTAGCACTCTTAGAAAGAATTTTAATTAAAGCCTCCTGATCTGTGACCTAGTCTCTCCTGCTATTTTAGCACAAGGACAAGTATTGATAAAAGAACAAATATAATCTAGTGTTGCAGAGTCCTGACTCCAAAGGTCCTGTTCATCAGTAACTAGCATGATAAATGAAACTAAGCATATAGTTCTGTAATTGACATGTGTATTTAAGACATGTAACCATTACCTGTAAGTCAGTCTTCCTTCCATGTACACAGTGATTCCACGTTTGTGTCAACAAATGTATTCTTCCCATTATGAACTGGCTTCATAGCTCTGACATTGACAGTTGGCGCTGCGAGCAGATCCCCATTCACCCCTGGCATCGGATAAGATAAAGCAGTATTTTCTGTCAATTTTATGTGGTTACTGGGAGAGACCAGGATCCGGACACTTGTATGAGCCCTTCCATGATGGGTAAGTGCCTGCCTCTTTCACCCGTAGCATTGGACTCCACAATGGGATGCATGTTAGAGCCTTTGATCCGGACCACCTGGAATTCCTGGGGGCTTCGATAGAAAAGCAAGAAAATGAAAAAGATAAAGCAATGTAGTGCAGATAGTAAAAATTATGTTAATAAGTTGGAAGTGGAGTAAAGCGCAAGTTAGAAAAAGAGTGCATGCACAAATCATGTTGCATAATGACACTTAAATAAGTTGGAGGTGTTTTCTCGGGTAGAAAAGAACGTATTCAGGCAAAAGTGTTTCATGTCAATATTATTCACATAGTTTCAGAAGACAAGAGGCTACCATAGTCCCCTCCCTATAGTAAATTAAAGGATAAAGTGAAGAAAATGTGCCACTCAATGATAAGGAGGGGGGGAGGGTGTCTACCCAAGTTTATGGACGAGGAAGAGGAGTTAAAGTCACCGACACAGTAAAGTCTGTGGCTGCTTTGATTCCTGTGGGTCATATTTGACACCAGGCTTAGAAGTAGTGAAAGAATGGGATAAAGGAGGCTGTGGAAACAGAAGGTAAAAAGGATATTTCAAAGGCTATCGCACCCTTCCAGGATATTCCAGACTGGCATAAACTGGCCAGTCATCATCCACTTTAGCATTTAAGCTTGGAGAAATTAAAAAAATATCATTGGATTTCATTTGTAGCAATGACTCAGAACTTTTTTTAAGTGTTTACTAATATAACTAATTACTAAGTTATTTAAGAATTTGCTTTGTGCTTTATCAGATTTCACAGCTGTAGTCTATTGTACAAAATACCGGTACGCACCAGAAACTACCAGTGAGTAGAATAGGGCCAAGTGGCTCCTAGACACATGGCATCTGGGTCGTAGAATTGACATGTGACTGGATTTTTGGGCTGCCATCCAGATATTTACCCCATTCTGTCTATTGCTTTACCTAAAGGTCGTGACAATGGTCGTTCAATACAAAATTGGAAGGGTTTGGAGTAGGTGATGCTACAGGGAATTTGAGGAACTTGTCCATGTTTGCTGGCTTTCCTAATGAAGCATGCCCTGCAATGTCATCTGATTGTATCTGAGTTTATGTCAGTGGTTATTCCTTAGTATGCAGGAGAAAAAGGTCCCTTTAATTGTGTGTAGAACTGAAATCTGCAATCAGTAGCACCCTAAACATTAAAGTGATAGCTGATTTATTTTTTTTCTTATTTTAAACTTAAGCTGATGACCCATCTAGGTTGTCCAATGACTCATATTTAGGTCTAGTATACGTAGGTCTCTCCCACTCATTCCTATCATATGAATGGAACTGCACCTGAGCCTTATTCTTCATCTTGGGAGGGCACCAAGCGTATCAAGTTCACATTCCTAGGAGGGCGTCTGCTTAATTGTATGTATACAATTTCTAAATATGCAGTGATAATGTTTGATTTACAGATTATTATTTATCACCCCTATCACCTCATATTACTTTAGCTATTTGATTCATCCTGAGATAATTTGCCCTTATTAATATAAATAAAGGATGGCAATTCCATATTTAATATAAATAAAAAATAAGGCAACATCTTTGACATTACAATGTATTTAAAAACAAAAGACAAACCGATCACAAAAAAAACCCAAAAGATAAATCTTCTGTCCTTAAACCTCAAAGGTGGTTTTCTCTACACATGTAACTGCAGCAGAGGCGTTGATTATTGTTTTATTTACCATTTTAATTGCACTATTACAAAATACAATAAAACATGCTTTTACTTACATTTCAAACCATTTATTTTCTGTTTGTTTTTACTTTTCTTTTAGAAAAAGAAAAGATTAAATTATCTTAATGGTACTAGAATCCAAATAACCATATTACCCTTTCAGTACCCTGCACATCTATTAAACACACAAAGCTACCAGTTTACATCTTGAATTGTTTCTAAATGGAGAGTTAGCCTAAGTAAATTGCTTTAGTTGAGCAGAGTGGCATTAAAAGCCTTGTCCAGTAATTGAGTGGAAAGGCTTGAGTGAGGTTGCCTGCCCCCTCTTATTAAGCAATGTCTCTTTGCTGTTTGTCATCGTTTGCCACTGCTCTCAGTCTTACTGTATCACTGATAAAAATTACCAGTAATTCGTTTTGACACTTCATGTTCTTTTGGTTAAACCAGTGCCACTCCTTTTTTGCTTTGGCCTTAAGTCTGTTTTTATGCTAAATTATGTCAAGATGTATTGTATGCAGACTGACAAACAAGCTAAGCCATAGAAAGACAGAAAACTATGGAGCCTTCTGGATGTACAAAATAATTTAATTTGACCTGTATTATTTCACAAAACTTCCTTAGTCTCTTTGATTTGGGCCTGTTGTTGAGATTTGCGTTTCTTTCAGAGCTGTCTCTTTTTGTTTTTTCAAGCATCACTTTCTACGTATATCAAGACAGACATAACCTTGTAAAATCATCAGTCATTTAGCCTGATAAAATACCAGATATGTAAGCTATATGAAAAAGTGAGGGGTTTAGGAATTAGGAATTTATTATCGGTGATGAAATATTGCATTTTCTGTACATAGCAATGCACCATTTGGAGACTCATGAAAAATGCATGCAATAATATATTCTTCACATTTTTGTTGGTTAAAGCACCACAAATAAATAATAAAACTGTATATAATAAAACACATTAACCCTGACGATGCAAAATTGTCTTGACAGCAGTGTTTTGTTCACTTTACCTAATAAGCTGTAATTCTCTACTCGAGCACACAGAATCATAACCTCTGACATATTGCCCACACATTTGGCAAGCAGTATAATATTCAGTTACTCCATTTAAAAACTGAATTGAATGAAGGCAAACTGAGCTACTTATTATTACAAGTTTACTTTATAACAATTACCTATATCAGCACACATAACATCAAAAGATCAGTTACTTTGATCATTCTATTACCAATTTTTAAAATTTCATATTTTTTGTCTCATTCATCCTCTGTTTTTCTTCCATTCTTAGAGATTTTCTTATTAGGTTATACTATGTTATTACAACTGAACCATGATAATCTACTCCTGAGCTTACAGCTATGAAGGAATTAAGTGCCCAGTGGCAACATGCATTGTTGGTGGCATGTTCTAAATACAACATAAGGATCAATTTATATAGCATAAGGACCAACTCGCAATGTTATCATTGATTAAACCACTAGTATAAATTAGCTTGATAATAATAAAGATGTAGTAAATGCAAAATACTAAATTAAAATGTGTTAAATATGTAACATCTTTTTAACACATTAAATTTATCTTTCTGATTCTTACATTTTGTATATCAAATATTGCATCTTTTTCTTAGCTTTATTCTTGTTTTTTAATACAGAGTCAATATTAGTGGTTCTTTCTTTTTATCAAATATTTACATTTTTTGCATGATTTATTGCATATAGTAATTTATGAAAGTGTAAGAAAATGTTATTCACCATGCAGTGTAGTGAATTAAAAAAGAGGGTTTTTGTACAAAATGCAAAAACAGCAGCAGCCAATGAAAGGTTGGACTGGGCTCAGAGCACAGGGAAACTATATAAGAAAGGGAAAAGCAGATAGTATTATTTATTAAGAAACTGCACTCCTTTAATGTGGGAAATGACATCCTTCACATCTTCTATAACTCTGTGATGACCAGTGCAATTTTCTACAGTGTGGTGTGCTGAGCTGGGCTGACAGCATAACTTCAAGAGAAGCCCATCGAATAAACAGGGCAATTAAAAGTGTAAGCCCAGTTATAGGACACACTGTGGACCCCCTGGAGGTCATAGCAAAGGAGAGAATTAAAACAAAGCTGAGTGCCATTATGAACAATGCTGCACATCCTCTCTCTGACACACTAACACTGAGGACTTTCAGGCAACAAATATTCAGCAGAAGTGTGTCAAGAAACACTACTGGGGCTCCTTTATAACAACAGCAATACATCTGCATAATGCCTCACTGTCTTTGTTTTTAGTTATTCTGGTGTATGTTCAGATCAATCAATCAATCAATCAATCAATTATTTATTTATTTATGTATTTATGTATTTATTTATCTATCTATCTATCTGTGTATGTATGTGTTTATTAATAAAAAGGCTTCTGTAAAAAGTCACATTTCCCCAAATAATGTTCAATCTATCTATCTATCTATCTATCTATCTATCTATCTATCTATCTATCTATCTATCTATCTATCTATCTATCTATCTATCTATCTATCTATCTATCTATCTAAGTAGCCCACAAAACTCCAGATATATAGCTATTTATATAGAACTTATTTTCAGTTTGAATAGAAGCACAGAATACAATGATGTCAAATCATTGCATTGTATCATTATTAGCCTACAGTGTCAAATATCCAAAAACAAAGGGTTCCAGTGTCACATACGTGCGCATGGGGGGCAGCTAAAGGGCCTGAAAGACTGAAATTCCATGCCAGCCCAAGGGTTGGCAGAGTGCAGTAACTCTGTCACTTCTCTGCAGATCATTTACAGGAAACTCCACCCATCCCCGATGACATCACTTCCGGTTCCGGCCCCAATGACGCCACTTCCATTTCCGTGCCTACTGATGATAAGACTTCTGCCAAACTCCCAAAAAAAGACATCTCTTCCAGTTCCACCCCTACTGATGATGTCACTTCTGGCCCCAATCTCAATGACACAATTTTTGGGTTCTGGCCCCAATGATGACGTCACTTCCTCCACTCTCCTTTAAAGCCACCATCTTTGCGCCAGCAAATCAGTTCAATTTTGGACTCCAATCTGTACCAATCGATACCTTAATTATTCATTTGCAGCCAGGAATAATATACGGGTGGCTGCCCCGAACCTTTTATTTGTAGCTCTTTTGTCATGCTTATGACACCAGCTATAAAGCATCCATCCATCCATCCATTATCCAACCCGCTATATCCTACAGGGTCATGGGGGTCTGCTGGGGCCAATCTCAGCCAACACAGGGTGCAAGGCAGGAAACAAACCCCAGGCAGGGTGCCAGCCCACTGCAGAGCTATAAAGCATTTTAAATCAAAATTGAGAGAAAATTTGAACTCAGACAGAGACTTCCCCCATTTGGAGTGTAGTAGTAGTAAGTATGCCACCAATTTATGATTATACTGTAAAATAGGAATAGCTCTTGCTTGGAAGAGTGCAGTTCTGAATGCCTAATGTTCTTGTTGCAATATTTTA
The DNA here is from genome assembly GCF_016835505.1 of Polypterus senegalus. NCBI lineage: Eukaryota > Metazoa > Chordata > Cladistia > Polypteriformes > Polypteridae > Polypterus > Polypterus senegalus. The sequence continues at coordinate 108,365,570 of NC_053161.1, forward strand.
TCAGAAATCTTGGCAGAACTGAATTTGTTTTTTCATACACCTAAAAGTGGAACATCAGTAAACTGTCTGAAATTGTACATGCCTTTTGATAATCATATACGATTCAATACATGGGTACACAGCAAAGAGAATAGATTGTGCTCATTTCTGTTCTTAGAAATTATTTTTTGGGGAAAATGATAAATGTTGACATGCATGTGAGATAACTAAGTGTTTTGAGCAGGCCACTGTAGGGAAAGCCTCACAGCTAGTAAACTCAACTCTTTTTTGCTTTGTAGTTTCAAAGAAAAAACAGCAGACAGTGTTTGATGACGTCACTTCTGAGTGACTGCTGACTTCATCTCTTCCAGGTTGAACAACACATAAAGGCAGCATAAACTGAAAGAGATCATTATTTTAGGGATCACTTCCAAGGAAGAAACATCCTCTGGAAACAATGGAAGATATCCACCAAATAAATCAAATAGATAAAAAACATTAATTAGGATAAATAATAATAATTCTTTGCATTTATATAGCGCTATTCTCACTACTCAAAGCACTCAGCAATTGCAGGTTAAGGGCCTTGCTCAAGGGCCCAACAGTGCAGAGTCCCTTTTGGCATTTACAGGATTCAAACCGGCAACCTTCCAATTGCCAGAGCAGAGCTCTAGCCTCAGAGCCACCACTCCGTCTATAAAGATTACATAAATAAAGTAGTGCTCTTAAATGGCTGAGAAATGTGACTATAGACATTACTGTTGTTGCATATTGTAGCAATGATGAAAATACTGTTACAAGTAATGCAATATCTTCTTGGAACAGAAACAATGAGAAGGATGTATATATTAATGATGCTTCAAGCATATTTATTCAAGATAAAAACCTAAAATTCCAATATAAGATGATGGTTTTTGTAGAGAATCCAAAACAGACTTTACTGTTAACCATGGACTGGAGCTAACAGCTACATTGAAAATAAAAACAATTTAAAAATGTTCTAAACTTAAGCAATATAAAAGAGAAACACCAATGAGGAGTTCAAAAAGAAGGCAGAAAAAGTATGCAGTTTATCTTCAGAAAATATTTGACCATATCGGTCATGTCCTATGCCATCCATCCATCCATTATCCAACCCGCTATATCCGAACTACAGGGTCTCGGGGGTCTGCTGGAGCCAATCCCAGCCAACACAGGGCACAATTGGATTTTGGATTGCTATTTGATTTTGGATCTGGCTTTGTGCTCTTTTGGTTTGTAGGCAACCTTTTTTGATAATATTATGCTAGCTTTGTTTTTTAAAATGTTTTATTAATACATTTATAATATTAAAGAATTATTGTTTTGGTAATTTTGACAAGGGGGTTCTATGTTTCCCCTCTCCCTTAATTTTGACAAGGGGGTTCTATGTTTCCCCTCTCCCTTTTTAAATTTTAGTAAAACTTGGGCTGGCCAGGCCTACTTTATAATTAAAGGTCTTCTAAGAGTTTTTAAGCCTAGTCCTGGAGGTGAAGCTTCTTTCGTGTTTTGGAAGCCATACAGATCACAACATATACAGTATATTTGTGCTTAATACAAGGCAGATGGTGACCCAGTTGGTAAGTCTTTGTCAATTCAAGATGTAGCCAGGGCACAATAAGGTCCTGTTAGAACTAGGGATGTGTAATGTGGTGATATTTGAATATTCATAAAAGTGAACGTGCAGACGCTCTGTTCACCACAAAAATGCAAAAATTGCAAAAAAGTGGTTTAGCACTAGTCAGAGCACATGTTATCTGGGACTTAGAAAGGTGTGCTTAACATGATATTAACACAATATGTTTAGTTGAGGGTGGCACGGTGGTGCAGTGGTTAAACTGCTGCCTTGCAGTAAGGAGACCTGGGTTCGCTTCCCTGGTCCTCCCTGCGTGGAGTTCGCATGTTCTCCCTGTGTCTGTGTGGGTTTCCTCCAGGTGCTCCGATTTCCTCCCACAGTCCAAAGACATGCATGTTAGATGCATTGACGATCCTAAATTGTCCCTGGTGTGTGTGTCCTGTGGTGGGCTGGTGCCCTGCCTGGGGTTTGTTCCTGCCCTATGTTGGCTGGTATTGGCTCAAGCAGGCCCCGATGACCCTATGTTAGGATATAGTGGGTTGGAAAAAGACTGACTGACTGTTTAGTTGAGAATTTAAAGAAATATACATCATATCTTAAATGTGTACTTAACTAAAGTGTTGTGCAATAAGTAAAAGGGTGTGAATTGATTTAATTGTTTGATCCTTTGTAGTGGAGGCACAAACTGTGTTGATCAGGTTGATGCAGGGACAAACATGAGCTGACTTGTGGCGGTGTTAGCAGCAATATCTGAAAGACAGAATGTCACCCTTCGAGTTGTGATGACCAAAGAAGGTAGCAGCAGGTTCACACCTAAGTGGAGGATCAGTCTCAAGAAATGTGGACCCAGAGATATTCATTGTCCTTTAAACAGCTGCTCAAAGTAACCAGCGCAGTGATTCACAACTGCAGTGTCACCCGTAAAGACCATTCGATCAGCCTCCCAGACTGCGACTCTCTGAGGAACAAATTTGGATGTATGCAATGCTCCGATTCCTCTGTAAGCAGGACGTGGGTCACTAGACCATAGGTGGTGTGTCACTTGCTCACATATTTCTCTAACAAATGTCTCCTTATCTGCCTTCAGAGCCCTCGCAGTCATCCTTCTCTGTTCTCGGTACAGAACGGAGTTGCCATCAAGCCATACACTGCGACTCCTCTAGATGATATCCAGGCTGCCCTGTGAGATGAAACACCTTTGTCTGGGAAAAGCCAACACAACCCTCAGCAAACTTCAGGGTCTTGTCACAGAAGGTCTCCCACATCACATTAGGATCAGCCTGATCTTGGAGTTTGGCCAGGTCCAGCCTTATTTTCCTAGAAGATGGTAGCCTACTGCACCTAAGCTGCATCTTCAGAGTAGCAACAATAAGTCTGTGATCAGAATTCACAACATGGGCATTTCTTTAGACCCTAGGGTTTTAAACACTCCATTTTTATTTAATGACTATTCATGTATTGCACACTTTTGCACATTTTTAGTTTGATATGATTGAGCACTGTACTGGTTAAAATTGTGGAAATAAAGTTTAGCATTGCAGATCTTGCACATAACAATGCTGTTGCTTATTTTTTGAAAGTACTGCCAAATCTGACTTTTCCTTTACACTGGAACTGTTTAACATCTCACCATGCAACATGAACAGAATACCTGGATGGTACTTTCAGTATTTGCTCAATAGAGCCCCCGATGGTTAACCGTAGTCAGAAGATCCTAACAGAGTTAAAGGCTTTTGGGTATAATGCTTGGTTTTTGATACTTTGTTTGATGCTTTTTAGATTTAAGGTTTATAAAGTGAAGTATGACCCTTGAAGATCATGTGTCTTTCTATTTTTTTACTACTGTTCTGTCTTGAGATTAGGTACAGTACTGTAATTTATAGAAAGGCTCTGCATAAAGGATGTCTTGAAGTGTTTGGGAGCATGTGCTGATACAGCACGTTGGCTCATCCACCACATGACAAACCACCTGGACTGGGACCAGAGTGCAGTGAGTGACACCTCAGCACCACACTGAAACAGTGTGAGGTCTTGTACAGTGGCTAGAGTGCCAATCCTGCCACCAACCCCCAAATTTTCCTTGCAAGTTAGAGGATATGCTTGCAGGGCTGGATGTCTTGAAGACATGCATTAATTTTTTATTTATTTTTACTGTATGTTATCTAGTGGGACTTGAGCTATTCATTGCAATTATTTACAGACAGTACATTGCAGCACTGTCAATGCAAACTGGTGTTCCGTGTCAAAAGTCTTACTTCGGGCTATACACACTCTGTGAACTGCCCAACAGTACCATGCAAATACTGACAAAATGGGCTTCATTATAGGGTGCTTTTTTAAATGGTTAATTAATATGGAACCATTTCTGTTGAAAGCCAAACAGTGATCAACACATTTTGCACATCATGAAACTACTAAGGTATTAAAGTAAAATAAAAACATTGTTTTAAAAAGATATATTTTAATTCAATATATGGTGTTGCATTTGGTGAGCACTTTTTAGTAAATTGCCAAAACCACAATTGAGACTGCTAAACACAGCAATAGGGTCCCTCTCTAGCCTTGTGGATGGTCTGGTCAACTTTCCTACTAGATGCACCCATACTCCTTTATCTCCCTCTTCTCTTTTCAGAGCAATAGCTAATCTTGTTCTTGCCACACAAACCCTTAATAATTACTCCTCTTCTGACTCCAGGCACAAGTAAATAACCTACAGCCAGAAGGGATTTTAAGTCCTATTCAAATAGTGTTTGTGAAACATAGATGGGTCTCCTGAAAATGATGAATCTCAGAAAGTATTTTTATTATGAATGTCCATTAACATATATGCTGTCTATTTGAGGTTTTCCCATACTCCCTCTTAATCTAGAATTCTAATAAATTAGTTGAACTTGTTTCCTTCTTAACCCAGCCCCAGAAGCTGCACAACAAAATGCATCACAAACTGTAATAAACACTAATCCATAGATATTTTTTTTTAGTTTTGTTAAGTATTGTGTTTTGTTCTTGGCTGGAATGAAATAAAATTGTGAAATGGAATATGAAGCAAATATGACATAATTTAATACTCAACCAAGTGAAAGTAAATGAATATTGTAGTGGAAAAAGTTTCTTCTGTTTTCAAAGAAATTATTCATGGAGACCAGACGAAAATACAGAACAGTTCTTTATTTGTACACAGGTATGCAGAAATCTGTTAGTCCATGGAGTGAGCACTCAATATAAGAATTCATCTGCCTTTATGCTTTCCTGTTACATTACATAATCCAATACATCACATCATCTGACTCTTAATATGCATAATATGAATAGCTCCATCCAATCAACGAGTGCTTTCTGACTCCTTTTGACTCTCCCATTAATCTGAATATGGCCTTGTAATAGGAATGATCTGCAGACTCTTCTACTGATTTTAGCACCGCTTCATAGGAAGGGTGTCTAGGCTTTACCATTAGTTTATTCTCGCCTTCTAGAGGGGTGTTTGTTACTCACCTACTTCATTTTACCCTTAGCAACAATCTTGGTGGCTCCTCAAAGAAGAGGCAAAAGCCTCAAGTGTCTAGGCTTAAAACAACACTTACTTAACCCTTTAGTTACATTCAACCCTTATCCTTATGTTTAATAAGTCACTGTTATAACTTCATGTAAGTATATTCTTGTATTAAATTGTAAAATTATAACATGTTTTCATTAAAAGTATTGATTAAAATTCTATAATATGCACAAAATAAGACAACTAAGGTCAATTTGAGGTCTAAGTGCTACAAAAGTGAACAGAAGAACAAAATCAATACCCAGTTAAACTAATTCACATCTAGTCTTGTTTTTGTTTTGTGTTTCTAATTAGTTTGCTCAGCAGGCCATCTGATTGCTCATTTTGGGTGGCATACCAGAAATTAACGTCTCACCCTCTTCCAGTTAAAGACATGCTGCTACACACCCCCTTGAATTAACGGGATAGAGCACAGGGAAAATGTATGCCCTCCTGTAAATGTATAAAAAAAATTGCTATCGTTAGGGTACATTAGATCAAAATGAATGCCCCTATCATTATTGTAAATGTTGGATACTTTGAGAAAATGACTTGAAATCAATGAAAATTAAATATTAGTAGGCGGCCTTGGTACATGCAAGAAAAAAGTATTGCCAACATTTGTCTGTTTCAGTGGTACCTTACCCTCTTACATGCAACACAGAAATGTGGTTACTTACACATTATATCAGCACCCCTCAATCTAATGTAAGAGAGACCACTGGCTTAAATCTCCCCTTTTTTAAATGTGATGTTGATATATATATATGCACATGATACCCTGGGTCCTGTTGGTGTCTTAACCTGGTCTTGCTGTACCTCATTTCCTAATTATGCAGATATTACAGAAGAGCTGAGACTTGTCATTCATTATGCATCCACCGTTTCCCTATAACTGAATTAATCCTATACATTTGTATAAAAAGCGTATAAAATATCTATTCAGAGGTAGGGCAATATTAATAAAGAATATTGAGATCTCATATCTAATCTGGAGGATGCATGAAAAGACACATCCATTACACTCCAGAAGAAAGAAATTAGAAGAAATTGGCAGTATCTTTCATTGTGCACTTTCTGAACCAGCGCACAATTGACTTTTTAATTAGGAACACCAACTCTGTGGTGAAGCGTTAGGCTGATCAAATAGTATAAATTAAAAATATTTCCTTGCATCGCTTGTCTTTTTCGACGGCATTTAGTTAAATATATTTAATTCAATGTCACACTATACTTCAGTCCATATATAAATATAAAATCTAGTTTCCATATCTTTTAATGGCATATATGTTCTTTTTCATGTCAGTAATGTTTCATGTAATGCACACAGAATTCAGTTTGTAACATTACACACTGTACCAAATCTGTTAAACCTGCTTACGAGATCTTTAGCTGCTGCATAGTCTGCAATTCTGAAGCACACTGCAACAGCACTAAACCTGAAAGTTAGCCTTGTTACCGCAAATACGTTCTAAGACCAGATCAGCACAGAATCATCCCCAGCTCACAGCACACTGCAACTGACTGCTAGAGTTTTTAAGAGGCACCTGACTCCCCACAATTTATACTCTGACAATAGCTAACTGTACTGCATGTGGGAAAATACATGTAACACCAGGAATTCTAATTCACATCAGATTATCTTAATATGAACCTTTGACAACTCTACATCTATTCACACATTATTTAAAACAAATTAATTGATGCTTAGAGCATTTAGGGCCAGAGCCTATTCTGGCAAGGTGGATGGCAGTACCAAACACTGGCCTTGGCTTAACAAATACACCCATTGGTGTATTGAGCCAATTTCAAGTTGCCAATGAGTTCTAACCATTTTTGAAAATGCAATTTACTTAGGAACTGGGAAAACAGAAACTTTGTTAATGTTTCCAAAATACTTCTTATCTACACTTGCTCATTTAATGCATAGTGATGCAGCAAATGCTTATCATAGTAGTCAGAGTCCTTGATATTAATGTACATCTCTGATAAGAAACCATTGACGATAAAGTACTGCTGGAGAGGTCAACTCCTGCTTTTTCATATTGGATTGATGCATTCTTGTCAACAGGGGCTAATTTTCCTTAGAATTTCTTTAAATAAGTTTTGTTTTCTTGATACAAGAAGACTTGGCATGAACTGATATATATATATATATATATATATATATATATATATATATATATATATATATATATATATATAATATATATATATATATATATATATATATATATATATTTTTGTTTTTTACTTTTTCTGATATTTTCCTAACAACATTTTGTTTTGTATTCTGTACTTTCTATAATGTAAAGAACATTGTGTGCAAGTACTTTATTTCTTTTCAAAATTTCAGCAAATTTATATTTTTAAGACAATGATCTGTCAAAATTATTTAGAATGAGTTTCATTGTAATGGGAAAGAAATTAAAATTAGGTCACAATGAATTACATTTTTTTCCATATTTTCTCTATCAACTTTTTCTGGCTTAAAAGACAAGTACTTTAGAACTGTATCTTTCTCTCATTAAAATAATAATAATTTATTGCTGTTGAAGAGCATTTTCCTTAAAAGTTTTTAGAACTAGCCAATGATTATTTAGTAGTATATTTATAATAGCAATAAGCTATTTGGACAGCCACAGCAGACTGTGTTTTTGTTACAAATATATCTTAAATATTAATGAGTAGATACCATGAAAAATACATTAGGATGTTTAACTGGAGGAGTTAGTAGTGGTATTGAAATTTTATCACTTAACAAATGGAGTACAATATATTGATGTTTATTGGCGAACACATCTTCCACCACTTCATAAAATGTCTGTATTTGGTCAATTTTAAAACCTTTTAAGTATAAATATTGTAAATGTATAACCATATATATATATATATATATATATATATATATATATATATATATATATATATATATATATATATATATATATTTGGCATGCTATTAAGATGTGTTTATTTTGAATCAATATGAATTTCTGAAATACACCACAGGAACTAATCATTAAAACATTTTATGTACAAATAAAAGAAATCCAGCATTTCATATTCATAATTTGCAATATGCACTAGAATGTTCTTAAAACAACATAACAGTGACTTGTCTGAAGTGATTTGTCAATTCAATGAAAGATGACCCAGTTAGCAACATTTCAACAGTGTCTTGAGCTGTGTTACTTTAATACATATTTTATCAGCTAAGCAAGTCTATTTCTTAATGTTCTAGCAATTAAATATTACACTGCATAATTTGAACTAAGTAAAAAGATGCATTTTCAAGAGCTTCTGCAAGGCAAATTGATGGTAGTTATTTCTGATACATTCAAAAATTAAACTCTGATTTGATTCATGCTTTGTTTAGCTGAAAGTAAGTAATGAGACAGCTGTCTTTATACAGTTCGGTTGCAAAAGTCTTTGAACATAAGCAGATGTGATTTTTATTCATTTATGTTTTCATTTTATTTGTTAAGAAAAAATTAAATACAAAAGGAATCATAGTCTGAAGATGATATGAAACATGCAATGAGTAATTGAATATTTATTTTTATGCAGTTTTATGCATCTCTTTGGAAAGTGGATTGACAAATAGGTTTTCACTGATACTAAAAAGAAATATGATAATTCTGGATAAATAAATCCAAAGGCAAAATAATAGGGCAAATATTTCAAACATGTAGCAAGTTTACCTTTAGAAAGAACCTTAAATACTCTTGTTTGTTAAAAGACACAGACAGCTTATGGTAAGACAAAAAAAAAATAATTATATGCATGAGAACCACATCAAAAAGATGTAATGTGTCACCACTGATTAGGTTTATCATGACTAGTAATTCTGCATTTAAAATATATTAATAACCCTTTTCCTTTCTATCAGTAAAATCTCTGTAAACAGGTATTTGACCTTCTGTGACTAAAGGTTTAATTTAATTTAACTAAACTTAGTAATGCATATTATACAGAATAAGGTGAGCAATACTGTATATAGAGTAAATTATTTTTAACATTTGTATAAATTATTTTGGATTCTGTGGGTTCCCTTTGTGTGTTTTAATTGTCAATATTAATCTGTATTCAGTATTACCCTAAATTTTTAACAGGATTACTCAAGTCGATCTGCTTTCAGTTCATATTATCCATATAGAGCTTTCGAGAGCACAGGTTAAGTAAGTACACCAATTTGCAAAAACAGTACTGTGCAAAAGTCTTGGACCACCCAAAAAAATATTTTTAAATCTGGTTATATTAGCAATGTTTATTTTTTTAAGTAAAACAAAATATTACTTCATAATAAACATGTATAAACACTGATGCAATAAAAAGCAACAAGAATGTTTTAAGTTTAAAACAAAAAAGTCAGTTTGGCCTCCCATAGAATGCAAAACTGAAGAAACCAGCTTTGGTACACTACTGTGTCATTCTATCATTTCGTCGTGTGGTAAAGATTTGCCATAACTCTTTTTTAGACTTTCACTTAGGAATGTAACAATATTTTGTGCGATGAAATTTTAAGATTCAAAAATACAACACTATGCTTTGTAGATATACAAATGTCAGTCACAGTGACATGGAATTTGTTTCTGTAAGAGAGAGAGAGGTTAGGAGCACGCACTGATACAGCACGTTGCTGCACCCACCACATGACACACCACCTCAGGATCCCAGAATAGGACCCGAGTGCAGCCATGCGACGGGTGATACCTCAGCACCCACACTAGCTCAGATGGACTATCTCTAAGCACTAAGAAAAGGTTATGCATTCTCTTTTTCTTCTTAAATGCTCTTAAAGTCATCTTCATAAATGCATTAATAAGCCCTGACCTTAATTTGAGTGTGTATAGCTAAGCACGGAGTAAGCTAACTAATGATGGATCAGACACAGTTGAAATTAAAGTTACCCCATCACCTTTTAAGTCAGCTGTCTGGTAGAATTTTGGATTTACTGTTAAAAGAGAAAACAGGGAGAAAATCGTTAATAAGATGAAGACCATTTACAAGAACTGCAAGAGAGTTTTGACATACATTACAGAAACACTACGAACATGCTGAACCATGTAAAACACCATCAAACTGACAAATGCAAATCATCACCTGTAAAGAACCCATTGCCTAAAGGCGAGGCTTCTCTGGCAAATTTATTTGCAGCAAAAATTCCACAGTCAAGTGCAAGAGTAAAAGAAACAAGGTGTATTGGTGTTTTCATTGCAAAGGACACAAGACCAGTTGTTGACAATGAGGGGCTTCGGCTGCTCATGAACACTCTTGAGCCAAAGTACAGCATACCCTCACTACTACACTTTAGTGGCACTGTATTGTCAGCCCTCTGCAATGAGACTAAGATGAGTGTGAGGAAATTTCTGAAAGACACAGAGAGCAACACAATAACTACAGACAGTTGGAGCTCCAAGGCAAACCTAAGTTAGCTCATGCTGTCACTAGAAACTAGGAAATGGTGGGTTTTGTGCTTCAGTTTGGCCTCTTTTTTGAAACTCACTCTGGATATAACATTGCTGAGGTGCTGAAATCATCTGTTTTGGAGCAAGAGCTTGTAACGGTGTTACTGATTATGCACGTAGCTTGGATGTAGCAGTCAGATAAACTGGGCTTTGCCCTCATATCAAGTGCTGTACACATATTCTGAACTTCACCACCCAGGCAAGCACTGAATAGTTGTATGCTTGGTCAAGTGGGACACACAGATAGAAAAGTACACTTGAACAGCAAGCAGTCTGATATTCAGTCCAGTTATTAGATTTGCTGTTTGTACTATTTGTGGCACTATTCTTTCTCTGGAAAGAAAAAAAACTTTTTAAACAATTAGTTTTATTTAATAAGTAAAATATTAAGCACAGTGTTAAAAGTGTGTTGTGGGTTTTTATATATTGTGCAGTAGACTTTGAGTGTTACCGTATTATTTAAGTAATGACAAGGAAAATGCATAGTTGATTCTGAAATGCATGCAAGTGCAATTGTCTCAGAAATAATTAATAAACAAAAACTTTTCAATCACAGATTTTCTTCATTCAGATTTTGTTTAAAAATCGTGACATATTTTTAATCATGAACCCAGTATCGTGATTCGAACCGAATAATGAACACCTTCGTTACATCCCTGCATTCACTGCTTTTGTTCTTTTGCCTGCTCAAGTGATTCCACACAGCTTTATTTATGCTCAGGTCTGAAGTGGCCACTGTTTGTGTTCCACCCAAGTAGGTCTTAATAATGTTTACAGTTTGCTTGGAGTAGCTGTAAGAGAGAGACACATAAGGTTTTGGGACAAACACTGTACAACTGAATAATAAATAAAGAATAATAATAAAGAAAACACATTGTACAAATGGCATTGAAAAAATGTCTTTTTAGACTCTTAACAAAGAGTGCAAAGATGCCAATACCTTTGCTTTTAAGTACTTCTTGACAGAAGACGCGGGCCCAAGTGGATGGACATCGGAAGTGACATCGTCGATGTTAATGCCGTCAAGTCTTCTGGTCGGATAAGAGATAAAGTGTTAGTACACAGCGCCAACCCATGGAATGATGGGGAATTACCATTACTAGAGCCCTTACGCTGCCCCCTATTTATTGTCAATAAGTAATTTTCCCCAAAAGGGCAGAGTGATAAATCAAAATCTGTTTATATTTCTCAGCACTAATCATTTGACTAATTTTAATCAGATCTCTTATACCTGTACTGTTGGCATAAATGTACCCTTAGACCATAACAGAGATGTCACTGCTTTTTAAAGAGAGCTGCAAACATACATTGGTTTACTTCTTACCAACAGCTTATCATTTTATAATGTATAGCCTTTTGTGTACTGCAGCTTCATATGCTTATTGGCTTTCTACAAGATTGGTTTCTTAACTGCATGAGCCAATTTCTTATAAGAATTCTTCAGTTGAAACATGCGCTCTTGTGGCTGATGACTCTGCTAGCAAGCTCTACAGTGGATTTCCTACTACTGTGTCCCTTAAGGAAGTAACCTTTAAATACAGTTCATTGGATACAGACAGCTTGTTGGGTCTTAAATTTTTCAACTTTAGAAGTTACTTAAACATTATTTATGATTGATTGCACACTATAGCCTTGTTGATAGAAAGTTATGATTTTTTTATGCCTGTCATAGTTGTATCTAAACCTCTCTTGAAATATGCCAGCATCTGTAGTTACCATCCAATAAATTCATTTATGTCTTAAATTGAACGAGTAGCACATTTTTTTGCAGCTAATCACTACCTCATGAAATTAGGAGTTCTGTTTGTGAAATACTGGGGTAAATCAAAAAGTATAGGCAATCTGAAAATTACACAGTAACCGCAATGTACAGAAGCGGACACAATACAACACAATCATGATGGCTTAAGGATAGTTTGAAAGCGCACAGTGTAGTTTAGCCAAGGTCAAATGAACATGCATACTCTGTTGCAACAAAGTGCCATACTGAGAGTTCTTTAGGTGAAGGAAGTGAAATCTGCTGAAATTCAAAGAAGGAATTTGGCTCTGCACAGAAGTGAAAACAGCATGGCTCAATGAAAAGTTAATGAATGGGTAGATAGGTTAAAAGCAGGAAGAACCAGTTTAATGGACAAAGCTTGTACTGGTCGACAATCATCAGCACACACACACACACACACAAGCCCACATCAAAATGGTGAATGCCTTCATCAGAGAAGACCAGTGGATTACATTGTCCGCTGCTGCTGTATATTTGGATATCAGCTATTGATCTGCACATGCCATAGTGCATGGTGACTTGCGGTACTGTAAAGTCGGCATTAGATAAGTATCCAAACAACTTACATCCTTTGGTGAATTTTAGCAGGTTTCACTCCCTCTGCTCAATAAAATCTCACTACAGTACGTTTTTCAGCAATGGTGTAAACTTGCAGTGGAGCATCCTTGCAAGTGTTTGAACTACCCATAAGACATCAGGAAGTTGTTGTATTGCATTAGCTTGTATTGCATTACAATGTAATCTTCAAATTGCCTTTACTTTTGATTTACCATTGTATATAGAATGGCTGGGATGCCTTGGGGAAAGGTTTGGGAATCCAATTTGTGTTGTTTTAGGCATCTCATGAGATGTCAATACATTGTTGGAAACATTAATCTTTATTTGTTTTTATATGAAGTTTTCACACATAAACACATCCTCACCAGATAGTTAGCTTTAAAAATTATTTTCTTGAGGAGCCTAAGGGTTAAGAAGTGTAATGTATGAAACTTGTATAACAGTAACAATTATTCAAAGCATGGAACAGAACTCCTATATCCTAAAAATATAAGGACCAACATCTTTGCATGGACTGTTGAAAACATCAATTTAGTAAATGCAGCACAATGATATTATTTACAGAAATACAAGGGACCATGATATCAGGAAAGAACACCATTTTTTCAACAGATGGGAACAAAAAAGTAGAGCTAGAATTATCCACATTTCTCTGGAATAAGCAAAGTTCAAAATCTGACAGGCCTAGCCTGCCCAAATACTCACTCACATTTCAAATATTGTATTATTGATATTTGTGATATAATTATATGATGATGATCGTGGCAAGGTGAATAGTTTGGCAAAGTCAGGCATGTCACTGAATACCAAAAAAGGAATACATTTAAAAGTAAAAATGATATTATCATAGTTTTATTAAAAAAATATATATATATCAGCTTTAACCATGTTATGCTGTTCTGTAACTAATAGAATTAAAGGCTGGGTTTGATAGTGTATTCCTTATATTAAAAAGAAGATCAGTCCAAAGGCTGTAGACTCTGTACCTAAGGGCTGAACTAGTGATATCCATTGTTGTAATTATAAAAGTTATAAATGCAATACATGATATTGACCTGAACCATTCATACATTTAGTTAGGTAAAGAGTTACACTATAATTAATAGATTGAAATTTTACAGGGAGGGTTTTACAATTGGCTTTCAAGTTAATGAGAATATAACAGAATTAAGAGAAAATGCTATTTGGTCAAATTTAATAAAGTAGTTCTATTATTTATTTTTGCAACAATATTTTTTAGAGCAGATTAGACATATAATTTTTGTACAGCCTCTGAGTAAATCATCCCATAAGCAAATTCTGTCTGAAATAAATATACAAACTGAACTTTCTGGACCTTACTGAAATAAAGTGAGTACAAAGACAAGATCAGTGTCAAAATAAATTGGGTGAGAAACCAGCAAAAGAAATATTCATATGTTCCAAGTTTAGAGTTGAAAATATATTTTTACTAGTCACAGAAGTTCTACAAAGAAAAACAGCTTGTGTTTTATAGAGTTCAAGGACAAGCAGTTATAACTCATCCAATGCCTTAAGTAATTAAAACAGTAAATGAATTTGACAATTAGAGATTCCAGATTTGATTACTAAAAACAGCTGAGTGTCATCCTCATACAATTTAAAGCAAGCATTTGGTTTTCAAACAATATCTTATAATATAGAAAGAAAGCTTTATCTGTCAAAGCACTAATGCCTGAGGTGTACCATAGCAGCCTTTAGACAGGAAAAATGAAAGACTGTCATCAGATTTCTGTACATACTGAAAATAATTTAAGTACAGACTAAAATTCCTAAAAACGGTGACTGACAGTGTGTCAGCCCTGTGCAATGAAATGCTTTTCTTAAAAGTGTTAAAAGCTCTGTTCTGTGTCCTGAATGAAATCCAGGATAAAATGTTTTTTTTTTAAGTTTTAGTGTAATAGAATGTACAGTTACTGAATTTTATTGTCCTTGTTTTACATGTTATAATTTTTGATTCTGTCAAGATTTCAGAATCTGCCAGCTTCATCACTGTTAATGTAAAAAATATCTGCTATAATTATAAACCTTATTCAATTCAGGCTTTTTTCACATTAGAACTAATAATGTAACAATAAACAAATGTCAAACTGAAGCCTGACTTTCTTGGAAAACAAAAATGCTTCAATGCATTTAAGCAAGATTTAGCTTTTTTAGGATTGGTTTAAGAGATAGTACAGAAAATATAATGGAGCTTCTGTACGCAAAGCGCAGAATCCATGCATCCAAGCTCTGTTAACATTGAGATATTTTGCACAGCTGTACGCTAACACCTTTCAATATAAAATATGTGATATCATAAATAAACAAATAAATATCAATTTTGAAAAAGTACATTTAGATTTCAAGATAGCAATGAAAGCATAATGAGAGCAAGATGTCAATTTCAAGATAATACTGTGAAGTCTAGTTTAAGAGCTATATAGGAAGCCACAAGACAAAAAATAATTTGGTCAGTTGCAGTGTACCCGAGATAGTACAGTGCTAGCCGCAGATCAAGACCAGACTATGTAGTACAGCACTAAAAGGAAACAATTCTCTGTTCTAAGTGCTGTTGCTGTGAGCAGTGGGAAAAGATCAATTCCAAGTTAAACTATCCGCAGCTAGCCTTGTTTTGGTTTAGCGTTTCTTCTCTGCTTGCTCAGCTGGCCGTCTGATTGCCCACCAATGGTGGCATGCCAGTAATTAATGTCTCGTTCCTTCTCAATTAATAAGTTGCTGTTACACATTCTTCCTACTTTAAAGTGACATAGCACGGGGAAAAAAGCTGTTCTCATGTACACTTATTAAAAAATAACTGCAATCATTAGGCTACGATAGACTGAAGTGAGTTCCACTGTCCTTATTGTAAACGTTATTCACTTCAAGTGTATCTAAAGGCCCTGAAATCAATCCATATATAGAAAGTAATTATGAAGAAATGTAAACATTAGTAAAATGGTACAGTATGTGACGTATTATTTTGTTATATGAATTACTCGTTAACTCATGGGCATATCAACCATAAGGGTAACCTGGGGGTGCTGTCTGGAATATGCGAGAAAAAAGTAATGACAGCATTTTTCCGTTTCAGCGGTACCTCTCACTCTTCCATGCAATTCACCTATTTGGTTACCATTGCCACCCCTAGATGTAACATGTGAGTGACCACTGGCTTAACTCTGTGAGGGAGTCCACTCCATGGCTCGTTTATTTTAATACGTAATGTTCATAGTATAAATACTGTATATGTATGTGATACCCTGGGTCCTGTAAGGGTGTTAATCAGATTTTGCTGTAACTAATTTCAAAATTTCATACATAATAAAGATAAAAATCTTTTTAGGTAGCCAATTAAAGGTGTCATTTTGCTTGACTTCTCATTGCACCCATAATGGCTAACACAGTACGACACCCTGCTACTACTGGATTTCAAAATAAATTCAACAACTTTGATTCAGTTTAGGCTTGATGACAGACTGTTTTCATTCCCTGGTTATGACCTTTGCTTGTATTTTAACTCATGTAACTCTTCTAGTCACTTATTTAGAAAATTAACATCTAGCACTCTCCATTACACTGGTATACTGCCGTAGTCAGCTGCTATTCAACAAAGGAACCAAATGGAGGACTGTAGTATAACACCTAAGGGGTAATATGAATATGAGCATATCCAATTTTCTACTAAAATCTGAAAAAAAAACAAAAGGGAAAGTCCAGTCCAGGGCCATCCACTATTTGAGAGTCACATCATTTGAGGGTGGGGGGTAAGCTCAGGAGAGGGGTGTTTATTACCTGGATTCATCCAGCCTGAAAACACAGAATGAGAAGAAGGTCCAGGAAATGGTCTTCACGACTGAATTAGGAGCGTCTTAGATAAAGCTAGAATGTTAGCTTTGTCAAGCATATTCAGTCCAGTAAAAACTATTAGTTAATTAATATCAGTTTTTCTATCTGATTTCTTACCCACTTATTTCAGTACAAGGTTAAATGGGTTTGCGTCTACCCTGGCATTATCAAACACAACACAAAAAACAATTTTAGGTGAGGCAGACATGTTTTGTAATACAATATTTATAATTTAACTTATATAAAAATTGTACTTGTCATGACAAGGAAAAGTTAAAAAATGTTAAAAATGCAAAAGAAAATTTCTTCAAACATGTCAGCAAGTTTAAGGCAATGATGAAGTGCAAAAGAAAGACCTAACGAGCCCTATCACTAGCCTGAAAAAATAATTTAAGGGGCAGAACTCTGTTGATCTGTATGATGTTATGTATTCATTCCATGACCATACCTACAGCCTTACCCCAGGGTGTAATGTTACTGCAGCCATCTTAGGGCCTTGAAAACAATACGTGATGGCCTGTAATTAAATGAAAATGAAAATAAACCATAAAAGTAAACACAGTGCTGTTATTTAGCAGCAGAACATGCAATAACTAAAACAACATCTATTTGTATAGCACATTTTCATACATAAATTTAGGTCCAAGTGCTTCACTAGATGACAAAAGAAAGTTACAAGAAGAGAAAACAATTAGGATTACAATAAGGATTAAGCAGTATATATTAAAAAATAAAACTTAAGTTAGGGTAGAGAAAAAAAAAACATTTGCAGGGGTAGCTCACCATGTGAAATATTTACTCATGCCTAAAAAATGTCTTGGGTGAGGGAGTGTTCACTTCAGGTTACAGACAATATGCCAGATAGGAGATGGACACTGATTTGCACATTGTGAAATGTATAGAGAGACAGTTTATCTCAGAAAGATTTTTTTAGTCTAATTAAAATTGGAAGAAGATATAGCTACAAACTAAAAGGCATTTCCAAATGTCAAAGACAGAAGCAAGTCCCAAAGCTATTACCAGCAATTCTAAAATTCTGAAGGATGACAAGATTCACACAATGACAAGAGACAGATGGATGATATAATAATAGCGACCAGGGAACATAAAGATAGGGGTCATTCGAGTCATTCGTACTTTCTTCTAAATTCAAAACACTAACCAGAAAATCAAATTCAAGAAAACTAGCAAAGAGTTGAATACGAAATACTTGCACCAATAAAGAGAAATATCCGTAATCTCGGATAAGCAAGAAGTATGCAATGCTGACCTTTATACCGTTATATGACTGATGTCACATACCGTGCACTCCCAGTCACCTGAACTTAGCAGTGTTGTAAAAACAATAAAAAAATGTTAACATCCATAGTACAAATAGATAGATAGATAGATAGATAGATAGATAGATAGATAGATACTTTATTAATCCCAAGGGGAAATTCACATAATCCAGCAGCAGTATACTGATACAAAGAAACAATATTAAATTAAATAATAATAAAAATGAAAAGAATTAAAATAAAATTAATGTTCGCATTTACTCCCCCGGGTGGAACTGAAGAGTCAATTCGAATATTCAAGTCAAATACAGTATGTGTCATGAAAATATTTCTATAATAAAAGTACAGCACATAGAACAAATGTATTATTACCAATATTTTTTCCATATTAACAAACATATAACTGGACCAGAAATTCATGAAAACAGAGCTAGAAAAAGACTCAACAAATATGAACAAAACAAGGATCATAACAAGCATCAATGCTTGTATAACTCTCATTAATTTTTGCTTTATTTACTCCAACAAATCAGGCCAATCCACACAGCAACACACTTCTACCCAGTTTTAACAATAAGTCTGAGTTTAAATGCTGTTTTTGACTCTTTTGTGCCTGTGTTGTATTTTTTTATCCTGGCAACAACTTGCTGAAATGGGAACACATTACAACACACCAAGATGTTTGTTAAATATGTTTTCAACTTTACAGACTTTCAGAAAACTGGTTATCATGTACTTAGCTATAGCTCTAGGGGCAGTGCAATCTAAATTATGTCTGTTCATCATCAACTGTACATTAATTCTTAAATAATTCTTTTAAAAAATGTTTTATAAGCCTGTAACAACAGCCTCATCAATTAATTATATTAGTGTTAAAATCCTTTACAGCATGCATTTCATGGAAATACTACATTGCGATAATAACTGCAATCAACAAAAGCAATGTTTCAATAAGAAGAAAATCCTTTATTTCTAAGTATGTAGATTATTCTTCTAATTGAATTAATTTTACTGACCGAGTGGTTCTAAATTTTTTCTCTGTTAAAACATGTTTTAAAATAAAATGCTCATTTTTTTCATCCCTTTTTAATGTAATTATTTTTGCATAATATTGTCATTGTAGGTCAATGTATCTTCACTGAGTAAACTTTAGTCTTTAGAGATGAGGAAGTGCACTTTATTTTAATTAAATTATGTTTATAGAGAAAAAAAATCAAATAATAGTCTTGACATGTAATGTGTGACAGTGTTGGACGTCCTGATGATTAAGTGGTCTGAACAAACTAACAGTAGCTGAAGAAACAAATTAAATTCATTTTATAGATCTTCAAAGAAAATGTGGTTATTCTCTGTTTTTAAATTGCTTTTAAATGGAACCTTCTGACATCTAACTCAGATCCCAGACTTTGCATAATTACTAGCAAGATGTCTTTATTGTTTCATGACTAGAGTTCCTTTGTAAATTAATAGCTGTACAATCTTTTTTTTTATATAACTAATTACAGCTTATTTCAGTAAGTACTTTTGTGGTACAATGCAAACAAAGGATTGTGTAAAAGAACCAGAGAGATATACAGTATGAATGGAGGTTTGCTTCACTTTGGACATCCTGGGGTAAGTATTTTAGCTACCTCAACTTTTCGTGCTTGGTTTTTTACAACATTAAATCAATTTTGACAAGAACAGACATATAACCAAACTAACCTTGCAAATTGCATTCATCTAGTTTTTCCAAACATTGAGCCGAGTTTTGAGGGTTTCAAATGTTCTCTACCACAATATTTTGCTCCATATATGTGTAGTTATCTGTTTCCTGACTGAATTTCCATGTGTCCTGCAGTGTTCTTGTTTACAAACTCATTTTAAAGTAACAGCTGTGTGATCCACAGTTTTATTCCCTTCCGTAATTATTAAAACTTCACTTATGTCTGCCCTTGGACTCCGATTCCTTAAATGGAAAACTTTTACTCCTTCAGTCTTTCTTCATAGCTCATTACTTTTCAGTCCCAGAATAAGCCTAGTTGTTCTTTTTCGGGTCTATTCTAGCACTTCTATGTCTATATATAAAACAAAACTGCATACAGTTCTCCAGGTAATTTCCTTCACTAGTGTGTTACATTGCTGAAGCATAACTTCCCTTGGCTTCTACTCCATGCATCATGCTATATAACATGGCATCCTATTAGCCTTCTATACACAATCAGGATGTTGAAACTTCTGCGGTAGGCTGGCGCAATGCCGTCTCAAAAAACAAGGCCCGCTCATGCCTGTGGTTGACGTCACATTCGAGGTGCTACAGCAGCAACAGACGCATATAGAGAACCTGTCGCGTTGTACGTGTGTAAATAAATTATTCCCGTGTAAAATTAATTAATGCAATGCATGAAATAACAAAGGCAAGTCAGTTGCGTTATGCATTTCATTTATTTTTATATAAAAGTCACACATAACGTTTAAATCACATATTTGACATACTTAACAGCGACCATTATATAGATATCAGCAACTCAACATTAATGCAATTAATGCCTTAAACATGAGATTAACCTAAGAGTAACACTGAATACTGTATTGAATAAAACAATGCAATACTGAATGTACATATATGAAAATGACTATGATAAAGTAAGAAAAAAAAAAATAGAAAATCACAGCGACGAGTGGTTGGCACCATATGAAAAATGAATATTTACATGCATCTCAGGAAATCACATATTCCTGGTTTAAACAGAAGTAATGTGAAAAATAATACAGATTTACCCGTTAATAATCACAAGAAAAGCTAAATTTAACAATTTGTTAATGCAGTTAAATCTAAAAAATAACAAGCAACACCAGATAAAATACAAACAGCCATTATTTTGAAATGACTAATGATAAACGATGATTTTGTTCATACCATCATAAAATAAGCAAAATCAACAAATGTGCTGATATTAATCTGTACGAAAGCAGAACGTTATATCAAAATAACTGGCTTATTAAGTTACCTCTTTTTTGTCAATGTAGCCAGTTTACGTCTGAGGTTAGCTTTTTCCTTAAAAGTACCACGTTTATCTATCTATTATCTATTATCTATTTATTAGCTCATTTCTGCACATGTCACACTGAAGTGACTGAACTGCGCCTGTAACCATTTTAAACCCTACATAACCAGCAACAGATATAAGTGATTTAACATGCCCTAACCTCCATTTGCAGCATTATCGATGTTACCCGGCACGCGGTGCAGTTGTTCTCCATTAAAATAAACAAAACACATCAAAATATTACCTTGCACTGCACCGCAGACATCTGAACTTATAACCTTTACGACTGCAATAACTTTATATCAAAAACTAAAACGATTAACATTAACTTTCTTTACAACTTCAACGATGATCTTTGACGGAAAGTTCAGCTGGCACTGTTTGTAAACATAGCACCTCGATTGTGACGTCACCGGACCAATAAGTAACGCATGAGCGGGCCTTGTTTTTTGAGACGGCATTGGCTGGCGCCCTGCCTGGGGTTTGTTACCTGCCTTGCGCCCTGTGTTGCCTGGGATTGGCTCCAGCAGATCCCCATGACCCTGTGGTTAGGATATAATTGGTTGGATAATGGATGGATGGATGGATGGATGGATGTTGAAACTTACAAGTCCACTAGAACTCAACTCCTTCTCATAAGGCGTACTTAAAAGTTTTAAACCTCCCACTGCATATTCATATCTAACATGTTTACATCTAATGTGTAAAAGTTTACATTTGCTTGCATTAAATTTCATATGCCACAGATCTGCCCTAGCCTATTCTGTCTCGGTCCCCTCTGCAATGATTCCGCTGATTCTAAATCATCTGTTGTTCTACTGACTTTGGTATCATACTGTATGTAGACTTAACCAGCTTGTTATTTATATTCTTGTCTGTATAGTTTATGTATAGTAAAAAAAAGCAGTAGTCACAGAACATAACACCTTAGGGACACCACTTTTAACATCTAATTTTACTGAAGTTCTTTGCACCATAACCCTTTGATTCCTGTGTTCAATCCAATTTTGTGCCCTATCTACACTATGCCTTGAATTCGCATTTCTTTTAATTTGATCAGTAGTCAGTCATGTGATACCATTAGGGAATGATTTCTGAAAATCATGATAAATCGTGTCATATGCTCTGATCGTTTACTTTTGTTACTACCTTATAGAATTCCACCATTGGTGACACAGTTTTCCTGTCTGAACCCATGCTAACTGCATAAAACTATTTTTTCCACATGATGCTTGGTCTTTTCCTTTATAACTGTTTACAGTAATTTACCTTGGTGTATAATAAGCAGTTGCTTCATTGCAGAAAACAGTATCCATATGAGCAGATATTAATTCATACCTTGGTGAAGGCTGAATCCATCCGCCAATTTTAATCCAGTAAAGATACAGGTGGATGGCAAGATGCAAATTTACCAACACAATAATAATAATTCTTTCATTTGTTGATTAAAAAAATGTTTACAAAATAAAGTATAAAATTACCAACATAAATACTTGTCTCCTTCAAACTATCAGCATTCTGCACAATAAAGTGTTTAGACTGGGACCTGCAAGGATCCTATTCCTGGAAGACAAGATGCCAACCAGGGACCTCTGGACAGTGCCTAGGTCTAGCAAGCAGATAACCATTTCTATAATTTTATTTAATCTGTGGGAACCTAATGCTTGCATTTTAGATCTACTCACTATATAGTCCTTTACGTCAATTACACATACTCTACATTGCCATTCAGGTAATACTTAATATTTGTGTAATAATTGAAAAATAAGTCATTTACATTAAAACACCAATGCTAACAGAGTCAAATAATGAATAGTCAGAATAAGACTTTGATTAAAATAAAATAAATAGTTTCATGTATTCATTATTGAAATCACTTAATCCACTGTCAAGTCATGGGAGTTCACAACAGTAACTTGCCCTGGATAGAGTTACTCACTGTTGTACGTACTCACTAACATTTAGATCAGAGGAATGCAGTGCACTGCTTTAAACTTTTGTCTCATATGGGCCCGGGTTAAAATGTCTGATTTGTGAGATACACTGCAATTTACTTGTTTTTAAACCAATACAAACAGGTAGGTGTGTTTTCATATGATGATAGATTATTTAGAACAAAAAAGAAGTGGGGACATGGGCTCAATATTGTTGAAGCTCATTGTTTGTTCATAACATTTGTGAAGTCTGAGAATTCTATGAAACTCCAGGAAGCAGAAATTGATAGAATATGGAATGTGTCCTCTCTTCAGCTTGTCTAGCTCTGTACAAGAACACAGCGACTGGACCTGCAGTTCATAGGACCCAGGTTCTAATTCTGTCATACCCTTAAATGCATGTGCCAAGGGATTTTTGTAAGAACTTGCATGTCTCTCATTTCCTCAAAAAATGTCAAGAAAATTTTAGGAATACCAGCAGCCATAGACTCATATAAAGACATGGGAAGAGAATGAATGATAGCAAATCAAACTATGTTTAACAAAGAAAATCATTAAAAGTAGTGTAAAAAAAAAAATGGGGAGTATGTGCCAAAATTTGTTCCTGGCTTTGATATCAGTTTTGTGGTAGTTGTGTCAGAGTATGTTCTGCAATCCTGCATTTGAATAAATGGCTTGAAATAATTATGGTATAAAATGAATGTCAAAAATACTAAATACAAAATGTTCTTAGTAAAAGACAGACACACGTGAAATAGACTAGATCCATATTTTCAGTTCTTAAACAAATAGATCAGATGTTAATTTGTATTGATTTTTTTCATAACATTTTTAAAGACGTGCGTTTTTGCTTATTTTTTTGCTAATTTTAAAATAAACATCTGCCTCCACTGCCTTACCTTAATCTAGTTAAACTTACCTTTTTCAGATGTGTCTATAGTAGCACACAAAACAAACATTGAAAGATATAACTGATGTAATGTTGCTATTCTGTCAAAAAATATACAGTGGCCTTTTTTAGGGTTACCCTTGCCTGATTCTTATGTTTTACTGCCCTTTTATTTTAACCATATATGGTATTGAAAAGAGAGTTTCGAACGGGAATGGATGGCATAACTTAACTGCTGTAACAAGAACTAGAGTTATTTATTGCTGCTCTTGTTGGAAATTCTTTGTATTGCCCATTTTTTTAAGAAACGAGAGAGCCTGTATGAGATGTGTGGTGTAAGCAAAATAGGGAGGTGAATTGTTAACTTTCATAGAAATGTTATGAACCCATAAAGGAAACAGGGTGGAAACTGTACTGAGGAAATTTCTACTGAGTAGAAAATAAGCCAGAAAATAGAAAGTACTAAAAGGGATTGACAAATTCATAGTGGAGACATGTCAGAATTGTTATTCCAGAAGAACAGCAAAACTGAGTGAAAAAACAAGGATTAGAGACAAAAACTACAGTATAGTTAGAATAACAAAGTTAGAAACTCCTATGAGCAATGTGAGTTAAAATCTTACACTAATTCTAACACTATTTTTTTAAGAAATTGATAATGAGATAGCAGATAATACTTGGCTGCCATTTGAATGATGATGTCATGCATTGCAATGACACGCAATCATCTGGCTAGAGATGTCTGTTATCCAAAAACACCACAAACTGGCAAAAATTGGAGCAGAAAATCTTTCAAAATGGTGGGACAGTGACATTACCACCACAATAAAGTTAATAAACAATTAGAAAAAATGATGACAAATTCCATAAATGACCAAAATCTAAAACATAACAGAAAGATCACATCTCCATTTTGTTTTTTGCTTTATTAATGAATAGATGCTGCCACTTTTTGCATTTTATGGCAGCTGTGGGTGTGTTTTTCTTACTGACGGCATCCCGTTGACACCACAAGGTTACTGTAGATCACATGATGACAGCAATTTGCCCTTTACTGTTCTGAATTTATGAAAAAAACCTCAGAGAATTACTGTCGTTAGCATTTCAAATCAATTTTTTGATTGGTTTTATTGCGACTATTTGCTTGGTAAATTTGACCTCCTAGCTTTTGATCCTTGCATGTTCTTATTTAGAATACTGATTTCTGATTTTTTATATGTTGGTTCTTTTGTTATTTTTTGCCTGTTTTATACCATGGTTTTCATCGTGGCATTACACTGGAAGTCTTACACCACTATTTTAAACAGGAAAAAAGTACTTACGCCGCATGGTTGTCACGATCATAAATGACACGACTGGAATCATGAAATATAGTAGCACCAATAATAACATTGAAATAAACAAACATTTCAATTTGCAAATAACTATAATCAACAAGGCAAAATGATCTCAAAGGTTCCAGAAAAAAAATCACAACATAATCAATCAGCTGAGCAAAAGGTTTTCTTCTCACCAAAGAACACTTTGGCTTTTCCACTTTGGGTTCTTATGTTTGCATTCTTATACTTTCAGTAATGTGAACTCTGAACACTCTGCCTTTGAATATTATATTTCATTTTCCTGATCCTTTCCAATTATGCCTTTCTGGCTTATTTTAAACCAGACATTACATTTATTGTAGATTTTTTAAGTCAAAACATTTTCAAAAACAAACCTATAGAAAATGCTCATTGCTTCTTGTGAAACTCTACACTGTGTTAGAAAGCACAACTACTGATGAGCTATCATGACCATAATAATTATGCTGAGTTCCCATATATGATAGTTGGAAATGCTGGTGCTGAGGCACTTGAAATGATCTCTTTTCCAAAGTGACCATCAATGTGTAAAGCTTGACGTTCTTTGGTTTTGTTGAAATGTATTTCCAGGATATTTAGGCAATTCCATGTGACTAATTTGGTAACCTTCTTCCTGAGAACATTGTAAGCTAAGTCTTGTATGACTATGTCAATTTGATCTCTTTTACAAAATTATCATGTGAAATTAAATCATTTGCATGTAATGCATAATAATTTTGTGTAAGTCATAACCTTACAGGGAACTTGTATTTAGGATGAGGGGCTTATAATTTCTATTTGACCGTCAGTTTGATCTTCAGCTTTTATTGAGAAAGGAAATCCAAATGCCAGTTACACAGGAGCTATCCAGACAACATCCACGTCTGTCAGTTTATCAATATGCTTGAGAAGGACAATTCTGTTAAAAGTAAAAGTATACTTAAAAAAAAGCATCTGGACATGCAGTAGGAGCTTGGTGTCTTTAAATGTGGGATTTATCTAAAGAAGCCCCTTCGACACTGCATCCAACACTGTTCTGTTAGTGCCATCAGCAGGCACATTCTGTTACACCTTGTAGTTGGTGGTTAACTGTATTTACAATTTGTGGTATCAAGGTGATCACTTTAATTTTTTTTTTCCCATTTTTGTTGTCCAGTGCCTTATACAGTATGTTTTATAAATAGTTTCCAGGCTCTGAATGACAAAACCACTGACTGGTTTACAATACAAGCTTGATATGTTTCAGGGACAGTGAACTGCCAGTATTGTAAAGCAAGGAACATTCACATAAACCTGCTCTGTATCTCAGTTTAGACTACATGGAAATGTGTGTACCTGAACCGTGAATATGCATCAATTACAAAATCTTAAATGTTGTATATTTAATAATGCGATAAGAGAAAAATTGATCATAAAATAAATAAAGAAAAAGGAGGGAGTTACATTGTAATTATGTCGTTTACGTTCTCAATATAATTAAAAACAAATCTATTCAAACAACAGAGTGACTAGTGTGTCTAACAATTTGTTGATGTATCTCTTAAAATTTGGTGAGCAGCCATTCCTAATTTACTTGTTAATGTAATAAGAGCGGTAATTATAAACATAGGTTTTAATATTTTCAAATAATTACCTACTATAATTGTGTTTAAAAAGCTTATAGTGATGGCAATGGAAAATTATTTTCAAGTAAAAAACAATAAATTATTTTAAAAGAAACTATGATTGGTGTTGATTTCAAACTGTGCAGTAAATTAATTTTATCCACAACTACCAGAAAGCAGTAGATGTGTATCTTGAAAGATAAAGGCAAGTACTGGTTTAGGATTTATTTTTGTCAAGGTGCACAGAATAGAGTTATACAGTATGTCATTTTGCAAGTGTTACTAATAAATTATTATATTTCTTAGTTGATATTTAATGAATAATGCAAATAGGATTACCAGGCAATGTGTTGGCAGCTGAATTCATACTTTAGATCTGACCCAGCGTGAAACCCTCAACTTTCTTTCAGACCAAAAGAAGTTTCTCATATCGAGTTCTTAATTGTTTGTGTGACTTAAAAGTGTGGATGGATTATAACTATTTCCCTCTAAATACAGAAAAAACAGCAATGTTATAAAGACCACACCAATGTCCTATCATATTTTAAATCAGTGAGTTTAAACATTAGTTTTACTGAATTGTAATGCAACTCAGAAGTTCCCTTTGCCATCAGTGTCTTTTCAAACTCACATTACAATAGTATATGTAAGAGCCAAACTTAGAAAGTTAAAGCTTTAAGTTAAGCTCATATCAGTGTTTGAATAATTAGAACAGAATATAAATGTCTTTCATAGCTATAGAATATGGCATAGTCTTTTACCCCCTGTAAGTTAACATGAGATAGAACCTTCTTAGCTATCTATATCTGTAGTACAGTGTGTTAATTAAGTCAGTTTAGAATTACTCCCATTGCTACCATGGACTGAAAGACCCATTTGCAGTTTGTAAATAGGATGGGAATACAGTTTTCTGACCATTTAGAAATGGTTTAACTGTGTGAGCAAACATAAAGAATGAAACAAGATATATAAGCTTTAAGCAGAACTTTTCTTACACAAGAACTTTTCTTTTCTTTGCTATATCATTTTTTCTATATTTTTGTGTGAACTGTTTTACTTAGATTTTTTACTAAAGCTTTTAAAAAACGAAGATATTTTGTCTCAAGCTATTGCCAGAATACCATGAAGCAAACTAAAGCTGCAGGACTTTGGTAATTTTGGGTAAACGCAGCTACACTATCTAAAACCTATTTTATCAAGCTGAAAGATATTGGAAAATTAAGATGGTTTTAAAATATTGAAAAATGAGTGTATTAATGATATGTGTTCAAATTATAAAAGAATTTTATCAGTATGCAATGAAATATGATGATGAAGTTTATGAATAACCCATCCATCCATCCATCCATTATCCAACCCGCTATATCCTAACCACAGGGTCACGGGGGTCTGCTGGAGCCAATCCCAGCCAACACAGGGTGCAAGGCAGGAAACAAACCCCAGGCAGGGCGCCAGCCCAATGCAGGGCATGCACACACACTAGAGACATTTTAGAATCACCAATGCACCTAATCAGCATGTCTTTGGACTGTGGGAGGAAACTGGAGTACCCGAAGGAAACCCACGCAGACACAGGGAGAACATGCAAACTCCGCGCAGGGAGGACCCGGGAATCAAATCTTTATGAATAAAGATAGGGCAAAATGATCCAAAGTATGAGCTTCAATGGCCAGAAGCTTCAGTGACAGTGCAAATAAAAGAGCTCCATCAGAAATGGGGGGAATAATGTTTGAGTACTAATGTGGAATGGTTGGAATATAATATTTGACCCTTTCAATAAATCCTAAAAAACACTTCATTTGATTAAAACAACCCAGAGCTAAGACCAATCTATGAAAGTCCTATACAGCATAAAATGATTAAAAGGTGAACAGTGAAGAAAAGGAAGATGGCCCTATCAATAATGTGCAACAACCTAGAGACATTATCTGACACAAAACAAGACTGGACAAGCACGGTCTGGTCCGGGTGAAGCAATTTTGATATATCCAACTGTAACTTTATCTAATAATTTCAAAATATGTTTCTTTAAGGACAAATGTTACAGTAGAACATAGATGGGGGTCTTTGGATTATTTGAATAAAAGAGTAATACCTGCTATGTTTATGCTGAAAACATCCACATGGCCTTTCAAATTAGGACATATTCCTACTTGCTCTCCTCTGCACACCTTCTTGTCCTGCTGTGGCTTTTTTAGTGCTGGTTCCCTGACTGCACACACTGCTTTTGAAGTGGTCTCTCTATTATTTTAGAGAGTCTGAGCTTAACATTTCTTCACTTATATTCAACAGTTTTTACAATTTAAAGTAATATTTTGTTTGATAGATAGATAGATAGATAGATAGATAGATAGATAGATAGATAGATAGATAGATAGATAGATAGATAGATAGATAGATAGATAGATACTTTACTAATCCCAAAAGGAAATTCATATAATCCAGCAGCAGCATACTGATACAAAAAAACCAATATTAAATTAAAGAGTAATAAAAATGCAGGTAAAAACAGACAATAACTTAGAATAATATTAACGTTTACCCCCCCTGGGTGGAATTGAAGAGTCACATAGTGTGGAGGAGGAACAATCTCCTCAGTCTGTCAGTGGAGCAAGACAGTGACAAAAGTCTGTCACTGAAGCTACTCCTCTGTCTGGAGATGATACTGTTCAGTGGATGCAGTGGATTCTCCATGATTGACAGGAGCCTGCTCAGCGCCTGTCGCTCTGCCACAGATGTCAAACTGTCCAGCTCTGTGCCTACAATAGAGCCTGCCTTCCTCACCAGTTTGTCCAGGTGTGAGGCGTCCTTCTTCTTTATGCTGTCTCCCCAGCACACCACCGCGTATGAGAGGGCACTCGCCACAACCGTCTGGTAGAACATCTGCAGCATCTTATTACAGATGTTGAAGGAGGAAGTATAGTCGGCTCTGTCCTTTCTTACACAGAGCATCAGTATTGGCAGTCCAGTCCAATTTATCATCCAGCTGCACTCCCAGGTATTTATAGGTCTGTGCTCTGTGCACACAGTCTTCTCTGATGATCACAGGGTCCATGAGGGGCCTGGGCCCCCTAAAATCCACAATTTGTGCTTTTAATTGTTCCTTAATTGGTTGCTGCTCAATGTTGCACCAACTTAAACCCCTAAACCCATCTCCTATATTGCATTTCTAATCAACATTCCTTGCTCCAGTACATGCAGTACTATTTTGCACTTGCCTCTATCATACTGATTTTTCCAAGTGTTTGCCTAAAGAAGATTGGTTAAGGTATTTTTGAATTTCAGTTTTAATGTAGTGCCTTAATTTTGCATATTTCATAAATTTATTTTGTATACCAGAATCCATATTATAGTAATTGTTAACTGTCTGAGGATAGCTCTTTGATGGACTCCACTCATCACAGCACTTTATGCTGAGTATTTTCCATTTATCTGAACTCACTTTAATTCAAGCTGTTGTTTTTTTTCAGGTTTTTAGGTTTTTTTAGGATGTATCTGATGCCTGTCGCTTCTAGCTTTAGAATCCATTAAATGCTTTTCTGAAACTCTAAGTAAATGATGTCACATACATGACTGCTATTTGTATCTCATAAAATATTTGTTACACCATTGTCTTTTCTTAAATAAAAATATGATCACAAAAATAATGTGAAATACTTCATCTTTGTTTACTATTCTAGCTGCCTGTTCAAAAAAAACTTAACAGATTGCTATAGTATGAGCTTCCCTAAATAAACTCATGTTGGCAGTTGTATGAAAATAACATTTTAAAGGTCCTCAAAATAATTTCTGATTACAGTTTTTATAATTTAGCTTGGGAAAGACTGAAGACTTGTTATCTTATAATTACTGGGATCCATTCTGTCTCCATTGTTTTGGGCTAGAGTCAAATTAGCAGTAATTCAATCATAGATTTATTATAGGTTTATAAATAACACATTTTATTATGTTAAGGTACAATTGTTGAAATGTCATCTGATCCAGGGATGTTTTTCTTTTTTTATATTGTTAGTCATCAATGCACCAAATATCAGATGTGAATCTGTTCTGTTGAATGCAAAACTTATTTATAATTCAGTTTGAAAGATAAGATTTTTTGCTTCCTTTGTAATTACTTAGGATACATACATATTTAATTTATTTTAACCTTTAGTCAGATTCCGTTGTTCCTAGTTTCTGGTGTTTTGTAGATTGATCTTATCTGTTTTTATTCAGTCACTCATTAAATGTTTTTGCAATATGAATGTTTATACAGTATATACAGTAAAACCTTCATTATCCATCACTTGATTAACTGTCATGTTCAACTGTATGTTAAAAAAAAACATTGCACATGCCAGCACCTACTGCCGTGCGCTACACTGCTAGCTATTCACATTGGAACAGCTCTCCCTTCTGCTTGCGTGTAATGTTCTTCCCCAGCGCCACATGCCATGCTGCATTTTGAAATCACAGTGTCAGTTGCGTACCTTCAATTTTAATAACATTTCGTAGATTTTCTGTTTTGTTATAATTAATCTGTTATACATTGCTATAGCCAATAACCATATGCATATGGTGTTGGAATTGTCACAAAAAATTGAAATTATTAAACATTTATGAAATGATGAAAATACATCAAGTATTGCTTCAATTTGTGGAGTAGGAAGTAAAACAGTGAATGATAAAAAGTCTGAGGCCGACAAAATTGGAAAATGTGTTGAAAATGGAACCCACTGACAGTAATGTTATTCCATATTAATGTTAATGTTGTTCTGTATTGTAATTTTCTTTTTTAAATGCTGTTATATTTTTTAATATATTGTGAAATGCAGGCTTCTTGTGATGTGCTGTAGAGGAGCAGGAATAGTGGAATAAATGCAATAAGTGATGGGACTGGGTGAAGGACTTCTGTTCTGTAAGGTGTGGACATGCCTCTTAGGAGATGAGTGACAGGAGAGGTTTGGAGAAAAAGGAAGGTGCAATGGAAGTAGGTTTTAAGTACAGAGTCTGGAGACAATAAGCAGGAGCATTTGCGGTATAGAAAAAAAAATGTAAGTGGCAGATGATAAACTGATTGGAAGGGTAAACTTTCTTTTATTGTTGTGGAGGTGTGCATCGTAACCCACATAACTGAGAATAACAAAAGGCACCATTTGTTACAGAACAAAGACTTCATGTTAAACATAGAAAAATCCAGTAACTCTGAGTTGTATACACTGGTCGTTACAATATTATATGAATCAATTAATTTTGTTAATACTATATTATATTTTGTTAATATAGTTTTTTTTGGTAAATAAATACGACTATTTGCTAAACTAATCTACTGTGTATCATTTTTAAAGTAGCTGTTCTGTTATCCGTCTTTTTTCTTATCCGTCACAACCTTGGTTCTGACCCCTGATGGATAATCGAGATTTTACTGTATATAAAATTAAAACAGACAAAATGAAGTGTAGGGGTACCTCCACAGTAAACCATGTTTTAATACTGGTCCACAATCAAAGGTCTTTCAACAGATGTCACTTCTGCAGCAGAGCTCTGTCTCTCTTAGAAATGTGTTTCTCACTGAATGCCAACCTACAGCTCTTTGTGTTCTTAAACATTTAAAAAGGCAAAACGGTTGGGACTTTCAAGCCAGAAGAGGACGTACATTTAGAGTTTTTCCAGCTGATCGTCTTATGTTCTACAGGCATAAAGGACAAGAAGAATTAACAACCTCACCACCACATGCTCTGGAGATCGTGGATTAGAATGTTTCTGATTTGGCACTACATATTAATTACAATAGAAATGGTATTGTTTTCCATTCCATTTTTATTGTTAATATTTAATTGGTGTGTGCTTTCATGGGAGCATACGTGTTTCTTCACTTTTTGTTTTACTATTATCTTTTTTATTTCACATTTTAAAAAAGAGAATTTTGTTATTGTGAATTACCAACTTTTACTTTTTATGCTTTTATCTCACTTGATATTATTAATTAATTACTTTCTATTATTAATCAACTAGCAAAATACCCGCACTTCGCAGCGGCGAAGTACTGCCTTAAAATTTTCATTAAGAAGAAAAGTAAACCTTTTTAAACTGAGGGAAAATATACCAATAATTATTTGTTAAGGATCTCTTTGTATGCCACGTTGTCAGTTCAGCCCTCCGGTTGTAATATGACCAAGTTGTGCGCTGAGCTTACTCTTGAGCATGCAACGTACAGTTGGCCATGTGAAAAGCAATCTTGCCTCAAACCTCACAGCTTGGATTGCTGCTGTCATAATCGGTTTGAGTTTCATGCTTTGTTTCAATTACGTTAGTATTTGCAGGACTTGTTGTGTTGAAGTGACATTCGGCATCTGTCAAGCGTTGTAAGCATGCAACTGGTTTCATCGATAACGTCGCATCCAGCTTTTGAGCGTTTAAACATTCATAAACATCAAAGTGTCCACTACTGAAATCGTCACCTGTGAACCTAAGATGTTTAAGAGGCATTGTCGATTGTCGAAATGTGTAAAATATTTGGCCATTTAGGTACACTTGAAAGCGACAACCGAACAATTCAGTGGCAGCCATCAACTCACACGCAGAACCATAGGTGAAGGGCTTAAGCATTTCACTCTTCTAGTGCTCCTGTGTAGTATAATAATCTCCTGCACCGTCATCAGTCCACACCTTAAACCTGTCCCAGTCATTCAATACATAAGACACAATGTTCCTCCGGATATCAAGAGTGAGCCTGATATGGCCGTACAATATGTAACAAAGAGAATGGAAAAGGCAGGCGGCATCTCTGGGCATGGAAACCACTCGGTAAGTGACAGTTCTTTGATCGATGGTGATCAACTCGATAGACATGTTCATGTGGGTATGGTTGGAACTATAAAGGAAATTGGTACCTGAACAATGTAAACAAAGTCTAAAATACCTATACAATAACTATAATCGTAATAAACGAACAATAAAACAGCAGAGAAGCTGTGGATTGAATAAAAAGGCTGCAGTTATCAACAGGGAGACGTGAATACCGTGGTGAAGCAAGGAAGGGAATGAAGAGACCGGAGCGACGGACGGCCTTATATAGGCAGGCAGCCAACAACGTGGGAGGTGTGGGGATGGGGGACCCAACGCCGCCTCACACGGCAACTGAGCTGCAAGCTATGGACGTATATAGGTACGTAAGTAGGATTCAATTAGTGTTGGGAACCAAACCATCTTGAAGATGGGCCCATAGGTAACAAAGACCATTGGAAAGTTCAATATGGCGGCCGACAGTGACGTCATACTACCGAAATAAGTATGCACATCGGTTTCGGTTAGCGCAGGGAAGATGCCTACCAAATTTCGTGAAGATGGGGCCATAAATAAGAATTTTTAACAAGGCGAACGTTGTCGACCATTATGACCGTTACGTGTAGAATTTCTAAATGAAGCCTGCTTAGCTTTTGTAAGTAAGCTGTAAGGAATGAGGCTGCCAAATTTCAGTCTTCTACCTACACGGGAAGTTGGAGAATTAGTGATGAGTGAGTGAGTCAGTCAGTCAGTCAGTGAGGGCTTTGCCTTTTATTACTATAGATCAAGAAATGTTGGTAGCTACAACAAATAAGGTTTCAGAAATATAGGGTGAGATTTGCAAGTGGGAATCGATTAACAATAACTAGTTGAAAATAACAGAAGTCTATAGTTGGACAATGGGATCACCAAACACAGGAAACCAAGATGGCAACTGGAGAAAATGAGGGGATGGCGTAAGGTGTTGTAGAAAACAAAGGTAGAAGGAGGTGATCTATAAAAAAGGTGATCTATAAAAAGCAAAGTGAAATTACAGAAAAGGAGAATGCAAGAAGCCAAGAGACAGGAATTTACAAATTAACTGTAGAATGAGAAAAGAGAAGATCGCAAAAGAAAAATAGGATGTAGCAGGTGTGAAATGCTTGAAAAATGATAAAGGGAAGAAGTACATGGAGAAGCTGTTAAAATATGAATGGGATACTGATTAGAGAAAATAGAAAGACTGAACTGTAAGTTTTCAAAGTTAGAGGTTGCAAAAGCATTGAAAAAAGTTGAAGATAAGTAAGGCATTTGGGCCAAAGGCAGTGGTGTCACAAATGTCAAAGGCATTTGCAGGCAGTAGGTATGAAGGGATACCTGAACACTGGAAAACAAATGTGCTCAATCCAGTAGACAAAGAAAGTGCAATATTGTAGTGTGTGTCATATTGTGTGATCAAGCTTTTGGAGCAAATAATGAAGGTGGTTAACAGAGTAGATCACATGAAAGTTAATAAAACACAGTTTGATTTCATGCCTTAGAAAAGAACGACAGATGCAATCTTTTTTGTTAGTTAAATACAGGAAAAGTATCAGGCAAAGGGAAAGAAGCTACAATACACATTTCCAGATGTAGAGGTGGCATCTGAAAAGATGCCATAAGAGTAGAGAAGTGGACGTTGAGAAAATTAGGTGAGGGGGAATGGTTACTGTCTACAGTAATGTCAGTGTATAAAGATAACACGATTAGTCATTAAAGCAGAAATTTGTTGTAAATAGTTTCCTGATAGGAAAGAAGGCGGTAACCAGAGAAATATTTAAAGTATTGCCGTTTGAGCACTTATAAACTGATGTTTTATATAGATGGCAAAAAATGAAGAGACTGAAGTGGAAAATTAGTCTGGAAAGGAAAGGCCACAAGGTAAATTCGGAAAAGACTAGGGTGATGGTTAGAAGTATAGGAACAGGAAGCATGAGAAAAGGTGGGTGCATGGCCATATGCTATAGGTTTTGGAGCATAATAGATGCAGTGGTATGGAGGGGTATCTGCAAATAGAGAGTGCAACCTTTCTTTGTAGAAAATGTGTGAGGAAAGTACGGAATATTGATGTACTGTAGTGTGTGTCTATTTAAATATAGGTTATGCAGTTGGAGAATGTTGGACAATTCTGGTTCTTAAGAGATAGGATGTGTGCAGATGAAGATGTGGGCAAAGCAGTGACAGTGACAGGGAGAGGTTCATGGAAGAGGTTCCAGGAGATGCATTAAGGCATAGCTCTAACCCTTGGTGCAATGGCAGAGTTGGGGCACTAGAGTCTTCAGCTTTCCACTATGTGCGTGCATGTGATGAGAGAGATGGTATTGATTCAGATGAAAGAGAAGTTAAGTGAACAAAGATTTGGGGTACCAGCTGGAAGCCCATTTAATTTGGTGTTGAAGAAACAAGAAAATAATGAATACTCATGGATATGAAAAAGGCAATAGACAAGTCAAAAAGGTAGTAGCTTGAAGATATTCTTAGTCCTCTTCATGCAAAAGAGGAATTGGGTCACGACCTATGACTGGCAAGCCTCTAAACTGCAGGAGGAAAGGAGAGAAGTTGTTAGTGACAGCACTCCCTCTTTGCTTGGGGTAGGATCAGTTATCTGATGAGAGCCCTGAAGATGTTCCCTATGCACTCATACCCGACATCACTCTCTCTAGCCAACTTTCTGTCTCACAGAGCTTATTATATTTTCCTGGGTGAATTATTTTGTACAAATGAATGGCACACTACAAGGAATTAAGACATTTTTTTTCTGTCAGCAACACAAGCCAAAAGATAATTTTATTCAATGTCTGAAATACTTACCATATGATGTGTCTGATCAAGCTGCAATTATGCACAAAAAATATCCAAGAAACAGGCTATATAAGTTATATATTCAATGCCACAGGATGAAATTAAGAGAAGGCAGATCAAAGATGAAAAAGCACACAAAACATTGTGGGAAAATGATGAAATTACTGAAAACTTTTGCATCTTTCATATAGCATCAAAAATATAGCTTAGATTATTGATAACCAAATGAATTAGATAGACTGAATGATTTATGTTGTTTACCTTTTTATTGAAATCTTACAACATCTATGAAATTATTTATTTTGTACGTTAAATATATACAGTATCTTCCTTACCTTAATTTGTTTATATATTTGTTTATTTGTTCAGCTGTTTATTTCCTGATGCAGATGTTTAATTTACTGCTGTTGTCATAAAACTCCCTGTCAAAATTTGGTGATTATCTGTCAGAGCTGCACTATTTTTATTTGTTGTTTTATGGAATATTTGATTCTGTACTGTAACCCATATTTGTTGCTGTGAAACCCCTTTGTAAGCTGTAAATGGTTCTACTTTAGAAAATATAATATTGTTTTATGTTTATAAGTATACTGAAGATTACAATTTCTTTGAAATCCTATGGGATTAATTGTAACAGACTTCCCAAGTTAGTCTACAGCTCTGTACTAAGTTGAGTATTGTACTATCTGCGGATTATCTAAAGCCAAAAACGTGTGCAGCCAAGCTGGAGTTCAGCTGAACTTGTGCTTAGTCCAGTTGCAAGCCCTTGGAATAATTAGCACGAATGAAGGGGGACTGCACAGAAGGACTTCATAATTAATTTGATTACTAAGCTAAAATGGAGGCTATGATAATATATAATTATAACTTTGTTTAATTGCTCTGCTAAATTAATGTTACTGTTTAACTAAAGAGGTGCATTTAAGGTAACATAAACCAGATGAAGGCAGTTATAAACTAATCGGATACTTAACTACAATTTATCATGAAACAAACAAGAACCACAGTTGACTGTTTTAAATGGAACACTACATACTGTATATTATTGGTGTATTATTATTATTATCTTTTACTTCCTTTAATGAGATACAACAAACAAACAACGAAACACATCACTACTACATTGTTACAAAAGACACCCACTAATGACCAGTAAAGTTAACTATTTTATCAGGTGATCAAGCACACATATCATTATTATTATATCTTTAAATAAAGACACCAACTAATGACCAGTAAATGTAACAGTTTTACTTTTAACATGACTGGAAATTAAATAATGAAGTAGCTTGTGGGTTCTTCTGTGTTCCTCTGACCTTATAAACATTTCCTCATTTTAAGGTAATACATTTCTTTAGCATGTTGTGCTTTTTATTTATTTACCTTCAAATACAGTTTTCTTTCTCTCTCTCTTCATTTGCCAATAGCAGCTTTATTTTCAAAGTCTTCTTTAGTAAGTTCCAGCATCTCCTTTCAAATTTTGGAAGAACTTTCAGGTGTAGTGTTCTCTGTGTTTGTTCTTCTTTTAATGCCCCGCTGTTGAGTTTCTATGCGACAGTCCACATCATAAGAACATAAGAAATTTGACAAAGGAGAGGAAAGCATTCAGTCTATCAAGCCCATTTGTTTAGCTAAGAGTTGAGCTGTCCTAAATGAGCATTATGAACTCCACTACACAAGCATAGATGTGTCCACATCAATCTAGTCTTGTGACTGTAGAGAATGTCCTGCTTGGAAGGATGTTATATTTGAAATGTGTTTTACATTTGTGACAGCTAATGA
This sequence comes from Polypterus senegalus, assembly GCF_016835505.1. NCBI lineage: Eukaryota > Metazoa > Chordata > Cladistia > Polypteriformes > Polypteridae > Polypterus > Polypterus senegalus. The sequence goes on from NC_053161.1 coordinate 108,403,770, forward strand.
TATTACAAATTGATACATTCAATGTGTCAGCCCATGTGTTGGCTTTGTCTTGAATCAACTCATAAGTCTGCGCATGTGATGTGAAGGATGGACTTGCAGTGTGGGAATGTGTCGTCTGCAGATTCTCCACACCGATGTGCTTTGTGTTTCAACACAATTACAGTTAGGCCCATAAGTATCTGGACAGTGACACAATTTTCATAATTGTGGCTCTGTACACCACCACAATGGATCTGAAATTAAGCAATAATTATGTGATTGAAGTTTAGACTTTTACCTTTAATTTAAGGGGTTTACCAAAAATGTTGTGTCAGCCGTTTAAGAATGACAGCCATTTTTATACATGGACCCCTTATTTTCAAGGGTTCAAAAGTATCTGGACAACCTAACATAATTATAAATATAATGATCATTTTCAATATTTGGCTGGAAGTCCTTTATAGCCAATGACTGTCTAAAGTCTTGAACCAATGGCCATCTCCAAGTGCTGGGTTTCCACCCTAGTTATACGTTGCCAGGGCTTTACTACAGTGGTCTTCAGTTTCTACTTGTTCGTTGGACTTTCTGCCATCAGTTTTGTCTTCAGCAAGGGAAATGCATGTCCAGTTGGGTTGGGGTCAGTTGATTGACTTGTCCTCTGAAGAATATTCCAGTTCTTTTCCTTGAAAAGCAGCTAGTTTGCTTTAGTAGGATGTTTTGGCTCATTGTCCATCTGGTTTGCACTTTCTGGTAAACCCTTTACTTTCATGAAGTTTATTCATGATTGTAGACTTCCTCAATGATAGGTCTACTTCTCAGTTAGTGTTCTTGGTTTAGATAAATGTTGTGATGGGGTTCATCTTCACCAAGGACAGAATTCTGCAATCATCCAGAATAGTTGTCTTCTGTGGTTTTCCAGACCTTCAGGTGTTGCTGAGCTCACCATCGTGTTCCTCCATATTTAAGAATGCACCAAATGGTTGATTTGGCCACTCCCCAAAGGGAGGTTTGTTTTTTCAGCCTAATGACAGTTATTCAGTTAACAAATGTTAAGTACATTTCTTGTAGATGATAAAGTGCATTTTTAAACATCTTTAAATGTATTAATATATTTTATATTTAATAAAAATATATCCCTATATATATATATAAATATATGCCAGCAGGGAATCCTGGACAATGGAGTCGTTATCCACTGCCCTGCTGGATACCATGGGGGCCACTAGAGGACGCTGCAGGGAGGAACAAGGATTATTTTCCCTACAGCTCGGAAGTACGTCCCAGTCACGTGGACAGTAGAAATGACGTACTTCCGGGTTGAAGAAAAGGAATTTTTTATCTGACTCGGAAGTGTTACCAGTCACATGGACAGAGAGAAAGAAACACTTCCGGGTCAAGGACTATAAAAGACTGTGAGAGATCCCAGATGGACGAGCTGAGTTGGGAGGAAGGGAACAACGCGTCTGGGTGCGGAGGATTGATTATTGCTATTGTAGTATTGTGATTTATATGAGTATTGTGGAGTGGAGGGTGTTTTGTGCACATTATTGCAATAATAAAACAAATTATTGGACTTTTATCTGGTGTCTGGCATCTGATCCGAGGGTTCAAGGGGACGACAGCGCCCCCTATCTGTCACAATATATAAAATGAGCATTTGGGCTGGGCATTTGCTTTTTACAGCTGATTCAATCACAGAGAAAGAACGCTTTTGATTGGTTACTTATTTAAAAATTCAGATTCGTTCAGGTCTTATATCTCTCATTAACAGAAACCTTTAAAGCCAATTGGCTATGTTTTTTGTTTACTCCCTTGTTGGCTTTTCTATTTTGCAGAAGGGCTGTGGCGCTTCTGGTCCTGGCTCTGTACAGCTTGAGAGTCCTAACCACCTGAAGAACATGTCACATTTGCTGCTTAATTAATAATGTAATAATGTTTTGTCAAGTTCAACAATAAAATATGTTTAAAAGAACTGTGAACTCAAATGTGACTTATATATATAACCAGTAATGGCACACTGCACAATAACATGCAGTGAATACACTTGACTTGAGCATTCATAGTTTTCATACTCTTTCTCTGTACATTTAGCATTTGTTTGCTCAGAGGTTAATGCAGTTTTCTCCACCCTAGCGGCCTGCTTCTTCTCTTCATTCGTCTGCATCTTTTCATGTTAAAACTGATTAAGTCAGTGTTTGTGTTGCAATTACTTAGTATGTTTTCCTTAATTTTTAAGTCTTCAATCTGCCTCAAGAATGATTTAAGATATGAAGCGGTAGGGGAAGTGACAGTGAAGGTGGTAGAGAATGAGAACGGCGCCTGTACACAAATGCGCTGCACAGCCGCCCTGCTGGCTGCTGCAGAGAGTTGATTCTACAATAAAATAAAATCAAATCAAAAGAGGAATAACCTTGGAGGTCAATCATCACCCCGAAAGCAGATTGTAGATGTCATGTATTATATGTGTACCAAATTTCAAATCAATATTTGAAACGGTTTGTGAACTACAGGTGATTCAAAATCCTGGACAGACAAATGAACATCCACAGTAGTGTATTATATATAAAGATACTGGATCCTGATAAATGTTGGGGTACCAACCATATCACCTCATTAAATTAACAAGAAAGGTTTAAGCAGAAACAGCACATGATGGCATAACTAAGCCAAAATAAAGAGCTGATGTCGCTTTTCTATAGCCTTTCAAGTCTGGACCAGAATCATCATAGCATTAATTCCATCTGTTCATATGAAAATTACGTAAAAGGTCAAAGTAAAATATATTTTCCTTAAAGTTTTTTAATGATTTGTTTCTTTGAATTAATACACAATAAATGTGTTATTTTTACAATGAAGATCTCAAATTATCTTTTTCAAGTTCAACTACTTAATATTTGATAAAACACATGCTCTTCAAACAAAATTCTACTATCTATCCTTCTATTTTCCTAACAAATTTAATACAAAAATCAGGGTCACAGAGAACAAAGTATATTTTGACATGAATGGGTGCAAGGCAGGAATCAAACCTGGACTTGGTGTCACTCCATCACAGCAAATATTACTATGATTTTTTTAAAATTTATAAATACAACATGTTGGTATAATTATTTTACTGTGTTCTATTTCTGAAACATAGCAAACTCCAAGTAAAGGACAATGCATGAAATATTAAAATGACTGTACTCTGTAAGGCCTATTGTTTTTATTTAGTTACAATTTAACCTAAACTGTTTTGGCAGCATGTCACGGTGACAGTCCATATGTCTGTATGATATATTGCAGGGTTCAAGCTTTTATCTAATTTTGGACATTTATGGTTTAGTAAAATATGCCTAAAACAGCAACTGGAAGCTAGTGCTGTTAATTATAGAAACCGAGCGACCTTTATTTCTCCTATTGAAATATTGATGAATTCTGTAAGACTTTCTCATTTCATTCAGAGGTTTTTTGAAACTATAATCTTTTCACTTTTTTGAATGCAGGGCACTGTGTGCTGCCATTTCAGATGGATTTAAAACAAGCTTATAAAGGACAACCCAGCCTAAGAAATTACTGGTTGCATTTGACATGTCAGTATTGATAAAATATTGTGCACTAATACTATGGTTCTGACTGATATTGTATACATTTTATATTAGTAATCAAAGACAGGTAGTATTTTTGGGTTAGTGGTGCTGAGGCCACTTCCCAAGTAAAAAAAACATGGAGTATATCAGGGTCTTGATTTGCATATTTTTTTAATATCCCTGCCAGAATACTCTGATTTTGATGCTTTATGTGATTCATATGAAAGAGTTATCGCTTCTCCTATTATTACTGTTTAAACAGCATTTGTATGTTGGGCTAATTTTGGTCAGTATTTAAAACTTAAACATGGTACAGTCATTTATTTTGTGGTACAAGTATTTAGAGTGTAACATCAGTCTTACCTAATACTGTGTGAAGAACAAAAGAAGGCAGTTCCATTTACAAGAGCAAACACTAGGGACGGACATGGCAATAAAATAAAATTAAACTAGGTGGTCGGTGATTTTATTTTGTGTAGCTTGGCTGTTACTTATGGCATTATGTATTAAAGGACTATTTAAAAAAAGCTAATTTAATGACAGAAATTACAATATGGCACTCCACCATGTTTTAAACAGTTGAGCAAATGGTAGCAAAATGAGTGTTTATTCTTTGACACAGCTGCATTTGTAACATTTTCATTTAAGGTGTTACTGATTTGATTCCTACACGAGTGATGTTTCTTTGCAAGCTGCACTTACTGTCCAGCTATAGTCTAGTTGATAATTTAAACATTTTACAGTACGTTGTTGCAGTTTATGATGTTTCATTGAAAAATCAACTCACTTTATATATGTGTTTATATACTGCATAAAAAACTTAAAGGAGCACTTTTTAATCAGAGTATAGCATAAAGTCAATGAAATTTCTGGGATATTGATCTGGTCAGTTAAGTAGCAAAGGGGGTTGTTAATCAGTTTCAACTGCTTTGGTGTTAATGAAATTAACAACAGGGGCACTAGAGGGACAACAATGAGATGACCCCCAAAACATGAATGATTTTACAGGTGGAGGCCACTGATATTTTTCCTTCTTCATCTTTTCTGACTGTTTTTTCACTAGTTTTGCTTTTGACTATGGTCAGTGTCACTACTGGTAGCATGAGGTGTTACCAGGACCCTACAGAGGTTGCACAGGTAGTCCAAGTTCTCCAGAATGGCACATCAATATGTACCATTGCCAGAAGGTTTGCTGTGTCTCCCAGCACAGTCTCAAAGGCATGGAGGAGATTCCAGGAGACAGGCATTTACTCTAGGAGACCTGGACAGGGCTGTATAATGGTCCTTAATTCATCAGCAGGACCGGAATCTGCTCCTTTGGGCGAGGAGGAAAAGGATGAGCACTGCCAGAGCCCTACAAAATGACCTCCAGCAGGCCACTAGTGTGAATGTCTCTGACCAAACAACCAGAAACAGACTTCAGGGTTTGCCTGAGGGCCTGACGTCCTCTAGTGGGCCCTGTGCTCACTGCCCAGCACCATGGAGCTTGATTGGCATTTGCCATAAAGTACCAGAATTGGCAGGTCCACCAATGGTACCCTGTGGTTTTCACAGATGAGAGCAGATTCACCCTGAGCACATGTGACAGACGTGGAAGTGTCTGAATGTTATACTAAATGTAACATCATACAGCATGACCGGTTTGCTGTTGGGTCAGTGATGGCCTGGGGAGGCAAATCCATGGAGGGACGTACAGATCCTGTACAGGCTAGACAATGGCAATTTGACTGCCGTAGGTATTAGTACGGACCCATTGTCAGACCCTGTGCTGGTGCAGTGTGTCCTGGGTTCCTTCTGGTGCACAGCAATGCCTGGCGAGAGTATGCAAGCAGTTCCTGGAGGATGAAGGAATTGATATCATTGACTGTCCCCCGTGCTTGCCTGACCTAAATCCAACAGAACACCTCTGGGACATTATGTTTTGGTCTATCCGATGCCACCAGGTTGCACCTCAGACTGTCCAGGAGCTCAGTGATGCCCTTGTCCAGATCTGGGAGGAGATCCCCCAGGACACCATCTGTCGTCTCATTAGGACCATGCCCCAAAATTGTCAGGCATGCATACAAGCATGTGGGGGCCATACAAACTACTGAGTATGATTTAGAGTTGCTGCAATGAAATTTTGGCAAATAGACTAGCCTGCCGCATCTATTTTTCACTTGATTTTCAGGGTGTCTTTGAATTCAGCTCTCTGTAGGTTGATAATCTTCATTTCCATCAAACGATGTGGCATTCTTTCATTCCTAACACATTACCCAGTCCATATCAGCATAGATATCCAGCAGGATTTTTTTCCCATTGAGATCTGATGTGTTTTCAAAGTGTTCCTTTAATTTTTTTGACCAGTTTATATTCAGTGTCAGGTACAGAAACTAAATGCAACTTCATGTTTAAACTAAAAAAGTATTCTTTGACAGCCTTTAGTCTCACTTCTCCTCATAAATCTTCAATGCAAATAATTCAGTTTTATTATTTTGTTCACTCTGGTGACAGTTATATTATGATAAAAAAAAAACAGTATACAAAGTTGGACTACTTAAGTAGTTTCAATAATATTAGAAAGGAGAAAATCAGCAATTTCAGAAATGTCTGCTATTGCACAATAAGAGCAGCAACAAGCCATGGAATTAAAGAACAGGTTTAATGAATAACAAGAATTGGCATCTAATTAATCAACTGGTTGGAGTGAAATTGGCTGGAGTCTGATACCCTGACTTAATTGATTTCCTTTTGGCTCACTCATTTCACCTTTCATTTCTTTTTGGGTGTCATTTAAGGAAAGAGGCAATTTGGAAGAATGATGAAGAAATTAAGAGGAACGTATATTCAAAAACAAGTCAAGAAGTCAATTAAAATGAAAGATAAAGGAATTAATTAGCAGCAAAAACCAGTAGCTAATTAAAAAAAGGGTTAGAATGCAGCCCTCCAGAACTGGACTTGGAGACCACTGCCTTAGAAGTATCAATCTTATATTCCTCTTTCTGCCTCTCCAATCACCCTGGCCACTTTTCCACCATACTACTTGAACCTTCACTCAAAACCCTCTTGTAGATGCCACACTGAATTAGCCTGTTACTGTGAAGTGGCTTAAAACCTTCTCCAGGGGTTAGTTTGAGGCTAGCCAGTCAACAGAGCTCTATTTTTAATCCTGAAATACAATGTTAGATAGAACCTCTTTCTTTTTTCCACGAACTCCACAACCTTCAACCTTCTATTTAAAGGTTTTGTTTTTCCCAGATATTCTTTAGCTACCTGTTTCATCAGAAAAAAGAAAAACCTTTGCTGCCCTGTATGTGGGGCCTAGTCCGCTGCCAGTCATCCTCAAGACTGCCCTTGACATAGCTTCCTAAGTAGTGGCCACATAAACCTTGAAATCTTTCAATCAGTATGCGAAATATCCTGTGGTAACAGGTAACAAGTGGAGTGGAGAACTGCTGTCTGTTTTCTTCTTGGAGGTATCCTCTTTCACTTTTTTTTCTTGTGTCATCATGTTAATGCCCCTAGCGACCACTTACCCGTTGTGTACACCGTCACTCAGTCAATGTCTTCTCATTACTCATGATGTCATATAGTGGCAATATGTTTCATTTTAATCAGATTTAAGTAGGAATTTCAAAGTATACTTGTACACGTAACAATACTACTATTACTACTACTATTTCACTTGTAAAAAAAAGGTAGATATATAAATAAGTAGATCTGGTTTTAACTAACTCAATATACAGTATATAACATTGAAATCTATGAGTTTTCCTATTCTACTCATTCAGGTCAAAGTTACAGGAGGCTAATATCTATCCAAGCAGCACTGGATGCAAAGTGGGATCAATTTGGACTTGGCATCGTTCAATCACAAGACCCACTCACACTGACACTCATTTGCACTGAGCCAAACGTCAAAAAACCTCAAAGGCATGAATTGAAAGAATCCTGGGTTGGCTGATTTATTCTCCTATCTCAATTCATTTTATCAGCACCCTTTCAAATTTATCTTGAATTTCAGTGAAAATTGTTAACAATGGTTAAGTTACATTTAGTGTATAGATTAAGATGCAGAATATCAACCATTTATGCACAGGTTCGTATTATATCTTTTATTACAAATCTACATTAATATTTACATAAGTTTATTGAAGTCATTGCTTATTTTATTTCATTTTCATGTATCTACTAATTAATTACAGTGAGCATATGTACATTATACACTGTGTTTTTAAAGACGTTAATTTTGTCTTTTTCTCCTCTGGTTGTTTATTACATTTTTAGTTAATGCTTTTCTTGTTTGTGTGATCATATGCAATTTAAACTATTCTTCATGGTCTTTAATTAAGGAGACATATACCCAACTGTTACTTTAAATGAATAGATGCTTTGTTTAATTTAATTTTTTCTATTTTTTAAGACAAATTAGAAACTTGCACAGTACAAGAAGTCATGAAAATATTTTATTGTAACAGCAAATGTAATTACTCTCATATGGTAGAAAACATTTCCTTTTCATTTCCCTGTACTACGTTGCTTCTTTAGTTTTTCAGTTGGCATAAATGAAATGGGTAATTTTCATAGGGAAAATGAAAAGATGACAATTAATAATAATGATAGCAGTAATACTATAATCTTCATTATTAGAATATTGATTCATGTAATCTATCATTTAATCAAGCAGTACAAAGTAAAATTTGCCAAGATTAAGACTGCATTTGAGACATTAATGAAGGATGCATTATCAGACTTTTTACATGTATGTCAGGTAGTGAAGTATATTGGATAAAAGCTCCTCACTTTCACTTTGTTTATTATTTGATTCACAGATATGATTACATTATTACAGTTCACTTTTCACATTGAACTGTTCACTCTCAGTAATATTTTAGTATTAGTGACTAAAAGTATTGTTTAATCCATAAAGAAATCATAAATATTTATACACACACTCACACATACACACACATATACTAAGACAGGCTGAAATCTAATAATAAATGTAGAAGTCGCTGTTAATGTTTGCATTTCACTATTAAAATGGGTTTTGTAACTCATGTAGTAACAAAAAGTATTACATTGTTTATACCAACAGATGGGGCATCACAAAAATTTAAGTGTACTAAAATGCATCGCATTATGATTCCAGCAGATGGCACATCACAAATAATGGCACTGATTTTACAAATCCCATACCTAATAGGATATAACAGAGTTATAGCAACTGGATGGACACACAGATACACTTGTCCTCTTATTATGATAGATATTATGATGGAACCCCAGGGCTTCTTGGAATATCTCTATTCCTGTTCAAGGATTTCCTCCCCATTTTTCCCGATAAGCAGCCACAGAAACAAAGGAAAAATGGAAAAAAAAAACACAAAATATTGTGTAGGGGGTGTCCACACGCAGTAAATTTTAAAACAGGTTTTCTACCACCCAGAAGGCCAAAAAATCATGCAGACTATGCCAATTGTCGTGGAATCGGGCCATCAGCAGACCCCAAACACAAACACAGAAAGACTCCCAGGTTCAAATAATCAAGTGGTTTATTCACACAATACTTCCAAAGTAGCACAAGCACAAATCCGTTTCTCACTCTTTCTCTCCACAATACTTCTCTTCTTATCACTGCACTGCTCTCCTCCAGTCGAGTGTTGCTTTACGTCCTCCCAGCTCCGACTCACTTGGATAAGGAAGTGCGGCCCCGGCTGTGTTGCTGAACTATATCTCTCAGCTTTCTCTGCTGGTTCCCAAATGGACAGCAATTTGTAGGGTCACTGTAATCGCATGTCCTCGGGGAATAGTATTTCTACTGCGGCATCTTTTATAATTGATGGACTCTTCTTGGTCTGGCTCCTTCCTCTCTCCTGGCTGGGATGTCAATCTGCCTGGTCGGAGCCTCCCATCCAGGTAAGGAACCATTCCTTTTTCTGGTTTGGATGCCCGTCTGACCCATGTGGTACTGACAATACAGTATATATATACATTTAACACTAGAATTACCAGAGCCTACGAAAAAACTCGTAATTCCGTCCCACCTTAAACTGCTTCTTAAATCCCTTCACACCTCTCCGCCAGCGTCCTTTGTTCTCTAAATGTGCTGATAAAGAGAAGCTCGGAGCAGCCGGCTATTCCATCCCCCACCAATTTAGAACGTGCACGAACTTCTCTCAGCTCATGCCTTGATTGAGTATCTGGGAGTGAAGTGGAGTTTTAGAGTGGAAATAATAGATCGTTGTTTGGAACACACGCATTTCATGTCTGTTCCGTTTCTACAGTAATCTGTGTCAACACATTGTTAAAACAGAAACTTTTTTTATATTCTAGTAGTAGATGACAAAATGTAGGCATAAACTATATAATGTATGAAGCCTGAAGTCCAAATAGCAAAGAAACATTTTCACAAGAATAACACAATTGCACTTTTATTCAAACATATAACTGCAGAAAGAAAAAGCCGCCTTAACATGCGACATTGACACCAGTTTACTATAACTGACTCCCTGGTTCAATAGATATAGCCCCCGCTTGGGGGTCACGGGTTCGATCCTGCACTCCTCCCTTTTGAGAAGTAAACTGTTCTTAGTCTTACTGTTTTAGAATAAAAACATACATTTGATTTCAGTCTGTAACAGCCGGTGCAATTTATGATCTTTGTAAAGGTTAGCTTTTTTTTTTATTCACTTTTCACTCTCTCAGTCGCGTTCAGAATCAATCCATACAACCCCATCTGACACGGCTGTTTTCACTAAAGACGCGCTATAGCTCTGCAGTGTACCACGATGCATACTAACGCCCCCGGTTCTGACACACAAACGCTGGCGAAGCTGCCTTCTTCGTATCTCACCGTCACTTGCTTTTCAGTTTTATTGAGTGTTCCTGCCAGTCCCCCATGTTGCTGTATGCTTTTTCTTTTGTACCCAGGACATGCAGAAAAAGAATGGTAAAGACCAGTAACTTCGGCGCTATATGCAATCATCAGACACTCCCCATCTGCCCGTGTCGCTCAAACACAGGAACATATATTGGTGTAAAAGTATAACAAAAGTGCACTTTTATTCAAGTGCACTTTTTCCATCGCCTTTTCCTGTAAGAAGCAGTGTACACACTTCTCTCTATGCTGTGGTTTCTATTACACACCTGAAAGAAAGACAATATATGTGAAAATATAATCGCACTAATGCAATATTATTTGAAAACGAACAGCGTCAGATCGGGTGTGAATTTATGCAGGAACTGGAAATTCTCTGATGCGGGACCTTCCCCCAGGGAAGAAAGTACAGTGTCAGGTGCTCATTCAGTGTAATAGAAACCATAGCACAGAGAGGTGTGTACACGGCAACAAGTACACGTGTCGTAAATGTAGGAAGGACGGTCCTTGGGTGTGTGGGAACTGTTAATATTTGAATGTGATGATTTTATATAGCACGGAATGAAAATCTTCACTTCTTAGCATTGCACCATGCAAGATGTCGTATCAATCGCCTACTGTATCTTGCTTTCTTTTTTCTTCGGTTATACAGGTAGTTTTGAATAAAAGTGCACTTGTTTTGTTTGCGAAATGAAGTGTCTGCGTGCACTTTTCGTGGCATTACACGTGTATTTTTTGAGCATGCCCGTTTGAGCAGTATAAAAGTATTGAAAAGTATAACAAAACAACGGGCAGATGGGAGTGTCTGATGATTGCATATAGCGCCGAACTTACTGCTCTTTACTATTCTCTCCTCTGGAGTACAAAAGAAACAGAATACAGACGCGCTATAGCTCTGTGCTGTACCACGATGCATACTAACGCCCCCACCGGTTCTGACACACAGACGCTGGCGAAGCTGTCTTCTTCGTATCTCACCGTCACTTGATTTTCTTTTTATTCAGTTTTATTGAGTGTTCCTGCCAGTCCCGCATGTTGCTGTATGCTGGATATGTTCATATGTATTGTCTCTTTCTTTCAGGTGTGTAATAGAAACCACAGCATAGAGAGAAGTGTGTACACTGCTTCTTACAGGAAAAGGCGATGGAAAAAGTGCACTTGAATAAAAGTGCACTTTTGTTATACTTTTACACCAATATATGTTCCTGTGTTTGAACGACACGGGCAGATGGGGAGTGTCTGATGATTGCATATAGCGCCGAAGTTGGTCTTTACCATTCTTTCTTCTGCATGTCCTGGGGTGCAAAAGAAAAAGCATACAGCAACATGCGGGACTGGCAGGAACACTCAATAAAACTGAATAAAAAGAAAAGCAAGTGACGGTGAGATACGAAGAAGGCAGCTTCGCCAGCGCTTGTGTGTCAGAACCGGGGCGTTAGTATGCATCGTGGTACACTGCAGAGCTATAGCGCGTCTTTAGTGAAAACAGCCGTGTCAGATGGGGTTGTATGGATTGATTCTGAACGCGACTGAGAGAGTGAAAAGTGAATAAAAAAAAAAAAAAAGCTAACCTTTACAAAGATCATAAATTGCACCGGCTATTACAGACTGAAATCAAATGTATGTTTTTATTCTAAAACAGTAAGACTAAGAACAGTTTACTTCTCAAAAGGGAGGGCGCAGGATCGAACCCGTGACCCTTGATTCCCAAGCGGGGCTGTATCTATTGAACCACGGAGTCAGTTATAGTAAACTGGTGTCAATGTCGCATGTTAAGGCGGCTTTTTCTTTCTGCAGTTATATGTTTGAATAAAAGTGCAATTGTGTTATTCTTGTGAAAATGTTTCTTTGCTATTTGGACTTCAGGCTTCATACATTATATAGTTTATGCCTACATTTTGTCATCTACTACTAGAATATAAAAAAAGTTTCTGCTTTAACAATGTGTTGACACAGATTACTGTAGAAACGGAACAGACATGAAATGCGTGTGTTCCAAACAACGATCTATTATTTCACTCTAAAACTCCACTTCACTCCCAGATACTCAATCAAGGCATGAGCTGAGAGAAGTTCGTGCACGTTCTAAATTGGTGGGGGGATGGAATAGCCGGCTTCTCTTTATCAGCACATTTAGAAGACAAAGGGCGCTGGCGGAGAGGTGTGAAGGGATTTAAGAAGCAGTTTAAGGTGGGACGGAATTACGAGTTTTTTCGTAGGCTCTGGTAATTCTAGTGTTAAAGGGTTTATATAGAAGATAAAGTAATGTTTTGAATGTAAAAAATCATATACGGTATATACAACAGCATAAATCATATTTTAAAACAATACATAAAAATGTCAATTCTGAATACAACAGATAAGCATGGATATAATTTTGATTTAACAAAAATTTTGGTACTGAAGATTATTTTGGAAAATAGGTGATTCAAAAGCTGCTCAATAACACTAGAATCCCTGAAGCCTACAAAAAAAGTCATAATCTCAGGCCACATTAACACTAGAATTACCAGAGCCTATGAAAAAACTCGTAAATCCGTCCCACCTTAAATCGCTTCTTAAAATCGCTCACAGCTCTTCACCATTGTCTTTTGTCATCTAAATGTGCTGATAAAATCAGGCTGCAAGCAGCCGGCTATTCCATCCCCCCACCGAACGTGCACAAACTTCTCCCAGCTCATGCCTTGATTGATTTTCTGTGAGTGAAGTGGAGTTTTAGAGTGGAAATAATAGATCGTTGTTTGGAACACACGCATTTCATGTCTGTTCCATTTCTACAGTAATCTGTGTAAACACATTGTTAAAACAGAAACGTTTTTTATATTCAACTAGTAGATGACAAAATTTAGGCATAAACTATATAATGTATGAAGCCTGAAGTATCAAAGAAATACTTTCACAAAAGGTACAAATCTAACACAACAATTGCGCTTTTTTTAAAAAATATAACTGCAGAAACAAAAAGCCGCCTTAACATGCAACATTGACACCCATTTATTATGACTGCCTCTGTGGCGCAATAGAATCAGCTGCCGACTGGAAATCAAGAGGTCACGAGTTCGATCCTGCACTACTTAGTTTTGAGAAGTAAACTGCTCTTAGTCTTACTATTTTAGAATAAAAACATACATTTGATTTCAGTCTGTAACAGCCGGTATAATTTATGATACTTGTAAAGGTTAGCTTTGTTTTTTTTTTATTAGTCAGTTTTATTATCTCAGCCACGTTCACGAGCCCTAACACACCCCACCCCCACATCTGACACTGCTGTTTTCACATAGACGCGCTATAACAGAGGTAAACTCAGCTCCCTTCTGCATCGGAGCAAGAATGCACATATCATTGCTTGCATACTAAAGTGTGAGCAGGCACTTTTCATGGCATTACACACATTTTTGAGCATGCCCTCTGCACACTACTTGTGACTTTAAGCTTTAGGAAGTAAGTAAATAAATAAATAAATAAAGGTAAATCGTGTCATAAAATGATTTCTTCAAAACGTCACATATATTTGTCTCTTTCTTTTTTTAAAATGTGCGTTGATCACCGCCAGCAAGTTGTAGCACACAGCATCTGGCCACCTGCATGTTCTTGCGCGCAGTGAATAAGAGACAAATATACAGTTTGACTGAGAGAATTAGACTGAAAAAAAGCAAACATTTAGAAATGCCATACTTTTACAGCTGATCGGACGCTGTTCGTTTTCAAATAATATTGCATTTGTGTGATGATGTTTTCACATATATTGTCTCTTTCTTTCAGGTGTGTAATAGAAACCAAAGCATAGAGAGGTGTGTACGCTTCTTACAGGAAAAGGCGATGGAAAAAGAAAAGATGATGCAGCATCAACAAGCTTCAGTTCTTTATTTACCTTTAGTTACCTTTATTTATTTACTCACTTCCTACAGCTTAAAGGCACATGTAAAATGCAGAGCTTCCCATATACATATACAAAGTACAGCGATGCAAAAGTGCGATTTGCATTCTTGCTCCGACGCTAGATCTGCATTGTATCATGATACATTCTCTTACCAATGGTAGCGAAATGAAGGGCTTAGGGAAGGATCCTGAACGCGACTGAGAGAATGAAAAGTGAATAAAACAAACCAAAGCTAACCTTTACAAGTATCATAAATTACACCGGCTGTTACAGACTGAAATCAAATGTATGTTTTTATTCTAAAATAGTAAGAATAAGATCAGTTTACTTCTCAAAACAGAGTTGTGAGGGATCAAACTCATGACCTTTTGAGTCCCAGTTAGCAGCTGATATCATTACGCCACCGTGCCAGTTGTAGTGAATATGTGTCAGTATGGCTTGCTAAGGCGGCTTTTTTTTCTGCAGTTACACTTTAGAATAAAAGTGCATTTGTTCTGTTATATTTGTACCTTTTGTGAAAGTGTTTCTTTGATATTTGCACTTCAGGCTTCATAATTATATAGTTTATGTCTACATTTTGTCATTTACTACTAGAATATGAAAAACATTTCTGTTTTAAAAATGTGTTTACAAAGTTTACTGTAGAAACGGAACACACATGAAATGCGTGTGTTCCAAATAAGGATCTATTATTTCCACTCTAAAACTCCACTTCACTCCCAGATACTCGAGGCATGAGCTGGGAGAAGTTTGTGCACGTTGTAAGTCGGTGGGGGGGATGGAATAGCCGGCTGCTTGCAGCCTGATTTTATCAGCACATTTAGATTAAAAAAGACGCTGGTGGAGAGCTGTGAACGATTTTAAGAAGCGATTTAAGGTGGGACGGATTTACGAGTTTTTTCGTAGGCTCTGGTAATTCTAGTGTTAAATTTCATTGCACCTCTCTATAACTCTCTTTGTTTTGCTAATCTGTCAATCAGCACAAGCAGCAAGCAGCCTGCTATCCCATCCCCCCCATCAATGCAGCTCAACTCAGACAAAAAGTTCTCCCAGCTCAAGTCTGTTTATCTGGGTGTGAGGTGCCTGGAGTTGTATAGGGTAAATAATATATCATTATTTGGAACACATGCATTACATGTGTGTTTCGTGTCTACAACGATCTGGGTGAATGAAGGATGACAGGAAATGTGAAGCAAGAAATGTTGAACACTAAAGCAGAAACGTTTTTCATTATTTTACTAAAAATTATGTGAAGTGTGTAATGTGTGAAGGCTGAAATCCAAATATCAAATAAAAACTTTCACAAAAGTTACAAATACAACAAAATAAGTGCGCTTTTATTCAAGACTATAACCGAAGAAAAATAAATTGGGTTAGGGTACAATGCTGACATGACCGCTTGTGTGCTTAACCTGTGTCCTGCCTGTCACTGTTGGGGTTAGAGTGGCTGTACACCCACGGGCTTCACAGTTTCTAATGTGTCACTTGTACAGAAGTAAACCTAATTCTGTGAAATGAGACAAAATTGTAATTCACACTGAAGTCTGGTCCTCTGCCTAAAATTTTAAAAAATGTTGGTCTCAAGTACTTAGTGGTAACAAGATCTCAGAAGTGAGCAGAGACTCTATGTAGTTGATGGTGACAAAAAAGACCGCTCAGTTCAAACCAGCATTCATATGGTTCAGGATATGTCTGCGGTTTTGCTAAGGAGCAGGTCAGACCTAATACAAAGGAAAAAAAACTTTAATATTCAGGGTAAAAATAGATTACAGGACAAGCAAAGGCCAAGATTGTGATCAAAAATTAAGTGACATAATCAGTTGAAATCGAGAAGCAATTCTAAGCAATGAGAGCATGTGAAGGATTTCCATAATGAGCAACAGAGGTTAGGGGACGTTACCTCCACAATAACCTGTTGCATAGCAACTGAGGAAGCTACCTGTAAAAACAAAATAAGTGGGGCTTACTAGCAAAGGCAGTTCAAAACATCACATTTAGCTTCTTTTGTAATTACAGCAGCCAATCATGATTACTAACTCATCACTGTCTCTTAAATCTTGAAATTTGAGTGCTAATGGCTGAGGTCTTTAAGAATATTTGTCTTACTGAGGTACAATTTGTTTTACATGTCCTGAACAGAATGGATTTATGTACTAGTAATATTCAGTGCCAGGCAGCAACAACGCAAGAAAAAAAGCCATTTGTAATCTAGTTGTAATTTGTGAAGGACTACATGAGAGACAAAAGGAGTTTTGAGATACGAGGTCTATAAGCTAATTCATGACTTCCTCAAGTAGTTTCAGAGGTAGCTTATCTAACCTGTTACTAAAAGTAACAAACTGAAGTGCAGTAAACTGCAGCAAATTAAAAGCCAAGCTTTACATTAGCTTGATATATGTAAATAACATGTACATGTTGTAAGAGTGGCTGGTTGAGGTAAAGGTATACCCTGGTAAACCCTTTACATTACAGCATACAGTAAAAGCCAACAATGGCTCAAATAAAAACTAACAAATGTGGCACTTGAATAGGCTAGCAGGAGCTCTGCCTTCTGCAAAAGTCAGTTTGGTATATGAGGCCACAATAAAGGAACAGGCCGGCTTTACAGGGCTGAGACTAAAAGGGGCGGAGTTTTCTCTGGGCAGTCAGGCAGGTTCAGTTGCCCTTCTTTGTTTTTTTTTGCTTGGCCGTAGAGGAAGAAGGAGAAGATTATGGTACCTTACAAGAGCCAGATGCACATGTATGCCAATGTTTAATTTACATTTAAATTCAGACACAGCAATGATAATATTAGACAAGGAAACAGGACATAATCCATACTCTTCTATAGAAGACCATGAGAAGGCCAATGAGAAGTCTCACAAAAGAGAATTCCATTAGATAATCAGACATATGTGTGTACTGTAAAAATTCTTAGTCACAATTTTCTACTTGATAATCTGTCAAAGAGCTTTTCATTCCTGCGTAATTGTTGTGGTTAATCAGGGTATTCTAGTCTTGATGCCACCTCCTCCACTACTACCAGTAACCATAGTTAGATATAGGACTTTTTAAATTGAATTTCATTTTTCTGATTGTTATTTTAGTGAACACCATTCTCTTATACCTATGTAAAATTAACAAATATGAATAATAATAATAGCGGGATAATGGAAATTTCCTATACTCCAGTGTTTTAAGACAAACATTAAAGTAATAGCAGTGAAATGCCAATTTAACTGGAGTATATACTATATCTAAAGCAGTGGGCAAAATTAGGTTAACAGTTATGAGTGTGCGAGGCCAGCAATTTTAGCATTTACGAGATTGTACCCAAGATCAATGTGCCATTGTGACATTCCTTGGAGATAATAAAGTTAATAAAGCTATTGAGTTAAAAAGTATATTGTAATAATCATAACTTGCATGTCTTTTTCCATACGAACAACTGTAAACCTAACTTTGCCCGTATATAC
Source organism: Polypterus senegalus (assembly GCF_016835505.1). Lineage (NCBI taxonomy): Eukaryota > Metazoa > Chordata > Cladistia > Polypteriformes > Polypteridae > Polypterus > Polypterus senegalus. The sequence goes on from NC_053161.1 coordinate 108,421,512, forward strand.
AGATGCTCCTCTATAAAATGTTTACTCTTATATGACAAATCAATCATTCAAATGAATCAAACCTGCTGCATAACAATGAATAAATGTTCCTATTGGCAAGTTTAGCTTAGGCTTAAGTACTTAAAACTTCTGGGGCCTCATGTATAAACGGTGCGTACGCACAGAAATGTTGCATAAGAACTTTTCCACGTTCAAATCGCGATGTATAAAACCTACACTTGGCATAAAACCACACACTTTTCCACGGCACCTCATACCTTGTCGTATGCACGTTCTCAATCCGGTTTTGCAGACTGACCCAGCGTCAAAGCAGTGCTACTGTTCCTGTGTGGTTACTCCTTATTTTCCTGACGCGGCTTTATAAATACGCTGAAACTAACCGCATATTGTTTATTAGTATAATGCATCTGATTGTAATTAACTTGTAATAATATAATGGTCCAGGGAATAGCCATAGTATTCCAAATACCATAACTGCTTTAGCATTGTTACTCTCACTGCACCTTCTTCTTCTTTCAGCTGCTCCCATTAGGAGTTGCCACAGTGGATCATCTTTTTCCATATTACTCTCGCTGCACCACTTGGAGTATTTAAATCACTGTATCTGAGTGTGAATCACAACAGCAGTGGATCGGGATGAGAATTCTCTGTATACAGTATCAAGCACACACTACCTCAGCCACGGCAAAACGTTTCAAAGCCTTTCCTGTATGGACCTCATGGTTCAGAAACAGTTTCATCCCAAGAACTATAAACGCACTCAATCAATTGCTCCTTGTAGAACTGTTTGTACTTATAAGTACAATCACCTCACTGTAAACTTGCACTACATTTATAATATTGCACAACCTGACCCACTTTATAAAGCGCGTATTTACATATGATGACGATATCATTTTTAAAGATGAAATGCAGCAAAATATGTTTATTATATTATACAGGTAAAACTTTAACTTCATTTAAATAATCTATATTCTTCACTGGGACTGGCATTAAGGATAGAATAATTAAACATGTACTACGAAGATAGCTCAATGTTCCTTAAACGTTTTGAAGAATCAGCGCTCTAAGCTTACAGATGGCTTAACATCTATTACAGAGCTGATTGTGTGGCAATCGGTTACTTATAGAAAAAAAGTAAGGACTGCAGGGCGGCCACGCCAATATATATTGAATATAAAACAGAAAGACAAAATAACGCCACAGCTAAAAACGTAGTGGCAAATTTTGACAAAAGTTAAACACTTGTGTCATGAGCACGAGGCGGCTACACAGTGTCCGCAACGGACGTGGCCATCCACCGTGCATAAGAAACCATATTGACATTGGCAGGCAAAGGAGCCACCGATCCTTTCTCTGCCCAGGGCCACAAGCCTAGAGTCGCCCATGGGTACTGCTGCAATAAATAATTTCATCGAAGGTTGCGCACAATCACTACGCCGTGAAACCCATGTTTAATAACATGCTTTCATTCCTATCATCATGAAAATGATATCACGTATACATCTCAGTATTTTAGTTATTCAGAGAGCTGTAATATCACAAATGTAATGGATTCTGTGTCCAGTCGGAGGAAGAGAAGCAAGTAGTGATTCACATACATAGAGCACATAGAAGATCACATACAAAACAAAGCATTTAACGTGCTACTTTAATTACGATGTGATTTGAGAAACTGGTTAATTAAACGATTTTAAGATAAAGTTTATGATGTTCTACTTTAATGACAAAATAAACTACATGATTAAAGTGGAAATTTCGAGATTGAAGTTGACATTTCGTGCTTTTTTTCCTCACTGTGTGCCTTTTTTTTCTCTGTACCCTAAAAAGATACTCAGACAGTGGGCTATGATTCACCTTTTCACGGCGACTGATATCTGAGCTTTCAAGTTTCTCCAACACGCTATGTCACTCGATCAACTTCCTTTTGTTGATTATACCACGGGTTATTTGAACAAATAGTATGTTTTTCCTTTGCCTCCACTTGGTATTCGCTGAAATTCTTATATTTTTCCCTCTTGCTTTTCCCATTGTCTTTTCACAGAAGGCTGAGCTTAAGGGCGATTTATATTGATTTGCATATTCAAAGAGGCGTAATTCTGGGGTTGGGGCGGGACATAAGGCACATGCACGAGCATTACTTTTCACGCTGACCGAGATTTATGTAGCGGAACAATGTGGAAGTTAGAGTACGCACAGATTCCTGCATCTGGATTTTTCTGTGCGTAAGCACATTTCAGCTTTTGTGCTTACATCACGAATTCTACGGACACCGTTATGCATGAGGCCCCTGATGCTCAACAGGGCTTCAATATGCCCTCACTTTTTTCCATATAGCTGTTGTTGGAGTAATGAATATAATAACACATGATGAGCAAATTGGTATTTTTGTTAAAGCTGATCTTGCCATAATTTATTAATTATCCTCATATGAATTTTCAGTTTTATTATACAACAATGTCTTTGTTGTAAAAGAGGGCTGAAAATAGAACCACATGAAGCAATAAAAATAAAGAAAACCAACAACTTTCTAAAAAGCTAATTTCATTATAAAACACCAGTGTTTTCTTGTTTCTATAGTCATTGCTACACGTTAGTATCATTTTAAACCCCAAAGCCATATTGGTGTCTGTTGTAATGTGATTTGAACTTGACGAGAAATTTCTCAGGTTTAAATTAGTAAAGTCCATAGCCATGATTCAAAAGTGGATAGCAAAATTTCCACCTCTTCTGTAAAGCAAATCATTATAATCAAGCGAAGCTCTTCGATACCTCAAAGACTTTTTAGTTAAGACTGATACGGAATTGCACTGGAATATTGCATTTCTAGATTGAGTAACCATTTACTATTAAGAAAGACAGTCAATTTCCTGAGTTTGTAACCATTTCAAGAAATCAGTAATGTTTGGGTGCTGAGGCCAGCAACCCTTTAATAATGTGCTCAGTGATGTACATTGACACAGTAGCTTAATACACTCTTAGCATTGTGAGGCCAGACAACAAATTGCTTAGAAAATGACTGAAAATTGTTTTAGTCTGATGGCTTTAAAAAGGTCAGACGAGAAATTGATACAGATGATATTGGAGCTGTTTTAATGGAAAAGAACAGTGTACAAAGTCTATTTAAAGTACAAGAATGGCATTTGGAGGGATGATGTTTAATAGGACTACTGGTGACTGTGAGTAAAGAGAGATTTTCTGGCAACTTAAATAAAAAAGAGAAAGCTGAAATAGCCAAGAGAAGATGTCAACTTGAAAATGACTATAGTATTATCAAGTTTAAACTTGAAATACATTTGTAGAGCTTCTTCAAATCTATTTGATTTTTAGCACTGAGCTTCTGGTAATTACACAGTATTTCTAGTTCGCTTTGAAGGCTAGTCAGAATAATGGAAAGAATGAAAGAAAATAATTGAAACATTTAATTGATGAATCTTCTTCATGGTAACTGCCTTAAGTCTAATTTCTGCTCTTTGGAAATTGTATGAATCACTCACGTACTCATTCAAGAGGGTTTGTTCAATGATTTATTAATCTGTTGCGTTTTTAGAATTGTTTGCATTTTGACAATCACATTTTGACATTAAAACAGAGGAAGAAATTCTACTATTTCACCAATGTGCTTTCCTTGCCTTTTTTAATGTAGATTTTTTTGTTCAAGATTTCCTCACTTTATGTGAAAAGTTAAAAAGGTAGATAAAATAGACCCCAATTAATTATCTGGACCAAAAGATGACTGAGTAATTATAATCATTATATGTTTGGGAGGCACTAACTGCTCAAGACAGCCTACAGGATTAGGGTACAGTATATTTTAAATGTACAATTTTTCCCCAAATAAAGCAGAGGAAGGTTATGTGACTTGCTCAGGTAAACAAAGTAAGAACTTGAATTGTGGGATTCACCTGGTAACCATGTGGTTTAAGATCCTTTGGCCAAGTTTAAGATGCACATTCTATGTTAAGATAATGTAAATAAAAAAATAATATTTATGACTAACGGATAAACATAAAAGATACAGGTTTTACTTAAATCATATAAGGCTTTGGACTTCATACCACAAGGTTGTGGGTTCAAATCCCATCACACTGTATGAACATGAGAAAGTCACTTCACCCACCTGTGGTCAGTTTGGAAAAACAAAAGAAATGTAACCAATTGTATCTCAAATGTTGTAAGGCGTTTTGGATAAAAGTGTTGGTCAAATAAATACATTTAAATATAAAGAAAGATGTTTATAAAGTAATAGGTGCATGCCATTTCAGCCATACTCTTGGGCTTGAACGTAAATCTTTTCACTTACTAGCACAACTGTAGTATGGAAATCTGAAGAGTTTAAACTATGTAAAAATGAATGTTTCTGCAGCCAGTAATGCTCTCAGTTTTCTTGAATACCTAGTGATGATGTCTTGCTCAACATAACAACTCTCATCCCATTTAAAGTTCTCCTTGCTGCAAAAAGTTTGTTGGGCTTGAATCAATGACCTTGTATTAATAAACTGTACTTTATTATGGTGTGGAAAATATAAGATAAATTTAGCTGATGTCAAACTTACACATTTAGACTAGTGTTTTAGCACTTTAGTCTAGGTACTGCAATAAATCCCATATTTTACTTATTTACTCTTATGTAGCAGATCTTAACAAAATCTTATTTTGGTATTAATTATGCTTTTAAAGTATCAATAAAGTGCTTATTCATCTCTGTGCAGTGTTACATACTAAGAGTCAGGGCAGTAACTAGACAGAATGGGTCCCGTGTGAAAGTTTTTAATGGGGACCTTCGGTACATCAATATACATATATGCATGTCAAACATTTTGTACATTTGTTTTCAAACAGGAAAAATAAAATTATATAATGTAACTAAAACACCATTTGATTTCTGAAGTCTTTAACTAAAAGTGATGTCATTTGCACTAGGATTACCTTACCCACTTCACATTGCTGCCAATAAGCGCACCATTTATGAATGGCCCACATAATTTTTATTAATATATGAGTATTGCAATGCTTTTTAAAATTTATTGTAAAATTATATTTTGCAGATACTGATAGTAATCATCACAAAAAAATATTTTCATCACATGTTAAAGTTATACAAAACCCACCTTTAGTATGCAGTACCAGTACGTGAACGTTACGGGAACCACAGTTGTCAAACATTTTGTTAACTTGAAAATGTAGTGGCATTGATTAAAATTTGTATACGATACAAAAAAGAGAAATGATCTATAAGGAATTGTACTGCACACGAAAGGTGGATTTGACTATATAAAAATTAACAAAAACAAGTAATTTTATATTCCTCTTTCGCGATTTTAATTTGGCAAAATCTTGCATTTTTTTTTTATTTTACTTTCAGTCTTTTAATTTGATTACAAGTGTATATACATACATGGAAGAGAAAGATAGAAGATATTGCACGTCTGGAATTAATTTGGACAACAACCAAATCTGTCTTAACCAATTATCAGCTAATGACATTTCTAAAATATGATTAAAAAATGTAAGATTTAGGGCAACTGTGGAATTAAATTTCATGTCTTATATAGTACTACTTTTTTATTACATTGACATTTATTTTGCTGTCACATTAACACGTGATTAATTCTTATAAACTGATGATTATATCTGTCATTATTAATTTTTCTGATGACATAAAAATCATTTTTTAACTAAGCTAAGACATGAGTTCTTTTTTCACAGCTACCCTAAATCTGAAATTGTTTGGATCACATGATAATTTCAAATAAACAAACGTGATTTTTTTATGGACATGCTTGAGGTATTTTTTATGAATCAATCCTTGCTTTTCAGGTACCTATATTTGTACAGTTTGCGGAATTCCATACTCATACATAACTTACGTGCATATTTGTATCTATAAAAAGTTATAAAAGTTATACTCACTACGACTAAAAGACTAATTATTTCAAATCAACCTCACATTGTAACAGACTATCACAGATTACCTGACCATTTTAATTTTGAAATGTCACTACTGACTGAAATTATGCAGTTGGAAACATTACTAGCAAATTAGTGATGACTGTGTTCAGTTTAAAGCTAATTGTGTTTTATTTTAAAGCATGCAGAATAAGTCCAAATCATTGGCCGGGTTACTCAAGTAATTTTTGGACTTCTTTTTTTCATTTGTATTTATTATTGTTATATTTGATGATTTTTTTTTTAAATTTCCATGTGACACCAGGCCCCGTGTGATGTCACACCCTACACACATGGTAGTTACACCCCTGCTAAGAGTCTAAGATACACTAGTAAGATTACTTATGAATATGAAGGATTCCCAGGTTTTATACTGATGTATGCAGTATCAAGAGATACAGTACATGTCTCACCTTAACAGTCAAATAAAACTCAGGAGATCTTCTTCATCTTCTTTCGGCTGCTTCCGTTAGGGGTCGCCACAGTGGATCATCTTCTTCCATATCTTTCTGTCCTCTGCATCTTGTTCTGTTACACCCATCACCTGCATGTCCCACATCCATAAACTTTTCTTAGGCCTTCCTCTTTTTCTTTTCCCTAGCAGCTCTATCCTTAACATCCTTCTCCCAATAAACCTAGCATCTCTCCTCTGTCCAAACCAATGCAATATCGCCTCTCTGACTTTGTCTCCCAACCGTCCAACTTGAGCTGACCCTCTAATGTATTCATTTCTAATCCTATCCATCCTTGTCACAACCAATGCAAATCTTAGCATCTTTAACTCTGCTACCTCCAGCTCTCCTGCTTTCTGGTCAGTGCCACCGTCTCCAACCCATATAACATAGCTGGTCTCACTACCGTTCTATAGATCTTCCCTTTCACTCTTGCTGATACCCGTCTGTCACAAATTACTCCTGACACTCTTCTCCACCCATTCCACCCTTCCTACACTCTCTTTTTCACCTCTTTTCCACAATCTCCATTACTCTGTACTGTTGATCCTAAGTATTTAAACTCATCCACCTTCGCCAACTCTACTCCCTGCATCCTCACCATTCCACTGACCTCCCTCTCATTTACACACATGTATTCTGTTTTGTTCCTACTGACCTTCATTCCTCTCCTCTCTTGAGCATATCTCCACCTCTCCAGAGTCTCCTCAACCTGCTCCCTACTATCGCTACAGATCATAATGTCATCACCAAACATCATAGTCCACGGGGACTCCTGTCTAATCTCGCCTGTCAACCATCACCATTGCAAACAGGAAGGGGCTAGAGCTGATCCCTGATGTAATCCCAACTCCACGTTGAATGCATCCGTTACTCCTACCGCAAACACCACTGTCACACTTCCCTCATACATATCCTGTACAACTCTTACGTACTTCTCTGCCACTCCCGACTTCCTCATACAATACCACAGCTCCTCTCGAGGCACCCTGTCATATGCTTTCTCCAGGTCCACAAAGAAGCAATGCAACTCCTTCTGGCCTTCTCTAAACTTCTCCATCAACATCCTCAGATCAAACATTGCATCTGTGGTGCTCTTTCTTGGCATGAAACCATACTGCTGCTCACTAATCATCACCTCACTTCTTAACCTAGTTTCCACTACTCTTTCCCATAACTTCATGCTGTGGCTCATCAATTTTATTGCCCTGTAGTTACTGCAGTCTTGAACACCCCCCTTATTCTTAAATATCTGCACCAGTACACTTCTTCTCCACTCCTCAGGAATCCTCTCACTTTCCAAGATTCCATTAAACAATCTGGTTAAAAACTCCACTGCCACCTCTCCTAAACACCTCCATGCTTCCATAGGTATATCATCTGGACCAACAGCCTTTCCGTTTTTCATCCTCTTCATAGCTATCCTCACTTCCTCCTTGCTAGTCCGTTGCAATTCCTGATTCACTATCTCCACATCATCCAACCTCTTCTCTCTCTCGTTCTCTTCATTCATCAGCCTCTTAAAGTACTCTTTCCATTTGCTCAACTCACTGTCCTCGCTTGTCAGTATGTTTCCATCTTTATCCTTTATCACCCTAACCTGCTGCACATCTTTCCCAGCTCGGGCCCTCTGTCAAGCCAATTGGTACAGCTCCTTTTCTCCCTCCTTAGTGTCCAACCTCTCATACAACTCATCATACTCCTTTTCTTTAGCCTTCGCCACCTCTCTCTTTACCTTGCGCCTTATCTCCTTGTACTCTTGTCTACTTTCTGCATCTCTCTGACTATCCCACTTCTTCTTTGCCATCCTCTTCCTCTGTATACTCTCCTGTATTTTCTCATTCCACCACCAGGTTTCCTTTTCCTCCTTCCTCTTTCCAGATGTCACGCCAAGCACCCTTCTTGCTGTCACCCTTACTACATCTGCTGTAGTTTCCCAGCTGTCTGGTAACTCTTCACTGCCACCCAGTGCCTGTCTCACCTCCTCCCTAAACTCAACCTTGCAGTCTTCTTTTTCAACTTCCACCATTTGATCCTTGGCTCTGCCCTCACTCTCTTCCTCTTCTTGATCTCCAACATCATCCTACAGACCACCATCCTATGCTGCTTAACTACACTTTCCCCTGCCACCACTTTACAGTCTTCAATCTCCTTCAGATCAACTCTTCTGCATAGGATGTAATCTACCTGTGTGCATCTTCCTCCACTCTTGTATGTAACCCTATGTTCCTCCCTCTTCTTAATATACGTATTCACCACAGCCATGTCCATCCTTTTGGCAAAATCCACTATCCTCTAACCTTCTTCATTCCTCTCCTTGACACCATACCTACCCATCACCTCCTCGTCTCCACTGTTCCCTTCACCAACATGCCCATTGAAATCCACTCAAATCACCACTTTCTGTCCCTTGGGTACACTGTTCATCACTTCATCCAACTCACTCCAAAAATCTTCTTTCTCACCCATTGCACACCCAACTTGCGGTGCATATGCACTAACAACATTCATCATCACACCTCCAATTATCAGCTTCATAATCATTACTCTGCCTAACACTCTTTTCACCTCCAAAACACTCTTGACATACTGTTCCTTCAGAATAACTCCTACCCCATTTCTTCTCCCATCCACACCATGATAGAACACTTTGAATTCAACTCCAATCCACCTGGCCTTACTCCCCTTCCATTTAGTCTCTTGCACGCACAGTATATCAGAACTTCCTTCTCTCTGTCATATCTGCTAACTCTCTCCCCTTACCAGTCATACTGCCAACATTCAAAGTTCTTATCCTCATTTCCACTCTCTTTACTTTCCTCCACTTGTCCTGTCTCCGTACACGTCTCCCCCCTCTTCTTTTCCTTCTTCTTCTTTGGCTGACAGTAGCCCAATTTCTGCCAGCACCCTGTTGGCTAACAGTACTGGTGGCAGTCGTTGTTAACCCAGGACTTGACCGATCCTTTATGGAAATTTGTATTGTTTTCCGCATATTGATTTGGCAAAATTTTACACTGGATGCCCTCCCTGACGTAACCCACCCCTTTTATCCGGGCGTGGGACCGGCACAAAGAAACACACTGGTTTGTGCATCCCCTGTGGCTGGGTTCAAAAAAACTCAGGAGATAATTGTAGATTTCAGGAAACGGGATGATAAGAGTTATTTAAGCTTCTGTGCACTGTGCTGTCACAAAACCATACGAGCGACAATAACATCCGTGATTAAGAAAGCCCATCAGAAAGGGTTCTTTTTGTATCCACTGAGGACATTCAATCTCCCTCAAGCAATATTGGTCCAATTCTACACAGCAATCATCAAGTCCATTCTGACTTCGTTTATGACTGGATGGTTTTGTGCTGCCTATGTTCAGGCTAAGGTCAAAATGCAGCATATCATCAGAGCCTATAAAAAAGCAATAACTTATCTCACAATCTTGCCCTATACAGTATGAGTCCAGGGTAAGGAAACATGCCATAAAGATCTTTGCTGATCTGACTCACCCAGGGGATCACCTATTACAAAGACGTCCCTCTGGCAAACATCTTCATGTAGTGAAAGATAAAACAACATGGCAGCTAAACAGTTTTTTTCCATTTGCAGTTATTTTGACTACTCATGTCTGAGCTTCTACTCAATATCTATGTATTCCTGCAAACTAGACTACCTGGAGTCTTTAATCATATTTTATCTCTTTATTTTTTGTATTGCATTTTGTATGCTGCATCGTATATTTTCATTTTATATTTTATGTTTTTATATGTAGCTATTATATTCTGCATGGTCTTGTTGTATGTTGCACAAATACTATCAAGACAAATTCCGAGTACACATTAGTGTACCTGATGTCACACACGTGCAATTAGGAAGCCGCTAAAGGGCTTGAGTAACTGTAATACTACATCAGAACAGGTGGTGGCGGAGTGTGCTGACTGTCTCTCTCAGTCTATTATAGACCATTCCCAAGAAATCCTGCCAGGTTCCGGCACCTCTGATGACATAATTTCCTCTGCTAGCCCTTAAAACCGCATATTCAGTTCTGTTTTGGACTCAGTCTTGTAAACAACTCTCTCTTTACAAACCTTTTGCAGCCAGGATCATATTATACAGGTGGCTTCCCCAGACCTTTGTGCTTGTCTGGACTCTTTTGTGACACTGACCAATAAAATTACTCCTGATTCTGGTAAGCCACATCTGATTATTCCAGTGAAGTTGTTAAATAGACCACACTGCATAGATAACTAACCACATTACTGATGCTTGTTAAGTGTTATAAACACCAAAAGAAGCCTTTTTTGCATAAGGGTAAATACTGTACGTAATAGATTAAAGTGTTACTCAACTGCTTTGGCAATTGTAACAGGGTCATCTTAAGTTACCCGCTCAGGATTTCATAGTTAGTGGGTAAAAGGTGGAAACTGAACCAGCAGTGTTAGGATTGAAAGTTCAGTATCTTCAGCCTTTGCACTATAAGAAATAACTTGCTGATTTAAATGTTCCAGTTAACTAAAGTCATTCTTCATCAAGGAGGAGTGGTGACATCAGAGCACTGCTTGATATAAGAGATTCACTCTATTATATCCTGGGCCTCAGGCTAAATGATTTTGGCAGCAGAACCTGTTTAGCTAAGGCTAGTTACTGTGCAACACTGTGTGTCGTTGTAATTGAAGGCCAAGTGAATGCTAATTAGCTCTAAGGTTTAAAAGGCTGACTGAGTTCTGGCTGAGGGTTGAACAGATGAAGCAGTTAAGAGTCAGGAAGGACTAGAGAGAGAGGAGGGACAGAATGTGAGCACAAGGGATAGAGTTGGTGTTCTGGAGAAAACAAACCATGGTTACAGAAAGGATCAAGGTGTGCTGATTTGTCTCTGAAGAGCAGTAAAAGATAGGTGGCTGGACAGAAAGTGTTTATCCGGAAAGGATTGTGAGAGTGTGATATTTGGACAGTTCAGTAATGGAGCTCTGGGTGGGAATTGTTGCGGCCTTTGCTAGAAATCCCACGAAGAACAAGGCTGACAGAAGCGCAGTGACAGTGCTAGGTGTAAAAATGCTACGGAGTACGCTTTTCTTGTAAAGCTCTATTGGATGCACTGATTTTTAAATGAAAAATGTCCTAGTGGTGACTCTCCCTGATACAGTTCTTGTGATTTTTATTTAAAGGAATTAAATAAAATGGAATTTGTGATTTTAGCATGACTTCATTATTGCACTGCAGTTTTGTGCTTTAATAAAAGATTCTCTGTTTGGACACTAAACAACTGTTCACATCTCTTTACTTGCAACTTGTTCATCTTGGTTCATGACTCCAAAAGCGAAAGCACAGGGTGTCACACCCACTCCTTAAATCAGCGGATGAAATATGTTTACATCAAAGATTTAAAATATTGAAGTTGAAAGTGATTAGGAATGATTTTGAAGTTGTCTTTATATTTTTACTGCATGATCATACCGTTGTCTGACAAATCTCATGCCTGCAGCAGTCACTTTCTTATCTTAAGTATGACTCATTTTAATCCGGCAAACGAGCAGTTTGGAATTAGCTATACATATGTATCCTTCTTCTGTTACGTTGAATTAGATGCGTCTATATAAGTATGACTCAGTTACATGGCTTTATATTATTGTTATTCTGACCTGTGTAAAATGAATGGCTCAAGTCATGAAAGACCAGGAGTGAGATCAACACTTGCATTATGTCTATACGGTACTTTACCATGGAAGACTGCCAAAAGCTGACCCCTATGTCAAAGGATTCTGGGACATTACTTTGTAAATATTTGGCTTACGTGTAAAACGTGAGTCAAATATACTTGTGTCAATGCTGATGAAATCACATTGTCTTTTTTCAATATGTTCATGCATTGTCCTTTCACTTCTGCAACTTTTGTACAGAGTAATTGCCCATGTCAGACTAAATTAACATTTTCATAGTCTATTTGTGACTCGCACAAAGCTCTCTTTACTACTGCTCAGTTTCCCTTTCACAGTGGTGACATACAGGTATACTTGGACAGCAGAACTAAGTGTTGCAGAGGTAGACAATGAAGGAGTGAAATGAGCTTCATAGTTGTTTCAATGTCACAGTTACTTTGGAGTGACACAAGATTTACATAATATAATGTCAAGGATGAGTGGTATATCTGCATGCAACTTTTATGAGTGAAAAGAATGAAACATGGTGGAATTTTGTTCTACTTGAGTTGTGTCTTTGAGGCAACATGTTGTGTTGTATCTTTTTTCTTTTTTGAATTCAATTCTGGCTTGTATTTTTGAATAATGTTTGATTTAAAACTATTTTGCTCTATAGACCAATGTTATTTTATGTATCTTATTTTGGGATTTAACTGACTTCTCCGTGTTCATGCAATAAAGCCTGCTTTTGTGCCCATAACAGCTCATAAGCATTCCTTTTAATCTCTTTAAAATCACTTACATTTTTGTCTAATACAAGAAAACCCTTACAATATACCGTTTGAATCATCTTCATGTCTAGTTATGCAAGATATCAAGCATTTTAGTGTTTCCCCTATTTTTGACACTCTAAACCAAAAAAAATTAGGCAATTTCTTAACCATATTTTGGACAAGAAATCACACACTTATGATAAAGAGTTAACCAGTAGGTGTCTTCATCAAAAATGATCAGAAGGACTTGAAGTTGTGCATGCCACACCAACCAACTACTGGAGTTCACTCCTTAATGAGATACAGTATGTCAAAGCTACTGTTTCTCCGAAAAATTTCTCAAAATGGGCATCAGTAATACTGGCATGTGGGATATCACTTTAAACTATTTCAAGGTCAGCCATTATGAATATGATGTACAGTAAACCCTCGTTTATCATGGTTAATCCGTTCCAGACTCTACCACGGATTTCCGTGAAGTAGGATTCTTTATATATAAATTGAATATTTTCACAGTTAGAGCATAGAAAACCTGTTTACGACCTTCTAGATATGTTTTTTAACATTAGAGCCCTCTAGACATGAAATAACATCCTTTAGTCAAAAATTTAAACTTTGCTCCATGACAAGACAGAGGTGACAGTTCCGTCTCACAATTAAAAAAATGCAAACATATCTTCCTCTTCAAAGGAGTGCGCGTCAGGAGCTGCGAATGTCAGAGAGAGAAAACTTCATTTAGCATCACACTGGATGCTAGTAGAGCCAGGAGTAAAATGATAATTGCAGCAATTGCAGACTTCAACATTTCCATGTCAGGCAAAAGTAAAAATTCGTTAATGGTGCTGTCATGATGAGGCTCCTCCGTGACATCTTAAAATTTTTTGACCTCAGTTTAGGGTTTTTTTAGGTCAAGGAATCTGAGGATCACATTTATTTTGATGCTTGATGCATTTTTAACAATTTTTGAAGGAGTATTTTTATAAGTATTTGTGAACATTTGGTATGCTGTTGTTAGCCATGGTCAATTGGAAGTGTGAGGGGCAAAGGACAAAGGAATTCCAGGTCAAAAGTAAAATGTGTACACTGCCTGGTTGTCCTTGATTGGATCAAACCAAAATGATCTTTATTGTTCATTCTTTGTTGTTTTTGGAAATCCTGGTTACACATTTTTTACGTTCCTTTTTGACTACAATTTATAATTTTGGCTCTTGTAATGTGTTCATTATTATTCTTTGGCACCCAACTTACCTGCACTGTTTCCTCACTACAATTCCTGAGTACTGTTTGCTTAACTGTTAGTCTTATTAGTTCGGATGCTTGGCTTTTTGACTTGAAACATCTCCTGATGCCAATTTCTCCCAAAGGTGCTTCCATCTTATGTAATCAGTACAGGCCCAAACTCTAGCAATAGCAGAGAGTTGTAAGATATAAGAACACCACCAGCTCCTAGGCTGGAAATGATAAAAGTCTGAGTTGGCAGCCCAATATTTAGGTGAGCAGCTTTAGCACCAGTGAAGAAGTGAGCTTACATAAAGTTGAACCCACCACTGTCACCAACTTAGTGTGGCAAAAAGGTTGAAGTGAGGTTGAATTTAAGCATAATCTTCTATAGTGATTTATATTTTGGTCAGTATGTATCATTATTAATTGAAAGTTTTTCTTGACAAAATGAGTATTTGGAAATGAAGCTCAAGGCTTTACAAAAGAGTAATAATTAGCTTATTTCTTTGGTAGGCTCAGTGAGTCTTTTACTTTATATATATATATATATATATATATATATATATATATATATATATATATATATATATATATATTTCATTAGCACACACTCGCACCCAAAGACAGATATTGTAGCTAAAAGCTTTATCCTCTCTAAGTAACAACTCAAGGCAAAATTTGATGAAAATTTAATGGAAACAAAGTTGTGTAAGTTAATGTCATCTTAAATTGCATGGCCCTCTGTCAGACATACTGGGAAGAAGCCACTATGTGTTTTGATTGTCACCAGTGGTTTCTTTTGGAAGTAGTTGTTTTTAGAAAAGAGACTTTAATACATTAATTGCCAAAGTGATGTAGAAATAGAGCTCAAATTGTCTGATTTCTTAATACAGTTTGTTATAACCGATTGAGGCTGGTAATTGTAAATATGTAAGAAAAAGAAACATATATAAGCACATTTGATACACCTCGTAAAAAAGAAGTGCATTTGTGCTGTTCTTGAATTTGCTTAATCTTAAAAATGCTCATTTTTAAGCAAGGAATCATTCACCATCTTCAATGTTTTATCTGAACCTAAAACAGTGTCTATAAAATTGCTTTCTCTTCAAAAAGAACTTTTGAAGAGGAATTTTACTCGTATGGACAGGTAGTGTACCAGATTAAACAAATTCCACACATATACAAAGATCCTCTACTAAATCATGGTGTTCCTTTTAAGAGTGTTTAATGATATTGATGCAATGCAGTGAAACCCTAAAAGTTGCTTTGAGGTTCAAGGTTATCAACTTTGATGTTTTATGTCAATAGTTTTTTTTTCTCACCTGACATACAGTATTTTGAACACAGTGCAGTTGAAAAACTCTCTTTTCTGCAGCTTCTATTGCATATTTCCAATAAAAACAAAGTGTTTATATCATTTCTATTTTAAACAGTACACATAACTGTTATTTTCTCAATAAGTCTTAAAATTTTGATAAGTATGCCACTATTCAGTTTTTATAATAACTAAACAATATGTCTGGTTTTATTAATTCACACTGCTACAATGACACTGTTCTCATATGTATAAAGTTGTAATTAAATAATAATAATAATAATACTTCTTTATGAATTTATGTGATAGCTGCACAAGCAAGTAACTATCTGGTGTATTGTTCTCCAACTCCAATAGTTTTGTCAAAAACAAAATCAAATCAAATTTTATTTCTCACATATAAATTATACATATAGTACGATAAGCAGTGAAATGTATAGTTGCTCAGTTCCAATGACTGTACCTTAAGATGAATATAAAGGGACAATAGCAATACAGAATTTGATTTAAAAATCATTAGTAGACTTATACATATATAATAAATGATAACAATAATAACTTAAATAACTTAATGTGAGAGAATTAAGATGAGCGTCATGTATTTCTAGACACTTTCCTTATTTACAGTTTTTTACGATTGCTTAGGCACGATTTTAAAAACAAGGCTCATTTTGTCAAAACCCTACACACAATTCACACATCTACACACACAAGTAGCAGAATATCTTAGATCTTTTGCAAAATGAAACACTGAACACAAATGAACTGTTCAAAACTGTACAATAATTTACCAAAAGCCCATTTTGGTACCCTATGGCGCACACATGGTTCATACAGTCGGATTCTGTTTGAACCAATTACACACTGCTCTGCTCAATCTGAAACACTTGTAACATTTCTACCTTTCTAATGATACAGTCCTGGTTTGATTTTTTTTCTCTTTTTTGAGATATTGATAAAGAACATGAATATATTGACCAAACACAATACACAAGACAAGTACTGCACCTTGATGAACAGATTTATTTCTTTTCATGTACTCAAGTCAGTCAATACTGAACATCTGAACGAAACATTCCTACGTAACAAAACATTTTTCCAGTTTTCATATGGCATTACTAAACATACCATTGTACTGTAAGCTTACAATAATACTGTAACAAATCACATATCCAGTTCAGTACAGAATAAAAATAAAAAATAAAAACCTAAACATCTCTCCGCCTAGCTGGATCTGGCCACAGGGCCTCGTCAACATCACAGGGTATATTTTCATTTGCAAGGCAACGTGGAAAGAATCTTTTGGAGTGACAAATCCACCCTTGTATGGATGCTGCTTCAATTTGATCACATGCTTCCTCCATAGCTTGAATGAGGGCCATCTGGACATAGAGATCATAAACCTTCCACCGCCATGCTGAAAAGAACTCTTCGATGGGGTTTAGGAAGGGGGAGTATGGTGGAAGGTAGTGAACTGTAAATTGTGGGTGTTGATGAAATTAGTTTTGGACCTGGGCGGAACGATGGAAAGCCACATTGTCCCAGACGACAATGTATTGCATCTGGTCCCTTTGGTTTGCTGCTGTGATATTATGTAATCGGCCTAAAAATGTAAGAATGAGGTCAGTGTTGTAAAGACCCAAGTTGGCATGGCGGTGGAGGACCCCATTCTGTGTAATGGCAGCACAAAGGGTAATGTTACCCCTACGTTGCCCTGGTACATTGACAATAGCCCTGTGGCCAAGGATGTTTCTTCCCCTTCTTCTCACTGTTGTCAGGTTAAATCCAGCTTCATCAATGTATATAAACTCATGCAGGACTTCTTCCGCATCCATTCACAAAACTCTCTGAAATACAGCAAAATATCACATTGCGTTATCAATATACTGTAGGTCTGCTATACAGTAAAATTACATGTACTGTAAAAAGGTTATGTGTGCAGTACACAATACTACAGTCAGTGAACAAAACATACCGCCACATATTCATGCCGCAGGACTTTCACCCTGTCTGAATTTCTTTCAAATGGCACTTTATACAATTGTTTCATCACAACTTGATGTTTTTTAAGGATACGGCCTATTGTTGACAGAGAGACCTGTAGGACATTATTGAAAATTTGGTGATCATTGACAATATGGGCTTGAATTTCTCGAAGTCTGATTGCATTATTGGCCAAAACGAAGTTTATGATCTCTCTTTCTTGCTCCTGTGTGAATATAGGGCGCCTCCCTCCTTGGTGTTCTCGACGTTCGATCCTATGTTGGGCAAACAAAATACATGTAGCTTACTGTAAAATGAAACATGAATACATACCAAAACGGTTGATATAGTACCTGCAGTAAGGCATGGATTTTCTGTTGACAGAAGTTTCTCACCTGTGCTCTTGACGAAATGTCCAAACTATTGATGCCACTGTGTTCCTGCTTAGGTTAGGCTGTACTCTCAGTCCAGCCTCCCTCAGTGTTAGTCCGTGGTTTATTACATGGTCCACAATTGTAGCACGAATTTCGTTACACAGATTTGGTTGTCTTCTTCTTTGTGCATGTCCTATCCCTCCTCTAGGTCTTCCTCTCCCTCTTCCTCTTCCCCTACCTTGGCCTCTTCCTCCACCTTGTTCTCTCCGGATTCCCCCTCTCATCCGTACTCTTCCTCTTCTTCCGACACTGTCTCTTTTTGTTGAAGACAGGTGAACTTGCCTGTTGCCTTTTTATAGTGCTTAAAACACCTGATTGGTGTGTCTACAATTAAGCAAACAAGTGTTTGCACACCTGATGACTGTGTTGAACCAATTGGTTGGTCGGTGCGGTAATTTGACAGTCAGTGCTTTGGTATTGCAAGGAAGTGACTTCATGATAGATTTTTGTGTGTAATGTATGTTAAGTGTGTTTAGTGTTTTGCAAATCACTGTGTGTTATGTTTTGCAAAAAGTGTGAAGCTGAAAATGTGCTTACAGTTGTGCAAATCTAGGCTGGTGTTTTGCTCCTTGAGTATGAGGATTTGTTAATTGTGAGAAAGTTTTAATTTTAGTGTCTAAGCAATTGAAAAAAACTGTAACATGTGGATGGACCATGGGGTAAAAGCTCCTCCTCAGCTTCTCTTGAATAAGTAAAGATTTATGAACTAAAACAAAAGAAACTTCAAAAACAAAATTAAAGCAAATAATATCGAAAAAAGGGTTTGCCCACAAGAGGCAAACAAAGGGCTAACAAAACAATCCAGAATTCCAAAAATCTGTCTACTTTTAGATAAATCCAAAACAAGTGAGCAGAAACAAAGAAACATCCATCTCAATTGAAGCAAAAGTTTCTGAGTTCCGGTGCATCTATGTGATTCAATGGTTGTTATGTCTCTGCAATTCCATCATATGGTATATCACAAACATTAACATTGCTTTTATGAATCCCATATCAAATAGCATATAACAGAGACATACACATTGTAGTTATTGTATCTGTGAGTCTGTCCAGTTGTTATGTCATTCCAACAGATTGCACATCACAGTTTGTATTAAAATGCACTGCACTTCTCATTAACTTTTGTAGTAATAAAATGCTTTGCATATGGCATTCCAACAGATGATGCATCATACACATTTATAGTAGTGCATTTTATTACTGCAAATAAGTATCTGTTTACCTATATATCTATGTGTCCATGCAGTTGCTGTATCTTTGTTATTCCCACAGATGGTGCATTACAAACATTTATAAAGTAATTCACTACAAATCCGTGTTGCAGGGCCTCTGACTCTATGTGTTCATAGGGTTGTGTTTATCAATCCAACTGATAGTGCATCACAAACAATTTTAGTAATAAAATGTGTTGCATTACTCCTTCCAACAGATGGTGCATTACAAATATTAACTGGACTTTAGGCAGCGGTAGTGTTGATCTCTCTGCAGCACAGAAAAGAGACCATTGTTGAGATGGCTGGTGTCATGTATAATTTTTATTGCCCTGGTTCAACTTTGCTTGATGTAGATGTCCTGGAGGTTAGTGAGTGCACACCTTGTGATGCTTTCAGCTGATTGCACTCTCTATGGAGCCTTACAGTCCTTACTGTTCCCAAACCAGGCAGTAATACTTCCTGTGATAATGCTCTCAATAGTGCATGTATATAAGTTGTTTTGTATCTGGGAGGGCAGCCTGAAATCCCTGAGGTGGTACAGATATTGTTGGAACTTCTTCCATAAGTTGTCAACGTGCTTGGACCCGGTCAACAAAATGGTGAGAGAGCTGCAGTAAGAAAGCAAAAACTCTCCTAGGGGAACATTGCTGCTGGTCTAAAGTTTGCTTGACCATGACCATGATGAGACAGGAGTTATTGGAAGGATGTTCTGTGGACCAATAACTTCAAAATAGGACTTTTTTGGCTTGAAAGAGAAGTGCTATATTAGGCATAAGTATGCTACTGGCAGTATCATGGTTTGGGTCTTTACTGCTTCTGGACTAGGTCGCTTTATCCTCATTGATGGAACTATGAACTTTCGATTTGTACCACCAAATTCTATAGGATAATTTCAGGATGTCTATCTGTAACCTGCAGCTCAAGAGGAATTGGGTCATACAACAAGACAAGACAAGAACCCTAAACACCAAAGAATGGCTAATATATTGAAGAAATGTAATGTTTTGGAAAGGCTGAGTCAAGTCCTGAGCTTAATCCTATAGCAATATTTCATGCCAGGAAGCCTACCAAAATTCCAGAGCTGAAGTAGTTCTGCAAGAAGAAATAGGCTAACATTTCTCCAAGCCGATATATAGGGCAGATCAGTGCTTACTGGCAATGTTTATTTGGAGTTATTGCTTTACAAAGGGGTTACACCAGGTACTGGAGGCATAGATTCATATTCTTTTTCACCCAAATATGTAACATTTGATCATTTTCCTTAATAAGTAAATGAATAAGTGTAATGTTTTTGTGTCATAAATTTAATTGGGTTCTCTTTGTCCAGTTTTAGGAAATGATGTAAAAATCTCATCGTGTTTTAGGTCATATTTATACAGAAATAAGAGAAAATTCTAAAGGATTCAAAAACATTCTAGCAACACTGTGACATATCAGTAACTTATAGTGATGAGAGAACATTGCCGAGTTTGCTTTGCCATGAGTTCCCTGAAATGATTGCGATATGCGTCATACTTGGCATTAAAGTCAATGGGGAAAGACTAACTGAACTAGATTTGACTAGATTAAAATGATGCAGTCATCTTTAAAATGTCTCTAAGGGCCTGGGAAACGTCTGCCAACTATACTGGACCGGTTATTGTGGCCAAAAAGGCGACCTGAGCTGTGTGGTAGCAGTGCCGAACCACTGCACCACCATGCCTCCATGAGATCAAAGAACAAAGTACGCAGTCATAGATGCACAATCATAGATTTCATCAAAACAAAGCGGAAATGGCAAAATCATAGTCAAAAGTCTCTTTCTATATTTATACTAATAAAAGGCAAAGCCCCCACTGACTGACTGACTCACTCACTCACTCACTCATCACTAATTTTCCAACTTTCCGTGTAGGTAGAAGGCTGAAATTTGGCAGGCTCATTCCTTACAGCTTACTTACAAAAGTTAAACAGGTTTCATTTCGAAATTCTACGTGTAATGGTTATAACGGTCAACAACGTCTGCCATGTTGAACTCTCTTATTTATGGCCCCATCTTTACGCAATTTGATAGGCGGCTTCCCTGCGCTAACCGAAACCGATGTACGTACTTATTTCGGTGGTATGACGCCACTGTCAGCCGCCATATTAAACTTTCAAACGGTCTTTGTTACATATGGGCCCATCTTCAAGAAATTTGGTACGCAGGTACCCAACGCTAACTAAATTCTACTTACGTACATATATATGTCCATAGCCTACAGCTCGGTCGCCGTGTGAGGCAGCATTGAGTCCCCCATCCCCACGCCTCCCACGTTGTTAGCTGCCTGCCTATAGAAGGCCGTCCGTCGCTCCGGTCTCTTCATTCACTTCCTTGCTTCGCCACGGGATTCACGTCTCCCTGCTGATAACTGCAGCCTTTTTATTTAATCCACGGCTTCTCCTCTGTTTTATTGTTCGTTTATTGCGATTATAGTTATTGTGTACGTATTTTAGACTTAGTTTACATTGTTCTGGTACCCATTTCTTTTACCGTTCCAACCTTACCCTCATTAACATGTCTATTGAGGTGATTACCACTGATCAAAGAACTGTCACTTACCGAGTGGTTTCCATGCCTGGAGATGGCACCTGCCTTTTCCATTCTCTGTGTTACATGTTGCATGGCCATATCAGGCTCACTCTTGATATCCGGAGGAACATTGTGTCTTATGTATTGATTGACTGGGACAGGTTGAAGGTGTGGACTGATGACGGTACAGGAGATAATTATACTACACAGGAGCACTATAAGAGTGAGATGCTTAACACTAGAAGTACCAGAGCCTACGAAAAAACTCGTAAATCCGTCCCACCTTAAATCGTTTCTTAAATCCCTTCACACCTCTCCACCAGCGTCCTTTGTCCTCTAAATGTGCTGATAAAGAGAAGCTAGAAGCAGCCGGCTATTCCATCCCCCCACCAATTTAGAACGTGCACAAACTTCTCTCAGCTCATGCCTTGATTGAGTATCTGGGAGTGAACTGAAGTTTTAGAGTGGAAATAATAGATCGTTATTTGGAACACATGCATTTCATGTCTGTTCCGTTTCTACAGTAATCTGTGTAAACACATTGTTAAAACAGAAACGTTTTTTATATTCTAGTAGTAGATGACAAAATATAGGCATAAACTATAGTATATAATGTATGAAGCCTGAAGTCCAGATATCAAAGAAACATTTTCACAAAAGGTACAAATATAACACAACAATTGCGCTTTTATTCAAAAATATAACTGCAGAAACAAAAAGCCGCCTTAACATGCGACATTGACACCCATTTATTATGATTGCCTACCTGGCACAATAGATTCAGCTGCCGACTGGGAATCAAAAGGTTGCGAGTTTGAACCTGCACTACTCCGTTTTGAGAAATAAACTGCTCTTGTCTTACTATTTTAGAATAAAGGCATACATTTGATTTCAGTCTGTAACAGCCGGTGTAATTTATGATCCTTATAAAGGCTAGCTTTGTTTTTTTTTTTTTTAATTAACTTTTCATTCTCTCAGTCGTGTTCAGAATCAATCCATACAACCCCATCTGACACGGCTGTTTTCACATAAAGACGCGCTATAGCTCTGCAGTGTACTTGTGACTGCATTCTCGTACCAATGTTTGCGAAATGAAGTGTCTCCGTGCAGTTTTCGTGGCATTACACGTGTATTTTTTGAGCATGCCCGTTTGAGCATGCTCAATCACGGGAACATATGTTGGTGTAAAAGTATAACAAAACAAGTGCACTTTTATTCAAGACTACCTGTATAACCGAAGAAAAAAGAAAGCAAGTTACAGTAGGCAATTGATACGACAGCTTGCATGGTGCAATGCTAAGAAGTGCTGATTTCCATTCCGTGCTATATAAAATCATCACATTCAAATATTTACAGTTCCCACACACCCAAGGACCGTCCTTCCTACATTTACGACACGTGTACTTGTTGCAGTGCACAAACCTCTCTATGCTATGGTTTCTATTACACTGAATGAGCACCTGACACTGTACTTTCTTCTCTGGGGGAAGGTCCCACATCAGAGAATTTCCAGTTCCTGCATAAATTTTGACGCTGTTCGTTTTCAAATAATATTGCATTATATTGTTTTCACATATATTGTCTCTTTCTTTCAGGTGTGTAATAGAAATCAAAGCATAGAGAGAAGTGTGTACATTGCTTCTTACAGGAAAAGGCGATGGAAAAAGCTAACCTTTATAAGGATCATAAATTACACCGGCTGTTACAGACTGAAATCAAATGTATGCTTTTATTCTAAAATAGTAAGACTAAGAGCAGTTTACTTCTCAAAACGGAGTAGTGCAGGTTCGAACTCGCAACCTTTTGATTCCCAGTCAGCAGCTGAATATATTGCACCATGGAGGCAATCATAATAAATGGGTGTCAATGTCGCATGTTAAGGCGGCTTTTTGTTTCTGCAGTTATATTTTTGAATAAAAGCGGAACTGTTGTGTTATATTTGTACCTTTTGTGAAAATGTTCCTTTGATATCTGGACTTCAGGCTTCATACATTATATAGTTTATGCCTACATTTTGTCATCTACTACTAGAATATAAAAAAAGTTTCTGTTTTAACAATGTGTTTACACAGATTACTGTAGAAAGGGAACAGACATGAAATGCGTGTGTTCCAAATAACGATCTATTATTTCCACTCTAAAACTTCAGTTCACTCCCAGATACTCAATCAAGGCATGAGCTGAGAGAAGTTCGTGTATGTTCTAAATTGGTGGGGGATGGAATAGCCGGCTGCTTCTAGCTTCTCTTTATCAGCACATTTAGAGGACAAAGGACGCTGGCGAAGAGGTGTGAAGGGATTTAAGAAGCGATTTAAGGTGGGACAGATTTACAAGTTTTTTCGTAGGCTCTGGTAATTCTAGTGTTAAGCCCTTCACCTATGGTTCTGCGTGTGAGTTGATGGCTGCCGCTGAATTGTTCGGTTGTTGCTTTCAAGTGTACCGAAATGGCCAAATATTTTACACATTTCGACAATCGCCGATGCCTCTTAAACATCTTAGATTCACAGGTGACGATTTCAGTAGTGAACACTTTGATGTTTATGAATGTTTAAACTCTCAAAAGCTGGATGCAAAGTTATCGATGAAACCAGTTGTATGCTTACAACGCTTGACAGATGCTGAATGTCAATACAACAAGTCCTGCAAATACTAACGTAATTGAAACAAACCATGAAACTCAAACCGATTATGATAGCAGCAGTCCAAGCTGTGAGATGTGAGGCAAGATTGCTTTTCACATGGCCAACTGTACGTTGCATGCTTAAGAGTAAACTCAGCGCACAGCTTGGTCATATTACAACCGGAGTGCTGAACTGACAACGTGGTATACAAAGAGATCCTTAACAAATAATTATTGGTGTATTTTCCCTCAGTTTAAAAAGGTTTACTTTTTTTCTTAATAAAAATTTTAAGGCAGTACTTCACCTCTGTGAAGCGTGGGTATTTTGCTAGTATCTTATATCTCTCTTTTATATCTGGCGCCGCCCCGAGTGGCAGCCATTCCAGCAGCTCCATGTATGACTTTATCTTTATACCTTTTTTCTCTATTTTTCTCTATTTCACTGATCACTTCTACCACTTTCTTTTATGTGGAATTGCTCCCTGGACACTTTTTACTACTTTTACTACTTGACATGCATTTTTACTCAGATTTTTACTCGAGACTCGCCTATTCATGTAGTCAACTTCAAGCACTGAGAAGAAATGCCCACGCTGGTATGGTTCCCTATTTACCTGACGAGGTAAGAAAACTATATCAGGGCAGCCGAGCCGGCGCTAAGATAAAAGCCAAGCGGCTTTCGAGAAAGTGGCGCTATATACCTTTGGTGCCTTCTGTGATCCTGGGAAATCAAATAAGATCGACGAACTGGCTGTGCTGGTGAAAAATGTCAGAACCTACAGAGAATGCAGCTTGCTATGTTTTAGTGAAACGTGGCTAACACCTACCATCCCAGATGCTAACGTGGAGCTACCCGGGTTTAGCACAGTTAGAGCGGACAGAGACACAAATCCCTGCAGTAAGAAGAAAGGAGGGGTTGTCGCTCTCTATGTCAATACAAAGTGGTGCAACTCAGGACACGTAAACGTTAAAATCTCCACTTGCTGCAGGGACTTCGAACTGCTGGCCGTAAGTTTGCATCCCTATTACTTGCTCTGGGAGTTTGGACACGTCATTGTTGTTATTGTTTACATCCTTCCTTGGGCGAACACGGAGAATAGCGGGTGACATCATCCATTCCGCAGTTGCTAAGTTACAAACGCAGCACCCTGAGGTGCTTGTGCTAATCGCTGGATACTTTAACCATGTGACGCTGGACAAAACATTACCTGCCTTCTCCCAGTATGTGGATTGTACCACCCGGGGATATAGGACTATCGACCTTCTGTATGCAAACGTTAAAGACTCATACAGTGCCACCCTGCTGCCTGCGCTTGGGAAAACAGATCATAACCTGGTTCTGCTTTGGCCTCACTACAAACCAAGAGTGAAGGCGCTACCTACAACCACACGATAATTCAGGAAGTGGTCCCCTGAGGCAGAGCAGGCTCTGAGAGACTGCTTGGGAACTACAGACTGGGCTATACTGCAGGAGTCACATAGTGAGAACATTGAAGAGGCTGTTGACTGCACAACTGATTACATCTACTTCTGTATGGACATTGTAGTTCCAGTAAGAACAGTACGCTGCTATGCTAACAACAACTCATGGAATACAAGTGACATCAAGGGCCTTTTGAACCAGAAGAAAAGGGCTTTTAAAGGCAGTGATCAGCATGAGCTCAAGCGTGCAGAAGGAACTCCGAGTCCAGCTCAGGGCGGCGAAGGAGCAGTACAGGAGAAAGCTGGAGCAGAAGTTGCAGAATAAAATCATGAAGGAAGTCTGGGATGGGATGAAGATCATCACTGGCTGCAGCTTGAGAGAGATGTGGAGAGAGCAAACCAAATGAACAACAGGTTTGATCACCCTAACCCACTCTCACCACGGAGTACTGCATCCTCCAACCATCCTTCTGCTGATACCATCATAGGAGAGATATACCCTCCCACAATTACAGCAGCGCAGGTGAGCAGAGAGCTGAGGAGACTTCGTGCCAGCAAAGCAGTGGGTCCAGATGGAGTATCGCCACAACTGCTGAAGGCCTGTGTGCAGGAACTGGGGAGTGCACTACAGCGTGTCTTCAACCTGAGCTTGGAACAGGGGAGAGTCCCGAGGCTTTGGAAAACATCTTGTATCACCCTAGTCCCAAAGGTATCACATCCTAGTTAGCTGAATGACTTCTGGCCTGTTGCTCTGATGTCACATGTGATGAAGACCATGGAGCGGCTGCTGCTTCACCACCTGAGGGCACAGGTCCGCTACGCCCTTGACCCTTTGCAGTTCGCATACCAGGAGAAGGTGGGAGCGGAGGATGCCATCATCTATATGCTACACCGATCTCTCTCCCACTTGGACAGAGGCAGTGGGGCTTGAAGAATTATGTTTTTGGACTTCTCTAGAACCTTCAACACCATCCAACCTCTGCTCCTTAGGGACAAGCTGACAAAGATGGGAGAAGATTCACACCTGGTGGCATGGATCGTGGACTATCTTACAGACAGACCTCAGTATGTGCGTTTCGGGAACTGCAGGTCTGACATTGTGGTCAGCAACACAGGAGTGCCGCAGGGGACTGTACTTTCTCCATTCCTGTTCAGCCTATATACAGTACAGGCCAAAAGTTTGGACACACCTCCTCATTCAATGTGTTTTCTTTATTTTCATGACCATTTACATTGGTAGATTCTCACTGAAGGCATCAAAACTATGAATGAACACATGTGGAGTTATGTACTTAACAAAAAAAGGTGAAATAACTGAAAACATGTTTTATATTCTAGTTTCTTCAAAATAGCCACCCTTTGCTCTGATTACTGCTTTGCACAGTCTTGGCATTCTCTCGATGAGCTTCAACAGGTAGTCACCTGAAATGGTTTTCACTTCACAGGTGTGCCTTATCAGGGTTATTTAGTGGAATTTCTTGCTTTATCAATGGGGTTGGGACCAGCATTTGTGTTGTGCAGAAGTCAGGTTAGTTGGACGATCATTTATTTTTCAACAGGACAATGACCCCAAACACACCTCCAGGCTGTGTAAGGGCTATTTGACCAAGAAGGAGAGTGATGGAGTGCTGTAAATGGTCATGAAAATAAAGAGAACACATTGAATGAGGAGGTGTGTCCAAACTTTTGGTCTGTACTGTACATCAGACTTCCAATATGATTCAGAGTCCTGCCACGTGCAAATGTTCGCTGACGACACTGCTATTGTGGGCTGCTTGAGGAATGGGCAGGAGGAGGAGTATAGGTAGCTAATCAAAGACTTTGTTAAATGGTGCGACTCAAACCACTTACACCTGAACACCAGCAAGATCAAGGAAGTGGTGGTGGATTTTAGGAGGCCCAGGCCCCTCATGGACCCCATGATCATCAGAGGAGACTGGGTGCAGAGGGTACAGACCTATAAATACCTGGGAGTGGAGCTGGATGACAAATTGGACTGAACTGCCAATACTGATGCTCTGTGTAAGAAAAGTCAGAGCCGACTATACTTCCTTAGAAGGTTGGCGTCCTTCAACATCTGCAATAAGATGCTGCAGACGTTCTATCAGACAGTTGTGGTGAGTGCCCTCTTCTAAGCGGTGGTGTGCTGGGGAGGCAGCATAAAGAAGAGGGATGCCTCACACCTGGACAAACTGTTGAGGAAGGCAGGCTCTATTGTAGACACGGAGCTGGACAGTTTGACATCCGTGGCAGAGCAACGAGCACTGTGTAAGCTCTTGTCAATAATAGAAAATCCAGTGCATCCACTGAACAGTGTCATCTCCAGGCAGAGGAGTAGCTTCAGTGACAGACTGCTCTCACTGTCCTGCTCCACTGACAGACTGAGGAGATCATTCCTCCCCCACACTATGCGACTCTTCAATTGAACCCGGGGGAGTAAATGCTAACATTATTCAAAGTTATTGTCTGCTTTTACATGCATTTTTATTACTCTTTAATTTAATATTGTTTTTTGTATTAGTATACTGCTGCTGGATTATGTGAATTTCCCCTTGGGATTAATAAAGTATCTATCTATCTATCTATCTATCTATCTATCTATCTATCTATCTATCTATCTATCTATCTATCTATCTATTTTTTGAGGTCACGCTGAAGGCTTTCCAAACTGTCTGTGCTGATGCTTTGCATTTTTCCTTCTATCAAAAAGATAGAAATGTGTTGTAAGTAGTAATAAACTTTTCATTATTAATTTCACAGAGTCTTCTCTGTTTGCGGGGAGGGGTGTTAGGTTTTTTATCTACACGTGGCTAATCATTATGCATGCATAGGTCATGCTTTTCCTTCTTTTATACTGATGTGGCAAACATCTACCTACACATTGCTAAAGAAATAACTTGTTATTTATCCTGTATTTGTAAATAGTAGCAAATCTTTTATTATTAATATTTCATAAAGTCTTCTCTGTTGGGGGGGTGGGTGTCAGGCTCCTTCAAGGTTTGTTTTAACTCTCGCTGCACCACGTCGTTAATTATTATGTATGCACAGGGCATCCGCCTCCTTGTCTTATGTTGGTATGGAACTCGAAGAACAATCTGTACATTTGGCTACAAGCATAGATAACTCGTTCTACAGAGTCTGTAATACAAACAATCAGCATTATATACCTGGGGCGGTTCCATCAATGTTGGCTGTTACAGCTCCAGAGGATGTGGCACTGGCTTTGCAAAGCATTATGGGGTGGCAGTATAAATAAAAAAAAAAATCTCCTAAACTGGCCAGATTATCAATAAACAATTTGATGGTGAACACAGTAAATTTGCTGTGAATAACGCTTTGATGAATATCACTGATCAACACTAGTAATTAATAAAATAATCAAATTTGAAGGGGTATTAAAGTTTTGAAGCCCAAAAGGATTATAGAAAGGAGATATATATATATATTGTCACACACGTGCGAGTTGGAGGCAGTCAAAGAGCCTAAAGGTGAGTGAAATCTCGCGAGACAAGGGACTATCACGTGGTACTTACCTGAATCTCTTTCTACCTGCAGAAAACAGGAAGAAAAATAAAACCTCTCCATTTCCGGTTTCAAAATGGCCGCAATGACGTAACTTCCGGTCCACTCCATTGATGTCACTTCCAGTTCCACAATCCATTACTTCTGTCTACTCCTGGTGACGCTGGTTCCGTGTTCCCACCTCCAATCGTCACTTCCTGCCAACCATTTCCTCTCCCATCATACATTCTGTTATATAAACGCCATCTTGTCTACAGTAATTCATTCATTTTGTACTGCAAAGTCATTCTGAATCGCTTCTTTATTTCAATTGTCTGGACGACAATATATGGGGACGATCCCCAAACCTTTTTCTATTTTGTGAACTCTTCTTTATCACAATATATATATTCCAATAATCACTAATATTTTAATAATTATTCCTCATCCGAAGTTTGGCAGACAGGCACACGGTTTTAGTTCTAAAAGAGCAATTTTCTATTTCTCCAGATAGTTGTCTCTGGTGTCCTGCCACTATCAAAGACACAGTAAAAACTGCAGCAATTTCAGGTAACTATTCAAACCCATATTTAAATGGCAACATTGATAGTCGGGTGCATGCAGAGGTTTCCATTTTCTATTAATGTTCACAACTACAAATGTGCAAATGTTAGGTTGTGTTGACGAACTAAAAAAACAGTACATTGTATGACTGTTGCAGAAGTATTGTCCAAGTAGAGAAAATTAAAAATGTCCTACTTTTAGCACATATTGCAAAACGGTAGCATTTGTTCAAACAGAATCACAGAAAACGTCTTAGCAGACCAATCAAAATGTAGTAGATAACTTAGGCAAATCCACTGTTGTTCTGTGGGTGATTCTCTCATTTTCGTTCCAGACATGCACGTGCAAACATGCATACGCAAATTAACTGTGATGGAAAATTATTCAGAAAGACATTTGTACAAAAATGCACCTTGTAAAACTGTGGCTATCAATCAGTTGTCCTTATTTTTTAATAATGTGTTATGCTTCTTTGAAAAGCTGCTCTTAATAATCCATTTTTATGTACTGTATGCAAAAGAAAATAATTATACCTGCACAAAAGAACTTTGAAGACCTTACACATCTTGAGAAATTCAAAAAATATCAATATGTCTGTAAATCATTAAAATGTTCCAAAGAGCTTTCTTAAAATGCCACACACTAAAAAGCACTGCAAGAAAGGTGCCATTCTCCTGCTTAAAAGAACATTTTTGAACAATTTCCTAATACACAAATAAAAGACTACATTCAATGCAAATGGAAAAAAATTATTAAAGAAAATGAAAAAGCTCTTTTTCGAATGTTTAATATACCGAAAAATTAACAAGTACAGTATATGTATTTTGTATGGCTAAAAAAATTAACTTAATGCCACAGTCTGTTTGTGAAAATACAAAATATAATTAGAATAAATACAATAAGGGTAAAAAGAAAATGATGAAATGTTTTAAGTTCATTATTTTAACATTTAACCACAGACCAACCCTTTGAAAACTTTAATTAGACTGAAGATGATCTGTAGTCTTTCCCTCAAATGTGACACAAGGTACTAATTGTAGTATTGTATATTTTTATGGCTATAACGTATCTGCAGAGTCACCTAAACATTTAACTGATTTGTTGATATTTTACCTGAATCATCAAAATTTATGAGTATTATAATTAACCTCCTCATAAAACTCCAGATATTATTAAATCATCCAACCTCATGTTGACTGTACTTTAGCACATCTGTTTTAGATAGTTGGTTCTCAATGTCATTTTTTTTTATAATTGTTTCCATATGCTTGTCTATTAATTGTTTTAAGCTAACTGGCCTAAATTTACCAGAGTCTTTGGGATCATTTTTTATGTAATAAAAAAAGTCAATTTCTTGCTTCCAGATTTATGGAACCTCCTCAGTATTTAGTACTTTCTAATTTATATTCAAATAAATTGAGTCCTAGAATGAGTTGATAACATGACAATCTGACATCCTTAAATCAGGAAAAATATGTTTACTCCACCATTTTAAGCATGGTATCAAATAATTACCCTTGAATCACACAGAAGTAGTTATTTCCAGACTTACCAAATCTGACCTCAATACATTTTATACAGAATTAACATAAGCCCCATTCTTTTTATAGATAATTTTACACATCCTTGAGTAATTATTGTGATAATGAATACTGCTTTTTTTATTTTACCGGCTGGCCATATATAATATTCTATTTTAAGAATATAATAGTGTGGTCACTTCAGTCTATCACTTCCTAAAACAACAATCAGATTTTAATGTTATACCTTAGATGTTACTCCAGATTGGTTTTTTTTCCAAAATTATATTAATGTTTATATTCATGTTCAAGTGTCGGTTAATGGCGTTTTCATTTGATAGCCAAGATTCAGCCAGCTCAAATGAGAACGCCATCAAGAACATGAAGAACATGTTCATAATAAATAAAACTTTACACCCAGTAATTTCACACTGACTTAGCTACCTCCCCAAACCCACGTAATTTTTGCTATATATTGCATTTGATTCTTGTAAGTCTAAGCATATCCTCTGATGAAGACCCCTGGCAGGGGTTGAAAGCTCAGGGATAAAAACTAGTTTATGATATGTGATTCATTTTTTTCTCCCTTTGTGGATTTCCAACTGCAAATATGCAAACCGCATCACAGACCTTCTCTTCTATATATATAATTATATATAATATGTATAATTATATATAATTATATATAATATATATATATATATATATATATATACACGCACTCGCGCTCTCTCTCTCTCTCACTCGGTTGCTTGTGCACTCGTGCTCTCTCTCGGTCAGTTGCTCGCACACTCGCGCTCTCTCACTCGGTTGCTCGCTCACTCGCTTACTCTCTTGCTCGCACAACTCACACTCTCTCGCTTGCTTGCTCGTGCACTCGCGCTCTGCTTGTGCTCTTGCGCATTCTCTCTAAACGCTTCCTATACAATCACAATGCGCATCATACACGGGGAAAAACGATTTTTCCAATTTTCTTTGTAAAAGTTAGGGTGCGCGTCTTACACGAGGGCGTGGGTACACGAGTAAATACGGTATATATGAGGAAAAATAATTCAGAAATCAAAGAAGCACACAATGAAACTATACTGGGCTTGTACCTACTTGTACTTGTTGATATACCACATTTACTTTTATTATTATCATTAATTAATACTATGATAATTTCTAATAAATGTAAGTATATTAAATGCTAAATCAATCAGGAATTGGTATGCAAAATTTAACCACTAAAGTGCAAAACCAAACCATCAGAAAAAAGGTTATCTAATTAAAATATTTAAACATTTAAACATTAAGGTTGGCAATAGAACAACCTGATCTAATTAATATGTATAAAAATAAATATATATAGTATGTAAAGATATTAGTATTGGGGTATATGCTCATATTTTTTTCCTTTTGGTTAAAATTCTTGCTGCTGCATTCTGGACAAGCTGTAGCAGATTTTCGTCCTTCTTGGGTAGTCCTAATGGGAGAGCATTGCAGTAATCTTGTCAGCTAAATACAAACGTATATGTTCATTTTTCGGCATCTTTAAATGTTATAAGAGATCGCACCCTTGGAATATACTTAGATGGAAGAAAGCAATCTTACTAATATTATTACAGTTTTTCTGAATTGCTAAAACACATTTTCTAAAATCTCATCTTTGTCTCAAAACACTAAACACAAACTCTAAAATTCAAGCTACACTCACAAAACCTTCGACTTGTCTTGCAAAACCAAAAATTTGACTCAAAACTATTTTAACTTTACTCAAAATCAAGCACTACTGTCAAAAACCACACAAAACCCAGCCAATGTGCAAACACAACTTAGCAGCGATTACACACTACATAAATAAATACAAAACACTGTGGGATAGTGGGAAAATAATATTTATGTATTCATTCATTTATTCTTGTACTCATATTTTAACAAAAAAGAACTGCAGCAAAAAAGTTATATATATATATATAAAAAAAATTATATATTTTTACAGCATATTCAGATAATTTATTCTGCCTCAGCATCACGCCTCTGTGCTGGGTCAGGCCACAGGGCTTCATCCACATCACATGCTATGGTCTCCCTTGCAAAGCAACGAGGAAAGAATCCTTTAGCATGCCGAATCCAGCCCTGGCAAGATTCCACTCCTGTCTCACCACATGCTCCATTCATTGGTTGAAGTAGATTTTCCTGTGTGTAAGGGTTTTTGGTTGTATACTTTCCATCTCCATGCAGAGAAAAACTCCTCAATAGGGTTCAAAAAGGGAGAGTATGGTGAAAGAAACACATTCATAAAATGCTGCTCATTGTAAAACCAATCGCGTATTCTTGGACCACGGTGAAATCTCACATTGTCCCAAATGATAACATACATGGGATGATCTGCCTGCTCGCAATCTTTTTGCTCAAGCAAAGCATCCCATAGACCATCCAGGAATGTTACTAGAAGTTCGGTGTTGTATGACTCAACAGTAACATGACTGTGGAGAACCCCACAGTTGCTGATGGCAGCACAGATAGTTACATTTCCACCACGCTGGCCAGGCAGTTCAATAATGGTACGGACCTATGACGTTGCGACCTCTTCTCCTTTTTGCTAGATTGAATCCAGCTTCATCCACGAAGATGTATTTATGAGGCCTAACCACTGAGTCAAGCTCAAAGAGTCTCTGTACACAGTGACAACAAACTATATTTAGTTCTGTAAATGACAGATGCTGCTTCAATTTGATCACATGCTTCCTCCATAGCTTGAAGGACCATCTGGACATAGGGCCGGAGATCATAAACCTTCCACCATCATGCTGAAAAGAACTCTTTGATGGGGTTTAGGAAGGGGGAGTATGGTGGAAGGTAGTGAACTGTAAATTGTGGGTGTTGATGAAATTAGTTTTGGACCTGGGCGGAACGATGGAAAGCCACATTGTCCCAGACGACAATGTATTGCATCTGGTCCCTTTGGTTTGCTGCTGTGATAATATTATGTAATCGGCCTAAAAATGTAAGAATGAGGTCAGTGTTGTAAAGACCCAAGTTGGCATGGCGGTGGAGGACCCCATTCTGTGTAATGGCAGCACAAAGGGTAATGTTACCCCCACGTTGCCCTGGTACATTGACAATAGCCCTGTGGCCAAGGATGTTTCTTCCCCTTCTTCTCACTGTTGTCAGGTTAAATCCAGCTTCATCAATGTATATAAACTCATGCGGGACTTCTTCCGCATCCATTCGCAAAACTCTTTGAAATACAGCAAAATATCACATTGCGTTAATATACTGTAGGTCTGCTATACAGTAAAATTACATGTACTGTAAAAAGGTTGTGTGCAGTACACAATACTACAGTCAGTGAACAAAACATACCGCCACATATTCATGCCGCAGGACTTTCACCCTGTCTGAATTTCTTTCAAATGGCACTTTATACAATTGTTTCATCACAACTTGATTTTTTTTAAGGATACGGCCTATTGTTGACAGAGAGACCTGTAGGACATTATTGAAAATTTGGTGATCATTGACAATATGGGCTTGAATTTCTCGAAGTCTGCATTATTGGCCAAAACGAGGTTTATGATCTCTTTCTTGCTCCTGTGTGAATATAGGGCGCCTCCCTCCTTGGTGTTCGACGTTCAATCCTATGTTGGGCAAACAAAATACATGTAGCTTACTGTAAGAAACATGAATACATACCAAAACGGTTGATATAGTACATGCAGTAAGCTATGGATTTTCTGTTGACAGAAGTTTCTCACCTGTGCTCTTGACGAAATGTCCGAACTATTGATGCCACTGTGTTCCTGCTTAGGTTAGGCTGTACTCTCAGTCCAGCCTCCCTCAGTGTTAGTCCGTGGTTTATTACATGGTCCACAATTGTAGCACGAATTTTGTTACACAGATTTGGTTGTCTTCTTCTTTGTGCATGTCCTACCCCTCCTCTAGGTCTTCCTCTCCCTCTTCCTCTTCCCCTACCTTGGCCTCTTCCTCCACCTTGTTCTCTCCGGATTCCCCCTCTCATCCGTGCTCTTCCTCTTCTTCCAACACTGTCCATTTTTGTTGAAGACAGGTGAACTTGCCTGTTGCCTTTTTATAGTGCTTAAACACCTAATTGGTGTGTCTACAATTAAGCAAACAAGTGTTTGCACACCTGATGACTGTGTTGAACCAATTGGTTGGTCGGTGCGGTAATTTGACAGTCAGTGCTTTGGTATTGCAAGGAAGTGACTTCATGATAGATTTTTGTGTGTACTGTATGTTACGTAAATGTGTTTAGTGTTTTGCAAATCACTGTGTGTTATGTTTTGCAAAAAGTGTGAAGCTAAAAATGTGCTTACAGTTGTGCAAATCTAGGCCGGTGTTTTGCTCCTTGAGTATGAGGATTTGTTAATTGTGAGAAAGTTTTAATTTTAGTGTCTAAGCAATTGAAAAAAACTGTATTGCTCCATTGTTGGATCCACTCATGCCATTTGCATTTCACTAGGCTTATATACTGTTAACTAATTGGGTTCACTGATTGGACACATGTGTTTTCAATTTAGAGTGGTAAATGATGAAAACAGTGTGTTAGTTGTGTTTAACTTCTGTAGCCTGTGTGCACCATTCTGGGTACAAGTGCACCACTCTGCTAAATGTGTTTTGTGCTTGAGAATGCGTTTAGAGTTTTGGTAAATAGGAGATTTAGATTTGCAAATTGTGTCCTAACCAGATGAATAGTGTTTAAGATTTTGACAACTGTGGGACTGATTTGATGAAAGAGTTTTGGTAGTTGACAGTTTAGTTTTTACAATGGGATTTAGTGTTTTAGCAATTCAGAAAAACTATAATATGTGATCTGATATTAAAGTCAGAGTCAATTACCTAACACCTAAATTGTTGACCTCTGGATTGATTCGTAAGGCCAGATGTTTAATTCTGTTTCTGTGATTCTCACTTTGTTTATTGCTGACAATAACTAACAGTTCTTTTTTTTTCTTGTTTAGTTTAAGGAAATTCATATTCATCCATTCTGTTATACTCGTAAGGCACTGGATTAAAGGATTTAGAGCCTCTGGGTCATCAAGCACAATGGATAAATAGAGCTGTGTGTCATCAGCATAGCTATGGCAATTTACATTATACTTTGAAATTATCTTGCCTAACAGAAACATGCAGAGTGAAAATAATAATAGTCATAAAATTGATTCCTGTGGTAGACCACATAGAATATCATGTATTTCTCATGCACAATCACCATAACTGACAAAGAATTTTCTTCCAGTTATTTACATCGGAAGTGTTCCAGGGATAATGATCCTCACAGCCAGGGTCCTCTTCTTGATGACATTAACAAGCGATGAGAAGTCCTTCTTCAGTATCTCTGACTTACAGTAACAAATCTCATTTACACCCACGTGATGGATGACACTTCCAAATTGTTTGTGCTTGTACTTCTCAAAGATTGGTTGTGCTTTTCTTTTGATGTCTGAGAAATGAGCTCCGGGGTCGCAGAATACAAAAGTCTTGTGGCCAGACAAAGTAAACTTTAAATTTTGAACACATTCAAATCTCCAATAATTAGCGAGGTGTAGGCAAGTCGGGGGAAGAAAGAGGTCCAAAGCAGTTAGTGGTCTTCAGTGGAGCAGGGGTGAAGCTGACTTGGTCTGGTATCCAAGTGGTGTGTCGTGAAGTTGATGATGCCGAGATTCTCAAAGTACTTTCTAGGGAGTCTTCTTGTAGTCCTTGTAGTTGGGCCTTCTGTTTCTGCAGCACGGAGTGGCATGCGAGAAGCTGCCGATTCTGTGTATCTAGGATCCTGAAACTAGTATGGTGCATGTGATTTACTGTAGTCTGGAGTAATTAT
Source organism: Polypterus senegalus (assembly GCF_016835505.1). NCBI lineage: Eukaryota > Metazoa > Chordata > Cladistia > Polypteriformes > Polypteridae > Polypterus > Polypterus senegalus. The sequence goes on from NC_053161.1 coordinate 108,458,483, forward strand.
ATTGTCAATAGTCCAAGCAAATACTAAATATATTCCTTAGAATATTTTCATATTTCAAGTATTTATCCAGAGAAATGACATGAGTACATATTAAAGATCTGTTATCAGTAGGTCTGACATTTAACAAAAACATTTTGCAATACTGTATGTATTTATCTCTATTAAACTGTTAGCTAGTAACACATGCCTTATAATATCAAATAACTACCTTAAAACATAATAACATATGCAGGTTCAGAAAAAAACATGAAAAGTGAAAAAGAAAATATATGTTTTAGCAATTATAATTTTTAAAACTTTTTAAAATTGCTCAAAAACATAATTTTTCTATTTTCACTTATTAATAACATGCTTGTCAAAATTGTGTATTTAGAGGACCATGAAGAACTGCCTATTGCTTTTTTTAATGTATTTTTCTTTTGTTACAAGTATTATTTTGTCATGCACTAACTAAAATAAACAAATTTAATTGTTGTAAGAGCCATTTTCCTAGTTCTATAAAATGTATGAATATTTATTAGATGATAATGCATAAAATATGGGAGGTTCCTAAAACCCCCGTGAATAGAATTGAGTTGGTATTTTCCTGTCATCTCTTAACAGTTTTTGAGTAAACAATGTCCTTTAGTAAGTGTTTTGCCTTGCCTTGTGTAAGGTACAGGGGCATACGTTTTTTTAACCATGTCCTTGAAAGAATTCTTTTTATGCTCGCGTTCGTGCTTATGCACGGTACTGAGCCTGGCGCATATCTAAGTGCCAACGGCCTAAGGGTCTTTTGAGTGTAAAGTAACTCGTAAATTAAAAGATCTAAGTTTTGAACCGTATGTTTAAAGCATACAGAAGAAGAAATAAATAACCTTTAAGTACAGAAGTAACCAAAGCTTCATAAGAAAAACTAAGTTTATAGAAGATACATTTTCCCTTTTTTTTGCCTTTATTCTTTGTGTGTAACTATTTTTCTTTTTATTCTTGTATCGATTATTTGCCTTTAACTTTCACTAAATATTTTTAAAACGAACTTTTGGACTGAGAGATTTCTTCGACATGTGTCTTACCCGTGCCTGACTTCACCTTACGCAAAGCGGCTACATTAAAGTTAAAAAACCTGCCTAAAGTTTTGAAACCTCCTTAAGATCTGAACCTGCCTAGGACTGAAAGTTTAAAACTGCCTTGGATCATAAAAGAATGCAAGTCTGCATTTTCAACGCCATGGCATCTGAGTCCGGGAGCCAGAGAACATTTCGAACCCCCATTGAAAGTAACAGTGGTGTGAGTGGAAGTCACAACGATCAGGATGTTTCAATGGAAGATCATCTTGATGATGACATAAAGCCGTCCAATTCATTAACATCTAAACTTCAGTCTGAAATGGACTACAAATACAAACAATTATCTATTACAATGAAGACTGTAAAGGATTTAAAAAAATATGAATTTTATTGTGAATCTATAAAATCCATCATCGAGAACTCGTTCTTTAACCTGAGAATGGAATATAAAAGGTTAAGTGACAAACTCTTATCCTTCCAGAGTAACGAAGATACACGGAAAATGCTACAAAAAGACTTTGATGCTAAAATGGAAACTTTTAGCACATTTTTGGAAAATACGATGGAATGGGCATTTGAAGTACGTCAAAATATAAGCCTCAACCAGCAGCCTGACTTTTCGGCTAGCCAATTCAAGGATTACAGAACAACGAATGACTTTCCTGACATCTCGCCAGAAGATAGTGTCTCACAGGTTTCCATTCAAAGTAAAAGTCATATAAGTTCGGCGGCAAATTCAGCCAAAGCCTCCCAAATCTCCGCAAAATCTAAACGTAGTACAAGTTCAGCTGGGACTTCTATGAGCGCCATCAGATCTCAAGAGGCAGCACACGCTGTGCTGTTGGCTAAAGCGGAAAACCAAAGAAAGCACCAAGCTCTAGATTTGGAAGAAATGCAGTTAAAAGCTAAGAGAAAAGCTGAGGAAACGCAGAGAAAAGCTGAAGAAGCTCAACTGAAAGCTAAAAGAGATCAATTGGCCTTGGAGGCAGCTATTGCAGAATCAGAAGCGAAATTAAAAGCACTTAAAGGGCGCAATCGCAGTCCAAATAGACTGAGCCAGAAACCAGATGTGAAATTTGAAAAGTCGTCAGATGCGAACAGTTACTACTTTACAAATGCGAATGAAAGTAAAAATAAACCTCAACAACAAAATGAAGCACCTCTTCAACAATCGCTTTATGATAAGCGCTACAATCAACAGTAACAACAACAGTATAAAACTCAAACACCTTATGTGCCACACAAAAAGATCCCAATATTTGACAGCGATCCCTTGAAATATGTGGACTTTATAAGTGCATTTGACCGAGCTATCGATGAGGCGATAGAGAACCCGCAAGATAAATTGGACCTATTGGCACAGTTTACTAAAGGTTCACCTCACGAGATTGTTAAAAACTGTAAACACTTGTCACCGTTAGAAGGTTATCAAAAGGCCAGAAAGAGACTTGAAAGTCTCTATGGAAACCAGCTACAGAAAGCCGATGTCTATATGAGAAAAGACAAAGGGCGATCGCAAACAAAGCCAAACGATGGAGAAGAACAGAACGATAATGCAAACTTCCTTGGCGAATGTATAAATATTATGCCCAACTTACAAAGCGGACAACAATTTGAAAGTAAGGATAACCTTCCTACTAAAGTCTCCAAACCTTCTCAAGACCTACTAGCACTGTGGCAATGCAAAGTACAGAGTATTGAAAGTACGGAGAGCAGGCGAACACCTCTCACCGATCCAATGAACTTTCTTAACGAACAGCCAACATCAGCTTTAGATCCCGCGTACAGCTCAGCTCCACAAAGCCATACCTTCAAGAAGGAAAAGGCCAAAACTGACCAAGAGAAGAATCTTTTGAAAGACGTCCTGAGAGAAAGCAGCTTTGTTACAAACTTTTCTGCAGCGGACGAAAAAATGGATACAGGCACCTCAGTCAAAGCGGCGGAGACGGCTGGACGTATAAGCGGTAAGCACTGTCTTTTTTGCAATGAAAATCACGATCTTAACGAATGCAGTGCAATTCAGACATTAACTTATGAAAGTAAAATTGACTTTTTGAAATCTAAAGACTTATGCTTTAAGTGCCTTAAACAAGGACATTTTAGTAAAGTCTGTGAAGAAAAGATTAAATGCCAAATATGCTCTCAGTTACATCCAGTAATTCTGCATATGAATAAGGAAAAAGGCACCAACTATAAAGCCACAACTCCTAAAGAGGAAAACGTTATGTCGGAAGAGAAAAACATTTCTTTTGCCCATATTTCTGTTGAACCAATAGAGACTTGTTCTGATACCGGGGCCGGTAAAGAGTGTGTCTTAGCTGTGACTCCAGTTCAAGTTAAGTCTGAAACGAATGAAAAATGTGTAGAAACATATGATCTAAAAGTCTCTGACAGCTCAGCTACATTTAGCACTGAAAGTCTGCAAAAGCAGTTAAATCTTTCAGGAAGAAAGTCTCACATCTACATCAGCACTGTAGAAAGAGACACAGTAAATAGTCAGAAATTCGTAAAGTGTACAATCTTAACGGAGTTACAAGTCTGTGAGATAGAAGAAAATACATTTTTTGATACACCAAAAGTGTACACACTGAACTCTGTAACACTGAGAAGGGAGAACATCCCTAAAGAAAAAGAAAGACTGCAAACATGTTCAGTCAATTGTGTAACAATAAAGCAAGTAGCGCAAATGTTACTCAAGCAATACAATTTAGACTTTCCAGAACGCGTCTGTGAAGAAAAAGAGGAAATGTCACAGGAAGACATTAAATTCATGCGCATAGCCTCAGATACTGCAAGTCTAGTGAACGAACATTATTGCATTAAGCTGCCCTTTAAAGATGAAACACTTAAGGTACCAAACAATCGTAGTATTGCAAAACAACGTGCTATAGGACTTAAAAGGAAACTTACAAGATTCCCAACGTTTCATGAGGATTATAAAGCGTTCATGAAAGATATTTTAGACAAAGGTTATGCCATAAAGGTACCCACTGAATAGTGGACCCTCGAAAATGAAAAAATATGGTACATCCCTTATCATGAAGTATACCATACAAAGAAAAACAAAATAAGAGTAGTGTTTGATTGTACAGCCACCTATCAAGATTTTTGTCTAAATGAACAGTCGTTGAAAGGACCTGATTTAACTAATACACTCATCGGTGTTCTTACAAGATTCAGAGAGGAACCAATCGCTTTCATGGCGGACATTAAATCAATGTTCTATCAAGTGAAAGTACCAGAAAAAGACATGGATCTTCTTCGTTTTCTGTGGTGGCCCGAAGGTAATCTAAACAATGAACATGAGGAATACAAAATGGCAGTGCATCTTTTTGGTGCTACTTCATCGCCCAGTTGTGCCTCTTATACCTTAAGAAGAACAGCAGAGTATGCAAGGGACACAGCTCCAGAGGAAGCAGTTAACACTGTGCTAAATAATTTATATGTCGACGACTGTTTAAAGTCAGTTGCTACTGAAGAACAAGCCATAAAATTGGCCAAAGATCTTAAAGCCCTTTGCTTAAAGGGAGGATTTTATCTTACAAAATGGATAAGTAATAGCAGAGCAGTTTTGCTGTCAATCCCTGAAGAAGACAGGGCAAAAGATCAAAAAGACTTGGACTTAAGCCATGATCTGCTACCAGTTGAAAGAGCTTTGGGTGTTCAATGGTGCACACAGACTGACAGTTTCAAGTTCCAGGTAAAGCTGCAAGATAAGCCTGCTACAAGACGTGGCATTCTGTCAGTGGTCAGTTCAATATATGACCCACTTGGATTTTTAGCGCCAGTCATATTGCCTGCCAAGCTTATTCTAAGAGAACTGTGTAAAGAAAAATATGCTTGGGATCAAGAAGTGGAAGCTAAGTACGTTCGGCAATGGAAAAAATGGATGGACGATTTGCAGCTACTTGTGGATTTTAATGTAGTCAGGTGCTTTAAACCGCCTGGATTTGGTCAAATAATGACTGCACAAATGCATAATTTTGGAGATGCTTCAGAAAACGGGTATGGCACTGTTTCCTACCTCCTTTTGAGGGAGAGACATTGCTCATTTCTAATGGGGAAATCAAGAGTGGCACCATTAAAATCTGTCACTATACCAAGGTTGGAACTTACAGCAGCAGTGATTGCAGTCAAAATGGACAAAATGTTAAAACGTGAACTGCAGATTCCCCTGCAAGAGTCGATCTTTTGGACTGACAGCACCACAGTACTAAGGTACATCGCAAATGAAAGTACACGCTACAAAACCTTAGTTGCCAACAGAATCGCAGTGATAAGAGAGCACACGCAACCTTCGCAATGGAGGTACGTCGCATCTGCGCAAAATCCTGCGGATCAGGCATCAAGAGGTTCGACAATAGAAAGCTTCATCAAATGTAAGACGTGGATACAAAGCCCGAATTTCACACTACAGCCAGAGCACGAATGGCCTAAGAGACCTGATAAGGTGGACTTGTCTACTAGCGACGATCCGGAAATCAAAAGTGTATTGAGGCTCAGCAAATCAGCAATGCCAGAAGAGGCAAACCACCCTGCAACCATTCAGAAGAATTCACATATTGCCACTCTCATTATGCAACAAGTTCATAAAGAAATTGGACATTGTGGGTGTAATTACAAGATGCTACAACCTGAAACTCCTGGGTAAAGACAATGCCAATTGCAAAAGGGGCAGTCAGAAGAGTTTGTGTGCAGATCCCAGCATGCTGGAGAGACTTGTGAACAAACTGTGCCTGCTCCAGGAAGCAACAATGATTAAAATGACTCTTGTTGCATGCCTAATTTTAAAGCCTTTTTTAAATTTAATGCTTGTGTTTATACATTAGAGTATAACCTATAAAGTTTCTTAAGTTTAGTATTCGTGTTTTTATAGTAGAAACTAAGGTAAGCTTCTTAAGGTTTGTTTTAAGTTTGGTAAAGTAATGAAGGCTCTTATTAAGTAAAGTTAAGTAACTGATTTCTGCCCTAGCATAAACAATTAGGGGCCGGATGTGTAAAAGCCATTTTCCTAGTTCTATAAAATGTATGAATATTTATTAGATGATAATGCATAAAATATGGGAGGTTCCTAAAACCCCCGTGAATAGAATTGAGTTGGTATTTTCCTGTCATTTCTTAACAGTTTTTGAGTAAACAATGTCCTTTAGTAAGTGTTTTGCCTTGCCTTGTGTAAGGTACAGAGGCATACGGTTTTTTAACCGTGTCCTTGAAAGAATTCGTTTTATGCTCGCGTTCGTGCTTATGCACGGTACTGAGCCTGGCGCATATCTAAGTGCCAACGGCCTAAGGGTCTTTTGAGTGTAAAGTAACTCGTAAATTAAAAAATCTAAGTTTTGAACCGTATGTTTAAAGCATACAGAAGAAGAAATAAATAACCTTTAAGTACAGAAGTAACCAAAGCTTCATAAGAAAAACTAAGTTTATAGAAGATACATTTTCCCTTTTTTTTTGCCTTTATTCTTTGTGTGTAACTATTTTTCTTTTTATTCTTGTGTGGACTATTTGCCTTTAACTTTCACTAAATATTTTTAAAAACAAACTTTTGGACTGAGAGATTTCTTCGACACGCGTCTTACCCGTGCCTGACTTCACCTTACGCAAAGCGGCTACAATTGTAGTTTACAGTAATTTATCATTTTAAAATCAATTCCTTGAAATAATAACCAGCATCCAAAAATTAATGTTAAACATAAATGTATGTCTACTATTAGGATTTAAAAATTTTATTTAACAGAAAGAAACACTGACTGCACAGTAACACCCCATTCAGAAATTGTTTTCCAAAAAATCCATTAAACTAAAAAGGAAATACACAACTGCCTTCCCCTACTCACAGAGAACAACTGATCATAAAAAGGGTCCATTGTGATTCCTTATGAATTACCACATATAGATACATATGACCAAGCAAGCAATTTGAAGGAAAGCACTGAACACGATGCTAGTAAGTGTCCTCTTTAACATACTGTACAGAACTAATTTATATTAAATGAATATTCTTTCCATGTTGTATTTCTGTTTGAAACAATTTCTATATTCATTAACAAATTGTTTGTAAGCCAATGTAGATGGAAGGCAAAAAAAAGTGCATTAAAAAGATGACATTACCAAGACTAAAATCAGAAAGTGGTGTGGTGCCTCATGACTTTCACTTTTACTATGGGTGGTGGACATTCATAATTTGAAAAACAATAAGAAGGAGAAAGTTCTGAAAATTCACCTGGGCTTCATGTATAAACAGTGCGTAGGCACAAAAATGTTGTGTAAGAATGTATAAAACCTAAACTTGGCGTAAAGCCATGCACATTTCCACGGTAGCTCATACCCTGTCATACGCAAGTTCTGTACTCGGTTTTGCAGACTGCTGGCACCCAGCGTCAAAGCAGTGCTACTGTTCCTGTGTGGTTACCCTGTCTTTTTTAGATCCACATCCCTGACGCGGCTTTATAAATACACTGCAATTAACCGCATATTGTTTATTAGTTTAATGCATCTTATTGTATTTAACCTGTAACAATATAATGGTCCACAGAATACCATAACTGCTTTAGCATTGTTACTCTCACTGCACCTTCTTCTTCTTCTTTCAGCTGCTCCCGTTAGGTGTTGCCACATCAGATCATCTCTTTCCATATTGCTCTCACTGCACCACTCAGAGTATTTATATCACTGTATCTGAGTGTGAATCACAGCTGTACAGCAGCTGATCAGAAAGAGAATTATCAGTACAGTCAACCCTCGTTTATCGCGGTTAATCCGTTCCAGACTCTGCCACGATAAATGAATTTCCGCGAAGTAGGATTCTTTATTTATAAATCGAATATTTTCGCAGTTAGAGCATAGAAAACCTGTTTACGACCTTCTAAATACAGTAATCCCTCCTCGATCGCGGGGGTTGCGTTCCAGACCCCCCTGCGATAGGTGAAAATCTGCGAAGTAGAAACCATATATTGTATGGTTATTTTTATATATTTTAAGCCCTTATAAACTCTCCCACACTGTTAACATTATTAGAGCCCTCTAGACATGAAATAACACCCTTTAGTCAAACGTTTAAACTGTGCTTCATTACAAGACAGAGATGGCAGTTCTTTCTCACAATTAAAAGAATGCAAACATATCTTATCTTCAAAGGAGCACCATGAAGAGCAGATAATGTCAGAGAGAACGCTCGCTAAGAAAAGCAAACAATCAAAAAATCAATACGTACTTTTAAGTATACAGAAGCACCCGCGATAAAGTGGCATTTTGTAGAGAAGCGTCCTATCCTCTAGGCAAACAGCCACTGTGTAAACAGCCCCCTCTGCTCACACCCCCTCCGTCAGGCAGAGAGAGTGTGAGAGACAGAGAGAAGCAAACAAAACAAGCGCCACGCGGGAAGCATATCTTATAGCATTGCGGAGTTTTAGTTAATATGTAATACATGCTCTGATTGGGTAGCTTCTAAGCCATCCGCCAATAGCGTCCCTTGTATGAAATCAACTGGGCAATCAAACTGAGGAAGCATGTAACCTAAATTAAAAGACCCATTGTCTGCAGAAAGCGGCGAACCAGCGAAAAATCCGTGATATATATTTAGATGTGCTTACATTTAAAATCCGCGATAGAGTGAAGCCGCGAAAGTCGAAGCGCGATATAGCGAGGGATTACTGTATACAGCATCAAGCACACGCTGCCTCAGCCATGCTGTCTATTGAACTGCTTTCATACAGCAAACGCTTCAGAGCCTTTCATCACGGTTCAGAAACAGTTCCATCGCAAAAACTCTAAACGCACCCAATCAGTCCATCAAGTGCTCCTTGTAGAATGCTTTGTACTTATAAGTACAATTACCTCACTGTAAACTTGCGATACAGTTATAATATTGCACAACCTGAGCCACTTTATAAAGTGCGTATTTACATATGATGACAATATCATTTTTAAGAATTGGTTAGTACGTTTGAAAGAGACACTACTGCTACAATAAAGTATTTCATTGAAGGTCACGCATGGCGCAGCAAGCATCTTGCGTGAGACATGAACAATCACTGTGCCACTGTGTTCCCATGTTTAATAAAATTATATCACATATACATCTCAGTATTTTAATTATTCAGAGAGCTGTAATATTACAAATGTAATGGATTCTGTGTCCTATTGAAGGAAGAGTAAGCCCGGAAGCATGTAGTGATTCACACACATAGAGCACACAAAAGATCAAATACAAACAAAGACTTTTAACGTGATGCTTTAGTTACGATGGAATTTGAGAAAACTAGTAAATTAAATGATTTTAAGATGAAGTTTATGATGTTCTACTTTAATGACAAAATAAACGACATGATTAAAGTGGAAATTTAGATATTAAACTTGACATTTCGTGCTTTTTTCCCAACTGTGTGCCTTTTTTTTCTCTGTACCCTAATAAGCTTTCATATGACACTCAGACAGAGTGCTACAACTCGCCTTTTCACGGTGACTTTGATATGTGACAACTTCTTTTTTATTTTGGGCACTGTGTGTCTTTGTGAACTTGAGCTTTCGAGTTTCTCCGACACGCTATGTCATTTTCTTTTGTTGTTTATATCACTGTTTAAACCAACAAATAGTATGTTTTTCCTTGCCTCCATTTGGTATTCGCTGAAATTCTTCTATTTTCCCTCGTGCTTTTGCCATTGTCTTTTCACAGAAGGCTGAGCTTAAGGGCTATTTACATTGATTTGCATATTCAATAATGTGCTTCCCTCACTCAATATTTGAACCAATTTGTAAAAACACTGGAAGTGACACTGTGGTCTGCTTATCTTTCACAGGGAAAGTTTGTATTCATGTCTGACTTCAATTACACAATTGGCAATTCACATTTGGTATCTAAGTCATTACATATCTTTATACTGATACTGTGTTATAAACATATAGTTTATCTGATAGTGCTGTGTTTATGAATACTGTGTTTCTGACAGGATTAGACTATCTATTGTTAAACTTTTAGTGGGTTCTTACACAACTTTGTCAGCAGTTTGACTGATTCTGTTGAACTGGAAGAATCCTAATGCACACTCCATAATACTATGTGAAAATAATATATTAACTTAAACTAGAATAAGTCTACTTTTCCTTGCTAGAAATGTTGCATAGCTTCTATAGAAAAGCAATATTTCATTAATGTTATTTTAAAATGAGACACCCAGGCTTCTGCCAGCATTTAACTGCCATATAAATAAATGCATTATTTCTGCAAAACCCCTTTTGTTTTAATCAATAGAGGGATGTATAACACAAAGACTTTTATTACTGTTTAGTTCCTTGTTTTGGGTAAGGGTGGTTTTTTTTTTAGTTATATTAAGATTAGCAAATCTTAACTGTTTCTGAGACATACTGTTTGGGATTGGTTGGAATATGTGTTTTTGAAAATAAATACATTTTAAAATAAAAAAAGGATTTTTTAACCTTACTCAGTCTGCGAACATACATTTAATCTTGTTTACTTCTCTGAGATTTGCCTGAAATGAACAATGCTTGTCTTTCTGATGTAGCCTTTTTATGTTTGATTGCAATCTAAAATATTATCTTCCTATTTACAGAATTCTGTACCTCCTCTCAAAATGGCAAAACCCAAAAACAATACATTCCTAGTTTAACAATGAAACCCATTCTCTTAGACAAGTTTGTAGAAGGGCAGAGGGAATGTGAAAGAAAGACAGACTTCACATATCCTGTGACATTCAGAGGAATAGTCTGGTCAAATATGAGAAGGTCTAACATTAAAATGACCTCAAGTCCTCTTTACCATTGTCAACACTGTAATCTGTGTTATGTCTTCTCTGGCCTTTTTTAATTTTTGTAAATTTTTTGGCTAGTTAGACTGGCAATATTACATCTAAAATGATGTATGCTTGTGGAGAATATGTTTTAATCATTTGAAGAGCTGCCTTTAGACAGTTTAGTCAGTGTCAATTACCTGACACAAATATTTATTTGTAAGTTCCATTCACTCTTGTTTTAAACATGTACTAGACAAGAAAAATATAAATAGTATAACAAAAAACAGCCCCAAACACACACAACAACTTCTTGCTTGGGTAATGAGAAGAGAGGTGTTGCCATCTAATACTAGGCTTATAGGTGGAAGTAAGATGGATCAGATTGTCATCACATCTGCCCATTGTGCTACACATTTACACTTAAAGGCAACTTGTTGTGTCAATGAATAGAACAAGACTGCTACTGTAATAAAATATACACATTTATATAAATATATATTTACTACAGTTCACAGAAAAGTTAGTTTGTCTCAGCTGTAGCCTTTTTTTAGGATATTTTATAGGACTGAATCTGCCTTCTTGAGATGCTTCCTCTGTTGCAAGTGCTGCATTTGAGGTGGTAAATCATGATATTCCTATGAATTACCATGAGCTGTTTGTTGGCTTTTAGAGCACTGGTTTTAAATGGTTTGTAGACTAACTTAGGGGAAAAAACTCTACTGTCAATTTTTGTAATTTTTCATCACCTTACGTTAAACATGATGAAGACTTTTGAAAGGCTAGTCCTGCACTATTTGAGTACTCTTGTGAAAGACTACTTAGACCCACTATAGTTTGCCTATCGAACAAAAATTGGAGTGGAAGATGCAATGACCTATTTACTTAACAAGGCTCTTCCACATTTGGACAAAGTAGCAGCACATGAGGATTATGGGTTTTTTTTTTTGTTTTTTTATTCCTGTTAAAGGCTAAGCATAAGGATTTGCAGGTGGATGAGCCTGTGTTGTCCTGGATAATGGACTGAATGTGCGGCAAGACACCATTTGTTAGGCTCAAGATCTGTGTGTCTTACCTGGATGTGAACAACACCGGTGCATGACAAGGGACAGTCCTGTCATCAATTTAGAGACTGAAATGATCTAGTAACACAGAGGAACTGTATAAGAAAGGGCAGGGCAAGCATAATTCCAAAATTAGAAATGCTCCAAAATTCAAAACTAAATGATGCCAGTTAGGTTGTCTCTATTTTTTTTATCATCTTATGTGAAGATTCCAAAAGGATTTATTCATTCTGAGCTTTAAGGGGATCTAGTCTCCTGTGAAGCATCGAGCACCCTGTGAAGTACCAAGAAGCTAGGACACATGTTCAACGATCTGGGTTAGGGTTTCCTGTGAAGTAAGCACCACAAAGCACCATCACTCAATCGACTATAAAGGGGGCTGGTCACCTAAGGAGGATGGTTCCCTGTGAAGTGCAGCAAAATAGGATAGATGTTGTGTGGTAGTTTCAATATGGTGTGTATGGGTATCAAAATTATAACACTTGGGCATCAGTTCATGTGCTGAAAATTAAGAAACATAGGATGTCGCAAGTAGAAAATTCTACACCATTTATAAGACGTGGCTTGAATTTGAATGTGAAAATATGTATATGCTAATAAAAAATATGATTCATAAAACATGGTATATGCATATATGGACACAATTCAATTTTATAAATCACAGATATAAATGTGCATATGGGAACACTCCTTAAAACTCGTATTGGCATCACAGATGACTTGTGCGTTAATGAAATGTCACTGCTTATAGTTAACAAAAGCAGCTTGATACTTGCTAGATGCCCTTTCTTGGAATATGAATGCAGTAAACTCTGATTACATTAAGAAAACTGGACACTGCTGGAAATTGCCTTTTTTGTTAGCACATGTTTTATGTATGTACACACACACCATTCAAAAAATGAATTTAGGCCCATCTTGGTAGATTAATGGCTTCCAACACAGCAGGAAAGATGGAGTGAAGCTTGGCTAAGATATCCCTGTCAGTCAATTCCCTAAGAAATTAAACAGGTAGCCAACATAAATTGACAAAAAAACTAAATACACAAAAGAGTCACCATTTAGTTGGTTTGGCTACATTTTCCCACTTGATCATGTGGGACTATTAGATATCTCATTATGCATATACTCCAAAATCCAAAAATATCCAAAATACTTCTGGTCCCTGGCATTTCAGATTATGAATACTCAACCTGCAGTACATTTGTCAGCATTTTTTTGACTTGAGTTGGTTTTATTTTATTTTAAATATTTTTACTTAATCTTATACTTGGCTTTAATGTTACAAAGCACTTTGGCAAAATTTAGTTATTTAAAATGTTAAATAAAAACTGTAAACATTGTGATTTTGTTTACTGGATGTTTCATTTATTGAATATAACTAAATGATTATTTTGTTATACAATTTTAAGTGTGGTATTTGAATGAATTTTAACACAGCAGTCAAATTGTGAAAGTGTGCATGCGTGAGCTCTCTAGTAGGGTTCATTCTCCAAAAATTAATTCCTGGATGAATATTACATAAACCTATCTATACATTTATGTATAATGTATATAAAAATTATATGTAGGATAATGAAATGTCTTGGGATGATAAACGACATGTCTAAAATTTAACGGTATATACAGCAAATACACATTTTTAAAATAAATTTATATATTGTTAAAAGAAATAATTTAAATTCAAACCTTGACTTTTTGTCATGATTCCTTTAAGGCAGTTGCAGAATAAGTTCCTGGCTAATTCATTTATCAATTATAATTCTTTATTTTTTGACAATCAGAAAGTGTTATGATTTTAACTGTAGTATTTCAAAACCTCATAAAAACTGCATTTTTCCCTTCATTCTCTATTAACTTCAGGGACTTATTTAATGAATGAGGGGCATCAGTAAATGAAGGCATTTGAACATGAAGGCCAGCACATATTGTTGGTGGAGTCTGTAATTAACAATAACGTTTTTGTAGTGGATGCCCATAGAGGTTGATTTTTTTGTTAATTTCTTCAAGGCAAATTGGAACTCTGTAGTTTGCTGTTGGGGTATGTGAAGCTTGATTTCATTATTATGCCAAAGTTGTTTTTTTATTATTTGTTTTGTTTTTTTCCTTAATTTTTGCTTATCTGACCATCAAAATCTATCTTTTAAAAGGAAAAATGTTGTTGTGAACATTTGCAAGTTTAGTCATTTAATTTTCTCTTAACATAAATGTTTGCAATTGTGTGTAAATACTGATGAAGACAGTAGCCACTGGTTGAAATAGTAAAAAATGCTGTTTGGGAATTGAAAATAAAATGATGTTGTTTTGATTGATTAAATGATTAGTACATGATGAAGTATAATTTTTTAGTAATATAAGATTAAGTTTTGTTTATTTCTGAGTGCATATTCACCTCTTATTCCTACATTGCTTACCTTGTATCATATCACTGTCTCATGTTTGTATTTTTCAATTTAAATAAATACATTTTTGAATAGCACTCTTCACTGAGTACTCTGTTTATGCGTGTTTACAACTATAATAAGATAGTAGTACCTGTTTGTTTTGCATATAAGTTCTAATAAACTTTTGGCAGATTTATATACGAATATGACACTATAAAGAGTGGTCTCCTACAACATGTTGACTGCAGCACCATTTATTACCAGGATGCTGCGGTACAGGTCTATGCATATATGATAAATATTGAACTTCATGTAAATGTAAAGAAACGTGAAGCAACAGTTGTATCAACAACAGTAACTCTGTCAAAACTTTAAAGAAAATGTTAATTGCTTTATTTTCACCAGCAGCATGACTAAAAGTCTCCTTTTGAATGTGTGTCCATGGCACCAGCAATAGTACAGGCTTAGAAGCACATGTGCAGCAAATGTAACACCTTTTTTTTGCACTATCTACACAGCACATTTAGTAGCTGGTGACTGTTTGCAGTCAGTGGGCATCAGAATGACCATGTATTGCTACCCTGCCAGTCGGGAAAAGTCAGACTACTTGTGATGAAGAAACATATTGAGGACAGCTACCTGCATTAGTACCAGAGCCGATAGGTTCCATGTCATCCAAATGATTGGCACTATCTAGTATTGCCTTAGTATTTCCTAATTTTATTTTTATATTTGGTCTCTTTTCTTTTTCTTCATCCTGTAAAGCACTGTGAGCTACATCATTTGTATAAAAATGTGCTATATAAAGAAATATTGTTGTTGTTGTTGTTATCTCGATCACTGTCATTATCATTAAAATATTCACCTTGCAACAAATTGTTTGAAACATCCATAGCTTTATACCTTTTTTGTGACAACATAACCACAGACTGAAACAAATGGTTGACTATTCACTAGATGGCAGCACTGTAGTAGATAGCTAAGGAATTGTAGTGAAGATTGCCAGCAAGCTGGCTACATCTACAGTAGCTCTTTACTGAGATACAAGTTTTCTCGTATGTCGTTTCTTGACATGCTCAATGAGATATGAATTAACTTGTATCTCACATTCAAAAGAGTTAATATCCTTGTATCTAATTTAGTCCATGATCAGCCCCGGGGTTTTTATATCTAGAATTAGGAGAAATAAGAGTAAAATTAAAAATTATTTAATTACTGTATATCTAAAGCAAACTGCAGTCACATGCAGAAGTTTACATTAAGTTGCATCTATAGTAAAGAAACAAAGTATACAACAGGTTGCATGTATTCTAGTTTGCATGCATTATGCCACAACTGTATTTGGCATCAGATTAGTTTCTTCTTTCCAATTTTAATGCTGAAAGATACACTGCAAAATATTAAACACGACTACCACGGTAAAAGAAGCATATGCTACAAGCAGTGCTTTCAAACAGAGCTTGAAAGATGTTGGATGTACAACCCCAATACCAAAAAAGTTGGGGCAATATGTAAAGTGTAAATAAAAAACAGAATGCAATTATTTGCAAATCTAATAAACCCATATTTTATTTACAATAGAACATAGAAAACATCAAATGTTTAAACTGAGAAAATGTACCATTTTAAGAAAAGAATAAGGTCATTTTTGAATTTGATGGCAGCAACATGCTGGGACAGGGCCATATTTACCACAGTGTAGCATCCCCTCTTCTTTTAACAACAGTTTGTAAACATTTGGAAACTGAGGAGACCAGTTGCCGGACTTTTGGGAGAGGGATGTTATACCATTCTTGTCTGCTCAACAGTCCAGGGTCATTTTTGTCGTATTTTTTGTTTCATGTTTTCAGTTGGTAAAAGGTCTGAACTGCAGGCAGGTCAATTCAGCACCTAGACTCTTCTACTACAAAGCCATGCTGTTGTAATAAATACAGTATGCAGTTTGCATTGTCTTGCTGAAATATGCTAGGTCTTCCCTGAAAAAGATGTCTGGATAGAAGCATATGTTGCTCTAAAACCTATATATACCTTTTAGCACTGATGGTGCCTTTCCAGGTGTGCAAGCTGCACATTCCTTAGGCACTAATGCACTCCCACACCATCATAGATGCAGGCTTTTGAAATGAACACCGATAACAAACCGGATGGTCCCTGTCTTCTTTAGTCCAGAGGACACAGTGTCCATGTTTTTCAAAAAGAATATCAAATTTCAATTTGTCTTACCACAGAACAGTTTTCCATTTTAAATGAAGTTTGGCCCAAAAAAGACAAATGGTGGTCCTGGATCATGTTGACATAATGCTTCTTCTTTGCATGATAGAGCTTTAATCTGCATATCTGGATGACATGGTGAACTGTGTTCACAGGAAGTGATTTCTGGAAGTGTTCCTTAGCCCATGCAGTGATTTCTATGAAAGAATCAGGCCTGTTTTTAATGCAGTGCAGCCTGAGGGCCTTAAGATCACGGGTATCCAATATTGATGTTGGGTCTTGTCCTGTGCTCACATAGATTTCTCTGGATTCTAAAAATGTTTTGATGATATTATGTACTGTAGATGATGAGAAATTCAAAGTCTTCACAATTTTACATTGAAGAGCATTATTCTAAAATTGTTCCACAGTTTGTAGATGTAGTTTTTTGCAGATTGGTGAAAATTGACCATCTTTATTTCTTAGAAAGTCTGCCTCTCTAAGATGCTCTTTTTATACCCAATCATGTTGCCAATTAACCTAACTGTTTCTGTTTAGTACCACTTACTTTTTACAGTTTTTACAGCTATTTACTTTTACAGCCTTTTGTTGCCCCCGTCCCACCTTTTTTGAGATGTATTGCTGCCATTAAATTAAAAATGAGCTAATATTTTTCATGTTTTTCGTAAAATGTCTCACTTTCAACATTTGATGTGTTTTCTATGTTCTATTGTTAATAAAATTTGAGTTTATCAGATTTGCAAATCATTACATTCTGTTTTTATTTACATTTTACACAGCGTCCCATTTTTTTTGGAATTGGGGTTGTAAAATTCTGAACATTTAAATTTCATAACAGAAAGTAGTATCAGAAGTAGAATTAAAATACAGAACTTTCTTTATTGGAAAATGGAGCTTAGGATTCTGAGGTATGCCTTACTCCTGTTTCCATTCCACTTGTTCTGTGACTCTCCTAATTCCTGAAAGAGAGTTAGGACTTGCAATAGAAAGGATTGGTGTATAAGTACAGTATTAGTACAGGCCGAACACCTAATAGCAGTATTTCAGTTATATGATGCATATAAGTTATATGATATGCCAGTTATTATTTTTTATTCTTGGGTTATAGAAAATAAAAATGAGGTAATGTAACATCAGTAATTATGTCTATGATGCTATCTTTACAGAGCAATTTTTTTTTAAGTTTTAAAGGACTCCAACTTTGAAAGCTGTAAAACGTACAATATACAAATAAAAACAAGAATATGCCTTCCTATTAATAGAATATATTAATACATAACTTAGGGTAATATGTATTACATTTAGAAACAGTCTGTACATAACTCTAGCTAAGCAGTTTAGAACAAGTTAAAGGTTTGGTATTTTAAGAAAACCTTCCTTATGAAATTATTTCATATAGTATCACCGAGCCAAAAAGTAGAATACATTACGTATGAAGTAAGAGTGAGTGAATACAGTCGGTGTAAGTAAAAGCAGTACTTAGCAGAAGATGTTAAAAGGGCAAAAACATTTGTGCTTTACTACATGCATTTGCATTAGCAGTATCAATGTCTTCAAAGGATGTTACCTTTTACTACTGAAGGGAGTTTCAAGAATGAAAGAACTAGATGTCCTTGAGCAAATGAAACACCTGAGAGTGCATACCAGAAATTGATTTCTTTGTGCTCAAATATTGTGAGCATTCCTTTTTTGTGTTATATTCCATCTTCAGATTGTTTCCTTTAACGTATAAGCACAGGAGCTTTGAACGTTTACTTTTTAACCTCTCATGCATGTGTTGAGTTGATCTTTTACACAAGCAAAGCACGGTACAGAAGCGGTCAAGGTTTTCCAATCAGTCATCACCTGTATAGTGGGAAATATAATTGCAATATTAGAACTTCTAATTATAAAACCAGCTATTCATACCAATGCTATTTTTCAGTCTCAAAGGCACATATGAACCCAGAATGAACATGAATGAATATTAATTTGCATTTTGTTATTGAGCAAACTATTGGAGCCTATGATGATAGCATAAAAGTTACAGCTGTTTCTAAGTCTTAACTATCTTCATATTGAGTTCAATGTTTTATTTTCAGAGTAAAATTTGTTTATGGAATGTAAATAATTTGTTCTTAAGATGGATATATGTCTAATAGCTGCTTTATTTAAAGAAATGGCTCATTCAATTCCAGCTCAAATGTGTAAAGGTGTACCAAGATTCCATTTAACATTTCTGCTGTAATAAATAGAAACAAACTTCCCAGACTACATAACCTTACTTTTACATCTTCAGTGCAGGCTGAATAACATACCATTCTTAGACCTACATAATCCAATTCAGGGTTATGTGGGCTACATCTTACTCTGGAAATATTTCTATATGAATATTTACTGGCATTTTTTTATATACTCACACACTGTAAAATTTAGCACAGAAATCAGAGTATAGTATACACAAAAATTTAAATGTATAATATAATTAAGCCCTTATTTTAATTAAGAACTTATCCTACTGTGTGGTTCTGCAACTTTATTATTAAATTATTTATTATTAAAATTATTATTACTATTATTATTAAATGTATTATTTTTAAAGTATGTAATCTCACCACCAATATTGTTTAAGCACTGCTAAGCACTGAATTGCACTCAGCCTCAACTCCACCAATATAAAATGACACCCTGAATGCTGATGCCAATGACTGAGTGGGAAAATGGGCAGTACCAAATGGAAGGTAAGCATGATTGGAAGGTTACGAGACAATTGTGGTGAAATGCCAAAAGGTGTTGTCCATTAGCATTGTGAATAATCGGCATGGATGGGCATAACCTAATGTAAAGTGGGCTTGACTGATGGGTGATCAGACAATAGTGGCGAAATGCCATTAGGTGCTGTCCATGAACATAAGCAGCAGTGTCTAAGTATCTCCTGTGTTAAGTTTTGTATAAAAATGTCTCCATGCCCAGGGATAGCGTCTTTCTCCGCAGACTGAGCAGGGTTTTGTTATCTTTTAATTAAGTCTGACTGAAGCCAGAAGGCTTTGGGCTTTGCGTGAATTTCTGGCTTGAAAGAATATTCTGTGACAATAGTAACAGCATTGGGCTCACGACTGCAGTTAATCCTTGATCGCTGGACCTACACACAAACTCTGTTGCTTGGGGTATACGTAGAATTGACAATTCACCCTAAAGTACAACTCTGGAATGGAGGCAGCACAGTGGATAACATGCAAACTGTACATATAAAATACCTAGATGTGAAATCTGAACCCAGAACATTCAGAGGCAAAGAGGCCCCATTTGTGAGGCAATGCCTCTACCCATATGTTGTACTCTTCCACTGAGATATTGCTGTTTAAATGTAAATTTTAGATATCAAGAAAAACTATGTAATGTTTGAAAGAAACTGAAAAAAACACTAATAAATTACAACAGTGGATACTACATGTGCAGATATGATGGTTTTGTCATATCTATTGGTGTGTTACCAATATATAAGAAAAATGTTAATTCAGGTATGCATTTTAAAATTGTCAGATGATCAAAATAATCTCTTGATTAAGCAATGGTTGAAAACAAACTTAATATTTTATGTAATCGATCTATTTTTTAAATGTGTATTTCTGAAACATCCTAAATTTAGTAGTTGTAACGGTTTTTCTAATCTGACTCATCTTTTAAGAAAAAGTAAATCACAGAAAGAGTGCACAGTAGTAAAGGCAGAACCCACAGTGTTAATACGAAGATATGTTTAGTGGTCCTACAGACCTTCAATTGGCAAATCAATTCCTGCATGCTTGAATCCCACCATGTTACAGCGTATGTTAGTATGTTACCAAACTCTATATAACAAATGTATAGAGTCTTCCAAATAAGATTACACAAAAATGGGTTGCTTATAAAGTAACTGAATGCAAATAAAAAATCTAGGTACATTCCTATCAATGAATTTATTTCACAGTTTAATTATTAAGAAAAAATTCTCCCGTGGTCTAACCTAAAATTACGTTACATTTACAAAGTTTGATATAGTTAATGGATAGTAAGTTTAATTAAAAATGAAGCCCATGATTCTGTGTTTCCTGAAAGGTCAGGTTTTGGGTAAGACAAAATCCTCTGTAAAGTGAGATAACTGATTTATTAATTATTGCTCTTTATTTCTTCTCTAGTTGTTGTTTTCTAATGTATTTAGACCTGGGACCTCATGTATAAATGGCACGTACGCACAAAAATGTTGCATACTCCCATTTCCATGCTCAAATTACGATGTATAAAACCTAAACTTGGCATAGAGCCATGCACATTTTCACGCTAGCTCAAACCCTGGCGTATGCAAGTTCTCTGCTCGGTTTTGCAAACTGGCAGCACCCAGCGTCAAAGCAGTGTTACTATTCCTGTTTGGTTTCCCTTTCTTTTTTAGATCCACATCCCTGACGTGTCTTTATCATATTCACTGAAATTAACCACATATAGTTTATTAGTTCAAGGCATCTGATTGTAATTAACCTGTAACAATATAATGGTCCATGGAACAGCCAAACTATTCCAAATACCATAGCTGCTTTAGCGTTGTTATTCTCAGTGCACCTTCTTCTTCTTTCAGCTGCTCCCATTAGGGGTCGCCACACCGGATCATCTTTTTCCACATTACTCTCACTGCACCATTCAAAGTATTTATATCACTGTATCTGAGTGGGGAATCACAGCTCTACAGCAGCTGATCTGACAGAGAATTGTTGGTATACAGCATCTAGTACATGCTGCCTCAGTCATACTGCCTATTTGAACTGCTCTCATACTGCAAACGCTTCAGAGCCTTTCCTGTACGGACCTCGCAGTTCAGAAACAGTTTCATCCCAAGAGTTATAAACGCAATCAATCAGTTCCTCAAGTGCTCCTTGTAGAACTATTTGTACTTATAAGTACAATCACCTCACTGTAAACTTGTGATACAGTTATAATATTGCACAACCTGAGCCACTTTATAAAGCACATATTTATATATGATGACAATATCATTTTTAAGATGAAATGCAGCAAAATATGTTTATTACATTATACAGATAAAACGTTAACTTTATTTAAATAATCTACAGTATATTGTTAATAATTAAACGTGAGGACACGGTGTTGCAGCGATAGCAAGGTGCTGGCGGTTCAGGGATTGTTCCTGCCTTGCGCTGTATTCTTGCTGGGGCTGGCGCAACACTGGAAGGATAGATGCATAAAATAATTAAACATGTACTACAAAGATATTTCAATGTTCCTTAAAAGTTTTGAAGAATCGCCGTTCTCAGCTTACAGATGGCTTTACATCTATTACCGAGCTGATTGTGTGGCAATTGGAGAAAGAAAAGGAAGAAACAGGAATTGGGGGTTAGTACGTTTGAAAGAGAGTACTGCTGCAATAAATTATGTCATTGAAGGTAGCGCACGGTGCAGCAAGCATCTTGCGTGAGGCAGCTCGTCACTATCACTGCGCCACCGTGTTCCATGTTTAATACATGCTTTAATTCCTATCATCGTGAAAATGGTATCAAGTATACATCTCAGCATTTAAATTATTCAGAGAGCTGTAATATCATGAATGTAATGGATTCTGTGTGCTGTCGGAGGAAGAGAAAGCCTGTTTAAGAAGTGATTCATACACATAGAGCACACAGAAGAACACATACAAAACAAAGCCTTTAACGTGCTAGTTTAGTTACGATGGGATTTGAGAAACTAGTAAATTAAACGATTTTAAGATGAAGTTTATGATGTTCTACTTCAATGACAAAATAAACTACGTGACTAAAGTGTAAATTTTGAAATTAAAGTTGACATTTTGAGCTTTTATCCCACTGTGTCCCTATTGTTTTTCTTTTTCTCTGTACTCGTGTTTTCATGGCGACTTTGATATATGACAACTCTTTTTTATTTCGGGCACTGTGCGACTTTGTAAACTTGAGCTTTCGAGTTTCTCCAACACTCTATGTCACTTGATCAACTTCCTTTTGTTGTTTATACCACTGTTTAAACTAACAAATAGTAAATTTTTTCTTGCCTCCACTTGGTATTCAATGAAATTCTTCTATTTCCCCCTGTGCTTTTGCCATTGCCTTTTCACTGAATGCTGAGCTTTATATTTATATTGATTTGCATATTCAAAGAGACTTAATTCTGGGAGGAGTTTGGGGAGTGGCAGTAGGCATGTGCACGTGCGTAACTTTTCACGCTGACCGGGATTTATGTAGCAGAAGAACGCGGAAGTTGGCAAATGCACATATTCATGCATCTGGATTTTTTTTATGTGTATGAACATTTCCGCTTTTGTCCGTACACCATGTTTTAGTGTTAATTTTATGCACGCCGTTATGCATGAGGCCCCTGATGATTTAGTGCTGATGTATAATTGTTAGTTGTGTTATTGGGTTTTTATTTTTATAAGGTCCTTATATAGAGTACAGTGAAATTCTTTTTTTAATTACTTTTATTTTATTTGAAGAAAATAACAGTACATACAATCAAATCAATCTTCTATAAAAGAGACTGTTATTTACAAAAACTGGTATCAGCATCTAATACACTGAAAAAAATGTCCCCACTGCAGCTGAAACCAGCTCATGTGTTTATCTATTTGACAAAAGTAAAGTAGATAAAACAATACATCATAATGTTAATTGTGCTACATACCAATGATTTATCATACTGTATATCAAGCAGGTCTCTGTAGTTAAGGCAGGTGTCTGTTATAATTGCTGCATGCAATTTGTGCTATAGCTGTTTCTTCATAGGATAATGATCAGACATAGCTGATGGCTATAATGTTATTGTTTGTACCTCTAGAGAATCGTGCAAGAACACCTCATTGTCAGCTGCAGCACTAGATGTTAAGAGTTCAGATGCAGTGCTCTGCATTGTGCAATCTCAATTTCCAACACTGCATCATACATTTAGCCTTAGTGAAGACAACCTCAGTTCACTCAAGCTAGTACAGGGAAGGCAGCCAAACAATGATCATGTTACTTCCCAATCCATGTTCTTGTGGGCATGTTATTGTGGGGCTTTATTGTATTTGTGTTTAATTATTGAATACTGTACAAGCCATTTTTTGCAGAGCTGCATTTTAGTTTTACTTCTAATAGATTACATAATTATGTATTCTTTTTTGTGGATGTGTAACCATTATTAACTGCTACTTTTCTCTCCTTTCTTTTCAGGTGTTTTGTGCTGCCACCACCACCTGATCAAAGCACCATGATGTTGGAACATAAGCAGATACTCCAGCTGTCGATGAGACCCACTGCATCAAATCTCCTTGTATAAACTTTGAAAAGCAAGAAGGAATGACTTCATTATATTTATTTTAGGTAGAATGCCCAGTCGGGGTGGGAGGGTGTTTTGTCCTTGGAACTCATGCAAATTTTGTCCCCTGATAGTTTTTTTTTACTGTGTTCCCATGCCATCTTACCATAACATTAGACTTACCATTAGAGATTTAAAAATAAATCTATAAATAAGGACTCTGATTGTTCTATTACCTGTTTGACTATGTTGTGTGTGTACTGATTTATTCCTATCTGTTATTTTTGCCTTGTCATGTATTCATTCTTTTTTTATCAATTGATAATTCTTTTTATTTTCTTGTTATTTTTAGTCATCTTGTAAAGCACTTTGAGCTACATCATTTTATCAAATTGTGGTATAGAAATAAATATTGTTGTTGATTATAAACTAATGTGTTATTTCCCCAATTGCCAGCTGTTAATGTCAATCCCAAATTATTTTTGTGTAAGTTATGCAGAATGCGCTGTCTATCTGTTTGATGTCCTCTAAGTGTAATTAAGTATCAGCATTTGGATAAATAACACACTTTTAGTCAACGTGTCTACAAATTGGTCCTAGCAATCAGCAGGGGTTTAGTGATGATTGTCCAATGCCAGATACACCACTTTTTTCCCATTTCCCAAATGAAGTGTAGTGTAAGTGAACTGGCTACTTGAAACTAGCCCAAGTTTAAGTGTGTCTATGAGTAAACCCTGGCTATCTCTCTCTGTCACTATCTTTAGAGCTGTTTTCTGCTTTGTGTCCAGTGCTACTTAAATAGCCTCTAGCCCCATGTCATCCTGAATTTGATTACGTGGGTTGAGAATAAACAAATTAATCAATAAATTGATTAAATCATTACAGAGGGACTTGGACACCATACAGGCTTGGGCAGATTTGTAGCAGATGAAATTTAATGTATGTGCATTTAATTATCATTATAATTTATGGTGGTTTCGAAATCCATACTAACTCCTACTTTCTTTGCTCTCTTTTTCCGGTTTTCTGTTATGGAGATCTGTGCCACCACCACCCGATCAAAACACCATGATGTCCCAACATTGATAGATTTAAAAGGCCAGAAGTCATCATCAAGTTCTTCCATGTGAACCCTGAATACCATGAGGACTGATTGAGGACATTTATGTTAGGTAGAATGCTCAGAGGGGGCTGGGTGGTCTCATGGCCTCAAAACCCCTGCAGATTTTATTTCTTTTCTTCACTTGTCTGGAGTTTTTTTGTTTTGTTTTTTTTCTGTCATCCCTGGCCATCGGACCTTACTTTTATTCTATATTAATTAGTATTGCCTAATTTTATTTTTATATTTTGTAATCTTTCTTCATCCTGTAAAGCACTTTGAGCTACATTATTTATTTGAAAATGTGCTGTATAAATAATAATTATTTTTGTTGTTGTTGTAAGAAAATATAAAGTAGTACATGTAGGAAGTAAATATGTTAGGTGTGAATATACAATTGGAAGTTTGAAAATCAAAAATACACCTTATGAGAAGGAGTTAGAAGTCATAGTGGACTCTAAACTATCAACTTCGAGACAGTGTTCAGAAGCCATTAAGAATACTAATAGAATGTTAGGTTGTATAGCACGATGTGCAGAGTTCAAGTCCAAGAAGGTTATGCTGAAGCTTTATAATGCACTGGTGAGGCACTCATCTGAAGTACTTTGTGCAGTTTTGGTCTCCAGGCTACAAAAAAGGACTTAGCAATGCTGAAAAAATTCCATAGAAGAGCGACTAGGTTGATGACAGGGCTACAGGGGATGAATTATAAAGAAATATTAAAAGAGCTAAGCTTTTTCAGTTTAGGTAAAAGAAGATTAAGTGGTGACATGATTGAAGTGTTTGAAATTATTAGGGAATTAATACAGTCGATCAAGGCACTTATTTTACAGTGAGTTCATCAAGAACATGTAGACACAGTTGAAAACTTGTAAATTTCTCACAAAAATTAGGAAGTTTTACTTTACACAGAGAGAACCATAGACGCTTGGAATAAGCTACCAAGTAGGGCGGTAGACAGTAGGACTTAAGGGGCTTTTGAAGCTGGACTTGATGTTTTTTAGAAGAATTAAGTGGATCGGAATGGTGAGCTTTGTTGGGCTGAATAGCCTGTTCTTGTCTATATTGTTCTAATGTTCTAATGTTCATTTTACAGACAAAATAAGCTGTATATGAAGCATATATTGTAGTAAATAGGAACTGTAGCCACATCACAAAGATACGTATGCTTACGTGGATTGTCGACTGTATATTGGTTTAGTAGGAGTATAATCTGCAGTGGACTTTTGCTCAATTCAGGGTTGCCTCCCTCTTTAATATCAGTGTTGCTGACATATAATTTATGTAATCCAATACATTTTTTATTTTATATACTGTCTTTTTATGGCATAAATTACCACCAGGCATTTTACAAGTGGAGATACCATAACTGTGCACATTTACATTTTACAGTTCTAATGCAGGTTAAATGACTTGCATATAGCCACACGATTGGTAAAAGATGAGAGCTGACACATAAAGTTTATGGGTTATAGACCCATTATTATCCCACCATGCCACACTGCCTATAAAATTAAGTTAAAAATTAGTTATGTACATTCCTGGACATGGAACAGCAGTGTTTGCTATATTGTACTCTAGATGCCAGGCTGCACACATACACAATTACTATTAACTAATAACGTCATATTTTTACACATACAGTATGTAATCTTTAGCATATAATGTACTCCAATGAAGAACTAATTCATGTGAAATGTGCAATTCTACCTAAATTGTTTTATCATTTATATGAATATTAAATTGCCATTTTAATTTAGGCAAGTGGCTATATGAAAGAAAAAGTAGAAAGTGTTTTCATTGTGAAAGGTGCTGTACAAACATTTGTCAATCATTGATTGAATACCAGTCAATCATAAAATGAATGTGAGGGCAAACAAGTTGGTCTAATTTGTAATTTGAATTTGTCTTTGTCTTTGTAAATTGCACAAATACACCTGCTAACTCGCATCAGTAAAGGCCATCAGGCATTTCATGTATGTGTTATAGCAGGTTTGCGGCTTAACACTCCAGAGCCCATTTAATAAATAAATAATTGACTGGCCTGCTCAATCTCCATGGGTGTGTCTGTTCGCACAGCTATGGGAGGTTGGTGAGGTAATTGAGGTGAGACGCACCTGCACGTGAGGATGCCATCCATCTCAATTGCTTTATCTGGCTTTCTGTAATGTGTGATTGAAGTGCTGCTCCCACAGAAAAAGGGAAGAAAACAGAGGTTAAAAGAAAGGATTGAAAGGAAGGCAGGGGCATGTGAGTGAGAGATGGTGCAAGATGGGAAGAAACAGGCAGATGGGATTGAAGCCCCAAGGATGGAGTAAGCGACCAGTTCTCAAGAGGGGCCTGAAGGTTGCTCCTTGTGAGCTTGGGAACAGGAGCAATTAAAGTACTCCGGAGGGACTTCCCCATAGTTCCGGAGATGGCAGAGGGAGTTCAAGGCATTTGAGGCTTGGTGATGCCCCATGGATTGCCATGTGCTGGGTGGCAGAGGACACAAGTCAGAATTGAAGATTGTTTCTGCCTGTTGGTTCACGTCTCTCTGTGCTGCGAAGTCCGAATGGGAGCTGACCTTCACCATCACAATGTAGTATCCAATGTAGTACTGATGCCATTAACTGACTGATTACACAAGTATGGACTTGTGGGCATGCACATATTTTTATGATAGCATAACATCCCATTTGTGACTGACTTTAAAGAAAGCGAAATAACAAAAACAAGCAACATTATTTTAGTTTATTGACCAATTTTATGTTACATATAGCTTTGTTCATTTATCCAAAAGTAGAGATTGTAAAGAAGGGATGCAGTGATTAAAACTGTGTGGTTTAGTTGATTCCAGGCTATAAAGTGGAGCCGTATGAATGAGTCTGGGTGCATTTGAATGTGTCCTGTGTCACACATGTACATCTGGGAGACAGTCTCAAGGCTCATTTAATAATCGTTCATCTATGAACCAGAGAGTGGTGTTGTTGCCTAATGCCTTTTCTCATCCTTCCTCTGCAAAAAGGATGATTAACTTAATCTTGCCATTGTACTGATGATTTTATTTTATGCTTTATGTTTGTTTTGTAGCTTCCATTTTGTGACTGTGTTTGCTTTCGCTATGGGCATATTGTTTACTATGTTATAAGTTGCTATGCCTGTGACTGGTTACTTGACATGGGGTTCATGTCAAAGCTGTACCAGCTTTGGAATAATATAAAAATCAAACTATCATGCTTGGTGTGGTACTTTTTTAGGGACATTTTTGACTTTTGCTTAGGACCTTTTTCACTAATTGTTTAGTTTGTCTGTGGTGGACAGGTGCCCTACCCGTGGTTTGTTTCCTGCCTTGCGCCCTGTGTTGGATGAGATTGGCTCCGGCAGACCCCCGTGACCCTGTAGTTAGGATAGGGCGGGTTGGATAATGGATGGATGTTTAGTTTGTTGTCATATCGTTTGCCTTTTGTTTACAAACCTTGCCTGTTCCCAGGCTATGTGCTTCCCTGCAACTTCAGTTTTATTTTTTCACCCTTTAAGTGTTCACTCTCTTTTTGAATCATGCTCAGAATATTTCGTTTGGGCATTTTTCTTCACTACTGATCATATTATTTTTCTAGTTTAAATCACCAAACTAATTTACTTTTACCATTGAATGAAAAAAGAGAAAACAAACAAAGGAAAACTTGTGGAATCATTTAATACTCACACAATTTCAACAGAAACAGAAGTATTAAAATAACAATCGAATCACAACCTTGATCTTGATTTTCATCCAGGTTGGATTTCAACGGTCTTTTAATAAAAAGGTTCTTCAGACTTCAGCAGCACACAAGTAAAAGAACTGTATTGAACAAAGATGTCTTTGGAGCACACTTCACACTTATTCAGTGATCAGACTTATGGCTTTGTTAGACAAGGCCTTTATAGTGTAAGAATACACAAAAGAATATTTAGGGTATAGCTAATAACATGCTAACCTAATAGAAGTAAGTCCATACATGGGACATCAGATCATCCTGTATTAGTTTACATAAAGAGATACCTGATACTTCATACGAAGGTCAGGGACTAGCTAAGTGTCCGCATACTGGAGCAGTTAGACAAAAGGCAATATAACTAAAAAGCTTAACATATTAAAAAATGTTGCAAAAACATTTTCCACTACAATCCAGACAAAAAAGTAATGATCGTAATAGAACATAAAACTGTCTCCATAGTCAAGCATGTGTTTTCATCTAAGTTAAACAAAGGTATAAAATTAATAGATATTTGTGTGTTACATACAGTTATTTTATTTTAATATCATTAAGGTCTGCAGTGGCCATTAACTTGACTCTACGTATATGACTTTGCCACTGTTCTTTCAAAATGCTAAAGATTGTCATAGATATGTAATCTCCCATTGTGATGGTGCAGGTCAGCTCCTTGCTCCCACTTTGCTTTTGGGAGCCTCTTGAACCTGACACCGTCAGTACCGTAACCGAGATGAGCATGGCAGATGAGGACAAAACACACCAAGCAAGGGGCTGGTGAAAAGTGCAAGTGCTTTTATTATAAAAAAAATAATTCTCAATAGTGTCACAAAGTGCAGTGCTCAAACATTCATACAACCCCAAATCAGAAAAAGTTGGGACAGTGTGGAAAATGTGAATAAAAAAATTAAGCAGTAATTTACAAATTTCCCTTAACTTTTATTTCATTGCAGACAGTATGAACACAAGATAATTCATGTTTTTTTTGGTCAACATCATTTGATTTGTAAATAAACATCCATTCTTGCCATTCAGGCTTGCAACACATTCCAAAAAAAGTTGGGATGGGGGCAATTCAGGGGTAGTAATGAGGTATAATAACTAAATAATGATGTGATTTGAAACTGGTGATGTTAACAGATGATTGCAATCATGATTCAGTACAAAAGCAGCATCGAGGAAAGGCCTACTCCTTTAGGAGCAAAGATGGGCAGAGGATCGCCAGTTTGCCACCAAGTCCGGACAAAAATCCTTGAAATGATGAAGAAAAATGTTTCTCAAAGACAGATAGGAAGAGATTTGGGCATTTTTCCCTCTACAGTGCATAACATAGTGAAAAGAATCAGGGAATCTGGAGAAATTACCATGCGCAAAGGCCAAGGGTGCAAGCCTAAATTGAATGGCCGTGATCTCCAAGCCCTCAGACGGCACTGCATTAAAAACTTATAACTGCGTGGACTCAGGACTACTTCAGAAAGTCACTCTCAAGCACTACAGTACGTAGTTACATTAGGAAATGCCAGCTAAAACTGTACTGTGCCAAAAGGAGGCCCTACATAAATAGAGTCCAGAAGCGCCGTTGACTTCTCTGGGCTCGGAGGCATCTGGGATGGTTCATTGTGCAGTGGAAACGTGTATTGTGGTCAGATGAATCGGTTTTTCACATCTTTTTTGGAAGAAATGGACGCCGTGTGCTGTTGACCAAAGAGGAAAAGGACCATCCAGACTGTTACCAGATACAAGTCCAAAGGCCAGGGTCTGTCATGGTATGGGGTTGTGTCACTGCCTTCGGCAAAGGTAACTTGCACTTCTGCGATGGCACCATTAATGCTGAGAAGTATATCTCAGTTTTGGAGGAACAAATGCTGCCTTCAAGACAACGTCTTTTCCAGGTACGCCCATGCTTATTTCAGAAAGACAATGCCAAACCACATACTGCGCGCATAACAAAGGCATGGCTGCGTAAGAAGAGGGTGCGGATGCTTGACTGGACTGCCTACAGCCCTGATTTGTCTCCTATAGAGAATGTTTGGTGCATTTTGAAATGAAAAATGTGTCAACGAAGACCCCATTCTGTTGCGCACCTAAAACGTTGTTTGCAGGAAGAATGGGACAAACTAACACCTGCAACACTTAGTCACTTGATTTCTTCAATGCCTAATCGTCTTTTAAGTGTTGTTAAAAGACAGGGGAACTGTACAAAGTGGTGTATACTGTACTGTCCCAACTTTTTTTGAAATGTGTTGCAAGCCTGAATGGCAAGAAATGGATATTTATTTACAAATCAAATGATGTTGACAAAAAAAAACATGAATTATTTTGTGTTCATACTGTCTGCAATGAAAAATTTGAGGAGAATTTATAATTTGCTTTTTTCTTTTTTTATTCACATTCTCCACACTGTCCCAACTTTTTCTGATTTGGTGTTGCAAATAAATAATCCATAAAAAAGTGTTCATGTGGAGGTTAAAATCAATAAATAGAAAAATCAACTAAAAACGAGGTTAAAACAACGCAGTGCAGAAAACTCATTAAAAATCCACACAAGCCCTGGTTCCTTCCTTTAAAACTGACGCCTCTCTGGCTTATCCTATTTGGACCTCGCAGCCCCGAGAGATGACGAACAGTAGGTGCAGACTCCCATCTCATCCGGCCCGTGTCCCCAGCCGCCAATCCCATAGTGTCTATGGGCAACCACCGAGCCCTGCTTTGTCTGAACTGCTGCCAATCCAGGCTCCTCCTGGCACGGGCGCTCTGTATTCCCACTGCTGCAATCTCAAAGGATCCTCCCAGCGAAAGCACCTCCACAGCATAATGGTCACTCCTACTCCCAAAGACGCTTAACAGGAGTGACCCACAGCCCCCTGCTGAGTGATGGCCATTCCTTGGGGCTTTACTCACGTCCACCTACTTCCACACTGTTTTCCTTTCTCCATCCTGCTTCTTCTCCCGTCTTTCAAACTCAACTATCCTTTCTTGATTCTTACTTTTTTTCCCTCTCAATCTTGCACTCCCCTTTACAGGCTGGGGAGCTATTGCAGGTGCGATCCCTGATTACCACCTCGGGCTGATAATAAAGGCAATCAGACTACACGGACAGCTGACCGCCTCCCACCAACCCAGAGACAGGGTGTCTTCGGCAGACCACTCGTACCTGCTCCCACTCCCCAGCTCGAGCATGTTCATTATTTATTTATTAATTAAAACAGCCACTCTTTGAGCCACAGACTCGCTATACCAGACCCATTAACATTGTTTGCTGGTTTTATGAACTAAATCCAGTCAAATTGGCTGCTTAACTAATAATGCAGTAGGCAATCATATTAAAATCCTGGTTTATAATTAAACATCCATTTTCACTGGTAGAGTTAATTTTTTTCCTTTTGAAGTTCTTTTTTCTTATTATACTTGTCAATCCTCACGTGGGTTTTCTTGTGCTAATTGCTCCAGTCCCTACCTCCACTGCATCTACCTCTGCCAAAAACCATTTACCAAACTCAAATATCTGTAAAGCAGGAGATTAGCACAAAGTAGGTTTGGAGTCTGAATGTTTCCTCTACTAACTTCAAAGTTCCTATTTCATGGAATGTTTGTTATTGTATCTATTATTTGTACATTATTAATATTTTATATTGTATTGATGATGTTACCTTGAGGCTTTTTGCACACACAATCATTTTGAATTATTTTTCATGGTCATTGCTATATTGTTTACTGCTGCCATTGTAGTTACCAGTCACATATCATGGAGGTCACACAACATATCAAGCCATCTTATCTCACCTGTAACAGATGGAAATGTACATGTCCAAGTATTCTTGCTTTACATTAAAAAACAAAACATGCAACACTTTTTATTTGTCCATCGTTCTGTGACATTTTGCCTGCTTTTAGACCACAAATTATGCCTGCATCTTTTTTTCCTTTTTTCCCTTGCTTCTTGGCATTTAAACCACTACAGTGTCCTTAGCACGAAAAAGCAATTTACTTGTCTAATTTCCTCCTTGATTCATTTAACTAACTCTGTCCATTTTACCAATTACTAGCCTTTTTCACAGTGAGATCACTTAAAGGAACAGTAATATTGTACATTGTGGGATATGGAATGCCACCATCTCAGGTAAAGTCTTAATATGGTCTTTTTCTAATGGTCAACACTTTCGACTTATCTTGATAATAACATTAATTATATTTATATTAATATATATTAATTACAATAATTATCTGCTCTATACAAATTAAAAAAAAGAGCGGAGAATGAATGATCTATATATCTATACTAATAAAAGGCAAAGCCCTCACTGACTGACTCACTCACTCACTGACTGACTGACTCACTGACTCATCACTAATTCTCCAACTTCCCGTGTAGGTAGAAGGCTGAAATTTGGCAGGCTCATTCCTTACAGCTTACTTACAAAAGTTGGGCAGGTTTCATTTCGAAATTCTACGCGTAATGGTCATAACTGGAACCTATTTTTTCGTCCATATACTATAATAGACTTCTGCTCGATGCCCGTGGGAGGCGGAGTTACGCCTCCCACGTAATTTAGTGCCTGCTCATATAAGGCCGTCCGTCAGCGGCAATCCAATAGAAACACTGCCGCTAAATATTCACGGGTGAAGGACTGTGCTTATGTAGAGGAAGATGAGATGGTCCGGGTGGTGTTTGGCACAAACTCGGCGAAATTGCGAGAGAAACTTTTAAGTGCCGAGTCATAGCTAACATTAAATACAGCCGTGGACATCGCACGAGATGGCACCAGCACAGCTGGGAACCTTCGATGCATGTACACCGAGCGGCTCACATGAAATGACGTAGTGCACAGACAAAAAGCAACAGTTCCAAAGAGTGCTGAACAAAACCAAATTACACAATTGAGAAGGCAGCAAAAAAATATGAAGCGTGTGATACATACAAGCATATTCATAAGTGCAGCTAATGCGGAAACAAAGCACACGGTGGAAAAAGTGAATGTCCCGCTAAAGGAAGACAGTGTAAAAAAAAACCTGTGCATCTAGTGTGTCATGTCTCAGATAAAGAGGAAGACGAGCTGTTTATTGATGCAGTAAGAAACGAATCGATGAATGACACCTGTTATCTTTACAACGATTGACAAACACGGAATGTAACTTGAACACAACACATCCTACAAATACGAACCTGATTGAAAGAAATAATAATAATCAAATCCTTGATGACAGCAACACTCATAACACTCACAAAACAATTACTGTATTTTGACAATCATGTTACGTTATTTTTAAAATGTTCCCTTTTCTTTTTCATAACTTCTTTAACATACTACTTCTCCGCTGCGAAGCGCGGTGTATATATATATATATGTATATATATATACCCCGATCTACATACTCTCAAATAGACAAACCACACGCCATGGCGCAATGGTAGAGGCTTTGCCTCTAGCGCTGACGTCCGAGGTTTGATTCCCGAGAGGGGGTGCACTGAGTATGTACGCGCTTCCCGATTCATTTTACCCTCGCATCCCCTTGGTTTGAGACGTACGAAAAAATATGCGGTTAACGCAGAAAGACAGATCACCAATTGAAGCTTTATGAATAATGGATACTTTATTCGACATCAATGATTGTTTTGGTAAAGCCATACTCAGTGTATTCATTAGATGAACGGTAAAAAAGTAAGAGCGAGGGGAGGGTGACTTATTGAGGCACGCAGGCGAAACCACAATAGCACGCGGGCTTGATGCGTCGGTGCGCATCAACTCGATCTGAATTGCTTGATCACATTCGAAAAAATATATCTTTTCAAGTTCTACTTAGTCGACACAAATATCTTTGGTTGGAATGTAAGGCGAATTTACTTTTTACATTTGTATGGTGAAGAAAAATTTATGCAATGATGCCTACATTTAACTTACATTCCTACCAAAGATATTTCTGTCGACTAAATAAAAATTCCTTCTATTTAAAATTTAAATAGAACTTGAACAGATACCATAGTTCATAATATCCACGCAGACTTGCACGTAAGAGCGGGAGTCATCCGTTTTAACAAACAGCGTATTGCACTGATACGAAATAGCCTGCCCATTTAATTATTTAGGAATGGATAAATAAATTAAGATTTTGTACAAATAATGTTTTTCATTTTTCTTTCTTGATGGATTCTGGCACCCCCAGCAACCATACAACCTGATTAAATGGTGATGTGTAGTTCAGGCGGCACACAGTCTTGTTAGTTACTTAAAATATCTCTAGTTAAGGCATCATTTGTGGTCAGCTTTCTTCAGAACAGGCTGTATTGCCAGTCTCATTATGGCTGCCGAGCTGTGCTCTACATTGTGTTGTCCTTTCAGTTCATCAGTTTGGTAAGAGAGAGATATGCTCCTTAGTCAGATGTTAGTAAGAGAGAGAGTGTGAGGGAGTGAGCAAATTTATAGATGTTCTGTCCAACCCTTAGAGCCAATAGGATGTCAAGGTGCTTAAAGGCTTCTGATACAAGCCAGTTCCAAACAGCCATACTTCAGACCAATGGGGGAAATAGAACATCTTAAAATCTGCCACCCACCAAGACCAGGTAAGGTAAAGCTTGACAGTCAGGCAACCTGGCTTTCCTATGCAGGTTGAAAGACTTTAGTAGAGAAACACTTGCCAAACTGGTTTAAGGCACATCCCCCAAATCCTGTCGTAAAATTCAAAGAGACTCAGTCCTGGTGGGGGGGAGGGGGTTCTTAAAGAAATCAAACCATTGCTGTTATTATCAATAATGTAACACTAATATTACACTGCTTGGCCTAAGTTACAAATAAAGACATACAAAATATTTACCAAGTTATATGCACAATCTCACATCACAACACAGATATTTAAATTGATCCAATACTGTCAATTAATAGTTTTTTATAATAGTACAAATTATATATATATATATTTATAGATCTTCTCACAATGTTCCATCACAGACCAGGACCTTTCAATACAGAACATCAGTTTAAAAACAAAGTAAAAACAAACAAACATATCATCCATACCAAATCCTTGATGGAAAGGAAGAGTAGGTATGAAAAACTACAACATGACTTGAATTCTTGGGAAAAACAGTTTTTTTTATGGTATTCTGTGATGGTACTATTCAAAAAATTCTGGCATTAATTCTGACATCAGTCTGTGATAGTGGCATATCTTCCATATCTTCCTCCATCTGCTCTGAATTTGTTTCCCAAATTCCCTCTTATGCCTCTTACTATGAAAGGCAAACAGAATGAATGGAAGTGAAAAAGAGAGGAAGTGTTAAACAAGCCAGAAGTCGAAACAAACAATCAAGCCTATCTTTCATCTTGTCAAAAACTATAAGCCAACACTCAAAGGGAGAGACAGGAGCCAACAGTCAGGAACCAGGAAATCTAAACAGCACTATTTTACACATGCACTAATGATTTTAGTTTAGTTATTCACAGATCAGGAGGTTGATGCATCTAACATACAGATGTCTATAGTGGCACTCTTATGTTGATAATTGCAACTGTTGTCAATTCTTGGTGACAGTGGCACAAAATCGCATCACCCAAGGACAATACAAATTAATTCTTAATAACTGAACATGAAGTTTAGATTACAAATTGTGCCACAAAAAGCATACTGAGATTTCATAATTATTTTTGAGAGGTAAAAACAATTCCATAAAAAATGTAATGCCTCGAATCATACCAGCACCTAGGAGAAATCACTTGTCTAGGAACCAGAAATTTAGGTAGCACAATGACATTCATAAATATAAATTAAACAGTTAGAAATAATAAACAATAATTCACTTTGAATATCTGCCATAGAGGTGTAGACCATGCTGAAATAATGCATTCAGCTTCTTTTTAAATGGAATCTATGCTGCTTCTTATTCCTGTTCATCTTTTCCCACTATTGTGTGGGGTCGATGTACTTGATCAGCCTTCTCCAAACAGGTCGGTCCTGCATCTCCTTGCCAGTAACTCTTTTCCTTCAGATCTTCTTTTACTCTATTCATCCTCCACCACTTTGGCCTCCCTCACTTTCCTTTCTCCTGTAGAACCGTTCCCATCACTCTTTTGCCCACATTCATTTTCTCCCCTCATCATGTGTCCATACCACTTCAACCTACTTTCCTGGACTTTTTTAGATGTCTCTGCCACTTTTGTTGTACCCCCTATTGTCTCATTTCTTATTTTGTCCCTTTTTGTAACTCAGAACATCCATCTCAATTTTCTCACTTCTGCCACATCTAATGTCTTCTCTTGTGCTCCTTTAACTGCCCATGTCTTAGCTTTGTATTGTGTTTCTTAATTCTTATAGTCATCAGTCAGTCATTATCCAACCCGCTATATCCTAACTACAGGGTCACGGGGTTCTGCTGGAGCCAATCTCAGCCAGCACAGGGCGCAAGGCAGGAACAAATCCTGGGCAGGGCGCCAGCCCACCACAGGGCACACACACACACCAAGCACACACTATGGACATTTTAGGATCGCCAATGCACCTAACCTGCATGTCTTTGGGCTGTGAGAGGAAACCGGAGCACCCGGAGGAAACTCACGCAGAAACAGGGAGAACATGCAAACTCCACGCAGGGAGGACCAGGAAGCGAACCCAGGTCTCCTTACTGTGAGGCAGCTGCGCTACCACTGTTGCCGCCACTTAATACTTATAACATATTAATAATTATTAGTTATATTTACATAGTACTTTTCTAACCTACTCAAAGCACTTTACACAGACAGTGGAGAACCATTTCAACTACTGCCACCAATGGGCCGCATTCTCCTGGATGATGCAATGGCAGCCATTTTGCATTAGTGTACTGACCACAGATTAGCTGTTAAGTGGTGATGGGGTGAAAGAGGGAGTTAGCCAAATAGACACAGGAGATGATTAGGGGGCAAGATTGACCAACTGGGCAATTTAGCCAGAGTATTTTGAAACACCCCTACTCTTTTTGAAAGATCCATAGAGATCTTTTATGGCCACAGAGAGTCAGTCTGAGAGTCTTCTGATCCCAGGCTTTAGTCTAATGTGTGCATGTTAAGGTTAGTAATTTAATTTAATTTAGTAAGTTTAATTATTCAAAATTTACAAGGCAAGATCAGGATAATAAGTTCAAAGCTTAACTGTAAAGTAATGATTAAACTGAATTTTGAATCATTTATTTTTATGCCATACCCATAGCCACCCAATTGTCCACTCCAACAATCAGGTAATCATATACAATTGTTTAGCTTTCTCAAAAAGTCTCCTCACCTTCATAGAGTCTCTTACTTGGTTTGCTTTCTGAATGTTTTTGAAGTCTGAATACTGCTGAATTTTCTAAGCCATTCTACATATCTGAGCACAATTTGCCTAATACTTTTGCTTATATTTAACTTAGCAGTCTATGCAGAATTTTAAACTTGCATTCTAATACAGAACAATGCATGGCATTATTAAACTATAGTAAGCATCTGTTATCTGCAGATAACAAAGAACTGCTTTATTAAATGTTGATTTTAAAATGTATTGCTGCTATTTGTGAACTCTTTTTCACAGGTATTGAATATAAAAAATGTTCCAAACATGACTGCATATTAAAATCAGCAAATTAAGAATCTGTGTCATTATAAGTAAGTAAATTAAATCGTCAGAATTGCTTATGAATAAGGTACACACTTCTAAAAAGTATGTCAATGAATAATTCCACCTTACTTTACATTATTTAGTTGTTATATTTTGCTTGTGTACATCTAACCATATGATAGTGTAAGCAGAGTTTAAAGGCAGTTTTGAGAGCTACTTAATATCACAGAGATGCCTGAATGTTTCAGCCACATATTTATTGGAGTCTAAACTGACTGTAGCCTCACCTTTATACACTAGAATAATCAACAGGTTCTAACAAAGGCAGTGCATTCCTTTCCACTCTGCTGAGATTGTAAAAAGGAGGGAACACACAATTATTTCACTGACTCAATGTCTTTCAAAGCAAATTCACTAAAACTGTCAGTAGCTAGGCTGACTGGGCCTACAGGTATAAGCATAATAAGACTTCAAAATGTCCTTTAATCTAAATTTAACGGATTCAGAAAAACAAAAAAGACTTGCGCAGAATCATAGACAATAATGTTTTAAAAGAAGGTTTTCAAGTTTTCCTTATAAATTACCAAATGATAAATGTACACGAACATTTTATAACATGTTTCACAAAAGCCTAAGTATTCTTGCTTCTAACTACCAAGGCATTTTACTACATTTAGAATGGGCTTCTAGACCAATTTAGTAATTTCTTTGCAGAGTATTCCCCATTGTTAGAAATCATTTAAAATAAGCAATAAATATGACTTCTGTAGAAAACATACTATATGAACTATTTTGCAAAGAATAATGTTTCAGCTTTGTGTGTTCTGTATGCAATGGAGGATGGAACCCAAATGATTAAGACTGCACACTAATATCAAGTTTATTATATAGTCTATTTACATCTTCAGTTGGTGACAATTAAGTCAATGCAGAAAAACTTTGTCGTTCAAGTTTAAAAAAAGAACTGGTGTCTTATCCTACAGTTCTATCTTTTATGTGTTGCTGCTAATCTTTTTCACCAGAATAAAGATTATGCCAAAGTGTTGGCACCACGAAGTGTAACAGATCATCAACCAAGAGTCATACAGCATCTCTTAGTGGCAGTGGGGATTTCATTTGTTGCAAA
Source organism: Polypterus senegalus (assembly GCF_016835505.1). Taxonomy (NCBI): domain Eukaryota; kingdom Metazoa; phylum Chordata; class Cladistia; order Polypteriformes; family Polypteridae; genus Polypterus; species Polypterus senegalus. Next base: position 108,497,729 of record NC_053161.1, read on the forward strand.
TAATTCTGAAAATCTATACAGAAATATTTTGGTGAGGGCTCTGATTTGTAAGTTTAAAAATTGAGTAGAATCTAAAAGAAACTTTACAGCTGCTGCCTGCCAGGATATGAAGGAGGTACTGCAGTTATATGAGTTGTGGTACACACTGACTGTAAGAGTCAGAATAATGCCAGTGCAGTGGGCAGAGCCAACAACAAGAGGAGTGTAAAGTTTAGTGATGCAATAATCTACAATGAAGTTAGTCACAGTAAAGCAGCGAGGATTTAGTTGATGTTTTTGTTTTTTGTTGCTCTGTCTTATATTCCATTCCTTATATGCAGTATTTTGAATTCATTAAACCCAATTCATCAAACTATACATGGTGTGTGTGCATATAAGAGTTGATTGTAAACATTTAATTTTATACCTGTCACACCGTATCTAAAGATTCCCCAGTTTATTGGAGCTCAATTAAGTTAAGCTTGCTGTAAAGAAGAGACACTTTTGTAGTGATAAGCCCAATTAGATGACACAAGTCTCCTTTGGTCTGCACTGTTTGTGGGGTGTGGGCTAGAGTTGTATCCTGGGAGTCTAGTGGGGATGCACTGTGAAGGGTGCACCACACAAAAACCCGGTTCTGCTGGTACTGATTGTGGAAAATGAAATTCTACAATGAGAGAGTATTATGAAGCATGGATACTGTAGAATGAGCCTGCTGCAAAGAAAGGATCCCTCCCACCACCTTGCAGTCAGAAGACAGATTAGTAACTTAAGACTGCAAGGATTTCCAGAGATTGGACTGACTAAAACTGTTGCTTTTCAAATTCTGTGTAAGGTATAGATCCTATAAAACCCACGATAGAAGCCCAGAGGGAATGTGATGTTAAGAGAGCATCACCCGAGTTAAGAGATCCATGTGTCACTGGAGCTTTTACTTTTTACCATCCATTTAACTCCATATTCTTCTTGCATTGCCCCAAAAGCATCTGTAATAAGGAGCAGCAATTTTTTGCTTTCTCTTTAAGGCAGCAGCACAGGTTTTTGTTTTAATTTACTCTCTATCTTACAAGAGTTTTCACCACTTGAACCATGTTTCCCTACTCATGTTTTTATTTTCCATGTGCCTAATTCAACCAGTTAAAACATTCTAGCCACTTTTCCAAGTGTAGCTGCAGGAGTGTAAGGCGAGTTCTAGCACGGGTAAAACGCGTGCTGAAAGAAATCTCTCAGTCCAAAAGTTTGTTTTAAAATATTTAGTGAAACTAAAAAGAAAATGGTCAACGCAAGAATAAAGAAAACAGGCTGTTACACACGTAGAATTAATAACGGTGTAAGACCTTGACATTGGTCTCTTAACCACCACCTCACAGGTATAGCTCATATGGTACGCCTACTTTATAGTGAGTTTCAAAAGTTTTTACACATTAGAGTGACTACTCGAGGACGCTTGTTAATACAAGTCTCAAAACATCTGGATATTGTTTGGACCCCAGACATGTTGGTTTTATTAAGTGTTTCTCATTAGATGAGTCGAGGTAACACCTATTTTGACAGTTCCAGTCCCCTTTTAATATTTGTGGAGTTGCCACTCAGAAATTTTTATTTTCTTGTAAGGGTAGAATAAGAAATAGCCGTTTTCCTCGGCTCACCTCTCTATATCTGATTGCATGTGTGAGTGGGACCTGTTCTAGACTTTTGGCTGATGCTGTCATGATAGGATGTGGCCCAATGCAACCCTGAATTAGACTGAATTGGTTTGAGAAGGTTATGTTATACTTACGCAGTCAACTGCAATGGGCAGATGTCCTGTCCTGTAATTGTTCCTCCTGGAATACGCTCCAACTTCCCAGTGACCCTGCTTAGGATAATGGAGGGATATACAGTATTAATGTATTGATATAATTGTGCATAAATAGCACATGGAAATGATCATCCCCAGATGGTTATATAGGTCTTTTAATTTAAGAGATGTTCTCTATGATTGATATGATGCATAACTCCTTTTGCCTTATATTATGCTCTGTTAATATGCATCAGTGACATTGTATTTCTAACTTAGCACTCCTCACAAAGCCTGCCAAGCAAGCTGACCACTTCTGGTGAAGAGGCAAATTGTAGAAACTCTTGTATGGTATGGCTGGCACCCAACAGTGAAGCACCAAAAGCAATTGGATTTCATGAAGATGAAGGGTGTTTTTGTTCCCTTCAGCAGAAAAAAAAAATGACATTGTAAAGAGGACTTTCGTTTTAAAAGTTCAAGCCAGTGTTCTCTCTGCAGGAAGCAGATGGCTCAGATCCTTACTTTGATTCAGATGTCACTCTAAAGCTACCAGGATGATGCCAGTAAAGCTACAGGGACACTTTGTGTTCAGACACCAAAGAAACTAACTCTGTGCTTATCTTCTTACATAGCAATATGTTTGAACAGAAACAAGACATTATTATGTGGTCCTGCTTGATCCTTCATTGAGGTGCTAATATTTTGTTTAGTGGAGATGGGGAGTGGGGTGGGGTGAGGCTAAATTAAAGCTATAACGTGTTCATGTTCAGTAGGGTCTGCCAACTTCCTAGTCACATGATTTATAAGTATAGAATTAAACTTCAAGTTATAGTTCTAGAAATTTAAAAAGTGTAAGAAGTCAAATATAAAAATCCCTGCCAGCATATAGTAACTTAAGATGTGTCCTTTCAAAATGTTACAGTGCATGCTTGCCATTCTTTGTCTTTTAATAGCAATTTATTTTTTACAAAATAACAAAGACGCTCAAAGAAGTAAATATGATGAAGTATCCAACTGGTAAGAGGCGAAGTCAAGGATACCAGGTGACTAGGATAGGGTATCCCAGGGAAACATTGCAGGTTTTCCCCAAATCACATAACTTGGTAATGTCCCTGCCTGATATTCCTCCTTACATACAGAACACATTCGGGGCATCTCATACTGATCCATGTGCTGCCACACTGACATCTGCAGGTTTCTTTTCTGCTACTGCCAGTGTCTCTCTCTGTCTCTCTCTCTCTCTCTCTGAGTCCTGGAAGCATCCTCTGGATCATATTTTGGCTCTGTGCCATGCTGGTGCTGCTATTCTCCCTGACAATCTTTTCAGCAGTTGGTCACCCCCTCACTCAGAGAAAATCCAAAAGTTATTGGAAGTACTTAGAGTCTGCATCATAAATATGACACAAATGTAAAATATGTGCAGTAACATTGGTAAAATGTTATATAAATAAATCGGAATGAGGCTATGCTGAACATTATGTAAATAAGTAATATTATTTACTCTTCACATTCAATGTAAGATTGTTGAGGTCCCAACTTGGGCTTACTTAAGTTATTGTGCTGACAGCAAATTCCAGGCTGTTTTCCTTAGAGAGTAAATAATAATTTAATCATTCAACTGCTGATACCAGTTCCCAATAGGTGCCTGTGAAGATGCTATCATTTATTTTTCTAAAGTAAATTACTGACCTCAAAATTTACTATAAATTCTTCTATGGTTTTAGACAAATTCTAGGTGCATTAGTGAGCAAGTTTTAAAAATAAAAAATATACATACCTGTGACAAAATGACTATTATTATTAGATGGCTGGTACTTTCAGACACGTTTCTGTTTAACTTAGCAATATCCTTCATTACTTACTTTTACTTCTTGCTTTTGAAATATCCTAGAACAAATTTAATTTCCTCACTAAAAGAAACTGTCATTTCTTTTTTATTTTAGTTTCTCTAGGAGGAATTGACTGCAATTAATAAATAATGTATTGTATCATGTAGTTTGGAAACAGCAAATTACTCTTCATCCTTGATATAGTCCTTTTAACACTCCTCCTTGTTTCTGTTAATACTGCATTCATAGAGTATTTCAACTTGTGCCATTTTTCCCACTCTTTTGTTGTAGTGATTTCTATTTAGTTAATTTGCGTGATCTTATAAAATTATGTATGTAATAAACAGTGGTAAATAAAACAAACACTGACTTATGGCCTGTACAGTTGAATTGGGACAAGTCATTCTTTGTGAGCAGTGTGCATGTTCATCATCTTTCATGTACTTTTGGTCGAAGTTGTCATGAAACTGAGTCTTCAAAAAAAGATGAGAAGAAGGCCAGAGCCTTAACTAACTTGCCAAAAACAGGGCTCACCTAAGCCAGGCCCTAAAAAATACCTGCTGTTTTCAGCTGAAGCAGGCCTCAAAAATGGGGAACAGGCAAAACAATACAAAATGTCTGCAAATGTATCAAAAATATCCACCAGAAGGAGGAAAATGGTCAACCACTAGCTTGAAATCAAAATGGGCAATGAGGACTCTTTATGCAATGAAGATTTATTTATCAATAAAAAAAATATAGGGAAATGCTCAACAGAGCAAAAAAGTAACACAAAGGGAGTTGTCTAAAAGTCAATCCTACAGCAAACAAATCCAGAAACACTCTCTAGAAATTAGAGTCCTTAACATGAATCAAGAAAGTCACAAACACTAGTAAATCTAACAAAAACAGCAATACTCACAAATACTCCACAACAAATGAAATGATCTCCTGCTTAAATATCCAGAAGGAGTGCTCAGGAATGGTGACTTCAAGGTGGCCCCATCTCCTGGAGCTACAAAGAATGAGGAAATAGGCACATTTAAAATGAAAATAGACATAATGGAAATTTCATAAATATTTGACACATAATAACTCGAAATAACAAAAATAATCATAAAATACATGAACATAGTATAAATACATAACACAAGTATTGTTTTTTCCCACATTCCAAAGATCGAAACATCAGATTAATTGGCTATTCTAAATTCACATAGTGTAAGTAAGTGATTAAGGCAGTGTGTGCAAACATGTACATTACTGTTGCGTTATTTAGTATGGATTTCACATGTTTTGTCATTTTTTTGCCTGTTTCATTTTGATCCAAAACTAATATTTCTAGCTTTATATGATGTTCTCTCCACCAATTTGTGCTTTGTTTATATTTGTATTTCACTGCTATTTTGAGTATTGTCATGGAGGTTGCTACTCATTTCTATAACAACATGTAAGGTCATCTCTGAGCGCTTATATATTGTGACAGTATGGGGTTACAGTATCATTCAAGTTTCTGGGAATATTCTAAGAATCACAGAAAATAATTATTTTGTCTGTTTTCTTCCCATTTAAGAACTTCTAGCTACAAATTCCTTTGTTACGATTTTTGATTAGCTCTTAGGCTCTATCACTGGCTGGTTTCATCTTCTGGCGTCAGACCTTGGCATGACTTTAGACTTTGTCGTTCATCACCATCTTCTGGTCACCCTGTTAAGTAAACTGTGGCCATTCCTGTGGGCATAAGGCAAATACAATAGATTGGGACTTAATACAGAGTTTACCCTAGCTCTGCCTACTGTAAATAAGCGCAACATGATCATGTGATTAACATATTCGGTAAGCTGAACTTGGGGTCCGAGGGAAAAAAAATGTAGCAAGTGGCAGGAATTTTTCAAGGCCTTTCTTTTAGATGTAGACATAACTTTAAACATTGTTGTTACACAGAAATCATTGGTAAAATAATACCAGAATTAAAAACACAAAACAAAGCACAAATGAAAAACAGCCTTTCTTTTTCTAATGAATTTTCTTCTTCTGTTTTGTTTCTTGTTTAAGTGCCAAGTCCCTCAGTAAGGTCTTTCCTTTGATCGCGTCAAAGTTTCAACACTTCTTTGTGAGCACTTCTATGTTTTACAGTATAAGGCAGCAGTGCCAAAATCACGAGTCACTGAAAAACTATTAAGAAAATCAAAGCAGCAAGAAATAAAAATTATTAACATTTTAAAAAACAATTGAAGAAATTAAATACACATTTGTGACAATGAAGCTGGCTTGGGAAATGGATTGTCGGTGATTGATTGATTACAGGAATTGTGACAATTCCATTAATGATTATCCTAGTGAGTCTCAAGCCAAATCTCATCTTATGGTCAAGCTTTAACAATTCCCTGCAAATTGTGGAACTAACTTTACTCTTGGAGGAGGCAGTTGGTTAAGGACATGAATGCAGAAATTTGAAATACTCCATTTTGGCAGCAGAATCAGTACAACAACAGAAGTGCTCCACATGGTAGTTGCCTGACAAGCATTTTTAGCCACCTACAGGTAGTTATCAGAAAGGAGAGCTCCTCCAGCAAGCCATTATCTAAGGAAGCCAAACAAAGCAGCAACCAACTCTAGATGAAGAGAAAGGATCTGTATCTGGGTGCCAAACTGACTGTCTACCAGCAGCAGAAGTAAAAGGAAAAGAAGGTCCACCTGGGATACTAAGTGTCATCGCTGAACCCTTTAAGGATGTCATGGGCCTATTAATAAAATATTAAGGACCTCCTGATGACCCCAATGATATGGTTTACCCCTCCTTCCACCCCTACAGTACAAAGGCAAGGAAGTGTTGATTAACAAAGTTTATTGTAACATCAAATCTTATAAGCTCATCTAAAAGGTCCTGCTTTCAAATCTTACTAGTGCCACAAAAATCAAAAAAGCCACAGAAAGGTTTGGGACAGTCACCCGTATATTATTCCCTAGTTGCAAAAATGGTTTAAGGGTTTGTACTGGTGTGTACAGATTGGAGTCTAGAACAGAACTCAGGGGATGGAGGAAAGGTGGCGGCTTTAAAGGCCAGTATAGGAAGTGACATCAAAAGGGCAGGAACCGGAAGGGTCTTCATCCATAGGCTCACTCCTGTAAAGTGACGTCAAAGGGGCCGGAACCACGAATGACGTCATCAGGACCAGGTGGAATTTCCCATGAACAGTCTACAGAAAAGCGATAAAAAGAGTCAGTGCACTCCGCTGCCTCCTGGTCTGGATCAGAATTAGTCTCATTTAAGCCCTTTAGCTACCTCCCATGCTCACGTGTGTAACACTAGGCTTTATTTGCAAAACCAACATTAATGCTTTATCCATCCAATCAGAGATGAATTTGTTTTATATCTACAAACTAATTGAATAAATCAGTTCATCTTAATGATTTTATGACAGAATTCATAAACATCCTTTGCATGCTTAAAAAAGCTGCGCTAATTTGCTTTTGCATTATACATTGTAACTGCCTCCCAAACTTTAAAAGTAAAAAGATGTCACAACTGAATGAATATCTGTTTAATATAAAGAAAACATTAATATTAATTGTGGTCTTATCCTTCATGCTTCTAAATAATTGGTATAAAAACATTCAAACTGCTATACTGTCTTCTAATTGAACAGTGTTAGAATTTTAAGATGTATACATAAAGGTAGGCAGAACTCCAAAAGACACAATACGTATCCATCTAAATCAAAAATTCTCTGTCATATAACTCAGAAACAGCTGCAAGACTGGTTTAATTCTGAGCTGGAGCCATGTCTAAAATGGCTTGTCTTGTCGTGTACTACAGAGCTTTCTTAAGACTGAGGTGTCATGTTCAATCTACCCTGTTAAATGACTGAAAGTGAAGAGCACTCTGTAAAAGAAACAGGCCCCCCAATTTGTTCTGGGTCAGTTGTGGTGTTTGAAACCATCTTGTTTGCAGATACCTCTTCATGTTATTAGACTGTCAGCTTGGTGGCTGTGGAAGATTTATAGCTCTGAGGTTTGCTGTTTGTCTGACTGTCAGGGATTTTAGGGTGGGAGGGGCAGAAGAGAAGTGAATGGGTGAGTCATATATTATGTGCTTAACTCACCAGCACTGAAATCCTAGCTTTCTGTGTGCCTTGAGAGGAAACAAAGATGCTATCACATACAAAAACACAGAAAACAAACCAAGAAGAAAACTGTTTGGAAATGGAATCTAAAACTGAAACAGATGTTTAAAGGATTTTACAAATGGAACACAGAAAAATGTCTTGTTTCAAATTAACACTTATATAGTCTATTAACTTTAAAACTGATAGGAATCATTTTTTGGTAAATTCTTGCTGGAGACATTTATCATTCATTCAGTAATATTAAATTGATCATTTCAAAGGGTATTCAAACATAAATGCAATGAATAAAAAGTGCACAATGCACAGTTAACTTAACCAACGGATCAATCTTTTAGCAGTGAGCATCCTCACAAACCACTCCAAAGAGTAAATATTTCAAGATGTATGAAAGAATTGTGGTAAGCTGGCGGTAAAAGAAGACTCAAGAGGATTCCAGCTCCAGCATATTTATGGCAACTCTAACTGTAGTCAAAAGATGGTGTCAAACTTCTGTTGGGCATTTACATTTCTGTTTGACCTTCTCCTTCTTCTCTCTTTGTTCTTCTTTTTTACTTCTACAGATCGCATTATTCAAGGGTGACAGCCTCAGTTTAGAGGTGTCCAATCCTTTTCAGCATTTTATCAAACGGGACAAGGACTCTAATTCCTTAGGAGTGTTTGAATGTGGGCATTTCCAGAAGGAAAGAATACATTATGCTAGAAAAACGAGTATACAAGTATACAGCGGTTCACTGCAGACATGAACTATTTTTCAGGGGGTGGCCAGACAAGTGACATGACCGTCCACTTGACCATTGATATCACAAAGTCCAAAATCACAAAATTTTGATTGGCTCACATGCATCTTACACATAAACATATACATATTCTAAGGGCGGAGTGGTGGCTCTGAGGCTAAGGATCTGCACTGGTATCCTGAAGGTTGCCAGTTCGAATCCCTGTCACTGCCAAAAGAGCGGGCCTTTGAGCAAGACCCTTAACCTGTAATTTCTCCAGGGGTGCTGTATAATGGCTGACCCTGCACTATGACCCCAAGAGGTATGCAAAAACTAACAAATTTCTAATACAAGAAATTGCATAAGGAGAAATAAAGAACAAAAAATATATATATATATATATATTCAGGGCTGGCACCACCTTTAAGGGTGAATTAGGCATTCGCCTTGGGCTTAGATCATAAGGGGGGGACCCAGCTGGCTGCCGAACAGTTGGTTGGTGCAAAATAACCTAGCACTGAAATTACTATACCTCTTTTGAACATCAAAGAACATCAGAAGAAAACAAAATTACAGATATATTGTGGACGACATACATTAGAATACTGAGAAAACAATGAAATTTACAGAACAATTAAATTATAGATTTGCAAAACAGAATGAACTAAACATATTAGTATGTGTAATAAATATTTTATTACTTTATTATTTTAAATAATAGAAAAAAAATACTCTTGATTGCTTAGCAAAGTGTGAAATTAAAAAAAACAAAACATTTGAACTGGTAAGAAAGGTAAGAGCTTCAGCACTTCTGGTTCTATCACTAGTCAGATTCTGTCAGATGTTGGCTGGTTGCAGAATGACAAAAGTTCTGTTTAGTAACTCACTTAATGTGTGGTACAGCCATTTTCCTTATTCAGTCTTGATATCTGCATTTCACTTTTTTTTTTTTTTTTAGCTGTTAGGTCATTATGGTAACTGAGATAAAATGTACTAAATGGAATTGTGAGTTTCAAATACATTTTAGAGTTTCTTTGACTGTAGATAGCATCCCGGGTTCAAATCCCATGCCATTACCTTGTTTGTGTGAAGTTTGTGAGTCCACCCCATTTCTGTTTTCTGGTTATTGTTGTTTTCTCCTATCCCCTCAAAGACGTGTATGATTGGAACGCTCACCAGTTTCAGGTTTGTCTTGCTCTGGTGGGTCCTGTAAAGGACTGGTATTCAGTGGTGCCTGCTTTGAACCTGATGCCACTATGATAGACATCAGTAGCCCCATGACCTTGAACTTGGTTAAGAGCGTTTGAGAATGTTATGTTATATAATAATTTATATATGAAATAATTAGCTTAGTGTTGTAGTTGGAAATAGCGCATGGAATTCCACCTTTACATTTTTGGAAACATTAGGTAAATATAAAGTGAGCAGATAGAATAGTTTATTCTCATAAAAATTGTGCTCTTACATACCTCCTTTTCTCTCATATAATCAATTTTAAAAACATCCATCTTCGTTAAGATGCCCCTAACCATCAGTTTTTTATCCATAACCTTTCTGCAAGGAATACTGTGTCACTTCACATAGAAAAACAAGAAAATCATGAAATTGGTATTTCAGGAAATACTATGCAGATATGAGAGAATTAAGGTTTAACTGTTTCTTAAATGAGACACAGCCAGTCGAAACAATTTTAAAAGAATAACTACTGTACAACGCTGGGTGCAGGAAACAATGCAAGTAATTAGGAAAATTACGGTTCAAAAAGGCAAACTCAGAACAAGCAGTGAGCTTAATCAGGGCTGAAGTTTAGAATAATCTATAAACACATGGCATATAAAATGTTCAAGAGCAGTGGGACAACCACAGAAAACTGATGATGTTGCATAGGGGCCACACATTCCCTGAGAATGAATAGGTAATTCATTCCACAATTGCTCACACACACTTGAAAAGAGAGAACAGGCCAGCCAGTACATAAGTTGCAGGTTTCCACGCCAATGAATACGGCACATATGTCCACATCTTCCGGGGGCCATGACAGAAAATTGTAGGCAATTGTAGGTACCTTGATCTATTAGGCACTGAGCATAAATTGGCACGCTTATAGCTGAAACAAGTGTTCCAGTAGGACAGAAAAGTGGCTAAAGGAACTGTTCACACGCCCGTGGCAGTAAGAGCTTGTTTCAGAAAACCACAAGCCAATGGCATCCAGGATTGGAGTGAACAGAGCTTTTATCCATGCTGGAAATAGCTGGGCAGGAAAAGGCATACAAAGAGCATTTAATTGGTTGACCTTAATCAATTTTATGGTGCCGTTCATTAAAACTACTGACTTATAAAGATTATTTCTAAGTTTACCCCCTTAGTTGTAATTAGTATGCAAAAAATTAGAACCTTCGTATTGTAGCTGACTGTTAAAAAAGAAAAAAAGGCTACTTATAGTAAAGTCTAACTAATAACAAAAAGTGTGCACAGGAATTAAAGCAGATTCAAAAGTACAATAAAAAATTGTTCATAAAGGGAGTATAACAATCATAATAAAAGTAAATGTGTATGAACATAGTAAGTGAAAAGCAAAAATAGAAACAGAAGTACAACAATGAAAAAACACCACAATAATATATTATAAAAAGTAAAAATATAGAGATGATAACACAGAAATGGTCTGATAATAAGATATAGTACCTAATGTACATAAATAAGTAAATCAACAAATACATCAGGTAAATGACATGTGTAGGCAACAAAAAGAATCTGAAAACAGAAAAATGTTCTTAAAAATTATCAATGACAACAATGTAAGAGAAAAGAAAAAATACAGTATATCATGTATATATGTATATCTTTCCCAGAAAAACTACCTCACCCATTTTTGGTCTTTGTATCAGCTCTGGACACGAGCGTTTAAAATTTCAAGAAAAAAGGTGCGTGTTTGTCGGTGCTGCATTGCCTGAGTAAGAAACACAAATATTATTTTGGTGGCTTTTTTTCATTTTTGTATCATTGTTTCTTTTTCATTTTTACATTTCACTTACTATGCTTATACACATTTATTTTATTGGATTATGATTGCTGTACTCCCTTTATGTACTTTTTGTGTTCTGTGTTTTTTTATCTACTGTAAATACAGGTACAATTCCGTTACAATGAATATCTTTACAACAAAATTTTCATTACAACAAAGTATTTTTATGGTCCCGGCAGTTTCCCCATATGACGCGAATCTATAGAAATCTCATTACTACGAAATACATTCAGCAGATACTTTCATTACAACGAAGTGCTGAAAAGACCTTGAAATGCCTGAATGAATCATCTGCAGAGCAGTTAGTTCTGTGGCCGCAGCTCAGTTGTGCACAACGATCCCCAAACAGAAACATTGTAATTTTTTTTTCTTTCTTCGAACTTTCCTCATACATTTTTTTTTTCCTTTTTTGTTTCCTGTGGTTTTCATTGATACCTTTTGCTTATTGCTCATCAACATTTGAAAAACATCCACTGGAGTTTAACTCATTGTCACCCTCCTATAGAAACGGCAAGCTTTACATTTTTGCAGCTCTTGATTGCTGCAAAAAGAAAAAAGACGTTGCCAGTGAATTTTGCCATCGACACTGTCAACTTTCTCAAAAGACAGAGCAAAAAAAGAAGAAAAATCTCAGGTTGCAAACGTATGTGAACTGCTGCATTTGAAGATGTCGAAAAAGCAGTTTTTATGTGGTTCAGTGATGCTCGTTCAAGAAACATTCCCATTAATGCGGCCCTAATTCAAGAAAATGTGAGGTTTGTAAACTCTCTTTGGACCTCTCCCAAATAGACAACACGCCGAAGAGTGTCCTGAAGTCCAGTCTCCACATCTATGGAAGACTGTTTATCTGTTGCCGGGGCAACACCAAGCTCAAAGCTATGCTGCGTCTCTCCGCCAAAGCTAACAGAAAAGATATCAATGGGTGATGCAAGGAACATTGTAAATGCACGTAACAGGATTACTTGATCCCTGATCTGGCCACGACCCTGCCTGACTGCTGTGTCTGTGTATAGCAGAGTGGCAGATCACACCACAATAAATAAATGTGCCGTTCCTGTTTCAAGCTGAATAAAGCTGGTTTTGCTAAAGTACTGAGACTAAGCCTCATGTTTTGGGGTGCAAGACAGGGACTTATAACGCCACCTTGATCTTTTATGATTTGCTTTTGTGGCGCTTCACTGCACATCTATGAGCCTCCTATTGCCCTGCCCCAGCAACGGACAAACAATTTTCCACAGGCGCTGCAATCGGGATTCGGAACGCACTTCAGCGTGTCATTCCCGTTGGATAGGTAGTGGTGGGAAAACCCTAAAAGAGTTCAGAAACTTCACAATATAAAGAAGAAAAGGATGATTCGGCTACTGAGTGATAACTGTGCTGCACACAACATGCTTCCACATTTAGATAATGTTAGTGTTGAATTCATCTCACCCAATTGCACAGCAGTGCTTCAGCCATTGGATTTGGGTATCATTCGCACCCTGAAAGTGTATTATGGCAAGGAAATGCTGAGAAAAATTCTTGTCAGCATAATTTGTAGGCAGGAGGAGATTAAAATTAACGAGAAAGAAGCTATTGAAATGATTGCAAACACCTGGGCACAAGTTAAAGAAAGCACTATAGTAACAAATACAGAATCTCATTACAACAAAATTTTTGTTACAATGAAATATTTTTTAGGTTCCTGGGAGTTCATTGTAATGGAATTTTACCTGTATATGACTTTGACTTATATAATTACTTTCTTTGTTAATTCCTGTTTATACTTATTTTTATTAGTTACAAAACAGAACCTGCCACAAATATATTACTATACTGTGCATAGTGGTAAACTAAATAAAACGTTTGAGCTGGATTTTATTATATTAATAGTGACATAATGCCATTTGCACTTTTAAAATCTTGCCTTTAGTTTTTGAAGTATTTTTGTTGGAAATGCACAGTGGTCACAGGTTCTTCTGTATAATAGCACAGTGAAGCCATTCTGGAGTTGATGCCAATTCATTTCCTCTTTACCTCACTCAAATTATAGTGTTAGTGCTCTTACAAGGAGAGTCTTTTCCACACAGGGTGTAATTCAAAAACAGTATTTATTAAATAAACAACTGGGAACACATGTCATTGTCTGACTGCTGGTGTGGGAGTGACCGCATTGTGAAAAATAAATGCACTATAATGCATGCCTTACAACCACATGGAACAGATGACAGTGGGCTTATTGTAAGAACTACGGAAACATGGTGGTCTGGCATGTTTTAGTTATTAAAACTGCTTAAAATATATTTAGCTTATGGATTATTCATCAATGTTAGATCAGTGACCAAGTAAGCATTTTTAGGTACAGCAACAAAATAGATCAGCCATGAATAAGACATAACTATGATTTGCCATCTGTATTTATTATAAGTTAATTTTTCTTGCAATGTTTCATATATATGATATAATCAGGCTGTACATTTTTACTCTCTATCCAATTTCTGATTCATCTTACTCTGTTTTATCATTTTTAAAAAGATAGTGCTTATTCAAATAGTTTCAGATTTAAGGCAGGAAGCAACCTATTGCAGAGCATACATCCACACACACACACACTCACACACGCACGCACACACCCACCCACACACACACACAGTCACACACACACGCAAACACACACACAAGACCTTGAGAAACCCCACACCAACCCAACGAGACTGGGCCTATTTTACATGACATTGACTGGGGTAGAATTTGATCCCAAATTCTTCAAGCTATGTTTATTTAAGTCATTAAATCTTTTTTTATACATTTTTGATTCTTCTAATATACGTTTGTATAGAACATTAGAACAATCTAGATGAGAACAGGCCATTCAGTCCAACAAAACTTGCCAGTACTATCCACTTAAAGCCCCCAAAATAACAGCAAGTCTAGTTTCGAAAGTCCCTAATGTTCTACTGTCTACCACACTACTTGGTAACTTATTCCATGTGTCTGTGGTTCTCTGTGTAAAGAAAAATGTGATTGATTTATTAGTTTCTCTTCTTTCTGCGTGTTTAATTAAATTTGTATGTAATGAGTAACAGATAGCCTAAGCATTAGTTGTCTATGAAACAAAACAAAAGATCAGGTTTAAACGCAATTTGTATTGCTACCTTTGAACCCACAGCAGTGTCATCAAAGCATATAGTTTGAGGATGTATGCCTATAATCTTTATTGCATACACCGTGGACTTAATATGTGTTTTTAAAAAAATGTTCCAAGGGTCTGCAAAATACTGAAATTTGTATGTGAGGACAGAAAGACAGAAACCAATTAGCTCTTCTTTCCACAATTAATAGAAATTTTATAATATAGTGTGACAGTTTAGGCCTGTGGTATCCAGCAGGGTTGTGTATAAAAACTACTTAGTCCATGACTCCCTGGTGGTCTTCGGGGCACCTCCATACTACAGGGAAGGCTCCATCTGGCGGCCTGGGGGTATTGGCCGGGATGACAAGCCAGTAAAGACCACAATAACTACATACATAATTCAAAATGTTAAGACATTTTAACTGTGAACAAAATGAAACTGATAGTCTGAAGTTTTATTTATTTTATTAATCTTAATACATCAGCACATCTTTTGTAAAGATAGCTTAAATGGATTGGTTTCAGGTAGTAGGTTTTGCATTCTTCATCAAGTACCCTCACTTGTAGAACAGTGTTTGAATAAATTACACATACTGTAATCAAAACAGCACAATTTACATAGATTTATACATTTCTTTATATTTTTTCTTGAGAAGTGTTTTTTATCTACCCAAGAAAATTAGACCAATAAAGAACGGATCCTATCTGCAATATATTTATTAGATATGCATTAATAAAAAGCATTAGTGTTTCCCTGTATGTCAAAATCTTCCTGAAGATAAATTTAGTATGCAACACTTTATTCAAGAAATACAATTAAAAATAAAATGTTGCATATCCACTCTCTCATAAATTAAAAACTGAGATAAAACTTTTATACAAGACATTATATTAACTTAAGCATGAGGCACTATTTATTTCTTTTTTGTCTTTTCAAGTGGTGTCAGTTTTGTTCATAGAATAGCATGGCTTGTGATTAAACATGGAGAGTCCAAAAATAGTTGGGAAGCCAACCGGGCAAACCTCATTTTCATTTGAACAAAAGAGAACTAAACGAAAATACGTGCTCAATGGCGCTACAATAAACAGCTGTCTTATTACCTTCTATTTTGCTCCACTGGCGTTCTTATAGACTGCTCTTCTGTAGTTGTCTCTGCTAGGTGAGCCCTCAGGTCCAAATGAGATGCCACCTTCCAGGAACGTTTCCCTTTTATACTGAACATAAGAGGTGAGGTTTCTCTAACTCTGTTGCCCTCATGAGACAAGAAGACAACACTGTTATGGTTAGGATTAGGGCATCACATACCTTAGTTGACTCCAGAAGGTGATCCTCTGGCATGCATGTGTGACAAGAATCAAGACAGAGTGCTATTGACAGGCTGTCAATTCATCACAGGGCAAACTCACACACATACACACAAACACACATCCAAATTTAAGATGTTTAATCTGTTCATTAGGCAATTTAAATAAATTAGCTTAGTCACAAATATCTGCAATCCTACAGATCTGCTAATAAAAGATGCAGAAAGGACTGTCGGCTGTGTATGAAAGATTTTCTTTCTTCCTACCTAGAATTTGTACTTAACCTGTAAATAAAGATATGTTAATGATTGTGTTTCTGCTCCAGATGTCAGGTTCATTGTTAATGTATTAACCATTTTACCAGTCTCCATCCAGCTCTTAAGTTCACAGTTGATTTATCTACAACACGTCTTTGAAAGATAAAGCAAGAACAAGAATTGTAATATCAACAAGTATCATCAAAAAAGTTCTTCTGCCATTATTACAATCACCAGTTTTTGATGGCTCTTGCTTATATTACAACTTAACAATAAGCAAGTAGCGTCTTTAAAAATGGCTACTACAACTCTGCCATTCCATGATATCACTCTTCTCTTGTCATCTTTCTAGAACATAAATCATCTGCATATTTCAAGCCAACCACATAAAGCTCCTTCCATACCTAAAAGCTGTCTCGATTTTCCACAGTTCCCCAGTCTCCAAAGCCTAGACAATGATGAAGTTGTAATAAAGTACTTAGAATGAGTTTCTTCATCAACAAAACATAACCTTCTCATATTCTGCAAAATGCCTTCATCAAAGCCAGATGGGGGCCTCAAAGTATCCACCAAAAGAGGAACAACAGAAATTAAACATACATCCCTTCCACATCTTCCAACCAAAGTACTTTAACTCTCCAACAAGTCGTTAAATAAAATTTACACATTTTACAGAAGTATCCTTTCGCAGGAGCCATTTTTTTCCCAATCCATCCTTGGTTTTAATCCTAATTTTGAATATACTTTATGTTGCATAGTGTTTATCTCTTTATGTTTCAACACTCTGATTTCTTCTTATATAGCAGTTTTATGCTTTATTTGTAATTAATGTATGGGCTACTGGGTGCATAAGTGAAGTGGGCTTAATAAGAATAAATTGAATTAAATTGAATGGAAAATTGGGTTGCTGAAAAATCATGTTTTCAGTCTAAGAACAAAGCCTTAATATTCAGAGGAAGCAGGTACTTATTAAAAGTGAGAAAATGGAACAACTGAACTTAGAAATTCCTGGAGTCACTGAAACATGATGATAGAATCAGTGATGCCTAAAGAATCATACCCATTGATATCAAGATGAGTGCTTCTTTACATTTTCTAAGCATACTTTTTCCAGTACAGGATAATGGAATGCCAACGCCTATCTGAGTAGAAATGAACAGGAATCAACTTGGACAGGAAACCAGACAATTACAAGGCACACACACTTACACACCCTCGTAGGGCAAAATGGAGTCATTAGTCACTTTAACCACATTTCTTTAACCACATTTCTTTGAAATATGGAGACAGCTAACTTTTAAACAGCAAATCTTAAACATTTGAACAATTTTGACGTGAAAAGGTCATTTAGCCTAAAAAAGCTCACCCATTGTATTCACCACAATCACAAATATTGGGATATCACGTAAAATATAAAAAAGCGGCACCTTCACCATTGTAAAGAACCCGATTTTGATCAATGAAAGCTGAAACACTGCAAATGGCACAAAAGCACTCAGCTATGTGCAACATATTATGATAATAATAATACAAAAATTATATGAGTATGTGAATATTACCTAGCAGTTTTCTGAGATAACCTTCAACATATAGCAACCTGTAGATATATAATAAATTCAAAATAAATAAAACTGAATTGAAAAAACTTAAAACAATTTCACTTCCTTGTATTCCCCTAAAGAAAAATCTCACTTTGGTCTGTTCAAGTTCTTGTCTACACTATTTAGCTGCCAGTCTAACTACCCATGAAGTCACTTCATGCATGCTGCGTTATATGCTCACAATTTAAATATTTTCTTCTTATTTACTATTTTTTTAGAAAATGTATTAAAAAATACCCCATAATTATTTGTGTTTGAACATTATTTCAGAATGTCTTTGATGAGTAATTTTTACCCTTGAAAGTTTTTCTTGCTGCTCCTTTGTTTCTCACTCTAGGTTTACCACTTTAATCACAGAACCACGTTTATTTTTTATGTTGTTTTCCTAAATTTACAGGTTGCCCCGCATTTTAATTTTTTTTACATATGGCATCCTTGTTTGTTAATGCATCCTGTAAATGAGATAAATTGAGATGAGCATCCTGTAAATATAACATGTACTGTAACTGTCTGTGAAAATTTCAGCTAATTATTTGAGAAAAAATCCTTTTAAAAATCTTAAAGTTCAAATTTTATTATTAAAGAATGATCTACACAATCTTTATGCCTAAGAGATTGATCCATAAATTGGAGTCATGCATGGCATTGAGTAAATATTCTTTATTACACAAACCTGTATGCATTCTGGAATAAAACAAACTTCCTATCTTGCACCCTGTGCTGGCTGGGATTGGCTCCAGCAGACCCAAGTGACCCTGTGTTAGTCTATAGCGGGTTGGATAATGGATAGATGAAAAGAATAATGCATTACTGTACAATAATTTTATTATATTTCATCATGGTGCTTTTTACATTGCTGTCATATATGACCATAGTATTTTTAAGCAGAGGACTATGAAACAGAAGAAGAAACACAAGAAATCTGACAAACCAGAGGATACAATTCAATCCACCAACCCCATTTTTTTAGCTAATAGTTAAGCTGGCCCAATATTTCATCCAGATTTTTTTTAAAGGTTGTCAACGTTTCTGCTTCAAATGATATATATATAAATTTCAAATACTTCACATTTCAGAAGAGTGCAAATAATGAAATAAATTTTGAGGCATTAGATCACCACTCATGGGTGTCCAATTCCAATCCTGGAGGGCCGCAGTGGCTGCAGGGTTTTCCTTCATACCACTTTCTTAATCAGTGTCCAGTGTCTGCTGTTAATTGACTTCTTTGCCCTTTGCTTTAGTTGCTTTCCTTTTTAAAACTTAGTATGTTTAATTGCTTCTTTTTCACTTAAATGGCAGTCAAGCAAAAATGAGATGTTTAGTGAAAAAATGAACGGCCTCAAACTCCAAACCAATTTCCCTCCAACCAGTTTCTTAATTAGAAGCCGATTTTTGTTGCTGATTAAACCTGATATTTAATCCCATGGCCCCACTAGACATTTCCAAAGCTGTTGATTTTCTTTTTTTCTAAGAGCACCATCAAAATGTTTTTTGAACTTGAGCAGATCAATTACGGAGACCTTCACATTACTTTATTTTCAGATATTGCATGATGGACACAGAAATGAGATACAGGTCACATGTTGGCTCATTTTCCATCTCATTTTTGTTTGCCTGTGTCACAAAAAGCAGACACAAGAGTCATAAAAAAGGTTTGGGGCAGCCACCCGTATAATATTCTCTGCAAATGGTTAAATTGCTAGCACTGATGTGCTCAGAATAGAGCCTAAAACAGAACTGATTAGGTTAGTCAAATATGGCAGCTTTAAAGGCCAGAAAAGGAAGTGAAGTCATCGAGGGTGGAAGCGGAAGGGTCCTCTTCCATAGTTTCAGACCTGGACATAACGTCATCAAAAGGGCCAGAACAGGAAGTCTCTTCGGTCATGGCTTTTTCACCAGAAGTGACATCATCCAAGGGTCCAGAAGTGACATCACTAGGGCCGGGCAGAATTTCCCGTGAACAGTCTGCAGAAAAGTGAGGAAAAAGGTTAATGGAATTATTCTCATTTAGACCCTTTAGCTGCCTCCCATGTGCACATGTGTTACGCCTGCTAATTAAGGAAAAAATACACAATTAAGGAATCTGAGTCTTAAAAAGCAAGTCAGTTAAAATTAGGATAAAAATTGTTACTTTGCAGGAAAAATGGATCACAAATTAATTAAATGGTTAGAAAGAAAACCTACAACCACTGCAGCCCTCTGGGATCGAGTCGGACATGCTTGAGTTGCACAGTTAGCACAAGATGATCTCATGCTTGAATTTTATTCTTCATTTTCTGATATTCTGTTCTTTTACATTTTTTCCCTGGAATAGTGACATTCTGAAAATGGTTCTAAATGTATGACTCATGCTCTGTTGTATCAAGTATTATATTTTATTTAGTGCATTTTTATTAATTAGATCATTTATGTTTTCATTAAATTATCTGGATTGTGTAGTGAAACTGTTGCCATTGCACTTAAACTCTAGTGTCAAACTGTCTTTTATAAAATGTTTACTGAGATTATGTCAGCTTTGTTGTAAGAGTCCTAAAAATAACAGTTGAACTGGTAACTTTGAATGATGGGTAAGCACTGCCTCACTATGTGACCTCAAATTAGTCTGCTAATTGTGTAAATTGATTGTTAACTGGGTAAATAAAAACTGTAAACAGCAACAGTACATAAATAAAGAACGTCTGCAAATAGTTTAATTAAACAAAGAGATAATATTGGCGCAGTTTTAAGCAACAATGCCTAAATATTCTAGTTCGCAATTATGGGGAATTAACAGTTTTTTGTTTATTTTTTTTTTAAACTTTAAGAATAGATGACATGCCAATACTTTGAATAAATTAAACTGTATTACATGATATGCAGTGAAGTTCTACCACTTGTTAGAAGACCATTTATTTAAATACCCTCTTAGGTTAGGTAGCTAGCAGAAATTTACACTTCTCCTTTTCAGTATTGCTCTTCACAAATGTAATGTGCACAGGACTTGCATAAGCATCCCTTGAGTAAGACTACTCACTTCTGAAATACTGATACGTCATTAACAAGGGGTTACAGAATAGAAGAAAATACAGTAGCTGTATTTGGCTAATAAACAACAGATATTTTGTTTTTTCCAGTCATGTTGTGCATTGATAAAACTAGCAGCTGGAGTATTATCATTGACAACAAAATAGATTTATAGAGACATCCAACATTATTTCACATTGTAAAATATTAATAACATCAGTTTTCACAATCTACACAGTCTGATCATAGAGTCAGTAAACATTTCCAGGCTATCCCAGCAGCATCAGGCACCTGTCCAATGCACACTCACCCCACACCAACACTCCATTTAGAGCCATCCATTAAATTAACATACATTTCTTTGGTATGTGGGGGGGAAATTAGAACACAAGGAGACACACAACTGAAGCTTTTTAGAGCTGTAACAAGCACTGTCTCTGTCCACTGAATCATTGTACAGCCCTAAATAAGGAAAGCCAGTCAATCACTTTTTAACCCGTTAACTCCTGAACAGGGTTGCGGGGGTCTGCTGGAGCCTATCGCAGCTAGCATAGGGTGCAATGTAAGAACAAACACCGGAAAGGGCGCCAGTCCATTGCAGGTCAAACACACACATACTGTACACACCCACACAACCACACATTAGAGCCAATTTAGAATTGGCAATTCACCTTACCTGCATGTCTTTGGGTTTTAAAATAAAAACTTAGTCTTATCATTACATTTTTAATACGACTTACCCAGTAAGCATTATAGTGTCAGTTATTTACTTCTTCAAAAATCTGAAGCTACTTATGAATGCTTCTTCTCACTCATTTGCTAAACATTTGTATTGCACGGTTTGGTATCACTTTAATATTTATATATACAGTAATATGTAAGAAACTATGCACTGGGGATGCGTGACTGATAAGCTCAAAGACAAAAAAAGCATAATTTAAGCAGAGTCCTCTTTTAAATCAGCAGGTAAATGTTGCACAGCAGGTCTTTGTCTTACCACTGGTTAAATGAAACACAATGGGCAAGGGGCAAACCTGCAGAAGAAAAAGAAGCAAAATAAGCAGCTCAGAGAAGCAAATAAAGGAATCAGTATGCCTAAATCAAAAGCAAAGATAGCTCCTATTGGGGTTGCACACTGTGCTATTTCGATAGCAGCAGCATGGTCAGCAAACCACTTTGGCTGAGATTTGATTTCATTTTACTGCACAGAGAGCTGAGTTGCTTGTCATAGACTCTGGAAATGGGGTCAGCTTTCGAGCATCACTTTATAAAGAATGCAGTGTTTTAATCTTACCTCTCACTTTCTTTTACACTGTTGTTTAATTCTGTTTGACATAACATGTTGCATTTATGTTTCACTTATTTTTATATTTCTGACAATTATTCATTAAGAAACAAGATTTTAAATCTTCATGTGGGAATGGAGGTGAATGATAAATCACTTACAGTAAGTACTCTAATTACAAATCCTGTCAATTCATTTCTTTACATTTGGATGCAGTAATTGCCTTACATAAAGAAGGAATTTGAAATGTATTACACGGAATTGCATTTTTCAGTTAATGAATTTTTACATGTATCAGTTTTGTTGGCCAGTTACTGGTCAGGATGGACCCAGAGATTCAGTGATCTGTTATAAATAATAGTTTGGTACTTTTTACAAGTATTTAGCATAGCTTGTCTGTCTAGTGCACTGATAGCAGACACTCACGTGTGTGTGGATGACAGCCTAACCAGAAATAGGATCTGGAAGTCAATCACATTGAACAAATGAAACAAGCAAAATAAATACCTAAAGGTAGAACAAAATGCTACTTTTCTTCAATACAGTAGACTGCCAGTCCCAAGTTCTGGGATAGGTAAGACTGAATAGATTATTCAGATCCTAATGAAATTCTAATGATAGTGACAAAATCAAATCATATGAAATTGTAATAGTGAAATTAGCCATTACAGTAAAAAACTGAAGAAATTAAACATGTAAACTGAAATCTAAATACTAATATAAACATCCAGATATTTTAAATATTTTTTTCCTAGGTTCTTTCTTTAAGCAGTTATGCATTGTCCATAATGGCCAAAAAGTGCTCTTATTTAGAAATGTGAGATGACTGCTCCAACTATATTTGGAACACTTTCAATGACAATTAGCCAGTAGGCAAATCAGACAACTATTAAAATATAGGCTGAATGAGCTGTAAAAAGTATTAGGTCATGATAGGGATGAACAATTATGTGCAATGATGCATTGTGATGCTGTAGGTTGGCTCCACACTGCTGGTTACTTCTAGGAGTCACGTGAACCCGCTACCGCCGATAAAAGTGCCCAAGGGATGAGCCTAGCAAATGAGAACACTCGCACAAAGAAAGGGTTTCTGTGTGAAAGTGATAAGTGCTTTTATTAAAATCAATCCAAACCAAAGTGTCCAAAAAGTGCAGTGCTCCAAAATAAATAAATAAATAATCTTTAAAATGGTGCAAAGGTTGAAGTTAAATAGAATTCCAATAAATATCCATTAAAAGCCAGAGACGATTCTCAAAACTTTGAGCCCCAAATTCTGTCCTTTTAAACCTGGCACTTATCCTGTTCCGAATACGCAGAAGGAGGAGGCGCCCACTGACAGGGGCAGCAAGCCTTCCTAACCTGGCTCAGATCCCATTGCCCAGCCTTCTGCAATTCTGGGGCAGCACACTGAGCTGCACATGTCTCCCACTGCCAGTGCCTCTGAGTCGGTGAGAACATCACATTTTGGGCTGCTCCTGCTTCCAGGCAAGAAGTCAGTAGGATCACCCCATCCACAGCCTCTGGCTCTTACAACCACAAGACTCACACCTGACCTCCTGCCTCACTCAGTTCAGCATGGGTGCTCTCTCTCAGTCTTTGCTTCTTTTTTATCCTCCTCTTCTTTTAACTTCCTTCATGTTTCTCTTCTTCCTTCTCTCTCTGGCCAGACTGTTTTCTTACCCTTTTATCCTTGCCTGCTCCCCCTTAAATCCTCCGTGGGCGCAGCATCTCAGTCACGCATTGCAGAATGCCAATGAAGCAACTGAGACAGCCTGCTCCCTCACATGCAGATGTGTCTCACGCCAATTACCTCACCAACCTCCCATAGCTGCGCAAGCATAAACACCCACGGAGATTGAGCCGGCCATTCAATTATTTATTTATTTAAAAATGGCCCACTAAAATGTTAAGCTGCAGACCACATGCATGCCAAATGTATTGTGTTGGAGAAAGGGCATCCTCCTATCTGAAAGGCCCCACACACCTTGTGCAATGTGTAGCAAAGCTGAACATCCATGATAAGATTCTCATCCTGTTATGGAAGATGTGTCTGTCATGGACATGCCTGCTTAGGAAACTGCTTAAAACTTCATACAACATATCGAGCCTTTGGGCCTTTAATGATTGTGCACTGACATTTATAGTCAGTAAGTCACCGGCCACACGCCACTGAAAACATTCATACTTAATCAAACTCAGACAAGAATTGCAATTTAGAATTGAACACTGTCACCATTTTTTGTAAAGATCGATTCAATTCTGCCCAGCAATAGACCCAACCTGTGAGAGCCGCAGCCAGGCGCTAGTCTCCCTTTGCCACAAATAATTTGTTTTGTCCACAACTCTTCTTGAAGTCCATTGATTCTTAAATACAATAACACTGTCTCAGTAATATGGTTAATGTGTGATTTTTAAATTTAGCTTACAAGTCATAGTGATGCCTAGATTCTTTATTAATGGCCATATTCGTAAAGCCAGATGATGAAGTTTATTTCTAAGAGCTCCACTTTTATATTTGTTCCCAGGATTCAATTTTCTTTCTTCTGTGTTTCTTCTAGAAATGTATCTAGAATAGAATTTTTACTCAAGCGAATATTTAACTTCTGAAAAATGTCTTTTTATAGAGTTTCCCTCAAAAAAGGCAGAATAGATATGGGTCCAAAATTGCAAAGATTGTTTTTAAGAAATGGTTCCACTACTCCTGTTTTTAAGCAATCTAGAAAAATGGCAGAAATAAATGAACAGGACACTGTCATTTAGCAAGTCAAAGACTTCTTTAATAAAGCCTGTAGAGACTGAACCAAGGAAACACATGCATAGTGTCATTCAGTCATTTTCTAACGTGCTTAATCCTAAACTGGGTTGCATGGGCTGCTGGAGCTAATCCCAGCTAGCACAGGGTGCAAGGCAATAAACAAACCTGGACAGAGTAGCCAGCCCATCGCAGGGCGAACACACACACACACCAATCATACACTATGGCCAATTTAATATCACCAATCCACCTAACCCATACATCTTTGGACTGTGGGAGGAAACCAGAGTACCCAGGGGAAATGCACACAGACACAGAAAGAACATGCAAACTCCACGTAGCGAGGACTTGGGACACAAACCTGCCTCTTTACTGTGAGGCAGCAGCGCGACCACTGCATCACCATACCAATCATGTGAATAGTGTAAATTGTGTAATTATTTTATGAAGATCAGGTAGATGTACTTATTTGAGACTTTAAGCTGCTGTGTTCACCATGTCGGGAAACTGCGTGGAACCAGTGGTTTATAAAGGATGTTTTGTAAATGTTCTTCTTCCATCCATTCATAGCATGTGGCATATGTTGTTAGATTTCAAAGAAAACATTGTACTAAACTGATTTAGCATAGAGTTTTCCAGTACTTCTAGGGAAATTCTGGGGATATTGGTCTCTAATCATCCTACAGTGGTAAATATACTTTAAGGTTTCTAAACTCTTTTGGGACTCCCCACAATGGAACAACACACCGAACAGCATCCCGAAGAGCGATCCACGTCTGTGGAAGACAGCCTATCAGTTGCTGGGGCAACCGTCGGATCCCAGCACTCTAGCAAAACCAAGCTGATTGTGGTCACGCTATAAGCATCTGCCGTCGATGGGGGATGTAAGTAACATTATAAATTCAGGGCACAGTATTACTTGGCCACTAACCTGGTCATGACCCTGCCTGACTGCTGTGTCTGTGTATAGAAGAGAGGTAGATCTCGCTACAGCAGTGGTTCTCAAACTGTGGGGCGGGCCCCCCAGGGTATGAAGTAACAAAAAGGGGGGGGCGCGAAGATGTGAAAAAAAGAAAACAAGAATCAAAAATATGAAAAAAAATCTGTTGAAACCAAAATAAATTAACTTAAACTACATTATGATACTAGAACAATAAGTATAGAGTTAGATAAATGTCGATAAAAGTTAAGTAGGCATTATAAAATATGCATCTACATTTTAAAAAAAATGTTAGGGGGGGCCACGATTAAAACTGTTATGAAAACTCGGGTCGCAAATACTTAAAGGTTGAGAAACGCTGCGCTACAATAAAAAACTGTGCTGTTCCTGTTTCAAGCTGAATAAAAGCTGGTTTTGTTAAAGTACTGAGACTCAGTCTCGTGTTTCGTGGTGCAAGACAGGGATTCTGTATATGTTTTTTTTTTCTCCACCCAAGTTTGCACAAGCTTTGTAGGGCATTGTAAGTGCCAGATCACTAAGTTTAAATGAGATACAAGGAAATCATTTGTACCGATGTTTATAGTCTATGAAGAATTTTAATGATACCAATGTTGACCTATTTTAGTTTCATATTTATAGAGAGAACTGTGAGTGTGTCTTGTTAAACTAGCTGCAAAGTAACTTCTGTGTGTGTGTGTGCTTTCCTATAAATAATCCATTTCCAAAAAATGTAAAATAACATTCCATCTGATGTTTTTACTATATCAAGGCTTAAGCAAGTTGTCTACTTCTCTAAACCAGGTTGAAAAGACATTATTTGGATATATTTAATGTGTACTCGTAGAAAGAATATCTGTGCAAATTAGCTACTCGCCTATCAATAAAATTTCAAGAGTCCTGTGCTGGAGTATATTGTTGTGGAAAATGAGTTACAGAAATAAATGTCTAGTGCATACTTTTTCATCTTACTTGCAATGGCAAGTGTTTTATCTTTAGTATTATAACATAATCCTATCATTATTATTATATTATACTGTATATTAAGTATATAAGCAACAGAAAATGCAGCTCTGCTTTCCTTCATTCATTATGTCACTTTACATAAAAAGAAAAATCAAGTTTACTTATTTAGTTTTTTTTGCTAAGTAATTTATTTTACTTTATATAACACCAAAACAACTTTAACTGTACTAACGTTAAAGATTAGCTACTGTATAAAACCAATTAATCTTTCATCTGATAGATTCTTAAATTTTGAGTACCAAAATATGTTAAAAGAAATTAGTAATGCAATTGTGAACCAAATAAATTCCTTAACTTGTGATGTGTTATTTTACCTCTCAGACACTTAATTTGATTAAAATGGAGTGATTTGATGTCTTACTGTTTATTGAGTCAGACATGCTGAGTCTTGCTTTATTAATCCAATAAAATTAGATCTATGCAGACCCCACATTGTGTGTGTGTGTTTTTTTCCATACAGACACCATGAAAGACTGCACCATGTAGAACATTGCAGGGTGCTCAATTTCTTTAAACTAAAACACCGTCAATATTCTCAGAATCCCGTAGGTATCAACTTCAGTGAGAATAGCATAAAGGACTGCTGCAGTTCTAACAAACTGAATTAAGTCCCTGAAGGCAAATAAAGGAGATTGAGTAATATTACCAGGTAAGATGAAACGTACAAGGGAAAAAATCCATTGAAATGTGTAAAAATAAGACATTGTTTTCATGAATAGAAGCAAATCTGTTACAAAAGCATGTGCTCCTGTGCTTTGAACAATTATGTGCCAGATTTCCAAGATACCATTGTCAGTGCATTGTTCCGAGAGCACTGAAGCTTCAAGAACTATATGTATCATAAATGAAGTCTTTCTCCCTGAGGGAAGTACATCACCATTTGCTTTAATGTCTCTTGATGTTTCATTCATGTTTCATCTGCAAAGTTAGGTCTACAATTGACAGAAAAATTAAACTGAGTTTGTGGTGCAAGTTCCCCGAGGAGTGGTAAGTATTCATTTTTTAAAACTGTTCACCTTCCCCTCTTTGCCACCCAATAAGAATTTCTGTTCATCATTACAATTTATGGTCAGATACGCATAAAAAGGAATTTTTACCTTTAAACATCAGAATTATGCTGGCATGCATCACATCTGTGGAATCAGTAGCCTTCCTTAAAGAAAGCAGTGACCCTGTCAAGACTGACTTGTCACTTGCAGTATTATGACTTGACAATAATGAATCACTTCCTGAGGTGATAAGCAGACTTTTTTTCATGTTTTGCCTATAGGCTTTTCGCTGACAGAGACCTGTTGTGGTTTCTGAGTTTTCTGTGACCCGTTCTTTTAAGATTAGCTACTGCTTTCCAACAAAAGAATGACAAACAGTGCTATTTAACTCCAAACATCCATACTTATCCTGAGTACATCCTATTTAATTTCTTGTTGGAATTTGTAAAAGGCAGGACCAATGCATGTGTACACAGTTGTGAACAGTGGGTCAGTTCATAGTCATTAACCAACTCAACCTTCAAAATGTATATCTTCATAATATCCAGAATCAGGGAAGGAATTTCCTTGAATTGCAGAGTTGTAACAAGACATGAAAAGTGTCATTATAGCACTTTTGGAGGTTATTTTCAAAAGTGAAATTGCCAGTTTTCTCCTTTCCCATTAATGCTCTCTTATTTTTAAACTAAGTTGGAATGTTTCAGATTAGTTCATTTAAGGATTTGTTAGAAATATATATTACTATCTGTCCCCCATGGCTCCGCCCGTGAAGTAGTGAAAATGGACAACGTTTAAAATGTAATTTATATTGAGAAGAATTTATATTCATAGTTTTCTTATCCGAGGGCCTCTTCAAATACAATATTTTCTGTTTTGCTATCGGGGTGAGAATGTAGCTGTGACTTCTTTACCAAAAATGTAAAAAGTTGGCAAGGTATCTCTGGGCAAGCAGAAAGTAGGTACGCTCCAACGTCAAACATTGGCACTGTATCAGATTAAGTTCAGCTCTGACGGAGAAGCGCACCACTCGTTGGGAGAAGAGGATGTGGCCATGATATCTCTGGCAATCATCAGCTATCCTCTAAAACACACATAGCTGTTGCCTCTCTCTCAAAAACCTGAAATGTTACTCTTTAATAATCTCTAGATGATAATGTCTGCTGAAGAAACAGGTATCACTAGCTAAGCAGAGGCAGGGTGCGCTCAAACATGTGGCAAGACGTAGAGCGATTTGAATGGAGGCTGGTGCGTGAGTGAGTATGGCTCCCTACTCCTGATGTCCCCTCGGCCCACATCCTATCTCTTGGACTTGCACTAATAAATCACTGCCGGAAACGAACTATGATACTTAGCACGATGAGCGAAGTCACAAAATTTTACCAGAATGTTCAAGCAAATAATACAAATAAAGCATTTAAATCTGTTAAGTAGTTCTCTTGTGAAAAGAAGACAGACAGGCAGACTTTGGAGTTTATTTATATATAGGAGAAATTCTATGCTTACATATACAGTGTCTTGCAAAAGTGTTTGTCCTATTTTGTTGCATATACATATATAAAAATAAGAAAAAATTGAAAAGTCATCAGTGCATATGTGTTTGGCTCCTTTGTTATGAAACCCCTAAATAAGACCGGGTCCAACCAATTAAATTCAGAAGTCACATAATTAGTTGAATAGAGTACACTGATGTGTAATCAAAGTGTCACTTGCTCCATCACATGATGTCTGTATAAATAGGCCTGTTCTAAAAGACCCCGACCACGTGAAGACCAAAGAGCACTCAAAACAAAAAAAAGTTGCAGAGACGTATATATAAAAAATATATATATAAAAAATAAAAAAATAAAATAAAAAATAGCCCAAATTTTGATTATCGCATGGAGCATCATTCATTTCCGGCGCCGCATCCGAGTGGCAGCCTTTCCAGCAGCTCCGTATACGACTTTATCTTTTTACCTTTTTATCTCTATTTTTCTCTATCTCACTGATCACTTCTACCACTTTCTTTTATGTGGAATTGCTCCCTGGACACTTTTACACATTTTACTATTTTACTATTTGACATGGATTTTACACTCCGAGAATCGCCTATTCAAGTAGTCAGCTTAAAGCACTGAGAAGAAATGCTTATGCGGTGTGGTTCCTTATTTACCTGACGAGGTAAGAAGACGATATCGGGCAGCCGAGCGCGCAAAGATAAAAAATAAGATTAAATTGAGACAACTTGAGAGAAAATGGCGTTATAAACCGTCGGTGCCTTCTGTGATCCTGGGAAATGTAAACTCACTACCAAATAAGATCGACGAACTGGCTGTGCTGGTGAAAAATGTCAGAACCTACAGAGAATGCAGCTTGCTGTGTTTTAGTGAAACGTGGCTAACGTCTATCATCCCAGATGCTAACGTGGAGCTACCCGGGTTTAGCACAGTTAGAGCGGACAGAGACACAAGTACCTGTGGAAAGAAAAAAGAGGAGGACTCGCTCTCTATGTCAATACAAAGTGGTGCAACTCAGGACATGTAAACGTTAAAATCTCCACTTGCTGCAGGGACATCGAACTGTTGGCCGTAAGTCTGCGCCCCTATTACTTGCCCAGAGAGTTTGGACACGTGATTGCTGTTATTGTTTACATCCCCCTCAAGCGAGCGCGAGATGGCGAGTGACATCATCCATTCCGCAGTTGCTAAGTTACAAACGCAGCACCCTGAGGCACTTGTGCTAATCGCTGGAGACTTTAACCATGTAACGCTGGATAAAACATTACCTGCCTTCTCCCAGTATGTGGATTGTAAAACTCGGGGAAACAGGACTATTGACCTACTATATGCAAACGTTAAAGACGCATACAGCGCCACCCCACTGCCTGCGCTTGGGAAAGCAGATCATAACCTGGTTCTGCTTCAGCCTCAATACAAACCAAGAGTGAGGGATACCTACAACCACACGCTCATTCAGGAAGTGGTCCCCTGAGGCAGAGCAGGCTCTGAGAGACTGCTTTGGAACTACAGACTGGGATATATTGCTGAGATCACATAGTGAGAACATTGAAGAGGCTGTTGAATGCACAACTGATTACATCAACTTCTGTATGGACATTGTAGTTCCAGTAAGAACAGTATGCTGCTATGCTAACAACAAGCCATGGATTACAAGTGACATCAAGGGCCTTTTGAACCAGAAGAAAAGGGCTTTTAAAGGTGGTGATAAGCATGAGCTGAAGTGCGTGCAGAAGGAACTCGAGTCCAGCTCAGGGCGAAAGAGCAGTACAGGAGAAAGCTGGAGCAGAAGTTGCAGAACAACAGTATGAAGGAAGTGTGGGATGGGATGAAGATTATCACTGGCTGCAGCTCGAGCGGGTGCCATCGAGACAGGCGTGGAGAGAGCAAACCAAATGAACAACTTCTTTAATAGGTTTGATCACAGTAACCCACTCTCACCTCGAGTACTGCATCCTCCAACCATCCTTCTGCTGATACCAGCATAGGTGAGACATCCCCACCCACAATTACAGCAGCCCAGGTGAGCAGAGAGCTGAAAAGACTTTGTGCCAGCAAAGCAGCGGGTCCAGATGGTGTATCGCCACGATTGCTGAAGGCCTGTGCGTTGGAACTGGGGAGTCCTCTACAGCGCATCTTCAACCTGAGCCTGGAACAGGGAGAGTCCCAGGCTTTGGAAAACATCTTGTATCACTCCTGTCCCAAAGGTATCACGTCCTAGTGAGCTGAATGACTTCCGGCCTGTTGCTCTGACGTCACATCTGATGAAGACCATGGAGCGGCTGCTGCTTCACCACCTGAGGCCACAGGTCCGTCACGCCCTCGACCCTCTGCAGTTCGCATACCAGGAGAAGGTGGGAGCGGAGGATGCCATCATCTATATGCTTCATCGATCCCTCTCCCACCTGGACAGAGGCAGTGGTGCTGTAAGAATTATGTTTTGGACTTCTCTAGCGCCTTCAACACCATCCAACCTCTGCTCCTTAGGGATAAGCTGACTGAGATGGGAGTAGATTCACACCTTGTGGCATGGATTGTGGACTATCTTACAGACAGACCTCAATATGTGCGTCTTGGGAACTGCAGGTCTGACATTGTGTGCAGCAATACAGGGGCGCCGCAGGGGACTGTACTTTCTCCGGTCCTGTTCAGTCTATATACATCAGACTTCCAATATGACTCGGAGTCCTGCCACGTGCAAAAGTTCGCTGATGACACTGCTATTGTGGGCTGCATCAGGAGTGGGCAGGAGGAGGAGTACAGAAAGTTAATCAAAGACTTTGTTAAATGGTGCGACTCAAACCACTTACACCTTAACACCAGCAAGACCAAGGAGCTGGTGGTGGATTTTAGGAGGCCCAGGCCCCTCATGGACCCTGTGATCATCAGAGGTGACTGTGTGCAGAGGGTGCAGACCTTAAATATCTGGGAGTGCAGCTGGATGACAAATTGGACTGGACTGCCAATACTGATGCTCTATGTAAGAAAGCTCAGAGCAGACTATACTTTCTGAGAAGGTTGGCATCCTTCAACATCTGCAGTAAGATGCTGCAGATGTTCTACCAGACGGTTGTGGCGAGTGCCCTCTTCTACGCGGTGGTGTGCTGGGGTGGCAGCATAAAGATGAAAGACGCCTCACGCCTGGACAAACTTGTTAAGAAGGCAGGCTCCATTGTAGGATTAAAGTTGGACAGTTTAACATCTGTGGCAGAGCGGCGGGCTAAGCAAACTCCTGTCAATCATGAAGAATCCACTGCATCCACTTAACAGTGTCATCTCCAGGCAGAGGAGTAGCTTCAGTGACAGACTTTTGTCACTGTCCTGTTCCACTGACAGACTGAGAGATCGTTCCTCCCCACACTATGCGACTCTTCAATTCCACCCGGGGGAGTAAATGCTAACATTAATTTTATTTTAATTCTTTTCATTTTTATTACTATTTAATTTAATATTGTTTCTTTGTATCAGTATACTGCTGCTGGATTATGTGAATTTCCCCTTGGGATTAATAAAGTATCTATCTATCTATCTATCTATCTATCTATCTATCTATCTATCTATCTATCTATCTATCTATCTATCTATCTATCTATCTATCTATCTATCTATCTATCTATCTATCTATCTATCTATCTATCTATCTATCTATCTATCTATCTATCTATCTATCTATCTAAATCCATTATAACAAAACGGAAAGAATATGGCACCACTACGAACCTGACAAGAGACGGCTGCCCACGAAAACTCATACACCAGGCAAGGAAGGCATTAATTGGAGATGCAATAAAGACACCAAGGATAACACTGACGGAGCTACAGAGATCCACATTGGAGATGGGAGTATCTGTCCACAGGAACACTTTAAGCTGTACTCTCCACAGAATGGGACTTTATGGAAGAGGGTCCATTTTACAAAAAAAAAAAATCAAATGGTAATAACCCTCCAAAAATCCATTTTAATTCCAGGTTGTAATGTGACAAAACAGGGCGAACACCAAGGTTGACGAATACTTTTGCAAGGCACTGTATAGTGGCATGAGAAACAGGAGAAGTACACAATAAAGATCCCTCCGATTTGAGCCGTGACCATGACATTTAAGATCACATATTTTATAAAGGCCAGAATTCCATTTCATATTCCACATTACATTAAGAAGTGGCTTATTCTCCTGCCAAGGACAACAGGTAGAAAAATATAATCAAGTGTTCCGGTAAAATATTAGCTCTACAATGATCAGAACTGTTTATGACTAAAAGACTAGAAGCTTGCAAATTTTGCACCATTATATAAAAAAGTGACTTGGCCAATTATAGCAACTATGGGCTGTTCGGTAAATGTGTATCATACATGCATTACTCACAATAGTTAGAATATGCTATACAGTATAAGTGCAAATAGTCAATATCTCTTTAGATAAGAGAAAGATCATGATATAGTATATTTTTTTCAAATCTGCTAAATCCAATTTAGGGTTATGAGCAGCAGGAACTCTTTTATTTCTACAACATCCCAAAAAATATTACACAAACTGGTGACTGATAAATTAGACCAGTATCAGTGAAGACAGATGTGTGAGAAAGTGTGGTTTGCAATGGATCAGGGTCATGTTGTCCACATTTAGTTATTGCGTTTAGCCTTGTGTTACCTCACAGGGTCCCAGTGAACATAAAATTGGATTACGTGAGGTCAATCAATAGATGTATGGATGAATGTATTGGTTGATGGTTTAGTTTCCTTCTGGAAGTAAGTGAGTTACATAGACTGGAATCAATCAGAGCCTTCCCACTCCTCAAGTACAGTATTCATTACATTTTTAATACTGTTTTTTGGATTATCCAAACATAAACAAATATTGAATCCTTCTTTTAATCAAACTGTGGCTGAAACACAACTTAGTGACTTGTTCTATTCCCGTTTAAGTAATTCTTTTTTCAAATACTGTACCTTTTTAGAATACATGTACTGTATCTCATTTAATGTTACCTAATAGCAGACTATCCTGCAAAATAAAGCTGATCCATCTGCAAGTCTTTGCATAAATTTTCCTCGAGAAATATCATTTAATTCAGATGATAATAAAATTCATACATAAGTAAAAGTTCCCCTAAGTCGAAACTGACTCCAACCCTGACCAATTAATCACACCCCAATGTTAATGCATACACCTGTACAGTACTGCATAGTACATCAATATGTCCATCAGCATGTCATATAGAGCACATATAGAAAAGTAAGATCTATAATTATTAATGTAATATTTAAAAGTGCAAAAAAATTCAAAAATAAAACTTTATGGCACTGTATACTATACAATTATGTCAATGAACACATTTTTAAGGGTATTGTTGGGGTATCGTAAAGGGTCTTTGCCAGTTTTAACATATGCTGTTCACAAAGAAACATAATATTAAAAAACAGTAAAAATAGTCACATCATTCCTAGCAAGCACTGTAGCTCACAGTAGGCAACATTACATATAAGGGTCAAATAGCCGCTAGTTGCTAGATGAAGAAGTAATAATAGGTTTTGGAGGAGACAACATTGAAACTGATAAAGTTCTCTGACTTCATTTTAATGAGCAAAGCAATGCTGGGTAAAAGGAACACAAAATCATCCAAGTGAGTGGGATGACTTAGAATATTATTGAAAATTAGCAAAATCTTCAAGTGGTTTTTTTTTTCTCTTCAGCTATGAATCCATCATCTGAACATTCCTCAAAAACTACAAGAGCACTTTTGGATACTGAGCAATAATAAATGGGGAGATTTGTCTTGCTCATGCTCTTTAAAGCATACAGATTTTTTGAATGATAAACAACCAGAAGTATTACATCCTGGATGTTAGGATTAGTTTTTGATTCCCCTCATTGTTTTCTCTTCTTTAGAAATATATGTATGAGAAAAATCCAAGTTAATGTACATGAAAAACATATTTTTTTAAATAACTTAGATTATTGTGTTTAATATTGCAGAGAACCTTTAAGCTGCTGTATCACCACTAGTCGTCACACCACTTGCTTTAACATTATGAAGAGTAGCGGGATTCTTGAAATAATTAAACCATCCATTACTGACCTGAAATAAATGAGAGACATTTGGACATTTCCCTTTATATCGTAATAAACACTACCATCCTTCAACTGAGTAATAATCAAGCTTAACAGGACATGTCTTTGGATTTTATCTCCCATCTATATTATTAATAATTCTTCCATTTTATAAATAGCAGCAAAAAGTTGTCTTGTTATTATTAATTTCAAATGGGCAACATGATTAACAATTATTTTGACTGTTGACACTGGGAAACCAATTTGAAATGCTATTCATTTGTTTTGTTCACCTATAAATTTCTTTATCATATTCATTTCCATCTCTAAATTATTTTGTGTGTGTTTGCATATGGGTTGTATACTTTTTAAGCATCTGTTTGCCTCTTTTCAGTTATAATTTCAATATTTTTTAGCAAAAGTGTGAAAAAATTATTTATAGTAAGTACAAAGCAAAACAGAAAGCTGAGAGTGAAAGAAAAAGGGAATGCATAATGTGAGCCCTACATAGCGCACAGAAAATTGCTACAAGGCAGCAGCAGTGGTAACATATATGTGTAAATTTTCATAACTTAAAAATTAGTTTTACTAATGTGCTTTAAAAATCCATCCATTATCCAACCCGCTATATCCTAACTACAGGGTCACGGGGGTCTGCTGGAGCCAATCCCAGCCAACACAGAGCACAAGGCAGGAAATAAACCCCGGGCACACACTAGGGACAATTTAGGATTGCCAGTGCACCTAACCTGCATGTCTTTGAACTGTGGGAGGAAACCGGAGTAACCTGAGGAAACCCATGCAGTCACGGGGAGAACATGTAAACTCCATGCAAGGAGGACCCAGGAAGCAAACTCAGGTCTCCTAACTGCGAGGCAGCAGTGTTAGCCACTGCGCCACCATGTCGCAACCTGCTTTAAAAATAATTTGCATAAATCCAGGATAACATAAAACTCACATTATATATCCTGAGGTGTGTCTGCAATGTGAATAGAAGCTTATGTGAGAAATGTTCAAATATCTCAGCCAGGATCACATTTAACGCTTATCCATTGTGGCAGACAGCTGGGGATTCTACCCAGCAGGGACGCCTGAACGGTCCACGAGAGGGACAATACCTCCCCTGGGCCACGAGAGGGCAGCCACCCTGGTCTGCTTGGGGGCCACCGGAATAGAGCTGGGAAGCTCATCCCTATGGGAGGATGTGGCCACCGCCAGGGGGTGCCCGGACGTTTCTGGAACCCTGGATGGCAGCACTTCCACCACACCAGGAAGTGCTGCTGGAACAAATCCCAGTGGCACACAATGTGTGCGTTTTGGACTTTCTGGTGTCTGTCTGTCTGGGTCTGGGGGCTGGCTTTCCACAACATGGAACACTTTATAGGTTAACCCAGACTGGACACTGGGAGAACAACATGAAAGTTTAACCTGGCACCACTGCCTTTTTTTACATTGCATACCAGTTCTGCCACTGAAATTCAAAAGATGCATGAATTGCATTTCTTCACAACAACTTCCAGGCTTTAAAAATGATTTTCTGCACTCCCTATAGTTTGTTTCAGTCTATCCTATAATATATACTTATGGTAAAAGTATAATGACTAAAAATTGCAAGTATTGACTTGACTTTATTCATCTATCCATTCATTTTCTAAACTCGTTTATCCAGGGCAGGATTGTGGGGCAGATGGAGCCTGACCCATCAAGCATCTGGCACAAGACAGGAACAATCACACAATATCCTATTAAACACCCCCTGTTACTCTTGTTTGGTTGTCTTTACCAGAGTTAGTCAAGAATGTTCCAGAAAATCTCATATAAAGTTTAAGAATCCTTTAAGACTAGAATCTTCTGGTCTTTCATCCTTGAAATAGCACAGGCCAGTAAATAAACCTGATTGGATACTTTTGTTTACAAGGTCAATGACAACACTAGATATGAGACCCTTAATTTTCCTAAAGCACAGAATTGCAGACCTCCTACTTACACATGCACTCTTTTTTATGTCTGAATTGTCTTGCTTTTCCTTTCATCTTTGCTGTGTCTTTTTTATTATAAACATATATAATATAAAAGAGACAAGTAAGCATTTGGTTAAAGAAAAACTACCCACAATGCTTTTCATTCTTTAACCATTAACAGGAATAATTGATTCCAGACTTTTTGTTAATAAAGTTAACAAATTCTTTCCTAATGCATTAAAGCACTTGACATTTTACCTTGAAAAGCATATAGAATACTGTAAATGCCATATTTCTGCCAAAACATTCATGAGGCCATAGAAACAAATATGTATTGCAGCTTCTCTCTTGAGCAATTAGGGGTATTGTGCAGTCTTCTATGTTCCAGCTATCTGGCACTGTTTTACCCATCTTGACTCCTCTTGGAGATAAAGCAGCAGCTGGCTTCAGACAGCAGTAAATCATGTGAGGAAAAGTCAATTTATATTCTGGGGTACTGTCCAAAAACTGGCCATTGTATATGTTTTACATTTAGTAAAAAAACATGTGTTCTGGAAATTTAGAGGAGAAGGATGCTTGAAATACAGTCATGAACTTACCGCATATTGAAAATCTGCTTTTTGAGCAAGCCACAGTATATATGTCAATAAGTGCATCAGGAATTATTAATAAATAATTGTTCCTCACTATTATTAACTATTTAAATGGGGATTTGATTAAATAAAACAAAAAGCAGAAGAGGGTTACACGAAGATGCTGGCTTCTAAATACTCATATAACACTAATAGCAAAGGTTTTCTGACAGTATACACTTAAATCAAAATTCTGTGTATTTTATCCTGATGGTGTAATATTAGCACAAACAGGGCTAGTTATAGTTCATTCGCAGCCTGCATTTCTCCCCTCTGGATGTGTAGGAGTTTCTCCAGCACTGCAGTTTACATCCCATATCTCACAGAAGTGCATGTTGGTTAACTGTAATTCAAAATTGACTCCATGTAGGTGTGTATGTGAGAGAGCCCTGAATTGGAATGGTGCCTTGACCAATATTTATTCTTGCTTAGTACTCAGTGCTGCTAAGATCTGCTCCACACCTCCCTGACTGAATTGGATTACATGGGTACATTTTTTTTTATTATATTAAGATAAACAAATAAAAGTGTATTAGTAGTATTACAGCATTAGGTCTTAAAATACAATAATAAAAATTCATTTCTTCCTTAAATAAAGTTCCAGAACAGACAATACTATAAGTTAGACTATTTTGATTAAGAATCAAAAGATACAACAATAAAGTTATGAAAACCATAAATCTGATATACACGTAAGTAATAGGGTTTTGATTTTAGTCAAGGGTAGATGACACATTTTTTAGATAGATAGATAGATAGATAGATAGATAGATAGATAGATAGATAGATACTTTATTAATCCCAAGGGGAAATTCACATAATCCAGCAGCATACTGATACAAAAAAACAGTATTAAATTAAAGAGTAATAAAAATGCTAAAAAAAGGTAAAAACAGACATTAACTTTGAATAATGTTAGCATTTACCCCTCCGGGTGGAACTGAACAGTCACAAAGTGTGGGGGAGGAACGATCTCCTCAGTCTGTCAGTGGAGCAAGACAGTGACAAAAGTCTGTCACTGAAGATAGTCCTCTGCCTGGAGATGACACTGTTCAGTGGATGCAGTGGATTCTCCATGATTGACACGAGTTTGCTCAGCGCCCGTCGCTCAGCTACAGATGTTAAACTGTCCAGCTTCATTCCTACAATAGAGCCTGCCTTCCTCACACGTTTGTCCAGGTGTGAGGCATCCTTCTTCTTTATGCTGTCTCCCCAGCACACCACCACGTAGAAGAGGGCACTTACCACAACCGTCTGGTAGAACATCTGCAACATCTTATTGCAGATGTTGAAGGATGCCAGCATTCTAAGGAAATATAGTCAGCTCTGTCCTCTCTTGCACAGAGCATCAGCATTGGCAGTCCAGTCCAATTTATCATCCAGCTGCACTCCTAGGTATTTATAGGTCTGTACCCTCTGCACACAGTCTCCTCTGATGATCACGGGGTCCATGAGGGGCCTAGGCCTCCTAAAATCCACCACCAGTTCCTTGGTCTTGCTGGTGTTCAGGTGTAAGTGGTTTTAGTCGCACCATTTAACAAAGTCCTTGATTAATTGATTAGTGCTATTTTTATATAGCACTTCACAAAATTTTGCAATGTGTATGTAAATACTGTGCTACAGAAACACAAATTAAGCAAAGTAATAATTAAATACATTTATATAGTGCTTTTTCTGCTGAAACTGCTTTACATAGACAGAGGTGCAGCATCCACCTAGATCAGGGGTGCCCAATAAGTTGATCACGATCGACTGGTAGATCGCAAAGGTAGTGCAGGTAGATCCCGTTGCATTCAAAAAAAATTTTTTTTAAATATTAGTCTATCATATATCCTCCCTATGGCATTTGCCTCTTGATTGACATATAGGGCGGCCAGTCTGAGATCTGTTTTCTTCTAACACATAGAAAAGTGTTATTCAGTTATGCAAGGTACGACAACATATATTTTATATATAAAGTATAAGTCCTGCTATTTAGCCAGGACACTGAGATAAACCCTACTCTTTTCGAAAGATGCCAAGTGATCTTTAATGACCACCGAGAGTCAGGAATTTGGTTTTACATCTCATTTGAGGGACAGCAGCATATTTATAGCACAGTGACCCCATCACTGCTCTGAGGCATTGGGATCCACACTTAGACAACAGGGTAAGCACAACCTGCTGTCCTTATCAAAACTTCTTCCATGAGCACCACCATTTTTTTCCTAGATGGCCTCCCATCCAAGTACTGGCTGGACCTGAACCTGCTTAGATTCAGGTGGATAACATGTTCTGTAGGGTAGGATGTATGGCTGCTGAC
The DNA here is from genome assembly GCF_016835505.1 of Polypterus senegalus. Classification (NCBI taxonomy): domain Eukaryota; kingdom Metazoa; phylum Chordata; class Cladistia; order Polypteriformes; family Polypteridae; genus Polypterus; species Polypterus senegalus. The sequence continues at coordinate 108,537,878 of NC_053161.1, forward strand.
ATAAATTAACAAGAAGTGTCTTAATGTGTTTGGGATGTGGGAAGTAACTCAAAGTAGAGTCATGTGAAAAATTCTGCATCTGCTATACAATGCTGTAAATTTCAACACTCCATAATATCAGATACAGCTGCTGTAAGTATCAGGCCATCAGGTCTTTGAGGTGTTCAGATGATGGCCTCCAATCCACTATAAAACACCGTTGCATCACCCAATTTTGTGGCACCCACTTGAATCACACCTGAAAGCCCACCCTTAATGTCAGTCCTTTCAGATCAACTGTACTTCTGCTTGATTAAATGGCTCCTTTTTAGCTACTTACTGATGCGGCTTTTTCTAAACTAGTTGCTAAGTCTAACTGTTACTCCAATATATGTTGAGTTCATTTCTCTTTTGGAATCTCTTTCTAGTGTTTGTTTTCTTTTCATTTATCTTGTATTTAGGTCTTGTGCTGAACTGTATTTTTCTTAGCACTGAAAAAGCACCTTGTGATTATCAATTCTGTGAAACAGATTAGGTAACTCACAGTCAAGCAGCAAGCTAGCGATGACATGTGAATCTGTAAATGTGTGATATTAGGCCTAACCTATTAATCTTTAAACTTAACAAGCCTTTTGCATCTCTGTTTCTCACCTAACAGGATCCAAAAATGTTAAGGATTGACCTCTGTAGGGAACTACCTTGTTCTGTCCATGCTTAGGCACATTTGTCTGCTTGCACAGACTAAGGATGCTAGACACAATCTATATGTATAATTCACTAAGGCAAGACAACCATGGAAAGCACGCCGGAAGGGGCGTGGATTCACTAAGCCACCAACAAGTGAGACACCTATGGCGCACGCAGGAAGGAGCCACACCCACCAACTCCAAGACCATTGGATACGACGACAACTCGCAGGGCCACGGCCACCAACTCGGACACGATGACACAGAAAAAATGGCGTCATTTATATTTGTCTGTCGTAGAGGCCACATGCAGTGCAGGTCAGGTTAATGTCATGTGCATGTCATGCACCTCCGAGCTACGTTGACTGTTCATAGAGGCATGTTTCTTGCGGAGGTGAATCTCCATACGCAGCGTGTGAAAAGGTTTGCGAGGGGTATCCCATTAGATCCTTAAAACAATCCTTTACAACTGAGGTTAAAGCACAATGAAGTAAGCAGTCTGTAAAAACCGACTTTTCGGTTACGACGCATGACCGCATGCACCATAGCAAACTGGTTTACACGCTACATACAGCAATTCGCATCCGTGACAAACGTGTCTTCTTAGATGCTCCTGCAGGAACACGGAAGACGTTTTCCTGCCCACCAACACTCCTTTTTCACTATCCGGCATCTACCCTCGCTGTCTAGGCACTCACACTGCCTGCCCATTTGCCCGGACGCAAAAACTCACCGACCACCCAGTTAGTCCCTTTCGTCGGTGGTAAGAGTCCACATGCACGTCTGAGCCACGCGGGTTCACTATTGTGTTGTATTTTGCTCTCTCCAGAGTTCCATCTTTTCATTCACTTACTGTTGTATTCTCACACCAACCCGTTTTAGACATCCGTGTCTTTCCAGAAGTGTTTAGCATTCAATAAATAATTATGCATGAGATTGTCCGTGTGTCTACCCAGCGCAGAGAGGGGTGGGTAAGCCATTGAACCCCATTCGGGCTGCAAGCCCTGGAATTCCCACTAAGTGTGACTCATACGCTCCCACTCATTACGTCCCTACCCTTTGTGCACACCCCGCTCCTACCGTGGTCGGGTATCTTGGTGGATTATATACAGAAAAGCAGCCAAAACCGAGAGGTATCCCATGGGGTCCTTAAAACATTCCTTTACAACTGAGGTTAAAACACAATGAAGTAAGCAGTCTTTAAAAATCGAGTTTTTGGTTACGACGCACAACCGCGTGCACCATAGCAAACTGTTTTACGCTACATACAGCAATTGCATCGCGACAAACATGCGTCTTCTTAGATGCTCCTGCACTTTGTACACACCCCCCTCCCACCTCGCTGCTACCGTGGTCGGGTGTCTTGGTGGATTATATATAGAAAGGCAGCCAAAACCGCACAGAGCAATGAAAAGTCTAGAGTTCCATCTTTTCATTCACTTTCTGTTGTATCCTCAAACCCTCCCTTTTTAGACAACTGTATCTTTCCAGAAGTGTTTAGCATTCAATAAATAATTATGCATGACATTGAGCGTGTGTCTACCCGGCGTGGGTAAGCCATTGAACCCCATTTGGGCTGCAAACTGTGGAATTCCCACTAAGTGCGACTCATACGCTCCCACTGGTTGCGTCCCACCCTTTGTACACACCCCCATCCCACCTCGCTACTACCGTGGTCGGGTGTCTTGGTGGATTATATATAGAAAAGCAGCCAAAACCGCACAGAGCAATGAAAAGTCCACGTCAGTCACATGTACATCTGGACTGTGTAAAGTCGACGACTCAAGTGACGAGTTGGAGGTGGGCACATGAGCGGGCATTGCATACTGAACGAGAAATCAGCAGACTAGCATGACGGACGGAGCTGAATGGATGTCCTTCTCTCCTCTCGTTCCACACTCCACGGCGTGCACCCCCATCCCTCTGTCTGGCAGGAGATCGCGCGAGGACAGTCCGCCAATTTGCGGTCACGGATGATTGTGTGTTGGTTCATTCCGTGCATTGTTACAATGTTGCTTTTCTTGCTGATTTATTACATTACCGATTTTTCAAATGTTAATTTTCTCCCTGTGCTTAAAAATCATTAAAAAACCGGCCTGATTATGCGGCGTATGGTACGCGGGTTGGCTAGTTAAATGATAAAAATACTTTGCCACAGTTTGTGCATAAGCAAACTACTATTCAAATGTTCATTTTGAAAACAGACTGGTGTTAAAATTTTGGTAGTAGCTTCTGTAGGATCTTGCCTCTTCCTTCTACACAGAACCCTCTTCTGATTCTACCCATCTGACTAGATTGCTGGACAGAGTTTATCATCTGGCAATCATTGGGCTGGAGGGATGCAACTAATCATGTGCTGAAAGGCTGTGTGTTTTGTACCACCTTTTTCTGTGGATTTTACTTACCTTTTGTCTGACTTACCCTTGTATCTGACAATGTGTTATTATTATTATGACTTTTTTTCTCTGACTCCATTCACTGGATTCTGTGACTTTCACAATATGTGAATATAAAGAAATTTTTCATATCTTTTTTTAGATGATGCTTGGAATATTTGATATACAGAACAATCTGTAACAATGTCAACAAAACTGTGAAGTCCCTACATTCATATTGAACAGAATTTACAAGACACATTAAACACTTACGTATTGACTACATTAAGTAACTTTATGTCTGGGAGATGTAAAAATAAGAATATTGGCTATCATCAAACGATATGTTCCCTCTCCAAATGGGAAACCATTCTCTTCTAGGGCATCCATAATTTTATAAAGTTTAATGCTATCATTTAACATAACAGCATGTATTCAGGCCAAGGCCCAGGAGGAAAACCACATGAATGCAGGGGAAACTCACACTAAGAAAGAACCTCTCCCTCAACTTACTGTATAATAATAAGTTAATAAGATAATGTACACATAAGTACAATAAATAATGGCCTAATGTACAGTACATACATAGTTTAAAACAGGACTGTACAGCCATATAGGCTGCACAGTTTAACTGTAGCAGACGGCAGTACAAATGTAAAATGCAGAAACAATATACATAAACTAGCAGGTGGGTACAGTAAAGGGCAGGTAAGACCAAGTTACTGAGAGATCTGTGACCTTATGGCTTGGAGGAAGAGGCTGTCTCTGAATCGAGTGGAGAGTTTGGTGAGGCTCAGGCAGCATTTACCAGAAGGCAGAAGTATTTCAATATGCCAGTTATCAGATATGATTTATTCAGCCCTCTTCAGACACCAGGTGGAGTACATGGTATGAAATTGTAAAAGCTGAGCCAAGAGATTTTAGAAGCAATATGGATATTCCAGTTGTGATGCTTATGATCCTGGCAAGTCAGTTTACCAAAACACACCATGAGGTCATGATATTTCCCATACTGTAGAGGTTAGAAGTTCACCAGGATTTTGGTTCCTACTCCAAAGCTATTTAGCCTCATTAGGAAAAAGAGCCATTGCTCAGCCTTTTTGTGGATGCAGGTAGTGTGGGTAGACTACAAAAGTCAGGCAGTGATTTGGACTCTCAGGAACTGGGACCTGCTAACTATCTTGACAGGGGAACTGTTGATGTGAAGTGTAGCATACCTGCTTTTGTTCTTACTGAAGTCAATAATTACCTTAGTTTTTATGATGTGTCAATCTTGGGTCACTAAGATGCAAAGGAGATTAGAAAAGGGAAACAGATATCCAAGGAATAATGTCTTTATTGCTGAACTGGCAGGTACAAACACAAGGCTTTTTCCAGATGAGGGGTTTAGTAAGACGGGGTAAGAGTGTGTCTGTTTCCCATTGAAATACTGTTTAAGAGGGAATTTCTGAAGGAACGCTGTGTTTCTTTGTTATAGTTCTACTCTGTTAAGCGTGGTGACACTGGTTGTAGATGATTAGGGAGAAATTGTTTGTCATGGCATCATGCTGTCAGGTCTTTTAGCTTTCTCTTGTAGGTAGCCTCTTCATAAGCAGTATATTTTGTTTTAAAGTAATATAAACCTGCAGTTCTATTAAAAAAATAATCCCAGGACAAACTAATAATGCACATTTCTGAAGATTTGTTTAGCTCACACCTAGACCCTTCCCACTTTTGCCAGTTGTTTGATTGGCACTGTATTTAACCTTCATCTTTCACCTTGTGGGCAAAAAGCCTTCATAACAGTTACATGTGGCTTTTTTCAGCTGAACCTCACCAAATCCTCTTTGGTGGACACCCTCTTCCATGCCTGGCTGTTGGAATGGCTCATGTATCAATTCTGGATGAGGCTGTCTTTCATTTAATTGGAACTACATAAGGGTCATTTCAAGATTCAAGAGTATTATTGTCATTTCATCCATATACAGTAGTGCAGCATACAGTGAAACAAAACAACGTTCCTCCAGGACCATGGTGCTACATAGAACACAGGACAATGAAGAATCCACGACACATAACATAAAGACACGTAATATAACAAGGTGCATATATAACAAGGTGCATGTGAGACAAATGTGCAAACATGTGCAACCATGTGCAACATTGCAGAGCAGAACACATCCAGTATATCAGATATCAGATCGGTCAATGAGTGTTCAGGAATCTGACTGCTTGGGGGAAAAAACTGTTACACATTCTGGTGGTAAGGGCCTGAATGCTTCGGTACCTTTTTCCCAATAGTAGGAGTGTAAACAGTGAGTGTGCAGGGTGTGTTGAGTCATTCACAATGCTGGTGGCTTTGCGGATGCAGCATTTGGTGTAAATGTCCATGATGGAAGGAAAAGAGACGCAGATGATCTTCTCAGCTGTCTTCATTATCTGTTGTAGGGCTTTACGATTCCTGACCGTGCAATTTCCAAACCAGACAGTAATGCAGTTGCTCAGGATGCTCTCTATGGTTCCTCTGCAGAATGTTGTTAGAATAGCTGGTGGAAGATGGGCTTTTCTTCAGCAGGAAGTAGAGCTGCTGCTTTCTTGGCTAAAGAGCTGGTGTTGAGGGCCAGGTGAGGTTCTCTGCCAGGCGGACACCTAGGAATTTGGTGCTATTAACGACCTCCACAGTTGAGCCGTCAATGTTCAGTGGCAGATGGTCATTCTTAGTCTTCTTAAAGTCAGCAATCATCTCCTTTGTTTGTCTACATTCAGAGACAGGTTATTGGCTTTACACCAGTCCGTTAACCGCTGCACCTCCTCTCTGCATGCTGACTCATTGTTGTTGCTGATGAGACCCACCACAGTCGTGTCATCAGCGAATTTTATGATATGATTAGAGCTGTGCATTGCTGTACAGTCATTAGTCAGCAGTGTGAACAATAATGGACTGAGCACACTGCCTTGAGGGGCTCCAGTGCTCAGTGTGGTGGTTCTGGAGATGTTGTTTCCAATCCTCACTGAATGAGGCCTCTCAGTCAGGAAGTCCAGAATCCAGTTACAGAGGGAGGTGTTCAGTCCCAGCAGGCTCAGCTTTTCTGTCAGCTGCTGAGGAATGATTGTGTTGAATGCTGAGCTGAAGTCGATAAACAGGATCCGAACGTATGTGTCCTTATTGTCCAGATGAGTGAGAGCCAGATGGAGAGTGGTGGCTATTGCATCATCCGTTGAACGGTTCTGGCGATAAGCAAACTGCAGGGGGTCTGGTGAGGGGGGCAGCAGAGTTTTGATGTGCCTCATGACAAACTTTTCGAAGCACTTCATGATAATGGGAGTGAATGCAATGGGATGGTAGTCATTGAGGTTGGATACTTTTTTTATGTTTTTTTTACATTTTTGGCACGGGAACTATGGTGGTGGTTTTCATGCTTGTTGGGACAATGGTGGTGCTCATGGAGATTTTGAAGATGTCTCTTAGTACTGCCAGGAATATTGTCTGGTCCTGCAGCCTACCGTGGGTTGACTCTTCGTAGAGTATTTCTCACATCGGCCACAGTCAGATTTAATGCTTGGTCGCTAGGAGGAGAGGTGGTCTTCCTCATCACCACGTTGTTCTGTACTTCAAACTGTGCATAGAAGTTTTTCAGCACATCTGGAAGGGACGCGCCATTGTCACAGGTGGGTGGTGTTGTCCTGTAATTAGTGATAACCCGGATGCCTTTCCACATGCTCCATGCGTCTTTGTCACATAGAAAAAGTCCCTGGATTCTCTGGGCGTGTGTGTGCTTTGCCACTCTGATGGCGTGGAATAGTTTGGCCCTCGCTGATCTATGGGCGATTTTGTCACCTTCCTTGAATGCAGAGTCTCGGGTCTTCAGTAGCACACACACTTCCTTTGTAATCCACCGTTTCTGGTTAGGGTGTGCAGTGATGTGTTTGGAGACAGTAACATCATCAATGCACTTATAGATGTAGTTGGTCATGACGTGTAATCCTCCAATTTGATACAGTTGCTGTTGGTTGCAGCCTCTCTAAACATCTCCTAGTCAGTGCACTCAAAAGAGTCCTGAAGGGCAGAGATGGCTTCTGCTGGCCAGGTTCTTACCTGCTTCAGAACAAGTTTGGTGAGTCTGACGAGCGGTCTGTATGCTGGAATTAACATGTCAGAGATGTAATCTGAGTTTTAAAAAATGGGGGCGGGGCTCTGCCCAGTACGAGGCAGGAATGTTCGTATAAATAAGATCCAGCGTGTTCGTCCCTCTTGTTGCAAAGTCAACAAACTGATGGAATTTAGGGAGCACTGACTTGAGATTTGCATGATTAATATCTCCAACGACAATACCCAGTCCATTCGGGTGTGTGTTCTGTATGTCTGTGATGGCGTATTACAGTTCCCGAGCGCTTCCTTTGCATTAGCACTGGGAGGTATGTAAACTCCGATTATGTGAATGGGGGTGAATTCCCGAGGCAAATAAAAAGGTCTACATTTAACAATCACAAACTCCACTAGTGGTGAGCAGTAGCTAGAAACAAGCACAGAGTTACTGCACCATTCCGTGTTGATGTAAACACACAGTCCACCACCACGAGTCTTACCGCACAGAGTAGCATTTCTGTCTGCTCGAAACACGGCTAGCCTATCTAGTTGAATGACGGCGTCCAGAACTCTGTGGCTGAGCCACGTCTCCGGGAAAACAAAGACACAACAGTTTTTAAACTCACGCTGGGTAGTTCACTGGAGTCGAATGCAGTCCAATTTATTGTCCAGGGAGCAGACATTAGAAAGTAATATGGATGGGAGTGCCGGCCAGATGGGGCTAGCTTTAAGCCTACCACGGACTCGCACTCGCTTCCTGCATTTCCACCTCCTCACGCACCGCCTCCGTGTGCCTCTCCCTTGGCCATGTGCATCAGGTGATGCCGGGGGCCGAAGGTCCGGTTCTCGTAGCAGACCAAGGTCACACAGTTTATCTCGCAGATCATTCTTCATTTATGTGGAGGTGAAAAAAGGAATGGTCGTGCACCTTGTACTATCTTATGGTAGGCTCTTTAGAAATATTGGGTTTTTGGGCCACATGCCATTTACATCCTATGCTTGCATAGTCAGAGTTGTGTTTGCATACTGGACATTAAGTCAGGCTTATTCACTGTGGCAACTGCACTCTACCAGGGTTGTGTCATGTATCCTCTGCTGTTCTTGAATTGTATTGACAGCTGTGACTTGGAGAGTGTCAAGTTTGGAAACCTAAAGGCTGAATCTCTGCTGTTTTCAGATGATGTCTTAATGGCCTTATCACCCTGTAATTCCTAGTGCACCTTGTTAACTGTGGTTGGGATGCACATTAGTAACTTCAAACACTGAAGTTGCACTCCTTTTCCAGAAAAAGTGGTTTATTTTGCACTTTTACACAAGTCTCAAGTACCTTAATGTCTTCTTCTTCAAGTAAGGGAATAGGTGATTGTGAGATTGACCAACAAATTGGTCGGTGCAGCACTTTTTTCCATTGTTATACCAGACCATGGTATTTAAGAGTAAACTAAGTACTTGGATAAAGTTTTTAATTTACAGTTTTCATCCCCATGCTCACCTATGGTCACAAATCCTGGCTAATGTCCATAACAATGAGATATAAATGGATATTAAGTGGGTGAAATGAGTAACCTGTGCAAGGCGCACTTTGATTGGGTGAGTAATTCAGCAATTAGAACTCCTGCATTTCCAGATTTCGAGAAGCAAGTTAACTGGTTAAGTTATCCTGGTGTTCAAGACACTGGCTATTTGGTAAAGAATTGGGGCAGACTCGGTACATACTGGACACACCTGAGAGTCTCTGGGGACTCCCCAGGGGGGTTCAAAAGAACCTGCTGAGGATAGGCCTGGTCTATCAGTTTCAGCAGAGTGAAAGTAAAGTGACATTTGGGCCAAATTATTATACATTTTTGATTTTTGTTAATATTTTACAATTTTATATTATTTTATACCTAAAGCTGCAGCTGCCATATTGTATTATAACTAAAATTTAGTTTAAATAACATTAACTAGAGTAGCAGAGTCATACTGCACCATCTTTGTGAATTGCAACCCAGATGCTCTCAATGTGGGGCTTGCACATTCTACCCACATACTCAAAGACATGCAACTGGTCCTGTGTGAGTATGGCTAAGTGCAATAATGGGCACTGCACTGGACTGGCACTCTCTCCAGGGCTGTTTACTTCCTTGCGAGTAGTGTCCTCCATGACAGGGAGTTGGTTTGAGAATATAATGTTAGATTAACACTCATTATTTGGCTGTATTTTGGATTATACTGTAAAATGGAAAAGAAGAAAAAATATAACACTTTTTAAGTTTGTGACTTCTTGGTGACACATGAAAAGTGAGCTATTATTTAGCTCAACTAAAACTAATTCTCAAGACATAATAGTTTTTGAATGCCCATGTAATATACTGTGTCTTATATGTCAGAAATCTGGCCATGCTGGTGTTTTCTTGCTTTTAAGATTGTAATAGTAAATAAATTGTTTTTTTTATTTACTGGCTAAGGAAAAAAAAATTAAAAAATCACCGTATACCATGCCCATTTGGCATGTTTTCCATCATTTTGACTTTCCAGCAGAATCAGTAAATGACACATCCAGTTTTTGTGCTTTTTGCCAACATTCATTAGAGTCATTTCAAGAGGCCTTTCCACTTTACTTTACACCTCCCACAATGATGACTCTGTGCTCCAAAGAAAATACTACACTTTCTTTGGTAGGTAAAGTGCCGAATGGAACTTCTCCATCTCATGCAAAACTACTGTTGCTTTATGAAATTTTAGCAATTTAGTAGAAACAGCACATTATTTTCCTTTAGAGTGGATATTCAATATAGGGCTAAATTGAGATCCTTTACCATCCCTCATTGACAGAAGGATAGCCACCAATTGCTTTAGGACTAATTAAGAGCAGCCATGGAAGAGGAGGAGGAGCATTCTAATAGAGTGCCTCCAATTCCATCCAACCAGTACAAATTTAGGCAAGGCAGACTATCCAAAATATTCCCTGTCTTCAAAACAAACACTCTGAGTAGTTTTAATAAGGTTCCTGAAGAGAAGAGGTTTTATTGTCATCATGACTAAGTCCTGAAGGTGAGGTAACAGTAAGCAAAAGTATTAGGGGAAAAAAGTAGATACCACAATAACTACTTGTTACAAAGCAACATTCAGTGAGGAAAGTCCTTGTCCCTCAGCAAAACAATTTAGGCTTTAATCTTCTGCTACTGATGATGGATCTGGAGAGACAACTCAGATTTCCACAACACATTGGAAGCACCAGATATCATACAAGTAATCCTGTTGGAGTTTATTGTACCTTAGGAAAACAGTTGGGAGGAGGCCTTGAAAAGAACGGAATTTGCTTTAATCAACTAGTACCATCAAAACTGTGATGAACACTATATGTACAATTGCAAAAATATAATATATTGTTTACATTGTTTTTTTTCTGTAGAGTTCAGGTGCTACTTTAACTGAATGGCCATCTTATAAGATATGTGCACCTTAATATCACAGGTCACTTGGCATGTTCGTCATCCACCTAGTGATATAATTCCCAATATTTTGCCTTACTGAGTTTACTTTTACCATTATTGTGTACACAATTCCCAAAACAAGAGTTACACCAAAGTTACACTTAGCAGGCTTAGACTAGAAGAAAGGGATATAATCAAAAAAATATGAAGCGAGGGTCAAAACCAAAAGAACAACTATCAGTAAAAAAAAAACAAAACCTGTGAAATAAAATCAAAGTCAGAAAGACTGCAGGGAGTTCAAAAATCAGAGAAACGAAACAAAGAAAATATTTTGAAAGGATTTTGGAATCCGTGTATTTGGATGAGTAAGTATACCCTTAGATAACATTTTCTCCCATTGTGTTGTGATTGACAGGGCAATGACCTTTGAGAACATGTCTACTACGGGCTCGTCTTGGTAACAGGAGCCAACAATAGCTCTATTAAAGTAGTGGCAATAAAACGACCCAAATCAAAAATCAGACCAGAAGTATTATTCAAGAATAAATGAAACCAATGGATTCCTCAGGTTAAAAATAAAAAACAACAGATAGATAACTATTAGGCAAGATGCAAAACATATTCAAAATAGGAGACCCTGACATCCAAGACATTCATTTATTACTGGACTAGCCAATCAGCGTCTCACGTACTGTAGCTTTAACCATGGGAATCCAAAAATATGCTTAATTCCATTAAAATTCAAATATCTAGATATTATTTCTTCCACATTAAGGTACTCAGTTTGGAAGGTAACGCTTGAGTGATAGACTTTACTAGTCCCTTACCTGTTGGAGCACCAACAATGGGTAAAATATGTCATTTTATTTTTTGAGCAAACTTTGGAATTCCTGATTGGTTTCGCAGAGCTAGAATTGATGAAGTATACCAACAACCCAGACTCAGCTAAATCCCAGAAATCAAAATAGTTATTGATGCGTACTGGCATTGTCAAAGAGTTTTTTTTTGCCAGTGACACACAACATTGTCCAGTTTCATTAATCCCTGTTAAAGGTGGCAGATTTGTCTTTTTCAAAACTTTAAGGCAATTTAATTCAAATCCCCTCATATACTTTAATAAAAACAAAGCTTTGCAATAAACATATAATATACCTCTATTGTCTCCTCCTTGAACCGTCACCTTATCGTGGTGGAGGGGTTTGTATCCCAATGATCCCAATGGTCCGGGGCTTTATGCCCCTGGTAGGGCCACCCAAGGCAAACTGGTCCTTGGTGAGGGATGAGACAAAGAGCGGTTCAATAAACCTCTGATGAAGAATAAAACCTTGGACGACGTTTTCCCTTGCCGGACGCTGGTCACGGGCCCCCTCTGGAGCCAGGCCTGGAGGTGGGGCTCGATGGCGAGCGCCTGGTGGCTGGGCCTGCACCCATGGGGCTCGGCGGGCACAGCCGAAGAGGTAGCGTGGGTCCTCCCCCCCATGGGTTCACCACCTATGGGAGGGGCCAAGGAGGTTGGGTGCAGTGTGAGTTGGGTGGTGGCCGAAGGCGGTCTGATCCTCGGCTACAGAAACTGGCTCTTGGGATGTGGAATGTCACCTCTCTGAAGGGGAAGGAGCCTGAGCTAGTGCGTGAGGTGAGAGGTTCGGCTAGATATAGTCGGACTCACCTCGACGCACAGCTTGGACTCTGGAACAAATCTCCTTGAGAGGAGCTGGACTCTCTACCACTCTGGAGTTGCCCCCTGTGAGAGGGCGAGCAGGTGTGGGCATACTTATTGCCCCCGACTGGAGCCTGTGCATTGGGGTTTACCCGGTGGGCGAGAGGGTGGCCTCCCTCCGCCGGGTGGGGAAGGGTCCTGACTGTTGTTTGTGCGTATGCGCCGAACAGCAGTTTGGAGTATCCACCCTTTTTGGAGTCTCTGGAGGGTTGCTAGAGGGCATACCTTCTGGGGATTCCCTCGTTTTGCTGGGAGACTTCAATGCTCACGTGGGCAATGACAGTGAGACCTGGAAGGGCGTGATTGGGAGGAATGGCCCCGATCTGAACCCGAGCGGTGTTTTGTTATTGGACTTCTGTGCTCGTCATGGATTGTCCATAACGAACACCATGTTCAAGCATAAGGGTGTTCATATGTGCACTTGGCACCAGGACACCCTAGGCCTCAGGTCGATGATCGACTTTGTGGTCGTGTCGCCGGACTTGCGGCCATATGTCTTGGACACTCGGGGGAAGAGACGGGGGGAGCTGTCAACTGATCACCACCTGGTGGTGAGTTGGCTTCGATGGTGGGGAAGATGCGGTCAGACCTGGTAGGCCCAAGCGTGTTGTGAGGGTCTGCTGGGAGCGGCTGGCAGAGTCCCCTGTCAGAAGTAGCTTCAACTCCCACCTCCGGCAGAACTTCAACCCGCCCCGAGGGAGGTGGGGACATTGAGTCGAATGGGCCATGTTCCGTGCCTCTATTGTTGAGGCGGCTGACGGAGCTGTGGCCGCAAGGTGGTCGGTGCCTGTCGTGGCGGCAATCCCGAACCCGTTGGTGGACACGGCGTGAGGGATGCCGTCAAGCTGAAGAAGAGTCCTATAGGACTTTTTGTCCTGTGGGTCTCTGGAGGCAGCTGATAGGTACCGGCAGGCCAAGCGAAGCGGCTTCGGTTGTTGCTGAGGCAAAACTTCGGGCATGGGAGGAGTTTGGAGGCCATGGAGAGCGACTTTGGACGGCCGAGGAGATTCTGGTCCACCGTCCGGCGTCTCAGGAGGGAAGCAGTGCAGTGTCAACACCGTATATGGTGGGGATGGTGCCTGCTGACCTCGACTTCGGGACGTTATGGGTCGGTGGGAGGAGTACTTGAAGACCTCTTCAATCCCACTAACATGCCTTCCAATGAGGAAGCAGAGCCTGGGGACTCTGAGGTGGGCTCTCCCATCTCTGGGACTGAAGTCACCGAGGTGGTCAAAAACTCCTTGGTGGCAGGGCCCGGGGTGGATGAGATCGCCCGGAGTTCCTTAAGGCTCTGGATGTTGTAGGACTGTCTTGGTTGACACGTCTCTGCAACATCGCATGGACATCGGGACAGTGCCTCTGGATTGGCAGACCGGGGTGGTGGTCCCCTCTTTAAAAGGGGACGGAGGGTGTGTTCCAACTATAGAGGGATCACACTCCTCAGCCTCCCTGGAAAAGTCTATTCGGGGTTCTGGAGAGGAGGGTCCGTCGGATAGTGAACCTCGGATTCAGGAGGAACAGTGTGGTTTTAGTCCTGGTCGCGGAACAGTGGACCAGCTCTTCACCCTGAGCAGAGTCCTGGAGGGTGCATGGGAGTTTGCCCGACCGGTCTACATGTGTTTTGTGGACTTGGAAAAGGCATTCGACCGTGTCCCTCGGGAATCCTGTGGGGGTGCTCGGGAGTATGGGGTACCGGACCCCCTGATAAGAGCTGTTCGGTCTCTGTACAACCGGTGTCAGAGCTTGGTCCGCATTGCCGGCAGTAAGTCGAGCCCGTTTCCAGTGAGAGTTGGACTCCGCCAGGGCTGCCCTTTGTCACCGATTCTGTTCATAACTTTTATGGACAGAATTTCTAGGCGCAGCCAGGGTGTTGAAGGGGTCGGTTTGGTGGACTCAGGATTGGGTCACTGCTTTTGCAGATGATGTTGTCCTGTTTGCTTCATCAGGCCATGATCTTCAGCTTGCTCTGGATCGGTTCGCAGCTGAGTGTGAAGCGGCTGGGATGAGAATCAGCACCTCAAATCCGAGAGCATGGTCCTCAGCCGGAAAAGGGTGGAGTGCCCTCTCAGGGTTGGGGGAGATCCTGCCCCAAGTGGAGGAGTTCAAGTATCTCGGGGTCTTGTTCACGAGTGAGGGAAGAATGGAGCGTGAGATCGACAGGCGGATCGGTGCGGCATCCGCAGTGATGCGGGCTCTGCATCGGTCTGTCGTGGTGAAAAAGGAGCTGAGCTGTAAGGAAAAGCTCTCAATTTACCAGTCGATCTACGCTCCTACCCTCACCTATGGTCATGAGCTATGGGTAGTGACCGAAAGAACGAGATCGCGAATACAAGCGGCTGAAATGAGTTTCCTCCGCAGGGTGTCTGGGCTTTCCCTTAAAGATAGGGTGAGAAGCTCAGTCATCCGGGAAGGGCTCAGAGTAGAGCCGCTGCTCCTCCGCATCGAGAGGAGTCAGATGAGGTGACTCGGGCATCTGATCAGGATGCCTCCTGGACGCCTCCCTGGTGAGGTGTTCCAGGCACGTCGAAACGGGAGGAGGCTCCGGGGAAGACCCAGGACACGCTGGAGGGACTATGTCTCCCGGCTGGCCTGGGAACGCCTTTGGGATTCTCCGGAAGAGCTGGAAGAAGTGGCCGGGGAGAGGGAAGTCTGGGCCTCTCTGCTTAAGCTGCTGCCTCCGCGACCCGACCTCGGATAAGCGGAAGAGGATGGATGGATGGATGGATGGATATACCTCTATTGTGATTGATACACTTCTTTTGTAAATGAAGGTTTTGGATGTTCAGGAATCAATTGCTGGCATTTTTTTAATCCAAATAATTCATATTTAGTAAACACAAATTATTGACCATCTTGCCATCTTTAATCATTTGACCATGACACCTAGGGCTGTGAGTTCACCAGACTTGAGGATATAAATATGGCTACAAGACATTTTTTCCATCCTTTGGTCGATAAAAAAGCAGACTGTGATTTTTAGTGTTAGTTAGTTGCTTTTCAAGTAGGCCCTACTGGTATGATTTCCTTTCTGGCTTCATCCCTGACTGTAAGTCGTTGTCATGCCCTTTGATCCTGTTTGCCAGGATTAGTTTGTCTATTTGCTCTCCTTTATATCCTGCTTGGCACTTAGCTCTCCTAATCATTATATTTTATATTTAATCCTGGGGCACCTCGTCATGTCCTTAACAACGTTGTTCTTTACTACTTAAATGTACTCCTATAATGTTCTTATGGCAATCACCTACTCTGCTGTGTCTAAGTTGCAAGGCATTACTATTTTGCTTATCTGTACAACTGAATTTAGTTTAGTGCTGATTACATTTTGTGTACAATGTGTGCTATCGTTAGGTGATTCTCAAATGCAGTCCTGGGGACTAAATTTGGCCACAAGTTTTTGCTCCAACCAATTTCTGTTTCTAAGTAGACTAATTGCCTAATAAGCAAATTGTTATGTTTTTGGTTCAATTTAGAAATTAAAAAATTAAGTTTGGTAAATTGCTATTAGAATGTTTTTATCTCTGGCGACCCCAATGGGAGCTGCCAAAAGAAGAAGAGGTTCTAAGTACTTATGCATATTGCATGGAGATATTTCATTTACTTGATTTTCAAGATTATCATCATCATTTTGATATTCATTCTGATTTTCCTGGTGTTCTGGTTATTTAATCCATTATTTACTAATAAGCATTTTAATGGCTCTGATGTTGAAGTAGTTCAAGCCTTTCAGCATTCAATGTTGTTTGTATCGGGTGTCTACTCTGCTTGTTGTTAATTGTCATTATTAGGAAATAATTAAGTGAGCAACATACACAGAAAAAGGAAAATAAATTAGAAAACAACAAAAACATGTAAAATACTTGCAAAAAAACAAATATTTCTAAACATCTTATACATGTAAAAATTACACTAGTGTGCTTTTCTGGATGAAGAATCAAAGAAGAGAAAAAAGGACAGTTGATAAAGTCAGATCACCTAGATGGACATTGATTTACTGACTGTGAAACTGGAAGGAACAGAAACCTGCAGCAACATGGCGCACCCAGGACTGAGTTTGAGAATTATTTTATAAATCATATACTGCCACTATACAGACAGACATTTTTTTTCTTTGCAAGAGATGAGATCAAGAGATTAAAGGGATCAAAATGATAATCAAAACAGTCTGAGGCCAAATCCAGGAAGTCAAAGAACACTGAAAATAACCAAAGACCAAAAAGTTTGCAAAAACCGTAAAGTTGTAAGCCCTGAAAAATTCTTTAAAGTTAGTGACTATGTGCAAGATGATTTGCACTTTTGGCCAAGATCTTGGATGCTATGATTATCAATGTGCCAATTTAAATAGCACTGCGGTGATGACATCAAATATTGTGGATGCTGCGATCACATGTCAGCATCATATTGGTGTTACCAGCAACAACATGTCATTCATGCAACATGACAAAAAACAAGATGGCTGGACAAAATAGTAACATAGTATCCTCACAAAAACAATATTAAATAATTACAACACTAAATATTTACAATGATAAAGGTAAATTCAGATTGATAAAACATTAAGAATAAAATGCATATCAACCACACAGCATCACATAAAATTGTGAGTCCATGAAAACCAAAAACACCCAAATGGCAGTGGCAAGACAAAATAATCTTGTAAAATGGTGGCATGATGATGTCCTACCTGTAAAATATTAGCCAGTGTGTTGTTCTGTGCTGCCGTCTCCTGAAGAAGCAAGTTGAGCTCAACAGAAGCACAATACCTAAACAAACTTATCAAGAAAGGCTGCTCCATCAGAGGGTGAACCCTAGACAGACTGGAAGTTGTTACGGAATGATGACAAAATTGGATGTAATCATGAAAACTCCCCTCCATCCCTTCCAGGAGGCGCTCTCTTGGAGCACTTTTAACCACAGGCTCATTCTACCACAGTGTGCTAAGATGCGTATCTGGGGGGTCTTTTCTGCCCAATGCTGTCAGGCAATTCAATGCATCCTCTTGATGTACTCTTTCAGTAAATTTTGGAATATCTGTATAATATACATGTATTTATTTTTATTATATCATTTATATTTCATGGCACAACAACCACTCACTGAACTGAGCTGAGATGGGAATAGGCCATTCAGCCCAACAAAAGTTGCCAGTCCTATCTACTTAATTCCTTCAAAGTAACATCAAGTTGAGTTTTCAAGGTCTCTAGAGTTCTACTATCTACCCTACTACTTGGTAACTTATTCCAGGTGTCTATGGTTCTCTGATAGAAGAAACACTTCCTAATCTTTGTGCAAAATGTATTCTTTAGCAAGTGTTCAATTGTGTTCCCAATGTTCTTGTTGAAAATGTTATTACTCTTATCAAAAAAACAAATCCAATCAGTGCTGGTAGAGCTGTCATTGAAAGTATCCTCACTTTCCCCATAGCAGCCTGGTAGCACAATGCATCTGCTCACTCGAAACATAAACTGTTATTTAAACTGCAGAAAAGATTGCTGCTATGAAAGTGGACTCCATTGAGGTCCTGCATATATCACGGGTCAGGAAACATGCCAAAAATATAATCAAAGACAACACTCAACCAGGCAGCCATCTCTTTCAATTATTGTCATCAAGGAAACTTTACCAGTCACTTAAGGCAAGAACTACTAAACATATGAACAGCTTATTTCCTACTGCAGTCACTCTTGTTAAACACAGTCACTGATTCATCCTTGTTTTTCCTGACTTCTATACTCCTCCATTTAGCACTAAGCCCCCATTAAGCAAAAAGAACAATACAAATGGAAGGTTCCAGAAAGCAGAGTAAGAAAGCTAAGCACAGGTCCAGTATGCTTACACTAGAACTGTGTTAAATAGAAGATGAACTGGGTTTCTTTCAGTTGAGCAAAAAAAGCTTTCAAGTAGTGAAGTAGTGCAAGTAGTGTGGTACAGGATATTAAAACTGGCTTTTTAGAACACGTTTTAATCAAAAATATTAAAAAAATATTATCATAAAGAAGTTAGGAGAGATTTTCAGTTTAAGGCTTCCTGCAAGGTATGCAAAACTTTTTTACCCAAAATGGTTTAAATGTAGGACAGTACCAAAACATGTGGTATGGTGAAGCTGGCACTTGATGATAATGCTCACAACGATGATCTCGCTCTGAGCACATTATATACAGTTTTAAGCAAAATAAATGTGATTGATGAAAAACTGTTAGTTGAATTATGGCATGCTTGGTGCATATTGATCTACAATTTATTTTATGAATGGTTCAGTCCCATTCCTTTTCTAAAATTGTTAAGACTGCTTTCCCATCGATCCCTAGGATCATTAAAGGATAAATTCCTGTAAACATGTTTATACACTCTGAGAATGTTGCCTGGCTCTTCATCCGCACTAACCAGTATTGCCTAAGGGATAAATGTACAATACAATAAAATACAATTTATTTTTGTATAGCCCAAAATCACACAAGAAATGCCGCAGTGGGCTTTAACAGGCCCCCAGCCTTCACTATCTAAGAAGACAAGGAAAAACTCCCAAAAAAAACCTTGTTGGGAAAAAAAGGAAGAAACCTTGAGAAAGGCAGTTCAAAGAGAGACCCCTTTGTAGGTAGGTTGGTCATGCAGTGGGTGTCAAAAAGAAGGGGGTCAATACAATACAATAAATATGGGTGAAAGGTTTAGGAAGTTGAACAGGTTACTTTTAACAAAGTTTCTTAATTTGGATATTGAAGAAATACTGTATAGGTGGAAGATAAAACTTGGAGCTTAAATTGTTTAAAAGATGTAAATACATTATCAATATATTGTGTTCCTCTAAAACAGGACATAGATGGCTCAAAAACATGATTGTCACGTTTAGGGGCAACAGATAAAAAGTGTACTGTCATAAAATGTATTCTATGATAGTTCCATAGCTTTACTAAATAGTGGACAACTGGATTGCTGGTAAAGTGACAATAATTAGAGGTAATTGGAGCACTGAGCAGAGCACACAAAGAAGATTTAGAACAGGATTGCACGCCAAGCAGGTGTGGAATTGTGGACTTCAGCCAGTTTCCAATATTTTATTGTATAAATATTTTCAGCCCAGTAGTAGACTGTAAAGTTAGGCAGTGTCAAGTCAGTGTCATCTTCAGCATTAGATTTCAGTAGAGTCGTATTTTTGGTATGTGGATGTTTTAAATTCCAGATAAGTCATGATACTTAATCATGATCTTAAAAAAAGACTTGTTGATGTACAGTTTATAGGGATGCTCTGGAAAGATATATGAGGATTGTAAGGATATATGTTTTGACAATATTAATTCTCCCTGTCAAAGTAAGGTGGAAGTGGACCCACCTATTAACATCTTGATGTCTTGTATCATACTTTTAAAAGAGGTCTTTATCTTTCCTATTACTCCCTACCAGATATTTAAATTAATCATTTTATAATAGTATATATATATATATATATATACTGCTCAAAAAATTAAAGGAACACTTTTTAATCAGCAGTATAGCATCAAGTTGTAGTAGATGACAAAATGTAGGCATAAAGTTGTAGCATAAACATGTTGTGTTAGATTTGTACCTTTTGTGAAAGTATTTCTTTTGATATTTGGACTTCAGGCTTCATACATTATATAGTTTATGCCTACATTTTGTCATCTACTACTAGAATATAAAAACGTTTCTGTTTTAACAATGTGTTTACACAGATTACTGTAGAAACGGAACAGACATGAAATGTGTGTGTTCCAAACAACGATCTATTATTTCCACTCTAAAACTCCACTTCACTCCCAGAAAATCAATCAAGGCATGAGCTGGGAGAAGTTTGTGCACGTTCTAAGTCGGTGGGGGGATGGAACAGCCGGCTACTTGCAGCTTTTCTTTTATCAGCACATTTAGATTAACAAAAGACGCTGGCAGAGAGGTGAGAACGGTTTTAAGAAGCGATTTAAAGTGGGACAGATTTACGAGTTTTTTCGTAGGCTCTGGTAATTCTAGTGTTAAGCAGCAGAGGGCTTTGTTAATCAGTGTCATCTGCATTGATGTTAATGAAATTAACAACAGGTACACTAGAGGGGCAACAGTGAGACAACCCCCAAAACAGGAATGGATTAACAGGTGGAGGCCACTGACATTTTTCCCTCTTCATCTTTTCTGACTGTTTTTTTCACTAGTTTTGTATTAGGCGATGGTCGGTATCACTAATGGTAGCATGGGGCGATACAAGGATCCTACAGAGCTTGCACAGGTAGTCCAACTTCTCCAGGATGGCACATCAATACGCAACATTGCCAGAAGGTTTGCTATGTCTCCCAGCACAGTCTCAAGGGCATGGAGGACATCCCAGAAGACAGGTAGTTACTCTAGGAGAGCTGGTCAGGGCCGTAGAAGGTCTTTAACACATCAGCAGGACCGGTATCTGCTCCTTAGGGCAAGGAGGAACAGGATGAGCACTGCCAGAGCCCTACAAAATGACCTCCAGCAGGCCACTGGTGTGAATGTCTCTGACCAAACATCCTCTAGCGGGCCCTATGCTCACTGCCCAGCACCGTGGAGCTCGATTGGCATTTGCTATAGAATACCAGAATTGGCAGGTCCACCACTGGCGCTTTTCACAGATGAGAGCAGGTTCACCCTGAACACGTGTGACAGATGTGAAAAGGTCTGAAGAAGCCATGGAGAACATTATGCTGCTTGTAAGATCATTCAGCATGACCGGTTTTGTGGTGGGTCTGTGATGGTCTGGGGATGCATATCCATGGAGGGACGCACAGACCTCTACAGGCTAGACAACGACACCTTGACTGCCAATAGGTATCGTGATGAAATCCTTGGACACATTGTCAGCCCCAATGCTGGTGCAGTGGATCCTGGGTTCCTTCATGTTGCGCGAGTATGCAGGCAGTTCCTGGAGGATGAAGGAATTGATACCATTGACTGGCCTCCACACTCGTCTGACCTAAATCCAATAGAACACCTCTGGGACATTATTTTTCGGTCCATCCGACACCGCCAGGTTGCACCTCAGATTGTACAGGAGCTCAGTCATGTCCTGGTCCAGATCTAGGAGGAGATCTCCCAGGATACCATCCATTATCTCATTAGGAGAATGCCCCCCTCAACGTTGTCAGTTATGCATGAAAGCATGTGGAGACCATACAAACTACTGAGTACGATGTGGAGTTGCTGTAATGCAATTTTGGCAAAATGGACTAGCCTGCCGCATCATTTTTTCACTTTGAGGTTCAGGGTGTCTTTGAATTCATCCCTCAATAGGTTGATAATTTTAATTTCCATCAATTGATGTGACATCCTTTCGTTCCTAAAACATTACCCTACTCAGTCCATGTCAGTATAGATATGCAGCAGGATTTTTTTCCAATTGAGATCTGATGTGTTTTGAAAGTGTTCCTTTAATTTTTTGAGCAGTATATAACATATATATATGTTTTGATGTTGAAAAAGGAAAAATATTCCAAAATCTATATCTTTATGCACTATACATGTTATATCCTGTATGTTTTGTGTAAACTATTATTATTATATGAAAGCACAAACAGAAAACAAAACGGTAATTATTAAAATATTTGGTAGATATACTTGTATTATTCAGTATTGCAAGCATTATACTGTACTGTATTATAAGGTTAAAAGAAACTCTCTTACATTCTTTTTTGAAATTCCCTAACTCAAGTGTCAATTCTTGATTTTAAACAACCCCATTACAATTCTGTTCCAGTCTCTAGTATGACCTATTCATGTTTTAAAGATTGTGACAATAATTTTTTAACTCTTCATCAGCTTCCTCTGGAGAGGTGTAAATATAAATTTTGAGTGTGGCTGGAAACAAAAAGCTATATCTAATATCAGCTTTAGACAAGCACTGTTTGATTCATTCAACATACGGAAATCTGGAAATATATGAATTTTAGTGTTTCCCACAAAATATTCTTCTGTCTGATTTTACATTATGCTCCAAAATTTATTGCATTGGCAAGGACTTGAAAGTAGCCTTGTATAAAAAAAGGCATACACTCAGTAGCAGAGTCAGGACACAGCTCTACCACATAGGGCAGCAGAATGGGTGGGACGGCATTTTTGTAACTTTCCTCCAGTCCTTCTAACTTCCCTTGCTCTTTGATTGAAATATTCTACTACACCCAGTCTTTTCAGCATTACATACGTGTATATACTCCCAATAAATATGATTCCTTATGTAAGTATGATGATATTTAAGGTACAAATATAGTTTTGTTTGGGGTGGCAAAAATGCTAGAGCCAGCCCTGGCAGAGACAGATTTCGTGTTTGTGGACAGAGAAAGAGAAAAAGTTAAAGGAGGATGAAAGGAGAGAAGAGAAAACAAATAAATACCGCAAGACCTGTGTGGACGCAAGGGGTCGCTGTTGCCCCTTATACCCAACACACAGCCGCACAGGACACAGGTTAAAAGCACCCAGAAGATATTTATTAAATATTTCTTCTTCCACATTGCTCCCAAAGCACTACAGCTGCCAATACACAATCAATATACACAATAATAATCACTCCAATCTCTCCCCCGCACCTCCCAGCAAGCTTTGTCTTAGTCCTCCCTACTCCGGCTCTCTTGCTGAGTTCACAGCAGACATTTATATAGTCCTTGACCCGGAAGTGCTTTTCCTCTTCTGTTCACGTGACTTGCCAGCACTTCTGGGTCAGATGGAGAACTTCCTCTCTCTTCAGCCCAGAAGTACTTTGGGGGTTCCGTCCCCATGACTTTGGAGTACTTCCAGGCTATGCAGACAGTAAAACCTCCCAGATCCGCCTGCAGTGTATCTTGGCAGCACCCACGGTCCCCAGAAGGGCTGTGAAGCTGAACTCCAGATCCCGTGGTGTCCTGAGGGAATGCAGGGCACAGCTTTGCTGCAGGAAAGTCACCATCTAGGGTCTTAGGGGAGGCAGCGTTCCAAAGTAGCTGCTTTCCCCCATCCTTTGGGTGTCCATCACACCTGATAACATACTGAATTTGGAGGTTAAAGAAAAAAATAGGAAGATGGAATAGAAATGGACTTCAGCAACTGAAACATTCAAAGCTGTCAAAAATATCACCAAGGGTAATGATGTCATGCTCTGTCCAGCCAGGGAATGATGGTTATATCCTAGACAGGCATTTAGGTTATTTAGAACGGAGGTATATGTATGCAGACTTGGGAAGGGGCCTTCATTTTTAACTGTGAGTGCATAAGAGATTAATGAGTCCTAATTTAAGGGACTACTGCTTTAAATTCACAGAAGTAAAGGGGAAAAAGTAGGATTTGTGGCAGACCAGGTTAGAATCAATTGAAAACCAAGAAGGCTTCTAGGAGATTTCAGCCAACTCCAGAGGCCTCATGTATAAACAGTGTCTATGCACAAAAATGTTGCGTACACCCGTTTCCATGTTAACATCGCAATTTATAAAAACTAAACTTGGCATAAAGCCATGCACATTCTCATGCCAGGTCAAACCATAGTGTAACACATGTTTTCTGCTCTGTTTTTCAAACTGGTGGCACCCACTGTCAAAGCAGTGCTACTGTTCCTGTGAGGTTTCCCTTTTCCTTTTAGGTTCACATCCCTGACGCGGCTTTATCAAATACACTGCAATTAACCACATATTGTTTATACATTTAAGGCATCTGATTGTAAACAACCTGTAACAATATAATGGTCCACGGAATGGCCAAACTATTCCAAATACCATAACTGCTTTAGCGTTGTTACTCACAGAGCACCACTCAGAGTATTTTAGCGCACTGTATCGGAGAGTGGAATCACACCTGTACAGCAGCTGATCGGAAAGCTCTACGTGTTGAGAACACAGAGGATTATTGGGACACAGCATCAAGCCCTGGAGAACATTTATAGCACATGCTGCCTCAGGCATGCGCACCGTCTATCTGAACTTCTTTAATTCGGCAAACGCTTCAGAGCCTTTCCTGTAGGAACCTCGCGGTTCAGAAACAGTTTCATACCAAGAGCTATAAATGCACTCAATCAGTCCATCAAGTGGAGGAGATCCAGTGGAGGAAATAGCAGCTTTTAGCATTTGATGGAGGTGGGTCGAAAGTTGTTTCCAAAATGCTGAAAAGAGCTCTGGTGGTATCTCATCTGGACCAGAAGCCTTCCCAGTCTGCAAAGAATTCAAAGCCTGTCACAGTAATGGGAATAGCTAAAGTGGAGGCTTCATCCTTGGAAAGTCTACAAACGTTTAGTTCAAATTAAAAGGAAATAATTTCATCAGAGGATGGATTGGAATGTTCAGAAGAAGTCTAAGAAAAGCATCCTACAAATTGCTTATTAATTTCATTTGGGTTATTAGTAATGTGCCTAGCTTGAATCAAAAAGGATGATATGTTGGCAAATAAATAATATTATTTTATTTATATTGTCCAAGATCCAGAAACTTACTAGGCTTAACTCTGGTAACAAAATACCTGGCTTGCATGTGATGAACTACAAATTCAGCCCACTACAAAAAGTTTAGTTCAGTACTCAAATTAGAAATCAAACGTTTATAATCAGGATGGATCACACAAGGGTGGGCACCCTCAAGAGCAACAAGATGAAACTCTGGCACTGTAATCTTTTGTCTACAGGACCATGCCACATGTAGACTATAGGCAAACAGTAACTAATAGAGAAATTGCCCGTTTGATTACTAAACAAACAAAAGCTGAGAAGAAGCAAGTGAATGAGCACCCAACATATAAACCAGTCTTGAGTGAGAATACTATTGGGCAGAGTAAAATTGTCATTTCTTAGTAGAGGAATTAAACAACCTAAAAGAGCCAATCAATTGTAAGTCAGATACAGATTTGCAGAGCAAATTGGTGGTGAGAGGGGTGTGTTGATGTAGTTGAGGGGGGTGGAATTTATCTAAAACTGGGTTCATGTGGGAATCAACATGCATGCCAAAAATAAGTTCATAACCATCAAGGCTTAGGAATTGGTTAGTTGCTGAAGGGAAAAAGGAGGGTTGATAAAGGGTGGGAGCATAGTTAGCACAAATAGTAATTTTCCTTTCACCAGTATTAGTAAATACCAGTACAATTAGTAAATACAAAACTGATCCTTGCTGTCAGAAACTGATCCAAGAATTTTCATTTGGAGATTACATTGAAAGAGGATGGCCACCCCACATTTATTGGGCTGTCTACAAGATGAGGCAAATACTTGATAGTGCTAATTCCCAAGATGAGGTACATCTTTGGACAACAGCTGCATCTCCAGTAAGAAGGCAGTACTGATTCTCCTGTGTCATGCCACAGGTAATCAAAAATACTTGGTCTAGTTGTATTCAACTCAAAGCCCTGAACAATCCAAGAGGCTATGGTGATATCAGGCGTATATCAAAGAATGAAAAGAAAGGATTAATGGAAGAATAAAAAGGTAAACAAAAGTAAAGTGCCATCATGCAAGAAAACTGTGCTGTACTCCATCCTGTCCTGCATCCATCAGGGCTAACCCCCCACCAAACCCCACAACAACTCAAAAAGATGTGGCACCTACTCAGAATCAAGTAAGAACATTACTCAAATAAAGTGTTCACTAATGCAGGTGCATAACCCCCATTATGTAAGTTTTAATTTATTTAAGAAAGCAAAAGGTTTGTTTAAATACAAAAGATTTTGTATTGGAATGGAGCAAATAACACCCAAAATAATGTGCAGCATCAGTAGAGCCTGCTATTAAATATACAGCTGACACCCCATCCCCTCCCCCTTTTAAAAAAATCTAACGTAAGACTTATTGAAACAATAAACATATAAGCATTAATGGATAAAAACAGTTTAACAATTCCCTTCCGTAGAGCACTTTAAAATATTGGCAGCCATGATGATGTTCATAATGAAAAAGTACCTTGGTGTTGAATGTTGCCGATAGCTTCACTGGCCTATTTTGGGTCATCATAAATGACACTTCTAAAAACATGACACAGCTTAAGATGAACAGGATATACTGTAGAACAAAAGGATGCAGTCCCTCACCATGTGCACCTTACTGTATATGGCAGGTTGCATAATCTTCCAGGCAGCTGTTGAAGTTGGACCAAAGTCTGGGAAGAAGTAGATCAAGTGACAACCATAAGAAAGATTAGAAATTTTGTGGGCCCATTTTAAAATAGTCTGGCTGTCATTGTAGTCGATGAATTCAACTATTAACAAACAAGAAGAAACTTGACGGGGAGAGTAAATCCCATGACTTTTTTCAATGGACAGATTAAAAACATGTCACAAAGCAAATACTGGTGACTTGATCTTTTTCACAACTTCAGATGTACTGCTGCCTTACAAATTTTCTTTGATCCTGGTTATAAATAAAATTATTGCAACAGTTTGTGCCTTTTAGTTCAATTAGTTTTAAATTCAGTTTTGCAACACGACCCTCTAAAGACTGGGTCTTCTAATCTTGCTGGCCCAAGAAATTAGTCAACTTACCAAGATCATGTGAGAGGTTGGCATGCTCATCTTTCACCATTGCCATTGAGTCTGTGAAATAGAGCCAAGTCCTGCTTAAAACTCTGTTGAGTTGAGTCCAATGTTACAGCGAACTGCTCAATAATGAAGGACTTTATGGTTTCAAAGAGGGTGTCCATTACGCGATGCTGCAGGCTCCAGGTGTGGAAACGTCTTTGCAGGCCTGGAGGATACATGCTGAGTTTTCCAAGAAGAAGAAAACATCTTTTAATTGCAAGGCAAATGTATAATATTTAACAAGTAAATCCATATTATTTAAAGGAGACTAATAGCGAATAAAGAAAACAAAAAAACCCAAGGCACCAAGGTTCACCAAATCATATGTCCATCTGTAATAGAGGTCAGAATGATGAGCCTTTGGAAAACAGTTATTAAATGATTTGACTCTCTTTAGCAAAAGTTTGTTATGGGAAAAAGCATATTTCAAAAATGCCCTGCAATCTTTTCTGTTTAGCCTTTTGTTCCAATGTAAAATCTCTAGAATTTCAACTGGTGTGCTTTAAAGTGTGCATGTTAAATGGTTCATTAAATAAAGAGTCTCTGCTGTTTCTTTTCTAGCAATGCAGATTAAATCTAAAGCATATCTGACTGATTACAATGCTAATATGAACCTTTCCTTGACAAAAACTATAGTAAAAGATTCTGTTTAGTGGTCTGTACTGTTATAAATAAACATATTCTCACAGTAAAATGACTACAGTATTTATATATTAAACACATAGTCTGTTCAAGCAAACATTACTACATTTCATATCCATTTTAAAAACAATATCGGACACAGTAATATCTGGAAATGAACATCCCTACAAAAATTCATGGTGAATGGAACATTTCAATAAGTCTTCTTTGCAGGATTAATTTTAATTAACAATTTTACTATGCAGTTGTCAACACATACCTTAAAATCAATAGCTGGATAATTTTATTTGCAAAAGCATCCAATGTCCTAGGCATTTGTAGTTCTAACTTTTTACACAGGAAATTGCAATAATCCTCTTTAATAAAACCCCTGTGTGCATCCAGGTGTCTATGTGTGTGTCTTCTGGTGAAGTGCACATGCGCAGGGCACATGTTCAGTCTCTTCCTGTGCATTCCCTTTGTGTGCAAAGAGAGAGACACACACACACACAAAGACAGGCATACAGGCACAGAGACAGACACACACACACAGGCGAGACAGACACACACAGGCGCATGTGACAGACAGACACACACACACACGCACACAGGCGCGCGCGCGACAGACACACACACACAGGCGAGACAGACACACACAGGCGAGACAGTGTTATTCAATGTTTTTACATTTAGTTTACTATTACGCTGTGCATTCAATGGTTTAATTAACTCTATTTGTGCTTAAAAACTTAAAAAAATATGTATTTACATACAGTTCATACGGTCTGGAATGGATTAATTGTATTTACATACAGTCCTATGAGGGAAATTACTTCGGTTCACGACCAAATCGGGTTACAACCAGAGTTTTGGAACGAATTATGGTCGTGAACCGTGGTTCCACTGTATTACTGTCAGACAAAATTACAGGCATTTTATGAAAATATAAACCAGTATTACTGAGAGAGAAAATTAAAGGCACACAATACAGTGACGCATATTACAGCCACATACAAGGTCCCTTGCCATTTAATATAGACTTTTCCTACTAATGTTTATGCACTACTGTTCTAGCGCCCGTTATTGTAACGGGCTTAATGTCTAGTATAGATATAATTAGTTAACCTGTTTTCTTTGCCTGCGCACTAATGAAGTCATTGTCATATTTTCTGCATGTAAACTCCACTCTGTTTAAAAACCATTGGTCATTCAAAGTGACTGAAGGAATATAATAAAAGTGAAGATCAAAGAACATTCTAAGGAAAGTAGAGATAAAATGATAAAAAGGCAGAGTATTATGGCTTTCCTTCCACCCAAAAGACAAACATATTAGGTAACTTGAAAACCCCAAATTCTCCTTCTATGAATATATTTGTTTTGATATTAGTGTATCCTGCAAGAGACTAACACCTCGCTCAGGGTTTGGTGAGGCTCTGGTTTCCAGTGATCTTGTTTTATGAGAAGTTTATTTAGGCTGAAAAAGAAAACAAATAAGATACTTTTCAGTAATTTAAGGAAGTCATTAAAATGTATTTCAAAATATCTATTCAGCATATCTGAAATACTTTTAAAAATATATTTACACAAGTTCATTCAGATTATTTGAGAATCATTTTGAAATATCTAAAATACAGTTAAAGACAGATATAATCATGCGCAGACTTATGGCTCCATTTTGGGACCAGCCATTTGGCTGTATCACAAAGTGTACAGGTCAACACAATTGAGGCTCTGTGGGTCTGGTGTGGGTCACCAGTATGCGTACTTTAACTGCCAGTATGGAGTAGCACAAGCCCATCTTCAAGTTTCAGCAGAAAGAAGCCTTGTCTGCGTAAGGGAACGCGGTGTGGGCCAAGCACACAGCAATTAGCCACGTGGAGCAGTGCTGATCAAAATAATCCTTAAAAAGCTCTCCAAGGGTCAAAAAACATATGAGACCCCGTGAGATAAAATAATAATAATAATAATAATAATACTGATGATGATGAAAGATTTATGACTGTTTAACAGGTGCTTCTGTCTTCCAGATGGAAGAAAGAAGTGCAAACCATCTTCACAGATCAGAAACAAATAAAGTTATCCCAGATGTGTGAAGTATGACTTCCAAAAAAAATTGTGCATGGCTGCACGACTTGTCCAATCAGTGCCCAGAAGATTGGAACTCTGTGAGTGCATTTTTTAACTTATTGCTAGATTGTGGCCATTTGTTGGTTGGAGCATCATTACAGAAAGAAGGACAGTCAAGAAACTGCTACCTCTGCAGCTCCATCACCACTTCTCTCACTGCCTCTATTCAGAGTGTATCATTCAATTGTTGGCAGCACTGCCACAAATACATGTTAAACAAAAGGAATATGACCTTTGTGGCCTGTAGCAGCTGGTGTTGACAATTTCTAGAAGATTAGTATTCTATTGTTTTCCTATGGCATTCAGCCATAATTATAAATAGCCTCAACTCAGCGAACGACTTTATTTTAAAATAGTGTCCTGCCATTTTTGAAATTCGTTGAAGTGCTTTTTGAGATGTATAAAAATAGGAGGAAGTCACTTTCAGACATCTTAAAACAGACAGGAAGTAAAAGCAGGGCTTTTTTACAGGAAGTATCATGGAGATATTTCAAACTAAATTTTATATCTTAAAATGCAGATGATGTCAGTATATATCTAAGATATCTTGGGAAGTTGTTATGAGTTCATGTGAAAATGTGTTTGGATGTTCTTGTGGTCAGCTCTGATTCAAAAACATGTCTTAATGATCCTGAGGTCACAGTAGCAGCAAAGCATGTTACACCTGGTCCTTACCTGTTATGTCTCAGCTAGGATTCCCTGCTTCCTGCAGTTGAACTGCCATTACTGTGTCTGTACATGTTTGATTCATAAATGTATGTTAATATAACTGTTCATCATATTGATTATTCTTTGTTTCTGATTTTGGTAAGGTATGTTTGTGTTACATTCCATGTGCTTTGTGGTTGGTTCCCAAAGCGGCAGGGCCACCTAAACCTCACTGCAAGGTACTGCCCTCAGCCCTATAAAGGCAGATGACATCCTACAGTATCTTGTGGTTTATTGTGAATGTGCTCCACAGTTAGAGAGTTCTTGTGTCATTTGCTGTGCTTTGTGCTTTTTATGATTTTTCTGGACTTTTGACTTTATGCTCTGTTTCCAACTTCATCATTGGAATAATGTATTGGTACTTTGCAAACAGATTGCATTTGTTACAAGCAACTCCTTTTGCCTTTTGTTCTCTAAGGAGATTTAGTTTGTTACAGAGAATTTTAAAAATTAAGCCTTTTATTTTATGAAGATCTTGTTTTTGCCCTTAAATCTAGCTGGGGTTTGACAGTAAACCCCCTCTAGTGGTCAGTTTGGGAAGTGTTTTGGTTATAAGATTACCAAGTTATCACCTGATTGGTAGGTGTGATTCATTGCTGCACACTTGAACCTCAGTGATTCACCTGTCATTCTTAATGATGCCCACATGATTCTGCTACTCCAGACCATAATATAAAAGGCAAAGTAGATCACAAAACAAAGTCTAATATGGAACTGAAAGAACTGGATAGTTTGAAGAGGAATTCCAGAGAAATCGCAAAGAGATGAACAATCATACTGAATGCAAAACGTGCATGATTATTGCCTAACTAGAACACACTAACAACTATTAACATTGTAAATGGTAACTGTGGCAATGGCAGTTGCTACAATAATAAACAAGAGCTTGCAGAAAGGAGAAGAATCCCACTAGATTACTGTCAACATTCTACATCAAAATTCTAGAAAATGCTGCTAAGGAAAACAAAAAATTGAAAGAGCATGTTGCTTACCTATTAGACATCTCCCAGATATTTTCATAATAAATTTTATGAATTTTCAGGATAAAGAAAATGTTCTCTGGTATTCCAGTGAGAAATGATGTCATCATGTAGTGACTATGAAAGTAAAGAATAAGCTATGACCTTATGTATATAGCTAGATCGAAAGTGATGCTTTACAGATCTGAGAAAGCAGAGAACACCTGGAATGTAGAATAACAGGTTGTATAGAAATAACAGCAGAAATTGATTTATAGCAAAAAAAGAAATAATTTTTCCCAAGAATGACATAATTTCAGTTATGTCTAAGTACTCTAAGCTCTATTAATATTATTATTGCTATATTCATATTATTATTAAAATTTACCTGACATTATTAATATTATTATTATTGCTATATTAATAGTATTATTAAAATGTACCTGATATTATCCATCCATTTTCTAACCCGCTGAATCCAAATACAGGGTCACGGGGGTCTGCTGGAGCCAATCCCAGCCAACACAGGGCACAAGGCAGGAACCAATCCTGGGCAGGGTGCCAACCCACCGCAGGACACACACAAACACACTCACACACCAAGCACACACTAGGGCCAATTTAGAATCGCCAATCCACCTAACCTGTATGTCTTTGGATTGTGGGAGGAAACCGGAGCGCCCGGAGGAAACCCACGCAGACACGGGGAGAACATGCAAACTCCACGCAAGGAGGACCCGGGAAGCAAACCCAGGTCTCCTAACTGCGAGGCAGCAGCGCTACCACTGCGCCACCGTGCCACCCACCTGATATTATAAATAATATTATTGTGTAATTCTTTTCTCTGTATCTCACAGCTGGCAAAATATTAGTATTTTCAGACTCTAAAGCAAGGATACCATGTCTTTAACCACCATAGACTTTATTAACATTGTACTGTACTGATGTAAACAGAGGGCATAGTGGTACAGTGGCTAACACTGCCATCTCACTGATCCAGCATTCTGGCTTTGAATCCTGAAATTAGTTGTTTTATGTCTGGATTTGGCACTTTCTCTTTGAGTATGTGTAGACTCCAGATACTCTAGTTTTCTTCCCATATGGCCAAAAATATACAGGTTACCTTAACTGGCCAACAGCTAAATTGGCTGTTTCCTGTCTTACACTTGATGCTGCCAGGATAAGGTTTGACTACAGAAACATTCAGTTGGATTATGTTGGTTTAATAATGAGAACAGGTTTGCTTGAGTAGCAATTTTCTTAACAAGAAGGAAATAAAAATAAATGGCAATTATTGGCAACATAAATGGTAGTGAAGATCTAAGAAACAAACTTCATCATCCAGTTTTTAAAAGGCATCATAATAGATTGAGAGCTAAATTTTAAATCATGCATTGAACTGATTGCTACAGTTAGACTGTACTGGAGCACTGCAAGGTGCTTTTGTCTTTATTTATCAATATATTCCTATGAAGATTATTTACAGTGGATATAACTCAGGTACAGTTTTGTTCAAAATATGAACACATTACACCAGTCTGACTATTGTTATACTGGCCACCACTGTGCTTTAGGACTGATTTTAAAATACACCTATTGCACTTAAGGCACTGAAGAATCAAGCATCTTTTTATATTTAGAAGAACTTGTCCCTATATATTCCTAATCCTAATCTTAGTTCCTGTATCATTCCTGTATATTTGCTCAATATTCAAAGGTTCCAAGTTGAAGCATACTGTAAGGGAACTGGTGAGGCTGCCTTTTTTAATCACAGAAAACCTAGAATACTTTAACATTAGAGGTATGTCAGGCTAATATGGTTAAAAAAACTACTAAAACTCTGTTTTGTCACCTCAGAGGTCATTTCTCACTCAGAAAGTCAGCTAAAGTCCTCTATTTAGTCCCAAATATACTAATTGACAAATATGCCACTTTAATTTGTAACTTTGTAATGATCCCTGCTATAGATCACTCATCCTCAGTCCTAGACACATTATTTAAAACTGCCGCATGGAGACAGGCACATGGAAGTTTTTCCAATCAACTTCAAGACAATAATATGATTCTTCTTCTGGGTGCCATATTATTAATAAACTGATTACATCTTTAATGATAATAATTTGCTATTCTCTGTCAAATCTTGTTATTATGACGCCATTGTTGTTTCTGACCATGATCCACTTATCTTGGAACCTAAATTATCAAGCTCCACTAATTTAGCTTCTAATTAGCAATTTAATCCATTGTTAGCTGATGATTATTTTATTACATTTATGTTCACATAAACTGATATTTTTGTGAAGATAAATGTAATGTATCACTGGAATTATCTGCCAGATATTTTTGGGGAAATCCTTAGAGAATATCTGAAGGTACAAGTAGTTTTATATGTTAAATACAAAAATGAGTTGCAATCTAATTAATCATATTCCTAAAATAATAATAAATTATTATTTTTTTTATTTTTCAAGAAAAATTAGTCTTTTAGAATGAGTATCCAACAGATTAATTTCCCTACTAAGCACAAAGTTATGGATCTGGCCAAAGGTCTTGTAAACAGAAGAAAAACTGCATCTTCCAATTATTTCAGAAAATTAAACTGGATTTGTTAAAGACAGACAATTATATGAAATCTTCCATGCTTATTTAATGTAATATATTTTCTAGCAGCAAGAGAGCTTCCTGTGGTTTCAAACTTATTAATAAAATGAAAGTGAAGCAATATTACGGTACTTTACATCACAAAACACAAACATTTATACTATCATCAATCACGGCTATGTACAGTGTGTTGACCTTACTCTTAATCATCCTACAGTTTTTGATAACGACGCAGTACCTCACAGCGTTGGAGCAGACAAGATGGCCACAAGAAGAACAGTGTAGTTAAAGGGCTGGTGTATAATTCTAAAAGATTTTTACAATTAGTGGATGCCAGATCATAGACCGCTTTGTAAATGAGGGCAAGAATGTGAAAGTCAATATGATAATTAACTTCAAGTCAGTGAAAAAGTGCAGCAAAATTCTGAACTACTGTTGCTTGTTTATAAGTTAAGCCAGGATGCCACATAGTAGAGCATTACAACAGTCTTGTCAAATAAGGTGACAAGTGCATGAATTAGTGTCTCAGCTGCAGAGTAGAACACTGAGTGATGAAATCTTGAAATGTTATGAGGGTGATAAAAGGCAGCACAGGATTTACCATTAACATGAGGTTGAAAAGAAAGAGTGCTGTCAAAAACATTACCAAAGATCTAAACTTGAGAGTCTAAAGGATAGGGGTGTCATCAATGCAGATGTTAGCATTTCCCAAATTTTGAAAGGGTAACTTTAGAGCCTTAAAGAAGAATTTCAGAGTTGGAACTAGTGAGAAGTCAAGCAAAATGACACCTTTTGTTGGCTAACTAAACATATTAAAATATGCAAGCTTTCGATGCAACTCAGGCCCCAAGATAGTAGCCTTGAAAGCTTGCATATTGTAATCTTTTTAGTTAGCCAATAAAAGATGTAATTTAGCTTGACTTCTCATTACATTCACAATGGCTAACACAGTATAACATCCTAGTACCACAGAGTTGTAACTATTAACTGTGTGGAATCAATGTGCTCTCCAGATTTGAATGCTATGGAGGTAACTTAACAAAGAGAATGCAGAACAAATTTGATATAGTTTGCTAAAAATTTAAGGTCTGATGTCATTAGCATAACAAAGAAATTGAATACTAGGGTAATGTATAATCGAACCATCAGGAGGTAAGTAATAGCAAAGGGCCCAGTACTAGACTCTGTAGCATGGAATCGGTAGCACGTGCAATTTGAAAACTACATTTATTCAGTTGAATACATTGAAATATATTAGTTAAGTAGGACTGATACCATAGATAAGCAGCATCAGCAATACCCAGTGAAGACATATATTCCAGTAAAATTGTGTGATAAATACGATACAAATAGCAGTCCGAAATCAGCAGTGTAAAGTCACTTGTGACTCTTGGTATTATTTTGCTACTATATTTAGAATATAAAGCATACTGAAAAGGTTCAAAATGTTTAGTAAATGTTCAAATAATCCTGTAGTTGGGAAGAAAAAATACAGTTTAAAGTTTTTAGGCGATTATGGTTGAAATAATTTGACGGACTGCTGCCATTTTTGTTAACAGTGTGACAGCAGTAATCAGAGACTATTCCAAAGGAAAGATAAGAATTAATAATAGCAGTCAAAAGACGAATAAAAGATGGTAAGCAAGCTTTGTTTGAAGCCGTAGGAATAGGGTAATGTATATGAATTAGATTTAAAGATCAGTACTTATATATTGAAATATCAGTAACTGGAGAGAAACCTGAAAGTATGTTTAGGCATGTGAGGCAGTAATCATCCAGGAAGAAGGTGAAGATAGGGTCAGTAGTACCAAGTTGCTGATGAATTGCATCAATTTCAAATTGAAAATTTTGAAAAAAGAACAGAAGAGGCATTAAACAGAAAATCAGAGTGAGACTGCAGAAGCTTACTTCCTTGAGTAGTACTAAAATTAACAGAATAAAATAAGTTGGCCTGGCATATCT
This sequence comes from Polypterus senegalus, assembly GCF_016835505.1. Taxonomy (NCBI): domain Eukaryota; kingdom Metazoa; phylum Chordata; class Cladistia; order Polypteriformes; family Polypteridae; genus Polypterus; species Polypterus senegalus. The sequence goes on from NC_053161.1 coordinate 108,573,570, forward strand.
TCCTTTATGTCTTACAGTTTATACAACTCTAGTGACATCTTCAAAATCAAGAAAATGAAAAAGTATTAACATTTTGGATTAACTCAGTCTATCCATGCCTGAAAACCTGTACCTGCATAGTATTATCCCACAACAGATTTTTTTCATTACACAGCGTCACTAACCTCCCCATGCAATAAGAAATTTTGCCATGACAAGGCTAATTTCTAACAATAGAAATATTCCACACATGTCCAATAATATCCCTTCTTTCTTCCTAAAATCCTAAAAGATTTGGCCTTAATATTTTCATGAACTTATTTTTGCAAGGCTGGGGCTGTCCTAGTTCTTCGACCAATTCAGAATACTGCTTTCTGTCTGATATGTAAAAAAAGACAGAACAAGGGGTGCAAAGTCAGCAATTATTTAACACAGCCAAGCCCAGATCGAAAGACGGAAATCATATTTAAGAACAAAATAATTCATAACTAGAAATCTTGAAAGAAACTAACAAGCTGAAGGGTTTCTATAACTACCTGTAGACTTGGATGACTAAAATATATGTGATGTTGACCATTCAACTCTTGCAGTGATGATGTTATGCATCACAGACTTGCCTTGTAGCCACCAAGCAACCAGACACAAGAAAAATACAAACTGGCAGGAGTGATGATAAAAATAGGACAGCACCATATGTATTCTCAATTCAACTTTATTAAAACACATTACAACAAAAATAAATAAGACCACTGAATTCCTTGGCCCCATATTAAAGAAATAATAAGAATTAGAATAATAAAAAAGATGAGATTACAAAAAGAAAGTAAAAGCAAAAAAAGGAAAACTCAACTGAACTTATAATTGAATTTCAAAAACACTGAATTTTCAAATTAAATTTTAAAGCAGCAGAACCCGAAATGAAAACCAGATACTTCAACAAAAGTTCAAAAAACTTACTTCAGTAATTATCAGGTAAGTATTTGGAGCATCAAATAATTCCCAAATTCTTACACATAAGAAACAGACCCCAGAATAGTACTCTTTCAATATCGGTAAACATTTACCATATGTTCTCTCAAAACGAAAAGCTCAAAAAACAAAAAATGACAATTAACCCTTAATCGCTATAAGGGGGAATAGACTAACATCAGGGAAAGGGGAAGCCCAAACTAACAGAATGAAACACAAGGTCTCACTGATTAAACTAAGCCTAAGAAAACCTTTATATAGGGCAGCCTAGAGTTTCACACCAGAGTAACTGGGGATGCCTTGCTCCCGTGGGTTCAATTATAAAAGAAAAGAAAGGAAGATAATGAACAAATAAAGAATCAAATATAAATCAAACTAATGAGACACATTTAATGCAAATAAATCCACGAACAAGAAGTAAAACATAATTTAGGAAGATGACAACAAACAAGTAACAAGACTAAAGCCAGACTCAGAGTGCCAGTGAACAATCTTAAACCTACCTAGTGCTTTCCCACATGCCTATACTTCTTGCTGTCTCCAATCTCTAGTCTCTCACTGAACTCAAAGGGTTCGACATCATCGTAAGGTCCAGGTTCAACTTTCCATCAGCAGTGAACATCAGCAAATTATGCAGAACTCTCAAAGTATGGTAAAGGCTGCTCAAATTAAAATATTTTTCTACACATGAAACGTGTCAAGATTTTTTTTTAATTGTAAACCAGACAATATAATACAATGTAATTTATTATTGTATAGCCCAAAATCACACAAGAAGTCCTGCAATGGGCTTTGACAGGCCCTGCCTTTGACTCTCTAAGAAGACAAGTAAAAACCCTTGTAGGGGAAAAAATGGAAGAAACCTTGGGAAAGGCAGTTCAAAGAGAGACCCCTTTCCGGGTAGGTTGGGCATGCAGTGGGTTTCAAAAAGAACGGGGTCAATACAACACAATACACAGAACAGAACACAAGTAATCCTCAACAAAATATAATAGTAAAATAAAAATATTACAAGTACAGAGTAGATGATATCACAAAATAGGATTTGAATTTGAGTCTTATTAATGTAAGTATGAAAATTGCTTTATTTGCTGAGATTATGTAAGTACAACAAAATTTGAAATATGATCAGCAGTGCTCAAAGAGCTAAAGATACCTGGATATCCACTGTGAATTCAGCAAATTGTCAGACTTATTACCATCAAATTAAATGGATGGAGCTTAGGTTGTGTAGTACATACAGTATATTGGACTGTGTTACAAATATCATTTTGTATGGTGTGTTTGAAAGATCTAGCTAAAAGGCTGCTTTATTTTTTTTAATTGCATTATTATTTTATATTATCAAATGCTGCTTTTACTTAATTATTCACTTTTTATTTAATAATTTGCCAACTGTTGGTCCTGGAGGACTCATTACAGTCTACAAGCATACACTTTGCAGGATGGGTCAGGGAGGCATGTGGCCCATGTGTCATACGGGCACTAACGTTCATTGTGTGTTCATCATTTACATGTCATGGCCATTTATTGTTTATTAAATGAAAGCTCTCAAACGAAGCAGTGCATTTTTGTGTAGGTCATTCTAGGCAAAGAGAAGGAGGCTGTATCACCCAGTTCCACAGAGAAATGTAAAATAGCAAATAACAGTCTGTAAAATACATTCTCCAGGATAATCTTTGACCAGTTTTGGTTGCGGTACTGTATTTTATTTAAATCTGACCTGAAGTAGTTAAGAAAAAAACTATATATATATATATATCTTTTCAATATGTGGCTTGCATAAATTTCCTAACTTCATCCTGTGGAAATTCAGGCACATCTGCTAATCTGCTTAATGTGTCTTGGACATTGTATATTACTTTGCACGTAGTAGCCTGTGTAGTCCTCTGAGCCAGATTTGTATTTACAGCCCAATATTTTGCGTGGTCTAGTCGAAGAGGTGTTGGACTGTAAACCAAAAGAATGGCCTTTGTGACCCTAAATGAGTAAATTTAAACTGCCATTGCTGCAACTGAAGAAATATCAAATAAGCTTGACACTTATACAGTATTTTATGCCACTTTGGGATGAAAATGTCAGATAAATACATATAAATAAACATTTTATCTTTGACAAAAGCATGAATAAACCTTTAAGTGATCCAAACACACAATATCAAAGTGCATTACAAAGTAATTAATCAAGCTCTCATATGCAAAAAGAAAGTCAGATACGATAATAATTATGCACTCAGTCCTGGGTGAATAAGGAAACACGTGAACATGGTAAGAGACGCAGGTGTGCATTCTTGAAGAACATTGTTTAGTTCATTTACAGTAGCATTTCTACGAGGACAGTTCTAAAGAAGTGGATGTGAGCAGCAGGCATACACTGTAAAGTCATTGAAATGTAGCTGTGCTTGAATTCCCTTTTCTGAAGAACAGGCTCGATTGACAGCTCAGGAGTGGTTTGCTCAATATTCTGTGAAGGTGTAGAGAGAAAGCCCTCTGAGAAAGTGAAAGAAGCCAATTCTTCATCTAGTGCCAGCTGTGATGATAGTTTCTATAAAGCTTGTACACTTATCTAGCAAGGCCTTGCTGAGCCCATTGGAGATCATTTAAAATGTCATTGCTTCTTTTTTTTTTTTTGTTTGCTGTTTAGATTTTTTACCATAATAGCAGCACTTATTCCCACTAACCAAATTTATCTCCCTAAACATAAAATCACTTGATTCACATTAAAAGAAACACATACATTAAAGTATTTTGTCTCATTATTTGTTTTGACCAATCAACCACGCTGCTTAAAATTCAATCACTAAGCAGCAGACAAATGTAGTTGTCTAATTTTATCCAAGAGCATCCGCAGCACCAAGTTCCCCCCACCCCCATGTCTGTGTTAATGCCCCAGCTTGCGTCCAGACAGTAATAGGCTTCTTGCATGCCTGAGACTGTTATGATCATGTAAATTTATTGGTGCTTAGAAAGAGCGAGCTATTAAAACATTACAACAACCATTACAGCGGGCACGCATTGGCTTTCTCTCCTAACGAACATATGCTTCCGAACGAATGCCTAAACTCTTATTTATGGATTTAATTTAATGTGCGGAAAGAATTCAAAATTAAATTTGGTGTCTGCCTCCGGAGAGTGTCAGTGTATAATAACATGGTAATTTTTACACATCTTTATGAGAAATGGGAAAATTAATTCTTTCTGACAAGTTGTAATTATTGGACTTGGAACAGTTGCAGCTGAGCAGTTTGCACGCCTGTTGCCTGGCATTGCAGTGAGCTGAAAAAGGTGGGGGTGGGGAGCTGCATTGATTTCTAGGGTACACTCCAAGTTACACTGGCATCCAGCATGCGAAGACCTCTACAGCCTCGGCATCAGAGAAGGCGCTTCACCTGGACAGCATGTTTCTTTGCCATGAGCTTAATGCCACCATTTTTGGCAAAGTATAATAAAATCATAAGTTGGATAAATGATAGCAGCTTACTCTTGATATTAATAATCACATGTTTGTTATAGTTAACAAAGTTATTCTGCATAAATATAAAACATGTTTATTTTTAAGAACTTTCAACATAACATGTGATCTCAGGTTTTGATTTTTTTAACCTTTTTTTTATATGTTTATTCTTTATATTTCCGAGGACAGATATAAATATTAAAGCAAAAAAAGTACTGCGCCTCAAACCTAGAAAATCCATTAAAATGTATTGTGAGAATTTTCTGAATTGTGTGTAGTAAATGTAATAAAGCAAAACTTACTTCTTTCAAGATCATTCATGCACTGCATATAATATATAATATATTACAGGTTTAAATAACAGAACATCACCAATCACATTAATATTATATACTTGGAGTGGTAGTATATCTTCACAATCACATTAACTAAATCCTAGTGTATTATTTGGAATGTTACCACAAATAGCATACAATAATGATACTTGTACAAGATCTAAACATTTTGTTTAGCGGTTGGTGGAAAACAACAAAAGTATCAGACAGCAGGTTTATGAAAACAAATCTTCTTATATAATACGCTACCGTGGCTGTTCGTTTGTCTGTCCAGGATTTTAAATCACCTGTAGTTCACAAACCGTTTGAACTATTGACCTGAAATTTGGTACACATATCAAGTGTATCCGGAAAGTATTCACAGCGCATCACATTTTCCACATTTTGTTATGTTACAGCCTTATTCCAAAATGGATTAAATTAATTTTTTCCTCACAATTCTACACACAACACCCCATAATGACAATGTGAAAAAAGTTTACTTGAGGTTTTTGTAAATTTATTAAAAATAAAAAAATTGAGAAAGCACATGTACATAAGTATTCACAGCCTTTGCCATGAAGATCATACTTGAGCTCAGGTGCATCCTGTTTCCCCTGATCATCCTTGAGATGTTTCTGCAGCTTAATTGGAGTCTACCTGTGGTAAATTCAGTTGATTGGACATGATTTAGAAAGGCACACACCTGTCTATATAAGGTCCCACAGTTGACAGTTCATGTCAGAGCACAAACCAAGCATGAAGTCAAAGGAATTGTCTTTTGGCCATCCGAGACAGGATTGTCTCAAGGGACAAATCAGGGGAAGGTTACAGAAAAATTTCTGCTGCTTTGAAGGTCCCAATGAGCACAGTGGCCTCCATCATTCGTAAGTGGAAGAAGTTTGAAACCACCAGGACTCTTCCTAGAGCTGGCCAGCCATCTAAACTGAGCGCTCGGGGCAGAAGGGCCTTAGTCAGGGAGGTGACCAAAAACCCGATGGTCACTCTGTCAGAGCTCCAGAGGTCCTCTGTGGAGAGAGGAGAACCTTCCAGAAGGACAACCATCTCTGTAGCAATCCACCAATCAGGCCTGTATGGTAGAGTGGCCAGATGGAAGCCACTCCTTAGTAAAAACAAAATTCTCTGGTCTGATGAGACAAAGATTGAACTTTTTGGTCTGAATGCCAGGCGTCACATTTGGAGGAAACCAGGCACCGCTCATCACTAGGCCAATACCATCCCTACAGTGAAGCATGGTGGTGGCAGCATCATGCTGTGGGGATGTTTTTCAGTGGCAGGAACTGGAAGACTAGTCAGGATAAAGGGAAAGATGACTGCAGCAATGTACAGAGACATCCTGGATGAAAACCTGCTCCAGAGCACTCTTGACCTCAGACTGGTGTGACGGTTCATCTTTCAGCAGGACAACGACCCTTAACACACAGCCAAGATACCAAAGGAGTGGCTTCAGGACAACTCTGTGAATGTCTTTGAGTGGCCCAACCAGAGCCCAGACTTGAATCCGATTGAACATCTCTGGTGAGATCTTAAAATGGCTCTGCACCGACGCTTCCCATCAGACCTGATTGAGCTTGAGAGGTGCTGCAAAGAGGAATGGGCGAAACTGGTCAAGGATAGGTGCGCCAAGCTTGTGGCATCATATTCAAAAAGACTTGAGGCTATAATTGCTGCCAAAGGTGCATTGACAAAGTATTGAGCAAAGGCTGTGAATACTTATGTACATGTGATTTCTCAGTTTTTTTATTTTTAATAAATTTGCAAAAACCTTAAGTAAACTTTTTTCACGTTGTCATTATGGGGTGTTGTGTGTAGAATTCTGAGGAAAAAATGAATTTAATCCATTTTGGAATAAGGCTGTAACATAACAAAATCTGGAAAAAGTGATGCGCTGTGAATACTTTCCGGATGCACTGTGCTACGTGATGTCTACTATCTGCTTTCAGGGTGATGATTGACCTCCAAGGTTATTCCTGTTTTTATTTTTATTTTATTTTATTGTAGAATCAACTCTCGGCAGTGGCCAGCAGAGCGGTCGTGCGGTGCATGCGTATGGGCGCCATTCTCACTCCTACCACCTTCGCCATCACCGCTACTACCTCTTCATATCTTAACTTATTCTTGAGACAGACTGAAGACTTAAGTTCCAGCTTAAGTGTAAAATTAAATAAGACGTACTAAGTATTTGCAACACAAACACTGACAATCAGTTTTAACATGAAAGATGCAGACGAAAGAAGAGAAGAAGCGGGCCACTAGGGTGGAGAAAAGAAGAGCTGCTCAGGAAGCAGCAAGCGAATCAACCTCTGAGCAAATGAATGCTAAACACACAGAAAAAGAGTAGGAAAACTATGAATGCTCAAGTCAAGTGTATTCACTGCACGTTATTGTTCAGTGCGCAGTTAATGGTGTATTATAAAAGGAATAATGGAAATAAAACTAAAGTTCGACACAAAATATAAGTAGTATGACACTGAGATTTAGGTACTAGGTCTTATTTGAAGCAAAACATAATTACTAGTTTTTGGATTAAAGCATATCAAATAAAGCTTTTGTTTTATTTCTCTGCTAATCTTTGTACAAAACATGGGATTTGTATCTTATATTAAACATTTTAAATGTAGTTGTTAAATCAAAAGCATTAGTTTATTTTAAAATTAATTTTAAAAAATATAATGAAATCTGTGTCTAGACATGTTTCATACCGTACAGCATGCAGCCTCTAGCTGGTGTGACTACCTACTGTGGATGCCCTGTTCAGTTTTAGATAAATTTGAACAGCCTGCATTACAAAACTACAAGGCTTGCCAGATGTCTATTTTGTTTGTCACAATACTCAATAACGTTTACTTTTTTAATGAAACTCCTTAAGTGAATACAGTAAATACAGTCAGCTTGGCTTTCAGTTTATTCTAAAAAAAAAAAGAATCCAATGAGAAAAATGTCATCCTCTTTATCTTACAGTTTCTATTTGTTCATAATGCTCGATGAATTCCCGTTATTAGTGATTATTGCAGATTGATATGCCATATACCAGCTGTCACCACACAAGTTCTATCATAATTTTAAAGTGGTAATTCTACTCTAACCCATTATTTGTGGGTGTCAGTGTGTGTGTGAGTGTGCCCTGCAAAGACTCTTCACCTTGCCTGGTGTTGTACCTGCCTTGTTTTCAGTGCTGACAGTGTAAGAGACACTATTGGACCATAAGGTTAGATTGCACAGGTTCTGACGATGATAGACAGATGGCATTAAATATGTAAATTACCCATAATTAGGGAGTCAAATCAGGAAGTTTTGCTTAGGTATTATTTGGACTAACAGGGTCTTAAAAAGTAATTGAGTTCTATATATATTTCTACATCATTTGAACCCTACTTTCTAATACAGATTTCAAAAAGGCTGTTTGATTTTAGTGATTACAGAATTTACCTTGAGGGGCGGCACGGTGGCGCAGTGGTAGCGCTGCTGCCTCGCAGTTAGGAGACCTGGGTTCGCTTCCCAGGTCCTCCCTGCGTGGAGTTTGCATGTTCTCCCCGTGTCTGCGTGGGTTTCCTCCAGGCGCTCCGGTTTCCTCCCACAATCCAAAGACATGCAGGTTAGGTGGATTGGCGATTCTAAATTGGCCCTAGTGTGTGCTTGGTTTGTGGGTGTGTTTGTGTGTGTCCTGCGGTGGGTTGGCACCCTGCCCAGGATTGGTTCCTGCCTTGTGCCCTGTGTTGGCTGGGATTGGCTCCAGCAGACCCCCGTGACCCTGTATTCAGATTCAGTGGGTTAGAAAATGGATGGATGGAATTTACCTTGATATGGATGCAAATGTCCCAATCATGTCTCTCAAATCAAAATCTTTATATAAGATTTTATTTTGTCAGATTTTTATAACCATAAAATAGTTCTCTGTTTTTTCTTCACCACATGCTTGTGTCAAAGGGGACTGTGTTTTTTCTATGGTTAAAGTTCTTTCTCATGCCACAGACATGTTTCTTTGGCCAGTTCATGGCCATATTGAATATATGTAGGCTAGAAAAGACTGTTCATAGGCTACTCCAAGTAAACATTTGTTCTTTTTCCTGAAAACAATAACTTTCCATACCTATTTCTTGTATTAAATCCATAAAATACATTTAAATACATCAAAACAGTGTTACCAGTTACTTTTATTGTTTTTGAAATATTGTCTTAGAAAAAAATTAAATAAAATTATGGACCTTATTTATTTGAGGAAGCCAATACAGTCGTAGGCTATTCCTGTTTAACCTCAATAGAGTCAACTTCAATTCTAATTTTCATGAAAAAGGACAAGGGCCTGACAGTAGATCAACTAATGTTAAATATATTTCTCCACTATGAATAAAACCTAATAAATACCCAGGTACTATTACTGAACTTACTAGCTAACCAATACAGCTACTAGTTCAAAATCTAGCACAGAAGCAATAATTTTAAAGGCAAATTGATTCAGATAGTTTTAAGGACATAAAATGTACTTAGTCTTAGAAAGTATGAGGAAACTATAACGCTTCATAGACTTTTTCTGCAAATTAAACTTGCCTACACTCCTATCATTGCTATTACTGACTATGGTTTTCTACCTGGTTAATTTTGTTTATGACCAGCTTATCAGTTTTGCCAGTGTTAAAGTTTAAGTTGTAAGCTGTCTCATCACTGTTGCAGAGGATTCCTACAATGTTGATGTCATCAGCACATATGATGATGGAATTGAAGCTAAGAGCTTAGAAATCAGTAGTCATGAAATAACAGAGAGTTAAATGCTGAGATAATCTAGAAGCACTACTTTGCCACTGCCCTCTTTATTATCTGGGTATAAAATAATGGTATGAATATAACAAACTCTGAGAACATTTTGGGGTGATAAATAAACTCAAATATGCACTTAACATATCTCAGCTGCTTCAACTCCACCTCATAGTGTTTCATTGCAATGGAATTGAATTCCACCAATCAGTAATCATTAAGACAGACCACTTTCGTATGCTTTTTTTTTAGTAAAGGGGTAACTGTTCTGTTTTGAAAAAGACAGAAAATGTAGATTCTCTCAGTAAAAAAAAAAGAAATTTCACATAGAAACAATAAAGTAATTAGTTTTTATAGTTTTTTAAAAGACAACCTGTCACTTCTTCTGGACCAACTGCTTTATGGATATTGAATCCTTTCAAATTCCTTTTCACATCTTTAACAGAAATGGTAAAAGTGTCAACACATGGTGCTGATGGAACTAACACTGGAGGGACTACTATAAGCTGTTACAGTCAAAGTGAGTGGAGAACGCATTTAGTTCAGCTGGGACAGGGAATGTATTTTAGATGTGAGTTAATTGGATTTTGGTTTGTAATCCATAAGAATTGTATGCCCTGCCATGTGCATCATAATTGCTACTGTGTTCATTTTCCACTTTATGCTAGCATTGTCATTAGCAACTTCAATTGCTTTCTGGAGCTTGTATTTGCATCACCAATATGCTTCCACGAGTTGTGTTAGTAAGGACCTTCAACAGATTATGGATACTTGCGATAGTCCAATTATTTTATTAAGAAAGGTTAAAATTGTTTTCTCAGACATAGTCTTTGCATGTTTTGATGAATTTAATGAAACTGCAGTGTACATGTCCAGATCTGAAGAAGAACTGCTATACATGTCCCCATCTTCACATAGAAATCAACTTTGTAATGTTGCCAATGCCTCTTTAATACATAATAATGCATATTTAATATATAATTTGCGGTACCAGCTCCTAACACTTTAGCCTGTGTTTAGAAACTACAAGTGAGACTACTACGAGGTGACTGATTCAGCACAGTAGGGTCAAGGTACAGTATGAGAAACATGTTTTATTATTGTGTAGTAATACTGTATTATTAACCCTGGTGGAGCAAGAAACATACTTATGATATTTGGTTTATTAATTTCTTATGTGTGCTTTGTTGAGATTGCCAGAAACAATACATTATCCTTCAGGATATGAATGTTCTTATTTCAAAATATTGTTTAGTTTGTGTTAGTATTACCTTATAGTCAGGCCCAGACATGGTGACATGGTGAAGCCCTAAGGTATGGGAACCTGTAGAAACTCAACTTAACAAATGCTACAACAGATTAAGACAATGTAAAAAGAGAACTTTACAAGAATGATCCCAAGATGGAAAAAATACTTTTGTGTTGGGTTGGAGAAGGGTCGCTCCATTAGAACCTTAATAATATGCAACTAAAACTTAATGAAAAACCATTCTGGAAATTTGAGAGTACTCTTTAGACTGTGAGACCCTAAGCTGTAGAATCCTTTGCCTATGTCTAAATATGGCAATGCTTTTAGGGGAGTGCAAAAAGCAGTTAGAAAAGCAGAGAGCTCTCTTGTCAGGTAATCTGAGTGGCATTAATTCATTACATACTCCATATCAGGGGGCATTTCTTTGAGTGGATTGTAGTGGCTATACACCATTATTTGTTCATTGCAAAACTCATGCAACAAAGGAGAATTTATCCCAATGATTCATTCCATGTTTATATGATGCTTTGAAGAAGCTTCTAGCTGGACTGAATAGTTAGTTCCTAAGAATGTCTTTAGTAATGTCTCAGAGGAACAGGAAAAACGGCAGTGCCTATTGTCTATGTGAGCTATTAGAAACTCTCCGTCATTGATTTGATTATATATAGTGCGTCTAGAAAGTATTCACTCCCTGGAAGTTTTCACATTTGATTGTCAGAAAACATTGAACCATAGTAGATTTAATTTGCCTTTTTTGAATGGTCAACAAAAAAAGACTTTTTTATAAAAGCAAGAATGAATCTCTGAAAAGTGGCATAAATTAATTACAAATATAAAACAGAAAATAATTGAGAAGTATTGACAGCCACAAATTCTGAATTAGATTAATATCTGAACTGTAACTCTGCCACTTCAGGTCATTAACATTGTTGTTTTTAAACCGTTCCCGTGTAACTTTGGCTTTGGGTTAGGGGTCATTTTATTGAGGGAAAACATCTTCTCCCAAGACACAGGTATCTTGAAGACTGAATCAGGTTTTTCTTTTTCTTTCCTTGTGTGTTGTTGAATTAATTTTACCCTCAAAAGCTCTCTAGGATCTGATGTAGAGAGGCATTCTCAGAATATGCCACCACCATACTTCACAGGAGGTTTAATGGTGGCCTCCCTCACTAGTTTTCTTCTTGCACAATCACTCACTTGTGGCCAGCTTGCTCCAAGCAGATTGACAGCAGTGCCATACACTTTTCATTGCTTAATGACTGGTTTAAGCGGACTACAAGGAATAGTCAGTGACCTGGATATTTTCTTTTATCCATCCTTTGACTTGTGCTTTTCAACCAGCTTTTAGCAGAGTTGCTTGGGTTCTCTTTAGTCTTCAATGAGCAGTATAGCTCATGATACTGACTCACCAGAAGCAGGACCTTCCATATTCAGATGAATTTAAACTACATAAATTCAGACATAAGCATCAGTACGCTTTGCACCCTAGGATCCAGGTTACCTGAATTATTCTATAACATTTCAGTAATTATTTACCACTGTAATGATGATCTTTCTGATCATAAAATTGGTCATTACGATAGCAATTGACAAGAAGAATTCATAATTAATTGCAGAAATATAGTATTTGAGGGTTTCTCTAGAGTACCTGTTTCTCTTGCACCATTTGCCTCATAAACTCATCAACTCATAACAGGTTTAAGTTTCAATTTTGGTATTTTTCCGTCCAGCCGTTTTAGCTCTAGACTGTCCTCAAAAAACTGACACACAGACACACACCCATCATTGAAATATTGATGTTTTCGGTATCGGGAACCCTAATACTCAAGATTCATCAAAAACTGGCGATCAAAATATTTGATGATTCTTAAGCATTTCCTCCTCCCCTATAGACAATAGGTTATGTTGGAGGATAGTGCAAAGTGATAAAGTGATACCCCTTGACATGATCTTCATTGAAGTAATTATGTAATTTCTAAAACCAACTGGCCACATCACTGATCATTTAGGTCATATTAAAGGAGGTAATTACTTATGAAATTAGTTATTTTTTTATTTTATATTTATTTGAAGTCTTTTTTTGTTGATCTGTGTCAAAAAAATCCAAATTAAATCCACTGTGATATAATGTATAACAAAAAATGCGAAAACATCCAAGGGGGCTGAATATTTTTTAAAGGCACTTTATCATACATGAACATTAAAGTCTTTGGGCTGTGCATAGTTGCTAAGCTTACTTTCAAATATGGGATGAGGAGTATAGCAATACTGGAGGACCTTGGAATAGAACTGATGCTTCTCTGAATCAATAGGAGTTAGTTGCATTAGTCTGGGCATTTAGCTACATTTAAGGTCATAATTATTATCTACCTGTCCAAAATTGAACAAAACCATTTTGTAAGAAAAATGACTACTATTCAAAATGTTTTTGAAAATTCCTTCCAAAAGAACAAAGACAAAATTTCCAAGAACATTCATGAAAATATTTTTCTGATGCAAGGAAAACACATAAAGAGAATGGCCAATTGTGTACCCCTTCTGACTCACAACTGATACCAGCCTCTTATTGTAGTTTCTAACAAAGTTGGCAGAAGTCTCCTGATGGATCTTAGGCCATTCCTCCATGGCAAATTTCTCCAGCTCTTGCAAATTAGATGGTTTTCGAGGGTGAACCTCAATCTTGAGCTCTTGCCAAAGATTCTCAATAGGATTGAGATCTGGGCTTTAAAACAGCCACTCCAAGACCTTGATTTTGGCGTTCCTTAAGAAGTTCTGGACCAACTGTGATGTGTGCTTTGGGTCATTGTATTGCTGAAAGACCCAACGATGAACCAAAGCCAGACTGGCAGCAGATTTCTTCAAATTATCCTTTACAATGTCAATGCAATCTTGTACCCAAACAAGGTTGCCTGAAACAGCAAAATAGCCCCATGGTATTTTGCTCCTACTACCATATTTAACTGTGTTTTTTTAAGGTTGAAGGCCTCTCCCTCTCCTTAGCCAAACAAAAGCTGTATCCATGTGCCCAAACAACTCAAGATTTGTCTCATCAGACGAAGGGACAGACTTCCGAAATTTATCCCTATGTTTCAAATGGTCCTGGGCAAACTGCAGTCTAGCTTTGATATGCTGCTGTATGAGCAATAGAGTTTTCCGTGGCTGATGACCTTGAAGCTTCCCATGATGAAGAGCCCTCAGAACAGTTTTTTTTAAACTTCAAATCCAGAAGAGGCTAGTTCGGGGACAATGGCCTTTGCCGTGATCTGGGGGTTCTTTTTGGTATCTCTGATTATTTTCCTCTCCAAAGTCATTGAAATCTTACTCTTGTGACCACACCCAGGTTTGATTCTGACAGAATGGATAACTTTGTATTTAGCTTGAAAATGGCCGTATAGCTACCCCCATAATACGCGCATCCACGAGCATCTTTTCTCTGAGGTGCATACTTATTTTATTGGTTTTTGGCATGATGAAATTTCTTTTTATAAAGAATGTAAGCGCGATGCCTCTCAATCTTGCCTTTAAGTACCACTAGCCCTGATTATTTCAGTCCATTTATGAGGGGATGGTGTTAATTGATTGAGCCAGTCATGTCATATGGGGTTCAGGTGAGGTTTGACACCAGAATATTTAAATTTACTACAATGCTTCCTGACAAATTCACATGGGGATTAAAAATTTTGAACAATAAAGTTGTTATACAGAAATATAGAGGTTGATTTTAAATAAAAAATATACTAGTTGGAGGTATTTACATTGATGAATGTTTTACTTTGTAAAGTCTGAAAAATGATGTTAAAATTAGACATATATGTAGGAAAGTGTCCAATTTTTCATAACGGGCTAATAATTATGACCTTAACTATAGTATTCCCTTAAGCACCTCTTATACAAGATAGTGTTTACTGAGCAAAGACCGAGGTGTAATATCTTTCAACAATCCAGGGAATTCCCCAGGATAAGTGGAAAGAAACTAGTGAAAAATAGGTGGCCTGGTCTATCTAGCTCAGCATGTTATCACCATGACCTTCATCAACATGAGTCAAGTAACAATGAAGCAAATTCTTTGAGATATAACTGGAAAAACAGAGTACCCAGAAGAAAAGCCATGAAAACTCTGGAAGAATGTGTCAGCTGCACTCAGGTATTGACTTGGCTTGGATTCAATCCAGGACTCTGGGGCTGTAGAGCAAACTAAACACACTGCCTTCATGTTATCCATATCATGTATACATATCATGTATACACATTAATTTTCAAATCAGCTTCACTGAACCTAGTGTTTTGAAATACCAAAACCTATGATAACAATACTTTCTGAAAATCAGGAAAAAATTCTAAAAAAAGGCACTAGTCCATTGCAGTGATCATTGACATAATTTATGGCAAATTTTGAATCTACTGTATAAGACTTTGAGTATGTGGAAGTAAAAACAGAATACTGTACCGGGCATGACACCAGATGAATGTGCAAACTCCACATTGAACAGCCAGGCAAACCCAAGATGCTGGATTAGCAGCCCTCTATGCTACTGAGTATTATGCATATATGTAAGATAATCATATTTCTCTTTACAATGGAGGCCTTCATAAAAGACACTATATGCTATGATTAATGTTTAAAAAGTGATTTAACACCATAGCTAGAAACCTTCACTCTTTGATATTATTTTTTTAAAAAGTTGACAGAATCATTGGTCATTTCTTAACCACAAATATGACACAAATGTAAGTCCTCTTTTCCTCAAGGTTGACCAAGGAAATATCTAATGCAATTTTTAAACACCTTTTCTGTTGTAATTTCTTGCAATATCTTATACAATTTTTGTCATATTCCATAAAATATAATAAAAGAAATTAACCAGCATATTAGACAATAATATGTTGTTCAGTTATTTGTAGTACTTTAAGTGGAATTAGATTTTTCTGTATTGAAATTATAATTGTGACAAATTCATAGTTTCTTAAATTGTTGAATTACTTAATTATATACTTAGTTAACTAAACATAGATAACTGTGAATCAATTTACTACCTTTAATTAAAGTGATGCAGTGAAAATCATGAAAACAAATAACTGCAGTCTCCTTCATTCTTACTTCCATCAAGAATGTGACAAATTTTGAACAGACCTAACCCAAAGTTTTAACATCACTGATTCCCATATAAGCAATTTGCTTACAAGTATGTATTATAGAAATCTGATCATTTGATCGAGAATGTATTATGGATATGATAATTATATAACCACCTTTATAGAACACTCTTCTGTAAGGTATGCATTTCCACTTATTGCTATTTAGATAGCTATCATAAAGAAATGTAGGTGCTTTTTTCTGTTGGAATCATTATAAAGGGCATAAGGGAGTAGTTTGTAACCTACGTTAACCTGGCCTAACTGCAATAATATTTTCAATTCTAAATGAATGGTGCTTTTAATTTGCAATTATGAAACCAAGGGAATATACAGAATACTGCAGATCTTCCAATCTCGATTATCCAGGGTACAGTCACTTTATATACTGTATATGTATATATATTGTCGGAGATGGTTGGGGCGGCGACCCGGCCGGGATACCCAGGAGGACCGGAGGAGGGCTTACATCTTCCCCAGACCATGTGGGGACGACCGCCCTGGTGCCTTTGGGGGCCGCGATTACAGAGCTTTGAAGCTCAACCCTGTAGGGGCCTGTGGTCACCGCCAGGGGGGCAACACCTATGCCTTTGGAGCTCTGGACCTCAGCACTTCCGCCAAACCCAGAAGTGCTGGGGGGAAGAGGAGCAGCGACACCCAGAGTGATTCTGGGGACGCAGCCAGCACTTCCACCACACTGGGGCGTGATGGTGGAAGATTGCCAGAACACACCTAGGTGAACATCCAGGTGAATATAAAAGGGGCCGCCTCACTTCATACAATGATTTGAGTCGGGTGGACCAAGGACGAGGTCTGGGAGGAGACCAGGAGGCGGCCTGAAGAGAAAGTGAAGCATTATTTTGTTGGCCAGGAGTTTGGGAACTTGGGGACTGTGGAGCACTTATTCTGTAAATAGTATGTATAAAAAGCATGTGTGGGGTGATTTAAACATGTCTGCCTGTCTGTGTCCGGGTCATTTTCCACTATATATATATACATACAGTAGATATACTATATATATATATATATATATACAGTATATACTAGCGACTGGGAGCCTGATCGAATTGGGCTACAAATTCTACGTTTGTAAAATCCATACTTTCTCTGCAAAAATTATTTGTTTTTTTATGTCCTTGAAATGATTTTGTTATCATGGCACTAATTTGCACTTAAAATAGTCCTTTTCGGCCAATGTAATGAAGAGCTTCCTCTTTAAACGGGGCTGCGAGACGTGAACTCAGCTCTTTGGCGCACCTGATTTGATTTTATCCAGCAAACAATTTTTCAAAACAAACCGTATTTTACGACTTTAATCAGAGTCGGAGTAATAATTAAGTTGGCGTGGTCATTTTCGATCTTAATACCTAGCCGTCATTACTCAGTTTGCCAATAGATGTCAGAAGGATGGATGCCAAAACCGAACTGCCCAAAGATAGATTTCGACATACCAAGCAAATGGCGATACATTCTAAATTACTTACGGTTCTGGAGCTGTCGAAGGGTTTAAGTCAGTTGACAATGTTAGTCCTGGAAAGTACGTCCCACCAAACCAACGTTCCTAAAACCAACCAAACTTACGGTTATCTGCATGAACCAACACCGACTTACTATACTCGGCCATCCAGCGGCGTCACTGAAGCCTTCGAACATTCTTAGCCAATCATGCAATACTGCATCCGTGTTTGCCACGTTATGTTCTAAGTACAGAGGCAGTGTCCCATTGCATGGTTCTAACTTGTATTGAGTTGAGGTATTGACGCGAACACCATACATACAGATAGTATCAAATTATATATAAGGATATGTATTGTGGAAGCCGGCCTGGACACAGACAGGTGGACACCGATGGTTCAAGCACCAACACACGTTTAATCACATTTACGTTATTTACAGTGCACACACAACCCTCTTTCACCCCCAAAGTCTCTATCCAATCCAGGCCTCTATCCAATGCCTCTCTCTTCAGGTCCGCCTCCATTCCGCTCCTCCTAGCTCTGTCCTTCTTCCACCTGACTCCAGCCATTGAATGGAGGGAGGTGGCCCCTTTTATATTTACCTGGATGTGCTCCAGGTGCCTCCCAACAAACTCCTCCTGGCACCCCCTGGTTTGACAGAAGTGCTGGCGGTGCACCCGAAACCACTCTGGGTGTCCCTGGTCTTCTTCCACCCAGTACTTACGGGTGTGACCGAAGTGCTGAGGGCTGGAGAAGGCGTAATCCCTCCTCAGGTCCTTCCGGGTGTCCAGGTACCAGGTAACACATGTGGTTGGTCTGCAGTCTGCAAAGATCGACCACAGGCCCTCCCAGTTGCGAGAAGCATTGTTTGACACTAAACTATGTAACACCCATACAATCGAGACTCAGACTATGGATGCTATGAATGTAATTACTTCAATCTCCAGGCTGTCAAATAAATGAACTGCACGCCGTGGTGCAGTGTAAAGGGGCTTCGTCTCTGACACTTACGTCCGAGGTTCGATCCCCAAAGAGGGGTGCTGTGGAGTGTGTACGTCTGATGAGCCCAAATAAGGGTGAAACACGCGTCATGTACTCTTTGCATTATTTGACAGTAAACTATGAAAAATTCTATGATCTGCTTCTCGCAACTGAGAGGGCCCATGGCAGATGGTGGCAGACTGCAGACCAACCACATGCGTTACCTGGTAGGTAACCACCCATACAATCAGATTGAGTCTCAGACTACGGATGCTATGAATACATATATATATATATATATATATATATATATATATATATATATATATATATATATATATATATATATATAGATAGATAGATAGATAGATAGATAGATAGATAGATAGATAGATAGATAGATAAATACTTTATTTATTTATATATATATTGTGGAATGTGGCCCGAACACAAACAGACAGACATCATTTTGGCACCCAACATACTCATTTATTATAAAAATATTTACAAGTCAAGTCTGTGCACAACCCAGCGCCTCCAGCACCAATCCCCCAAAGTCCAGGCCTCTCTTCCCAGTGCCTTCCTTCCGGCTGCCTAGACTCCTCTCTCTCCAGTCTCTCGTCCACTTCCACCCGACTCTTGACTCCGAATGAAGGAAGGCGGCCCCTTTTATAGCAGCCCGGATGGGCTACAGCTGCTCCCCGACACTCCTCCGCGGACACTTCCCTGTGTGGCGGAAGTGCCGCCTGCAAACCTGGAAGCCCTCCGGGTGTCCCCAGTCTTCTTCCCCCACCACTTCCTGGTATGGTGGAAGTGCTGAGGTCCAGGGTTCTTCAGGCACCGGGGCGACCCCTGGCAGTGGCCACAGGCCCCGACAGGGTTTAGCTTCCAAGCTCTGCACCCGTGGTCCCCAGTGCAACCAGGGCAGTCGCCCTCCCGTGGTCTGGAGGAGGCACAAGCCCTCCTCCGGTCCTCCTGGGCGTCCCAGCTGGGTATCACCCCCAGCCGCGTGCCACAATATATATACAGCTACAACATTAAAACCACTGCCCAATATTATGTAGGTCCCCCTACGAATTCCAAAAGATCTCTGAAGGTATCCTTGGGTATCTGTCACCAAGACAGCAGCAGCAGATGCTTTAAGACCTGTACGTTTTGAGATGGGGCCTCCATGAATCTGACTTGTTTTTCCAGCTTGTCTACTCCATGAAGTCATAGTCATGTTCATCAAACCATTCCTGAACAATGCTGCTGAAAGAGGCCACTGCCATTACAGAATACCATTGCCATGAAGGGGTATATGTGGTCTGCAAAAATCTTTATGTATGTTCTATGAGCCAAAGTAACATCCACGTACATGTTAGGACCCAGGTTTTCCCAGCAGAACATTGCCCAGAGCATCTCACTGCCTCTTCCAGCTTGCCTTCTTCCCATCTCTTTTCTAGGTAAATGATGCACACACAAATCGATCATTCACATGATCTAAAACAAACATCATTCTTTTGACCAGACCACCTACTTCATTTGCTCCATGGTCCAGTTCTGAAGCTCACATGCCCATTGTAGGTGCTTTCAACAGTGAACAGGTGTCAACATACTCTGACCGCTGTGTGGCTACGTAGCACTAAGTGCTGCAATGCACTATGTGTTCTGACACATTTCTCTCAATGCCAGCATTAAGGTTTTCAGCAATGTGTGCTACAGTAGCTGTTCTGTGGGATCAGACCAGATGGGGTAGCCTTTGCTCCTCACGTACATCAATGATACTTGGGTGCGCATGACCCTGTTGCCAGTTCACCAGATGTCCTTCCTTGGAACACTTTGTGAGGTACTAACCACTATATACCAGGCACACCCCAAAAGACCTTCCATTTTGGAGATGCTGTTGTAACACAACAATGAATGTTATTCACTTCACTTGTCAGTAGTTTTAATATTCTGACTGATAAGTATATATATATGGACACACGCTATATGAAGAAAAGATTTTAGCTCCATGTTAATTGGTTGGCAAGTGATACTGGGGATATTGAGACTAGTAGGACAATCATTTGTCAGCAGGAGTTCTCTCTCTCTCATTCTTGTGAGTTTGACTGTTCTACTCCTTGGTTCACCAGAGAAGGGTTTTCAAATTGGACTTGTTTGTGGAGTGGAAATTAACTTAAACATCTGAACCCTGTGTTATTTTCAGTGGTCAGAGCACAGACAGGTATGAGCTCAAAATAAGTATTCCCCTGTGGAGTTATTGATGGCTAGCCTCTGTGTTCTGCTTATTTTCAATATGTCCACTGGTGGTAGATGCATAATAAACATGTTCCAAAATAAGAGAGCTATGGAAGATATATAGAGTGTAATTCCTTTATAAAAATACATTAGACGTTGAAGATACACTTTAATAAAAGGATAAGTGTGTGTGTCTGTCTGTGTGTCCATCCTATCACTATGTCTCTGTCATAACAAAAGATGGTGCGTCACAATAATTTTTAGCAATAAAATGCATTGCACTACATGGAGCATTGCAAAGGTTAACACTGAGGTCTATATTGATTACTTAGATTTTAACCCATCTTAGATGAGTAACACAATTAGTTAAAGTGGTACCTTTACACATTAAGTTTGTCTTAATTATTATTAAACAATACACAAGCAACCTTCTTGAATATATATTCAATAAGGTTTTCTTCTGTTTTTAGTGCATTCATTTTGATTCTAATGGCTGAATCAGGCAATGTTTGATGATACAGGTTTAGAAATTAATGAAAGGACACATTTCTAAATTGTTTATTGGTCTATATTTTTTATCTAACATAATCACTATAAAAAGTATTTTGCCAGGAGAATTTTGTCATACTTTTTTTCCTTCTTTGAAGGAATTGTGCTTATGTGGTTACTCTTGTAGTGAATTCATTCTGAAATGTTTTTTGCCAGGTGCATATGTTGTCTATACAATTTAATTTTAATAAATGTCGAAAGGGGTATTAATTTGTCTGAACTGCAGTATATGCCTATGAAATCTGTAATCTTTAAATCACTGTCCTTGTTTGAAATTTAATTAGCCATTAGAAACTGGATACTTCATCTTTAAATGATTAAACTGTGCTCAAACACCTATAACACATAACAAGGCAGCACTTCATTTATCACCGCTCTCATTTTTAATTAAGTTGTGAAACCATTACTTAACACTTTGCCTTTTCAGATTCCTCTGTTGGGTCCCATTTTGTTTGTTCCCTGTAGACATCAGCGTTCCCTGATTGCTGGTTCACGGTCATATGTATACAGGATTTTTGTTTTGTTTCTTGTTCATTTGCTGTCTGTTGTTATCATGACCCATGTTGTATTGTTCTGTATTTTTCCTGTGCTTTGATGTGCCACACACCAGGTGTTCATGTTCTGGATTACACATGAAAGGGACTACTTTCCTATACTAATTAACGAGCAAACTGACGCCCTGCAATTGTTTAGGGGAAAATAACACCTTCTTGTTGATTCTCAGCTGCCAAATTAAATGTCTGTATTTTTTTAGGCCTTTGGAATTGCTGTAGCTGGCAGCTTTAGCTGGACTGTTCTGTTGTAAAGGAAAATAAATGCTGAAATATCTCATTAATAAGACTTATTGAAAAAACACTTGACATATTCATATGAGAAATGATTCCTGTGGTATCTGTGAACAGTTGGGAAAGCCAAGTGTATATCTTATTTTAACAATACAGGCGTTCACATATGTGCATGCATTCAGTTTAATCATTTTTTGAAGGCATCTTTTTCTATTAGCCCACTTCTTGTAACTAAAGCAATTATTAACAGATTATGAAGGCATCATTCTAACAATTTGTTGATTCCATTCGAGTCTATTTAAAGTTGATAGATGTCTGTGGTTTGATTATATGATCTTGTTGATTAATTCCATGGTTCAAAAATTTCTTCTTGAATGCTGACATTTCTATTTCGGGAAGATGAGTACATTTAAAATTTCTGCATGTCTTAATGTTAGTTTCGAGGATAAAACCAAGAAGTATTTAAATTAATTGTTGATTTAGAAATAGTTAACATTGTGAAATAGTTAACTTTAAGTTCTCTATTGTACTTGAAATATTCAGTTTTTAAAAAGTAATCTTGGTTGCAGTTGTACTTACTGTGGGGGCACCACAAGCTTGATACAGAGCAGAAATCCTTCCCACAGACAGCCTACTGCATACACCAGTATAAGAATTCAAGGGCCGCTAGAGGGGGGTAGTCTCTTTGTGGGCACGGAATGCCCAGAATGCACATACAGTATTTAAAAAAACAGAAGAACTCAGGAGAGTAGCATGTGATGACCACCCAGACTGTTTAAGAGTAGGCAACAAAGAAGTTCTTAGGATGGTCTAACCATCTTCAAAGAATGAGACCAAGGAGGAAATTTTACTGGTGGCAGCACCTTCTGGCTACCAGAGATCAATTGATTCCAAAAGGGAACATTTGAGACTCTAACAGAATAAGCAGGTGAGCAAACTTTGTCCTTTATGGGTAATTGAAAGCTCAGCATATATGTACACCAGGAATCACTAAAAGGAAATTGAAGCCTGGTGTGAAATAAGCTAATGAAAAGCTACCTCGCAATTCCAGGGCATGGCTAGAAGTGACCCCCTGTGTATTGTTTGAAGTTGCATCATGATCCGGCTATGTATTAGGTCAACAGATCAGCTAAAGGGAAGGTAGAAGATAGGAAATTGAGCATCACGGATGGGAAGAGAGAGTGAGAGAGCAAGGAAATGAGATTAGGAAATGTTTTTTGTGAAACTTTGGTGGGAAAGTAGACAAGTCACCAGGCACATTCAAATCATTCCCTATTTACTTTTACTCTTCTCTTTATTTAATAATTTAATTTCTCCTTGCATTCATCTCTCCCTAGGCTGGTGTTTTGGCTTTGTATTACATTGTTACTGTCTTTTTATTTTTAACTTTTTTTATTTATTTTTTTCTTATTATGGGTTTTGAACACAACAAAATAAATTTCTGCACTTGAACTTCATGTGAGAATAATGATTGGTAATATCAGTTTTGGTTTGTGGCTTTTCAACACCATTTTGTTTTTCGGGGGAGGTGGCATTTTCTGTGTTCTTTGTTATACCAGAGGTTACAACCAGTGACATCATCAGGTCAACAGCGTAAGGGTCAGCACTTTCAGATTCTGGTGTCCGAGTTTGGAGAAAAACAAAAGACATCTTTATTGGTGTGTTCCTTCATTTCTAATTTTTAGGTTAAAAAAAATTCTTGATTTGTTTTTCTGACTTAATTTTTTATTATGATTTTTGGCTTTGTTGAAAAAGATGTCAGACTTTTGGTTATTGAAATTAGGTTTTTCTAAAATTTACTACCTTCACCTTCTAGTCGCTGTTTTTCCCTCTGTCTGTTTCACCGTAGACATAACCACATACAGTTGCCAGGTTAATTGCTGCCTTGAGGTCTTAGCCCTTTGGTAGCTGGAATCACTCTGAACATTGACTTCTAGTCCATTTTGAGGCTGACGGGAAGAGGCAGAGTCAAGATCATTCTCCTGGAATGAAACCATATGTCTGGTGTTTCTCCATTCTAAACACAGAAACAGTCCAATTGGTTATTTCCTGTGTCACACCCTTAACCTTTCCCCCATTATTCCACTGGAAAGAACCTATTAAATACTCCTGACACTAACATGACACATGACACTCCAGACACTATCTTGATATGAGTTCTAGAAGATAACAGATCCCAGATTGGCCCAGACATTTTTAAAGTTGTCAGGATTAGACTTTAGTTACAGTATATTTAATCTATACAATTGTAATGTGTCATTATGTATACACTCTAAGCTACCTAACAGCACCCAATTGGTTTTTGCCTGACGTCTGATGCTGCAGTGAAAAGCTCCAGCTAACTATTTGTTTCCTAAATTTGCTCTTTATGTTACATGAACACAGGTTCAGAAAAAGTAAGGATGGTTTGTTATTGAAAAATGACTGGACCCTCACACTATGTACAGAAGACTTGGGGGTTGTATTAATGAAGGTATAATTAATATAAAGTATGTACATAATTACATACAGATGGAGCTGAAATTTAGAATAATGTATTTATTCTGTGAAGTAGGTTTAATGCAAGTAAAGAGACATTGTAATATATACTGTAGGACGCGGACACTAAATATTGTTAAGCAAAAAGTTTACTGTAAATCTAGAAAGTCCATCATCTTAAAAAATATTTATATTATAGTGGAGTCACTGTCATCTATTACCACAAAGTAAAGAAGTAATTAGAAAGGAAGTAGAAAATCAGTTCCACTTTGTATTAAAGTCAGAGTGTGTTTTAAGTATGACATGCCCCTAAGACATCACACCTTGTATACTGTATGCATTCCTGCTAGCTGTAACATGAGAAAAAGAAACAGTATTAGAAAAAGTAAAGTTACAGTATAATAGCTACCATACGTATTCTAGGATTGAGTAATCAGTCTACATTAAAATAACTGAAGCATGATGAAACTGAATTTAACAGAATACATCAATGTGTCTATCAGTTTATTGTACATATATGGCTCAATTCAAGAAAGCAGGAAGCCAGAAAATATCAGAGGTAAGGCATCAAACCTCTGGACTGGGAATCATTCCATCACAGGGCACATACATGCAGATCATGTCAGGTTGGGGAGCATGCACTGGTACAGCGCATTGCCACACCCACCGCACAACTAAACAGCTCAGGATCCTGCTGGCAAGCCCAGCGGACACATCTACACATCAGCCAGGTATTACGTGGGTGTCTCCTTGGCCTGGTCCAGCTGCTCAGGTCCTTAAAAATGATTATTCTGCAAGCAAGATCACCCTTGGGGAATCCTGTCACATGACCATAGTGCTGTAACTGACGCTCCCTCACAATGCAGGTAGTGTGCCTCATTCGGGACTCCGTGAGTAATCACTCATTTGACACAAAGTCAAACCAGCAGTCCCCAAGGATTTTCTGATGAGGCACAGTACTACAGGAGTCTAGTCTTCATCTCAAGTTAATGGATAGCGTCCATGCCTTGTAACTATATAGCAAAAGAGGAAGCACCAAGACTCTAAAGACTTGGACCTTTTGCAAAGATATCGGGAGCACTACACATGCTTTTCCAGTGACCTCATGAACTCCATGCTCTCCCAATCCATCTACTGACTTTATAAGAAGATTCACCAGAGACATGAATGTTTGTGCCAAGGTAAGTATATCTCTTGATGCAATTGACACTCTTCCCACTGACAGACACA
Source organism: Polypterus senegalus (assembly GCF_016835505.1). Taxonomy (NCBI): domain Eukaryota; kingdom Metazoa; phylum Chordata; class Cladistia; order Polypteriformes; family Polypteridae; genus Polypterus; species Polypterus senegalus. Next base: position 108,599,143 of record NC_053161.1, read on the forward strand.
CTGTTGCTGGCTCTGCCCAAGAGGTCATTAAAGGCAAGGATCTTCAGCCCAGACACTAAGACTCCTCACTCAGGTCCTGATCAGAGCCTCCATTGAGTCCTTGAAGATCACAATATCGCTGGCAAAGTCAAGATTAATGAATAAAACGGATCATATTGAGGATGACCTAGTAAGGACCTTACCCGGCATTGAGAGCAGTGTTAACCCAGAGTATTTGCTGCAATCCAGGCAATCACCCTTCCCTTTCCAGATAGGGATTACAGGTCTCATTTTCCATGCAGTTGTGATGATGCCCATCTCCCAAATGAAAGCAAAGACTGCTTGCAATGCCAGGAGGAAAGCCTTACCACCAGTCTGGAGAAGTTTACTCTGGATACCACAGATCCCTACACCCTTACCTACCCTCAGCTGGTTCATCACTAGTGCAATCCCAGTGAGATTGGGTGGTTCACAACTAATTGGAAGATCACCCTCAAGAAAAGTGAACCCAGAGATGTCCAACATCCTAGCTGGAGGATCAGCTTTAAAAAGCTGCCCAGAGTAGCCAGCTCATCAGGTCACAACTCAGCAGGTCACAACTGGACCGTTCCATCCAAGAAACTTTCCAAGGAACAGATTTGGATGTGCATAATGCTTCGATCCCTCTGTAAGCAGGATGTGGGTCACTAGACCATACAGGAATCTGTGAGCAAGTGACATACCATCTAACAAATGCCTCTTTATCTGCCCTCAGAGCCTTGCAGCACTCAATGTCTCATATACACACTCCGTCAATTTATTGTTGCCATCTGGCACACATTAGAACATTAGAACATTAGAAAAATCTAGATGAGAACAGGCCATTCAGCCCAACAAAGCTCGCCAGTCCTATCCACTTGTTTCCTCCAAGAAAACATTAAGTCGAGTTTTGAAAGTCCCTAACGTCTTACTGTCTACCACACTAATTGGTAGCTTATTCCAACTGTCTATCGTTCTTTGTGTAAAGAAAAACCTCCTAATGATTGTGCGAAATTTACCCTTAACAAGTTTCCAACTGTGTCCCCGTGTTCTTGATGAGCTCATTTTAAAATACAAGTCTCGATCCACTGTTCTAATTCCCTTCATAATTTTAAACACTTCAATCATGTCACCTCTTAATCTTCTTTTGCTTAAACTGTAAAGGCTCAGCTCTTTTAATCTTTCCTCATAATTCAACCCCTGTAGACCTGGAATCAGCCTAGTCGCTCTTCTCTGGACCTTTTCTAGCGCTGCTATGTCCTTTTTGTAGCCTGGAGACCAAAACTGCACACAGTACTCAAGATGAGGCCTCACCAGTGCATTATAAAGGTTGAGCATAACCTCCTTGGACTTGAACTCCACAGATCGTGCTATATAACCTAACATTCTGTTAGCCTTCTTAATGGCTTCTGAACACTGTTGGGACAGTGACTCCTATATCCTTCTCATAAGGTGTACTCTCGATTTTCCGACCGCCCATTGTGTATTCAAACCTAATATTTTTACTTCCTATGTGTAATACTTTACATTTACTGACATTAAATTTAATCTGCCACAAATCTGCCCAAGCCTGTATGCTATCCAAGTCCTTCTGTAATGATATAACGGATTCCAAATTATCTGCTAATCCACCTATCTTGGTATCATCTGCAAACTTAACCAGCTTGTTACTTATATTCCTATCTAAATCATTTATATATATATTAAAAATAGCAGCGGCCCTAGCACTGACCCCTGTGGAACACCACTCTTAACTTCGGCCAGTTCTGATGAGGTTCCTCGCACCATCACCCTCTGCTTCCTGTGTTTGAGCCAATTCTGCACCCATTTACGATTAAAGGGGCGAACAGAGAAGCCAATGAAAATGCTACACAAAAAGAAGATCGAAATAACACAAAGACAGTGACTAGAAAAGGAGATTTGAATCCAGTCTCCTGGAACCATGAAGCAACTGCACCAACCACTGCACAACCAAGGATGCATAAAACTGATAAAGCAGGATATTCAAGCTAATTGAAACAATATTTGACAAAAATTCCAGGCAAAAACCTGTATATGAGTCTATATTACTGTATAGATATGGAATTATTTTCCTTTCGTTCTCAGTGCCTGAGAAACACGAGGTGAATAGAGATTATTCATGCTATTTGAATGGCATGGCCTCTTCTTGGTGCCTAATTTCCCTTTTTTTGCATTGCTGTGGTCTTTTTTTCTAAATGAAAAATGTTTTCTGACAATCAAGCAGTAGTAGTTAACAGGGAGCTTGTTCAAGGTTAAAATGCATCATATGAGTGGCAGTGCAGGGGGCATCATAAACAGAGGCAAGTAGATTTTGCAGTAATCGAAGACTACAGATACACAGGAGAGATGCTGTAAGAAACACTTTTTACATTCTAAGAGAAAGCTGAATATATCCAGCTTTAGTTAGAATCCAAGGAAAGGTAAGTAAAAAAACACATATTTGTAATTGTACTTGAAAATATCTTCTTTACCTTTACAGAAAATTACTGTTGTGCAGAATTCTTATATTTGAGCTTTAGAATTTGTTAGATCATACTAAATATAGTATTAATTACGTATAAAAATAGTCTTGTATGTTAATTAGCATTATATGTTATGTGTTCATTTATACACTATTTGCTTAGTGCTTATTAGAAGGTTTATAAAATATCAGGTATCTCAAAAGAATGAAATGGACACATTCAAATATATTAGTCATCTTATTGCATTTGAATCATTCACTGTTTCACAAGCTGTGCATTTTTGTCTAATGGCCTTAAACCAATGACTAATACTGATGAATAAAGCTATTGAATGCAGACAAATGAAGCCAGATTTAGGGTGCAAATTTGGCAAACTGCAAGTTTTCAGTCAGGCATCTCATCCTCAGATATACCCAGTGATTTTTTTTTTATATTTAGTGACTTCCAGGCCATAGCCAGTATTTGATATTATTGAGAAATGGCTGTTCTAGAATAGAATGACATTTTGAATTCTCATAAGAGGTTCTCCGAGTCAGTACTAATACCAGCTTACTCTAGATTTGTTTTATTGTGTTAGTTAAATTTGACCATTGCTACTATAAAAATGTTTTGCCTAAAACCTCCATTTCAGAATTTTGACTGACATTTACTTTGATGATGCCTTGCATTTGATACCATTTGTTTCTGTTACTTTTTTATAGATACATTATATAGATGTAGTGAGTGAGAGGAAGACAAATACTGTACTGAGTTGAGAGAAAGACTTAGTTTGGAGGTGATAGGTGTTCTGCTGAGGAGAAGCAATTTAAGCTGATTTGGCATGTGGATCAAAGGACAGAGAATGACTGCAGGAAGATATAGGTGGAGTAGATGAGGCCCACAGCGATGATGGAGGCTGAGCAGAATGGGTCTCACCCCAAGGAATCCACAAGACTAAAAGAGACTGAAGGAAAAATATCTTATCATGTGATCATTTTAGCTCTGCCATGCACCTGACATGAAAGGTATCAACTAACCTCTTTGTTTTTTTTTTTCTTAACGTTTGATATAAAGAGATTTCAAAACATACAGCCTGGGTACATCTGAAAAATGGCCAAAGAGTGGAGAAGAAGTTAATATGGTCCTTTGTCCTCTTTAAATTTAAATTTAAAAAAATGAGACCCTGGCAGTGCTCATTTCAACTCATTGTTTAAGTCCTGTTCTGTTGTCTCAGCTCCTTGATGTGAGCAAGTTCACCTATAAAGATGAAGACCCAGCATGGGAGTTTGTTGTTTGACTTTTCCTGTTTCCCTCATGTCAATTTTTTTTGGTTACATGCGTTAAAGTTGATTGAAGTCATTCTCATTAAATCCACACACAGATCACCGAAAAACTTTTTGGTTTAGCTAAACATTGCATCTTTAACAGAATTATTAAGGGAAAAGTAAACCATTGTTGAATTAGACTCCTAATTTCATGCTGCAGTAGCAATTTGAGCAGCATAATTAAGTATAAGCCTATAGAGGCATTAGTTAGTGAAAGAAATTGAGTCATGTGACATAAGGAGCAGCCATTGTCCATAATATTATCAAAATCGTTTAAAAAGGTAGAATTACAATGAAAGGCTATCACATTTATCTGTCCTTGATCTGAATTAGTGGTGTGTTGGACAAAATGTGTTTCTTGTATTTCTACTAATTTAAAAGAGCTTCAGGGAATGACAGTTCCATCAGGAAATCCTCCTACGATTATAGCCTTCCTGTTTTATCAAAAAATGCCATTAAACAAAATATGTGGTAATGCTCTGTAAGACGAGAGTTCGATGAACTAAATGCAACAGCTTGTCAATTGCTGAATTTTGACATTAAACAATTCTTTGCAAGGGAGTTGGGGCAGGGTGCACAGGAACAAAATATATATTGTGCAAGGTTAGAAGGTGAGCACCCCTAAATGATACACTTTCACATCCCAAAGACATGCAGGTTAGGCTAACTAGCAAGTGTGGTGGGGCGAGTGTGAGTATTTATTGAGAGATTTCTATAAGTTTGTATGCCATGTAAGTTGGAATGATGTGAGTAAATGTGTCAATTGACTGACTTACATCCCATCCAGGATTAGTCCCTTCTTTGTACTCTCCACTATTTGGAAAAGCCAGTTAAGAATATGAATGAATAATATTTCTTGCAATAAATAGAAAATATTATTGTCAGCAATTATCAGATTTTTACACAGATGTATAATAATGAACGTTTCTAAAGAGGCTTATTTAAATTTTATACTAAATGTATGCTTTGGAAGTCTTCCTGTACTCCTTTTGGTAATATTAGGAATTATTTTTATTTTTGTCTCTTGAAATTTAGCAGAAACATTTTTAATCTGTTGGATTATGTGGCAGCATTGCCCCTAGGAGAGACAGGACAACATGTGCTGGCAGTGGAAACGCCACAGAAGAGGCAAGGGCACAGGCATTGCACCCTGTGATTAGGATGGATCTGGACGCACCACAGAAAGAGAGAGGCGGCAAAGAATGTGGGCCATGGCCTGCTCCAATACTTGGTCTTTCCATGCTGATTTGCAGCACTCTTATGATGCACTCCTATCATATTGCACTATGTCTGTATTCAGGCCGCTTGTCCATCTTCTTAACACCAGTGAGACAAGCACTGTTTTTATAGGTTGAATTTTGTACTGTCATTGTTGTCTTCATTATCTCCTACAACTTGTGTTCAGTGGACTTCCTGCAGTAAGTACCAACAGATTGTAATGGGCTTAACTACACTACCTTCTAATCTAATACCAAATTAATCTCTGAAGTGTCCAAATCTGTAAATTCAATCAGTCCAGAGAGTGTGCCATTGTTGCTTCCACTTAGACACTTGCCATCTGGAGATTATCTTGCTATACCAACATCCAAGAAAGATTTTGTTTTGTATTTCTTACTCTGTGCAACTCATCCGATATGGTTTTATTGGTTATAAAATCATCCTCACATAATCATTTGCTGTTTCAATACTTATCATGTTTAATTTTTTAACGGTTGTCTTGATATTGACTGTTGTACAGTTACTCAGTAAAAAAATTGCAGTCATTTAAACTCTACATTACAGGATTCCAATGTAATTTATCTTGTATATCAATGTTTTTGTAATCTGTTTTAGTACCTTATTTTGGCCATTATTATATTTTTCTTGCTTTTTAAAGCATGTTGGAGTATAAAAGGCACTATATAAAGGAAAGATTAATTGAAACGAGCTCTGAAACAAACCCAGAAGCTGAGAACATGGCATCAGTGGTAATTCGTGATTTCATCATGGTACTCCTGAACTAATATGTTTAAATTGTTTAACATTTTAGGAACAACAACTGAAATCAAGCATCTGGGTACTCAATGAACATTTTCCTGCTGCTTACATCTGACTGAATCCCTGCCATAACCACTTTCATATTAAATGGATTATTCCACTCTGTTTTGTTGAAGCATTTTTCCATGTTTTGCCATTAGCAGTAATAAGGATTAGATTTGTTTCTTATTACAGAATTTTAAATGAGACAAGGGTATTGCCCTGAGAAGAAATCTGAAGAAAACTAGAATAATTTTTTACATCAATTATTTTAGTGAAAAAAAAACCTCATTGCTTCACTTCTTATGTACACAGGAAACACTGTTTCTAAACTACAGGTATGAGATATTTATAAACTGTAATTTAGGTTAGTTACCTAATAGCTACAATGATGTTTATTTTCTCCTGCTTTCACCCTAAGGACTTGTATTTTGTTCTGACTTCTAAGGTCACTTTATTTGTCTTTTGTCTGCTCTTCCCAGTTTTACAAAGTATTTTTGCTAAAAGTTCAAATAGGCACATGCTAAATTCAACAATTAATAACTTACTGATCATTAAGTATCATCAAGTAACTGTGACCAATTATAGCAGATAAGGAAAATCAAGACACAAGGCAACTCGATACATGTTTTGTGCCGATATATCATTTTCTTTTGCTAAGTGTCATTCCCCAGTTAGAAGAGTGAGGGCTCTTTAAAAAATAAATTGTTGGCCTAAAACAACTTTGCAGGCTGAGTTGAATCAGTTCCAGTAACCACAGGCAAACTGCCCTTCTTCATCTCTCATTCAATTTTATCCTCTTTTAGGGCCGTGAGACCATAAGCGGAAGTCCGTTATCTTTCATTCCACCCTCTTCGGGCTGAGCTGGCTTCCTGCAAATTCTGATGAACATTTTAGAGTAGGCCGTCTGCGATGAACTTCCAGTCAACTCCTGAAAAGGCAGTACTCATCAGTTGATTGAGAATAAGCTTGTATACTTAGTAATGGGGGAAAAACAGTTACTTCAATTACGTAAAACCGTTATAAGACAGCAATATGATATGACTTTAGCTAGCTTTAAAAAATATGGTTTGCTAAAAGAATGAGTCTTCAGCCTTGATTTAAATGATGAGACAATTTGATCCTCTCCAATATTGGTAGGTTGATCATAACAACATTTGGTTGCCCTATAACAAACGGTTGTGCTTCCTACACTAATATTATTGATTCAATAGTATTGTAGAGCACTCTTCACTGAGGGAAGGTGCTGAGACAAGTTGTCAGGGAAAAAATATAAATTAATAATTACCTATTGAGTACACATAAAGACACAGATTTGTTAAAACAGAATGAAAAACAAAATATTTTGAAACTTATTAACACAGATGGAATCCATCAGTTCTGTCCAATGTGTTGTACTGCAGATTAAGGCCAGTTGATATTTATCCCCGAGATGTTATGGAGGCCTGCATCTTGAATTCTGAATGTATTCCCAGGGAGACCAGCACTTTTACAAATTTATATGTGAAAGGAAGAATTATAAAATGTAAACAAGATGCCAGTAAAGTGACTTTTTATGGCCATGCTATGTACTGTAATTCCAAGGTGTGAAATACAGTAGTCCAGGACCACTTTAACCCTTTAAAACGCCGGAAAAGGAAAATTGTATGTTTGCCAGAATATTCATTTTTAAAATATGTTATGAGGTTATGAATTGTGTAATGCCCATTTATTGGGTTTGTAAGAAAATTTGGTCAAGTGCAACTTAAAAAGATGGTTAACTGTTAGGGTGTTTCCTTTTACTTTATCCTGCTTTACTCTTTGAATGACATGATTCTGCCTTTCTGTTCCTGTAAGTAACTACAGGTACAGTGCTGGTCTGTGTCTGTTCTGTCAGAGAATGGAAAGAATGACAGGCCACATGGGCTATGAAAAGGGTCAGGAGATAAGCATGAGTCTGTCAGCATTACAAGGTTCAAATCCAGAAGGTCAGAAGCTCTGATCGTCAGAACCAAAGCACTAAACAATGCATGTAATTGAAAAGGGTTTAGCCAGTAATCAAGAAATCCCAAAAATCTGTAAGTAAACACACACAAAAGTCTTTAGGGACTTTCAAAATGAGACCTCGTGTTATTTTTGAAAAATTGAGTGCATAGGACTGGTGAACTTTGTTGAGCTGAATGGCCTGTTCTCATCCAAATTTTTTTAATGTTCTAATGTTATAGAATGTGTCGACAATCCTGACTGTCACTTTACGAATGTCGACTGCTTATTTAACATTGCATAAGTGATGCAACACATGGAATGTTGTACCAAAAAGAAAAATGTTGTAAATATATATAATAACATTAACTAAAAAACTAATAAATTATGAACCTCTGATATTCAAACCCCCTGCCCCCTGCCAAAGCTCAGAAAAAAGAAAACATCTGTTTTACAAGAATAAAAATGTAAAAGTCTCCTAATTTGGAAAGGTATCAGAGTGGTACTGCAGCAAATTGGTTCATGACATGCAATTACGTTTATCTACATGATAAAATACACATTTTAGTTGGTGATTTTTATTTAGACTAACTCTTTTCCAAAACAATGAAAAGAAAGCAAATTCCTATGCTTGGACAAAAAAAAACAAGCAGAGGAATGAAAAGTTGCTGCATCAGCACTGCTACACTTCAGCTGGCACCTTCTGTGTAAAGCTAATCAGAAGTACATGGTGGTATGCCATTTGTGTACAGGTTATCTACACATCCATCCATCCATTATCCAACCTGCTATATTCCAACTATAGGGTCACGGGGGTTTGTCGGAACCAATCCCAGCCAACACAGGGCGCAAATCAGGAAACAAACCCCGGGCAGGGTGCCAGCCCACCGCAGGGCACACACACACACCAAGCAGACACTAGGGACAATTTAGGATCACCAATACACCTAACCTGCATGTCTTTGGACTGTGGGAGGAAACCGGAGGAAACACGGGGAGAACATGCAAACTCCACGCAGGGAGGACCCGGGAAGCAAACCTGGGTCTCCTAACTGCGAGGCAGCAGCGCTATCCACTGCGCCACCGTGACGCCCTTGTCTACACATGTATGATGCAATTTATATACTTCTATGCATATCTGGATTGATAGTTTTGTAAATAGCTAAATGTTTATTCCATAGCAGAACACTAAGATTTCAGTGTTGACTCAACACTAAAACACTAATAGGATCAATTGATCACCACAAAGTAATTTTCTAGTTATGATCCATTCTGTCATATTTTGAATTAACCTAGTGTAGTAAGTGAGCAATTTAAACAGTCTCAGCATAAAAGCCGTTCAGTAGTCAATTCGGTTTAAAACAAATGAACAAACCAGGTTTCTTAAGGCTCAACATCAATTCAGCAGTATTTCTAAGATTGAAATGTTGCGAGACAGCATTTCCAAGGCATTATTGGAAGAGACAAGAGAAGACCAAGAGATAACATAAGACAAGTTAGGGCCAGGTGAACACAGGACTAGGCCAAAGCAAAAATCAAAGTCAAATTCAGCCAGGAGATCAAAAACTGAAACAAAATTTAGCATTTGGTCGAATTGAATTGCCCACTAACACAAAGTTTATCCAACTGAGGGAGAACAAAACTTGAAATGGCTGCTATATTTATAGCGTAACTATTGCTAACATTACAAATCACATGACATGACCGCATGTTGCATGAACAAAAGAACAGAATAAAAAATAAACATTGGGAAAACAAACAAATATGGTTGGAAATCTCCAAAACCTGGTTCCCAGTACTAGAAACACACAAAACCCACATATAAAAACATGTAATTACTGCAGCAAAAAGCAGTTTTTAGGAGGTGCTTAAAGGTTAAATGGGTGTCAAAAATAACACCTACATTTCGTACGAACTGTTTAACTAAAATACAGGCCATTCAAATTTGGAGCATTCAGTTTTGCCTTACTATTAACAGAGTTACTATTGTATTCATACAGGACAGAAAGTCAGAACCAAAGAAACTTTTTTAATATTGAGCAACAAACAATGGTTGTTTTATTTTGGGGTTAGACAAGAGTCTAATTACTAATGAACAAAACAAAAACAAGATCTAAAATATATTGTCCTGAAACAAGGTGCATGGTCTGTATTTAATAAATTCTACAAAGTAATTTCTTTTATTTTAAATAAGCACTAATAAAATTATTAGCAGTGTCGACCTTTTGAATTACTCAAGATACATCAGCATCTTTTATAAAGAAAGTTTAGCAATGCCATTGAATTATTTGATTAAATAATTAGTACAGCCAAGTGTATCAAAAGAGGTGTTGTGATCCCACCACTCAGTAATATCAGAAAAAGGGCAAAGGCCTCACAATTCCACAAAGCCCACCTTGTCTTCTCCACTGCGTAGGCCTCACCACCACAGGCAGCCTCAACTCAAACTCAAAGGCAGGCTTACGGCCTGCATAGGTCCAAAATGGAGCAAAGGCTTTTGTTATAATGTGCCACGGTCTTTAATTTGTGTTTCCTTCCTCGAGGTCTGAATACATGTCTTATATGTAGTATGTGGTTTTGTAACCCAAAGGTTATGATTTTTATATTAATTTCTTTTAGTATGTAAAATTTACAATGTTTAATTTTGATAAGGTTTTATCCCGGTGCCATGTAGTGTATGGCAGTGCATCTTTCCCAGAATCCCTTAGAGTACGTGGCATGTGATGTCATTTGGAACACTGGCATAAAGGCTGGCATTTTCTGTTCCAGAGAAACTGATATTAAGATTCCCATGTTGGTGTGTGTTGCATTATTTTGATTTGTCTATTCCTGTTGCGGGTACTAAGGAAGGACAGGGACCTTGGCCGGGATAAATGAAGGATTCATACCTAGCCAGGAGGCCATAATAGATGGCCTGGGTGAACAGGCTTACCAGGAGCAGTTCATTCAACCACAAGACAGGTGACAGTCCCTCTTAAGGCTGGACCCAGTTAGGACACCCGCAGGGTGGCATTGGAGTTGGAGTCTGGAAATGCAGCTCTGTTGGGGTCTTTGGGAAAGCTACTGGAGGTGGACTGCTCTGGTTTCTGTGCGACCTGGAAATGCTCTGGATGACCTAGACAGGAGACCAGAAGTGGTTCCTGGGTCTAGTTCAAAAGAAAGTCTGCTGCCTCACTTAAATTGTGTCAGAGTTGGGAGCCAGTAGGCAATGCTCTTTTAGAAGGGTGAGGAGAATTGTGGCCATGGTTTGGGGCTCAGTGGCACCCCCCTAATGATTACACAATGTATGGACTAATATTTTTCAGGTTTTAAATTTGACAACTGGTCAGCTGTCTTTTCTGGTTTTGACTGCTTTCTCAAACATGGCTTATCTCCCACTTCTTTGTCTTATCTTGAGTCATTACTCAAGTCATTTAAATAAGAGAATGTCTTCAAATGGAGAAGAGATAGTCATAAACGCTATGGTCTGAATACAAAAAAAAAAAACCCATTATATTTAAAGGTTTATTTGAAAGAATTCAAAAACCATTCAAAAACAAAAAGGAGGACCGAAAAGTAGCAAAATAGGTTTTGCCTAAAGAAAACAAATCTAACAATCACAATCCACAAACAGTATGCTTACTCCAAAACAAGTCAAAAGCAAGAAATCCAAAAATCAGAGAGAAGTGCAAATCTGAAAACAGGAATCAAAAAACAATCCCAAAGCTGTCCTGTTAACTGTAGTTTCTCCATTTACATTTCTAAAGGTTGTCCTTCAGCTGCATAAAGAGGTGGCCTCTTTCGCTTAGGCTCTACATAAAGGGGACAGGGCAGAAACCAAATAAAATATAAAACAATACAAGAGAGCAAAATAATTCATAAACAACACAATATTACATTAATACGGTAGAACAAAACCAAAAGTAGAATTAATAACATAATATGAAATATGCTATATGTAAGATAAGAAAAATATTACACAAAAAATATAAGCTTGAGCCAGGGAAGAGCATGATAAGAGTCAGCAACAGTACAGTAGCTAATGTTCGTATGTGTCAAGTACATAAGAAAGGTAGCCTTAAATATAAGGCAGAATAGGTCTTTCAGGCACACTCTGAGCATTCATACAGACACAACTTTAAATGAAGAGCAAGGAGAGATTTCCAGAGAGCAGATGTCAAAGCACCTGTAAAGAAATGAAGACATGGAAATACTCAGAAGGCAAACAATCAAAAACTTCAGCTCTCTGTTAAGTTTTTTTTGCAATGCTATTAAATCTATTTAACACACTAAGGATACACTAGTTTTGCTTTATACACTGTTGGAGTACTACATCACTTATTGCAGATGCTTCTGTCTGTAATAATACCTTGCAACTACCCAAAACATCAAAAAGTAAATCTTTAATTAATCAAAAATTATAAGATGTATATGAATAGAAAGCAAAAAGTACAATGGAATAAAAATAATAAGACAAAATCTACAGTTTCAAGCATTTGCTCCTAACTGGTTGATACATACCTAATGCTAAAATTTAAAATTTAGAACTGGCTCTCTCCCTAATCAATTACTTGCATCTGTCCTGTCCATTTTTCAGCTGAATTCCAAGTTAAATATGTTCTAGTCAAGATTAGTCCAAGTTTAATAATAATAATACTAACAATAATAATTCAGTACATTTATATAGTGATTTTCTCCATATTCAAAGCACTACCACACAGGGAGGACCCAGCACATGAATCTACAATCTCCTTACTGCGAGGCGGCAGTGCTACCACTATGCAGGTTTAGTTCTGTACCAACCTATTTAAACCTTAAGACAATTAGCTCAAAGTGATTCCTAGTACCTTCCCAAGGCATTTTTTTATTCCAAGACGAAGGTGCCCACATTGACTTCTAGGTTTCTTGACCTCTGCAGTGCAGTGTTAACAATTAAATGGATGGTACCTGTCTGCTCATACTAACTTTTAAAGGTGTGAATTTCTTCCTTCATCTATCTGGTCTTTCTACAGGCCTGTCTCCTGTGAACCCTTGGAGTGCCATTGCTAAATTATGCATAATGTATATTGAACTGTCACCATGTGGTTTTCCACTAGGCTTGGGAAGACTGGGATGTCTTTATTGCCTACAACTCCAAAGTGCTACAAGTGATGTTTAAAAACGAATCATTAAGGGTGGTAAAACATATTCCTCAAGCATCTAAGGACCACATACTGTAAGTATTTTGAGGACCTGAAGGGAGTTAAATGCTATAACATAGTGAAAGGAAAAAAATTATGTTTGACCCGATTTAAATATAGTTGGACAAAGTAGTGTAATGTAATGCAAAAATTACAGATTTTTTGGTACAGCAAATGATTGGATGCAAGAGCATCATGATGATTACTAAAGTATTTGTATATTTATGCACTAAGATAAAAGTAAATAAAAACATATATTTCAAATATAGTAATGTACAAACCACCCTAAAGAAGATGAAAAAAGACAAGTTATTTTGGATTTTCTGATAGCCAAAAAAACTGTGGACATCTGAAATCCCTGTAAACAAAAAGAGGTACAGTATATACTCACGTATAAGTCGGGTCTTGAAACCTGAAAAATTTATCATAAAATCAGACCCCAACTTATACGGTTGTTCAAAAAATCTTCTTGCTTCCTTCAATCTTGCACCAGATTCTCAGACACATCGAATTTTGTTGTAGCAGCACAGTTACTAATTTCTTTCGCCACTTCAACAACTTTTAATTCAAAATCTAAAATATTTTCTTCTAAATGAACGTAGATAAGGGATGCTCTTACGATAAAGGTGTATGAGGGTGTGAGACATAAAACAGTGCAAATGTCACTTCAGAATAGTTTGGGTATTACCATGTGGTCACGTAGGCACAATACATAGAAAAAAAAGAAGGCAGTGTGCTCCGTTGTTACTCTCTCAGGTTTGCATTAGCATATCATAATCTCTTGGACCAATAGCGTGTGTTTACTGCATTCGACTTATACGACGCATATAAAATACCAGAAATTAAAACGTAAAATCAAGCCCTGACTTATCTGCAGGAGAATTTAAAAGTGAGTACATATGGTAATTGGCCAACAAATCAAGAAAAAACAAAACTAGCAAAAGTGTATTCTAATAAAGAAAAAATGCATTCAGTCAGATATGAAATCTGCGACTGGTCTACTCCAAATCCAAATTAAAAGAACTGTTCAGACATTTTGCCTGCATTTCCATTGCAAACTGCCTTTGAATGCATAGATTTCCAGAATGCTTCAGGAAACAAAGGGTATAAGTGTTACCATTCTGCAGTTATTATGATTTTCTTACACTGTACATTTGTTACCTGGCCCTGTTTTACCTAACCTACTGGAACTCTCCTATTCCAGAAACTATAGATATGGAGGTATTTAGTAAATCAAATCAAGCAAATGGCTTAATTGGGCTAAACAGACACACAGGCGCAATGTTTTTCATTGTTGGAAAAAGGATAACTCACTTTCAGACACATAACAAATGTACTATAAAGAACAAATACCCTCCACCTTCAATCAATTCATGGTTGATTCAAGATAGGATGTTTACCATCTTTATAAAACATGACTTTAACACTGATTATAATTTAATTCAAATAAGAGATCCTAATGAATGGAAAGTATCACATACAGCAATATGTACATGCAGTGCCCTGTATTCACATTTCTCAAGCTTGGCTAGTGTGCCTATCATGTCATTTTCAAATCCTTCATACATATTATAAGATACCACTAGGCAATTTTAAATTATATGGTAATAACAATTTTTTTTGATTTTTAGTTTTCATTGGAAAGTGTTTAGGTTATAATATATCTGTAAAATGAAAGAATGTGCAATAGTTTACAAAAGATTTGTTGACCATCATTAATAAGAGCCAACCTACATTATAATGTGTTAGTGTTGCTGAACCTTTGTGATTGTGAGTGGCAACACAGAAGCTAGCTTTGTGTTTTACAGGACTTTGTAGAATAAAAAAGTGTGCTAGGTTTGATACTTAGCAATTTATACTACCCAATGTCTAGCCATAAGCCAGTCATCACGTGCATATTTGAACTTCAGACTCAAGTGCTACCACTAGTCATTTCTACTTATAAAAAAGTTTTTTTAAATTGAAATAAGCACTTGGTACATTGCCTGGTTCATGCCACACTTGTACATACTGCTGTAGACATACACACTAGTCAGAGGAATACATATGTGCCTTTGGGAAGGTAGGGGTGGAGATGTATGGGTGATGGCAGGTTCTACGGCCTCTTAATTGTGTGTTTCCTCTGTTTTATCAATTCCGTCACTAATTGTCTTTATTTTTTCTTGCTGTTTTGCTGTCTGTTGATCTCTAATTATTTCTAGAGATATTGCATGAGCATTAGACTACATAGCATGAAAGAAGGCCAGAATGTGAAAGTTTGTTAAGACTTTGGGTTTATTGTCAGAACAAAAGGGACAAGACAGCCAAAAAAAGTTTGGGGTAGCCACCCCATATATTGTGGTTTGCTCCTGTTCAGGCAAAGAAAATTAATTTTAACGGAGTTTAAGATGGAACTGAGATATACTGTAGGTGACAAATTGGTGGGTTTATAGGTAGTCAGAGAAAATGAGGTCATCAGGACTGGAACCAGAAGTGACGTCATCGGTGTCAGAATTGGAAGTGATGACGTTGGGCCCAGAACCGGATGTGATGTCATATGGTCCGGAACTAGAAGTGATGTCATTGTGGCCAGGCGGGATTTCCCTTGACTGGTCTGCAGGAGAAAAAGAGAAAAGGGTGAATGCATTCTGCCCTTCCCTGATCTGGAATTGGAATTACCCTCATTCGAGCCCTTTAGCTGCCTTCCATGCGTATGTGTTTGTCAGTATTTAGATTCTTTAAAGAAAGTCAGACTCTTTCATTCTTACATTTTTTTCTTTTGCTTTAACATGCTGCATTTTGACAGTTTACTTTTGTAATTTTGTTTATTTATGTTGCTTCACCACTGTGGTGCTAGGTGCTTACTTGGAGCAAGTTAGGGTCAGCCAAGTGAAGTTAGCTCATAAGATTTTCCATTTTATCTCCCTCTTATGAACTTGCTTACCAAGTTTTTTTTTAATCACAGTGTCAATTTTATTTTTATGCCTGCTGAATTAGAAGCCACTGAAATTCGTACTTTGTTTGGTAAGTATGGTAAAGTATAGGCTGGCCATGACATTACTTAGAAGAGTAACGATTAAAATACTATTTTAATATGTTTGACTGATCTTATTTGAATAATCCAAACTTCTTTTATATCTTTTGCTCAAATTTTTAACAATATGAAATATGAAAATGTGACACCTGAAAATAGAAAACAGAACTACATTGCCATCAAATGTAATCATTTATGTGAAAAAAAAGGAAAAAGAATATCTAATTCACAACTACAGTACTGGAGCAACAAAAAGGAAAGGTTTTATGGAGTTCGGAGAATGGGTTTAAAATAATTGGGCTTCTATTGGATAAGATAATTGATACTATTCAGGATTCTAATTGCATCTTTTTGTGTAAGCAATAGAAATAACAATTTTGAAGTATCTGCATCAGTACCGTCCCATGAAACATTATTTGGCCTGTCTTAATATCTCCTGCATAATCACAACATCTTGGAAATTATTGTTTTCAGGTCTTCAACCCAAATTTCAATTAGGTAAAAGTTACCTGATTGAACAAATAATAAATTTTTTATCTGAAGCAGGGCCTGAAACAAGACATTCATGCTTGAAAATCTAAAATTGCTGCTAAATTTAAGAGGTCATATAAGGAGGAGTAGGCTAAAAATCCCATCTCACCAATGTAGAAGACAGATATTAAATTAAAGGAAGCATTTACTTGAAATCATTGTAGCTAAAAATGCTGTAATCAGTTTTTAGGTTTGTCATTTTCTATCCCACTTAATCCAGACCAGGGCTTCACCCGGGCAATTGGTTTGGGGTTGGGGGCTTAGTGGGTATGGAGCCTATCCCATCTAGCATAGGACATGAGGCAGGAACAAATCCTGGATAAGGTACCAGTCCACACACAAACACACACACATTCCAGACACACACTAGGGCCAATTTAGCATCGCCAAATCACCTAACCTGCATGTCTTTGGACAGTGAGAGTAAACGAAAGCACCGGGAAGAAACCCATGCTGAAACACAGGGAGAACATGCAAACTCCACACAGGGAGGACCTGCAATACAAACCCTGGTCTCCTTAGCTGCAAATAGTTTTTCAGACAGATGTTTATTCAACAAATGACGTAAGTAAAAATGAGTGTAATTTGTTCACCCAGGTGTACTTTATCTAATACTAATTTTAGAATAACATTTAGTGTAAAATCAGGAAAAGAGCAAATACTACACTTAGAAACTGCACATGTAAATTTCATTGTAACTCCAAATGTCTAAAAGAGGTAACAGAAATAAACATTTTCAGGTATGTAGTTCCATAGCTTAGTAGAACCTGAAAATAAAAAAGATATTGATATTCAGGTGTTTCATTTTAAATTCTGTGACTCTTACTTTAGAAAATGTGTCAGCATATGCTTGCACTAAACATGTTGAAGAAGGAAAATCAAATTCACATTTTGTACGTTCTGTGCTGTGAACGATATAGAAACAAAGACCACTCTGTACTACCCTAGTGTAAAAATAGGCAGTTAATGATAATGGATGGCTAGTCCTCATGTAAATGGAATTTCAGTTTGCACCAACCTAAATTGTTCATTCTGCTTTGCCCTACATGGAAGTGTCACTCGTTACATAATGTATTTTAGCTTGATTATTATTAAGTTCTTTCCTGTTTAGTATATAATTTTCTATATAATATTTTTAAGCTTAAGCAAAAATACTTTATTGATTATTAAAAATAATGAACATAACACTACCATGATCACAATTTCTTTTACAACTGAATGAAACATTCCCAGTAATATATGTTGATTTCTGAAAATATATGCTTTCTTTCTCTTTACAGCTGGAATAGAATTGCTTCATTGTTATAGATGTAAGAAGCAATTACTAGAAAAAAAGATCTTCAAAATTCACTTGAAATAAATCCAAAGGTATCAGTATGTTTTAACTAGTTTTTTAGTAAAACTAAAAAGGTACTCATTTAGGATACTCGTATTATTATTCTGCACATGTTTCTTAATAATTAATAAGTTACACTTAAAACAAATAAAAACAAAACACAGATGTATGTGTTTGTGTGTGTTTCCTTTATAAGTCTGGAGCGTTAAACAAGTGTATTTCCTTCATCTGATTTTTATTCTACATTAAAGGTTCACGCAGTATTAGCCGACACCCCACTGCCCTTCCCTTGGGTTTTTGGTATCAGTGGTTTTGGCTGAATAGTGACTTTTTATCATGATTTCTCACACAGCAGTTTATACAATTCACATTGTATTAATTCATCCGAGAAGAATCATGAGGCTGTGAATAAACCTTAGCAGTTGGTCAGTGTGAAATGCAGTTGAAAAACAGCATGTAACGGTCTTTTATGATGCTCCACTTGAAAATATCATGTGGAATGTTTTTATATCCTATACATTTTTATTTTTGTGGTACTGTTACACAGTTTACACATTTATTCTCTTTTGAAAGCTTTTGTATTTCTGAGTGGGAATATAAAAAATCCATTAATGCAGACTATCAAATAAACATTTGTGTTTACTTACAGGGCAACATTTGCTCTGTGGTATTTTACTATGTATTTCTTTTCATTTGAACAAAGGACACACAAAAATGATCCTCTACCTAAAAATAAATAAATAAATAAATAAATAAATAAAAGCTATTTTGATTTTCATCTAAGCAATCTCGCAAAATCCCCCAAGTTTGCGAAAAAAAAAAAAATCTATTAAAACCAGACTTTGCATGATTGTATAATTCACACATTTGTGAACTAAACATATCCAACATAATTAAATTTTTTCTGATCAGTATATTTTAAATAATAAACACATGAGACACTGACCAACAAAATTCTTTCTAATTCAGCCCCTAGTAGCAAAGTCATGTCTTGCTGTATAGATATCTGATGATCTCCAAGTATTCAGTAAAAAGTATTAAGGACAGAAAAAGTATTGCCTGAGACTGTTCTCAAAATAAGAACAAACAGAATTAGTACACGGGAGAGAAATGTCTCCCAGGCAAACATACATGATGAAATTCTAAATTATAGATGTAGCATATAGAACACAGATTTAAAACTAATGTATCATTTATTTATTTGGAGACAACATAACCCTTTGAAGAGCTGAAGAAGTTCTATCCCCATGATATGAGAGTGAAGGGAAGTTACCTGGGATTTGTCCTCAGTGGTAGGGTCAGTAGCCCTGCTTTTCTTTGATAGGAGCTATGGGAGAATACATAACATTCTAAAACCAGACTGAAGAGTTAGAATTGTACATAGTGGTCAGTCTGCATTTCAGCTGGAAAACAGGGGGCATGTTCCAACTACTGTAAGCAATGACTATAATTATTGTCTGATAAAGAAGCCAATTTATTGTTCTGCCTTCCATAAGTGGAGCTCATTCTAAGGATTACTGAATAATAGAATCTGCTACACTCTTTATACTAAATTAAACAGTATTATCTGGAACATTATGTTATCTAATATTGGCTT
This sequence comes from Polypterus senegalus, assembly GCF_016835505.1. NCBI lineage: Eukaryota > Metazoa > Chordata > Cladistia > Polypteriformes > Polypteridae > Polypterus > Polypterus senegalus. The sequence continues at coordinate 108,618,541 of NC_053161.1, forward strand.
TGTATATAATAATAAATAATTTGTTTTCTTTAGGCTAGAAAGAAAGATTTCTTGTTGACTTCTAACATACATAGACAGAAGTGCTAATAATAAAAGTCAGTTCCTCAATGCTCAGAAACTTTTTTTATTTCAGGAATCGTAAATGACTAAAGTGGAAAAACAGTCTTCTCTCATAATACGGTGTCCAAAGATTCTGACTGGAGCCTTGTCCATTGTTTGATAGTTTTACCATGAGAAGAAAGCAAGTGAGAAAGAAAGACACATTTGATAGAGTTGTGGGGACTGTATGAATAGGCATTGAACAGCAGTCATTGTCTTGAAGCGACCTCAATTTGGTACTGTATAGTCCTTTTTACAACACTGTCTGGTGTCACAATACTTCTATTCTCCTCATCTTACTTAAAAAAAGGGAATTAGTAAAACAGTTGAATTGCGTGCACAGATTTCCAACTATCTGGCAGGAAATAAATAAAAGGCATGTTTTGAATGGATTTTAATTTAGCTGAGCACAGTTGAGGCTCGAAATTTCTGCACGTAAACGCAATTCAGATTAGCCATTTAAATGCCATCACTTGTTGATATGTGTCAAAAACTGAAAACTGATTCAATTGTCATTAAGTTAATAGAAAGGTTCTTTCATATTTTAAAGCTTAACCAAAGAATCCCAGTTTAAATATATTTTTAACAGAACATGATGGTAAACTTGCATATTTATTTCTCTTTGTAGACCTTCTCCTGTACTTCTTCTTTATTAAATGCAATATATTTGTTTTTACAGAACTAGTAGTATGCTTCCTTAGAATGCACTGCCATTTACAAGATATGATTTGACAGTTCATTTGAATTACTAGTCTTCTCATTATTAAAGTTATCTTATGTATTAGTTTCATTTAATCTCAATAGATCTATGCAGTCCAGTATCTCTGGGACTCCATAACTTCATGTATATGTTGATTTAACGCTGACATGACTTTAACCACCTTACCACCCTAAATAACATGACAGCTTTGATTTCATGGGTCACAGAGCACACACATCATGTGTCCTAGCAACCACATAGCATTGTAGCAAGCAGATGAACAAAACATTGTCACCCGTGAAAACCAGAAATAGACACAATGGATACAAATAAATGCATAAAATGGCAGCACCTATAGAAATATTCTCAGAAGATAGAGCCGTTGTAAAATTATAATCAAGAGGGAAATTTTTTTTTGTGTTTCTGGCAAATGCATTTTCTTACATTATGGTGACATACGGTTAAGACCTATCTTGAACTTTACACTGGCCTGCGGACTTTCCATAAATTCACATAGTTCAAAAATGAGTTAAAAATAGAAAAATAATCATGTGTTAAATGTGAATGCAAACCTACAGTACACTTTTAACGCTTTTCTTTATTTCCTATTTTGAGAAATAAGTTGATTATAGAAATGAACATTTGGTATGTTGAATTATGTGTACAGAAAGGCATGATTCCAATTAGATCCTTGCAATTATTAGAACTTCAGATTTTTGGTGGCGGCACGGTGGTGTGGTGGTAGCACTGCTGCCTCGCAGTTAGGAGACCTGGGATCGCTTCCCGGGTCCTCCCTGCGTGGAGTTTGCATGTTCCCCCCGTGTCTGCGTGGGTTTCCTCCTCCTCCACAGTCCAAAGACATGCAGGTTAGGTTATTTGGCGATTCTAAATTGGCCCTGGTGTGTGGGTGTGTTTGTGTGTGTCCTGCGGTGGGTTGGCACCCTGCCCGGGATTGGTTCCTGCCTTGTGCCCTGTGTTGGCTGGGATTGGCTCCAGCGGACCCCCGTGACCCTGTGCTCAGATTCAGCGGGTTGGAGAATGGGTGGATTTTTGGTTGTTCTTTCTTTTATTTAAGTATATATTTAGTTGTACTTCTGAAATATTTCTCTAACACTGTTACAGAGTTACATATCTAAGAAATTGTTACAGCAGAGTCACAACCAAAAGCCAGACTGAGCATGTAGCATTGACCATCACATTAAAATATTTGCATTTAAATGTTGGAGGGTCTAGACAGTTTACAAGAATACAATATCTACAAAAGGCACCAACTTATACAAAAAAATATAAATTGCATGCAACATCTTTTATATAATATGCTACTGTGGCTGTCCGTGTGTCTGTCCAGGATTTTAAATCACCTGTAGCTTGCAAACCATTTGACCTATTGACATGAAATTTGGTACACATATACTACGTGACTTTTGCAGTGAAGGCTGACCTCCAAGGTTATCCCTCTTTTTATTTTTATTTTATTGTAGGATCAACTCTCAAATATTCATGCGGGCGCCGTTCTCATCCCTACCACATTCACCATCACTTCTCCTACCTCTTCATATCTTAAATCATTATTGAGGCAGATTGAAGACTTAAGTGCCAGCTTGAAAAATTTAAAAAAACGTACTAAGTAATTGAAACACAAACACTGACTTAATCAGTATTAACGTGAAAAGATGACGACGAAAGAAGAGAAGTGGGCCACTAAGGTGGAGAAAAGAAGAGTTGCTCAGGAAACAGCAAGCGCATCAACCTCTGAGCAAATGAATGCTAAATGTACAGAGAAAGAGTATGAAAACTATAAAAGCTCAAGTCAAGTTTATTCACTGCAGTGCGCCGTTACTGGTATATAAATGAATATACATACAAACTTTCATAAACACATACATACACAGTGTTATGTTTGGCTTTTCAGTAACTTTGTCAACATGATATAAAAAACATATGCTGGTGTGAGTGCCAATGGTCTTGCACTGTTTTTAGATGAAAGAAGTGAAAAAAGAAGCTTGAGTGGGGCAGATGCCATACCGGGATGTTACATAGCCAGTGTGGACTGACTCCACTGTGCACCCGTAGAAGTTTGTGAGAACAGATGGAGAAATGCAAGGTTCCCTCAGATGTCTGATCAGTTATGTAATACTGTATGTATTATCAGTTATGCATTCCAAATTACTTGCATCCTCACATATATTGCATCGTAGAAATATCACATTTTACTACCATACTTTTGAATTGTGTACTGAATTCTCCAGATGGCACCTACTGTGATTGCCATGTCTGTCTGCTTGCCTATCTTTCTGTATGAGAAAAACTTAGCTCTCAGTGAACCGAATTTTGTTGAAATTTGGAACACTTATTCTTTAAGAAAATTTGCTGGGAAACGTAGAGTGCACTGTACATATTTTTGAAATTTCACTAAAACAAATTGGTGAATTTGCAGACTTGTCTGACTTAAAACAGAATGACATTCTATGCAACTTCAATTACAGATTAGTTTACCGTTTCAGATTTACTTTGAGAGTGGTCACTTCAACTTGTATATTTTACATTTTTTGTTCGTCCTATAGCCACTCATGATGGCAAAACGGATCCCCAATACAAGCTAGTGAAACTCCAGGAAAGTCACGTGTGCCAGCCAGTTGTACTTCCAGCTCACGTATTTTGCTGCTTGAGATAAGCATAAAAGTAAAAAACAAAAAAATGTGAGCAAGAGGAATGGAATTATGTAAACATTCCTCTGTAAGTATAGAATGAACAAGTATGTACTCAGTATTTACGTTACACTAAAAAATAACCTCACAACCGTTTTATCTACACTTTATAATGATTCAGTATTTCTCTGATGCTATAATTTATTGGTAGACCCTCCATACCTGCTCTCCATCATTGTCTGATCTAGTCAACAACTTTACGTTGAGGTTTCAAAAGATATTTTAACTTCTGCATCAAGTATGTATTTTGAAAATGTTGCAGTACTAATACATTTGAATTACAATTAGTCACAGATCCTCCACAAGCAACAACAAACAAAAGGACATCAAATTATACCATTTTTACATGAAATGTTTAGGAAACCTAGTAAGCCACCACAGCTCTTTCTGGGATACACTGATAACTACATGATTGTGAAAGACCAGCCTCGACACAGACAGACACGGACTCCAAATGTACAAAACACGCACCGTTTATTGTGCAACACACAACACCAGCCACAGTGCACAAGTCACCACACTATACTCAGTCCTTCCTCTTTCTTGAGGCCGCCTTCACTCCTCTCTCGCAAGCTCCGTCCTCTTCCACCCAACTCCGGCTCCTCAAATGGAGTGAGATGGCCCCTTTTATCTTGCTCCAGATGTTCTCCAGGTGTTCTGTAATGATCTTCCTGCAGCACTTCCTAGTGTAGCGGAAGTGCTGCCCTTGCACCCGGAAGTACTCTGGGCATACATAGTTCCTGGTTCAGCAGCACTTCCTGGTGTGGCAGAAGTGCTGTCCTCCAGGGCTTCAGGACCATCCAGGTGCCCCCTGGTGGTGGCCACGAATCCCCACAAAGTTGAGCTTCCCAGCTTCATCTCCGTGGCCCGATGGAATCCAGTGGGGCTGCCCTTTTGCGCCCAGGGAAAGATAGTGAGTGCCCCCTCTCCTGGTCCGTCCTTCTTCTAAGTGTCCCGGTGGGGCAGGATCCCTGGTCATCTGCCATAGATATTATAAAATATTGTTTAAAAGCATGTATGAAATGCAATCTAGTAATGCATATATTGGCATTTACTTATTTTATTTTTTTGTTATGACCCACTGTTACAAATACATTTACTAGAGAAAAATGTGTTCATTCAAAATTTCCATAAAATATATAAAAAATGTAAAATGCTCCAATGTTTCCATACATACATTTTATACCTGATTTTGTTGTTACCTGGAAAGCCGCTTCACGAATAGTGAAATGTTATTGTTATTGCAGTTTTCCACTAGCACTATTTACATAAGGAAGGTTCTCTACTTCATTTAAGCCACTGGAATGCTCATTATTAACCTGAGATATAGTTTTTTTTGGCTCTTTTACTTTAAGAATTATTTTTCACATTCATCGTTGTATTACAGATGCACATTCAACGCTACAACATAATCAGGTTGCACTTGATTATGTTGGCATTAAACTATTAACCAGAAGTAAATGGCATGTGTGTTTACTCAACATTCACAATTGCTAGTAAAATTAAATAGTAGCAGATGGCAATATTCTGTTCTTGCATCAACATTCCATACATATAGGTTACAATGCAAAGCAACCAGGCAAAACTTTAGGCCAAAACCTTAGGCAGAAAATGTAGACAGAATGAATTCCAGTTTTAATTGTGCCCTTGATAAATTACGGAACTTACCCTGATGATGAAGGGAAACTTAAAAAACAGAGACGTCTGCCTTTACTGTATTTTAGGAAATAAAAAAAAGCAAACAAATTTAAAAGCCTTTTAATTGTTTAGAATGGGGGTATTAGTGTAAGAGATGCCTGTAAGGTGCTATGTCTCAATTCTTTGAAATGTTCATTTTGTCTGTATTAGTGACATCACCAGATTGTGCAAGGATGTTTGAGGGTGTCATGAGTTTGTTGGAAGCAAAGAGTGACTAAATATATCACAGTATACTAGCTTTATTTTATATAACATTTTGATGAGGAAGATGGTTCATTAAGCAGAAATTCTTCTAGTGGTGGCAAAGTTTATACCAAGAGACGTGTTTCTACTTTGATACTGGTAAATCAGCTCACTTCAGATCAGCTAAAGATGTGAGGGAAACACATCATTTTATTGCACTGTCTCTGCACAGGAGGTCAGCATGCCGTTTCAACACCACTGACAACCAACAAAATGTTTCAAGCTGCAATAAAAAGCACTCAACATACATTACGGTGGCTCACACAGTGTTATTATGCATCGGTTTCTGCTCATGCAGACAACTGAAGCACCTGGTAAGTCCACTTTACTTTTTTGGCTCTTCGGGAGCTCTTTTAAATTTGTAACATTTGGGGGTGATCTCAATGAGAAAATATCCTATATATAGTTACATGAGTGGCTACTACTAAACATTGGAAGGCTTTAGTGTTCGGTTATCACAAAGCAAACACAAAGACATAAGGGGCTGTGTAAGAAATGGCTGCAACAGGTGTGACAAGTCAATTTGAGACAAAGTTGTAGCAAAGTACACCATGAATATTAGCTACAGCATGTACAGTTAGGTCTATAAATATTTGGACAGAGACAACTTTTTTCTAATTTTGATTCTGTACATTACCTTAATGAATTTTAAATGAAACAACTCAGATGCAGTTGAAGTACAGACTTTCAGCTTTAAGTTAGTGGGGTGAACAAAACGATTGCATAAAAATGTGAGGCAACTAAAGTATTTTTTAACACAGTCCGTTCATTTCAGGGGCTAAAAATTAATTGGACAATTGACTCAAAGGCTATATTATGGGCAGGTGTGGGCAAGTCCATCGTTATGTCATTATCAATTAAGCAGACAAAAGGCCTGGAGTTGATTTGAGGTGTGGTGCTTGCATGTGGAAAATTTTGCTGTGAACAGACAACATGCAGTCAAAGGAGCTCACCATGCAGGTGAAAGAAGCCATCCTTAATCTGCAAAAACAGAAAAAACCTATCTGAGAAATTGCTACAACATTACGAGTGGCAAAATCTACAGTTTGGTACATCCTGAGAAAAAAGCAAGCACTGGTGAACTCAGCAACGCAAAAAGACCTGGACGTCCACGGAAGACAACAGTGGTGGATGATCGCAGAATCATTTCCATGGTGAAGAGAAACCCCCTTCACAACAGCCAACCAAGTGAACAACACTCTCCAGGGGGTAGGCGTATCGATATCCTAGTCTACCATAAAGAGAAGACTGCATGAAAGTAAATACAGAGGGTGCACTGCAAGGTGCAAGCAACTCATAAGCCTCAAGAATAGAAAGGCTAGATTGGACTTTGCTAAAGAACATCTAAATAAAAGCCAGCACAGTTCTGGAAAAACATTCTTTGGACAGATGAAGCCAAGATCAACATCTACCAGAATGGTGGCAAGAAAAAAGTATGGAGAAGGTGTGAAACAGTTTATTATCCAAAGCATACCACATCATCTGTAAAACACGGTGGAGGCAGTGTGATGGCTTGGGTGTGCATGGCTGCCAGTGGCACTAGGACACTAGTGTTTATTGATGATGTGACACAGGACAGAAACAGCCAAATGAATTCTGAGATGTTCAGAGACATACTGTCTGCTCAAATCCAGCTAAATGCAGTCAAGTTGATTGGGCGGCGTTTCATGATACAGATGGAAAATGACCCAAAATATACAGCCAAAGCAACCCAGGAGTTTATTAAAGCAAAGAAGTGGAAAATTCTTGAATGGCCAAGTCAGTCACCTGATCTTAACCCAACTGAGCATGCATTTCACTTGTTGAAGACTAAACTTCGGACAGAAAGGCCCACAAACAAACAGCAACTGAAAGCCGCTGCAGTAAAGGCCTGGCAGAGCATTAAAAAGGAGGAAACCCAGCATCTGGTGATGTCCATGAGTTCAAGACTTCAGGCCGTCATTGCCAGCAAAGGGTTTTCAACCAAATATTAGAAATGAACATTTTATTTCCAGTTATTTAATTTGTCCAATTACTTTTGAGCCCCTGAAATAAAGGGATCGTGTTAAAAAAATACTTTAGTTGCCTCACATTTTTATACAATCTTTTTGTTCAACCCATTGAATTAAAGCTGAAAGTCTGTACTTCAACTGCATCTGAGTTGTTTCATTTAAAATTCATTGTGGTAATGTACAAAACCAAAATTAGAAAAAAGTTGTCTCTGTCCAAATATTTATGGACCTTACTGTATATACCTAGAAAGAAGCCATTGCTGGAAACACTGGAATAAACTGGCCAAAGTGGCCAACAGCACAGATAGCAGAGAAACATGTGAGAAGGTCATAACTCTCCAGTCAATGCAATAGGGCATGGCAGATTTCAAATGCTGAAAAAAGTCATGCTTATTAACCTGTCATTGTGATTGACATCAGTGCTACTGACAGTGTTTCTACAGACCATGCTTACATAAAAATATTTACATACTGTATGTGCCTCTTTAAAAAATATCAGTATCCTCTATCAGCTGCAATCAAACACATCTCATTGTCACTGGAGCAGTACACCTTTCTGTTCATCATGGAACAATAACCAAGTCTGCAGTGTGGCAGTGCTCTTGTCTACTGTATGACCAAAGAGGATTATCACATTTTATGGCTCGATCTGTTTAATGTATTAGGGTTTTAGCTATTCGATTCAACTAATGACCAAGGGAATCATCTCTCATGGTCGTTCACTGCATCCTTTAGAGGCCTTTAATATCTCTTTGAATTTGTGCATTTGGCAGCATTCAACTAAGAAGTAATACCTGTTATTTAAACACTCAAACATTTTTCCCTTTACACAGTGAAACAATACTTTAGAGTCCCTTGTGTCCCCCATAGTCATGATGGAATAAAATTTGTCACATGTTGAAGGAGAATCACTCAGTGGACTGCCACTGGCAATTTAGGAATTTCTTTCCTTTTATAGAGTGAAATCATACTGCTGATATAAGGTGTGCCTTGATAAAGAATAACACATTTCATTTCTTCAGACAATTTAGTTAAAATGTTTTTGGTAAATTTGTATGAGGACAATTAAAACCATGATGTAGGAAAATATCATGCTGACCCCAGATTGAAAAAGATATTAAGTCTGTAGTGCAAGACTGTATTGTATGCCATCTCAGTCTGATGTCAGGTTCTTATGCCCATAACATCTGAACCCCTTGAAGATATACAGGTAGACCTTTAGTGCCTGTTAGTACTCCATGAACTTTATTCAAAGAGGGTGGAGGCAACACTTCTATTATCCACTGTAAGGCCAGGTTTATACTTCACACAATGCAATGGATGCTCCAGTGGACACTACTATTACTCAAGCATTTCACTGTTTATACTTGCACGCGTACTTTACATAAATCTGGAAAAATCCACCAGGTGGCAGTGCGGGATATCATCATGGTGAGAAAACATTTGGATATGTTCTGTTGTGAATTACCTGAAACATACAATAAATTCTGAGGACACCTTGCCACAATATCTCTGAAAAGATGTATGATGATTCTATCCATTAATCTGGGGACGCGCCCATTCCAGCAAACATCAGGCACGAGAAAGAAACTCTGAACAGGGTGTCAGCTCATCGCAAGGTGAACATAAGCATACACATACACTAGCGTTATTTTAGAGTCTTCAAATCCTCAAAACATCATGTCTTTGGAAGGAAACCGGAGCACACTGAGGAAACCCACCAGGGAATCAGGCAAATTCCAGGCCAGAAACACAAGGGACATGACTCCCTGCAAGACAGCAGCGCTACCGCTATGACACCGTGCCACCCCCATATGTGTAACTAGTAACAGTATTCATTATTTAAAGTTAACGACTTATATGTAAAATGTAACATACTTGTACATACTTTAATGCATTTCACCATGACAGTGATATCAAGTATAAATCTAAGGATTCTAAATGTGCAGAGAGCTGGAATTTCATAAATGTAATGCGTTCTGTGTGTGGCAATTGCTGCTGTCAGTTCAGGAGGAAGCCCCAGAAGCATGTAGCGATTAACAAACTGGGTCAATTTTAAGATGACGTTTACGATGGTCAACTTTAATGATAAAGTAAACCGTGAGGTTAAAGCAGACATCTTGAGATTAATTTCCACTTTAATCACAAAATAGACTTTTTCACCATACTCTTAATTTTTTTCTCTGTGGCTCAAATACGCTGCCGTACATTCTGATGCTGTTGTGAAGGTGCAAAAAAAAAAAAAAGATGGCACAGAAGATGTTGTGTGAGACTTTTAAAATGTATTGTGTCATTACATTGGGGAATACTTGAATATCAAAACACCACAAATGCGTTTGTATGTCTGCATTTTGCTTCATCACATCAAACCATTCATCAAAAATTGAAGCGCACATCAATCTCATAGGATCTGGATAGTGGACTTCTGTCACATATAGATAGTAAACATAGACTCTGACTTCATATTCTGATTTTTATCACACTGCGCCTCCGACTTTTTGCTGGTACTGCAACTCACTCATGCATCGTGTTCATTTCTGAGAACGTGCTCAGAGGACGCGTCAAATGAATGCTGGGAATGTGTTGCAGCCATGATGAAGTAGAAGTATAAATGAGCTCTAAGACTGTTATGATCCAATTAGTATGTGTTTTGATAATTATAATTTTTTTTTTATTTACTTTTTTGGCTGATGGCTACTATGCCTAATGTAAGTCACATGACATGTAAGATGTGTTGTATTATGTTCTGCCTGTAAATATTGGTGGTGCGCATGTCATAGCATCCTTGCTTTGGCTCTTCTCATTCCTTACCTTGACTGTCTTCATGTCTACTGTAAAATAAGGTAAAAGGTGCTTAAGCAAAAAATTTAGGCTTAAGACTTGTTGCCTGTTTCTTGATTATGAGTCTTTTTGTGTTGTGATTTTCATCGTGGTTTGTCCTTTGACTAAGATTGTACCTGTCCCTTCTCTATACTTCATCTACCAGTCTTTTCCACTCTGTTTTTTTCAGGTCACTCTCCATTTTTAAATATGTCCTTAGGAGACACAAGCAACAGAAACCATCCATAGCTGTTTTTTTATCAATATGGATTGTCTAATTTGATAATATGGTCCAGAATTCATACCTACCTGATTAATTAATTTTTGTTTTCACTACCACCCATTAAAGACAATGAAACAACCGTCTGTAACCCTCACACTATTAGAAAGTTCAGCACCTGAATAGAGCTGAAAGTTGGAATAAAGGTGCATCTCTGGCAGAGATTTTGACAGAGTCTTTAGTGATATACTGTATTGTTTATCTTGTATCCTCCTGAACATAACTCCTCCAGGTGATGGCGTTCCTTGGTCTATTGGTACATTTTGCGAGATACAACAAAGACATATAAAGGTTTGGGGACTGTGGTTGGTGACACCCTGTTTTTATTGCCAAAAAGGGCAATGAGAAATCTATACTGTTAAAAGTCACAATGAGACTTGTGCGGACTGTACTGTCTTCCAACAAAGTTGTTCTTTCAAGTGAACATTTTTCCTGTTCCTTCTAGGTTTTATCTGTCAGCACCTGAAGGTGAGGAGTTGTAAGTGACACAGAAGCAGTGTCACTGATTTTCCTCAGACATGCAGAAGTTAGAAAACAGGTTTGTGAAAATACTGCAGGCAAATCCTTCTTTGTTATAAATTGGTCATTGTAAGATACTCACTGTGCTCAAGTGTGTGACAGTTTCAATACTGTGTTGGGTCACTCTGTGATGCCAAGCACTTTTGTGCCCAACCTACTGAGTACCGAACCTACTGAATCAACAACGAACCGATTTATCCAAAGATTTCCTCATCTAGATAAGGAAGTACTATCTAGCTTTAGCACAATACCGAGAGTCAAATTCAGGCTTGTTTGGTTCTCTAGACCTTGTCTAGATGCTATTTACCACTTACTATGAGAACACCTTAGAAAATATGAAACCAGTCAATTCTAGATGAAAGACTTAATTTACTAAACTTTGGTGTGATGAACAGGGCAGAAATATTTCAGCATTGCACTTATTACAAAACTGTTTGATTAACCAACTTTTCTTGTCTGACTGGTGACATCATCAGTGCTTTAGTGGTTATGGGCTGTTGTGTTTGTTGAAGGTATATTGACAGTGTGAAAAGTTGTTGGTTTGGTTTAATGCCAGGATAAATATACCAGAAAGGGGAGAACACAGCACAGAACAAGAATGGTCCAGACCTTATAGGTAAGAAGCATGACAACTAATAGAGGGATGAGTCAGCCACTATTAGATTGAATACCCCTTTCATTTAAAGATTTCCCCAGGGGCAAATAGCAATACCACATGCACTTCAGAAGAGGTCATCCACCTGAAGCAAAGCATGCTTGGGCCCAGGCCAATACTTGGATGGGAGATCATCTAGGAAAAGGAAGAGATTTTGGAAAGGCCAGCAGGGGGTGGCTTACCCTGTAGTCTGACTTTTATCCCAATGCCTAAGTGCAGTGATGGGGACACTGTGCAGTACAAATGGTGCTGGCCTTCGGATGAGATGTTTAACCGAGGTCCTGACTCTCTGTGGTCATAAAAGATCCCAGGGCATCCTTTGTAAAGTGCGGGGTATAATGCCAATGTCCAGGCTAAATTGCCCACCACGGCCTTGGCATTCTGACCCCCTAATCATCCCCTATCTCTAAAGGGCTAAAAGCTAATGTGTGGTGAGCGTACTGGGGAGAAAATGGTGGACACTATACGTTAGTGGTGGTTAAAGTAGCTCCCCACTCACTATGAAAAGTGCTTTGAGTAGTAAGAAAAGCAGTATATAAATGTAATGAATTATTATTAATTATCTATACTAATAAAAGGCAAAGCCCTCACTCACTCACTCACTCACTCACTGACTCATCACTAATTCTCCAACTTCCCGTGTGGGTGGAAGGCTGAAATTTGGCAGGTTCATTCCTTACAGCTTCCTTACAAAAGTTGGGCAGGTTTTATATCGAAATTCTACGCGTAATGGTCATAACTGGAAGCAGTTTTTCTCCATTTACTGTAATGGAGATGAGCTTCAACGCCGTGGGGGGAGTTTCGTGTGACATCATCACGCCTCCCACGTAATCACGCAGTACATAGAAAACCAGGAAGACCTCAAAAAAGCGCTGAAGAAAACATGCATTATATAATTGAGAAGGCAGCGAAACAATAAGAAGCGAGCGAGTGACATATACAACCATATTCATGAGTTCTGCTACTTCGGAAACAAAGCACGATGTAAACCTACACTTTAAATTAAGTTCATAGACAGGCTGCCGCTGGCGTTTGTAATTTAGTGCCTGCCCATATAAGGCCGTCCGTCAGCGGCAATCCAATAGCAAACTCCACTAAATATTCACGGGTTAAGGACTGTGCTTATGCAGAGGAAGATGAGATGGTCAGGGTGGTGTTTGGTACAAACTCAGCGAAACTGCGAGAGAAAGTTTTAAGTGCCAGGACTAAGGTAACATTAAATACAGCCATGGACATAGCACGAGATGGCACCAGCACAGCTGGGAACCTTCGATGCATGTACACCGAGCGGCTCACGTGAACTGACGCAGTGCACAGATAAAAGCAACAGTTCCAAAAGCTGAACAAAACCGAATTACACAATTGAAAAGGCAGCAAAAATATGAAGCGTCTGATACATACAAGCATATTCATAAATCCAAAACAAAGCACACGTTGGAAAAAGTCAATGTCCGCTAAAGGAAGACAGTGTAAAAAACCCGTGCATGCAGTGTGTCAGGTCTCAGATAAAGAAGAAGGCGAGCTGTTTATTGATGCAGTAAGAAGCGAATCGATGAATGAAACCTGTCATCTTTACAGCGATTGACAAACACGGAATGTAACTTGAACACAACACATCCTACAAATACGAACCTGATTGAAAGAAATAATGATAATCAAATCCTTGATGACAGCAACACTCAGTAACACTCACAAAACAAATACTGTATATTGACAGTCATGTTACGTTATTTTTAAAATGTTCCCTTTTCTTTTCTAGCTTTTTAACACACTACTTCTCGCTGCGATACGCGGGTATATATATATGTATATATATATAACCCGATCTACATACTCGAATAATGGATACTTTATTCGCCATCAATGATTGTTTTGGTAAAGCCATACTCAGTGTATTCATTAGATGAGCGGTAAAAAGTAAGAGCGAGGGAGGATGACTTATTGAGGCATGCAGGCTGTAGTCTTGGCGTCAACTCTATCTGAATTGCGATCACATTTGAAAAAATATATCTTTTCAAGTTCTATTTAGTCCATATGTGTCAAACTCAAGGGGCGGGCCACATCCGCCCGGCGTGTAATTATATCCGCCCGAGATCATTTTATATACTGTATTATTGTTATTAAAGCCGGGTATATGAAGCGCTGGTAACACAATAAACTACAGATCCCATAATGCAGCGCTTCAGCTGCCTTGCGAACACTTACGCGTTAATCAAGTCTACCTTATGATGCTGCAAGTTATTGCGAAGCTAGCTCACACGATGCTGAAGAGAAAAGTTGATTCTGAAAATAGAGCCTTTAAAACCGATGGGAGGCTGAGTATATGTTTACTGAACCCGTGTGTCTCATTTGTGGAGCTAATGTGGCTGTAATTACAGAATTTAATCTAAGACGGCACTATGAGACAAAACATCAGGGTAACCTGAATGCAATGCAGAAGATACAGAAAGCAGCATAATTAAATAAGAATCTGACACTTCAGCGGACGTTTTAACCGTGCACAATCACAAAGTGATTTCAAGTGAAGCTGCTTTTATGGGAGACACAAATGCACCAGTGCACCTTGCCCCACTTTCCCTGTTGCCAAGTAATGTTAAACCAAGTCGTCACTACGGTGTTCCCAAATCGCACTTTGCTGATAAACTGGCGCACTGAGTTTGCACGGCGCTTTGGTGACTTTGAAGAACAAAAAGTCCGTCTACATGCGGCTCAACCTTGTGCATGTTTGGTAGCACATATCTGTGTGAGAAGCTCTTCTCAGTGATAAAGACTAACAAAACAGCACACAGGAGTCGCCTCACTGATGAGCACCTGCAATCCATCCTGAGAATCTCCACAACACAGAACCTCACACAAAAAGAAACGAACCTGTGGCCAAAAAGATGCCAGGCGTCCAGCTCTAAAATGACATATGAGCAAAGACAACTGAATGATTTGATTTGTTATTGCTGAAAGGAACACATTTTATTTATATTTCTAGGTTTTGTTATGCAGCATGTTCATATTTGAATTTGTATAATTTTGACAGGATATATTTTTATGGAGAGCAAAATCTTTTGGGATATTTAAAATCTAAGTTTATTTTTATATAAAATTACATAAGAGTAAAGAAATGTGAATGTTTGTTCTTTTAACGTTTACTTTATTTCTAACTTGTATAATTTAGACAGGATATATTTTTATGGAGAGCAAAATATTATAAGTTGTTTAAGGTTTGAGTTGATTTATTCACGAATAATATTCCTGTCTGTTTTACCATTCCTACCAAAGATATTTCTGTCGACTAAATAAAAATTCCTTCTATTTAAAATTTAAATAGAACTTGAACAAATCGATAGTTCATAATATCCACGCAGACTTGCACGTAAGAGCGGGAGTTATCCGTTTTAACAAGCAGCGTATTGCACTGATACTGAAATAGCTGTGTGTGTATATATGTAGATATGTATGTATTTATTTATGTGTATATATGTGTGTGTATGTATGTATGTGTGTATATATGTGTGTGTATATTTATGTGTATATGTATAGATATGTATATATATATATGTTTATGTGTGTGTGTGTAAATATATATATATACAGTATATATATATATATATATATATATATATATATATATATGACAACAACACTCATCACTCACAACAGTGACAAAACAATTACATTGACAATCATGTTACGTTATTTTCAAAATGTTTCCTTTTCTTTTTCATTGCTTCTTTAACACACTACTTCTCCGCTGCGAAGCGCGGGTATTTTGCTAGTATATATATATATAATTCACTAAGGCAAGACACCCATGGAAAGCACGCTGGATGGGGCGTGGATTCACTAAGCCGCTGGCAAGTAAGACACCTATGGCACATGCAGGAATGAGCTACACGGAGGTGAATCGCCATATGCAACGTGTAAAACGGTTTGCGAGGGGTATCCCATGGGATCCTTAAAACAATCCTTTACAACTAAGGTTAAAACACAATGAAGTAAGCAGTCTTTAAAAAACGAGGTTTTGGTTACGACGCATGACCGTGTGCACCATAGCAAACTGTTTTGCACGCTACATACAACAATTCGCATCCGCGACAAACATGCGTCTTCTTAGATGCCCCTGCAGGAACACGGAAAGTCTACGTGAGTCACAGGTGCATCTGGACTGTGCAAAGACGACAACGACTCAAGTGACGAGTTGGAGGTGGGCACATGAGCGATGGCGGTCCGCCAGTTTTCAGTCACGGACGATTGTGTGTTGGTTCGTTCCGTGTATTGTTACAATGTTGCTTTTCTTGCTGATTTATTACATTACCAATTTTTCAAATGTTAATTTTCTCCATGTGCTTAAAAATCATTACAAAAACCGGCCTGATTATGTGGCGTATGGTACACCGCGGGTTGGCTAGTTATTATTATTATGATATATGCAGTGGGTACTTGTATAATAGAAATGTTATGGAAAATGGACAAAAGTCTAGTACTATTTTTCTAAATGTGAGTAAAGGGCACTCATGTAAAACTGGAGACCATGCTATATATAGTGAATCAAGATAAATGGGAAAAATTACATAAGCACATTCATAGCCTACCCATATGGGGCCTAAAAATAAGTTATTATTTCATTTAATTAATTGTAAGTTCCTTCCATTATGAGTCTGTAATAAGTGTGATTATAGAATGAAGAATCCGTAATTGTATGCAAAAATGGTCTGTTTTACTGTCTGACATTATTCATCCAGCCAGCTTTCAAATGAGGCCGGAGCATCCAATTCAGGAACACAAAACACTAATAATATCTTTACATATAATACGCTACTGTTCGTTTGTCTGTCCAGGATTTTAAATCACCTGTAGCTCGCAAACCGCTTGAGCTATTGACCTGAAATTTGTTACATATACTACGTGACGTCTACTATCAGCTTTCGTAGTGATGATTGACCTCCAAGGTTAGTCCTCTTTTTATTTTTTAATTTATTTTATTGTAGAATCAACTCTCAGGAGCAGCCAGCAGGGCAGCAGTGTGGTGCATGATTACGGGCGCCGTTCTCATCCCTACCACTTTCGGCGTTACTCCCTTTACCTCTTCATATTTAAAATCATTCTTGAGGCAGATTGAACACTTAAGTGCCAGCTTAAGTGAAAAATTCAAGAAAATATACTAAGTATTTGCAACACAAACACTGACTTAATAAGATTTAACACGAATAGATGCCGACGAAAGAAGAGAAAAAGCGGACCACTAGAGTGGAGAAAAGAAGAGCTACTCAGGATGCAGCAAGCGCATCAACCTCTGAGCAAACGAATGTTAAACGTACAGAGAAAAAGTATGAAAACTAGGAAAGCTCACGTCAAGTGTATTCACTGCATGTTATCGTACAGTGTGCCTTCACTGGTATACTATATATTGTGATGAATGGCCAGGGCCATTACCTAGCAAGGATGCCAGCTGGGTGAAAGGACAGAGGGAGGGGCCATATTTGGGCACTATCTTCCACGAAACGTTAGAGGGCAGCCCCTCTGTGTTGCTAAGGCACCAAGGATACCAGAAGGGCATGCCGGGAGTTGTAGTTTGAAGCAGGACTGTTGGGGTCAGTGGGCGCCTCCAAGGGGTGCTGCATGTACAGCTGAGACCTTTGTAGACCACCTAATTAAAGCACCAGGATGTTCTTACATTGATAGATTAAAAGCCAGAAGTCTACATGACCATCATCATCAAGTCCTTCCATGAGAACCCTAAATACAAAGAGGACAGTTTCATTTATGTTAGGTAGCATGCCCAGAAGGGGCTGGGTGGTCTCATGGTCTGAAACCCGTGCAGATTTAATTTTTTCTCTTCAGCCGTCTGGAGTTTTTTTTTTTTTCTGTCCTCCCTGGCCATCAGACCTTACTCTTATTCTGTGTTAATTAGTGTTGTCTTATTTTAATTCTTACTTTGCCTTTTATTTATCTTTTCTTCATCATGTAAAGCACTTTGAGCTACATTACCTGTATGAAAATGTGCTATATAAATAAATGTTGTTGTTGTAGCACCACTTCCGCCACACCCGGAAGTGCAGCTAGAAGAAGGTCAAGAAACACCTGGAGCACTTCTCGGTGCACTATAAAAGGAGCCAGAGACGGGAGGAGGTGGACAAAGCTTGCAGGAAGAGGAGTAGAGATGAGACAGAGAGAAAGAGAGAGGAAGAAAAGAACTGTGTATTATAATATTTGGTGCTTTGTACTGTGCTGTGAAGTGGGAAGCAAAAGAAAAACGTTTCCCCACTTAGGTAAAAGTGTATTGTCTGGAAAACCTTATGTCTAAGCCTGTCTGTGTCGGGGAAGCTGTATGCCCCCTGGTGGTCCTCAGTATATATGTTACACTAGCAAAATACCCACGCTTCACAGCGGAAAAGTAGTGTGTTAAAGAAGTTATGAAAAAGAAAAGGAAACATTTTTAAAATAACGTAACACGATTGTCAATGTAATTGTTTTGTCACTGTAATGAGTGTTGCTGTCATATATATACATACACACACACACACATAAATATATATATACATATATTTACATGTCTACATATACACATATATACATATACACATCTACATATATATACACATACATATACACACATACATACACACACACATATACATATATACATATATATATATATATATCTCCTCATATTTCTGTGAGTATTTGGTGGGAGCGTGATGAAGTTGCTTCCACAAGACCGCGTTAACTGTGGAGCTCAGCTCGGAGCGAAATGAAGTGAATGAAGGGGAGATGATGACATGACTCCCCCACCCACCTTAACTGTCAATCCCTCCACAAACACAGTCTCTCTGATTGTGATGTCCACGGCTTTATTTAATGTTTGCTCAGACCCGGCACTTAAAAGTTTCTCTCGCACTTTTGCTGAGTTTGAGCCAAACATTATTCTATCCCTGACGATCTCAACTCTCCTTTATATAAATCAATAAAGGAGAGAGGACTAAACACTAAGGAAAAAGAACGGCAAGATCGCGTCAGGCGCGGAGCTCAGCTCGGAGCGAAATTAAGTGAATGAAATGAGGTGAATGGGAGGGGAGATGATGACGTGACTCCCCCACCCACCTTAATTGTCAGTCCCTCCACAAACACAGTCTCTCTGAATTTGCATAAGCACAGTCCATTACCAGCAATTTTAACTTAGTTACAAAAGTGATCAAAACTCTCGTTTATACCCTGCGTCCTCCCATTAAACTTGTATCTCGCAAATGTCATAGGCATGATAAACGGCAGCAGAAGCGTGTCTATAAACTTAATTTAAACTTATGGCTTACACCGTGCTTTGTTTCCGTAGTAGCTGCACTTATGAATATGCTTGTATGCTTTTTTTCTTCAGCGCTCTTTGGAGCTCTTCCTTGTTTTCTACATACTGCGTTCACAGTCAGTTCACGTGATTATGTGGGAGACGTGATGATGCGACACGCAACTCTGCCTCCCACGGCCATCGAGCTGCAGTCTATTACAGTATATGGATAAAAATAGTTTCCAGTTTTGACCATTACGCGTAGAATTTCGAAATGAAACCTGCCCAACTTTTGTAAGTAAGCTGTAAGGAATGAACCTGACAAATTTCAGCCTTCCACCTACACGGGAAGTTGGAGAATTAGTGACGAGTGCGTCAGTGAGTGAGTGAGTGAGTGAGTGAGCGAGTCAGTCAGTCAGTCAGTGAGGGCTTTGCCTTTTATTAGTATAGATTATCATCTACTTAGCCTATGCTGTTTGTAGAGATGGCCAAAAAAAGATTGATCTCATATTTCCATTGAAACAGTGATAAAAAAGTTTCTCATACGGTGGTGGCCAATGAGGGCCAAAGCTGATGAATAATAGCAAATAATATAAAATGTTCAAGTAAAAAGGTCAGGTTACTCGTGCTACATAATCCACATGTCAGTTATCCAATGATATGTTCACAGCATCTAAAACAGAAACATTTTTGTTAAACTATTCTTTAATAAATACACCTTAAAAAGTAGTGAATGAAAATGCAGCTTGTTCAGTCGAATCGAGCTACTGAATTGAAGAACCACCCACCCCCCACTTTCATTGGTCAAGAGCACTTTGAATGAACAATTAACAGTAAAGAACAAGTATCAACATAAAAGTAGAGAGAGTCAGGGAAATGGAACTGAAAATGAGAGATGGTTTGCCAGCAACTTTTAATAATGCACTCAAATTAAATTGCTTCATGGATTTTAGGCTTTCTTTATAATGTAAATCAGCCCTGTCAGAGAGAATGTGTACATGGCATCCCATCCAGGATTAGTTCCTATCTTGTGTTGCCACAATAATGCACTGGAAAAGCAAAATTGCACGTGGATTGCTCTAGTTCTGTAAAAAAACTGGCATCCCATTTGGATGGAAGTTGTTCTATACATTGAAACTCAGAGTTACGCTAAGCCTGCTCACAATGGAACAATGGAACAATTCTGGCTGCATAATAAGCAAATAGTTTAATGTTTCAAATTTCTTTACAATCCCCAGGAGAAAGAGAAAAAGAAAAAGCAAAAGCAGATATTGCTGTGGCTGAAAAGCAGTCTTGCTGCTTTGAAATTAGTTGTAATGCTTTAAGTCTAAAAAAAATCATTTTAAAAGTGTAGTGTGTGCTTCTTTTTAATAACAGGTAAATTAAATAATTGTCATGCTTGTCACATGTGTCTGTGAACACCTCTGCCAATTGACAAAATAATACAAGTGGGTTAAAAAGATGGAGATTAGATGCAGAGAAGCAGACACACATTTGCACAATTAAGTCGAAGCAAACTTTCCCGTGGCTCCACAGAGGTAAGAAATTACAACGATTTGCTCAAATTTATTCTGTTTTTCATCATGAACAATATAATGAAAAGCGTCTTGGAATTTTTCCGCCTCTCAGTGTTTGGGACAGCATACTCTAAGTGAATATAACATGCATTTGTAAAAACTGTAGCCACGTATAATGTGTGTGTGTGTGTGTGTATATTGTGGTCTATGGCCAGCTTGTCATCCCGGCCAATACCCCCAGGCCGCCAGATGGAGCCCTCCCTGCAGCATGGAGGTGCCCCGAAGACCAGCAGGGAATCCTGGACAATGCAGTTTTCATCCACAACCCTGCTGTATACCCCAGGGGTGGCTAGATGGAGCTGCAGGGAGGAGCAAAGAATATTATTTGCCCTAAGACCTGGAAGTATGTCCGAGTCACATGGACAAGGGGAATGACGTGCTTCCGGGGTGAAGAAAAAGAAGAGTTTTGATCTGACCCGGAAGTGCTAAGAAGTCACATGGACTGAGGGTTCAGACTATAAAGGGACTGTGGCAGCTCCCATACGGCGAGCTGAGCTGGGTGGTAGTAGGGCAATGCATCTGGGAGTGGTGGATTGATTATTGTAGTGATTATTGATTTGTTTAATTAGTACTGTGGAGGAGAGGGTGCTTTGTGCACTGTTGTTAATAAATATAGTGTACTTTTGGACTTTTACTTGGTGTCTGGAGTCCTGGACAGGGGTTCAAGGAAGCGCTATCTGTCACAATATATATACACTATATATAGTCCTCCTTCCTGAGGTATTTCAAACATTTTATCTTCTTGTTTAAACGAGCAGGGATGAACAAAGATGCATTATATGAAAATATAATTTGAATATAATTTAATTGTGGCTGGCAGTAATGAAATGTTTTCATATTCTATTACATTTTAATTGTATTTTTTACACTAGGCAGCCACATAAGAGTTTAATGTCTCTTGTTCATTGTGTTACATGACTAATGATTTTATTTAGGGAATACTGTGAGCAGTGTATTGTTTTTTGAATTTCTTAGCATTTTCTATATTGATTTTCTTCAATTAATTTGATGATTGCCATAATATTATTTACTTGGTTCTATTGTTTTGCACTTGTGTGCATGCATCTTTCTCCTCAGCCCTATGCAATCTGGGTAACATTGTAAGTTTATTTATTGGAAAATATTTGGCATTTAAAGTATTGTCAACAGATAATTGCATTAGTGTTAGTTTCCACATTTTGTTGCATGGGATCTAAGATATAACATGGGGTTATATATGGTTATTGCCATTTTAAAAACTTGGGGGTCATAGTCATTTTGGGTCACCAGTGAGCTCCTTAGCCTCTTTAACGATATAGAGGTGACCTGCTACAAAAATAAAGTATATGCAGACACTTTTCTAGAAACACTAAGTATATTTAAAAAATGCAGGGTTCATTATAAAGTTCAGTCATGTTTTACACAGGAGTCAATTTTTCTAGTCTTAAAAGAGGAAATGAAAAGATTTCCAATGCTGTTAATAGCTATTGCCTTTTAATGTTACATACTAGCTACAGTATATTTTGAAGGTGACCCTTAAATAGATTAACTTAGAGGGGATGTTAAAAACTGTGCAACTGATAGTGCAAAATGAAATTGCTGTAACTATATAAATACAAAATGTAAAAGGTGCTGGGCTGGCAGAGAGGAGTTGGGAAGAAATGGTACATAACAAATTGACAATGGCCTACCCAAACCTGACCCAGAAAGAAAAATACCCACTCTGATGTTGGAGGAGCTTCTGCATTCAAAAAGGTAAGTAGAATGTGGACTTTGGACAATATGCTGTCCATTTGTGGTACTGCTGGTGTCCTAGAAGGGCAGCAGACGGGAGTGATAACACAAGGAATTAAATAGTTAATGCCCTGAACAGTAACATACAATATGGCAGACGATCCAGCGATTGCCAGAGAGAAAGTTTAAAAGATGTACAGGCAGTGACTATGGAGAGTTACACCGTATCACCATTTAACAGCACTAGTTGCCCATATAATTTGGGCACTGTCTTGTGGTTTATTATGAATAACTAGGGCCTCATGCATAAAGCCGTGTGTAGAACTCATCCTATAACATGATGTAAGCACAAAAGCCAAAATGTGCTTACGTACAGAAAAATCCAGATGCATAAATCTGTGCGTTCACCAACTTCCGCGTTCTTCCGCTACATAAATCCCGGTCAGCATGAAAAGTAACGCTCATGCACGCGCCTGCTGTCCCGCCCTAACTCCTCCCAGAAGTACACCTCTTTGAATATGCAAATCAATATAAATAGCCCTTAAGCTCAGTGTTCTGTGAAAAGACAATGGGAAAAGCAAGAGGGAGAAATGGAAGAATTTCAGCAAATACAAAGTGGAGGCAAAGGAAAAACATACTATTTGTTGGTTTAAACAGTGGTATAAAAAACAAAAGCAAGCTGATCGACTTACATAGTGTGTCGGAGAAACTCGAAAGCTCAAGTTCACAAAGTCGCACAGTGCCCAAAATAAAAAAGAAGCGGACAGATATCAAAGTCGCCGTGAAAAGGCGAGCCGTAGCCCACCGTCTGAGTGTCATATGAAAGCTTATTAGGGTACAGAGAAAAAAAAGGCACACAGTGGGGAAAAAGCACGAAATGTCAACTTCAATCTTGAAATTTCCACTTTAATCACATAGTTTATTTTGTCATTAAAGTAGAACATCATAAACTTCATCTTAAAATTGTTTAATTAACCAGTTTCCCAAATCACAACGTAATTAAAGTAGCATTTTAAATGCTTTTATTTGTATGTGTTCTTCTATGTGCTCTATGTGAGTGAATCACTACGTGCTTCATAAACCAGCTATCTCTTCCTCCGACAGGACACAGAATCCATTACATTTGTGATATTACAGCTCTCTGAATAACTAAAATACTGAGATGTATACGTGATATCATTTTCATGATGATAGGAGTTAAAGCACGTTATTAAACACGGGAACGCGGTGGCGCAGTGATTGTGCGCGACCTTCGATTAAATAATTTATTGCAGCAGTACTCAAGGGAGGCTCTAGGCTAATGGCGGCCCTGGGCAGAGAAAGAATTGGTGGCTCCTTCGCCCACCAATGTCAGTATGGTATCTTATGGACGGCGGATGGCCACGTCTGTTGTGGACACTGTATAGCTACCTTGTGCTCATGACACAAGCGTTTAAATTTTGCCGAAATTTGCCACAGCATTTTTAGCTGTGTCGATATTTTCTCTTTCTGTTTTATATTCAATATTTATTGGCATGGCGGCCCCTGAGATTTGGCGGCCCTGTGCAGCTGCACAGTTTACACACGCCTAAGGCCGCCCCGCAGTACTGTCTCTTTCAAATGTACTAACCTCCAATTCCTGTCCTTACTTTTCTTTCTCCAAATACTCAATCGCCACACAATCAGCTCTGTAATAGATATTAAGCCATCTGTAAGCTTATAACGCCGATTCTTCAAAACTTTTAAGGAACATTGAAATATCTTCGTAGTACATGTTTAATTATTCTATCCTTCATGCCAGTCCCAGTGAAGCATACAGCGCAGGGAGCGCCAGATCCTTGCTAGCATAGAAACATCGTGTCCTTTAATTATTAACAATATAGATTATTTAAATGAAGTTAAAGTTTTATCTGTATAATATAATAAACATATTTTGCTACATTTCATCTTAAAAATGATATCGTCACCATATGTAAATACGTTTTTTATAAAGTTGCTCAGGTTGTGCAATATTATAACTGTAGTGCCAGTTTACAGTGAGGTTGACTGTATTAATAAGTACAAACAGTTCTACAAGGAGCAGTCGATGGAGTGGTTGAGTGCGTTTAGAGCTCTTGGGATGAAACTCTTTCTGAGCCGCGAGGTCAGTACAGGAAAGGCTTGAAGCGCTTGCCATGTGAGAAGTAGTTCAAATAGGAAGCATGGCTGAGGTAGCGTGTGCTTGATGCTGTATACCGATAATCCTCTTTCCGATCAGCTGCTCCGAGTGGTGCAGTAAGAGTAATATGGAAAAAGATGATCCACTGTGGCAAACCCTGACGGGAGCAGCTGAAAGAAGAAAAAGAAGGTGCAGTGAGAGTAACAACGCTAAGTCAGCTATGGTATTTATAATAGCTTGACCATTCCGTGGACCATTATATTGTTACTGGTTAATTACAATCATGCAATGCATTAAACTAATAAACAATATGCAGTTAATTTCAGTGTATTTACTGTATAAAGCCACATCAGTAATGTGGATCTGAAAATGAAAAATAAACCACACAGGAACAGTAGCACTGGGTGCCATCAGTCTGCAAAACCGAGCGGAGAACTTGCGTAGGACAGGGTATGAGGTACCGTGGAAATGTGCGTGACTTTACGCCAAGTTTAGATTTTATACATCACGATTTGAATGTGGAAATGTTCGTACGCAACATTTCTGTGCATATGGACCGTTTATACATGAGTCCCCTGGTGAGGACAGGAACAATAAAGGGTCCCTGGTCCTTTGAATATGATTTGGTGGTTAAGCATACAGAAATTGCTATGGGCACCCCAGGGAGCACTAGGGAGACGGTCTTAATGAGGATAGTCACAGGCTGGGGCACAAAGTTGACTTCACACAATTGGCCATTGAGTGTAGAGTCAGAAGTAAGATGGGGCAAACACTTAATTGACAGGAGGAGGAGATGGGGGAAAGACAAGAATTGAGAGTGAAAAGAGAAGGAAGGTCAAAGAAAGAGCTTTTCTTGTGGCTTGTTGCAGTGTTTTGGTGAGAGGGTAAGTGGACTTGATACAGCAGTGATCATACAGGAGTTCAAAGCTTGTTTAGTAAGACCTCCTTTGTGTTTATTTTGGCCTAATAAAATATTTTTTCTATGTATAAAATGTATACGTAGTGCCCATGTCTGATTTTCTGTGTTACTGGGTATTTTTCACATGAATGTTATAAGATCATCAACCAAAACCTAATAATGTATTAAATAAAGCCATCCTAATAACACCTTTTAACATTTATCTCATTTATTTACAAAATTCATGTAACACGTAATGTCATTTGTAAAAAAAAAAAATAATATCAGTATGTAGTGGTCCATACATGTATTTGTCACTTTAATTGAATGAATTTATGTGGTATCACTAAAGATTTTAATATACAGTAGAACTGACTGTGTTGCACAATAAAGTACATCAACTTATATTTATTATGTACACTAATAAATGTGGAGTGAAATGTACAGGAAATTGAATCTAATGAGCAACGTAAAGAATATTTAATTTAACAATTAAACAAACTAGGTTAAATGAAGTAAACATTGTGAGTAGACTGATACAGGGGCTTATTCCCTCTGTCCATGTGAGGCTTTACAGGTCTAGATGTGAATGTTTGTTTGTTTCTTTCTCTTTATCATCAAGCATGTGCTCCAACAGGGCAAACAAGCTTTAAACTATCTTCACTTATACATTTCTTTGAATGTGTGTGCCTGTGTGTGTGCATACATAAATATTTAAATAAATGATGTCTCTCTAAAACCATTTGTGTAAATATTTTGACAATGAATAGGCCTGGTCCCATTACGAAAAGAGGTATATTAGAAAAATCCTGGTTAAATTAAACAATTTCTGTGGCAGTCATCATTGGTCATTGGTCTAGCTATCTATAAAGGATATGGGGATAAGTATTTGACCAAACTGGACCAAAAACCTTAGGGCTGGAACCTGTGACAAGAAAACACAATGCAAATTGCTTGAAGAAGACAGTTCAGTTTTTTGGAAGTTATCTTTTTACATAAGTCTCAGTGTTCAGAGTGGATATCTCAAAAACAGCTTGTTTTAAAGTATTCTATCTTTGCTTGGATGTAGTTATCCAGGGGCTCTATACAATACAAAAAAGACACATAATTTTCCAACATAAATTGTAGTTTTAACACAACATGTTAAAATCAACTTTTTAATAAGTTCTGAGCATCGTACTGTACAATCAAAAACTTAACTATATAGTAAATCTTTAACCTCATCACCAACCTTTACATGAAAGTAAAAAAAAAAGTAATCACTCCCTTGAACTGAATAACTGGTTTCATCACCTTTACTTTGCCAGATATAACTGCAAACAGATGTTTTCTGTGGTTATCCACAGGTATGTCACAATGCTGAAGAGGAATTCTAGCCTACTCCTCTTCACTGCACAAGTTCAAGTCAGTGCCATTCATTTGGTTTGAGATTGCAGATCGTGCTACAGCATTACAATGCAATTTAAACTCTTGTCTGGACACAAGAATTCCAGATCTGAAAATTAGTTTTTCTGCATCTGTGCTGACATGGACTGACTTTTGTATTTCAGTTCATTATCTTGCTGCATGAACTTCAGATCATGAATAGCTGACCAGACATTGTTCTGAAAATAGTTTAAGCTTGTACAAGAGTGACAGATTCTCCACATTATTATGCCTCTGTAAAGCATATCCAAATAATGACACTGCTATCACCTACTGTATTTGAATATTAGTATGAGGAACATGCTGTGGTATTCGTCAACAGGATTACATTTAAATTTGTTTATTTGGCCAATGCCTTTATCCAAACTGACTGAACATTTGAGATACAATTGGTTACATTTCTTTTCTTTTTCCACAGAGTCAGTAGTGGGATTTGAACCCACAGACTCAAGGTCTGAAATCCAAAGCTTTAACCACTACACCACACTGCCTGCTACTTCAAATAAAAAAAAAATGTTACGGTCCAGCAAGTGTCATGGTTTTGAAAATAGTTTTTGCAAATAAATCTTCAAACTTTTCAAAGAACATTGTTTGGTTATTTAGAGTCAGTGATTGTTATGGTTTCCTCTTCCCCTTTTCAGAATTTTGCATATTTTTGTAGATTACTTTGAATATTACCAGACTTTTTCCCCTGATGTGGTTGTGCAGGTTCATTTGGGGAAGGCTGGTTTGGGGTGGTAGACCTGTGGAACAATTAAGACCTACTTCTAGTGGCAAAGACAGCATGTCCTAAGTTATGTAAGCTGACAACACGCTGCCATGATGTGCCTCTTGTTGTGACTGATTTGATAGCTACAGAAAGAGTAAGAACCTTTCTCCAAGTTTCGCTTCTCACTGAACCGGAGTTTCATGATCTGTCATGACACAAAACTATGCTAAGCTTTATCCTGAGACTGGTATGGGAAAACAGACGGAATAAGTGGCGCTTGTGGAATAAAGCGAAGCTTACACGCTTACTTTGCTTCACGGAATATCCCCCTGATTGCCAGTGGCATCATTCTACCCTGTATATTTTGTTTATATATATTAATTTAATTCACTTAATTTTTGTATAGTGCATTTCAATGAGTTACAGGGCCAGAATGCTGAAAAAAGTTTACAAATATACACAAATTACAAATTTGTACTTTTTATATACCTTAACATATAGTACAGGAATACAGTATGCAAATATAATTTGTGTTCTATTTTTTATATTATATTTTTATTTAATAAATAAAACAAAGGGCATTATACTTCAAGAGACAAATTGTTTAGATAGATAGATAGATAGATAGATGCAAAAATTCATCTAATTAACCTTGATATTAGTTCTTCCTAGTGCCTCCTTTTTCTATGTTGGAAGTTTTAACATTTTGATTGAAGAATGTGTGCACTTCTTAAGTGTACCCTTTTTATTGTTGATATATTTCTTTTATATACATTAATATTACAAAATTCATTTGTCTTATGCATATAAGGTGTATATTATTTGAACCCAGGTACACCACTATACCCATTTTAAGAAGTGTTTGCTTTGTGACTTTTATTAGCTGTACTTTTTTATTAGTTTTCTAAGCCAAGGGCAAGAAACCTTTGGATGGTGGTAGAAGTTTTTTCATTAGTAGTAGTAAGTCAGAGCCTATTGTTTTCACTGCAATTCTCTGTTTCTTTTTTATTATTGTTAAGTTTCCTTTAAAACAGCCTCATTTTGTCATATTGTACACCTGAACCTCCTGTCACTAAAGTAGTGTTTCTCAAGCAAAATGCCTCTGCCTACCTGGCACTGAACTCTCTTACTGCAATGATATTGGCTACTGTATCATTTAGGATTTGTTTTTATGAATTACCATTATCCACAGTAACTGGCAATATAAAAATCAAACATACATGTACAGTTCTTCAATGTCTTTATTTTCGAAAACAACAGCAAAAACCTTTTTGTGAAAGATAAAGTGCTCTTTTTTAAATTTATATTTGTGGAAAATAACCATAAATTAGTATTCTCCAGAATAAAAAAATGTAAAAAAGCATAAGGTTAGCATTAAAAAACTATTTTCAAAAATGCATTGTAAGCAAAGCCATCCTTAGTGAAAATGTTTTACCAAAGTGTTTTCAAAATAAAGTTCTCTTCCAAATAAAGTTGCTGCTTATCAGAAAGAAAAATATACTAACTCTGGAAATATGGCAAACATTAGCAATGACATATTTCTCTGTGATGCCCCTCAATAAGACGAACCAGAGGAATATCTTTGATATGTACAGTATGTGCCTTGTGATTTGATTCTTCACACTTGAGTCTGAGTTCCCCAAAGCTATAAGATTGTGCCTATTTCTGTACTTTGATTGCATGTGTACCACTTGGCTAAACTGCTGATCAACAAGGTATGAGTTGAAGAATGCAAGAAGCAAAAGCTGGACCTTCTCACACGGTGCAGGAAAGTGCTGGCCATATGAGGACCACATCACCATAATTGCATAACTGGAATCTCCCCCAAAAAGCCAGAGAGCACTGCCGACTGATGCTGTTTCTCTTTCTTTCTCTGCAGACTGAAAGATTGACAACCATGACAAATCTGATGTCCCTTTCAGTTACTGCCTGCCTGGACCTGCCTCTTCCTGCGAAGAACTGTTTATCACTGGAAGCAACACCATCTTAACTCTGTCTTGGAGACTTTCTCAAGTTAAATAAAGAGAAAACTGAAATCTTGGTGATTGGCAATAATGGATACAATGAGGCTATTAGAAATAAACTGGATACATTAGGATTAAAAGTCAAGACGGAGGTAAAAAGCTTAGGGGTAATTGTTGACTGTAATCTGAATTTTAAATCGCATATTAATCAGATCACTAGGACAGCATTTTTTCACTTAAGAAATATAGCTAAAGTTAGACCTCTTATATCACTGAAAGATGCTGAGAAATTAGTTCATGCGTTTGTTTTCAGTCGACTAGATTATTGTAACGCACTCCTCTCAGGACTACCCAAAAAAGACATAAATCATTTGCAACGAGTGCAGAATGCAGCTGCTAGAATCCTAACTAGGAAAAGAAAATCCGAGCACATCTCTCCAGTTTTGATGTCACTACACTGGTTGCCTGTGTCATTCAGGATTGACTTTAAAATTCTGCTTATGGTTTATAAAGCCTTAAATAATCTCGCTCCATCTTATATATCGGAATGTCTGACACCTTATATTCCAAATCGTAACCTCAGATCCTCAAATGAGTGTCTCTTTAGAATTCCAAGAACAAAACTTAAAAGTGGTGAGGCGGCCTTCTGCTGCTATGCACCTAAAATCTGGAATAGCCTGCCAATAGGAATTCGCCAGGCTAATACAGTAAAGCACTTTAAAACACTGCTGAAAACATATTACTTTAACATGGCCTTTTTATAACTTCAATTTAATTTAACTTAATCCTGATACTCTGTATGTTCAATTCATCATAATAACTATTCATGGTGGCTCTAAAATCCATACTGACCCCTACTCTCTCTTCTGTTTCTTTTTCCTGTTTCTTTGTGGTGGTGGCCTGCGCCACCTCCACCTACTCAAAGCTTCATGATGCTCCAACAATGATGGATGGATTAAAAGGCAAAACTCTACGTGACCATCTTCATCAAGTCCTTCCGTGAAAACCCTAAATCCAAAGAGGACTGTTTCATTTATGTTAGGTAGAATGCCAAGAGAGGACTGGGCAGTCTAATGGTCTGGAATCCCTACAGATTTTATTTTTTCTCCAGCCGTGTGGAGTTTTTTTTTTGTTTTTTCTGTCCACCCTGGCCATTGGACCTTACTCTTATTCTATGTTAATTAATGTTGATTTATTTTGTTTTCTTACTGTGTCTTTTATTTTTCTATTCTTCATTATGTAAAGCACTTTGAGCTACTGTTTGTATGAAAATGTGCTATATAAATAAACGTTGTTGTTGTTGTCATCACGACATTTCTTTTTCGTTTTCAATGCGTCTTATTTGAATATACAGGATTAGCCTTCATGGTGTCCGAAAGATTTATCATCTCTTTTTGTCTCTTTATTACACTACTACTAATATTAATTAATGTTAATATTACAGCTAATAATAAAAAGAATAATAGACACAAAAAAAGTAATAATATTTTGAAAAGCTGAGGGTAATCGGTGAACTGATGCCTAACAATTAAGGATGTTGAAAAACCTGCAAATAGCAGTTTTGGAGTGGACCGGGTTTATCCCATTTACCTGAAGCTTCTGAGTCACCTCATTCATTTTTTTCAAAAATGCAGCAATTTAGAAAATGTCAAGAAATTATCTCTGAGAGCCAAATCTCTATCCTGAAGAAACTTTATGATGGTGGCAACTAGTTCACAAAAACAACCGAGCAAACACTGGCATAGAGCAACAGACTCTCAAAGGTCTTGCCATTGTCATTCAGGGCATTTGCCTTGATTTTGTTGAATATCTTGATGGCAAAATTCTTGCATTCTTGGAGCACAATACTTATGCTTTTGGCTACAAGACTGTGATGGTGCAGAGCACAGTGAACTGTAAAGACCTGCAGCACACACTATTTAATCAATGCAATAAACCCACTGTTACAGCCAACCTTGGAGAGGGCACCAGCAGTAGCAGAGGCACTTCTGTTATCCATAGATATGGACATCTCACTGAGATACATCAAGTGAAGAAAAAATGCTTCAACCTCATATGTCTGTCGTCAGATATTTACCAGACAGAAACTTCTCAGCTGTATCAGCGTCAGCAAAGTAGCTAACATAAGTCATTGACAAGGCTTTTTGCCATCTGTTGTCATCTCATCTAGCTGGATACTGAAAGCTCTGTTGCAAACTATGACACACAGTTGCTCTTCAGAATCCAGCACCATTATTTTTATTCTCTTGGCCACTGTGTAGTTACTCAAGGGTAATCCTCTTACAACTGGCAGCAGGGACAATTCCATAAACGTGGAAACAGTCTCATTTATGGCTTGGACAACTAATGTCTCTCCCACTGTAAAAGGTAACCCAGAGTTTTATATTAAGGGTAGGCCACTAGTACTTTTTTGGCACTTTGACGAAAAACTTTGCTTATCCTTCTCTTAGAGTGCTTTGTCTTTGTGTGCTTGAAAGTAAGCTAGCTACTTGAATGCCGTTTCAGCATGTATTTTCAACAGGTGCTGTTTAAAAGTGACAGTTTTGTGGCTTCATTTGAAAAGAACTGTTCGTAGATAAGGAACCTTGGCAGCTGCACATTCAAGAGTGAAGGAATAAAGCCATATTGTAGATACTCCACATTGTACTAATAGAATTTTTTTCTTGGATGTTTGTGTCATTACTGCCCTTCTCTGTTGCTTCTTCTTTACATAACTCACTTTGTCTACTGGCCAAAGCCCAGTGCCCCCAACCTCTGCAACGGCCCTCTAACAGCATGAGAGTTTACAACTCCAGCCACATAGAGAAACACCACATTAAAGCATTTAGCCAGAAAAGTGACATGGTTGGCATGACATCTCACTATATGACACTGAATGGAGTTTAAAAAAATTCTACAAATTAACAGCTGCAGTGTTCAGATTTGTTTAATTGAAAATTCTGAGCAATAGACCAAAATTCCAAATTTTATTGCATTAGCTGTCCAGTAGAATTACTGAAAAAGGATAGTTTTTAGTACAGGTATTCCTATTTCACTCAATGTGCTTATCTGGCTGGAATAAATCTTAAAATATAGAGTAAGACTGCCTCATAACTATCTTTCAAAAAGCACTTCAGCTAAAGGCACTTCTATCATGACCCTTGGAACTGTCACCAGTGACTAAATTAAAACATCCTTAAGTTATGTGAAAATTGGAAATTTGTCAACACAAAGGTGAAGTATAACGTAGAGAAAATCAGTCCAATATGTCACAAGTGATGGCAACCATAATTAATTTTCTCCAGAATACAAACTTCACATTTTACTACAATGGGCACAGCTTCCAGTTGATAAATCATGTGACTCCTCTGAGTCATTAATCTGTCACAGTAGTTTCTTTCCTATCACAAAACCTCTAAAATATCCACAAGTTCTGGGTACCAATAGCCATTATGTTTAGCAGACTGTTTATGCTATTTATGATATGCTGTGCATTTTTCATAAATTGCTTACTTGGTTATGATGTTGAATATTAATTATTTGATATTAATTTCTCAAGAAGAGATAATGTACCCAGTATTATGAGGACCATTCTGAAAAATATAACTATAAATTTACATATATGGATGTGTATAAATTCTACATTGTGACCTATTGTACTTAAAGAAGTAGTTATTTCAGTCATTTACATAATCAGCATTCAGCTCCTGCATTTTTTTTTTTATTTTCTTAGTCTGAAATAGCCCTTGTTCCATGAAATTAAGGAAGATGCCATTTGTATGGCTGCCATAGATTCTCATATATAGGAATCAATTTATTCCCTTTGTGTAGTTGTCTTTACATTTAAAATCACTTGCATGTTGAGAATTTTCCACTACTTTCAAAATAGTCCATAAGTAATATTATAACTAAGACAGGATCAGCACTTTAAAGTAATTATTTGTTTGAATGTGTTTTTGTCGTTATTTTCCCACTGAAATACTGTTTAGAACAAAAAAACTAAAAAGTAATCCCGTATCAAAGTACTATGTACAGAACCTGCAGGTTTACTTAAGTTCATGGAAAGGTATAATGGATGCTGATAAGTATATCCATTGTGCTACCCTGAAAGTGAAAAATAGTAAGTCAAACAATACAAATAGGAAATTAAAGAGTTTTTATTGAATACCATCTGAAATACCGGTTGTTGCCCGGGAGGAAAATAAAGTATTTTTTTTTATTGTTTGAGAAAAATAAATTAAAAACACCACAACTTTAAAAATAAAAATAAATTAACAAACAATGAATACTCACAAATGTGCTTGTCTTGCGGTCTTGTATGTATGTTATCCAGTTGATGCTCGGAACCGGCCAACTCTATTTAATTTCAAAAGCAACAAGGGTGCGGTGGCGCTGAAACATAAGAATATTGGCAGCCACCTCCAGTTCGCCTTATTGTGGTCATTCCGAGTGTCAACTGGATGATAACATGCATACAAGACTGCAAGATCACCCCCCACCCTACTCAGAAGGGGGAGGGTTAGGGCTAAATTTCACCCAAAAGTATTTTTAGTCGACCAATGAGGAACGTGTGTATCAAGTGTCATGAAAATCGCTTCAGCTGTTCAGAATTGATTCTGGAACATACATACATGCATACATGCACACATACACTGATAATTACATATACATATATACATATACATATATATATATACATATATATATCTATACTAATAAAAGGCAAAGCCCTCACTCACTCACTCACTCATTCACTCACTCACTAACTCACTCACTCACTCACTCACTCACTCATCACTAATTCTCCAACTTCCCGTGTAGGTAGAAGGCTGAAATTTGGCAGGCTCATTCCTTACAGCTTACTTACAAAAGTTGGGCAGGTTTCATTTCGAAATTCTACGCCTAATGGTCATAACTGGAAGGTATTTTTCTCCATTAACTGTAATGGAGTTGAGCTGGCAATGACGGGGCGGAGTTTCGTGTGACATCATCACGCCTCTCACGTAATCACGTGAACTGACTGTCAACGCAGTGCGTAGAAAACCAGGAAGACCACCAAAAAAGCCCTTAAGAAAACATGCATTATATAATTGAGAAGGCAGCGAAACAATAAGAAGCGAAGCGAAAGTGACATATACTACCATATTCATGACTGCTGCTACCTCGAAAGAAAGCAAGGTGTAAACCTAAACTTTAAATTAAGTTCATAGACAGGCTACGCTGGCGTTTCACATGCCCACAGGTAATGCGGGATACAAGTTTAATGAGAGGACGAGGATATAAACGAGAGTTTTGATCACTTTATAACTAAGTTAAAATTGTAGGTGAAGGGGTGTGCTTATGCAAATTCCGAGAGACTGTGTTTGTGGGGGATTGACAGTTAAGGCGGGTGGGGAGTCACGTCATCATCTCCCCTCCCATTCATCTCATTTGGCTCTGAGCTGAGCTCTGCAGCTAACGCCGTCTTCCGAAGCAACTTGGTCAGACTGCCACCAAATACTCACAGAAAAATCCACAAGTTAATACACACGCTGTCTCTATAGAGTTTCTCCACACTGAATCCTCCAGGCACTACTTACAAAAGGTTACATTGACAATCGTGTTACGTTATTTTTAAAATCTTTCCTTTTCTTAGCACAAGCACAGCTGAGAAGCTTCGATGCATGTGCTCCATAACGCGTAAAAATAATGCATTTAATCACACTTTGCATTACAAGCACAGGGGAGCTTTTGTCAATGCATGATTTCCTGGTACACCGATTACTTTGATCAGCGCATCCCAGATTCATTTTACCCTCGCACCACCTTAGTTTGAGAAGAAGTATGAAAAAATATGAGGTTAACACAGAAAAACATCACCAATTCAAGCTTTATGAATAATCGATTCGCCATCAATAATTGTTTTGGTAAAGCCATCCTCCTTCCATTTTATAATTTTTCCGCCACTAGCCGTGATTAAATGAACGGTAAATAAAGTAAGAGCAAAGCGAGGGTGACTTATTTAGGCAGGCATATATATGACAGCAACACTCATGACAATGTCAATCATGTTACGCTATTATTAAAATGTTTCCTTTTCTTTTCATTACTTTAACACACTACTTCTCCGCTGAGGCGGGTATTTTGATATATATATATATATATATCATATAATATATGAATGACCTCCAAAGAGCGCTGAGACTTTTGATATCATGAACGTGTCTGCAAAACTGTGGTCTCCTGCCCTGCAAAAGTCGAGCAGCCAGCGCGTGCATAGCTGTGCCGCCTTTGAGACGCTGACTGCGCTTCTGCCTTAAGTCAAAGTGAGCACTTTTAATTTTTTCATCCTCCCCCTGCGCTATAGCCCAGACAAGTGCAAACACGGGACCCCTTTTCTACACCACGGCAAAATAATATTAAGGCGATTCACACTTTCTTTTGCACGTATACGATTATGAGGTTCTCACCCGGATTATGAAGACACGCACACGAGTAGAGGACTGACAGTGCCATCACAGCCGATTAATGGCGGGACGCCTCACCAGTCTACACAAGACCCACCGCGACTGTCCCAAAAGGCGATCATAACGTCAGCTTAACACATCTCTATACTATATAAAAGAAAAAGGCAACTTTCCTTTCTTTACAACTTTTTCCTTTTATCCCAAACCAAAGCCTTTCTCGCTTAACACTGCAGAGGACACAAAACTAATTTTCTTTAAATGCCGGTAAGGCACATTACCAGAGGCACAAATTTGAACGCTCACATAGAAAATGTAATTTCTATACCACAGCCGTCGTGTAGCCTTTCAAAAGGGATCTACTACCGAGAGATGATCCATATATATTTTAGCTGCTGTTAGTTACTTACCTGTTGTGTTACACAGTCTTTAAAATGTAGTTTACCCGAACCACTCCAGTAGTGCTCAATGTACCTGTACTTCTTAAAACGTTAATGTTTTACTGTTTAATAACTTATAGACTATATTTTATTATTTCTCCCTTGCACTCAGTGACCAAAGCTATACACACACATATATAAAAGCTATACACACAAGTATATGTATGTGTATATATATGTATGTATGTGTATATATATATATACACACACACACCCCTATCTACATTATATATATATATATATATATATATATATATATAGATAGATATATATACACACACACACACACACACACATACATACATACATACATACATACATACACACATATATATAATTTGTGTGTGTGTATGTATGTATGTGTGTGTATATATGATGTAGATAGGTATGTATATATATATATGTGTGTATATGTAGATATGTATATAGATATGTAGATATGAAGATATGTATGTGTATATATGTGTATATATGTATGTATGTATGTATGTATGTATGTATGTGTGTGTGTGTGTGTGTGTGTGTGTGTGTATATATATATATATGACAGCAGCAATCCAAGCTGTGAGAAAACAGTAAAAAGGAGGCGTGTCAGACGTCGTGGTACATTTTCTGATGCAGCTAGACGAAAAAAACTTTGTGACGCTGCCGCCAAATACACAAAACAATTACTTTGACAATCATGTTATATTATTTTTAAAATGTTTCCTTTTCTTTTTCATAACTTCTTTAACACACTACTTCTCCGCTGCCAAGCGGGTATATATATATATAATATATAGATAGAGATATATATATATAGATAGATATGAGAACAACATATATATATATATATATATATAGAGAGATATATATATATATATAGATATATATATATATAGATAGAGAGATGAGAACAACACTCATATCAATGACAAAACAATTACATTAACAATCAAGTTACGTTATTTTTAAAATTTTTCCTTTTCTTTTCGTACCTTCTTTAATACACTACTTCTCGCCATGGTATTCTGCTGGTATTCTATATATATATATATATATATATATATATATATATATATATATATATATATAAAGAAACTAGGGGGTTCCCCCGGCTTGCTTCGCTTGCCAGCAACTTCGCATCTCTGACGCTCGCATTGTGAAGAAAGGGGCTGAACGCACCCCAACGGGATGTGGTTGCACTTCCAAAACCCCCTCTTAAATGGTGATACAATGGGAAACAAACAGTTTTTTTTTTACCTCCTCTTTGCTTGATCAGCTCCTGGGTTGCTTATGCTGCCGTGCCGCATGATTTGCATCTTGCACGGCGCTTCAAACGTTTAAAAGCCTGTACAGCAGCTGTCCTACTTTTTGTGTTTTATTTCCGGGCCCGGCGTGGTTAAATCTTTTTGCACAAAGTCCCTTCTCTCGAGACGTGAGTTCTTGATATTTATAATTTAAAAGAACCTGAAAATCTAACAACATCACATTAAAGTTTGATAAATTCTGAAAAGAATTATACCAAAAATATATATGTAGGTTTTAAAATAAGCCTGATTTAAAGCATGACAAAAAACGTGACATAAAAACGTCACCGTTGCACCTTTAGGCTTTAGGATTTTATATATAGAGAGTAGATATAGGAAACACAATCGGTAGTATCACATGTTATGGATATCCTCTCTTGGAATAGGACACATTGTTAGCTTCCCCACAATTATGATAATTCTCTGTCACATCTGTCTGGCTCTGTTTGTTGTTTTTTTCCTAAAACTCTTGCTTCTGCTCTCTGCTTTAACCCCATGTCAACATTCACTTATTACTTAGTGGCAAAATCACTTCCAGGATTCAGAGATTTCCTGCAAAATCAAAGTAACAATACAGCACAACCCTAGGCCCTGCTTTCCATTTTTCTTCACTGAATCTGCCGAGTGATTATCCTGAACCCCTGATATCCAAGTGTCTCCACGATTTTCCAGTGTCCTTAGTCCAAATCCAATAGTGCTAAGTGTAGACTATGTGTATTGAAAACTCTACTGTTTTGCACACACACACACACACACACACATATACACAGTTCAGTTTTGCAGCTAGTTTACAAGACTGTTTGTTTTACCCCGGAGTACTTTTCTCCATCGATTTCTATCATGCATATCAGCATCTGTAAACTACCTTTTCTTCATATCTCTTCTGACTTCATCAATCCAATGTTTCTTTGGTGTAGTTCTAATCCTGTTATTATCCATCAATTGATTAAGACTTTGCTTCAAACAGCTGTCGTAATCCTTTCTCATTACATGCTCATACTACCTAAGATGGCTCCTCTAAAAGATGACACCTATAGGTTCAACATTCAATCTGCTGCATAGATCTACATTCTTCAAATTATATTTCAGTGGTATCATACACAACACAGTTCTCTGTGCCCTCCTCAAGGGTTCAGATTTTAACACCCAAGTCTCATTACCATAAAGCATACAGGCACACACACACACAAGTGGAGTAACTTCTCCTTTTCATTTTTAGTGACGTCACCTTAGACTTCAGTAAAGATATTACTATTCTAAACTTTTGCCAACCGTACCTCAATTTGGTGGTCACTGCTATATCAATTTGATATTTTATACAAACTCATTAATTTGGTTATATTGCGTTTGAGCGGTATTACTTTAATACTCGCAGTTTCTGTTATTTTTGTGATGAAATTTAAACTTTTTTTCTATATTGAGGTCGCCCTTTTGAACCCCCCTGATATTTACTACGCGTGAGGCATTTATACTCCATCAACATTAATTATTTCCAGTGACATAATTTGGTCTATTTTTTCAGCGCATCGCACACAAAAGCAAGGAAATGATGGGAGCACCAAAACTTTGCTCACATCATGTCGCTTCGTACAGCAAGCTGCAAGTAGTAAGTCTGTGATAAGCGGAATACCGCTATGCTTTCCACTCACGGGACGGAAGAACAATTCCGACCACTTTTATATAGTAAGAAAGAAGAAGATATCGCACAGTCTGGAGTAGAAAATCATCTTTTACCTGGAAAAACAAAACTACAAATCCCATCGTGCATTGCAAAATGAACGGGGCGTGTGTGAAACTCCGCGCTTGCGTAGCACTCACGGGACGGAAGGACAATCCCGACCGCTTTTATATAGAAGGATTACTCTATTTGTATTTCACTTTAAATCACACTTTTCTGTTTCACTGTCTGTAGGAAGAGCTCCTTTGTCCTCCTATGAACATTACCCGACTCTTCCGTTTTCCCTTACAACAGTAGTTTTCCTAAAACTCAGTCAACCCATGTAACATATTGCATTTCATGAGAATAACAGCAACAAGAAACACAAAGAAGGTAATCACTATGGCAACAACTTAGTGCTTCCTTGGTACATCCTTTTTGATCAGCAAAACTGGAATGTGGAAGAGGAAACTGTGAGTTAATAAACTGCATGTACTCTTAAAGAAGTAGCCACACCTTGAATTTTAGCCTAAAAGGTTTTTTGTAGGTCTTGTCTCTTTGGACACATCTAGACCTTCTTTGTCTCTTCCTTTATTATTCTTTTGTGTCTTTCATCCTTCTTGACTTCCTGTTTCAGGGACCTATTAAGTTTTTACTGGTAATACTGTCACTATATTCACGATCAACCTTGTCCACATTTCCTTGATATATGAAAAGAACTATAACTTAGACCTAGAAGATCCAAAAGGTATCCAGCTCACCTGCATCAGGAATGTCCTCTGCTCAGACCCAATTGAAATTAAAATCTTTGTTTACTTATTAGTCAGTCTTGGATTGGTGCTTGCACATTGTTTTATTTAGTTCACCTGGAAGAATCCTATACTGCATAACACAGATGGAAAATTATGCCCTGATTTGCTTAAAACTGGACTCTACAAAAAATGGCACAAAGGTTTTCTTTTGGAGTTCATTAATGCTGTCCTCAATTACTTAAGCTTGCTAACCTTTTGGAAGACTTAGTATCCTTACATGATTACTTCAAATTAAATCATCTTCTTTTTTCTCTCTAAATGGGTAGTGGATTGAATATTTGATGCGATCTGAATTTAAATGCAGCATTCTATGTTTGACTGGCTTGTAACTTTACCATACAATCTTTGAAATTGATAAACTAAAAAAGACATTTAAAAATGTCTTAGAAATGTAAGAACAAGAGATTTGACAATAATAATAATAATCCCCTACCCCTATCAGAATAAGTAGGACATATTTGCTTCCATCCCTTGTTCACTTGTTCCTTCATACACACACTAGTGCAACTTAAACAACAGTTCTTGTTTATGAGAGATAGGAATATATGCCAAAAATTGATTTTATAAAGGGTAAATTTGCATCCTCTGGCCCTTTTTTCAAATAAATGCTCCTGTCCAGAGGATAAAAATGGGGTTCCCCCTTTCCAATTAAAAAGATTACAATTATACTCCAGAAGCCCTCAGTAAAACATTTCTCTGTGATCTAAATGTCATACTCTATACACTGACTGCAGCCTCCTACATCTCTGATAAGATTCCCTGTTTGGTCAAACTCTTGTTTCAAGGATCTTAGGCCTTTCTCCTACAGTGTATATATAGACTCAAAATATGCTCGGAGTACTAAATAAGTTAAAATATGTTGGAATGTTTATATTTTTTATATAAATCTAAGTGTGCCAGCTAAAACAATATCAAAATGGTATCAATTCATAGACTGTTGATAATATCTAAGAAATATATTTTTTAACAAGAGCATTTGCTTAAAAATTCAAGAAGAGGTTAAATATCAGTTCAAAGTAATGTTTAAACAGTCAAACAACTTTACAACACAGATACTTTTGAAGCTGATATTTCTAACATGAAATCCTGAAATTGTTAGAAATGCAAACATATAAGCATCTTTAAGCATCCTACGGGACCCCCAGAGGAGTCAATTGCAGCTAATACATAAAATCATTTACATTTTTATGTGTTGCTAATAAGTCCCAGGGTAACTTCCCTCAAAAAAAAGAGATAAGAAGTAAATTCTCCTTAGATTTCAACTGAGAAGGGCTGTTTATGAAAATCTTAAAGAATGGTATTGTGAATCAGACCGTGATACAGAATTTAGGAAGTATCCACGTTTTGTTTAATCTCATTTTCTGTCCAGTTGTTGATTTTTCTATGCAATGGCTTTGTTGCATAGTAACACCTTTCATGTTAAATTGTTGAGTCCTTTTAGTCGATGATTTTACATTTCTAATACTGACTTTATTACCCCTAAAAAACATACATTCATTCTTGCTCTAGCATTTGTCTTCTGTTAGGCACAGAATTTCTGAGCCCTTGATATGTTAGCTTGTCCATGTTAAGGTTGTTATACTCATTTCTCTTCTGTAAAAGAAGTACAAAATTGCTATGTGGAACAGAATTATTTTCATGTGATAGAATCTTTAGAGGATGTATCTAAAGACATAGATGATTAAAGGATTTGTGATAACTTTTCAATTGGAGAATCTCAAATTGAACTTTATAAGTGTCTAACATTCAACGTGTATATGTTAAAGTGTCCTTTATTCTGTTTACTAATGGTAGTCTGTGTTTTAGGCACCCGCATCTTGTGTTTCCTGGGTACCAGTAACTACAAAAGAAATTAAAGTAATGTTAAATGTGTAAATTCACAATGATGGAAATCTATTAGACTAAAAGTTTAATAATGTATTTTAGTGATGTTTGACTCTTCTAAAGCTGATTCCTGCCATTGTGCCCAATGCTGAAAGGATAAGCTCTGGTTCCTAAATTAGACTAAGAAGGTTTGAGAATGTTATACTAAGCTATTTTACTGTAATCCTGACACTTTGATTTTTGTAGGTGGTTACTCCCGGTGACACAAATATATTTGGAATTTGATTACACATGAAAGGCTGTTAAAAAAAGTTTTTTTTTTCACCTAACAACTTTTATAATAATGCTAATAAAATGTTCTGGGTCCCCACAACTCTGACAAAGAAATAGCAGGCTTAAGTGGGGAATGAATGGTTCTATAGTTTGTCCAGTAAAAATCGGGCATGATTTAATAAAAAAAAAAATTTGTACAAAATTTGGCAGAAACATTTCTCCTGGAAAAAGAAAATGTTGTTACAACCCAATAATGATCAGGCTGCCCAGGACCTTCCTTCTAAGGAGAAACTTGCTGCAGAGGCGGTGAAGTGGGTGGAGGTGTGAAAGCTTGAAACACAAGCCGAGGAGAGCAAGTTTGGCCTGTTTTAAACTGATGAGTTGAATTGTTTAATTGATTGATTGCTTGACTGACTGAGTGACTCTGAGCTCCTTTAGTTTAAATATATCTAATGGACATGAAATACCTAAATAAAGAAACTAAGGACATGTACATTTTTTTTTTTTTTTACAAATGTTAAAGTTATCCCAAGACCAAACTAATACTAAATATTATTGTATCACAAGACCGTTCAGTAAGTACCAAATGTATTTTGTTGGATGTTGGAATGCCTGACACATATGGCAACTTACATTTTACATGTCATACTTGTTATGAGCTTTCTTGGGGTCACAAAAGAATTTTGAGGTGAGATTTGAGCCATCAACCTTGAGACTTTAAGTCCAATGCCTTACTACATCATTATATCTACTATTCTATATATCCTTAGTTATTTATTCAATTAAATACTCTATCAATTAAATTGTACAGTCTTTCACTGCAAAAAACAAAAAAATATTAAGCACATTTCATCAGCTTGATAAGATTCTGTGCTTTCTCAATTTTTTTATTTTTAATAAATTTGCAAAAACCACAAGTAAACTTTTTTCACGTTGTCATTATGGGGTTTTGTGTGTAGAATTCTGAGGGAAAAAATAAACTTAATCCATTTTGGAATAAGGCTGTAACATAACAAAATGTGGAAAAAGTGATGCGCTGTGAATACTTTCCTGATGCACTGTATGTATGTGCTAAAATGTATGATCTTTTAAAAACCAGCCGGCAATGACAAATGCGATTAGAAGACAATTAGCTGCACACACTGCACAGTTCAGTGCCGCATGTCCCCTATTTATATTCAGTAGTACAACATCCAAGAATTCACAAACATACAGTATCTCAAAGAAGAAATATTAGAAATAACAACTGTAACAAAAAAATAAGTAAATAAAACATAAACATTGTTTAGTACATAGTTCCATGTAGCAATAGGTGGACCTCCTGGCACTGCTGCAGTTCATTTAATATTTTGCCTACTTTGACACAAAAATGCCACTTGTTATTCTAAGGACATGCAGATATCGTATTGGAATAAAAGTGTAAAACTTGTCTCGCAATAGTTAAAAAAAATATATATAATATGGGCAGTAGATTTGACTGCTTTTGCGTCTAATTGACCTTGACATTATAAGTCTTTCATTGTGCGATTAATCAAAGTGGCAGAAAATGTGATGCACCGTAAAATAAAAGATGACTTTATTATTAATTGATATTTGTCTCATAAGTCTTTAATGCATTGTATGAACTAGTAGCACAATTATTTTTCTGTTCACCTTGGAAGGAAGTAAATCAAAAATTTCCTTTACAAATATTACTTTCAAATT
Organism: Polypterus senegalus; assembly: GCF_016835505.1. Classification (NCBI taxonomy): domain Eukaryota; kingdom Metazoa; phylum Chordata; class Cladistia; order Polypteriformes; family Polypteridae; genus Polypterus; species Polypterus senegalus. Next base: position 108,662,368 of record NC_053161.1, read on the forward strand.
ATGTACTTCTAATGGCATTTTGATTTGTTTCAATTTGAATACAAGGTTTTGTTTTAAATAATGAACCACGTCTATGAACATGAATTTAGAGTTTTAAATTAGATAGTATTTTAAGTTTACTCAGAATAGAAAAGGTTTGCTTGTCGTAATTGTTATCTGGATTGTTTCATCCACATGCACTTTAGAAAAAGATGTGTAACAATTACTGTCAAAAAGAAAATTTTACTAATTATATTGACAACATATATTCTGTGCTTCTTCCTAAGTTTATAGGAAGTAGTATTTGCAAGAACAGAGACACATACAAGGCTTATTTGTCCTCACCTCAGTTTTAATTATTTGTCATCCTCCTACGTTAAGATCACTCTTTCACTATAGAGCTTAACCCTGGTAACCTAAACACTGTCAGTGAGTACCCAGTGCTTTTCAGCTATACTGTAGATTAATACTATCCAAGGACACAGTGCATCTTTTTATATTGCAGAAAATACCACTTTTCATTAGCGTCTTCATATTAATGAAGAAAGAACACCTTTCTGAAAGTTCAGTAAGTTCAGATTTGGAATATATATATATATATATATATATATATATACATATATATATATATATATATATTTTGAGGGAGCTTTGTAACTTTTATAAATTAGATTAATATGTTAAATTAATCAAGTATAATATATCAACTTATTAGCTTTTTGTCCTTTTTCAGTATTATCTTATAAATTAGTTACCTGTATAATACAACATGACATTTTCGTATGCAGCAATTTTCCTAATACAGTTATTGAGAGTGTTTTGATCTTCTCCATCCCCCTGTGTTATGGCAACGTTTCTGCTGAGAGCAACAGGAAGCTAGAGATTGTTGTCTGTACTTCTTTTTCAATCACTGAATGCCATTGATCCATCTTGGAGTTATTTTAATCTTCCAGGCTCAAATGTAAAGCTATTAACAATGTATTTGACTCATATTGTACTTGCTTGCAAATTCTATATTCATTGTTCTTCTGTCTGGTGAATGTCTTAGGTCTACCTTAACTGATACTACCAAACTTCATAAAGTACTTTCCCATAAGTTGTGAGACATAAGCTGTGTTGTAGTTTTAATTTCAATTTGATTTATTTTTGTTATACTGTCACACACATGCGCTTTAGAGGCAGTCAGCAAGTCCTGAGGTGAGTGAAACATCGCGAGATGAAATGCTGATTTATGGTACTAATGCCTCTCTCTCTTTTTCATCAGACCAAAAGAAGAAAAATAATCCCATGTACTCACCACATAAATGTCCAGATTCCCAATATGGCCGCCCAACGTCATCTGACTCCAGATGATGATGTCACTTCCGGTAGCCCACTGATGGTGTCACTTTCCAGCTCCTGAGGATGACGTCACTTCTGTCATATCAATGTTGACATCACTTCCGGTTTCCCAATGATGACGTCACTTCCGTCTGCCATTTTTTCTCTATGAAAACGCCATATCACTATCTCCATTTGTCAATTGCTTTTTTGAGCTTTTGATCGTTTTTTCATACATTTCTTTGCTTTGTCCGCTGGACATTATGCAGGGACATTCCTCAATTCTTTGTATATTGTGGAAAATCCTTTATTTCACAACAATACCTTATAACACAATGATAAGCATTTCTTGCTTGTGCCACATACAGCGACATATAATACAAAGGAGAACCACACAGATGACACATATTACTAAAGTGACCAACAACACTTAAAAATAAACCCGAAGGTATTTATGTTTAATTCGGAACAGTTACATATGAATTAGACACAAACCTACAGCATGTATTAAATAAAAAAAATAATAATAACACAGTAAAATTAAATTGGGATCTCTTAAGGGAATGATTTTTACTGGTGTATTTTATATTTTACTTTTTATAGTTATACTTTAATTTAATATTCTACTGTATATGCCTGAAAAAATAACACTGCACAAAGCTGACATTGTTAAGGCAATAAAGAAAAATTAAAGTTTAATTTAGCAACACATTTTCAGCAAATTACCTCTTTGCACGTGCAGTTGTAGTTTTCTGAGTGTCTCTCCATTTTGTTGTTTTTTTTTTTCTAATCACTGTGGTTTTTGTGTACTGCGGATGAACTAGTCATTGTAGGCAGATACTCACTTTATATATAATGAGGTAATGAAAGCAATTCCTCACATCTTGGCCATGAAGCTGTTGTAAATTACCTCCTTTTGTCTTGGGTCAGCTTCAGAGAGGCAGTATGTCCAAGGATATATAGGTAACTTTGATTGGTGTCATCCTGGTTTTGAATGAGAAAGAGGTCATAAGGTCATCGCAATCAGCATTATGCTAACACTTATATTAATTTTTTTTTTTGCTAGTTGTGATAAAACAATTGTTTTGGCTTTGGTCTAGGTCCTTTTTTCCAATTCTTTACTATATTTATTGATGTTTTATATTTATGTATTTATCTATTTATACAGTACTATATATATACTAGCCAAAGTACCTGATATTTCCTGGGTATATTTGTAGAATGGGTTAAGAAAAAATAGCAAATGTTTGTGTTTTTTAAATGGTGACCCTGTTGTTATTGCAAGCTGTTCCATCTGTCATCCACGCTGCCTCTCTAACAATGTCTCTGCTCTTGCGAGTCAAGAATGTGTTCTTTTTGGGTCCTATTGGATTCCACAATTGCAGTAACTCCTTGCTGGATTGTAACAATGAACACTGTCATGACTGACTAATCCTCTTCATTCAAGGTGAGAAGTTCGTTGTGCTTAAATTATGAAGAAAAGCTGACAAAGCTAAAGCCAAACAAAAACCCTAGATTTTTCCTTTGTGTTTCATTATACTTCCATTCTTGATCAAGTGTCACCCAACCTGTAAAAGCACATTATCCTCCTTTTTACATTGCAGTGGATAGAAGCAGCACAGGGCGTTGTCTGGTGAAGTAATCTTAAACGCTGGTTATTTTGTTTGATAGTTTGGCTCCAATCTGTTCGGGTGTTTCAATTGTTCTGAACTAGCAGGTGACACTGGTTTGCATTCAAGAAAAAAAATGCGTGGACCCCACCCGGGTCAAAATTTTGGGTTCCAAAGTAGCCTGTCTTGTTCATATCCTAAAGAGAAACTACTGTATGCAAAATTTGGCACAGATAGGTCAAAGTATGCAGGATTGTACTAGGAAAATGCAGGTAGGCAAACAGATAAACTTTGTATTTTTATATTTATATATTTCTCACATATCTATTTTATCAATTTTATTTATGTAAACATTTCTATCCAATTTTACCCATGTTTTGGTACACTTGCAGAATATAAAAATTAATGTAATATTTTTGTGATTTTGTTTGCCAATTTCATATAAAAAAGTTACTTTTTTAATCAGTAGCATAGTCTCATGTTATATTAGTTATTTTTTGTGTGCTGCACATGTTTGTAAAATAATAATTTTTTTTTATTTTATTAGTTTTATTGCAATCATTCCATACAAATCAATGAATTTTTACAAAAAGTAACAAGTCGACCCCCACCCCTGAGAGAGAGAGAGCAAGGCAAACGGCATAAAATTTAAGGCTTGCAAACATACCTAAATTAATAAGTTTGATAAGCAAATAGAGATGAATGCAGAAGAGAAAGAAATACAGAAATAATTGCTTCCTCTGTGGTTTAAGAGCTTATTTTAAAATATTACTGATTAGATCCTGCCATGTTTTGAAAAAAGTCTGTTCAGATTCTCTGAGTATTTGATTTTTTCCAATTTCAAATAGTATAAAACATCGGTTTCCCACTGACTTAAAAGAGGAGAGTTAGGATTCTTCCAGTTTATCAGGATAAGTCTGTGTGCCAAAAGTGTAGTGAATGCAATCACAGTTTGTTTGTCCTTCTCCACTTTAAACCCATCTGGAAGAACATCAAACACAGCTGTTAATGGGTTAGGAGGGATTGTGAGACCAAGGCTGTCTGAAAGGCAATTAAAAATAAGTTGATGTTAATTTGGTGCAGGCCCAGAACATGTGACCCAGTGAGGCTGGGACTTGATTGCAGTGTTTGCAGGTTGGATCATGCCCTGGAAACATTTTGGAGAGTTTTAGACGAGACAGATGTGCTCGATATATAATTTTGAGTTGTATAATTGTATGCTTTGCGCATATGGAGCTCGAGTGAATTCTCTGCATTGCTACTTTCCACTCCTTTTCTGATATATTAATTGAGAGATCTTTTTCCCAGTGTCCTCTTGGATCTTTGAAAGGGAGGGACTGTAAAATAATTTTATATATTGCAGAGATGGTGTCTGAATCCTTGAGATTGAGCAATATTTTTTCCAGCATGGATGAGGGTGCAAGATGAGGAAAATCGGGAAGGTTCTGTTTAACAAAGTTCCTGATTTGAAGATAGTGAAAGAAATGTGTAGCTGGAATGTTAAATTTGGAATGTAATTGTTCATAGGATGCAAAGTCGTTGTCTATATAAAGATTTCTAAGCAAGTTAATCCCAAATTTTTCCAGATATTAAAAACTGCATATGTTTGCGAAGGTTGAAAGAGGTGGTTCTCTTGCAGAGGTGCCACAGATAAAAGCTTCTCCGTCTTAAAATGCTTTCTACATTGGTTCCATATTCTAAGTGAGTGAAGCACAATTGGGTTATTAGTATATTGCCGATAACGTGTGTTTATTGGGGCACAGAGCAGGGAATATAAAAAAGTACTTCAGGATTTTACTTCTATTGCGGACCAAGCCTGTGTATGTTCTTCTATTTGTGTCCAGGTTTTTATCGCTTGTATATTTGCTGCCCAGTAATAAAACTGGAAGTTAGGTAGAGCCAGGGTTGCTGATTGGATACGTGGATTTTTTGAGTTCCAAATAAATGAGGTTATTGTTGAGTGTAATTGCTTAAAAATGATTTATTAATGTATATTGGATGTTTTGAAATAAAAAGGAGCTTAGGAAGAATATTCATCTTAACAGTGTTAATTCTTCCAGCTAGTGTGAGATGAAGGGTTGACCATCTATGCAAGTCTTGTTTAATTTTTTCCATGCAGACGAAATTTTGTTGATAAAGAGCTTTATGTTTACTTGTGATGTTTACCCCTAGGTATTTAAACTGTTCTGCAATGATAAAAGGTAGGGTGTCTAATCTAATATTATATGCTTGAGAATTCACTGGAAAGAGTACACTTTTATTCAGATTAATTCTGAGACCAGAGATCTTTTGAAATTCTGTGAGTGCTGTTAAGACTGCAGGCACAGAATTTTCTGGGTCTGATATATACAGTACCATATCATCTGCATATAATGAAATTTTCTGTTCCAGTCCTTCTCTGCTAATCCCCTTTATCTGATCAGTATTTCGACAATGTATTGCCAGTGGTTCAATGGCAATTGCAAACAGTAGCGTGACAAGGGCATCCTTGTCTAGTACCACATTCTCTAGTTTAAAGTAGTCTGAACAAATGTTGATACAAACTGAAGCTTCTGGGTTAGTATACAGTAATTTAATCCATGCACAAATGTTCGGGCCAAACCCAAATTTCTCCAATGTAGTAAAAGGTATTTCCATTCAATCATGTCAAATGCTTTTTCTGCATCCAATGATAATAATATTTCTGGGGTGTTTGATTTAGTTGGTGAGTATATTACATTAAACAGGTGTCAAGATTTGAAGATAAGTGTCGCCCCTAATAAATCCAGTTTGGTCTTGTGATATTACCGAGGGGAGCACTTTCTCCATCCTTCTAGCTATGATTTTTGAGAGTATTTTAACGTCATTATTCAGAAGTGAAATTGGTCTGTATGATGCACATTGTAATAAGTCCTTATTTTGTTTTGGAAAAACAGTGATTAGTGCTTGGCGAAAAGTTTGAGGAAGAGTTTGATTGTCTCTGGCTTCTGTAAATGTTGCTAATAGGAGGGGAGCTAGCTGAGCGGAGAATTTCCTGTAAAATTCTGCAGGGTAGCCATCAGGGCCTGCTGCTTTCCCCTTGAGTGACTTTATAGCATCTAGTAATTCTGATAACGCAGAGGTTTATCAAGTTCCTCCACACTAAAAGTGTCTATTTGTGGTATCTGTAATGTATCCAGAAATGCATTAGATTGTGTATTGTCTTCTTTAAACTCAGTAGTATATAGGATTTATAGTAGTCTCTAAAGTGTGCATTATATTTTTGTGTCGATGATTTTATCTCCGTTTGTGTTGGTGATTACGTGAATTTGTTGAGCTAAAAGCTTATTAGCTTTCTCTCCATGTTCATAGTAATGATGTCTGGATTTATAAATTAGTTGTTCAGTTTCTTTAGTTGTCAAGAGGTTTACTTCTGAATGCAGAGCCTGCCTTTTCCTATGTAGAGTCTCGCTTGGTAGTCTGGCATGTTCTTCATCTATTCTAGTAATTTGCTTTTTATCTCTGCTACTTTCTTGGTTTCTAATTTATTTCTGTGGGAAAGATATGAGATAATCTGTCCTCTTAAGAAGGCCTTAAGAGTTTCCCAGAGTATTCCTGCAGAGATCTCTGAGGATGTATTTGTCTCTAGGAAGAACTGATTTGTTTGGATATAAATTCTGTACAATTCTTGTCTGCTAATAGAAGCGGTTGAGACTCCATCTGCAGGTGAGTGTGGGCTTAGTACTTTAGCTCCAAGATCAGAGGTGCATGGTCAGAAATAACAATAGCATCGTATTTGCAAGATTTAATCATAGGCAAGAAGTTATTATCTAAAAAAAGTAATCAATCCTTGAGTAGCAATGATGTACTGGTGAGTAGAAAGAATATGTTCTTGAATTTGGGTTTAAAACCTCCAGGGTCTGATAAGTTGTGATCAGTTATAAACTTTGTAATTATCTTTGGTGTTAGATGTCGTTCCCCTGTGGAGAAGTCCTATCTAAAGTGGATTTAAAACACAATTAAAGTCCCCAGCCATTATAATTTTATGAGTGTTCAGATTGGGAATGGATGCAAATAAATTTTGTATAAATTCCTTATCATCAACATTAGGTGCATAAACATTTATCAAAATCATTTTACAGTTAGATAAGTCTCCCATGACCATCACATATCTCCCTTCAGGATCCAATACTACATCTGATGCTACAAATGGGACTGTTCTATGTATGAGAATTCCCACACCTCTAGTTTTCTTTGTAAAACTAGAATGGAACATTTGGCCAGTCCAGTCTTTTTGCAGCCGGAACTGATCCTTGCTTAGTAAGTGGGTCTCCTGTAAAAATACTATTTTAGCATTTAGACCTGTTAGGTGAGAGAGTACTTTCTTTCTCTTTAATTCGTGATTCAGGCCTTTAACATTCCAGCTCACAAAGTTAACTGTCCCATCATGGAGACATTGATTCTGAGTTTTTGATGTCATTTTATAGTCTTAACTGGAAGTGAGACAGCTTCGGCCTTAATTTCCTATTTCCCCAAGAGTTATTGCCATGCAGCCTATTATTACGTTGGTAGTTATAATTATAAAGATTAAAATGATAGATTAGGTATAGATATAGCCTGCTCTCTTTCTCTCCCCCCCTTAACCCCCCACCCTCCCTTTTTACCTCCCCACGCGAGACTAGAACCCACTTCACATAGTCCCGGTCCTCTGACATACCCAGAGACAGAGCACGTCCAAAGCAAAAGAAGCCCCCACGCAGTAGCGTTTTAGAATTAAAAAATAGAGATATCTATTACCAATATATTGTAAATACTATATGCATTAACAATAAACCAAGGGTATGATGTTGAACAGTCTCGTTTAGGGTAGAGAAAAAATAATTAGAAAAAGAAAAAAAAAAAGGTAATTAAGCACAAACGTCTATAGCTGTAATTGAAACAAAAGAATACATTTATCATTATCAATAAAGTGTGTGCACATATGTAAGGGCCCAATTTCTGATATTTAGAAACAACATGTCTGATTACAATGAGGCATTTTGCAGTCAATTGGAATGCTTTTATGATTACTCAATATACTGTCTGTCATCAGCATTTATTATTCTCATATGAAAAATCCAGAAGGATTAATAGATTTTTATCAACACTTCAATAAGTGATAACGAGGTTCATGTACATAAAGATTAGGAGCTTTGACTCTCACAATGTGTAGTGAGTATTTGGTATTTATTAGATGCTCAAATGTAAATACTTATTGTTAATATTTACTAAAATAAAGCAAATAATTTCAACTGTTTTTTCATTACAGTCGTGTTTTGTTTTAAACATAAACGATACTGTATTTTTTGAAAGTGGATATGATTAGGGTAGAGTTAAAGATATTCCTTAATTAGTTAGAACTACTTTCAGGAAAAATAAGATTATGTTGCTGGTGTTATACAGTTATACACCGTCTATCTTATTTCCAAAGAAACTGCCTTGGGTAACCTTCTGGCAGTGAATAAGAGAAACTGCTATGATATTTAAAGGAGCAAACCAGAATCTGTTCAAGGAAGAGAGAATAGATAATCCTGGATCTCAGAACAAATTCTGTTTTGCTAGAGTGCAATTTCGCACCGGTGGAATACCTGGTTCTAGAATGGCAGATTTTAAGTGGCCCTCACAATCCCAGATAGGATGATCTGGATTAGCACATGTTCATAGCAAAATTTACAAGTTGATTATTTAACAGCAATTAACCAGAGACTGTATGTCTGAGAAACAATGGGGACAACCTTCACACCAGCAGAGCAAAAGGAGCTGGTGGCAATGCATGAAGATTATCATCATATCCAACTCAAGGGGAATAAAACAGCAGCAGTAGCTGCGAAGGAAAAGGAGATGATGTGAAGGAATTTTACTGAAAGAATGAATGCATAAAACAGATATTCAGTGAAATCTGTGTTGAAATTTGCATTGTGCAAATTGTACCCCTTATGATTTTTACTCTATTTTAAATATTATATGCCCTCAAGTAAGCATTGTACTCCATTTTTGCAATAGTTAATTACATTAATGTACAAATCTACATTAGAAGAATCACATTGCCCACTCTTTGAATGGCTATCCTGTTTGTCTCTATGTTTGTATAGTAATTATGTGTTTGGCATCACGTTATTTTAAGTATTGATGCTTGCGCTTCAGTCCTAAAAGCTTTCTCCCATATAAACTACAATAAAATGTAGAAATATTATTGTTACCTTATTCCATTACAGAATATAAGCACATTTGGAATAGGCATCTGCTGAAGATGAATCTTCAGAAGCGTTTCTTTAAAAAGCAAGGGACTCCACACAAGTGCTGAAGGCGAGCAAGAATATTATCAGTTATTGTTACCCAAAAAGGAAAAAGTTTCCTCTTTGATGGCGATTATGAATTTCTGCTTCAGAAGGATGGCCTGTGTTTTAGTAAGCAGACATTGGTTCAAAGTTAGGCCTACTTTTGCGATTGTTTTTTTTTCAGGATATGTGTGACATCTCCAATGATGTGAAGAAAACTGCCCTTTGCAAAGCCTGAAAATGTTCACGATTTGCATCGATGCTGGCCTGAAGCTATGATGTATGACACTCAACGTATTATGTTTTAGAAGGTCGCTCCGATACATTCTAGCCTCGAGCCTAAAGTTAGGCATGCTAGGAATGACTGATCAGTTTTTGACTACTTTTTTCGGGGCACAATTTAGTGAAGGAGGTGCTTTTGTTGATTGTTTCTTTAGGAAGTGGCATAATATTCTCAACATTTCATTTGCCTTTTCTGCTTCTAAAATGGTGCAGCTGGGATCAGCATTTTTGACAGGACATTTATGGACTTTGATCATAAGATTGGACGCTCTGCTCCTTAATTATTGCTACTTCAAAGCATTAATCCTTCATGCTAATCCTGCTATTTGCAAGTTAGGTTCAGAGCATTGGTACCCCTTTAATTGAGCTTGTTTTTGGCAGATTTTTCTTTCTGGAACAGGCAAATTTTTAACCCTTTCCAGAAAGCAGGATTATTGAGTTATCCACATCTTTGGCCTTACAGATCACATAATCGTGGTTTATTGTGTTCCAGAAATGCATGTTAAGCTAAATCCAGGTTTTCTGGAACAGAATTATCCAAAGTTTAGTGAATTATGACTTATTCTAACCAGATTTCAAACTAATACAGTGGAACCTCGGTTTGCGAGTAACTTGGTTTTGCAAGACAAGCTAAATTTTATAATAAATTTTGACTTGATAAACGAGCGATGTCTTGCAATACAAGTAGTATGGATACACTTCGTCCGCTGAGTGTCATGTGATCACAACTGAGCTGATAGTTCTTCTCTCTCTCTCTCCTTTTCTCTCTCGCTCTCTCTTCTCTTGAGAGCAATCGTCTCTTATTCTCCGTCTCTGAGTCTGTGTGCCTCACTCATATAGTCCACATCCGTACGAGCGTATACTGTTTACTACAGCATTGTGACTATGTGTGTGTATGTGAGCGCACGTGTGTGCTGTGAAGTGCGAGTCCCGTCTTGCGCCCCAAAACACGAAGCTGAGTCTCAGTACTTTAACAACACCAGCTTTATTCAACTTGAAACAGCAACAGCGCAGTTATTTATTGTAGCGGGATCTTTATAATGTTCCTTGTATCACCCATCGATGGCAGGCGCTTATAGCATGTCTGCGATCTTTTTGGATTCGCTTATACGACGAACTGCTACAGCGCTGGGAGACTGAGATTGCTTTGGGACACTCTTCCGCGTGTCATTCCGTTGGGTGGAATCACACAAGAGTTTAGAAACTCACTCACACCAGCTATGATTCTTTTTAAAGGTAAAGTGCAGGTTAATTTGTTTTATGTATTTTTACTTTATATTTTGTATTAATCATTTTTATATGAATAGTTTTGGGTTGTGGAATGAATCATCTGAGTTTCCATTATTTCTTATGGGGAAATTCACTTTAATATATGAGTGATTTGGACTGCGAGCACGTTTCCGGAACGAATTATGCTCGCAAACCGAGGTTCCACTGTATTGCTTTCTAGAACAGAACCCAGGAAATTTGCATTTCTTACTAGAATTCAATAAAAAACAAAAAGAACCAGACAAGATTCCCTAGCAACCCTATTACCCATCCACAGTGGCTTCTAAAATGGTGATGTGTCACCAAGTCATATTTAATAGCAAAGCTTGAAATTAAGCTTCTAAACCATAAAAATCTCATGAACCCTAAAAAATGATCTAATGGTTTCACTATTTACTATTTCATTTTATAGGTTACAGTGGATTGAGCAACAAATAATTTCAACAATATAAAAAATATTTTGTAGATGATAATTCAGAATAACTTAGAATGTTTTTTAGCACAGAGAATGCTGAAAAAGACTAATAATCAGAGATTAGAATTTCATGAAAGCTTATTTTCTTAATCTTTATTTGCTTAAACTAAAAAGTGTCATCACCTTCAGTCTCTCTTATCACCCATACCTCTCAATTGTGTGATCAGCATAGTCGTTCTTGTCTGGACTTTCTCTAACACTGCTGCCCTTTTTTTACAATATGGAGAACAAAACTGAACACATTACTCCAGATAGGGCCTCACTAGTGCGTTATATAACTGAAGCATGACTTGCACTCAACACAGCGTGACATATAACTTAATATCCTATTAGCTTTCTTGATTGCTTCTGTATGCTGTCTAGATATAGTTAATTATAAGTCCATTATTACAACTTTGTCTTTTTCATCAAGTTTCAGACCTCCCACTGTGTATTCAAATCTAACATTTTTACTTTTTACTTATACTACTTTACATTTACTTACATCACATCTGCCAAAACCTGTATACGATTCAAATCCCTCTATAACAATTTATCTGATTCTGCATTATTTGCACTTCCATCTAGCTTGGCACCATCTGTAAACCTAACCAGCTTTTGATTATATTCTTGTCCGGATCATTTATGTACTATATATTAAAACAGCAGCAGCCCCCACACTGATCCCTGAGGGACAGCACTTTTAACATTACTTAATTCTGAAAAGGTTCCCTCATATTTACCTTCTGCTTTCTGTATATAAGTCAATTATGTACCCATTTCTTTTAAATTGCATATCATCACCATTATTAGTCATTGAATCCCTGATAATTAATCTCCTAAATGTACTTATAAGTTTGATTTATATGTGATTGATAAGAACTAGAAACACACATTTTATTGCTGCTGCTCAGCAACTTTAATTTTGAGGAACAGCCAAGTAACATCTGTGGTGAAAATGAAGCATTCAGGAACCTGATTTTTAAACCGAATTTGCCTTGTCAAACAAGTGGATGAAATAGTTAATCAGCTGCCAAAAGTGAACCACACCATTAAGCCATATGAAGGAAGGACATGTTTTCATAATGGAGATAATATGTTGTGCACAACTTATTGTATTATTGTATTTATTTCTACGTCTAAATCATTTTGTTCATCAGTCTGGTTACGGTTAGGTTTGGGTGTTTTAAATGTGCTTTATAAATAAAACAGACATGACTAACTTTCACAGAAATCAAAGTCAACAGAGTACTTTATGAAGCACACAAGAATACAATAGACAAAATGTATTATAAGGAGCTGAAAGGAACTGATTCAAAAGCATAATAAGCCTGTGGCCTAGGCGTTTGAAAGGCCTTGCAGGGCTATTTATGTCACCCTGAAATCTTCCCTCGATGTATGAAAAAAACCTAAAGAGAATGTTCTCACCTGAAGTACCAGATAATACTTGAGTGTAATTGCCACAATATTTGTCTCCCACAGCTTTGCACTATTTTCCTACATACATTAATTAAAATGTCTTTAAGCTATGGAATCACTTTGAATGTTAGATTCTAGAATCAAAATGTATGAAGATCCTAATCCTTTATCGTCAGAAAAAATATATTATTGTTAAATATATTGTATTAGGAAAAAGGTTAACATGCAGGGATGCATTTGCTATGAGTTAAAGGGAAAACTAACAGGCAGAAAACCTCATGGTTTATAAGCACATCTTAAGAAACAGAGAACAGACCATCGCCAGCTCAAGTGGATCCTTTTGCAAGGTTATTGCTCATTGTTGATAATGTATCATTTCTGCTTCCATTACTCATATCTGCCACATTAATGAAATTCCTTAGTTGAGGATGTCTTTTAAATAATCTCTACTATCTTTTTGAATAGCAAACACTATAATGAATGAGAGCCAATAATATTTTATGGAAGCACAGCATGAAATAATTTTACACTAATAATGAAATTGTTTCATTACATATGGCAATTGTTCATTTTAAGCAAGGGCAAACTTTTTGTTGCATGTAATTCCCAAGGGTTTCTACCTGTTCCGTTCAAACATGCTCTCATCAATCATTTTTAGGAATGTTTGTCTGTCATGTCTTGCTTTTGAGCATCAGTTATAATTATAGCAAACAGTCTTTGCAGTATGTGTTTTCTTTAATGGAACACTTTTGAAATTCTTCAGAAGAAGAACATTACCTGTAATTCAATGTGTGCACTGCATTTGTATCTAAATACTGCATGATATTTTTTGCTTTTTGAGTCTTCCGAATTGGAAATAGTTTGACATGAGAACCTAAGATGACCCTGTTCTCTTGTCTTTAATAGGCAGTGATCTCTAATGAACAATGGGACATCTGAATGTGATAGAGTAGGGGTGTCAGTAGTAAAGATCAACAATCTTGGTGATGTGTTTGTGAGCTAGGGTAGAAGTAATAGTAATATTGACCAATGAATCAATGTGGCAGCTAAGTCCTAGAATGAAGCTCTCAATTTACTGGTCAATCTAGATCACAGTCCTTATCTTTTTTTTTTTTTGAGCCGTGCTGCAGCATCACATGTCCTTTTTTAAATTTTATAGTAATCATTCCATACAAATAGATACATTTTTACAAAAAATAGGATTGAAAACAAATCAACCCAACCCCCACTCCTGAGAAAGAGAGCATGGCCAACAGAGTAATTATTTCCTCAGTGCTTTAAGAGCTTATTCTAAAATATTATTGATTAGATCCTGACAGGTTTTGAAAAAGTTCTGCACAGATCCTCTAACTGAGAATTTATTTTTTTCCAATTTCAAATAATATAAAACATCAGTTACCCACCGACTTAAAAGAGGAGAGTTAGGATTCTTCAAGTTTAGCAAAATAAGTCTGCGTGCCAAAAGTGTAGTGAAGGCAATCACAGTTTGTTTGTCCTTCTCTGCTTTAAGCCCATCTGGAAGAACATCAAACATAGCTGATAGCTGTTAATGGGTTAGGAGGGATTGTGACACCAAGGCTGTCTGAAAGGGACTTACAAAATTTTGTCCAGAATGGTGTTAATTTGGTGCAGGCCCAGAACATGTGACCCAGTGAGGCTGGGACTTGATTGCAGCATTCGCAGGTTGGACCTTACCCTGGAAACATTTTGGACAGTTTTAAGCGAGACAGATGTGCTCAATATATAATTTTGAGCTGAGTAATTGTATGCTTTCTGCATATGGAGCTCGAATGAATTCCTTGCATTGCTAAATTCCACTCCTTTTGTGATATGTTGAGTGATAGAGTGACAGCCCTTATCTTTGGTCATCAGCTCTGGGTAGTGACTATGAGAATGTAATGAAGAGTTACAAGAGCAAACCAAGTAAGGTTCATGGTCCCAATTCAGTAATACAGGAGCACAACAGATAAGAACTGTTCTTTCACTTTAAAGGAACCAGTAAAGGTGCTTTAGGCATTTAGTTAGGATGTCCTCTTGTATCTCACAAAGTCGGTGTGTCAGCTACGGGGCTGAGAGAAGACAACTCCAAGTCAGTATGGCAGGATTATATCTCTGTACTGGCTTGGGACCATGTGGATATTTTCCACAGAAAGAGTTGGTGAGAGTTGCAGTGAAAAGGGAAGCCTGATGAGTCCAGCTACATGCTGCTCTACCTCTCTTACCACAAAAAGCATAATTAAAAAGATACAGTAATCCCTCCTCGATCGCGGGGTTGCGTTCCAGAACCCCCCGCGATAGACTAAAAATCCGCGAAGTAGAAACCATATGTTTGTGTAGTTATTTTTATATATTTTAAGCCCTTATAAACTCTCCCACACTGTTAACATTATTAGAGCCCTCTAGACATGAAATAACACCCTTTAGTCAAAAGTTTAAACTGTCCTCCATGACAAGACAGAGATGACAGTTCTTTATCACAATTAAAAGAATGCAAATAGATCTTCTCTTCAGGAGCAGAGAATTTCAGAGGGAGAGAGAGAGAGAGCGCTCGCAAAGAAAAGCAAACAATCAAAAAATCAATACTTGTGCTTTTAAGTTCGACGCGGCATTTTTTAGAGGAGCGTCAGTATCTTCTAAGCAAACAGCCCTCTGCTCACATCTCCTCCGTCAGGCGCAGAGAACGTCAGAGAGAGAGAGAGAGCGAGATTAAAGCAAACAATCAATAAGTGTGCTTTTAGAAGCACCGCGATAAAGCGGCCGGCATTTCTTAGAGGTGCGTTCGTATCCACTAGGCAAAAAGCTTCTGTGCAAACAGCACCTCTGCTCACAGCCCCTCCGTCAAGTGCAGAGAATGTCAGACAGGGTGAGATAGAGGCAGAGACAAGCAAACAATCAAGCTCCGCGCGGGATGCATATCTTACAGCATTGAGGAGTTTTAGTTAATATGTAATACATGCTCTGATTGGGTAGCTTCTAAGCCATCCACCAATAGCGTCCCTTGTATGAAATCAACAGGGCAAACAAACTGAGGAAGCGTGTAGCATAAATTAAAAGACCCACTGTCTGCAGAAATCCACGAACCAGCGAAAAATCTGTGATATATATTTAGATGTGCTTACATTTAAAATCCGCGATAGAGTGAAACCGCGAAAGTCGAAGCGCGATATAGCGAGGGATTACTGTAATGATAATACTTATAAATGTTGTTTGTATTTGTACATGTTATATTTGTATTGGCATTATTACATTAATAAATATGAAGAGAGCTTGTCAGTAGGATGTGTGTTACACAAAAAATAAAATAAACTTGAAAATTCTGATTCCCAGTCTTTTTGGTAATGATCATATCTACATACTGCAGTAAATACAATTAAATAATGCTTTATAATGGTCTGCCAGGATTGAAAAGCCTGTTGCTCCGTTGTTGACAACATCAACCTTGCATTTGTGCATTTGTGAATTTGGTCATGTTTCATAATTGTCACGGATGATTTAAACAGGCTTTTACACATAATATTGGACATTTCCATGTACAAGTTGATCATGAGTCTTTAGTGTATTTTATAGTACACATTTCATGTCATTTATCTAAACTGAAGATTTTCCTTTAGTAAATATATATCTGCATAAAATGCAAAAGTCAGTAACAATAGAAGTACTGCAGTTTTTTCATTAAAAGACAATAATGAGAAAAATTATAGCTGTTTGTGTTTTTTTTTTGCACAGAACTGTTCCTAGTCGTATTGAAAGACTCACTACCAGACAATACTATTGTTTGTACTGAGTTACTATCCTCTCTTATCATGCAGATATTTCCATATATCAAATTTATAAATATGTATATATATTACAAACATCTAGTGCAGCTACATTATTTTTATTACTTACAATGGGGACAAATTTTAGCTCATCTTTGCTGTCACAAAGACTACAAGATTTACACTGGAAGGAGAAGGAGAGCAGAGTTGCAGCACTCATTACAGCTCACATTAAAATGTATTTATTTCCATCCATCAAACAAATAAAGCTTGTATTTGGAGTTTAACCCATGTGGAGTATGTGCAATATATAGAATTATTATAGTTGTGTAGGTATTCATTGTCAAATGCATTAGATATTGGGAAACCAATTTTTCTGACTAAATGAGGCAGTACAATATTATCAAGCGCGACAGCAGCATCACTGGCAAATGTAAATTTTTAGTAATAGTTACTGGTGTTTGTAGAATATGAGAATGTTCAAAAGGTGTGGGAATAAAACACACACCTCCTGAACCATCAAACCAATTTGCCTATACATTCCAGCACATTACAAATGCTACCCTAACCTTCAGTTGAAAGTATGGGCACCCAACAGGCAAAAAGTGCTTGCTAGTAATTATTCAGTGGGACAAGTTGATATTGTTTTATACCATTTCATATCCTGAAGGGAGAAAAATTCTCAATACAAAGTAGCTGAAACTGACTTCATTGGTGCTCCTTCTGTGAGAGTAGGCTACCTAAAGACTATTTTGTGACTAGAACATAACATGGTTCAGAAAATAAACCTATTACAAGAGGCATTGTTACAAAAGCTCCTCAGCAAGCAAAGGCTACAAAAGATTCCCTGACTAATGGAAAATTCATTTAGCTCTACAAGATGAAGTGCTTGTTTATGGGCTGTGCAGAGAGGAGAGGATAGAAAGAGGTTACAAGTTTGCATCCAGAGGTTAAATGACATGTGGCGCAACTCAGCAGCAGCTTGTTACAGCACAAGACTTGATTTGGTAAATCATAGTGTTCACATTTCTAAAGGGCAGTTGCTTGAATTTGCATCAACTTAGTATTAGAGAAAACTTTTATAGCATTTTGTAAAAAATAAAACAGTAATAGACTTACTAATCTCCAAAAAAGGTTCCCTCATCCATTTTCTAAATCCACTTACTTCATTACATAATCATAGTGTGCCAGAGCTTGTTCAAGTACCATCAAATGAAAGGCAATAAATATCCAGTCCTAGAATGGAAGACAGTTTACTACCAGGCACACAAAATCATATTCATCCATGCTGGACCAATATAAAGTTGCCTTTCAGCCTAATTTGGCATAATGGGTTTCAGAATAAGCTTTGATTTTAATCAATATCCCCAGAACTGTGAAGCAGTTCTAACCAATGTCCTATCATTCCACCTACTCACAAAAATGATTAATGGAAAATAATTTAAAATAGTCAAAAATTTAAACTAGAATAGAAAAGAAGAAAATACATTATGTTATTAATGTAGAAGTAATATTAGATATACTTGTCAGGAATGGTGTTGCGTAATACTGGAGCACCTCTGGGAACTATCTTGTCTTCCTTCTTTTTTTCCTTCTACCCAAAAGACTTTCAGCACAATACAAGCATTCGCCGTCTACACAAATTATCGGATGACTTGTCCATCATAGGCTGCATTAATAATGGAGATGAGTCAGAGTACAGGGAGGTTGTGGAAGATTTTGTCTTGTGGTGCAATACCAACAACCTGTAACTCAAAATCAGAAAGACAAAAGAACTGGTCATGGACTTCCGATGTGCCAACAAGCCTGTGACACATATTATTCAGTGGGGTAATGGGGAAATGGTGCAGAGCTACAAGTACCTAGGGTTCACATTAACAACAAACTAGACTGGTCTGACAACACAGCGATGCTGTACAAAAAGGGCCATAGCAGACTGTACTTGCTAAGGTGCCTCAGGTCTTTTGATGTGTGCTGCTGGAAAGGCTCTACCACTTCATAGAAGCCAGTATGGCATTCTAAGCTGCAGTCTCCCATGAAAGCAACCCGAGATCAAAAGAAACACAATGCCTGAACAAACTTATCAGGAAAGCCTGCTCCATCACAGGGTCAACCTTGGACACACTGGAAGCTGTTGTGGAAAAGATGATGATGGCAAAATTGGATTCCATCATGAAAAATCCCCTCCAGGAGGTGCTTTCTCTTGGAGCACCTTTTCTGCCTGCTGTTATCAGGCATTTCAATGCTTTGACTTGTACCCCTGCACTTGTTAAGTTTATTTTTTAATTATTTATCGATTAATTGATTGTTTGGCTGTTATTATCTGTCCTCTGAATATGTAGCCTTGTCTTTATGTTTCTGCTGCTATATACTGTACATCTGAATTTCCCCATGGGATTAATAAAGATTATCTAACCTAACATATCTAATCTAAATAAATGTAATTCAATGTAAAATAAGTTAAGATAAGATAATGCACAGTTATTTAGTAATGTATTCAGAAAAAAACTTCACGCTATAAAGATCCCAAAACCTTTTAAGGCCCACAGACCTCACTAAAAGACAAACTGAAAATCAATCTGACTATCCCTTCCCAATATATTCTATAAGATATTGTGCTGCTGGCAATGTCCATGAATATACTGGAATCATACAGTGGTTAGATAGTTAATGTGGTAAAAAGTAACCCAGTAATGAGCTGTATAATATGATACAATTTAAGTTCTTGCAATGTTCTGACTAGAACATTTCCACTTGTGTTTTCAAGTAAATAAAATATACAAAATATCTAAATGTCAAAAATACCCTGGTCTATTGACCTTTCCGTATATCAAATAAAAAGCAAAACAGTTTGTCATGGAGTGTCTTCAGTCTAAAAAGAGGATATCTGAACAGGCATCTTGTCATCTTTTAAAGGCGGAATAAGATGACTCAATATGACACGTGACAAGCTTTAATGATGGCAACAATAAATAATATGACCTTAATAGAAAAACAATACCAAATGAAAGCAACACTGAACGGATTTCAACACAAATTGGAACTGAGAGTATGTTAATAGAAAAAAATGATTAATGGGATAAATAATAAAATAAAATGCGAAAAAGCTACACGGGAGGCAAGAATACCTCAAAGAAAAGTGTGTCTTTATGCAGAAGATGTGGTGATGACTCATACTTATTAGTTTCATGTGTACTAAATATATAGCATTGCAGTTTCAAAATTTCAAGGTGCAATGTTAATAAGGTAAGTATTATAATTTCCTGGGAGTAACTTTGCAGTCAACTTAAATTTTACCAGTTTTCTTTAACTGTTTCACAACAGTGTATCTAATATTTGGGTTCTGTTGTTCTCTTCATCAAAGTTGTTGTTTCAGGACAATAATTCATCTTCAACCAGTCAGCCCTAAGGTTAGTCTGTTACATCTTAAATCATATACTGTACAGGAAGGCGTGTAAATTTCCCTGTTCAGAAGAAAAAGAAAGCCCCTCTCTTTGTCATTTACAAATGTGTGTCTCAAACTAGATTATGATCTGTCATTACTTAAATTCCTAGGGTAAGCAGAATTTTTAAAACGATTATTTAAGTCGAAGGTTTAAAGATGTGAAATGATGTGACGAAGTGCATACAGTTCCTCAACTTCAAGGCTGGTTGGTTACATCCACTTACCATAACACACATGAATAAGGATGTGCTTTTTCTTTACACCACAAAAAATATAACTCAAGTTCATTATCGTGTGTATGTCATACAATGAAATTGTTACTTACATGTATCCTGCATACTCTTGACAGTAGTGCAATACCAATAGAAAAAAAGATACGACAACTAGAGGTAGTCTCTCAAAGCATTTGATCACAGGAGTGCCCCAAGTCTGAAGTCATTGAGAACAACCCACATTTGTTTTCTTTGTGACTGGTAAAATTGTTGCCTTTTTGAAACAAGCAGAGACCACAGATTCTCACAGTGAGATTTTAAATGCGTCTGTAAAAATGTCAGCTAATTGGTCGCTACAGGGTTGAAATTTAATCTACATTGGATGTCTTTTAGATGATGAGTTGTATTCAGAAGTTCAAAATTTTAGAATCTGACAGACAAGTATTAAAATAATCCTTAGTTAAACATGCTTAGTCTCTTTGATTTTGGATGTCTTTGAATGCCTATACTTCACATTAAACATTTATTTGCTCTGTAAATGTCTTATCTAATCTGATTTGAATTAGATGTAGTAATGCTTTGCTGGCTTACAACAAACTCATTGTAATGGAATCTTTTAAAGTAACAAAAAAAAAACACCTTAAATTGTTAATTGGTATAGTCAACTTGAAAATTCTAAATGTTTAAGCTTAACATTTCAGAATGGCTGTGAAATAATGAACAACTTTACAGAGCAACATCATTAGACCTGACTGACAATTTTTAATATTAAGACAAAAAAAATGGAACCTCTTGATTTAAATCTTTTCAGTTGCTCACTTTCTTAGGGTATTTCATTGGTCATTGAAATATTGCTTGCTTTGTTCTGTTTTATAATCACAGTGCCTAATAATATTTCTGAAATTTTTGTCTAAAAACATCCTGCTACTTGCAATGACAAAATGTAACAATTCTATAGCCCTCCAATATTGTATTTTTACATGTGCTTCAAGCAAGAAACAAATGTGTCTGCTCTGTAATTTATTCACAACTGTCTTTACCTTTCGGCTATTTTGTAAAATACCTACTGTATTTGAATACTTTCATATTTGCCACTACTTGCAATTGTTTCTTTCCCAAAGCTAGTGAGTAGAATGTTAACTATTAATAAAGTAATGTGCACATGGAAGGTAGATCAGTGAATTATATTTTTGTGAAGTGTAGTTTATTTAATTCTTTAATTATTTTTTTGACGTGACTATTAAAGTTATAGTAATGAAGACACACATCAAGTATGATGTCAATTTTTTTCCTTTTTTTAATGTGTTCTTGGCGTGCATTAATGTTAAGTAAAAGGTAACAGATGTGTACATTTTTACAAAATGTTTGAAATTTTACCTTGTTCAATATTTCCTACAAGTCAAGTGCTTTTAATACTTTAACTTGTATTAAAGCTGTTGCATCTCTGATGTCAAAGGACATGTCCCACTCAGAGAGGCTGGAGCCCCAGCTCTTCTTACTCAAGTAGCCTCATCCATTTTTAACTGCCAACCAAAGATCAGAGAGTGACAAGACAATAGTTGCAAATGTCACCCTTGCTCAAAAAGCCACAATTCTTCTGAGCAAGTGATCAATTGATTCCTTTTTCCATTTTTTACGTTCAACCCAGCCATATTTCTAGTGTAAAATGATAAACATCTCAAAGGTGTATAAATCACATAGGCTTTCACAGGAGCCCCCAGTAATTCTGTAATAGAAGATTTTTTTTCAGACAGAGAACTTGTGAAATTACTCACAATTGTGTAAACGGCCAGGTGCAGCTAGATGTGTGCAGTTATTTTAAAACATATAACTTTATCATTTATGCAGTATGTATGTTTATAATATTGAGATGGTTAGTTTTTTTTCATTTTCGGGGAGATGCCATAAGAAGTACCTATCACTAAGGGCAATCTTATGTCAAACCCTGAGTTATGGATAGAAAAGCATTTATGTTTTTATGTATATCAACGCAAGGATATACATAAAAAAAAAAATAAATATACATATTTTTTTTAACAATTAGATCAGGAGTTGGTTAAGTGACTTGCTGAGGGTCACACACAGAGGAAGATCAAGCAGTTGCATCTTCAAACCAACACCAAATTTGCTGCCTCCTTCCATTCTCAGTCCATTTATACTGGAATAAAGTTTTGGAAAGCCAGAGTCACACTAACTCCAGAATAGTTTAGATTCTCAGATTAATTTAATATATACAGTACTTGTTTAAGATTGAACTTTGGGATTTGGTAATGACCAAATGATTGATAAATATATTTTCATATATACAACCACTGAATGTATATCAAAACTGCATATTTTTTTATTTCTGGCACCATACTTAGGTTACTAGGTCCACTATCACAGAACTGAAAATTGGTTTTGAATAATAACCTGTTAACTACCAGCATGAAGGTCTCTGTTTTCTGTGAGTACCCTGGTTTTATTCAAATATCAAAAAAACTGCGACTCTAAATTGGCCCCAAATGTCTTAGAGTGAGAGTGTACAATGCTGTGGACCATTGTGATCTGCTGTGATCAGTCCAGTGTTGCTTCCTGGCTCGTACATGTTTTCAGGATAGACTCTAGCTTCCTATAATCCTTTGATTGGCTTCACTAAGTGGGTAAAGAGACAACCTAGTTGTGTTATGGAGGCAGTGGTGTAACTAAGGACTGAAAGCGCCCTTAATTTCTATTCAGAAATGGAAAGTCAAATTAAATATAACTTTTCCGAGTTTCACAAAGCTGACAAATTTTCATTGAAAGAGAGAATATGATAAGCTGTAGAAAGGAAAATTGATGAGCGGTATAAGTGTTTATATCGAGACAGTTTATATTCTAGTGAACTAATTGTGCAGTAGTCATAAAAATGTAAAGCTAAAACTTCAACAATATAGTAAATCCTGCAGAATGTAATTGAAGGCAGGTCCTGCAAAGACTTTCAGATGCACCTTTAATTCCATATATTGATAACAACTATAGCCACTGAACAGTTCCTCCTGAGATAAGAAACTATCTACAACTATCAAATAAAGGCATGTGGCACTGGCCATGGAAACTGAGGCATCTTTGCTCCTGGTAAGACTAGATGTAACCTGTGTGGTGCAAACTGGTACTGTAAGGGCTTGTAGAGCTCAGTGGATTCTTGGTGTAAATTAAAGAGCAGTGCATTTATGGCAAGTGCAGAGGTCTCCATTTTGAAAAATGACTGAATAAACTTCTAATTCAAATATTTGTAGAAGAACATCTGCCACCAAGATGATTTGATGAAAGATCTGTTTACTAAACAAGTAAGATTAGTAGTTGTGAAGTTTGAGTTGAGGAAAAAAAACCTGATGTAAAGCCAAATTAAATATACATGATCTTTTCAACTAATTATTCATCCTATCATCTATCCTTTTTCTGAACCAGCAATTATTATTATTGGGTAGAAGTGAATGCAGTAACATTTGAAGTAAGGTAGAAACCAGCTTGGACTGAACTCTAGTTAATTCTGGAACACATTAATGCACAGGGCTGCATTTAGCCCCACCAGACTAGTCAGGAGACACCAATTACCTGAACACATAGCTCTTTGGGATTAAGCCACAATTTTCAAAAGAAAGCCACGTGAACACAGGGAGAAAGACCATATCAAAAAATTGACTTGAATCCCTGGAGCCAGAAGGCAACAGCAGCATTTTTAAGCCACTCTGCAATGCTAAATTAAATAAATCTAAAGTTGCATATCCAATATAAGCATTTCTATCCATCTAGCCACCACACTGATTTCATTACAATGTTGTAGGCTGCATGAGCGGATAGTTAGGATAGATAGAAAAGGCAGAGTGTTAACCTGGATGAGGAGCCATTTCATATTTTTACACCAGACTAAATCTGAACTTTTAACCATGTTTAAAAGAGCTTCTCATGTGTGGGACATCTGTGTCTGTTTATTTAAATTCCATCCGTTTAATCAGTCATAGGCCATTATTTTCTTTGATTGAGAATATTGTTTTAAATCAGATTAGCTTGTTTCTAGTCTTGTGCTTTACCGTCAGGAATATACATGACTAAGGAATTTACTCTGTGAAGACATGTAGAATAAAATTTAAACTAGCTAATCTCTCTAAACCACAACTGTTGCTTTCTACCACAAAATTTTTTAAAGGTGACAGCTCAGTGGTTTCTTCAGATTCAGTAGGGAAACATCTGGGATACAGTGGGCTTAGATTTTCACAAAACTAACAATAAAGAAGAAAGCCTGATGATGAATCTGTTACCTGCTAAGTTATGACCTAGCTAAAAATATTACATAAGAAAAATCAGTTCTAAAAAAGTATGGCCATATCTTTTGAAAAAATATACATTTATGATACCTCTGTACAACAAAAGCACACTTATCTGAACTTCCTTATCAAGCTAAACAAACATGAACAGTTTGTGCCAGGATTGCTACATTTGATCTTCTTCCTGGCTTGCAGATCAAGCTTTAGTGTGTGTTGCTTTATTGGACTTTAAAACTGGATATTTTTTTTTTCTTTTAGTGTTAACTTGTTTTGATGGTTGCTTGCAGTTAAAAATAGGGAAAAGAAACAAAAATGGAAGCATAATCTCTTGAGCAATTCAGGACTTATTACCTAGTAGTTTTTCATCTCTTTCCCAAGGCTATCAGCAAAATAGCAGTTGAAAAGTTATTACATGGCCTATTATGTAGCAAAGTTTCATTTCTTAAAATATGAGATCTGGTTTACTTGGTGAAACTGCAAATGATGGATGGACATGTATAGTATCCAGTGGGAGTGGCTGTCGCTTTTTACTGTATATGCAATTCAGGATGCTTACCTATCTGTGCTCCAGTTGTAAAAACTGTATAGAAACAGCTGTACTACACTACGTGCACCTTGGGGTGGTGCTCACTGTAGGAAGGTGCTTCTTAAAATAAAGCTTTGTGTGCTTTGTTTATGATGATTTTATCAAAGCATATTAAAAAGATAAATAACATTTACTGTCTGTTTGAAAATATACTATCTTATTTGGCTCTAGACTGTGATCAATTTGGAAAAATTGATTCTTTTGTTATTGCTGTCATAATTGTTAGGTATTCATTTTAAACCAGCTATTAACAATCTGTAAGCATTTTAACTAGACTAACAGTTCTAAATGAACTTTAAACATAATAAGACTCTTAATCTATGTTACTGTCATTTGTCATTATTTTATATTAATTTAATAGCTTTAATTTTATAACATGAATATAGTTAATAGCTGCTTTAACAGATACCCGCACAAATTTGTTGCCATTATCTATACTAATAAAAGGCAAAGCCCTCACTGACTGACTCACTGACTCATCACTAATTCTTCAAGTTCCCGTGTGGGTAGAAGGCTGAAATTTGGCAGGCTTATTCCTTACAGCTTACTTACAAAAGTTGGGCAGGTTTCATTTCGAAATTCTACGCGTAATGGTCATAACTGGAAGCTATTTTTCTCCATATAATGTAATGGAGTTGAGCTGGATGGCAGTGGGGGGCGGAGTTTCGCGTGACATCATCACGCCTCCTACGTAAGTACGTAGAGAACAAGGAAGACCTCCAAACAGCGCTGAACAAAAAACGCCATTTCACAATTGAGAAGACAGAAGAAGATTATAAGGCAAGTGATACATACAAGCGTATTCATAAATACAAGCATATTCATAAGTACAGCTACTGCGGAAACAAAGCACGGCGTGAACCGTAAGTTTATATTAAATTAAGTTCATAGACAGGCTGCCGATGGCGTTTGTAATTTAGTGCCTGCCCATATAAGGCCGTCCGTCAGCGGCAATCCAATAGAAACACTGCCGCTAAATATTCATGGGTGAAGGACTGTGCTTATGCAGAGGAAGATGAGATGGTCAGGGTGGTGTTTGGCACAAACTCAGCGAAACTGCGAGAGAAAGTTTTCGAAGGCAGCAAAAAAATATGAAGCGTCTGATACATACAAGCATATTCATAAGTGCAGCTACTGCGGAAACAAAGCACACGGTACAAAAAGTCAATGTCCCGCTAAAGGAAGACAGTGTAAAAAAAAACCCGTGCATGCAGTGTGTCACGTCTCAGATAAAGAGGAAGACGAGCTGTTTATTGATGCAGTAAGAAACAAATCGATGAATGAAACCTGTTATCTTTACAACGATTGACAAACACGGAATGTAACTTGAACACAACACATCCTACAAATACGAACCTGATTGAAAGAAATAATGATAATCAAATCCTTGATGACAGCAACACTCAATAACACTCACAAAACAATTACTGTATATTGACAGTCATGTTACGTTATTTTTAAAATGTTCCCTTTTCTTTTTCATAACTTCTTTAACACACTACTTCTCCACTGCTGGTATATATATATGGTATATATATATATATATATATATATATATATATACGCTCAAATAGATAAACCACACGCCGTGGCGTAATGGTAGAGCCTTTGCCTCTAGCGCCGAGGAGCAATCCCCGAGAGGGGGTGCACTTAGTATGTACGCGCACATTTTTATTCATTTTACCTTCACATCCCCTTGGTTTGAGATGTATGAAAAAATATGCGGTTAACGCAGAAAGACAGATCACCAATTGAAGCTTTATGAATAATGGATACTTTATTCGCCATCAATGATTGTTGTGGTAAAGCCATACTCAGTGTAATCATTAGATGAACGGTAAAAATGTAAGAGCGAGGCGAGGGTGACTTATTGAGGCATGCAGGCAAAACCACAATAGCACATGGGCTCGATGTACTGTACTGTAGTGCGCATCAACTCGATCTGAATTGCGCGATCACATTCGAAAAAATATATCTTTTCAAGTTCTATTTAGTCCATATGTGTCAAACTCAAGGCCCGCAAAATCATTTTATATATTATTGTTATTAATGGCTCGGGGATATGAAGCGCTGGTAACACAAAAAACTACAGATCCCATAATGCAGCGCTTCAGCTGCCTTGCCGAACACTTACCGCGTTAATCAAGTCTAGCTTATGATGCTGCAAGTTATTGCGAAGCTAGCCCACATGATGCCGAAAGAAAAGTTGATTCTGAAAATAGAGCCTTTAAAAACCGATGGGAGGCTGAGTATATGTTTACTGACATTGCCGGTAAACCCGTGTGTCTCATTTGTGGAGCTAATGTGGCTATAATTACAGAATTTAATCTAAGAAGGCACTATGAGACAAAACATCAGGATAACCTGAAAGACCTGAATGCAATGCATAAGACACAGAAAGCAGAAGAGTTAAAGAAGAATCTGACTGGCGCCTCAACCCGCTTCTATTAGCTGACGAGAATTGTACTGAATTTATATCCAAACAAATCAAATTCTTTCTAGAGACAAATACATCCCCTGAGATCTCTGCAGGAATACTCTGGGAAACTCTTAAGGCCTTCTTAAGAGGACAGATTATCTCATATCTTTCCCACAGAAATAAATCCGAAGTGAAGAAAGTAGCAGAGATAAAAAGCGAAATTACTAAAATAGAACATGCCAGACTACCAAGCGAGACTCTACATAAGAGGTGGCAGGCTCTACATTCAGAATTAAACCTCTTGACAACTAAAGAAACTGAACATCTAATTTGCAAATCCAGACATCATTATTATGAACATGGAGAGAAAGCTAATAAGCTTTTAGCGCAAAAAATTCACAAGCAAGATGTACACAACGCAATCTCGGTAATCACTAACACGAACGGAGATAAAATCATCGAACACAAAAATATAATGTACACTTTCAGAGACTACTATAAATCCCTATATACTACTGAGTTTAAAGAAGACAATATACAATCTAATGCATTTCTGGATACATTACAGATACCACAAATTGACGCTTTTAGTGTGGAGGAACTTGATAAACCTCTGGCATTATCAGAATTACTGGATGCTATAAAGTCACTCCAAGGTGGAAAAGCAGCAGGCCCTGACGGCTACCCTGCAGAGTTTTACAAAAAATTCTCCGCTCAGCTAGCTCCCCTCCTATTAGCAACATTTACAGAAACCAGAGATAACCAATTTCTTCCACAAACCTTTCGCCAAGCATTAATCACTGTCTTTCCAAAACAAAATAAGGACTTATTACAATTTGCATCATACAGACCAATTTCACTTCTGAATAACGACGTTAAAATACTCTCTAAAATCATAGCTAGAAGGATGGAGAAAGTGCTCCCCTCGGTAATATCACAAGACCAAACTGGATTTATTAGGGGCCTACACTTATCTTCAAATCTTCAACGCTTGTTTAATGTAATATACTCACCAACTAAATCAAACACCCCAGAAATATTATTATCATTGGATGCAGAAAAAGCATTCGACATGATTGAATAGAAATACCTTTTTACTATATTGGAGAAGTTTGGGTTTGGCCCGAACATTTGTGCATGGATTAAATTACTGTATACTAACCCAGAAGCTTCAGTTTGCATCAATAACATTTGCTCAGACTACTTTAAACTAGAACGTGGCACAAGACAAGGATGCCCTTTGTCACCGCTGCTGTTTGCGATTGCCATTAGCAGAGAAGGACTGGAACAGAAAATCTCATTATATGCAGATGATATGGTACTGTATATTTCGGACCAGAAAATTCTGTGCCTGCAGTCTTAGCAGCACTCACAGAATTTCAAAAGCTCTCTGGTCTCAGAATTAATCTGAATAAAAGTGTACTCTTTCCAGTGAATTCTCAAGCATATAATATTAGATTAGACACCCTACCTTTTATCATTGCAGAACAGTTTAAATACCTAGGGTAAACATCACAAGTAAACATAAAGCTCTATATCAACAAAATTTCGTGTCTGCATGGAAAAAATTAAACAAGACTTGCATAGATGGTCAACCCTTAATCTCACACTAGCTGGAAGAATTAACACTGTTAAGATGAATATTCTTCCTAAGCTCCTTTTTTATTTCAAAACATCCCAATATACATTAATAAATCATTCTTTAAGCAATTAGATTCAACAATAACCTCATTTATTTGGAATTCAAAACATCCACGCATCAAAAGAGCGACCCTACAAAGACAAAAGGCAGAAGGCGGCATGGCTCTACCTAACTTCCAGTTTTATTACTGGGCGGCAAATATACAGGCGATAAGAACCTGGACACAAATAGAAGAACATACACAGGCTTGGACCGCAATAGAAGTAAAATCCTGCAGTACTTCTTTGTATTCCTTGCTCTGTGCTCCAATAAACACACGTTATCGGCAATACACTAATAACCCAATTGTGCTCCACTCACTTAGAATCTGGAACCAATGTAGAAAGCATTTTAAGACGGAGAAGCTTCTATCTGCAAGAGAACCACCTCTTTCAACCTTCACAAACATATGCAGTTTTTAATATCTGGAAAAATTTGGAATTAACTTGCTTAGAGATCTTTATATAGACAACATCTTTGCATCCTATGAACAATTACATTCCAAATTTAACATTCCAGCTACACATTTTTTCACTATCTTCAAATCAGGAACTTTGTTAAACAGAACCTTCCAGATTTTCCTCATCTTGCACCCTCATCCACGCTGGAAAAAATATTGCTCAATTTTAAGGAATTAGACTCCATCTCTACAATATATAAAATCATTTTACAATCCCTTCCTTTCAAAGATCCAAGAGGACACTGGGAAAAGACCTCTCAATTAATATATCAGAAAAGGAGTGGAAAGTAGCAATGCAGAGAATTCACTCGAGCTCCATATGCGCAAAGCATACAATTATACAACTCAAAATTATATATCGAGCACATCTGTCTCGACTAAAACTCTCCAAAATGTTTCCAGGGCATGATCCAACCTGTGAACGCTGCAACCAAGCCCCAGCCTCACTGGGTCACATGTTCTGGGCCTGCACCAAATTAACATTATTCTGGACAAAAATTTTTAATTACCTCTCAGACATCCTTGGACTCACAATCCCTCCTAACCCATTAACAGCTGTGTTTGGGGTTCTTCCAGAGGGTCTTAAAGTGAAGAAAGACAAACAAATTGTGATTGCATTCACTACACTGTTGGCACGCAGACTTATTCTGATAAACTGGAAGAACCCAAACTCTCCTCTTTTAAGTCAGTGGGAAACCGATGTGTTATACTATTTGAAATTGGAAAAATCAAATACTCAGTTAGAGGATCCGTACAGACTTTTTTCAAAACATGGCAGGATCTAATCAGTAATATTTTAAAATAAGTTTATAAAGCACAGAGAATTTATTAATTTAGGTATTTTACAAGCCTTAAATTTTACACGTTTGGCTTGCTCTCTCTCTCAGGGTGGGGATCGATCTGTTCTTAACATAATTCTTTTTTTTTGTAAAAACTTGATTGCTATGTATGGATTGTAATAAAATTAATATAAAAAAAAAAAGAAGAATCTGACACTTCAGCAGACGTTTTCAAAGTGATTTCAAGTGAAGCTACTTTCATGGGAGACACAAATGCACCAGTGCAACTTGTGCAACTTTCCCTGTTGCCAAGTAATGTTGAACCAAGTTGGCACAACGGTGTTCCCAAATATGCACTTTGCTGATAAACTGAGCGCACTGCTCACTGAGTTCGCATGGCGCTTTGGTGACTTTGAAGAACAAAAAAAGAATTTTCAGTTGTTTCGCAACCCATTTGCCGTCGATGTGGAAACTGCACCTGTGCAGATTCAGATGTAGGTAATTGAGCTGCAGTGTAATGGCACACTGAAGGCAAAGTACGATACTGCAGGGCCTGCACAGTTTATTCACTCCATTCACTTACAAATGCTCCAGCTCAGTCTACATGCGGCTCGAACCTTGTGCATGTTTGGTAGCACATATCTGTGTGAGAAGCTCTTCTCAGTCATGAAGACTAACAAAACAGCACACAGGAGTCGCCTCACTGATGAGCACCTGCAGTCCATCCTGACAATCTCCACAACACAGAACCTCACACCAAACATAAACAAACTTGTTGCCAAAAAAAGATGCCAGGCGTCCAAATCTGATTTCTGATAAAATGACATAAGAGCAAAGACAACTGAATGATTTGATTTGTTATTGCTGAAAAGAACAAATTTTATTTATATTTCCAGGTTTTGTTATGCAGCATGTTCATATTTGAATTTGTATAATTTTGACAGAATATATTTTTATGGAGAGCAAAATCTTTTGGGATATTTAAAATTTAAGTTTATTTTTTATATAAAATTACATAAGAGTAAAGAAATTTGAATGTTTGTTCTTTTAATGTTTACTTTATTTCTAACTTGTATAATTTAGACAGGATACATTTTTATGGAGAGCAAAATATTATAACTTATTTAAGGTTTGAGTTGATTTATTCCGGAATAATATTCCTGTCTGTTTTTATTCATATTTATGCTCAAAAAAGTTAAGTTTTAAAAGTTTTAAAAGTTTAGTTTTAGTGTGTTCAATAAATGTTTATCCTGTTTGGCCCGCGACCTAAAGTGTGTTTTGGATTTTGGCTCCCTGTGCAATTGAGTTTGACACCCCTGATTTAGTCAACAAAAATATCTTTGGTTGGAATGTAAGGCGAATTTACTCTTTACATTTGTATGGTGAAGAAAAATTTATGCAATGATGCCTACATTTAACTTACATTCCTACCAAAGATATTTCTGTCGACTAAAAAAAATTCCTTCTATTTAAAATTTAAATAGAACTTGAACAGAAACAATAGTTCATAATATCCACGCAGACTTGCACGTAAGAGCGGGAGTCATCCGTTTTAACAAACAGCGTATTGCACTGATACGAAATAGCCTGCCCATTTAATTATTTAGGAATGGATAAATAAATTAAGATTTTGTACAAATAATTTTTTTCATTTTTCTTCCTTAATGGATTCTGCCACCCCCAGCAACAGTTCCTCGCACCCCAAAGAGTGTATGTATATGTGTGTGTATATATGTATATATGTAGATATGTATGTATATGTATATATATGTTTATATATGTGTGTGTATGTATGTATGTGTGTGTATATGTATATATGTATGGATATGTATATATATATATGTTTATCTGTGTGTATATATATATATATATATATATGACAGCAACACTCATCACTCACAACAGTGACAAAACAATTACATTGACAATCATGTTATGTTATTTTCAAAATGTTTCCTTTTCTTTTTCATTACTTCTTTAACACACTACTTCTCCGCTGCAAAGCGCGGGTATTTTGCTAGTAACTTATAAAAGACTTCAAGCATATATTTGAAAAATGCACAGTTTTTCTGTGATTTATATTTGTGACTATCGGAAGAGTAAAAATATATTAGATTGTGAAGTAGATACTGTAGTTGTGGTTAGCTGCTTTTATTCACCATACCAAATTCTTACTTGTTCTTGTCCTCAATAAACTGAACACATCTCTATATAAAAGCCTATTTCTGTCCAGCAGTTATATTTTGTTGGACATATTCAGTTTTAATATTTGGAATATATTTGTATTGCACTTAAGTAATAAAATGCACTGCATTTTTCATTTCAACAGATGGCGTATCACAAACATTAACACTGCTATTGAAAATCCTGTAGCAAATGACGTACTATTGATGCAACAAACTAACCCTATAATTTAATAAAGGAAAATTTATAGAGAATGAAGTATAAAAAAAGAACAACAGCGGTAGTACTAATCTCATTATTTTATAAAATTCAATGCTTTTTATTAGTACTTGTAAGAAAGTCCTTGGAATTGGAGTGTTGAGAATGGCAGTCTAGAGCGAGCATCTCATCAACAATACTGCAGGAGCTGCAGACTTCAGTTACTTTCTATTGGATTCATTTTAATTAGATAATGCTTCTACACTTAGATTTAGGTATAACCAATAGTCTGGATCAGTTAGTATATATAATTGCATGTAAACTGTAGTCAGCTGTCCATACACATATATAATATTAATTTACATATACTTTAGAATCCTTTTACATAAATCAGTTTGAAATGACTTTGTTTTACAGTGTGATTAAACTAATTTGTGTTTTTATGTGGGCATCATGTAATTTTGTAAAGTTTGTAATCATATTTTACCTGTGAGCATTTTACAGTGCTATAAGCCTCCACATAGCGAAGGATTCCATACAAAAATAAATAATACATATCAGCATTTATTTAAAACACTGTGGCAGACAGACAGACTCATGTACTGGAATCAGTTTTATTTGTTTTGTTTTTGCAGTGGTGAAAACACAGCTGATAGAAGTTGACAAACAATAATTATAACCAGCAATATTCAAACTATGTATGCAGTTTATAACTTGGGTTCCCAGGACAAATGCACCTGTAGATATGTGCCAACCCTTCCCATAAAAGTTTCTTGAAACACAAGTATTTAAACAGGAAATATTAACACAGTCGCTAAAAGCAGTTTTTAAGCAGTATTCTGGATGTTAGTGTTTGTAGGTGCAGCGCCTCAGGGCTTCCAGGAATGTCCAACCCCTCTGATGTCACAATGCATTTTGCAATCACAGAAAAATATGATTCATTACAGTAATGAAAAGAATGTACAGTATGCTTTTCAGGAGTTCTTAAGCATTGATTGCAGAAGCACATTGTTCCAAGATTCATG
Source organism: Polypterus senegalus (assembly GCF_016835505.1). Classification (NCBI taxonomy): domain Eukaryota; kingdom Metazoa; phylum Chordata; class Cladistia; order Polypteriformes; family Polypteridae; genus Polypterus; species Polypterus senegalus. Next base: position 108,696,009 of record NC_053161.1, read on the forward strand.
AATTTCCAGAGGAAATGTGGCTCAAGATTTTAAACTAGTTACTTGAGCAATGTGACTAGATAAACTCTGCAGCTGAGCAACTCACCGGACTTGTGGCACACATGCAGAGTCACTACAGTGTATCCACTCAGCAGTCATTTTAGAAAAAGGCAGTAGCAACAACTGAGTTTTCACAGCAGACTTTGTTTGAGGCCACCATACATTTCTATCAACACTGAGACATAGTTGCCTTCAGCAATATAAGGTTGTGGTACAGTTCTCTTTACTGTAAATGGAGTCTTCAACTTACCAAAAGGGATGTGTGAAGCTTTTAACAGACCCCTAAGCAGGCCAGGATCTTAACTGGCCAGCCTAAAAGAGACTTGGTCTTTCTACCTGCAGGCTTCTGTGTAAACATGCCTAAAATGGGGAAACTGGCTTTTAAAGTTCAAAATGAGTTTAATGTCTCAAAATGTTATAGGACACATCTCAAAGGAGAGGAACTATGAAAAAATCTGGCTTGAAGAGAAATTTCAAAATGAAGATACTTTACAAAAATAGAAAATATAACAAAGTGCTCAAAAGAACAAAAACATCAAAAGAATTTGCCTAAAAAAGGAATTTCAGAATCACCAAGTCCCAATATATAATTCAGACACCATAATTTCTAAGGCAATGCAAAAATTCATAACAATGATCATAAAAGATCAAAAAATCTGAAAGAAAAGTAGTTCTCACAGTAAATACCACAAACTTAATGATCTGCTCAGATTTTCTGAGTTGATATATCAGCAACAGTGACATCAGGGTGGTCCCATCTCGTTTCGCCCACAAACCACAATGAAGATCATAACACTTAAAAGACACAGTACACAAATGTTAAATCATAAACTACAAAAATTACCTAAACATATGAAAAAATATTTAACAAAATAAAAAACAATGAAACAGAAACAACACATAAATCCTTGCTGATACATGACTACTTTTCTTTTCCATAAGATCCAAAAGATTCAGGTTGGGTGAGGACAGCAGTAGTAGCCTCAACTGGTTTATTAAATCATATGAAAGACCACTTTCTAAATAACCATAAGGAAGCCTAGGTGAGCAGAGTCATTTCCACCAGGAATGGATACTGCTTTCAAATGCAGAATCAAATCCAATGCAAATGCTTTCTTTTTGATCTGGTTATGGATATGTTGACTCATAGGATAAAAGACCAAGTTCCCCAGTGTATACTTTTTGCTGATGACATTGTGTCATGTAGCACCAGAAAGGGGGGCATGGAGATGACGTTGTAAGACTGGAAAAGGCCTTAAAAAAAATAAAGGATTGGAGATAAATAGGAAGAATACAGAATATTTTAGGTTGAATTATGATCAGGATTCAGAAGACACTCTGCAGGGAGTGCTACTAGAAAGTGCGGATAAGTTTAAATATCTAGATAAAGTTGCAACGCAAGATGAAGAATTGGATGTAGAGAGAACCCACAGAGTACAGTGTGGATGGAACAACTGGAAGGATATTATACAGTTTACAATACAGTTTATTTTTGTATAGCCCAAAATCACACAGGAAGTGCCGCAATGGGCTTTAACAGGCCCTGCCTCTTGACAGCCCCCCAGCCTTGACTCTCTGAGAAGACAAGGAAAAACTCCCAAAAAACCTTGTAGGGAAAATGGAAGAAACCTTGGGAAAGGCAGTTCAAAGAGAGACCCCTTTCCAGGTAGGTTGGGCTTGCAGAAGGTGTCAAAAGAAGGGGGTCAATACAATACAATTTGCAATATTATGTGATCAAATAATTAAGGAAAATATAAAAGAAAAAATTTTAAGGCCAACAATGATGTATGGATTTGAGACATGAGCAGTAAATGAAGAACCAGAGAAGAAGTTGAATGTGGCAGAAATGCGAATGTTGAGATAAATGTAGGGAGTTACAAAGAATGACCAATTAAGAAATGAGACAATTAGTGGTCCAACAAAAGTCAGAGAGATAATCTAAGAAAGAACAGGAAGGTAGGCTGAAGTGATAAGATCATGTGATGAGGAGTGACAATAAATATATGTTTAAAAGAGTGATGAAAATGGATGAACAAGGGAAGAGCAAGCAAGGGAGGATGAAGCATAAGTGGATGAATAGAGTAAAAGAAGATTTAAAGAAAAAGGGTCTGGCTGAGGAGGAGCAGGACTGAGTTGTATAAAGAGAGTTGAATCAGGTACATTCACCCAACAATGATGTGGGAAGAGATAAAGAGGAGGAAAAAGAAAAATACAAGTTAACATTTAACCCGTTTAGTTCCATGATTTTGGATCCATATTACCTGGACTGTAGAAGCAATTAGGAGAACATTTAAACAAAACTAAGAAAGGAGTCCAAAGACATTTATTGTTGTAACTGCTAGGGATTGCTTTGTTTAAATGACCTTGCATGTGTTGTGTGAGTGCCTGACTAAAATGAACTATCTCCTAAAATAATGTTAGACCTGAAAAATGAAAAACTGGCCAAAAACAATTTGACCAAAACAAACATATGGGAGCATGCAAAGTCAGTGTGTCATACAAGCTACAGTATGTAGGAAGCGCAACAACCTAGATGATATTTTGATAAGCAGCTAGAAGGATTGAAATAATTTGAATTGAAAAAAAATATATATTTAACTTTTTGCTCATTTGGGTCAAAATGGAATAAATACTTTGGTTTTAGTTTTGGGATAGGAACCCAAACTTTTGGTGTTATGAATTTCTTGGTAATGCTTTTATTTGTTATTTTACCATTAGTATTATAATTTTGTGGTTTTAAAGTGTTTGTTAATATTCTTGAGCAGTTGTTTAATTTCTGAGGGTTTTAAGCATTGTGAGAATGTTTTTTATTTCTGTGCCATTTTAGGGCTTGATTACTGGCTCTACCATTGTGTGTGATCTTTATGTTAAAAACAATTCTTATTGCTACCTCATGACAATAAGAAGTCATGTAAAAGTTTTTGAATTATTATAAACACATATGTTTAGGGGTTAGCAATAAATGTTCTTAGAAAGATAGGGTTTCACATGATACTTTTTCAAAGGTTCTCGTGTTTCATTTTTATCTTCTTGCTTTCAATCCCAGCTTGTACTGATTCCTTTTTCATCTCCTGATCCAACTCTCTGACTTTTTATCAGCTTTTTTTCTAAACTGGCATGATTGTATGATGCTCTGTGTTACTAAGCAAGTAGTGCACATTCTCCTTGATGTCTGATACAATGACAGCTATTTTTATTTCAAATTTTGGTCACCTGGACTTATGTAAATAAAGGGAAGACTTTGCAAAAAAAATGAGTGCTTGAGCAAATTGAGTTCAGTTCTAAATCTGGTGTAGACTTAGCTTTGTTTTTCTGGCTTAAAGTTTAGTGCTGACCTATGTATATTGTTACTGCTCTCTATCTTTAGAGTACCATCCTTCCACAACTGGCAATTCTTCTGATATGTCCCTAAGATGAAGTATAGTAATAACTTTTGCCAGTCCTAACCATCGGGACTTTTTGTAAAGTTCTTGACAGTTGTGACAGCTACAAGATATCTTATTCTTATTAAACAACTGTGTTTTCTGTTAATGGCAGTGTGGTATAGCGGGTCCACAGCACTCTCAGTAAGGGCCAGTTTTTAAATAAATAATCAACGTACTCGAGGAGGCTTCGTGAGGGGGCGTAGTGGTTGTAGCAAGCCGCGAGGCAGTCTGCGGTGTGGGCGTTTCTCACCGAGTGCACAGGTGAGGAACTGCTCACATCCGTGATTGTTCCCGTGGCTAATGTGCTACAGCTGCTTTGGCCCCTCGCTATATAAAAAGAAGCGCGAGTCGGTTGGGGAGGAGAAGAAAAAAAAAGAAAAAGAAAGATGGAGTTTGCAGAGAAGAAGGCAGGAAGCAGGAGTGAGAAAGCCGGTTGAGAGAAAGAAGGAGAGCAAGCAAGTGCAGGCTCACTCTGTATACGAGCAGCTGGGAGAGGCGAGCCCAAGTGAGGTGTTTGGCCAGCCACCTGAGGGCCGAGGGTAGTGGTCGCTCCTGCTGAGCGATTGTTTGGAGCAGGTACAAATGTGTACAAAAGAGAAGGTTGGCTCGCTGCAGCAAAGACAGGCAGCGGGAGTCGGAGATTGGGAGGAGAAGCCCCAGTGTGAGCGTCCTGGTTTCTGGGGAGCCCAAGTGTCGGTCTAGGTGAGCTGAACCAGAGCCAGGAATCGGAAGGCCACCAGATCAGTTGAGTAGGAGAAGGTCAGCTGCAGGTATGGCGACTCTCTTGTTGCAAAGCCCAATGGGAGAAGCAGGGGTGACGCCAGGTAAAAAGACACCGAACTTTGTGTTTTTAAACGATTGCTTCCAGCGTTGTTTTAAGCTCGTTTTAAAGGATTGTTTTTTCTATTTATTGATTTTACCTCCACGTTCTTTTTAATGGATTATTTATTTATTGAACTATTTAATGAAGAATTCGAAGCACTGCACTTTACATGGAACACTGTTTTGTTTTGATTGTTTCTTTTAATAAAAACACTTTTGCACTTTTTACCATCCCTTGCTCAGTTGTTATTGCCTTCACTGACTAGCTCATCGGTGACATTACCGACGGTGTTGGGTTCAAGGGCTTCCAAACAGTGATGGGAGCATGGAGCCAGAACCCACATCGTCACAGGCAGCTGTAGACTGCTTTGTGCTGTGCTTTTCCTAGATGTTGTTCCCATGTATATGATCAGTATCTTTTAGGTTCATCTTGTTCCCCTGAAGATAGGCAGCCCTCTCCCATAAAGCTGTCATTTTTAGCCAACAGTTTATTTTTCCATTCACCTGCTCAGGGAGGTAACAACAATTTTGTGCTTTTCCAGCCAAGTTCCAGATGGCTTTGCTTCTGCTTCATTGTGCAACTACTGAACACAACCAACTACACCTGTCTTGTCCTGTAATTCATTTTAGAGGAATGCAATCTCCAACTTACAGTAGGTCACAATGGTCTAGCTTCTGTTTGTCTATGCAGCTATTGCACACAAAGAAACTGCAGCTGCGTTAGCCATTTCGTCCAAAATTTAGGTCAGTGAAGTCCTAGTTGTTTGTGTAGCTGTCCAAATTTCTCCTAAACACTGTCCTGGATATATTCTTCCTGTTGTAGCAATGACCATTTTTTTAATGTAATTTAATCATTTTACTTACCATTGGTCATGTTGTCGTGGTTTCGAGTTCTGAGAATGGCAAGTTCATTTGATTATTGCTCTTGACTTTTTCACAATTTAAAATGTCATATCCTTTTTTATGCTTTCCTGGTTTTTAGCCTGCCTTGCCCTTGTTTCTTTCAAAAACAACAGCTGACACCCATAAGAGTGCCATCTAAGTTCAGAAACACTACCTTTAGTGGTTTGTCTAGTTTCAAAACCTCATGATTTCCTGCTCTGCATGAATTAATGAGCACTCTTTATTTCACATGTCTCTACAGGAAAACATACAGGTTCTATAATGTAATTTTTGCATTTTTCACTCATTAACAAAGTTATCATTAATCGATAAGTACTGTCTTTTCCCTCAGTAAAGAACATTTTAAATAAACAGCTGAAGCACAACAAAGACATAAACCTTCATTGATTTTTGTCATTCTTCTCTTCTTATGTAAGCATGACTTAATTGTACAGCACAGATGAGTTGATCTTTTTGAATAATAACATGTCAGTATTATTTATTATTTTTCCTAATTTGTGTTCTTTTTTCCATGTAGCTTGGAGGAAATTTCAATGACTAAATAAAAAATATCTTCTGAACTAGAATATGTATTATTTTATTCTACTTGTATTTTTAATATGTATAAATGCTACAAAAACCTTCTTTAGGAAACCTTGGGTTACATTTATTGAAACAAGTGAACAATTTTGATGAGAAAAGGCCATTCAGCTCAGCAAAGCTTGCCAATCTTTTCACTTTTTCCAAAATGACTTTGAGTTGTGTTTTGAAAGTGCCATTCTCTACCACACTACTTCATCATGTGTAGGATTCTCTGTGTGCAGAAAAACATTTTAATATTTGTGCAAAAGTTTCCATTTGTGTGTTCATGTACCCTTGCTGAAGAACTTAATTTAAGTAGAAACTCAGATCCAGCATGCTGTTTCCTTTAAACTTTTAAAAACTATAATCTTCTCACCTCTTAAATTTTGGACTCAGCTGAACCTCTATTTTTTTTTTAACTTTCCCAAGCACTGCTATGTCACCTTTGTAATATCAAGAACAAAAACTGCAAACAGTACTCTAGATGAGACTTCATAATTACATTATATAGCATGACGTGTTGATTTGCAAAATTTGCAAAACCGTTTTTCACAGCGAATAAGCTGGGTTCGCTAGTGACCATGTTTAACGAATATTTTCCTGGAAATTCCCTGCGCTACCAGCTTAGATAAACATTTTTAATTTCACAGAGCACCACAATGCTTTCCTGAGGCCAGCGTGACATCGCAGACTTGTAGAAACCATGAGCTACACTGTACTATAGGCATATCTCCAATCAATCTGTGCAGACACTTTTCACTTTTTTCTTCCATCAAAACGTTAGTTTACCTTGTAAACTGTAAAAAACCCTTTTGTTTTTATTATTATTTCACAGTGTTTAAGGTTTTTTTTTAATTCAGTGCTGCTTCAATCCCTATTCCCTTATATGGACCCAGCACTCATCTGCCAGGACCTCAAGATTAGTTTGCACTATTCGCCTCCTAGCTCTAATCAGTGCTCCAGTTATTTGAAATCTGTGAGCACAGTGATATATTTTAACTTTACTTATGGATAGATTGTTGACAATTGTTGTATTTTATTTGTGGTTTTTGTTCCGTCTGTGTCTTTTATTGTTTGAGGCAGGGTGGACCAATGGTTAGTACTGCCACTACATAGCTCAGGTTACTTTTTGGCCAAAAAAATCAGTCCTGCATAATTGGCAGATGTTTTCCCTAGACTTAAAGGACGCTTACAAGATGAACCATTTTAAGGCACTAAAAAGTAGTTCAATTCCTCCCTCCCTATTGACTTTAAAGCATTTTGCCAAGTTCTGTGAATTTTCCGAAAGTTTCTGCGACTTTGGGATTTGCTCATCATTAATAGCTATCACTGTGATAAAATGCATTATTTAACATCATATAAGCCTTTATTACAGCTACTCTACACTGTATGTATGTAGGTAGTAATAGTGAAAGGGTTGTGTTTGGCTAACAAACAAGAAATATTGCTTCCTAAATCAGAATCACAAAAACTTTATTAATCCCAAGGGAAATTATTATTATAAGCCTTCTTAATACCGTTTACATTTCTTCTTTCCGGCAGCTACGTAAAGCATGCAATCCATACATACTTTAAAAACCAGTTCTATTAGTGCCTTTCATTCAAATCATTGTTATGGGTGCATTTTTTAAAAAATTGACATGTTGCATATTTTCTACGTAAAGACGCACCATTAAACACCAATGTGCACATTACTATGTTTTCTCAACAGGAGAACTCACTACACAGAAAGCTACCATTGCCAAAACTCACACATTCAATGCTGGTGACCATCGTTTGTCATTAGAAATCATTTTTTAAATACTAAATGACAGGCAGTGCATGTGGAATTAACGCATGAAAAATAGGAACTAATTGCCTTTCTTCTTTTATGAATAGCACAAAATTTGCTGGAACAAAACACTGTTTATTTTTTGAATTTTATTGCAAACTGAAACAGTAAATTTTACAGCAAATTGTTTTGATCATTGCTATTTTTACATAATGCCCACAAGGCAGGCTCTATTGTAGGCATGGAGCTGGACAGTTTGACATCCGTGGCAGAGCGACAGGCACTGAGCAGGCTCCTGTCAGTCATAGAGAGTCCACTGCATCCACTGAACAGTATCATTTCCAGACAGAGGAGCAGCTTCAGCGACAGACTGCCATCACTGTCCTGCTCCACTGACAGACTGAGGAGATCGTTCCTCCTTCACACTATGCGACTCTTCAATTCCACCCACGGGGGTAGCAACTGCATTGGATGGTGCGGGTCGGCTCCTTGCTCCATCTTCATTTTTGAGAGCCTCTTGAACCTGACACAGTTGATAGTCATGACTGGGATGAACGTAGTAGATGAGGACAAGCACACCAAGCAAGGGGATGGAGAAAAGTGCAAGTGCTTTTATTTAAAAGAAGTCAAAACAAGTGTCCCAAGGTGCAGTGCTTCAAAAAATTAATAAATAATCTATACAAAAGTGTTCATGTGAAGCAGAATAAATAAGTCCTTTAAAACAAGGTTAAAATCCAGGCAGGAAACTGTCCTTTCCAAACAGCCCAGTGCATTCTTTGTCACTGGCAGCTCCCCTGCTCCTCCTATAAGGACCTTGCAGCAGAGGAGTTGCTCTACCAACAGATGCAGCTGACCTTCCACAGGTCCGGGTCCCTGCCATCACATGGCTAGGGTAAAGCTCCCACTCCGGACCTGGGCTTGGGTCCCCAACGGCTATGGCGCCCATGTTAGAGCTCTCTTCCCAAGCTTTTTTGACCCCTGCTGCCTTCCCAGTCTTCTCTGGTGAGTCGCTCCTTTTAACATACACCACTCTGGCTCCCTGAGTTGCTCAGTCAGAATGATCACTCCTTCAGCCCTCAGGTGTCAGCCACTCGCTTCGCTCAAAGGGCTCTCCTTCCCAGCTACCTGCCTTCATCCACTCTCGAAGTCACTTATATACAATGGCTCGTTCCGCCTCCTGCCTTCTTCTCTCTCTGTCTTTCTTTAACCTCCATTCTCGTGTTGTTTTTTTTTCTTAAACAATTCTCCCTCTTTCACTCGCACTTCCCTATTTAAACGGAGATGTGGCGCAGCTGCGCCAGTCAGCAATCCTGCACCTGTGCACTAAGTGCAAAGCCATTTGCCCTCACATCAGGCATGGAAACCACTCTCGCCACTCTACCATGCCACTACACAAAGACGCTAGTGCGCCAATTATTTATTTAAAAAGCTGCCAGTGAGCTGCAGTTGATGTTCCCTTCGAGTCCAGCTTAATAAGGTTAGTGGTGAACCCTTAAATTTGAGGTCCAAGGAACTCTAAAACATCCTGCAAAACATTTGACCAACACAAGACCCAATGTAGATGATGCATTAAATAAGAATCTCATATTATGATAACAGCATAGTGCTCCAGCAGAACACGATTCAGATCTGAGTTGGAAAAGTGAGAAAACAGTTTTGCCCCACCAGTTGTACCAGGAAGGGATTGGTGCTATGTTTCTCTAGAAGTGTTTTTCCACTGTTTTTCCTCTATGTAGAATTACATATATATGCTGTAACCTCCAGGGCATGCCACAGAGCCCCCAAACACCAGACACAACCACACCAAGACAGTCCCAGTTGCAATTAAATATTTTTTAATCACAGTCCACACTACAATCTTCAATGCATAATATTTCCTTCTCCTACAATTGAGCATTGCCCTGTAGGAGGCTGGATGGCTCCCTTTTATGTTGGACCAAAGAGTACTTCTGGTGCCAGGGCATAGCCCAATGGAAGCACTTCAAGGTCAAGTGTAAGCTCTCTGAAACAGGAAGTCCATCTCCTTGCAGTACCTTCTGGTGGCACGCAAGGACCTTGTTAGGGTTGTTTTTCATGACTACGAATCCCATGGATCCCCGAGGGTGTCCAATCTGGGTCCATGCCAGCAGAGCACCTCTTCCAGTACATCCATTAATCTTTCCCCCCGTCTAGGATAATAATCCACCCCTCCCCAGCAGGGTTATGACTTCTCTCATGTTGTCCTTCTGTTATGGCTTCCTGGCTGTTCAAGGATCCACCTTCCATCACAGTTAGGATGCTAGTCCTTGCACCATGGTGTTTACTGTATATACTGTATATAGATATGCAGTATATTAAACTATCTGTGCTACCCATCTAAAAAAAAAGTTAAAGTAATCAATATAGACCTCATGATTTTTATTTGATATATTGGTTGTCCATTAGTCTGGTATAATAATTTAAACCCAATCCCTTTCCTTCACAGCAGCCTTTTCCTCTTAGGACAGAACTGCCCAATTTCATCACTTCCTCGCAGCATCACTCGTCAAACTGACGACTCGCATAGTCAAAGTGTTTTGTTAGGAAACTGTGACAATGATCTCTACCGTTATTGGCCTAGTTTCCTAACTCTAGCCTTGTCATGTCGGAGCTTTGATTTTCTAACATACGTGTCAATATATCATAATCTTCACTCATCCGTTGCCCACCCACATAAAGTTATCAGTCATTAGCTTTACAGTAATAAACCTCATTCTTGTGGCTTGAGTGGGTATAAGAAAGTTGCTACCCTGCTGCTATTGCTGGCATATAAGGTCAAACAACAGAATATGGCAATAAGACCAATTTTCTGATTTTTAGACCCTTTATGATCATTTTGATTTTTTTTATCCTTCTTGTACATTTTTTCCTATATTTTAATGTATCTTCCTGGCCCTTTCAACTGGACGGACACACACAGACACTTGTCACTTTATTAGGGTGGATATTTGCAACTGCATATTTTATATAATTGTATATATGTGGTAAGCAATGTGTGTATATACAGTATATTATATATATATATATATATATATATATATATATATATACACACATATATATATATACATATATATATAGTGGTCTATGGCCGGATTGTCATCCTGGCCAATACCCCCAGGCCAACAGATGGAGCTCTCCCTGCAGCATGGAGGTGCCCCAGATACCAGCAGGCAATCATGGACGATGGAGTTTTACTTTACAGCCTTGCTGGATACCACAGGGGCCAACAGAGGACGCTGCAGGGAGGCCCAGAGAGTCGTTTGTGTCCTATAACCCGGAAGTGCGTCTTAGTCACAGCGACAGGGGAGATGACGTACTTCCGGGATGAAGAAGAGGACTTTTAATCTGACCCGGAAGTGATAAGGAGTCACATGGACTGAAGGATGGGAAACACTTCCAGGTCAGGGACTATAAAAGACTGGGAAAAACTCCAGAGCGTTGAACTGAGCTGGATGGAAGGGTGGCAACGCGTCTGGGAGAGTTGGAGGATTGTATTATTGTGGATTATTGTTTATTGAATGAGTATTGTGGAGAGGAGGGTGCTTTGTGCACTGTGTATTAATAAAAAGTCGAATTATTGGACTTTTACTTGGTGTCTGACGTATTGTAAAAATCCTAAACCTAAAAGTGCAACGATATAATTTTTTTTTTTTGGTGTTGTGTTTTTGTCAACTGTTCTGAGGAGGCATATGAGTAAGAATTTAGTTGTATTATATGCACTTGATGATAAACTTAACATGAGTTGCATTTATGTATCTGGTTTAAATTTCTATTCTTGATACCTATATAAAGTTGCCTTGAAGCTGATATGTCCATTTTCCCACATCACATATATGCATCCACTTTTTAAGTAAAATACAACTTTTACAAATGTGACTGAAAACATACCCCAGACAATACAAAATATAATACAAAATTTACGGTGCAACCACAACGTTGTAAAAATGTTGCCCAGTCTTTCATGTTTAGTGAACACACAGACAAGTTTATAAAATCAAAGAAATCATGCAGTGGCAGACCAATATTGTATCATTTTGTATTGTATAGCCCACTCCTCAACTTTCATGTTCTTTTTGACTATGGTGGGAATCAAATCACTGCCCCAATTTTATGGTTTTCAAAGTTTTTTTTTCCTCTCCCTGTTTAGATATTTTCAGCTTACTGAGTATGGCATACGTTTCTGTAATGTGTTAGTGATTTTTAAAAATGCCACTGAGCATCATTGAAAACACAATGTGAAAGCTCTGATTAGGACTGGCAACATAACTCACAGTTTTTAGAGCAACTATAATAAATTCAAAAGAAAGACGATGTAAATGATCATGCTAATAGAAGTACAGCTAGAATTACTACTGCTGATGCTTAGCATACAAGACTTTAGGGTTTTTGTATATACCATATCCAATGAGGCTGTTGTCTGTGTTTCATTGTATTTCTTATTTTAATCTATCCAGAGAATATTCTGCAATTTACTTTCCTCAAATCTGTTTTCTTTTTTGCAAGGACAACAAATGTGTTTAGGAAGTTTATGTGAATAAACCTAATAAACTCATTTCCCAGACTTATATACTTTTAAACACAGAGATACCTTTTGGGGTTGCTAAGTTACACCCTCAAGCTTGTAATTTGTGTTTAAAAATTGGGGCTTCTTCATAGATTTCTGAAAGGTAAACTAAACAGTTTATTTCTAAAGAAAGTTGATACTTTATTAAGTTACTTTCTTAAACTTCAGTAAGAAAAAATAGCTCCAGATTTTTTATTTATTTTTCTATAATTGTGTACAAATGCTTTTTTCTTTCTACCCCACATTAATATAAAGATTCTGATGAAAGTGACAGTCTTGTCATACTAGTTGCTTTCAACAAAGTGGCTGAAAATACTGATTTTTAACACTTTATGTTCATTAAAATCAAACTTATTGAGCTACGTGATCCTATGATATGTGGGCAACAAAGCGAAATAGGGAGTGGTATAGAGCATTAATCGGGGTGATTCATCTTCAGAGACGTGCAGTGCTATTTTTATGACATGTAGTTCCATTCAGCTCATATAATTCCAGGCTAAGGTTTAAAAATATTCACCTTCTAATGATGCCTGGAAAGGCCCTTAAATAGGACACATCACAAAAGCAGCATTGCAGCTGCCTGTAAAATAGATGAAAACAGTAAGTGCTCATGCCTGCTGTTGCACACATAATGGACTTTGCCTACTCAATTCAATGCACCATATTCTGCTAAATGCTTTCAGAATCATACAACTGTGAGTGACAAAAATACCTCCGTCAGATTTGTATAATTTAGTTAATCATGAACGGCTAATTTGTTGTGTCAAAATAAAGAATAAAATAAATACGTAAATGTGGAAATAAACAATTGTAAAATGAAATAACTCTGTATGTGTCTATATTCATTTATTTCCCTTTTATAATGCCTACACATTCGTTATTTTATTTTTTTGTCCCTCTCCCTGCTTGTTCCTAACTATAATGATCTTGAGAAACGGGGCTCATCTTTGATTGTTTTACAATGTGTCGACACTTTTTTATAATGGCACCACAGAATGGTGCCACCGATTCTGTATTGCAACAATCACACAAAAGATATAGTAATTTGGTTTAGTTAAGTTGTCATAAAAAAATAAGTTAAATCCTTCACAAAGCATACATTAAACCTAGCAAGAGATGTCGGTAGGTGATGTACAAAAGAAATTCGAAACTGGGCCTTCTTTTCTTAATTTTTTCTGAATTCTGATTAATTCTTTTATTTATTTATGGTATGAAATCTGTATGCTTCTCACATTTATTAAATCTCACGTATATATCCAATAATTGTTTAATGAGTTTGATTCCACAATTTTCATATTTGTGATTCCAACTATGAAAGTCACCATATAATATCAAACTTGCTAAAGTAAAAAAGAGGTACATCTTTGTGATAGGAAAAGGGCAGAAAAATATTCCAAACTAATATTTTACTTTGTTTTGTAATTGTTACTTTTTCTTTTACTTTATTAGAAATGATAATAATAATATATTTCGTTTATATAGTGCCTTTCCCAAGTTATTTTTTGTATTTTGTGTAAAGATATTGCAATAGGATTTCCACCTAATGGCATTTTGTTCCGAGACTCCCTTGCAGGTTTCCCTTTCTTCTTTTTCTTTGTGGAGATCACATTCTTTTCCTACAGTCTTTGTCCAGGTGTTCCACCTTCCAACCTTCATTATCATTTTAGGTTTATTGGTATCTATGACTTATTCGAGAATGCAACCTTGTGGCTGTGTAAATGATTTACTATAAATTGGAATCCCTTTGTGTACATTCCTGCTAAAAAGGCTTTGGCTAGAAATCTAACACCAAATATGGTACAGACATCAATGACTCTACCATCTGTATCCATACATAAGGTAAAAAAAAAAAACAATTTAAATGATTTTATTCCATACAAAAATACTTGAATAAGAGTACGACAAAAATTCCTTTGGGCAAAGCAGGGTGAAGTTCTGCTAAAGAAAGCAGCTTGGTATGCCATTGTGGAATGGCAGGGAACACTAGAAGACACAGGAACCCGTAAAGAAGTAAAAGAGACAGGGGAATCAAAGCAGCAGAAGGAGTGTAGCAAACTAGGTGGAAACATTTTATTTTTTTCGCCAGACCACTAGAAGGCAGGTGACCCAGAAAGCTGTGACCCTCGATTCAAAAAGAGAAAGTGAGGCCAAGAAGAGCTGACGAGAGACCATAAGATCTGCAGTTTAGAAAAGTGACAAAGGGTCAGCAGCTGGGCAAGCTGAATCTGTGTTGCCTGTTCAAGGGAGACTTCTGGTATGTCTTGCAGACGGTTTGTATTTTCTAAGCAAACCAATAAGTAGCACTTTATGGATGTCCCTTGAGGCTAACAGGCAGCTGAATTCTGTATGAGAGATCCAGCATTTTAAAGGTTACTGAAGGGGCTAAGGTGCAGGGGACAGTGATTTTTTGTTTGGGTGAAAGTGAACCAGAGAGGGGTTTAAAGCTACCTTATGGCCATATGCTGTTTGAGTCTGCTCTTTGGAAGAGTGATAGCACAAAAGTCCAAGGAAGAAAACGTGGTATTGAGACAGAATTAGCGAAAGAGACAGCTATATGGTGAGAAAAGAGTGCTTAGTGACACTCTGAAGGCAGATAACTGATAAAGTCATCCCTGCACAGAAAAAAAGTTTTCAGGACCTGTTTAGTAAAGTCTAGTCTGGCAGCAGGTGCCTTGTTTTATTATTTACTTTGTACATGGTGTTTTTTTATCCATTTCTTGTGTGCTTTGGTCATCTTGGCATTATTCTGTCTTCAGAGAAACACCAAGAGGACGTCCAGTCTGGTTACCATGTGTAGAGAAGGTAAGGAATCAAATTGTGCAAAATACACCTGCTATGAGTAAAACAGCATGAAAAAGCCAAAGTGTTGTCTTTTTATTGTGGAGAGCCTTTGCCTATTATGATATTTACCACAATATTATTACCAAGTCAGCTGCTCAGCCACCAAGACAACTGTCTGCCTAAAGCTCACATAAAAGTATTATTCACACTCATGTGAAATTCGAAACATTATAGATTTTGCACTGTTAAAATGAATAAAGAAATATGTTTACAGGTTGACAGGATGTTGTCATTTGTCCATACAGACTGGAGCACTTGAACGTTTGAGAGGAGTTTGATCACCCCATCACTATTTTTATATACTGCACCATAACAGGCAGTTTTACAAAGCAAATCCAAAACAAGATCAAATTAAACTGCTTTGTAAATTAACAACGGGTTACAGCATGTTTAGGTGTAGGTCCATGTCATACGGCAAAGGAGGAGGATCGGACTTCAGATGCCAGAAGATGGCTGCTTTGAGTATCAGCCAAGTCCTGCATTTATCTCTGTTTTTCTTTCTCTCTCTGGCCCTCCCACTGCTTTCTTATTCTTTTTTGTCCCATTTATTCTCCTCTCACCCCCTTTTTCTCTCTTATCATAGCTTGTTTCTTCAAGCATTTAATTTAATGTTGTGATCTCACTTTATTCAGGTGAAGCAAACTTCACTTCACAGTTAAGGCTAGATATTAATTTTTTCACATCAACAAGTCATATTGTAGGAGACTACAAAATAAAATTGAATTTCTAAATATAAAGATGGGAGTGGCACTGTAGATTTTAATGGTGCTGCTGCAGAACTTCTGGAGACTGAGTCCAAATCCCGGCCTGGTCACCCTGTGCCTGCGGGTTTTTCTGTAGGTTACACGGTCATCTTGTTTGTTAAACTTGTGTCTGACACAATGTGAATGTGTGTCGTTGTGCTTATAAGTGCACCTTGCGATGGTCTGGTATCTAATATTGTAGCGACTGACTGATTTCAGTAAACAGATGCAGGGATGTTGACATCATATTTACCACTACATTATCAACAACACATCTTCTGGAATACCTTTTGTATCATCACTTCATCCAGCAGCTTTATATTATTTAAATGCTATACGTCTCTATAGAAAGAGAACTTCTTGACACAGCTTAACTATATGGATTAAGAAAATATAAACCGCAATGCTTTTCTGTTATGCAGTTCAGGATAGGTATGATGTGTCACTTGATTTCTTTTACACTGCCACTTCTGCATCTCTTTGCCCTGTGCTCTGAGGGAATGTATGTTTGTGTGCCTATCCCATCTAAAGTCTTGTGCTAATATATTGAAGAGAACCATAACAAATCTTTGTTTTAGCACTCAAAGAATTGGAAGTTATGGAGTTTGTTTTTGATATTCTTTGTTTATTTTATTCTTATGATGTCACCACGGCACAATCATGGATGAGTTCTCACTGCGACGACTGCAATTGTGTTTTTTCTGATTGTCGCAGACATGTTGTTGATTGGATATTGCATGATTGTTTAAAATGGCAGTGCACAGTATTGTGTCATCCAAGCACTGGATATATTCTTAAAAAAAAAAAAAAACTAAAACGTTCTTTAGATACTGCTGTGGGCAAGAACCCAAGTTAGCGTGAGAAAATTTTGGTCATTTATTTATAGACTTCATCTTTTATTTTGTATTTTGGGCTTTGACGATTGGTTTTATTTTGATTCTTATAGTTTCCTGACACCAGCTGGCTTCTTTTGCTACCTCCATTTCACTGTCCTTATTTTTGGCCACTAAAAAATATTTTGCCTGATGTTCATAAATTAAACATGTGGCTGTAGCACTACAAAATAAACATTCATATAAAATGTCATACAAGACACCAAAATAAGTCCTATCATTTCATTTTAAATGATCATGCTCATTCTAACCTTTATAATACTACCCACAAATAATCTTTGTCTTTCTTGCAGAAATCAAAAGAGGAAAATGTCACACTGTATTTGTTTACTTTAAAAGGAGTGGTTTGCTTACAGTGCGAGAATCTGTCTATACAGCAGGTCTGGCTTGGGATTTTTTTTTTGAGAAGTTTAACAAGTGACATGGCTGACTAAAATATAATTTACTCATTTTTTCTTCCTCTTTATTGACAGCATTACCATTTGTGTAGCTGCCAATCCCTCACTCGCTCTACCTGGCCTTTGTAATACTTTTTATTGGGATGGGTGAGTATCTTGTTCAGCTTGTGATATCAGCTCTCAAAGTAGTAAAAGTGCATTTTTGCAATCAACACCGCTTACAGTAATACAAGAAATGTATGAGGTGACTGTAATTTTAAATATATTCTTGAAAATATGTGTTAATAACTTTGCTAATGAATTCTCGTTTGTTCAGTTCCTTTCGAAAAATGCCATCTAAGACCTTTCGGCTTCTGTTATTGGACAGCGTCTTCTAACTGTTCTTTACTGAAGTTTAATGTATTTATTTTTTCCTACTAACCTTCAATAAAGAAAGCAATAGTAATCATACAATGTAAATGTCCTTAAGGTCTGCTCCACAAGTCTTATAATCTAGCAAAAGTGATGCCACAACTGTCCAGATAACTGGTTACTTGTACAATTCTGAATTATGTGTGTCTACTATTCATATGTGAAGTTCTAGACAAGCATTTGTCAAAAGACCATATATTTGCTATTGCAGCCACACCCAAATTCCTTCTAGCCCCTGCCATGACTCTTCCTGCATTCAGGATCAGACTCCAACTTCCATGCTCTCTGCCACACCCCACCAGCAGAACTAAAAGAAGAGCTTCTGTAGCATGCATGCTAAGTATTGTTATTATCTGCTGGGATTGTAGTGTCTCTAAGCCACCACAAATTTGCCCATCAGACGTTCTCACAACTTGCCCTGATTTAATTATTTCTTTCTTATGACAACATTGTGCCTGACTCTGGGACTTTGATAAGACCTCCCTAATTAGCCGATGGTCATTAGAAACTGTGGAATTTGTGTGAATACCAATATCGTTAACCATAATAAGAGTTCCATATCTGCAGAAGAACAGTCACTCATAGGTTTCATGACAATTTGTATATGTTCATTCTGGTATATTGTGGCAACTTTCGACAAAACTCCCCTCTATTCAGATTCAGTATTTAAAACCTGCTTAAAGTTAAACCTTAACGAATGAGGATTTCATCTTTATTTGCACAGTCATAATTCCACAACTGCTGCATGGTTTAAACCATATTATCATAGCAGCTCCCATTATCTAACCGTTTGTGTAAAAATGGTTTGCATATCCTCAAATATTTACATTTAGTGCATTGTATTATTCTTTCTTTGTACTTTACACTTCTTTTTGCTTTGCAAACATTTTCTGAAATGTTTAGTTTGAAACATGTCATCTGTTATTTATTTATTGATTGACTAACTAATCTGCCTGAACATATTTTGACTTAATTTAGATGGAAAGTAAGCAGGAAGGAAGCACTCCTGCTGTAAAATACACAAACACATACACAGGCATATATATAGTTAATAATACATTAACAAAGTACTGACAGCCACAGTCATGTCGAGTAGTACAATGTTTTAAGTGGAGCCATGACAGATGGCCTAGCAGTGATACTTTTGTTTTACTGGTTTTGTAGAAAAGGGCCAACACAATCTGATGTCCATACAACAATCAATTAAATTATCAAGCCAACTTAGTCAACTTAATTTTGGGTGGAGTGGTAGCTTTAAGGCTAAAGATTTGCACTGGCAATCGGAAGGTTGCTGGTTCGAATCCTGTCAACGCCAAAAGTGACTCTACTTTGTTGGGTCCTAGAGTGAAGGCCCTTAACCTGTAATTGCTGCATCCTGGGTATGATGTTAATCTGCATCCAGCAATGCATATAGGCCCTCCAACCTGTAGGGAAAAACTTGGGGGTTGGTAGCAGAATTGGCACTCTAGCCACCACAAAAAACCTCACACTGTTCCATTCCATCTGAATTAGTGTGGTGCTGAGATGCGTGGCTGCCCTCAGGTCCTAATCTGGGATCCTGAGTTGGTTTGTCATGTGGTGGGTGCAGCAATGCGCTGTATCAGCACATACTCCTAACCACTCTCCTCCTCTCTTAATCATTTTCAAGTTTTTATCTTCTGAAGCTTATCCTTGTAACACTGGGTACAAGGCAAGAATCAGCTGTGAATGCACCATCATTTCACTGTAGGGTGTACTTACACACTCTCATATTGGGTACAATTAGATTTGCCAGTTAATCTAACTTGCTTTGTGATGTGGGAGGAACACCAGGGCACACAATGACAACCATATTTCACACAGTGACTACCAGGCCAGGATTTGAACCCATGACCTTTATTGCTGAAGCAGCAGTGCAAAGTTTATTCTACCACATGCAATTAGCAGTTTCTTTCTTTTTTTAAAAAAAGAGTTGTTAAAATGGATAACTCTACATATCATAGCTCCAGAGCACCAGGACCCCAGAAATAGTCTTATCGGTGATATCTTCTATGTAGAGCTTGCATGTTTTCCCTGTTTTCCACAGTTCCCTAGAAACTGTCTGTCATGCAAGAATGGTATAAGAATCCATTTTAGTGTGTTTGTGCATGTGTATACTCTGATATGGACTGATATTATTTCCAAGGTTAGTTACTTCCTTGTGCCCAGTGCTGCCTTCGATTCTGTAGCAAAATATAATGTAATATTCTCAACCCAGCGTAATCCAATTCTGTGCCTGGAACACTGGATACAGGACTGAAAACAACCCCCAACAGAGTGCAAATCCATCACAGGGCCATCTCACGCTCATACAACCAATTTGGGACCACTGATTAACCCTAACATACTTGTCTTTTGAAGGTGTCAGAAGAAAGCCCATTCAGAAACAGGGAGAATGTGCAACTTCTACATAAATAACAGTCAGACATGGGATTTGAACTGAGGATGCTTGATCCACGAGGCAAGAGCAATAACCAGTGTGCTGCATTGTACTGAAAATGGTCATATTAGCCAAGTTATCTAAAACACAATTAGGTAATGAGTTACTGTATATTGACACAAATGCAGAAAAGAAATTAAAAGGTTTACATTGAAACAGTGTAGATGACATTTAATATCATGGCATCTAATAACCATAGTAGGAAAAACTATATCTTGTATGCATACCAGTATGTGTATACATTATATATATATATATATATATATATATATATATATATATATATATATAGTAAGATATGGCCGCCATGTACCCGCCAATAACCCAAGTCGCCAGGTGGAGCCCTCCTTGCAGCATGGAGGTCCCCAGAAGACCAGCAGGGCATTATGGACCATGTAGTTTTTATGCACCGCCCTGCTGGATGCCATGGGGCCACGAGAGGGAGCTGCAGGAGGACCAAAAGTTCTTGCCCTATGACCCGGAAGTTCGTCATAGGAAGAGCGACGGGCTTCCGGGGTGAGAAAAAACATTATTTACCCTGACCCGGAAGGAATAAGGACTTGTGGACTGTTGGGAAGGAACACCTCCGGGTCAGGGAATGTAAAAGGACTGTGGGAGCTCCCAGATGATGAGCTGAGTTGGGAGGCAGGGTGGCTAAGCGTCTGGGAGTGGAGGATTGGTTTATTGTATTTGTGATTATTATTGAGAATTGTGGAGAGGAGCGTGCTTTGTGCATTTTATTATTATAATAAATATCATCATTGGATTTTACCTGGTGTCTGACGTATAGTCTGAGGGTACAAGGGTGCGAGAAGCATCATATTCTATTACAATATATATATATATCATGTGACGGAAAGCCGGGTCCCATGCCCGGCCGGGACGCCTCTGTTGCATACGTCCCAGGGGAGCCATCATGGGCATGGCAGTACCTCCCCCGGGGCGCTTGGGGGCAGTCTCCCTGGCCGTGGATCCCTCCTCAATCTCTCCCATGGCTCCATGGGACATGGAGTCCACCACAGCAGCCCGGTTGGGAGATGGGGTGGCTGCTAGGGGGTGCTGCAAAGAACCAGCCACCACACTGGACGGTTTATCAGCCCCAGTGGGGCATAAAAGGCCACGGCTTCCAGCAATCAGGGCCAGAATCGGGAGGAAGAGGACAAGGTTGCCTGGGAGGAGTGGTGGAGCAGGAAAGTGTTTGGTTTGGTGTGAGTTTTGTGTTTGGGACTGTGTTGGGCCGGTGGTACACAGGGAAGACGTGTGCCCACGGCTGAAGAAATAATAATAATAAAAACCTTGAGTGTGAACACGTGCCTCTGCGTGGTCTGTGCCGGGTCGGGCGCTATAAAGCGCCTTTTTCACAATATATATATATATATATATATATACTGTGAAAGTAAAATAAAGAGCCAATAACAAGAGTGCCATTTATTTCCTTTGATTCTTGCATGTCTATAATCATTTTCCTGTGATAATGACACCTGGTAGGTTGTTGAGAGCTTGGGAATAAAAAAGTATTTTAAGAAATGTGACTTTTTTCTTCCCATTGTCGATCTCTTGCTACAAATATGATCTGTATATATATATATATATATATATATATATATATGTATACTATATATATATATATATATATATATATATACACACAGCATATTATATATATATGTACATTATTTATTTTTATTTGTTCTAGGGGATACTGTACATAATGTACATGTCCTGTATCCTAATAACAGACTGAACCTAGTGCCACCTAAACAGGTTAACCCACCTCCTGATGCAAAATTATGTACCCAGGTCAGTCTCATTCCAACCTGTGTTGACACCTTCTTCCTACACAGGATTACAGCCCCAGGCTCATAGTAAGTAGGTCATAACCCAGGCTGGCTTTAAAAACACAGCTAGTGCATAAGTGATTATGATGCTGTGGAGAAGGCAAATGAGAAGCAAAAAGTCTGTTATGGAAAGAGCAGAAGGGAGTATATGAAAAAAACAGATAAAGGTGAAATCCAGGTATGAAATGACAGCAATAAACCTAGGATAAATATTCTGATTCACACCTGCAAAGTTGCCTCCTGCTGGCTTCATTCTGCATTAGCTACAATGATAAGCTACAGATTTCTCTGACCTCCGAACGACATGAGCATGACGCTCAGTGTGGCAGCACAACATGCACACCTGTCATTTCAGTTCACAACAAGTCTGCTATATAATAAAAAAAATACATAGTGTGCACAGGGCAGCACTCATCATGACAGTTTTTAGCTGCTTTCTTGACTTTTCCCCTTCTTTGTACAGTCCAACAGATGACCAGATGTGGTCCTATTTAGGTCTCTCTAATCCCGTAATACTGATTATCTATCACTTCTGTGTTGAGTCTGATGAGTCACTTTCGCTTTGTTAATTGAGAACTGACATTCAGTGCCACAGCAGGCTCTGTCATCTGCTTTTCTCATTTCAAGCATGTGTTTCTTGATTTTCGTGGAAGCTGTTTACAATAAGCTGAAACACTCATTTTCTTTCTGTTTGCCTCTGTTCCTTCTTTGCATTCTTCAAGATGGCCATATGCAGACTGCATTTTAGAGAGTGCAAAAATCTGTAAAAAAAAAAGTTTCTCTAGGTCTAATCCAGCTATCAAAAAGTTCCAAATCCTATACAAAGCTGGGCACTTTTCTAATGGGAGTGTACTTTAATGGGTTAAATCTGTGTTCCTGCTGGGATGTAATGTGTGTGAAATGACATCCCCTGTTTGTGTCCCCACCCCCTGCCACCACTTTTTAAATGACTGTCAATACATACCCTTGAGATTTTAAATCTCTGCTCATGATAAGATTTACTGTGTGACCCTGGAAAAAAACACTTAACCTTCGTGCAATTCAGTCCCACCCAACTGTAAAAGAGAATGAAAAGAGACCCCCCACTGAAAACTAGATGTGGCATTTCTGTTGGGCTTTGACGGGTAAATAATTTTTATATAAATGGTTGACGCAGAACAAGTAAGACTGCGAAAATAATTTTAGGGGTGTATATCTGCCATGCATGAAGCATTGTATGTGAAAGGGAGTTTCACAAAACAAAGCAATACACAACAGAACAAATAAGAATGTTTCTACTTACATGAAAACAAAATGTTTTGCATTGTTGTAATCATTTTTTTTTTGACCTTGTCTTGCTGATTACCCTTTTTGTAAAACAGACTTTCTCAGTTGTTGGAAAATAATGCAGATTCTAAAAAATGTCAGCTTTGCACATTGTACTTTTGAGTTGCAAAGACAATACACTGACACTCCTCACTACTGTAGAGTCTCTTTAAATGCATTATGTTAAAAATCTTGTAAGTAGGTCAAGTAATAAAGCTTTACAGAATATTCTGAGAAAAAGGGTCCTTGACATATGTGCCACAAATCTCAACAGCATCTTCTGCTGACTCCAGTCTTGGTCCTGTATAATTAATCTATAATCATATACAGTATATATATGGAAAGAGAAATTTGTGATGATGGGGAAAAATGCGCATGAGTTGTTGTCCCACAGCACTCACAGGCAAGACTGGTTCTGGACTGCTACCTTCTTTGTGGTTTCTACATGTTTACTTCCAGGTTTGTTGCTTTTGCTAATCTAACCTGAGTAGAGAAGCATGTGTGTGTGTGTGTATCTGTACCCATTTTGCTAATCCAGCTGGGTTACTATTTTGTGCCTATTGTTCTGGCTACCTGAGATAACAGGTACTACAACCCAGGCTGAGATTAACGGGGAAAGCTGCATGGCTGGATACTTTGATGTTTTTTGTATTCAGCTAAATAGTTCACACAATGTCCATAGCATAAAGTCAAGATTGTCTGTTTGTTACAAATATTTATAATGTGTCCCATGATCTCAACAAGAATAACCTTGTCCAAGAAATGGAGTCCATACTGTGTTATGTTAATTTGTGATTTCATTTATAGTGATTATTTGAGAAAGTTTATTTAAAATTACTGACAATGCTTTCCATACTCTTTGTCATTTATTTTGCTTCACTTTATTATCTAGTGATCTCTCATTGTTTCTGTATGTCTGAGATTACCGCTGTATCCTGTCATCAATGGGTGTGGTCCCAAACAGGCACTGTGATACACTATTAGTGTATGTTTTTCTAATCATTTTCCTCTTTAGGTGTCTAAATTTTTTTTCCTATCATTTAGAACATCAGAAACATTTTGATAAGAATAGGCCATTCAACCCAACACAGCTCGCCAATCCTATCCACCTAATTTCTCCAAAATAGCAATGAGTCAAGCTTTAAAGGTCCCTAAATTCCTACTCTGTACAACACTTCTTTATTATTTATTCCATGTGTCTGTTTCTCTGTGTAAAGAAACACTTTCTGATGTTTGTGCAAATTTTACCCTTAACAAGTTTTCAGCTATGACTCTATGTATTCTTGTTGAATTAATTTTAAAGTAACGGTCTGGATCTTTTGTGCTGATATTTTGCATAAATCACATAAATGATGAAGTACATAAATAATAGAGTTGTAGATTGATCTAAAGCAATTTCTGTTTTGCTACCACAGATCGAGACATTCACAATGCTGGACAGAACGTGTGATTAGCTTCAGTTTATCATTTGCAAAAAAAAATAGTTCCAGTAACATATCCCTTACCTTTTCCTCTTTAAGTGTTCCATGACAACTGATAACAATATATGTCTCCTTAAGGTCATAGAGATAAGATCAAAAGTATAATATAATCAATGAAGAAAGAAGAAATGTTGTATCCAGCCTTTTAAGCCAGAAACCATATTTGCAGCTTCATTTTAATATTCTTTTTATAGATTAATGTGATGGTTGGATATGAGTTACCAAATTGTTAACATTTGAACAAATAAGGTATTGTATATGTCCACACAAACATCACTTGTCATGCCTGTGTAGCCTGCATGAAAACCCTGGAAATAATTAATTAATTAATTAATTGGTAATAATTTTTCATTTTATGTTCAAAAAGAAGAACATAACAATGGCATACTACTTGATCAAACAAACAAACACAACAGATACAACAATTTACTTTCAAATCAATACAGAGAAAACTAAAAAAAGAAAGATAGAAATGTGAACAAAAAAACATACATAAAACAAAATTCAACCTGCACCCAACAGAGAAAGTTAAAAAAAGAAGAGAGACACAAGCAATGAAAAAAAATTACCTTTTAAATATAATAGAACACTTAATAGCCACAGATCCAGTGTGACTATTTTAAAATAGCACTAATAAATTCTTGCCAAGTTTTAAGAAGTTTTGAAACATTTCCTTTATGAAAGAATTACATTTATTTTCGTTTGAAACAATATAGAACATTGCCCAACGAATTATAGAAATTGTGTTGTGATTGTTCCAGTTGACCAGGATAAATCTGCATGTTAGTACAGCGGCATAGGCTATTTTGATCGACTTATTGCTATGCCCATTAACTCATTCTGGGAGCACACCAGATATCGCTGGTAATGAATTACTGAGGCTATCTGAGAAGTATGTGAAGAATTTGTCCAAAATTATTAAAATTAGTGCATTCCCAAAATATATGAGCTAATGATATTGGAGCTAGATGCAATGTTCTCAGGTTGGATCTTGCCCTGCTTACATTTTAGACAGTTTTTACTTAGATAAACATGATCAATGGATGACTTACCGTTTGATTATGGAAAGCATGGCACATAAAGAACTAGAGTGTATTCTACGTATTAAAGAGTTCCATTCCTCTTTTGAGAGCTCAATCTAAAGATTCCTTTCCCTCAATTCCATATGATCATTGAAGATTAGATTCTTTGTTATATTTTTATATTTTGTTGAAATGCTGTCTGAGTCTTCATCAGGGCTAACTAGTATAGCTTCTGGAATTGATAAGGGTGTGAGATGTGGAAAGTTGGTTATATTTCTTTTTATTAAATGTGTATATAGGTGCAAAATGTGTAGCCAAAAAATAACATTTGGAGCATAAATGTTCATAAGAATATATTATGTATAAGAATATATTATCTATATAAAGATCACTGTCTTAATCTCTAGCATTTTCCATAGGTTAAATACTGAGCAGGTTTGAGAAGGTGGAAATGGTAATTATCACGTATGGTAACAAAATATAATAGTTTATCTACCTTGCATTGGTTTCATATATCAAGTAACTGGTGGATGGCTGTATTGCTGGTAAAATGATGATAGTTAATATTGATTGGAGCACAAAGCAAGTCATACAAGAAGAATTCAGAACAGGTTTTGTTTTTCATTGCAAGCCAGGTCAGTGTAAATTAATGAATTTATGCCATATGCAAAGATTTTACTGTGTGTTTTGCTACCCAGTAGTAAAATTGAAACTCAGGTACTGCTATGCCACATTCTACTCTAGATCTTTGTAGAGTCACTTTTTGTATGTGTGGCCATATCAGAGTCCAGGTGAATAATGTTATGAAAGAGTCCAATTTTTTTAAGAAAGATTTGTTGATGTATATAGAGATACTCTGGAACAGATATGACAGCTTAGGAAGGATGTTCATTTTGAGAGTATTACTTCTCCCTAGTAAGGCAACGTGGAGGGTGGACCATCTGTTTGATTTTATTTCCATAGCAGTTCCAAACTTATATTGAAAAAGATCTTTATATAATTACTTATGATACTGTAGCTATTCCCAGTAATTTAAAGTACTTTGATATTATGGATGAATAGGTATCCAATCTGGTTCAGTGTGCTAGAGAATTCACTGAAGAAAGCACATTTTAATTCAAATTAATTATACTAGGGTGGCACGGTGGTGCAGTGGTAGTGTTGCTGCCTCACAGTAAGAAGACCTGGGTTCGCTTCCCAGGTTTTCCCTGCATAGAGTTTGCATGTTTTCCCAGTGTCTGCATGGGTTTCCTCTGGGTGCTCCAGTTTCCTCTCACAGTCCAAAGACATGCAGGTTAGGTGCATTGGCGATCCTAAATTGTCCCTAGTGTGTGCTTGGTGTGTGTGTGCCCTGTGGTGGGCTGGCACCCTGCCTGGTGTTTGTTCCTGCCTTACGCCCTGTGTTGGCTGGGATTGTCTCCAGCAGACCCCCTGACCCTGTATTAGAAAAGAACGGGTTAGATGATAGATGAATTACTTTTAATATTTAGAAATCATATGAAAGTTTCCTAACACATTTAATACTAATGGTAGAATCTGACATATAAAGGACCATATTTTCTGTGTATAGTGATAATTTTCTGTTGAAGTCTTTGATAATCCCACTTATTTCTGATGGCTTAGGTCAATGGCTTTTGCAAAAAGCATAGGTGACAGTGGGTAACCATTTCAAGTTCCTTGTAATTTGAAGTAATCTGAATATGTGTTATTATTACAGACTGCGGCTTCAGGAATAGTATAAAGAATTTAATTCCATGAGGATATATTGGGACCAAGCCCGAATTTGTGCAACATAACAAACAGATAATCCTATTGAACCTTCTCAAAGGCTTTTTCTGAATCCAAAGATAGTAAGACTTCTGGTGCATCATATTTTCTTGGTGAATATACATTAAACAGGCGCAAAAGGTTTGAGGCCTAATGTCTGCCTTTCAGCAATCCAGCTTATTTTTTTGATATAACTGAAGGAAGTACTTTCTCAATTCTTCTAGCTAAGACATTCACTGATATCTTAACATTGTAATTTAAGAGTGAAAATGGCCTATATGATGCACACTGTAGAAAGTCATTATTTGTGTTTGGGAAAACAGTTGTCAATACTTGACCAGAACTATTGGGGTAATGTTTTATTCTCTTAAGCTTCTATGACCGCTAGTAATTATGGAGCTAACTTTGTTGATTTTTTTTTAATTCTACTGGCTATAGATTTATCAAACTTTCCTTAGCTTGTGTCTCATCTTTAAATACACAGAAATATAGGAATGATTTAGTGTCTCCTCATGCCCACCTTTTCAATTAATAAATGCTTATTTAGCCTTTTGGCTTCTACTGTCTTAGGCTGTGAATGGCACTCTGTCAACTTGTTTAAGAAACACTTGTTTTTTTCTTTTGAATTTTGATTAGCTATACTTTGTTCATCGGTTGCTGATAGTGCTAATGAACGTTTGTGGGATCTTGTATACCTACAGGATTCCGTAGAGTGAATCTCTGAGAATACTGCTGAAGGGTTTCCTGAAGTCGACGAAGTTTATAGTCAGTGGTCCCTAATTGACAGATTGTTCAATAATATTGCAGAGTGCGAAGATCAAGTCACTGCAAGATCTTCCAAAAAGAAATCCAGCTTGTTCCTCCCTAAGACGGTCATCGGTCACCCGTTAGAGTTTCCTGAGTAGTATGGAACAGAATACCTTTACTGGTATGGACAGGAGGGTGATTCTGCACCACTTATTGCAATCGGATCTATGCCCTTCATTGAGAGTTTGATGATTGTGCCTCTTCTCCAATCTGCTGGAACTTCCGCAGATGGTCCAGCATCTATTGAAAAACTGGTGAGCTCATGGATGATGGTCTCACCTCCAGCTTTGAGGATTTCAGCCATGATTTCATCCAAACTGGCCACTTTGCCATTCTTGAGAAAACTTGATAGCCTGTTTCACCTCTATTGGTTTTATCTCTTGAGTTTTTACCTGCAGTTCGTCCAACATACTGTATCTTCATTCCCCAAATCATAGGTAGAGTGGGCTGATTCAGGGTCTCTTGAAAATGCTCAACCCATCTTTCTTCTTGCTGTGTTGCTTTAACCAAAACCCTTCCCTTTCTCTTTTTGATTGGCACATTTGTAGCATTCTTCATGCCTGTGATTTCATTAATGACACAATAAAGAGACTTGCTATCATTTCTCTCCACCTCTCCTTTCTCTGCCTCTTCACCTTTTTGCTCCATCCACTCTTTTTTTTCGTGTGTACAACTTCACTTGACCAACCAATAAAGCTCACCATGTCTTTTTGAGGTGGTGGCAATCTCTTTATCCATTTTGGCTTGTTCACAGCACTGTTTTTCTTACTTCCTTTGGTCGATCAAGAATCATGAACGATCCTGAATCCATTGCTCTTCCAAGCTTCCCCATCACCATCTGTTGGTTTATTCAGCGTATCCCACAATTGTCTCTTTGAGCTGGGTCCATTTATCCTAGATACCGCCCAATGCTTCAAGCACTTGGAATCTGTTCTGTATCTTCAGGGTGAACTAGTCAGCCGTGGTTAGTTCTTTCAAGTTCTCCACCATGAGGGGCTTTGTTAGATGATTCTTTTTAACCATTTATAGATTTAATTCGAAAGTTACTTTGACAAGGTGATGGTCTAGATCCAACATTCGTGCCTCAGAAAGTTTTACCATCTTGCATGGTGGTCCTCCTGGTGATGCAGATATGATCAGTTTAATTTCTTGTTCATGCTTTCAGCAGCCTGTATGTACAATTGAGCTGCTACATTTGGATGGCTTCAGGTTACTCAACATTCTTTGAAACTGAGACTTGAGTGTGACAAGGATGTAGTTTATCACCAATTCTGTTCCTATTGGCTCTCGACTTTGTCATGTGGAAAGCAATTAACAACCAAGATGTTGGCATTGATAGGAATGGAAATGATTGACTTGCTGATTTCGATTTTGCAGAATTCATTGCTTTGATAGCAGAAGATGACGCCCGCCTGCAGACATCAAGGTCAGTAAGGTCAGGATGCGAATTAGTACCGAAAAGTCAAGGTTTACTTACTTGAGCAGCATGATTAACATGGATGGGAATATGGAGGAAAAAGCCTGTTGCAGATTCGGGATAACATCTGCAGTCTTTAAATGGATGTGTCATATTTAGTTCTCAAAGCCCATTGCAATTGAAATCAAGATTCATCTCTATACCATTTTCATTATACCCACTGCAATATATGCATACGAAAACTGGAAATCACTGGTCGAGATTAAACATCGAATCAACGTGTTCCAACAGCTATGCTTTCAATGAATTTTTAACTTCCACTACTTCAACCATGTTACAAATGAGGAAGTGCTTCAACAAAGTAGCCTGGAAAGTTTCCATAACAACATTGCTCACCATTGACTATGCTGTGCTGGCCACATCTTTCGAATGGCAGCTAATCGGATCCCAAAAACAGCAATGTCATGGAAAGGTGGTTGGCAAAGGAGAGGATGACCACGAATAACCTGGCGAGGGACATTCATCGATAATCTGAAATGTCTTGATATGTCATGGTCTGAGATGGATTGTATTCTCTGGAAACAATTCATTGCTCAATATGCTTCATAAGCATTGGTGGAACTAGACTAGACTAGATGCATTGTTCCCTAATTGTTCTTTGGCTATTCTTTTACAAAGAAATCTGAGATTGCCCATAAGCACCATATTTTTTAAAAGAAAACAAGGGTTTTTTTTGGAACACTTGTTGATACTGAGAAATGGTAGGCACCAAAGGAAATGCCAAAACAGTAGGAGTTCATAAACCAGATTGACAGAGAAATCAAGACAACAAAACAAAAATGTTAATGAAATTTGAAATCAGGAAACCAAATAGATTTTCAGCCAAAAACATCCTTTATGATTTTGAGTTTCTTTCCCCTAACTGCCCCAGGGAAATTAGTACTTTTCATTATTCTTCAATTGAACACTTGAATAACATCATGTTGTCATTTTATATATAACATGTAAACTCTGTGTCATGTGACTGAAAACAGGAATAGTAAATGTAACTAAAATAAAAAATATCCAAAATGCCAGAACACTGTGATGATGTCATGGTATTAAGAATAAATTTAACAAATATTCCAAAACTGCATCTCTCTATTATAAAAGAAAAATCCTGGAGAGAAACACTAGGGCGTCGAGATGTGATCTTCACGTGAAGATCACGGAAGACACTCAAAAGAAACCACAAGATGAAAGAGATTGGCCACGGAGAGTCTGGCGGGGACCTTAAACATGAGACTTTGTGCCAAGAGATTGACCCAGGATCGTCTCGCGATGACGTGGAACATGAGATTCTTGCAAGACACGCCCTACTTACAATCAATATCAAATAAGCCCAGAGGCTGCAAAACACTCAATCGTGTAAAGGAGGCTTTGAGCACACACAGATCCAGGGCTCTCAGCATATATAAAGCGTATAAGAACAATACGTTATAAATGAAATGTAGATGACCAAGTGAAAAAGAAAGCAGCACCAAGAAAAGAGACTTAAAAGAGTTGGAGAGAAAAAAAAGAAAAAGAAGAATCTAGGTGCAAATTCAGAAAATAAGGAAAGTAATAATCAGCCCGGAACAAGTGGAATCGAAAAAAAGCACATCCAATCGGGCTCAGAATTAAAACACAAAGAGTAAAAGACAAAGAAGAACTTCATAAACACATTCACAAACGTTGGCGCTATACACATACAGAACAGGTTAGACATTATGAAAGCAGTGGAATTCGAAAGGCTCAAAAAAAAAGTTGGTGCGATACACATGTGGTGAAAGTTAAAGAATGTGAAAGTAGGAAAATTAGAAAGTATAAAAAAAAGAAATTAAAGATTATTACTCGAAAAAGGGAAAATAATCACCACGGACCAGGTGTCATTGAAGCAAAAGCAGGACAAAGCGAGGTCAGAAATAAAAGGCAGAGTAGAAAACAAAGTAAAACGTCATAAAGAGGTTAAAAAACAAGGGGGCCAAACAACTGCAGAGCAGGTTAGAGATAATGAAAACTGGAATTCAAAAGACTTAAAAAAAAAGTAGGCGTGAAACACATGCAGAGCAAGATACAGAATATGAAAGAAGACAAAAATGACAGTGTCAAAACAAAGAAAATAAACATCGTATTTAGCACAAACAAAGAGGAATTATTACTTGGAGAAATAATAACAATAAGTTGAATAGAGATCAAATATATGGACATACAGTAGGTGATATGTCAGAAGTATGTAAGTATTGTAAGGCTTTGAAGTTTAAGTCAAGAGAATTTCAGAAACAGGGTTTACCTCACATGCATTTATTGGTTACTTTGCAAAAAAAAATTATTAACTGCTGATGATGAAGATCGTTTTGTCTGTGCTGAAATTCCAAACAGAGAATCCTATCCTGAATTATGGTACAAAGTCATTAAACACACGTCTCACTGACCTCATTTAAAAGATTCAGCATATTGGGACTCGAAAGATTCCAAATATTGTTTTTACAGAAGTTCTGAAATAAAAGTGAAACTAATGAAATAGCAACAATTCAAAGAAAAAAAAATCTTAAAAGTGTGTATCCGGAAAAACAAAAACAGGGATTGGCGAGCAAAGCAAGCAGGGGGCGAACCCTCCTAGTATCTTAAAATGTAAACATGGGGGTTACAGGGAAGATACAAATTAGTTCATGACTCAGAAACGCACAGGACCTTGTAGAATGCAAGCTCCTAGATGTTCCAAGAAACATTTTTTGATTTATTTTCTTGATCTGGGATGCTTTTGAAAAATCATGAAGCATTCTTAAAGATATTCTGGTGTGTTTCTCATTTCTTGTCCCTTGTATTTTTTATATGGCCAGGCATAGAGAACGTTTCCTGGGCTATGTCTGTTAAAATTAGTACAGTTTGGTTTTGTATTCATCATAATAACTATTCATGGTGGCTCTAAAATCCGTACTGACCCCTACTCTCTCTTCTGTTTCTTTTTCCGGTTTCTCTGTGGTGGCGGCCTGCACCACCACCAACCTACTCAAAGCACCATGATGCCCCAGCATTGATGGACTAAAAGCCAGAAGTCCATGTGATCGTGATCATCATCATCATCATCAAATCCTTCCGTGAAAATCATAAATACAAAGATGACTCTTTCATTTATGTTAGGTAGATTGCCCAGAGGGGACTGGGTGGTCTCATGGCCTGGAATCCCTACAGATTTTATTTTTTCTCCAGCCGTCTGGAGTTTTTTTGTTTTTTCTGTCCCCCCTGGCCATTGAACCTTACTCTTATTCTATGTTAATTAATGTTGACTTATTTTATTTTCTTACTGTGTCTCTTATTTTTCTATTCTTCATTATGTAAAGCACTTTGAGCTACATTTTTTTGTATGAAAATGTGCTATATAAATAAATGTTGTTGTTGTTGTTGTACCTTCCTTTGTATAAAGCTGATTGAGATGATGCACTTGCCATTCCCTTCACCAGTTCTCTCAAGGTGCTTTTGGGATGCTAACTCCAAGGAACCATGTTCCTCTAGAGAATATAACTACCCTCTGTAGTTTCTGTCCACACACATTTACACTCAGAGGGGCTATCCGATCAAAAGAGTTAGTAACACTTTTTCCAAACAAGTCATGTTGGGTCCTTTTCTTGTCCCATGTTATTATTGTTCTTCTTTTAACCGAACAACACATTATCAGTCATTACAGTTATATGGATCTTTACTACCTTTAATATGAATATTGATTTAGATTAAAAAGTCCAAAACACACACAATTTTCACTTTCACATTTTCTTTTTCTTTACACAGTGGTGTGTGAGAGGTTGCTATTTTTACTCTATTTGACTAAATGGGATTGTCCCAATATCTTGTTGGCCACTGACGCAATTTAGTTAAAACCTTGTATGGTATGGTGGTGATCATATAAGTGAGTTACAGAGTGTCAGATGTCTGAGCATTCTTCACACTGGTTTTGTTATTTCACATGTATTTGAGCAATGAATATTAAATTCTTTAGGTTTTTTGTTTAAGCTTAATGATCCAGACATCATTTCAAAGATAACATCAAGTAAGCAGAGTAACTGGCAGCAGGCTGCTTAATGTCACATCACACGAGCCATTTTGTATAAAAGTACCTACATTATTACTGTTTCTTCTCTGATTATTTTTTATACACAGTCAAGGCAAATCTATACACAGCATTGATGAGCGATAGATTTCCAAAGAAAAGAAAGAAAGAAACATTTAGAGATTAATATTAGGATTTCTTTTGAGGCTTTGATTTAGATTCTGTTATGCACTTTTGGTACACCTATTTTGATTTTGCATATGACATCTGCCTGAAAGAAACTGCAACAATTTGGTCAGAAATTTTAACATCTAATCACTGCTAATCACATATTAAATCTTTGAAGTCTAACCGTCACTATTTTTTATGGATTATCTGTTAGAACTTAGCATATATTGTTTTATAAAACAAAACAAAAAAGAAAACATAAAATGAAACTATTAAATTTAACCCCAGAGAGAGTAAATTTCAGTCAGTCTGCCTGCTTTATCTCTTATGGCGCCGACTGCCTCTTACAGTACTTTGGTGATTTATTTTCCAGCAGCAATCTTATTTCTCCAAAGAATTCCACGTTTTGACACTGGAAAATTCCTTAATATGATTCTTGCTTTACTCTTGAAAAAGATGCCAGTTAACCTAATGCCTATGTCTGTTTGGATGTGGAAGAAAACTGTGATAGCAAGATAAAACAGACACTGGGAAAATGTGCAAACTGACATGGGATGCAAATTTAGAACTCCACTTCAAGGATTTAACAATATTTTTTTTTACTTTTGTACATTTCAGTATCAAGAAATACCCTAGGAGAAGAGAGAACAAGCCCTTTACACAGGCAGGGTACCCCCGTTCATCTGTGTATAAACCTTGTTTGCATTTCCCTTTATGCATTCAGATGGTTTAGCAATAGCATTCTGAGATGAAACATCCTGTTTAGCATCATTGTCACAGATTTCTGAGAAGCAGTACTCTGATGAAGGGGTGGCACTGATATTAAAGAGTAACATAATAACTATGTTATGTACTGTACAGTATATCTGAGACTGTTAACGTCATGTTCTGATCTGTCAGCATAGCATTGCATTTATTGTTTGTATTATACAGTATATATGGTCATTCATTGTATTATTTCTGCTTTAAATACAGTATCATAATTTTATTTTGTAAAGAATTCTGAAGTTCCAAAAATGGTTTTGTTAAATAAAAGACAATTAACTGATGTCAGTGGGCCATGTTTGATTGTATTGACTCTCAAGAATTTCTGTTAAAGCGAACATTGCAATAGTTTCCTGACCCAGTTTTGCACTGCACTCATATCTTTTGTGATAATGTTTGTTATCAAGTGAGCAATAAAAACAAATATGTTGAATAATACATTTAGGGTTTTCCTAGATGTAATATGTGTTGCTGTGATAAATCATATTTTTTTCTTAGATGTTTGAAATATGAAAAGTATAATTAGTGTTTTATGCAGGAATCAGCTAGTTTTCAGATATTAATAGCTGCATAATTACAGTGTTTGGCCAAAATGACATGAACAGAAACAAACCTCATTGAAATGTCACTTAATGAAAAATTGAAAGATATTCAGGTTAAATTTTCAGATGAGGTAAAAAAAGTGTTAATGTATCATTACATAAAATGTATTAGATATCACAATTAACAAAGATGCATTCATCAAATCTAGTTGTGAAGTATATTAAAGGAAACAATTTTGAATTTAATTAAAAGCAAACATTTTATCAGATGATTCATTTTAGGTCCATATAAAGCATCTATATATATATATATATATATATATATATATATATATATATATATATATCCATCCATTCATTATCCAACCCACTACATCCTAACCACAGGGTCATGGGGATCTGCTGGAGCCACTCCCAGCCAGCACAGGGCAAGGCAGGAAACCGCAGTATATATATATATATATATATATATATATATATATATATATATATATATATATATATATTGTGGAGCCAACCCGGACACAGACAGGCGGACATGTTGTTTTTCAACCACCACACGTTTATTTACACTATTTACAGACAATAAACTGGTCACCAAGACCCCAGCCAATGGTCACTAAGACCCAGTTCAGTGCACAATACCCCAATACAAAGTCCTGGCCACAAATGCCTTTCTTCGGGCCGCCTCCACACCTCCTCTGTGCTTCGTCCTTCCTCCTCCCGACTCCAGCCCTGAATGAATGGAGACGGCCCCTTTTATATGGTTCCCTAATGAGCACCAGGTGTTACCAGCAGCTCCCCAGGTGTTTCCCAAAGTCTTCCCCCTAGCACTTCCTGGTGTGGCGGAAGTGCTAGGGCAACAGGTCCCCAAAGCATTGGGGCGCCTCCTGGTGGTGACCACGGGCCCCTACAGGGTGGAGCTTCCATGCCCTGTACCCATGGCCCCCAAAGCAACCAGGAAGACAGCCCCCACGTGGTCCCAGATGGGCGCACGCCCACTTTCGGTCTTCCAAGGCATCCCGGCCGGGTCATCGCCCCTGGCATCCATGACAATATATATAAGAATTTGTTAGCTATCTATGTCTATAACGTCAGAGACTGTGAGAATGTTAAGTGGAATATATTAAAATTGCTTCTGTACTCAGTTAGTAGCACTATTGCACCTTATCGCAGCTCGTCCTAAGATGGAAAGACTACAGAGCAACAGTAAAAGTATGGTGGAAAATAGAGCTGGCCTGTCCCCATAAATATGGAATGTTTGATCACTTTTAAATAAGTTGGATAAGTTTACATGTTGTGGTGAGTCATGGTGATTTTAGAATGGTTATGTACAAACTTGAATTAGCATTTTGGATTTGTGGACACTACAAGCGAGACTTACTCTATTCGAATGTCAGTGTCTTAAAATGTAAACCTGTGGTACAACTGAGTAGATCTGACCACATCTTAATCCCACCTGACTGACAGCAGCAGCCCTCTTATTGAAGGCAGAAGTTCTTATGAGTGTTAGGTGGGTTATTGTCTGTTTGTGGGCAATGATCTTTATGTGTATGCCAATAACACCAACAACTCTAGGAAAACCATTGGATTGCATGAATGCCACTTGCTTTAACATTACATTATGCATTGTAAGGATGTTAAAAGCTTGGTGCAGACTTTGAGAAATGGTTGATTGTGACATACCCAAATCATCACTATTGCATTTAGCATTTTCCCTGTGGCCAAAACACATAAGCTTAACAATACATTCATTTTGGGTGAAAGCAAATTACTTCTCCGCAACAGAAGGAGTGATCAAGAGAGCAACGAGATTTGTATCAGATATTATTTCATCACTGTCAAATCGATATCTTTTTATGAGTTCATTGTTGTCTAGCGTTTTCCAAAAAAGCAGCCTTTTTCTGGAATGCGCTTGCTGATCTCTACCTGGATGCCATCTTGTGGCAGCTCCTACCAAGTTAAACAAAAAACGCTTACAAGCTACCTTAAATCATAATAAAGTCAGAAGTTATATAGTAATTAGGAAAGCTGATAAAATACTCTGACTCACACTCCTAAGAATAGGACCACATTTCTTTCATTCTGAGATTTCTGAGCCAGTTAAGGATATGTTCTTACTCTAAGATGCTTGACAAATATGTGCACAGGATTCAAATGCCGTCAGAGCAGTATTTTGTGGATTTTGCACCTACCTCTTGAGTCCATGTGGGTTTTTCTCTTAGTACTCTAATTTTCCAAAAGAAAAGTCACAAGTGTAATACATCAATTGGGGACTCTAATTTGGTCCCACGCAAGTGAGTGCCGGTGTTGTTCTGTGTCCCATTCAGAACATTTTCTGGTATTGAGGCTAAAGCAGCCAAAGTATGTTGTGATCCCGGCAACCCTCATTTACATTTATACTTATTTGCTTAGCAGATAATTATATTCAAAACAACATACAATAAAGATCAACATAATTGAGTAAATATAAGTCTGAGGGACTGTTTGGGAGCAAATGTTACAGGACAAGGTTACAAAACTGATCACCACAAGTGAAGAGCTCAAAACAAAAAACAACCACGTTAGGTTGCTAGATTACCAAACCTAACAGCTAATATCATTTAGGCAAGAATTTACCTAAAAGAGCCTTCAGATGCTTCTTAAACACATTGAAGGGGTCATATTTTCAAATTGAGGAGGGCATCTCTTTCCGCCAGCTAGCAGCTGCCTGTGAAAAGCCTGGATTGAGATTTAATACCACGCAGAGGTGGCATCAACTAGATGCCATTCATCAGCAGACCCAACTGGTCAAGAAAGAGCATAGAACCTCAAAAGTGTCTCTTTATATGTAAGTGCTGACCCATTGAGTACTCTGAAGGCAAGCATCAAGAATATGAATTAGTGGAAGCCAAAGTAGTAGTCTGAAAAGAGGAGTGACATATGCCCATTTCGTCTGGTTGAACACCAGATGTGCCGCTGCATTTTTAACCACCAGCGGTGGATATGTGACAGGTACTAGTGCTCCTGGCAGCATAGAGTTGCAGTACAACAGACATGACAAGACCAAAGTCTGGACCAGGAGTTCTGCTGCATACTCTGTCAGATACAGTCTGATCTTACGAATATTGTATAGAGTGAATCTACAAGACTGAGAGACTGTAGAAACATGGTCCCTGAAGGACAGCTAGTCACCAGTCAGTATCTCAGGGTTGAGTTCAGAGTTGGCAGGTGCTGGTGATAGTCAGCCAAGCTGAACAGAGATGGGGTGACACATAGTTGGATGAGGTGGGATAAGAAGATCCGTCTTTGCAAGGTTGATCTAGAGATGTTCCTTCATCCTGTTTACAATATCAGTGATACTGTGTGGTCCTATTTCAGGAAAGGACAAGTACAGTTGCATATAATTGGTTTATCACGGAGAAGAAAAAACATTAGACACAATGGATTACTAATTACTAATGGGAAAATAAATAAATAATATTTTCTTATTTTTCCATTTCTCTTTTATGTTATATCTAAGAGTACAAGGTGAAAATATTTCCAGGCTGGAACCTCAGAATATTCTTGGTGGATAATAAGCTACAGGAACAATCATGAGGTAAAGTCATCTTATATTCTTACAATCAAATGGTGAAGGCTATGTTGCTTTGAGCTATACCTGCTGCAGCATTCTAAACATTAAATTAGTAGAATGATTATGCCTATTTTTACATGTCTCATTCAAGACGTTTTCCTGTCTGGTTAATAGAATCTCACAAGTGAACTGTTAGACTATTCTGCAATACTGGAAAAAACAGCATGAATTTGCTCAGGCATTTTGCACTGTAAAACACTCCCTATTTACTTTAGCGCTACAAAATTCTGAAGAACAGAAACCTTGTCAGTGGACTGCAGAACCAGTTACTTAGATGTGGGAATTTCATAATCTTGTGGCTATCATTCACTGCTTGGGGGTCTATTACCACATTCAATGTGAAGCACTCCATTCATTACCACTTTCACTTTTGACAAATACTGGCTTGCCCAATCTAGAGTGGAGTGAATGAAGCACAACCATTTTGAAAAAATAAAGATACAATTCTGCAATGAAAAAAAAGATACTGTTTCAGATATGTAATGCATTGTATAATTTAAGTATGCTTACATATGCTGTCTCCTATTGTGCTTTACAGAAATCATCCAGCTTCTTCGACACACAGCCACCATAGCTTTCTTTTATTATATGTATACTAGAAGAAGCTGTGTAATTGATTGTGACATTTTTCCACAACCATATAAATCTGTTTTTCTGAAATGACAAACTGTATTCAAAATTAATATTTGTATGTTTTATGTATTAAAAAGCAGACAAGTAATGCTGCTTGATTGCTATATTTTACACTACCTAATTGTAGTCACAGCCATTTAAGTTTTTACTAAAACAGTGAGAAGACTGTATTTAAAGAAAACAATTAGCTCACCTTTCTTCCAGTGACTAACAGTGTACAATGTAAAGTGACAGCCTGTATTGTTTCCCTCAGTTTTAGGCATAGATTTATATAAACTGTTAGAAATACAAATTAACATAAAAAGCGATTGTTGAAGCTACATTGTCTGCATTGTTGTATATCATCAAGTCCATATAAGAATGGTTACATTTCAGAACATATTTTATTCAGCAAACAAAATATATGAATTGCTGTGATTCTCTGCTCCATCCAATGGTGTTGCTACATTAAGAGCCAGTGGGGCACAACCCCACCAGATGTTGTGCAAAAATAAGTAATAAGCTTCCCTTGGTAATAAAACTATTAAAATATTTATAACAAACCTCAGTTTTGGGT
The DNA here is from genome assembly GCF_016835505.1 of Polypterus senegalus. Taxonomy (NCBI): domain Eukaryota; kingdom Metazoa; phylum Chordata; class Cladistia; order Polypteriformes; family Polypteridae; genus Polypterus; species Polypterus senegalus. The sequence continues at coordinate 108,735,842 of NC_053161.1, forward strand.
TCTGTTTCTGGCCGACGGACTTAGCCAATTGACCCTGCAGTGCTCTCTACACCACAGGGTGCAAGTGCATATTTGTAACCTGAACATTTCAGTTTAGTGATTGGCCCTAAATTGTGCACTTTCCTAGTCAAGGCCATACCACACAGGCCAATACAAAGATACAAAAGGTACAGTTCCAATGTTAAAGGTATTGTGGAACCCCAAGCCTTTGAACCTGTGGCATGACATTGGTAATAGACCTCCTAGTAAATCACGACAGAGTTGAAACCAGAGGTATGTGACATAAAGGCAACGTAAATTCTGTTCAGGTACAAAACCATAAATACTTTAAAAATTGGATGTCATTCAATAAAACATTAAGCTAGTGGCCACACCCTTTCAGATGAAAAAAAATGCAATAAATACTTGAGACGGAAAATTGTAATACTATTTACAATGTATACTTGTTCTGCACTCTGAAATCTGCAAAAACAAGTAATAAGGTTTCTACCTTAATCTGCTGCAAGAAAACCTTCTTCCATAGGTGCAAACACAAAAGATATACTATTTACAGTTCCTTGTGAATTTTGCCAACACAAACTCTCCAACTTATCTCTCTCTCTTTGACAACGTCCCCCCACCCCTCTGTAAGTAATCAGAGGGTTCTCTCCGTGCGTCTCTTCTTTATCTGTGTTGCCACCAACTAACCTCTACAGTGCAGATTCAGGCCAAAGACAGACAGCTTCTCTGGCATTCACTCCATCCCTTTTATTCGGTCGTAGACTCCTTAGTGGCTAATCATGAGTGCTGCTCTAGGGTATCACCCAATCCTGATTTTAGGTAGCATGCTAGCTACTTCTACATCTTGTTGACCTCCTCAAAAACTACTATAAAAGTTATTCATTTTGCGTGCTACCATAGTAAATGGAGCATTACCCTCATCCTCATAGCTCAGTGGCTTGTTCCACCAGCAGGCCCCTTCTCTTTCTCAGTTACGCATGTCTCAGCTTCATGGCTGCTACTTTGCTGAAGCCATCGTCATATATCTGCTGCATTGTGTTAAGGTTGGCCACCCCGAAACGCTTTCTTCCAAGACTGGCAGTCGGCAACACTTTTACCACCACCTTCAGATGGCAGTGATGCTTCCAGCACATCTTGTGCACTTATTCACATGCTACAATGAAAAAAAAAAAAAAAACACAAAAGTAAGTGCATCGTTTTAACTATGTGCCAACACTTTGGCTATAAATAGTTATGCTTTCATTGGCTGCTTTAACATCCACAGGTATCCACAGCAATTTGGCGAAAAAAATGTCGATCAATATTAGGAATACATCATTCATAAGACTTTACGCTGCATCTTGATTTTCACTGACTGCTAAGTGGAACTGCCCCAAGCTTGAAAAAAACATCAAGGAAGCCTACTGTGCACCTTCTACTTCACAATAAAGAAGCCAGAGGTAGGATGCTCCTGTTTCTAGGAAGTGCAGAATTTTGATGTTTAAAGAAGAGGTATGTATTTTGAATATAGTTTTTTTTTTATATATTATTGTCCTTGGGCTGCCCAGCAAATACATCGCCACACTGTAGTAAGCACTGCTACTAGATGTGCAATGCACTTGAGGTGTAGCCATTTCCATTTAGGTAGTTCATAGCCAATATATTTTCTTAAGCAGTAGTGGGTTGTGAGGCTATCACTTCTTTTTATTCTGTTCAAATACATGGCTGAATTTTGTCAGATGTTGACAAGGTCATAGGGCATCACAATGATCTGATGCCATCATAGGCAGACCAGGTGCCACCATTTAATATTTTGTGATGTGAACAGTGCAGTCAAAGCCCATATGGATCTCTAGGCTGTTCCCATCGATATCTGGATTATGTAGCTCTGGAGTTTCCAAAGCGATGAAGGAAAACAACAAAAAGGATGTGCTTGAGAACTCTGTTTGTGAGGAACAATTTCCCTTTGTGAATCATTTAGTAGCAAGGTCTGGTCTTGTTCTGCACATTTGCAAGGTCAGCACTGAAATGAGATGGTGCCTTCTGTGAGCATTCTGCTTTTATACCAGACAGGGTTTCCTTGGCTCAGTAGCCCTTTTCAAAGGAAAAAGGAGACAAGACCATTAGTGACAGCGTCCCCTCTCGTCCCGGGGTGCTACTACTTTATTTATACAAACTTGGAAGGTGACCCTCTGGCGTGCATGCATAGCAAAAAGTACAGTATATTTAGAGAGGAACTATCAAGTTTATAATTAAATGTTAACACTGGAAGCAAATCAGGTCTAAATACCAGCCCTCTGCATTCATGCAGAGCCACAATTATTTGCATCAGGCCAATTTAGAGATGCTAATCAGCATAACTTGCATGCATTTGGCATGTAGGAAAATACCAAAATACCAATTACAAGTAAATTGCTCAATTTGTCATTGTATCAGATTTTTACATTAAATGCAAGCTTTCTTTTTTAAATTAAGGAACAATATCTATGGGTAGTTGGACACAAAGAGTGTGAGAGGAAACTTTTACTGAATGTCTACTCAAGTCACAATGCTGCCCATGCATTGTCCGTCAAGAAATAAAAATTTCACATTATTCAGTGAAGCGCATGGAAGTGATAATCTCCTCAATGAAAATACTATAGAAGCAGAAATTCCAATTAGCAATTTTTTACTCAGCAAAAACAATTACATAAGTAAATCTAAAGATATTACCAATAATATCTAAAATACAATTAAAATATTCACTTGTCAGGATGAAAACCTACACGAGCCAGCCTCTCATTTCATTGCTTGGAGATGACAGATCTACAGTATATTTTGAGTCAGCAACAACCTTACAACTGCAGCCCACACTCAGATCTGCTGTAAAAAGTCTTGATCACATGTATCTAAAGAAAAATGAATCAGACTGGAAAACTTCAAAACACTGTCTCAAATGGAAAAAACATTAAAACTGGTATGTTTCCACTACTGATTTATTATCAGTCACTCACTTCTGCTGCGGGCTGTGTTTGATTTACATGACACTTGTTTTAACAAATCAGGAGAAAGCTTTTACACAGTGATAGACAGACTCTCTTGGACAAACACGTTAAGCAAATTGAACACACATGTACTGTATGCTGATCGATGCATGTAGTAAACCAAACGGCAGAATTAGTAAGTGAATTTCCGGTGCTCTTGTGGAAGTGAGATGTAACACTGCGGGTACAGCTGTGGAGGGTAGAAAATGCTGGAGGACAGTGGTACAGGTGACATGATAAGACGTACTGCTTTAATGGGCTAGGACAGTTAATACAGATCAAGTAGCTGCTGGCAAAGAATACATAAGAGTTTCCAACAGCATGGGAAGAATTCTTGAGTAAAGAGATTAGGGAGAGTTAGGAGGCAATAAAGAGGTTAAAAACCATATTGGCTATAAAGAACTCACATATGGCTGTTCTTTGGGAAGGTGGTGCAGTGCACAGCAAGCAATTACTGTTGTCAAGCGACCAGCCGCAGCACTTTGGAGAAGCAGATCTGTAGGAAGGAGGATTAGCATTAGGATGCTAATAAAGGATGCAGGAAAGTTTTCATCAGGCTAAAATACTTACAGCACCTAATATTTTTTTGAAAAATAACATTTTGGAATTTGAGTGAGATTTTCAGACAAGTGTCTTTAGGATTCCTTCTGTAACTTTATTGAAAAAATAAATCAATGCTTTCATCTTTCTATTAAGCTTCATTGCTAAAACAAAAGTGTTCCTGTGAATATAGGCAACAAGAAGAAGGGAATATAACACTACCAACCCCACAGGTCCAGGTACCTATCATCCCAGTGTAGGAATGTGCACGTTCTCCAAAATGTAGACACCTACTGAAGTTTTACTTGATACTGTTGATGTTTGTTGCTGAGCAGGTGAGTCAATTCATGGACTGAATGAGCACAAACATTCAGTGAAGAAAGTATTTGCATCAGTTACAGTTATTTTGATTTCCCCTTTTTTCTCCTGTGGATAATCTGTGGGTGCCACTGGTGAAACTAATCACAAACTGTATTTGCAGAGTCAGTTTACATGCTTTACTATTAAAGATCGGTGTCAACATTTTTATGTATCACCTTTGTGTTGGCCATGTTCATTGTATCAGGAAAGATTATACATTCACTATTTTATGAATGACATCACAAACGACAGAAGCCACAGCATTTCCTGACCATTGAAAGTGCAACAACTGAAGTAATTGTAACTTTGAATAATCAAATGAGATAACGCCTATGATCCTATACAGTGCGTATATGGAATGTGTGAGGCGTGATCCCTTGTCTCATTACTGCAAGACAGCAAGGCTATCACTGTGCCTTTATGAACATACTGTATACTTATATACATGCATAGTAGTGATTACAGAATATTTACGTTTTGGGCTTCATTTATTTTCAGTTCTACTCTCCTTGAATTTATTTTTCTATTTTTCACATTTTTATCATTGTTCTTGTGATGCCATTTGTTTGCTGTTGTGGTCAATTTTGTATTGATCTTTAGAGCTATGTTGTTTACTGCTGGTTGCCTGTCATGTAAAATTTAAATTATGTAGACTACAGTGTCATCACTTCCTGCCTATATAATATGGTGGCACACATCTTCAGGTATTGAATTTATTGGCTTTCTTTACAATGCTTTCTCTTTAGTGTTACAGGAAGCTAAATGGTACTTCCAAGTTCATAGTGGTGGAATTTATCTTCACATAGTATTGCTGGGGCTTGAGTTTAGGTTTCTTTATCTAATTTTTATTTATTTTAATTTCAACTTTGCTTTAATTTTACCGACCCCACGCCTGTTTCTTTGAGGATGGCACAGTGGTGGTGCTGCTGCCTTGCAGTAAGGAGATTGGGGTTCAGATTCCAGGCTCTCTCTGTGTGGAGTTTTTATCGTCTCCGATTTCCTCCTGGAGTCCAAATACATGCAGGTTAGGTGGATTGGCGATACTAAATGTTTAGCCTGCGATGGACTGGCACTCTGCCCAGGGATTGTTCCTGCCTTGCATCCTGTGCTAGCTGGGACAGGCTCCAGCACACCCGAAACCTTGTTGAGGACTAAGCAGGAAGGACAATAACTGTTTCTTTGTTTTTTGTGCTTTATTTCTAATGACTATTATCCGTACCTCTTCTGGTTTATGATCTCTAGCCTGTGTGTTTTCCTACTGACGTGTTCACCTCCTTATCACTCAATAGCCTGTCCTATAAGCAATCTAACTGTATCATAGCATATATATAGTATGTTCCTATTTAAGACTATTATATTAGGAGAAGGATGCTAAGGATAGAGCTGCCAGGCAAGACAAAAAGAGGAAGAGCTAAGAGGAGGTTTATGGATGTGGTCAGAGAGGACATGCAGGTGATGGGTGTAACAGAACAAGATGCAGAGGACAGAAAGATAAGGAAGAAGATGATCTGCTGTGGCGACCCCTAACAGGAGCAGCTGAAAGAAGAAGAAGAATTTAAACTTGATTTTAGCACTTGTATATACCCTCTCAAAAATGTTTTTGCTTCTGATAATATCCATCCATCTGTCATCCTTGGGCTTGCATGTCACCTGTTAGTTTGGTTTCTTTATATTACCAGAATTACAAATCTAAGATCACCATTTGTTACAAGAATGCTGAGAATCTTAACTTATAAGAATAGCTCAAATTAAACTTTAATTATAAATGTTCCTACATAGCATAATTTCCAGTGTTAAATTAATTAAAATAGTGTTAAAATAACTCAACAGTGTATGTATGGATACATTATTTTCATATGTACTTTTTAAATATTGCTTTAACATTTGTCATTTTGCTATGTGCAGTATAATATCACAAGTTTAATGGCTTATACTTGAATTGACTCTTGAGGCAAAGTGTGTTGGGAAATGAAGTTCTGAAGTGTATAATTAATAGTCTGACTGACACTGTCATTTTATTAATCAAAGTGTTTGCATTAGCACTGCCTATCATAGTCGGGTAGATTTTGTACTTGATCAGTTTTTCATAATTTTTCCTTCTGTCGTCAACAAAAAAATCAAGGTGAAACTACATTGCAACTTATGTAAATGCTTCTTGTGGTCTTTAAACTGGTTGCCCCTAATCATACTTTATGTCTAGTTTCTAGTAAGGCAATTTATTTATTTTTTTTCTTGGAGTGAGAAAAAGAAAATTGATTGTGTCATTAGAGCATAGCATAGCAGAGTTTAGGGCCTACTACATAGACTGTATGGTCAAAAGAATGAGGGCACCCCTCCAAATTATTGCATTCAGGTGTTTCAGCCACAGCCATTGGTGCATAAAATTCAAGCACAAAGCTGTGTAGTCTCCCTTGACAAATATTGGCAGGAGAATGGGTCTTACAGATGGGCTCAGTGACTTTAAATGTGGCCCAGTCATTGGATGCCACCTCTCCTCTGCTAGATCTGCCCTGGTCAACTGTAAGTACTCTTATTGTGCAATGGAAATGTCTAGCAGTAACAATAACTCAGCCAAGAAGTGGCAGACCAAACAGACTCACAGAGCAGGACTGCCAAGTGCTGAAGTGCATAGCACATAGAAATCATTTCTCCTCTATTGGATCACTCATAACAAAGCTCTGGAAGTACAAGACCAATGCATCGGAAGCATCACAAAATGGGTTTTCATGACCAAACAGCTGCACATACAGTAAGCCTAAGATCACTATGTGCAATGCCAAGTGTCAGTAGGAGTGGTGTAAAACACCCCACCATTGGACTCTGGAGTAGTGGAAATGTGTTCTCAGATGTTTCACTGTCTGCTGGTTATAATGGACAAATCTCGATTTGATAGAGGTCAGGAGAACACTGCCTTCTAGACTGCACAGTGCCAAATGTAAAGTTAGGTGGAGAAGGGATAATTGCTTAGGGCTGTTTTTCAGGGTTTAGGCTAGACCCCTTGGCTCTAGTGAAGTGTACTATTAATGCTATACCATAAAAAATATTTTAGACAATTGTGCGCTTTCAACTTTGTTGTTTGGGGAGGGCCTTTCTCTGTTCCAGCATAACTGTGCCCCTATGCACAAAGCAAGGTCCATAAATACATCGAGGAACTCAAGGGGCCTGCACTGAACCCTGAACTCAACCCTATTGAACACCATTAGGATGAACTGAAATGCCAATTGAGAACCAGGTCTTCTTGCCAAAAATCAGTACCTGACCTCACAAATGCTCTTTTGACAGAATAGGCACAAATGCCCTTTAGACACACAACTAAAATTTTATGGAAAGCCTTCCAAGGCTGGTATAGCTACAAAGGGGAGGCCATCTCCATATTAATGCCATAGTTTTGGAATGGGATGTGTAACAAGCTGATATAGGTGTGAGGTTCAGGTGTCCAGAAACATTTGTCCACACAGTGTATATTCCAATTAAGCCATCGAAGCTTTTCATTATTGCTGTGTGTTAAGTTTTATGTGCATGTGTGTTTTACTCACCTTTGGCTACCCTCATTCTGTGCCTGCTTTGTCTGTAGAACACAAAAAAGAAATCAGCCTTTATGCTGCTGCCTGGACCTGCTTTATCATGAAGTGTCAAGGTTGCCTGTGGATAACTGGTAATCCTATATGGTTATATATTGTATAGTATATAATAGAGGATTATACAATACTTTAAGCATTGCGCACATGTTAGCCTAACATGAATGAAGCCTATTACTGCACTGTTTCTGTTTAAATTCAGCCTTTCTCAACTGGGTATTTTTTTTAACTATTTACTCATGTGCAGTATTTTGTGCAGCCCACCTTTAACCCTGTACCAAAATTATAAAACCTGTGATTATCCCTTAATTTTAAACCTCTGGATTTCCGCTTCAGAAATGTAGAACATGTGTGCTGGTTAAAAGGTACATCAGAACGTGTGGCATTCCATTTGGTCCTGTCTAATATGAGCTGCTTCACAAGAAAGGGAACTGAAAAAGAAAGACTTGTCAGTTTGAATATTGCAACAGCAGTAGTTAGACAGAAAAAATTGGATTCTTCCGTTTCACTATAAATCACTTACAACTCGAAAATGCTGTCTCATGTCATTTTTTTCAACTATTACCTTAACCGTATTACAGCTCACAGGCTCTAAGTAAAGAAACTTGTCATTTTAAATGAAGTAACACCAGTAGTCAGGAAGGAACAATGTAGTTCAATCCAGATAAAATAAATCTCTTTCTTCCTGTCGAGAGCCTGCCAAATGCAGTGATGGAAGGAAGGAAGAACACAAGTGAAGCAACATTATTTGATGGCCCACTGCTTCATGACTGAAAGAACATTCATTTTTACTGAAGTACTTTCGAATAGTCTTTTCTTATTCTCTGCCTGTGTTATTTCTTATATTTGGCATTTGACTGCTTCAATCAGATTACAGCTAATAAAAAAGTCCAATAATAAACCACATAATACTATTAGGGATCCCTAGCCATTGAGTAATGAAGGATGAGGTGCACAGAAGTCATTATGTCACATGTTAATCACTGAATTGCAGTCTTGCTATTGATGAAATGGCCATTTAGTTGTCAGAATTGTGTCAGTATGTTAAACTTGTCTGACCCTTTTTTTCTTATTATTTAAAAAAATACATTGAAAATATAAAACGAGATAGTTGTTAGAATCATTTACACACTATTTCTCCATCATTATACAATATAACTATTTTTTTCATCTAAGGGGCTAAATATAACCTTTTTTGAATTCTGCACAATGTAGAAAAGTTGTAATCTGATACAGTAGTTTCAAATTTCTTCTAAATCCAATAATCATATTTCTTGATAATCTGAATATTTCACTCCATTTTTTAGTTCCATTAACCATCACTTGCTCTATGTGAAATTACCTTATTAAGTGTGTGACGATTGAGTGTAATGTTGCATTATGCTGCAAAATAATAGTTTCTAGACTGGAAGACAAACTGTGGAGTCTGAGTGTGTAGAATGAGGAAACTTAATTCTGTCAAGAAAATATTACCTAATATGTTTTGGTAACTAATCTTTCTCTTCTACTGAGTGTAGATAGTTTTGGAGTGTGGGCTGCAAAGCCAATTCAGCAATAAAGTCAAGGATCAAATCATGGGCGATGCTTTGGGAATACTGCAATAAAATTCAATTTCAACAGAACAGAGTTCAGCTTTGCCTTACTCCTTTTCTCTTTTTCAAACAACATGTTTTATTTAAGGAAATCCTGCAGATGAACAAGTTTTTGACATTCTTCTTAATGAAGAATCACAAAAGAATATTAGATAACCACAATTTCTCTGACGGGTAATGGTTTACTGTGCATTTCCTGAACCTGTTTTCTTCATTACAGGATTATGGGAAGCCACAGCCTGCCCCAAGTAGCAATGGAGACAAAGCATCTCTCTGTGAGATGCAATTTGATCACATACATGCTATTGAGGTATAATGGTAATCACTGCACCACCGTGCCATCCCATAGTATACTTATTACATTATATATAATACTACTATATTATATGCTACTGTATTACATTACAGTTGTTTACATATTGAAACATTAAATGAAGATCTGGAGAGGCAGATGGGATTTGTTTATTTTCAATTTTGGCTTAAAAACAAAAGCATGTAAGTAAATTGTCAGCAGGCACTGTGACACAAACCAGTCTCCAGTGTTTGTTCTGTAAGGGAACATTCAGAATACTGGAATGGAATCATTGGTCAGTGCTAGGTCAGGCATTAAAAATTTCCTTCCAGCATAGTGACTTTAAAGCTACAGTACACATATATATAAGATAGACACATTATGCTTTTGGCCTTAGATTCTACCTCTTCCTGTGCATATTTTATTTTGGTAACTCACTATATATGTGTCACACCCTACCCCCCTCCCCATATTGCATACTGTGGGTGTGACACCTACAAAAAGGACTATAAGTGCCGTGCAACAACCTAACCAGCCTGCACAAGTATATATACAGTATATATATATAGTCATATATGGGATGGTTGACATCTATACTGGGATGGATGGTTTCTTATCCTTCATAATGAATGGAAAGTTCTGAATGCACAGTCTTCACAGCCAGGTTTGCTAGTGACAGTGACTTTTCCATTTGGGAGGTTGACATAGTGGAAGGAAAGAGAAAGGGAAATTTATTCCCCCAATATGCTGGGTGGTAGCCCCCCTCTACATAGCTTCCATTTGGACAGCCACAGGGCTGCATGGGAGTTAAGGCTCCCCTGTTAAGAAGAGGTTCAACCTGACCCAGAAGTGCAGCCAAATAACAGTCTTGTTGCATTGGAAGTGCTTTCAGGTCTGAGTTGAGTAGAAGCTGCTCCACATTCTCCGGGGAGTCCAAATCGGAAGAGGAGGCAGACAAAGCTTGTCTGTGAAGTGAGTGACAAGAAAAGAAAACGAATTGTACTTGTGGTTAGTGAAGAACAGGTGAGAAGGTACTCTTATTAAATATAAAATTGTGTCTGTGGTTTGGGGGTTGAGAGATTCCCCCTAGTAGCCACAGTATATATAAAAGAGAAACCCCATGAAGTGCTGGGGTCTTTGTGAGATGCCCCATTTAATACTTACATGCCAAAGAAAAAAAAGTAACAAAATTCCCTGTTGGACTCAGGGAATAATTGTTCTTTCAAGGTGGGAGAAAGGTTCTTCATGAGGTTCCTTCCTCTCTGTCAAGGTATGGTTCTACTATGACTAATGACTTCTGGTTTAGCGATTATTTAAATGGCAGGGAAGGTGGAACAAGTGAGACTTCCATTGCCAAACAAGATGTCCACCATTCTTGGGAAGGGCAGTCAAGGCCTGTGTCACACCCTGCCCCCTCCCTATATTGAATACCGTGGGTGTGACGTCTCTAAAAAGGACCGTAAATGCAGGGCAACAACCTAACCAGCCTGCCCATGTTGAGTCAAACATAATTCCGCTAGTCTCACCACTGCTAGCTAAAGGATTTTGCAGCTCCAAATCAATAGGAGCTGGCAAAATAACTCTCACCAGGGTTTAATTCCTGGCTGGGGTTCAAATTCATGTTTTTGTTGTTATTGTTCATTTATATTATTTGAATGTATTAATCTTATTTATGCTTATTTGCTATTGTTTATGTTTCAATGCCTCAGTTATGTTCCATATATGTTGTGTTAGGGCCCCAAGAGGTGACACCACCTGCCTATCATTACCATGAACTGCCCTCCACCTATAAATCCGGTGGGTCTCCTACAGTTCCAAGTAAAATCTTATAAAGAAAACCAGGAACAGAGAATAGAAAATACAAAATACAAAAAAAAAAAATAGCAGTTTTTACAAACTGAATTATCTCCTTCTTTTGAGTCTTTTCTGCTCGGTCTTAAATAGGCAGAGGCAGGGCTCAGGAGTGATGATGTCAAGGTGGTCCTCCCCCTGAACAAGAAACATAGTCAAACTTAAAGACAGTACACAATTAACACATTAGAAGCTGAATTGACAGAAGTAACATAAAATATTTAAATTAATTATTCAAAACTGCAAAGAAAACATCAAATTCATAAAAAATACACCCCAGACACCCTTAAAAAATTTTTCAAAATCCCAACAATATGCAAAGCCAAGTTCCAATAAAAACGTTTGTCTGTATGCGTAGATGAGATGACCAGGTACAGTATGACAACCTGAGGCTGATGAGACCACAACATCTAGGCCCAGTGGAGATGACAGAACAAGAACATCACTACCAGGCATGGACAACAGGACAGTGAGAAGACAAACTCATGGCCTAAAAAAGTAAAAATAAAAGGGGAGCATAATGTGGCAAAGCTCATCTCTGGAACACAGGGCACAGTAGTATCACCAGAATCCTGTGAAATACTCCCTTTATATATATACTAGCCAACCCGCGGCGTAGCATACGCCGCATAATCAGGCTGCTTTTTAAATGATTTTTTAGCACAGAGGTAAAAATAAACATTTGAAAAATCCGTAATTTAATAAACCACCAAGAAAAGTAACATTGCAACAATGCACGCTACGAACCAACATACAATTGTCCGTGACTGAAAACCGGAGGAACACCGTCGCGCTTTCTCCTTCCAAAGCGAAGGACGGGGTTGAACGGCGCTCGTTCAGTACGCACTGCCCGCTTATGTGCCCGCCCCCAACTCCCTACCTGAGTCGCTGCCTGTGTACAGTCCACACGCACCTGTGAGTCACGTTGACTGTTAATTTTCCAAACCCCGCCTCAGTCGGTTTTCACGTTGAATTTTCATTGTTCTTTGTGGTTCCGGCTGCTTTTTTATATATAATCCACCAAGTCACACGAACATGGGGGGGGGGTTTACAAAGGGTAGGGACGTAATCAGTGCGAGCGTATGACCTGCACGTACTGGGAATTTCTCGTTCGTGGGGAACAATTGCAAGCCACGGTCTCCATCGCGAATGGGGCTCAACGGCTTACCTACGCCTCCCCGCGCCGGGTAGACACACGTTGATCCATTCAGTGTAGCGCGTGCAGTACCGGACATACAAGTGCATCACAGACCTGTTAATGCTCAATCTCACATGGCTGAAAGCCACTTGTCCCTCTAAGAATTTGGACGCCGACCGCTGTTGGGTCGTGTAACTATTTGGCAGGCGGGAGTCTCGCTCGCTGGAAATAACCAGCCAAATCGCTCCACCAACTAAGAACTGCCATGCACCACCACCCACAGAATCGAGAAAGAGCTATCAATCTGTCGATCCTCTCTGTGTCCGGGCCGGGTGAGGTTTCCTGTGTTGAGTCAAATTAAGCGAAAGGCTTCACACCTGGTGGTGAACTTCCGTCAATTCCTTTAAGTTTCAGCTTTGTAACCATACTCCGCCCTGAACCCAAAGACTTTGGTTACCCGGTTGGCTGCCCTGTTGCGGGGCCTGCATTGGTGAAGCAGGTGAGACAGTAATGAAACAGAGGCACAGGGCTTATTGGTTTTTAAAGACTGCTTCCTTCATTGGGTTTTAACACGGAACGAACCAACGCACAATCGTCCCGTCTTTGTATAGTTCAGATGCACCTGTGACTTTTCATTGCTCTGTGCGGTTTTGGCTGCCTTTCTATATATAATCCACCAAGACACCCGAACACGGTAGTAGCGAGGTGGGAGGGGGGTGTGTACAAAGTTCAGGAGCATCTAAGAAGACGCATGTTTGTCGCGGATGCGAATTACTGTATGTAGCATGTAAAACAGTTTGCTATGGTCACTCGGTCGTGCGTCATAACCGAAAATTAGTTTTGTAAAGACTGCTCACTTCATTGTGTTCTAACCTCAGTTGTAAAGGAATGTTTTAAGGATCCCATGGGATACCCCTCGCAAACCGTTTTACACGCTGCATATGGCGATTCACCTCCGCGAGAAATATGCCTCTATGAACAGTCAGCGTGGGTCGGAGCTGCATGTTGCCTCTACGACAGACGAATATAAATGGCGCCATTTTTTCTGTGTCGTCGCATCTGAGTTGGTGGGCGTGGCTCTGCGAGTCGTCGTCGTATCCAATGGTCTTGGAGTTGGTGGGCGTGGCTCCTTCCTGCGTGCGCCATAGGTGTCTCACTTGTCAGCGGCTTAGTGAATCCACATCCCTTCCGGCGTGCTTTCCATGGTCGTCTTGCTTTAGTGAATTATATATATAGATACTGTATATACTAGCTGTGTAAGCCCTGTTTATTCAGTACTATGTCTTAATGTGTCTTTTAAGCCAAGCTTGATTCTTAGTCTAGTCAAGCAGTGTTCCTGTAATTAATTATCCTAGGTCAATTTATCATAAATTTTGGTGAAAGCTACAGTTTATGTCTAAAATCACTGAAATAGTTGACTTCTGTAAACAAATATGAACTCTACATTATAAATAAAACCACCTGTTTGATTTTTTTTCTCTTTATAAGAACATTGCCGATTCTCTACTCACACCATTAATTATTTACTGATAAATCTAAATAGGTGTGTTCACCTTTTTTTTCTCTCTTTTCTGTTCTTTTTCAGCCTCCTTGATTGTGAAATGCTAAAGTATTATAACTGGTTAAATTGTGTTAACCCAAAATGTGGTGTAAACTCTCAACTCGGGAAGGAATTACTACCATTACCACGTCTCTGAAGTTGAGTCCCAGTCACACATGTATGATAATGGTTACTAGAAGCAGGTGATGGAGTAGCTAAAATCACAGTTAATTTAAGATTTATAAACAAATTTGGTGTGGGACCTGGTAGATGTACAGTTTTATACATTTTTTTTGTGCTTACGCTGTTTTTGCAAAATTTCAGTTTGGTATCAAAGCAAGATTTTATACATGAAGCCTCTGCTTCCCAGCTTCTAATATGTAGGCTGAAGGCACTCGATCAGTGGTAACATCAGGCTGGCTCTGCCTTTTGGGAGCTCCACCCACAAAACAAAAGGAACAAAGTAGATCACATAATACATACAAAGTCGATAAATGAACAGAACAGTAGTAGTGATATAAATACAGAAAAACAATAGACATCATAAAAACAATACTTTGCAATAAACAAAGAAGGCACTGAAAAGGAAAATAAGCCAGGGAACTCACCCTGGCTGAACCACGACAACGAGCAGGTCATTGACAAACAGCATTTGACGGAACATAATAAAAAACAATTTGACTGGTTATATTATTGAAAAATTCATCTATTTATCTGAAACTAGCTGTCCCCCACTGCTCCACCCATATAGTAGTGAAACAGGACAACGTTTAGAAATCAATAAAACATTTTTTAAAAATGTAATCATTTGTATTGAGTAGAATTTATATTGATAGCTTTCATATCCGAGGGCGTCTTGAAATATAAGTTTTTTGGTTTTGCTATCAGGGGTGAGAATGTAGCTGTGATCTCTTTGCCAAAAATGTAAAAAGTTGGCAAGGTATCTCTGGTATGCCATTGTATCTGATTGTGTTCAGCTCTGATGGGACAGTGTCCTCTGCGTGGGGGAGAAGCGCACATGGCCATGATATCTCTGGCAATAAGCAGGTACCCTCTAAAACACACATAGTTGTGATCTCTCTTTCAAAAGCATCAAATGTTACTCTTTAACAATCCCTAGATGACAGGGTCTGCTGAATAAAAAGGTATCGCTAGCTAAGAGGATGCAAGGTATGCTCTAACACATGACGAGAGGTAGAGTGACTTGAACAGATGCTGGCACGTGAATGAAGATGGGCTCTCCCGGCTCCCAACTCTTGAAGGTCCCGCCTCCCATTCCCCACGGCCCACAGCCTGTCTCTCTTGAATAAATTGGTGCTGCAACCAAACTATAATACTTAGAGTGATGAGAGAAGTCGCAAAATCAACTGTGTTGTTCAAGCAAATTATAGTATAAAACCCAATCTAAATCTGTTAAGTAGTTCTCTTGTGAAAAGTGGACAGACATACAGACAGCAAGACAGATGCTGGATTATATATATATAGAGATACAGTACATGTGAGTGTGAAGACATCAGTTATCAATGGAGTGAAAATAAAAATATCAAAGGTCCAGAGAATTACTGGCATGAAATAGAAAAAAAAATTGTTTCATCATGAATCAATGCAAAATTTAGGGCAGAAAGGATTAAACAAAGGAGACAGTGAAATATGTGATAATAAGCTTAAAAATATAAGACAACTATATTGGAAAGACCGAAATGTATACTCATTTTAAGGTTTTATATTAACAGAAATGTCAAATAAGTTAGGTTTGGCAACATTAGACAGAAAAAACAAAGTGCGAAAATCAAAACTAGAGCCATGAGATGGGGGATTGAAGCTCTGTGCTGTCATGCTCAAGAGATTGTGCATGTTAACTGGAGGTGACACACACCCAGGTAATCCAAAAGAAGAGCTATGTTAATCAGGTACAAATCATGTATTTTATAAAGTCCAAAATGTTAAAGTGTTGCACAAGGTCAAAAATACAAAATGCTAGACTACAGAGAGCTGCTAATCACAGACTTTCACAGGGTCAGTAGGTAAAATGGCAGAGCAAAGAGCTCTGTCCAGACTTCTTATCACGTAACTGGAGAAGACAAATTCCTGCCAAGAAACCGATGAAGAAAAGTGGGGCCAGGGGATGACTGCATGTGAAAGGTAGAACCAGAGCGAAACACAGACAAGAAGTTAAGTGTGGCAGAAATCAATCAACCAGAATATTTAACTCCACTTATGACTTGGCATAAAGATGTGATTTTTCACTGCTTCAAAGCCTTACTCCACCTCTCTAATCAGATTATGATTCATATTTGTAACATTCATGTTTAATAAGCAGATTCCTTGCAAAACAGTGAGATTTGACTTGAGACAATTCATTTCATGGTGTCTGTCTTTGGGGGCATCTATTTAATACATTATCAGTTCTTCTCATTATACAAAGTAACAAATGGCTGTCATTTCAGTTTTCTCATTTTTTTGCTCAGGTTTACCATGTAAGGTAATAAAGTTGCACTCTTCTTTCAATATCTTTTTACAGCATTTAAAAGCAAATACATATTTCATATCCTTCATTTAGCCTAGCATTTTACTCAGCTGCCATGTAAAAAACATTTTGCATTAAGATTACAATTTAATTAACAGTTTTTTTTTGGCATTGTGAATGTGGAACACACAAAGTAAACCAAAGAGAGAATAATTTGGAGTTTTGCCTGCAGCATCATAGAAAACTTCTTTCTTTTGCCAACAATTAGCCTCTCTGGAAAATTATTCAATTGTACATGGCTTCACTTTGAGTTAAATGGAGCCAAAACACCTTAATGTGCATCTGCTAGTCTTGTGTATGTGTTCATGTCTAAATATTTCTTTCCAATTTATGCATATTTTTGACTGTCATTCATATTGTTTCTTCTACAAAGACTTGTTTTTTTTGCTTCGCTCTGTTCCTGAACAAAAGCTGTCTGCTGTGCTTCAGTACAAATGGTGACATTAACCACAGAGCATTGCCTTGTAGCAATATGCTCTCTGAACTCTTTTCTTCCGTATAAGGGCTGTCCATTCTGCCTTCACAGATGATGACATTTTTCACAAAAAATTTCCAGCATAGCCCTGTTTGCTCCAGTTTCTATACAATTTTGATGCAAAAGCTTCTATTTTAACTAAAACTGTAACTTTAGCCCCTTGTTTTTGCACTTGTATAGCTACAAGCTGCATTCCATTAAACAGTAAAATCAAATGTAACTAACTGCCTTTAACACATTTCTATAGAGTGTTTAAATGACCCTAATTGACTTGTTAATTGCCACATGCAAAGGGTCCATGGCAATCAGGGTGCATTAACGTCAAAGTGAGCACAGGTGGGCAAGCAGCCTTTTAGGAGGAGTGTTGAGAACGGCAGAAACAGAGAGCAACTGAGGATATTGAATAGTTCAGGGGCTAAGTGGCAGGGCTAACTGCGTGGGGCTTTTAGATGTTATGTTAGAGTACAATCTTACGGATTTCATATAAACAGGAATGTGCTGGATGTACTATATTACACTCTAATGTCCAACCGCTCCCTGAAAATGCCTCAGAACCCAACAGCATGCAGTAGCTTATATATGTCATGTACACTTTGGGAATAGTCTAAAATCAGTGTGTAGTAACACATTTCAGATTGGATAAGCTTTAACTAGTATTTGAGCAATTATTTAATTCAGTTTCCCTTTTGGTTCTTGTGAATTAATGCAATGTGACCAAAATTAAATCACATACTGCATGAAATCTGGGAATGGGTTGCCTGTTCATATGGAAGCTTGTTGTCTAATGAATCAATTTTTCCATTTTCAGAATCTAGGGAGCAGAAGGCTATCCCTGTAGCAATGGAGACACAAAAAGGATAGAGACCTGGATGGAATTCCACCTGTACCCACACCTGTACTCATTTATAAAGAAACAATTTAAAATGAACATTAATACATATCTGTGGCAGGAGAGGGGAAAGTGGAGTAATCAGAAAAATACCACACAGACATTGAAAGAAATAGAAAAGTCACAGTGATTTCAAAGTTGATTGGATTGAAGGTTTTGATTAGGTTTTACAGCCAGATGCCCTTCCTGACATTAACCCTCTGTATTTATTGGGGCTTGGGACTGGTACCAGGTCAGGCTGGTTTGCCCCACTAGTGGCTAGAGAAATACTGTATGTCAATATAATTCAGGATATGTATGAGGGAGTGAGGACACGGGTTAAAAGAAGTAAGAGACAAGATTCCAGTTTGAGTAGGTCTGTATCAGAGATCCTCTTTAAGTCCTAACCTCTTTGATCAGGTTATAAAGGTGGTCAGTCATGAGATAAAAGAGCAATCCAGCGGAGCATTCTTTTTGCTTTTTATATTGTGTTGTGTAGCCCCAGAAAAGAGGAAGTGGAGAGGAATAGGACGTTGGAAGAATGAAGAAAGGCTTTGGAAGATAGGGAATTGAAGATAGATATGAAAAAGACAGAATATATTTAATGATGATCAGGATTCAGAAGTTTGCCCGCAGGGAGAGCTATTGAAAAGGGTGGATAATTGTAAATATCTAGGATTAGGTGCAGAGACAACCCATACAGTGCAGTGTGGATGGAACAATTAGAAGAAGGTATCAGTAGTATTGTGTGAAAAGTTTAGGAAAAGGTTAAAGATAAATTTTTTAAGGCATTTGGGTAGACCAGTAATGATGTACGGAGCTGAGACATGAGCAGTAAAGGGAGAGCAGGAGAAGAAGTTAGATGTGGCAGAAATGAGAATGTTGAGATGTGTGGAGTAACACTAAAGGACAAAATAAGAGATGAGACCATCAGGGATACAACAAAAGTGAAAGAGATATCTAAGAAAGTACAGGAAATTAGGTTGAAGTGGTATGGACATGTGATGAGGAGAAAAAACGAATATGTGGGCAAATGAGTGATGGGAATGGAAGTACATGGAAAGAGAAAACCAGAGAGGTCAAAGGGGAAGGAAATGGATAAAGTTAAAAAATGATTCGAAGGAAAAGGGTCTGACTGAGGAAGAGGTGCAGGACTAAGCTAGTTGGAGAAGGTTGATCAAGCACACTGACCCCATATATAGAAGTGGGAAAAGATGAAGATGAGGAAGAAAAAGAAGACAGTAGTTTCAAACCATGGTCCCTAGCGATATGAAGCAGCAGGGCAAACCACTGTGTTAATTACTGCATCACCCACATAAAATCAATTTATTGAATGCATTTATTGGCAAGCCCATTTAATTCAGTTCAGGGAAATGGAGAGAGACAGCCCATTCCAGGTTTCAACATTCAGGCCTGAAAAGTACATCAGTCCATCACTGCATTCACAAACTTCTATCATTCCAGCTTAGGGCTAACAACAACAACATGCATGTCTTTGTGATGCAGAGAGTAAACCAGAAGGTCAGGAAATTGTGCAAAAACAGGCAGTGATTCAAATGCAGATGTCTAACAGTACAGCAAAATATCGAAAAGTTCATCTTCAATCTATCCATGTGTTTTCTGGTTATGGGGAGCAGGAAGTTTAGTCAAGGATAGGATAGCCAGTCTATACTATGGCATGCTCATGCACACACACTGTATCACCATTGGCCAATTTAGAGATGACGGACCGCTTTTCTTGCACAACATTTGGATTAGACGTAGGAAACCCATGTGAATGCCAGAGCAGTGCTATACATTCGCATGACTAAACTGCGAACATTGTTAAGAAAAGTGTTTGCTCCATGATATACCACGTAATACAAGCTTTCTCTCCACTGTAAGAAGGTGGTGGCATTATATACAAATTCAGCACTGGCTATTCATTCAACTGTACATGATGAAAGGTACTTTTAAATCACTTAAGAGACAGCACTGGGAAGCCCCTAATGGGAATGCATTAAACAAAGAAATTAAATTTAAAATTAAATTAAATCTCGACAAAGTGGTATCAAAGTAGTTAGTTTAATTTGTGAAGCTAGTGCATCAGTCCTGTAAGCAGTGACTAGCTCAAGAGTGGTGTTTGAGGGTGGCAAGTGGACCGATTGCAAGTTTATACAGTCCACACATACTGGTAACAGCGTTTGACATAACCAGCCCCACGTGAGGTTGGTCAAGTCTAGGCCCTGCACACCCTTAAGGCCGCCTCTGGAGTAGCTACAATATTTCTGAAAAATGGTATCTAAGAAAGCTTGTTGTAATGTTTAGCTGATGAAACTCACTACAAATGAGTAGCAGCCGGGCAAGATTTGGCTGTATTTTAAAATCAGCTACTTCCATTTGTATGGTTTACTCCTGGTTCTGATGACAGCAAAAGTAAGATTCATTGAATGAATACAATGTGTATTTTATACACTGCAGGATTACACATTGCAGTTTGCAAGCTAGTAAACTAGTAAATAGTGTAAAATGACAATGTTTCATCAGTAGCCTTGACTATTAATCTTAAATTGAGATCAGCATCCAAGCATTTCACTACATATTGTACTGAATGTATAATTTGTATGTGACAAGTAACATTTTATTTGATTTATATTGTGTGCTTTTATCTTCATAATTCATTTATTTCAGTGTTTCAGAGTGTAGTTTACTTCTTTAAATATAGAACTTGATAAGCTATGAATTTCCATCCATCCATTATCCAACCCACTATATCCTAACTACAGTGTCACAGGGGTCTGCTGGAGCCAATCCCAGCCAACACAGGGCACAAGGCAGGAAACAAACCCTGGGCAGGGCACACACACACACACCCATACAGTAGGGACAATTTAGAATCGCCAATGCAACTGCATGTCTTTGGACTGTGGGAGGAAACCGGAGAACCCAGAGGAAAACGATGCAGACACAGGGAGAACATGCAAACGGCACGCAGGGAGGACCTGGGAAGTGAACCCTGGTCTCCTAACTGTGAGGCAGCAGTGCTACCCACTGTGCCTCCGTGCCGCCCAAGCTATGAATTTTCCAAAGTTATTTTTTTTACCGCAGGTTAATTGAAATAATTTACAACACTGCAGGTTTCCTGCTGAGTTTCATGCCAGCATCACAATAAAATTAAACAAATTTAATCAATATAAGTATTTCAGATTTTATTTTGCCCATTAGTTTTTATAAGCAGCAGCAGGATCAATGATTTTATAAAAAAAAAAAGAAACATTACAAGTAAACATGTTGGTACGTTGTCTTATGTGTATGAAAATGTGTGATACAAATAGATCATTGAACCCATACTGATGCTAGAAAGGCCACAAGTAACCAGATGAAAAGTTACTAGTTATAAATCAAAGGTCAAATGAAAAGGATTGATCAAAGTGCAAAAATAAACCAAATGTAAAACAAGCTGCATAGGGCCTTCCAAAACTTGGTTGATTCTCCAGTCTAACACTTAGGATGGAAGGTCCACTTTGTCACTTCAGTACTGTACCAAATATATCCCTTCTTCCCTCCATTACTCTCCATTCTCTGGAGATTCCAGCCTAAAGTTCGTGCTGCCAGTAAAGTGCTTGCCATCAGCTCTCTGTACACTCGCTGGGCTTCTGACCAAAACGTTACTTTAAACCTTTTCCCAGGATCATTTCCAGTTAAGCCCTGGATTCACTTCTGAACTGTTGGGTGAATCTACCGTATGTGTGCAACAGTGATACTGTCATATTTTAATATTGTTATTAATTTTTTGTGACATTGCTGTCATGCGTTTTGGTTATTTTCCATATCTATTGTATATTTTGGAATATGTAGAATTCAAATTTCTCTTCAATTTTTGTGTCTTAGATGTGTTTTATATACAGTAGTTGTAATTACTATATTTTTTGTAACTGAATTTATACTTTTCTAATTAAGTGCAACGACTCTCAACTTTGATTCAGCGATTTTACAGCAGATCATTTTGATTTCCTAGTTATGACCTTTGCTTGTATGTTGACACTCATTATGAGATGAGATCTCACATCACATCTTCTGGTCCATTTTATTAAAAACAAATATCTGCCACTTTCCAATATGCTGGCATAACAGACACAGTGCTAAAGTTCGTACTATCAGCTTACCAGCAGCTTACAAAGGGGGCTAAGACCCCAAGTAGCTCTACTGCCTACTGTACTACCTCCAAGCAGTAAAGAATGTTTCAGATTAGACCAGGAGATAAATCAAAGTTAGTAACTAAAAACAGTCAAAAATCATTACTGTTTCCAAAGCCAAAACCGTTAACCAGAATAGAATTCAAAAAAGAACGGTGAATGAATTCACAAAATTCACAAAAAACTACAATGAATCACTCAGAGGGTTTTAGGTTATCCACAACATTGAGGCAGTATAAAAAAAATGTCAAACAAATGCCATGACCTCCGAATCAACACACCCTGGCAAAAAGGGGGTGTGTCTTAATGACAAATAATAATGTTGAGGTAGTGCTCAGTAACAAAAATAATAAAATATACTTTAGTCTAGAAGCAATAAATACTTAAGACATATAACTAGAAATGTTCTCTGACACTCAAACCCTTTAACTAAATGTATGAATTTCTCAGAACCAATTTGTAATTTCATAATAATTTTTTTAAGTTATTTAACTGGTAATTCCTACATTAATTGTGGAATATCATGGTCCACTGACAGACTGAGGAGATTGTTCCTCCCCCACACTATGCGACTCTTCAATTCCACCCAGGGGGGTAAACGTTAACATTATACAAAGTTATTGTCCGTTATACCTGCATTTTTATCACTCTTTAATTTAATATTGTTTTTTATCAGAATGCTGCTGCTGGAGTATGTACATTTCCCCTTGGGATTAATAAAGTATCTATCTATCTATCTATCTATCTATCTATCTATCTATCTATCTATCTATCTATGTGTTCTTTTCTGGAACTGTGTGCCAGCCACCTATTGTATTTCCATTATCTTGTGCCAGTGCCCATGCCCAATAAACTTTGAGTCAGCAAGACTAAATACAGGACTTACTTGGGGCTCTCAGTTTATGTTGCTGTTGCTTTGGCATAAATTGTCAGGATATTCGCAGGTACTGGCTTTTCTGCATTCAGTCCCAGTATTGACTGGTTTCCCCGTGGTGTTTTTTCTCTTTTTCATTTGGATGACAGCTGTTCAGTGTGAGTGCTGTGTATCAGTTTAAGATGAACAGGTTTAATTGTTTTATATGTATTCACTCTCTCAATTGATTTTCATGATTTTAATCTCCTTAGTGTAAATTACATAATAATACTTCAAAACAGGCATTAAAGTAGTTCATTGATGGAAGTCAATATACATACTTTTCCTAAAGGGAACTATTAGGAAAATATTTACAAAGAAATGTGATGTACTTTATGATTTCTAAAGTAACTCACTTCACAAAGAGAGTCACTTGTGACAGTGAGAGGTGGTGCCTGAGGTGTGATTGAAACCAGAGTTCTTTTAATGTAAATC
Source organism: Polypterus senegalus (assembly GCF_016835505.1). Lineage (NCBI taxonomy): Eukaryota > Metazoa > Chordata > Cladistia > Polypteriformes > Polypteridae > Polypterus > Polypterus senegalus. The sequence goes on from NC_053161.1 coordinate 108,759,128, forward strand.
TCATGTTTCAACCACTAGAGTATACAGCTCCTTTCCCAAAGATATACACACAGTGCTGGTAGAATTTTTCAAAAGCTTTTGATATTAAATATTTATCAATGGCTAGTTTACCTTATATACAGTAAGTGTACTGTATATCTAGTTTTGTTTGTATAGTCTACTATTCATATGGCATCTTTTGGCTTCCAGCCTGTACATTCTGACACTCTGCACAGACTTCAGTTAATGTAAAAATGTTTGTTATGGTGTGAAATTCTGCATTGAACAAAGATGGTGAGATCTCGGGTCATACTGGGCAAATCTGTTTGATGCAAACAGACTTGATTTGCTCTGACTTTTTAGGGGCCATCCACTGTAAATATTCTCTTTGTAATTCAAATGTATTTTAACCTTGGCAGTAAATTAGAGGTGGCAACTGGCTTTTAAGTTATAAAAATCATTTTAGTTAGTTTGGGATTGTTAGTGCTGCTGCTTCAGAATTCCAAGGAGCTTCATTCACTTTTTTGCCCAATCATGGGCTGGCTGGAATATCCACCTTCTACCCATGTTTATATGGGCTTTCTTTGGGTATTGTGGCTTCCCCTACACCCTAAACATGTCAAGTTAAGTTTATCACCAACAGTACATACAGTAGAACCATGAAATTCTAACTTGCATGTCTCCTGTGAATAGTTCACAAAAATACAATCTCAAAAATAAAATATATAAATTAATAAAAGCATACAGTACATAGCATGCAACATGCTGTGTTAGGGTGTGTCTCTAAATATGGAGATGGATTCTGATGAGACACCCCCATTAATCTGATTTTTGTTTGTTTTAGAATGGAAGAGAACAGAAGAATCCTGACATCACTTCCTTGCTGCACGACTGATGCCCCGCCTCTTCTGCTTCCTCTACTACATAAGCTACCTGAGACCAACTGTCGCTGTCATTCAAGATGGATGTCTGTGTGAGAACCCATTGGCTAACAGAAATCCTGAAGACTTCAATGCTGACATATTTTTTTCCCATTCAGTTTTTTCATCTCTTTCTCAGCCAGAACTTAGAGATGGTCACTCTAGGTACCTATGTTTTTATAAAAATATTTGAGGGGGGACTCAAATAAAACAGAATTATCTTCTGAATGCCGGTCCCCTTTTAGTACATACTTCCCCCACTAGGTGAATATTCTAGAAACACTTTTGCATCAGTGTGCCCACTGGCATTGTTATGAGGTGCTGCGTTTGGCTTCAGTGAATTTTTTTCTAAGACATTTGCAATGTATTTGCCTATTTTGTGATGCCTGATTTACAAACAATGTGCAACACTGAAATTTTGTTTCCTTTTAGGGAAAATGCGGTGGAAATGGTTGTTATGCTACAGGTAATCAAACGATCAACCAAAGCTTTTATTTAGAAATTCTGAAATGGTTGCACCAGCATTTGTGGAATAAACGTCCTGAATTGTGGCAAACAGGTGACTGGTTTTTCCTCGTTTCCATCAAGACAAAGCAGCTGCCTACACTGGGCTGAGTGTTCAGTGGTTTTTGACCAAAAACTACATGACTTCTGCTTGTCACCCTCCCTATTCACCTGATTTCAGCCCATGTGACTTTTTTTATGTTTCCCTTGATGACAAAAGTCCTCAAAGGGAAATGTTTTGCCGATGTTGAAGAGGTGAAACAAAAGCAACAGAAACAATAAAAGGCATCAAAACCGAGGAGTTCCAAAACTGCAAAACTGTTCTGAGCAGTGGAAAAAACATCTCGATAAGTGTATTGCATCAAACTTTGAAGGTGACTTTTTTTTTTTATAAACAAATTCCATTTTTGTTTTGGGTCCCCCCTCATATATATAAATGTTATATGACATTGATTTTCTGAGTACTTTTCTGTATATAATATGTTTTTTTTCCAAGCAGGGGCTAAAATTATTAGCTCACTGGTGCTTGTTACTCCTGGACATGCGTCATTCAGTTGCACACGAGTAAAACTTTGCTTCCATAGGTCATTTCTTCTTTTTTCTAGTGACTTGGCTTTTGCTGATGATCATGGCAAAACACAATTTTAGTGTAAATTATGTTCTTTTGAATTCAAACTGATAATTGGTATGAATAATTGGAATGTTGGTATAAATACAACTGGAGATTCTGCAAAAGTGGTAGCTTCAGCTAGACTTAAATATAATGCTTTGATCTGTAATCTTGTATCTTTACTAAATTTTGGAGGGTTTAGATCAAAGCACTATACAGTAAACCGATTCATGGTTTCCTTTAACTTGTTACAAATAGCATTGATGTTTTCAGGCTACACATTTATGTGGCCCATGCAACAAACTGAATATTTGAGCCCTGTAAAAGCAAGTACAGGTGAAAAGAAATGATGTGAACTTTGCACAATGTCTGCCTCCTCTATGTTCTGTGTGTGGGGGACATCTGTTGTAGCCAGGGCTTGAAGTGGGCTGGTACACCATAACGTTACTTTTCTCTTTCTGTTTTGCAAATTGGAGCAGAGCAGTAGATTACAGTCTGGCCTCAAAGGGAACAACTCAGTTCTCCACAATATTGCAATTGTTTTATCATCAAGCTACACCTCCAAGCCCCATTCTGCAAGTTTATGAATATAAATGTGCTCAAAAATTCAATCCAGTTTCAGTTTATATGCATATTATACCACATCGTGTGAAGAAAGAAGAAGCTGACAGAATAGAGAGATTTGCATGTACCCAAGGAGGCTATTTGTTAACCACGTCTTCTTTGAATTTTGCCTAACTTTCCTTCGTCCACCTCACATCTCACTTTTCTGATAGCCTTGCCACCTCGTCTTTTTTTTGTGCACAATTAGAGCTGCAGCCTTTTCTGTGGTGCTCCACCACTTGTGGTGTTCATTTGAATGAACTGCAAACTCCACTACTACACACATTCACTTGTCAGTATTGAGCAGATGAAAATAGCACACTTCTTAAGAATATCCCACTCACTACTGTTGATTGCCCAAGACTTGGTAAGTAACTTTGTGTGGGTAACTGTGCCCTTGGGTTAACGTCAAATTCAGTTTGCCATCTCAGTGATGCTAGGACATACTCTAGCTTTCAAAGCAAATAAAGAAAATGAATTATTTTTTCAATCAGTTGGTTCAGCTACCTTTAAACTTTTGGCTATATGTCCACATACACCTTTTTTACTTAATGTATGTTGTCCTTTCTGCAGCATTCACTCCAGAAGTAAAAAGTGTTCCTCTGATTTCCTGCACCATCATTTTTCAAAACCCACCTCAACCTTACTCAAGCACACACCAGAAAGTCAGGCATTTTATATATATAACTACTCCTCTTCTCCTGTGATACTGCTAAATAATGCTTTTTGAAAAACATGTAAACAAGCAATAAATAGTTTTCATTGAAAATATAAGTTATGGTGAAGTCAAGTACTGTATACTAGTTGTACTCAATTTGTGCTAAAGTTGTCATTTAACAAAGAATTCCTGCCTTATCTTAAATATATTATACATAGAAACAGTCATGCAATCAAAATTGTCATTATATAAAGAGAAAATGTATGATTGATTTAAAAGTAATGTACCATAAAGCTGAAACCATGCTATTTTTGCCTAAAAAAAATAAAGCTACTGACAATGTGCTATACTATAAAAAGTAAGTATTTGTTTTGATTTTTCTCCTGTGGATGCATGAGTAGGGTTTCATGTTTCTTCATTTGAATGATTTTTTTTTTGTTAAACATTTTTTGAATAAAACATTTAGCTTCATAAATTGTTCTCTACAGCTAAGATTTCATTTAATTGGTGAATTGTGTTCTGCCATACTGCACAGCCACTGCTCAAAGTTGCTTTATAGTTCTTGTGCTTATGTTGTGTGTCTGTCACATGCATGTCAAGATGACTACTCCAGTAAAACAACAACATAAAGACAGCATATGTACAACAAAGCACTACACACATAGAATATCCACATAAGGAGAAGGAAGAGCCTGCACAAATGAGTTGTTCATATCGGTGGTAGTGGTGGTGCGCAGTCCTCAATCACACCACTTCACTTCCTGTCAGGAATACACCTGGTAAACCAGGTGCAAGACAATGCAGTACAACAGTAAGTTGCAGCACTTTGGATGGACCCTTGGTGGGGCAGGGTGTAGGTGGCTGTGTCAGTCTTAGTCAGGTCCTCACCTCTGACCTTGCCGCCATGGGTGACCCTACCTGGAGTACTCGACTCCTGATGGCATCACTCAGGGGATCATTGAATCATACAAACCACTCCACCATATTAAGGTGCTACTTCAATGGAAGGTCCACATATATCCTGTTGTGATGGAAACCCAGGCATCAGCCAGCCCAAACCCCGACACGAACACACAAGCACAGTCCCAGGTTCAAATAACGGCTGGTTTATTTATTTAAATTCCCTTCAAATATGTCACAACAAGCACAAAAACACTGGTATCTCTCACCCTGCAATAATTCTTTCACTACCGCACTGCACTCCTCCAGTCAAGTATTGCCTCTTTACCTCCCAGCTTTGACACGCCTGGATAAGAGAGTGCACCCCCTTTTTTTACAGACCTGGGAGTACTTCTGATGTCAGGGTGATTGCCCGTTCAAAGTACTTCCGCTTCGCACAGAAGTCCACCATCACAGTAGGGAGCTTGTTTCCCTGCAGTGCCCTCTTGTGGCACCCTCCCCAATTGGGCATGGAAATCCAGGACTGCTGCCAACTAGCGTGCTGGGGGAATAAAAACTTCCCAGCGATATCTCTTCTTTTACAGGGGCTCTATCCATCTCTTCCTTCCGGGTATGCTTCCTGTCTCCTTCCTGGCTGGAATGCCCGTCCAGCCCATATGACATCTACACTGTATATAAACATCTGGCTATTGAAATCAATTTATAAATCTGTAATAATAGATAATTAATATAAAAAATTAAATGTAATGCATAAGTACAGATATTAAGTTAAAGCCAGCTGGCAAAAAAGAACTGGATAATAAAACTCCAGTCTACAAAGATTCCACAGAAAAAAAAAAATGTTATTAGTTTAAGAGAACTCAAACTAAATCTGATTTTGGGTAACTGGCAACACAGACCCTCCTGGAGTAATCTATCTTATACTGTGTTCCTAGCCATTGTTTATCATATTGATGATCTATGGTGAAAACTGACAATGATTTAACCCTGGGTCTGTCACTGGAGTCTTAGCTCCCACTTCCTTTAAAATGTGAAACTCTTTCATTATGGGTAACCAAACAGTCTTGATCAACTAGTCTTTTATTTTTAAAAAAAATCTTCAGAAGTGCTATGAAAATATCTGTCCCCTGTTTTATTTTCTATATTATTCATTTTTGCATAGTGTAAAGAATTTTGTTTGTAAAATGTTCATCCTGTGGTAAAACCTTCACTTACCAAATCATGCAAAATTGTAATGAATTATGTTATAAACAGACCCTGTGTGAGAAAAGTACTTGACCTTCAGCATCTTAAACAGTAATTACAGTAAACTGATGTTTCTCATAGTTATTGATTGATTCTTCACAGTACACTGAAGGAGTTTTGGCTCACCTCTCATTACAGAACTACTTTAATGCAGTAACCTTTGAGGATTTCAAGTATAAATTGCCACAACACCTCAGTTTGGATGATGACTTGACCAACACAAAACTCTCAATTTCAGCCATTCTGATGTAGACCTGCTTTTGTGTATCAGATCAATGATATGCTGCACGATGAAGTTTTTAATTCAGCTACAGCTCAAGAATCCTGGCAGTGAGAAAAGAATTCATAATTCCTACAATAATGACAAGTCATCCCGTCCCACCCCCCCAAAGAAAAAAAGCAAAGCATTCCAAAACAATGACATTATCACTAAAATGTGTAGCCAGTGGCGGAAAAGTCTCACTATAGAAACCAATTCAAGCTTTTCTTCTGACAGGACAGGGCCTAAATTGACGAAAGGGATTCCTCTTTTCACTCTTTAATTTTTCTGTCTTCTTGGAATTTTTTTAAGAATTCCTGAGAACTATCTAAGTTCAATTTAAAAAAATCTTAAAGAGCAGTCATGCCTTTATTATTTACTTGTATTTTCTATCTTGTTACAGTGAATGAAGAACGCTGGCATCTAGATGTTATTTTGGGGTTCCATCAAAAAAGAAAAATACAATATTTTGACCCCTAAATATTTTGGTAGGTTAGAAAATAACTACTCTCCCAGGCTTTCTCCCTTTCTGGCTTTGCCCCAGAGCCTCATAAAAGTTTTGTAATGCTTTTCAGATTGAACCATCAGGAATTTCTTTTGATCATGATGTGGCTCAAGAACCTGTATGGGCAACTTTACTCTGATTATAAAGACTAAAGTTAGTTACAGCTACATTGGGCAGACTAGCCCAAATTAGTTCTGCTTATAAACTTAAAGTATTTAGACAGCTTACCATTATTATATTTTAAATTGGGCTGAGCTCACATCTGAATATAACATGTTTAATGACCTTGCAACAAATGAAAGGAAAGATATACTGTACTAGACTGTGATGCATTCTGACTTAGATTCTCCACTATATACTGCTAGAAGCTATCTCTAAACAGATCACTTTTAATTTATGCAATTACGTAGAACTTTATAACCTAAAATAACACGCACCTAATTCTACTCAGGTTTATCAGGCACCACAGTCTCTCCCAGCAGCACTGGGTGCAAGGAAGGAACCAAGCCTAACACATTTGTCTTTGGGACATTGAAGAAAATGGAAGGAAGCCTTCACTGACAATGAGAGATGTGTGAGCTCCACACAGACAGCAAGCTGATGTTGGTGCAGAAAATTAGATGGAGGCAAATGCTCTCTTGCTGCATGATATTTTCTTTTGACTCCTAAGGAATTATTATGATACGATGGGTAAGAGAGTGACAATCAAGCATAAGTTACATACCCACTGAAACTGGATGTAAACACATTCTCAGGAAAATGTGAGTTACTAGCTTGGTTATAAAGGAGGAGTCTTTACTGTTGAAAGTTAACAGCTACTGCAAGGAAATGACATGCAGAAGTGTTACACTCATTGATAATTCCTGTATTCAAGTATAGTATTGCCATCTGGCAAATATGTGACATGTGGATGTAGAAGAAAATCCTAAGTGAGTTCAACTCCTATTAAGTTCAAGCACAAATTCTTCCAACATAAATATCAAATGTTTATATAGGAACCAAGCTATTAAAATAGAAGTTGTCTCTTTAGTCTGGCATAGTTCCTGGAAGATCATTTATTGCTAAAAGATTAATTTAAAATCTGAGGTTTCTGATACCAGTGTAAGTGACAAAGTGTTCATTAGTGCACACCTGACTTCATGTCATCTGCATTAGCTGCCATTGGGAAAATAAGTGATATGATCAAAGCTGAACACCAAAATTGAGTCCCATGATATCACAGATAATACACATTTGCAAATATTTTAGGGAAAAGCAAATTTCACACTTCTTTTAAGTGCAGACAAACAGCTATCATAACTAAGAATGAGATTTCCTTGCAGGTGGACAATTCAATTCATTTTTATTGTCCCAAAGGAAAAATTGATTTGTCAGCAGGTTTTACAGAGAGAACATGACATAACATTAAAAACACATCACAAAGAACACAGCCAGCAAAAATAAACATAGTACAAAAAAATAAAATACAACAATGAGCATAACACTAATAGTGAAGCATTATCTCCAACGTGTCAAACATAAAAGTAAAACTAGCATCTAGACTTGGAAACACAGGAAACACAGGAAACACATTCAGCCGTAGAAATCATGCTGAGACCTCTATTGGAGAAGTCTAGTCTAAAAAATAGTGACCCCATATAAAAATGGGAATGGTTATGGTAGAAAAAGAAGACTTAGCTAATGATTCATGCAAATGTTAACTTGTCATCCTATGATTTAAACCTGTTAATTCATATTAAAGTTGAACTTATTTAGAAGATTTATAGCAGTTGGAATGAATGGAGTATTTGAACTGGTTGCTTTTTAATAATAATAATAATAATGATAATAAGTATAATTCTTTACATTTATATAGTGCTTTTCTCACTACTCAAAGCTCTCTCCACACTGGGAAGACTTGGGACGCGAACCCAGGCAACATCTGAAGTTGATAATGTAGTGAATAACAGGGGGTGACACATCCTGGTCATTAGAGGGGGCATGCAGTCCTGGAAATTGGCACAAGGGGCTGTGCTATCCCCTGTGCCAATGTGGAAGGCCATCAAAGTGCAGGAGTGCAGTGGTATCACATACCATATTATTTCCTGTTGTCTTATATTCTGGTAATTTGGCATTATTCTGCATATCAGGAAGCTGTAAGTGTGTTCTCTACAGGTTGGCTGAATAAACGTTGCTTTGTGTTTCTAAGACAGCCCATTTCCAGAATTTAACAAAAACTGATATTTGTTCCATTTTGTTCTGTTAATCGATTTTAGGTTCATTTTTAGGAATCTCAATGAAGTCCATAAGGTGAACTTAAATTTGATATACTTTTTTACAAAGCATGTGAAACTCAATGGGAAACACCACATAGGGCTTCAATTTAATTTGTGTCTAGGACAATTGCTGGATTAATTAGTTGTGTCCAATTTTGGTACCAATCTGGTCAGTCTACCAAAAGGTTATACAGTTTCTGGAGTTTTGGAAGTTAGAGTTTACTAAATTTCTAATAGATTTTGAAGAATATTCAGTATTGCAAAAAAAAAAAAACCTGGTAATGTTTCAAGTCAAGTCTATGGCAGCATCATTCTTAACTTGTGGTGCTCTGGTGATGTCACATGTAAGAAGTGTTATGTTTCCAATCCTTAGCTTTAGTATGGCTTTCTTTACTTTGTCTTTCCTGTTGGTTTTGAATTGTTATTTTTCCTGTGTTATTTGGCATGTTGTAATTTAACTTTGTTTTGTTTAAATATCATTTAATATTTGTATGTTATGTATGGGGCGGCACGGTGGCGCAGTGGTAGCGCTGCTGCCTCGCAGTTAGGAGACCTGGGTTCGCTTCCCGGGTCCTCCCTGTGTGGAGTTTGCATGTTCTCCCCGTGTCTGCGTGGGTTTCCTCCGGGCACTCTGGTTTCCTCCCACAATCCAAAGACATGCCGGTTAGGTGGATTGGCGATTCTAACTTGGCCCTAGTGTGTGCTTGGTGTGTGGGTGTGTTTGTGTGTGTGTCCTGTGGTGGGTTGGCACCCTGCCCAGGATTGGTTCCTGCCCTGTGTTGGCTGGGATTGGCTCCAGCAGACCCCCGTGACCCTGTATTCGGATTCAGCGGTTTAGAAAATGGATGGATGTTATGGATGTATGTTTTTTGAGTATTTTCCTTGCATTCTGAGGATGGAACCTCTGGAGGCAGGTCCACATTAATACTGTACATTCTGTTTATTCTGGTCTGAGGTCTAACAGAGAGTTAATAGCTGTTTTGGAGTTATGATCTTTATTGTAAGTATTGGTTGGATTTTCTGGTCGGTGCTTTGTCATTGAATACTTCCTTTGGATTTTGGATTGGACTTGTTTGCTTTGGGTTATTTATTTATTCTAACCCTTTTGGATTACTAGGTGCATTCTATTTGCATTCATTGGAAGTTTATGCTCTTCCTTTTCTTTATTTATGAATAATTTTTGTCTGCAAAGACAAAGGTTTGTGGTCATCCTTACCACTGAAGGATTTTTTTTTTATTTTTGTACTGTAAAATCCTGAACCCCATTTTGAGTCTGTATGTGCCAGATAACCTGCCAGCTGAGTTTGGGACCAGGCTGCCTGGGGTGAGACCAGTTTTTGAGGCTCAGACTAAATAAAGTTCTGATCTGGCTTTGTTTGAGACCTTTTTGCTGTTATGGTATTGTAGTAAGTATAATTTTAAAAATTGCAATGATCTAAACATGGCACTGGTTGATTAAACCTTACAAGACAGTCATTCTGTCGACAGCAATGACACAATTAAGCTCAATAGGAAAAAGGGTCACCAACAAATGTGCACAGCTAGTAAAATTTCCCTTGTAAAAAATTCTCTTTCACATATAAAGTTCATATTAAAATATAATTTTAAATTATGACATATGCACACTTTTGTGAATTGTGATTTTACTACAGAAAAGATCATTTTATTTACTGAAATAAAACTCATATAAATATGAAACCAAACTAACAAAACAAAACACAAAACAAGAGGAGAAACAATATACACAAAAGGAAAGAGAACACAACACCATGTACATAAAAGAGACACCATACTGTGTAGTTTATAGTGTCACATTGTACAGTATAACCCTTGCAAAAAGTCTAAAAATGGCACCTGCCCACATATCAGTATTTCCTGTTGTAGCCAGTGACCAACTTGGAGTTATTTTCTTTTAGACACCTTAAGCTCTAGAGCAGAAGTTTCCACAAACTCTTCAAAAGCAAAAGGCACATTATTTCAAGGTGCAGAATTTAAAGCTAATAGCATTTTAATGTACAGACAAACCTTTTTCATCATTTTGTAAGTATCCACTAAATTTAAATGATGTATTATTTGGTTTTGATTGGCTGAATGGTGTGAAGCAAAGCTCAGGATACAGTCAAACATGATTCAAAGAAGAAGGTGGCATAATTACCAATAGAAAGTGCATAAAAATGCAGGATTTCACCACAAATTTCATAGCTTAGAGAAAGTTTTATAATACCATCCCAGAGACAAGAGTTCTTTATAAATTAATCTCCATTATGAAAGACTAACTTTAACATCAAACATTTTTAATGTTAGGAGCATTGTCTAGAAATGGCCAATAAACTGTTACTGGAAAATACTTCATGACAGTGTCATCTGAACATTCAAAATTTATTGGCCATTTCTAGCCAATGCTCCTAACATCAAGTACACATTTAGTTTAGGCATTTTGTATTTTGGAAACATTTTGAACAGGATTGTATAATCTAATAATGCTGCCAGCTTCCAAATAACTACACCTAAAACAAAATAAGACCAAATACATTATAAAAGGTGTTTGGGGTGTCAGAGACTCAAACATGATATTCCTAATATATTTTTTCTACATACAGTTTGCTACAACTTCAAACTTCCATCAAGTTTGATCGTCTTCTTGGTTATTTTGCCAGGGCCTGACATCAACCATGCAGCTGATCCCACATCTCATTGCAGCCTTTCATTTAGCAGTTTTGACCCACTTGTGAGAACAAACGTTGGGAACTAATATTGAATTGAGCCCTAGTAAAAACATGCACCATTTTGAGGCACTTAACAGAGGAAACAAGATTAGTATACTGTACAGTATCAAATAAATAAAAATAAATAAATAAATAAATAAAATCAAAATACAAAAACCTGGCACTGAGAGATATAAGGACAAGCTTGAAGGTATGTCTGGCCAAATTTAAACCACAGACTACACAAACGAATACAGCTAGTAAGATGTCAAGAACACACTAAAATGGTGAAATACAAAGTATCAAAACGAGCCAGTTAACTTAATCCAATATACAGTGTGGAAGTGTCAGTGCTAGCACAGTAAATAGTGGGAACTCCTGAAACTTGTGAATAAAGAGATAGGAAACAATAAGCCAGAGAGAACAAGTAAAATTTCAGTATGCATTTGAACATCAAGATGTCACAATAAGCCCTTTTAAATATATCCCAAAGAGCAGGAGGCATGCAGTAGGGATTTCATCAGATTATTGTGAAATCCTGCAGTTAAACAAACTGGGATTTGGGAAGGTCACACTAAAGGTGTGTATCAGCCTGTGATGTGCTAGGTATATGCACACTGGGAAGTTTGTAGATGACGTAAACTGTACAAAGGGATGCACTGGAAAGAAAGAGATGAAGAGCTGTTTGAGGAAGCCTGCAGCAAAAAACAGAACAGTTTAGAAAAGACTGGGAAGCAGCAAAATTAGGGCAAGAATGTCTAGCTTTCTGATCCGAAAGAGCACGAATGCACACATTTTCCTTTTTTAGGAGTTTGAATAAATTGTGACACTTGGCTGCAGCATTTATATGAAAAAGTGAACATACTTCTTTAATTAGTTGCTGTGTTATGAGCTGCACTTAAAGAGAATCCCTTGCATACAGGACATGAAACAACTGTAATCTCCCCAATCCCCATCATTAAAGGGGTTTAATATATTAGCCATGTCTGTCAAAGAAGACAGACTCAAGATGGTGGTCTATTAGTTAACACGGCTTTATTAATTTTCCCCTAGGGTTAATCAGCAAACTGATTGATACTTTCCTGGTTAATTGAGAGTTCACTGTATATAGAGCAGACTGACAGATAAATTTAAAGATTAAATTGAGACTGCAGTATTGTCTTGTGTTATTGACAGTCCTGAATGTTTCACAGATGTTGAAGAAGACAAAGCAGACTAATATTGAAACTCAATTTCTTACATCAATATCTTCTAGGAAATATTTTGAGCATTAGTTAAAATGATCAGAAAAGGTCAAAAAAACAAAAGCTGCTCAGTGTGGTTAAGATTCTTTAACATCTTTTTGTTGTTCATCTGCCAAAGCGGTCGTAACTCGGAATACTTTGGATAATATGAGCTTCAGCTTGGGCTATTCAGATTTCTCTGGGAGAGCCCTTATAAATGAGCAAATAGGGTACCAGACTTTCACTGCAAACGATGGCAATGGAGAGACAAGAATAGTGATGTTTGATCACCCCATGTTTAGAGATGGTAAGAGATCCCTAGACTTAGACTTCGCAGCAATACTAATAATACAAACTGTTATCGTAATAAACTGCAGATACATTCATTATACAACATATAATATAATATAATATAATATAATATAATATAATATAATATAATATAATATAATATAATATAATATATAAACATTTACACGTGGAAGTATGTGTGTCTGTCCAGCCCAGAAGTAAGAGGTGGAATCGGGCTAAGGGCTCCACCTCCGAGGAAACAGAAAAATCGCTTAGCCGCAAATAACACAAGCAAGGCCTCTAACATCAGCAAAATGAAACCTCAGAAGAAACACAGAGTCGCTTAGCCGCTAACATCAGCAAAACGGTATCCCTTTTACTTTTCCTCCAGCCACTAATGCACAAGCGATGCCAGCATGTCGGCAAAACAAATCCTCCTAGGAGAGGGATGGCCAGAGCAGATCCTTTCAATTACCTGACATCTTTACACTTCAGTTTTTTTTCTGACGATTTCAAGAGTTTCTAGGACCCCAGGCTTTTTACAGCATGGACTTACACAGCTAATATAATATAATATAATATAATATAATATAATATAATATAATATAATATAATATAATATAATATAATATAATATAATATAATATGGGTGGCATGGTGGCACAGTGGGTAGCGCTGCTGCCTCGCAGTTAAGAGACCTGGGTTCGCTTCCCGGGTCCTCCCTGTGTGGAGTTTGCATGTTCTCCCCGTGTCTGCATGGGTTTCCTCTGGGTGCTCCGGTTTCCTCCCACAGTCCAAAGACATGCAAGTTAGGTACATTGGTGATCCTAAATTGTCCCTAGTGTGTGCTTGGTGTGTGTGTGCCCTGCGGTGGCGCACTGCCTGGGGTTTGTTTCCTGCCTTGCGCCCTGTGTTGGCTGGGATTGGCTCCAGCAGACCCCCGTGACCCTGTAGTTAGGATATAGTGGGCTGGGTAATGGATGGATGGATAATCTATATATATATATATAAAGGAGAGTTGGGATCCGAGAGACTGTGTTTGTGGAGGGATGGAGAGTTAAGGCGGGTGGGGGAGTCACGTGATCATCTCCCCTCCCATTCACCTCATTTCATTCACTTCAATTCGCTCTGAGCTGAGCTCTGCAGCTGGCGCAGTCTTGCCATTCTTTTTCCTTAGTGTTTAGTCCTTGCTCCTTTACTGATTTACTGTTTAGTACACGCGGTACTTACACAGTCACTCATAAAAGGGGAGATGACTCGGTGCAGGAAATGGGCATTGAAACTACCTTGGAAGACATGCTATCAATGAGGCGATTAAACGCATCTCAAGAGAGGTCTTCTAGGTTGGAAAAAAAGCGCTTGGCTGCCAAAACCAGGCGATTAAATGTATCCCAAGAACAAAGGACTTCTACGTTGTCAAAACAAGTCCGATGTAGGTACATAATTAATCCAACTACAGCGACTGCAGTGAAGAGCATGAGGTCTGCTAGTATAAAATAATATAATCACAACCAGAAAAATGAAAGATAAAAGAAATGAAATTTAAGTTTTTTATGATTAGGTATATTTTAAACTTACACACCAAAAACGTCCTTTAACAAAATAAAGAAAACCATTGCTTATCCTCCATGTTCCTCTCTGTGTCACCAAAATAATCACTGGCTCACTCCAACCCTGAACTAGTTAATTAACTTAAAGAATGAATGGATACAGGAATAGATGGATGTCATTAACCATAGCCTGATATCACACAAGCAGACAGTAAGAGTAGGTGGACAGAGTAATTTTGTTTTGGCATTGATCTGGGTATTCAAGAAATGAAGTAGAAGACTATGTGTAAGCATTATTTAACCCAAAGAAGGCAACCATTTTTTGAATTTTAGAATAACACTGCGACAACGTGTAGGTGACATGAACTCTACATACAGAAGGCATTAGCGGAGTCTTTAAGGCATGTTTCTCCATAAATAGTAAATAAATAAAATGATCAAACTTGACAGTTTTCTGGAACCCAATTTGTCCATTTTAGGGATATAAAAAAAACTAAGCTTATTGGACAGCAACGGAAAACACAGAACCTGTCTTAGTCCTGTACCAGATTAGACTATCCAATTAAGTTACTATGCACATTTATTAAATATGGAAAGAAGGCAAGGTATGTGGAGAAAACACACATAGACAAAGAAAAAACATGTAAACTACACAACAGTCCACTTAATTCAAACCAAGGTCTCTGGACTGGGAGGCAGCAATGCTAAGCACTGCATTCCTCTTGAGTTAAAACAGTCAAGGGCACTGTGCAATGCTAATAGCTTTATCGGCATTAAAATACGTAGTTTATATTTTTATAACTGTGATGCATATAATGTATTTTAGGTGGTAGGGTGGGTGCAAAATGTAATGCTGCCAGTTCATAGATAATAAGTTCTTGGTTTGAGTCCCTCATCTGTTAATTTGGCATCTTTCATAGTATTAATCTTTTGCTATATTTGTGGGGGTTGCATGTTCCCTTCAAGTTTTTGTGAAGTAATGTGGCTTTCCTCCTATATCCCCAAAATCTGAGGGTGACATTAATTTCTAATTCCAAATGGAATTATGTAACTGTGATCTGTACATAAATGGGCACTACGATGAACTGACATCCCATACAGAGTTGGTTCCTGCCTTGTGCCTAATACTGCCAGACCACTATGCAGGCTCTGATTATTTGGATTAAATAGGCTTAACAGTTTTACAGGTATGGTATGTGAAGTTTTTCCATTCATTATGCAGATCTGCTTTATTCATCTCAGGGTGCAAAGCAGGATGGCAGTCTGTCATATATCCACTCACACTCACACTCGCTCATGCAGGGCTTGTACTACACAGAGCAAACATGAAACCTCTACATAGACAAGACTGGATTTGAAATCTGGTGTCTGGGCTGATGTTTTAATTGCAAATAATTTATATGTTGTAATCAAAGCATTTTCTCCGAAGAGAAGGAAATAAATATGGCAGAAAAAAAATACCTTTAGGCAACGTACACTTACTACAACTTTCACATCATTGCCTAACACATCTACAAATTGTACTGCACAAACAAATTTGCCAGCTCCACTTTTTCTGTAGGGTAATCCATCAGATTCCAGCAAGATTACACCTAATTGGAATTGGATCATAAAGTGTGACTAAAGTTTACAGTGACTTGATAACAGTTAATTAAACTGTGAATTAAACACTGTGTTTTAGTTTTATGCTGTAGTAATACATTTAAATGGTTGAATTAAATGAGCTTGGCCAAAGCAAACGACAAAAAACGAAAAAGCTTTTTACAGTCAATAACTTTTCCCAGCCTATCATTAGGTACAATTACATGCGATCTAAAAAGGCACAGTTGGAGAGATTGAATTTCAAAGTGGCCTTAATATTATATTTATTATACAACCTGAATTTACTTGGTCTGACCAGCATTTCTTTTAATAAAGCCTGATGTACACCATAAAGTACATTCAGGTAAACAGACTGAAAAACAGTGTGAAACTCCAGTATTGCCGTGTTTAAATTTCATATTCTAATTAGTTTCTCCCATTATTTCATCCATCCATCCATTTTCTGAGTTTTGTTTTTACTTACAGGGTTGCAAAAAGCCAAAGTCTCTGTCAACAAAACTGGGTGTATGTCAGGAATCCACCCTGAACAAAATGTCATTCCATCAACAACAGCAGCAATTTATTTATTGTATAGTCCCAAATCACTTAAGGAATGCCTCATTTGACTTTAACAGGCCCGGTTTTGTGTCAGCCCCCTGTAAGAAGACAAGGAAAAACTCCTCAAAAAAAAAAAAAGAAGTAAAAACAACAACAAAAAAAAAAAAACCAAATGGAAGAGATTTTAGGAAGAGCAATTCAAAGAGAGAGGTAGGTTGGACATGCAATGGGTGGTAAATACATGCAACATGTGGTAAATACAACACAGAAAACAGAACACAAGTAATCCTCTTCACAGAACTAGAAGGCCAATCTATCATTGCCATCTCAGAAATGCAATATAATAGTACAAACTTCTTTGTTCTTGCACAGCGCACCTCTCCAAGAGCAGGCACAGAGCAGTGTGGCAAGGTGCAAGAATACATTACACCACTCACCAAATACAGAACTATCGTATATGAGGATACAGATTTTTTTCAAATACAGCCAAAACAAACTAGAAACTAATTAACATAAATGAAAAACAACAATATCAGCCAATTCTAGAGACACTATCTCAATGTTGAAAAGCAGTCAGACAAGATGGACACAGACAGAGTCCTGGAGACCTGGCCCAGCAAGCTGCTTTCTCCTTATTGGGCATTTTCAGTGCTACGATGGCAAATCACATGACACAATTACTTACACTTACGTTCTTGCTGAAATCGGCCCAATTTCAAGATTCAAATTAACCTGCACATCTTTGGGATGTGAGAGGAAACCCATCATGGACACAGTGAGAATGTGCAGTATCACCACAGGCTGTGCCAGACAGAATTCAAATCCACTCCCCTTGAACCACAAAGTAGCTGAATTTACTACTGTATCAGTGTTCAGTATTAATTGACTGTACCTGCCTTGATAATAAATTACTCTTCATTTGTCCCTCTGTCCATATGTTCATTTATTCAGTCATCCATGCATTTCAGGGCCATAGGAAGTCACCTATTTTACTTTTTTGCCTTCATAGTGTTCACATCTTTCCTTTTGTTAAGGTTTTGCTCTGCCTATGTGGAGTTTGCATGTTCTCTCCACATCTACCACGTCCTTTTCCTCATACACGTTGAATAATTGTTGCTCCAAATTCTCCTGATGTGACTGACTGGATGTATGAGTCAGTGTAAAGTGAGATGAATCGGCACCCAAACCTGGTCCTACCTTGCTAGAAGTAGGCTCTGTCTCCATATAACAATGCTTTGGAATTTGAAGGCTTGGACATTGAAATAAGAAAGGAAATACAAAAATAATAAAACCTCAAAAGGCTGCCTAACTTGGAAACATTTCCTTTGTTCTCAAAATGGGGTCAGTTAGAAATATTCAGACTGTGTCTAGATATTGTGTCCATTGGGGGGCACTCAGGCATCCAGCATACAATCTTTTGCAACTGCCCAATTTTCTCAACCACTGTTATAGGCAATTTTTATTAAATCACAAGTGTGGACAGTCGAAAGTAACAAAAGAAACAACAAGTTCAGCTGTGGCCTACAGGGCCTCAGTCTCTCTAGTAAGCATCATCTGAGCCCTCTGCAGTGTGTCTTCTGTCTTACAAAGCATATGGAGTCCTGGAAGGTTTTCCAGTTATCAAGGCTGCTATTTCTTTTCATAGAATAGCAACAGATGTGCTTCACTATAAGCATCTGGAAGTGAACTGTCATTTCTCCATTCACCTTCTTGTTTTATACTGGTTCCTAGCACCGTGTGACCAGATGAGGCAGTGATGTGCAGATTAATGACAACTTAGAAGGCTGGTCTGCTCTACTGGGCCATTCTGGCTGTGTTCTTTGTACACTTTCGCTTCTCTCCTTGAAACAGAAAACAACACACTACAAGGTTTCTGGAGTTGCTAATCTGTTGTCCCATGCGTGGAACACTTAGATGGAAGAGGAGGAGCGAACTGTGGCAATGTTAAACACAATTTCTACCACTTGTAAAAGTAACAAAGCATCATGATAGATTGACCAAAAAAGGAAATTCAACTGTTTAATGGAAAGATTAGATCCAAAAAATGGAGGAGTGGATGGACACACTTTTATTAAGCTCCTGAGGAAGATGGGAACTCTAGTACAGGCTACTGGCATTAACCTAATCAAATTATAAGTGATCTTATAATAATCCAATAATTGTAAAACAGATACTCTTAAACTCTAATCATGGATTACTATGCTTGCTTCAAAAAGACACCCTAATTGTGAATTGTTTTACTTGCTTAATTTCTGCAGTAGGAAGACAAACAAAATCACATAGGCTCTCAAAAGACTAGTGTGTTAAGCAGGTCCATCAAACTGGATTATAGGCCTACATGGTCAAATACAGACATATGGTGCTGCTTCTGTTAATTCTGATTGTTACCAGAGCTTACTTGAGATGTCTGTCTCCTCTCTCACCCTCAGCTCTCTAGGGAACATAATATGACAAGTAACAAGTAGTTTTACTACTCAGACAAAACAAGTTGCCAGAATAGCATGTGGTAATTTAGAAGCCTGTTTTCATTTGGCTTCTCCATGTTTCCATCCAGTCAGAATTTCAGCATTAACTTTGATTCTTCAGGTAATCATTTAAAGGAATGTGAGGCTCAGGACTGCACACCAAGAAGCTAAAGCAGCAGGTCTTTGCATCTTCCAAATATTGTAATCTGCTGCGTAAAGAACAACATCATCTTCTCTTTGATTACAAGTATTCAGAGTAGCAGACTAGTGCAAATGGTGCAGGAAACCAGGATTGTGGTTTGACTATAGGTTGATTACACAATGTTCCACTGAAAAAACAATTGGCTAAAACCAGTAAAGCTGTTTATACTGTACGTGCTACATTTCTTTAGCCTGAACTGTGACTTTGCTCTTTATAACAATATGGAGCTCACCACCAAGTGGTTTATTTTTTCCAGTATGTTGTAATCCGAATTTATGAACCACTAGTTTTTATTTTTTGTACTTGTAGTTGGACACCATTTGAAATACTGTTTTGCCATGAGCACAACCATTTAGGGGTCGTTTTCTGGTGTCTGCTGCCATGTAGTTTGTGGAAATAATGTTTGTTGACAGGTATGTGATGTCATCATGGTGCCACTCTTGAATTGTTGTTGCACACAATACAAATTATCAGTGTACTATATTTACATATGAAAAACTCTTTATTATTTGTGTTAGTTAGGGACAAACACAATAGATAGTTACAACCCTCTTATGACATGTATTATGATTATAAGGAATTTGATGGTCGATGGTCACTTAACAATGGTACGAGGTAGAAACCAGATTGTAATGCACTGCGACTGTGACCACTACTGTGGCTGCCGCCCAGCCATACAAAGACAGCCTGGCAGCAAGTCTGCCGCACATTCTTGGCAAACTGGCAGCCGCAGCATGCAGCAACAGATGTTTTATGTTGATTTCTTTGTGAAACCATTGCTTTTCAGAAACTATGTTTTTCGAAAAAAATATTCAGCCCTCAAAGAGTTAAAGTGCCATATAAATGTAATTATTATTATTATTATTATGTTAATGGAGTTTATATTTTCAGGATTTGTTTTTGTTAATCAGACTGAAAATGCTGTTTAAGTGTGTGGTTGTGTTTACATGTTGTAAAAAACAGACACAACAAAGTGAAAGAGTTGGGGGTACCACCTTGGTGACCCCATATAATTTGAAAGAATGCACAATAACGCAACATACAATAGTTTGCAGAAACGTCTTTTCAGAGGCAAGTTTAAAACAGAAATGAGAACAAGATGTCCAGTTCCCAGGTTATAAAGTCACTCAGCAGGAAGAGGTGGGTCAAGGTGGGTCCAGGAGAGAAGACAACGGAAGTGACTTGAATGATGAAGTGGCTGGCAGTCTTCTGTTTTGCAGAGGGAGGAATAGAGAAAGCATTTGATCATAATGCCTTCACATGGTTTGTAGGGTAATTACCATCACCAGAGCCCTTAAGCTCTCTCCCATGCATATGTGTGTCACAATGTATATAAATAATGTAAGGTTTAGCAATTTCCCGTAACCTAAGCCAGTACTCAATAATGTGTACTATACACAAAAAGAGCTAAATATCTTTCAATTGGTGTTATCATTCCATCACTCAAACTTTATTTACATAGTTGACCCACATAATTTCTAAATATTTTCTTGGCCCACCAATTACCATGCTCTGGGCGTCAGTTAAAACTGTAACCTTTTTGCTTGAGATCAACTTGTAAAATTTATTTTTAAATAAGGACACTTTTTTATTGCATTTAGAAGAGAATTCTCTTCCAAGACTCCAAAGGATCATTCTGTCTTCTTTTGACAAGAATAAAAGAATTTATAGTGTGCCATCTCAATCTGTAGCTGTTAACATACGATAGCCTCAAAGGTGCAATGCTCTGGTTTAAGAATTTATTTTTTCATAAATATGTGTTTCTTTTGCACACCACTGCCCTCCCCTCTTTTTTGCTGGTTATTAAGCTCAAGTATAATAGATGTCAAGATTGTTGGTACTCAAAATAAATTTTACATTGGTATGAGGCCTGACGTGGTGGAGGTTAAACATTTTAGAAAGGAATCCTGGTGAAGAGGGCAGTTAGCATTGTGGAGTTGGAGACAAATGAGTTTTAAGAGCACTTCAAAGGTTGAATAGTCTTAACTATCCTTTATAGCAATAGGAAGGGGCGTGAGGGCGACTTGTTATTTTTATAAATTTCCATTTTAAACAGGGTGATTTTATGGCTTTCTTCACAGCTAGTGTTTCAGCCACAGGGTTAAACATCATGAATAGACAGCATGTCTTTATGCTTGAGAACAGTTAAACCTAGTGTTGATCTACTAGTATAGTTTCTTGCAGTGATAACATCTGCCATGCAGCTGACACCGTACTTTTTCAAAATGCCATCGTTATTTATAGTGAAAAAGTATAGACAGTAAATACTCTGAAATCTATTTAGTCTCCAGATTTCCTGTGACATCTTGAAATGGACATTTGTAAGTAAAGCTTGACACTGAATTTCAGCAGTAGTTGAATCTTCAAAATGAATGTTAAGATATGTGTGTGTGTGTGTGTGTGTGCGCTTTCTTTTTTTTTAAGATTGTGAGTTTTTTATCAGACATTGATGGCGAACAGAAATATTGAGCCAGTAAAACATCACACAGCATGTCAATAATGATAAGGCAATGTCCTTTGAAGCGTGATGTGTGTGGGCCTCACTTGAGCAGCAAGTCTGCCTAGCTTTTGAATTAATTAACCTTTCTAAAGGAAATAATGCTTTTTTTTAGTTTGTGGGCTACATGGTAATGTATAATTTCTGTATGAACAAAATAAAAAAGATTAGGCCATCTGTATCACTGGTTGTAGGTCATTTGCATTATATTAAGCTCATTAATTCACTTATTTGGAGCTTAGAGACATTGTTGATGGATTCATGAGAATTCACAATAGGTGATGTCACAGATTGTACAATCTGCACTCATATTAGGTTTATTAAGTTTGACATAAAAATTGATTCAGAGCAAGATTATAAAGTAAGGCCAAACCTCATGCATGTTGACAAGCTTTTTCCTGCTCTGTTATGAAACACCAGATTGAACAATGGGATGCAAAAGAATAGTCTTTTTTAATAGATGGATGAATCTGCAAATTAAATAGGTGAACAAAACGCCCACTGCCTTGCATTCATTAGTTCATGAGTAAAGCTAGTAACACACAGTGGAGGAGAAAGACGCTTATATGGGATAGGGACGGTGCCCCAGACTAAATGGCTTATATCTTTTTAACTGTATAATCAGACAGCAACAAAATAATCAGTCCAAACTAAGTTCAGCTCGGAAACTGAAGGTGGTAAATAGTTCCGTGATTTTAATTTACAGGTTTCTCCCAGAGATAAATAAAGATCGATCTATCTATCTATCTATCTATCTATCTATCTATCTATCTATCTATCTATCTAATGTGTACCATATTATTTGCAGTTTAAAGGATTACAAGAAGTGTGTAGTTAGTCTATTTTTGTCCAAACTTAAAAGACATGTGTTAGATTAACTGGCATCTATAACCTGGCCCAGTATGAGTGAATGTCAGTGGTGGGACCTCTGATAATTGGCACACAGTTCAGAGTTGGTTCCTGCCTTGCAGCTGATGCTGACTCTTCAAGATCCATGAATTAAAATGAGTGCATTAAGTATCTAATGTGTACCATCCTTAAAAAAGGGGTAGCCTGGCTAACGTGAGTTTCTCCCTTTCTCTTGTTCTCCCTTGTTCTGAATTCCATCAGATCATATTTTTGCACGAGGTTAAGCAACAGCACAAATGTAACAGACTCGTAGCTCAGAGCCTTGACAAGGGATGTAAGTTGCAAAATCTGAGCAGAACTAACTCTCAAGCTCTTCTTTGTAAACGAGCAATCCAATACTTCGTCACACTTTGTTTGCAGAAATGGAGTGAACACTCACACCTCTGCCCTTGTGCTTAGGTATCGGTGTGCCCTCACAGACACGTACACAAAAATGCATTCATTCAGTAAACTGAGACCGGTTTGTCCAGCTAGGAGCTTTTTCAATTAGGGTTACTCCATCTAGTTAAATAAACAATCATGCCAAGGAAGTTGGGTTTCACAGCATTGTGGAAATTGTTAGGACGCTGCCTCAAACATGAAGGAAGCCTTTTTTTCCCCCTCTCTTCTCTCTCTCTCTCTCAGCAGCCCAATAGCAGTCAGAACTAATTGCAGCGTCCTCAGGAAAGTCTTCATTAGCACTTGCCACACATGGGTACCAGATGTGCTGAAGCTGAGAATGGACGGCAGCTTTCTGTTTTTTTTTTTTTTTCAAACCAATAATCTGCCTTTTGTTTCCAGGAGGCCATTGTGCATTAAATATGTGACTGCCTTGTAAGAGCAGTCAATCCCCTATAAGCTGAATGGAATTCATTGTGATTTAACTGAGTGCCTTATTCTAAACTCCTTTTACATTCAACCCTTATTTTAGGAGTTACACTTTTAAAAGTAGAGAAATGTACAAACAACTCAGATTAAGACTAGAGGCATATATAATGCATTGTTTGATCTCATATTTTGTGACTGCTTTATCTTTAAGGTATTGTGGCACAGTGCTTTGAATTGCTGCCTCATAGTACTACAGACCTCAGATTAATTTCTCTCCTGTTTTCATATTCCTACTATTTCGCTATACACTTTACTTGGATATGCCACATTCTAAGGACATAAATATTATTCAAACTAGTTAATAGTTTGAAGGAAATTTTTTAGGACCTGATAATTATTGAAACGTTTCACACACATTTGAGCCAATGCAGCTGAACGCGTAGGCCTAATGCTTCTTGAAGCCTTCTAAATCTGTATGGATTATCTGCAAATGAAGAGTGAAAGCTGTGTACTAAGTAAAGAATGTTACAGTAGAAAATAATCAAGCATAATTAGGAAAAAAAAGCAGTTGGGTGAACATAGAGGACCTACATTATAGGCTGTGTATTATAATAAAACTGTATAGAAAACAACTGTGAACTATTGATGGGCAGAGGAAGGGTTATCAGAGTCATTAAAATATATTGTTTGCTTTAGTTACTTTTAATATGTACAGTGTAATGAAACGTTTTGTTGAATAACATACAAAAACAAAAAGTATTTTCTACACAAAAAGTATTTTCTACTTTTTGTATAGATTAACAGTTGACCTGTTTCTAATTATTACCTTTGGGTTCTCTAAACCCCTTTGCACCTTAGGAAAGGTTGTGATATATCAACCCCTACACCCAAAGTTGCAAGTTTTTTGTTTTTTTATGTTAGCCGTTCATCCATTATCATACAGGTCAGACAAGGAGATAACATGCAAACTTCATGCAGAAAGTTTACATTTCATTGACTCCTGGATCGGGGGCATCTCATTGTAACAAATGGAAGATTCAAACTTGTGACTAGCACCCTTCTGACTTTGAAGTTAAGTTTTCCATCAAAAATGATTAGCATGTCACTTTATAGTTGTGAATATTTGTGCACAAGATATAAAATATGAACAACTTTATAATATAAACAGGTTAGCATGTACTGCAAATGAGAGTCTGCGCTCATTGCACATAATGAAGAAAGAAATTTTATCTGAGTGACCTCTACAGACACAGATTTCTTACCAGATAGTTGCAGTGGTCATCTAGTGCAGTCAAAAGCTAAGGAAGATAAGTTCAGTCATTCATCTTTCAATGTCTGACCTGAAGTTTTCCTTTATATGTTCGCAAAGAGCTGCAGCCTATCCCTGCAGCATTAGGCAGAGACAGGAACCACCAATGGCTACTGGTTTGCCACTGCAGTATCACATTGCCCTTGTACAAGAAGTGCAGATTTCTTATTTAGTAAAGACACACAGTAAACTGCAGGATTTGGATGAAAGATCACTACTACTTGTATATGGCTGCTGATTCAAGTTTTATTAGACTGGTAATATTCACATTTCTTCTAAACAGGAAATCTACATCTGCCAAGCACAAGCACAAAACACAACTTAATCAAATAGTCATATACTGAATATCATTGGCCTCAAAAAAAGCCCTTTTGGTTACAGGTCTGGTTTAAATCTGCTGGTTTAGTGTTTGCTAATCTGCACATTGTTGTAAAGATGGATTGAAATGGATCTTGTGTTCTTGGCTGGCCACTACCCATTCTGTACATGTTGCCCTTTGCAGAGCTGGTGAACTGAAAAGATATTTCACTTTATGAAACATCTCACATGAATGAAGTCACGCCAATAGATGTGCATTTAGTTAACAAAAATCAATCCTTATTACCTGCGGTGGGCTGGCGCCCTGCCCGGGGATTTGTTCCTGCCTTGCGCCCTGTGTTGTCTGGAACTGGCTCCAGCAAACCCCAGTGATCCTGTGTTAGGATATAGCGGGTAGGGAAATGACTGACTGACTGACTGACAATAATTCTTACAGCTTTTCATAAGCATTTTCAAGAAGCACAGAAATTTTAAAATATTCTTAACTTTTAGGGAAGTAAAACTTGGTTATTTCATTCAACTTAACTCATAGAATTCCTCATTTTCCTTAGTTAAGAAGAGTATTTACCTGCTTAATTGAAACTTCATTAAGATTTCACGTATGTGTTATGCAATATTTATTCTTATGGAATACGTTTTTGATGAGGCTGAAATCTCCACGTGTTACACCAACACAAGCAAGGACCCTACAAAATGCTTTCTTTTCTAGGCAGAAAAGAAAATGAACAAAAGAAAAGAAAGCCTACCTAATTACTGTATCTTAAAAATTTGCAAGGCAGACAAAATATCTGCTAATTAAACTCAATTAGTCAGACGCCGAGCTCGCTGGGTGTCTGATAGTCATAGATAGCATGGCATAAGGTCAGTGGGCTGTGAGATTTTCAGTGTCCAGGTGATTTCTCACAGTGAGTGTTGAGATGTAAGCCTACTTTGCAGCTGTAGTCACAATTGTGTGGTGTTTTATAATCTGCCACACAATGCCCTAGTGGCCAACTGTCAGTCTTGGTGGCAGGTGGTGCATCTCAGATATCCAATATGTAGCAAATCAGTGCTGGTTTGTATTCACATAATCATGAACATAAGTGGGTGATAAGCGTCTGTAATACTGTCAGATAGTGTAGCTTTATGAAGTCTTTCAGCTCTAAAACATCCCCGAGATGCTGTTTCTATTTTGTTTCTGTGCAAATGTCAGTCAACAAAATACATACAGTAACTAAAAGTATGTACTATACTCAATGTGTTTAGTCATTTTGATTATCTTTATGGATAAATCTCCCAGCCACTCTCTTGGTTCCACTTCACCACAAGCATACATAACTGTGTGTGTGTGAACATTTTCAGGTTGTTACAGAAAAGTAATTTGCTACATGCAGTAGAAATAATCATTATCGTGCTGTGTCAAGTGGCAGTTCTACTTTTTATGTGCACATTATGTGAACCTCTTTTTCTTTTCAATGGTTTATGGGACTTAGAAAATTGTTTCACATCTGAAAGTCCAGTTGCTAAAGCTTTTTGTCCCTAATGTCTGCTTTCAGTTAGAAACAGTGTTTCTCTTTATATTCTTCAGAAACAGCCATTTTCAAGTGTACTTTTCGCTTTTGCCCTTTTCTTTCATTCATTTCATTTTTAATAAGCAGGTAGTTCATAATGACTACAGCAGTTCTGTAAAATTTGTCAATATGTAAATGCTCACTGCCTTATAAGACACATATTAGAGTCTTAAAAATGTATTCATGAAATGCAGCATGCTTTTTATTGCTAGAATATTACTGTCCATCGATTAAAAGTTCACATAAATCCCTCTGGGTAACATGTCAGGTGGTTACAGAAATGACATGAGCTCAAGGAGTAATAATGTCTGCCAAAGTGGACCTAATGTCTTTGTTCACATAGGAGACACTTTTGGCAACATTTTTTACATGTATTGTTGCATTATCTGCTGTACGCATAATTCCAGGTGAAGCCATTGTACCATTTTCAAAAGCACACTACACTTGGCAACTTTTCAAAAGTGACCATTCCTTGTGCTCTGATTGCCTCATTTAAGACCCCTTTCCCCAGGTCCAAACAAGCCTTTTTACCACATTTGTTGCCTTTGGATGCATTTTTAATGAATTTTCTCAAACAATTTTCTGCTGTCCATAAGCAAATTAAAAATCATTTGTCAGGCATTATGTGAAACGATGCTAAAATTAAAGGCAAATATATAATTTACCACATCATCCAGTATTTATACTGTTATGATGGCAAAACACAGTTTTTATGTGTGTAACAATTAGCACAGGGACATTGCTCCTTCCTGTTTCAGATGAGGCATTTGATTCTATTTTAACACATGATGAACTCAGGCATTAGCTTATATCATTTATAGTAACTTGTTTTGTGTGCCATAAGATGAGACAAATTGTGTTTAGACCACTTAGCAAACATGAAATGAAACGTGTTAAATATTCTGAAGAATATGTGTATAGGTAAGTGATATACATGTAAATTTATACATGCAACATCCTAAGGGACATCCAAGCGTATTCCTTGCTCATCTGTAGATATGTTAGCATTTGTTAATGGGTTCAGCTAACTGGAGTGACAAAAAATAGAACAGCGGAACCTAATCCATTGAAGTGTTGATTGTTATTTTTTATTTAAAACATAGTTCTGTGTGTGGGTGTTGCCAAACAGATACATAAATCTATAATTATAAATACAGAGTAGATTAATATGGCACTTTATAATATCTTATATTGACAGTGCAGTCAGATGCACTACTTGATTAATTCATTTTAGTTTGACAATATTGCTTGAACTTATATTATTTGCAGTGTAAAGGATTAAGAGAAATGTGTAGTTAGTCTATTTTTGTCCAAACTTAAAAGACATGTGTTAGATTAACTGGCATCTATAACCTGGCCCAGTATGAGTGAATGTCAGTGGTGGGACCTCTGATAATTGGCACACAGTTCAGAGTTGGTTCCTGCCTTGCAGCTGATGCTGACTCTTCAAGATCCATGAATTAAAATGAGTGCATTAAGAAAATAGATACTTGGATACATTGCCTTGCAGAAGTATTCAGATCCTGGGCTACTTTTCTAATTTTATTGAAAAACAAATCCTACCCTTTGAGCAAATTAAAATCTATCTATCTATCTATCTATCTATCTATCTATCTATCTATCTATCTATCTATCTATCTATCTATCTATCTATCTATCTATCTATCTATCTATCTATCTATACTGAAATTGTGTGACCATTGATATTATTATTTTAAAGCAGAGATTGGAGTAAAGATGTATCAGTCTACTAACAAAAGGTCTTCTCTAGGAGGGTGGCACATTAATCCAAAAGAACCATACTGTAAAAAAGCAAGTCAGGAGTTAACCAAAAGGCACGAGAGTGTGCAAACTTTGATGTGGGAAAAGGTTTTGCATTCAGGTTACATTAAAATAGAGCTTTTTAGTCATAGAAATATGTGAGGTCTAACTATAACATAGCACACTTCTCAAAAAACATCATACTTACCATGATGTATGGTGGTGGTGGGGGCATGCTGTGGAGCTGCTTTTCATCAGCAGGGACTGGCGTCTGGTTAAAATACAGTAAAGAATAATAATAATAATACATTTCATTTATATAGCACCTTTCCCATGCTCAAAGAGTCTCAGAAAGAATAGCAGGGTATATATAATGTTGGATACAAATAATATCCACATAATTGTGGGAGACCTCTTTTTCATGTTCCAGTCGGGACACCAAGACAATGAAACGATCACCTTTTAAAATGTAGAAACTCTATACAAATTAGCTTTCCCCTTCTCTGTTTGTGGTTTGCGTGTAATCTATTTTTCAACAAATAAACAAAACAGGCTTGCTGCAATAAACAAAATAATACATTTGTCATTAAGGCGATATAGCAGAAGATGGTTTCAAGCAACTATACAATGACAAAAGACAGTGAGCAGAGCAAAACAT
Organism: Polypterus senegalus; assembly: GCF_016835505.1. Lineage (NCBI taxonomy): Eukaryota > Metazoa > Chordata > Cladistia > Polypteriformes > Polypteridae > Polypterus > Polypterus senegalus. The sequence goes on from NC_053161.1 coordinate 108,787,950, forward strand.
AAAGCATATAGAGAAAGGCTGGTGAATTCCTATAATTCTTATCTAAGGAATTGCCACAGGAAGAATATTTGTTCATGACAGGCTTTTGAATGTTCTTGTGAGAGTCCTGGATTTGCAGCCATTTTGATGAATTGGCCTTTTTCATCATAAGTTTCTCGAGTGCCTGTGCTTTGATTTGTTTCACAGCTCGCCTGCACTCTCTTGTCCCTCACATTCAGCTCCTCTGGGAGAACGTTTGTGAGTTTAACACTGTCACACACGTGCGCTTAGGGGACAGTCGAAAGGCTCGATCGTGTGTGAAAGAACAAAGAACAGGGGACTGAAACAAGGCACTAATGCAAATAAAGCAGTCGTACTGATCATCTCATCCCGTCTGTACAAAAGACTCCTCATCCGGCTCCGTAGAGTCACCACACTTCAGGATTCCCCCCTGATGACCTCGGTTCCACACCTCCGCTTCTGACATCATCTCCGGCCACTATGATCAACGTCAGCTCCTCTATTTTCCACATGTCCTCCCTGTTAATTGCACTTAACTTTACTGTCTGCATACAAGAGTCCGGAACGAACTTTATTTTGTCAAATGTTTATTTATTGACCTTATTTTTGAACTGGTCACTACAACCAATATATGGGGAGGCTCCCCAACCCTTAATCTATGTCTCTGTGTTCCTATTTTATCACAAACGCACTCTTTGAAAGTGCTGCATGACTGAGGCTGCTGTGATTTAATGGGAGGTTACTTTAGTTTTTCTGTTGAATTTATAAGGAGAAACTTATAACAGCTTAAGACTTATTCTTAACAAAGATTATTGTTTTCAGCTAAGGCAGCACTAATAATGCAAAATATAACTTAACACATTCACTGGCTTTACTTTAACTAAAAGGTTTCAAACAACACAGGTCACAGATTCAAAAGTATAAAGTGTATTTAAAATTTGGTTTGATTTCTGCAGGATCCGTGGGGAGCTACCTCTGAGACACCTAGAAGGAGGTTACATATGCTTTTGTCTCTCTTCTTCTGGATGCTTTAGTTTGTTTTATTTTAGGTGCTTATCTCTCTCTTTTTGGTTTGTTCAAACCTTATAATTGTGGGCTATACTGGTCTTAGTTTTCGAGATTTCACACATAGTAATACTCTTTTGATTGCATAAAAGTTACGTGAAGTTGTGTCAGTGAATGTATTGTTTTATGTAAAACCTCTCTTGTTTGTGCACCTCAGTCTCTTTAATGAGTTTAGATTCACTTTTGGTTTGGTTTATTGCACTCCAACTTTTTGGTTGATAACTGGTGCCATGTTTTGTCAAGGTTGGCAATGGCTGAGCTATAGCTTTTTGTTCCCTAACTAAACGTGGTAAACAGTACCTCACTGGGACATCTCTAGATGTCATTTGCCTGTGATTGATCGGTCTTATCAGATTAGACACAGAAACACATTCCAAAGAGAGGTCCAGTGAGAGGGACTGACACTTGTGTAAAACAGGGCTTGCACCTGCATCTTAAGTCCAAGGCGTGTGTGCCAAAGCAAACTGGGTAATGCTACTCTGTCCTGTATAATGAAAAAAAACAAATACTGGAGGAGAATCTGTTTAGTCTATTAATCTGATTGACGATCTGTGGCCCAATTTGAAATTTTGCTACAGAAGTCATTATTCATTGACTAATTCTAACAACCTTAAATAAATCTGCCTGGAAGAATGGGTCAGAACAACTCCTGAACAGTTTGAAAAGCTTTACGTAGATACTCTAAGAAAATACGTTTTTCTGCAAAGGTGGGGCACATAAATGCCATTTTTTTCATGTCTCAAGAGTTGTTTTTTTTCTTGCAACTTAAAAGTTAAGTTTCAGTGCTTTGAAATAAAATAAAGTCTGAATTTGCATGAGCCGACTTAATTTGGCATGTTAATAAGGTAGAGATACATGATATACAACAATAGCTGCATCAGATATTTGAAATATTAAAATATGTGCACTTTAAATTCTTAAAGTGTAAATATTATCGATTAAAATTTAAATTTGTCACTTCTCATCCTTTAATAAAGATCCATAGAGGGATAGATTCCCAGTAGAGGATCAAAAATCAAACAACATCATCTGTGTAATCCCTGACTTTGAAATAGTCTAAAACGATACCCAACATAATTATGTTTACAACTATCTGGAAGTGGTCCATTTGGCCTACAAGGAAAACACAGAAACTCTACCTTGCTAGAGGGTAGACAGTCCCTTTATAGAAAAGAGGGGGCAATGTTATCCCTTTAAGGAAATAAGAAGCATGGGAACTACTTATCAGTCTCGGTACTTAAAAGAATAAAAGTAAAGTGATATTGGCTGCTAGTAGAAGCTTGGACCTGATGATACTGCAGCCAAACGAAAGCATAATCCTGACCCATCTTGTAGAACTAAGGTGTATCAGGGTGTTAGGATGAAAGCTTAGAATATACATAGGCCCATTAATGACAGGAAGAGGCCATGGCTATGGTTAAGACAGGCAGTGGCATGGAAGAATGTTTGTGGTAACCTGACAGATCATACATCAAAAACATGGGAAGGCACACTTTTTCTTTTTTGTCATTAAGTTCTCCTTTTGCTTAGTCCTCTCTTGAATGCCAGGAACCTTCAGTGAATTGTTAATCTACACAGACACACACACAGCACACCCTCACACACACACACATATATATATATATATATATATATATATATATATATATATATATATATATATATATATATATATATATTGTGAACGATAGGGGGGCCCTCTCGCTCCCTTGAACCCCTGTCCACGACTCCAGACACCAGGTAAAAGTCCTCAAGTTGACTTTATTTTGTCGCCACAGTGCACAAAGCACACTCTCCACCACAATACTCATATAAATCACCAGTACAATCAATAAACAATCCTCCAGCTCCCAGACGCGTTGCCACCCTTCCACCCAGCTCAGCTCGCCATCTGGGAGCTCCCATAGTCCTTTTATACTCCCTGACCCGGAGGTGTTTCTGCCCAACAGTCCACAAGTCCTTATTCCTTCCGGGTCAGGGTAAATAGTCCTTCTCTTCAACCCGAAGTCCGCCGCTCTTCCTATGACGAACCTCCGGGTCACAGGGCACTAAGAAGCCCTCGGTCCTCCCTGCAGCTCCTCCTGTGGCCCCCAAGGCATCCAGCAGGGTTTTGCATAAAAACTCCATTGTCCATGATGCCCTGCTGGTCTTCTGGGGACCTCCATGCTGCAAGGAGGGCTCCACCTGGCGGCTTGGGGTATTGGCCGATAAATGGCGGCCGTCCTTCACATATATATATATATATATATATATATATATATATATATATGTATAAAAGAGAGAGAGAATAAAGGTGAGGGCAGGTGGTGGCACATAGTTGCTTCACATGTCTTGGACTCCCGGTCAAAAGCTAGCTAGAATGCATACTGTATGAAATGTTCATATTTTGTCTGTACTTGAGTGTGTTATTCCAGTACTCCAGTAACCTATAATACACCACATGCATGTTAAGTTAATTAGATTCTCTAACTTTGCACCATAAGTATGAATGTATGAATGAGCATGTCCAGTGCCTGCCTGCACTTCTGTCCGGAGTTGGATCCTGATTTGATCCAGATGCTGCTGTAGTAGACTTTGCCCCTGTGAGATTTTGCATTAGAAAAAAAAATGGAGTGACTAAAAGGATGGATGAAGGAGTAACAAAAAGGCTGCAAAATGAAAAGAAGAATGTTAAAAATTAAAAGGAAGAAAGAATAGATATGCCAGATTTTATTTACTGAATCAAAAGAGAGCCAGAACATTTTCTAATTATTGTTTCAGTTGTAAATGATAATTTTGCTTACATTAACATGTTATAAGAATACTTAAAATATATAAAAGTACATATGATAATTATCTGAAATCAACTAATATTGTTACATGTTTACTTAGGAAGTGTGCTACATTTCTTTTAAGTTTTAACAATTTTACATTTCATCTCCTAGTTTTTCACTCCAGTGCTTGATATTGTAGTAAACTAAAAACAAAAATCAAAAGAGAAGCCTTTTGTCACTGTCTTTTAAGTGTTTAATGAAAACATCTTTTCTATTTTTTTTTTTCTTTTCTGTTAAAAAATAAAAAGTTGAGAATGGTTGAGTTTGTCACCCTGGAATCTCTCAGGTCTGATGACAATGCTACAATGGGCTGCTTTCAAACTTACATATGGTTGTTCTTTCCGAGGGGAGTTGATTAAGCGACTCCGGATGAAATTGAAATCCTGTGATTTGACCTTTGTCTGGCCCGGGAGGGCTGCAATTCGCATAACAATTTCCTTTTGTTCTTTGTTTGGAGTTATTAATCCAACATGAGCTTCGAATTAATCAGGGTAATGCATCGTTACATTTCTAATTCACAGCCCCACTGTTTGTGTCTTTTTTAATTAAGGCCAAACGATAGCAGGCTCCAACGTCGGGCATGGTCTTGATTACACACATAGCACACATTTAAAGAATGAGAGGCTAAGTGTGCAGGATGAGATTACTCCAAGGTTTCGTTTAATTGTTTTCTTCCTTTAAGTATGGAGCTTTGACTGAACATGCTAATTTTGAGCAGGGGGTGGCAGTTGCAGAGGAGGCTGTGTGTTCTAATGGCTAGAAGGGGGTCACACAATAGGAAGGCCTTGGCTATTGATTTAAACCATACCTTCTAGCATTCCTTTGCAAAGCACAATGAGACTCTTTCTCCTATAAAATTCCAGACTCCTTATATCTAGCCTTCTCCTTAAAGGTTCATTTTCTATAGTAGAGATATAATGGAATTTAAGTTAACGTGTCTTCTAAAGGTTTTACTACAACAGTACAATGTATTTAACATTCTCTCAGTAGTGTTTAGCAAACAGGTTGTGTTAGGTGAAAGGTAAATGCAGATAAGTTATGAGTCTTTTGATGATATTTAGATATAAGCATCAGCTGCTATTATGTGTTACCATGTAGTTAACATTATTCTTTAACACTAAAGGAAGAAAAATACAAACCCTGCATTACCTGACTGAGAAATTACAGTGCTATATAAATTTAGATTGTTCTTTGAATCATATCCCTAATGCTGAAAAAAAAATGTATTACTGTGTTTTGAAAGTGATTTCTGTCTTGATAATTGTTTAGTGTTGGGTCCACTTCACTAAAGAAAATCATAATACTTAAATTCAGACCACAATCAAAACCTCTTTTTTTTGTTGTAGTAGACGATGAACAGATAGATTTGGTGTGCCAAATTAACATTTAAAGAAATCTCTTTTAGATATCTTAAAATAGAGGTCAGCTTGTCAGATATCTGAAAATCATTTCAAGATATATCAAAATGAGTTCCTTTACATTTTACGATATCTGTAATGCATTTTATAATCTTACTCAGATGTATTTCAGAACATCTCACTTATATATTTTCAGATATATCAAAAAACTGTTCTGTTTATTTCAAGAAATACCAAATGTTGAAATGTCTCAAACTGATCTCCCATACCTAGTATAATCAATTGGTGGCTCGCATGAAAGTTTTCTCTGGCTTGAAGTCCATCTCCTCTAACACATTTCTTCAGTTATATTAAAACTATGTAAAAAAAATTAGGCATTTACAAAAGCAGGCGTGTCTTGAGACTTTAAAAAGGACAGGCACTCAATTTAGGTTAAGATATGCTAGGAATGGAAGTAAATTCATAAAGAAATTAAATAATTCACTCCAGGTTTACCACTTCTATTATTCTGCACGTGGATTTCAGTGCAGGGTTGCAGGCATCATATCTGTTACTTAAAAATCCCACATGGTTAAACATAATTCAATTTAAATCACTCTGTTCTTTTAAGGCAAAAAAGGCATGTGTTATTGCCACATGTATACCATTATTAATCAGTTCAGAAATAAAAATAAATTATTTGGCATTCTGCTGAAAGTGCAATGATTTGAAAAATCATCAATGCATTGTAAGTGTTTGAACTAGGGCTGGGGATCGAATAAAGAAAGTTAGCTAATTAATTGCATAAATGTATGTAATTCAACACAATTAATTGCATGTAATTATAAAATGAATACAAAAATCATGAAGTAAATATACACTGAACCACAAAATTAATGTAGAATCAACACAAAGTGATGAAGGTAAAAAATAATGGCATCATTTAAACTTAAACTACTTAAACTTAGATGTTTTTGCAAAAGAGCAAGTACACCTTTAATTTGAATGCCCACCTAAAAGGTAAGTTGAAACAAATGCAATAAGAATTATAATCACCTACAAAAATAACAACAAAAAATTAATAAATTCTCAAATTGGCATAGTATATGAAACACAAATGTGTCAAAGTAAAAAAAGGACTGAAACGACTGTTGACTTTGAATGCACTGCTAATGGCTGATTTAACTGAAAGAATATGCCTGTCTTAACTGAGCATACGTGCAGAGAAAAGCCAAGCAAAATGACACCTTTTATTGGCTAACTAAAAAGATTACAATATGCAAGCTTTCAAGGCATATTGTAATCTTTTTAGTTAGCCAATAAAAGGTGTCATTTTGCTTGGCTTTTCTCTACATTGATAATGGCTAACACGGTACAACACCCTAGTACTACTGAGCATACATTAAAACTTGTGTTAAAACTCTGCAAATACTATTCTCAATTGTTCATCATCATCAACGACTTGATAATTATACTCTACACAAGTACTGAATTTGTGAATGGCAATCTCTGAGCTGTTTTTTTTTTTTGCCACCCTGCTGTCCCACCCCTTGGACATTTTAGTACATCTAGAGATTTAATGCTTTTGTGATTGGCAGAATCTTGGTGTGCCTTGGGATTTTTTTGGTTACAAAAAGTGTGCCACCACAGAAAAAAGGTTCGAAAACACTGCTCTACCTACACTTTGGATCCTCGCACATTAAAAAAAAGGATCTCCTTTCATTTGAAAACTGATACTGTGCATTACTTGGGTAATGATGCTGCATTCTTTGCATAAAATAGTGAAGATACTACAAACTGGAATAGTGGATAGGGATAATAATTAAGCACTATAAACTACCCAGTAGACAGGCGAGTTAAATACAGATGTACTAGAGACTTATTTTAGTTTTAGTGCCACTCAAAGATAACTTATTTAGCACTGATGTGATAGGACATTGAATCGATCTTCTTACAGAAATATGGTGTACCATTGTGAACAGCGTAATACAACATTATTAACTTTTACATGAAAATTTTATTTCATCAAAGTTTTAATGGTAGTATATAAATACGGTAGTGGATGTGATGTAATTCTTTATGTACACGCTTAACATTTTTGTATTATTGTTTAACATTGTTAAAAAAAAAACTAAAAAACATGAAAACGCAACACCAGCCAAAGTACTGCATGAGGCGTCCAGAAATGATCCTCTATCTGCCGCAGCCAGGTGTTACGTGGGTGACCCCTTGGCCTGGTCCAGCCACTCAGGTCCCCAACAATGAGGATCTTATGAGCCAGATCACCCTCAGGGAAACGCGCCACATGGCCGTAGTGCCGTAACTAACGCTCCCTCACAATGCCGGTAATGTGCCTCATTTGGGACTCCATGAGCAACTACTCATTCGACACAAAGTCAAACCAATGGTACCTAAGGATTTTCCGGAGAGACACAGCACCAGAGGAGTACAGTCTTCTTCTTAAGTCACTGGAAATCATCCATGTCTTGCAACCATATAGCAAGACAGGAAGCACCAGGACTCTAAAGACTTGGACATTTTTCCTTTTGCATAGATATTGGGAGTGCCACACACCCCTTTCCAGTGACCTCATGACCCCCCCATGCTCTCCCAATCCGTCTACTGACTTCATAGGAACAGTCACCAGAGACATGAATGTCACTGCCAAGGTAAGTAAACCTCTCAACAAGGTCAACACACTCTCCGCAAACAGACACACTGCTGATGGCAGTGCCTAAGAGGTCATTAAAGGCCTGGATCTTGGTTTTTATCCAGGACACTCGCAAGCCCAGGCACTCAGACTCCTCACTCAGTCTCTCGAGCACCCCGATCAGAGCCTCCATTGACTCAGCGAAGATCACAGCATCGTCAGCAAAGTCAAGATCCGTGAATCTTTCTTCACCAACAAATGCCCCAGAGCCACTGGACCCCACGACCTTGCCCAGCACCCAGTCCATACAAGCATTGAACAGAGTAGGAGCAAGAACACACCCCTGACGAACCCCAGAATCAACTGGGAAAAATGCAGAAGTCCTGCCTCCACTCTGCACAGCACTCACAGTACCAGTGTAAAGGCCAGCCATGATATCCAGCAACCTCAAGGGGATTCCACAAACCCTCAGGATGTCCCACAGGGAAGCTCGATCAACTGAGTAGAGTGCTTTGCGAAAATTGACAAAAGGCTGCAAAGAAACTCTGCCGATATTCACGTTTGCGCTCCATGAGAACCCTCAGTGCCAGGATGCGGTCAATGGTAGATTTCTTAGGTGTAAAACCAGACTGTTCCGGTTGGTAGGTGAGCAAGTGATCACGGATCCTATTGAGGACATCCCTAGCAAGGACCTTACCGGAACCGAGAGCAGTGTTATCCCCCTGTAGTTGCTGCTATCCAGGCGATCACCCTTCCCTTTCCAGATAGGGACGACAAGTCCCGTTTTCCAGTCAGTTGGGATGATGCCAGTCTCCCAAATGGAAGTAAAGATTGCTTGCAATGCCAGGAGGACAGCTTTACCACCAGCCTGGAGAAGTTCACTGCGGATACCACAGATCCCTGCAGCCTTCCCCCCCAGCTAATTGAAGGATCAGCTTCAAGAACTGTGAACCCAGAGATATCCAATGTCCTAGCTGGAGGATCAGCTTTGGGTGCATCCAATAAAAAAAATATATACTAGTAGTATGGACTGAAGTAGCCTCCAATTTGGGGCTGGTTTTTCCTTGTGCCCAGTGTTACAGAAATAAACTCCAGCCACTGGGATCCTAGATTAGATTTAGCAGGTGTCAGATGGTTAGGTTATGTTATATTAGAATATGTGATGGTTTAATATGGGTGCAATAATTCACTAAAACAACTCATAAAAATAAGTCTCTTTTCATCGTGTCATGTGGTTCTATACACAAAACAGGTAAGAACAAATTTCTCAAAATGGAAAAGGCAAACTAGTAAAAATCTTTAAAAAAGTAGACCCATCAAGAATCTGAATTTCACAAACTGCTAAAAGGGTAAGTAATGTCTAATCGTGTAATGACCCCCTAAGTTGAGTCATGCTAACAGTGTATATTCAAATGATTAATAAGCCACAATGACATTTGAGTATGAAACAAATAAGCCATCTGTAAGCATTACAAAAACTAGCACCTATAAGCATCCATAGTATTACTAGTGTACCTTTCCTTTTGCTAGGTGTCATTGACCAAAATATTAAGTGGAACATTACTATTAGATTTTTGTTCACGGGAGCAAGTCATGAAGCCACATATTTTTTACACTCTGATGAACTGAAACTAAAAATGCAATATTGTTTTAGAGTAACTTTATTAATGTTTGGGGACACATAATAATGTGTAGTAGTAATACCCATATCTATCGGTATTAGTCAATTTACTGTCATTCAACATGTCCTAAGAAAGCTGCTTTATATTGTTACATGCTTATGTAATTTAAAAGTCAGTTTTATTGTAATTGATTACTTTTAAAATAATTCTAAATTTGTAAATTTTAAATGTTAATGTTAATAAAAAATGTTGATAGTCTTACTTTTGATATAATTCTAAATATTTAAACATTAATTATTTTTAAATTAAGAAATCACACATCTAATCCTGCTGCTTTTACTTTGTATTAATGTTTTAGTTTCTTGGTTACCTGTGGTATGTAAATAACAGAAAGGAAAATGTCCTGAAATTTTTAAAAAAATACATTCCCGGTGTTTAAATTCTGTAAAATGCTAGAAAATGTTTGCATTTGGCATTTGCCTTAATGAGAAAACTGATATCACACCTGGGAATTTTTCAAGTTATTCCATATATCATTAACATTTTTTGTTTTTATCTCGACATTGAATGATATAATGTTCTAACTTTCCAGTGGCTGTTTTTCTGACTGAATTACAATCTTTCAGGTAGACATAAAATACTACATGTGCCAAGAGCTCTTTCTTTGTTAAGGCATTATTTTCTATTGTTTATGTTAATATATATTTTTTTTCATTCGTAAAGAACAACCACTGCTTGAAATGAAGGAATAAAAAATCACACACATTTTAGACAAATTTTAGGTAATGAAAGCACCACTTCATTTCTGTTAAAGAGCGATGTGCATCAGGTATGGTAGATGTGCCTTAAAACTGTTTAACCTGTCTGTCTCAGCAATGTTTTGTCTCTGACAGACAATCATTTTTTGGTTGCCCCTATTTAATTGTCACTTTAACTCTTAACCAGCCTCGAACCTTTGAATACCATGCACTTTCTAACCAAGTGTTACACATTTTGCTTCAGTAAGGAAACATCATAGATCACTATAGTGCTGCATGGACCAGTCTTACAAAAGCACCATCTGATTTTAATTACGTTTTAAGTTTGTAATGGAAAGGGCTTTGTTTGCCTCCCCCTCATTCCAATCCCTAACTCTGCCTATGCCCATATACATTTTGTAACTTCTTTTCAAGTGTCTCCATCAACTTTATTTCCTTTATTATTTATAAGAACTTGTGTTATTCTCTGTTAGGAAGAAAAGACTCAAGTATGTGCATGTTTTTGATAAATCCTTTTCTTTAGTACTGTGCAATGTCTAGGAGATCTGTAAGACAATACTAAACATAAAACAATAAAATATAAGTATCTGAATACATGCTGTAGTGTCTATCAATTTCTTATAAATCATTCACTCATTCAGTCCTGGAGAATAATGACACATAACTAAAATAGGTCAAATACCAAACAAAATGTTTATTTTTGATGTGAGATCTACTACTATCAACCAGAAGGGTTAAGTTTTGCTGTCTTCTGTAATTTGGGACAGAGTGGTAAAGTTTGGGAAGCTGCCTTTAAATGCCAAGCAGAGATTAGGTTGGCAGTGAGAACTGGGACTAGTGGTAGGGCTTTAGCCTGGTGCTCCTCACACTGGAAGTGACTTCTGAGGCTTAGTCAGGGATGGAGTTTATAAGTTTCCAGGGACTGAGCTTAATTGTGCCAAGATGTTTGGCTATATAATGCCATTTTGGGGAGTTTTGGATATTATTTTCCACCAGTAATGGCGCACTGTACAATAACATCCAGTGAATACACTTGACTTGAGCATTCATAGTTTTTCTACTCTTTCTCAGTGCATTTAGCATTCGTCTTCTCAGAGTTTGATGTGCTTGCTACTTCCTGAACAACTTTTCTTTTCTCCACCCTAGCAGCCCACTTCTTCTTTGCTTTCGATGGCATCTTTTCACGTTAAAACTGATTAACTCAGTATTTGTGTTGCAATTCATTTTTCACTTAAGCTGGCACTTAAGTCTTCAATCTGCCTCAAGAATGATTTAAGATATGAAGAGGTAGGGGAAGTGATGGCAAAGGTGGTAGGAATGACAATGGCGCCCGTACGCATGCGCTGCACGTCCGCCCTGCTGGTCGCTGCCAAGAGTTGATTCTACAATAAAATAAAAATATAAAGAGGAATAACCTTGGAGGTCAATCATCACCCTGAAAGTAGACAGTAGACGCCACGTAGTATATGTATATCAAATTTCAGATCAATAAGTCAAAGGGTTTGCAAGCTAAAGGTGATTTAAAATCCTGGACAGACAAACGGACAGCCATGGTAACTTATTATATGTTTTTTTTTCTTGAATATAGTTTTTTCCCCTGCTTTTTGTCTTTAATGACTTCACCCACTTTTACCGGTTCCTCTGGATGTTATCCTGCTGTGCAGTCAGCAATGCATATGTATCAATACGTAACATACTAGATGCCATATTTTTTAAGGGTAAGTAGTTGTGGATATTCCCTATAAACTACTACCAAGTTTCAGAATGTTGATATTTTTTGACTGTTACCTATATGAAGACTCTTGCCAAAATAAGTTTGTCTCGTCAATCAAACCTCCATGTTAAAGACCTATTTAGTTTAGCATTCTTACTTGGCTGCTCATTTATTTTACCAACATCACCTACTTTTATAGAAAGGGATTTACGTTTGCCTACAATTGGAAGAAGAGTAGAAGACTCTGGTGGGAAGGATTAGAAAGAGAGGTAGAGATTAAAGATAGAGGTGGGAATTTTGCGGTACTTTATGAGGTGGAATGTGAGGATAGATGGATGAAATCTGCCAGATTTTGTTTGTCTTTGGCTCCTTAGGGACAACATCTTTCTTCACACTCTTGTGGTTGTTTTACTTTTAAAAGAAACGCACACAGTACCCACAATTGTGCTCAGTGACATACGAGAGTTAGTGATATCACTTCTTTTGCTGAAATGTGAGTAGCTCCATTCTATTGACATTAAATGTTCATGGGACTATCACAGGCTATTTTTCTATTTTAAACCATATGTGAGGTACTATTATCACCATGTAGTAGGAATAGCTAGGTTTCTAGATATTTAAATCCAAATAAAAACAAAAGGCAGAAAACACACAGAACACACAGTACTAGTGAAAGATGAGACACAGTTTGCTTAGACTTTCAAAAACCGTTTGATACTGTCCCATATCGAAGATTAATTTTGAAACTAGAAGCTGTACGCATCAGAGGTAACCTATGAAACTGGGTCTCAAGTTGGTTTAATATCCAGCGACAAAGAGTACAGATGAGAGGAGATCACTCCATGTGGAAGTAAGTCATCAGTGGAGTCCATCAGGGGTTTGTCCTTGCGTCATTAGTTTTTCTGATTAATATTAATGAAATTAATTTTGGTGCACTTTCTAATCTTGTGAAATTTGCAGATGACACAACATTAGAGGATGGCAGACTCTCTGAAAGCAGCAAAAATAACTCAAAAAGACCTGGACAAGCTTTAGAATTTGGAAAACACGATTTAGTGTTGAAAAGAGCAAAGTGTTACACGTGGGCAGAAGGAATGTCAATTATAAAAATAAGATTGGAGGCACTGTCATATAGGAAGCAGCCTCTGAAAAGGATTTAGGAATTTATGTTGACACAACACTTTCATCATCTAAGCAATGTGCAGAAACTATTAGAAGGCAAATAAAATGTTCTGGTATATCGTAAAGCTGTGCAAATGAAGCCATGCAAAGGACTTAAGGACATGTCCTAATCAGACAGACTCCGAGAATTAAACCTGTTTAGTCGCGATGCATGGTGACCTAACACAGAACTCAAAGGCACTGGTAAAGTAGCTCCAGCTGAATTCATTCCACTTCATGTTGAATCAAATACTATGTGACTCCATTGGAAGTTAAGGGGAACTGTATTTAGGACTGAAGCCAGGAAACACTTCTTTACTCAAATAGTTGTGGGAGTCTGGGACAAAATAGTGAGTCAAGTAGTTGAGGTAGATACCCTAACAAACTTTAAGAAATGTCTGGATGAGATATTGAGACAACTTTGATTAGTTAAACAAACAAGCCTGATGGACTGAATTGTTTTCTCTCATTTATCAGATTTCTTATATACTTATGTAATTTTTCCATCAGTTTTAAAATTAATATTTACAGTAAAAATAACATTAATATTTTCTATGATTAGTCTTAAAATAAAAAAACTCCTTATAATATATTAGTTACCACATATTATGCAAACTTTTTCTATTTAACCAAAATATGGGTCAACTTCAACTTCCTCACAGTTTGTTGTAAAATAGTGTGAAATGTTTTGGAGTATTGGTGTTGATAAACTGGTTCTTGTTGTATGTGCGTATGTGTGTGTGTTTGTGTGTGTGAGAGAGTTCACCCAGTGATGGACTGGCATGCTGTCTAGGGATTGCTCCTGCTTGTGCCCAGTGTTTGCTGGGATAGCTCGAGCTTTTCCACAAACCTACCTCGGATAAGAGGGTTACAAAAAGAGATGAATGTATGAATGGATATTAGTTGCACATTTCTCATTCATCCACTTTGGCCGGCCTTTAACTAGATTATTGTAATGTATTCCTAAAAGGATTACTAAGAAAAACAAAAATCGGCTTGTTCAAAAAGCAACAGCGAGAACCTTAAGCAGTAAAAGGTAATCTGAGCATGTCTCCCTGGTCTTAGCATTGTTACACTGGTTACCTATGTCCTGTAGAACTGATTTTAATCTTGAATCAAACTGAATTATCTTGCTCATTTCATATTTTCTAGTTTCTGTACCATTATATTCTTGGTCATAGTCTTAGACATTCACACACTGGTTTGCTTATTTTTTTCAAGCGCTAAGCATAAAAGAAATAGTGACAAGAGGGGTAGCAACCATGTGGAGTGGACAGGAATTCCAACTGGCTCCCAAGTCTGGGGGAAGGCCCTTGTGCCCTGAGCGTCTTCCATTTTTTTCCTAATTTTCCTACTGTTTCACATTTACCAATCCATGCACATGTGATTAGGATTATGACCAGTGAGTTAAAAACTTATTTAAAACCATTAGACCAATGACAGCTTTCTATTACAAATATGTTGCCAAGTATTTTAATTTAAGAATGCCGTATTTACAGTATGTCTCTGAAATAATGTATTTACAGTGTCATCCTGCTACGCAAAACTAAATATCTGATGTACAAAAACAATTCAAAGAAACTCTACATTCAGTTAAATAGATCGGCATTTTATTAAACATTTTTTATTTTAATCATGTATACATCTTAACCTTAATATTATATAGGGGAGTCCTCAATCTTTTTTCACATGGGCCCCCAATGTAATAGCTAGTGATGAGGAGGATTTTTGTTATGCACTAAAAATCTAGAATGCTTTATCAGTAGAGATATGGTAGGCAAATACCACATTATAAAACAAAATAACAGCTAAAAAAATTTGTATTTGGCTTTTTAATGTTTTTTTGTTCCAGTTTTAATTGATTATATGTATCTACATATGTATTGCAATAGAGTTGCAGTCATTAGTAATGTCTGCTTTGTTTGTTTTCTTTTCTGGTTTTAGTGGTAGGAGCCACTGTCACCTGATCTGATCTGATCTGATCAAAGTCACTGTGATGTTAGAAAGGACATGGACACTCCAATCTTCTGGGATGGTGCATCATAACTATAATGAGGTACTAGCACATTTATGTTTAGTAAAATGCCCAGTTGGAGCTGAGTGGTCTGTTGGCCTTGGTACCATGGCCATTTTTTTTCTCCAGGCTAGCATCACACCAGCTGGCATTTTTATTTGTCTGCCTTCCCTGGCCTTCTGACCACAGTATTGGACTTATTGGTATAATCATTAGAGACTTAAAAACTTAGTTTAGTAATTTAATCAATACCAAAGGAGCCTACCATTTCTGTTTGTTTACATTATGTAAGTTTGTATTTATTTATTTATTTTTGTCATTTCATTTATTTATTCTTTGCACTCAGAATTTTATTTTCTTTAACATTTTGTGAAGTACTTTGAACTGCATGTTTTGTATTAAAATGTGCTATAGATGTTGTAGAAAGCTGTTCAAGTAAATTGTAGAGGGTACTTTTAATTATTAATTAAACAAAGAGGTTTAAAGGGGGGATTTATTGTAATCGTAAAATAATGTTGTTTTTATAAAAATATTTCATTTAAAAAATGTTAAACAAACATTGATATTATTACCAGGTAAACATGACTGTTTTGTTATATTTATAAGCTTACTATTCAGTGTCCCTTTCAAGGGAAGGTTAGTTTCTTGGTGCATGGCTCACTTAGTTTGTTGACCACTAGATCAGTTGCTTTTAATTTTTAAAAAAGATTGAGGACCCCAGCATCTGAAGGAGCTGGGGCTGCTCAGGATGAGAGACAAGAATGTTGCACTCACGGTCATCTCACACTGGGCCAATTTGCATTTCTTTGAGACTTGGGAACAATCAGGATGAAGAGGGTAACACTTTATAGAATATGAGGGAGGCCATACATGTTTACACAGACAATCAGATTCACAGTCAGGAATCCAGAGCCATAAGATTTCAACGCTAGCCACTGCATCACCGTACCGCTTTACACATTGTTCAGGTTATCTACATTTCATTTACTGTATCTAAATATTTATCCAGTTGCACACAGAGGTCCCAAATCTCAACTAAATACTGCATGAATTGTTACTTCTAGACAATTACTAATAATATAAAGCATATCGGGTGGCACGGTGGTGCAGTGGTAGCGCTGCTGCCTCATAGTTAGGAGACCTGGGTTCGCTTCCTGGGTCCTCCCTCCATGGAGTTTGCATGTTCTCCCCATGTCTGCGTGGGTTTCCTGCCACAGTTCAAAGACATGCAGGTTAGGTGCCTTGGCAATTCGAAATTGTCCCTAGTGTGTGCTTGGTGTGTGTGTGTGCCCTGCGGTGGGCTGGCACCCTGCCCGGGGTTAGTTTCCTGCCCTGCACCCTGTGTTGGCTGGGATTGGCTCCCCGTGACCCTGTAGTTAGGATCTTGTGGGTTGGATAATGGATTGATAAAGCATATCTTGTTTTTCATTATAAATGCAATACAGTTATTAAATACAGAATTTAAAAAATGTCTTTTAATTTATGTTTATATATATTTGCATTGTTTCATAAATTCATTCTTAAATGTTTTGTTGTAAATTCCATACTGGTCATACTTTGGCTTTGTTACATAAATCAGCAAAAACAGGACTAAAACTTTATTATGGATACTTTGTATTTGAAAGTACAAAAGCTGCACAAGGTTGTATGACTATGCTACCTTTGTTTGAAGATGCACTGTAGTGCAGTCATAGGATTCTGCAACCCTGCTTTGAATGATGATTTTTGAATTGTGCTGTTTTGTAATTATTACAGTTATTGCAGAAACCTGAAACTGTAGGCCATGTTTAGAAAAATAGCTTTTGTAGAAAAGTACCTCATCTCCAAACAAAAACAATGAAAATAGTTACAATATACTACAATAGTATTTAGGTTGATGTCCAATAGTTTTTTTGCAAAGACAGGCCAGCAAAGTTCACTAAAGAAACAAGGATATGAGATAATAGGAAGAAATCTCAACAGAAATGGAATCAAGCAGTACTGAAGTAAGTATTCCAAAGTATATACTGTAGGTTTCACTGCAATTTCCTGAATTCAAATATTATATTCATAAATCAATCCGATTAATAATCAGTATACAGTTTAGGGTCACAATTAAATTAAACCTCAACAATATCTGACATAATGCAGGAATCAATAAAACTCATGGCACTATCATACTACTACATTCACTTACCGACTTAGGTGCTGATTTAGAGTTGTCCCAAATGTTTAATGTACAGTATGTGTTTGGAATAAATTTGTAAATTTAATTGCAGTCCTTCCATTGTTAGGTTCTTGATTTGTCATGCTATCTAAGCTCCAAAGCTGTGGCACACAATTCAATTAACACTTCATGAATATATTCTCATATAGTATACTCATATATATATCTATATATATCTATATCTATATCTATATCTATATATATATATCTATATATATATATATATATATATATATATATATATAAAGAGAGAGAGAAAGAGAGAGAGGAAAAAAGAGAGTAGAAGGCAAATAAGAAATTAAAGTTAAGTGCCAACTGGGTCACCCTGTTTACTAATAATGTAAAGAAAACAGAGCAACAATGAGTTCAAAAGAAAACAGGCAAATCTGCTTTTTAAGCTTCAATGGGTTCTCTAAATTTTCAGTTTCTATCAAGCAGGTCTGCGTCTGGGAGCTCGCTCAGGTGGAACATAGTTCCTCCAACTGAGACACCATCTTCTGGGAGCCCTAGGATTTATTTCGCCCTGACCCGAAGAGTCATTGCTTATTTGACTGAGGGGCATGGCTGGGGTGCCATCTTTGGGTGGCGTTTCAGAGCCATGGTATTGTTAGCGTTGGCACCCCCTATTGTTCTTAGGTGCCCATGTGTGACAATATATATGTATACTGTATATAGAAAAGTTGCATTCTCAAACTCAGCTAATTAAGGAATGTGTGGACTTAGAAAAGTCTGATGTCTGATGTAATATTTAGTACTGTGTATCTCAATGACCTCAATGCATAGGCACAGCTATAATACATTAAAAGTAAGTGACTAAATAATACAATTACTGTATATAAATTAACACACAATTTAAGTTAAACATTTAATAAAGCAGAACTTAATGACAATGATTAATACAAGGAAATCATAATAATCTGCCATGTATCTATTATAATGAAACCTTGAACGCAATAAAATCTGTATTATATAAATCTTTGTATTTAGATTTTATTTCCTAGGGCAAATGCTTTTATGTTCAGTTTACAAGTGAAATTCAATTACTTTTTCTGTTATTCAGTGCTATTAATGAAGCTTGCACCTATATATTGTGCCATCTCAAAAATACCAAGGTGTGAGGCAATCTACACATTATTCTCGCTTTGTAAAGTATTTTTTCATATTTTGTTCACATGTTTGTAAAGTTCCTGAATCCCTAATTCATTCTTGCTAATTATTTGTTTATCCAATAGCTAAGCAGCTAATTTGTTGCTATTACCACATGTACGTGTTCATCACAAGATAAATGTTTTAATGAAGTATCAAGAAAGAAGGAAACTTGAATAGTGTTGTCCATTCCTTTGTACAAAACACACAAATACAGAATTGTATGGTACTGCAGACTGAGACTTGAAACAACAAACTCAATTAAGTGACTAGTTCAGTTCATGTCAGGCTTTGACTTCTAATTAAGAAACTACACAGACGCACACCCAGCATCCAAAGATGTAGTCCAGGATTGAATCTAAGAACCAATAGGTTACAGTGTAGGTGACATTTACATAATCTTTGATATTTAGTGTTATATTAAAGTTGTCCATTTTGTTTTGGTAAGGAGCTAAAAAGTGGAGAAGATCACTTTTGATTATTGCTATTGTCGTGCACAGAGGAAAAGAAGCCATCCATCAAAACAAGCTTAAATGATTTCTATAACTACACTTTGTTGGGAGTCAGATGTACTCAAATGAATGAAGGGATAATAAACTGAAGACATCCTATTCTTTTGTGATGCCAACCTTAAAATATTTACACAGACCAGCACTCGTGTGGCAATCACACTCTTTATTTCCAGAGGGTAAGCAACATGTTGAAAGCCTATAGACTATTCAAAAGAATTTTGTTTTTATTATTCTGCCTCTGTGTAGCTGTATGTTTTCTTTCTCTCTTTTCTGCTTGATTAAATTATTACATATTCATGTGATTATTCTTTTAACTTCAAGCTATGCATGTAACAGCGCAATGATAACATAAATGTAATGCATTTCCAGTGCAGTGGATGCAATTTTAAAGCTTCATAAACTCTTTCTTTTGTGATATAAGGGCATATACCAAGGGGAAGTTAAATGATTTCATAAATAGATGTTTTTGGTAGTTTTTTGAAGCTCAAGATAACTCTGTTCTTATAAACAGTGAAAGGTACAATAACTGTTGAAAAACATGTTCGCGTGAGTGTTTTCTTGAATATGTCAATTTATTTCTCTTACCGATTGACCATTTCAATGTAAAATAATTATATTAGTTTTTTGATTAAAATTAGATTTGAAAGTTCCAACAATTATCACCTTAAAAACTGTTTTTTAAATGTTAACTAATTATTACACTATACCATTTAGCTACAAGTAAAAACAGTGCCTTGATTATATGGATATACAGTACTATTATTTTAGACTGCTATATCCATATAAAGAGAAAGCTATAGCATATAAACTCTGCAAAGTCAAAAAGTGAAACAAGATTTGAATTCAGATCATTAAACATGCTGGACAGTTGCACCAACCATTGTGTCAGGTGAAGTCGATCTCTGAAGTTGTGTTGGTTCCACCACTCATCCATATACATTTATCACACTCCACCTCAAATGCCACATAAAACAAAGAAACAAGTGATTAGTCCATGTTCATAAATCTGAAAATGTAATGCTTTTTGTTGCAAAATTCACTTGAGTTTGTTTAGACAATGAAATGAATATTGTCATGAATGCCCATCTGTGAATCATCCTCTGGGCTCCTCCCCTGACTCCACCCCTTCTGGTCTCCTGCCTGTAAGTCTCGTTGTCGATGGAAGGAGGGGTCACTCTGTGAACGGAGCACAGAATAGGACAGAGCTCTTGTGAGACTGACCAGATTTAAAAGCATAAAGAGAACTGAAACTCGATTTGGCTCCTTTATTATTATTTTCACTGCCTCCGTGCCATTGGTCGCTTGTATTTATATTAGAAGTAAATGGGGATGACTGGTTTGATGCCCCAACGTTTATTGTTTTGGGATTTGTGATTCCTCACTCGATCACACTATGCAAAGTGGAAAGGTAGTTGGTGAAAATAAAAATAGATACATTATTTTAAAGCAATGCTGAAAAATAAAAAAATGTTAAAGATAAATAGAAAAACACACAGCAAAAGGCAACAAATGGATTTGAATTGCAGGAAGAATATGTGAGGGAAAATGTATGCTTTTTTCTTATCCTAATTCTTACAATAAGGCAGTAATTGGTACTTATGTCAGTATGGTATCTTCTTGGAAATTATAACTTATTGTCTTGCTATTTCTAAGTACTTTTACTACTGTGGGATCCAGCCCATTTCACACTAGCCCTCTAAAGTATAGTTGTTACTAATCTGTATTTAGTCAGATTGAATTCAGTATGTGAACACAACTACAACATATGACATAGAATGTGATGACCCCAGCCTGATGCCACCTTACATTCAAAGTAGTTTGATGTGAAAGCAGACTTGGTGAATGCAGAGCAGATCAAGTGAGAAACAGCGACATGTGCTTTATCTTATACATACAATTGGAAATTTCACACTGAATCAATCATTTTTCTTATTCTTCTTCCTTCATTGCTATTCCTGATTTTTTTTGGGGTCACTTTTGGTTTTCTTTTTTTAACTGGATTTCTCCAATAGAGTTTCAGTTGTGATTTAGTTACTAGCAGCAAATGGAAAAACTAATAAAAATATATGGACAACAGTCAAAGATTTATGTTTTTTTTCTCCTCTAAGCCTGTTAATAAATGTTACATAGCTTTTCCTGGTTTGGAAGCAGTGTGAAACTGAGCATCTAACCATATTAGTACCAGATTAAGAAAAGGTGCAGTGCTAGTGTGATAACCGTACTTTCCACTCCAGGACAACTAGCAGCAGTATGAGGTACATAAGGCTTGACCAGTGACAGCTGAGATCGATAATAAAATGTAGAGTTGGTGGTAAGTGGGGCAAGAGCCATCCATTTATTTTTTAAACCCACTTATCCAAAGCAGGGCCACAGAAAAGCAGTAAGCATCAGGTTCAAGGCAGGAACAATATGGGCGCCAGCACAATAAAGGTTGAATTTACACACGCCCACATTATGGGGCTAATTTAGCATCACCAGTCCACCTAAGCTGCATGTCTTTGGACTGCTGGAGGAAACTTGAACTCCCTTGCAAACACAGGTAGAATATGCAAACTCAAACCTGGTCTCCTTGTTGCATGGCGGCAGCACTCCCATCCCTTATACAAGATATCCATCCATCCATCCATTATCCAAGCCACTATATCCTAACTACAGGGTCACGGGGGTCTGCTGGTGCCAATCCCAGCCAACACAGGGCGCAAGGCAGGACACAAACACACACACCAAGCACACACTAGGGACAATTTAGGATCACCAATGCTCCTAACCTGCATGTCTTTGAACTGTGGGAGAAAACCAGAGCAGACACGGGGAGAACATGCAAACTCCAAGCAGGGAGGACCCAGGAAGCGAACCCGGGTCTCCTAACTGCGAGGCAGCAGCAGTGCTACCCACTGCACCACTGTGCCACCCCAAGATATCCACTATTTTATTATTTTCTGGAATTTAAATCCAGTTAATCTATATTTTAGTTATGTAAAATGGAAATCAAGTTTTCACAAATACATCTGAAATAAAACAAAGGCCAATTCGCTTAGGAAAATTAAAAGTTTAAAGAAAAAATAAAACACTTTGTATACAAATGCACAAATAATTCTAAGAATAAAAAAGATTTTATAACTTCATTCATTATTTTGCTATTATTTAATCCTTTTTATATACTTCCTTGGTCATTGTTTGTGTAGAATAACACAAAGACAGCATTGTTAAATCTGTCACATCTCTAAACTCAATACAAAGATATAAAAAAATATTATTTTGTCACAGTTTATATTCAGATACGGTGAAACAATCCTATTATGTCAGGCCAGATCAGGATGGAGTAAGAAATGAAGCCGAGTAATGTTTTAGACAGCATTACATGAAAATAAAATATTACATCCAAACATTCAAATCTACAAAAGCACAGGCCAGTAAAGTGTGTGTCTCCATCAACTTACATTAGTAATCCCCTACAGGTGATATTACTTAACAATCTAAAAAAGTAAAGGCCATCACATCCATTTATTTATTACAATGGTCTATTGAAAGTGGAAGATCCCTGGAAGTGATACTATCCTAGAAACTCTTGGAAAATGATTGACATTGTTATTTTGTCATTCAGATGGATGAGGGAGAAAAAAAAACTTCACCATTACAGATATATGACTCTTACTAATATAAAACAAAAACCTTACTGGACAAAATTTTGTTTGAAAAGTGAAACAAATGGTGTAGGATGCGCTGAATTCAGGTTGGATATACAGTAGGCTTTTGTACAGTATGTATTGTTTTCTGTTGTCTTTTAGGCTGATTTTAGAGAGTCTGCTATATGGCTGTAAAGCTTTATTACAGCACAGTGATATTGCAAGGAGCTCTGAAAATGGTAAATCTACTACTTTACTCAATTCATTATCGCCCTAGGGTCACTGCTGCATCCACCAGTTTTCCCTGCAGGTAGTGCTTTACACAGTATTTCTATTTATAATAAAATATTATATATTATATTTTTGATAGGCCAAGACGGTAAATGTTTCACAGTACTGAGGCAGTGCTGAAAAAAAAGTAATGCAACTGCAATGCACATTTTTGATTCTCCTCCTTACCCCAATTTTATCCTAACTAGACGTGAGAAGGTACACAGTCTGTATACGATACATATGAGTAGTGTTCAATCATTTATCTTCATGAGTATTTGTGTTAAAGATCTCAACTTGTCGCTGGAGATCAGGATATGTCATGTCATGCCACACATGCAGTTCAAGGTCATTTCATAGCAAGCATTTAGAAAGATGGGATGACAAACACATCTACCTGCAAGTCCACAAAGAAACTGACAGATTGAGAGCATTGTTCCATCATTAAATTACTTAGAAAGGAAGAAAAATGGTGATGATGGCCCTTGAAACTATGAGGTAAAGTTTTGGGCCAAGCAGTTTAAATGGGATCAAGAGTGGGTGTCCTGTGGAGGCATTTTCATAGGAAAGGTTAATGTTATAGACCATAAACTAGTCATTTCATTTTCTAAAATAATCTATTGTCATTTGATTATGTCAAAGGTTAGTTCCTGATGTGTTCCCCGAATGCTGAAACCAGATCAGAAAGCATGTGGTCTGGGAGAATTTGGTCCTTCTTAGAGAAAACTCAATTGACTGTTTCTCTTTTTCTCTGTGGGTTCACCACCATGACCCTGAAGCCAAACAAATGTTCATGCAAATGAAGCTGTTAAAGACATGGCAACAGTTCTCTGGGATTCAAACAGTGTTTTGCTGTTGAAAATCAATGCCACACAAGTCAATCATCCCTAGAAATCTCTAAAAATCCCTAAAAATTCTTACACAGACAGTGATTTCCAGATGATAATGACCTCACGGAGGTGGTAATGGGTTGGTTAGAGGACCAAGATTAATGTTTCTTTTTCAAAAGGATTAAATCACTGGAAGAAAAGTGGACTAAGTTTGTTGAGTACATATATATATTTTTATTCCTAAGCTTTCAACAACCTATCAGGTGTCATCATCTGGTAGGTTGTTGAAAGCTAAGGAATAATAAACTATTTTAAGATGCGTGACTCATTTTCTCTCTTTGTGGATCTGTAGCTACAAATACGCAAATTATATCACAGTCCTTCGCTTCCATCTTTTTCTTCTTTCGGCTGCTCCCGTTAGTGATTGCCACAGTGGTTCATCCTTCCATATCTTTCTGTCCTCTGCAACTTGTTCTGTTACACCCGTCACCTGCATGTCCTCTCTCACCACATCCATAAACCTTCTCTTTGGCCTTCCTCTTTTCCTCTTTCCTGGCAGCTCTATCCTTAGTATCCTTCGCCCAATATACTCAGCATCTCTCCTCTGCACATGTCCAAACCAACGCAATCTCACTTCTCTTACTTTGTCTCCCAAACGTCCAACTTGAACTGACCCTCTAACGTACTCATTTCTAATCCTATCCATCCTCGTCACACACAGTGCAAACCTTAGCATCTTTAACTCTGCCACCTCCAGCTCTCTCTCCTGCTTTCTGGTCAGTGCCACCGTCTCCAACACATATAACATAGCTGGTCTCACTACCGTCCTGTAGACCTTCCCTTTCACTTTTGCTGATACCCGTCTATCACAAATTACTCCTGACACTCTTCTCCACCCATTCCACCCTGCCTGCACTCTCTTTTTCACCTCTCTTCCACAATCCTTATTACTCTGTACTGTTGATCCCAAGTATTTAAACTCATCCATCTTCGCCAACTCTACTCACTGCATCCTCACTATTCCACTGACCTCCCTCTCATTCACACACATGTATTCTTTCTTGTTCCTACTGTCCTTCATTTCTCTCCTCTCTAGGGCATATCTCCACCTCTCCAGGGTCTCCTCAACCTGCTCCCTACTATCGCTGCAGATCACAATGTCATCAGCAAACATCATAGTCCACGGGGACTCCTGTCTAATACATATACATATATATAAATATATATATATATATATATATATATATACACACCACAACCTCGATTATCCATCTGGGGTTAGGACTTAGGCTGTGACAGATAAGAGAAAAATGGGTAACAGAGAAGCTATTTTAAAAATGATATACTGTAGATTACTGAATAGTCATATTTATTTACAAAACAAAATTAATTAATTCATATAATATTGTAACAACCAGTGTAATAAGGAAACACAACTCAGAAGGACTGGAGTTTTCTACATTTTACTTTAGTTTTTGATCCATAACAAACAATCCCCTGTCTTATACTCCATTATCTGGGTTAAAAAGCACACCTCCAAAACAATAAAAGAAAGCTTTCCCTACTAATCAGTTTATCTCCTGCCACTCATGTTTCTTTTTTCTCTATACCGCAAACACTCCTGCTTGTTGTCTCCTGACTCTCAAAACTCAAAACTTCCTTTGGCCACACTTTCCTTTTACTCCTGACTTCTCCTGTCATTAACCTCCTAACAGACGTGTCCGCCTCTTACAGAATAGGAGCCCTTCATTCGAGTGATGGATAATCAAGGTTTTACTGTGTATATATGAATCCATAATTCCTTGATAGGAGCCGAAGTTATTGGGATCACATGCAGGCTGGTCCTTACTCTCCAGGCCAAAGGGTGACAATAGCATGATTCCTGAATGCAAGAATTGGGACTGTATTGTTCACTTTTGCGACTGTGTTGTACTGCTGCTGGAGTATGTGAATTTCCCCTTGGGGATTAATAAAGTATCTATCTATCTTTTTAGTGAGGCATCCCAGAAATTGCCATTATAGTGTTACAGAATACTTAGGACTTCAGTAGACTCTAGCACTGCCAGAGAGCAGTGGGAATTGCTGGTCTAATGTCTTTACAGACCTTCTCCTAATGAAAGAAATAACCCCTTGTAGTGTGTATGAACCATTTCAAGCCTTAGAGTCACAGAGCTTAGATTGGAGAGGTGAATTGGGGGAAAGGCTCTCTGATGAGAAGAAGAGAGGTCCAGAATGTGTCAGACAGAAAGAAAGAAAGAAAGAAAGAAAGAAAGAAAGAAAGAAAGAAAGAAAGAAAGAAAGAAAGAATGTGAAGATGAACAGAATTATTATGGTTTAAATACACTCTTGGGATTTATCTCTGTTTTCTTGATTTTGCTTTTGTATTTATGGATCTTGAGACTTTTAGACTTTAAGCTTTATTTTAACCTTTTGACCATTTTATGTATACTTTGGTATAAATTCATAACATTTATGACATTTAGTTTGTTTGTGGGTTTTTGTACTTTGCTTCTGTTTACAGTTTTGGATAATTTTGCCTTCAGTTCTATGTCATTCTTCTTGAGTTGTTTACCTGTATTTTGAAATATTGCCTTCAATAACAAAACATGTAAACATTTTGGTCTTTTCAGTCTTCATTTTGGCTCATGCTCTACTCTACTTCAACTGCATGCCAAAGTGCAGTCCTGCAGCTTCTTTGGGAAGTCAGTACCCATACATTCCTGTTTCTATATGCATGTATGGTCACTTTGTATTTGACATAATGCACATTTTGTATATAGTTTTAGAGTCCTTAGCATTATTGTGCTGTCATTAATCTGACATGTTATTCTTTCTGAGTGTCATTTGTGTGCATAAAGTCACAAATAAATTATCTGTTCCAAATCCATTGCTTCCTTAAATATTCAAGATCTGATTTTGTGCTGTGTTGCTAGATTGGTAATTCTTTTCAATTTCACTTTTCCAAGCCACTGAAGGATGAAAACAATGTTTTGTTTTGGCTTACAAAAGTATTTGCCAACAAGGGAATTTTTTTGATAGATACAACAAAAGTGATCATTTTTACTTATACTTTTGAGTGTGTTGGTGAAATGGTAAAATATTTACTTTGGCTGCTGTACATTTTGTGTTCACAGAACTGCATTTACTACCATACAGATTTTAACAATTATACAGCATTGCCAGAATCGTAACTATTATTTTGAAATCATGGACTTCACTGGCTACTAATTTATGTTTGTTCTGTTTTCAAAAACACTCATTTTTCTTCCTTGTCTTTTTTACGGGATTTAAATGAGATAGACTTTGTAAAAGGCCAGTAGACTAAAAGTGACTGTCTTAGAGAAACTGGAGATTACTCCAGCATTCAAACCTTGTAACTTTATTCAGTCCAGGTAGTCACACAGGAAGAGTTGGTATTTCTTTTTAAACTATGAATTCTAAATCCCTTATTTAGACAGAAAAAGCACATGTGCATTCACCAAATGGGTAAAATGAGGAAGCTACACACAGGAAAAACCATATGGAGTCAGTCCTCGAGCTCTTAAGGCCTGTCCTGAGCAACTTCGTGGTGTCTTCTGTCATCTATTCAGTCTGTCTCTAAGGCTTCAGAAAGTGCCACTGCTTTGGAAAACATCCTGCATTGTTCCTGCTCCAAAGAAGGCAAGAGCCTGTTCACTTGATGACTACAGACCAGTGGCACTTACTCACATCATGAAGAAATTTGAAAGACCGGTCCTAGAATATATGAGTTCTCTAATGGTAGACCACAGACCACCAGATTTCCTATCAGACGAAGAATGGAGTAGAGGATACCATTGTCTATCTAATTCAAAAGGTTTATACTCACCTTGACAAACCTGGCCGCACTGTGAGGATTATGCTTTTTTATTTCTTCAGCTCCTTCAATACCATTCTGCTATCCCTGTTAAGGGGTCAACTCAGAGATATGCAGGGAGATGAGCCTGTGGTGTCCTGGATAATATACTTCTGTTGGGCAGGCCACAGTTTGTCAGACACAAGTACTGTTTCTGATAGAAATGTGAGCAACACTGGAGCACACAAAGAACAATCCTGTCTCCTTTTCTTTTCACTTCAGACTATAACTATAACACCAAGTCATGTAACTTGCAGAAATTCTCAGATGATTCTGAACTTATGGGGTATATTGATGAAGGGGATGAGACAGAGTGTAGGAGTCAGGTGGAGAAGTTTTTTGGTGCTAAGAAAATTGTCTGCTTCTTAACATCAGCAAAATCAAGGAACTGGTTATTGTCTTTGGCTGCACCAAAGAGACTCTATGGCCTGTCACTATTCAGAGAGTGGATGTAGAGATGGTCCACTCCTACAAGTAAATGGGGGTCCGCATTAATAACAGGTTAGATTGGTCTCGGAACACAGATGGACTATATAAGAAACGACAGAGCGGGCTCTTCTTCCTTAGAAGACTGCATTCCTTTAATGTGGGAAGTGACATCCTTTACATCTTCTATAACTCTGTGATGGCCAGTGTGACTTTCTACTCTGTGGTGTGCTGGGCTGGTAAAATCACTTTAAAACAGGGTTACCAAAACAACAAACTTATTAAGAGGGCAGGCTCAGTTATAGGATGTACTCTGAACCCCAGGAGGTTGCAGCAAGAATTAGGAGATAACTGAAGGAAACTGAGTGCCATCATGAACAATGCAGCTCATTCTCTCTCTGAATACATTAACACTAAGGACTTTCAGCCAACAAAATATTCAGCAGAAGAGTATCAGGAAGCTCTGCTAGGGCTCCTTTATACCAACAGCAATATTTCTGCATAATGCCTCACTGGGACTATGACAGGCAGGTCAGAGCTTACTTTCTTTTTAATTTTGTTGCTTTATAGTCATTCTGGTGTGTGTTCTTCTGTAAAAAGCCAAATAAATCTGTCTGAGAAGTAATCCAAAGTAAACAATTACAAAAACACAATCCACAATCCTATGACTGAGCAAAATAAAAAAATAAATGAAAAAACAACCATAAACATTATACTCCAAATTCACAATAACAGATGATTCCCACTTGAACTGCTTGTCTCCACAGCCTACAGAACTGGGGGAAGTTCTTAAATGGAGATGGACAGGTGGCCCTGCCTCTTATGGTTACACTCAGAAAGAACATGGAACATGCAAGCATTTATTGAGACAATCCCCAATAAATAACCACATATGAATAGAAATAACAAAGACATGAAAAAATACACACACACCATGAGCACTTCGAAAATGTAATGCTAAAACTAATAACATCATGGGCGGAGTGGTGGCTCTGAGGCTAGGGATCTGCACTGGAAAATAGAAGGTTGCCGGTTGAAATTCCATAAATGCCAAAAGTGACTCTACTCTGTTGGGTCATTGAGCAAGGCCCTTAACCTGCAATTGCCCCATCCTGGGCATGATGTTAATCTGCATCCATCCCTGCATGTAGGCCCTAGAACCAGCAGCAAAAAACCTTGCGGTTGGCGGCAGAATTGGCACCCCTAGCCACCAGAGCAAACCTCCCATTGTTCCATTCCATCTTAACTAGTGTGGTGCTGAGGTGTCACCCATCGCATGGCTGCACACGGGACCTAATCAGGGATCTTGAGGTGGTTTATCATGAGGTGGGTGCAGCAATGCACTGAGCACATGCTCCTAACTTCAACAACAACAACAACATTTATTTATATAGCACATTTTCATACAAACAGTAGCTCAAAGTGCTTTACATATTAAAGAATAGAAAAATGAAAGACACAATTATAAAACAAAATAAATCAACATTAATTAACATCGAATAAGAGTAAGGTTCAATGGCCAGGGGGGACAGAAAAAAACAAAAAAAACTCCAGGTGGCTGGAGAAAAAATAAAATCTGTAGGGAGTCCAGACCATGAGACCGCCCAGTCCCCTCTGGGCATTCTACCTAACATAAATGAAACAGTCCTCTTTGTATTTATGGTTTTCACGGAAGGGCTTGATGAAGATGATGGTCACGTAGACTTCTGCCTTTTAATCCGTCCATCATTGTTGGAGCATCATGAAGCTTTGAGTAGGTGGTGGTGGCGCAGGCCACCACCACAAAGAAACCAGAAAAAGAAACAGAAAAGAGAGTAGGGGTCAGTACCGAACTTCTCTCTAGAGAGAACTTCTCTCTCTAATAACATTAAACTGGTGCATATAGTTTGATAGGCCATGACTCTCTGTTTAAATTGTGTGTGCAAGGTATATTACTTTTGAGGTGTCAAAATGTGTTTACAAACTGGTATGAAGAAGAATATGTCATCATAAAAGGTGACTAACCTTTTTAACAGTCTCATATTACCTCTATTCAGGGAATGTTTCCTCTATTCAAAATTCTGTTTAAAAAATGTCTGAGAGGAGTCAAGGACAAAAAAGCAGTGAATCCATGACAGAAAGGAAGATGGTCACTGAAGATAAAATAAGGAGACAAACCAGAAAGAAACAAATTTTAGTGAGCCATTTATATTATGTATAAAATAAATGTTACATTGAATGGTGTAAATTTGGCCTTCACAATTTTTGTTTTTTTTTTCTTTTTCTTCTCACTTTACTTTAGTAGTTATCATTTGCAGTCCAAAAGCAGATTATTTTTCAAAAATAGACATTTTCTTTAAAGGCTGGAGATATAAAGATGTGTCTGGAGTGTAAAAAATGCATCATTAAAAAGGAAGAAACACTGAAAAAACCACAATACACAATATTTACAGATCTTTTGACTTTTCAAGGTGACATGAAGTTATCAGCTAATAGTCTTTATGATGGTACAAAATCCAATAGCGTCGGCAAAACATATCGAAAAAATAAGATGGCATTTCAAGCTCATGCATGACAATGAAAAAGGAAACACGTTAAAATATACAAAATGTATAAATTTCCTACCAATGTCAATATGCCATTATAAACTAAATCAGAATTGAGATATATAAAGATGCAATAAACATCATTATTTGATAGCAGTTTCTGAAAACATGAACCATCTTATAGCCACTACAAAGCTTTTATCAGAATCAGAACAAAAGCTGCACTAGATTTAAAACATTGTCTACTTGTATCTAAAGCCACTTACAAATTTTAATGGTATAACTATTCCCACAATTTCTATAACTTGAAAGCAAGCAAATGTGTCATGGTCACACAATAAGTGGTTTAAAGGTTAGAGCTTTTTGTAAGTAATGCACATTGACTGCTGTTGAAAACATGCTCACCTAACATTTGCAACACATCTGAAGATTTGGATAAAAATGTGCAGGGCAAATACTAGAAATTTTACTTAATGCAAATTTAAAGTTTACAGAGAGGTGATAATGTTTAATAATAAGACTTTAAAATAAATCAGCATTTTCTGCTCCAACTTTTTTTTTCTGATAAATGTGAATGCAGCAAGCTGGAAATCAACCCCCATTCATAAAGTGAGAAACAGACTTGGGAAAGCTCCAGACTATTGCAGAGTACACTCATGTACATCTCAATTATATATTCAGAAAAAGGAAGAGCATGCACACCACACACTAACTAAAGTGGAAATGATCCCATGCTCCTAGAGGCGTAAAACAGCTACCTTCCTACTGTATCACCACAGTGTGCTGCAGTTTATATCATTCTGTATGTAACAGCCAGATCTCTTCAGTTGATGTTAATGGCAAATGTATATATGTTTTGCTTAATTTGAATAGAATGCAGGTTTCACACAGATAATGGAAGATTCTGTTTTACCCCCATAGGCTAACAAGTTAATTGAATGTTCTTAATGTTCACCTGTATTCCTGTGTAATAACAAAATGCTCTCAGGTTGTAGTTAGACAGCCAGAAAGAGCAACGAAGAGACAGAGAGACATTAAGTGCATATAGATTTCTGACCAGTATGTTACCCCCACTATTACGTTAGCATTATGCTATGTGAGTATGGTCCTAGTGTATGAGATAACATATGGAAACTTTAAGAAATGTAACCTATACACTTATGGCTTAGGTGGTTCGTCGTGTGGTGGGTGTGGCGACGCACCATCAGCACATGCTCCCAACCTCTCTCCTCTCTAGAAACCTGTAAATCGAAATATCTGTTTTGCCAGAAATTTTATTTTTAACATTTGGTGCAAACTACAGCCAGGAGAGGTGTACAGAGTTAGATTTAATATTTTGGCATAGAAAAGACTATTAAAAGTTGGATTTGATAATCTACAAGTGACAGTGGTGGTCTCTACTGCCCAGTGCAGATACTATGGTATCTATTTGTTATAGGCATTGCGATTGTTCAAGGTGTATCTTCAAAGTCAGCTTAACCCTTTTTCAATTGTTAAGACTAATATTGCTTTAACAACAAATTGACAACCTTCACATTAATAGTCAATTTACTGGTTGCTGAAGATGCCATAACATAATTTCACCCACAATCGTTTTACTTTTATGAAGGTATGTGGAGAAGAAGTAATGCTGTGTTAACAAGAGTACATTTTCCCATTTTTAAAAGACCCCACAGATGCAAACATCTACAGCAGTACTGTGTATTGTAAATTAACTATCTAATTTTAATCAATGTATCTGATTTGAAAGGGGTTTTTTAACAAATTCACATTATTTATATGGAGTTCTAATATTCAAGCCTTGGCTGATTTTCATTTAAAAAGCCTTGTAGGGCTCCAGTGATTCTGGATAACAACGACTGTAACTGTCTTTTGAATGCTTACTCTTTTTTTTTTTATGCATCATCAAAGTAGTCAACGCGTTGTATTTAACATTAAAACCCTAGTATCAGGGAGGCCTGAACTCATTCACATATTTTCAAAAAGGTGTTTGTGCACCTATTGAAGATGAGGTACACTTCTTTGTCTGTGCTCTCCTCCCTCCCCACTCTTTGCCATTTCCCAGTGGTCCTGTTTGATGTGATAAAAGCAAATAGTGTTGCCTAATACTCTGAAGGTTGCTTAATTTGAGATAACCAGATGAAAACAAATGTTGTACGTCATATTTCATTAGCAGCCCACAGCTTGGGTGCCTTTATTCTATTTTTATTTGAATCCTGATTTGAGGCATGAAGATAGGTGACTGGATGCACAAATAATTCCCTTTTTTCTCTTCATCTCTCACTCTCTCTTTCTCTTCTTTTCTATTGCATTGTGTTGTAAATTACCTTTTTTCTGTATCAGGCCTCTGCTACTTTATCAGGCCACTGGTCTGTGCTCAGATACTTTTTTTTTTTCTGACTACTCTGTATACATTAGCGGAATGGAGATCATTATGTGCCCTGTATTTGAGTCATTTTTATTTAAGATGCCAAACAATAGGCTGTTGATTGAGGGAAACAAGAGGCAAACAATAGCGTTCTGTGCCACATAATGCACCACCATTTTTTCAGCTCTGCTTTAGAAGGGCCCTCGTCATTGTTTTTTTATAAAAAATGGTTCTTAGGAGGAGGAATATTTTGCCGAGGTATGTCATTATTTTGCAAATTTCTATTATCTCATCATGTTGTCTTCATTGTAATTGCGGCTAATTAGGAGCCTAGTTAGAGCCCTGGCTTTGAGGCTGGCTTTTCTCTGAAAAGAGACCACCGATTACCGCACTACAAGAGAGGAAGGGAGAGAAAAAGGAGATTAATCTCGTTACCTAGGCGACACTCGCTTCCATCTGCGAGGAACAATGCATTTTTGTTTCCTTGGATCAGTTCAGATCTGTTTTGTTTAGAGGAAAAGAACGTGGTTCCCTCCTGTAACAATACTGAATTCTGTCTAACTAGCCATCCCCCTCTAACCTAAAAGGCTTACCGGCTTCAGATCTGCTGTGAGTTAGGGGTCTCAAAGGAGAGTCAGATGAAAGGAAATAGCTCCAAGGTTGTCAAAGGTTGCGACCTTGCCACACAGAGCCAGCAGTTTTATTCCTAAATCCCCCGTCTAGTGAAAAGCACTTAATGAAATAATATACCATGTTCTCTCAACACCTCTCTAGCCTTCAGAGAAGTGGACCTGGCCTATCTTTAAAAGAAATCAAGCTCATTTTGCAAGTTTTACAGTGAGGATCTATTTATTGGTATATAGCACTTTAATTTTATCTTCCTAAGGCGCTTCTGGCTACTCATTATAAGTATGGATGAGATATACTGGGCGATGAAGCCTCATAGGACACTTGAAGATTACAGGATATATTAGAAGAGAATGTGGCATTTATTGAAAACACTCCTAAACCCATAATAATCTACTATTATTTTTTTCTCATTTCACATCTTCCTTTTAGAAGTGTCCACAATCTTCTTATATAAATACACCATGTATTATTACAAGACAGCACAGGTCTGATTTGATAGCAAGGGCCCTTGTCACTTTCATGTTGCATTTACATTTGGGCAGGCTTAAAATGTGTCTTCTAAGTGCTACTCCTCCTCAGACACAAAGGAAGACATGGGCTGATTGTGTTTTGATTGACTCTGAGACATTTCATCCTAGCTGTTAGTTACATTTGTGACACAAATGGACCAAGTAATTGGTCACCCTATAACTATGAGCAGGCTGAAATGAAAGAAGCTTGAGGTAAGCCTTCAGTCAGATAAACATCTCACAAAAGACAAAGACACAAAAGAAACTTTAACTTGTTAACTGTAGTCAAACCATTTGATTACCTTTGCAGGATTAAGAAAATGATTCACATCATCTTGTCAAATTTCCAGTTTCAGTTCAGTGCATAAAAACATAGGAAAAATTTTCAGCAGAACAGTCCATTCAGGTTATTGGAGCTTACCCACTTCCTAGTCACCTAGAGGTTTTGAAAGAAAGAGTTGAGCCAACACTTAAAGGCTCCTAGTGTGCTGCTTTGCACTGCACCACTGGGTAATTGGCTTGACATGCTAAGAACTGCTTTTCCAATAAACCATTTTATACCATTTATGTAAAATGTGATCTTAACCAGCCCCAAGTTAAACCCACATATCCTGCCTGAAGTTGCTTTGATGTTGCAATTTGTTTCTTTACAATTCTGATTTCATTATTTGTTTAATTGTTTATAGATTATTCTCCTTGGTTTGCTTTTCATTGTACATTTTTCAGACCTGTGATGTGTGTGGTGACTTTTCTGGATATACCTTTTATATAATTACTGGCAATACTATTTCTAACAGAATAAAGAAGTTTAATTTCTTACAGAATGTGTAAAAGCATTATCCTACTTTAATTGAGATGATCTGTTGCAGCGATCCCTAACGGGAGCAGCCGAAAGAAGAAGAAGAATTTGTCTGTTTTAAAAAGTACAATCACATGAACACAACCATATCACAAAATACCATAGAAATTTCAGATCCACTCAAACCAATTCAACTTAACTAACTAATTACAATTATTTAGCACTTTTATAACCTTTACAGTAGGAAGCCACTTCAACCACTGTCAATGTGTTGCATCAACCTGATGATGTGATGGCAGCCATTATGGGTCAGTACACTCACTGCACATTAGCTATTAGGTGTTAGATAGATAGATAGATAGATAGATAGATAGATAGATAGATAGATAGATAGATAGATAGATAGATAGATAGATAGATAGATACTCCACCAGCAGCATACTGATAAAAAAAAATATTAAATTAAAGAGTGAAAAAAATGCAGGTAAAACAGACAATAACTTTGTATAATATTAATGTTTACCCCACCGGGTGGAACTGAAGTGTCGCATAGTGTGGGGGAGGAACGATCTCCTTAGTCTGTCAGTCGAGCATGGCAGTGACAGCAGTCTGTCACTGAAGCTGCTCCTCTGTCTGGAGATGATACTGTTCAGTGGATGCAGTGGATTCTCCATGATTGACAGGAGTCTGCTCTGCCACGGATGTCAAACTGTCTAGCTCCATGCCAACAATAGAGCCTGCCTTCCTCACCAGTTTGTCCTGGCATGAGGCGTCCTTCTTCTTTATGCTGCCTCCCCAGCACACCAATGTGTAGAAAATGGCACTCGCCACAACCGTCTGATAAAACATCTGCAGCATCTTATTGCAGATGTTGAAGGACTCCAGCCATCTAAGGAAGTATAGTCAGCTCTGTCCTCTCTTACACAGAGCATCAGTATTGGCAGTCCAGTCCAATTTATCATCCAGCTGTACTCCCAGGTATTTATAGGGCTGTACCCTCTGCACACAGTCACCTCTGATGATCACAGGGTCCAGGAGGGGCCTGGGTCTCCTAAAATCCACCACAAGCTCCTTGGTTTTGCTGGTGTTCAGGTGTAAGTGGTTTGAGTTGCACCATTTAACAAAGTTCTTGATTAGGTTCCTATACTCCTCCTACCCACTGATGTAGGGATGTCTCACCTATGCTGGTATCAGCAGAAGGATGGGTGGAGGGTGCAGTACTCCAAGGTGAGGGTGGGTTAGGGTGGTCAAACCTGTTAAAGAAGTTGTTCATTTGGTGTTCGTCTCTCTTGATGGTGGCACCCTGCTTCGAGCTGCAGCAAGTTATGATGTTCATCCCATACCACATTTCCTTCATGCTGTTATTTGGCAACAAGTTCCTTCTGCACGCACTTGAGCTCATGCTGATCATTAAAAGCCCTTTTCATCTGGTTCAAATGGCCCTTGATGTCACTTGTAATCCATGGCTTGTTGTTAGCATTGCAGCGTACTGTTCTTACTGGAACTACAATGTCCATACAAAAGTTGATGTATTCAGTAGTGCAGTCGACAACCTCCTCAATGTTCTCACTATAAGATCCTTGCAGGATATCCCAGTCCGTAGTTCCAAAGCAGTCTCTCAGAGCCTGCGCTGTCTCAGGGGACCACTTCCTGAATGAGTGTGTGGTTGTAAGTACAGTAACTCCCTCACTCTTGGTTTGTAGTGCAGCTGAAGCAGAACCAGGTTATGATCTGCTTTCCCAAGTGCAGGCAGCGGGTGCTGTATGCGTCTTTAATGTTTGCCTATATTAGGTCAATAGTCCTATTTCCCCCGGTGTTACAATCCACATACTGGGAGAGGGCAAGTAATGTTTTATCCAGTGTCACATGGTTAAAGTCTCCAGCGATTACCACAAGCGCCTCAGGATGCTGTGTTTGTAATTGAGCAACAGCTGAATGGATCTCCACATCCGCCTGAGGAGGGATGTAAACAATAACAACAATGACATGTCCAAACTTTCTGGGCAAGTAATAGGGATGCAGACTTACGGCCAACAGTTCGATGTCCCTGCAGCAAGTGAAGATTTTGACGTTTACATGTCCAGAGTTACACCACCTTGTATTTACATAGAGAGCGAGTCCTCCTCCTTTCTGCTTCCAGCAGGTACTTGCGTCTCTGGCCGCTCTAACTGTGCTAAACCCGGGTAGCTCCATGTTAGCAACTGGGATGTTAGTTGTTAGCCACGTTTCACAAAAACACAACAAACTGCATTCTCTGTAGGTCCTGACATTTTTCACCAGCGTGGCCAGATCGTTGATCTTATTTGGTAGTGAGTTCACATTTCTCAGGATCACAGAAGGCACCAAAGGTTTGATACACCACTTTCTCACAAGCCGCTTTGCTATTAGCTTAGCGCTGGCTCAGCTGTCACGATACTGTCTTCTTACCTCGTCAGGTAAATAGGGAACCACACCAGTGCAGGCATTTGTTCTTAGCACTTGAAGTTGACTTCTTGAATAGACGAGTCTCGGCGTGTAAAAATCCATGTCCAAGTAGTAAAAAAATAGTAAAAAGTGTCCAGGGAATGAGCCCACATAAAAGAAAATAATAGGAATGATCAGTAAAATAGAGAAAAGGTATAAAAATAAAGTTGTACACGGAGCTGCTGGAAAAGCTGCCACTCGCAGCGGCGCCTGAGTCACCAATGAGTTGAAGGGGCCAGAGAGATAGTTAGCCAGTAAGGGATAATTAGGTGGTCAAAATGACCAAGCCATGGTGGATAATTTAGCCAGGACATTGGAAAACATCCTACTTCTTTTGAAAGATGCCCAGAGATCTTTTATGACCACTGAGAGATAGGACCTCGGTCTTACATCTTATATGAAGAATGGCAATAATTTTTCAGCACTTTGCCCCTGTCACTGCACTGGAGCATTGGGATCTGCACACAAACCATGGGGTAAATGCCCCCATGAACTTACCAACACTTCATTCAGCAGCAACCTAAGCCTCTTCTTGATGGTCTCCCACCCAAGTAATAGCCGGGCCCAGACATGCTTAGCTTCAGGATGATTACCATTTCTGAAATGCTGCTGGAATTTTTGAAAACATTCCTAAATCCTAAAATGCTAGTGTCTATCATGGCAGTATTGCATACAAGGCAGAAACAAACTTTAGGCAGCAGTCTACTGCAAGGGTCACTTACTGTATGCCCACAAATTGCCAGTTAGAAATCACCAATCGTTTTAATGTGAACATCCTTGGGTTTTGAGAGGAAAACTGGAGTACACAGAAAAAATCCATATGGACACTGGGGAGAAGTGCCTACTTTGCCCACAAAACAAATTTCAAACCTGGAATACTGGATCCGTAAGACACTATTGCTAAACACTCCTTTTTAAGATGATGTCGCATCACATGACTTCTGCTTAGAGTGGATGTCAAACTTGGCAACTGTGGTTGCTGAACTTGATGCCAGAGTATATCATATTAGATGACTGTTTGAGAATTTTCCAGAACAGTTTCACATTGCCAAAGTATCTCGGGCTTGCCCCTTATTCTGACAGCCAATAATTTGTCTCCTGACAGAGCTTGTGCCTGTGCAAATGTTTATAGTTACGTGAGGTCAGTCACACTCTGCCCTTATTTTTTCATCCCCTGTTCTGTCATGGTATTTAAACCACACAACATCATACAGACAAGTCTTCTTTGTGTTTGTGAGGTACAAAACACTCATTATTCGTATTCCTTGTTGCTGCATTTGATGAATTGTACTTCTGGATGAGCACTCATTAGTTATTAATTACAGGCTATCTCATGACTTAAGACAAAATCAAACCGTATGATTTTTGTTGGAACATACTATAAACTAGAAGAACTGAGTCGTTAGGTATGTCACACTACACAACTGATCATGAATTGTTAACATTAAGTAATTGAAGCCTCTGACTACATTTAAAAGGATCATTGATGTATGGCAGGACTTAACACTAGAATACCAGTTGTTTGCAAAGTGAAGGCAGATACAATGCCAAACCTTCTCCTGACAAAAAATATGAGGTACTGTCTGAATTAATTGCATACATTATCTTTAGCTTGAAGTTCCTATATTTTTATAAGTATTTTTTTCTTAATGACTTATTATTCACTGTACCTGGACTTTTCATGTTGTTGTGTTTGTGATCTCCCCAAACATATTCGCCTGGGATAGTGTATATGCCTGTCAGACAGACAAAGCTGTGTCCAGGAGATGTGCTGGGCATCTGAAAGACGTATCCATCCTGCACAGTGTGCATCTTTCACATTTTCATTTTTAAGACATTTTAATACAGTTTTTGCTTCCCACTCCAACTTTAAATATCTAATTGTCCTAAAATATGAAGAATGCTTACATTTATGGATCGTTAAAAAAAATAAGTTTGAGGCAAAACTAATACAGTATATTATGCCTTTTATATGTGATTGTGTAAACATACATTTTTCACAATTAAACGAAAAAAAGATAACATAAAAAGTTCCTAATCTGCTGCCATAAAACGAAATGACTTTACTACAGGCTGATTGGATCTAAGCCACATGGCAAGATAATTATTCTTTACTAAAGTCATTACTGCCATTAACTGAATCAATTTAGAAACAAATTCTCAAATATAAAAACATCAACTATTGCAAAACAGTCTAAAATACTGGATATGTAATCTATATATATATATATACAGTAAACCCTTGTTTATCATGGTTAATTCGTTCCAGACTCTACCGCGATAAATGAATTTCCGCGAAGTAGGATTCTTTATTTATAAATCGAATATTTTCACAGTTAGAGCATAGAAAACCTGTTTACAACCTTCTAAATGCGTTTTTTACCATTATTAGAGCCCTCTAGACATGAAATAATACCCTTTAGTCAAAAGTTTAAACTGTGCTCCATGACAAGACAGAGATGATAGTTCCGTCGCACAATTAAAAGAATGCAAACATATCTTCCTTTTCAAAGGAGTGCGTGTCAGGAGCAGAGAATGTCAGAGAGAGAGACAGAGAGCGAAAAGCAAACAATCAAAAATCAATAGGGCTATTCAGGCTTTTAAGTATGCGAAACACTGCCAGAGAAAGCAGCTGCAAGGAAGGGAGCAATGTGAAGGTAGTCTTTCAGCATTTTTTAGAGGAACGTCCATATCCTCTAGGCCAGTGTGCGAACAGCCCCTCTGCTCACACCCCCTCTGTCAGGAGCAGAGAATGTCAGAGAGAGTGAGAGAGAGAGAAAAAGCAAACAATCAAAACTCAATACGTGCTGTTTGGGCTTTCAAGTATGTGAAGCACTGTGCAGGAAGCACATTGTATATCATTGAGGAGTTTTATTTAATATGTAATTGTGCTCTGATTGGGTAGCTTCTCAGCCATCCGCCAATAGGGTCCCTTGTATGAAATGAACTGGGCAAACCAACTGAGGAAACATGTACCATAAATTAAAAGACCCATTGTCAGCAGAAATCCGCGAACCAGCGAAAAATCCTTGATATATTTAGATATGCTTACATTTAAAATCCGTGATAGCGTGAAGCTGTGAAAGTCGAAGCGCAATATAGCGAGGGATCACTGTATATATATATATATATATATATATATATATATATATATATACATTAAGGGTTGGAGCAGCCATCCGTGTACTTGAATACTTGAATAAAGGCTGCAAAAGTGAAAATTGACGGAACAGTAGTGTACAGATTGAGCACAAAACAGAACTGATTCACAGAAGGAAGTTAGCTAGGTTTTAAGACAGGTCAATGGAAGTGATGTCAGTGGCCCCAGACAGAATTTCCTGTGTTTGGTCTGCAGGGATAAAAGAAAAAGGGTTATTGCAACCCGTCATCCCCTGACATGGCATGGAATTACCTGCTTTTGGTCCTTCTAGCTCCCTACCATGTGCACATGTGTGACAATATGTTATATAAAGTTGAATGAATGACTCATTCACTTACTGACTCATCAACAAAAAAACTAGTAGGTATCTGCTAACAGGTGAAATTTCTATATTTATATATAATACAATACTGTGGCTGTTCGTTTGTCTGTCCATGATTTTAAATCACCTGTAGCTCACAAATCATTTGACCTATTGGCCTGAAATTTGGTACACATACTCTACATGACGTCTACTATCTGCTTTCAGGGTGATGATTGACCTCCAAGGTTATTTCTCTTTTAATTTTTATTTTATTATAGAATCAACTCTCGGTAGCGGCCTGCAGGGCGGCCATGCAGTACATGCATATGGGTGCCGTTCCCATCCCTACCACCTTCACCATCACTTTCCCTGCCTCTTCGTATCTTAATTCGTTCTTGAGGCAGATTGAAGACTTAAGTGAAAAATTAAAGAAAATGTACTAAGTAATTGCAACACAAACACTGACTTAATCAGTTTTAACGTGAAAAGATGCCGTCGAAAGAAGAGAAGATGTAGGCTGCTAGGATGGAGAAAAGAAAGAGCTGTTCAGGAAGCAGCAAGTGCATCAACCTCTGAGCAAATGAATGGTAAACGTACAGAGAAAGAGTATGAAAACTATGAATGCTCAAGTCACTGGTAAACTGGTAAAGTAATATATTAGGGTAAAACACCCCTACAACAGAAAAACAAAATAGCCAAACATCTCAAAAATGCATTGACTGGTCTGATTGAAATTTGGTGACATAACAGAAAATTAGCTGATACATGTTTTTAATTTCTCGATACTAGTCAGAAATAAAGCTTTCATGAATAGTGTATCCTTTATTTGATTCAGTTGTAACTATATGGAAAAATTAAGCGTGTATTTAAAGCATATGAATGTCTCAAGCAGAAGAGCACCATTATGCAAGCACAGTCTGTAATCGCACACAGAATGTGGGCTGCCAGCAAGCGAAAAAGGGCAGCACAGGACAGCCCTGCACAGGAAAAAAGACAAGATGGCAAGCAGCTTGAAAAATGAAATGTGAAAAGGAGGAAGAAAAGTTCTGGAATACTTAAAGAAGATGTTGTTAGTAAGTGGAGTCCTTGGGTATACGCAGTACTCCCTGTTCTGTTGGCTTCTTCCTACTCCACATACAATAAAATGCATACAAGTTCAAGTTGGATTGGATTGTTGAGTGCTCTTATATAAATAAACTGGGGGTTAAGGGGAGTGGCTTGGTGGTAAAATACATGCAATATTGTGGAGAACTAAGGTAAACGAAGTTGGGCAGCTATACTCCAGTTTGCAATGCAATACAATGTATTTTGTGTAGCTCAAAATCACACAAGAAGTGCCACAATGGGCTTTAACAGGCCTTCCCTCTTGACAGCCCCCCAGCCTTGACTCTCTTAGACAACAAGGAAGAAAAAACTCCCAAAAAAACCCTTGTAGGAAAAAAATGGAAGAAACCTTGGGAAAGGCAGTTCAAAGAGAGACCCCTTTCCAGATAGGTTGGGCATGCAGTGGGTGTCAAAAAGAAGGGGGTCAATATGATTACAATTACAATACACAGAACAGAACAAATTCTCAATACAGCATAAAAGTAAACATTTGACAAGTAAGGAGCAGAATTTAACAGTAGATGACATCACATAATATGATATGGATTTGTTTAGAGTCCTGGAGACCTCAGTCATCAAGCTGCCTCCCCCATTTGGCCAGTGCTGGGCTAGCCAATCCGATGAAAGGACCCCTCTACCCCACGATTCCTGCAATCCTCCATCAGGGATGACTTTACAAAACATCATGACAGGTGAGCCGTGGCATCAAGTGACACATTTGAGTACCAAGAAAAGAAACAGAATAGGTGAGGGTTAGTAACAAATTATAACTACCAACTTACTTATGTTTTAGTGCTAATGACTAACAACAGAGATGCAGTCTGTGCAGTTAATCAGCAGCTCTAGTCAGGATATACTAAACTGAAGTAGTGAGTCTTCAGCCGGGATTTAAAAGCTGAGACCGAAGGGGCATCTCTTATAGAAGCAGGAAGACCATTCCACAGTTTAGGGGCCCTGTAACTAAAAGCTCGACATCCCACTGTTATTTTATTAATCCTTGGAATCATAAGCAGACCGGCATCTTGAGATCTTAATGTGCTCTCTGGTTTGTAAGTCATGGTAAGTTCAGACAAGTAAGCCGGACCTTGGCCATTTAATGATTTATATGTTAAAAGGAGGGTTTTGAAATCTGCCTTAAACTTAACCAGGAGCCAGTGTAAGGATTTAAGAACTGAAGTTATGTGTTCATATTTTCTTGTTCTTGTAATAATTCTTGAAGCAGCATTTTGGATTAACTGGAGGCTGTATAAAGAACAGTTTGAACAGCCAGTGAACACCGCATTGCAGTAGTCAATCCTACTAGAAATATATGCATGAATTAATTTCTCACAATTCTGTTTATTTAGAAAGCACCTTAATTTCCCAACATTTTTAAGATGGAAGAAGCATGATTTGGGCAACTTTGTGCTTTGAATGACATGCTAGACTCAAAGATAACTCCTAGATTGTGGGCTGATTCAATAAAATTAATGGTGATTCCAACTGAGTTAAATGATGACAAAATATTGTTGTGATCAGCGTCATTCCCTCCAACAATCTCTGTTTTATCTGTGTTTAAAGACAAGTAGTTCTCATGCATCCACTCCTTTAATTCACTAACACAACTAATTAAAGACAACATTGGAGAAACTTCATTTGATCTAAATGAATGGTATAACTGGGTGTCATCTGCACACGAGAGAACATTAAAATTATGTTTCCTAATGATAGATCCCAGTGGAAGCATATAAAGTGAAAACAGTAAAGGTCCCAGTACTGAGCCCTGTGGGACACCATATTGAACTTCTGTGTATAATGATGGAGTACTGTCAGCACATTTCTGTACATATTGGAATCGATTTGATAAATAAGAACTAAACCAAGCGAGCACAGTGTCTATAGGCCCAACATCATTTTCTATCCTGTGCAATAAAATAGAATGGTCAATGGTGTCAAATGCTGCACTTAAATCTAACAACATAATTACAGGGGAGTTTCCTTCATAAGAGGATATCAGAATGTCGTTTACAAACCGCATTATGTACTATGACCAGTGCAGAAACCAGACTGGAATTTCTCAAATAAATTGTATTTGAGAATAAATGCATAAGGTGTGACTGAAGCTGATTGGCGACTACTTTTTCTATTATTTTAGAGAGAAAGGGTAAATTTCAAATAGGCCTATAACTATTTAGTATGTGTGGGTCTAGGTCTGACTTTTTAAGTAATGGTTTAATGACTGACACTTTTAATGTATCAGGTACTGTGCCATGCAATAAAGAACTATTGATAATGATTAGAATAGGTGTTTCAAGAACATCCATTGCACTTTTTACTAGTTTTTTTGGCACTGGATCTAGGGAACAAGTAGTGGGTTTCATTTTAGAAGTTATAGTTAAGACTTCCTGCTCAGTTACAGGATTAAAATTACTAAAGTGCTGAATGCAATGTAAGGCAGGGTCTGCTAAGCTAGAATGCAGTTTGTACTGTAATGCACATTGTTACTCATCTCATTT
The DNA here is from genome assembly GCF_016835505.1 of Polypterus senegalus. NCBI lineage: Eukaryota > Metazoa > Chordata > Cladistia > Polypteriformes > Polypteridae > Polypterus > Polypterus senegalus. The sequence goes on from NC_053161.1 coordinate 108,832,331, forward strand.
AAAACTCTATAATGTTATTTATATCTCACAAAAATGATGTGATGTTTCCTTTCAGATGAGAAACATTTTAAATCTCCAAAGAGTCACAATACTTATGCATCTAAACTATTGTAAAGCTTCACTTTTTGGAGAATCCATCAAAGTAATTAGTAAGTTACAGTATGTTTAAAACTTGGATTTGAGCCCTATTAAGTCCTAAAAGCACATCACTGCATCACTCATCTCACATCAGTAGCCGCTTATTAAACACTCTTTATTCCTATTAAATTCTTTTCCTGAAATTCCAACTATGTTCTTGCCCCCACCTACCTTTCATTGCATTTCATCTCTCAGAATGTGTTTCTTCTGCCTAGGAATTTCTCATTATACCCCAAAATAAATTCAGCTCTCTGAAGTAACTGCATTTAGTATTGGCTCTCACAGGCTGAATATTCCATGCTGTTCTGTCAATTCCCTTCTGAACAAACTGTCCTAAATATGCCTTTTTTGGATAGGTTCTTATGTGATCTTCACAATATTTTTCAGCAGTCTCTGTATATGTGTTTGTTACTTTTGTCTTTGATTTTAATATATAGTCAGAATATAATTGCTCAGTCTTTGGAAAGGTTTGTTTAAATAAATACTATTTCATTTTTTCATTTTATAATTACAAGAATGTTATTACTAATTTAATTTGGGAGCCTTTGAAGTTTTCTCTTAAATCTAACTCATTAACTTTTGTTTAAAAAAGTGATAACACCATCTGCCTGCTATATAATAAAACTCTACTGAGAGGAAAGGCATAGGAGGAATGCTGAGAGTCACTTGCAATGATGAGAAGTATTTGCAAGAATGCTAAAGATGTTTAAACAGTGGGTATTGGTAATAGATAAAAAGTAAACAGGAGGTGAGCAAGATGCCTGGAAATGAGAAGTGAGAAACATGTTTTCTGGGATGGGCATTGCCAGTCAAGAGAGCTTGAGACATACAAGAATTTCAAAGAAAAGCATAGAAGGAACAATGAAGGTACTTGTGGAGATATGACATATCAAATATTTGTACATTTTTTCTATTACCTATCAGCTAGTTACTAGCTAGCTAGTGTAGCTAGTTTATAGCTAATTAATGATTTTAAATTGCAAACTTCCTGCTTGAGGATTTGTTGAGCTAAGATCTTATTAGCCTTCTCTCTGTGTTCACAGTAATGATGTCACGATTTAAAAATGAGTTGTTCCATTTCTTTTGTTGACAAGTGGGTGAATTTTGATTGCAAAGCTTGTCTTTTCTATAAAGTGCCTCATCTGGAGACCTAGCATGTTCTTCATCTATTCTGGTAATTTCGCTGATTAACTCTGATGCATTCTTGGTTCCCAATTTATTTTTGTGCGAGAGATATGAAATAATCTGTCCTCTTAAAAATGTCTTCAGAGTTTTCCAGAGTATTCCTGCAGAGACCACTGAGGATGTATTTGTCTCTAAAAAAATAATCAATTTGTTTGGATGTAAATTCTGTATAGTTCTCGTCAGCTAATAACAGAGGGGTAAGACGCCAGCTGAGAAATAAGTATGTGGAGCATAGTGATTTGAGCTCTATGACCAACACAAACGAAGATAAAATCATTTACCTTAAAAATATAATGCACACATTTAAACAGTACTATAAGTCATTATATTCTACTCAGTTTAAAGAAGACAAGATACAATCTAATGTGTTTTTTGATGCATTACAGATACCACAGCTAGATACTCTCATTGCAGAGGAACTCGACAAACCTCTGACACTCTAAGAATTACTAAATGCTGTAAACTCACTTCAGAGTGGAAATGCAGCAGACCCTAATGGCTACCCTGTTGAATTTTATAAAACATTTTCCATGAAGTTATCTCCCCTGTTGTTAGCAACATTTCTAGAAGCCAAAGACAATAAAGTTCTACCTCAAACTTTTTGCCAAGCATTAATTACCATTTCCTAAGTAAAACAAGGACTTATTACAATGAGCATAATGCAGACCAATCTCATTTCTGAATAAAGAATCTAAGATACTCTCCTAAGTTCTAGCTAGAAGGACTGAGAAAGTGCTTTCTTCCATAATATCAAAAGACCAAACCTGATTTATTAAAGACAGACACTTAGCTTCCAAACGTTTATACCTGTTTAATGTTCACCCATGAAGTCTAATAACCCAGAGATCTTATTATCTTTGCATGCAGAAAAAAGAATTTGATCTGGTTGAATGACACAACCTTTTCACTACATTGCACAAATCTGGGTTTTATTTTGAACATATGAGTATGGGCATGGCTCAAACTACTGTATACCAGTCCAGAAGCTTCTGTTTATATTATCATTATTTCAGGTTACTTCAAACAAGAACGTGGTACTAGACAAGGATGCCCACTATTACTGCTGCTCTGTTCAATCGCTATTGAGCCATTGGCCGTTAAGTTGAAAAATGCATCAGAAATAAAGGGGACTATCAGAGAAGGACTTGAACAGAAAACAGAAGACCCACAAAATTCCATGCCAGCAGTCCTAACAGCACTAGCAGAATTTCAAAAGATATCTGAATGCAGAATTAATTTGAATAAAAGTGTGCTCCTAACACAATATTAGATTGGACACCTTCCCTTGTATCATCACAGATCAGTTAAATACCTAGGGGTAAACATCAAAAGAAAATAAATGACTTTTTCAACAAAATTTTGCTGTCTGCATTGAAACACTTAAACAAGATGTGCAAAGATGGTTTACCTTCCATCTCACTTTAGAAGGGAAGATCAACACAGTCAAGGTAAATATTCTTCCCAATCTTCTTTTTCTATTTCAAAACATCCCATATGCACTTAAAATAATTTATTTAAGAAATTAGATTCAATCATAACCTCATTTATTTGGAAGTCAAAAAATCCACACATCAAAAGGGCAACCCTACAATGGCCTAAAGGTGAAGGTGACATGGCACTACCGAACGTTCAATTTTATTACTGGGTAGCAAATATACAGTACAAGCTATAAAAACCTGGACATTGACACACATTGATGAAGACACAGAAGCTTGGTCCGCAATCGAAATAAAATCCTGCAGTACTTCTTTATATTCCTTGCTTTGTACAAAGTACCCCAGTAAAATAAAAATTATCATCAATATACTAATAACCCAATTTACCTTCTCATCAACATAGTTTTTCCACTTTCAAATCTGAAACTTTGCTAAACACAATCTTCACAATTTTCCTCGCCTTCCACCTATTTCTGTTATATGCCCTGTCCCCTTTATGTAGAGTTGCAAGGGATAGTGCCATTGGGATGTTTCACTTGGAGGACCTCCATCTGCCCATGTATATCAAGCAAACTGTCAGGTCGTCCAGATTTGCAATTATTCTATAGGAATTTTCTCATTTTTTTCAATTACAAGTTTAATATATTGTTTCGTTTCTTCTGGGTTGGTTTGAACACCCTTTGTCTTCATTTTTGTGTTTGTTTCTTTAATATATATTTCTTTGTAATAAAATTTAGAAAATCTTTTGCTGGAATATTTTTGAACCAGTAATTTTTACAGTTTCCTCTTTTCCTTTTGTTCTGAGTCACGGTTTTCCTCTGGGGAAAAGCCCATTTTTGGATACTGGGCTTCAGAGTAGCTTGAGGCTTGATTTGAGTGACAAGGTGTCATTAGGGAATTTAGAGTTTGGAACTTGAAGATGAAAAAATCTGAGGTACCATTTTGTAAATATTTGTATATTCTATATGTGTAAGTTATTGTATTTTGATCTAAAAAATCCAATCTGTAGTAGTTGAGAAGCAGTATTTCTATTAGATATAACTGATTTGGCCAGAAATAAAAGCATTAGCTATTGTTGGGATGTCTTGCTTAAAACTCCTCTTTATATACTGTAGGTGTATGTGAAGAGTCCTGGATAAATAAATAGCTTCTCCAAGTTTGAGTTCTCTCTAAAAACAGTGGTTTTCTATCTGCATTTAAGAAGGTAAAGGTAATAATAAGCTGTCCCAAGTAGAAATATACCATCATCTTACAGTCTTATTTACAAACTGGGAATAAGGTGAAATTAACATGCAGACTGGTACAATATTGTTGACAAAACGCCTTATGAAAGCAGAGCTTTGTTACATTTATTCCACAGTGTACTTGGCAGTAAATGGTTGAGTACTGGCACCTCCTGCTCTGACCTTAGGGGTAAACACCCTCTCCCTGCTCTCCAAACTAATGTACTAATATCATCACACTCTAAATTTAGAGGGTGATATCTCCACCAGTCAATTAAGAAATTGTGTCAGATTTGCATTGCTTTGGGAAAATGAACAAGAAACTGACAGGTTATGATCCTGCTTAGGGTTTTAGTGCAGCAACACACTTTAGGAATGTTGATATAGAAAAATGAGAGAAGAGGATTATTCAACCAAGCTATGTCAAAACACAACTAGATCCCAGAGGAATGTTAAAAAAATACATACTGTCATCTCAAATAATAAGGCAAAGTCCAAGTGATTTTTTTCTATATACAGAATAGTAGTTTGCTCGACTGGCAAAACAAGTTAGGGTTCAGGGATGTAAAAACATGTAAGGGAACTCTAATAGGAAGGTTTTAGGATTTTCAGAGGGTCATTTTGGCTCTTGAAATAGTTTAGGGAATTGTCTGTGAAGTGACTCCAGGAACAGCTTTAATGATCATTCTGTAACGTGGCCATCAATTTTTGGAGTTGAGGTAAAGCCTCAATTGACAGGGATGTAGGGTACTCAGAGCAGAAGAAATTTTGGGAGGTGTGTTGGGTACAGCATTCATGTTTTTGCTGGCCAAACTTTCCCTTTTTAATTAAAGAAAAATAAAATTTAGTACATTCTTGGTCTAATCCAAGTCTATACTGAAGTCATATTATTATTTGGCAAGTTAGAACACTGTGACCTGTCAGAATATTACTTTGATATTATAAAGGTACCATGTGCATTAAAATTCAAGCTAATTAAAAACTTGCTTTACACTAATGTGTGTATACTGTATATTTGACTTTGCTTTTGATGTACTTTTACAGTCACATGTATAACAGCCATCGACAACAGCTATGACAATTTTGTATTGCTGCCTTGGTATAAAGTTTAGGTTAACTTGAAAATATAATCAAAAAAATGTTTATGTTATGTTATTAAGAACTATTCTAAACATGGGTACGAAAAGCACAGTTTGATATGACAGTTACAAGCTTCAAGGTATGTAAGCATGGTGCACATTATATGCCAGTGAACCTCTTAATCAACTGTTTCTAAATCAACTTGACATTTCTAAAATGCCCTTCTTAACAAGCAACTTATTGATAGCTGCCCCAAGACAAACAACTTGAATCATTTAATCAATTCATAAAAATAGTTCCAGAAGGATACATTTTTAATACACAGAATACATTCACAAAAACCTCTTGTAAAATTGAAACTGGGAGTGAACTACGTGATACATGGCTGTGATTTCACAAAAAAACATTTCTTTTATATGGAATTCCAAAAATTAGCACTACATAATATGTCTAAAATTAATGTTTATATTGGCCTTTAGATGCTCTCATTTTAGGTCACTTTAGGGCACAATTTATTCAGCAAACCTGTTCTTAATTTAATGGCATGCTTGCATGAGAATGAGCAAACAGCTTACAGTGTGCAGAAAGATAAAGCAGAAACTTTCTTCTGCCTGTCTATTGCAAATGACTCATAAAAACGGGAATGCCTCTATTCTGTATGGCTTACATCCTGATGCTGCTACAGTATATTTATAGAAAGAAAGAAAGAACTACAAAAAGTAACGATAATGTATTCAAGTTCAAAACATGCTACTTTTTACATTTACACAAATTCTACAGTTTCATTCCCAGGAAAAGCGAGAAAGGTACTTCAGATCTCAGTTTAAAAAATAATTGCATAATCATTTAGTTTCACAGCACACCATTATTCAGCAGATGAGAAGTAAAATGTTATAGAGAATAGAAATAAAGAGAAGACATGTGCCACTTTATGGCACACCAATTATTTACAGAAAGAGTAGTCACATAAGGTTGCAGCAACATAAAATATTTTACTGAAGCTGAATGTTATTAAGATAACTAGTAGGGTCGGGGAATCACATATCCTGCTTTGCATACAATGTATGAGTTCATTGTCAGAGACCACATTCATATTTTGCAAGTTACACAGTACAGGTGTTTACATCTTTCAACTTTACTGTCATATTTTTCACTCTTTTTTAAACTCATTTGCCTTTCAGTTTATAAATTGTGAATGGAACTGTCAAACCTTTGGTGAATAATTTATTCATCCGATAAAAGCATTCCACTTAACTTTGGGGTCCATATGCAGAGTTTCATTGCAAAATACCATGCAGTATATCCATTTTAGCCAAATTTGAGATGGTGATTACTGACAATATAAAATTTTACAAATCTTTAAAAGTAAATTTAAATGGGAAGGTTATGAATGAACTTTTTTGGCAAATGCACCAAATAAATTGCAAGTTTTTTGCAAAGTGTTGCACATCTCCATAAGTGCTAAACATATTAAACAATTACAAAAATCATTAATGAAAGTAAATTAAAATAAAAAATACACATATTAATAAAAAGACTAAAATGGCTCTATTTAAAGCAGGGTTGTCCAACTCCGATCTTGGAGGGCTGCAGTGACTGCAGGTTTTCCTTCTCCCCGTTTTCATTCTAACCTTCATTTTAATAGCCATGTTTTTAAGGGTTCAGTCCTCTGAATTTATTCTTTTCTTCATTTTTTCACAGAAATGAGATATGAAGCGAGCCGACAGATGACCAGCTAAATTGGGGTTTCAAACACCAACCAATTTCACTCCAACCAGTTTCTTAATGAGAAGCCAATTCTTGCTGTTAATTAAACCCATTATTTAATTCCATGGCTTGTTGCTGCTCTTATCATGCCACGGCAGTCTTTTACAAGACTGTTCATTTTCTATGTTTTTTCTGAGAGCATTGGTAAAATGTTTTCAGAGACAGTGTGATAGGCACTGTCATATGGCGGCTCATTTTGTGTCTCATTATTGTTTAGCTGCTAATTAAGGAAAAAGAAAGAACTCATGGGTCTGAGTCAAGTAAAATAAAACTAAGTCAAAATAAGTTCATTTGCAGCAAAAACTGTTCACTAATTTAGAAGCTGGTTAGAATGAAAACCTGCAGCCACTGTGAACCTCCAGCACCGGAATTGAATACCCCTACTTTAAAGCAAAAAGACAAGCAGGATGCACAAGCATGGCTAATGTTACAAAGACACTATTGAGTATTTCCACAAAAAGATCACAAAAAAAACCCATTTTGAAATTCATTTTAGGGCATACTTAACAATAAATAAGCTATATATTTATACAGTAAATAAATAAACATACAGCACCAACAAATTTTCTGACTCCTTGGTTTTTCGATACTTGGCAAATTAAGTCATTTTAATTATAACACAAGATTGCTATAGTCAATTCAGTGCTATTAAGCATATATTATATATGAAACAATATGTCAGTACTGTATATAGTGTATATACAGTAATTCAGTATATTGTGTATCAGTTTCAAAATATAGTGTATGCTTTTCAGTTAGTATTAATCAGGGAAATTCAGCAATGTGTTTTTTTGCAGTGAATATGGTGTGTTTGGCTTTGACCTTTGTTATATATGTGTGTGTTGGGGGCAGCTTAAAAGCTTACATCAGCATTTCTCAACCCTTAAGTATTTGCGACCCGAGTTTTCATAACAGTGCCCCCCTAACGTTTTTTTGAAAGGAGCCCACTAATACCAATTTGTTCTTTTTTAATTAATGATATATCATCGATGCATATTTTATTATACCTACTTAACTTTTATCAACATTTATCTAACTCTATTTATCTATCTATTTATTTTTCTAGTATCAGAATGTAGTTTAAGTTAATTTGTTTTGGTTTCAATAGGTGTATTTTTTCATATTTTTGATTCTTGTTTTCTTTTTTTCACATCTTCACACCCCCCTTTTTGTTACTTCGCGCCAACCTAGGGTGGCATGCCCCACAGTTTGAGAACCACTGGCTTACATAAGGGTAATTTCCCCTTGGAACACAAAAGACACTGCTGTCTAATATCTTGTCTCTTCCTCCTTTTGCAGACCAGAAGACTGACAACTTTAACACTCTTAACGCCACTTCTGGTGTCCACCCTCCTGGACATGCCTCTTCCTTCCAGAAGTCTTATCAATGAGAGCCCCCATCTTAAGCAGTCTATTTTGGAGACTCACGTCTACAACAATGTTTTACTTTTCTTAAGTAAAACCCTAATTTTTTAAAATTATACTGGGTTTTGCCTACAGGGCCCCAACTGTTCATGATTGTCTGTGTTTTTTCTTACACCTTGTTCACCCAACAATTTTCCTGGAAATTCACTGTGGGGTTAGCTTAGGCAAAAATTTTTTTCCAAGCATCCCATTATGCTCTTGAAGGTTATTACGACATCACAGAGTTATACCAGCCATGTGCATAAGATTCATGCATTCATCATATCACTACGCATTTGGTACTCCAGCCATATTTGCACCCTACATGCGTTTAAAAATGAAAACAAATTTTTTTATTTGAAGGGTACATTAGCTGACCAGAATATTATTATTAGAGTATTATTAGTAGCTCTCACTCACAATGTACCGCATGACAAATCTGGTATTCCTGGCGGAATACATGCATAATTAGCCACGCAACGCAACTACAAGTTAAAACAAACCTTAAAGGAGCCATCCTTCTTCCCAAGTCAGAGACACAATATCTTGTGAAATAATAATAAAAATAAAAAAATTGTTACTATTCACAAGGCATTGCTTTCTTCTATCCATTCATCCATTATCCAACCCGCTATATCCTAACACAGGGTCATGGGGGTCTGCTGGAGCCAGTCCAAGCCAACACAGGGGGCAAGGCAGGAGCAAATCCCGGGCAGGGCACCAGCCCACCGCAGGATGTTTCTTTCTTCTTGATGGAAAAAAAAGCATCTGCACAGATAGCTCAGAAACAAAAAAAAAATGTTCCAACTGAGTCTGGAACCATATAACCCAGTCCAATGCTAATCTAATCAGTGCCCCAAAGACTGTGATATGCATATACACTATACTGTATATATACTGTATATAGTTTGGGGTTATTTGTTATATTTTGTTTGTGGTTTTCATTTTACTTGCATCTTTGGTTGGTTGAAACACAGTGGTGCAGTACTTAGCACTGCTGTCTAACAGCTCAGGTCACATTTTTCGCCACTGTAATGGAGTCTTAGTCTCAGGCCAAACTAATGAATCTGTGGGAGTGAGCAGTTTAATGGCCTGGGTCATGGCATTATATGCTGGATGGTGAGTGGGGTCACCCTGTTTAATGCTAGAGTTTGTGGAGTCAGAGACTATTATAAATGCTTGCTTCTGGGATCTGTTGTTGTAAATGTTCTGCACAGAAGACAGTATGACTCCAATTATGACCTGCACCATTTTAAACACAGTGCCTTGCTCTCTGCCATAGTATAGTTGCCACACCAGACTGTGATGTTGGAAGTCAGTGTGTTCTATGCTGTAAATCTCTGAAGGTTAGTGATGATACCAAAAGAAAGACTGGCTTTTGTCAGAACTAGCAGAAAGTTATGTTACACATATTGTATTAGTGTGGGAAATATAATGGGAAGCTGTTTCCAGTTATGAGTAGTTAACACAGATATAGTCAGTCCAGTTCAGTCACTAATTCTGGTTTAGTACACAGTAGGCAATACCAAAATCTTATCACTTATATGCAGCAGCTTGAAAACAACTCGACAAAGGAATTCAAGAATAATTTATTTATCTTTTATTGAAAAGTTTGATTTCATAGAAATAGTCTTAAACTTAACAAGGAGGGAGAGGTTTGGAATATTAATGCATCAGAAGTTTGTGACATCTGAAATTTAAATGAACTTGTCTTGTCTATTAAACATCACACAAAATGTTAAATCACTTGTTGTATTACATAGCACACACATTAGGTCTGATTCACTTTGTGAAAACGTCAGTGCCACAGATGGTGCATCTAACTTTTGTGCCTTGCAGATCATTCCACTAAAGCACCTTGGGAAAATTAACCATTTTGTCATGTGTGCAGAAGTCTGTGCCTTTGTATATGCTCAAGTTTCAGTACATAACCAGAGGAGATAATTCTGAAATACTGTAAGCAGCAAGAAGAGAATGAGCAGTAAACATTGTATTGAGTCTGCATTTTTACCTGCCAATGTACTGCTTGCAAATGTTTTTTTTTTTTTTTTAAAGTTGATTTATATTTTCTTACAGGTTGGGCTTCATCTCAAGAGAAGACTCACATGAATGTTTCACAGTAAGTAATGTTCCATTTCATCATGGATAATATGTGTAATGCCTACTTATGTTGACTGTAATTAAGGATGTCAATAGACAATTCCAGCATTCATCACTTGAAGAGATAGAGACAAAGAGACAGAATTATATCAAATGCCATTAATATTCATAAAGATTTATTATGCTTTTTACATGCTGAACATCATACATCTTCTTGCATAAACTGAAACAGATATATAAATGAGAAATGTATCATTTTTGACATATGGGTTCATTATAGCACTCAGCAGGGCTTGTTTCTTTTTTATATCTGTTGCTTGAATTTGTAATATTTTGTATTTTAGTCCAAAATGCTCATTTTCAAAGTGTGCTAAAAATGTCAATGTAACATACTGATGATTACATTTCCCAAATAATAAAAAAATCATTAAGTCATTGGTGATCATGTAGCTTCATCCAAGGACTTAGATTTTACTTTACAACTACAATCTGTACAATGTCTGCAGACCTACAGCCACTGCCCTGATTCATTGGTCATGCATTGGTCATTGTCACTGTCACTACTATTCACACTCTCCAACAAGACCAAAGGGTGACTCTTTTGCCCCAAACCCTTTCCTTTAAACACTGAAGCCAGGAAGCACTTCTTTGCATAGAGTTGTGGGACTCTGGATCAAACTACTTAGCCATGTTGTTGAAGCAGAAACCTTGAAAACCTTTAAGAAGTACCAGGATGAGATACTGGGACAGCTGGTCTAGTAGATAAACAAGCTTTACAGTCGCTTCTCAGATTTTTTACATTCTGACATTACTTCAGATCTGAAGACATGAATTCTTAGCCTCAGCTAATAAGGCCAAGCATTATCCAATAGCAGAGGTGCATTATCCAGAGAAAGTACTGGATATTCTCCAAACCTCTGGATTTGCCCTGTTTTTTTCCCTATTGAAAAATGAAGTAGATGTGACACAGTGCATTTTGGGCTAAACCCTCACACCAATGTTAAAAGGATCAACTGAATATTACTATACAAACACAGAGGGATTTGAATGTTCTGTGACAGTAGCCAGAGATCCATATATACTTGTAACATATACTGCATACCACAGGTTATAATATTACAATTATTTTTCTTTTTCCAAGTCCACAAAGCACATGTAGGCAGGGAACCAAAAGGCAAGTATCTGTCAAATATCTATGCACAGTCAAAGAGCTATTTCGCTGTTACATGGCCAAGAAGTGTATCTCACGTTCTTCCTTTGAGTCTTTGCAACTGAAGGGAGTCACCATTTTAGTATTCAAGAGTAGGTTTTCCCAGGGACACTAAGGAAGGTGATCTTGGGTAATCGGAAAGGACTAGCTGGTCAACATTTTTAAAACTGTGATTACCTCTTCAGTCTACTAGTCTCAAAGCATTGTCCCCCTTTTTCTATAAAACACTGAAGCCTAGAAACTGGGTTCTGCATCTTAGCAGCTGCTACCCAAACTGGTGACACCAATAGAAAAAACAAAACATGATCATAACAAGAATGAAATTTTTACAGAAAAACATATTATGAAAATAACCATAAATTCTGATTCCCTCATACTGAAAAACACACTTTCTGAGTTAAAAAATTATTTGAACAGTAAGAAGTCTGTAAATTTTACAAAATTATTCACCTCAAAAACTAAGATTCCAGACACCAGCTGTCATATTGCCACAGGTCTTCACTGATGTCCCCTTTACTGAGGACTCCATTGTTGTAAATATTATTTTTGCCTCACTGGAAATTAACATTCACTCTCTGCATTATTTATTTATTTATTTATTTAAATAGATAGATACTTTATTATTCCTAAGGGGAAATTTGTATTGTTATGATGATGGGATCGTTTAATTGATATTTTGAGAACCTGTTTTCCACTTGCATTGTTTTCTGATGGTTCCAATCACATCATTTACTTGTCATTAAGGAGGTTGCTATCATGACACAGGTGTGATGTCATCATGCAATGGCTATTTAAGACAGATACATCTCTAAACAGATTTATTTGCTTGTGCTCCTGCTCATGTTGATTAGGACTCTCTCAATATTAATTTGACTTTCACTCTGACTTTCAGGTAATGAACTGGTTCTTATCCTCAGGCTGTGTTTGCTGGTTATTGTGATCTTTTCCTTACAGAACTGCAACTATTAATTCTAAGACTTTGCTTTCTCCCAAAACTTTTCTTTTCCTGATCAAATACTTCAGAAACTTTTTGTTTTTAGGGTACTTGGCAGTCTGTTTATAACATTGATATTTTTAATCTATCCCAATATGAATAGTAACTTTTCTAAAGGTAATGGTCAAACTCATTCTGAACAGAGCATTTCACCAGCTGCTCCCTCTGTACCCTCAGTACACTTTAGGACACTCCTGTTCTATCCAGCAGGCATTCTGTCTGTGCAAGGCAGCTTATTACCAGTTGATAGTTTAGATCCTGTATTTATCAAAATGACCAGAACATACAATCTCTGAATAGATGGAACAACTACTACTAATCTTTGTTCCTTGGCCCAAGGTAACTTGATACAAAGTATATTTGTGGAGAACTTTGTGATTTAACATGATGTATGACTAGCACAGAAATCGAATAACAGTTCAGCACTAGGATTCAGATTATACCACTCAGCCACCAGACACTTGTTGGTGAGTGCCGCCCCTATGAGTAATACCAAAATGGGGTCACATATTCTCTGTTCCAGATAAGGCTTGATTAGGTTTATTAAGAGCCTTTGTGACGGTGTTATTTTTTTATTGTGTTTTCTTGCTTCCAACAGCTTGCCATGATATGATAGATCTTTATATGACCTCAAGTGTCAGTGACAACAAATAGAAAGATGCTTAACACTAGGATTCCTGAAGCCTACGAAAAAACTTGTAATCTCGGCCCACTTTAAATCCCTTTGCATCTCTCCATCAGTGTCTTTTGTTTTGTAAATGTGTCTATCAGCACAAGCAGCCTGCTGTCCCATTCCCCTCCTTGATGGAGCTGAACTCTCCCAGCTCAAGCCAAGGCTTCTTATCTGTGTTTGAGGTTCCTGGAGTTATATAGGGTAAATAATGCAGTACATCGTTATTTGGAATGCATACACGTGTGTTCCGTGTCTACAAAGATCTGGGTAAGTGTAGGATGAAAGGAAATACATACACATACCTAAAGCACAAACTTTTTCTTTGTTATACTAATAATGATAAGAAGTGTATAATGTGTGAAGACTTTAGTCCAAATATTAAATAAACATGTGCGCTTTTATTCAAGAATATAACCAAAGAAAAAAAACATGCAATTTACATGTGGCTGTCAATGAATTAAAAACTCAAGCTCAAATGTCAATCGACAGGAGGTTTACATATATTCTTGAATAGTGCAGTTGTAAGAACTGCTGCTTTATAACCTGAAGGTCCCAATATAGTTACCTGAAGGTAACAATATAGTGTAATTTAATATAAAATAATAGTTCAAATTAAAATTGCAAGGTTATTAAAGTTAAAAAAATTTTTTTGTAGGGATCTGTCTTGGAGCAATCCCATTAAAGAAGATAACAGTCGTTACCCAGAGCTCATTGGAGATTGCAAAAGGGCTCCCATAACAGCTTCAGACCCCCAAAAATGTATGTCCACCACTGCATGTAAGTAACATACTACTAATACTATGACTAATAGTTTTAACTAGCAAAGAATTTAACAAATTTTATTTCCATCCTGTAGATACCCATAACTATTTACCATTGTTCAAGAAAAGGAGAGACAGAAAAAAGCATTGTGCAATTGACTGATAAATAACCAGACAAGAAGAAGTAAGAATCAAGGTTTAAGGTGCGCCTGCAATAATTGAAGGATGCTGGTATGCTATAGATTGTGGGTTGTATTCTAAAGATTACAAATTTTAATGAGATTTAATGCCATTGCAGGCTAAATGAGTTTCAGATGTGTTTCTGCCTCTCCATATGTATTGCTGAGGTCTCAGTTTGCAGAATTGGACTGTGGTGAACTAATAGAGGAGACCACTTCTGGGCCAGCTATTGTGGTGTTCACAACTGATCACTGGCAGTTCACCACTGGTATACTGTAAATGAATGAGTGTTTATGTATTTTATTGCTTTTTGTTGTTTTTGAGTTATTACTTATTTTTGTTGTTTTTGAGTTATTACTTGTCATATTTTATGTATTTTCTGTGATGTTTGTAATTATGTACTGTTTCTTTAATTGTTCTGATGTTCTTTGTACTTTGTGGGTGAGGCACCCAGAGGCGAGGCCACTCTCATATCACCACACTGGAGAGAAGGCTCAGCTCCAGGAGAAAATTTTTTGCAAAAGGAGTTCTGTGGGTATTGCTATTTTTGTTGGATTATCTGGTTTTCTCGACTTACTTTGCTTCTGTCCTTAGTTTTCTCTTCCAGATGTGGATTTGGACTTATTCGCTTTGGATTTTCTTATAGGTAGCCATTTTTGCTCATCTCCATTGTTTCAATTAATTCCTTCATTTATAAAGATTCTTTGAGTGCCCTTTTGCTTACAAACTTAAGGATTTACAGTCATCCTTCCAGTTGTGGGCTTTTGCAACATTTTGGGAGATTTCTTGTTATTTTGTCATCTCACCTTGTTTGGAGTCTGCTGTGCTGGAAGCCTGCACTTAGCAGCTTTGAGGCTAGCTGGATTTGGGATGAGTCTCAATGGGCAGGCCGGTTAAGTTAAGACTCTGCTTTTATGGTCCTTTTATGAGGCATCACACACTCATAAGAGTGTATGAGACTCATAATCATAACAATCACAGTTCAAATTTGTGAACTAAGATGCATCATAGTTGTTATTCTACAGCAATACACCTTATCAACATCTTATAAAACAGACGATAGTTTCCTTCTATAGTATTAAAAGGTTTATCGTAGTGGCATCATTAAGCAACTAAAGTAAATTTGAGCAGGACTCTGCAAGCAAGTGACTTGTGACAGACTAGTACCCCATTTAATGTGAGATTTATTTGTATTCTAATGAAGGGCTCTTTAAAAGTCAGGAATGACTAAAGGAAACTTGGAAAATGAATGCATGCTTCACAAGTGCTATTTATGTTATAAATTTGGCCCATCCATTGTCTGAAGAAGGCAGCAAACATTCACACACATGCCAACACTAACTTAAATAAGTATGTCTTTGAGATGCAGAAGAAAAACAGTACACCCAATGAATACCCCTACAAACACATGAAGGACATGCCTACTGTACACAGACAGGAAGCTTGTAGGGAATCAAACCTGGAGGCCAGTATCTATTAAGCAGCAAAAGGAGTATTATCTTTTATAACTGGAACATTTTTGTAATTGATTATAAAAACTTCCAGTTACTTTGAAATATTAGTAAAGGATCTAACAAATGGTTTAAATTCCAATTTTGCAAAATTTGCTCAAAAGATAAAAGGTACAAATAACCATTCTAAGGAGCATTTTGGCATGGTGTGCTTAATTTTTTCACTGCAATTGTTACAGTTTCTTTGACTTATTTCCAGTGATAATAAAAACACAGGAAGATCCAAGTATCAAGTAATAGAGTAATTTAGATGGGGACTTAAAAGCAGTGATAAAACGAGTGAATGGCTGGTTTCCAGATCACAAAATAAGAGTTACAATAGTTTCTGAGAACTCAAACATTAATTTGCCATTGTATGGCAAAAGGACAGGGAAACCACACAGTAAAAAGGGGCAGAAGAATTCTTATCCCGATATAGTATGCACTGAAGGTATCAGCTAGTAATCCTTTTTCTTACCTTTTCATAACATTTTTCCAGACCGGTGTTTACAACTGATAGATTTCTTGATGCTTTCTTTTATGCATGTTATGATTTTCAATTACTGCTCAAATACCATAGCTGAGGACAATCTACTTATGAATGGTTGCACTTGAAATTGCAGTGGAAATCTTGTGAAAAACTCCTGGGCTGCATTTCAGGCCATTTCACTGTCTGAATAATACACCCAAATATTCAATGGTAATGTCCAGAGACAAAATTGGGTTTGCTGCAGAGACTTTGATTTCCTTTCAGCATAAAAACATTTTACATGTTGCTAGGTGAAATGACAGTAAATTGCTCAGGTATTCATGTCTGGAAATTCCATGTGTGGCCTGGGGTCTTATCCTAGGCTTAAACCCCACCTTTGGCATGTTTTTAGCTAGGATCCTTTGCAGAATACCTATGTAACACTAACCAACAATCCTTCCATTATACAGTCATGTCTTTCTAGTATTGCAATCCCACATAGAGAACATGCAATGTTCACATAAACAGCAATTAGGCTGGAATGAAACATGCATCTCCTTGGAGCTGAGAAGCAGCTGCTTTAATCTGCTTCCCTACCACAAATCATTGTAAATTAATCACAAATAACTTATTAGATAGACACCAACATCTTCTTAAATCAAGACTGTGATATTGGACAGAAAAAAATTATGGCAATGGGTCTTTAGGGATAAGTCTGTGTCAGCTTTGCATATCTAAACACTGCAATTTTTGCTCATTCTTCTTCACTAGACGGTTTAAGTTCCCAGAGGTTGGAAGGCAAAACTACTAGAGAGGAATAATCTTTATCTCATATCACATACAGTTAAGGCTTTGTATTTATTCTACAGCATTGTCTTTTTTGTTGCTTTTTTGGGTCATATTTTGTGTCATAGCTCAACTAATACATTTTCTCCCAAATTCCAGTAAATCTGTTAACTGCATCAGGCCACCTTAAAAAAGCATCCCTTTAACGTCAGGCCACCATCTCCATGTTTGATGAGGGAGATTAGACTGATTTATAGTGTTATGCCAGTGTCACTATGTGGATTGTGGGATGGAATAGTTTTCTTTATTTTGTTTAGTTTAATTACTAGGTGTTTTACTCAGTTTGCACAGTATCAGTTTTCTTTCTGGTTTTGCATAGAATTATGTATTGCATTTTATAGTATTATGACAGGTAAGGAGATTAGTAGCAAAGAACTGAGCAACTATACAAAAAAAATTGTGCCTCAAAAGGACTTTAAATTCCAGGCAATTAACTACTGGTAAGGTATTTGAGAAAACATAGGGAAAGTTTTGGGGGCAAAAAAAGCAATACTGTATACTATAGTAGGATCTTTAACAGTAGGTTCAAGAATAAGGCATGAGAGCTCATCATTCTAGTAAGCAAACTAAAGCTTATACCTTGTACAGTGGTGGTATGTTCTTTATCTTTGGTCATTGAAGAAACAGTTGGGGTAAATCAGCATGAAATTTAGAGAGTATTGGGATGTTTGGCCAGAAAGACAACAGGTTATACAACGCCTATCCTTAAGATCAGATAGGGATGGTCATGAATATTCTTTGCAAGAAATTGTATCCTAAAATGTTCTGTTCTGTCAACATCGTTAAGATAACAATAAGTGTGCTTACATTTACCTCAATAACCTGGTTATTCACAGAAACCTGGTTTCTACAATACCATATAAAACCTTATTCCGGTTATAGAAACCGGGTTATTGGCTTTTACAAAACCTGGTTAACAGAGGTAGATTTCTCTGCAAATAATCCAGTTATGTAGCCATGTAAACCCTTATCCAGGTTAAGGATTTTGTTGTCTGTCCGTTGCACTCTGTCTGCCTGCTCTTGTATTTGCTTTGCACATACTATCAGCTGTCATGGGAAGCAAATATTCAGGCAATCAAATTATTCCTTCCCCTGTCTGAAACAACCTGTCTTAATATTTCATAAAATGCTAAATTTATGTTGATGAGCTGAAGGTACAGTGCTAAACTCAGCAATACATTTTTAAAAGCTGTAGGATAATACACTAAAAATAACTGATTACTTTTTAATGTAACGAATAACATAATGCAATACTTACCTTATTGAAGTAAAAATACCTGCCTTATTTGTGTTTCAGCAGAACTGGGTTAGGTTAGGGTTTGATAAGGTGCAGGATAAAGCAAGAAGCTCACGTGCCAGGTGCTTTACAGAGCTCAGTCGCGCAGAAAAGCGATATTCAAGCATTTAATGATGTTGGAGTATTTTGTCAAAGGAGATCTCCAGAAGATTTCTTGCCCATGTAAATGCATATTTTTTAAGAAACCAGATTTCTGCCATAACTGAGTTATTCTTCTTAATCTGTTTATGTTCATGCATGTAAACTCACATACTGATTTTAGTAGAAAGAAGATGTTACCAGGTGGATAGAAGAGTAATTTTTTAAATTTTGTTTTAATTCAGTGTTAGACATTGTCACACACATAACCCTAGTGAGCATTTCACTGCTTTTGGTTAAGGTAAGCATGACGGGGACTAATAAATAAGTGGCTATTTTTGGTGACATATTTGCAAATGACACAGAGCTCCTGTTACACTTCAAAGTGCCTGGTGAGGAATGTGTCTCTCCTCTGTGAAGGGGGCTGAAGATGAGAAGTTTGCATAGGTTAGGTGGTCAAAAGAAGGAGGTCAAGGGAGAATTAGGAAAAGGCTTCTGTGAAAGGATCCGTCTGACGAATTTGGAAATTGTGTTTGACCTGTGGGAGAGATAGAGTATTAGGGTGGAACTGGAGGACCAGCAGGATGCAGGATGTGGTTTTCATTATTGAGATTCCTGTTAGGGTGCATGTTACAAGATCTACTCCTGACTTGATGGAGGGCTCTGTCCACATTACAATAATAATAATAATAATAATAATTCTTTACATTTATTTATTGCTTTTCTCACTACTGAAAGCTTTCACTACTCACGGAGGACCCGGGTCATGAGCCTGTGATCTCCTTACTGAGAGGCAGCAGCACTATCACAGCACCACCAATATGAGAAGAGTGTCATCGAGTAATGCAGAAACTCCTCATTCTGAGTGCTTCATTAAAGAATTTAAACCCGTCACGTCAGAGGTGGCAGAGTCTATGGAACTGTCAAAGAGGCAGGCAGTTTTTAGTATGCCTGGGATGAATGCAGTTGTGCAGAAGGTAACTGTGTGAGTTAGTTGGTTTGTAGACAGAGGTTTTAAGTCCTGGAAAGAGACAAATATCTGAAAATGGTAGAGATGTTGTAGAGGTGTCAACAATAGCCCTGAAAGATGGAAACAAGTAAAAGCATTAATGAATTCCTTTAGCTGGCACGAGAAGCAAGATGTTGGATATATCTTTTGTACAGATCCAGTTGGAAGCCTAGATAGGAAGAAAAGAAACACTTCCACCCAGCCAACACAGATGTTGTTATAGCTAAGTCTCATTCTAGTTTGCATTGCAACTCCACTGGCCTGGGGCCTCGTGTATAAACGGTGCGTACGCACAGAAATGTTGCGTAAGAACTTTTCCACGTTCAGATCGCGATGTATGAAACCTACACTTGGCGTAAAGCCACGCACTTTTCCACGGTACCTCATAGCTTGTCGTACGCAAGTTCTCCGCTCGGTTTTGCAGACTGGCGGCACCCAGCGTCAAAGCAATGGTACTGTTCCTGTGTGGTTACTCATTATTGTCCTGACGCACCTTTATAAATACTGTACACTGAAACTAACCGCGTATTGTTTATTAGTGTAACGCATCTGATTGTAATTAACTTGTAACAATATAATGGTCCAGGGAACAGCCATAGTATTCCAAATACCATAACTGCTGTAATGTTGTTACTCTCACTTCTTCTTCTTCTTCTTCTTCTTTCAGCTCCTCCCGTTAGGAGTTGCCACAGTGGATCATCTTTTTCCATATTACTCTCACTGCACCACTCGGAGTATTTACAGTATCACTGTATCTGAGTGTGAATCACAGCAGCAGCTGATCAGAAAGAGAATTATCGGTATACAGTTTCATGGACACGCTGTCTCAGCCACTGCAAGTTTTAAAGCCTTTCCTGTACAGACCTCGCGGTTTTTCCTTTAAAGATTTACCATTGTTGTTTCTTATCCTGTGTGGATATAAACACAGGAAACTTCAGTTTCTGTATTACATCTTGCCTGAAGAAGGGGCCTGAGTTGCCTCGAAAGCTTGCATATTGTAATCTTTTTAGTTAGCCAATAAAAGGTGTAATTTTGCTTGGCTCTTCTCTCCCAAGAACTTTAAATACACTCAGTCAATTGCACCTTGTAGAACTGTTTGTACTTATAAGTACAATCACCCCATAAAACTTGCACTACAGTTATAATATCGCACAACCTGAGCCACTTTATAAAGAGCGTATTTACATATGATGACGGTATCATTTTTAAGGTGAAATGCAGCAAAATATGTTTATTAAATTATACAGATAAAACTTTAACTTCATTTAAATAATCTATATTCTTCACTGGGAGTGTCGTGAAGGATAGAATAATTAAACATGTACTACAAAGATATTTCAATGTTCCTTAAACATTTTGAAGAATCGGCGCTAAGCTTACAGATGGCTTAACGTCTATTACAGAGCTGATTGTGTGGCGATCGGTTACTTGGGGAAAGAAAAGCACTGACTGCAGTGACGGCTACCCCAATATATATTGAATATAAAACAGAAAGAGAAAATAACAACACAGCTAAAAACGCAGCGACAAATGCTTGTGTCATGAGCACGAGGCGGCTATGCAGTGTCTGCAACGGACGTGACCATCCACCGTGCATAAGCTACCTTACTGACATTGGCGGGCGAAGGAGCCACCGATTCTTCCTCTGCCCGGTGCCACCACAAGCCTAGAGCTGCCCCCTGAGTACTGCTGCAATAAATTATTTAATCGAAGTGAAACACATGTTTAATAACGTGCTTTAACTCCTATCATCATGAAAATGATATCACGTATACATCTCAGTATTTTAGTTATTCAGAGAGCTGTAATATCACGAATGTCATGGATTCTGTGTCCAGTTGGAGGAAGAGAGCCGGTTTAAGAAGCAAGTAGTGATTCACACACATAGAGCACATAGAAGATCAAATACAAAACAAAGCATTTAACGTGCTACTTTAATTACGATGCGATTTGAGAAACTGGTTAATTAAATGATTTTAAGATGAAGTTTATGATGTTCTACTTTAATGACAAAATTAACTACGTGATTAAAGTGGGAATGTCGAGATTAAAATTGACATTTCGTGCTTTTTCTCCACTGTGTGCCTTTTTTTCTCTGTACTCTAATAAGCTTTCATATGACACTCAGACAGTGGGCTACAACTCGGCTTTTCACGGCGACTTTGATATGTGATTTCTTTTTTATTTCTGGCACTGTGCGACAATGTGAACGTGAGCTTTCAAGTTTCTCCAACACGCTATGTCACTCGATCAACTTCCTTTTGTTGATTATACCACGGTTTATTTGAACAAATAGTATGTTTTTCCTTTGCCTCCACTTGGTATTCGCTGAAATTCTTATATTTTCCCCTGTACTTTTCCCATTGTCTTTTCACAGAAGGCTGCGCTTAAGGGCGATTTATATTGATTTGCCTGTTCAAAGAGGCGTAATTCTGGGAGAAGTTGGGGCGTTACATAAAGCACGTGCACGAGCGTTAGTTTTCACGCTGATCGGGATTTATGTAGCAGAAGAACGTGGAAGTTGGAGTACGCACAGATTCCTGCATCTGGATTTTTCTGTGCGTAAGCACATTTCGGCTTTTGTGCTTACGCCATGTTATAGTGCGAGTTCTACGCACGGCGTTATAAATGAGGCCCCTGGTGAAAATAGTTGTTATCAAAAGAGAACATGTTCAGGGTAAAAACTAGTTCTGCCAGTTTGATGAGGGTGTTCTTGGGAGAATCCTGGACTGGACATCTGTTAAATGACTCTCTAAGGACAATGAGAGTGTGGGAGTGAGGAATGATGATGTATACAAAGGTGATGTCCATAGTAAATGTAAAGCAGTCAAAACCATGCAACCTAAAAAAACTATGAAACAACTGGAGGGCATACGTTTAAGTATGGAGGGAGACCTTAAATCAGTGGTCTCATAAGACTGATGAGGAAAGATGAAATATGAGTATTGATTATTTTGAGTTTAACTTTTTTCATTCTATGAAATAAGTAAGAATTGTATTCATTTTTCATATCAGTGCTCTCCAGTAATGCTTAAATATATTAACATGATTAATACATACAAGTAAGCTGGTAGCTTGTGGCTGGTCATGCAACTTGATTTCTAGTTGCCAATTACTAAATTTGCTGGTATAGCCATTTTATATACAAATAAAAACAAACTTGTGCATGATGCTTGCCCAAAGCCAAGTGAATAGTGTTGGTGCCAAAAAAGTCAGATTTGACACAGTAAAATCTTTTTCCATTGTGCTTTATATATTTGATATGTACTTTTTTGCCAATTATTTTTTTCCAGCTAGTCTTTTATAAAGCCCCTATTTGTCAAGTAATTATTATTGTATGCACCACTCTCTACTACATAAAGACTATAATTTCTTAACATTTAAGAAAGACCTCCTATTGGCCTCTTTTACCAGTACCCTTTTGGCCTTGACAGACACCCTTTTTCACACAGATTAGCACTTGTGGCATGCTCTCTTCGCTTTTTTTATAATGGACATTATTACACTTGGGGAACTGTCAATGTCTTGGTAAGCTTTGTATATACTTTATGCTTTTCAGCAAGCTGAGGTCAGATTAGCTTTACCTGTTCCTTTGTCTTTATGGTCTACTTTTTCTTAGTAGTTATATAAAGCAATTGAGGGATGTCTTAGGAATAGGGATATTTAACCTGAATTTATACAGAATATCTATCCTGACAAAAGTGAATTTTGTTACATTAACTGCTTTTAATATTTGTTTATTTTAGGAGAACAAAGCCATCTTTGACCTCCTGTTGAATTTGTAAATGCTATTTTTACAATTATTTATAGGTGTTTGCTGTTCTGTTTCTCTTATGTTTTCTAGGGAGGCACTTTTGTTTGTGTTTTGTGGTATGGTGCACCAATGAGTGGCCATGGAGACATCACATGGACAGCTGACCTAGTGCAGTTTGAGTCTAGAACATTTTTGTTTTTTCCCCTCACAGTATGTGCATATTTTTTATATTCTGCAAATGTCTGGGTGAGTTTTTTTTTTAAGATGGTCCAGTTTCTGCCTCCAACTCTCATGTTGAGTAAATTGGCCACCAGGTATTGGCCTGATGTAAGGATCTGTGTATTTAACAATGCTTCTTGCAATAGACTGGTATGCAGTTCACAGTGAGCTACTGTCTCATATGTGATGCTGCCATGCTGGGCTCTATGTGAACCTGTAAGAGAAAAAGTGGCTAAAGAAAACTGATCCCCTACAGCAATAAAATGACTGCAGGGATGCAGTTAAAATGTGATGCAAAAGGGAGCAAAGCCATAGGTCAGACGAGTTAATGGTATATCACATCAAACAAGCCACTTTAATATATGCATCTCAAAAAGGGCTTGGAGGGCCAGGGACCTATCCTGTCATCATTGAGGGGAAGGCAGGTGCCAACCCCTCATGTGCATAGCCACACTTACACCCACTTATGGCAAACTTTATATAAAAAAACCTAACCTATGACACAGAAGTCTTTGTAGATGTGGAACTAAACCCACAGATAAATATAACCATCCCTTCCAGTTACCTGTGCCCTAGTTTACAGACGAAGGACCATCTCTTCAACTCTTTGCTGACTAACCCTAGTGGTGCCTACACCCCTGACTGACTCTTGATCACTTGAGTGGAAGGGCTAACCACAGATTTCTTTAGTTGAGCTAAATAAGCCATTCCAGTTTCTACAATCATCCTTCACTATTCCTTTTTCTTTTTCCTTGTATCCTCTGCCCTGTTCTGTTTTTAAGCAAATGGGGTTCCAACACTCTTATGCCCCACCCTTTATACAAATTCCCACTCATGCTATTTTCTAGTCGGAACTCAGTGCTGATTTTGTGTTCAGTACTATGTAAGCCATCTCATCGATCAGTAGTTAATGTGGTAATTGAATCTCCTCTCTATGCATTTTATTGCATGTAGGTTGGTGTCAAGGTCCAGATTTTCACCAGACCCAGTCTAAATTTGTTTCCTGTTTATTACACCCCAAGTAAACAACATGCCTGGAGGCTGATTTCTGAACCTATCATTTTTGTCTCTTGAACAGACTAGTCCCATTTATGCAAATGTTTTGGAATTATCTTTCAATCTTTAGTTTTTGGTCCTGGATTTCAAATTTTCTTGCACCCGCTTTCTCTACTTGCATTCCTCTTCTCCCTGACATTTTTTACCACTACACCTCTCTTTATTTCATCTTTCCTCTGTGCAGCAGAAGCTTTTTGCCTTCTGGGTTTATCATTGTAAAAGTTTTTCATGGCTTTTGCTGGACGTCTTCTGATGTTCTCTCTCACTCTCTGCCTGCAAACCTTACATTTTCAATTTGACTCTTTTGGAACTCTCAGTGGCAAGTATCAATGGGACTTCATTGATCATTGGTCAAATATGATACATTTTGTGTATGGGGGATGCCCCGTGGTCTTAACCACAGTCCGGTCTGTTTGCTTTTTATATCTCCTAGGTGGGAATGCTGCGGTGCTGCTCCTCACTTGTTAGTTCACTAAGGCTCTTTTAGTATTGCTGTTTAGAATTTTGATCTCTGCATTGCTGGTTTGTGGTTGATGAGGTATAGGGTGAGTATTTCATTATAAACAATATGAGCTTTAGGTTTTTTTTAAAATGTTGTTTTATTTTTCAATACAGAATTTGATCAAAAAGAAAAAACACTGAAAAAGAATATATTATTCATCCATACGGATCTGACATACTGCTTACAGACTACAGCAGAGAGGTTTAGTTATAAGTTTACTAAATTTGTGCTGTTTTTTGCAACAGGTTGTACTCTGTGCAAACCCTCCTCTTCCAGCATTAGGCTGTTTCTAAACTATTAACTGGCACTCTGCTGTAAGTGCTTGCCCACAAGGATCCCATTCAAGAGCCACAGCTGTCTTTGGGAAAGATTAATTTGGCCAGCATTAAATGCCATCTCATTTGTTTTCGATTTACAAATGATGGACTGTGGCCCAAGAAGAAAAGTAAATCAGCCTCTATGGTTTGCCACTGTCAGTGGTGGAAAATCCATCTATATCTGTAATATTATCCCATAACACCTGATTAATATTAAACCGAATTGTACAGCTCAAACAAACAAGCAATAAGTTATAAGGGATTGAAATTACAAGGCAATAACCTCACTTTCTCTTGACAGTTCTGCAGAAAATATGACACAAAAATGTGAAAAATAAAAGTGTAAACTAAAAAAAAAATCAGTATGAGTGAGCATTATTTATTTTTATGTAAAGATATGTAGATAAAACCTTTTCCTATTATAGTGCTTTAAGTAAATAAATAGTAAGAGGCCTAATTTTTTTTTTCCCCAGAAATAAAACCAAAGCCATTAAAAGGTATACAAATGTTGCTAGGGTATTTTGTTGAAAAATGGGTATGGTGGGTCCTTATATCTTCTGTATGAAGATGAAATTTTCCTTTACCTTTCCTTATTTTTATCAAAAAGGAGATTAAAAAAAAAACAAAGGTAGAAGTAAATAATGGCACTGCCAGAAAATGAATCTTTATCTAGTACATTTCACAATGGGCTTTTTCACAAGGCTCTTTAAAATACAATTTTATGAAAATACGATGAAACAGAAAATTGAGGAAGAATCCCAGGTGATATAAGCAATGTGGTACTTCTTAGAGAATACATAAACCATACATTGAATATTGACAGGAAATTATCCTCAAAATATGAAAAACATAAAAAAAAACTGATTTATAGGTCAGGTTTTAAAGTAAAAAAGATATCAAATATTATTTAAGATATCCAGGAAAGAGTGTGGCTGAAACTGGATCAACTTGCATATCTCAAACTAAATATCATTTTATTCTTTCAAAATGCTCATTGTTATTCTATGCAGTTTGTCAGTTCTGAAAACATTTAATGTATGAGTAAAATTAAAAGAGGTATTCCATAAATCATAATATTTTACTGTAATTACAAAAATATATGTGTCTTGAAATGTCTACAGCAGTCAAGTACAGCTTTTGGCACATATTATCTGATAAAATAAAGAGCTGCCAGATGAGATTTTTTTTTGTCATGATGTCATTAAAGCACTGGGAACTGCATTTTCTTGGTTAGATCATCCTTCCCCATTGTTTCTCATCATTGTCACTTTGTCTGTACCCCCTGTGCCATCTGCAACAGACAGATACCAAATCCCACCTCCACCCTCCTTTGTGCCCCAAACATGGGGGGAGTCCGGGGCTGGGTGCTTAACCATCTGTGTACTATTTAGAAACACCCATGAAGAAGGGAAAATAACCTGCCACAATGCCTCTTGATATTAAAAAACATGCAGTTGGGATAAATAAACAAATAAGTAAATAAATAACTTGAGAAAAGACATTAATTCAATTTATAGAAGGTGGCATACATCGCATAATCATTGTTTTACAGTGAGCATGTGACTTTTTAAGAGTAAAGGCAAGAGTGCTTTGTTAATTAAATATTTGCATTGTTTTCCGTAACTTATGGAAACAAAAATATTTTGGACACACAATTCCCTAATTATATCACAGAATGTATAAAAAGAATTGTTCCCAATAATAAAACACTAGTGTCTTATCCTACAGTAATTCTATTAGTAACACACCTGCTTACAATTTATTTATTAAATTGGCATTAAAGCAGAAAAAGAATTTTGTTACCACTAAAGAAGCTGGCTGTAGTTGATGAGTTCAGTCTTTCCATGCCACTTGAAGCACAGGACATGAAATCTGGCAACAAACAATATCTTATAACTTCTGTACACAACAATTTGAGAACAGCATTCAGCATTTTTGCTCAGTGTTTTCCATAGCATGATGTACCAATCACATAGAAAGATATTATGTTACACTATACAGTATACACAATATGTACTACATACTGTATAGTGGCCTTGAGGGAGCACAGTTCTGCAATTAGCCTAAAGCATAAAAAAAGAAATGTCATTCACTATAGCATAAAGTATAAATAGAAGTGTACAGAGAAAAGGAGATACAGGACAATAACAAGAACTAAGAACAACAAACTTACAGCTTTTTAACGGTGAAATGATATAGAGGATTAACTGCACTTATTCATTAGACTTTACCTTAATAATTCTTCTTTTGCTGTCTCCTATCCACCCTTTCCTTTTGTTCTCTGACTTTGCTTCCTCCCTCCAGTTGTACTATTGCCAGCTCTAATCCTCCTGGATCTAAGTATGCTGGAGTGGAGAGCAGAAGAGACTTTTAAGCCATAACCAGTCATCACTTCCAGGACAGGCCCAGGAACCACTTCTAGGTGTTATGGCTCAGCAATAATTTTATCCCTGACTTAAGTGCTGTATACTTTCTTTTAACTTGATATTTGCTCTTTTTTAAATATTGTTTTTTTAAATATATTATGTTGATTATGTTTTGAAAATTGTTTTGTACAATAATTATTAATTATTTGTGTGTTATGTGATTTTATGGATATTCATGTTTCATGACAAACTTGATTTATTAGCTGGAGAACATAAGATCATAGATTAATAAAAGGAGACCGTGCATCAGGCTTATTGGTTTAGCTAATAGCTAAGCTGTCCCAAACTCTCATTCAGCTACTTTTGTTAAGGTTGTCAAGGTTTGTTCTTCAACTACATTTCTTGGTAGTTTGTTCCAGGTTCCCACAACTCTTTAGCAAAGAAGTGCTTCCTGTCTTCAGTCATTAATGAACTTCCCCTTAATTTCCACTGGTGTCTTGGAGTATGTAATTCACCACAAAGCTTTGGTTGGATGTACTTCATTAATGCCAATGAGGATTTTGAAGTTCTGGATTAGGTCCCCACACAGTCTGCTTCACTCAAAACTAAAAAAGTTTAATTCTCTGAGTCTGTCAGAGTACAACATGTCCTTAAGTCCAGGGATGCATTTGATTGCTCTTCTCTGCACAGCTTCCAGTGCTTCCTTGTCATTTTTGTAGCGTGGTTACCACAACTGCACCCATTATATAGTCTGAGCATAATGTCCCTTGATTTTTATTTAATCATTTTTATTATATAACCTAACATTTTATTCGCCTTTTAACAGCTTCTGCACATTAGTTAGATGATGAAAAAATTGTTTCAACATAAACCCCTAAATCCTTGTGATAGGTTGCTTCCTGTAGGACATTGTCTCCAATCTTGTGTTTATAATTGACGTTCCTTGTAGCACTTTGCAGATTTCTATATCAAACTGTATTTTTCAAATGTTCACTTAGTTCGGAAGCTTGCCCAAGTCTTCTTGAATTGTTTTTGCTGCCTTCTCATTTCTGACATTTCTCCAATTTTAGTACCATTTGAAAATGTTGCAAGTTTATTAACTACTAGCAAAATACCTACGCTTCGCAGCGGAGAAGTAGTGTGTTAAAGAACTTATGAAAAAGTAAAGGAAACATTTTAAAAATAACGTAACATGATTGTCAATGTAATTGTTATGAAACTGATATGAGTGTTGCTGTCATCAAGGATTTGATTATCATTATTTCTTTCAATCAGGTTCGTATTTGAAGGATGTGTTGTGTTCAAGTTACATTCTGTGTTTGTCTAGTCTATCCCTGACCATCTCATCTTCGTTGTCAACCGTTGTAAAGATAACAGGTTTCATTCATCGAAGTGGTCACTAACCAAATCGGTACTCGTGAATCTAAGATGTTTAACAGGCATTCCCGGTATTAAGTTGTGGATTTTTCTGTGAATATTTAGAGGCAGTGTGTCTATGAACGTAATTTAAACTTAAACTTTACACCTTGCTTTCCTATTGATATGTCTACAAAGGCTTGAGGGTTGTTCCTTTCCTACTGCATCAATAAGCAGCTCGTCTTCCTCTTTATCTGAGACATCACACGTTGCATGATGTTAGCTCAGATCTGGCACTTAAAAGTTTCTCTTGCACTTTTGCTGAGTTTGTGCCAAACACTATTCTATCCCTGACCATCTCATCTTCGTTTGCATAAGCACAGTCCTTCACCAGCAATTTTAATTCCGTTACAGAAATTTTAACTCCGTTACAAAGTGATCAAAAGTCTTGTTTATACCTTGCATCTTCTCATTAAACTTTGTTTGCATAAGCACAGTCCTTCGCCCGTGAATATTTAGCAGCAGCGTTTCTATTGGATTGCTGCTGACGGAAGGCCTTATATGGGCAGGCACTCAATTGCGTGGGAGGCGTGACGATGAGAGACGCAACTCCGCCTCACACGGCGACTGAGCTGCAGGCTATGGCCATATACATGTACGTAAGTAGGTTCCAGTTATGACCGTTACGCGTAGAATTTCGAAATGAAACCTGCCTAACTTTTGTAAGTAAGCTGTAAGGAATGAGCCTGCTAAATTTCAGCCTTCTACCTACACGGGAAGTTGGAGAATTAGTGATGAGTCAGTGAGTCAGTGAGGGCTTTGCCTTTTATTAGTATAGATACTGAAATCTGTGTGATTAATATAAATCAGAAAATGTAACCATCTAAGACATACAGTGGTGTGAAAAACTATTTGCCCCCTTCCTGATTTCTTATTCTTTTGCATGTTTGTCACACAAAATGTTTCTGATCATCAAACACATTTAACCATTAGTCAAATATAACACAAGTAAACACAAAATGCAGTTTTAAATGATGGTTTTTATTATTTAGGAGAAAAAAATCCAAACCTACATGGCCCTGTGTGAAAAAGTAATTGCCCCCTGAACCTAATAACTGGTTGGGCCACCCTTAGCAGCAATAACTGCAATCAAGCGTTTGCGATAACTGCAATGAGTCTTTTACAGCGCTCTGGAGGAATTTTGGCCCACTCATCTTTGCAGAATTGTTGTAATTCAGCTTTATTTGAGGGTTTTCTAGCAGGAACCGCCTTTTTAAGGTTATGCCATAGCATCTCAATTGGATTCAGGTCAGGACTTTGACTAGGCCACTCCAAAGTCTTCATTTTGTTTTTCTTCAGCCATTCAGAGGCCGATTTGCTGGTGTGTTTTGTGTCATTGTCCTGTTGCAGCACCCAAGATCGCTTCAGCTTGAGTTGACAAACAGATGGCCGGACATTCTCCTTCAGGATTTTTTGGTAGACAGTAGAATTCATGGTTCCATCTATCACAGCAAGCCTTCCAGGTCCTGAAGCAGCAAAACAACCCCAGACCATCACACTACCACCACCATATTTTACTGTTGGTATGATGTTCTTTTTCTGAAATGCTGTGTTCCTTTTACGCCAGATGTAACGGGACATTTGCCTTCCAAAAAGTTCAACTTTTGTCTCATCAGTCCACAAGGTATTTTCCCAAAAGTCTTGGCAATCATTGAGATGTTTCTTAGCAAAATTGAGACGAGCCCTAATGTTCTTTTTGCTTAACAGTGGTTTGCGTCTTGGAAATCTGCCATGCAGGCCGTTTTTGCCCAGTCTCTTTCTTATGGTGGAGTCGTGAACACTGACCTTAATTGAGGCAAGTGAGGCCTGCAGTTCTTTAGACGTTGTCCTGGGGTCTTTTGTGACCTCTCAGATGAGTCGTCTCTGCGCTCTTGGGGTAATTTTGGTCGGCCGGCCACTCCTGGGAAGGTTCACCACTGTTCCATGTTTTTGCCATTTGTGGATAATGGCTCTCACTGTGGTTTGCTGGAGTCCCAAAGCTTTAGAAATGGCTTTATAACCTTTACCAGACTGATAGATCTCAATTACTTCTGTTCTCGTTTGTTCCTGAATTTCTTTGGATCTTGGCATGATGTCTAGCTTTTGAGGTGCTTTTGGTCTACTTCTCCGTGTCAGGCAGCTCCTATTTAAGTGATTTCTTGATTGAAACAGGTGTGGCAGTAATCAGGCCTGGGGGTGGCTACGGAAATTGAACTCAGGTGTGATACACCACAGTTAAGTTATTTTTTAACAAGGGGGCAATTACTTTTTCACACAGGGCCATGTAGGTTTGGATTTTTTTTCTCCCTAAATAATAAAAACCATCATTTAAAAACTGCATTTTGTGTTTACTTGTGTTATATTTGACTAATGGTTAAATGTGTTTGATGATCAGAAATATTTTGTGTGACAAACATGCAAAAGAATAAGAAATCAGGAAGGGGGCAAATAGTTTTTCACACCACTGTACCTCTAAGAGACTCCACTGATGATCTCACTTCATGTGGAGCATTGTAGGTTACCTCTGATGCCTACAGTTCTGTAGTTTTATAATTAATCTTTGGTGTAGGACTGTATAAAAGTCTTTTTTAAAGTCTAAGAAAATGATGCCTTATGCTCTGTTTTAGCCTACTATTGTAGTTGCCTATTCAAAAAAATCTAAGATTGGTTTGGCAAGGTCTTCCTCTCATCAACCCTATGCTGGCTGTTTTTTTCATATGTTAGTTTCATATAGGTACTTTACTAGTTTATTTTTTAATACAGTTTCCGTAATTTTGCATGTTACAGAAATGACTTACTGGTCTGTAAATACTAGGAGCCATTTTGTCTCTCTTTTTGAAGACTGGAGTTACATTTGCAACCTTCCAGTCCTCTGGTACTTCTTTCACAAGTGACTGGTCAAATATATCTAATAAGGGTTTATAAATGACATCTTTCATTTTCTTTTCCAATGCGATTGTTAAAATATGATCATGTCCAGGGATTTTATTAGTATTTAATATATTTTCAAAATCTTGGAACTCGGAACTTGCTTTAAACTTGCATAGGACATTCCATTTATTTCCTCCTTTATAAACACTTAGGTAAAATATTTCCTTAGTTCTTTTGCTATTTTCTTCTCACTTACAATAATTTTTCCTTTTATGTCCCTGAGGTTTCTTAAATTCTCTATTGTTGTGTTTTTAGGGAAGTAGTACTGAAAACAATTGCTTGTTGTTTGTTTTGGTTTCACTAGCATTTTATTTTTCAGTTTCTCTTTTTACATCTTTGAATGTTATTTTGATCTCTTGATATAGTGTCCATTATTCTTTCAAGGCATACATTTTTGGCTCTTTTTTTAATTATCTTATATACAGTGATCCTTCCAGCTTCAATAATGCTCTTATTTATCCATTTGACCTATTTTTTAGTCTTTTTGTTTTATTAGTTTTAGGAATTAAATTATTTTAAACAGAAAGTCTCTGATGTGACATCATCTATTATTTATAATTGCAGAGTTTTTACTTTCCCATTTTGTGTTTTCTAGATACTTCCTCATCCCCATATAGTCTGCTTTCCTCAAATTATAAGTCTTTCTTTTTGGGATACTTGAGGGTGCTTTCAAAGACAAACTGGGCTTGACACAAACTGGGTGATGAAACAGTCATTTGCCATTAGCACCATTTCAGTTTTTACTTTTGTATTTCAGATAGGGGCTTCTCAATCAGTTTTTGGAAGGTTAAAATCTGTCATGATCAATACATCCTCTTTATAGTACATATGTTTATTTTGACTAAATAATATGTTGTTGCCCAAAAATATCAGACTCTGGCTTTCTTACATACTAGCTTATCTCACAGTGCTTCTAACATAGCCTCTTCTTCCATCTTTAAATTATATGGACCTGAATGCTATTTTTCACATCAAGTACCACACCACTTCCTTTCCTTCCTGTCTGTCTTTTCTGAAGTATGTATAGCCACTAATATTATATTCATTTCCATCACTTTAGCCATGACACCTTAAGTCCTAAAATATCATATTTCCAAATCAATACTGTTGCAACCAGTTCATGAATGTTCTTCTAATTCTCCACACATTCTAAATGAGGAAAGCTACTATTGTATTTCTGGTCAGCATTTCTTTTGGTACATCAGAGTCTGTAATGAGAGAAACAGAGAAAAAACAATTCCAGGATGCTGGCCTACAAAGCAGAGCTTTAAAGAGAAAACCATATCTAAAAACTAGCAAATAAAAGAAAAGGGTAAATGGGCAAAAGGACATTGGACGAAATATGACTGAAAAAGCATAATATGGTCAGCATCCTGGAGTCATCTTTCATCTGTTTGAAGTTGACACTGATATTTGGTGTGTAATTAAGGAAACAGTTGTCCATCTGGGCTTTCCTCTTCTTTTTGTACATGTATGCGTATATATATATATATATATATATATATATATATATATATATATATATTGTGGAGGACTGCCAGCTTCGTGCTCTGGCTCTCACCCCCAGGCCGCCAGGAGGAGCTCTCCCGACAGCAGGATCGTGCCCGAGTTCCAGCAGGGCCTTGTGGACTATGTAGTGTTTTTACACAGCCCTGCTGGATACCTTGGGGGCCACCAGGAGGCGCTGTGGGGGGGCTTATGGGCTCTTTTGTGCCTTATGACCCGGGAGTACGTCACGGTCATGTGACAGGAAGGAACGACGTGCTCCCGGGTTGAAGTAAAGGACTGATTGCCCTGACCCGGAAGGAATAAGGAACTGTGGACTGTTGGAACAGGAACACCTCCGGGTCAGGGGCTATAAAAGGGCGGTGCCTCAGTCCAGACAACGAGCTGTGCTGGGTGGGAGAGGAGCAAAGTGTCTGGGCGAGGGAGGAGAGAATATTGTGTTTATTTGTTGGGTTAAATATTTATGAGTAGTGTGGAAGGTGCTTGGTGCACTGTGAACCATAATAAAAAGTCTTGGACTTTTACCTGGTGTCTGGAGTTGTACCTGAGGGGTCAAGGGAGCACTAGCACCCCCTACTGCCACTATATATATATATATATATATATATATATATATATATATATATATATATATATATACACACAGAGTAGGGGGGGAATTAAGGGGAGTGTTCAGGTATGTGGTAAATATTTTAATCAGGTCTCATTTATCATTTGAAAAAATACAGCTTTTAGATCAATAACAATAATGTCCTTGTTCTTTCTCATGTTAGTAGAAATTTGTCGTTGCCCTGGCTCAAGTATATTTCCTGTTTTTTTAAGTCTTTTTTTAATTATTTAAATATAATTTTTCAAATAGTTTTTAATTCTGTTTATGATGTTGTTCTTTATTTTGTTTTATATATTTGATATTGCGTTTATTAGTTATTGTCTAAGGTTTTATTAGGTTACCATTACATGCATTAGTTTGCTCTGTTATTGTCAACAATCGGGGTAATTACATTCAAGGCATTCATAGTCTGAATCACATCTGATTGTATGGGTGTTTACCTACCAGGTAACGCTTGTGGTTGGTCAGCAAGTCGGCTAACATCCGCCACGGCCCCAGAATTAGGGCGAAACACGTGTCTCATACTCTACATTATTTGACAATAAAACTATTTCAACCATTCTATGATCTGCTTCTCGCAACTGAAAAAGGGCACCGTGGCGGAATGCCTTGAATGTAATTACCTCGATCTACATACTGTCAAATAAAAGAACCACACGCCATGGCGCAACAAAAGAGGCTTTGCCTCTAGCGCTGACGTCCAAGGTTTGATTCCTGAGAAGGGGTGCAGCGAGTGTGCACGATTGATGAGCCCACAATTAGAGCGAAACACATGTCACGTACTCAGTAAAACTATTTCATATATATAGCAGTATAAATGGAGCAGCTGCTGGTCTCACAGTAGTTTCGGCATTGTTGATTCTGATTTGTGGCTTTTTGCTTTGCTGTTCTCTTAATGTTTGGATTTCCTTGGTTTTAACACGTGCTATTTATTGGTGGTCAACTGGATTTGTTCACTATTAGGTTTCCTTATTGGCATGTACAAGTCGTTGTTACTTTATTAGGTTCTTTAACAAAAACAGACTTCTTTTCCATACAGACAAATTATATGCTTATAGCTCAATATAAATAACATGCTACATTACAACATTAGGAGCTTAAAGATATGCAAAAGATTTAGTTGTTGTTCAAGCAAATATTATACAGATGTGGCCTAAAGTTTTGAGAATGACACAAGTATTGGTTTTCACAAAGTTTGCTACCTCAGTATTTTTAGGTCTTTTTGTCAGATTTTTTTATGGTATACTGAAGTATAATTGCAAGCATTTCATAAGTTTTAATGGCTTTTATTGACAATTACATTAAGTTTATGTATCCATCCATCCATCCATTATCCACCGCTTATCCAAGGTAGGGTCGCGGGGGCAGCAGCCTAAGCAGGAAAGCCCAGACCTCCCTCTCCCCAGCCACCTCCTCCAGCTCCTCTGGGAGGACCCCGAGGCATTTCCAGGCTAGCCAGGAGATATAACCCCTCCAGCTTGTCCTGGGTTTGCCCCATGGCCTATATTTGCTGTGTTGGCCCTTCTTTTTCAAGACCTCTACAATTCACCCTGGCATGCTGTCAATCAACTTCTGACCAAATCCTGACTGATGGCAGCCCATTTTTGCATAATCAATGCTTGTTTTGTCAGAATTTGTGGGTTTTTGTTTGTCCACAATCCCCCCCACAAAAACTATGGACCCAAACTTTCAATGTTTTGTTCCCTGAGCCACTTAGTTATTACTTTCGCCTTATGGCATGGTGCTCCATCATGCTTGAAAAGGCATTGTTCATCATCAAACTGTTCTTGGATGGTTGGGAGAAGTTGATCTCAGAGGATGTTTTGGTACCATTCGTTATTTATGGCTGTCTTCTTAGGCAAAATTGTGAGTAAGCCCACTCCCTTGGTTGAGTAATCTGAATCTGGGACTCAGAAATATGAGCTACTAGAAGAGACAGAAGGAGCTGAACTTTTCCTTCCTGCTTTAAGCAAATAGAGTTTAAATAGTGACTTTAACTTATGAAGGAAATTAGTACAGTACAGGGGTCCTCAATCCCAGTCCTGGAGAGCCGCAGTGGCTGCAGGTTTTTGTTCTGACCTGGTTGCTTAATTAAAAAGCAATTCTTGCCAATAAAGCACTAACAAGCTATGAAATTAAATTAACTCTGCTATGTCAGGTCATTCTCATATCCTAGATTTTCTTTCCCTTTCTATCATGAAAATGATTTGAAGGCTAAAATGGACGAGTAATTCTCAGTCCTTCACTTTTTTCTCTTCATTTTTCTTCCAAGTATTTAATTAAACCCAATAGTGCAGATAAATACACACAGGTGTAAATGTAAATAAGCTAAATGGAGAAATGCTGCTCTCTCTTGTCATTTGCATGTTATTGATAATAAGGAGCAATTAAAATAGCTGTTTAAGACAAAATTAAGCAATAAGGGCTCAAAATCACTAAAGTGAAGCAGTAGTGTTACTTTAGCAATAAGTGCTTTTTATTAAGCAACTGGGTTGGAGCAAAAACCTGCAGCCACTGCGGCTCTCCAGGACCGTGATTGAGGACCCCTGGTACAGTAGATCCCACCCATTACTTTACAATGCATTCTTCCAAAAGGAACACAGGGACAGAGTTGAAAACTTGTTAAGGGCAAATGTTGCACAAAAAATAGTGTTTTCCCTCATACAAAGAACTATAGGCACATAGAATAAATTCCCAAGTGGTGTGGTAGAGAGTAGAACTTTAGATACCTTCAAATCTCATCTCAAAGGTGTTTTGGACAAAGTTGATGAGTAGGAATGGAGAGCCTGTTTTCATCAAAAACTTTTCTTATGTTCCAATCTCAGAAACAGCTGCTTTCTTGGGATTTTCACAAAGTGTAGTGTCTAGAGTTTACAGAGAATGATGCAACAAACACATACTATCCGGTGAGAGGTAGTTTTATGGGTAAAACACCATGCTACTGGGAGTTATCAGCAAGAAACAACCAGATTCTTTCATGTTAACAGAAAAGCCACAAATAAATGACATTTCTTTACAATTCTGGTGTATGTGCAAGGGCATCTCTTAAAACAAAATGTGTCCGACCTTGAAGCAGATGGGCTACAGCAGTAGAAAACCATGTGTGGCTTCACTCCTGTCAGCTAAGAACAGAAAAATGATGCTACAATAGGCATATGATCACCAAAACCGGATGATTGGAGACTGGAAAAATGCCATGTGATCTCACCAATCTATTCTTTTAAAAAGGTTACTTCCAGCAGGATAATGTACCATGTCACAAAGCACACATTGCCTCGGGCTGGTCCAAAACACGAGGGTTGCTTTTCTTTTACTCCAGTAGCTTGTACAGTCCCAGGATCTCCATCCAATAGAACTCTTTTTGTATGTGGTGAAATGAGAGCTTCATAATGTGGATGTTGGCCAAAATATCTTTTAGAACTGTGTGATGCTATGAAAGTAGCATGTAAGTTATGTAAGGACAAACCAACCTTTTTAAAAATTAATAACAAGCTTATTCACTTTTTATCTTTGATGATAAATGTACTGTATATTCTCTCTGTAAATTAACAAAGAATTATATACTGTAGATTTCCGAAATGCAAATGAAATAAAGACAAAGACGCAAAGCAAGCAAGTCACAGAACAGACTAATAGAGAACAATATTTTTTGTAACGGATAAAACATCATTTCAAAACCATTGTACATAGCTTATTGCAGTTCATTGTACAGAACTGGAAAAAATGATTAATCATCGTAACACTGACAAGATCAGGGTGTCTTTCTAAATTCAACTGATGGATAATTACTGAGTTTAGTGAACCTACCCTAAGACCTCTGTGACCGTCAATGAATTAAAAACGTACATGACTGCAAATACAGATACCTTTCAGGGATCAGCAGTCTCTTAGCCATCCAGTAGATTTAAGAGACAGTGGTATGGGAGATGCTCTCACTGGAAAAAAAAAATCCTATCCTTGTCTATAAAGTGTCTGCAAAACATCACAGAGAGGATCCTGCAGATATGTGGCAGAGATTTGTATTTAATGATAAGGCTGAAGTGGAGCATTTTGTCTGGAAGCTGTATTAATGTTATTTGGTTGCAACGTTTCAACAGTAACGTATTTTACTTAACATCATGTTTTGAGGATGATTCTTAAAAGAAATACATGGCAATTCTGTCAAGATTCACAGAAAGAAAAACCTTTAGCATTCTCCCAGAAAGCTATAACTTGGAAGGGAGTGGTTTGCTTCTAGAGGACAGTGATC
The DNA here is from genome assembly GCF_016835505.1 of Polypterus senegalus. NCBI lineage: Eukaryota > Metazoa > Chordata > Cladistia > Polypteriformes > Polypteridae > Polypterus > Polypterus senegalus. Next base: position 108,870,576 of record NC_053161.1, read on the forward strand.
CAAAGCACCCTTCTGAGCAGCATAGCAATGGCTATTAATAAAGAAAATAAACAACTTGAATAAACCAGTCAGATCCCTTGCTTAATCCCATCAAAAATTCAAGGTAACTGGACAGTAATTTAAACATCCACAGGACTCATTACCATGTTTTAGGAGTGTCATCATAGTCAAATGTTTTGAATGCCTGTAGAGAAACTACCAATAATTTGTTATTACCAGCAGACACATAATTTAATGCCCACATATGATGGACATTAAACTCTGCTATTTTGAGCAGTAAAGTAACCTCTGTCTAGTACGATTTGAATTAACAACTGATGCCTATTATCCACCTTATAGGGATGTGTGCTTTATAAGTATCCATCCACACAAATACGAGATCAGCTACAGAGCTACATTTAAGAGGAATAAATCCATACAGATTAGAGGAGAATTTCCTGCAAAGGTTGACATTATTCACAAGAGAAGTACTGAACCCAGGGCAGCATAAGGTGGATTGTGGAAAGGAATGCTGGTTAAGGATAGATGTGTGGTCTGTAAAAGAGACAGATGCAAACGAAGAATTTGTAATCAAAGAAACAAGTGACCCTAAAGTCTAGATTGGAAGTGATGACTGAAGGGAAAGAGAATATTGTGATAGGTTTTATTAGGAGTTAAGATTCAAACAGATTTAAACAAATGTGCAGAGTTAGCAAGAGGAATGTGAGAAGCTGATGAACTGATTGAGAGGGGTGTGACAAAGGTGTGACTCGGGAATACTATTTCCTAACCTACTGCATCCAAGATGCAATGAAAAAATAAAGACTGAATACTTCATGGCACTTCCAGTGGTTATTTGAGATCGATATAATAATCAAAAATGTAATATTTTATCATTATAACAAAGTCTAATATAAAGATAATTTTATAGGATTTTTAAGACTTTTTAATAATATTTTTTAAAAAATAATTTCAAACATAAGGTATAACATGCAGTCTATTTTAAGTTTTAATTTGGTGAAAAAGTGACAGTTTTTATTTTAAGTTTATGCATTTGACATCAGATATTCAGAAATGGAGTAAACTAATTTTACTTAGTATTATATCTACTTTTATATAGTAAATTATTTTTCTTTGTTACAGAAAAATATTATTGGCATGGTTTTCCTACAGGAAAAATTCTATTGTAATATTTCTTTGCAGAGAGGTTCTGTTTATATATGAAAGACACATTCTGCACCTCCTATTAGGAGATACAGTGCACTGCAAATAAGAAAATAGAATATTCTGTTCCAACCAGGGGTTTAAAGGGTAACAGATGTATCTCTCAGTGTAAAGAAATGAATTCAATGTTTTTGTTTGTCTACATTTTTTCTGTCTCCCAGTTTCTCACTTGATGCTTCTGTGGACCCTGTCTATCACAGAGCCCACTCGAAAACATGCCTCCCGTTACTGAATAAGCCCAGAGACTAAATAGGGTATTTGGAAACATTACTGCTGCCTTCTTTAAGGGTTAGTACTTCTGACATGACTCCTCTTTAGAATGTTTAACCAACTGAACAAGGAATGTTCATCCTCGTGACCACTGGAATAACTAAAATGACCAAATGTGGCAACTATACTACAGTCTAAAATCCAAAAAAGCACGATAGGTGATGGCTATTTAGGAGGTTAATTAATCATGCAGCCAATGATATAGTGTTTTGAAGGATATAGGAGGCATAAACAGCTAAGAACTTGGTATTAAAGCAACAGTAGCTTAGGAAAGAATAGGCAAGGCACTATCTCAACTAGAACATAAATCTTAAGATTCAGCTACTGAAAAGCAGCAGCCTATCAGAAGACTGCACTAATTATGAAGTAACTGTAATTACTGCCTTGATTCATTTGACATATTCATTCTGAGTGTTTTTTCCACACTTACATAATCATAAACTCTTTTTTATGGCATGCTGACATTGTTGTTGAACTTTGCCCGATTTCTTGTGTCACTTTGTAACAGTCTAACCCATTATATTTCTTAACTCTTTAAAGACTGTAGAATCTCTGAATTGTAAAGCAAGTGGTTAGATATTAAATTTCAAGTAAACAGAAAAGAGTGGGGTCCTAGTATTACTTCCTTTGGTATAAAGCCACATAGCTAGTCTCCTGCTTGTTGAAGTCAAGGAGAGGAATGACTCATCTGATTATATGACTTTTGTGGTTGCTCAGTAAAGTCAATTTTCTTGCAAACATTAATTTAAAGATCTAAGTGGGGATTTATATCCTGCAGCCCAACCATAGAATCTCTCTAATGTAAAGTTCTTCATGGGTGATTCTTGGTTAACATCCTGCTCCTGTCTTAGAGTGGCATTTTCAGTCAACTGATTCCGTTTTTTATTTGTACATTGCATCATGAATCAGTGCCAACATAACGTTAATCATTGTTCTTCTTGATGTTTTATCATGTTGAGGAGCATTCATTTGTGAAGTTTCTACAAAACAGACCAGAAAAAGCCACCCTCTCTTAATCACTGACGTTCAATACATGGATATATTCGAAAAATCTTTAAAGTAAAACAACCCAAATTAATAATGAGATCAATATACAAGTAAGTTAAAAATTAAAGGAAACACCTTAACTAATTGATGGATACATACATAGACATGGTCAATGAGGTATTTGCAGAGTTAAAATGTATTCATGCATAAGACTGCCAGACTTAAATGGCTGCAGTTTGTTTGATAGGACAAGGTGTTACACTCCCTGACAAATTCAGCACCGCACTTGCCTTGAGTGGGGTTAGAGATATCTTCTGCATTGGGATGACATTGAAGATGACACTTAATGTTGTTTCCAACAGTAAAATGCATCATCGATTGTGTACCCAGGCCTCATAGGGTGTGGCAGTCTTTACCACAAGATACTCTCAGCTGACGCAGGCCTACCACAGGCTAATCAGACCTGGGTTTGTGTTGCATGGTTACTAAGTGGTCATTTGGCAGCCCACACTGCCTCCTTTTGCTTCAGCCACAGCTGAGTTCATGCTGGGCCTGCCCTCTAATGCCCATTTCCTTCATCAGCCTTTTAAAGGAAATGGCTACAAAGCCCCTGCAGCCCACCTCTATTGGGTGCACCTTCACATTCCAGCCTTGCTCCTCTGCCTCAGCTGCAAGACTGGAATACTGTAGCTTTATTCTTTCATATGCCTCATCAATGGCATCCTCCCAAGTAATTGTACTAGCATTAATCATGCTAAAAAGTTCTAAATTTCTGATATTGTTAAGTCATGTGACCACTACTAGTAACTTAAAATTTCCTGGAGCTTCAGGAGATGTACATGAGGCCCTACATGCTGCTAGGGGGCTGTGTATAACCCCAGTGCAGAGCATTGTGTTTTGGCTCCTGAGGAAAACTGAGGAAAACTTCCTATGTGGCTTTTTCCAGAAGGTTTTTATGATGTTGGGAAAATCAGCCTGGGACCACTAGCAGGCACTCTAGTTATCAAGGCCCAGAAATTCATAACAACATCGGAGACCCCAGAAGGAGTTCCCCAGGTCAAAGGCCTGGGTTTAAAAGCCCCTTCCTGCCAACATGTTGGTGAGTTTTACAAGGAGCTTGAAGTCAAAAGGTAAATGTTTGGCAACTGGCTCAGCTAAAGGGAAGAAGTCTAGGATGTAGAGAAGGTGTTTATGTTAGAAAAAGGTGAACAATGGAACACTGCTTAAAGAGTGGCAGGCAAGTGCACCAGCCTCTATATGCAAGGGGAACCACAATTACAGGAAGGCCCTCTGGGTCATTAGTTATTATTTTTCTTCATTTTGTTATACTTGCTGTTCTCTCTGTTCTGTGATCCATCCCTTAAACTAAAATCTTTCTTTTGTGTTTTTTGGGTCTTCTTTTGGGTTTGGGGACATCTCAAGATTGATAACAATCCATAGGTTGTTATATATTTCTGAAAGAAAAGGAATGAAATGCAGCAAATTGCACTGAATTATTATTGAATTCTTATTCATGTACCTAAACTGTGAAAGTAAAGTACTATTAAGTATAATTATCTGAATTACTGTACCGCTAATAAATATGCAGCTACATTGTTTCAGTTTAAAGAAATATATTTTAGACATCAAAATCCAAGTTAATAAATATAAACTGTCTAAATTGTAAGTTGCACTATTTTTAATGCTTAATATATTGAGTTTTCCCTAATTTAATTGATGCTTATTCATAGCTGACAAAAAAAAATAGACATTTTAAGCATGTGGCCTAAAAATGTCCTTGTACAGTAAATGGGACTGTAGATCACCCGCCCACCCACAACTACACTCGGTAAGTAACACCTATAGGACCTCATTCATCTTCTGCTACAGGGCTCTCAAGCTGAAGGTACATTGTACTGCAAAAGAAACGGGGTATTTGTAATCTGCTCATCTGTTCTGTGAGAATATTCAGTACAGTACCAGCTTTCTTCTAAAAATAGTCTCAGTGGCTTCACAGATCAAAACTGCTTGCCTTTGCCAGGAAATATTGCTCATTCTGATTGTTTTTAAGTATAAATTAAAATTAAGTGCTCTTTATGGCCTCATAATTTAATACACTATGAAAACACTTAATACAGGGTATCCTAAAATGCAATTAACTAACATATAAAGCAATGTTTCTTTTACACTGTGTACATGGAGTTTAACTAGTTCAATTCTGAATCAGGAAAAAATGCATAATTACTTAGAGAATAAAACTCCTTCTTTATAAATGTAGACAAATCTGAACACTTGGGACACATTTTTCTACATGTGTGAAAAGCAATTAGTGAGTACAGTATGTATACACTAACTGTGTTCATCTCTGTATTCATTCATAGTAAATAAGGTGTCAAGAATTCTGTTAAATCATTATTTTTTTAAATATATGGCTCAGTGACGCATTGGTTTATGCTGCTGCCTCACAGCTTCAGTGTCAGAGTTTCAAATCTTGACCAATTACAGTCAATGTAGCACTGGCATGTTCTCCCTGTGTCTTCATGAGTTTCTTTGGGGTACTCCAGTTTCCTCTTGAATGCCAAAAATGTACAAATTAGCTCGATTGGTAACTCTGTGATGGCAGAAATTGTGAAGAGTTTCCTTTTGCATTGTGGCACCACATGTTGCCTAGAAATGAAATTTCACATTATAGGGCCCCCTGGATTGTGAGTTACTCGGTTCCTGAGATATGCTTTCAGAAATTAACTACTTGAAGGATGAATAAAGGAGCATTAGAGTAACTGATTTCCCATCTTCAGCATTGTTTATCTGTTAAAATGAAAAAAAAAAGATTAAAAAAACGCAAATAATTAAAGCATTGTCAATCTTAGCACTGCTACCTCACTGATCCAGAATTTTGGGCTTGGTTCCTGCATCTGCTTTGCATCAATGTAGACTTTGTACATTTGTTTTTTCCTCCTTACAATCTAAATTTTCTTCCACGTTTGTTAGATTAACTGATAATTTTAAACTGACCTTGTGTGAGGTGGGGAGTGGGTGTATATTTATGTAAGTGGACTCTGTGATGGGCATAGCACCCCGTCCAGGGTGCAATTCGTTTCATTCAGTTTATTTGTCTATAGAGTTCTTCACCGAGTTCAGGAGCAGGAAGCTATAATGAGTTCTCAGGTGAAATGCAAGTATAAAATTTATAAATTATATCATACCATACTGTATAACTTTCAAGCTTGCTTGATCCTAAGCAAGGTTGTGGTGGGCTTGAGCCCATCCCAACAAGCATATGGCACAAGACAGAAACAATCCCCTGGACGGGGCACCAGTCCGTCACAACACCAATAATATCTGCTAGTTGACAACAGAGGAGAAGATAACAAAAACTCCATTCAGCAGCATCCCTGGAGAAAATAAATCTCTACGGCATCTACACTCAGCTGTAAGAGATAAAATCAAAGACAAAGTCAGACACAATCACAGTCCTGGAGACCATAGCCAGCTATCCATCCACCATCTCCTGTGCATTCTACAGTAGAGTCTGTGCTGGGCCATCCAATCTGATGAAAGAACCTTTGCCATTTGATGGATTGGCAACGGCTTTGTACCTGATGCTACAAGATTTGGCTCTGACCCACTACTGAATTAGACTAAGGGGACTGGATTTGACAATTTTATATTCTATATATATTGTCTTGATTTTTCTTACATTTCCGTGTGCTTTGTAAAGAAACCAGCAAAGACACTTTGAGTGGAAGGATTTATAATCTGTATATTTAAAAGTAAGTTTTTAGATTTTTTGTTTAACTTTTACAGATATATGCTGATGCGGCCCTACTGTGTTTCATTTTCAAAAATGTCATTGACTGATACCATAATATATACTATGGTCCTGTTTCTTGATTTGCAGCTAGTGCTGCTAAAATAGGCTCCAGCACCTGGTGACCATTAATTGGGGTAAGAGGGTTGCAGAATGTCATGTAATGTTTTCATGTGTTTATATATATAAGGTGAGACAAAAAAGTAACTGGGCTTGGGGCTTTCCTGGAAAACCATCTGGAGGTCAGCCTGACGTGAACCATAGAACTATATGCCCTCCTACATGCCCTCTCAAACTGCCAACCGGCTAGGTATATCCTGTGAAAATTCCAGTCAGCATTTGCACAACAATCACTACACGAGTTGCCGCGATAATGGGTGAAAAAGTTAAACAGCGAATCAACATCAAATTTCTCATGAATTTTCTCTTTTTCCGTAAAGCAGTTATTGACATTCCTGTCCTTGATCATTCTCCCTATTCACCTGATTTGGGTCCCTGTGATTTTTACTTGTTCCCAAAAATCAAAAGTGACCTGAAGGATGAATGAAGTGAAAACAAAAACGGCAAGCCTATTGAAGAGCCTTAAGCAAGAAGACTTCCAGCACTGTTTCAATCAACTTAAGATACATATGAAGTATAGAGATCAGGTAGGGGAGTATATAGAAGGTGGCAATGTTTAAAATGCTGTAATTCATCAATATATATATATTTTTTTATCAGTCCGGTTATTTTTATTCTCACCTTGTATATTGTAAAAGATGAGAAAAGAGCCACAAAAATAGTTTGGGCAGCCACCATATAATTTTTCCTGGCTGCAAATGGATTAATTTTTAGTACAGATGTGAACAGGTTCGAGTCCAAAACAGAACTAACTGGTGAGGGTGACATGTTGGGTTTTTAAATTGCGGCAGATGAAGTGACGTCATCAGGCTCATGACCAGAAGGGGCATCTTCTGGACCGGAAGTGATGTCATAGGGGCCAGGTGGAATTTCCGATAATGGGTCTGCAGTGGAAAAAGAGAAAGGATCAGTGCACCATGCCACCCCCTGGTCTGGTGTGGAATTACCTTCCTTCAAGCCCTTTAGCTGCCTCCCAAGCTCGTGTGTGTGACTATATATTTATTATATATATATATATATATATGTGTGTGTATATATAATGTATATATAGCATGTTGCATGTGTTTTGAAAAAATGAAGTTATGTCACACAGTCAAACAAAGCACCTCAAAGCAGTTCAAAAGATCTACATCTACTTTAATACTTTTTTTTCCTCCTTGATTATTAAACACAAGTGTACCAATTTAACCATGTATTAAAAGCTTTGTGACACTCTAATATGCTCCTTTTAACGGAGTTCATAAGAACCTTGCAAAAAATACTCTGCTAATACTGATTACCAGGAACACTGTGTTCTAGCTTTTGCTAATTTATTGGCAATTTTATGTTGTGCTAAACAAAATATAACAAAGTTTCCTTTTTAGAAAAAAAAAGGTTGTAGACAGAATCACGTTTTACTGAGGTACTTACTCTATATTAAAGCGAGCTAGTGTTGGCAACTGTTGTGTAATCAAAGAGGCACATTCATACAGCAGGAGTTTGCCAGAAAACACACAAGTCTTCAGTGCTTTTTATTGTTCTTCTTATGCTCATAAATACATCCCAAAATGCCTCATGTTGTTTCCAGATAATGGTGTGTACCAGAAATGTAACAAACAATGCTTGTTTCAGTAATAGCTTGTTTTGCATCTTTAAGCTGAAAGAAATCATCTGTTTAAGGGATACAAATGGGCTTACACAAGGGTGATTCCCTTAAGAGGATTGGACTGTAGCTGCACTGTGAGGAAACAGGTTTTACCTTTATTGCCATTGCAAGACTGGGAATGCTAGCATATTATGAGGTCAAAAAAGCCACCGCTTAAATAAACGGAGTTTATAAGATACAGGCATTCATCTGTTAGTGTGTAACATTTTAGGTGGTTAAAGCAATCATGGAAAAATGTAACTACAAGTTAATAATGAGCAAATTTTACTGTTTTATATTTTAAGGAAACTGCTGTTTAATATACGTATACTCAAGCTTTTTATATACTATTTTTTTTTACCTGAAAGTTCTCATTATTTTTAATTATTTTATTTTTTAAATGATCATTATCTTCTTCTAAATTTGCACATATGTATATAATATGCATCAATAAAAATACTGTAGTTAATTGTATATATATCTTCTAGTCAAAATTTTATGTTGTATTAATTTCCCTTTTTGTCTGTTGTTTGTATTGTATTTGTGTCTGCAGTCTGTGGGAGACATATAAGTAAGAATTTCATTCTACTAACTGCACATATCAATTAAAATTAATGCAAATAGGCCGAACATTTTTGCATTTTGTCCAGCTAAGAATACAACTTCTGAACTCCAAAAATATAAAATGTTCAATGCAAGATAAGACTGAGCACATACAAATATTAAATCAAACTATGTCATGGATATCCACCAAAAACTAATCACTTTCCTTTAATATCATATTAAGAGTTGCTCTGAATAGGCTGATTTCACAATTTAAACATTTCAAATAAGGTTATGACATTTCACAAAGATCTAGAAAATAAGAACATTTCATAAACAAGACATCAAAAAAGTTAAATATTATGAAGACCCAGTGGTGCACAGCTCCCTAAACACCTGACACAACAGTCACAGGCACAAATCACTGCGACACAGACATTTTTATGTGGGTAAGCACTTTCCATCGCACCCCACTGCAGTCCATTGCCACTCCATCAGCTGAGCATTGTGGGGTAAAGCATCCTGTCCTGTTGTTCTCCAGGACGGGGAATTGACATGGTCTGGTCCACAGCTCTCTCCTAAAATGAAAAGACAAGAAGGGGACGGGGAGGCACTGCACTGACGCTGTCTCCAGGCGTCTATTGGCACCCTAAAGGTACAGCGCCTCGACCCCTTGCCCAGATGGTGACACTCGTAGCACTGTTGCTCCCCTCCTCGTATCCAAAAATGGAAATAGAAGCAGGGCAGGAAACCCTGCACTGGCTTACACCCTGCTGAAGTCCGCTTGTCTCTCTCCATTGCCACAGAGAGTGGCCCTCCACCACAAGTGAGCACACAGGCTCATATGCTGCACTGTTCAGAGACCTGGTCTTTCTTTTCCGGGTCTTCCCTCTACTCTGGGGCACAGTGATAGTTTGGGTCCCCTTATGAGATGAAAAAAAACCCTGCGGTGTCTGCGCCCCAATGAGTCTACTGCTGGTATTTGACACACACAAGCCAGTCCCTTTCATGTGCCTCAACCCCCACCGCACAAAGGGTCATCAAGTCCTTTTCAATTGTCAGAACCCCAGCTATTCAACACTGTCCAGAACCATCCTGGATCAATTTGCATTGGGTTCTGGTGTTCTGTACAGTACCTGCGACACTCACCTGTACCACCGCATTTACTGTGGTAGAGTGTCCTCTGCCACACCTGTTTAGGTACTCTGCCCTCTTCAGTGGTGCTTCAACCATCCTCTCCAAACCTCAGATCATCTTGCTAAAACTGTCCAGTAGCTGAAGTAAAGAGTGCACAGATTGGAGACCTCTCTCCAACTCATGTTCAACAAAGACACATTAGTTGTCTCAGCTGGTGGAAGAGTCATGCATAGGTCTTCCCTTTTGCCAGCCACAAGCCAGTGACATGGGCCTCTCCTGCACATGCTCATTTGGGTGCTCTGGAGGCTTATGGGAATTGGAGTTCTGTATATTGGCAATGAGCCTCAATTCGCTGGATACAACCTTAACCCCCATGACTCCTTACCTGTTCTGGGGTGTGTGGTTCAGGCATTCACCATGCCCTCCCTCATTGTGGGGTCCTGTCCATCTGACCCGAGCATCTGATCCGTCCATGCCATATGTCTATAGGGTGGTTCTTGCATCCCTCTTCCATGTCCAACGGGGTGAGGTTGCCATCGGAGATGTCTTCTGAACCCACACAGACTTTGTTCTCTTCAGAGACGTACTTACCTCCATTAACACTGCATCACTCAGTACTCCCTCCACTCCGTTGGCCTTATCTCTTCCAACGCCAGGTTCCTTTCCAATGGCGACGCCAAGTACCTGGCCCCTCACTGCCTTGGCATTCAACCTGGTCCTCTTTTTTTCTCCATCCTGTGTGGGAGCAGCATTTCGGTGAGATTCTTTGAGATGTCTGCATGTGCTGCTGCACACGCTTTGCACTGTATGTTGGGGTTGGCCCACAAGAAAATTTTTTAATTCAGGTCTCCTGACTACAATCAGCCAGGATCTGTGATGACACTTTTAAAGACCCGTGGTTCACAGCTCCCCAAACAGCCGACTTAGCAGTCACAGGCACAAGTCTCTGCAACACAAAGGTTTATTATTTACTTGGGGAAGTACTTTCCCTCGCTCCCCACTGCAGCCCAGTAAAAACAGTACACAAGAGTAAGGCACTAGTATACAGTCCCTTTCTTCTTATTTCTCTCTCTCTCTGGTCACTGCCTCCTCCACTCCTCCTCACAAGTGCTGTCCTTCTCCTCCCAACTCCAGCTCCACAAGTGAGGTGAGGCGGCTCCTTTTATGTTACACCTATGAGCACTTCAGGTGGCTCATCAGCGTTACCAACATGCAAATACCACACACATGACTAACTACCTGGATGGAATTTAAACCCACCAATTTCTCCTTTCTTTAATAGATTTATTAATCCCATACTCATGGATCTTGGCATCATAAAAAAGACTGAACTCCTATGGTTGAGTTTACACCTAGTAGTCAAGACTAAGATGCCATTTTGCATTTTCCAAAAGTAAACCAAATGGAAACCATACTAAATGTTTTTTCTATTTTTTTAGTGAATTAATACTGGCCACCATGTTTGATGAATTTGTATAGAACAGCTCTAGTTTGTAGGTAGGAAAGGTAAGCAAGAAAGGATACCAGGCTTAAAAATGTGGAAATCATTTATTTTGTGTGTAAATTGTAATCTTAAATAAACGCAGCCTGAATCTTCGCAGTAATAAACCTCCCACTGAATCAAATAGCCTCCTCTCAGATTTGAACACTTGAGAGGGGACTTTTTAAATAAACCATTTTAGAAAAACAAAAATATATGCAATTTAAGTGGGTGGTTTAGGTGCTCCGGGAACCTGCTGATATAGATTATTTGCGTGTGTGTGTGTGTGAGTGTGTATGTGATGAGGTTTACTGAAATTAAATTGAGATTTGAGAATTTGTTTCACCTCAAACTGAGATGTCTGTGTTGCTTCATACAAGTGGCTACATCATCAGTGCTCCTGTGGAGTCTCATTGAAGCTCACAGGGATTCTAATGACCGCACAGCTACTGGCGTCAAAACTTCACGTTCCTCATTCCAAGTGAACAGTTCATTGAGGAGAACCACTTTATGTACACTATTCCCTATTAAGTAGTGGGGCAGGTGAATAATATAAAACAGTGGGGATCAAGCAATTTTAGGGCATATTATCACTACCTAGATTAAATGCCCTAAAGTATCAAGAAGACTTTTCTACCTCTGAAATGAGAAGTGCAAGTTTCTATTAACTATATATCATTGTTTTTTAGGATTTTTTTTCCCACAGTGGAATTTGTTGAAAATTTCCTGTAGATTTGAGCAAATGACCATTATTAACAATCCTGTTGTTGATATTTTCTCTTTGATACTCCAATACTGCTGCGCTCCTCATCCTATCATGGTCAATGAGTCTTCAGGGACCACATTTTGGCTGTTTGCAATTTTGACATAATTCATTCAGTCATTTTTCAGAGCTTGTGACCATATAATAGGTGAGGATGGGGATGCACACTAATTGGTAAATCCAGACTTTTGTTCAAGGACTTGGTCTCACTTTTCCACTGTTTTTCTGGTACGCTGACCACAACACTTTTGCAACTGCGCTGCTGGTGTAAGTCATATACAGTGCCTTCAGAAAGTATTCATATCCTTTCACTTTTAGCACATTTTGTTGTGTTGCATCCAGAGGCTTAGCCAGTACTGGGCCCAGCTAGGCCTATTCACTTTCATGACAGACCCACCCTGCAGCTTAGGTTTTTACATTTTTTTAATTCAAAATGAAAATAATCCTATAGTGCATACATGCATTTTAGTACACATCTCCCTTATCAGTTGATAAAAACATAAAAAATATAAGTTGATTATATAACACAGCTACATCATCAATGATAACTTTACCACTAGAAAAGCTTGTTTAACTCTTAAAATGTATTTGGAAAACTGCATATATGGATGGTAATTATACAGCATCAAGATTTAGAAAATAAGATTGACCTAAAATGTTGCCAATCACAGCTACTCAGAACATGTGACTTTAACAGGAGGCTATCAACTAATAACTTACTAAAGTCACTTTATCCTTTCCATTGAGCTCCACTGAATCGATTCATATGATTCACTGAAAAGAGTCGTTCAAAAAGAACAGTTTGTGAATCGCTGAACACTACCATTGGACTATGTCTTGTTAGAGGGAAACGTGAATGATGTTTTGACAAACAGCCATTTTAAGTTTTATTAATGAAAGGAAACAAACAGAAGTGCAAAATGTGCCAGAGTCTGATGTCAGCACTGAAATTTTCAGTGATGCTTCAATGGCAAGTGGAAACCCCACCTCCACCATTAGCTACATGTGTTCACTTTAGTGATGAGTATGCTATCAATGCTATTACTGTGTGTGCTGAAACATCTACAACCACCCAGACACAAAATGCTAAAGTGTCGGCAGGTAAAGGAATTTTCTGATATCCACAAGCTACCAGCCCAGTCCATATTAAAATTTCCAACTTCTATTACTGCCGGCTGTGCAACTTGTGATACAACAGGTAACAGGGTGTGGCTGAAACAGAGGGCATTGAAAGATGCAGTTTTAGCATTTTTGTCATAATCTATTTGAGGACAGATTCACTTGAGCATTCAGAGCCTAGAAATGCACATATAAGATATGCATACACAAACAGCAAGGAATGGCAAAAACAGTAATGGACTGTTAGCTGTTATATAATGCTACATTAGTCAAAACTACAACAGATATTATTTGTCCATTTGTGCCTTGCGATAGGCTTGCGTATTAACAAAAGGTAGGCAGTCAATTTATCTTCTCCATTTGTAAGTGGATTTAATTTAGTTTTAACAAAGACCATTCAAACTTGACAAGGAAAAACACAACATTAAAAAGCAGCCATTTACATTAGTATGACTGGACTTCTAAATTTACTGGTTGCCCTATGCTAACATCATTTAAATGAATTTTTTCCTGCATCAAACAACATTCAATACCCCAGAATCAAAATGCAAAAAATGAATTTTGGAAACGTTAGCAAATTTATTAAGAATAAAACACTAAAATATCACATTGAAACAAGTCTAAGCACTTTTGGCAGTGACGGCAGCCTGAAGTCATCTTGGAAATGATGTGACAAGCTTCGCAACCCTCAATATGGCTATTTTCTGCCATTCTTCTCTGCAGATCCTCTTAAGCTATGTCTGATTAGATGGAGACAGTCAATGGACAGCTACTTTCAGGATACTGCAGAGATTTTAGATTGGGTTCAAGTCCGGGCTCAGGCTGGGCTACTCAAGGACTTTCCCAGAATTGCTTCTAAGTTACACCTGTGTTGTCACTGTTTTGTGGTTAGGATCAGTGTTCTATTAGAAGGTAAACCTTTGGTCCAGTCTGAGATCCACAGTGCTCAGGAGTAGGCCCTCATTAAGATTATCTCTATACTGTACTTTATTATCTTCTTCAACCCTGACTAGTGTCTTAGTCCCTGCCACTGACGACCTATACCACAGCTGATGCTACCACCGCCATGCTTCACTGGTGGAATGGCATTACACAAGTGATAAGCAGGGCCTGATTTCCTCCAGAAAATCATGTTTCTTATAGTCTGAGGCCCCATCCATACTAGTATCTTTCCTTTAAAAACATTTGTCTCCATTTTCAACTTTTGTCTACACTACCCCAGCATTTTCAACTGACAAAAAGTAATACTTTTGAAAATGCTCTCCAGAGCCAGAGACTGGAAAATAACAGGATGATGTTTAAGTGTGAACAGACACTTGGAAATGTACTTATTATGTAGCTCTTCCCTGAATAAATCCTGCTCATTACAACATTTCATTTCCTGATTGGTCACCATTCATGGAAGAAAAACATATTCAAACATAGCTGGCATAAAGTAGTTGCTTTCTATGATGATGCTTGCTTACCTGTAAGCATCTAAATTGCATTTTGTGCAATTTTTAGAAGATGTGGTCAAGTGACAGTCATACTGTAAATGTGCTCAAACAGCACGAGCATGTTATGTCCCAATGACATTTGATGACGTGGTTGCTCAAACTATACATTTAGGATGCACACAATGAATTTTGGGAAATTTGATACTGACATCAAAAAATAAGGCCGCTTACACCACAAGACAGCCAACTGAAATTTCTGACATGACAGAAATTCTTCCAAAAATGCACAACCCATTAGTGAGAGTCAATTGGGTACCACAACCCTTTTCATACTGCATGTGAAACGACTTTTGATAAAGATGAAATTCAGGCCCATTCAGCAAATTGGGTGACTGCAAATCAGGATTAAAATGGTGCCAAAATCACAGAGTGTATGCCACGTTTAAGACATCTGTGCTGAGCGCATCTCTAGTGTGGTTGAATGATTATGGTATGGATGAAAATACTTTCGTAAATGATGTGATAATGCTAGTATAGACAGAGATAATTTTACTTTAAAAACTACATTTTTAAATGAAAGGTAGTACTTTGTAGAATGGATGTAGTCCAAGAGTTCTTTAGATGCCTTGTTGTAAACCCCAAGTGGGCTTTCATGTGTTGTCTGGCCACTCTGCCATAAATCTCAGAATAGTGAAGTGTTACAGTGACAGATGTCCTTCTGGAAGTCTCTCCCATCTACACACAGGATCTGTGGAGCTCATTTAGAATGACCATTGGGTTCATGATCACCACTCTTCTCAATTCCCTTCTACCCCATTTGGCCATTCTGCCATCTCTAGAAAGAGTTCTTGTTGTTCCAAACTTGTTCCATTGAAGGATTATGAAGGCCACTGTACTGTTGGGAGCATTTAATGCTACAGAAATGTTTAAAACCTTCCCCTGATCTGGGCTGTACACAAGTCTCTGACCTCATTGCTTGTTTTTTGCTCTGATACACATTGTTAGCTGTGGGACCCTATATACATAGGTGTGCAGCTTTCCTAATCATGTCCAATCAATTAATTTGACTAGAGGTGGCCTCAAAAAATGTGTAGAAACATTTCAGTGATGATCAATAGAACGGGATACACCTGACCAAATTTTCAAGTATCATATCAAAGGATCTAAATGTGTGTCAGTGTGATATTTCGTTTTTTTTAAATTTTTAATAACATTGCAAAAATTCCTAAAATCCTGTTTTCACTTTGTTATTCTGGAGTATTGAGTGTTTATTGATGAGTGAAAAGAATGAGTTTTAAAAAACTTTAGCATAAGGCTGCAACAAAACAATGTGACAAAGTGAAGGGGTGCAATATTCTCTGAAGGCACTATAAATTCTTGAAAACCCAGTGGCTTACTTTCATTTTTTCATCTTTAGTTTACATATGTGAGACTGTTCAGCCACGTATATAAGTGTCATTTGAAATAAATGTATTTATTTACACAGCTCTACATGGAGAGTATTACACACAAAAGCACACATTATATAGCAATACTAAATGTCACGTGTCCATGTCTTTATTTTTACGTCCAATTTTCAAGCTCCATTTAAGTTAGGCTTTATTTTTACTAGTTCTGTTTTATTAGGTTTAACAAGCTGAATTTCAGTTCTGGTCCATTCACGGTGTGTGTGGAGTCTGCACAATCTCCCTGTATCTGCATGGCTTTTTCTGTGAATATTCTTGTTTTCCCAAAGATGCAGTTATTTGACAACACTATCTTGGCTGAATGTGAGTTGGTATGTGTGTAAGAGTGTGCCCCGTGATGGACTGTCACTCTGTTAGGGTTAGTTCTGCCTTAAACTAGATGATTTTGCTGAGAAAAGTGATAGTAACCCTATCAATTGGATTACACTGGCATAAAAATGATGGGATGCTGGGATGTTTTGTTCCTGTCCAGTTGGCCATCTCTGGTGTGCTGCAATTGTGTTGTGTCTTTAAGCCATTATATTCACAAGAAGTGGCTGCTAAGTGTTATGTTTGATTCCTGGAGAACAACTGCATCAAGCAGAGCAGTGGATGTTAAGCTCCCGAGAAGCCCTCAACGACTCTCAAAGGAGTGAGCTGTCAGCTCCTGAAAAGCCATCAGTGTTTTGCTGAGCAGCAGGTTATCCATCTCACACCAAGTAGCATATGTGTTTTGTTTCCTTCCTGTTAATGCTTGTCCTGAGCAATGCTGGCCTTCTGGCTCCCAAAAAGCCATCCATATGTGTCAAAGAAGCGGCTGTTTCTTTAGCTGTTCGAACTTCCACTAAACACCAGAGTTTTTTCTTTGTTGGCTCTAAATGTTAAAGCCTCTCTTAGTTATTTTCAAGATAGATTTTAAAACCCAGCCTTGTTCTTTTAATTACCAATTAAATGGTAAAGTTAATTTATTCTTCCTTTTCCAGCAAACAGTGAAGTTTTTATTTTTTTATTTTTGCTGCTATAACTGCTGCAAAGGCTCTAAGATATATAGAGTTCTCAAATTCTTCTCTGTGACAACAAAGATGTTAACAATTTTCTTTTGTTCTTCGCTCAGTTGAAAGAAATAATTACATTTGTTCTATTGACCACCATATATTAAAGTTTTATTTTCCTTGACTTAAAGACTTCCTGTTTCTTCTAAGCCCATGACAGAAAGCCAGAGGAGCGCAAACACTGACATGATCTAGCTGAGATTTTTGTCTTTCCTATACTCCAAAAACCTGCTGCTTTGCTAAGCAAATTTTAAATCACTCTACTCTCTGATTGTCACATGCTTTATGTTAAATATCTCATATTGTAATGTTTATGCTGTTGGATTATATTATACTACATCTGAGACACAGCTACTTACAATCCGTGGTACACTAAATAAAATCCACAAAATGAAAAAAGAAAAAACAAAACTATGTTCTGCCACCCAAATTATTGTGGAGACCATTTGGGAAATGACCAGAAGGCATGTCAATCCAAAAGCTCACCGGTGTGGAGGAATGTGAGAACACCAGAGGAGAAGCAAGTGAGGTGGAAAAATGGGAGAGCTCTTACAGTGATCTATAATGGGACAGCAGGAGGCCTCTAGTCTAACTTCCACATAAAAATGCCAAAAAATACTTATTTTATCAGACTCACTGGGGCAACAGGATTTTGTTCGTTCATTTTGTTTGTTTGAGCTTGAAAATAAATTAATTTAGACGTTGCTTCCTGAACCGGTGTCATTCTATTTCATGGCTGTCAGGGGGCCAAAAGTGACAAAATTATTTGTTTTTAAGACAGTGTGGCAAATAACTTATATTTCTTTCAAAGTCTTGGGTCTCCTTTTAACAATATTAGGTTTTATCCAATGGCAAATATTGTATCTACATTTTAAAGTCTGACCAAAAAAAACTTGCAATAATACCTTGAATTCTGAGAGATTTTTGACTTTTCTGCCTTTTGCAATTTGAAATCTGAAAGTTTACAGTAGATATTTGCTAAACTAAATACAAATATGAGAGAGTTTCTTATTTCAATCACTTTCTGTTCTTTTTATTTTTTGGTAGGTGGAGAGCAGATTTGGGTTTTGGATGATTAACTGTATTAATAGTATAAGAAACAGAGCATATACTGTAACTTTCTTCCTTGGCTTTGGCTTATATTAGCCACATGTTAAGATGTATGTGTTTTTTTAAGAGCTGGAAAGTGGCATTATATGTCTTTATACACTGAAAGCTTTTTTTCTGTTACAACCTACTCCACCTTCAGGATTAATTTTTTACATAAAATACAAGGTAGGTTTGTACACAACCCCACAATATTGAGAGTGTAATTAATTCACAAAGAATAATGCATTTGTTTTCTGGAATTCATGTCAAGCCACTGGAACGGTAGCTTGTTTTGATAGTTTATTTTTTAACCTTTCAGAATAATAAAAGCAAAGTTTCATCCAAAACAAGCTATTTATTAATGAGAACAGAACAAGCATTGACTGTACAGTGCAATGTACAAGCTGCAAAAAATATGTTTATCATAATTTTAAAGCAATCCCTTTTGTTAATGTGTCTTTTTATAATTAGGTCAGTCTACTTCAGTTTGCAATGTATTTAACTGGGAAAAATACAAAAACAGGCATTTGTCAAAGGGCACTGACAAGAGATTCCTGTACAGACATTGCTTGGACACTATTCTTTTGTGTTAAACTGATTTTTAAACCCTGATGTTGTTTATTGTACTTTAGTCTGGGTGGGGGTCATGTGCAATGCACAGACATAGGACACTTGTGTGGAGTATTTACTCTTCACTATTTGCAGTGGTATTGCAGAGCCTTGTCAGTGGACAATGAAGGCTTTTCTTTTCATTGGCAACAGTAACCGTAGTACTCCTGTCCAGTCAATATTTGCTTATTCTTTCTGCAGTAATTAGAAGAGATTCCACTATGGAACTATTACTTTATTCCCCTGCTTTGACAGTGACCTCACAAAATTTAGGATTATGATCTGTCCCTTTTGTCTTTATACTTTTAATATACAGATTTTATAATGATTGTTATGTTCTTTCTTATTGCTGTTGCATTTTCAAATCGTTGGATTTCTAGATAATGAAAACTTTAAAAACTTTAAAAATGTATTATTCTTTACTATGTTTAACACTTATACTGACTTAAATGGTTTCAGAAGTTGATGTCATATTATTAAGTAAAACAGTAGATATAATCTCTAAATTATTTCCAAAGAAGCATTGCAGAATGGATGGATAATAAGGCTAAAATCGATGGCATTTATTTGAATATGAGATGCACTACATAAAAATGTTGCAAAGTATAAACAACCAGGCAAACCTAATGAGAGTATTCAACCATTTTTAAATTTATATTGTGTTTTAAATCTGTACAATCTTAAATTACATAGAAATTGAATATAATCATCAAAACAGCAAGTTGCAAAAATATCTTTATACATAACAGTTTTTGTATCCAATGCCTAAGAATGGAGAACACAATATTCCCCATCCTGCAAAATTTGTACTTTTTTCTGCTGTGTTTAAATCTTGAGCACAAAGATACTGAAGTCCAGATGTGAAAATTGCAGCAGCCACTCTCTTAGCAAAGAGTTGCTATTAGAAAAACAGCATACAGGATTCAAAACTCAGAGACAACAGCAAGCAGAAAGTGTTATAGATAGATAGATAGATAGATAGATAGATAGATAGATAGATAGATAGATAGATAGATAGATAGATAGATAGATATGAAAGGCACTATATAATACTGGAGACAGGCAGACAGACAGATAGATAGATAGACATTTGTCTGAAATGGGACAATTTAGTTTTTTACATTAGCTCAAGAAATATTATAACAAACAAACATTAACACCTATTCAGATAAACAAAAAAATGACAAAAAAAGAAGACAATTTCGGACTTGGCTAATGATAAGAGAACAGCCACAATGAGGCATTATAAAGCCATATTGCCTTAGGTACGAAGGAGCTCCAATAGTGGTTCTAAACTAACATCTGTTAAATAATTTGTTGGCTAAAAGGACTTAATGATATGGAGTCAGAGAGGAAACATAGAAATAGATGAGTTTAAAGTGTATCACTGTATTCAAGTGAAAGGTAGGAAAAAAAAACTTTTAAAATAATAATTAAAACAGAAAATAATAATGAAAATTAAACTGTATAAGTACACACCAAATTCTTTTACCTATTGACATCTCGATGCAATTACCTTCTAACCAGTAGACTTCTCTCCAACTCTTTCTTCTGCTTCTAGCTTAGGTTACACCTGACACAACTGTGGAGCAAAATTAGTGTGTTGATCAAGAGTGCTCAGTTTTCCTATACTTCTATTTAGCTGTGAACTCCACATTAAAAGTCTAGTGTAGCATTAAAAACATAAAAGGCTGGGTCTGTAGTTAAACATACGAGGCTAAGATGCAAATCTGCAAAATTCTCCTCTAATGTGAATAGCCAAAGCAAAACAAATTTTCTTTTACCTTTTCCAAAAATCATTTTAAAGACAAGCTCTTCCTCTTGTTGTTACAAATTAAAGCTCTTGCAAGGAATTGGCACACACACTTGCAGTATTGTAATAGAGACTGTGTACCAGGATGCTGGGCATAGCCAGACTTATAACATCATCCACAAGGAGCATCCTCAGAACAAAGGACCAAATGACACATAAAAAAGAAATAAAAGAACACATGGTAAATGCAATGCAAAATCTACCAAAACCTGAAAAATACTGAAACTTGTACTGTTCACAACATGTCCCTTTAAAGAGTTTATGTTGTGCTTTGTACAGAAGGAATGCTTATGATACGAACACTGGCTCAGACCTTAGCTGGCCTCTGGCTCAGAATTTTGGTTGCTCCCATAAGTACTTTTTGTTTTTGAAAAATCTACTTTAACTCCTGCTTTGATATTACAATTGTTTCTAGAACCTTGATTATTTAGCTGAAAATAAAAAAACAAATATCTACTAAATTGTTTATACTCTTTCAGTCAACTAAATTGTGATAACCTTACAGACAGGAATGCTGATACCATCACATCACATGCACCTGCACAAGTGAATCACTAACAAATATTAGGCATTCAAACTCTAGGAAAGCCTTATAACATAAAGTAGGCCTGGTCCCAAAACTCAAATTCAGGTTTGCAGTCTCTGCCTTCCAAAAGAACTCAAGCTTATATTCTATAAAATTGAAGAGGGGAATTGCAAAGCCCCTAGCCCACAGAAAAATATCAGTGTTCCTTAAAGTAATGACAATGTTTATTCAAAAAAGAAGAAACAGTCAAACAAAACTAAATTTCAGAAATGTCCTGAAATGCACAAGATGAACCGTCAAGAGGCAAACCAACAAAGAACAAAATTCAAAAGTCAGAAATCTAAAATCAAAACCAAAGACAAGATCAAAAGATAATAACCATAGAATCAAAAGTTGTTACCAAATACAAAAACAAAGGGAAATCCAACATGAACAGGGCCTAATGCCTAAGCACTTTATAAAGGTTGAGGATAGCGCCCAGACCTACTATGTCAGGAGGCCTCACCCCCTTGGGCTCAGCATACAACAGAGAAGAACAGTAAGTAACATAATGAACATTAAATACAAAAATGATAAATAGACGAGACAATATAATTAAAACAGATATATATTTTAAAAGGAAGGAAACTAAAAACAGACTAGAGTTATTAAAACAACAAAATAGACAAACAATAAATAAACACAAGCCAGGGACAAGATTTGTTTTGTGCTACATATAATTTTCTAATCTTTACCTTTGTCTCATCTTCATTTAGTTAAGGAAAACATCTGAGTGCTTTGAAAGAATGGGTTTTCAAGCAAGAACAAATGCTCACCATATAAAAATGCTGAAATCATGGAGATCTAATTCTCATTTAGGTTCTATGTACAAATGAAAGTCACCTGATATAACAATGAAGGATTCCTATTAATTCCTTAAAATAGGCACATTTCTAGCTTCAAATGCTGGTAATGGCCCTTTAGGTCAAACAAAGCCCTTATTTTCTTGTAATTATTTATCAGTTTCTTAATTTAAGTAGAAGGACATTTCACTCAATCCTTGACAAAGAACTATTGCATACAGATGATATTTGAGGGTTTTTTGCACGTACAGGCTGCTTAAATTTGTACTCAAATACTACTACTTATATAACTGCTGAAACTGTTCTATGTATGATTTCCTCCAATCATTAGTCATCAAAGCGATCCATTGCAAGAGCTACTGATGTCGACCTTGCAAGTGAGATGATCATTTTGTACATGATAATGCATTGTAGATGTGCTGCTTTGCATTTTACAAAGTATTACACAGTTTGCAGAAATCATTAAATTTTTGTTTTACTGTTACACCAGAAAAATACACATAGATGGAAAAGAAAAGGCTTCAGGTGAACCAAGAGTGAAAGAAAGAGAGAAGAGGTCCAGTTAAAATCAGAAGAGCTCAAACCACTGGAAAAGTACCATCAGCTGCTGGTTTAACTAAAGAAGATGGAACCTGTCATCATAGCTAAACAACTTGTACTTCTGGCTTCTTTATGACATATATAGAAAACAAAAAACAGCAGCATGGTATGATGTAGTTTAGCCAGATACACTGTCAGTAGGCCAGACACAGCCAGCACCACACTTACAGTTGCATAGTAACTAACACAGCAAAAGTATGGATGTAATTCATACAAACATCATCTGAAAATATTTTGATTATATTCATTCTTGTTTCCAAATCTGTCTTCTTCACTCTTCCCCTCTTTGCAAGGTTTTCTTCTTCTTCTGTCTCTTCCTCATCATTTTCCATTTTATCATTGGTAAAGGATATGCCAGCTTACACTGCAATTTGGTTCTGAAAATCACGCACAACAAGCAATACAGCAACATAATTTATGTGGGCATGAAAAGCACACCATTCAAATTTGTGCTGTTATACCTCCCTTCAGCTATGATTTGAGGATGCAGCTCTGGAGTTAGCAAAGTATGCATGGAGGGGATAACCACTGTGAACCACCAGGCATCCAACAGCAAACACACCAAGAATGAATTAGGGGATTATTCAGCATATTTTAAAATAAACATGTCAACACAGTTATAGGAATTGTAATCTCAATTTAATTGTATAACATGTCTCACCTGTCCTTGATTTGACTCAAACCTGTTAATATATATTGTGAGATATGGCTGGCCGTTCATCCCGGCCAATACTCCCACACAGCATGGAGGTGCCCCGAATTTCAGCAGGGCATCATGGATATTGGAGTTTTCCTTCACAGCCCTGCTGGATACCATGGGGGCCGCAAGGGGACACTGCAGGGAGACACAGAGACTTTTATGTGAAAAAGAAGAGTTTTTGATCTGACCTGGAGGTGCTGGGGAGTCACATGGACTGAGGGTTCAGAAGCACTTCCGGGTCAAGGACTATAAAGGACTCTGGGAAATCCCAGACGGACGACCTGAGTCAGGAGGAAAGGTGGCAACGCGTCTGGAAGTAGGAGGAATTGTGCACATTATTATTATAAGAAAATTATTTTTGGACTTTTATCTGGTGTTTGGCGTCTGATCTGAGGGTTCAAGTGGATGACAGCGCCCCTATCTGTCACAATATTTAATTGACATGATTTTTAACATGACTAGTGTGAGCAAAACATATTCTGATTTAAATTCAGTTTTTATCATAAACATAATTTTTTATTCTAATAGGATTTAAATTTTGGATTTGATTATGTAAGCCTAAGACTCATTTCTTCATTTTTATAACATTCTGTTGTGGAATTACTTCATTTTTTTGGATTACTGCTCTGTTGCAATTCATTTTCAGTTCAACAGGAGCTCTTGGACAGATGGCCTCACATTCTCCTCACGTATTCTCTCGTAAATTGCAGCATTCTCGGTTGCAGTTACTACAGACTCTTAACAATTATACTGTAGTATCACACAAGTATAAAATTATATCACTCTGATTTGCATTTGGTATGATATTCCTCTATTCAAAATCAGTTTTGGTTTGTAGTAAAAGTAAAAATGGCAGTGTGTTAAAATTAATCCAGGTTTATGTTTTCAGAGCATAATCTCGCTATATACCCCAGTGCTCTTTAGATAACTTCATTTTTACTCCAAAATTTTTTGGGAACACAGCCTGCAACCTTCCAAAAATCTTAAAGTACACCAATTTCTTGCAGTCTCTGTATTTGTCTTTTAACCCTTTTATGTTAACCTGAGCATCTGGGAGACATATATACTGTTAGCATCTTTCTATCAGGGTGGAGGAAGAATATGGTATGACAGCCTGCTCATAATGTTGACTCTTCTCCATTTGTATTGTGAAATAGTTTGAAAGGAGTTAAAGAAATTGCTTTTGTAAACCCTCCCAGATAAAACAGCATTGACAATGTTTTGTCTGAGGTCTACTGGAAACTCCTATCATTGTGTGTTATCATTAACCTTCAGTATATAATTATAAAACTTTTGTTTTATTGAAGGATGAGTATTTCAAAATAATATGCAATGATTTTTAATTATGTGCATCTGACACAAAGTGTGGCTAATTTAGGGAATTTAAACGTTAAAAATATGAACTAATACATTCCATCACCATAACATTTATGTTTATCATTGTGAAATTAATAAACTCAAACTACAATTTGCATGGGTTTCTTGTTAGATTAGGCCACCTTGGTCTATGAACAACACTAAAAATCAGATTCCCACATTATTATATAAGTAAAATATGGTGATTTTCATGTGATGTGCTTTATTTTCTCACAATGCTGTACAGCACATATTAATTAGTATTGAGTGAACAGAATAAGTATACAAACTCATTATATATACGTTTTATTATTAAAAGAATCCCCTAAACAGTACACAAAGCAAAATTCACTAAAATTGCCTATAATATAAACAATACATTAATACAGTATTTGACTTTGTTCTGAATAACAGCATGCTGTATATGCAAGGTGCTTGTCACGCATGTGTGCCTGAAAATCACAATCCAAGTTCTTCCCAGATTTGAAATACCACCCCAGACTGATAGGGGGCACTGCAGCTGTCTTGTCATTTTGTTCCTCCACAGTCCTAAGAAACTGCCCGGTGAGGGCTACTGACTCTGCCCCTTCTAGTTCATGGGCTTCAAAGCATAGACATATGTAGATAGATGCCACATTCACTGTGTTGCCCAGTTGACACGATATGTCAGCGCATCTGCCATATTGCAAGTGGCAAAAGTGCCATTTAAACTAATACAGGTAGACGTGGCAACCGGGTTTTCTGATGAAAAAACAATAACGTTTAAAACAACATCATTTACATACAACAGATTTTGGTGAATTGTTTAAATGCAATTATTTATATCAATTTAAACACTAATAATGGCAATTATTAAATAATAATAATAGTAATTATTATTATAATTAAATAATTCCTCCCATATAAGTAACATTTCTTGGACTGCATCCTTCCATCATCCTGTTCTTATGCAACACAGTACTGAAATATTGGTTAATGCAATAGTCACCTCACGTAATGCTATTCTATCTGGCATCCCACAAAAACGTATCCATTGCTTACAACTTCTTCAAAATTCTGCTGCCAGGATAATAACCTGCTGTTCTAAATCCACTGAACATATTACACCTATTTTCTCTCAACTTCACTTGCCCCCTGTTCACTACTGAATACAATACAAAATACCACTCTTAACATTTAAAACTCTCCACAGTCTTGCTCCCCCCTACCTCACTGATTTCCTACAGACCTACACTCCCTCTCGCTCACTCAGATTCTGTAATTTGAGAGTAATCAGTCTGGCAATATGGTGTAGCCTTAGTTTGTGGAAGACAGACACAACTAAAGACATGAGCATAAAGTGATGGCTGAAACTGTGTTTCCTCAATGTGCTCCTTGAGAAAAAACACATGATTTGAACCAATCTCAGCCCGAACAAACTGATTGATCAAAGATACACTGACAGCTTGCCCTAATGGTGACTGTCGGATAACACGCTCAGCTACTTTGACCACCTTGACTGTACCCTCAGAAGGATTTATCAAACCTCCTTTGTTTTTTTAATGTGAGCAAGTGGTAGCTTTAATCATATGATGCCGGTACAGCATCTGCTACCAAACTAGCACGGCACACATCACAGAACAGCTTTCTAAAAATCCTGTCTAAGGGCTACCTCCCACTGCTTTCTGAGGTGGATTTCTTTGGGAAACCTTCAAAGTTTGAGAAATGTTGACAGCTAACAACAATCTACATAGTTAATGACTAAATACATTTAGCCAAAATGTTGCTTGGAGGCTCACTTGTGCACATAAATGCATAGCTTTGCTAGCCTAGCCTGGCGTAGCTAAAGTTAAGATTATAAAACAGGATTTTCTAATGGCAAAATATAACCAAAATAATTGTTCAGCCTTACCTATGAAATGTAATCCCCTGGGATCTGGTTTAGAACGTACAGTGGTTTGTACAATCCCAAGCAGCACATGCGTGAGGCATCTTACCATTACCTTACTCCACAGCAGTGTCACTCGCAATATGGCGGTGACGTTGACGTACGATGCTGCTGGTCATGCGGCGTCTAGCAATTTTATTTTGTATGCTTCAAAGGACAACTGCCCGGAAGAAGGCATCACTGATCAGGGAGATGACCTGAAGGATAGAACTCCAAATATGATGACCCAACAGCAGAGACGATTTAATAAGCAGTCACTCCTTTAAGTGGTGATCACTTTTTGATTTGTTAATGCCATCAAGTGTTTTTTTTAAAAACTGCATGTAAAAGGGGCACCCCAAAATCCTCCAGCTGTCACAACCTTCTCTCACTCAGACAACCACACCCTTTACCTAATATATATCTTAATATGTTTAGGCACAACCTTTCATTGAAAGAAATATAGTAGCTACACTTTTTAAAATACACATTGGTTCAACCTACTGTCTAACAAAGATTACAATGCAATCTGTAGCAGTTAAATTTAGGTATTTCAGTTACCCTATACATTAATGTAAAAGATACCTCAAAGTGCTTCGAGTTTATATTGTATGATTTATCCACTGATAGTACCTGCCTTGTGCCCAGTGATGTCAAGGAAGGAATCAGCTCTTGAAATCTTGAACTAGGTTCAGTAACTTTGGAACTATGCATTTTGAAAGAAGTCTATTTGTTTAAATAGTACAACAGAATATAATATATGTACAAGCAGTTAAAAACCTTATACCTTATTAAGCATTTTGTACAAAACCATTATCCAATGTTTCCTCTCTGAATACAAAAGTATCAACTACAGACACACAAAACCACATCCAGATATGCATTAATGCTATTACGACTGAACTGAAGGATAAAATGTCAGCTTTCATGAATGACCTCTAATGAAGGTAAAACCAACAAGCCTTCAAACTAATTTGCATTTTAAAATATAACATCGTAATACATTAATGTATTCTTTACAATTTCTTCTTTTGAATAGGTAGTCATTACATTTTCAAATATTATATGAAATAAGTTTAAAAACAGATTAACATTTAACACAATTTTTAGATTACCCAGGTGTTGAATCTTGAAGAGGTTGGATAAAAGTGACTTTCTTTATGCATAATTTTGTAAATATGAATAAAGCTGATATTTGCAAACTGATTTACATATTTCAGTTTCACTACAACAAACGACAAAAGATTTGTATTATTTTCAATCTTAAAATAATACCTTCTTAGGAATGAATACGTCCATTGAGGATACATCAGCAGCTCCACACAGAGGTATGGTGAATGCTTACTATTTGTGTGGATATTATGGAAATATACATTTCCACAGAATACATATAAAACACATAAGAATCCAAAATATCACAAATTAATTATGTCCTCTACTATGTGTATAATAATCACACATAAGAATTATTGTAAACTTGACGATGCTGGCATTTGCCAGGCCAGCAGCATTCTCTACTGAAACTCTTCATTCCCATCCTACTGTGAACTGGCAGGCAAATGGTGCCTGACTTGTGAGGAGTGACACTGTGATATTCAACAGAGACCTCAACAGTGTAGTGCCATATGGGATTATAAAGGGGAATTGTAGCATAACACCCCTATAGCCAAAAAAAAAAACAGCAGTCCTTGATCCTTCAGTCTGAAAGTCCAGGAAAGATTTTAAATGCACTACAAGCTAGCTACTGCATATTTGAAGTTGGGTGGTAAAATCTTAGCAGAGAAGGAAGGGGCTTGGGTCATGAGAAAGAGATGATGAGAAATTGAAGATGAGAAGGATAGTGCCTTAGTGAATTTTGGGTATGGAGAAGTGGATGAGCAGTTCAAAAATGTACTTTATTTTTAAAATACTTTTTATTGTACTGGGGGGCTCTGCCCCCTGCTCGCTTTGCTCACCAACCCCTGTGTGGGCCCTAAACGCTAGTCAGTTGCTGGATCTGCTGCTTGCGTAAGGGGAAGCGTATGTACAATTTAAATAGCTTGTTATTTTCATGGGAAATGTTACATATGCATAATAGAACTAACTATTTTACATTACAGTGAGTAGCTAACTATAGTTAAAAATAATAAACTGAAAGAAATTGAAAGAAAATGATGTTTCATGTTGCGTTAGAGGTATTCGTTAAGTTATACGTTTTTGTTCTGTTTGGCTTTGAAGTTAACACGCAAATACTTTATAAACTTACACTTTTACTGTAACAGTTCAGTAAAAACAATATTTGGAATTAACTTTTCGTCAATATTGCACTGAATTTTGATTCCGTGTTTGGACTTACATCGTGACAAAGCAATGTATAACTGGCCATGAGTGAATATCGTTTCTTTCTCTCTAATAAATAAACTGACTTTTTCAAATGTTTGTTCCTATGATTTTCAAATTGTCATAGCAAAAGCTACTCTAACGGGAAACTGTTATAATATGAACACCATTATAAGCTGTAGAATTTCTAATACGTCCGATCGTTTAACTCTTTCGATTCTATGTTGCATTGCTTTTTCTTGACCATAAATATAAACCTGACCAAACTGTGGTTCTTTGAAATTAAACTTGTAGTAGCTTTAATTGTTGCGGGACCACAGATTCTCATAGCGTATGGTCTTGAATTGTGTAAATCTACGTTTTCAGCATTGAATGATGTGAACGCAAACAGATTATTGTAGATTCAAATATTTTGCCTGTAGTGTTTGTGGATTTCACTTTCACCAAATAATAAATCTTTTAATTCTTGTGGATATATTTCTTCATTGGGAAGAAACACTACTTTTCCCTGATGGCAGTACGAATTAGACGATCTGCAAGTCTCTCTACATACTTCTATCATATCACTTATGTCTATATATTCAATCTCTTTTTGCTGCTCCGTTATTTCACCGAGTAATAATTTCTGTTTGTTAGCACTAATGCGATCTTTACTATGATTTTTTTGAAACTTTCAAATTTTAGTACCTTCATAATCTCTAACCTGCTCTGCATGTGTATCTCGCCAGTGTTTTTGAACCTCTTTACGATGTTATACTTTGTCTTCTACTCTTTGTCTTTTATTTCCAACCCCGCTTGGACCTGCTAGGTTTTCAATTCCACTTGATCCGGGCTGATTATTGCCATCCTTATTTTCCGTACTTTGAACTTAGAATATTATTGTTTTTTTTCTCTCCAATGCTTTTTGGCATTTTTTCAACGTACTGCCCTTTCTTCTTCGATTAGTCGTTGACGTTTCATCTGGGACTACATCGAAGGAAACAAATAGATTGTATGTCTTGTATTAAAATGAGGAAAATGTAAAAATTAATAAGAGCTGAGAGCACAGGAATTGTGTCTGACAATAGCATTCACATGAATGAGAGGTAAGTAGATCGTGGGCATGTTTGTAAATGTTTGAGAGTAGGGCGGAACTTGTCAAAATCTCTTGGCAGAAAGTCATGTCTCATGGGACTTGAAATTATCTCTCTGAAAAGTCTCGTCTCAGGATTTCCTTTTATATTAGAAAGATTTTGTCCCCTTTGTTAAAAATAAAACAATCAGCAATTTTACAGCATTCGGTATCCTTGAAGACATGCAAGAAGAGTGCTCTTCTTTAACATTCATTATAACTGCACAGAATCTTAGCCATAAATGCATCTAAGGAGGTCACCTTAGGCAGAATGAAACCAAGAAGTGACATTTCTTGCAAGTTATTTGGTCCAGAATAAAGGCAAAACTTAGATGGATTTACTTTTCTTCTGGCAAACATCTCTAATTCCTGGGATTACTACAAAACTTATTAATTGTTCTAGTAACATTTAGTTTGTGAGTCTTACTATGAATACTGTGTGGCCACTGAATATATCAGCTTGCTGCTATTAGTCTGTTTTTGTAATCGTTAACTATGCTACCTGATACACTGAAGTGATGCAGATTACTTGTGGAATGCCAGGGCAAATTTTTATTATAACAGTAAACAAAAAAAAAAAACAGTATGAAATTCCAAATAGCGAAAGCAATACAAATCTAATCAAAACCCATCAAATATCATTTGTATTTTGTATTCCACCTCCCCACCCTCCGGCAAACTTTTACACTACAAAAAAAAAAATCTTCAGAACTCAAGATTTCAGCCAAACTAAAATTTGCAGAGTTTAAAATAATGGAATTGTGAAACATGAAAACCACTCTTTGCCATAGGCAGTATGTTTATAAGTCAGGATATAAAAATGTTGGGGCTTGGCTGCCATGCCTCCTGCCATGCAAGATTTATAGAAATCATCATTAATTCTTTGAGTTCACAGCTCAAAATGAAAAAAGAAACTCCACTGTCATCAATTTAGAGGGCAATACAATTATTTTATCAGGTATCCAGTAAACATACTCTCTTCTTATAACTGAAAAACACAAAAGATTCCTCAGTTAGGACATTAAAAGAGGGTAGAAAGGGACATTTCAAATATTTGAAATGGTGGAAATCTATCAAGTATGAATAATGGAGAGAAAAACTAATACAGTATTGTAATATTTTGTCTCACAATATATTATGGAAACACTACGTTCAGGCATATGAAGCATAAAGGGAATGGGGTTATTTGTAAAGAGCTACATTATAATTTCAAATACCAGAAAAATCAAAATAAAACTGAGAAACTGCATCAAAAGCACAAAATCAGGAGCAAAATCAAAAACAAAGAAGAATCAAGGCCCAAAGTTAGTTTTGACATTATCTTTTTTTTCCCACTAATAATAAAGGTTTGTTTTGTAAAGGGATCCAATACTAGAATTCTAGGAGCTGTACACTGCCATCATTAAAGGTGGAACAAGATAATACACATTGCTATATGACCATGCGACCAGCAAAATGCAAAGTAAACAGGATGAAAGGAAAATGGTGTTGCAGTTAAAAAATATAAAAAATGAAATAAACACATAAAAATAAAAAACACTGAGCAAAGTTAATTCATAGAAACTACACCACTGAATTATTGTATGTATTACATCTACCTACAGTGTTTTCAAGGTTCTTCAATGTTATGATTGGCCAGCTCTCAAACACAATAAAGACTTCAATGCAAAAAGTTGGTCTCAAGATGCCTATGAGACTAAGAAATAAGAATCAGTCTAAACCCAAACTTAAGACATGAAATACAGGAATTAAAAAATGGAAATAAAACAATACATACAAAACAAGGAAAAAATCCTGACTGTAAAATAACAAAGCACAGAAGGGAGTTGAAATACACTGTTTCAAGTAGCTAATCCCATGGTAAATAGCTGTAGCTAACAGGTGTCTTAAATAGCTCTCAGGTAACTGCAGCCCTACTGACCACAGCACCTTAGGTCTGTAAGCTAAGTGGAGACCCTACAATACCGTATAAAGTAATGTAACCACACTTTATTAACATGATACAAATGGCAATTATTAAACTACAAAACATGCAAGTAATGATAAAAAGTAATAAACTAATATAAAACATTTACAAAAGCAGCAACTGAGAAAGGAACACTGCACAAAATGAAATCTAAGCAAATGAAAAATATTTATTTCATGACATTAAATTTTCTTATTGTAAGGATTACTGACTTACCAAAAATGTTGTATTTATAATTATTTAGCTTACTTTAAGAAACCTTGTCAAGGAAGTTTTGCTTACCCCATTGGCAGATTTTTTTTTTGTTAAATAAAAGAAAAAGAACTCCCACATAAAGTTTTTGCAGTGAAAAATTAGGATAAATGAAGGAAACAAATGAACAACTGTTAACAAAACTAAAGCAGACATGGGGAGAACATGCAAACTCCATGCAGGGAGGACTTGGGAAGTGAACCTGGGTCTCCTAACTGCGAGGCACCAGCACTACCCTCTGCACCACCGTGCCACCCTGCAAAAAAATATTACTGTTACAAACAATTAAAATTTTTCCTACCTAAAAACAGGAAAACCACCAAACTCTGGACAAGCCAATAGGCACTTTTTCATTCAATTTTAATTTTCTAATTATATACGTAATCCAACAATAATATGATTTGTGACATTATTGTGCCACCATTATATACGATGGTGTCATGCTTTAACTGGTGTCTGAATTTTGGATCTTCCACATTAAAACCATGATAATGTTCCTCTAAAGCAGTTGCTGAAACTGAGAGTGTCTTAAATGATATGAAAAACCTGCAGAAATGATCTTATTATATACAAGATTTAATTAAACCAATGTTGTCATTATGAACTAATTTCTGAGTAATCTTTTTATGTTGCAAAGCTAAACTTTTGTCAGTAATATAACACCTGTAATCATGACTTAAAGGGGGCTATAATACTCGGATATTTATTAAAATGACCCAAAAGAATTGAAAGAAAAACAAAGTAGGCATGAAAATGGCAAACAAATTGGTTTAATCCCCAGTGACAGCAATCTGGTCATTCTACACGTTCTTGTGGTCCTCATCTGTCAATGCACATCTTGACCTGTCCAGTACCAGGCCCATAGGATAAATCCAGGCTAAAATGTATTATACCCTTTTTACCATGGTGCCCAATCTGATGCCAGCTCTTCAATTTCTACTGTGCTCCAAAACTTCAGTCCATGACACACAAAGTCCCCTTATTCTTCCCTTAATTTTCCTATAG
Organism: Polypterus senegalus; assembly: GCF_016835505.1. Taxonomy (NCBI): domain Eukaryota; kingdom Metazoa; phylum Chordata; class Cladistia; order Polypteriformes; family Polypteridae; genus Polypterus; species Polypterus senegalus. Next base: position 108,903,639 of record NC_053161.1, read on the forward strand.
ATGTGGAAAGGAACAGGTGTAGCAGCCACCAAAATTCTATAGTACCCCTGTCTGCGAATTGTCCAATCCTCTGCCAACTTGCCCAGTTCCTCATTCTGCCAAAACCAATACCATAATGTTCACACCTCAACCTCCATGATCTTTTAATAATTACTCTGCCTCTGCTAATAGAGTGTCCAGTACTTGGCCATTTCCGCTATATTCCATACATCCACATCATAAAATCACTAGTCCTCTGATTTTTCTCAAATTTTGCATCCCGGTTTATCATTTATGACACCAACAGAGTCATTCCCACCCTAATTTTATTCTATACTTGTTGCCAGTCTGCCTAGTCTTATGCAAGTTTGCCAGGCTTACAAATTCACATGGGAAGATCCACAGACCCCTAGATCTTAAATCATAACTTACTACCCCAACATGTCTTGTACTAAACCCATAGGACAAGTAAAACCTATATCTTATTCTGCCTTTATGATCAGGATATCTATAATTTCTTGAACATAAATTTTGCCTTCCTTTCCTTCAGGCTTGAACATTTCTCAATTACCTTTTGACTAACTGAGTCATTTTAATAAGCCTGCCAAAAAATAACCTCATGCTATTGACTAGATCTGTGTTTCCTAACCTTTTTTCAGTAGAGGCACACTTTTTGTAACCCAAAATCATCCCAAGACTCACCACAATTTTACTAACCACAAACACATATACTGTACATGTGCTCAACTGCCTGAAGGGGTAGGACTACCGGTGAAGCCAGTAAAAAAGGAGCTACAAGATCAGTGTTTGCAGACATGGCACTTAGTAACCACTTTGCTGGCATTTCCAAGGTGCTTCACCCTTTTGACTGCCCCTCTCTGCCTCAGAGGCATCTCGTATGCCAGCTATCCACCAGCCCTGTGAGGCTTGCTGGTGATCACACACCGACAGCAGAAGGACTATAGCAGCCAGGAGACACAACCAAAGTGGTCTAACATGGTGATCGTGGAGCTGCAATTATGTCAGCTTCAGGTATTCAGAACTGTGCACTTTTATAAAGCCAAAACTTCTGCCTTTTACTAAAAAAACCCTTTTCTCCTAGAACAATATACAAGACTCTGGTTCACCTCAGTCTCCCCATTTTCCAGATCACACTTTCCCTACTGGGATATCCCTATCAATACTACTAAAGAATTACCTCCATGACTTTGTTTTTACATGTTTGACAGTTTATCTTCAGCATTGCTTCCTCCATTTTTTATAGAAACAAATTTTCCATATAACAAAAATTTTATTTTATTTAAAAACCTTACTTTTTTTAAAAACTGCCTGTACATAAACATTTGCCCACCAGGACATAGTCTTCCTTTTGCTTTAACATGCCACTTTCAGAATTGTATCTGCAGCTATTTGCTAAACTATATCACTGAAAAGTTCAAATTTATACTCAATATTCCCCACTAATTAAATATGCTACTTCAAGAAGTTTGCACTATTAAAATTCCATCCAGGAATAGAAGTCAAATTCCTATAGTATTGCTCCTACCGTACACTTGATAAAGTAATTATCACTCCCTAACAAATTCTTCTCATAAATATCTCATTCTGCAACAACAACTGTATTAGAGATCAATAGCAGATAGTTTATTTTGTCAGATGTCACATATAGCACTATACCTCTAATGTCATTAAGCATGTCAGCTGGTGATCATCTAAAAACTTCTCCACCACTATGTTGTAAGTATCCACAGCATCAGTATTAAGTACAACGTTTACGTAGATACTATTGCGGGCAGCGTCCCAGTGGCATCATTAGGTTCCTCGCCAGGTTATTGGTGATCAAACCCTCCCTCGCTGACCACCTGATGGTTTTCACATGGCCAGCATAGTCGACGGTGAGCAATGAAGTTATGGAGACTTTTCAGGCCACTTCATCAAAGCAATTACTGTATTTGTTTGTAACATGGTCGAAGTAAAGGATGCCAAGAATATGTCAAAGTCGTCACTGATGGAACACATTGAGCCAGTGTTTAATCCTGGCCATTGATTTCCAGGTCTCGCATACATATATTGCTGTGGGTATATTGATGCTGGTATAAAGGCAAATCTTGATGTTAATTTCAATGGGCTTTGAGGACCAAATGTGACATCCTCTTATATATTGCAGATGCTTATGTCTTCCTCTGTATCCCCATCCTTGCTAATCATGCTTTCCAAGTAAGTAAACCCGTCAACCTCCTTGAGCTCATCTTGTTCAACCCTCATCCTGGTTTCACTGCATCCACTTGCAACTCGCATGATTTTCAACTTTTCGGTGCTAATCTGAATCCTGATCTTACTGGCTTAGTGGTGCAGGGACAACATTGACATCTGCAGGATGTCAATATATGCGACTCTTCAATTCCACCCGGGGGAGTAAATGCTAACATTATTCAAAGTTATTGTCTGCTTTTACATGCATTTTTATTACTCTTTAATTTAATATTGTTTTTTGTATCAGTATACAGCTGCTGGATTATGTAAATTTCCCCTTGGGATTAATAAAGTATCTATCTATCTATCTATCTATCTATCTATCTATCTATCTATCTATCTATCTATCTATCTATCTATGAGGGCATTGTCTTCTGGTATCAAAGCGATGTCATCTGCAAAATCCAAATCCTCAATCTGTAGCTTCAGGGTGAAATCAGCAGCCATGGTTCGATCTTTCAACTTCTCGACTGAGATTAGTTTCAGTAGTTGATTTAAATTAACTGTTTACAGTTTTAATATGATGGTTGCCTTGACGAGGTGATGGAAATGAGTCATTATCCATTTTTGTTTTAGTAGCAGTTTGTAAAACTACATGGGTAAATTTGTCTTTTTCTTGTGGAAGCAACTCGAATATGAACAAATACGAGGCATATTCACTTCCAAATAACATATTAATTTCTTTTATTTAACTTTTAAGCTTTTGTTCATATAACATGAAGTGCAATGTTAGCCAATGAATAAGCTGTTGCTAGGCTGGACTCCTGACTTATGAATGAGGCAGGGTGGTGGGTCTTCAGTTCAAAGGCTCAGGTGCATCTGAACACTTTCCATTGTCGTTCACAGGAGTTCAAAGGTAATTTATTTAACAATATTCTAGTAAAAATACATGTGTTTGGGACTTTATGAGCATATTAACTGGATAACTTCATATGTGGGTTGTGTGACAACCTACATCATTGCAAGGTACATACGGTAACTTGTAAAAAAACCCATAATTTTTGATTGGAGTATTTCTTTAAGCCAGGGACGAACCCATTTGTATCATAACAATTATAGTTTCTTGTACTCTAATCGAATTGTTACAGAACAACATTCACAGATTCATTGTGCAAGGATATTAAAAAGGAAGATGTATTAAACAGGTAATTGATTTGGCTGCTGCTTTTTTGAAAAATGCTACAAACCTTTGCTGGGCACATGTAGGAAACAGAAATGTAATGTTTTACTGACAGTCTTAGGTCATCATTAAATTTATGGATATGAAAGGAGGAAAGTACAAGAACATTCTGGTACAAAAATTTGAAGGAATGCATATTAACAGAAATACTTACTGTATCTTATAAACTTTTAACAGATTTAAGAAATGCACTACCTTTCTTAGTAAGCTGCATTATATCTGGGTTTCTTTTAATAAGTGCTGTTACTAGAGAATTTGCATATCCCTCTATTTTTGTGCAACTAAACAATTTTGAGGCATTTTAGCAATTTTTAATTATTCATTTATTTACTTTATAATTACTTTACTTTTTTGGTTTCTTTACCAGTAAAACTGACATAGATTTTTTTGTTAAAAGCATTGCTATTCACTTAAAATGATAATATATGTATGTGTAACTTTTTTATTATTGAATTGTTTTCTGTTAAATATTATACAATGTCAACATCTTTTAAGTCATTTTTTGTATTTAAGACAGATCCTTCAGTTAACATATTGTACACCCAAATGCATATACACTGTACATATATATGTATACTTGGTAGTGGTGCTTATTTTCTAATTATGTGGTTTATTAGGTGTTTTCAATTATTTGAAATCTGAGATAATAAAAGGAAGAAAAGTTTAAGGAATGCACCTTCTTGGTTTAGCTTGGATTCCATTTTTTATGCCTTGCTTGTTACTCCAACTATCACTAATTATCATCATGTTACTAACGATGAGATTGTGAATCACTTGTTCAAAATATGGGACCAATGTAAAAAAACCTTATGGCAGAGATGCTGTTCTCTGTAGTTTCATTACAGAATAAATGAATATTCTGTCTCTCCCTAATATACACACTCTTTAATTTATGGAAATCACTAGGTATCTAAACCTTTAGGACTGTTATATTGGCAATGAGTTTGCACCCTTTGATTAACTTTGTCTTAAATATAGACTTTCTCCAATTCACTTTTTTTTTCATTTACAAGTCAGAAACTTTGTTGAAAGTAATGCAACAAATGTTCATAATATTCCAAAACTATCCAGTAATGAGAGAATATTGGTAATGTTTCTAGACATTATCAATTAACATCATAATATCTACCACTAAATCTTAGGCAATGTTCAGAAAGAGACTCCTTTCTCAGTCAGGGACTGGACCTAACTATGAATAATGTGATGTAATCCTAACCTTGCTAGGTTATATATTTTGGGACTTTTTAAAATTAAGATCTTTTTATAAGAAGATATTTTTTATCTGTTAGTGTTGCATTAAGAACTGTTATATTTCACCCACTGTCACTCCTGTATGTGGGATTCAAATCCTTGTTTTAGTTCTTCTCTGTTCATTTTTAATTTTTTGTTTGTATTAATTTTTTTCTGTTTATTTGCAATTCCCCCTCAAGTGGACCTTTTTGGAACTGTCTAGGATTGTGTCTATGTAGGAACATTGGCTGAAATATAACAACCTCCTGCCCAAGGGGTGGCTTCCGGACACAACAAGCCCCTCCACTGTCCAACTCAAGTAGTCTTATCCCTTAGAGACAAAATGAAGAGAAGACTGGAACATGGCATGGCAGATGGGGCTACAAGTCTGGAGTCTGGCACAGCAGATGAGAAAGTTAGACCACCTCCTAGTAGCCCCCACAGCTCAGACGAGAAAGGAATTCGGTCACCACCTCCTGGAGGTCCCAGCAAGGCAAGTGAGACAAGTAGTCAGGTACCATCTCCTGGTGATCCCAGCAGGGCAAGTGAGATGGGCAAACAACCTACCAGTGGTGCCAGCTGGCACCTGCTGGTAGGGCTGACTGGTCTAAAATATACAAAATATACAAACTAACTAACTACTTTTTTAATACTCAGCTCTAGTGTGTTTGAAGTCCTTGACTGTAACTTGGAAGGAGTTACAGTCAACAACTCAGATGTGCCCCCTCCAGGGGTCACAGATAAATACATGCAGTTGCCCACCTCAGAGGTCACAGGAAGCAATGTGGATGTGTCCCCTCCAGAGGTAACAAGTAGCAAATTTCACCTCTAGGGATAACGAGCAGCAACTCCGGTGATCCCCCTTAAGGAGTGATAGGTAACCATCATTTCCACACTCATTTTCACTTGGAACCTCGGCCATGTTCTTGGCAGTCCTTGTGATCTCAGCAAACCTTGGGACTTCGAGAGTGCTCTTGGCTGACTTCACGAATGACAACTTAAAATCCCTCTCTCGCTTGCAGCTGGAGATGGGAGCTGGAAGAACATTTTCAGTTATAGCTTCTTGGCTGTTTTTTCTAATCATAGAAATCTTTTGAGTAGTTGGGTGAATAGATGAGACTACATATCGTGGAATGGATGGTATGAATGTAGTGTGGAAACCTGGTCAAGGTGAGAGGGTCGAAATGGAGGCCAAAACAGGAGACTTAGCTGTTGTCTTAACCTGCTGTGTGTGTACACACAAGCAGCTGGCCAAACTATAGCAAAAGCAGAAGCCAGCTTCCTTCAGCACCCAAAAGGACAGATAGCGTACAGATCCAAAAGTTACAAGATGTTGGCTTCAGACATGCAAACCTCCTCCTCGTCCAGATTGCTAAATAGTTATATGTTTGTAGATGTACCATCAGAGACAGGCTGGTATTAAAGGTATCATAATACTCACATAAATGCTCATCCACTGTATGTAGAGAATCAAAAACTACATATAGTTGCTGCAAAGTTTTAGTTTTTTTATCTATACTACTGATTAATTTTGTTGAGTGCTCAAAGCATGTACAATAAGTCATTTCCAAAAACATTCAGTGCTTATTCTTGGGCTTTGTCAATTTCTGGAATTTTGTGTCTTTGCTGTGTATTTTGGCTGCTCTGGATTCGTGATTAGGTCTTTTTTGCTGTTGGATTGCTTTATTGCTTAGGTAACTCCTTTTGTAGTCTGCATAACCTATTTTTGATTCTACATAGCTTTTGAATAATACATCTTCTATTTATGAAGATTCAATGTCAGAAACAGCTACATCATTTTAGCAAAAAATACATTTTAAAAAATCCTGCAATGATTTATTGATTACACACATACCAGCAGATGACACACTTTGTCCAAGTGACAAAATAAAGCACTTTGCAATTGATGAAGACTCCAGTTTGCTCAAGTACACAGTAATAATTTTAAGTTACAAATAATAAGTTTCAAGACAGTAAGGTTGCTGTGGTCTTTATTTAGATTTTTTTTGAAAATAACAAGGGTTTCATACGTATATAAAAAGCTATAAAAAGAGAGATGATGCTCAAAAATTCTGTTACATTTGTTTTTTGTTTAGGATTTTTGCATTTAATTAGTCAATTTTTAACCTTTAATTGTAAAATTAATAATTGTAGTTTTGCATTAAATGTGTTCATGTAACACAAAAAGTTTGTAAATTAATTTATGGACAAGAAAACGTATTTTTGGAAAAAAAAAACTTAAATTAACAACATAACACTCTCCTTAAATTCATAGTTTAATTATTGCTGTGTACATCTAGTAATATAAATATGTGGTCTGCTTTCATAATTTCTAATTTCATTGCAGTGAAGTGAATGTGCTTTGCAATTGATGATGGGCTCACTTTGCTAGAATTGTGCAATAATCATAACAATTTGAAATCAATAGGGTTGCTCTGTGGTTTGTTTAGATTTTCTTACATAATTACAGAATAAGTTTGAAATGCAATTGGCATATACAGCAAAGTATGCCATTTTTGTTAAGTGTCTAAATGTGTGTGTATGTATATATACATATAAACATATATATATATACTGTATATTTATATATCATTATTATGACTTTTCATATATATAAAATCAGTTTTATTGCTATGTGTATTCTGCTTATGTTTTCCAGTTCACAACATAGATATTTGAGGACGTTTACTAATTTAGGTTATTTTTTTCCAAAGTAACTAAATAGTTTCCTTTACTTGAATAAGTTTTTCCAAGCCTACTTTCTTACTTTTACATGAGTAATTTCCATGTCAAATACATTTACTTTTACTTAAGTAAAATTTTGTCAATGTAATAATGTTTCAAGAGTAGAGTCTTTTTCCATCTCCGCCAATAAACTCACCATGATTTCCTATGTTACATTGTTACCGATCCTACTGATGCTTTTTGCCACAGCGCATTTTTTTTGTAATCTGGAAACTCTTTGTCATATGCTGCTTGCTGCTTTTGCTATGCTACATGCACTGTTTTCAGGATACATATAATAGAACTAAAGAAAACTGAAAAGGACAAACTATGTCTGTGAAAATGTGTTGGAAATGGGCTTTCTGTGCTGTCTCATGAGAATTTTCTGAGTAAATATGTCTCACCACAGTCATAGGGTGGAGATATGTTCTCTCTGCTGCTTCCAGAGGAAATTTGCCCAGGCTTATGCTTTATTAGATTTTCAATTGTGTCTTTTTGCTATTATTGTTGTATGTAGAAAATAAAGATTTAACTATTGCAGCTTTATAAAGCTGGGAGGCCTGACCTTAACTTTTTTGATGCTTCATTTGATGCTGAATTGGCTATAGGAAGGGTGTTGACTGTTTGGCTTGGCCAAATCTAATTTTGTGAATGTTTACAATTTTGGAGCAATTATATTTTTTGACTGAACCTTGTGATTGATAAATGGTAAAAATATGTTAATTTGTACAGTAGGAATATGCTGTTAAAAGTGAATTGGGATATATGTATGCAGGAAGGTTAAAATAGAAAGTGGTGATCATTCTTTCATCCTTTGTCATGGTGTACCTTGTCATGGTGTACTCTTGCAATACTGATTTCAAAGTCAGGCCTTTATTGTAAAGATTTATCATTATATGATAGCTTGTAACTGCACAAGAATCACTGAATTGGCTTGTCTTTTTTTCATCCTTTTATGGTACGATGTGCAGGAAGCTTCCTTACTTATATTATATATAATCACATTTCATTCTTCCACACACCACATCAATAAGAAAGGAAACTTTACATTAATAGGGAGATGTCAGAATAAACCAGTAGAAAGCCAACATAATGAATCAGCTTATTTGACCACTTTCTGTCATTAGAAAAATGAAACACCCTATGAAAGTTTTTCTGGGTACTTTTTAGTCTTCTGTAGCTCCACCACTTCCACAGCGTAGCATATGTAAATAACACTAGTGCCATGTACCAGTTATATTACACCATTTCTGTCAATAAGCCCAAATAACCATTCATTTTTTGAATCACAGAATGTATAACAGAAAAAAAAACAAAGGGACAACACAACAAATAACAAATCTGAAATAAATATGTTTCAGTTTCTCTGAAAAAGTCTTGAATGACCTTGAACATAATTTCTGTCTGCCTCTCTTCTTAATCTCAGACCTCTCTTACTCCCATCAGTTTTTGCCCCATTCTCCTCCTGTCTTTGTATTATAAAACCCCTATTTGTGAGGTAGTTTTAAACTTTATCAGTCCAAGCCCTAAAATATCTTGGCAGGCCAGGGAAACATGCAAGAACAGGCTTCAACTCCTTTAGAGGACCCTGGGATTGCTACACCCCTGAGGCTTCCATTGGCCTTAAATCTTGCTCATGTTTGAGCATGCTCCATTTTTTGTTCATTGGAACATGTTCCTGAAGTGCTCTATTTAAAAATATTTTATTAAAAATACGTGTGCTTGGAACAATGTGAGCATATGACTGGATGACTCGACATGTAGATTAGATAGATAGACAGATAGATAGATAGATACTTTATTAATCCCCAAGGGGAAATTCACTATTTTTTATGCTACATTAGTAATTGTGAGGATGCTTTTGATATTTAATAGTTTGCTGTTGTCCAGCATTGGTCACCATACATGCCTACTCTATCATAAACTTATCTCTGTTCTGCATGAAAACATATGATGGATGAGTATTCCTTTAAAGGTGGATTCTCCAAGTTAGTTCTGAAGCTGCCTGCATTGTCAAAGGAACAGCACTATTCCACAGATTCCATCCTGGGGATTGTGTGTCCCTCTAGCAAAGAGAAGGTGATGCTTGTTCTGATGGATGAGCTCCCATGGCATGTACTGGTTCTTCTGCCCTCTAGTATTTTAGGGGAGCACTCCACTCATCTGCCCAAGCCAACTTTCTGTTATTATAGACTATTCTGTACTGTTATGCTTGCCTTTTGCTGTTCTGGGCCACACATCTAGGCCATGCAGCAGTTTAGTAGCCTCTGCATTCCAACAGTGAATGACATCATAACAACCTTTTCTGCTGCTTGAGTATCACAGTCTATTATTCTCTTGTAAAAGCTACAAGTGGGACCTAGATCTTCCCTGTGTCACCCCAGTAATGTCCTTGCCTGGGCCTCTTCTTGTATACATGGCAAGTGGCTGCATGTACCAAGAGAATTTAAACATACACACATCTACACATTTCCTTTTAGTTTTCTGATTTACTTGATGCTTATTTTACCTAAAATACTTCATTATTTTTTTTCTTATAAAATGTGCACTTTGTATTGTTCTCATAAGCTTTGAAAATTAGTTGCCTTCTTTAACAAGGTAGGTTTAAATAATTGCAAATAAAAACTACAGCAAATTCAAGGATAATATCTTTATTCATAAGAATAATGGTTTTCACAACACTGAGATGCCCATATGGTATATGTTAACATTTTACTTTGGCAATAAAACATATGACCCCTAATAAACACCCTGCTTTCATTTAAAAATATTGTATGTTTTTTTAAGAGAATGCTGATTAAAAAATAACTGCACTGATAACAACTTCATTGTAAGAAATCACAGTAAAAGTGATAAATGAATTTTAATAGGGCGAGATCTCTCACTTAAAATTTCTTGTCAGAATTACAGAACTCTCTTTGTTTTTTGACTCTTTCTCATGGATTTATGAGAATATTGCTTTCAGAACCCAAGCAACTTTTTGTTTATTAAAATAAGTTAATCTTGTGATATGCCAGACATGTTGTAAGTAACTACAGTAAAGCATTGGCAGTACAAAATATAAAGAAAGCATTGTATTTGATTCAATGATGCATTAAAAAACTTTGCTTAGAAAATAACTCAAGGAGTAGGAAGTCATTATTATTACTATTGTTGTTATCATTATTATTACTTCTACTTATGCATTTCACTTTATTATGGAATCAAAGCTAAAACAATAGAATCACATACACAAAGTATTATTTATTTATTTTTTAAAGTCTGTAGTCTAGCTTTGTTTTTGTTTCTAAAAAAATCCTTAATTCATGTATTTACAAAGAAAATAATAAATCATCTAAAATTAGTAATGAAGTTGGCAACTAATGCTGGGAAATTCAAGTTGAAAAATTCTTAGAATACTTTTAAAGCCCTTCCAGTATGCCTCTAGAGACTCATCAATCAGAGGTATGGTCACATAAAGTCCAAATTGTGTCATTTGGCTGGGCAGTCTTTGGAAAGGACAGTACAGTTGATGCTACTGGATTGCTTCCATGGCTCAGAGGGACAGACTGAATAAGGTTGCATTGAAAACTCTCACACCTTTTGTGATTCATTTAATTATCAACAAAGTGAAACTAATGTTTTTTTATGGAAAATAAACTCTTCAACTACAGTTCAGTTAAAGTTTTAGCCTTTGTTATTATTTTCATGATCAACTTTTTATAACTGATTGGTGTAGTGTACAGATCTTTCTGATATCAAACAAAACAAGGAAGGACATACAAAGTAAAGCATTAAAGCAATACTAAATTGGTTAAAAGCAAGAGATTAGTGGAGCACAGGAAAAGGAAAAAAAATTCAGGTAAACATTATCTAGAACAATAGCAATGTCTGATGAGTGAACTTAAGCTGAGCTGCCAGCTATTAACTTGATGCTTCTAGAGATGGAGATGATGTTACTCCTGAAAGATCTAAAAATGTCTACTGAAGCTGAATAACCTACTTACTATTCAACAACAGACTCAATTGCCCCGTTTTAGGCCACATTTATTAAGATCTGAGTAATAACTCTAAAGTAACAGATGGGGAAAGGGACCGGTGGTCCAATGCTGCCAAGTCACTCACAAGTGTGTCTCAGATTTACAGCCATATGTTCCTTTACCTCTTTTTGGCCTTAACTGCCCAAAAATGATCAAGAACAGTAACTAAAAGGCCAGTACAATCTGTGGGAAGCCTGCATGTTCTTATACATGGTGCTGATTTGGATGCTCAATCTGGGCCTATTATACTGTACTTGAATATTTAACAAAGCCTCAAACACAAGATCCAAATGCTGACAATGTAGTCTAAAGCAAAAAAAGTAAAAAACAAAAACACATATGCATAGATGTATAGGGCCATTCTTGTCACATGTGCAAAACACAGTGAAATATTAACATGCATGTGCCAGTTAACATACAAAACATTGCCATACTCTAAATTATTATTGACTAGTATTTATTAAGTCTTACCTTAAAGCCTAAATGAAAACCCTCAGAAACAAAACTTACAATACTATCTTCTTAAAGTGCATCATTATTTCTCTTTCATTTATTTTTCAGAATTTTGAAAAAAATGTCTTTTTACATTTTACATATTAATATCATTCCACATAATTATATTCTGAACTACATTATTTTGCTGCTCACAGATGTATGTAGGGAGTACTGTGTGCTGGACACAACAGATCTGCTTAGAATTTCAAGCAATCATTTTTCATGAGTCATCCGTCTGTTGGATATATGTACAAACATGTCCTCTTTGTTTTACTATTTGTTAAAGGTTTAGAAATTGAGAGATGCACTTCAAGATTAACTTTGCTCTGGCTGGACAAAGAACCAGGGACAGGAAATACTGTACATACTGTATGAATGACACTCTGCCATCATGGAAATATTTTTCTTGTCAAAGATCATTAAAAACAAATTACAAATAATGGAGCACCTGTACTGTTTCTTGAATTACACTGAGTTTGCATGGTGTCAGACGTGAAGCTGTTAGATAGCAACTTACTTCAGCAACACAGTCAGTAGTGAAACTGAGAAGTCTCTGTTTGGTAGGTTACAGAAAACAGCTCCTAGTTAATGTCTGGAGCTCTCAGAGATTTTTATTTATCACAATCTCCCTTTTATTTAACGAATCAACTTAAAGACAGAAATGTACTGTGTTTTATATATATCAGCAGGAAATCATATTTTTCAAGAACAGTTAATTTTTATTACTACTTTTCATGTTCTCCCTTTATCACTACAAGTCTTCTTTTTAAAGTTTTTAGAAGTTTATCGCTTCCCCTACGTAGTTCACCGTTTTTTGCCCTGCTGCAATGGAATACTTTCCTTGAAAATCACTTCAAAAATAGAACTCATGAAAACTCAATATTTCAGTAAATCAGACCATGTTTATTATGTTATTAATCTGAACAAGATGTGTAGCTTGAGGACTGGATTCCTCAGTCATGGTCACAGAAATACCCTTGAAGGGGTACCATTCTCACTTCAAGTGTCCACCAATAATAATTATGACAGAAAACTTCATAATGCAAATAGTAACATAACATTTAATTATCCATTATTAGCTCATGCTGAAGAGTTCTCCTGTGTTCTTAATAAATGATTGACTACTTTGGTAAACGAGTATTCCTATCACCTCAAAAGTTCTATGATAGTTATCTGTAAGCACGGTGATGTCATCACACCTTCTTCAACAGGCTGAAGCTGCAAACTTTGCTACATCTTATTATAATAAGTCAGGCAATGTGATAGACTGGAGCACTGTCCAGCAGTTGAAATGAATTGCACCTAATGATTGCTTATATGGGTTTCAACTGCCCTGCAACCCTGTTCTGTATAAATGGGTTAAAAAGGTGGATGGATGAATTATTGGCAAACCATAACATATAATATTTTAGATATCAAGAAATTTTGTTTTTTCCCTCATTTTTGAACAGTTCTGCCTAAATGCTGTAGATTAAATTTCTAAATTAATTCTACATTTAATCTGAGTGTTTGCATAAAACAAAACGATTATCATATGAACATCACAGTTAAATACACTCTGTACTACACTATCCTGTCTGCAGTGAGAAAGATGACAACTTGTCATCTATGCCAGTGCCAAAAAAGGATTTAATTGGGTCATTCTATGGAGTACAAGTGTTGTAATGAAAACATGTCAAGAAGTCTGGATAGGGGCATAACTTCTCAGTGGCAAAATGAACCAGCAGCCCAACAACATGCTTTCCTTCAGTATTCTAAATGTTGTGATTCAATAACATGGGCTGATGTTACACCACTGACTAAAGTACGGTGTTAAACTATTCTGGATTGTATCTTTGCTTCTGGTTTTAGGAAAAGGTCTAGCTGTTCACTAGCCAAGTTTGATTAAGCAATTAGTAACAGTGATGCATTGACTGAAAATAAAAAAAAGACGCACTTGTATACAGGATTGGCTGGGAGTGGACAGTTACTCCATGAGAATTCATAATTGGCAATTACTGAGAGTACTATTTGGCTGCATTAAGTTTAGTAACAAATATTTAGCATGTGCTTTAACTTTGTAAGGAAAAAATGTGACAATACAATATCAAATATAAATTTACAGAATTCTAATGTAATAACCTATTCCGCATCACTAAGAATATAAATTGAAAATTATTCTTCTATTCATAAACATTAAATACCTAAATCTACTATCACAAAACTAATTACACCAAGACAACGAATGAGAGTCAGATTTAACTTTTATTTTATGTGTCATTTTATTTGTCATCTACCAGTGTACGGCACAAATTAATTTTGTATCAAATACAAGTAAATGTATTCTGGTGTCCATTAAATACAGGAAGGAATGAAACAGTCTAGTGGCAAAAATTACTCCATATATTGTCTGACTCATGTCATAAAGTCCTGGTGGAAAAACAAAACGTTTTCAAAAATACCACATTTCAAATAGAGCAATACAGTTCAACAGCAGCTCCCCTCCTTTTCCTACTTGGAAGTACAGCCAAGGCAATATGCCACTGCAGATAGTGTTCTTCTCAAGGAATAATTTCTAGGCTTTGTTAAATTCCACCTTAGAGCTCCCAGTTCTTTTTTTGGGCAAGGCTTCAAAAGTCAGCCTGAGTGGAGCCAGAAGCTTGCATTATCATCCAAGGTTTCTGACACTGTTGCACATGCTGCTCAAGTTTGGCACATACAAGAAAAAGAAACGGATATACTGATAAACACAAAATTGCAACGTGCATCAGAAAGGTTAGGAAATTGTGCTGTGGTAATCAAAGACTAATGATAATTCAGTTTTTAGTTTAAATGGAGATGGTTAGAACCTACTGACCATTTTTATACATCGGTAGTAAATAGGCTAAGCTGTATAAATTTAATTTTGTTTAATTATTACTCAGAATAGTATTACAGTTTTACTTTAAAATGAATGTGATGGACAGATATAGTAACACATTTCCAACAAGATATATGCAGATCTATGCATGTAAAATAAATATTAATAAAATATACACCTGTTGAAATTCCAGTATAATGTGGGGAAAAGTGTAATTTGCTGCAAACTTATTTAAAAAAAAGGTCCATATCTTATGAAAAAAGGCAAGAATAAATTCACTCCATTTATTAAAATGCTGTTTATGGAAAATATTGAAACTGCAACTGTACATAAAATAGCCAAGAATCTTCAGATACTATCTATATTACAGCATGTATGCTGAACTATTGAACACAACACACACACACACACACACACATATATATATATATATATATATATATATATATATATATATATATATATATATATATATATATATATATATATATATATATATATATATATATATATAGTGGTTTTATATCACTATACTATTTATTTAGCAGAATACAATATTTGGAGGTTAAGTTTAAGTAGAAGATTACTTGAAAGATTCTCAGTGACAAGCTGCTAAATCTATGGTACATAATTCTTTGTGTCAAAACATATGAGTTATTTATATGAGCTGAAGAATGGGTGTTCTGTTGCTTTAAGAATGTTGTAAATTGATTGCACCAAAGTGTCAGCACCTCTGTGTCTTAAACCTCAGGCTCAGCACACTTACTGCCATAGCACTCCTACTAACCCCCTACTCTTGTCTGTCTCTTTGATTCTGGTTTTTGGTTTCATGGGTTTTCTTGCCAGACATTATCCTTTAGAGCCACATGTGGGACTCTATAGCCACAAATCTTTTGCCAGTATCTGGCCGAGATTAAAAACCACACAAGAAAATAGAGGGGGCCAGGGAGAGGTAACCTGCACTTTAAAATGTTTTTGTGACAAATGTATCTTGGATATTGGTTAAGTATCCTGAAGGTGCTCTGTGTGCTACAGAAAGTGCAATTGTTGTCTGACTGTCGCCAATAAAGTAGAATCTAATCAAACTACTGCAGGGTCACGGCAGAGCTCGGCAGGCCTCTAATGTTACCCAGCTGTACAGCAGAAGGGACAAATAGTAAATGTCTGTGTCTAATTTTAGCAATGTTTAAAAAGATTCTTTCATTTTCTAAATAAATAAAACCTTAATATTTAAAGTTGAATTAAGCTTGCTGTGTAACTTTTTACATAACTGTGCTAACATCATAAAGAAGGTTAATTCCAGCATCGCAGCCAATTCATTAAATGTAGATGTCACTCTGGCTTCAGGAAAAATGTAATCTTAAAATGCAAAGATCTATACTTCATTCTTTGGTATCTTTAGATACTTTTTTTCAATAGAGCGCAACATGAATTTGCAGTTAAAAGCTGCTTTCAAACTGAGTCCCGCACCTGGTGTGGATGAATGTAAACTATTCAAAATTCCAGTTCTCTGTAGTTTACTAACCATTTTCTCTTAAGCCTCTGCATTCAACTACTTTAAGAGAGATTATATAAAAAGTAAGCCTAATTTTCATTTAAAATGTAGAACATTTTATATATGGGAAATATAAATAACATTTTATTTGAATAGTATAAAAAATGAATGACTTGGAATGAACTATTTATTTTCTAATACAATTTTGACTACTGTAGGGCTTTGTTGCATTGAAAAACAATTAATTTAACCAGAAACATACTAAAAAGGTGACATTCAGCAGTAAGCAAATGTCTTTAATCTGAGGACCCAAAATCCTGTAGATACTACAAAATTCTTGAATTCCACTAAACAAACTTAAAATGATGGAACAGAATAATTGTTTAGTGCTGTATTAATATTTCCCAGGGGTAGACTGTGATGCCTATGATTCTAACCTGAAATTCTTTTTCCTTTCATCTAGCCTTCAGAAGAACACAGGTATTTTGGTAGAGAAAATAAGGCTTTTTTTTTAAAAGGCTTAGTCATTTTTATAGCAAGTATTTGCTTTTTGAACTGTTAGAGCATGTATAGTAAATAGGCATTTCATACATTTTTAATTTTTTTATGAATAGTGCAGTACTTTGAAAAAGCAACAGATCCTTCTTTTCTCAAGCTTGCCACTTGATTTTTGAGTACGTAGTGAGGATGATTTTCTTTTACACTCTTTGATTTCCCTGTTTTTAATTTCATTTTTCTTATATGTTTTACTTTATTATATGCGACTAATCCAGGTATAACAGAATTGTTTTTTTTTATGTTGTAACACTTCTGTTTTAACAGTTCAATGGGGTTATTTAGAAAAATTAACATTTTTGAGGGCATTTTTTTCAGAATTGAAAGCATTACAATTAAAAGATCCATATTTTAATTCTTTCAGTTATTAAGTTTATACTGAAACTGTGAGCAGATCTACTTTTTGTTGTAAGTTTTCACATGACGTGAGAGGTATCAGTACAGCCTTTGACCTCTAGCAAACATTTATTCAAGGCGTGAGTGCAGCTCTGGATCATATTGTGCCCAGCTAGTAACGGACTGATCTAATGATCCACAGTTAAAAGCTTTATTTTAAATTGCCATGATTTCATAATGATACAATCCAGTATATGTGGATTAGTAGAGTGAAATCAATTGTTTTATTTCTTAGTAGTACATTGGGTTTCATTTGAAATTACACAGAAAAATATACAAGTCATATGTAGGCTTTTTGTGACACATTTTAACTGTATTATATGTATTATTACCTATATATATATAGGTAATCTTGTTTAATGGCTTTAATGTATTAATAAGAAAAATGTGCTTTCAATTTGACATTCAGCATTCAAATATGAATGTAAAGGAAAAACAGGACATGTATAAACTATATCATTATTTGATCAGGTTTTGTTAGCAACAGAAATATGCACTTGCTTTCATGTAAATTAAACAAATGGGCAGGACAGACTGTCAAAGGTAGAGTTTTAAGTTTGTAGATTTAAGTTAAAGAGCACAGATGAAAGTAAAGGATTAGCTCTGGGGCTATAGATAACTATACTCAATAAAAAATGACTTATAAGAATGACAGTATTTTTCAAAAAAGCAGCTATCGAGGGCAAAAAGACAACTCTATCAGAAGGAATCTGAATATATGAATTACTCTTTGGAAACTGTGAACAAAATGTTTCATCAAATTAAAAAAATAAAGAAAATAGCTTGCCTGGCTGTTGATTACTAAATAATACAAATATTGATCAAATTTATTTTATTTTACTGGAATGCTGTGTGAAGAGGTCTGTAAAAGTTGACATTCAGTCTTTGCTAGTATTTTCACACAACATTACCAAAACCTTTCATTTTTATTAATATTCTTGCTTCATACTGGGACTTCAGCTACTGTCTTTTATCAGGCTGTTTTGCAATTGTAACCGTATAATACTAGCTGCACCTTTAACAACTTATTGTTAATGCTGTAAATATAAAGGCCTAAATGTGCTCTAACTTAAGTATGGAATTTGAATTTTTTTTTTGTTTCTTTTATTTGAGTGTTAATCTTTTACATTTTTTGTTACTATCCTTTTATTATTATCATACCAGTTATATACATTTTTACTGGAGTGTAAAGAACTGTGTTATGTATACTATATACAATGAATAATATATTAAAGCTATATAAAGCTATTATTTTTATAACAGCAATAGCTACTGTACAGACAAGAAAGACGCCAAGCTCTTTTAAGTTTTCAGCAGTAATGGCTTTACAGTCCTTATGGTTTCTTCTTTAGAAAAGCGCAGCTTAGATGGAGCAAACTGTAAAGCAGAACTTTTTCCACTGCGCTTTCCTAAGTATTTGCTTCTAGATGGACACTAGCACTCGTAAGACTGTTGAAGCATTGTCTGCTTCATTTCCTAGAATAGCCCCTTTAGTTAATCACTCTGGCTTTAAAGGGAATTTCCTCATGGAATTCTCTACAGCAAAATCTAATCAACTGACCTACAACAATGGGAGCCTTTTTTTTTTTTTTTTATTCAGGGCGGGCTCAGTACTGTAGCCTTTTGTGTGAGATGAACCCTCCCAGTAGGAGTGGATAGCCAGTCGGTTTGTGTGTGTGGCTGCGGTGTGGTGAGCACTCTGTGCATGGATACTATTGACCAGATGCTCAGGGCATTGGGTAGTGCGGGCCTCCCTCTCTGTACGCCTCCATCATCTCATGTCAAAGGACCATTACCTGATTACCTCCCTTGCCTGCCTAGATTTCCATCAAGATAAAC
This sequence comes from Polypterus senegalus, assembly GCF_016835505.1. Classification (NCBI taxonomy): domain Eukaryota; kingdom Metazoa; phylum Chordata; class Cladistia; order Polypteriformes; family Polypteridae; genus Polypterus; species Polypterus senegalus. Next base: position 108,922,643 of record NC_053161.1, read on the forward strand.
TGAAGGAATATTCTGACGGCTGTTTGTTTTCCAAGAGCTGTAACAACCAGGAGGAACTTTAGAGTTTGAATGTGTGCGTGCCTGTCTTCTGGCTTATCAGTGGTCAAAGTTGAATCATAAGTTGAGAGAAAGACACAAGGAGGTGGGGTTGCCACCTCCCGTCCTTATTTTTTCTTTTCTTCTTTGGAGAAGAGACTGCTAAGTTTTTATGTGGCATGTTGGCTTCTTGCTCCCTTTTTGCTGGGGTCTATTTGCATGGAGTTTTGGTCTAAGGTCTTGGAGTTCTCTTTGCCAGCAAGCTTGCAACACTTTAAGAAACAGCAAGAGCTAACAGAGAGACTGACAGGGTGAGTGACAAGTTGTTTACAGGTTTCCTTGAAGGGCCCCGCTGCTATATTTCAATCTGTCAAAGTTGCTTTTCTTTCCACAGAACAATGCCTGATTGCTTTTTCTGTTCCCTTTCTTTTGGCTGTGCAGGTTCCAGGCCCAGCGTTGTGAATGGCTCTATTAGTTTTTTTTTTCTTCTTGCTTTTTTACCTTTGACAACAATATAATGTCGGCGAATTTCAGTTTGTGAAACAAAATAAAAGAATAACCTGCTGTCCACTTGATCGGCTGCCAGCAAAGCAGGGATGTAGTCCTGAAGTAAACAAAAATACAGAGATATTTAAAAAGAGTGTTTAATTTCAGTAACTTCAGTTACCCCGTCAGTTAAAACAAGAAAGTGGGCGCAGAATGAAAATGACCGGTCAACATTCGCAAAACATACTTACAAATGAGGCAGAGTCCAGTGAAGGAGAACGAGGGCTTTCCGAATGCAAAAGAAGAGGCAGCCGGGAGGAAAATAAAACGCGGCTGGGGAAAAGACGTGTCTAAACGGATAGATGTGCAATTTCCACAAAGTGCGGTTTGCACTCGCATGTAAGGAAAGGCATTACAGGCGCCAAAGTGCTTCTCCGGTTGGTCGCTTCGTTGCGCTGCTTTTGTGCGGCTGGCCCTTTAAGAGATTTTTTTGAGAGAGAGAGAGAGAGAGAGACAGAGAAAGAGAGAGAGAGAGAGAGAGAGTCAGTTGTTTTAGAGGTTAGGGGATCAATGCACAGGTTTCTTTGGAGGCTATCGGAACTGCATGTTGTGGAAAGAAGTGGTGAGAAGGAGCAGCTTTGTTCAGCATGCTTACTGATCCTGATTTACCTCAGGAGTTGAAGAGGTACGTTCAACTTAGCGCAGAGGGCTGCCTGCCTTCTGTGTTGTCAGGGTTCAACTGGCTACTCAAACACACACGCGCGCGCACACACACGCACGCTGGCGCTGTCCCACTCACGAGAATCTTTCAACTTTAGAGCATTTGTCGGTAACTAAACCATTGCAATAGGCTGTAAAAGGTTCAGGCTCTGAATGGAAGTGTTTAACAAGCTGTGCATTCTGACTTGACAGGAGGCACATATGCTGTCAGTTTCTTAGCAAATCGAAAGCATAACCCTAAGGCAGCTTTGGTCTTTTGCATGGGCAATGCTTGTCAAGTTTTCTTCTTCCTTTTTTTTTGCTTTCCTGGTTAAAATACACATTGTTGCCAGCCAACGAAATGATCACATCATTGTTTTTTGTAATATATAGAAAACTGTCAAACTTTCAATTTTGTTTACCGCGGTGTTCTACTTTCTAGTTGTTTAACACAAAAATACAGTGCAGTAAAGCAGGCTTCTGTTTTTTGTTTTCAGCTTACTAAACAAGTCAATAAACACTTACAAACCCTTGTTTAAACGCAGTGTATGTATATATAAACTATACATACACTCAAAAAGTATACACAAAAATACAAAATGCATGTGTCTCCTGTATATAAAGATAACATTTGCTTCGCACTCAATCTGTTCAGTATCTTACACAGCACTGTGTGTGCTATGTGCATCGATCGCGTGTAATTTATACGTATTATATGTGGATATTGTTCATATAGTTTGTAACACGTAAGTGTGTGTATATCTATGTTCTCAATGTGTTAGATGTGTATGCATATTGTGTGCATATGCATTTTTCTGTTCTAAATGACCCGTATATATCTATACGTACGCACACATTTTTTGTATGTGCTAAATAGTTTATAAGGTATATGCTAAGCAGTTTTTTTTGTTGTTGAATAGGTGGAATTGTATACACATATTCAGAACTCTCTAAAGTATTAGAATATAAAAAATGTCACATGGAAGTGTATATATATATATATATATATATATATATATATATATATATATATATATATATATATATATATATATATGAGATCAGTTCTCACATTTGTCAGCCTTTAATTTTGTGGCTTTCAACAATGTGGCTTTCTTAAGTTATTTTACAGTAGTATACATGTGAAATGTTAAAAAATTTTAATGCTATTAAAAAAGCTTAATATTTAAAGCCCTTTTGCTCTCAGTTAAGTGTTGACTTAATACAAGTGCAGTCTTTTTTTGTAAATTGACAATTTTATTTTATTTAGCTGAACTAATGTTTCCGCAGATGAAACTAATCTTTTGTTCAGAGATAAATTGTGGTTCTTATCCCATGAATTAAGGGTACATTTATACGTTATTAAGCATGTATGTTTTATAAAGCATTTATCTAGAGTAGCAAAAAAAAGGAGAGAACAGATATGTAGCATTAAAAATTTAAGAGATTACACCCAGATAGGCAGCATATATGGAGATAAATTAAAGGATTACATTGAATTAGTAAGCGGATGGTTAAAACTCTGCCTTCTCGTAATTTGGGCTATCAGTTAGAAGTCTTCTATTCATCCTGTCAGTAGCAGATTTAATTCTGACTACCTTAACAGTACTGTAAGTATCTATACCATGAGTTTGGTATGGGGTTGCCGGGCAGGGGGGGCTAGGGTTGGGGGGTTTACTTATGTGCTAGATGTGTTATCTGTTAGCAGAACTGCCGTAAAAATGTTTTTTACTTATGAACTGTTCTTACAAGGCACAGCCTGCATGTTGTACATCTGAAGTTTTCTGGAATAAAGTAAGTCCATTGATGTCATTGATCATTGCTGTGTTCCTTTTTTAGTCATTTCATTATTTGACAACTATCTTCTGAAATATCAGCCTCATTAGTACTGTACTTGTGGTGTACATTTTACTGGGTGTGTAACTTAAAGTGACACATGAAATAGATGTTAATACGCTAACAGGTTCAGTGTGTCATTTATGAAAAGGTGTCTTAGACTCCATTCATGGATCGCTAAACAAGTACCTTTATAACAAAAAGCTACGCTCAGGTCATCTTTGAACTATTCAAAAATGGCAAAGACTGTCACATTTTACTTGCATTTTTCAGTTTTTGTTTAAAGATCAATAACTTTTGTAAATATTACTATATAAATATATTAAACATCTGACATATACAGTAAATGGTCATTTTATTTCACATCAGTGAACTGAAATGTCAAGAATCTTGACAGTTACATTTTGACATATTTATGTGTTTTGTTTGTCTTCTGAGAGCATGCCCTTGTTTACTGCCATCTGACAGAAGTGAATTGCTTCTCAAAAGCTTATGTAGATAAGTTGAAAAAAGTCATTAATCACACAGAGTTACTTTATATTTTAAAATTGCCTAAAATATAATGAGCACTGGGTGATTTGCCAAAACGTTTATCTGTTGATTGTTTTAAATCTAATATATAAAAATGTAAAACAAATGTTAACATATTCTTTAAATACCAATTGCATAGGAATAAAACCTTTTTGACCTCTGTAAAAACCTGTGATGATGCATGTGGCTTTATTTTAGCATCAGAAAACTATTATAGCACTTCTTTTGGTTACCTTGAATAGTTTTGCAAATTGAATTTACATATTTATAATTTAGAACCTCGGCTTTCATTTACTGTCTAAAATAACACAAATGATTGATTGATTTGTACTGTTTTTCATAAAGTTCAATTTGACCAGTGCATACCAGAATTAATATACAAAAATTGTGTTTTCACAAGTTTTAAATATGTTGCTGAAGTTTTGCAATTATGTTACTGCCTCGGTTTGCACTTTTTTGTGCTATTTTGTAAAAGTATGTGTGGTCAAAAGTCTGCATGATTGGTTTATTCAGAATGTAAAAATGACAGTTTTATAAGGGGATGTTGGAGGGATTAGGAAAAAGGACAGAAAGTCTGCAGGACTTTTAGCACTCAGCCATTTGTCTCTCCCTATTAAAATGGTAAACTATCCGTCAAGCCCTTGTGTTATTAAACTGTTTTTGGTTTCAGTTGCCTGAGCACTGATGGAGAGTGAACTCTGTTATCTCCTTTTTTCCCAGTGAATTTCTCAATGCGTCATTTGCTGTGCCTATTTGCAACAAACTGCCTCATTGTCTCACCCATATTGTTAGCTCTTGAGAGAGAGTTGATAACCGTGTCTCCATGTAAAAAAAAAAAAAAAAAGAACAAAAAAGAAGAAAAAGAGTAAAAAGAAATCCAGAGCAGAATGCTAAGTTGTACCCCTATGTAGACCTCCCTAGTGTTGTCACCTGACCAGACGGCTGTCCAATGGGGCACATCCACATTTGTTTTGAGTTGTTGTGAGGTTGGAATGCCTGGAAGCCAAAATTGGAGAGTGAATTCCTATTCTTCCCTTGTGTCTTCTGATGTGCTATTGAGCACTATGAAGCCCCTTTCTGTAAACTCTGAAAGCTTGAGGCCTTTTACCATTTTTATACAGTTTGATTAAGGCTGCACTTGAGGAGTTAAAAAAAGTTTACAGCATCACCAGAAGAAAGGATAAATATATGATACAAGTATTATAATACCACAGCATTGCCTGAAGCCCCTGTTTGGCTGGTCGTTATAGTTGACCCTAAGTGATGTTTATTGGTATAAGCGATTTTTAATTAAATATTAACAATGTATTTATTTTTTGCATCTCAGATTACAATATTTAAATAAATGGTAAGTAAGCAAATGAATGCAAATATTTTCACTCTAATATAAGGAACCAAACCTAATAAAATATGAAGCTATGGCAATGCTGTGTAAAAACGCATTCTGGCCATAAAATTAATTTAAAGCACATATGTTTCTATTATTGAGCTTCATTCAAGGTATGCACATAATTTATATAATTTGCTAGGCTGATTTAGAGATACATTTTATAATGGACACATGAACATTGGTCAGCAGAAATGTTGAAGAAAGATTAAGGCTACCTATTATAAACTACACTTGGAGTACTTGTGTATGTTTATGTTTATTCAAAAAACTTTTATAATGTATCTTAGCTTTATTTAAAAATAACTTACAATTAAAATGAACTATAGTTTGAGGTGTGTGTTTTATAGTATTGGTGTTTGGAATAATAGTTAAAAATTTGATATTTTTAAAAAATCAGTAATGTAACAGTTCTATGTTGGGATTAAAAAGCAGGAAAGAAAAAAGAAGCAATGTCATGTAACATGTATTTTACCTTACATGGAATACAAGAATTAGTAATCCTTTTAATTTAAAGCTGTTAAAATCATATAAGACAACAGCATTTTAGATGAAATATTTATTTAGTTGTGAAGCACTGAATGAACTCTTTGTGCTGAGGTAATGGAGAAGTTCATGATGGATAGGGGAACATTTTAACTAGGAATTCGATCATCTGATAATGACGGGGACTCCGTTTTTACTGTTTGTCCAGATGCTGAAGGGAATTCTTTACAACATGGAAGCTATACCCTGCTTCAGAGCAGGCTGTGCTCAAAACCGTACACTATATAGGAGAGTAGAGTTTATTTTATGTGTACAAAATGTAGCATTGCCAAATATAGAAGTTTTTATATTTTTTGAAATTAATCGTACAGGCACCGTATATGACTATATTTCTTAAAGATTTGCTATAGTACTTTTTTAGGTGCAAAGAAATTAGCCAGGAAGGTTAGGAACCAGAGAAGAGGAAATTACACCATTGCTGTTGTTTGTGATGTTGTGCTATAGTTTCTGTTGCGTTTGTCAGTTGCTGCTAAGAATTAGAATGAATCATTGATACCTAATTAAGCAATGCTACAACTTACTTTTTAAAGTGGAGTATTTTAAAGAAACATCTGTAAGTCTAAATTCAAAGTAATTGAAAGCTAAGTTGATGAACTCATTAAAAACATGAAATGTGTATGGTAAGGCACTTATTTTTCACAATGCATTATTCCCATAACCATCTCATGCAGAAATATTTTAAGGCAATTGAAGCTGAAATGTAAGAAATAATAAGGCCAAACTTTTGGTATAACCATTAAACTTACATTCAAAAGCCAGTTAAATAGTGTGTCAGTGTTTTTACACATGTGTGTCAGAGGATCTGCCTAGAAGTACTGTTAGTTTTACTTGCAAGAGAGACATCTACATAGAATTTAGCAAAGGGATGGTGTGTAATTCTGAAGGAAGCTACGGGATGTAACTCATTCTCAGGGTTAATTATAGCAGAACTTTAACACGTTCCCCTTCAGAACAAAGCTGGTTGTCATGCCCATTTGGTAAGACTAGTATTTCCATAGGTGTTCAAAAAAGACAGTTATCTGCTGTTTTAAAACACATCAGTAATGAAAAGTAAACATGATTTGTAATCACTGAACAGAATGGAAGAAGAGAGTTTTTGAGTAGCAAGTTAGGTCTTTTAATTCCTTCCCTGGTCATGATTTTCTGAGTTAAGAGTGTCATCTTAGATAGTTTTTTCCTGTTGAATATACTGAATGTGTTTATTCTCTTGTGTGAGTACTGAAGTGCAGAATGTTTCTTGCTAAACGGCAAGGGTTCTCTTTTGTAAATAAAAGGCAAAATAGTAAGGGAACCATATCTTATTTAGATTAATCCTAAAAGTTGTTATGGTAATATTTATCCCAGTAAATATTATTCCCAATTAGCTACTTGGTACTCATCAAAATCTCTATTGATTTGGTAATATTTGGCAAATCTGTTGACCCAGCAATGTGATTTTTCACAGTTTTGGAGGCCAAGTGTGAAAATAAACTTACCAGGCATATCTTCTTACATATGGGAAGGATAATTTTCACAATTACATTCATTTTACAGCTTTAAAGAAATGCATTTCAATTTCAGAACTCTGCATAAAAATCATTTAAATAAGGAATCCTCTATAACTGCACAACTTTAAGTGGACCAGTTAGGAAGAACAATATTTCTGTCGAAAATGTGAATATCTATAAAGCAACTGACTGACTGAAAATTGTTTGTTTGTTTAGTGCATAGTACTGTGGTTTGATCTGAATGGTGATTAAATTATGAAAGGCCTGGATGTGGAGAATGTCAGAGAGCAGATTAGCCACATTTGCATAGCAGAAAACACCGCAATTCATAGTCTTCAATGCCCAGACTGTGTACAGCAAGTCTTTATTAGTCTTTACTCAGCCATCTGGTTCAAAAGTTGCACTTTTATAGTAAGGACTGAAGAGTGTTCATATATGGCTAGAGTTACTGTTTAGTGATCTTCCCCAAACAAATGCTTTTCAGTTATCTATTCTGTAGGTAAAGGCATATTGACAACTCGACACACTTGCCTCAGTCATAGCCCAAAGAACATAGCCCATTAAGAACATTTAACTCTTCTAAAATGTTTCAAAATACTATATACTTCACACCTTACTCTTTCTGTGTGATAAGATAGTTTGCTTTGCTTGTTAATCGAATGTATTATACACAAGAACCATACCACTAGCTAATATTTTTGAATCAAAGAAGATATAGGCAGTGCTGCATTAAGGAAAGATTTGCAAAGTTTCCAAGGCTTTTACTGCATATTTTCTGAAATGCAAATTTGCGTGTGAAAACGATTGGAAATTATTTGTGCATTTTTATAAGCCCGATTGAAAACAATAGGTTCTTTTGCAGGTGGAAGCATAGCAAATCTACTGTTTTATGATTCATGTGAAAATTATTTTTTCTTTAATCGGGTTGATCTGGTCATGTTATTTTAAGAGAATATATTTGAAGTTAATTAAAACCATTGGCTGACTGCTAAAATCTGAAAAATAATTTTGGTCAGCATTTACATACTGTATTTGATTCTTCTATAGCATTGAACTGTAAGTGTATACCTCAGTACCAAATACATTGCATGAATGTGACACTCCATATGATGGTGCTGTAGAGATCCCTACATTAATTCATAGAAGAGCAGTTTCATTAGGAAGATGTATGACAAGAATGCATCATGACACACTATTAGTGTGCAAGATGGGTTGAACCTAAAGATTCAAATAATAAACTGCCTACTAAACAATAAGAGCAGTGATGTGTTGTAAAAATTTTGCGGTATTTTCACATGGATCACTATGACAGAAGCTAGCAATCATGGAGGTCTGCTTCTGCTATCATTTCTCTTATTGCTGTGAAAGTGATTGAAGTGCTTATTCACTTAGCTGCCTGAGGTTACTTCCAGGTAGACTGAATTCAGATGAGCTGCCTTTTTTAAACATTAAGAATACTGACTCATCGCTATTAATTTCAAGTTAATTTCTGTGGTTTATGGTATTTGGCCATTTTGTTTTTTATTTAGGCGCACAGCAAAAAAGACTAAATATTAACGCTTTGATTATAGTTATTCAGCAAGTTGTCAATGTGATTCTGACTCTAGTGTATTGTATATTAGATGCAGTTACTGACATGAATGGCATTAGTGTTCATTTAGTTAAAATTAGACAAGATACAACTTAATTTGTCTAAATGCAAGGCACCAACTTTATGTATTTTACTCACAACATAATGTACTGAGACACTGCCTATTAGGAAGTGAAGTTACCATGACTTCAGTTTAATGTGTCATTTCAGCAGTCTAAACATAAAATTATTTTTTGTTTATAAAGAATGTATTTTTTTCAGAAGTATGCATTTAAAGTTAAAAGTAGTTTTTAATGTTTTGATATATACTATATATATATATATATATATATATATATATATATATATATATATATATATATATATATATATATATATATATATATAAAAGCATACGTAATACTCTGTTTAAAATGTTCACAAATTAAGTTTATTTGTACATTAATGCTCAATAGTAGCTTAAAATGCATGCCTCAAAGTTTTCATTTTTATTACTTTTTAAATAACTGGAGAGAATTTAATTTTAGTAATTTCTGATATTGTTTTTGTATGTAATATGAATAATGCTCTGAAAGCGTGATTGATTTTTTTTTTTTAGGAGTATAGGTCTAGGTTATTTGATAATGTGTATCATTGCAGTGAATTATGTTTTGATGTGGTTAAATTACAGAAGCAGTGACAACAGAATGTTAGCATACCAAAAGCCGAATAAAAGAGACAAATCAACAACACATGCCTTTGTCTTTGTAGTTAGTGTTTTGAATAGGTATCACTGTTTTTATGATTTTTGTATGACATGTTTTCAGTGTTACTTTGTACAGCTTTGTGATGTACAAATAATATACAGCATTTTCAGTCCTGGATTTATAACTTTAAAATGTAGCATAGCTGTTGATTTAAGATATGAAATTTGTACCTACCATATACTGTTTAATCATGTTAGTGTTGAGCAATTATAAAAAAGAAAAGAAGCATCTTAATTCCATGCTATTAATATAGAAATAGTCTTTTAGAGGGACAGGAACTATACAGTGTACAAGCTTGCCAAGATAACAGGGCAAACATTCCTTTTATTTTATGCCTATTTATAGTAGGCTCAGATCCCACGCAGACCAAAAACTAGTGTGCACATATTCTGTTAACCAATAAAAGTAGTAAGAACTCTGAAGTGGAGGGGGTAGTGAATATAATCTGTGCACATAATAAAACAGAAGAGGAGAACTGCACTAGTTGAGTTACAGTGGCAGGGTCCACCCTAATCAAATAAGTTTAGTATTGTGGCACAGCCAATGGTTTATTTTCAACAGTATTGTATTTACATCTATAGTCTGCCTCTGGGTGCCCCATTTTACATAGCTTGTCATATTGGCTATGCTTCACACCCAGTCAATGGAAGTATTGTTTATTTCTATCATAAATATAATAATTCTTACTTATTTATCAAAATTGCCTTTCATTATGCAACTGTTTTACTATATTGTTTGAATATTAAAGGGTCATTCTTGTCACCATAACCATTGAATTTTCTTATTTACTCGCTTAATTACTCACTTGCAATAATATTTTTAAAAATAAAGAGGAAAATGACCCATTGTAGTAGTCATGTTGTCAGGGACAGACATAACATGGTATTATCATAGGAACGTGGGAAGATTATGCAGAGAGAGAGTGTGAGAGAGCAAAAACCTAAACTGGTAATTAAAGAGGTTCTCCGCAAATCATTAAAATAGGATTTTTTAGGGGTTTGTAGGTTCCTTATGTAAAGAAACCAGGTGCTAAGGTTAACAAGGTATTGGTGGGATCTCACTGACATTAACAGAAGGCAGACAATCCAGAAGGTTTTATGGGTACCTGCCTCAGTAAATAAAGGAGGATTCTTTGGTCCGGGAATCCCTGTAGATTTATAGATAATCTCTGACCTTGTGGAGGGAACAAAACTGTTTGTCAGGCACTTTGATGTTATGGAATTTATTTTTCATTTCTGATTTTATTTTGTTTAACCATGTTGTGTTATTAATTATGTTAACTTCTTTCTTGCTGTTTTTGGATTACTTTAAAATTTTAGTAAGTATAACTGTCTTGAGCAACAGCATGAGATGGTCTGTATATTGTATCTATTACTATCTTGACCTTCCATTGTTTTAATGTCATGCTAACTCTTGAATTAAGGTACATTTTCTTTGCAGTTACATTTATTGAGTGGTAGACTTTGCTTGCTGTGAAAGTCACCATTATAGACATTTTATTTAGCTGTCCATCCATGTTCCTAAACCGGCATATAAAAAAATTAAACTTCACTTGATTTGTTACTTGATACTAATTAGTTTGTCCTTGGAGCCATGACTAACTTTGAGGCTGTCGACTATGAAAATTCTATTCTATCTAAACTGAGCTCTCTCCTAAGAAATACAGTGTATAGAGTTTGTGTAAAGGATTGCCACTGCAAAATGCTGTATTTTGGGTCTTTTGGGTCTGTTTAGATATATCAGATTGATGATGTGGGGTAAACTGTGGGAGATCTCATATCATCACTCAGTATTTCAATAAAGTAATGCATGTTTTCCCGTAATAGAGCCTGCTTAAGTGCTTTTCAATATCCCATTAAATCTGTGAGCGAACTGTCATTTAAGATTTACATTATGCTGCATTTTGCTATTGTGTTGTTTATAAATTATAAAAATACATATTCAAGATAGCACATCCATGTGTTACCTTATACATTTTGCAGTATTAAGTCTGGCAGCTGACTTGTATCCCTGAGCCAGGTTTTTGATGTGACTTCAAATACTGAAACATAAAAAAACCCACAACTGACAGATAGTGTATCTGGCGGAGCAATACTTTTATCTGTAGCAGAGTGATATATTTCTATCACAAGCGTGTAAACAATTTCCATTTCATCAGATCATATTTCTGCAATAACTGTTTTTATAGTCTAAAAAGAAATCCAAGCTCCACCACGAGACAAAATTAATATTTGCTCTCTAGACTGGTTTGTGATGTTTGAAATTGCAGAAAATCAAAGTATTTATTTATGTTTGCTGTATGGATTGGCCAGCAAAGACGAAAGTTCATTTAGTAAATTCTTTAGTCCTGTAGAGTTGAATTTTTTTCTTATGAGTGCAAAGTTGCATTATGCTAATGGACCCTAATTACGACCTTAGAGACTTCTTGCTTCGTGTTTTATCTAGTATATTAAAAGCTTCTTTTTTATCTGTATATCAGTACATGCTTTAAATGTTTTATGTAGGCTATCCACCAAGACAGGTCTGCCAACTTTAAATTAAATTGCTGATATAACCTCTTGTAACCCCTGGGATTTAATATTGTATAGTAATTATACTTCAAACATGTTAAGAGAAATAGAGGGTTCATTAAAGTCTTTGCTTTGAGTTTTTTTCTTCACTTATACTAAATGGCTAGTTGTGTCAAAGGCATTGGGGCTGACCAGTGTAATGTAATCGAACTGTTGTTTATATATACATATATCTATTTATTTTTTTCATTTCCTTTATTGTTATTACTTAAGGTACATTTTCGTACTTTTCTGTGTGGTGGAATTAGAAAAAGGGAAACATGCAAAAAAATGATTAATTTCTTATCAGATGTGACTTAAAAGCCCTTCTGTGACAAGCTAAACATTTAAACCATCCGGCTTGGTTCATATGTTAGATCAAGATATTTATTCCTTTCTTCATGTATAAGACAGCTAAAGAGTTTCTGCCATCTGACTGCTGGCGATATGCAGAGTTAGAAGCAAGCCATCATTTTATAAATGCCATTATACATTTATTTATTTTTGAGAATACCAAGGACATCAAAGTTATCAGAGGCTGCTTATATTTGTGGTTGAATGGTTTTATTTTTATTCTTCATTCGGGGATACTAAAACAATTTCTTCTCATGACTTATTTAAATGTCGGCTGTCAATGGACCAATGATTAAACAAAGCCATCAGGGTATATCACATTATATCATTCAGATATGAAATTATTTTTCATTTCTTTCATACTATCCCAAAGGCCACCTACTGGCTCCCTCCCGAAAGAAAATTTTCCACCATAAAGTGTGCAGTAAAGGTCCAGCAACTTGCTTCATCCCATATCTGTTGTCATGGGATTTTGAATTCTGCCCTCTCCATAGAATGGGGCAGCCCTCTAGGGGACTGCTTTGTTGAGTCAACGCATCAAGCATGTTTCAGCTCTGTTAATATTTTATAGCTCAGATTGAAGTGTGATTGTCAAACACACATCAGGAAACTATCTGGCAGGACCTGAAAGGCACATTCAGGTCACTGAGAAAAGTAGCTTCCAGAGTGGATACTCTGCAAGATTTCAATTGATAGAATTTTCAATTCACGGTATTATTATTGCTATTATGAATAATATTGAACATTATTCCAGTGTGTTTACAGGGGGTTATATATACATTTATTTTTTATGATGTAATTTTTTGGTTTTATTTTTGATCAAAACGTGTTTTTTTTCTCAAATATTAAGTGGGCTTTCAGTGATAAAGGTGATTCAGATAAAGAAATGTTACAGCACATCGAATGTCTGTATGTGAAATGGTCTGATTTCTGAATAAGACATGCCATAGCAATCTATATATATAAAGAAAGAGAGAGATATACAGATTATGATATATTACATTTGATATGTATTTTCCTATTCCTTCTTCCCTGTTAAAACCACATTAAAACTTCAAACACCTCAGTTAACATTGTGATCTTTAAGCTTTTAGAGTTTGGTACTTTACCACCTGTTAGGAATTAAAATGAATCTGATCAGAGAATAGAAGGTAATAGGCATCAAAAAATTGTTTACACTGTAGTTTAGATCTTCCCTAATAATATACACACAGAGTGGTGGTATAGACAAGCAAGCAACCTGGTTTGCAAAAACAATGTACCGGTAAAATAGAGCACACCATTACACTACTGACACACTGCTGCAGTATGGCCAATAGTGCTATAGTGCTGTAAGTCATACGGATAGAAATCAAATCCTGGCACTGACTTACTTGCTAAGTGAATCACTAAAGCTGCTTATATTCCAATTGTAAAGTGTAGGCCTCAGTCAAATCAGATACAATCAAAGTAGTGTGCTTGCAACTAAAATGATCAAAGTTTTTATTTTTAAATATATATTTCTGCATTCTATTGGGACTGAACTCATATAAAAACCTGTAAACTTTAACATTTGTTAAATTAAATGCACAACACATCTATGTACAAACAGGTAATATGTAAAGCAAAGGAAAATATATTCTAAGAAATAGTTAATAAACCTGACACAGTAATAAATCTCCATATCCAACCAGACATCACTTATTAATGCATCAATCTCTGGGTCATGGGGTGGACATGGTGTGTCCAAGCTTTAGTCCATCACTGAGCCCACTCACACATGCACACACACACACACCTACATACACAGGAGCAACTTTTAATCTCCATTCAACCTAACAGAATAAGGATGCAAAATCTACACAGACGTGAGGGAAATATGCAAACTCCACATGGATAATGGTGTGGGGTTCGAAGCCAGGAGGCTGGATCCTGTTGGCCATGGAGCTGTCCTCTGAATTTCCATGTTTCTTAAGCTGTATCATTGTTAAACAAATTCTTAAGTTATATGCATTTGCTTTTAAGTACTTCTCTAGTTTCTGTATTTCTAAATATGATTTGTTTCTTTAGCAGCTACAGACAGTAAGACTTTTAGCATATTGAAAATGACATTACTGCAAATGTTGCTGTTTGCAGTGTACAGATTATCAACAGTAAAAACTAAAAATTACCTCAGAACTTCAAAGCTAAGCAAAAAGAGCATAATTAAACACTTACATTTCAGATGTTGAGTGGTTCCCCTTTTTCTGTCTTTAGGTTTGTATCCTGAAAATTAAGCTGTAGTCAAGCTGTGGTGTTTCTGCTTTCTTTTTGTCTTTTTAGAGCACAATAATTCTAAACAATTAATTTTATAGTGGTTTTAAGTACAGCCAAAGATAGATTTTCAAATGCTAAAAATTGGTTCTTATATTAATTTATATGTGTACTTACAAAGTTTAAATATGATTAAAACTTATTACCAACTTAGTTATGTTTTCTATTGTGATAAATGCATCCAAGGTATTTCATTCCTTTATAAATCTTTCGTGGCCTTCACTCCACACTCTTTGTTGGATGTGTAATCTATTTTAAAATGACTAAAAACTTTTTTTGACAATTTAATTCCTCCTTTGGCTGTATTGTGATATAAAGGAGAGAAGATTTATTCATATATGCACCTATTGTAAATTGATAGATACAATATAAAATGAAAATTGATTATGCATTATAATTGATGTTTCTCATATACACCTAATAAAGGGTCTAGTATTAGTTTGTCTAAAGATTTTGGCATTTAAAGTTACTTCTTTGGACTGTATTATAATTGTAATCACACATAATATGAAATGTAGTATCACTTCTTCTGGTTTTATACATTTTAACCTTTAATGATGAGTTCTGCCATAAATGGCTTTATGAAGTGGCATTCATAAGAAAGTATATAAAAATGCATTACATATATAGAAGGAAAAGCATGTAGTTAATATAAAAGGTTTACTTAATCTCTACAAAATCCAAAAATTGAAAAGTTAGCTTTGTAAAACAAGGATGAAGGAAAACATTTATAAAAGTTTTACTGTTTCATTAAATATTATATTTGCATGAATCTCATACATATGCAGGTTCAAGAACTTCAGATGACAAATGTATAATGAAAAAGTTGTTAGAATATATTTTAATGTAATCTTATCAAATATTTACAAAAGCATTCCACAAACCAGGCACAGAATAAATGTAATAGCTGCTGGTTTTCTTTTCATTGCTTAGTCACAGAAATACATAATTAAATAATAGTAACTGATTGTGATTTTGAAGCAGCCAAACAGTTGTAGTTGACCTCACCATGCAGCTTTGCATAGTTTTATGATTGTGAACAGGAAGTAGAGTTTGATGCTTTGTCAAGATTTTTCTGGAAAAATCTGACAAAATAACCTTTACCTAAGTTATTATTATTAATTTTTTATGTTATTAATGGAGAGGTATTAATGCCATCCACCAACCAAAAATGGTGTTGTAATTAATGCTGATTTCTACCTTTTAACCAGCCAATTATTGTGGTATTATTATTATTATTAAGTAATGAAGACCTTAAATACTTAAAAATCCTACAGACCACATGGTTGTCCATGGTCGTAGGATACTAGTCCTTATTCTAGAATATATATGTTATTTAAAAGATTTTATTAATCCGCCTTTTTATTTTCACTTGATTTCTCCACTAACAAACTATCCGGATATCCCTGAAAGAAATTAGGATGCTTTCTTTGATTTTAATTGTTATCATTATGTGTATTGCTGGGACTTTGTCAATTCAATAATTAACTCATATTTAATATGCTGAATTTGTTCATTTTAATTAGCCATTTATTAAATAATAGTTGTGGTACTGGAACACCACATTTAATCCAGGACTTCTGCCTCTCCATAAAACATCCTGCTTCCTCCTAGGACATTTGTATCCAGTCCTGTGTCAGTCAAGAAATACTTTACAGATCGTAGTAAGTCCTGTGCTATTTATTAGTATGGTTCAGCTTTATACCAATTTAAAGTATTTCACAAGACAGTTGAAAGTATTTGACTTCCCCCTTGGATTGTGTCCCTGTTTCCTATTTTTGAAACCTGTAATATGTCTCACATGGCCTGTCTGTCATCTTAAGGCATCAGTTTAGCCTGAGAACACCTAATAAAAGGTTTGATTCTTGATAAAATGTTGAAATTTCAAAAGCTCCTATTGCACATCTGCCATGTTCATCTTTTGTGAAATGTCAAAAACAATCTGACTTTGAAATCATGTGCAACTATCCATCCACCCATTTTGTTCACATGCTCTCCTTGCCAATGTATTTTACTTTTTGCTTTTACTTTGTCTAAATTAAACAAACCTGGAGCAAAACCTAGAAATAATGTTCACAAAACAGGAGCATGTTTAACATTATGCCTATGAAGATAAAAAATTGACACACATATTGTTTAATCCACTCAACACCTACATATTTCATTCTTTAAAATTGTCCATGACATTTTTTACACTGCATTTGTATATAGTACAAAATAAATGCTTTATTTTTCTGTTTTTCAAAAGGCAGACACAATAATGTCTACTTTTTATTATTGTCTTCCCAAAAAATACATTGGAAACTGTTGCTTAGTCATCATTTTGACATATGCTTTTTAGTTCTGTGTGCTGAGTTGAAAAAAGGAAATTCTGCTGTTACATTATACATTGTACTTTATACATGCTAAGAATACTTCATTGTATCCCCTGATCTCATGTACAAACATAAAACTAGCAAAACTGTGATGGCTTAAAAATAATAATAATAATATACATTGATTTCTGGCCTGGCGTATTTTACAGAATGGAATAGACAAATGCTTTGTTTACCTGGGAATTTCACATTAATTTATACATGAAAAATAGATAAATTACTACACAGAGTAAACATTTATAAAAGGTAAAAAGATTGATAAATCAATACATATACATTTTTCTATTGTATAGTATAGTATAAGTTTTTACTACATTTAAGTTTTGATTGTGAATGATTAACTACACACTTGTTTAAAGACTGTAGCAGTTTAAACACTTAATTTGCAACTGCTTTAAGAAAGACTATACTCTACACTGCTAGATACAGTATATTTACAATAGTTAAATGACATAAAGTAATAGAGAAAATTCTCATTTTACCTTCAAAAGAATAAGCTCATTCATTTGTGTCAGCTTTGGCATCTCCTATAGTAAGAGTTTCAAAAGAAAACTAAATAATTTGTAAGACTGGCAAATACATTTATTAAACAACATAATGTTAAATATACAACATGTCTTTGAAAGCATTAATATAGTTAATATAATAATATTCATTGGATGAGAATTATTGACGGTTAGATCTTTTCATAAATGTGTTGATTTATTAATATTATCTTATTATGAAACTCATATTATTATCTGTAAATTATGTGCAATTGTTTAATTATGTTATTAAAATTGGGTAGTTCCACATAACAAGTTTTCCATTTAACCTTTAATATTATTTTCAATATGTATGCTTTTTTGTTTTTGAACTTCTATTTTATGGCTGTTTGCCACTTATCCTTAATAAACAATTTCAATTTATATTATTCAAATGTAAGTCATTTTACTAACTGCTTGTAAATCTGTAATGCTGTCATGTTTTGGAACAGCAGAATTTGCTTACGTGATAAATATTTTTTAAAAAGCAACTTGCTGTCCTGAATATTCTGAAGTTTGGAGGAAAAGTTATCTTAAAAACACTGACACAAAACAAATTTAAGTGATACATTTACTTTTTTATATATTAGGGATGATAGGTTTTGATTTTATTGTTGTGTATCAAGCACTAAATCAATTTTGCCCTTGTTTTTGTCCATTTTAGTGGTATCAGTTTTACCACAGTTGTATCAGCTTTGTTATTTGGATAAGTTCCTAATCTGTCCAGCACACAAAGGTCTGTATATTACTGTGCACTATAATGCACATAAACACAATGAATGGCCTCTGTAGAGATTTCATACTCACTGTATTATTTATTTATTTAATTTTTTTTTTTTTTTTTGTATTTTGTTTCTAGGATGTCTTCCAAGCGACCAGCCTCTCCATATGGGGGAACAGATGGAGAGGTAGTCATGGCGACTAGCAGACAGAAATTGGAAGGTGAGGAGAGTGACGGGTTCCCTGTCATTCACCTACCCCTGAACTCAAGTTATTCCGGCAAGCTTCAGTCTGAGGACTTTCAGTCAGTAAACTCTGTGGCCAGGGAGACTATAGGCCTCGACAGCCCCACTTCTTTTCACAACTCAATGGTAGGAGTCTATTTATGTACTGGACATAATTTTATCTGTCTGTCTACCTGTCTATCTATTGTGACTATTTTGGTGAAAAACTAGAAACGGAGGGCGTTGTTAATGTTATATGTAATAAAGATTATGACTTCATAACCATTATGTTATTGTCCAGTCACTATGAAATCAAATTGAGAAAGTATACGTGGAATTAACCATTACTGAAATATGAACTGATGATCAGGGTCAAATATTTACATCATGTTTCCTGATCAAGGGTTTAAAAAGAAAAGAGAAAAGAAAGGAAACAAAGGGATTTATGCACATTTACTTAATCTACACAATATTTAAGTTATAATGAAAATAGTGAATCACTAAAGTGTAATTAAATTATAATTATCATGGTTTAAATTAACTTAAAGTTTTAAAGTAAACCATTCTGCAGTCAGTGTTTTCTTCCTGGGAAAACACAATAACTCTGAATGTTTTACTGAGAAAATAAATTGTATGCATCTAGATTACTGTACCTCAAACATAATTGAATCCTTTCTTATTTAGAAGATGGATTTCTATTCAGAGTAAACAATTAGAAGAGATGAGTTTTTTTTTATTTTTATTTATTACTCTAGAGTAATGGTTGTCTGTTTATCTTTAAACAGTTGATGATTTAAACAGTGGACATATAGTACTGACCACGTCATATTTTAAAAACACACCGTTTAAAGGAGTGTTTTTGATTTTTCACTAATGATGAGTTTAAATGTTTTTTTCTTATTTTATTAATTTTTTTCTGAATGAGCTATGAACTCATTATTTCAGGACATACTTCAAAGCTCTATTGAGTCTCATACATCCCACTGAATAATGGTAATCTTATAAAGTTAGAAAATGTTGAGGCACAATCCTAAGAGAGAAGAAAAAAAATCTGGAAAAAAGTAGGTTATGGCATCAGGGTTGTGGTATGCATTTCTCTTGCTATCCCCAAAGTTAACTGTCAACAATGCACATACAGTAGTTCTCTATTTCTTAGATAACTGTTGAATTAGATCTGTGAAAGTCAACATTTCCTTTTCCTAAAATTCTTTTTGAAAACTAATTTAAAACTAGAAAGCTCTGGACAACTTTGAAAGTGGTCATGCTTCTTAAGGTAATATCAGCAATCCATTACAAATGAAAAATCCTTTTAATATAAAGCATATAGTCAAAATAATGATAAACAGAACATTTTTGAAAAAAATATGTACTCAAGAATGTTTTTATAGATTTCTTTAGCATGATTAGATGAATTATGGTAACACTGAAGCATGCAGCGGTGCAACACTCTTCCCGTAAGAAGTGTTTTCTTTGTTTTTCTTTTTTGTGTACTTTTATGCCTGTTTATTTACCGATAAGAATGATGCACAATGGCAGTATAACAGAATGGAGCTGCTTAACAGTGTCAAGCACATGGAATACACTATTCATGAAGACTCTGTCCCATCAGAGATACAGTGTTCACCAGAGCTCAAAAAGAGTATTATTCTCCTGAAGACATGCAGGCACATGAAAGGAAACCAAGGTTAAAGAGCTACGCTCAAAGCCAACCCTTATAAACAAGCTATCTCAAGTCTCTTCCTCGCCACCTCCTGTTCACTCATCAATAAATTAGATGATTTAAGACTGAGAATCACAGCAAACACCTTGGATCATTGCATGATAGTTATTACATTTTTATCTACTGAGAGAATTTACATCAGCCATTATAACTGCAGTCTATGTGCCACTCCAAGCTAATAATAAGTAAAGTTTAGGTCAGCTGCAAAACAGAGGACAAGATAGAGGATCTGTCGATCATTAGTTGATAAGACAACTGGATAGCATTGTTATAGAAGCAGGAGAATCACACAAATCTTAAATCAGTCGTGCCTAAATTTTACTAAAAATGTATATTTCCAAAAAAGGGAGAATAATGCACAGGACCAAGTCTATACCAGTATTTCATATGCTTATAAAGCTGGTGCACTGCTGCATCCTGGATTTTCAGATCATGTTTGGGATATATTTGCTCAGGTTGCAGAGCTAGAGGAACACACATTTGTGATTCTCTCTTACATAGGCATTTGTGTTGCAAATGTAGCCATAATAGAGACGGTAAAAATGTTTCCTGAAGCATTTAAATCTAGAAACATGAAAGCCTACAAGGAAGTACAAAGGAGGTTGAAGAAGAATGTTATAGATGAAAGCACATGTACAAACATCTTTATTGATCAGTACTTTAATAAAACAACTCCTGAGATATGTGGAAGGGGATAAAGATGATCACCAACTGTAAGGATAGTTCCATTTTTACATACTCTAGCAGCAACAATGCCTCCTAGACATTCTGAATCAGTTCTTTGCTAATTTTGACTGTTATAATGGAGAAGTCAACATCTATGATGCACCGTGTAGCATCGACGTCAACAAAGCAGCTCAAGGACAAGTGTTAAAGGCTTTCACAGACCAACTTGCTGAGGTATTTACCAACGGTTTTAACCTCTTACTAGAAAAAGCTTTGCTCTCCATGTGCCTTAAGTCAACTACAATTTTTCCCATCCCCTATATCCCTATCTCCCAATTGCCTTAACAGCTCTTATCACTATGTGTTTTGAAAGACTGATTTTTTCTTACATTAAGGTCACTATTCCTGTTAATCTTGATCAACATCAGCTTGTTTATGAGATAAAAACGTCTACGTATGATGCAGTCATAACTGCTCTTCACACAGCTGTGACTTATCTGAAACAGCATAACACATATATAAGGATGTTGTTTATTGATTTTAGTTCTGCATTTAATATAATAATTCCTCATAAAGTAATAACAAACTGAGCAATTCCGGCTTTGGAAGGTCATTGTGTGATTGGATCCTAGACTTATTAAACAACAGGCCCCAGAATCAGGTTTGGGAGCCACACCTCCTCAACTCTAATCTTGACTACAGGGGCAACACCAGAGGGTGTCCTTAGTCCATTACTCTGTTCCTTTTTTCACACATGACTGTTGCCCATCCAATCTTCCAACATCAGATTTCCATATTGTTTTGATTTTGATTTCATGTACAACATTAATTTTCTTTTTGCATGACCAGATGATGTCACCATAGTGGGACTGATATTAGGCAATGATGAAACAGCATACGAGGAGGAGGTGTAAAATATTGCAGAGTGGTGTTTTTATAATAACCTGGATCTTAACAAGACAGAAGCTAAGGAGATTCTTGTGGACTTCTGGAGGTCTAAGAAAAATGATCATTTTGCCATCCAAAAAAATGTGGAGGAGGTTAAAAGGGTAGAAGGTTTTTAATTTCTAGGCGTTAACATCACAGAGAACCTTAAATTTTCGGTGAACATCTCTCACCAAGTTACAAAGGCCTGGCAGAAACTATATTTCCTTAGAAAGTTAAAACAAAATTACTTCCCTCAACATTTAATAGTAAATTTCTATTGTTCCACCATTGAGAGCATCCTGGGCTACTGCAATACAGTGTGATATGCCAGCTGCACTGTAGCAGACAAGAAGAAATTACATTGCGTGGTGAAGACGGCTTAGTGAGTCACTGGGACTACTCTACCATCACTAAAGGATATTTGCACTGGCTACATTCAAAAGAAGGCCAATGGTATTATTAAAGATTCACACCTTGGACACTATTTCTTTGCCCCTTTCCCTTTGAAAAAAGATATAGATCAATCAAATCAAACACAAATAGATTCTGGAACAGTTTCTATTCAAGAGCTATTACCTCTGTACTCCCTGCACTACTCAGGATTGATAAAAGTGTTTGACTGTTGCATGTTATATTCTGTATTTCAGTATTTTGGCTCTCCTTTATCATACTTCTTAATAATTATATATTTAAATGTATGTATTTATATATATCTTTATTATGCTATTTTAGAGAGGTTTGTTGCTTTTATTACAGTGACAATATCTGTCTGTCTGTCTGTCTGTCTATCTCAGTCAGACAGCAGTTTAGTACATTTATCAAAACAGAATGCAGAAGTTCATTTAGAAGAAGGCAGTCAGTATTTGCTGTCAGATTTTGAAAAAGCAGCAAAACATGCAGCTAATGGCTAGAACATTGTTATCTTGTCAAAACTTAATGTTTATCCAGCACTCACAATGCGTGTTCTCAGTATTCCACAGATACACTAACCATAATTTGTCATCAGTTGTATGTCTTCTTCACTATTTGCTAGCAGACACTGTCTACTTTGAAATGTCATTTTGTGTTCTTTTTGTCACACAGTCTTAAGCTTTTTTTTAGTGAACAGCTGTTGACAGCTCTAAAAACATCCTTCGATCATTTGCAGTACTTTAGTAGAGTAGAATGCACAGTTAGATCTATGTGCTCCTGTTAAATACACTATATGCATACATATGTATAATGTATTTATATTACATGCACACAAAACATATGTTTATGTTATACCATCTGACAAACATTTAAAGTAGAAAGACAGAAGAACGTAAAACTAGCCAATGGTATCTGGTTTGCGACATCTATTAAGCAGAAAACAACAAACTGCTTAGAACACAGCAGATTGTCAGACTTTCTCCTAAAAAATGAAAGATCTGGTCATACATTTAACAAGAACATCTTCAAGAATTATTTAAAGGGCAATCCTAGCTTTACATGATATGAACATAAAACGTGCAGAGGATTTCCATTATGTTAAAACCATTTCTATACAAGAATATGTTATCTGCAAAAAGATGAAGCACACATTGCCAAATGTTTGGAATGTACAAGGCCTACTATAACTGACAACTGTGAATGACACCGTTGAAAAACCGTAGACATTGCACAGTATAGCACAGAATGCCATATTTACCAGTAAACAGAAACAACAGTTTGCTTTTGTCCACAATGGCTAATGCAAACTACTAAGTACATTTTTATTAAGAATTGTTTCAAAATATACATGGCAGTGCTTAACTAGCAACTTTGAATGTAACAATTCAATCGGCTTGAAAGTTTTAAATTACATTGTTGGTAGAAGAAAAAAAAACAATATAATGTGAACTGTTTCCTGTGTTTACAGTACTTAAACCCCTAAATGTAATAACTTTCAAAATATAAATGTTCCTTTAGAAAATTATAAGTATTACTCCAACAAAACCAGGTGATACTTGAACTAAAAAAAATCATTTAATCAACTGGTCTATTTTTTTAACAAAATAATACTTTAAAGAATCCATTTTATATTTATTAGTGTATCGAGCATTCATTTTCTTATTTTAACAATTCAAGTTAGATTATATACATTTTTCATATATATTCTTTATATAAGGATATGCTCAGATGTAAAAATAAGATTGTAAATATTTGTCATTTTGCAATTCAAAATACTTTTAAGTCTACTTACAGTATATAGATTTGTTTCTACCTTTTAGTTCTCAGATACCTCATCACTTACGTGTAGGTAAGTTTTTTTGTGGTAAATTTTGTGGAGATTTTATATGGTAATAAATAAATTTGACCAGTTATATGTAATAAGTGTGTTGTTTAATTTGGTACATTTAACAAAATTCTTTCTGTTTTGCCAGTCTGCTCTTAATATCTATTTCAAAAACTGATTCAGTTCTTATAATATGTTATGTTTGAAGACATTTTTTGTTCAAAGCAGTTTTCAAAAAGTATGTTATATTATTACTTAAATTGCAAAATCAAATTTTTTTAATTTTGAAAAACAAAGGCTAATTCATGAATAGAAAAAAACATATTTAATCATAAGTGAAAAAGACAAACTGAAAAGCTTTGAGTTTGACATTATTAAATCAAGTATCATAAATTCCACAACTGATGTAAATGAAGCAAATAATTATCTTCTGTTAATCCACAATATGTAATATTTAACATGTGTTTTAACAATACAGATTGATCAGAGAATTCACTTGATACCGCTTTTGAATAATTCTTGATAGCTTGTTACTAATAAGCTTGGACCTTATTTAATCACATATGGGTTTGTCTTCTGAGCTCCTGCAGATTGCAAAATGTGCTAAATTATTTTCTGCTTAGATAAATGACTTCTATTTTTAAAAATAAAATAAGTCAAAGTATATACTTTATAGAATATGTAGGCACTGTGTAAGTATTGATAATCAATGCAATCTGGCAAATGAAATGAAAATTGTATATGTGATGCTTAAAATTAAAGGCATACTTATATTTTCATATTTTATCCTTCCAAATCCCTGGCAAATTATCAAATCCAAGAATTTTTCACTGATGGATTTAACGTCTCAATATGCAAGATGCCTTCTTCTATCAGCATTAAAATCAGGGCTTAATTTACACTTAATTTATTTATCTTCCAAAAAAAAAATTATACTAATTTATAGTTAAGTTAGTAACAGAAAAAAAAATACACATAAAAACGCAAATCTCTCAAAATGAAATGCCACTTTTAATCGGTTGGATGACAACTAAAATGGACAGATTGTTAGAAAAAAAGAAATGAAAGCCGATATGGAAGTGGGATCAGTGGATTATTAAGTTCTAAACATCTTCTCTTGGGGTGGATTGCAGAGCTGGTTGGCATGTGTAAGATGTTAAGTTTGCAAAGGCTTTAGCGCCAATCCGATCCCCTCTGACTGGCAGCAAAGTTGAGTGAGAGAGAGATTTACATGAGAGAACTCAGAGGGGCTTTGTCACGGCAATTGTATAAAGTGATATACAGTGTAAATCGACTCGAGCGTGTCCCTGGATAGCGGGTGGCTTACAGCCTCTCGCAAGCAGAGATTACTGCTTTATCTTGTCATACTAAATTAACACAGCAGCACACAGTTAAACAGTGGTGACCTCTTCATCTGTGGAAATTGCTGCTAAGAGAGAAAAGGGATGGTATTTAAATCTTCCCTTATGTTTTTCTGTTGATTTTTTTTCCTTTTCTTTCATGGCCTCCTGAGTTCTAGGGTAAACGATTTGTATTTAGAGGGGAAGGGATTTACATGCAGGTGATAATAGCTAGGTGTTAATTAATCCTTTGTTGTTTGATTAATGAGTAATTCATGCCAGCTAGCAGTGTACTGAGAGAACTTTATTCTTTGTACTTTATCCACCCATTTCTTGTTTAATTCAAATGGTTCTGCATTTTTATCAGAATGAAATGCCTTGATAGTTTAGCTCCACTTAACAGGACTTGTTTTGTAATATTGTAATTGTTGGTTGTGAAAGTATAATTATAATTATAGCTTCTGTAGTTAATATCAGTTTATTTATAAATGCTTAATTTGTGTGTGATTTGAGTCTTTGTTAAAAAAAATAATGCATATATAGATGTATTTGTATTTAACTGTGCTGAAAATGTGTGTCTATATTAATCATTTAATAAATTACTGTACCAATGATTGTAATAGTGTGTTTCATACTAGTGAATCCTGAACACTGTAATGTGTCTGTGCAGATTTGTGTTAAGATGTGGAGACTTTGTTTTGTATGCTTGATGCTTGTATGCTTTTTTTGTATGCTTCTTTGAAATTTATGAAATTTTGTAAACACCCCCTTCATCATCTGTTATATATATATATTATATTAATATATTGATATTAATTTTACCCATTCAAAAAATATACATTTTTTCTATTTTTGAATTTTTGAAGTGTGAACTTAAAACAATTAATTAGGTATTCCCTTAAACATTGGTGCAGTTTGGAAAAGCTTGATTAGCTAAACTTATTTTGAATGCTTCAGAAATGCATAGTGGAATTTTTCGTTAACGAAAATGGTGAATAATGAGTTTGAGTCTGAATGTTTTATGCCACATCCTATTGCATGTTTCTTTTGACAGAAATGTAACATTCATCATAGGTACCTGCTTTACATTTGTGATTGCAACTTTACTACAGTATTGTTAACAGCACTAGATCAGTTTCATGTAATGAGAATATTCTTTTGAAAATGTTTAACAGTCAATAGAAGAGTACTATACATGTTAAGACACACAGGAATAAGCTCTTGAGTGAGTTTCGTGAGTAATCTGCAAATATCATGTGGGGTTGTTATACTGCTACAGTGACCATGATTATGATTGGGTTACATAGGTGGGCCCTGTCACAGACTGGTATTCCCTCAAGTGTTGACTCTTGCTGAGTGCCGAACACTGCTGCTTGCTATTACCATTATAAACATGATGAAAACTTGGTCAGATTTTATTGATTCTGTTTCAATATTCATACGTTTATGCATGAATTAATTTTAGGAGTCCCCATGTTTATTACTCATTTTGTTCTTTATGTCTTGTATAAGCCATAAAAATTAAAGAAGTGTTTTTTGTGCGGTGTTTTCTACTACCTAGGGGTAAGTGTCTCACTTAGATTAAGTACAAATGTAAATTTGTAAAGTAAATCGTATGTCTTGCATACCTTGCATTATATTAAAATACACCTTTGGACCTCTCTAGCATTGAACTTAATAATAGTCCAGGCAATAACCATCAATAATATTTTCAGGATTTTTGTCTATTATATACATCTATCCATTATCCAACCTGCTATATCCTAACTACAGGGTCATGGGGGTCAGCTGGAGCCAATCCCAGCCAACACAGGGTGCAAGGCAGGAAACAAACCTTGGGCAGGGCGCCAGCCCACCGCAGTATTATATACATGCATGACCTTATTAGAACTTTAATTCTTAGTGTAATTAATTGCATTAAGCAGCATTACATTTTTATAGCATATGGTCTTACAATGTGGCCAACCTTTAAATGTTATATACATAGAAATTAGTGTTTTAAATCCAGAAGACTGCAAAGTAAAGATTCCCATCTTTCCAGTGATATACTGTATAGTATTAATTTTTCTTTTAGCAGCTGTACTTTAGGCTTGTGGTGAATTTTCAGCTTAAATAAAAAAAAAACAAATACATTAAATACATCTATATATTAGTGTTGAATAGTTACCTTGTTTGCTGAATATTTTTCCGGAAATTCATCCTGCGGTAAACATTTTTTTTCCAGTGCCCCATGATTTTCTGCAAGGTCAGCATGATATCACAGAGCTGTAAGAAGATGTACAGGGCTACCATAAGATCATGGCTGAGCCAGATTTCTATCCTGCATGCAATTAAAAAAAAAAGAAAAAAAAAAACTAAACTAGCAGTATTTTCATTTGTGGGGTACATTAACTGGCACCAGATATATAACATTGATTCCTGGTGTACTGCATGACTAATTTGCTTGCATATTTAGCCACGCGCCCTAGCTAAGATAGCAAAACAAACCTTAAAGGAGCCCTCCCCTTATAAGAAAACACAGGAGAGCCTATGAGATAAGAATAGAAGAAAAGATTTTTTACTATTTACAAGCTCTTTTCTATTAATGGAAGAAAGCAGTGTAAGGCATCTGCGCAGACATATAGGAAACAACAAAGACATTCCAGCTGTGTCTGGAGATGTTACCTCAAACAATAGAATAAGCCAGTCCCACATCATCACTACGTTGCATGCCAATGTGTGCCACAAGATTGGAACACTTTGAGGGCAATGATCTATATTTTATTTACTTATTGCTAGTTTGTGGCCATTTTTTGCATTTTGTTTCTAGTTACTTTTCCATCTGTATCTTTTATTGCTTGAGGCATAGTGGCACAGTTGTTAGCACTGCTGCTTTACAGCTCAAATCACATTTTTGGCCATACTCATCGGCCCAATACAGTTGACAGATGCTTCCCTAGAACTCAGGATCATTTAGAAGGATGCTGCCCCTTTATAATCCATGCAAAACTAGTCCAGTTTCTCCTTCCCTATTAACAGTACATTTTGCAGAGTTCGGCAAAGTTCCCAAATATTTTTGCAATTGCAAAAAACTTAGTAAAGTAACTCTGCAGTATTCGCTCATCACTACTAGATAAAAATAGATGTATTTTTTGTAAATAAAATGCTTTAATTAA
This sequence comes from Polypterus senegalus, assembly GCF_016835505.1. Classification (NCBI taxonomy): domain Eukaryota; kingdom Metazoa; phylum Chordata; class Cladistia; order Polypteriformes; family Polypteridae; genus Polypterus; species Polypterus senegalus. Next base: position 108,951,070 of record NC_053161.1, read on the forward strand.
GACTCTTTCATTAAAAAGTTGACACCCAGCTGATTACATCGAGAGGCAGAAAGTAAGAGCATTATAAGTGCATGTTTCATCCACTTTTAGTTCATCACTCTCTTTATTTGTGCTGTACTGCACTGGAAAAAGGTTGGATGGGAATGACTGAAAAAAAAATAGAAATCATGATCAATATGAGCCAGCCTACACAAAGAATAAAAAATGGGTAGATAGATTGGTAAATGGTAGCTCGGCTCAGTCACTTGAGCTAGTGAATGCGGACCTGGAAATCTCTTGAGGTGTTCATAAAGCATTAATTAGCACCTGTTTTCATTAAAATGGTGTCAGCCTAATGACATACACAGTATAGGAGGAGAACAAGTAACTCATGGAGGAATCACATTAGTCATCCTATGAAAAACTGAAGAATTGTGTAGAAAACAGACAACAAAACATACATTCTATTTTTCTACATTTCATACTTTGGGTTACTTTTATTCTGAAGTTTTTATTGTTTAAACCAAGACATGGCTCTTAATTATATTTTTCATGTCTGCTTCTTGTAAAAAACAGAAGTAAAATCAGTGCAATGAGTGATCCATTTTAAAATATACTTAATTTCATATGGGGTCTTGGTACACATTTGGATAGGATCTTACTGTGATAAGAATATCAGTTCTTCACAGGAGAAATACTAAAAACCAATAATGTTGTATTTACTGTTTAACCAATGAGCAGCATACATGAAATGATATGATCATATATGGTTTTTTTAACCTCTTTACCCTATTAAACTCCCAGAGGAGCTAGATTCTGATTTGTTTGCAAAAAAATACAAGACTGGATTTGACCCATTATGCAACGGCAGTTCAGTGCAGATCATTTAATGGTCGTTAAGGTTGTTTTTTATTTTTATGTTAAATGTATGTTACTTTCTATTACGTACAGATTGCTGTGTTAGCCATATCTTCTGGAATCCTAGTCAAATGAAATTTTGACACAGCTTAGAACTTATAAGTAAATGAGTAGTTGAAATATTTTGTTATATTCCACTTCAGATAAAAATAGTAGCCATTTGTTATCATATGGGATTGAGTTTCATTTCAGATTTGATTAAATGTGATATTTTTGATTTTCATGGGACTAGAAATGCTGTTGAATGGATGCACACGTTCTTAATTTTGACTCTATTTTGTGTGTGTGTGTGTTTTTTAGTATATGAGATGCGACTTGCCATTTAGTTTAGATTACAAAAAGTCTACCAAGGAATGAGGGTTTTTAAATGTGGGGAGGGCAATCAGTATGGAGGCTTTTCTGCTCTGTGGGAAGTCTGCTTAAATAAGCACTATTCAGTGATACGGTTAAAAACAAAACTTGTTCTAATTCTGTTTTCATGCTTAAGCTTTAAAAGGATAAAGTAAAACATTCAGGAGTACAGTTTATTTACTTTGTGCAGAGTGATTTAGAACGGAACTGACATTTGCAAACTGAAAGCAGAACCACCTACACCCTTAGTAGTGCACACTGACAGATACACAGTAAGCAACCAGAAATGAATATTCAAATTGTGAACTAGATGTTATAATAGCATTATTATCTCAGATGTTATGGATTGTTACTGCTCATTTTGATGAGGACCAGCACTGTTTCTTGATATTAGAGTCCATATGTTGAAAGATAAACATTGGACTACACTTTGATAAAGATTTTGTCACTGTCAGTGTTACGTTTGACATCTAATGCCTAAGGCTACAAATTGTCTCCTTTAACTTTCAGAAATAAAATTTTTTTAGTTTTCATATTTCAGCTTCAGTTAACAGACTTCGTTATTTAAAGTAGCTACTTTTACACTTGAATAGTTAGATTAGCTAAACTATTTTAGCGGTTATCTCAGATTGTAAAAAATATTTTATTTTTCAGATATCGTCATCCATATATTTCCTTTGAAAACTGGTTGACTTTCTTACAATTATCTTTTGTAATATTGCTTATGAACACCAGTCCCCAGACAGCATTCTAAACAAGAAAAAATGTTTTTTTTTTTCATTTTTAAGTAGGGTATGGATTATATAAATGTGATATGACAGGTGTGACGTGATTTTTTTAAATACATGCACAGATTGTGTAGTGAATGTCAGAGCGTTTCAGCCCCCCCCCCCAAAAAAAAATATACCAGAGTATTACTGTTTTGATATGTATAGTTACATGAGCATGTCTTTTCTTCTGTCAGCAGGAAGAGAACATGAAATAAATTCAGTGATTTTTGTTGTTTTGTTCAGCCTCCACAAATTCACGGTATACAATAGTGAAATTTTATTTTGAGGTGTCATTTTAAAATATTATTAAAACTAGTGCATTATGATTGGGAAGTAAAAACTTTGAAATGACTGTCATAGAAGCAGTTTTAAAAAAACAACCAATTAACTGTGGGTGCACATATCTAAAACAAGTACTGTGTTACCTAGTTACCTCCAATTTCAATTTTTTAACAAGTAGGCCAAAATAAGAAAAATGAGATACATGTGTATTTATTTATTTATTACAGAATAGACTTACATGGTTTTATTGTGGGTATTTTAATGCTTATATGTCAGTAGCCTATTGCAGTTCATTCCACCATGTGTAATAGGCTGGGTTCAAATGTTGATCTTGTATGTTATATAATTATTGTTTTTTTTAGCACCTTTCAGACTGTAGCATAATACAGATAAACAAAAAACTGAAATATCTTGATTTATAATTGTATGAAGTACAGCTACAGAAATAATTGTCTGCCTATTAATGTTTTAGTATGCCAAATACTTTCTTTGACAAACAAATACAGACTGTCCAACCCGCTATATCCTAACACAGGGTCATGGGGGTCTGCTGGAGCCAAACCCAGCCAACACAGGAACAAATCCCTGGGCAGGGTGCCAGCCCACCGCAGGGCACACATACTAGGGACAATTTAGGATCGCCAATGCACGTAACCTTGTTTGAATTGTGGCAGGAAACCCACGCAGACACGGGGAGAACATGCAAACTCCATGCAGGGAGGACCCAGGAAGTGAACCCAGGTCTCCTTACTGCGAGGTAGCAGCGCTACCACTGCGCCGCTATGCCACCTCCAAATTCAGGCTGGCAAAATGTAAATGTTATTATTCAAACCTTGATCTCATTCATGATTAATGTAGATTTTTGCCTATTCTATGAATACAAAATAGATTAAATAATTATTAAACATACTGTACACATGCAGTGTACCACTTTATTTTTGCATTTGACAATTATTTGAATAATATGCTAGCACACTTAATTTACAGAGTTAATTACTGTATATATTGTGGAAAAACCCTGACATTTTTTGTGGATATTCTACTTAAATAATAAAAATAAGAAAGAAAAAATACAAAGCTTGGCCATTCATTGTATGTTAGTTTTTGTAACTTTACATAAGCTGTAGATAAACTATATAAATACTTTAAGGCTTGAAAACTTTTAAGTATACTTCTAAGTTCTTCCACCTTAATTCCTCTTTCAGTACGTTTTCTAAACAAATAATTTAATGGTTCTTTCTTAATGGAAGGTTCAAGGAAAAGACTATTTTAGCCATTCAGCCAGTCATTCAATTAAACTACAGCTGTTTAAGAGGAAGGGGGTGTTAACTCTTCATTTCAATTTGTTTTTCGAAATAATCCTTCTTCCACATTCTCCTTTGGGGTTGTCTCTTTTTTCTAAATGTAATCTAAGCTTTTGGTAAATAATCATTTATGAAGTGATGACCAATCTTTTGAAATGAATCAGCAAAGTAAGGATTTGTTTTCAATAATTCCAAATCAATTTTCAAATATATTATTTATAGAGTACAGTGAAATTCTTACTTGCATGTCTGCTTCCAGGAATTATTAAAAATAATACATTCCTAGTTTTACTTATTATTTTATTTTTGCATATGGTGGCATGTCTTCACGTATATGCTAAAAGACAACTGACATGCAAACTTGTATCTTTTGCATACTGCTATTAATTTACTGTACTTTATATAAGGTTTTCTCTTCAACTCAGCTACATTAATTATAATGTGTAATAGAACAATTTTACAGATAAATAAATTTGCTGAATGTTCTTTACACTTCATAGCCTACTGCACTGTCATGTGAAGCTTTGTTGTGGTGTTATTGGAAGGCATAAGATCTGTCAGGACTCTGGATTAATAGCCATGCACTTCTTTAAATAAAGTGACAAAATCTTCACATGCCCAGAGAGAACACAACTGGGCTTTGGCTTTATGTCTTTTTGTAAGACGATATTGTCATTAGTATGTGTGACCTACATCAGCAGCTACACTGATGTGACTCAGTACAGTATGTTTCATTTTTTAAACACCTTTATTACTTTCCTCAAAGTGGTTAATTCCATTGTCTAGTGTTGTGGCTTTTCCTGTCAATCACAGGGTGCTGTATTAGATAATAGGACCAGATTAGGTAAAGCTTACCAAAGATTAACAAAGGAAGACTGTTGACCTCATCTGCAAACATCTGACTTGTTTTGTAATTAAACCTTACAATAGATATTCCTGGTTTTGGAAGAGGTCCAACAGCCCAAGGAAAGGAACATGAAACTCAAGTGATTCTTTTTTTTCTCCTGTTATGTTTGTAGCCTATTCCATAAACAGGTACTTCAATAATAATCTATTTTCAATACCTAACATATATTTACAGACTTGAGTTAGTACTAGGGTGTTGTACCTTGTTAGCCATTATGAATGTAGCGAGAAGTCAAGCAAAATGACACCTTTTATTGGCTAACTAAAAAGATTACAATATGCAAGCTTTCGTGGTAACTTAGGCCCCTTCTTCAGGCAAGATGTAATGAGTTGCCTTGAAAGCTTGCATATTGTAATCTTTTTAGTTAGCCAATAAAAGGTGTCATTTTGCGTAACTTCTCACTAAAGACTTGAGTTCTAATTTCATTTTCAATTGTTGAGTTGAAAAAAATACCTTTATTCATTTTTTCTGACAAAAGTATTGGAAATTTAAAATGTTTGCACCATGTTATATTCTATTACTATTGTATCATTATACATTTTTTTCAAAGCTATTCATATGTTTATTCAAAATATGCACTGGTTTCTGTATACAGTAATCTTTGTAAACTATTTACATATAGTTTAAGAAGATGTATAAATTGTTACTAAGGGAAGTCAGATAATTCGGAAAGTTAAGCTAATCCAAATCAATACTTTTAAAGTTTTTAATAAATAAACAGTATGAAAGTATTTAATACAGACCCATCCATACATTTCCACATTTCCTTGCTTAATTAAATTTAGTTTTTCCGTGGACATACTCAGGAACATTCATGTGTTTAGGTTTTGCCAGACCTATAAAGTTACAGACTGATAAAATGTTATATTATGTGTTATTGGTACAAGTGGAATGAAAATAATTATACAGTAGGTGGGACCTTTTATATAATTAGCCCTTCATTATGTGACTGAGAGGTTTTTAGAAAAGAGCGTAATTTATGAACAGCTGTTTTGTCACAAAATTAAACTGTGGTGTAATAATTGGTCTTATAGCATTGTTTGAAACAGTCAGTCATTTTCCAACCTGCTATATCCTAACACAGGGTCATGGGGGTCTGCCGGAGCCAATTCCAGCCAACACAGGGCGCAAGACAGGAACAAATCATGGGTTGGGTGCCAGCCCACTACAGGACACACACACACACTAGGGACAATTTAGGATCGCCAATGCACCTAACCTGCATGTGTTTGGACTGTGGGAGGAAACCCGAGCACCCTGAGGAAACCCACACAAACACGGGGAGATCATGTAAACTCCACGCAGGGAGGACTAGAGAGGCAAACCCAGGTCTCCTAACTGTGAGGCAGCAGCGCTACCACTGTGCCACCCTGTTTGAAACACTTATACAGTTATTTATTTTTTCATTATTTTAAGAATTGTAGTATGTTGCATCTTTATATGATTTAAGGATTAGCATCCGTAATAATTTACCATTATGATAACAGAAAACAATGTATTGAAATACATGATTTCACACATCTGTTTTGTATTGTTAAATGTAACTTCTGTAAGTGCATTTGCAGCCTGGAAAATACTTTTGACATAATCTAAACCAAGAATGAGTTGAATAAGAAAAGTCTAATATATTTCTCAATAAACTTTGAATCAGTCTACTGTAATGACAACACCTACTTTTGTATTTAATTTCGTTTTTAAATTAAAGATAATCATATTACTGTGACTAATAATTTTTATGTGAATTGTATCTTTTTTCAGCAATTTTAAGGCTTAATTCCAAAAATGCATTACTTTTTAATTCTTCATTATTTTGTTACTATATTTATAAATAGCTTGGTACAAAAAATACAAGAAAATTGAAAGTTTATTTACTAATTGGAATTTCCTATACAGGAAATTAGATTTTTTTTTCCACAAGTAAATTGATAATCCAGAATAATTAACTTTTACCGAATATGGATAGCATTAAATCTTCCATAACTTCACTTTTTTATCATCAGTGGTGCAAAGTACGTGCAAATTTAAAAAAAATTCTGATTGTTTATCGCTAATGGTAAAATGAATGTAGTACATAAGACACATCTTATTTTAAGAATTTACTTTTATTTAACCTGACCATAAGAAAATTTGTTTTAGAAGTTGGCTGCATCTAAATTTAACTCTTTTTTTTCGATTTTTCCTTAATATACACTTGGTTACAAAAATTTTTTTTTGTGTTTTTTCTCTTTTTATTTTCAGCAACTGGATGGCAATAAGGGTGCATCGCTAAGTCCTTATTCACAACAAAACTCATCTACCTCACCAGTGAAGATGGAAGATGTTTCTCGCCAGGGCAGCGACTCTGGATCCAGTGTCACACTAGGAACACCAGAAAGGCGTAAAGGCAGCCTGGCTGATGTGGTTGACACATTGAAACAGAGAAAAATGGAAGAGCTTATCAAAAATGAGCCTGAGGGTGAGTTTGACAACAAAGATAAAATGCTCTTTTCAACTCTACTTGAAAGTTTCAATGCAATGATACAGTATTCGATCAAAAGAATACAGAAAAAAATTCACAGTTTACTCCCAGTATTACCTGCTTAAAATGTGTTACCAAAAAATAGACCAAAAACCCATTAATGTAATCTTAATTTATTATCAGCAGTTGTTGAGATTCAATAAATAATTACACGTTACTACACTATATAATTTGAATACCTACATCTAGTGTGCCTTGTCATCTAGGGGTAAAGTAATTAATGCCTGATAGGTCTTTGTTATAAATATAATGATCAGTAGTAAATTACTTAAACAATCTTTTGGGTGTAGTTAATATATTTAACATTGGATTGCACACTATTTGGCTACACATTAGTGAAATATTATAATTGCAGCATTAATGCTATATTTTTTTAAGTACTGTATGAGTATGCTTATTTAAATTATAGTCAAGGCTGAAGAAATGTTGCAAATCGATGTTTTGGATGTTTTCATTGTTGTATAACAAGTATTCTTAGGATAGCGTGCTTGTTTCATTGCTTTATCAGTATTTCTGGTAGCTGGTTGTGGACATGGTGCTTGTTGAAATGCAATGATGGCTGCAGATATATTAGTATTTTTTTTTCTTTGAATGAAGAAAAGAGTGTAGGTTTTTATGCAGATATATTGTCTTACCTATCTATCTGGCTGTCTATTTTCAAACTTCCTTTAATTAACAGTCCTTTGTTAGGGTACCAGGGTACATTTACTGTACTTAACCAGACTGACTCATGCTAGGCCAATTTAGTGTTATCAATGCAGCATGCTTTTAGACAGAGGGAAACCCATTTGAACATGAGGAGAACATACAGATTCCACACTGAAGACACCCTAATCTTCAAGAGGTGTGTACAGGAATCTAGTAAATTATAATAACAATATTGTCTAAGCCAGTAAGTGCTTGTTTTTAAGAGAAAGAAATTTTGAAGTATTATAGTAAAGAAATCTTTCCCAAAAATCTTTTTGAAAGTTTTACAGAAAAAAAACATTGTTAACTGCAAGATATACAAGTGTTTGAGGACAGTGGAGGTATCAGCAGAATAAAGTTTTAATAAGTATTTTAAGTCCAGCTATGTGCCAGAAAGCTAATACTTGACATGCTAGTTCATTGCAATAATGGAGTTGTGTTGCTCTATAGAGCATATGGTTTAAATTAAAGGTAATAGGTGAATAAGTGAATTCAGGGTGCCTCCTGAAAAAAATTACAACTTTCAAAGAAATTCAGATATTACTAATTTTACATGATCTATTTTGTTACAATAAACTATAGGCTGATTTATATGGGATTACTTGAGATTTTCCAGTCTGAAGAACAGTCAAATAATACTTAGTGTAACCTATTCAATGTAGTTAATGAAAAACACAGACCTCTTTACTATTTTATAGTTTATGGAAATGAATATGTAAAGTATCATTATTTACCTCAAAATCAGTGATTTGACTGACTAATTTTAACAGATATTTTCAAAGTCTTACTGCCCCTGTCTCTGATATTTGTATGCCTTAAGAAAATCATCATAGTGCGGTTATCCATGAAAATCACAGTGACATGCTTCAATGACTTATGCCTAGTGGCATTCACTTCTGTGGCAGTGGCAAAGCTAGTAATGGTTCACATTCTAGGTTACATAGGCCTTCTCCAGCTTATGTGTGTGTATGACAATGTCTATATGTCTCTTCATTTTTGTTTTAAAAGTTTTTATAGAGCTACCTTTAGCACAGTTGTTCTTTCAAAATTTGTACTGATACTTGGGGATCTGGACATGCATAACTTTAGCTGCAACTGGATACAAATTTTTTTTAGCCAGCTTGTACAAGGCAAGAACAGTTGCATACAGTGTATTGTAGAAATGAAGTAACAGATCTAACAAAGTACTCCAGTAGTAATAATAGTCTTGTATTGAGCAGAGATAGGTAAATAGTTACATTTCAATAGAGCTTTTCTAGACATTCAAAGCTTTTTTTACATTACAATACAGGAGCCTCTATTCCACCACCAATGTGCAGCATCCATCTGGATGATGTGACAAGTCATTTTTGTGCCAGTTACACAAACCACACATTGGCTATTAGGTGGGGAAGGGATAAGAGAGAAAGCTAGCCAATTAGGAAAATGGGTTGAGCAGGGGGCGTGGTTGGCAGTTTAGCCACTGGGATATACCCTACTCTTTTCAAAAGAAACCCAGGAATCCTTCATGACCGTAGAGGTTCAGGATCTCGGTTTTACATCTCATCTAAATGATGGCACTGGTTTTACGACACAGTAACTGCATCAGTGCTTTGGGATCCAAACAAAGAGCACAGGGTAAGCACCCCCTGCTGGACTCGAAAGCACCTCTTCCAACAGCAACCCATTCCTAAATGTTCTACCATATGAGTACTAGCCAGGGACAAACATGCTTAGCTTCAAGTGGATTAGCTGTTCAGAGGTAGCATGACCTAGACAAAAGAAGTAAGAGAGTGCCACATGCCACAAGCCAGTAAACATGAATAGAACAATAAGCAGATCCCAGGTTACGAAATAGTGAGATGAAAAGAGTATTCTTGAATGATTACTATTGAACTATAGAAATGATCCTATGGAAGGGGTCTTTAAAAAATAGAATCTAACTCACGTTTTAACTGCAAGGAACTTTAAACACTGTCAAAAAAGAGTCTGTAACATGATTAATGATTCAAATTACAAACTTTTCTCACCTCTGTAGCTGGGCAAACAATATTCTGAATGTGAAACCTACACCTGCTGGTTAAAAGCTGTTTTACTTCCAAGTACAGTGTGCTTTGAATACTAAATATTGGACCTTTCTATATGTTGATTTATTTTGTATTACCTTTATAAACTCTGCGTATATATAACCATTTTATTTTTTTTATTTATTTGTTTGCTTGTTTCGTTGTTTGTTTTTTTTTCCTGTTAACCAGAGATAAACGTGAAGGACAAACAATAGACTTATTACATATTGCACCTAGTATAGACTGCAGAAACTGTGGCAAACCCAATGTTTTTGTGTAAAATATAATATTAAAATTATATTTGCAGATTGACGCTCTGCGCAGCTGTATACTGAAATTTTTGTTGCTTCAGCACCAGGTAGTTAGACTGGGTGGCATTGCTTCCACTGTACTCACTTTTAACACCAGAATCCCCCAGTAATGTGTTTTAAGTTCTCTCCTATACTCCCTCTACACCCATGACTGTACGGCCAGGTGCAGGTCTAACATTATTGTGAAATTTGCTGTTGATACGACAGTAATGGGTCTCGTTTCTAATGATGATAAAACTAAATACAGAGAAGAAATCATGGCTCCTACCCAATGGTGTCAGTGAAACTGACTTTCTTTCAGTTTAGCCAAGACTAAAGAGGTAATAGAGGAATTCAGAAAGCAAGAAGATGTACACTCCCCTTTCACCATCAATGAGAGTACTGGAGAAAGAGTGAGCTGTTTTAGGTTTTGTGGTGTACAAAGCACTGAAAACCTCACATGGAATTTTCACACTGAAAAAGTGATGAAGATAGCCCAGCAATGCCTTTATTTATCTTGGACAGCTGAAGAGGTTTGGCATGAGCCCACACACCCTTAGATAATTTTACTTCTGCACCACTGAACGCATCCTAACTGGATTCATCACTTCCTAGTATGGGAACTGCTAAACCTTTTAGATAATAGTGCATTTTGTCCAACAAATCATTGGTGGGGACGTTCCTAACTTCAGTAGCGTGTGAAGAAAGCACAGGAAAATTATCAGTAATCCTAGTCATCCAAGCCACAAATTGTTCTAAGCATTACCTTCAGGCAGACAGTACCATATCATCAGGTCCTGAACAAGCAGGCTCCAGAACAGCTTCTTCCAACTGAACTCTGTACAGTGACTGGTACTAACCCTTATCGACACACCATCCCATAACACACACATCCATACTGGTTATACATTATTTGTGCATTCCATTGTACCACCTCTTTTTTGTGTTGTTAGTATATATTGTATAGAGTACAAATTTAAGTGTCTCTAAGTCTTGCTTATATACTTCTGCACAGTGTGTGATTCGTGAATTCATACATACTGTAAATGTATTATTATGTGTATACAGTATTGTGTTAATACATGTGTTCTACAACTGTGAGCCAAATGCTGTTAGAGTTGTAAGAAAATATAATGCTCATTTAAAATTGTAAAAACTTGGTAAGTACATTTTAGCCATTTATCATTTTACACAGAAATATCTCAGAATTTTGCAACTCTTACTTTTTATACGTGTCTTCTTTAAGCTATGATATTCTTACTTTGTTGTGAAATCAGTAATACTATTATTATACAAGACTGGTTTGGCAAACAGAAATTACAGAGCCAAGTCGGTCTAAGGTTAATATGAAAAAAGTAATATGGTAAAACCTTGATTATCCATCACTCAATTAACTATCAGTCTCAATTAACCATCTGGGCAAAAAAAAAACCAATAAAAAACAATGCGCAAACCAACGTCTACCTATTACTATAATACTCTGCAAGCTCTGCACATTGGAATAGCTCTCCCTTTTGCTAGCATGTCGACAGTTTGGGAGAGCATAGGGGGTCATGAGGTCACTGGAAAAGGGTGTGTGGTGCTACCGATATCTGTCTTTAGAGTTCTGGTGCTTCCTGTCTTGCTATATGGTGAGACATGGACGCTATCCAACGACCTGAGATGAAGACTGGGCTCCTTTGGTACTGTGTCTGTCTTCAGAGAATCCTTAGGTACCGCTAGTTTGACTTTGTGTCGAATGAGTGGTTGCTCATGGAGTCCTGAATAAGGCACATTAACTGCATTATGAGGGAGCATCAGTATGGTGTGATTCCCCAAGGATATTTTGGCTCACAGGATCCTCATTATTGAGGACCTGAGGGGCTGGACAAGGCAAAGGGAATGCTAGTATAACAAATGGAGGGTCATTTCTGGAGGGTCGGACTGGACCGTGTGTCTGCCAGAGGGGTTGCCAACCAGGATCCCGAACTGTTTCGTCATGTGATGGGTGCGGCAATGCACTGTACCAGTGCATGCTCCCCAACGGCTTGTTCTGTTATCTGTCTTTTTTCTTACCTGTCACGGCCTTGGTCCTGACCCCTGACAGATAATCGAGGTTTTGTTGCAGAATCAAAATTTTCCAGTCATAACCATGAATAGTTGGAATGGATATTTTAAGGATATACTGTACATAAATATTCCAAAATGATACATTTTGTTTTTCTTGCTTGTGAAATGATGTCAACCAAAAATATTTAGCTTACTTTTAGAATATTTGGCACAGTTAATACAAGAAACCAAATAAATTGTTACATTAGAAAAATGAATCAGGTTAAAAAGTGTACATGGATTGGTACTGCAAACAATTACATATATTCTCATAACATGATTTTTCTGTTACTTGTTCTTATATTGATGTTATAATTTGTGGAAAAACATAAGTGAAAGAGGTTAACATTTGAAAAAAGAAATCAATTTGGACCCATATACTAGCAGTTAACAAGAGTATTTTTCACCACAGCAACTTGAGGAATAAACAGACTGCTTAATTCACCTTTAAAATGCTTTCCTTTTGTCATTGATGTGAACATTTTCATGAAATACCCTGTGTCCAGTTTCATGACCATGTGTTACTGTCTTACTAGACAAGTAAAGAGCCTCAGTGAATAAACTGTTGCTTTTCAGCAGAGCACTCCAGGGCTGAAGGCTGATTGGGGGAAGTCTTGATAGTGGTAGTAGTGGTGGCAGGATAGATGGGGAGGGTGAGGGTTGTATTGAAGATAACAATAAGCATTATTGAATGATGTAGAAAAGAAGGCTGTGCAAGCTCTAGAGACTCCATTAGTGAAGGTTACAGTTAGACATTATGGTTACTGGGTCCACACATTATCTCAGCTCTGTTAAAATGAAATGTGCAAACAAAGGGCCCACAGCATCTTAAGAGACAGTGAGAAAGACATAGAGAGGTAGTTTCTGGGGGATAATTCATTGAGCTTTACAGATGTACCCAGCAGAAAATACTTTTTTTTTTTTATCTGCTGGCCATTGTTTTCCTATGTTCCTCTCAAAACCTATAAAAGCCAGTGGCAGGTTGTGAAGAAAACTTAATTAAGCTATAATTTAATCATTGTAAGAATGTCATATTCATTTTATCCTCATTTTACATTTTCTTCCACTTCTGATTTCTGAAAGATTGGTAGCACAATAACAATAATAAAAAAACAAAAAGAAAGAAAGCAGTACAGATTAATTAAGAAAAGTTCTAGGTGTACAAAGGATGCTTTGAAATACTAGTGGTAGATTCAAAATTGCAAAAGCAGGAATCTTTCATCGCAGCAGAAAAAATAATGCTTGAAAAAACTCTTTTTGTCAGATGTATTACTTGCAAGGTTCTCAGAGTTAATTGTATTAACTGACATAAATTTATAATTAAATCTGCCAAAGCAAAATTTAAAACTACTATAAAAAAACACATATTCACTTTTTTCCTTAATGCCACCTCTATAGGAAAACAGCATAGGTCTATTCCTTTCAATTTCCGAATAAATTGTTTATTGCTCTTACAATTTTTTTGTTTGTTTCTTGATTTACTGGACTGTCTAAGCATTCATAGATCCTGTGGCTCTCAGCTCAGCCTTTTAAGTGCGTCTGTCCCTAATCAACTGCTTTTAACTGTTATTTACAGTGAGTAGGCAGGTAAACACCTTACACTGAAAAATTAATCAACCTATATATAAACATGATTTTGCAATTTGGATTATAATCTGTGGTCACTGAAGAGGAGCTACATACCATAGCAAAAATCTGTTGTCTTCTAATTAACAGTCCTAGGCATTATTTTATTCAGTTTTATTGCTTGAAGTTGTATACAAAGGTTTTGTAAAAGTTCTTCTTATAGAGATCAATCAGAAACATATAGTGCTTCTTTAAGGTTGGTGAGCCCCTATGTATTTCTCTAAATATTAGATTTTAATTTCTGAGAGATTGTTTTTTAATCAGCATTGATTATTTTACAATATGTATTCATAACCTCAATGTGGTGTTTGTTGCAATTAATATTTGTGGTAGAAAAATAAACAGGCAAATTAGAATTGACTTGGTTATCCTGGTAAGGATATCTGGGTATTAAAATCACTGAAGACCATGTTTACAGGTCAGTAAGACAGAAATTTGCAGTTGTACACTTTGTACATGTAAGAAGCCTACTTTGTTTTGTAGTAAATATACAGTTCAGTGTGCAGTACAATGTGATAATATATAAAAATCACAGACAACCTCATTTACTCTTTTAGCCAAAGTGAATGGTCCGTTGGCCACATGATTTGAATTCAAGTTGATGGATGTGTGAGACAGTAACAATAGCCACTGAGTCACCTTACAGATGCAGATGTTGCATTTGGGGTAATTTTGAAGAACAAGAAAACTCAGTACATCACAGAAACTCCTGCTCTTTGTTATTAAATTTGTACGTCCCATAAGACTGCCTGAATGGTACTGTAGACTTATGAACAATCATTTTCTGGGCATGTGAGTATACAGTAAAAGTAGTAATTTAGCTACAACATAAAGTTTCACATTTGTTGAAAACCCGGCATCTCTTACTACCAGCATATTTATCATAACTTTCAAGCATTATATCAGGAGTAGCTCACAAACCGGGATGCAATGGTGTCAATGAGGAAACTGTGATTTTGGTGTCATAATATTGTTTAGTAGAAAGTCAGATCCTCTGTCCTTCAATTGAAGTTGCAATATTCATATGTATTTCAGCAAATCTATCAAAGTATAGATTATAAGAAAGACAGTATAAGGTTTAGAATGGCTAAGTCAAAGCCCACATCCTAATCTAATAGCAATATTATGGTTAAACCTGGAATAGGTTATTAATTCAAAACAGTCATTTAATGTTGCACACAGGGATATTTTTAAATCCATTTATTTTTAAATAAATAAAGACGCATTTGAGTGTTTTTCAGGTATTCCAGTTATTTTTATTAAAATTGGACTTTATATAAAATATTGATAGATATGAAAAGTGTTCTGAGAGTTTATGTATAATAATGATGACAAGACTTAAGGTTGCTGGTTTTGTTTTGTTAAGTTTCAGGGAACATAAACTCAAAGTGACTCTTGATCACTGTAAATAACGCTTAAATGGCCACTTTAAGGGATTATCATAAGATCATTAGGTTAGGTTAATTGCTGATTCCAGATTTGCCCTTTGCATGTATAAGTGGGCCATAATTATTTCCTGCCTTCCTCCCTTACTACCAGGTTAGTCTCCAACTCCCATGACCCTGAAATTAAACAAGTTTTTGAATATTATGTTATATCATCATATTATTTTGTACAATGCAGCACTTCAGTTTATATAAATAAATATTTAAGTACCTGAGTAAAGGTAAGTTAAATAACCTGATCAGGGTTGCAAATTTGCTTACATGAAATAACAGATACCACTGCAACCTTGTGCTTACCTATTTTCAATTTCTAAATTTTCATTGGTGCAACTCAAACCACCTACACCTGAACGCCAGCAAAACCAAGGAGCTGGTGGTGGATTTTAGGAAGCCAGGCCCCTCCCGGACCCCATGATCATCAGAGGTGACTGTGTGCAGAGGGTACAGACCTATAAGTACCTGGGAATGCAGCTGGATGATAAACTGGACTGGACTGCCAATACTGATGCTTTGTGCAAGAGAGGACAGAGCCGACTATACTTCCTTAGAAGACTGGCGTCCTTCAACATCTGCAATAAGATGCTGCAGATGTTCTATCAGACGGTTGTGGCGAGCGTCCTCTTCTACGTGGTGGTATGCTGGGGAAGCAGCATAAAGAAGAGGGACGCCTCACGCCAGGACAAACTTGGGAGGAAGGCAGGCTATATTGTAGGCATGGAGCTGGACAGTTTGACATCCGTGGCGGAGCGACGGGCGCTGAGCACGCTCCTGTCAATCATGGAGAATCCACTGCATTCACTGAACAGTATCATCTCCAGACAGTGGAGCAGCTTCAGCAACAGACTTCTGTCACTGTCCTGCTCCACTGACAGACTGAGGAGATTGCTCCTCCCCCACACTATGCCACTCTTCAATTCCACCCTTGGTAAACGTTAACACTATACAAGATTATAGACTGTTATACCTGCCTTGCACTCTCTCCTTGCATTTTTTAACTTGCATTGTGTTTTTATCACTCTTTAATTAATATTGTTTTTATCAGTATGCTGCTGCTGGAGCATGTGAATTTCCCCTTTGGGATTAATAAAGTATCTATCTATCTATCTATCTATCTATCTATCTATCTATCTATCTATCTATCTATCTATCTATCTATCTATCTATCTATCTATCTATCTATCTATCTATCTATCTATACATGAAAGCAAAATATTTAAACACTTCCTGTGTTGCTTATCAGGCCACAATTAATTATTCCTCTTGAATGAAATCAAATACTTTTAACCCTCTTCTCACTCCTACCTCTAGGAAAAACTCCAGAATGTGTTAAAGAGCCATTGTAGCCTCAGTGTCTGGACATTAACACTAGAATTACCAGAGCCTACGAAAAAACTCGTAGATCCGTCCCACCTTAAAGGAATTACTTTATGTATTCAAGTTTTGACTTTATATATTCAGGAATGACTTTATATATTCCGAAAATCATTGTAATTGCCTGTTTGGCACCCCATAGGGCACTGTATAATAGATATATAAGAAAACAGCTAAGGGGATAGATATAAAGTATCTATGTATGTATCTATCTATCTATAAAGATAGAAAAAAGAAAGGAAAGGCCCTTCCTTTGGTGATAGGCAGACAGGGAAGCTGCTATATAATAATAAAATTATTGTTATTACTATATAGATATTATTTATTTACTTACTTCCTACAGCGTAAAGTCACGAGTGCAGAGCTTCCCATGTACATATACAAAGTACAGCGATGGCAAAAGTACATTCTTGATCCGATGTAGAACCATTGTCATGTAAGTAAATAACTCAAGGTAAATAACATTAGATCTGGCTTTTATGTAAGTAACATATAAATGTTAATGTTTTGGGCGCATGCACCGTCCTTTGTATGTAAGAGCCAGATCTAATGTTATTACCTTTATTTATTTTTTTACTTCCTACAGCGTAAAGTCACGAGTGCAGTGCTTCCCATGTACATATACAAAATACAGCGATGGCAAAAGTGCATTCTTGATCTGATATAGAACAGTCATCATGATTTGAGTTTGCCTCTGTCATAGCGCGTCCGAGAAAACAATGGTGTTAAATGCGGCGGGGTTGGGGGTATGAGTTGGGATCGTAAATGCGGCTAAGAGAATAACAATAAAAAAAAAAGCTAACCTTTACAAGTATCATAAATTACACAGGCTGTTACAGACTGGAATCAAATGTATGTTTTTATTTTAAAATTGTAAGAATACGTGCAGTTCACTTTTCAAAACGGACTCATCTGGAATCCGTAAAGTTCAGGCTATCAGTCAAGAGCTGATACTGTTGTGCCACCACAGCACTCTTAGGAAATGGGTGTCAATATCGCACTCTAACACGGGTTGTTTTTCTGTAGTTATGTTTTTGAATAAAAGCGCACTTGTTCTATTATATTTGTACTTTTTGTGAAACTGTTTCTTTGATATTTGGACTTCAGGCTTCACTCATTATAAACTTCATGTCTACATTTTGTCAATTATGACTAAAACATGAAAAACGTTTCTTTTTTAAAGATGTGTGTACATAGATCTATATAGACACGGAACACACAAGAAATGCTAGTGTTCCAAATAATGATATAGTATTTATAAAAGGTGTAATTTTGCTTGACTTCTCACTCTATACAACTCCAAGCAACTGACATGCAGGCAAACGGACTTGAGCTGAAAAAACTGTGCGCCGGTGGGGGATGTGATAGTAGGCTGCTTGCTGTTTGCTGCTTAGCCAAAAATTTAGAAGACAAAAGACGTGACAGAGAGGTGTGAAGCGTTTTAAGGTGGGACGGATCTACGAGTTTTTTCGTAGGCTCTGGTAATTCTAGTGTTAACCAGCATAATGCTTAGGGAGGGAGACATTTTTTTTGTATTTTCCACCTCAAGTGTCTATGTGAGATTAATCTTGTGGACTGTGGTGGCATTCAACATTTTAGACTTACTATTTTTTTTTTGTTTAAATGATTGATGGTTGAAAACTGATTTTTAAGAACAGATAGATAGATAGATAGATAGATAGATAGATAGATAGATAGATAGATAGATAATTAGATAGATAGATAGATATTAGACACAATCAACATTAAATGTAAATTGCTAATCTTCATTACTTTTTCATCTCAACAGACATCACAGTAGAAACACCTGCTTTTTTCAAATGCTGCAGTTAACACTGCATTATTTGTGTGCACACAGATTTAAATCCATATCAGTATAGTATCAATGCACACCTCTTTGACAACACAAACATAGACCTAAAAATTGTTTACATGAGTCCCTGTGTGGAAATGAGTGAATACTAGGTGCTAGGAAAACACCATGACATGCAAATCAGTTCTTCATTCCAAGGTTTCCTTAATTGTTTTGAGTCATTGTGCTCCAGTCTTCCCAATTTGTTGCTTAGTTCTTCACAACTCATAGATTGCATTGGCCACATTTGACCTCCTGTAGTGAATTATGTCTTTAGAAGTTGTTCTATTATTGTCTGAGCTTAGTTAAAAGCCAAGGAATAAAACACCAACAGTTGTAAAGGGTGTAAAGATTTCTGAGGATAAAGTTTGTGTGTGTGAATTTTAAATATATTTTCTTTTTTTAATTCATATGGTGCATTTCGTGCTAAACAATATGTTAGAATGTAGTTAAAGTATTTGTTAATTTCTATAATTATAACTTAATTTTTCAGAAAATGTGGTACATTTGAACAAAAAAACAGTATTTTTTACATACTTTTATTGGTGTCATACATTAAGACCTCCTCGTAAAAGAGGAATCTTTAAATCAGGCAATCGGTATTGGAGAATTTATGTTTAAGTGGTCCATTGGATTATGTTTTTGTTTTTCTTGTTTTATCTTAATGTTCATAAGATTCTTAACCAGGCTACTCTTATAAAAACAAGTCAAGGTCCTATTATCTTTATTTCTGATTTTATGGGATATGTGTCAAATGATGACTGACATTTAAGAGAAACTTGTATATGTTTGATGTAGTGTGCCTTGTTTATTATTTTTAATATTCAGAGTGGACCTAACAGACCTGAATGTTATTAGTGAATGTGAAGAGGTTGCCTCAGGTCTCCTCAGCTACTTGTGCTTAATGTATTCAGACCTCTCTGTGTCCCTTATAATGTGTCACTTTCCTACTATGTTAAGATTGTCCTACACTGAAAATTCTTTGATCTGAGTAATAGTTAAAATAAACACATACTGGTATATGCATAAATACATACTGTACATACATACATACATACATGCATACATAAATAAGTAAGCCATTTTCAGCAGTGGGAGTATGGGCCATTAGCATATTAACTAGAACTGTAGCATAATTAAATCTTATTTATTTTAATTATGCTGTTGTATTAAAAAAAGAATAAATATGTTTGTCAAATCCATTTAAGTTTTCTATTGATTTTCATAGTTAAAAAATGCCCAGCTTGTCATCCATTGAACTTTTTATTGGCTGTTGTGCCATACCACCTGCTCTTCAGTAAAGCTATAATCCATCTGAAGCTAAGCATGTTTGAGCCAAGCCATTGCTTGGATGGGAGACCATCTAGGAAACCTTTGGTTACTGATGGAAGAGGTGTTGATGAGGCGAGCAAGGGGTGCTTACCCTGAGACCTGTATGTTGATCCCATGCTGTGACACAAACATTGTGCTGTAAAACGTTACACCTTCCTTTGGATGACACATAAAGATAAGGTTCTGACTCATCCCTGGACATCTTTTCAAAAGAGTTGGGTGTACCTCAATGTCCTGGCTAAATTGTTCACCACAGCCAGGTCATTCTGCCCCCAGTCATTCCTTGGTTCTTATAGTTAAATATCTTTCTCACCCCTTCACCACATATAATGTGTGGTGAGCTTTCTGATGCAAGAATGGCTGCCATCTCATCATCCAGGTGGATGCTGCACATTGGTGATTGTTGAAGTAGTCCCTCATTGTTTATTGAGTAGGTTGAAAAAGTGATATATAAATATAATTAGGTCATTAAATTGACTAATTGAAGGACTAATAAATAATGGTTATCAGCATAGCTTTAAAAAGTATTTAGTGCAGCACTCATTTCTTTCCTCTCCTAAGAGTGTCAGCCTGCTTAAAAGTTTGGTCAGAATCTTAGCTGATTTTGCTTTTTTAAAATGTAATTATGTCTCTTTGCATCTATTACCCAATAATATTATCTACAGTAAATGTTGCAGTATATAGGGAGTTTTCTAAGAGATAACATAAATCCACTAGTGTTTTACAGTTTATATCACAATTGCTTTTTCAGTGTAAGGTATGACAAATTGCATTTGTGGCTTCCTTTTCCTCACTGTTGCTTTGGCTTCAAAGGCTGACTAATCCATCTCTGAAAGTCACAATCATTCATCCATCCATTTTCTAAACACACAAGGTGCAGGAGCTAGAGGGAACATATTCAGATAAGTATGGAATCGTTGCTAGACTGAATACCAGCATATTGCTATTTCACATATCTGTCATATGTGTACTTGTGCTTTGTTAATTTAGAGTTACCACTTAAAGTAACATTTTTTTTGGAATGGTGGAAATTTTTATTTTTTGGTTTATACTGATATTGTATGACTTATAAATCAAACTTAGAGGCTATTAGGTTGGCATTCTATATTCAGGATATAGTTACATTGGTTTTGTTGCATTTTTGCTAAATTGACCAGTTATGTATAACTAGCAAAATACCTGCGCTTCGCAGCGGCGAAGTACTGCCTTAAAATTTTTTCAACTCACATGCGTTGACATTGTCAAGCGTTGTATGCATACAACCGGTTTCATCGATAACTTCACATCCAGCTTTTGAGAGTTTAAACATTCATAAACATCAAAGTGTCCACTACTCAAATCGTCACCTGTGAATCTAAGATGTTTAAGCTGTAAAATATTTGGCCATTTCGGTACACTTGAAAGCGACAACCAAACAATTCAGCGGCAGCCATCAACTCACATGCAGAACCATAGGTGAAGAGCTTAAGCATTTCCCTCTTCTAGTGCTCCTGTGTTAACATAATTATCTCCTGTACCGTCATCAGTCCACACCTTGAACCTGTCCCAGTCATTCAATACATAAGACACAATGTTCCTCTGGATATCAAGAGTGAGCCTGATATGGCCGTGCAATATGTAACACAGAGAATGGAAAAGGCAGGTGCCATCTCCGGGCATGGAAACCACTCGGTAAGTGACAGTTCTTTGATCGATGGTGATCACCTCGACAGACATGTTAATGGGGGCACGGTTGGAACGATAAATGGGTACCTGAACAATGTAAAGTAAGTCTAAAATACCTACACAATAACTATAACCGTAATAAGCGAACAATAAAACAGTTGAGAATCCATGGATTAAATAAAAAGGCTGTAGTTATCAGCAGGGAGATGTGAATCCCGTGGCGAAGCAAGGAAGGGAATGTAGAGACCGGAGCGATGGATGGCGTTATATAGGCAGGCAGCCAACAACGTGGGAGGCGTTGGGATGGGGGACCCAACGCCGCCTCACACAGTGACAGAGCTGCAGGCTATGGACGTATATATGTACATAAATAGGATTCAGTTAGCACTGGGTACCCGCATACTAAATTTCTTGAAGATGGGACCATAAGTAACAAAGACCGTTGGAAAGTTCAATATGGCGGCCGACAGTGGCGTCATACCACCGAAATAAGTACGTACATTGGTTTCGGTTAGCGCAGGGAAGCCACCTACCAAATTTCGTGAAGATGGGGCCATAAATAAGAAAGTTTAACATGGCGAATGTTGTTGACCGTTATGACCGTTACACGTAGAATTTCGAAATGAAACCTGCTTAACTTTTGTAAGTAAGCTGTAAGGAATGAGCCTGCCAAATTTCAGCCTTCTACCTACACGGGAAGTTGGAGAATTAGTGACATTGGAAAGTTCAATATAGTGGCCGACAGTGGCGTCATACCAACAAAATAAGTACGTACATTGGTTTCGGTTAGTGCAGGGAAGCCGCCTACCAAATTTCGTGAGGATGGGGTCAGTCTTTTACATACATGGGAAGTTGGAGAATTAATTACATTGGAAAGTTCAATATGGCGGCTGACAGTGGCGTCATACCACTGAAATAAGTATGGACATTGGTTTCGGTTTCGTGCAGGGAAGCCGCCTACCAAATTCCGTGAAGATCGGGCCATAAATAAGAAAGTTCAACATGGCGAATGTTGTCGACCGCTGTGACCGTTATGCGAAGAATTTCAAAATGAAACCTGCTTAACTTTTGTAAGTAAGCTGTAAGGAATAAGCCTGCCATATTTCAGCCTTCTACCTACACGGGAAGTTGGAGAATTAATGATGAGTGAGTGAGTGAGTGAGTGAGTGAGTCAGTGAGTGAGTGAGTCAGTGAGCGAGTCAGTGAGGACTTTGCCTTTTATTAGTATAGATTTTAATTTTAATAGGAGTGATGTTTTTGATCTGTGCTACTTAAGGCAGGTTGAAATCTTAATAATTAACATAGATCTCAGTGTTAATGTTTACAGTGCACCATGCAATGCATATGTCTCTGTTATATGCCATTACATATGGGATTCGCAAAAACAGTGTTAATGTTTGTGATGTGCCATCTGTTGGAATGGCAGAGACATAGCAACTGGACAAACACACAAACAGGCACACAAATACTTATCCACAGACAGACCCACAAACTTTTATCCTTTTATACAGGTGGAAGATTTGGTATCACGTTTGATTTGAATTTTTCTAACGTTTTTTAATGGCAAACTTTACAGAGCTGGGGTTAAAAGACTGAGAGTAAAAGAAATTCAAAGCAGCATCTAAAAACATGCAGAATGTCTTACAGAATTCTAGAAAAACTATGCATTCTTTTTATCAATTTATGTTTTTCTTACTTATTTAAATAATTTATTGAGAGTAAAATTCAGCAAAAATCTTTTCCTTATGACGTAATGGAGGCAATGTCACAATCAAGTGAATAAGAAAATCTGTACTGCTGCTTTTTTGTACTATTCCACATCTACAAGACATTTTAACACAATATTTTAAGGTGTGAAAAAAATAGATGTAACAGAGTATGGTGTAGTATTAAGAAACTGAAGTAACGTCTATAAGGAAGAATACATTTAAAATGCATTTTGTGGAGTTTTTTTTTTAAAATAAAACTATTCAAACTGCATTTTGGAAAATTAGAAATAACCAAGCAATTTGTTTAGTGCAGTAATGTACAGTATTTCTCAAATGTAAGATTTATTACTTATGTTTCCAAATCAAACAGTATTTGATTTCCGGTATTATTCAATTAATGTAGATCTTTTACTTAACTATTACTTAATGTAATTGTTTTATAAATAGAATTAAAATTTCTTAGATAGATAATAATAATAAAAAAAAACATTCTTCATTGCAATGTTACACAGTTGATTCAGTTTTAAATTGGAATTTTGAGTCCATTCTGTGATTGTAGGCGTTTCTGTTTCTTTGCATGGTAACGCCTTCAGCTTTGGCTGCAAACCAAAGTCACTGAAGTGTAGAAAACTGGCTTTTGTGTGTTATGATATTCAGAAACTCCATTGGCAGCTTAAATTTGTTTGATGAAAACAAAGACATATATGCAGAGATCAAGTACAGAAGCCATGTCTGCTACCTTCGTTTTTTTATTAATCTCATTATTTCAACTGTTACATCTATTTTTATCCAAAGCTTTATTTATTAAAGCACTTCTTTTTATTTTATTATTTCTAAAATTTCTATATGATATTTTATTCAACTTTTTTGATTTTATTTCTAAATAAATAATAAAATAAAGATATAATGTTAGAAACAGCTTCACTAAAAATTTTAACCATGGATGTGAATTTTAACAGCATTAACAAAGTTTCAGAAAAGGAATCAAACCGAGACAAATTTGTGTTTTCTGCCTTATTTTATAGAAGTGTCCTATTAAGTTGTCACTTCAGAAATATGTCTGTTAAGTTGATGTCGCATTTTATGACTTATAGTTGGAAGGATGTCAAACTTCACAACTGCAGTTGCTGTATTCTTTGCTCAAGCTTGTCAATTCAGGCATTTCCAAAGTATCACACACTCGCCCCATTTTCTGACAGCCCATAAAGTGCTGCCTGATAAAGATTGTTCCTGTAAGAATGGTTTAAAAGTAAGTAAAGTTCAGCTACACTGTTGGCTACCTTTCGTCTTTGTTCTATTCAGTTACTGTACATGGAACATGAGACATCAGAGAGACAAGACTCTCTTCTGTTTGCAAGGTTTAAAACACCTGTACTCTTATTCCTCATTAGTGCTTTATTTGCATTGTACCTCTGGATGAGTGCTCCTTGGTTGACAGCTGTCATGCATAAAGAGCCCGTCTCTGTGACTTAAGACAAAATGAGACCTATTTGATGTTGTCAGGGTGAGTCGCATACTTGTAGGACTAATTCTTACTAAGTGACTGGCACTCACTTGAGTACACCAAGACTGCCCTAAAATTGCAAAGATTATGTATATCACTGCAGATGTTGTGTAATATGACATGGGCTTTATGGACTACTTTAGATGTTGTGTAATGTGACATTTTGTTGAAATGTTGAAATTTTGTTATTAAGAAAATGTTTTGTGGGCTGGGGAAACTAAGGTCGAATTGTTGGGAAGTATATGCAGTAGTACATATGGCTTAAAAAGGGCACAGCATACTAACAAAAGCATCTTCCCAATGATGACATACGATGTAGGGAGCATGATGATTTGGGACTACTTTGCTGACTCTGTGACTGAACAGCTTGCCAGCTTCAAGGGGCAAAAAAATTAATATCTTTATCAAGATAATTCTACAGGATAATATTAGCATGGTTGTTTTACAGCTGAGGCTCAGTAGAAGTTGGGTGATGCAGCAGAACAATAACCCTAAATGTTGGAGTACATCTAGTACACAATGGCATCAATAAAAGGAAATCAACCTCTTGGAGAAGTCCAAACCTTAACCCAATGTATATGTTGTGGAGTGACCTCAAGAGAGCCATTTTTACCAGACATCTTAATAATAGAGCTGAACTGAAACAGTTCTGTAATGAAGAACAGCCCAAAATACCTCCTGAACGTTATGCAGAGCTGATCTGCAGCTACCGGTAGCTCATATTTGAATTTATTGCTGCTAGTTTCATCCAGTTATTACCTCTAAGGGATAAGTTGCTTTATCCATATCACACTGTGAAGGTTTGATGGGTGTGTTTAATAAAGAGATGAAAAATTATAACTGTTTGTGTGTTATTAGATTAATGTATCTTAGACAATGATCAGATCAGGTTTTATAACTAATTAATGCAAAAAACCTGGAAATTCTAAAGTGATCCCATATTTTTTCTTGTCACTGTAATAATTAGGATTATCTAAAAAGTGTACCACTGACTCCAGTTACATCCATATCATAGACAAAAGAGTACATGCATAAAAAAAGACATAACTTGGCTTGCAGAGTGTGAAAAAGAAAATACCATATAGCACAAATGTTTAACTTCTGCAAAGAGTCTGACATTTGTTTCCCAGTTATTGCATTGTTTCTGAAAAGAATCAAGACGTATTGAGAATAGCTTGACAAAAATAAAAAATAACCAAGTGTTTATTTTGCATCTGTTGTCTGTTTATGTACCATAATATTAAGATATTCTTTTGACTAGATACCTTTTGAAGCCCTTACATGTTTTCTTATTACATAATAAAGACAGTCATTCAGCTTTACCTACCTAAAATAAAGCATGAAATTAGGCACCCATCTGGGTTAGTACTTGAGTTGAAAAACAGCAGGCTTGAACTTGGATGAGTGTGTTAGTCTGAAAACACTAAAAGAATTTACATTTATAGCAAATTCAATTGGTGCAAATACAGGTGTGGACTGTTGTCTTATTCTGACTTTTACCCATTTCACAATTACTATTAATAGCTAGATCAACATTGACATGCCCATGATGATTAGTAATACTCAGTTTAAGTAGTTGACTTTAAAGGAAGATTTGTATTGTATAGGAGGCATATGTGTAATGTATTTTTTTTGAGGAGTTAAAAAATAAATACAAAATTCAGACTAGTAAGAAAAATACAGTAGACATTTTCTGAAAACATGGAATATATCTAATTAAGTCTTGCGGGTATTGACAGTTGACTTGATAATAATCAGAACAGGCATGCTAGAAAGATCTGCATAATAGCCATAATGCCACCTGTAGCCTCATGGCAATTTTTACCATTTTTATTTACAATATGCTCCTGTACTTAGATGTATCTATTATTTTGTGAGCTTTGCATTCTGAGCAGATATATTAATCAATTAAATGCCACAATGATATACTTTAAAGTATACTAATCTTTGTTATGATTAAAGAGCAAAAAGGGGACTTTAAACTGTCTGTTGTTTAAGATATTTGGGTGAAAGGATTTTCCACTTTGATGAAATTTGTATTTTAGCAAGGCACGCCTAGCACATTAGTATAATGTCAATACAAAGTGTATCACACTCTGTAATTATAGACCTGAGCACTGGTAGAAAACAGATGGTAATTGAAGTTATACTTGCATATTGTGAGAGGCAAGGACTCCTGTACTGTTATTTTAAGAATATAGAAGTAAGAATGAAGAGTTGTTCCTACAATTAAGTCACATATTTGTAATCTCTCTAGGCAGAATAATATATTACTTGCGTGGAGATTTCTGGTGTTTTCATACAGCAGATTTGCCTTGCCACTTCAAAACTGCAACCAAAAAAAAGCCCAAATTAATTTTTTGGATAACTGCTTAGTGTTATAAATCATTTAGATGGAACAGTGCTAAAAATACTCAATTTCTATTCACGACACACCCAATGCCATATGTCTTTTCAATGTTGAAATGAAGAAGTATACGTATTATTAAAAGAGAAACAGTGAGACTTATGTTCTAGTTCATATTCATACTGTACATTGCATTTTTGTCAGTTATGTAAATTTACCAATGTAGTGACAACCCTTCAAATTAAGTAACACAATTGAAAATGTACTTTCTATTTATGAAGAATTAGACACATTGCAAAAAAAAAAACTGATCCTATAAATATGCCTAATGCATTATTTTTGTGTGCTGCATTCCAGTGGCAAAAGGAATTCAAAGCCCTTGGCATGTACATTATAATAAAATATATAGTTTAAGTAGAATTAAAGTTAAGTGACTGGCACATAGATAGGCATGTTCCTACAACCTTGATTTCATGTATATCTCCTTGTCTTAAATACACACTGTTAATGTAAGCTTGCATGTGAATTCCAGCATCTAGCAAGCTAACTAAAAAAGCTCAGAAGAACCTA
Organism: Polypterus senegalus; assembly: GCF_016835505.1. Taxonomy (NCBI): domain Eukaryota; kingdom Metazoa; phylum Chordata; class Cladistia; order Polypteriformes; family Polypteridae; genus Polypterus; species Polypterus senegalus. Next base: position 108,978,630 of record NC_053161.1, read on the forward strand.
GGCATTAAGACAAAGTCAAAATCAAAAAAGGAATTCTTCAGGCTCTGTTCTTTCACTGGCCTTAGCAAACGTGTTAAAGATTTTAAAATGATTAGAAGTCTGCTACCGCAATAAATCTTGTTTTTATATTTACATTTATATGTACTAAATTTTCAATTGACTGAGCTAGATTTGATGCTGAATGAGTTTTCTGAGTAAGCTTTAAAATTAAAGTCTTTTCATCAATATATCATAATATATCCTTTATATACAGTAATTTGTGTATTCCAATAGCATGTCTTGGTTTAAATGCCATCAAATGGTCAAGATGACTTAAGAGTGTTTATTATAGTAAGTGTCATTGATCTAAATTATTATCATTACTATTTAATCCAAATGGTGGACTTTAAAGGAAAGAAAAAAAAGTGTTGATTTTAGAAGGAGATTGGTGACTAATAAATAAGTTTAAAATTGAATGGATTGATTTTTTCCATATATCTTTATATCTGTGGGTCTCAACCTTTTTCTGCTGGGGTCTATATCTCTAGTAGTCAACAAGCTTAGTGACTCGAATAATATGAAAGCAACATGTTCACTTGAAAAAGGCCTGGTATTAATATCAATATTTAATAATATTTGATATGGAATTTTCATTAAAACAAAAATAAAAAAGAGCAATGAACAGAATGAAACTGCAACACAATTTCTGCAGTAAGAACAAAATCACCTCCCCACCCTATTTGATTACTTAATAATGTGAATAAGGCGCTATATAGGCGCCCAACCCGGCACAGATTCACACTGAGGCACGTGCTCAATAAATAAAGTTTTATTTTTCTCTTCAGCCATCGGGCACGTCTTCCCAGTGACCCACAGGCCCAACACAGTCCCAAACCACTTCACTTCAACTCAACCCAACCCAGCCCAGCCCAGCCCAGCCCAGCCCAGCCCAGCAGCAGCAGCAGCACCACCACCACCACCACCACTCCTCCTCCTCCTCCTCCTCCTCCTCCTCCTCCTCCTCCTCCTCACAGGCAGCCTCATCCTCTTCCTCCCAATTCTGGCCCCTGAGTAGTGGCTGCAGGCTCTTTTTGTAGCCCTCCTAGAAGTGCTCCAGGTGGTAATTGGCCTAATTAGGCTGCACTTCTGGGTGTGGCTGCATTTCTAGCCCACAGAGGCTCGTTAAGCCATGCAGCTCCTCCAGGTGGTGGCCATGGAGCCTAACAGGTCTGAGTCCTGAAGTCCCACACCTGTGGACTTGATGTAACCCAGGAGGGCTGCCACAAAGCATTCCGGGGGACGTAGAGTGCATCCCAAGGCTGCTCCCCCAGATCCAGTGTTTAAGGGCCCGTCACAATAATTAAAAATAACCTCTACAATTTACTTGAACAGGTTTCTACATAAAATTGGAAAATTTCAACAAATAAGAAGTGATTATGTTATTTGAGATTTCTGATGTCTATAAACTAAACATTTTTTATTGTCAGTGTATATTTGAGTGACAGCACAACAAAGTTTTGATTACAGGATACTTTCCATGACATGTGCCTGAAAAATGTGATGTAAGTTGGCACATTTTAGAGAAAGTGTACTTTCATAGGAGGAGTGGCAACAAACTAAATTTCTATCCTCATGCTGCTAGCACTTTCTGTGCAGCTCACTTCATGTTTTAACTTTTTAATTCTTAGATTTAGAATGCACCGCCTCTTGATTGCTGGCACTCCTCTTCTTCTGCATTTTCTACTTACGTTGTGCAAGAAGAGTAATACAGTACTTAATTAGAAGCACTCATGAGACATCATGGAATGTTCTCATAAACTGTTTTGACAGACACGAAAATTATGAGAGGATTATGAGCCTTTACATATAATGTTAAGCATAAACATCCAGAAGAATGGCTATTGCAAATGATTTGTGAGTATCTGACAGTAACATTCAGGGGATTGTCCGGGCTACACATTCAAGTGTCGTGTGTCACAGATTGAGAACCCCTGTTTTATATAAATTATAATACTATGAGTGTTATTTTTTATCCTTCGTTCTATGAGATTTTTTTGTTATTTATAACTTGTGTTTTATGACTGATGACGTGAGCATGTAAATTTTAAGACATATAAAATATTAAGACCTAAAGTAAAAAAAGAAAAAAATTGCAATACCTGTTCCAAAACTGTAATAGTTCAGCATCATGGCTCAGTAATGAAATTTTCGTACATGTTCTTAGAAAATAAGAAATAAATGTATGAAATAAATAAATCACATGATTTACTTCTATTTTAGTATAGTGTAAGGGGCTGGAGGTATGAGAAACAAAAAAATTGTAGTAATTAGTGATATGATGAGATGATGATATGACGTACACAATTATACAAAAGTTTTGTGATCAATGAAGAATAAAAAGCTACACTAATATCATTGGCAACAACATTTTTCATCCTAAAAAGTTTCTTAAGTACAGTAGCAAGTAATGTTAGTTAAACCAAAATTCATGAAATAATTATTATTTGACTCAAGACTTCAGACTGGAACTAAGCCTTTTGTACTATTTAATTTTTCCTTTGATGTTATTTGCATGTGAAATTAAAAACATCTGTATTGCCTATGATTATTCATGTTGGCATTGTCTGAGTGTGGTCAGTTAACTTCCAGCAGCTAATAACATACAGTGTGAATGTTGGAAAATCTTTCAAAAGCAGGAGAAAGCATAAGTGGTTAAAACATCTGCTTGAAGCTGTAGTGCCAAAGCTGCTTTATTGAAAAGTTTTACACACTGTGTTTTTGTATGCTCAGCATATGTAATGAAAATGTATTCTCATTTGAAGGTGTTGTTCTCTCAAGGTTTTATATAATGCATCTACTTTGAAAGCTTATTGTCAGTGTAGTTATTGAAATTTACTGCTCTGATTTTAGGGGTACATTATGGCCAGTGTAAGCTTTTTAACAAAAACATTCCAGTATTACATGTATATCTTTGCTCTTTTTTATAAAAAGTGCATTTCCTAGAGATTTGTCTTCATTTTTATGAGTACTTAAGTGCAGCAGCACAATACAATAATCAGGTTATACCAGTCTGTCTTATAAAGTTTGCTCGACTAAGATAGAGAACTATAATTACTAGAAAAGAATGCACTGATTGAATATGTTAATAACTCTACTTTTCATTATTGATAACAAACAATATTTAATGCAAAGCAGCTGTGTCTTCATGATTCTTAAATGTTATCTGGCAGATATACTTATTAGAAGATCAGGATACATTAGTATTTTATCAGTATGCACATTTTTGTCATTTGGAGTGCAGGCAGGTCATGTTTATTATTGAGAATGAAATAGTGGGCTAGGGGCAGGGACTTTGTGTACTTTAAAGTACTGTAAGATAGTTACTACACCACACTGTCTGTTTTTAATTAAACAATTAATAACTGTGTACTTGATCCCTCTAGTCCATTTGAGTAAACTTTTTTCCTCCTGTTTCATTATAGATGCAAAATTGAGTTATTGCAAGTGAATTTTAAATGTTTTTGTTTCTATATATTTTTATATATTTAAAGTTTTTATGTATTTTGTGTATTTATTTTTATATATAGTACTTTGCTTAGCTGTGGGACAGCTACTTTGATATGTATTGTAGTTTTCAGTGCTTTGTAAATGTCATAAAATCCCTTTGAATAATTCAGCCTGTTTTTCAAGATTTAAAACAAAGCATGTGTTTTTCACAAGCTCTCATTGTATCTTTTATGCATGCTGCAAATTAATATTTGTCCCTTTAAAGGCATTTGACATAAGGAGCTGCTAATCCCTGTAATTGCTTAACCAACTTACTTAACGGTTTGATTCTTGTTATATCTATGCTTTCCTTATATTTATTAAAATTTTAAAATATTCTTTGAAAGGACAAGGTAGGAACACAGCAAAAATAATGGAATCCATTCTAAAACTGTGCCCCCAATGAAAGGAACTGGAGCGTTTTATAGGACAGCACTTAACTGCTGTGATTTAGAGAATGAATCTGTCACCAAAAATGCACGGTTATACAGCCCCTCACGCTCTCATACACTTCAATAGCATACAATCACAAGAGTGGATATATTATTGGTCAAGGAATGAAGAAGAGAAACAAGAGAGGAACATGTGAATTTTAAAAAGCAAAGCAGCTACGCTTTAAGTAATAAATTCCCCAGCCTATTTTAACCCCCTTCACAGGCAACATTAGTATCTTAAAACAATTGTCACTGAAACATTTCAAAGAGATAGCTGTTGGTTCAGAATTTAAGCGTGGGAGAGAAAGGAAACTTCCATATGTGATATTCACCATTTGGTAGTAATTAGTTTGTTGTATAAATTAACATTAAATGCTGCATTTCTTTTTCAGGCATTGTGTGCAATTATCTCTAAAGTTGTGTGAAGCATAAAGAAATAAAAAGTAACTTTGATGACACAAATCTATTTTGTGATTTAGATGTAAATAATGTTAACAACAAAATCATTATCATCATTATAATTATTACAAAAATAAAATAAAGAAAGGCAATATATACCAAATGATATAAGTACACACAAGCACTTTAATGAAACAGCAAAGAAATGTACTGTATTATTAAGCTGTCAAAACTAAGATAAAATTGGTTTTCAATCAGGTGGAGGTGGAGGTGGAGGTTAACGTAAGACTATTGCAGAGGAAAACTACTTAAACCATGAAAGCTCACTATGTCTTTTACTTTTTTCCTCTTGATTTATTTGTTGCTTTGCAAACCATTATGGTGGGCTAATCATTAAGCATGTTCACTAACATGCCAGATGATTTAGAAAACCCAGTGAGAATGCTGGAATACTGACCTAAAGGTTACCAAACAAATGCCTGTGTCAAAAAGCCTATAGCATTTTTTAGCAACTATTATCGGTTTTCAATGATTTTTTTAATACTAACTTGATTACATTTTTATCAAATCTTACAATATAATTAAAGTTTTAGTGGTCTTTGGTAATATAATGCAACTGACTGTACTCCTATAGTATAATTTTATTGTGAAAATCAAAGAACAGTTTTTTTTACTTTTTTTTTAACTAAAAACTGTTAGGAAAAGAATAACGCGTAATGAAAAACAAAAAAAGCAAAAAAGGTACAATTTATATTAGGGGGACAATTTGATAAAACTGTTTTTCACTTTGCATACATTAGTCACAGAGCTATTTTTAAAGCAAGGAAACTAAATGAATGGTCATACAATTCAATACAGAAAAAAGCATTTTCATAGAAGGGAGATCCTAAGAATTAAACAGTACTGTTTCAATGGCAAGAACAGTTCACACGCTTTGTTCCCAACATGTGCTCAAAGATTTTTTTGACCTCCTGGAGTGTTATTAAGAACTTTGCAAAGGATTCAAGTTCTTGAATTACAGTGCATCATCAGTCGATGTGTCTTGCATTGATAATGCTTGCAAAATGTCTTTTTTCTGATGAAACAGATGAAAAAGTACTTAACTTTAGTAACAGAGCAGAAGTTTGCAAAACTATCATGTGTGATACTGGATAATTCAGTGAATGCAAGATTTGCTGTTTATCAGAATTCCTAACCATGTTTCAAGCATGCAGTTCTTTATCATAATTAAAATTATTACATGCATTTGTAACTGTATTATAAACAAACAAATAAAGAAACTAATTAATTAATAAATAAGGTTTATTGGAAACCAGTTTCAGCCAGTAATAAGCATTCCATTATATACACTATATGTATATTTTGTGATAAATATTGCAAATGATATAGTATTGATACGGTATTCTTGCAGAATAAGAAGTAAACTGATGGAATGGGTAAAATATATGTATTAACTGTGTACTGCTACTTATTAAACAAAATACACATTTGCCCTGTTTCATAGAGGTTTTTCAATGTCTTAGTTACTGCATAACTCATCTGCATGTAGTACATGAACATGAGCTATCTGCATATTTTCAGTATCTTGTACATACAATGTATTCAATTTAAACACATCCATCATTTTCATTAGATATATATTACAAAGACATAGCTGCAGGTTAAATCATACTTAACAGAGAATGAGTACGGCAATGAAAAGAGATTATAAAAGAGAATTGAAGCTGCATTTGCTTAGTTGCTAAAGTATTAACAATTACTTGCTAACTGTTTGCTGTTACATAACAAATAAGCAGTATTGTATATGGCAAGTATATTAAATAAGGAATTATTTAAGATATTTATTTTTGGAGATTTTTGCTAATTGGGAGTTTTTATTAATTGTATATATTTAAACGTGGACAACTTAAGATCTTAATAACTTAAGAATCATCTGGACATTTATCATAATGTCAGAAAAAAGCAGCATGTCAGAATTGTGACATCATAGAAACACTTTATTGATGGACTTAACAGAATTTGCATTATGTTATTAGTTTTGTTTAAGCAGAAGTCATCTAAACTTGTTTAGGAAGGAGCTACTAAGTCTTATGTTTATGTCAAATGTAGTCTCAGGTCTAATATCCTTTCTATTTGTAGTAAGATCAGTACTGCTTGTGCATCAACTGTCACTGTAAGTGATGCTATGAAATACAGCTATACGGCAGATCCATTTTGTATCCCATCTGGCAGGTTACCAAGAACACTCCTTGGATGGGAGGAGGAGGAAAAGATAAGACCTTAGTACTGGGATAAGGTTGGAGGGTAGGAAGGAATGGAACAATTGTATTTAGTTAAGCCCACAAGAAGCATAGTGTTTATTTTTATTGACCTCCTTTCTTAAATCTGTTTTGTTATTTCCTTCCTAGATACCTTACCTACATCAATAAAACACTTTTTTTAAAACTATTAAGAGTTCAAGAGGTTTTTTGGGGTCAGGTCCAGCTCAAGAGCAGCCACAATCAATCATAATGTTTAATATTTTAGAGACTAAATAAATCTCACAAAAACACTCAGCTCAGTTGAGAAAATAATCTTAAAATTATACTGAATTAAGGATTTTGAATAGTTAGGATTTTACCTTCGAATGAGTTTTACTTTTGTGTTGAGCATCATAAATAGGTCCTTAGGATTTTCTGTAAGTAAGTGTTAATTCAAACAGCAACATTGCATTATATGTGTAGCCTCTTTATGCATGCATCAGGGAATTGCATATACGTAAAAAAGAAGTACTTTAGTCAAGCTAGCTAGATCACTATTTTCTTACATGGGGAAAAGTTTAACATCACATACAACTCCGTAAAAACAAATAAAGATAGCTTTCCTAAGATGAGAGTGCCCAACAACTTATGAAATACAGTATATGGCATTATGATTCTAAGTAACATACAACTTCTTATGGCTAAGATGAAAACAGCATTTGAGAATCTTCTTGCTGATGCAAGAGCGGTAATAGCTGAGATAGAGGTTTAGAAGTAGCTAAAAGTGGACATATAAAGTAATACACAATAAAGGGGGCGCATTAAAGAATGTAAAACAATGATGACAGAAGTTGTCACAGATTCCTTTATTTTCTTTGATTCTCTGAAAAAGCTTGTCATGTAATAACTCTTACAGTGATACATGTGGTGCTCAGAATCATCAGCACTCATCTAAAAAGATTGTAATGTCTGTACTGTAATCACATCTGCTGCTCTGGTGGTAAATTTGCCAAAGAAGATAATTTACTAATTGGATGTTTTTGAAGTCATTTTGATCAAAAAGGATTGAATCTTCTAAATTAAAATTTCTTCAAGTGAAACTGAATGTGACAGTTAACTTTATTTCTGTGTTAAAATGATGTTACTCAGGTAATTCTTTTCCTCAAACTGCACATCTCACAAGGGTCAAGTAGAGACATAAACACAAATAAAAATAGCTGTGTCAGCCCACAAGAAAAAAATCTTGCATATTTATTTTGTGTTGTCTTAAAATAAGGTAGTTTGACAATTTATCTAAAATAAGTATAAATTCATTAAAATTTGATTTTAGTTTTTAAATATATTAATACTTGGGGGTTGTTTTTAATATCCAGTGAATCTGAACTGGATATGTAGGTTCAAAATAGATCAGTGGATGAATGGATGGATGGACTAACTTAATAAATGCAGTATTCAGTGCTAACAATACAGATCATGGTACCTTTTCCATCTCTAGAAAAATGGTGATTTGACATCTGATTATATCTGTACTAATCTATGTACAAGTGATTAAAATAAATGATGAGCTTTTTACTCTTAATTTCAAGTACCATTTTGCCCGTTCAGCTATGCTTGCATAAGCTGCATGAATATATGATATTTGGTGGATGTGTGTTTTCTGTTGTAGCAAACATGAAAGGTACACATATTGGCAGCTTCCAAACTAGTGCATTGCAATGCAAGAGGGGAGGAAAATGCATTTGCGACTTAGAGACACAAAGAGAATATATTAATTAACCCAGGAGACTTGGTAGATGTCAGAGTCAGAAACTGTGGCTTTGAAATGAAGTGATCTTTATCCACCACTGGGTTCGGGTCAAGGACCTTGGACAAGAAGAAAAGGAGTTCTTATTTGAGCCAGATGTTTGGAGACAAGAAGGGCTGCACAGTGCCCCCCTTTTTACTTCTTGCCCCCCCCCCCACAACATCCAGCTTTAAAGAACTGTCCCTATTCCAATTAGATTGCCAGCTCATAGGAAGCAGCTAAAAAAGAAGAAACAGAAGAAGAAGAAGAAAAAAAAATCCTGGCTCTGTTGTGTACTTCGGCCTACCTCGACGGATGGCCCTGGAAGACTAAACAGGTGTTATCTACTTTTGATTTCAGTGCATTTAAATTAATCCTGTCAGCTCAGCTGTTAAAACAACTGTCATCTCCAGCTGTTAGTAATTTTCGACTAGATCTTTCACAGGTTGCCAATTTCTGAGCCCACATTGTGTCTCCTGCTAAAAGCTCTATGGTAACACTTTTACTGTTTTCCCCCTGTATTGTCATGTTTGCAAGGCAACATCGAATATTGTTCAAGTGAAACACTCACACACAAGGTATTCATATTACATGTGCACAAACTTACATATGTTTGAATGTATATACAATGCTGTTGTAATGTGATACCAGTAAATAAAGTGATAAATAATTTTGGGATCACTTCCAGCAGAATTGTATCACATTTTATTTTTATTATCTTTATATATGTTAGTTTGGTATATTAATCTTTTATAAAGCTTTTAAAATATGTGTGCTTTGTGTATTGTTTTTTTTTCAGTAAAATATGCAAAGTTGGAATTGCAGTTTCATTGGTGCTTAAGAAAATAGATGTCATTATGGTTGAGAGGCAAGCTACTCCTGAAGCTTAATAGTAGTAAATAAATGGAAAAATCTGTGGTAAAATTAATCAAACGTAAAGGAGCTGACATATAACAAATGTGTAAATGTATGCCAAACATATATTAACCACTGCTCTTTTAATTCCAGATTTCTCTGCCTTGCAAGACATTATTACTTAAGATTATTAAGGATGCTTTACATTTTTGAAAGTATTTTTCCTTCTCATTTCCTCCTTTTTCCTCCTTGTACTGGGACCAGAGTAACCAATGACAACTAAAATTTGCATAAAATGCAGCACCAGTTTTTGATTCTTGCAATACTCATTCATATATATCCTCATTTCCTCAACCCATCAGTAATACATGATATTTTGATAAAATCAGTTAATATGCCTGTAAGACTCTGTTGATCAGTGTATTATTATATTGGAAGTACTTCTTTCTGTGCATATTTAAATTCGGGACATAATTTAGTGAAAATATGCAATTTAAAACTACAGACCTGCACTTTATTTAGTTGCAGTGAAAGTAATGTTAAAGCATGTTTCATGCAATGGTGTTCCAAAATGTCATTGTTCAAACAGAGCAATGCACAGCACAACACAAGTCACTGCTTTCAGTATAAGTTCTGCTCACATGCAATGTAATCCTACATGTTCACAGCACCCGGCTAAATTGTGTTTAGTGGGGTTTGCTGTGGCATGGTGCCCTAATTGTGCACACAGTTGAGCCCCTTTCTATTAAATGTAATTATTCATTGTACATGTCTTTTTGAAAAAGAAAAAAAAAACATTTTTTTCCTAGGATAGCTTCATGCTTCTCTGAAGCCTTGATCCCTCAATTGTTTGTTGAACAATTAGACTTTGAAACCATCTTGATTACAGTCTGTGAAGTGGAACATCAACCCTCTTCCCCTGCTCTCTCCTCCCACGTGTAGTGCCTATGAGAAAACACTAGTATATCCTCATAAGGGTGCTGCAGGAAAAGCTGCTTTTTAACTCAAACAGACTCACCTAGGCTCACTAAGCTACAGCTCTCTCAGCTTCTACTTTCCTTAACTTAGTAATTATTTCTTCATTTTCTTTTTTGGAATTCTGCAAAGCTGTTCTATTGTATAGAAGAGTTCCGTCATTTGTGCATAGGTACTCATAACTGTCAACTACTTTTAATTCAGAAATAATCAAATTGAATAAACAGATCTGATGTTTATTTGCCATATTTTTAAAGAATGTATGTTTTTGTTTGTTTTTTCTCTGACCAAAGTAGGTAGATGAATTTGAAACACATATCTCTAGTTTCAGGGCTACAGATATACTGAAATGTTTCTGTGTTTATGATGGGAGAAGGTTTATGAAGTATAGTAGGCGTGGATCAAAAGAAATATTTATTTTCTAGGAATGTTGGTCCATAATTTTGCTAGGTCAGTTTTTGTAAATTTGAAAAGAATTGACCGGGTATCTATTAAAAATTAACTGAATATTTTGCCCATCTGCTTATAGTAAGCATTATTGTATGAAGACATTTGTTTTCTTGAGTAATGCAATTCCTGTGCACCACTATTAGATTTACTATGTGATTTATAGAAGTAAATGATAGGTTAAAAAATTTAATTTTAAACTGCTGTTGTCTGTTTAAGCTTGTGCTGTTACCCTCATGTGTGGTTTTCTTGAACTATAATAACAAACAGCAAAGACCACCTAATGACACTGTTCTGCCAGTAGCATCTGGCACATTGTGGCATATTTAAACACAGTTCCAACTTAAACACTGACCTTCTTCTTATAAAAAGTACAGCATCAGACCGATCAAGGATGCATGTCTAAGATTCAAGATGATTTGTTCAAGAAAAAAATGAATATGAGAATAATTAAGTAATTCAGAATTAAATTAATGGCCAAATGAAATCATGAAGTTTGAACTTTAACCATGAAGATTGTTAGGCCAATCCCAAGATTTTTCATGTTTTAACTGTTAATTCAGTGCAGAAACATGATGAATTAATTAGGTGGTTTGTGCTAAATCCCCAAGTTTAAGTGAAAATTTGACATATAGATCAAGCAGAGACAAAACATAAGAATGTAGTGTGGAGGATATAATGAGAAAGACAGTTCTGAGTGAATTTTTTGCACAACTTGATACTAAGATTGAGACCATGTAAATTGTATGGAAAAGGAAATGGTAGTTCCTTTGGAGTAACAAAAATTAAAAAACAGTTTTCCAAAAATCCCTAAAAAATATTTTATTATGCTTTTAGTAGGAGATTAGACAAGTGCTAATTAGATTTGGTCAAATACACATTTTTAGTGTAGTATGTTACTTTTTTCTTTTACTACATGGAACAGTTTACTTACTGTAAAGAAAGGTAGCTAATTCCATCAGCTCTCGGCATTAGGCAGGACAGACCCTGAATGGGGTACTAGACAGTCACAACAATCACAAGCACAGTGTACAACAGAATTATGGAAAATAACACCAAATTTGAATGTCATAGAAAATGAGCAGAGTTGTAGACAGTTAATGCCCTTTTGTGTGTAAAGCACTGCTGCCATTTCCTTGGAGTACAATCATTAAGAACGAATATTTTAATGTTCAAAAATACATTATTGTGAGTTTTAGGGTGTCAGTTAAAATAACCACTTTATGATGTTTCAGTGATATTGTAATGGCATGGTTCCATCATTAAAAATAAAGTTTCTGAAAACATGTTTGGAAAATGGATGCATGAATAAACTCCTGCGTGAACCTCAAACTGAAAAATTTTTAAATTATGTTATTTGTTTTACAGTATTTTTATTTAAAAAAATCACAGTTACCACTATTATTTTGTAGGTACATTCAGTTATGAGAAATACCAACATTTTTTTAAATAAGCATAATATTTGATAAATATGTGAGTGGTCCAGGAAGCAAAACACTTGCTGCACCTTTTCAAATGTGGGACTTTTTTGGCAAGAGCTGTGTTGCATAAAGAGTTATTGTTTTATTGAGACATGAATAATTTCTGTTTATAGAAGAAGTACTGTACATTCATTTACCTGAACATTTATATTGTTAAAAATGTCTCAGTTTCCCTGAAGCAGTGATTGATATGTTTTGACCAGGATCCTGCTGCTAGACTGTCTTATGTTTCAGAAGTGGAGTTTTTCCCTTTTAAGAGGCTACAGTGTGAAAGTGCCATCATCCCTGCCCTCAGCAAGGCTAGTGTGTTTGTTTTGCGTAATCCTTTTTGACAGGATACATTGAGTCTGTCTAAACTGTGTGACAAGTTTTTGATGAGTAAAATGGTTTGCGTATTTAGGTGCTCTTGTTCTAGTAACTAAGAACATAACTGCATTAATTATGCCTTATGTCTGTGTATAATTATGTAGTTGTAATGTAAACCATATTCCTTTACTTGTGATGTGTTCTTCTTTATTTTGGAAGTGAAGCTATATTTTCAAAGAGGTTAGGATATAGTTTCAAATGGAGGAAATTAGTTACGGGCTTTGGACATCAGTATATAATTTTCCTTTAAGTTTTTTTTCATGCATTGTATAGCATGTATTTTATGTATTATTTGCACTGTATTTATTTTAACGTTGCTACAGATTCAAAGCTACAAATGCTTTTTACTATGTATTTTTTTGTGTGCATCCAGCTATTGACTCTGTCGGGTATCATAAATCACCATACCCAGTAGTTTTTAGATTAACAAAGTAATTATTTTATAGCAGTAGACTTTGATTAGTTTAACAGAGAGGTACCATTAAATAAATACTTTGATTGTGAGCCATTTATGGATTAATATGGTCTAAATTATTAAAGAGTATTTGTAAAACCATGTTTGAAAGCTAGTAATATATATATATAGTAATGGCATGTGAATTGAGATAAAATAAAATTGTGGATTTCAGTTGGTGCAATTATTACTTTTTTGTCCATAATTTCACTACACGATCACATACATACACTACCACAATATTATCAAAATTAAAGAATTTCATTTGCTTTGAAAGTGTCACCCACTCTAAAAAGATTTTCCATTTATAAAGTCATTGTAATATAAATGCAAGGAAAAGAAATCTGTTCCCTCCAGGAACGAAGCTGCAATAACAGCATTCCACAGCATTCCTGCACAATTTAAGTGCTGCTAACAATCACATAATGGATATCACATGGCTGCCAATATTTCAAAGCTCCACACAGAGGACAATAACAAGTATTCTTGTGGAGATGAAGCTGTTTATAAGGGAAAACTGCACAAAGTTGAAACTGTCTCTTTGGCTTTTCTTATATAGCGTTAGGTTTCACTTGCCATGTAGTGAGCTTTACAGAGTTTAATGTTTAGAGAAGGATACAAGTTGATGGGGTCAGATTTCAATAAGTTAACAAAGAAAAGGTGCCTGAGAATTGCATGGCATATGTCACTGTTTTATTAGGCATAATAAATACAAGGGGTCAAGAATTGGAAATGTTTTATGTTGTAGTAATAGGAACATTTAAAAAATATATTCTTTTCTTCATTTTTTTATGAAGACTTACATTTATTTAGCTGATGCTTTTATCCAAAGCAACTTACAATACAATTGGTTACATTTCTTTTTTCCCAATTGGAGTACAGCCAGGTGAAGTGACTTTCTCAGGTGTCGCATAGTTTCAGGTTTTGAACCCACAACCACAGGGTTTAAAGTCCAAAGCCTTAACCACTGTACCACACTTACTGGCTGATGTAGGGCACATACAATGGCTCTATAAAGCACACTTTTGTGGGGAGCAAATTAATGAAATCATCCATACAAAATAAAATGCTATAAAATAAAACATTTTTCCACCATGCAATTGTCTTTGCCTGTCCTCATTTGCCACATTGCTTTCAAGTTACATGTCTATGAAACCAGCTTTTGCCCATTTGCTAATTATATGATCATGCTTTTAGACCATCCATTTAAGAACATGCTTACTTCAGTGTGATAGAGATTATAATATATAAAAGTAAGGATTTAAAAGTCTTTAATCTTTCTTTGTGCATGTTTGTGTATGAAGCATGTGGTAGACTTGCCTCCCACTAGTGATTACATCCTGCCCTTTTCTTACTGTTTCCATATGGGTGCTTGGTACATTGTAGCCCCAAATAGCAAAAATAAGTAAAAAAATGGAAGTCTTAATGGATATTAAAAAAATAAGTATACCTAGCAAAAAAATGATACCAATAGAATGAGGCAGGCATCAAGATACACATAGTCAGCCAATTGCTAAAAGTGTAATATCAAAATAAATTCATATTACAAACCTGCTTATACCAATATAGGATAACTGAGAGAGTTAGAGCTCAGGAAACATTATTGGTATGCTAGTCAATTGTTTACACACAATTCTGCATTTACTAACAACTGGCCACTTAACATCTTCATTCAGCCCAAATTCCAACTCTTTGAGATGTGGCAAGAAACTGAAATAGCAGCATATAAAGAAATCCCCTGTAGTCATGGGGATATTGTGCAAACTCCACATAAGAGGTGCTGGGACTGGGATTTAAACCAGTAACGACGGACCTATGAGGCAACTTTGCTAGCTACTACACCACCAGTCCACCCATATCAAGATAAATTAGATTAAACTTTCTCTCAAGCAGCTATCTATAAAAGTCACCATAGCAACTTACTTAAACAAATTATGTCACATATCTATGGGTTCATCTGAGCCTCTTGTTACTGGAATCACTTTTTGTGGTCTAGGAGTATTATATTAAAACAAAACAATCCATTTTCATTGAATTTATTTTCAAGCAGGAAACAAATTCCACTTGGAATATTACTACTGTTTTGCACTAATAGAAGGAGTATCACTTTTGCTTTTTTTCTTAGGGATTTTCTGTGATTGCCTGACTAGTTGCTGTAGTTAAGGTGATAAAATTATCACAGAGTAAAGCAATATGTTTAGTAACAGGTGAATGGCTTTGTGGCTATATCTGTACTTCTGGTTGGAGTTACCAGTGAGCGACACTCCATTTGTAATAACCATGCTGTCCTTTTGCCATTAAATTTGTTGACTACTTTTTAAAGTCAATCAGGAAACTAATAGAATTGTGACTGATTAAAAAATTTTTTAGTCACTGCTTTCTTCTGTGGGGTGTACATGAGATTTTTCCAATCATTGCTTAATGAAAAATACACCTTCCAGCTACTCTAGATGGTGCTGCTGGATTTTTACACTGGAATGTATATCTATTAATTTAGTGTGATTTTTGAAAACCTGTGCTAGTGTGTAAATTCCCGGTAGAATTCTGAATTGCACACACAGTATTATGAAAGCTATAGATTTTGTTCTACTTCTTTTGTTTTTTACAAGTGACCACTGTATATGCCAAAGTAAAATATCTGGTCCTCTAAAGATTGTTGTCTATTTTATCCCCCTCAACCCATGAAATCTTTATCACTCATATAGTTTTGATTCCCCTGCTTAGAATTTCTTGTGTTTTTTTCTCATTACATAACGCATTTTTTAATGAGGTTTGGCTGAATATGTCCCTCCCAGAATGCTCCATGTCCTTATATGGTACATTCCCAGGACATAGAGCAGATTGGCCAGAGTAAATGAGGGTTCAGATGTTTTTGAAACAATATCCAATCATCAAGCAGTTAAGCCCAGTCCATCCACTCAACAGGAGATGTTAGTGATACATACAACTAGTATGCTGAAGTCTTCTGAGCTTGTAGGTATGAAAAAGATAGATGCTTTTCATAGTAACTGCTACATTGTCATTTTTTGCAGTTTATTAAAAAAATGTCACCTTTGACTTTTTTTTCTTTAAAAGCTACTGGCAGAAATATGTTATAATGACTTTTGATAGCCTAGAAAACAACTGGTAGTTATGACTTTAGCATGTATGGTTTGTGACATTAAGGTCCTTTATTTAACTTAAAGTCATAATCCAGTTATGATTGTTTCTTCATTTTAGGAAGCAGAAGAAGATAACAGAAAAGAGAGTGAAGTCAAACACTTACATTAGAAAGATAGATATGTAATAGCAAGGTCTGTGGCATTGCAAAAGTATTTAAATATGTGCTTATAAAGACAAAACAAACCCTAAAAATGTTGAACATTAATCTGTCAGTTGCAGTTACTTGATCATCATCAAAATACAGCTCTTCAATATGCCATTCCAATTTTGGTTCCGCTTCTAATTATAAAGTAACGGCAATTTGTCAGGCCTGTCAAGTCCATCACTGCCTGTTAGAGGCTTTGACAGGCACATTTTAAGAGAAAACTTGGAAATGAGCTGAAAGCAATTTGCTGTACATGGATCCTGTCCACTTTTTTTGTGTGAAAACACATCAAGAATCAAGACAAACAGATTCTATTCATTTGTTGTCACCTTTAAGTGATGTAATAAAACATTGTGAATGTAGGCCTTTGACTGTGAGCCCTGGGCTATGACAACTGCAGGATAGATTTGCACAATTTGAAGGACAGAGTGAAGAGAGGGATTATTGCCTACCAGACAGATTGAAAGTATAATTTTCCATTATAGAGGAGACAAGGTTGCACTGTTAGGAACCACAAATATGTCTTTGCCTACTTTACTAGGTTCTTTTGATAATAGGAATTTGCACATAAAAGGGAGTTCATTTTTAACCCTTTTTTGGTAGTGCATTCAGATCTCTGCTACAGTTGATTTCTTGTTTCATATATCTGTTAACTGCCCCCTGGCATCTTGGCAAACCTTCATAAAGCAGATCCAGACAACTTATTAGATAAATGTTTATTTCATGTGTGGCTTAGCACATGTACAAAGGGGAGAGATCAAAGGTGAGTAACGTTGCATGATACAACAAAAGAATGCAAACAAAAAGTCCTGCTTGCCTAATTGGATCTTATTGAACAAATGTTTGCCCTTTCTAGTATGTGGGATGGCTCATCCTCTTATGCACCTTGAAGTCTTACTCTTTCCGCTGTTTTTTTTTTTACCCTTAGTTGTTTTTTTGCCATTTAAAGCACACTTTATATCATCAGGTTATCATGCTGTATTTTAACCCTTGAAAAGCAGACCATCCATTTTATACATATATTTGAGAACCATGTGAGCAGAGCTTGTAATAACCTTGAAAATAAATGAGGCAGCCTTGCACTCCATAAATACTGGAACCAACATTTTGAACTTTTACTCATGGAATATGACTTACACCTTGAAGTGCTTATTGTACCTTTCTTATAAGGGAAGTAAAAATGGTTTACAATGTCACTCAAGTGGCTCCCAGTATCTCACAAATGAACCAAAGAGATCCTTCTTCTAGCCCAAGGGCTATCTCTTTGAGAGGGATATGGATGTAATTTGAGGTATGGAAATCCTATATAAGATTTTTTATTATTGTAACTACGTTAAGTATAGTGCAAGTAGAGCAACACCAGCTTCACAGAAGTATTTCAGGTCCTGGTTCTAGTGAAATATTATGCCTTCTTCTTTATGACTTGACTCATCTCTTAATTATTAAGTAGTTTCCTATTTTTAAAAGATGAATGATTCAAACAATTTGTTACAATTGGTTGCATAAAAAATGTCAGTCATCAAAAAGTTTTGCTCTATTTTTTTCACACGTCATGATATCATTATCTCAGAAGAATCACTTAACAACTGATGATACAGTAGTTTGAGTATAATCAGTGTGAAGATAATTTAAACAATTTCAAATGTACAGTTTCAGTGCAATCAGAAATTATTCTGTTTAAAGACCTTAGGTTAGATGTAAATATCAGGTGCAATATTTTATTTTTGACTTCACATGTTTTTTTATAAATTATATATGATAGAGTACCTGCCAAACAATACAAAGAATACACAATACATGTCTCGCCTTAATTGGGGCTTGTCAGCCATACACATATTTGCTTTTAAGTCCATGTTTTGCCTTTTTGTTTTACCCTTTCTATAAATTGCATTTCAATGGGCACCACAATGGATAGTGTTGTTACTTTATAGATTCAAGAACCTGGGATTTAAACTTCATTCAGTCACTATCTGGGTAAAGTGGCACATTCTCCCAATGTTTGTGAGACTCTTCCGCAAGAGCTAATATTCCCCCTACACCCCAAAAGAATATCTTAGATTGACTGGTGATTTTAAATTGGCACAGTGCAAATAAGTGTAATTGATTAATAGTGCTCACAATATGAATGGTTGGGCTGCATTTTCAGGTTAAGTGTACCAAACCCGTGTTCCATGTCAAATCCCATTAGTTAAATGAGCAAATTACTAGTGAATGGCAGCAAACAACTATCTTGTGGCTCCAAGCCACCAATGAGGTATATATCCCATTTTGGGACATATCGGCTCCTATTGCCAAACGGGAATATATTTTTAAGCAAGTTGTTTACTTTGAAGGTTTGAACACCACTACTATGATACTTCTTATTAAACAAATAGGAATACTGCACTGTGCTGTAAAACAAATGTGAAAGAATTAGTTGGATACTCTCATAAAGAATATATCTTTGCCCATATGTACTATTTTGGCAGAAACCTTAATTTCTCAAGCTTCCTGACAGAACAGAAAATATATTTATATATACTTTTGTTGTTTTTGTTTGATGCCCTTTTCAAAGTGTGAAGAAGTGACTGTTTTCTTGTTGGTTACTGGAGAATCTAACAGCATCAACTTTGACTATTTTTTTACCTAATTAACCAAATCAATGAAAATATTTTTTGACATTGAAATGAATTAAAATGCCAGTAAAATGCACATATTGTAGATAAAAGTAAAGTAGACTTAGATTACAATTGCAGAAAAACAATGTCAGGCTGTTAGAAAAGTCAGTCCATCTGTTGTGCATTTTTAAAACTGAAATGCTTAGCTGATTTTATTTTTTAAATTGCATTGTTATTTTATCACAGGTAATAGAGTGTGATAAACATAAGGTTTTATGTATCCAATTACTGTGATATTTAGAACCAAAAGCTATCACATGGAAGAATTAAACATTCCATTGGGTATGTAATTGCACATGTCATAAAAAAATACAAGGTGATCTGAAATCTGAGTAATGCTAGAGTACAAAAATGAAAAAAAGGTTGCCAGTGGTGAGTAGAAAAGAGGAAGAGAAACACAAATTTCCTTACAAAAATATGACATGTAAACAACTTAGGATGTGCACATTTATGGAATCCTTTACACAATTATACACATTTGTGGTCTCATTTATATGTGCTTGTCTGGCTCATTGGTGTTAATACTGGTTTTGATTGTGCTTTAACCATTTTACATCTATTCTACATTAGACCGGTACAGATCTGAAACAAAAAGGCTGAATTTGCCCTGGTTATATTCAGATGTCTTGACCTTTATAAATCCTTGTTGTAAATTTGTGGCATTCTGGTTTTGTCATTACTCTTGGCATTCTGAGTAGCACGCTCATCGTATCCTATCCTTTAAACAACTGCTATATTGACAAATGCAGCTTTTCCTGAGCAAAAGGTGTTAAAAGATTTCCTACCATAGAATCTTTACCACATTTATTGTCCACTTTATCTGATTTTTTTTCTTAAACTAAGCTATATTGTGAAGGCAGATAACCAACATAACATTTCTATGTTCTTGTACCTCATGGTAAGGTGAAGCAGTAAGAAAATGTTTAACAAAGAAAGGTCAGAATCAACTGGGAATTGTGGCAATGTAAAAACCTCTGCACCATCATGGTGTTTATTTGGTGTATAGTGAAAGACTGGTATCTATCTGCTTTCTGCTTGATATGCTTTGCTGCTATGTTATGGTCTGGGTGCTCGTCAACCTCCTTTTTTCTTCAGGAAAGAAAATGAGCTGATTTGGATGAACTTTTGATCATGCTTTCAGTTTTCTACATCTTATATTGTCTCATTTTTTCACATTTAGGGATCATCAATTTCAACCAAAGTGTGCTCATTTTTTGTGTATTTACAAGGACAATGGCATTACAGCTCTCGGATTAGAGGAACAGGCAGCTTTTTGGATTGAAGTTGGCTTGAATGAAGCTTACAGATAAAAGCTAATCCTCTAAGGTAATATCAGGACAGTACACAGTCTCTAGTGGAAGCCATTGTTAAAGTGCAGATAGGTGCAACAGTGTTCTGCCCATTTCTGTGTATCAGATGACTATTTTGTTCATACTGACTGGCAGATAACAAGTAATTTACACAGGAGTCTTCTGGAAACATGTGAAGGTCATAGTTTCTGTTTTTGCTCTGTGAGCTTTGGATTTCAACATAACACTTGTTACATAATGTGGCAAAGACTTTTAAAACTGCTGTAGCACAATTGGTGCAGGCACAAAAATTACTCTGTATTTTTTTTTTTATAGGTATCCTTTTTTATTATTTTTTCAAATGTTACAGCCTGGATAGGTAACACTTATGTAAATGGTTTTCACCATAGTTAGAATAATAATGGAGCCCTGGAGGGCTTTTAAATGAAAATAAATGCCAACGTGTCAGTGAAGAAACAGGACACATCACAGTGATTAGTGCTGAGTGTTTGTCACTTTAAGAGGAAAAGGGTTTTGTAGGACTGACAGTTGACAAGTCAACACTTTGTCCAAATGCCAATTTGCTAATATCAGAAAATAAAAATTGAACCACTTATATGCACATACTTTCATATATAACTGTTTAGCTGTTCTAGTTATAGTACATTGGCAGGCAAATTTTTGTCGCTCCCAAGAAAAAATACTCATTTATATGAGTAATTTTTTCAAGATTGTATTTTTCGCAACAGCAACTTTAGTCATGTTACTGTTAGTATTCTTTTGTTAATTTTCAGAACATAATTTCAGTTCTCATTTTGCACTTTGATGTACTTTTTCCTTTGAGCAGTTGGTATTGCTTTCATAGTATTTTTTTTTTTTATCTTCAGCATTTTTAGAATATTTTTAGGAGTTTAGAAAGCATTGGAACTGTGCTGGTGTTAAAGTCCAGAGGTTATTAATAATTAAATTATGGATCATCTGAAAAAAGCACTCAGAACATATAGCCCCTGGTTTTTCTGTTGGGAATGGGGCCTGGGATTTCCTTATCTATTTTGACCTCTGTAGACCTCATACAAACAATCAGTGTGAGATATATGTTTTCCAGTGTTCTGTATCTTATGAAAAATGAATAAATTAGTAATAGAGTATATACCATTTGCATTTTGTTTTTTAAAGTGCCATTAACCATAGAAACGTGTCTACTTTGGATGAGTTTTTTCATTATTTCTGTAAATAGAAAAGCAAAAAATGTAAGGGTAATCAGAATTTTGATTACTAATATTACAAATGCAATATGTTAAAATGTCTCAACATGATTTTATTTTATGTGTCTTATATAATAATTCATCATCCTCTTTTGCATTTATTATTTGTACAGTTTCATAATTCAATATCAGTAAAAGTTGACAACAAAAAATAAAATAATTCATTCTACCATTCATCCATTCACCAAGCTATGTAGTCCACTTCAAGGGCATGGGAATGGAGCCTGTCCTGCCAGGTACAAGACAGAAATTGAGCAACAGATCATCTGAAGGCACACTCACTCTCACATCCAGTTTCATACATACAAGGCCAATATGAGTTGACCTGGTATTTAATTTATTTGGCATGGTGGCAAAGCAACCATAGTACCTGGATAAAATCCTGGACTAAGTTTTGTACGTATTATGTGCTAATCCCTGTGCCACCTAAGGGAAATTTGTATGGAGCAATGTACCACTTCAATTTTCTCTTGCAATGAATTGCATTAAGCTTCAAATGTGCATAAAGGTGCACACAAATGTGTCTGTACTCTCATATGTTTGCTTTTTCATTGGTTTTTTTTAAAAAAAAAGTTGTTTTTTTTAATTAGGAAACAAGTAAATTACTATGTTTAAACCCATATTAGTTACTTTTGCTGCCATCAAATAAGTAATAATTAATACATTACATTTTTGTGATCCAGTTGAATAACCCAGGAAAAAGCTGTAATTTGTTTTTACCCCCAATAAACCCAACAGGCAGTTTTGACTGTGACATTCTTGCTGCCATATAATTCTCCTTCATAATGTTGTGACATGTAAATGTAGCATGAGGGGGATATGACACCATTTCTGGACTGGGATAAAAGTCTCTCTGAATACTGAACCATTATAGTAGTTTGCAAACCTTAGATAAACTCAGTCAGTGCTTGTATAATTGGTTATTCAATCCCAACCCCTGTTCACAGCTAAAAGCCAGGAACACTGGACCCTGTTGCCAAAATGAGTCAATGTAGCAACTGTACTCAGTCCGGGCCTAATACTGGAGCCAGGCCTTTTCCTGTGGGCTGGTTTCCACTATGTCTGGGACTGGCGGAGTGACAGAGACCCTTTTGTTGTACATAAATGGCTGGCTGATTCCTATTTTTTTTTTTTTTTAGAACGAAATGTCTACCGGCTTCACAAATATGAGATAATAGGAAAAATGGACTTAGCTGCTTTGAATGAGTCAGAGTGAATGTCTGAGCAGAGATAGAATTGTAAAGGAGAGATTACATTGTTAGTAAAACAGGCATTGCCTTAGTAATAGAGTCTTTCCCTGTTGCTTAAGTTTGAGTATGTAAATAATGATAGAAAAACAACTTTTTTATCCTGTCTTTTTATCACTGTTTTTTTATATGATAAACTGAGAATTGCAGTTTATTATTGTATCAGACTATAGAATTAGCCTATGAAAAAGCTGATAAGGATGTTTTTTGTTTTAATTTCGAAGATTGTTTATTCAACATGCATATAAACTTACAAATCACAACTGTTTTACTGATGTTTATCCAAACTGCTTTAAATGTAAAATTGTTTCACATGGTTATTTTTGTTGGCCTACTATAATATTATTTGTAACAATTTATACAAGTTTTGGTAATCTCCAAAGAGTAAAAGTATATATTTAATGGCATTCTAATACTTTTAGGTCCTAAAATCAGTGCCAGACTACTGTGCATTCCGTGTCGATTTTCAACTGTCTTCCCCTTTCACACTAGAGAAACTGCAGTTGGGCTGATTAGCGACCTGACTGTTTCTGTACTGCGGCTTTATGCATTTTAATACAACTACTGTCCACTTTAGGCCAATCTGTTGCCTTGTGCTTCACTTTCTGCCTTGTCTAATACTTGATTTTAGCAGCCTTGATCTGGAGCATCAGGTAATGAAACTGAATAACTATATATATTGAAAAGACTTTGCTAGGGTCAAAAACACCACAAGAATTGCACAGGACAGACCTTATACAAACCACTAAAAGGAGTGAGCCACCTTCAATTACAATCCATTCTTTTAAATGGCATTAATGGAAACCAGGAACTTCTAAAAGTTGAAGCAGAATCAGAATAGAAAGTGTAAAAAATGTATCTTTCCATTTTTTCCAAAACTTTTTTACAAGTACCAGTTAATATAGCATGCACTCTTTTTGATGTTCAAGAAAAATTGGAGTACGCAGAGTCACTCAAATGGTATTTGAATCCATTCTTCTACAGCAGCCAAATAACAAGTAGGCTTTACCTTACATGTCTGTGTCATTTGCACATAAATGTAATTGTCATAAGGAAGCAGTTTTGATTAATTACTGACAGATTTAATTGGACAATGAAGTTGAGGCTTGAGATGTACAAGTTCACTCAGGCTCATAGAACATTTTAATTATTTTTCTCAGGATAGTACAATTCATGGCAGTAGGACTTTCTGACATGACAAAAGCATAGCAGTAAACTAGAACAAAAGATTGGTTGAAATAATAACCTGTATCCACTCACAGACTCAAGGAACAGGTTTGTCTGCCCTCAACATTTGAGATGTTTATCCAATCTACAGTACACCACTGATCCTCCAACTGGTTTAAAATGTGGGGCATCACTTGTCCTATTCTGGATTGTGCTCTTTCTGGCCCTCCTAATACAAGTAACCATAGTGGTTTTGTTTTATGGTACAATTAAGTTACTTATTGTTTTGCTTTTTAAAACACTAAAGCAGACAAATGTTCTCCAATCATTATATACCCCTAAACCCTATTGAGCAGAGGCACATCTTTACTTTGTCACGGCATTTTCATTATCAGGAGGTAGTATTATTTCTTGCTGTTTTTTGTACACTTTCACTTTTGCTGACTTGTTATTGACTTACAGACCATAAGTATATATGTGTATATTTTTCTGTATATGTACAAGTAGCCATCCTTTTCCTAGGCAATATGCTGGTTTTTCAGAAGCAGGAAAAGACCAATATACAACATTTTGGCAAAAATAACATTGGTTGATGTTATACATTATATAATCAGTGATATGAAATGTTGTTTGAAAATAACTAGTTTTTCCTTCTCTTTTTAACAGAAAAAAGAAGAGAACTAAATAAATAAAATTATTAATATCCCCCTATCATAAGTCATACTGAAGTATGAGCTATAAGTAATAGAGTAATTTGAGCACGAAACTAGAAGCTTCCTGGGAGGGAAACTCATTAAGCCTTTTTGTTTTATTCGTCAGTAAACATGCAGAATTCTTCATCTTTACCCACCCTAGCTAGCTACTTTTGTGTTTTAATCAGCGTTTACCAGTCTTAAAGAAGATACTTCTGTAGTATGATTTCCAATGCACTTTGTTTCTTAATATTGTCAGAGAAGGATTCAGAACATGTTCCAGCACTAATAATTACACAAAATATGAACCAGTCCTGGTCAGAATAAGTGTACATTGGGCACCTATATACCTGTCTTTTGCCATATTACCATGCATTTGTATTGTGAAAGAAAATGATGTAAACCTTTATGAGAATACGCTCCACAGGTAGAGGGTCCCCTTGTAGCAGTAACAATGTTCATACACTGTGAGGTAGAATTGATTATCACTGTGGCCACTTTGCAACCTCAAATCAAGCATTGTACTCCTGCAATCACGTCACACTTAATACAAATTGACATTGAAAATAATATTGTAATGAGAACATTACAGATTTCAGAATATAAGATTTAACTTTCAGAGTAATCATTTTAATTTTTTTTACCTATTTTGTTTGCATTGAAGAGAGTTTTTTGGCAAGACATAAATAAGCCTTTTGAGCACAGCCCACACCCTGTACATTAAGTGTTTGGAACAACTATAAAAATCACTTCAAACAGCCTTTAGAAGTATAAAAGTGTAGCTTTCTCAAACCCCTGAACATTATCATACACTATATTGGAGTATTAAACAAATTTACCTTTTTTCCTAATGTTGTTATATATTTGCCAAAACAGCAGTTGTGAGTCTGTAAGCCAAGTGTGAATGATCAAACCACCAACCCCCAAATGTTAAAATAACAGTAGAAAAGCCCTATAACCTTCAAAGTCTTATCCAGGCAGCCCACACATGAAGCTGTGGTCATTTCAAAACTTACTTCTGTCTGTAACTGAATTTTCCGCTAGCAAGTGCAGTTTTTTTTTTTTTTTTGAAAATTAAAATGAAGTAAAGTGTGCCTCTTTCTCTTATTTTCATAAGTATTTATAGCATCCATCACTGTGTGGAAAAAGGAACGTGCTTATACATGCTCTTGTGTTTGCTTTTAAACTTGTTGTACTTTGTTACTGACCTGTCACATAGAAGAAACTATAGCACAAGTAAATGTATTTTATATTATTAAGTTCTCGTTATCCCAAGCTTTATTGGTGTATGAGAATTCCCATGGTACAGACTAGCTAAGGAAATTACTCATATGAGAACCTGTTGTGTAAATGAAGTATATACAATAGTCATGTACTAGTGAGGGGGTGGATGACTGAATCACTTTGAATATGTCTGTAAAACATGGAACAGGAGTGTACTAAAATTCCTAACATTAAAACAAGCATATACAAAATTTCTTCATCATGGCTTTGAAATCCCTTTTCCAGTTATTGTCTCTTGGTAATTGCACAGACTCCCAGTGTCTGTGTGGGTTTTCTTCCAGATACTGTGGTTTTCCTCTCACTTTCCCCAAAATGTTTGTGCAACATTAAGTTCTGATGCTGGATTGGCCCTGTTTGCGCATGACATTACATTGACATTACAATGAAAAGATGGCCTGTAAACAGCTGTATGTGGCCCTGTACCCGGTGCTGCAGGGTTAGGCTGCTGCCCCCTCAACCTTAAATTGGATTCAGTAGGTTTGAGAATATCATAAATTTTATCATTAATATCCATTTATAGCTACGTTTTCTCGACTGTCTCTTTTACGGATTGAGTTGTAAGAAAATGCAAATTAAAACTGAACCAAACACATTTATTCCAGTCAATTTCCAGGCATACTCATATTTTAGAAATGCAGTTTAAGGTAGCGTTCACATTTTTAAGATGAGAATTGAGAGTGAGTACTCGCAGATAATCCATGTTAACTCAGACTCAAAGGGGGAAGTGACTAGGCATGGAAATTTAATCTGCTGTAGTTCCTTTACGTTGTGAGGCAGCAGCATAAATTAGTGCATCACCTTGTTTTCAACATGTAAAACAGATTATTTTACAACAGTATAAACAAATGAAAAATCAGCAATAGTTAATAGTGCTGCTGAGATAAAAGGAACAACCAGCCCACAGTCCTGAATTGGATCAGGTGGATTTGAGAATGTTATGCTATGTAAAAACAGTTCTGAACAAGACTACCAAAAATTATTTTTAAAGCTAGTTATTTTAGATGAACCAACAATAAACCTAAAGTTAACTGATGAGGTACTGATTAGAAAAACAAGGCATGCTAGTATCCCAGTTTAACAAATAAATGGGTGTACTGGATGGTAAGCATACATACTGTATGTTAGTGCTTCAAGGGGAGAGCTGGAAGTCACTATGCTATCACCTTCTTGATTTGATTTTTTTTTTTTTTTTATGTTTTGATTCTTAAATAAAAAGAGCACTTTGTTAAAGCACCAAATGAAATTTAAGTGCTTGCTCAGTATTTATCAGTTTTCTGGCACCCAGTACACACTTTGACAATGTGAAAAGCTCTAAAAAGAAATGGTCTTGTAGGGCCATGTTGCAGTTAAGAAATCATTCTTGCAGAAATGTATCAAGGAGAAAAGATTACAATATGCAACAGATCATAAAGCATGGAGTGAAAACCAGTGGTAGAAAGTTTTATAGTGTAATGAGTCCATATTTTAAAATTTGTGTTTACAAAGAGACCAGTATGTCAGAGAGAAGAGTTGGATAGAAATGCAATGGTGCATCACACTGCAGTCTTCTGTGACACCTTAGTTATGTCTAGGGTGCATTCTACCTAATTTTGTAAGAGATCAGGGACCTCATGTATGAAACTTGCTCATGCTCACAATGCATAGGCCACATCCTATGCAAAAGTTAGGATTTATAAAACACAAACTTAGAGTGAAAATTGACTCAGCATTACCCTCTGTAAATCACAAGCTTTTTTGGCATTGGCATTTTAGTGACACCAGGAGGCAGGACAATAAAGTGAAGAGAAAATCTCCTTTCATTGCATATTTCAATGTCACATTCTGATGTTCTTGAACAAATTATCACAGTTTACTGACATGTGCTCTCAATACAACTGACTTCAACACAGGTACCCAATTTATACACCTAATGGTTAATTTCATTAAAGTGTAGCCTATCTATTTTGTCTATTAAAAGGGATTGCTGTGTATTGTAGGACATAACTAGCAATGGTGGCATTAGCACTTTTGAAGGATATTGGCTTACTATCAGGGACTGCAGTCATTTTTTGGCTCATGAAAATGTTTGAGTTGTAGTATTAGCCAATTTAGATGTATGAGAGCTGTCCTCTTGGAGTTTTTTGCTGAACTGGAACCTACATTACAGAGGTCATCATGCAGAAATCATACAATCTCTGTTTTTCACTGCAGGTTTTATCACCCGTAGAGTATTTGGTGATGGGCGCAGACATCTCTGAGCTATATCGGCCATCAGTATGGGCTGGTATAATAAAGATGCTACCCACATATATGTGATTTCCTTACGGTCAGGATAAGCAAGTCGAGATCAAAACTCAATTAGCACCAACTGCTGATTTTCCTAATGCAATCGGCACTCCGTAATGAGATCAGGGAGCAAGTTTAGGTGACCCCGGAGAGGTAGAGATATGCCCTAGAGAGGAGAGGAATGAAGGTCAATAGGACCAAGGGAGAATACATGTGTGTGAATGAGAGGAAGGTCAGAGAAATGTTGAAGATACAAGGAATAGGTGAAGGTGGTTGAGTATAAATACTTCGGATCAACAATACTGAGTAACTGGGATTGTGAAAGAGGGGTGAAGAAGAGAGTGTAGGCAGAGTGGAGTGGATGGAGAAGAGTGTCAGGAGTGATTTATGACAGACGGGTACTAGCAAAAGTATACACCAGATGGTAATGAGGCCATCTATGTTATATTGGTTAGAGATTGCGGTACTAAGGAAAAGACAGGAGACAGAGCTGAAGGTGGCAGAGTTAAAGATGTTAATATTTGCATTGGGTGTGATGAGGATGGACAGGATTAGAAATGAGTACATTAGAGGTTCAGTTCATGTTGGATAGTTTAGAGACAAAACCAGAGAGGTGAGTTTGTGTTGGTTTGGACATGTTCAAAGGAGAGATGCTGAGTATATTGGAAGAATGATGCTAAGGATAGAGTTGCCAGGCACGTAGGAAAGAGGAAGGCCTAAGAGAACATTTTTAGATGTGGTGAGAGAGGACATGCGGAAGGTGGTTGTGACAGAGAAAGATGCAGAGGACAAGAAAATATGGAAACAGATGATCTGCTGTGGTGACCCTTGAAAACGACCCTTGTGATAAAGGCACCATCATAGAATGAATTTGCTTGTGTAAGCAAAAACACTTCATTCAATTGTTATGCAACTAACATGTGATGCTCAGATGTGTTTATTGTCCCGAGGTGGCGCAGATCAACCCATGATTCTTTTATTTTATCAAACAGTGTGGGGAGCAGACTTCAAGGTCGTGCTTTATATGACCCCTGTCTGCTTTCAGGTGATAGTGGGTACGCCATAAAAGAGTAAATGAAATGCACTCCCCCACACAATCAGTTATAGAACCAATATATATTACTAGTCTCTCTCTCGCGCGCCTGTGTGTGTGTGTGTGTCTCTCTCACGTGCCTGTGTGTCTCTCTCACGCGACTGTGTGTCTCTCTCGCGCGCCTGTGTGTGTCTCTCTCTCTAGCGCACGCCTGTGTGTGTGTGTGTCTCTCTCTCTCACGCATGCCTTTGTGTGTGTCTCTCTCGCGCACACCTGTGTGTGTGTCTTGATTAATGAAAACATTCTTGCTTTCGCTCGAATTGTTGGTGGGTGGGGCTCTGTCATGCGTATCCCATGGTCTGTCTTGCGTGCTGCTTCTTGCATGCCCCCGTCACCTGCTTAGTGAGTATCACATGGTCTGTCTTGCATGCTGCTTCTTGCGTGCCCTGGTCGGCTGCTTAGTGAATTATATATTCATGATTAATGAAATCATTCTTGGAAAATGCTTTCGCTCTCGCTCGAATTGTTGGTGGGCGGGGCTCTGTCGTACGTATTCCATTGTCTGTCTTGCGTGCCATGGTCGGCCGCTTAGTGAATTGTTGGTGGGCGGGGCTCTGTGAGTTGGCGGGCGTGGCTCTGTCTTGCGTGCATCTTGCTTGCCATGGACTTAGTGAATTATATATATAGATACATAATGACTTGCTTTGTAAGCTACCTTGCATACAGGCACCTGCTATATAAATAAATCTACAGGGTGGGCCATTTATATGGATACACCTTAATAAAATGGGAATGGTTGGTGATATTAACTTCCTGTTTGTGGCACATTAGTATATGTGAGGGGGAAAACTTTTCAAGATGGGTGGTGACCATGGTGGCCATTTTGAAGTCCGCCATTTTGGATCCAACATTTGTTTTTTCAATAGGAAGAGGGTCATGTGACACATCAAACTTATTGGGAATTTCACAAGAAAAACAATGGTGTGATTGGTTTTAACGTAACTTTATTCTTTCATGAGTTTTTTACAAGTTTCTCTTTGTTTACAGCCATTGACATGTCACAGAGGTTAACACGTGAGGAGCGGATAGAAATTGTGTTGATGTCTGGTGAACGCAGTAACCGGGTCATTGCAGCAGATTTCAATGCAAGACACCCTACGATACCACCCATCTCCCATGCTACAGTTAGCAAACTGCTTGCTAAGTTTTGTGAAACTGGTTCAGTGTTGGATTTGCCAAAATGTGGACGCATGAAAACTGTCACTAATGAAGAAACATCAGTGGCTGTCCTAGCTTCATTCAGCAAGAGCCCACAGCGTAGCACTCGCCGCATGTCACTGGAGAGTGGCATTAGTCGAACATCCCTTTGGCAGATATTAGCTACTCACAAATGGCAGCCTTACAAACTCCAGCTACTGCAGCATCTCAACGAGGATGACCCAGATCGGTGCACTGAATTTGCAGAATGGGCAAAACAAAAATTGGAACAGGACCCTCAGTTTACAGAAGATTTTGTTCAGTGATGAGGCAAACTTTTATGTGAATGGTGAAGTTAACAAACAAAACCACCTCTATTGGTCTGACACTAACCCACATTGGATAGATCCCTCCAAGACTGTTGGAACAAAAAATTGATGGTATGGTGTGGTATATGGGGTACAAAGATAGTGGGGCCATTCTTCATCAATGGAAACCTCAAGGCCACTGGATATGCAAAATTGCTACATGATGATGTGTTTCCCTCTTTATGCACTGAAGCTGGCATGTTCCCTGAGTTTTTCCAGCAAGATGGTGCACCACCACATTATGGGTGTCAGGTCCGAGCATTCCTAGATGAACAGTTTCCTGGAAAGTGGATTGGTCATCGTGGGCCAGTTGAATGGCCCCCAAGGTCTCCCGATCTGACCCCCTTAGACTTTTATCTTTGGGGTCATCTGAAGGCAATTGTCTATGCTGTGAAGATACGAGATGTGCAGCACCTGAAACTACGGATACTGGAAGCCTGTGCTAGCATTTCTCCTGCTGTATTGCTATCAGTGTGTGAAGAGTGGGAGAAGAGGGTTGCATTGACAATCCAACACAATGGGCAGCACATTGAACACATTTTATAAGTGGTCAGAAACTTGTAAATAACTCATGAAAGAATAAAGTTACGTTAAAACCAAGCACACCATTGTTTTTCTTGTGAAATTCCCAATAAGTTTGATGTGTCACATGACCCTCTTCCTATTGAAAAAACAAAAGTTGGATCCAAAATGGCCGACTTCAAAATGGCCACCATGGTCACCACCCATCTTGAAAAGTTTCCCCTCTCACATATACTAATGTGCCACAAACAGGAAGTTAATATCACCAACCATTCCCATTTTATTAAGGTGTATCCAAAGCCCTCACTCACTCACTCATTCACTCATCACTAATTCTCCAACTTCCCGTGTAGGTAGAAGGCTGAAATTTGGCAGGCTCATTCCTTACAGCTTACTTACAAAAGTTAAGCAGGTTTCATTTCTAAATTCTACACGTAACGGTCATAACGGTCGACAATGTCTGCCATGTTGAACTTTCTTATTTATGGCCCCATCTTCACGAAATTTGGTAGGCGGCTTCCCTGCGCTAACCGAAACCGATGTGGTATGACGCCACTGTCGGCCGCCATATTGAACTTTCCAACGGTCTTTGTTACTTATGGGCCCATCTTCAAGAAATTTGGTATGCGGGTTCCCAACGCTAACTGAATCCCACTTACGTACATATATACGTCCATAGCCTGCAGCTCGGTAGCCGTGTGAGGCGGTGTTGGGTCCCCCATCCCAACACCTCCCACGTTGTTGGCTGCCTGCCTATATAAGGCCGTCCATCGCTCCGGTCTCTTCATTGCCTTCCTTGCTTCGCCACGGGATTCACGTCTCCCTGCTGATAACTGTAGCCTTTTTATTTAAGCCACGGCTTCTCCGCTGTTTTATTGTTCGTTTATTGTGATTATAGTTATTGTGTAGGTATTTTAGACTTACTTGTTCAGGTACCCATTTCCTTTATCGTTCCAACCATACCCCTATTAACATGTCTATCGAGGTGATCACCATCGATCAAAGAACTGCCACTTAATGAGTGGTTTCCATGCCCGGAGATGGCACCTGCCTTTTCCATTCTCTTTGTTACATATTTTACGGCCATATCAGGCTCACTCTTGATATCCGGAGGAACATTGTGTCTTATGTATTGAATGACTGGGACAGGTTCAAGGTGTGGACTGATGACGGTACAGGAGATAATTATACTACACAGGAGCACTAGAAGAGTGAAATGCTTAAGCCCTTCACCCATGGTTCTGCATGTGAGTTGTTTGGTTGTCGCTTTCAAGTGTACCGAAATGGCCAAATATTATACAGCTTTGGACAACCGCCAATGCCTCTTAAACATCTTAGATTCACAGGTGACAATTTGAGTAGTGGACACTTTGATGTTTATGAATGTTTAAACTCTCAAAAGCTGGATGTGAAGTTATCAATGAAACCGCTTGTATGCTTACAACGCTTGACAAATGCAGAATGTCACTTCAACTGAAGTCCTGCAAATACTGTCGTAATTGAAACAAACCATGAAACTCAAACCGATTATGAAAGCAGCAATCCAAGCTGTGAGATTTGAAACAAGATTACTGTTCACATGGCCAACTGTACGTTGCATGCTCAAGAGTAAGCTCAGCGCACAGCCTAGTCATGTTACAACGGAGGGCCGAAATGACAATGTGGTATACAAAGAGATCCTTAACAAATAATTATTGATATATTTTCCCTCAGTTTAAAAAGGTTTAATGTTCTTCTTAATAAAAATTTTAAGACAGTACTTCGCCGCTGCGAAGTGTGTGTATTTTGCTAGTAACAATAATAAAAGAAAGGACCATTGGTTCATTAAAAGGTAAATGGCAGTGTTTAGACTTGTTGGTCAGTACACTTCTGTAAAGCCCCAAAAAGGTTTGCTATATTGTGATGGCTTGTGCAGTACTGCACATCATAGGTCACAAACATAGATTACCTCCGCCACCTGCATGACCCAGAATCTGCTCCCTCATCAACACAATGGCAATTCAAAGACGTTTGGATTTTGTACATCGACCATTGAGATTTACTTGGCAAGATTATTTTATTTTTTTACAGCTCAATAAGAATGTTCTTAAAATCTTGCAGTTTTGTGTGTACACCCTGCGTCAGTTCATGGCTATGTACTGGCAGAGGTTTGGGCAGTGCATGATGACACATTGCTATTGCTGTCTCTGTTCACTTGCTCCCACTCTTGTTATTTTTTTCTTTTATTTGTGACTCCCACAGAGAGACCAGCAAAAAGAATGTTTTTGCAGTTCTCCACTTCTTTGGTAATTAACTGAAATTTTGTTTTCTACAGTATGTTCTCCCATGGTTGTATTAAACATGCCACTCAGAAATATATGCGATTCTATATGGTGATTAGATCATGAATATTTAAAGAAAAGTTTAAGTCATGTATGGTTACTGACAGGTGGTGACGGGTGTGACTCAAAGTGCATGCACAAGCACAAAGTTTTAATTTGATCTGAGATTTATTAAGGAAATTATCTTGGCACAATGCATACATACAGCTTTATAAATCTGATATTTTTGTGAGTAAACCTGTTTTGCCTATCAGGCATAAGTAAAATTTTAGTATGGAATCTAAGCAAGGTATTATACATGAGACCTCTGTCAAAACAGATGGAATGGTGACTGCTGATTAATATAAATACGTTTTGATTCATCAGACTATAGCTTTGTGAAATGATGTATTCGACAAAAAGTTAATCTAACAGCATGATAACAATCCTAAACTCACAGCAAGTCTGGAGCGAAGGTCTCATAAAATACTAACTGACTGAACACAGATCCTCTCAGTCTTAAACTTAATTGAATTAGAGAGGGGTCAATTGGACAGGGAAAAGGACAAAAAGCAGCTAAAATAAAAAAAAAGAGTTGTGGCTTATTAACAGCAGTATTTCATAAAAATAATCAAGGAATGTAATTTGCACTGTACAATGTTGGAAAAGGTAATAAAGTGAGTAAACTAGTACCAAGACTTGGTCAGCTTTCGTAAATATTTAGTGTAAAACTGGTCATTATCTTTCGTATTGTGGGAGAAGTTTTATCAGTATGTGCTTGTTTATTGGGAAAATGATGCTCCTGTCACATTGTTATCCTTAATATTTAAACAAACATTTTTCAGTCTTAATCCTGGCAACCTACTGTGTCTACTGCTCATTGTTACAACTGAACTCTTAGGCACTCATTAATTGCCTGAGTTAAAATAACAACCAGTCTGAATAGGAATTGTATTAATTTTTTAACAGTACTTCCGTTTGTTGACTCTTAGGGTGTATAATATGCTTTATTCTTATGTATGGCCATTGTTACTGGGCTCAGTATGAACCTGTTACAAGGTTTCCACTGACATTACCAGCCTTACAGTTTAACAGTGAAAAAATGCCCTGCACCAGGGCAAAGTAAGGTCCCTTTACCGAATGGGAATGGGCACTCATATTCGTGGTTTAACTAAAAGAAGATACACTCTTCCAGACTAGCATCACAGAGGCAGCAATATCACAAATGAAAAATGAAAATGATACAGTATTACATTTAAAGAACTGGGTCTCCTGTTCTTTTTCTCTCTCATAAGGTTCAACTGTTTCATCCATTCATCATACTTTAAATCCACTGTTTCCTCTTTTGGGTCACAGGGTGGCTTCTTCAGATCTTGATATCTGAAGACACAAAAACCCATTAACCCTTGGATGAATCTTAGTCAGTTTCAATAGATTAACATTATTTTTTATTTTGATGAAAAAAATATTGAACCTGCTGTATTGTGCAGTAAAGTGATATCACCACAAAGCACCTAGAGTGTTTGTAGCTTCCTGGGTTCTGAGAAATTTTTCCCAACAGACTAAATCTCAAAAGTGATAAATTTCCAGTCATGTATTTACATCTAAGAGGGTGATGACTTGCAGTTGAGATTGCAGAAACATTTTAGACAGCCACACAGCTGTTACTGAAGATTTTGAAAATTAAAAGTGTATCTGAGTTAAAAAATAACCTGTTGCAGTGGAAACTTCATTGATAACATGGCCTACAATTGAAAAATAGTGACTGGAGTTACCCAGTTAGTCAACAAGAGATCACAGATATGTATCCAGTGAAGGGATAATCTTTGTTAGGCTAGGCATAAATCTGCTATTGCCATTCATTGTTAAATATGAACTTTTCACAAAGATAGTGTTTTAAATAATCTAGTTTGGAATGCATAACAGATTTTGTTGGCTTGTTTTTATTTCTAGCAATAAGACTATGATATTGAAAGTTTCCTACTTAAAAGCTTAGCTGATATATACTTTATTTTCTGCTTAATGTTAAAGACATACCTATTGTATAATACCTAACATAATGAAGTATTCTTTTCGAAAAAACATTTTAAAAGGCAGTTCCTATGACTAAAGTAATTTTTTTGTTATTATACAGTAAGGAATTGCTGTATTTGTGAAATGGGATCAGATACAAAATACTTAATGGCAATGATAAAATGAAGTGTACAATCATACCTCCAGGTATAGATTGGAATATGAAGTTTAATTATTGAAGTTGTTAATGTTCACGTGTTTGTGTTAGTGTGAAGTATGTTAGGTGGTTTTGAAAATTTAGAATAGTCTGTGTCATCTTCATATTCATTTTCTTTATATATAGTATATTATAAATATAATAAATGCAAACAACAATCACCCCAAACACACTTAAAAACTTCTGGCTTGGATGATGGAGGCCTGCTGCTGTCATTAATAGGTTGTAGGTGACAGTAAGATTTTGTCAGACCTGCTTGGATTGTGCCACAGGTTTATATCTAAGTCATTAATATTTGGATAAAGCAGATCCAGCTTGTAGTCTCCATGAATGGAACATGCCTACTAGATACTTGATTCCCTGTTTTGATGTCCAGAATGATTAATCAAAAATATACTGATACAGAGTAAATCATTGGTGTTGCTATGTCAGTACATACAGTACAGTATGGTTCAGTACATATCCAGTCAACCTCAGCTGGTGCTGCTTGATCTAGAGAAGCAGCAGTTGTATTCTGAGCTTTTTCTGTACTGCCAGACTATTCACCCTGTCACGTGGATTGAGCCAATAACACTGTCCAGGAAATTAATTTCAGCCAGTTGTTTTTACAATCACAATCTTGTAGCCATTAGCTGAAACTCACAACCATGGTGTGCATAGACATTCAGACTAAGACAGCATTCTCCAAGAAGTTAGCTCCCACTTCACTAATATGGTTGTGTGCAGTGTTTGTACAACTGCAGTCTTTACACCAATTAATTGGTCAATTTTATGATCACGCTTACCCTCACTTGTGAACAAGACCCCAATGTTCTTTACTTAACTTGGGGCAGCTGTTAACCCCTTACCATCAGGATACATCACTCTTTTTTTGAGAGAGGACTATAAACTATGATTTGAAGGTGGTAATCCCATTCCAAATGTATCACACCTGGCTGTGCACAATTACAGTGTACATCAGAGATCACAGTGTAAAAGCACAAAAGGGCAACATTTCACGCAGCAGAGATGCATCCTTTAGGTTCTCACACTGGATACCCTGAGCACCTCCTCTGCACTTTTAACATCTTGTCCTGTCCATGAAAATAATGAATATGGATGAGTCAAAACTCAGTCTTGGCTGAGTCCAGTGCAAGTATCAAAAGGCTTATCATTAACTACAAGCATGCTTACACAGCTCTCACTCCAAATTTGCACACAGCAGTAACGTGGAATTACCATACTCTTGAATCAATATTGTTTCTCTTGGACTTGAATTTTCAGCATCAGAACAGGTCTCCATTCCATTAATCTTGCATAGACTCGCCCAGGGAGGCTAAAGAGGTCTCTGGCCTTTGGTAAAAGGAATATAGCTTCTTGTCCACCTTTTTAAAATGGTGACCACCATCCTAGCCTTTTGTTCCTAAAACACTGCATTCACCTTCCATGCAACAATGAAAAAAGACATTTAATTAAAGAAATCAATACTAAGTATTTTCAAAATTTCTGGTTGAATTTCATTCAGTCCTCTTTTTTTTAATCACTGTAGCCAGTCAGCCATATAGATCCAACCATAGCCAATGCTTCTAGTACATAGAAAACCTAGAGTGATGTTTCATCAACCCTACCTGAGTTATCCAGTGGTATGAGAGCTTCTTTTGAGGCCATCGAAAAGTAATTTTCTGTGGCCTCAGTAGGCTGCACCCACACAAGCACATTTAATTCAGCTGCCAAATGTTTGGTTTGTTAGTATTTCTTAATCAAACGGGACCCTGACTTCCAAATATTGCATTTAAGACATCATTCATCAGCTTGTCAGATTCTTTTACCACTGTTGTCCACTGTGGATAAGATGAAAGGGACCAAGTTTTTGCTCACACCTCATTTCAGCTGCTTCCACTATTGAAGTCTGTTTGGAATATATGAACTTGGTCTTTCCTGAGATGCATGATGTGCTCCTCCACAGATGAAAGCTGAACTCATTCTGAATAAAGCCATTCTTTAGTCTTCCTGGTCTGTCTAGTGGGAACTCACTGTCTAGTGGGAACTGGTTTTGAACAAGTTTCTATAGTTTACAGCCACAGCTTAGATGATATGACTATAGAGTTAGGCAGTGACCTTGAGTCTATTGTATCAAGTGCACTTACAACCAATTGTATTTTTAAACATGATGTTCATAATGGAAAGCCCATGTCTAGCACAGAAATCCAGGTAACTACTTTAATGTCCCCTCACACCCCCAATCTACTGTATGTCACTCTCACATGAAGCCATCCAAGAGGACTAGGGTCTGTTACTTTTTGAGCACCAAATCCATTGTCTCTGCAGTGGGCTGTAAATTATTCCAACAGTGGGTAAACTTTTTACCCTGTGCAATTTATTATTGCTTGTTATTAAATTGACATCTTTATCCTAGGTGACTTACAATATTTGAGAGATACAATTAGTTAAATTTCTTTTGTCGTTTTCCAATTCAAGCACAGGTTGGTGAAGTGAGTTTCTCATGGTCACACTGTGACAGTAGTAGGGTTTGAACCAACAGCCACAGGTTTTGAAGTCCATAGCTTTA
The DNA here is from genome assembly GCF_016835505.1 of Polypterus senegalus. Classification (NCBI taxonomy): domain Eukaryota; kingdom Metazoa; phylum Chordata; class Cladistia; order Polypteriformes; family Polypteridae; genus Polypterus; species Polypterus senegalus. The sequence goes on from NC_053161.1 coordinate 109,016,960, forward strand.
ACCAATGTACCTCACTGGAACAAAGTCCAACTTCCAACTATATGCTGTCATCTAGGGGATGTGGCAATACAGAGAATGAGAAAGACCACTGTTGACCAATCGGCCAATGCTTTGCTTAGAAGGGAATCTTATTATATCTAGCTAATATTTTTCAGCATCCAGTACTTCACTTCTTCACTTCATCAGAGAAGTAATGTTCTATGCCCCAAAAGCTAGTTTCCATTGCCAAGGTTTAGTATGACGTGTTACCCAGATGGTATTGCACCTGGCTTTCACCCTTTGCCATCTGGACTATGTGGGTTACATGGCCACCAGATATTCACTGAAGAACATCAGGTCCAGGACTGGCTACAAAGATAGGTCCCAGTATCCTCAATTTGTATAATCCTACTATGTCAGTACATTCATATGAAATTACTTCATTAGATAATTGCTTCCATAGATTCAAAGTGTGTCAGTCATCAACATTTGTTACTTGCTGAAAAAATAACATTTGGCCTATAATTAGATGTACTTAATTGTTTTTTACTTGTTGCAAAAATAATAGTAGGGCAATACCTAGATGAAACAACACTGTGTTTCAAACTGAATATGTAAGCTGTGCGCCCTTTTCAAGTTAAGATTAAAATTTTATTTGCCATATTGTAGGCAGTAATTGTAATTTCATTGTGTGTGATCTCTCAGTAATAAAAAAGGAACTAAGCAAAAAGGAAATTATCTTCACAAAATATGCAATGTGAAAAACAATAGATTATTAAAAACATTGGTGCATTTCTTCATAGCACAATCTCTTAGGGTACAAACTGCGTTTGAATCAGTCAGTTACATCTGAGGTGCTGTTGTACCATATAGGTGAGCTCAGTTTGTGCCCAGGGTGGCTGGAATCTCATTATAATGGTCCATATATTAGTAACTACAAAGAATTATATAGAATTTATTTGATAGTATATTAAGTGAGATCTGAAGACTTTTTAAGCATATGCCACAGTGCTATATGCCAAATTCTTCAATAAAATAGGCAGGAGTATCTATGGAGTTGTATACAGAAATTAATTTTTTGACTATTCTTTAATTTTTGAAACTTGTGAAAACCCAATGAAGAAATGTACACAAGTAACTATAACAATAAGCTGTATATAGATTCTGCTGAGGAATAGAGGAATACTTGTTAACACTACTGACTCACTTCTCCATTTAGGATCTGAATCTTACCCGATTACTTAACATGTGAGTTTAGTTTATCAGTTTGGATTTTTTTCAGGCACTCATGTTTTCTTGTCACATTTTTCTTTACCTCTGTAATGTATTAGTATGAGAGAATATGGGCTTTTATGTGTGTGTGTGTGTGTGTACCCCGTTATGTACATAGGCTTTATGTAGGATTAGTTGTTGGTTTTTCCTCAATCATAAGACTATGAAAAGTCTGAGAAACTAAAAGAAATAATTTAGTTGATCAATCAACTAAAGTATTTAAAACAGGAAATAATGGGACATAAGATCATTTAGTTGCAAGTGATCATTTGGTTAGTTAATAACTAGGTAGTCCAATTATCTCATCAAGATGCTTTTGAAAGTTGTGAAGGCTTCCACTTCAGCTGCTTTACTAGTTTGTTTCTTGATCCCAGAACTGTGTAAAAGAGTCTTTTTTGGTTTCAGGTTTAAATTCACTTCCCCTTTGTTTCCACTGGAGTGCTTCAGTGTGTTAATCACTGTTTAATTAAAAGAATTCTTCTGAATATTGCTATATTTTTCATTATATTCAAAATGTGTAAAAGAGTGATTTCTGATTAAGGATTTCAGACAGGATTCTCTGGTCAAAATAAAGAGTAGACATGTCCTTTAGTCTGAGATGCTCTTTCTTCTCTATTTCTAGAGCCTTTGACTTTTTGGTACTACTGATGCAGTGTTACTAGCACATTATGCGTTCTTGTAATATAAGGTAGCATTTTATTTAACTTTTTAATTGCTTCTGCCTTTTTCCTAAACGATGAGAATGTTGCATCAATGCAAATTCTGAGGTTGCTTCCTGCAACACAGTGTGGTCCATCTTGTTTTGATACTGTTCTGTCTATCTGAGTGCAGCTCTTTGGTCTTTTCTATATTAAACTTCATTTTCCAGGAACTGTGTAGGACACTATGGATTTCTGTTTTTTTACTGCCTCCTCAGTGTCTACTGTCTGTTCATTTTGGATGTCACCTTCATATTCATTTAAATTTGAGAAAAGCAACAGTCCAAGGAAGAATACTGAGAGGCTCTACTGATGACATCACCACATTTAGGAGAGCAGCATTTCATGTTTATCTTACTGCATATTCTTTATCTCATACTAATTTACAAAATTAAATAATTTTTTTTTTATTATAGTTAATTCCAATGTATACTTTTTAAATCTGTTTTTGTAGAACTACAGCAAACGTTTTTGAAAGTCTAAGAAAATTATGGCCCATGCTTTGCTTTTTTAAATACTCCAGTTGCTTGATCAAATATATCTAACACATTAGTTTGGTAAAGCAGGAACTTCCTCTTATGTTCCTATCTAATTTATTTTTAGTTACAGTTTCTGTAATTTTACATGGTATAACAGGATCCTGCCAGGATAGGCCGACAGTTGGTTCAGTAAATGGGTGAGTAAGTGGATGGAGCAATGGATTGATGGATGGATGGATACATTAGACATGGAAAGTTTTTCATAATTTATTTCCCCATATGCTAAGTACATTTTTCTCATTTGTGCTTTAGGTATTGAGAATGATTGCAAAATAAATTATAGGACTAAATCATGGGCAACAAATACTACAGGTTGCGGTCAATATTTTAGGCTTATATAGTTCTATTTTCAGTAGTGTTTTTTATTTCATTATATTGTTAGAGGTGTCATATAAAGTGAGTGCTGTACCCCTATGAATATTGTACAGTACTGTGTTATTAGTTTTTTCTTCCATGACTTGCCTTGTGATTAATAACTTACAGACAGCTTGAGCTACTGTATAACATTTAAACTTTCCAGTTAGTTTGTGTTATATGAATGTTTATACTGTATGTAGCATACTGTAGGTTGTGGTTGACACTTGACATCTCTTTTTGTAGTGGTTCAAAGCTATCTATTACTAGATCATTGAGTTGATGATCAAGGAGCCTGCACTTAAATGATGTTTGTAAACTTATTTCTGTAACAATTTTCCAGGTGTTGACTTTGCATACCAGTGCAAAACATATTATACCACTCCTAAAAAGTGGAGTCCTTTATTAAATTAGTGTTGGGATCATTTTCCCTAAATGTTAATTAAATGAATTTTGGGTGCCACAACATCCAATCTATTAATATCATTCTAACTTAATGATGAAAGTAGTGAAAAAAGTGCTATATTATTGAAGAAAGTTGACAACACTAAGCATGTACTGTTTATATTCTGATACCATTTATGTTCTAGACTTGACATCTTGGTTTCAATATATTATCCAATCAGTCTTTGTTTACAACCCAAAAACGTTAATGATAATTATAAAAATTGTATGATTTTTTTTAATTAGCCCCCCTTGCATTTTTGTGAGCTCTACTTTCATATTTTCAAGCTAGAAAGTTAGGTTTAGTTTGAATTTGTACCACCCCAGTATAAGAAAGGCAGAAAACATTATAAATGTACTTGATTGTTTACTTTTTATTAATTTGTGCTTGCTCTGTTGTGCATCTGCAATTGAATACCTGCGAGTTGTTTAATGAAATTTAACTCATAATGTATTTTTGTGTTTAAATGAACAGTAACAAATGTGTCATTTATTGTAAATCAAATGTCCTACCCTATCCATTATACTGTAAATAGGCATGAAAATGAAAAATACATACATGAAAATGCAGATTTGGTTGCTCAGATGCAACTAGAAATCAGTCCTATTATTTTCACTTTGCTAAAATGCTGCTCACCTCTTAAACGTATGGCTAGTTTGCATAATGAAAATTAAGGTTTTCACAAAGTGACCAACACAGTGAAATTCGTGATACTCTTTGATTAAATTCCAGGCTCTTCCGATTAAGTGGCAAACCTGACAAGTCTTCATGAAATAAATTTCATGTTTTGAAAAGTGATTATAAATGAAGTGTCATCAATATTTTGATGTAAATGCAATTAAATTAGCAATATGTGAATTGTTATTTAGTCTGTATTTCTTGTGGTCCTCTGTTTATTTTCAAACACTGAACACTAGGGATGGAATTGGTAGAAAACTATAATGAATTAGATTTTTAAGTTATAGCAAATATCATTCCCTCTTAATTCATTAAATTTGTAAGGGTTTGTGAACAAATTAAACATCAAGCATATGGTGTTATATGTTTGATTGTTTGATTTTTTATGTTTGCCTCTTTCTTTTATTCAAGGGTAATATTTATCTTGCTAGAAGGAAAATTCAGTTCACAAGGTATTTTTACATTTTCCAAGGATTAGACCATTTGTTGTTCAGGCATCCTATAAGCCTATTCACAAAAGGGCTTTCTGAATAATGGCCTTGTTTTCCAAATCAGTGCCATTCTCATCTATTAAATTCCTTGTAACACTAGTCCACAATTCCCAATTCTTAGGTGATCCCAGAGTTTGCCCTTGTCATTCATCAGGCGTCTCAGTCCTGTACAAAAAAAAGAATATAAAGAAAAGAATAAAGTAAAGGTTCTCTGTCACAACAAAAGCTTTTTTATACGCAGTCTTGCCACCAATGACTTTTAGTAGCTTGGCTAGTAGTAGCTGCAGTGTTTTATGGCATACATTTATTTATGCAGACTGGATTGAAGTCACGTGGCAATTAAATATAGACCCATAGAGGTAAACTGTTTAGCAAAGGACTGATATTATGCCCATAGCTGAGGGATGATTTGGGCCTTTACTGGCTTTTTCTTTTTAAAGTGTCAAAATTGTTTTGTTTTATAATCCTGAATGACAAGTAAACACACACTTAAGGCAGACATGGTGGTACTCATTGCAGTTTTTGCATATTTTAATAGGCTACCAGATCCAGCTGTTACAATATAAAATACCTGCAGTCAAGTTGGTCATTCTTCATACCACATATCACTATGTATCATGTGTCTTTTTATTTATAATTGTTAGTGTCATGTAACCTTAATAGCCTTGATGTCCTTGTATAGCGATTAGGTAGCTGTATCTCTTGAAAGATGGTAAAAACGAAATGCGTCAATGTATGCTGCACTAATCGACGTAGTTAAATAACAGACCGTTGATAACATTGACGTGTGTTAACATCACTAATATGTTCAATTTTAAACTCCAGACATTCAATGCTGTCAGTATTATAACTTACTGTAGTTCATCTATTCTGGATAATAACTGATTTGATTAATCTATAAATTCAGTGGATTATATAATAGTATAGTACTATAGATTTCTTTACTGCAGTGCTTCATACATATTGGGTGATTGTTGTTCCTGTGTGGCATCAGGAATGGACCGTTTACCTTAGGTTTGGGTAGATATGAAAAACATTTCACTGGATGTGACCTGTGATTAAATTAAAGGTCAGAGTGAAAGGAAAAAAGCTTGTCCCTAAAGGCTTTGGGTTTAGTTCTCTTGTCCTGGATAACAAAACTCTTGAATGTTATGCCCAAGGCAGAGATGGAATGTCTGGTTTGACAGTTGGGGATTGTGCTTACATTTTTCAAATAGGAGAGCCAGAATGCATGTTCAGAACAAAACAGCCCATGTTAAATTAACCCTAAAGGTGCATATTTAAAAACAATGTTTCCCAAAACAATATACATTTTCATGGGTATTTTTAACACTACAAGAGTGAACATTGATAACTTTGCCGCATTTCACTCTTCTTAACCTGCAAGAAAAAAAAATAAGTCAACAGGAAAAGGCTGGATTGAGAGTAAAATTTTGGATTCAAGAGGAGCAACATGTCCAAGGATCAGAAGACTTATTTGTATTCTTTAGTGGGTTTGTTAGAATTGAGTTGGTGATGCTACATTTTCCTAAATATGTTTTGTAGATCTGAGTAAGTATTATCAGTAACAACTGCGATTATATTTTTGGTGCGCTGCAAAATTTTTGAGCTACTGTTTTCTGGAACGAGGGATATATCTTCATTCTTTCCAGTAAACCCAAAAGGTTTACAGTATGCTTGGCATGCTTGGGTGTTCTTAGACTTAAAAAGTGCATCATTGCCTTTTGTGAAAAATGTTCTCTTTGCATTGCCTGATTCTGTTCCCAGCATGCGCAGAGTTGTGTCACTCTACTGCAAAATAGTTGTTTGATCACTGCGGATAATGTAGGAGCACTTGCCTCAAGCGCAGTGGTAGCACTGCTGCATCGCAGTAAGGAGACCTGGGTTCACTTTCTGAGTGTCCTCCCTGCATGGAGTTTGCATGTTCTCCCCGTGTCTGCGTGGGATTCCTCCAGGTGCTCCGGTTTCCTACCAAAGACATTCAGGTTAGGTGCATTGGCGATTCTAAATTGTCCCTAGTGTATGCTTGGTGTGTGTGTGTGTCCTGGGGTGGGCTGGTGCCCTGCCCAGGATTTGTTCTTGCCTTGCGCCCTGTGCTGGCTGGGATTGGCTCCAGCAGACCATCGTGACCCTGTGTTAGGATATAGCGTGTTGGACGATGACTGACTTGCCTCAAGTGTTAAGAGTTTAAGTATTTAAAAGATTTTGCTAATATGGTAATTAGAAAAAAAAACTTTCAAGTATCTTCAGGGTATTTCAGGGAATTGGTTATTCTGTTCATAGCAAAGTTTTGGAAATATTGACTTCTATAAGTACATATTGCTATGATATTAGGTAAACATCCCTGATTGTGAAGGTGCAGGGGTATTAGCTGCACAAAGTGATTGAGTTTCAGCTATTTTAGGATTTGGCTTATGTGATGTAATGGCAATCACGAGATGACCAAATCATAGGTGCTGTGGTTGCAGTTCTGCAGGCTTTCCATCAGATGGTGGTAATAGTAAAATTATTATAATGCAACAAAGAACTCGCACCTTCTATCTCTCCATCTCCCTGTCTCTCTGTCTCTTACACTCAGTCTCTGTAGTCTTAAACTCTTTCTTTTACTGAGTACTTGCACCATCTCATTTCCCAACTCTAGACTCAGCGTAACTTTTGGCTTTACATAGTTTTTCTACAGAGAAACCAAGTATAGTATTCCTTTGGTTCCCGACCCATTTGAGCATTCACGTATTTAACAGTATAATGAACATGTCCCTGAAGCAGCTTTCCCTGTATTTTTATAGGCTTTGCCATTTTATAAACCATCTCTCTTTCTCTCCCCTCACCCTATTTATATTAAAAGGGTCAAATTATCCATGTTCTTGCAGAGAGTACTGCCCTCTTGCCAATATTTCCTATTCTACCCCCTCTCCAATTATTCCTGTCTGGAGCCCCTCAATGGCATTTTGTACATTTACAGGAAGTATTGTTCCTTTGTGCTGCTTTTTCTTTTACAGTGGCATTAAGATATAACCCCAGATTTATGCGAAAACAACATTCTATTCTTGGTAGGTTACTGATAAACTAATATTTACAGAGATAAAAGTTCTGATAAATAAAGTACAGGAAAAGTAAATAATATCATTGGGGTAACACAAAATGAATGACAAAAATTTGTCCAGCAACCTGCTGTACTCCCCATAATGATGTACTGTATTACTATCTCCTGCATTTGAATTATGAATCTTTGAACTTTTTTGGTGAATGGGGAAGAGAATAATAGGAAAGGACAATACATGAAAGGTGATATGTGAAAAAAGATACAAATAGTTTCATTTTACTGTATGTGGCCATAGTTTGGGTTTGTTGTTTGGTTAAGTAAGTTTGTGTGAGTGCATGTTAAACTGTGTGTAAGGCTTATCCTAAGATATAGTTGTTCAGTTTTACGATTGGCTGTCACGGAATTTGTTAATCTTCTATTTATTCCATCAGCAATTTGAGAATAATTTGGATGATTTTCTTGGCACATTCTTTTTGTTGGATAAAAAATCAGCCATTATTTAAAATTTTATGCTTTTGTATTGATGTTTTTATTTTCTCTAAGTCTAAGTAGTGGAGACACTGAAGTTTAATGTCACAATCTATTAAATAGCCTTGACTCTCTGCACTTAAACTGAAAAAAAAAACTTTAAACACGAACATGCCCATTTATTAACTGTGAATGACAGACTTGGAACATTAGATTCTACAAGCAAAATAAAAGCTCAAGTCATCCAAAGTGCTATTGTTAGACCAGTAATGGTAAGCAAGTTTAAATGGTGCACATTTTCTCCTTTTGAAAACTTTTTATTATAATTGCTCAAAATGTGACAATATAACTCTCTAATGTGTATAGTTTTAAATGACTACAGCAAAGGTATTTATTAAACTTGTCACAAGGTGGCAATTTGTATAATGAGTTACTTGGCCCAGGTATCTTTAGAAACTTCCATTTGCTTTACCCTATACAAGGTCCCAATTTTATTTTCAGAAATATTAATTAAAAGGTTCTTATTGTTATTGGAAATAAATTAAAACTGTTGTTATGCAAAGTATGGAGCAGAGTTGGGTGCAATACACAGATTTCTCATTGGGCTTCATTGTGGCTTGACATTTGAAATAACCTTACCTCATTTGCTCACACTACTACTCTTATAACATCTTCAGCCATCTTTATGTGAAATATACATTATCCAGTTCCAAACGAACAGTATTCATTAACTCTGCACTTTGTGGGTTCAGAAAAAAAAGTCAGCGTTCCATTTTTATTAATAGTTAAAATGTCCTGTCTGTCACAAGGGACAATGGCAGCAATGTTAATAAATAAAAATAATAACTATTACTCTGTGCTGCTGAGAGACCCCAGGAGAAAAGCATGGCAGAGCCATTTGTTGTTCTCTCTCACTTGTCAAAGCTCTTTGGCTTAAAAGCCTCTGCCATTGTTCAGCAGTGGGGTGGGGGGGTAAGACTAATAGCACCTGTTGGGATGATAGCGACAGCTGTCAGAAGGAAGAAAAAAAAACCAGAAGCAATGCTGACTCTTGGTCAAATAGTGTTGACTTTAATACAGCTGCAGGAGAGTCAAAGGGTTTTTTTACATTTTCGTTGCTTGAAAGGGTTAGCCTATCCCCAGTTCTAGTAATAGAATATTCTGCACACTTCCCCCTCCCCATTATTGCCCACCCCTTGTAAAATTGCTGACAGGAGTAGATTGTGTACATGGCCAAAACTAGCAGGGATTCCTTTAAGAGAGAAAATTGGAGGGGAGTGACGCCGTAGAGAATAAAGCTATTAGACTCCCCGGCGGAAGTTGTGGTTTCTGGCAAGTGAAAGAATTTTTTCTCCATTATTATTATTATTATATTCTCACTGACAGTAGCAGCAGTAGGAGCTGCACTGGCTATCTGTTCAGAGGAAGTAAGTCGAGAGAGAAGAAAAATACTTGTACAATTACAATATACTGGCTGCTACTTTTTTTTGGGGGCGCTTCTGTTCTTAAGCCTGGAGGGGGAACCCATCTTGGTCTTGACCAGCATTCTTGTAAGTGTAACAGTTTGCATTTGTCAGTGACAATGGTTTTGACTTGTGCATGTGTCTACATGTGTATATTTGTCTTGTCTTGCAAAGTCTGTTAAAAACCTATCTACTTTTGTTTGCCTATTAGTAAACGCAACCACATGTGAACTTTTTAAAAAGAGGAAATTAAAAAAAAAAACATGTAACTAAATATAGGACACAGTTCTCAAGTATATTTGAGTTTGAATTTAAACAAATTATATAAAAGTGATTTCTGTTCAGTGAACAAAGATTTCTTTGGGTACTTTCTGCTTGGGCCATTTCACATGTATTATTTTAGACTGGTGAAAGTCTGCACCAGCACTGCCTACATGTCCTTAGCATTAGACCACAGTGGGTTGTCAGACATCTAAGTCAGAATACTACATGAATAACTGTAGGTATATCTATCTATCTATCTATCTATCTATCTATCTATCTATCTATCTATCTATCTATCTATCTATCTATCTATCTATCTATCTATCTATCTAATATTTGAAAACTTAAAAACATGTTGAAGTATTTAATCTCACTGCCTAGTCATTTTTATCACTTCAGCTATTAATATTTATTTTTTCCCTCTGCAATGATGACTAGAAATTCATGATTTCTTTCAGTATGCAGTAAGAAAGAAAATGTTGTCTAGCCGCAGGGCAAGGCTCTGTCAAAGACTTGGAAGACAATAGACTTAAAAGTAGAATGGCCTGCTTATAGTGCCGGGAGGATTGGGAGTCCATTGTTAATTTACTATAGATTTTCTGTCGTTACATTCTTGCCCTGCAAAGGTTGGTTTAGTAGTTTTTCTAAAGAGAGCTTCTATTCATTTGAAGAAAATGTGATATTTTTTTGCTCCCTTTCGTGCTTGATTTCTTTGTTTTTTGATACAGCAAAATCTTTTTTTTCTATTTTTAGATTATATAAAAGCTTCTCTGACTTGCAGATAGATCCCTAGAGAACTTGCAGAGTAGCTTGGGGTGCAGCAAAAAACAGTCACTCTTTTCTCATTCCAGGATTGTGCATTTCAGAAAGAAAAATAAAAGTGACAAAAGTAGAGGCACCTTTTTAACTGCTGTTACCTGTTAGACATTTAAGCTGCAATGAAGAAATAGTAAGCAAATTCCTGTAGTTAAAAACAGAAGAGACTGAAGTGTAGATTAACTGTGACAAATGTAGAATGTTTACTTAGTTTTTTATTTATTCTTTCCTTTTCTTCATTACTTTCAGGTGGACAAGTATATTCTTTGGAAGAATAGCTTTTAAAAGCAATGCAGGCTAAACAAGAGATGCTAAATTTGTAAGCACCACGAGTATAAAGTCTTATGCAAATTGTGGATATAAGAGACATGCAAATGCTGGAAAATGTGTCAGGAAATGATTTCAGCTGACGCTAATTGATGGCTAAATTTGCTTTTGTACGGGGAATTAAGTCAGTGGCTAAAACATTGCAAAATAAGTTCCTATTTTACATAGTTGGATGGATGAAGAGTTGCATATGACATATGCTCTATTAAAAATAGCAATACTTTAAAAGCTTTAGCAGTCTAGTACCTTAGTGATTAAAGTAGATCATCAGCAGCTTTTACGGTTTTCAAATCCCCCTAATGTTTCTAATAGGCAGTCATGATTTTGACTGTCATTTCAAAGCTCTATGTCCCTCCCCACTCCAATCAAAAAAAAAAAACAGACTTTTCTACATAGGGCACTTACAGTATGTTTGAGATATGTGTACGAAAACTGTGTTTATTCTACATTTTTAAAGCTTCCTTTAAAAATATGGCAGAATTTAATATGCTATATATGGAGTTGTTTCCCTACAAAATGTGTGCCATAAAAACATTTCAATGCCTCTTGAATGATAAAAATATCTTTCTGTTACTTGTGAGTATATTAGTTTTTATCAAGCTATTTTGTAGTAGCACAAGTGTATCGTCTCTGAGTTTGTTGTCCATGTATTCGGTATGTAGGTTACAATGAAATATGAATGAAAAAATACAGGTGTATATTAATTGAAGTTGAATATGTGTAAAATGTATTTGAAATGTAATTGAAAATATTTTCTATTGAGACAGAGACTGTAGTCTGTATTTTTCCCATCTGAAATGTTTAGTGCTCATTATTTGTTTTTTTTTTGTTTTGTTTGTGCTGTCATTAAATTGTTTTGCGGTAACTAGATATTTAGCATATAGTTTAATTCAATATGGAAATGTGTATTTAATACCATGATGCTAAGTATTTTCTTTTTTTTTCCTTTTGTATATTTACATTTATTCTCCTAGCAAACACCTTTATACAAAGTGAATAACTAAAGGGGTCAGCTTAATAATACTAAAGATTAATTTGTATCAACAATTAATAACGTAATTAAGTAATGTCATTATTATTATGCATTAAGCAGAGGCAGGTTAAATGGCTTGGTCAGGTCAAACAGTGCAGCCGAGGTAGGCCACCTTGTGATTCAGAGTCCAGCGTCTTATCCAATAAATTATGCTCCCTATCCACAGATAACTAGCTAGTTTGTTAATTAGTTCATTCATTTATTCATATGAAAATAAAATTAGGTCTTTTTCAGTTACAAGGCTTTGCATTGGCATAGTCTGGTACCAACCCTGGATGAATCTCGTAGTTTACTGCAGGACACAGTCACACATATGTGGTTTAAGGAGAAAAGCAAGAGTGCTTGGAGAAGAGTTGTTAGAGGAGTGTTAATTCCACACACTCAGTACCCAAGTTTAGATTTTAAACTCTATATATGATATGGACATACATGTTTTGCTAAATGCAGCCTGAATTGTAAGGTAACATCATCCTACCTTGTGCCCAGTACTACCAGAACAATTTGTAGACATAGGTTTAGGTTTATTTGTCATATATAGGTTAACACAGGTTCAACATACAATGAAATATGTATGACGAGAAAAACAAGTCACTCAGCCTAGATCCAACAAAGCTAAAAAATAATTTAAAATAATAAAAAAAAAATTACAAGTTAAAAATAGTCTAGCTATATAAATATAAAAAGTGTACATTTTAAAAGAAGTTATAGAGCAATATGAGTTGAATGAGCAGCAAGTATAAATGACAGTTATTGCACAGATACTGTTTTATAATACAGATATAAATTCCATAAAGTGCAGATGCATGTTCCAGTTAGTATTCAGAGTGTATGCAGGTACAGTTTGTGTGGGAGTAGTGCAATGTAGATGTAATGTAAATGTATTTAAGTGTTCAGGTGTTGCTGTTGAGGAGTCGAATGGCCTGGTGGTAAAAACTGTGTTTTAGTCTTGTAGTCCAAGCAGCCAGACTCCTGTATCATCTGCCTGACGGTAACAAGGAGAACAGCTGGTGTGCTGGATGGCTGTGGTCCTTTATGATGGTGCTTGTCTTACGCAAGCACCGATGGAGATAAATGTCTTCAATGGCAGGGAAACTCTTGCCATGCTCTGCTGCCTTCACCACTCTCTGTAGTGATTTTCGGCTGCTGTCAGAGCAGCTCCCATACCAGATGGTAATGCAGCCCGTCACCAGACTCTCGACCACACTCCTGTAAAAGTTTGAGGTGATGTTGGCATTCATACCAAACCTCCTCAGCCTCCTCAGGAAGTAGAGCTGCTGGCGAGCTTTCTTAACCACAGTGTCTATGTGAAGGGTCCAGGAGAGATCCTCGGTGATGTTTACTCTGAGGAACGTGAAGCTGTTAACCCTTTTAACTTCTACGCTGCTGATGTAGATGGCCTGGTGTTCTCCACCTTGCTGTTTCCGATAGTCCACGGTCATCTCCTTGGTTTTGCTGACGTTAAGAGACAATTTGCTATCCAGGCACCAATTACTCAGTGCCAGCACATCCTCTCTGTAGGCCATCTCATTGTCGTCAGTGATAAAGCCTATGATGGTTGTGTCATCTGCAGACTTGATGATGGTGTTTGTGCCGTGTTTTGCAACACAGTCGTGGGTGAACAAGGAATACAAGAGAGGGCTAAGCACACAGCCCTGCGACGCTTCTGTGTTTAAAATGAGTGATGAGGACGTGTGTTTGCCAACTCTCACCACCTGGGGCCTGTTTGTGCGGAAAGAGAAAATCCATCTGCAGATGGTCGTCCCCAACCCAAGGTCGTCAAGCTTCAAGACGAGTTTTGAGGGGATGATGGTGTTGAATGCCGAGCTGTAATCTATGAACAGCATTCTTACATATGTATTTCCTCTTTCCAGGTGGGTAAGGGCAGTGTTTATTGTTAGCGCAATGGCATCCTCTGTAGATCTGTTTGCTCTGTAAGCAAATTGGAGAGGATCCAGCGTGTTGGGGAGGGAGGAGCAGATGTAACCTTTGGCTAGTTGCTCGAAGCACTTCATAATGACCGATGTCAGTGCAACCGGGCAATGGTCGTTCAGACAGCAGACCACCGGTTTCTTTGGGACAGGAATGATGGTGGATGCCTTGAAGGAAATTGGGACCACCGACTGCCTCAGGGAGAGATTGAAGATGTTGGTGAACAAACCTGCTAGCTGGTCAGCACACGCCCTGAGGGCACGGCCTGGGATGCTATCTGGTCCCAGAGCTTTGCAAGGATTGACCTTTTTTGAAGGACCTTCTCACGTCAGACGTTTCAAGGATCAGAGTGACAGACTCACTGCCCCCTTGAGGATATAGCACCTGTTCTTTGTTGGCTGCATCAAAACGAGCATAGAAGGTGTTGAACTCGTCTGCAAGACATATTGGAAAACATGGGTTTTGCAGAGGAATGGATGGATACATAAATGGATGGAAAGTATCATGCATGTCTCCAAAATGCCAGAAATGCAGTAAGCATCCTAATTAACAAAACATACTCAAACCTGCTTAGTTTAATCAGGATTGCAGAGAGCCATAGGCTGTTGTAGCAGATACAAGTCCATCACATGGACCCACTCACATACACCAGACACGTCAGTACATGACACCCACTATTGATTTTTTAAGCATTTCTTGTTGAGAGTCACAATGACAATATGTTGAGCTGTGTCAGGCCTTCCTAGCTCCAGAAACATTCTGCCGAATTTCCTGGGATATACCTGTACTGTCCCAGAGCAATCAAAAAATATAATCCCTCCAGCATGTCCAGGTTCTCCTTATTGGTCTTATGCAAGTGGCTGTTCCTCTCTTTGGGGTCATAACAAGTCGCCTCAGTCCAGAAGAAAAGCAGTAGTTCAACTTCGAAGTCTTGTGTATTGCCCTTTTAAATGCAGAAAAAACAGCTTTTGATATGTGGTGCATACGTGAGTCTAAATTTGAGTCTAACAGTGATGACTTGTTAAAGATAATAAAAGAATTATGCCAAGCAAACATATGTAAGAAACAAGAAAAGAGAAAGGCTCATTTGCATCTTATGAATTGTTTTCTTTATTCTATGATCCATTTTTGTATACAAATTACAGATAAGTATATCAGAGCCTAAGATAAAAATAGGTTACATACCGGCACCATATACTGTGTGCCACACTGTGGCAAAGATGAGTGTGTGGATAACCCTGATCTGTAGTGGCTGTTATTCATTCATGAACAAGAAACAGATCAGAAATTTTTAGTGCATGAGAAAAAGTGAGATTTATAAAGATTCTGGATGGACTGACTTGTGCTTCTATCATGTATGTCTCCCATTGTTAACACCATGCCATCCTTAACTTCATTTCCTTTATAATAAAGAATTTTTTAACACATTTGTATATTTGAAACATTGATATGTTTTGTCATTAAAAAGAGGGACACAATAGTTAAAGCAAAGGTTACTCTCCAGCACAAATACACGCATACATATTCACACTTGCAGTTGTAGTGTACTCAAAGACCTACAGTAGTTTTCTGATAAATAATGCAAGCAACTGCATGTCCGACAGTGAGCATTTGTACAACTTTTATGGTTTGTTTAATTTTGAAGTGTATACTGCATTGTGAAGTGCCCTTTTTTCAATCCTCATACTCTTTACAGTCAGAAAATTGATACAACCATAGGGTATTTCCTTTTCAGGAACATCAGCAACTGCTTGAGGCAGCCAAAGTGTAATATGCTGTCAGAAATGGTTTGTGTAGTGTTGCAAGAAGCTCTCCAAAGTCTCAATCACAACATGTTGTGTATGTTGACAGAATTCACTAGCAGGGCCAGGTTACAGCTTGGGGATTTTGGAAGCAAGTGCTTTTGGGGGAAGGGTGTACACAAAAGAAAACTCCCATTGCCAACTCCATGCCTTTTCAAATGCAACATCTATAAAGTATAAATCAGTTCTCTGCAGGAGAAAAAAAAAACAGGAACAATTTTTTTTCCTTTGGCGCAACTGATTAGTTGTCCTTGACAGGTTAGCAATTAGAAAAAAAGCAGGACCTTGCATCTCATAGAAAAACAAAGTGTGGTTTAATAATGTATCCATTGTCATCCCGCATTAACAGGAGCTTTGTTTCATGGAAGAAAGGGCTAATGATTTTCTAACAGCAGGTGATAAAACATGCTTCTTTTTTTATCTTATCTGGTTGTTGATGAAGCCATTAGAGGGAGAAACCTAGGAAAAATGGTGTTTATTACAGCAAATGGACTTTAAATGAGTTTTATTGTGGTCTAGCCCATTTTAATTTTTCTTTATTTCTCTCTTTCCCTAGAAACCCCTAGTATTGAGAAGCTTCTCTCAAAAGACTGGAAAGATAAGCTCCTTGCTATGGGATCAGGGAACTTTGGAGAAATTAAAGGTATGCATTATTTAATAATTATTTTTGACAGGATATTGAATTATTAAGGAAATAAATGTAGCTAGGGGTAACTTTTTGAATATTTTTCTGCAATTCTGTCAGGGTAAATAATGCATATTATAGTTCATTTACAGTAAATTAGCATTTTTCATTTTGTATTGCATTCTTTAAATTAATGCAGTCTATTACATATTTCTAAAGAAGCTGTACAGAATTTGTGCATTTTGTTTGGACTACTTTATTAGCCTATTCAGTATACATATGCTCACATCATGTTAATGTTAAAAACATTGTATTAATATCTTTGTTACAAATACAGACCTATAGTAGGTTTCAGTTAATACTATAGGAGAAAGTAGGGTGAAATTACACCTTTTATTGGCTAACTAAATAGATTACAAATGCAAGCTTTTGAGGAAGCTAAGGCCTCATCATCAGGCAAGGTGTAACCCTTGAAGGGGCCTTAGCTGCCTCGAAAGCTTGCAGTTGTATTAGCCAATAAAATGTGTCATTTCGCCCTACTTTCTCCTGTATCAATCTATGGCTAACACGGTAGAATACTCTACTGCTATAGTTAACTCTATATTAATAGAAGCTGCATATATTCACAGTTTGGGGAGGGGGGGCTCTATGTCAATTAGTTTCCATTGTCACTGTATTCCATTGTTAAGTGATGCATAATAAATCTAAAGTTAGTTTTAGCTGACTGACACCTTGTTATAGTGGTTTCATTTTTTTAATTTGCATTACATCGTAAACTAAATGTGACCAACACACTAAATATATTACAAGAAATAAGAAATATTCAGGTTTGTGATTTAGTTTTTCCATTTCTATTTTGTATTGCATTTGTTCTAGAAATCTCTCTTAATTTGTATAAAAAAGTAAGAAGAAAATAAGTTATGTTTCCATTTTAGAAGTATTATTAGTTTACAGCACAATACTATACTCAGTAAATATACAAATATGATTTTACTTTTTAGTTAAAACTACCTTTTAATAAAATTATTTTTTAAATAAAAGTACATGAGTATGCCCTGTTAAAACTGATATTTAAAGTACACCGCTAACTCTTCCATTTTATTATCCTTTGTCCATCCATCTATTTTCATAATTGAATAATATAATGAAGTGTACTGTACATCAGCATTGGGGGTAGTACAGGAATCAAGATTTGAAAGGAGCCTAATCAGTTGACAAGGATACTTCATTTATGCACCCACACTTACTAATTCTGGACCAATTTGTGGTTATGCCAATAAACCTCACATGCAAGTCATTCCAATACTAGAGGAAATTAAGATATTCAGAGGAACTGACAATGATGTGGGTAAAACACTACACAGACCTTGCCCTAAGTCAGTAAAATTGTATTTTGTATTTTCATACTCTGTAATAAGCAGTCTCACGAGATATAAGGCAATCTATAGAAGATATACTGTACATTTTGTGGCCATATTATCAGGTACACCTGTTAATTATTGCAAATAGCCTGCTCCTCCAAACAGCCAATCACGTGGCTTCAAATCTATACTAATAAAAGGCAAAGCCCTCACTCACTCACTCACTCACTCACTCACTCACTGACTCATCACTAATTCTCCAACTTCCCGTGTAGGTAGAAGGCTGAAATTTGGCAGGCTCATTCCTTACAGCTTACTTACAAAAGTTGGGCAGGTTTCATTTCGAAATTCTACGCGTAATGGTCATAACTGGAACCTATTTTTTCGTCCATATACTATAATAGACTTCTGCTCGATACCCGTGGGAGGCGGAGTTACGCCTCCCACGTAATTTAGTGCCTGCCCATATAAGGCCGTCCGTCAGCAGCAATCCAATAGAAACACTGCAGCTAAATATTC
Organism: Polypterus senegalus; assembly: GCF_016835505.1. Lineage (NCBI taxonomy): Eukaryota > Metazoa > Chordata > Cladistia > Polypteriformes > Polypteridae > Polypterus > Polypterus senegalus. Next base: position 109,035,066 of record NC_053161.1, read on the forward strand.
ACGGGTGAAGGACTGTGCTTATGTAGAGGAAGATGAGATGGTCAGGGTGGTGTTTGGCACAAACTCAGCGAAACTGCGAGAGAAACTTTTAAGTGCCGGGTCTTAGCTAACATTAAATACAGCCGTGTACATCGCACGAGATGGCACCAGCACAGCTGTGAACCTTCGATGCATGTACACCGAGCGGCTCACATGAAATGACGCAGTGCACAGACAAAAGCAACAGTTCCAAAGAGTGCTGAACAAAACGAATTACACAATTGAGAAGGCAGCAAAAAAATATGAAGCGTGTGATACATACAAGCATATTCATAAGTGCAGCTACTGCGGAAACAAAGCACACGGTGGAAAAAGTCAATGTCCTGCTAAAGGAAGACAGTGTAAAAACCCGTGCATGCAGTGTGTCACGCCTCAGATAAAAAAGAAGACGAGCTGTTTATTGATGCAGTAAGAAACAAATCGATGAATGAAACCTGTTATCTTTACAACGATTGACAAACACGGAATGTAACTTGAACACAACACATCCTACAAATACGAACCTGATTGAAAGAAATAATGATAATCAAATCCTTGATGACAGCAACACTCATAACACTCACAAAACAATTACTGTATATTGACAATCATGTTACGTTATTTTTAAAATGTTCCCTTTTCTTTTTCATAACTTCTTTAACACACTACTTCTCTGCTGTGAAGGCAGGTATATATATATATATATATATATATATATATATATATATATATATATATATATATATATATATATATAATATATATATATATATATGTATATATATATATACCCCGATCTACAGTACATACTCTCAAATAGACAAACCACACGCCGTGGCGCAATGGTAGAGACTTCGCCTAAAGCGCTGACATCCGAGGTTCGATTCCCGACAGGGGGTGCACTGAGCATGTACGCGCGCTTCCTGATTCATTTTACCCTTGCATCCCCTTGGTTTGAGAGATATGAAAAAATATGCGGTTAACACAGAAAGACAGATCACCAATTGAAGCTTTATGAATAATCGATACAAAGCGCGTTCCTAAGACAGACCCTGACTTGGAAGTGTTCTCAATCCCCAGTCCATGTGATCCTCAATCACTTCCGGGTCAGGTAAAAGTTCTTTTCTTCACCCCGGAAGCCAGTCGCTCTTCCTATGACGAACTTCTGGGTCATAGGGCACAAATGAGTCCTCGGTCCTCCCTGCAGCACCCTCTTGCGGCCCCTGAGGTATCCAGCAGGGCTGAGGATAAAAACTACAGCGTCCATGATTCCCTGCTGGTCTTCAGGGCACCTCCATACTGCAGGGAGGGCTCCATCTGGCGGCCTGGGGGTATTGGCCGGGATGACAAGCCGACCACATCTCACTATATATATATATATATATATATATATATATATATATATATATATATATATATATATATGCCAGCAACACTCATGTCAATCATGTTACGTTATTATTAAAATGTTTCCTTTTCTTTTTCATTATTTCTTTAACACACTACTTCTCCGCTGCAAAGCGCGGGTATTTTGCTAGTTTATACAGTATATATATATATGTCCAGCATGCAGAAATGGTCAAGGGGTTTTGCCGTTGTTTGACCAATCATTGAAATTGGAAGAAGACATGATCTAAGTGCCCTCAGAGATAAATTGATGTCATTTAATGAATTCGCTCTCGCTGGGATACTGCCTGGAATGAGATGTTTGAGAGGAAAAAAGTGTAAAGCTTACTGAAATCTGTACAGTAAGCAAATTCTGATAAAGAGTGATGAGGTGGGGCCAGTAAGATATGCTATAGTTATATGTTTGCATCCTTGACAAACTTTTTTCACTGTAAAGCATGAAATTTTGTATTTGGATTTGTGTCAGAACCAAATAGTTGATAGCATTCTTAGATTTCTGAAGTATTTTAACACTAGAATCCCTGCAGCCTACAAAAAAGTCGTAGTGCTGGGCCACCTTAAATTCCTTTGCACTTCTTCGTCAGCGTCTTTGTTTTGCAAAAGAGTCAATCAGCCCAAGCAGCAAGCAGCCTGCTATTCCTATCACTGATGCAGCTGAAGTTCTCTCAGCTCAATTCTGTTTATCTGGGTGTGAGGTGTCTGAAATTGTATAGGGTAAATAATATATCATTATTGGGAATAAAATACATTTCATGTGTGTTCTGTGTCTACAATAATCTGGACAAATGTAAGATATGTTATGCATGGCCGGGAATTGTGCCCTACTGGGAGACCTGGAGGAGCAGGGGACCAGGAGAAGGGCAATTTATACCCCTAAGAGGGCAGCCCCTTGGTCTGTGGCCACCGCCAGGGGGCACCTGGACAGCTGCGGAAACAAGATCTGCAGCATTTCCGCCACACCTGGAAGTGCTGCCGGAGGTTAATCGGGAAACACCTGGAGCACTTCTGGGCGCACTATAAAAGGGGCTGCCTTACTCCATTCAGGGAACTGGAGTCAGGTGGAAGAGTACGGAGCTTGTGAGAATGAGTGGAGGCAGCAGAAGAAAAGAAAGTAAAGACTGAGCCTTGTGAGTTCATTCTGGCGGTATTCTGCTGTGTGTTGAATATAAAAACAAGAATAAACGTTTGTGCATTTTGGACATCTGGCTGCATCAATGTCTTTCTTTGTCCGGGCTTCTTTTACAGATGACAGGAAATTCAAGGCAAGAAATGTTGAACATATATATAACTAAAACAATTTTTTTTCATGTTAGAATAACGACAAAATGTTGACTCAAATGTATATTGTGTGAAGACTGAAGTCCAAATATCAAATAAACACTTTCACAAAAGGTATAACAAAACAAGTGCACCTTTATTCAAGAATATTACAGAAGAAAAAGAAATTATTGCATGCGTATTGAAGTGACTTTAGCTGCAGGTGGAAGTTCTTGTCCCACTTTTTGGTTCCAAGCAGGTTTGTGTTGCAGTTCAACAATTTATTAGTGAAGAAGTTGTCTGTTGTTACAGTTTTGGCTTTGTCCAGAAATGTTTTTATGACCAAAGTCTCAGAAAGTCTTTCTTCCTTGGGACAACTGGGATCTTTTCCTAAATAAGGAGTAGCATTGCACATGCACATGCAAATCTATTATTTTTCACAAGTTCTGCACGGGTGTCTTTGTTGCTCAAATGCCGCTTGATAGTCTGATGCAGGTACAACAAATAGTTCTGATCAGGCATCAACCATAGCACCAGCTGTTATCGCTACTCTTGTGAAAAGAATGGAGATAAACACCATCAATTTAGAGAGGCAGAGAAGTTTGTTTGTTGTACCATGTGAACGTGACTGAGAGAATAAAACTGAATAAAAAAAACACTAACTTTTACAAGTAGCAAAAATTTACGAGTGTTACAGACTTAAATCAAATATATGTTTTTACTACGTGGGGGACATTCAAATAGTTTCTGATCTTTTTTTTAACTCTGTTTATTAAGTATTTGAAAAACAAATTACATCACTTTTCTACATAGTTACCTTTGTTTGTGATGCAATTTTCCCAGCATCATACCAACTTTTTAATGCCCAATTACTACTACTCCCATCTTTACCATTTCTAACAAAAATATAATGCAGAAACTTTTTGAATGTCCCTCATATAATAGTAATAGTAATAACAGCTCACTGCTCAAAATGGAAAATGCGGGGAAGACCCAGGATCGAAACCCTAACCTCTTGATTTAGAAGCAGCCGGTCTTACCTCTAATATTACCTTTATTCTTGAATAAAGGTGCACAAGTTTTGTATTTATCAAGTATTTATTTGATACTTGAACTTGTCTTCACACATTATACATTTCATATCATTATACATTTCATTTTATCAATTATTACTATAACATGAAAAAGTTTTTATTTTAGTTATGTGTTCAGCATTTCTTCCTGTCATCCTACATTTATCCAGATTATTGTAGAAATGGAACACACATGAAATGTATGTATTTCAAATAACGTTATATTATTTACCCTATACAACTCAAGGCACCTAACACCCAGATAAACACACTTGAGCTCTGAGAAATTTGTGTCTCACTTCAGCTGCGTCAGTGGAGGATGGGATAGCAGACTTCTTGCTGCTTGTGCTGGTTCACACATTTGCAAAACAAAGACGCTGATGAAGTTGTGCGAAGGAATTTAAGGTGGCCTGGCATTACGTGTTAAAGCAAAGGAGGACATAATAAGCCTCCCAAGGACAATTTATGCAGATGCCTACCTTCAGTGTACCCACTAAGGACCTGGTTGGATTAAGCAAAGTTTTCTTCCTTATCAAAATATATTCAGTTGCAGTACTCCGTGGACACTATTTACTATCATGCAATATAACTATCTATTACAGTAATTGGTTATGCATAACAAACCCAAATAAAATGTATTTATTAAAGTGGCATGTTTATATACTGTAAATCATTTAGGCAACATTTTTTCAATTATTTATTCATGAAGCTGAGCAGATTCACAGTGTATTGTTAATGAACCGGGGGTAAAAAAAATTGCATGGGCAACTTTTTTGCCCCTTTTAATAGCCCATTACATACAACCAGATTATTAAAAACATCAGAGTCTAAAGGCAGAGTTACCTTTCTCATCACATTATGGATTAACAGAAATGACTACTTGACAAAAACATTTCCTATTTTCAACAAATATTGTTTTTATAATGAATCAGGTACAAGGCAAAAACACAAAAAGTTAGTTCACAAAAAAGACAAAAAATAATACAAGAAAATATAGTCAAACATTTTTAGTTCCTTCAAAAAGAGTAGAGCAATGATAAGAAAATGTTTGGGCATATGGCAAATAGAAACTTGGGTAGAGGGTGGTGCTCAGTGTTAAAAGAGAAAGTTGATATCCATATCATAATAAAGCTAGTCACACAGTTCATGTTAACATCCAAGAGCAGCAAGGGGAACAGAAAAATCTGTGCAGGGTTTGTTTAATAAATAGAAGCCTATCAATTTTACTAATGACAAAACAACCTTGTCATAGATGTTGTAATGTTCTGATGATCTAATACAATCTAGCTATTTTAAAATAAGAATAGGCATAGAGTGAGGTACAAAAAGAAATGTGTAAAATATCACAATCCTTCAAAGAATGTGGAGTCACAGAATGCTGAAATTAGTGTAAGGTAAAACAAACCACTGTTTTTTACATATATGCATCACTTTTTTTCTCCTAAAAAGATTTTTTAATACATTTTGAATTACGTTCAAATAATGGCTTTCAATGAGTCATAATAACTTGGGTTTGTTAGCTTTTGATAGTTTTTTAGTGCCACCATCAAATTGACAAGGTTTGTAACAATATGAATATTCTGAAAAATCACACTGTTCTTTCTATAAATGGTATGCAAAGTGTAACTGGTTTAATGATAGCATAGCCGGAGAATGTGCAAACCCAAAAACACACTGGCTTGCAAAGCTTGTTATGCTGGAATTTTTACGCATCATCACATCATGCAAAATCTAGACTTCTTTCTAAGGCAATGGAAAATCACTTGCTTATTTCTGAATTTCCTTTTGCCATTAAAATGGCTTTCAAAATCATAATTTTAAGGAGCTCTGTCAATGTTCATTTTAGTGACCTCTGCCAACCCAGTTTCTCACACACTCTGCTTCTTAGGACATAATGCCTAAAATAATAAGAAGTAAGGGAAAATAAATATTAAAGTCATCTGTATTATGTTTTCTGTGACTATAAAGTGGTTGAAAGAGAAGCTGTGTTTAGTTTAGTCCAGTATGTATTTCTAAGACTACACCAGTATACAGTACTCAACTAGTGTCATGCATGGCAAAGTATCAAGTTGGATCCTGCACATTCAGTCTATCTTTTTTTATTAAGACTGCCATAAAAAAGAAGACGAATTGATTGTCTTCAGTTGATCGATTGACATTTAATTTATTTGAGTAATCATAAATCTTTTCTCATAAATTTCATTATGGGTAAAAGAGGCAGTGGGGACTTTATTCTTTTTTTCTTTTTGATCATGTCACTTCTCGCAGAGAAAGTCCCATTTTTGTGAAATATTGTGTTCTCAAGAGACACATTAGTTTGAATGCTGCAGCTTTCACCTGCTCCTTTTGAGCAACTAGGCATGAGGCATACTGTAAGTACTTCATATATAGTATAATTTGGCAGCCCCACCTCAAAGTGTATATTTATTGGATCGTTTTAATAACTGATTTACACAAGAAAAGTCATTGTGCCATCCCTCGTTTTTAAAGTTTTTCCTGGTGTTTGGGGGTGGATTTCCAAACTTACTTCAGTGACATGGCTGATTCCAGGGCTACAGTGGATGAATTATGAGCAAAAATTAAAAGAGCTGTGCATTTTCAGTTTAAGCAAAAGAAGATTAAGAGGAGACATGAATGAAGTGTTAAAAATTATGAAGGGAATTATTACAGTGGATTGAGACTGTTATTTTAAAATGAGTTCATCAAGAACACAGGGACACAGTTGGAAACATGTTAAGGGTAAATTTCACACAAACATTACAAAGTTTTTCTTTACACAAAGGACCAATGATACTTGGAATAAGCTACCAAGTAGTGTGGTAGACAACTTTAGAGACTTTCAAAACTAGACTTGATATTTCTTTAGAAGAATTAAGTGGATAGGACTGGCGATCTTTGTTGGGCTGAATGGCATGTTCTCGTCTACATTGTTCTAATCTTGTAATGTTCTTCGTGCACTACTAGAAAAGGTTGTGTGTCTGACCTTAAAAAGTTGTTTGTGCCTATGCATACACACATCTTAGAAGGAACACTGCCCACAATACGCAAAAGTAACTATTTATTTCCAGCTATGGAATCTGACTCTTGAATTCAAATTGCTTATTACGTATGGTGAGGAAGACCAGCAAATTTTGGAGGTTTGTAAATGTTAACTGCTGATCATAGCCTGATGACATACATAACCATTTGATAAAAAAACAAGTTTGAAATGTAATGTGGTACATGTCATCTTAAACCATGAATACCAGTCTGTAAGGTGTAAGATAAGTCATCAAGTAGAAGTAGATTTGAAACATAGGTTTTCAGATTTGTTATAACAGCTATGTGTAACAATATATATATATAGTATATCATTTTTATATTTAATAAACAGATAAGCATCCACTTGTGAAGTTGGAGGCTGGTGTGGTTGGTACTCAACTAGATAGTGCTTTAAATAAATACATAATGTATTGAATCAGTAACTTGTGCTTGAAGAGCTCTTCTAAAGCCTTTCATTAATGCAAAGGTTTTAGGTAGACAAGTGTAACATTATATTAATGATAAAAGTCTAGACTATATCAGTGTTTTATCTGGATGTTAAAAGAGATATTCAATGCTATGTACCGATGGCATTTAGACGATATATGATATTAAACCACACTGGTGAAATCACTGCCAATCATTTTAACAGTGATCCCAAAATGTCACAAAGTTCACTAGAATAATATATTTCATTTGTTGTAAATATCTATAAACCTAGCATGGGATGTTGCTAGCTTATATCTCTTAGATCAAGGTTCAATTTCTAGTTGGCTTGCTTTTGTATTGAGTTTGCATGTTCTTCCCTTGTTCATATAAATTTCTTTCTGTAGTCTAAAGACATGTAGCTACACTCTTTGAAAGTAAGAGAGAGAGGGAGAGGGAAAGAGAGAGAGAGAGTGTTTGTGTATGTGTGTGTGTACATAAACGGACCTTGTAAAAGACACCCACCTTGTCCAAAGTTAGTATTTGATTCTGATACTGACTCCACCTCTCTGTAATCCTTTACTGATAAGTCAGGTTCAGGTAATAAGTTAATATATAGTTAATTAAAAGATACCTTTAAATTGTTTCTTGCAGTTTTTATAATTCATTAATCACATTTCATTGTGTAATCACAATTCACAACCACTGCGTTTCATTTGCTGTCCTTTTCGATTTTACTATGCTGTATATCCAAGATTATGTGATACTGCTTATTTTTTACTTTGTACCTTACAGATGGAGATAAAATCAATAATAATTAAATTTTGTGAAAGTAAATCATAAACATTAAATTTAGTATCGCTAGTTAATAACAAATAATGAATGTCAATCAGGAGAACTGTTTGCAGATCTATTAAACATGCTACAGTTAATATGTAGCAGCACTAGAGTGCATCTTTGAATTAAAAGGTATATCCTACCCTGAGAGATTATAGGACTTGGGGACCTGTAGAATTTTTAAAGGTAAAAATGAAGTTGGTTCTCATCAGAATCCCTATAATTAAATAGTCAATCACACACTCAAAGATACTGGTGGATTTAAGGGGAAACACATAACTCACAAGCCTGGAATCACATCTTTATGTATCTTTCAGATTATATCAGTATGTGATATTAGAGCAACTATTACTTACACGTCTAATTGACTGGTTGGTCTTGCTTGAAAATTTTTCACATTATAGGCGGCCTTCAGGTTACAAACGAGTTCCATTACTGACAATGTTCAATAGTGAATACAGAATGTGAAAATATCCTTTAATGGAAATATGGGCTAAAGTACAATCCTTTATTACGTATTTAAAAAAAAAAAACATTTCAAACACAATAATAACATGACAGCGAAAAACAATTTTGTTTTATTTTAAATTATGAAAGAAAAGTAATTTAAACTAAACCAAACCTTTGTATGTATAATATGTCAACCTTATGCTTAAACATCCTATAGTTTCTGATAATGATACAGTACCTCTGTGAGTTGAAGAAGGGCTAATGATGCATGCAATCCAAATGAAAACAAAAATTTTAAGGTTATATACATAATGTGTATTTGTAGGATTGCCATAACCCAAGTCCCAACTTAATTAGGCTTTTATGAAATGCTTTCATTACTGTATTGTTTCTTAAAACATTAAATAAGGTGATGGTCTTATTTAAATAATGTTATGTTTTTTGTGAGAGATTCATATAATTGAGTTTTAGAAACATGTTGTGGTTTTAAAGGTAGCTAAAATTAAAAATAATATAATTTATACCATTTCTCGACAAAAGATAAAGACAATTGGCAACGTACCATAAACATGAGGTTGTGGAGCTATTCCTTTTCAAAGTATCGTTCTTCTCATTCTGACACCTCTTAATTTGCTACAGATACTTTTCAAAAACATTCAGCTGAGAATTTCTTGACATTATCTTTAAGGCAGTAGTTTTAGATGCTTTCACGTATTCATAAGATGAAAATTTACTTAGATGCAAATATCTTTGAGGTTAGGAAATTCCACTACCTGAATACTATTACCCTGGAAATTCTCTTTTTACCACATGTTTGATTCAACATTTCAAAAGTCTTTTCACCACCTTTTTCTAAGCATTACAAAAATGTAATCACACAGTTTTGTCACATTGAAGAAATATCATTCACAATGCCTTGACTTTGACCCCCCATTACTATGCAGGTGAAGAATGCCAATTAACCATAATTATTACACTCCGACTAAACTCTTTTCGATCAAGTCCACATCCTTAAGTTAGAAGATTTCCTCTGTGTCACACTTTAATTCTGTTTTTTCTACTTAATATAATTTCTCTTGAGATTAATTCATAGAACTCATCACCTTGCTAGCTTTTTATGTACCTGTACTTTAAGCAGGCAGGCAGTATTATATATAGGACTATTTTATTGAACTCTGTCCTACGTTAAATTAAACATCCATCCATTATCCAACCTGCTATATCCTAACTACAGGGTCACGGGGGTCTGCTGGAGCCAATCCCAGCCAACACAGGGCACAAGGCAGGAAACAAACCCTGGGCAGGGCAACAACCCACCACAGGGCGCGCACACACACCAAGGACAGTTTAGGATTGCCAATGCATCTAACCTGCATGTCTTTGGACTGTGGGAGGAAACCGGAGTACCTGGAGGAAAACCATGCAGACACGAGGAGAACATGCAAACTCCACACAGGGAGGATCCAGGAAGCGAACCCGGGTCTCCTAACTGCGAGGCAGCAGCGCTACCCACTGCACCACCGTGCCACCCCTTAACTTAAACAACATGTTCAAAATGCCTTATTGTCACTTTCCCTAACCCATTCTTTATAGTTTATGTGTAATGGGACATGCTTAAATGTGTATACCATTTGTAACTTAGAAATATTTTCTATTATTTTCACAAATAGTGTAGAACATGCTTTGTTTAAGATAAGGACACCAAGTTAGATGATTGCATGAACACACAAATGTAATACTGAGTCAGATGATTCATGCAAAGTAGACATGACAGTTACATAAGAAATTTACATTGTAAAGAGATAAAAGCACAAGATAAAGGGTCTGGGGCAACCAGAGAAAAACCTCATATATTAAAGGTACAAAAAAGGTGTAATATAAAACGCATGGTATAGCGCTAAGTTGAGACGTCTTTGAAATAGTCATTCGGTCTGCCCAAGGTGGTGTTGTTTCCTCTTAAGATAGTTTCTGGGAGGAAAAGACAGACCCTGAAGTGAATCACTGATGGAGAAGTTTCAGTCTTCCTTTCTGTTGGTGGGGTAGGAGAAGAGAGAACATTATTAATAAGCCTTTAGGTTTTTCCCTAAGGTTGTGACAACATTAATTCCATCACTTCCTCTTTGTCAGTCTCTTTTCTAGTCCCAAGCATTTCTCTCCAACACATTTACTACTGGAGTAGTTCATCCAGTACTTCCAGCAACATTATAAAATTCAAAGCAATAATAATACAAAAGATAAAATACATTCTAATCAAATCCAGACAGATAAACTGTTTCTAACCCTTAACACACAAAGATGGTAACATTTCCCTAATCAGGAAAGATATTACACAAGTGCTACCTTTCCATACCATAGATTGGCATCATGTCTAATGAAAACTGAAAAATAAGAACAAATATTGACAAGTATTTACTTATAATATCTTAGATGATTTCTCTGCTTTAAGAGGCCTTCCGCACAATGATGCCACAGTTTGAAATAGAAGAATTGCAAATGCTAACATTCAATCATAGTTAAACCGAGTCATGTGCTGTAACATAACACAAGCTTATAAATGTCCTCTTGAAGTATCCAGCTGGTTTCTATAAGCTTCTACAAGCTGGAATCAATATACACTTGATTCTTTGAAAATCTTAAAATATTTATTTAATATCACATATTCATATTATATGAATATGTGATATTAAATAAATATTTTATATGCTCCAATTCCAGGGCATCCATCAATGGTCAAATCATTTAAGCCAGTGATGAAGTGCTTCATTATCAGGATATCAGTTTTGCAAATGTCTAGTATATCATAACTGTTGTTTTGGATGTATATATTTTTGTCTGTCTGAGGGATAAAAAGCAGGTTTGTATTATATTTATTCTTCAATCTGTACTTAGAAGACTAAAAAATAATTTAAAATCAAGACTAGGTTAGCACTTTTTTAGTAAAACATATATTATACTTTTGTCCAGGTATATTGCTATCATTGTTTTTTTGTACAGTGTTTCCTGAAATAACAATTTTTTCCTGTTCCACTAAATGCATTGAAATAATTTTTCCACTTTAACGTGTATCACACATGTCTATAATTTAAGTGTGCAAATGGTGGATAATGGTAATCTTTCAGTTCATTATTACAGGCATTCCTATTGTAAATTTCACACTTTTTTCAAACAATAATATCTTTCTGTTGCTTGGTTGAGTTTGTAAAACTATTATACTGTTAGAAGTGATGTCAGAAAAGATGATAATGTCTCATAATAGTTGGGGAACAGGTATCACTGTGGAGTCCCAAGATGTTGTTTCTTAGAGATTTCATGTATTTAATAAAGCTTTTGGTTTTTGATATGGAGCACCTGTTCTTCAGTTTTAATTTTAGTATAGCTGGCAGAGGGCTGGCAGAAACCAACTGTCTCATGGTCCCCAAGAAAGCATCAGAGTCAGACCCATTTGCACTTGTCTCATTATCTTGTCTCCCTGAGCAGGAGTTTGCATTTTCAATAACAGAAGTGTCATGCAAGCGCATCCTATTACATGTACTTGGTGCTATACATTCTTTTTCTGCATTTTCCTAATTTACCTAATTTGTGGCTGTACATGTTCCAAGATAAGTACACACGTTCCTCAGGGTTTTATTTTAATTGTTGATTCTGTTAAAATGTAAAGTAGGGAACTTCCTTCAAGAAATCTTTAACTTACTGTTCACTAGAAAATAATGTATTACATATTAATACAGAAGGCATCAAACAGTTAATTCTGTGAAACCACTCAATTAAAATTAATTTGAAATGCATGTACTTTTATTCATCTTGCTGCATTATGCACAAACAGCCTTTATTTATATAGTTCCTTACTGAGCAAATAACATTTTCAGTGTTTTACAGGTCTCTGTAGGTGAGTGTATTTTTTTCACAGAAATGTACATTTACAGAGTTTAAACAAATGTTAAGCGAATTGCCAAGGGTCACATAAGTGACTCATTAAAAAAGTTGGGCCTTGTGGTATCTAGTCCAGTCTCCTGTCCACTGTCCATGTTCACGACTGTATCAATTATAATTGGTATCATGTAAGTAATAAAATATCAATGAATAAGCAAAGTAGCACTGAATCAAAGCCCAGAAGCAAAAGCCAGTAAAAAAATTAATGTTACAGTCTACTTGTATTTACCTATCTACCTGTCATTATTCTATGTAAAAATAGGATGCACAAAGGAGGATGGGTATTGATGTATGCATTTAATTAAATACCAGTGCAGAGGAATGTGGGTCGTTCTGCTGCAAGAGCCATCAGCTTTAGTATATTTGCTTCTTTTCTCCAGCACAAGCCAAATAACCTTATATTTGCCTCCAAAGAATCTTATAATGGTGCTAGAAGATGAGAAAAAAACTTTTTTGGAAACTTTTTTCCTTTCTTTGCCATCTGCTTAGGAATTAATTGGACTTGACAAAAAAACTAAAATTGGCAGCTATAAAAAGACAAATGCATACATGTGTATAGAAGCCTACATTCATAAATAATAAAATGCTGGCAATTATAGGCATAGCAATGATGGGTACTTTTGATAGACTCATCTTTGTGAAACAAATGAATGCAAACGTATGACATGCTCCCAAAGTGCACACATTTATCAGGTAAACTGGTTCAGTTCTCCAGGATAAGAGACGCAGTGTGTGACTGAATCACTTTATACTGAGTGAAAGCAATGTAAAACAGAGCAGGGACACAGGGGGTGCAAAACAGACAATAAATCACAGATTCCCTGTGATCTTGTTCTGCCACAGGGAGCACTCCTTTTCTCTCCAGGTTAAGCATGAAAGCAGATTCCCTGTGAGTTAACTCGAAAGACAATCCACATTCCTTCCAGCTCAACTGGAGGACAGCCACTGAAAGAAAGCTTTCTTTTATCCATACACACATAACACCCCCCATCCCCCAACCCTTCCCTGAGTCTGACATTTTTAACATAAGGTCCTTTCTTGTTTCACAGTCATCATCAAATGCACACACATCTGAAAGGTTCGTCAGTAAGCTGTTAAAACAGCCGCTAGTTTATTTTTCCTGCAGTCTGCCATGACAGTTGCATTTATTGTCCATTGTTGGTGGCAGCCCTTCGAGGGGAGACAGAGACCTCTGGGGGCAAATGTATTTCCCTAGCACCTTCCTGTGGGGTCAGCCTTACTGACCATGGTGCATTTTTTCCCTTTTGAATGTCTAAAGAATGTGCTTTTTCTACAGCTAATGGCTTTAACGCTCACTGTAAAACAAATGACTTTTGTTCTAACAGAATAAGGCAAAGCACAAGGAAAAATATAGGTATACAGTGAAAAATGTTTTCTTTCTTTGTAATTTATAATTATATTTGCTTTTTTCACGCAAGTATAGACTCCTTCTAAAAGAATCAAATAGCTTTAACTCTGGAATTATTTAGTTCGCACAAATTAATATGTTAAGCACTGTTTTCAGAAATGTATGTTAACTGCTTTTAAAACATAATTTCCTGCTATAATAATGATAACCCTGATTTGTAATCGTCTAGCAAATATCCTTGAATTTGAATTTGAAAATTACTACAAAGGAAATAAAGCTTTTACATTTTTAATTGGTTAATTATTTAGTTTGTGAGAGCTTTGTAAAACAATTATGCTTAAATAATCAACCATAGACTATAGTGCTATTTAATAATTCCTCATAAAGTATCCTTCTAAATTGTTTACATTTTTAAACTAAATAAATTAAACATTGTGCAATATATTTTAACAATAATATATTTATATATAATATACGTGTGTGTGTGTACATACACACACTCACTGTGTTGAACATGTGTTTCTGCCCAGATCTTCTCCCATCCTGGGTGTAGTTTTTTTTATGATAGACATCGGCCCTCTGCAACACTGAAAAGATTTTGAAAATGTTAAAATTGTGTTTTGAGTTGTGACACAAAATTTGCCAGATGTGAGACTATATTGATGTATGCACTTCTATATACTACAGTGGACTAGCATCCTCCCCATGGCTATTTCCTAACATACACTCATTGCTACCAGGTGTGGTTCATGATCAAGATATGGAGGTTATCAATATGGTACTGCTTATTCTTTATATACAGTATGTGAGTGTGTGGGTATTGTTATATTGTAGATTACCTGACTTGGAGCTAAGTAAAACAGAACATGAGAAATAGTGGAGTTATCCTTCAATAACTTGTAACAATTAGGTGGCACTTCTGTATATAGAGTATATATATATACAGTATAAACATATATGTGTGTGTGTGTGTGTGTGTGTGGTAGATTATGTACCTCTGCTTTGGCAGGAAAGACCAGGCTTCTTCTTTTCCTGTCTTGGTGGGAACTCTTTAATATACTGTAGGAAGTTTACTGAATAGTGAGTCTGTCTGTGTTTGTGAAGCTCGCATAAGCTACAATTTACAATTATGCACTAATTAATCAATGAGTCAACCCATTCATTCATTAGTTAGTTAATTGATTGTAAACATGAATTAATGATACAATTAATTACATCATCCAGAAAGAGCAGTTTAGCACAGCATCTGCCTTTACAGCAAATTATTAATGATACCTGTTTCTGTCAAACTAACGAAAATATATTAACTTAGTTTTTAGACCAAATATTATTTCTTTTAATAAAGTTTGTAGAACCTATAGTGTTATAGTCTATACTCCAATGTAACATTCATAGCCATTGTTAGCATCATTTTTATTTCTTTGGTAAAGTATAATTTTACAAGTCAGACCTAAAAATCAAATGCTCCATTTCTTCAATTTGGACATATCATGTGTAGCTTTTCTTGCAGTAATTTTTAATATTTTCCTTTCAGGGACTCCAGAAAGTCTAGCAGAAAAAGAGAGGCAACTAATGGGTATGATCAACCAGCTGACCAGTTTGAGAGAGCAGTTACTGGCTGCTCATGATGAACAGAAGAAACTTGCTGCATCTCAAATTGAGAAACAACGTCAGCAAATGGAACTAGCCAAACAGCAACAGGACCAGGTGAGCTAGGCTCAGTTTAAAGAACCTTTTTTGTTTGGTAAACAAGGATACATTATGGGCTGATTCACATACAGCATTATATGCACTTACAGTATTTGGATATTTTTTATAATTTTCGTCTGACATAAAATCTTCATGGGTGACTAATTTATGTCATTTTAATAACCTTTATTTATAATGCTATATAACAACATTTCCCAATCAGGCACATGAGCCACTGAATTGTTCATAGATGTCCAGTTTTATGTATAGCATTATTTATTTATTTAAACACATTACAATTTTAAAAATTGATGAAGCTTTTGCGCTAAGCAATTGTTGTCCCGAAAGAAACCAAACAAAGGTGCAAATGTTAAGGTGATTCATGGTGAGTTAGAAGATTAGTTAAAAAGAAATTATTTTTCACACTTGTAATGAAAACTGTAGGGCTTTTCTACAATAAACGAAAACAATATGCTTCACTTTATTTTAGCTACTGGAAGTTAAAAAGTCTGTTAAAGCAAGTAAACTTCTTTTCAAAATAAATATTTAAACATTGATAGGGTATCAAGTGATGTGGCTTTTTGGAAATTCATTGCACAGTACTAAGTTATTATAATACTGTACATCATCCATCTCTCCATTCCCCCATCCATCCATTTTCTAAATCTAATTAATTCAAATGTTGGGTTTCTTGGAGCTGGAAGCTATTTCAACAGTATCAGACTAAAGGCTGAAACCAAATGTGTCATGGTTGCTAGTCCATCGTAGGGCACACTTTCAAATTCACAACATTTGTTCACTTCAGACACTTTTTGGCTGAGTACCTGGGAATTCCCCAAGAGAAGTCTGAGGAAGTGTTACAGGAAGTTTCTGTAGATGGCCCGGTCAGTTTATCGTAGTGTGTTGCCCTACAGAACTAACCAGGGAAACAAGAATGAAAATGATCATGATGTTTTCAGTGTTCCTTTATTTTTGAGCTTGGAAAGAATGGTGTTTGTTATTTTTCAGATGTTGAGAGCTAGACCCAGGTGTTGGAAACTTTTGAGTTAATGAAAATGAGAAATGTCTCCCATTTATCACTGGTTTTATTGAAGCTACTTTTGCATCACTGTAGTGAGAACCAATGCAAAAGACAAAACTAAAAAAAAAAGACAAAAAGCAACAGCACCTAATAATCATTAAAAATTATATTTTTGAATATTTTTATCTTTTTTGTATATAACCATAGAAGAAAATGTGTATGTCATGTGACATATTTTCAATTAGAGCTGCTTGCTGTATTACTTGATAAGACATGCAATTTGAGCACCTGAATTTTGTGATCTAAAATGTGCCCAGGAAAAGGCTAGTCTGTAATTTGTTGATGATTTTGCTATTTGTTCTTTCACAAAAAAGACGGAGTATACATAATGTTTAATGTTAATATAGCTACATTGTCAGAAGCACAGCAAATTGTTTTAAAACATTATAGCTGGACCCTGCTGACTTTAATACCATAGTAGTTTCCTGCATTCTGGAATATATTAGGGATTTGTTTTAAAAAATTACATTTAAAATGGTGCCTAGGAACCTAACCAGTAAACACCAGTAACACATTGTGCAATTGATTTGAGTAAGAAATTTGCCAGTCCCTTACTTGATCCTTTGACTGTAAACCAGAATGCAATTCCATCTGGGGTGTGTTAGTTGCAAGTGAGTGATTACTTTGGATATAAAAGACTCTGGAGCAACATGGCAGCACTCATTATGTATATAGCTGCTTCGTATGTTGGCTGAACAAGCTTAAAGGAGTTTCCCATTTCTTAATATTTTCAATGTACATTTACACTGTCTTACCTACTCAGAAATAAGCACTTTACAGTATGTACATACAGTAATTCAAGAGAACTTGCTATCTACATTGACAGCATAATGTCTATCATCTTTAAGAAAATAATTTGGAAACAAAATGTATTGTTTCCACTGAATATTCAAGCTTAAGCAAACATTCTTTATTTATTTATCTATGTATGTATGTACGTAAGTATGTATGTATGTATGTAACTTAGTCCAATTCAGAGTCACAGAGATTATCTTGGTAGCTTTGCATAAGACAGTAGCCCATCACAACTCACATTCACATGGGCTACTTTGGAATAAACAATTAGATTAGCATGCATAGCTTTAGGGATGTGGAAGAAACATCTATGCAGATATGGAGAGAATGTGCAAACTCCAAACAGACAGCAACCATGCATGCTGGATCAAACTCGGGAAGCTGGATCCATTAGGAGGCAACACTACTCACTGTTCCGCTTTGTACTTTAATTCAATTAGTAACTCCTACTGTACAGGTATATATACCTGCTGTGCTTATGTTAGTCATTTTTATTGAACATTTTTATTGATATATACTTGTATGAATCTCTTTTCTGAATGCAATTCTCATGTCAACATAAATTGGATGATAATTCTGTACATTAGTTAATCCCAAAAAATGCATGTGTGCCAAATATTTCAAAGGAAAATATAAAAATATACACTGTATATTTTTTAAGGCTAGTTGTCTGGATAGTTAATGTCTGTTTGCTTGTGAAAATAGAAAATATCAGTTATAATAGCTATATAACTATATACAGTATATAGTTTTACCCCCGGCTCGCTTCACTCGCCAACCCCCTGGACTGCTCTATGAGCCAGCCCCTTCGCATCTCTGCCACTCACGTATGTGGATTTCACTTTCACCAAACCACAATTCTTTTCATTCTCATAGATACGCCTTTTCATTGGGAAGAAACACTACTTTTCCCTGATGGCAACATGAATTAGATGATCTTCAAGTCTCCGACTTAAAGTTTAAATCCAAACAGTATGTTTGATCTCTTTTCGCTTTTCTGTTATTTCACTGAGTAATAATTTCCGTTTGTTTGTGCTAATGCGATCTTTACTATCATTTTTTTGAGACTTTAATTTTAGTACTTTCATTATCTCTAACCTGCTCTACATGTGTATCGTGCCAATGTATTTGAACCTCTTTACGACATTCTCTTTTGTCATCTACTCTTTGTCTTTTATTTCCAGCCCCAGGTGTGGTTAAGTCTTGTCTCGCAGGACTTGAAAGTATCTCTCTGAAAAAGTCACGTCTCGTTCCAGGCTAAAAAGTCTTGACTCATCCCAGGATTTTTTTTTTATATAATACTATGGGGCTTCACTCCCCAACCCCTGGTTAACTGGATATACAATTTAAAGAGATTGTTATTTTAGTGAATGAGTTATTCCCCTAGGGGTGCTTGTGCCGTGCTGCATGATCTTCATGTCGCGCTACGTGTTGATCATTTAAAAGCCTGTACAGCAGCTGCTGCTGCTTGTGAAGTGCTGCATGATCTGCATGTCATGCTGCATGATGATCATTTAAAAGCCTGCATAGCAGCTGTTCTTTAAGCCAACTGCTGCTGCAAAAGCTTTACAATATCTACATACTTCTGATATATCACCTATGTCCATGTATTCAATCTCTTTTTGCTGTTCCGTTATTTCACCGAGTAATAATTTATGTTTGTTTGTGCTAATGCGATCTTTATTATCTTATTTTTGATACTTTCGAATTTTTCTACCTTCATATTCTTTAACTTGCTCTGCATGTGTATCGCGCCAATGTTTTTTTCTGAGGCTTTCGATTTCCAATGCTTTCATATTCTGTAACCTGCTCTGCATGTGTATCGTTCAAATGTTTTTGAAGGTCATTATGAAGCCTTTAATTTCTGACTCGGATTTGACCTATGAGCTTTTCAACTCCTCTTGGTCCAGGCTGATTTTTACTTTCCCTATTTTCTGAATTTGCACATAGATTATTATTGTTCTCTTGTCAACAACAACAACATTTATTTATATAGCACATTTTCATACAAACAGTAGCTCAATGTGCTTTACATAATAAAGAATAGAAAGCTAAAAGACACAATAAGAAAACAAAATAAATTAACATTAATTAACATCGAATAAGATTAAGGTTCAATGGCCAGGGGGGACAGAAAAAACAAAATCTGTAGGGATTCCAGACCATGAGACCGCCCAGTCCCCTCTGGGCATTCTACCTAACATAAATGAAACAGTCCTCTTTGGATTTAGGGTTCTCACGGTAGGGCTTGATGAAGATGGTCACGTAGAGTTCTGCCTTTTAATCCATCCATCATTGTTGGAGCATCATGAAGCTTTGAGTAGGTGGAGGTGGCGCAGGCCACCACCACAAAGAAACGGAAAAGAAACAGAAAAGAGAGTAGGGGTCAGTACAGATTTTAGAGCCACCACGAATAGTTATTATGATGAATTGAACATATAGAGTATCAGAGTTAAGTTAAATTAAGTTAAATTGAAGTTATAGAAAGGCCATGTTAAAGTAATGTGTTTTCAGCAGTGTTTTAAATTGCTCTACTGTATCAGCCTGGCGAATTCCTCTTGGCAGGCTATTCCAGATTTTAGGTGCATAGCAGCAGAAGGCCGCCTCACCACTTCTTTTAAGTTTTGTTCTTGGAATTCTAAGGAGACACTCATTTGAGGATCTGAGGTTACGATTTGGAATATAAGGTGTCAGACATTCCGATATATAAGATGGGGCGAGATTATTTAAGGCTTTATAAACCATAAGCAGAATTTTAAAGTCAATCCTGAATGACACAGGTAACCAGTGTAGTGACATTAAAACTGGAGAAATGTGTTGGATTTTCTTTTCCTAGTTAGGATTCTAGCAGCTGCATTCTGCACTAGTTGCAAACGATTTATATCTTTTTGGGTAGTCCTGAGAGGAGTGCGTTACAGTAATCTAGTCGACTGAAAACAAAACGTGAACTAATTTCTCAGCATCTTTCAGTGATATAGAGGTCTAACTTTACTTATGTTTCTTAAGTGAAAAATGCTGTCCTAATGATCTGATTAATATGTGATTTAAAATTCAGATTACAGTCAACAATTACCCTAAGCTTTTTACCTCCGTCTTGACTTTTAATCCTAATGTATCCAGTTTATTTCTAATAGCCTCATTGTATCCATTATTGCTAATCACTAAGATTTCAGTTTTCTCTTTATTTAACTTGAGAAAGTTACTATTCATCCATTCTGAGATACAAGTCAGACATTGTGTTAGTGAATCAATAGAATCGGGTCATCAGGTGCTATTGATAAGTACAGCTGTGTGTCATCAGCATAGCTGTGGTAGCTCACGTTGTGCCCTGAGATAATCTGACCTAACGGAAGCATGTAGATTGAGAATAACAGCGGACCCAGGATAGAGCCTTGTGGAACACCATATTGGATATCATGTGTCTTGAGTTGTAATTCCCACAACTAACAAAAATATTTTCTCCCTGTCAGGTAGGATTCAAACCAATTTAAGACCTGCCAGAGAGGCCCACCCATTGACTAAGGCGATTTCTAAGAATATTATGATCAATGGTGTCAAATGCAGCACTCAGATCTAAGAGGATGAGAACAGATAAATGGCCTCTGTCTGCATTCACTTGCAAATCATTTACTACTTTAACTAGTGCAGTTTCTGTGCTGTGATTTGTTCTAAAACCCAATGAAATTTATCAAGAATAGCATGTTTATTGAGGTGGTCATTTAACTGCATAATGACTGCCTTCTCCAGAACTTTACTTAAGAAAGGCAGGATAGAGATGGGTCTAAAATTTTCAAGAACTGATTATTTTTCTTGAGCAGGGGTTTAACTACAGCAGTCTTAAGACAGTCTGGGAAGACCCCGTATCTAATGACGAATTTACTATGTCCAGAACATTATCAATTAGCACGCCTGATACTTCTTTGAAAAACCTTGTTGGTATTGGATCAAGGATGCAGGTGGAGGATTTTAATTGAGAGATTATTTTTTGTAAATCAGGTAAATCTATCCTAGTGAAAGAGTTTAATTTGTTTATAACAGGATGCTGGGGTTTAGGAGGATCCTTAGTGTTGGAGGGATATACTATGTTATTTCTAATATCATTAATTTTTTGATTGAAAATACAGCAATAGCCTCACAGGTTTTACTGGAAGAACTTAGGAGGCATTCCTTTGAGTTACCTGGGTTTAGTAGGCGGTCAATTGTAGAAAATAAGACTCTGGGATTACTAGCATTGTTATTTATAATCTTGGAGAAATAACAGCGTCTCTCAAGACGGACAGTGTTATTTTGACTTTAGTCAAAAGTAGTAAGTAGTAAGTTTAGTCTTCCTCCATTGACGCTCAGCTCTGCGGCATGTTCTCTTTAAATCAGACACTCTTTGGGTCTTCCATGGTATAACAATGCTAGAAGATTTTTTAACTGTCTTTTCAGGTGCAACTCTGTCAACAGCAGCTCTCACTTTAGTATTAAATCTTTCCACCTTACTATTTACATTATCCTCACTATTATAGTTGGCACTGTAAACGGACTGATTGCTTAGAATGTTTGTAAGTTTTAAAGCTGCTGCCGAGTCAAAGAAACGTTTTTTAACAATATGCTTCTCATGAGTGTTTTTTATCATTATTTCTATATTAAAAAGTAGAAGAAAATGGTCTGATAGACCAATATCAATGATCTGTTTTATATCAACTTTCAGTCCTTTAGTAATCACTAAGTCTAACGTATGACCTGCTTTATGTGTAGGCTGATTTATGAGTTGTCTCAAATCAAAAGAATCCAGGAGGTTCATAAATTCTTTTACTTTTGGATCACACTGATTATCTATATGAAAATTAAAGTCGCCTTCTATTAGAAGTGTGTCATACTCAAAGGACTTGAACT
Source organism: Polypterus senegalus (assembly GCF_016835505.1). Taxonomy (NCBI): domain Eukaryota; kingdom Metazoa; phylum Chordata; class Cladistia; order Polypteriformes; family Polypteridae; genus Polypterus; species Polypterus senegalus. The sequence goes on from NC_053161.1 coordinate 109,057,300, forward strand.
TACCAAAACTGACATCTTTACGTTTTAATCGGCTTGAGTAAATGTTAGCCATTCCGCCTCCCTTTTTCCCCTGGCAGTCTGCACGAGTGAAACTGTAATCTGGAGGTGCAGATTCGATTAAAACAGCCGCGCCGTCTGAGCTAAGGCATGTTTCACTTAGTGCAATAAAATCTATTTTTTTTATCACTAATAAGATTGTTAATAAAAAACGTTTTGGTAGTTAAAGCTTAATATTCAATAGTGCCATATTTAATGTTTCGGAGGTGCCAAGATGAATACTATGTGCGTTATTGATATTTGGAATAGGAACTAAATTATTTTTATTAGCGCCGCTCTGTGTGTATTTTTTGTTTAATCTGTGATCTGTTTTTATAGTTTTAATTCATTGTTCCTCTAAAATAGTAATTTTAATTAGATTATTGGAGTTTATGCCGTAATTCCTAGATTTTCTACGTGCATTGAGATTTCTTATTACAGTATTAATGTTGTGCACTTTAACGGAAGATTCTATTAAACACTTATCATGTCCTGGCAGAACAGTATCATTTCTGAAGGGGTTAAGAGCAGCGATAGATAGTCAAGAAAAACGAATTACCTTCGATATGTTTTGGGAGAGGACCTTTGCATCCTTTTTTGCCTTCTTTTCTGTCCAATGCTTTCGTGTTTCTTTTCGATGTGCTGCTCTTTCTTCTTCGCTTAGTTGTTCACGTGCCATCTAGAACGTATAACATTTTTAAGAGCTTGGAGCACATGAAGTGTGTCTGCTGAAAGCATTCGAAACATCAGGGAATGAAAATTGTTACGTTATTAGCAAGGGTCAAGGAGAAATTATGCACTAATTTTTTTAAGCTAGTTAAGAAAGAAACATGACAAGTAGGAGGCAGGCAGAACTAGACAAACATTGAAGCTGGGATGATTTAAGTGACGATCAATACAAATTACTGCAGTATATATCAAGTTAGACCTGCTCCAAAGGCAAATAAACAGGCAAAAAATTAGCACTTTGGAGTGAGTCTTATCTGATCCAGCCAGACACTTTCATCAATGCGTTTGAACCCAAATTAGCATCTGTCACTAGTTTCATATCATTCATATCATGGTACATCTACCCCACCCCCTCTCCCCAGAGAGTCAGTAATGGTTACTTTATTTGATGACATTTGGGCTAGTCAAAGTGATTAATCATAATCATTCAGTACATTTTTGTACATATCTAGTACACAAACCAGGTTTACATAACTTCCTAAGCATTGCATTCCAATTAAGCCTGGTAACTGCTTTAATAGTGGATAGAATGGTATCAAATCTAAATTCACACTTCTGTGAAAACAGAGAAAGGAAGGATCTATCTGATCAATAACCTGGAAGTAGAGGATGCTAGGTAGGATCAAAATGAAATCATGACTTAATACTTAAGCAAACAATTCACAGTGGTACTAATGTACCAGTATATTTATGGAGTCATGCAAAAAGCCACACCTATACTTCATAGTGGGAAGCAACAAACATGGAAAGTGTGTGAGTTGCATTGCAAATGCTCAGATTAAATTTGTTATAATGTGCTGAGAGCTAAGTACATTACCTGCATTGTAGCAATGAAAAAATAAACGAACAAACAACAAATATAATAAGTATGATGTATAAATCTTTTTATTTATTATAATTTATTAACTTATAAATTTATTAATTATTTTCAGGTTTCATTGCTCCTCCAACTTTTGTATGCATTTTATACAGTATTGTGTTATAATGGTCTTATTACTTAAATTAGTGTATAGTATACGGAAATTAATAGTGTTTTACTGAATATGGCAGTGAAAGATAATAGTAATATTGGTCTTTTTCTACAGATTGCAAGACAACAACAACAACTTCTACAGCAACAGCACAAAATCAACCTTCTTCAACAACAAATTCAGGTCAGAACTGTTTAAATCTTTGTAGTTTGCTGAGGTTCATTCCTTTTACTATACACTGGATTAAGGTTTTACTTTCATTACAATATAAACATACTTTAGATTAAATGTGCATGAACACAAAGCATTCTTTTTAGCAAAAGAAATTTAGATATCTTGAAATGCATACGTTAAGGGTTTAATCACAGGTGTCATTCTACAGTAACAAATTTGGAAAGAATAAAATCTTTTTGGGTTCTTAATATAGCATGTCTTGATTGCCTTGAAAATTACTTGCATTATTCTTTGGCCAAAGCCCCAGATGTGATACAGCAGTATACAGTATGTTACTCTAGGCATACTGACACTATTTTCCTCAGAATATCAGAACTACTGCTAGCTTTTATTTATGTGTAGTTTCTCTCACTCCTTCCTTCTCTTTTCCTGGTGCTCTTTAGCTTTTTTCTCTTTTTTGACTTTGATTAGCTAATATGATTGCTATGCCTAAATACTACACAATTCACACTACTCAGTTTGCTACAAATACTATATACATATAAAAATGCTAATTTCCCTTTGTCACTCTTCTTTGTGTTTATTATATATATTGGAAAACACTAAAAAAAATATACCAGTAGTAATTCATAAACATTAATTCATATTCTGAGGTTACTTCTACCAGATATAAGCTGCCATGAGGCTAAGTAGCTCACACTATCCAAAAATGATGCATTTTGGTGAAACATTAAAGAGGATAAGGTTGAATCTTAGTTGCTGTACTTACTCCTCTGTCATCTTCAGAATTGAATATTACTTCCTACGGGGTCCCATATCATTATTTTGCAGTGAAAAGGTAGTGAGTAGCAAGTACTTCACTCAGTACCTTTTAAAAATGAGCTGACATGAGATGAGTGCAAAGGAAGTTCATTTTAAGATACTAAATTATTTGAAATGTAAGCAGTGTCATCAGTTATTTCTTGAACTCTGCATGTGTTTGTACAATATAAATATAACTGCATATAATCCATTCACATGTAAAGTTGTTGTTGTGTGTTTTCCAAGCTCACCGGTCACCTGTCTATAAAAGAATGTGAAAGAGGACATACAGCGTAAAGAAATTGTTATGGACAAGATATGAGTTACCAAATGTAGACACTATATAGGTTGACAGATTAATTCACAAACAAGTGAATTCTGACACTTTTTAAAATGGTAGATATAAACTGGTCAGTTTCTTCAGATACCCATATATAAGTTTCTGCACAACACCTTTCTTACTGATCAGGAGTTCAATATAGCAGTAAAAATGTATATAACTTATGTATAAAGCTTTTGAAATAATTGTAGCTACATAAATCAATAATCAGTAATCCCAATGTGGAATTCTGCTGGGCCTACAGAGGAAAGATCACATAGTGCAAGATACAGACAATTGCTTGCACAATAGGCAATGTAGTTATTTACATTTATTTTCTGTCAAACTGTGCACATTGATACATTCTTCGTTTTGTAGGAGTTGTGATTTAAAGATGATGGAAAATAACAAAAAATGGGGGAAAATACTATAAAAACAATAGGGATCAGTATCTTCACTGCACAACCTCTAAGGCATTTAAAATATCCATATTTAAAGTTTACTTTAACTTTAAGCTGACTGTGGTTCTAAAGTAGGCCATGGTGTCCCATTCTTTGTCACACAGGTTCTTTAACCTGATTATTAGCATGCTTTCAATTTTGTATGGATTTTGCATGCCCTCTTCATTTTAGTAAGATCCCATTCAGGTAACTTAATCTGTCCCGGCATCCGAAACATGTGCAAGGTACAATAACTGGAAACACTAAATTGACCTGAGTACGAATGGATGTGAATCTGGGTGTGTTTTGCACATGACTGGATCTAGCCTTACACACACACCACTTCAGGAATAGGCTCTGCTTTTCAGTGACTCTGCAGTTGCAAAAGCAAGTTTATGAAATTAATAAATTGATAGGTTATGGCAGTTTTGATTATTCATTGAAACATAACATTTAGTGTTTTGAATTGAATGTACGCAAAATTGAAAAGAGCTAGAAAGTGTTTCTTTCGTGTTAACAGTCTGCCAAGTAAAATACATAATCTGTCTCCAATCAAAAAGATTCAGTATATTTGTCTTAATAATAGCAGGACATTAAAACTCTACATAAAAAGATGTGTTATTCAGTTGGAAATTTTTAAGTTCTTTGTCTTTTCAGTACTGTTGGTAAACTAGAGTCACAAACAATCATTAACTTGGCTGTTCTACAAATAATGTATCTTCTTTGCTTGTTGCTTTTTCTTTCTGGGTGACCACTTGCATATTAGAAAAGCATGGAAATTGTGTCTGTTTTCCTCCCTTTTTTAATGTGTGTGCGTGCTGGTGTCTGTGAAATATATGCACACATACACACGTGTTTATATAGATATGGAGTAAATGTATAAAATATATGTAAGGCTTTGAAAAGGTAACAAAAGAAAGGAAGTGTCTGTTTGGATAGTTGAGGAATAGTGAGTTAAAGGAAATAGTAATAGAAACACAGCTCCCAAATTGAAACTGCAGATCAATACCCTGTAGGCCAAGGAACATTTTGTCAAACCTGTCACGTGTCAGGAGCAGCTGTTTTTGTAAACTTATAAATACTGCTGCTCTTGACTCATTACAGTGCAACCCACAGAAATAAAGCACCCTTTCCCATGACTTTGCAACCTTTTCCCAAACAACTGAAGTTGTCATTGAGAATGTAGCACAATTGTTTCTCACAGAAGCTTTACAACTGTCATAGTATCACTTTGCAGAGCCAGATTCATATTCACAAATAAAAACCCCAAGGGAGGCCTATGTAAAGTCACATTTATTTGCATTCATGATATGTGCTGTAAGTAAATACACATCACAAGCTTATAAAGAAGTCCCTAAATAGTGTTAACATCCTCCTTTACATTTTGAGTCTGTTAAAACTGCATATTGATAAGTAATTTCTACAGTTTTTTTACATTAATAGGATAGTGCAATAACTATTCCTTCTATATAGAGAAATAATTGCATTTAAGAAGCCCATTGCTTTTAAAAAAATCTTGCAAGTTTAGCAAGTTTTTGAATGCTAAAATGTTGTTTATACATCACCAGGGCTGAAGGCCTTTGAATTGTTGTGAGTAGATTTTAATGCTTTGTGGGTTTCACTTATTTATTTATTTGTATTGGGGATTAGGACAAGTTAGGGCCTGAAACATGTCTTAATTCTATGGTTTATATGCAGGTGTAGTTCTTAGGTTTAATTAAGTAATAATGGAATGGTGAGAATTAGAAAATTACATCTGAACGGTTGTCTGCAGGGCAAGTAACCCTGTGCTTTTTCTTCTTGTCAAATATTCCATAATGCTGCTAGGTGGCAATTAGAGAAGGGTGTCAGTAGCACGGTAATTGTTCAGACAGATCTAACTTGAAGTATTTTTTGAAAGGCACTCTGAGAAGTTGGAAAAGGTACTTTTTATATTGGCACAGCATCTTACACCCATCAGTAACAGCTGCCAAAAGTGTTTTTTATGTTTCATGGTTGCTTTTTCCCTATGTCTTTTCCAAAGTGTATACTAGGCAACTGTTCTTCTTTCCTTTGAAAAACAAGGTGAAATATATGCCTATGAATTCCAGATATAAGGATGCAAATGCAAATTGCTTTCTTTTTCTCCCTATTTTTATCATTGGCAGAGAAATCAGTCATTGGTTAGTCCAGATGTGTTGAAGCTGAGTCACTTTCTCTGAATTACTAATAGCTCCCGGGCATTATTTCTGTCATAACAGAAACAGACGGCTTTCATGAGCCAAAAATATGTTTGCAAAAAATCTACAAAGAGATTGCTAAAACCATCTTTTAAGAAAGAAACACAGAGTTAAAGACTGTGACTCTGTACTTAGTACCAACGAGCACAAGTTGTTTAGTGGTCAGACTACTTTAGCAGATTAAACCAGACACTGCCATATTCAAGACATTAAATTGTACTCATGTTTTGCAAAAGGGAGGCATTGGAGGCATTATACCATCTCTGAATCTCTAATACCATCTCCACGGGTGTTGGAGTAATCTTTGTATATTTGATTCCTTCTCATAAAGGATTTTGCTTACAAAGCACTTTTCCTTCTAAGTTACTACTATTGCTGACAAGGGTCTCCCAGCATAGTTTTCATTTCTGTGTAACATTCCAGAAACAGTAACAGTAACTGTTTGCAGTGCTTGGTAATAGCATATGTTTTCTGTATGGGGTTCCTTAGGAAGGAGATTAAGCTGATCCTTATTTTCTAACATACAATAAATGTTCATCCTTTGCAGCCTTGAGTTTTAATTGTAACTTTTATCTGCTGTTAAATTCCCTTGGCACAGTACCCTTCATTCCTCCTTAATATTAGTAGTTATCTGCTTCCACTTAAATTGAATCACTCCATACACTATGCAATTTGTGTTGAAAGACCTTTGATTAAATTTAAAGCAATGTACTGCTGGTTTATTCCTTTTTATATCTTAAACTTATTCTGATTTTCAGGAATTCATCACTGTTTATATTATAATATGGGAGAGAGTGGAACAACAATTGAAACAAAAAAGAATTATGTATAGAAATACAGTAATAATTAAAAAAAAACTACACTTAATTTTTTGGTATGTAATGTCCTATTGTTATGTGTAGTTGATATTTACATTATATGTCTAATGAATATGCTGTACTGTATTAAACATTCAGAAGAAGGCCAGTAAGACCACAGCATAGACATTTATTTTTTAATAATTTTAGTGCCAATTGATTGTGACCATACAGAGGAGCATTTTGGAATCTTTGTTTTTTTTTTAATTTAAATACTTTTTACAATTCTCTGTGCATTTACCAATCAGTTTTCAGGTATCTCTTTTGTTTGCCCTGCTGTTACATAAGAAATTACCTCCTTTGTCCTGTCTACTACCCTTATGTGTCTTCTCACGTGGAAATGAGGATTTAACGCATCAGCGCCAAAACTGATTATTTGCTTAGATTATGCTAACACATCCATCCATCCATCCAATTTCTATACCCCATTTTATCAACATATGCTTTCAATACATCTGTTGCAACTGTGTGCTTTAAGCCATTTTATATTATTTTAAACTTAAGTAAGACAGAATTCATGTAGAGCTCTTTCCCCATGCTCTTTACCATCAGTTTGCCTTTGTGAATGAAAGGATTTTAAAGGCAATTAGGTGCAGAGATCATCCTAGCTGTTACGTTTATTTGAATAAATCCATTAATCATATGCATTCATGACATAGTTTCTTTCTTAAGATCAACACTTTACAGAGCTCTCAAAATACACTAAACTAACAGCAAATAAGAAAAAAATCTACATTAAAATGTTAATATGATTTTGATATCTTTTCATTCATCCATTTTCTGAACATATTCCTATTTAGGGTCACAAATAAAGATAATTGGGCAAAATCATTAAATTAACCAAACAGGACTAATCTTGCTTTATTTTAGGTCTCCCCAAAATATCTATTACTAAGTGTTAATTATCTTTGGTGGCATGGTGATGCAGTACTTAGAACTGCTGACTCCCAAATCCATCTGTTATTGTGTGTAGAGCTTCGTATTATTCTTGTGTTTTCCTCCAGTTTTTAATTCAAATTACCCAAAGCTGTCCACAATAGGCTGTGTGAACAGAACTGAGTTTAAAATCCACTGGTAACAAAAGTACTTTCCATTTAAGTGCACTATAGTTAACTTTGCAAAGTAAACTATAAGTATAATAATCTCTGTGTTCAATTGAGTCTATCAAATTAAGGCAGTCCGTTAAAATTGATGCATACTCCATTAGAACTGACTTTTTTCAAAGTACAATTCTAGCACAAGTTTTTAAATGTGGTAAACTAAGAGACATGCCATCTGTGTGAAATGCATTTGGTCTTTGTATTTACAGTCTTCCGACATATCTGTGCTTAATCTCAGCTCGCCCATTGAATCACTATCAATATATCACTACTAAGACTCACTCTATAACACCCAGTTGTTAAACTGCCCACAAACCAACTGGAAACAAGATGTGGCATCTCATTTGGACTCAGTTGTGTAATTTATTTGTTTAGGAGGCTGCTAAGAAATGAGCTTGAATTGTGATTCAAAAGGATAATAAGGACCAGGACCCTGAATGGTGCTTTTTTGTAGCAGCAGGGGTTGCTAGATTTATTACCCTGCAGCAAAAAGGCCTTTATCTCCTAGGTTCTCTGGGTTACCCAGTCTTCAGTTAGTTTAAACTTTCATAATGTCCACATTTTTCCTTAATTGTCCTTACAAATGTAGCTGCTAAAATTAAGAGGAAATATGCACTACTAAACCATCTTCACCATAAAGTGATTAGAGTCATTACAAAATATTTAAAGGTTGAAATGCATTTAACTATTAAAAGGCAAATATTACTTAAAAAGTAAAATGTTTTATCTTCCGTATGCTGTAGAAAAGATTATTTTCATTATCAAATTCATAGCGGTTAGGCTTTGTAATACTGTGAGAATGTTATAACTAATACTCTTATTGTGGCAAGACATTTACTGCGTGTGTACTTTTTTTGCACTATAATGACAGTTCATATCCAGCAGCTGTATTTTGACTGTAATAATGTAAATGTCATTATGTTCAGAAAACGCTTTAGTGCTACCTCAACAGTGGGAACATAGCAGAAAAGGTAAGAGAGACCATAATAATTGGTAGAGGTGATTACCTAAGTGACTGCAAATTTTCATTGTTATTGAGCTGTAGATAATGACCTTTTTCAAGTATAAATTTGTTAATCTGTAACCTCAAATCATTTTGCATAAAGTTTTACTGTAAATATGCATTTTGCCGGAAAATGAAATAATGATGTATGCATTCACAGTCACTCATACCAGGCCAGTCTGAATTAACCTGAAACAGCAATATATATCTTGTGATGTGAGTGGGATACCCATGCAAAATTGGGCAAAATGTACAAACTCTACAGAGAAATTGGGTACACCAGGGATGCAAAGAAAAATTGCTAGGACTATGAACCTGAAACAGAGGTGCTAACTGAAATGTCACTCCATTAATAAGTACTTTATATTTTCTAGAAAGCAAAGAAGTTAGACAAAAGAAAAACAAACTGTTTTAATGGTTAATTTATAGCTTAACATTTCACAGAAATCTCCTTGCATTGTGGTTAAAGCATATATTCCAAACTGGGGTTTACAAATTTTGCATGTGAACAAGGCAGACTATTCAAGAAATTACAAAAATATATTGATGGTATCCAAATATCACATTATAACTTGAAGCCGTAATGTCACATCCAAGCTAAGTTACCCCTTTTAATGAGTTGGCAGCATCCAGTTGAAAAAGACAAAAGGATAGCAAACCATGGGTACATTTCATGTATGTTCATCCTGAATTAACAACATGTTAAATTGGAAGAGTTAAAATATATGCACAATACAAAGAAGAGTCAGTGGTTCTTTTAGTGTACTCCAAGATGTTCAAAATATTTGACATTGCTGCCTGCAAACACTCGGGCTGTGGCAAGCTTCTGGCTCTAAAATGACAGTATAAATTTAAATGTAGCTTTCTTTTTCAGATCCATGGATAAGCAGTCTTCCAAAGCCATCACACACACAGCATCAAAAAATGTCTAACTGCTTCAGAAATCTACCCTCATTTCATCAGTATAAATTTAAAGAATACTATTTCTGTTTATTCACTACCTTCTACCACTTGGCAATTATTTTAGGAGATTTGGAGTTCAGTTTCACTGCAACATTGATGACACTCAGCTATATTTGTCTACCAAACCTAATTCTGCACTTCTTCCTTTCATCCTCTCTGATTGTCTAGCTGAAATAAAAGACTGGTTCTACATTTTCTCAGATTTAATAATAATAAAACTGACATTCTCCTCATTGGTACTAAATCTGCTCTTGCCAAATTTAACAGTTTTTCCTTGACAATTGATGGTTCTGTAGTGTCTCCTTCTTCTCAGGTTAAGAGCTTGGGTACCATCCTTGACAGCACTTTATTTTTCAAAGCACATATTAATAGTATCACCTGGCCTGCATATTTTCACTTTTGCAATGTAAACGGTCTTCATTCATTTCTTACACCTAATAGTACTGCTATCTTTGTAAATGCTTTGGAGAAAAGCCAAGCAAAATGACAACTTTTATTGGCTAACTAAAAGATTACAATATGCAGGCTTTCGAGGCAACTCAGACCTCTTCTTCAGGCAAGATGTAATACAGCAATTGGAGATCCCTGTGTTTATATACACACTAGGACAAGAAATAACATTGGTAAATCTTTAAATGAGAAATCTTAAATGTAAAAAAATAATAGATTCCTTCAGACTTGCATTAATTTAACAAGACAGAGAAGGACAATGTATGGTCAAGATCTATTGATAAGATAACTGTCCAACAAAGTCTTTTGAAGTTTGTAATGAGTTTTTCAAAACAATGTGGATCTGTAGACAGGTTGTCTGTGTCAATCTGAGAGATATAAACAATCCTCATATCAGGCCATAAGGAATCTGTTAATTTTTTACATTTAAGATTTCTCATTTAAAGATTTACCAATGTTGTTTCTTGTCCTAGTGTGTGGATATAAACACAGGGAACTCCAGTTTCTGTATTACATCTTACCTGGAGAAGGGGCCTGAGTTGCCTCGAAAGCTTGCATATTGTAATCTTTTTAGTTAGCCAATAAAAGGTGTCATTTTGCTTGGCTTTTCTCTACATTCATAATTGCTAACATAGTACAACACCCTAGTACTAAATGCTTTGGTAAAATCTTGCATTGATTACTGTAATTCCATATTGGTTGGCCTTCCTCACAAGCTTTTGTATAGGCTTCAGCTGGTTCAAAATTTTGTTGCTTCTGTTATTACCAGAACCACCTCCAAAGAACACATTACTCCAGGTTCTTTGTAAACTCCACTGGCTTCCTATGAAATATCATATTGATTTCAAGATTTTGCTATTAACATTCAACACACATCATAATCTGGCACTTCTGTGTCTCTCAGATCTGTTACACATTTATATGCCAGCTTGTACTCTTAGATCTTCTTATTCAAATCTCCTTGTTGTTGTTCTTCTTCTTTTTATTATTATTATTATTATTATTATTATTATTATTACTCAGACTCATAGTATGATGATTGCACAAGCCCATGCAATGTAATTTTTTAGTGCTCCTGAAGTATAACATAGTACATCATTAATAAATACAAGGAAGGTTAGAATGGTAGCAGCGCCACATAGCATAAAATACTCTGAAAAATGGTCAGCTCGCACTGTGGTGACAAACCAAAGGCTGATGTCTGCACAAACCTATGATGTTTGTATCAGAAGCTGGTGGATAATTTTAAGTTATTTCTTGTGATAAATACAGTACATAGTTCATTTGTAAAAACAATATACAATAGGAGATACTCAGACTAAATCTTAATTTAAATATTGATAAATGTATAGGACAGTATATTCATATTAGTTGAATTTCAAATGTGAAATTAGGGTTAGCAAGCTATTGTAAGCCAGTTAACCTTACCAATATGATAAAATATATTTCACACAAAAAGTAACTTTTAAAAATGTGAGTCAAATATGATACCTTCATAATTAGAGGACTACACTTTTGAGCCGCAATATATCTGAATGGGAAAAGCTTACTGTCCAGCTACTGAAAGCTGAAAAATATTAATGTTTGGTAATATTATTCTCCCTAGAAATCATTGAAATCAAAACCCCAATAGAAACATTTTTTGTGTTCACTTAAAATTAACCCTCAATTTTGTAAAGCAAATTATCTTCAGCAACACATGGAATTAAGCTTTGTATACAACGTACTGTATGTATCAAACCTAAATGAGGCACACTAGGGCATACTCATTCACACAACTATACCTGTTCATACTTGGCTAGTTTAGGTTAGAAATTAAGTTTATGTACTGTGCATATCTATGGAATATGGTGTGAAAGTGAAGTACATGAAAATAATTCATACAAAGATGGACATTTAGTGATAAGGTCATAAATTAAATCTTGGTCTCTGAATTTGTGAAGCAGGACCGATAAACTTTGTGGCATCATTGCAGTATTGGTTTAAGAAATAAATACATCTAGGTGATTTATTCATGATTCTTTTTAAAGGATATATTCTTAATTATTGACTATTAGGCTTTTTAACCTTCTGTCTCCAATATTGCTTCTAGTTTTGAGATCACACCGAAGATGGTTTATTTTATACTGTACACCTCACTGCTGCTTTATAAATCGAAATCAAGAGGTCCCTTCCAAGCTCCCCTCCTGATAATCCAAAATACTTGTCTTCCAGAAAGATAAAGAGAGGAAGAAAACCTCATGTTGCAAAACTGAGTAATTGGGACACAAACACTTTTCCAAAGTTAATGCTGTGTGTGTTAAATAAATATTTATGTTGTAAATTTACTCATATATACAGTACAATACTAAAGCTCAGTACCATTTCTGGCACATCTCAAAGGTTATGCATTGCCCTATAAAATATTCATTACTTTTGCTTTAAAAACTGCTGCCCAAAGAACATCTTTCAAAATAAAATTTGTTTATTTAATTACCTGATTCACCTTAGGGGGAGTCAGGTATTAAGATGATTGAATTTTGGCTGAATGAAAATGTCAGCAGGAAAAAAAATCCACCCACACGTCCAATGATAAAATAAGTTTCATGAGCTAAATTCATTGAGTTTTGTTCTGAGATAACTGTTCAAACAGAACTAGACTGGGACGGAGAGAGAGGGAGATTGAGAGTGGGGGGAGAGAATGAGAAAAGAGATGGAAAAAAAGAATGAAAAAGAGAGTATGTACTGAAAGCTCTGTTACATAAGAGCCTTTTGCTTAACAACACAAGGAAGCTGCAGCTCAGGCCTACCCTATGCTTCCATTTAATGGGAGCTATTTGTGGAAGGACACAGGCTAGCAGATGGGCACAAAGCTATGCCCACCTACAGGGTAGCTACTGACGCACAAGCAGCGCTGCCACCTAATTGCTGGCTAATAAAAAAGAGTCAGCATGTTGCTAACTTGCCACTTGATTTGATTATGAGGTAATCAGAGAAAGGTGCCTTTGCCTCACGAAAAGGCTGTTTACGTAGAAGATTGGAAAACATTAAAGAAAAAAGTCACTTTTGTCATCAAATGCCTGTTCTACGACTTGTAAAAACAGTCTTCTTCCAACTTTTAAAAAGTTTGAGAAAATAACTGTCTAAATGTAAATAAAATAAAACACATAGATTTTTATGGAGGTATTATAAAGAACAGTTTATACTATTGGTAGTTTTTAGAGTGAATGCTAATCATAGTAGGTTAAATAAAATATTGCATATATTAAATCCCAAGTTGGTCAGTGGTACTTCCTGTTAGTTATGTGTGTATAGTCATGGCAGTTTCATCAAATGTTTGAACCATGTATTATTGACTAACAAAATTGAAGGGCTAGTTGGGCTTATCCTCACTTTAAATCTTGAATAAAAAGAGTTTATTACAGGCTCACTTCTCATATTACTTTTTTATATGGTTTTTGTTTTTTACGTGATTCATATGAAAGAACTGCATATTGTGGAATGATAACAGCTTAAGTGGTTTACCGCAATTATCATACTTTTTATTAGCCTTTCTTATAAGAAAGAACTGTAGTCAAATTTAGTCTGAAATATCTGGTTTAATATCTGTATGTATGAAAAGATCACTGTTCTTGGCAAAAGTGTTTTGCCAAAAACAATCAATTCAGCTTAATACAGCTTCCCATATCATGTTCACCTCGTGTTTCCAAAACCTTATCAAATGAAGTTATGAATGCTATTTAGGTGGCAGTTAGAATTTCAATACATGTTGCAGTTATCTATGTGTGTATGTCTTTATTGAAAAATGCAATACATTTTTAAGCAGTGATGGGCTTCCAGCCTCCTGTTGTGACATCTCTTGATTAAGCAGAAATAATAGAATGCCTTTAGATTTTATATGGCATTCCTTGAGCCCTGGGATAAGTCTACAAGCATAAGACATCTTTGAAATTTCTGTGCTGTTGTTTTGTAAATTGTAATATGTCACACAGTATTCTATATTTGTGACCTTACAAGTGTGTTAACGAACTTATGTATAACTCCTTTTGACGTTTCATTCAGCATGCTGTACAAGAAATATTCAAATAACTTTGTTAATCATATCTGTATACCCCCTAGTTAGGGTGAGTCCAACAAGGCCCCCATGTTTTTTTCATAAGGTGTACTCCCCAGCTCCTGATGTCCACTGTTTTATTAAATATAATATGTTTCACTGTGTAAGGTTTTTACTTTTATGTCACATTAATCCTCATCTGAACACATATTAACCAAAATGTAAATTTCGTCTATGTTCATCTATAGAATGATTTTGGAGGCCGTAATGTCCCTGCTAATCCACATTGTTTATTGTTATCTGTGATTTAATCATAGGTGTTAGTCACATTTTTAACCAAATCATATAATGTGAAGAGTCAATGTGTAAAGTATTTGATCCTTCCAGGAACCCTTATTACTTACTTGCACAGTAACTCATATTTTCTTTGCTTAAGCCATTTTCATCCATCTGCTTAGTGCAGACTAGATTCCTAAGTTATGGGGATAATCTTTCTTAGTCCAGAATGATTTTAATAGTTTCCTTAAGGCTATGTAAAAAAGAAGATGGTTGGTACTTTGATCATTAGTATTTCTACTTAATTTAAAGAGAATAGCTCAGAGGCTGTAGGAATTTAGTAAAAATAACAAGGTATATTATTTATTTTCCGAGCATTTCATGTCAGTGAAGAAATAGGTAGAAACAAATACAAGAAAAATATTTCATTATTATTGCTGTTACTAAATAACATAGACAGGTAATTTGTCCAGAAATTCTTAAATAAAAAAGGGGTAGTTATTGTACTCATTGACAGTTACAAATCAGGAAAATCACTTAAAGACACAGAACTAGAAAACATTTCTCAGAAGCATGATCAGTCAGATTTACTAAATTACCTTACAATCAATACAATTTGAAATGTTTAGCTACAATTACGATACAATTGCACAATATCTATGAGTAGCAGCGCCATATCAGCAAAATTATTTTTTTATATTCCTACAATTTCTTCTTACTACAAGTCACACCTAACATCTGTGTGGTGTCAAACTGTCTGATATGCCTGGACCATAAGAAAAAACTGTAACTTGGTTTAATATCAGGTGTTTAAAAAAAATGGACCCTTATTTCAGTGCATGAAAGATAAGTAAATTTGATGCAGTTGTGAAAATGTGGCTCAGGTGTCTTGGATAGTCCCTAATTTCATGAGTTTTTTACCCTTGACTCTGACTAAATCACAGTTCATGATGCAAATATTGTCATGTCATTAAAAAGAGAAAAATAAAAAAGTAGTTTTCTAAATACTATTTTGTGTTTTGATGTTCTGCTGTTTTTGAGTTGCTCTTCTTGAAGTGAGGATTCTAATAAAAAATGTGTTTTATTATATTCTCACACCTGACTAGTGATAGTTCCTTTCGTAGTATCCGGCCTTCCCTTTCTGCTGCTAGCAGAAAATTAAGGGGTCAATAGGAGTTTGACTTCGTAGTCATGGTCAGATGGGACAAGTCTAAAACAGACACTGTTATTTTGAACATTCAGTTCCATCTAAATTTTCATCCACTTTGGATTTTTTTCCTTTCATTCAAACAGTGTAATCTACTGGATTAGACTGGACTGAATTCGAGAAATGTAGTACTTTTCACTAAAGGAAAAAAAATACCATCTTATAGGCTGCTTAATTAATAATGTAGAGTTGCCCTGGTCCTGCTTTGATTGTTCCTTTTTCCCTGTTTGTTAAATAATGAGATACAATTGTACAGTTAGCTGAAGTATTTTCATTCTACATTGAGTAGTGGCACAAACACAAGAAAACCACAAAAATAATGATGAAATATGGGATTATAGGGTCATTATTGTCACATTTACAGAGTACAGTGAAATTCTTACTTGCATGGGTAACATCACCACTCTGTCTATGGTGTAATTAGTAAGTATAGCAAACGTACCTCAAAATTAGTTTCTTCCTTATCTGAAAAATCACAAAATGTAGTTTACAACTCCATACACATTAAGAGACATATAACCATGTGATAATATTCTTAGAATTATTTATGGCTGCAGATTTTTTAAGATTATTTCTCTAAACTTACATTTCTGATGTGTGATGATGCCAACCAACTTAATAATCGGAAATTGGAAAATTAAAAAAAAAAATACTTATATAATGAATTTGCCAAAAGGTATTTAAAGATTTTGCCAACGTTCTCTGATAATCAACAGGTGCCAGGCTATTCATGTAAAAAGATGACAATTTTGTTGCAAGTTCCATAACCTTCACTTGCCTGCTGCTGAAAGTGTACAAGTGAAATTTTTGAGGTCCCTTCAGACTGTATTTGACGTTCAAGATAAAGGGAAAGCATGTACAGGAAGGTTTCAATT
This sequence comes from Polypterus senegalus, assembly GCF_016835505.1. Taxonomy (NCBI): domain Eukaryota; kingdom Metazoa; phylum Chordata; class Cladistia; order Polypteriformes; family Polypteridae; genus Polypterus; species Polypterus senegalus. The sequence continues at coordinate 109,073,753 of NC_053161.1, forward strand.
TATGGCAGCCTGGGCTTACAGCAATTCTGTGCATACAAACAAAAACATAAAATCCTCAAAATATTTTTATTCTCTTAAACTCCAATTCATTTTCATCTACTGACTTCCGTATTTTGCTTACAAACAAAGCAAACTAATTTTGATGCATGTTGCAGATGAATACAAAACTGGCATCAAAAACTGTAAGGAATAGTACTGCACGCTATGGACATTTTTCACTGTTTACAGTCATTTCCAGTCATTTTGTGATTTTATGTACCAAATGTAGCTGCTGCTTGTAATTCCTGGTGTCCAAAGTACATCTCCCATCCATACTGTCTTAAGGAGTACAGCTTCTGGAAAGGGAAAATGATACTCTTAGAGATCCCTCAGCCAAGATAGCACGTCTCTGCTGAGGAATCAGTCTTTAGTAAGTGGTGGCTTTATGAGCCAAGGTACTGTATCATTACCAAAAACGGTAGGATGTTTAAGATCAACATACTGTTCATATCAATGGGTCATTTTAATTGAAATTATTTGTGTTTTGTGATTTAAAGTATTATTAATGAAGCTTTTCCATAAAATAAGTAATAAAGTATTATGCATGTTTCATAATATTTCCATTAGTGGACATAATCAGTGCAAGTTTAAACTTACATACAAAACATCAGAAGGAATGGAATTTGTTTGAAATCTAAGGGCTTCCTATACTAAATTTGCTACAGGAATTTCTGAGATTCAGCTTTTTGGAGATCGTGTGCACACTTGTTCAGTCAGCATTTTACCGGTTTTTAATTCTGCCGGACAATTTCATTTTCCCATCATAATGGCGTGATTGAGCAAGAGTTGACAGCCAAACACTCAACTACTATTTTCAAGCTTACAGTCAATGATATACAGTAACAGACTTAAAACTTATTGGATAATATTAGCCTAACTCTTAACGTTATAAATATACCACATTAAACTTATCTGTAGTTGATTAAATCTTCTAGTATTATATAGTGCTGAAAGTACATTTTAATAAATTTTCAGTGTATTCTATAGTGTTTTATTTGTATATTAAAGAGCACAGTTAACTTTACATAATATGTTGATGCTATATTGAAGTGTTCCATCCATCTATCCATCTCCTTTCTGGATCAGTTTTTTCCGGTACAGATTCACAAAAAGTTGGGCATTATTCTAGCTAGAAATGTTGTAGGGCAGGTACTGGCTCTGGAATGGACACTGGTCCAATACATAACACTCCCAATCATATATCCTCTCAAACTGACATATTTGTTAACTAGAGCTTTTGTTAGGTAGTTTTGTGCTGAAAGTAAAGGTGTACATTAATGTGAGTCTAAAATATGTATGAAGATGTATAATTAAAAGCATTGTTGTTTAAATTCCAGGTACTGTATAGATTTTGAAATATGCACAAAAACTCTCAAATATAATGAAATTAATCAATAAATAATAATAAATAATTAAGATAATTCAAGTATTAGAAATTCAGAGTATCAGTAAAAGTGTAAACTACCCCCCAAATTAATTATTAGCTATAGCAGTGTATTGTCTTTCTTCAGACAATAGGTCAGGGAGGCTGTGCATTAATTGGTTGAACATATGGTTATTAGCAGATTTTAGCTCTGGGACCCATACTTTCCTATGTTATTTTCCACGCAGTCAGATGTTAGCCATATTGTCGATGCTGGCAGCTATTGTTTCACTCATTTACTTCACAGAGCTAATTACTCCCTAATAATAACTTTACCTTAGAGTTTTTCACTCGCTTGTGCCAGCAAACCTGTTCACACTACATATGTTAATTATCAGCACATCTTCATTATGTTAAAATAGCTTTAAGTTCAAGCTGCGCAGCCTGGCGTACTATACAAAGCCAGTTGGCTGCCAAGTTTTGACTTTTTATTAGTTTTTTTAAACATCTCTTCATATAATGAAAGTCATTAAAAAGAAGTTTTATTGCTGTTTGCTTCACTTTCATGCAAATTTGAATTTTGTGATGCTTTTAAAGGTTTAAATGAACAGATTTCATAGGAGAATTGTTTATACTGATTTCAGGTTTCTCCTTTACATGAATAGATTTTCCTAAGTGTTTCCTTCAAGTCACATCTAAAACAGAAGCATATGCATTTTACAGCTTTATTCTCTGAACAAAATGTGGCATGGAACAAGTATACACAATAGATATAACAGGAAGCCAATTCTAAAGCTCTTCTTCCACATTTTATGTAGCATACTTACAAAGGAAAAGCAAACACTTGTTGTAAGTAACTTTTTTTGATTGGTCTTAGAGGCTGTTTAACATGAACTATTTGTATTTTATTGCAAGTGCTCTTATTGAAGGTTGGAGTGGTTTATTAAAAGGTTTGCCTGTGAGATACAAGGCTCTTTGCCTCAAGGTTATATCTATTTGCCTCTGTGCCAAATTTGTACAGTATGAAAGTCATTTTTTTAGGTTGTTAGTAAGAACAAATTAAATCTTGGAAATCTCAGGCTAGTTCTGGTTGTTTGGCAAAATTCCATTATGTTTGTATATACAGCAAAAAATGAAACATACATTAACATTTAAATGTTAACCGAATTGGACTTAACAATTTACATATGTAAAATATGGCAATATAATTTATCTATCTATCTGTCTGTCTGTCTATTTATCTATCAATATAAATATATATAATGTGTTATATATATATATATATATATATATATATATATATATATATATATATAAGTCATGAAGTCATTACATTCCATTACTTAATCCTAATGGGATCGAGAAGACATTTGCACATGAGGTGGTGCAAGAAAGCAGTCTCAGCGTAATTGTAACCAAAAAAATCCTTCTACAGAAAATAGTTTTTGTGGAATCTGAGTGTCCAGCTGTTCTTAGTGGGATTAGTGGGGTTTAATGGAGAGCACAGATGGACCCTTTGCTATTGTCCAGAGTATTCAGGGGTAAAGGCTAAATGTGAAGGATGATCAGTGATGGGATGATTGAAGAGAGGGAGGGGGGAGAGAGGGAGAAAAATCCCTTAGTTCTGTGAAAAGCCCTTGGACTAGTGCCGTCCAATGGTAGCATAGAGGAAATATCTCCTAAAGCTTCCTTTCATGGGTAATAGGTATTGTTGGTATGGCACAGGTCATGTATGGTGAGCAGCTGTTCCTGGATTCTCACAAAACTATTAAAGGCTTAGTTGGGCTCATTATATTTTTATTTTGGCAGCTTGGCTGAATGTGGATTGTTGCAGTTGCATAAACTTCCTTTGTATTACATCTAAATTAGACAGCTGGGTTAAGCATCTTGGCAACTTCAAATTGTGTAATATGAAAGAAACTTTTACCCCCATATCTTATATTGCACCTTGCACATATTTGTACAAAAGTAAAATGTCCATTAAATGGAGATTTTGTTTTTGTACTCAGTGCAATATTTCTAAAGAAACACAATATGTATTCTTTTTAAGCCAAACAATTGTTAATAAAGCACACAATGTAGCACAGAAATATATCAGAGACAGGTGGTCATGGGTATTTTTGAATTCATTAAAGATCACATGGTTATTATATGTGCATTGGGACAAAAACTGACATTAATTTTATTGCCATTTTTTAATTATGCTTTTCATTGTATAGTATGAAAATGTCATATTTTGCTGTTTCAAATTGAAAATGTAAAAATATATAAAGGTTTATGGCACAGGTCTAATTATATCTAAAATGCAAAAGCAAAAATTGTCTGCAATACGTCTCTGCTGGATGCCTCTTTCATGCAAAACAATAAAATTGGCATACCTTCAGATTTCTTTATAGACACCATAGTAGTTATGGTTAACCAAAATTGTTCAGTAATTATTCTGCGGTTGAAAACAAAATGTTGAATCAAACTGTTCCCTGTGCAGTGATTGTGTGATTATAGTGTTTAGGTCACTGGGCACAAGAACAGAGAGGGAGCTGCACAGGAGCACATAGCCACAATTAAATAAACATGTCTAAGTGTAGAGCAGGTAAAGCTGAAACAATCATTCAGATGTTGCCTAATTTATTTAAGAACCTGATAACTCATCCATTCTGAAGATATCCATGTCATTAAGGTAGAGAAGAAGGGTGCTTTCTGAGTGTTCTTCACGAACAGATTATTTAGTGTCTTTGTCTTCTAAATGTGCTTGTGGTTCCATCTCCACCCCACACTGAGTGATGGTTGCACGCCCAGAAAGATTTTTATGCCCAATAGGCAACACTGAACTGATGGTAACCATATGTGTAAGCAGAAACATGAATACAACATAGAGGCATACATACAATAAATGAAAGCTAGGTGAAAAGATGTTTATATACTCTGTTTGCAAAGACATTTTCACAGTACGGTTGATTAGTAAAGTGCAATCTAGAGATCTTTCCACTTGTTTTTAGGTGAAAAGAGCTGATGGCAATTTTCTCATCAGAGCAGCTTAGTAAGTTTATTAGTAACATCTTGTGATTGAAGTTTCATATGGGTCTGCCAGCAGACCTAACCATTTTTACTCTAGTACCAAAATGAGATGATTCTTGCAGGATTTGGAAAAAAAGTAAAGAAAAGAAATAAAAATGTTGTCTTTTTTCTTAAAAATAATTCTTTTTACTTTTAGGACAGTTTACCTGTGATATATAAAAGCAACATTCCAAAAATAGTCTAGTGTAGAGGTATCTGGGTTCATGTGGAGACTTGCAACATACTGACACTTTTTTTATGGACAGGTTATGGTTTGCGAGCTTTATTGGCTTTGAGGCAGACTTAGCACTTGCAACACAGACGGAGATGTTGAACTCACCCTGGACCTTTATAGTGATTTTCAATAACATCACATTAAAATATTTTTTACTTTTTGGCAGGGATGTTCTTTGTAAAACCATCTGTCTTTTGGTTCTCTGTGCCTGTTTTTGAATCTCTAGTCTTGCCAAAGTCACTTTTTTTAATCATGGAATACCTTCAGAAGTTGTGTGGCTTAGTGCCGACTTGAATACAGGATAAAAATGCCACCCAGCTGTTCCAGGGAATTTGAATGATTCCACAGGATTCTTTCTTTGTCTCATTAACATAGAGGACAGTCACATTTAGTGAGAACACTGCTGATGGCATAGCTAGAATCAGGGTACTTTCTGTCTCTGGAAGGATTATGTGTTTTTGTAATTTGATAGTTTTCATAAAAAATAAAGCCAAAAAATCAATTTCTAAATAAGGACCATGTTGCAATTAAATGTGCTTGAGCATGGCCTTGTCATTGTAATAAATCACCAATGTTTACTAATTAAATGAAAATGTATATTAAATGTATGCACTTTTTAGTTTCTCAGGATAGCCGTGTACTGTTTTATGGGGTAATTAGTTCATATTTTGGATAGCATTGAACCTAACACATGAAAACAAATTTTGGTTGTACTATACCTTTTTGCCTGTATAGCAGCTAGGTTTTAAATCTAGCACCATGTGCAAACGAGCCAGCTGTCTTGTATTTTTGGCAGAATGTAGAAGAAAATTTTGCAGTGTATGAGCAGTAAGGGAAAAGAGAAAAGGTGAATGGTGAACTTTATGCCAGTAACGAAAACCTTCATTAAATACATCTAGATGAAAATATTGAAGATAAGAATATATAAAATAAAATATATGTGATTGGAGCTGATTCAATTAGCACTCATTCTAGTGGGGACATATTATGAAAAATTTGGGACTTTATAATATTATTGCTCCATATTAATTAATTATAGTAGTTAAAACAATACATCTGCTTTTTCAAAAAAATATGTCACTTCCTTAGTTTTAGTTTTCCTATAATTAAATGCAGTTGCAGTTTTGTATTTAGTGATAGATGTGTTCTTATTCTCTTGTTTTGTCTCTGATATTCAGCAGGTTCAAGGCCAGCTACCCCCACTGATGATTCCTGTGTTCCCACCTGACCAGAGGACACTTGCTGCAGCTGCTGCCCAACAAGGATTTCTCTTGCCTCCAGGCTTCAACTACAAACCTGGATGCAGTAAGTTTATTATAGATTAGCTACTAAAACATAAAAAAAATGTGTTCCCTGGATTTAAATGTTTGCCTACCGTCAATAAACCCATAATTCAGAAACGTCAAGATTTATTTTATTAAGCAACTCCACTATAGTAAATCCATGTTTTTCACAAATGTAGCAGTTGTATACATCTGTTTTTGTCTCTGAAACACAAATAGTTTAGGTAGCTTGCTTAGGGTTTTGTAGTATGTTGTAAGTGAGCTTTGAATTGGCAAGCTTATTTTTAAACTTGATGCCTTAACCACAAGACCACGGCATATAACAATTATGAATAGGGATGGAAGAAAATTCTTCTAACTGTTTTGAGAAAGACATTCTAGGAATAGTGTGACAGAAAGCTTATCACTGAAAGTTATTTTGTATCAGATCTTAAGGAAATAGGGAAGGAGTATGATACGCAAAACATTGAGATCTTTGAGTCTTATAGCTTGGATATTCCAGGAAAGGTTAAATATTTAGAAGTTACTTAAGTTTTGTATAGATGTAGCTACATTTTTCCTCTTATAAAGAAGGCTGTCTGGGAAACTTAACTAGTGTTAAAAATAAAACTAATTATTTAACATTAAACCAAGGCACCACCTTGATTGATAAAAGACACTAGTGTGTGATGGCCTGTGTCTTTAAAATAACTAATGACGTAGTCCATATGTTAGTCTTAAAACACATAAAAAGATTACCTCTTAAAGATGATCATTGCATCCTGAATCACAAAGTAAGGTGGAGCAGTACTTCACTCTTGGGATCAAGCAAAGCCAAGAACTGTATGGGCAGCGGTTTTGAGTTTACCAATAGTTCACATTTACTTTAATCAATTGAACTGGCTTTATTTAAAGCTTTATTTTTGATGGGGAATGAAGAATGCTCTCTCATGAATAGAAAGAAATCCAGACATGTTGTCCCAAGGCACCAATGAATATTTCTTTATTTATCTTTGAATTAGGTTAGTAAATTGGTGTGGCTAGTTATGCTTCATTTCAGTTTTTGTACACTTTTACAGTTTTTGGCAATGCTAAGACTATGTTTTCCACTAATTTGGCAGAATAGACATGAATTTTAATTAAATATTTTTGTCCACACTTGGAGATTTTTTGTCCTGGTTTAAATTATTTAAAGCACTTTTCAAAGGATACTTAATGAGAATAATTTGGTTTTTTTTTCCTCATGTCTATCATAAATATGTGTTTATTTTATTAAAAATGTCATTGCGTTGTAACATTCTAATCTAAAGTGCCTTAACTAGAATTGTGCAACTGATTGACACATTTTAAGACACTAATGTTAAACTTTGGCTTATTTTTATGTGCCTGTCAGAGCCTGTATCTAACCTGCTGTATTTTGCAGCATGTAATAAAGTTGTTTTTTGTATAGTTGTTACTGTATGTGGTGTTATAATGCATTTATTTGAAGTTATGTTTATATTAAACAGAGAATTTCAAACAAAAGTTATACAATAGCTGCCAATGTTTCATTTTTATTATTGTTAAAATTTTATTAAAATTATTTTTGCACTTTCGAAGTTTGTTTGAATGGTGGAATTTTGATGGAAGTGACCAAAAATTAAATCATGCACATTTCTGTCCTTCCTTTTCAAAGTCCTGTTTATAGTCCGTAAGCTGAAAAATATGATTGTCACAAATGGGTAAAGCAATTAAGAAAATAAAAATAAGGCTTTGCCATACGTGACTGAGTCATTTGCAGGGAGCAGCATTTAAAACCCACTTTGGATTTAATTCTGATGCAAATCCTCAGAATTGTTTCTGGAGTCAGGGCACCCTTTAATATTCCTTTTGTAAGGACTGATCTGATTGATGTGATTGGTTTGGAGAAATTTTAGAGCATGATGGCGATAACTTTTATAGGGCAAGTTCAGACAGGGTCAGCAGGCATATGACCAAACACTTAAGTCAGAGATGTATAAATTAATTGAAGGGTTAATCAAAATTTGTTCCGTTTTTTCCTCTGGATTGCTGAAGAATGTAATATGTTCACAAAGCAGTTTCTTTATTTAGTTCGCAAAGTTCAAATGCCACTTAACATATCATCCTACCCTAGGCATCTAGTAATGCATTGCCTTAAAGCAATAAAATGGCAGCTCTCATGAAAAGGAGAGAGGAGAGGTTAGGAGCACGCACAAACCAAAGCTGGAATATTAAAAAGGAAGAAAAAAGGAAAGAAAGAATATGAAACATTATTGCTTAGTTCCTAACATCTATATTCCTGAACCATGATACACTGTTAAAGGACAAAGAATCCGGTGTGCTCTAAATTACATGTGGCAGGGTACCACCTGCATGTTTCATATGGGAGTTGTCTTCTGCCATAAAATGGTTTGGCCTGGCCTACTGCCCATTTGCCACAACATCATTCTTACTTCTTGAGTACCTTTGTAAAATATATGAAACACTGACGGGCGACTGTTTATGCACAATAATACTCAGAGCTTCATTTACTGGAGTGGGCTCTTTTATTGAAGTATACACCCTACCTGACCTTTCCCCTGTTGTTCATCAGTCCCACTTCCCTTCTGCCCCTGGCAACCTCTTGGCTGTGAGGCAGCATTTCTCTCATTGGAAAAATAAGTTTACAGTATGTGGAATTTGGCATATTTATAAATTTAAATACCTTTATCCAAATTCTGAAATCACTGTGACTTTGTGTCTCAGTCAACATCAGCATAGCCTTCAGATTGATAAAAGAAAGTCATCATTAGCATTATGATTTTGTTTACATAATTTGTCACTTGAGTAAATACATTATTAGAAATTGAGCCAAATTTTAAACAATGCATCGCAATATCTTACAGATTACTCTTTAGTAAGTTGTATGAATGGAGGTTTTATAATATCTGAACAAGTCAATACAATTAATTTTTTACACTAACATGATAAATTTTACAGTTTAGTTATGATGAATTGAATCTTTACAAAAAATGTTTTTTTAAATTAACTTATAAAGGGATGAAAGTCAATAATTTAACTGAATAAAATAAATATATTTAGACACTTGGTCTCTGCAAACCTTGCAAAACTTTGCATTGGATTTTTAGTAAGCTGAATTGGTTTGTACTGTACTGTACAGGGTTTGAAACCCTGTTTTTCAGGAAGCTGGTTTAACCCACTTGATCACCATCCCAAATGCTGAAAAGACCTATCCATCTCATCTCCTGTTTCTTTATGTCTTCTTCTCCACCCTTGCTTGACCTCCCCTTTCCAGCATGCCTTTATCCCAGCTCACAACCTGTCTCTAAGCTCAATTATACCCTACTTTTAATCGGGTTTAAACTGTATCATGGGTCATTTCTCAGCCAAACTAAATAGACATCATAGCTGAACTTCCTGCCATTCCAACACCCCCTCTCTCTCTCTCTCTCTTTCTCTCTCTCCCTCTCAGATAAAGGGGATCATATATCAAGAGTGCCAGTATTAATCACATTTTACCTCTCCCACTCTCTCTCTCTCTCTCTTTCTGTCATTCTGTTCATCGGGGATGTGTACAGAGACTCCTCAGCACTGTTAGGGCCTACTGCCTATTGATGGCTATTGTCTGTGTACAGTGACTCCTGGAATAGAAAGAAGATAAGTTCTAAGATTCTGCCAGGTTCTACCATGACCTGTGCTCCCTTAGAGAGAAATACACTTGGTCAGTTAAATCTATATTTACCAATTGCAAATAATGTGATCAAACTCTATAATTGGCATGAGACATGGTTCCTGACTTTCATCTAGTGCTGCTAGGAAAGGCTTTGGTTCTCCTCAAATCTACAATTATATCACATGAGTTCAGATAAGGGTAGGTGGATTGATAACTAGGCATAATTTTAGTAGTACTAATGGAAGCAGCCTTCTTTCGTCCATTATGTGCTTAATAGCATTCTTTCATTCTGCCATTTAGAAGTGTGTTGAATTTGACAGTTTCAAAGATCTGATGTTCATAATGATTCAACCATTTTAGTGAATGTAAATTTACTATAGTGCTTAGATGAATTTAACAAACTTCTTCCATCATGTGTCACCCATGTTTTATACATTTATTTGTACTGAGAACGTTGTCAATCAATTTTCAGTTACTTTGCATACATGCAGGAGATATTTTTTATTGTTTCCTTGTTCAAGATTAGTAGTGAAGTAAAAGTAGTAGTGAAGTGTTCTCCATATCCTTTGGTTTTTTATGGGCAGACAATGGTGTAACATTTCTGAATCTTTAATCAGTCCAAGATCTTGATTAGAGATGATGAGGTTATCTCTAATTATAATTATTATTGTAAATTGTTATTGCATAGTAATTTACATGTATGCCAATTTTGTGCTTTTTAGTAAGTAATCTATAGTATATAATTAAATAATAATAATAATAATAATAAAGATGGCTTCTCAGCAATGGACTTGTGTCCTTTTCAATGTGTGTTGCTGCTTCTTGGCCAGTGCTGTTATTTTAGACTGAGTGGGTTATGAAAATAGATTGATTGATAGATGGGTAGCCGCATCACTAACTGAATAAAGAGACTGATGGATCAATCATCTGTAGTGTGACATGGTGACTAGAGCATTGTACTTGGTTGCCATTCATATCCATGTACCCTGCTTACTCTGTGACCCTTAATAAGTCTTTTGATCTAAGCAAACAATTTTAATAGATTATACTATTGTACATTGACTTAGTTAATAGTATTTTCCAAATATGCAATAATAATAACATGAAATTCTCATACAAGCTCAGTACGGTTCAATGTTGTGAAGTGCAATAACAATAATAATGAAATGGAAAGCTTGCAAGAATAGTACACTTCCCAATAATTCTGTCCTGAATGCCTAATAAGAAGATACTATATATTAATGCCAGGGATAATTTAAAATAATTACTGTGTGTTTGTATATAAAGAAACTAGTAGTCTTAGATTAGAATGTCATTGGTTATGTTTTTCAATTTCAGTAGAACTTTAGTCTCAACCTAAGTAAAGGTATGCTAGGTGTGTTTGTTTGGTGTACCTCATATTTAAGTAAAAGTCTTTAAAGCTACCTTTCTGTTTTAATGTCTTTTTCGAAACTATGTCTTGAGTTTATTTGCAGAATGTTTTCCAAACCTTTCAGTTATCATTATTTTATGTCAATATATCACCTAAAATATGACATAGTGGTTAAATAATTAAAATATTTTATGTAAAATTTTCCAATTAAAAGTATAAAGGGAGAACAAGAAGATGTAAAGTTATGTCACTGAATGTTTAATTAAATAAGATGCATATGCTACATATGCTAAGTAACTCTGGATAATTTGCTTAATGATGCTGGTCTATCATGTGTTTTAATTGAAAACGTTATTTTAATTACACCTTATATGTGAAATATAATAAAAATTGTCCTTTGGAAGTAAACTAAGTAGAATGCCTTAAGTGAATATGCTGACTTGGATCCTGCAAAACATCATTCATGGGTCTGGTATGTAAACTGAACAACATAAGTCAGAGAGCTTAGTTCTAACCTCTGACATAAAGCAGTTTCCTGTATTGTATTACTTTAAAGCTTCTCAGTAAAAGTAATATTATACAGTAATTGCCTCTGTAGCCTGGTAATTGTCAAAACCCTACAGCTAATGGTCTGTTTTGGAGTATGTGTTTAAACTGTTCTGTGACTAGGTCAGTACATGAGTGTTTGGTATTCAGATTCTCTGTATGCTAATTTTGATATTAATCAATGACCTAGCGTGGCAATTTCATACAATATCAAGCTGAATATAATGTGAAAAGGTAAATGGTAACAGAAAACAATTTGATCCAAGAGTTAATTTCTTTGACCCATTGTCTAATTATTAAGCACTCTCGAGTTTGGTCTGTTTTTTTTTTTTTATCACATTTCATTTATTAAGTACAATTTAGTGGGAAAGGTCTAATGCATAAGAACAGCAATAGCAGGTGTTTAAGACTCATGGTATATGTAAACTAATTAATGGTCATTGCACATTGGCAGGTACTGTATGTAATAAATAGTGTAACAAATTGTATTTTGCAATTAAGTGTTTTTGAAAGGTATTTCTTGTTAAAATAACATGTAGAAAACAAAATTAAAGAATATCCTCCATTTACAAGTAAATGTAAAGTACTGTAAAATAATGTAAAGTTATTTAGCAATTAGAAGATTAATAAGGAAACCAGATTTATGTTGATCTAAGAATATTAATTTTTCATCTTCACAGCTAACATTTTCTTTCTGGCATTATCTTTATGACAGGAAAATTTGAAGAATTTCTCATCTACATTGTACAGTAAATGATATACATAATCATTAGGCCATGTATTCATATTTGATTACAGTGATTACTTCACAGCAGACTATATATTAATTAAAAAAACTTACTTTTACTGGGGAGAGCCATAATCAAAGAAAAAGATTCCTGTTATTGTAATATGTAATGTTGAAGAAAAGCTAGGCAGTCACTGAAAGGTCAGGTCATTTAAAATATAGTAACTCTGAATAACAAACAGCATACCTTTCCAGTACAGGATAGACTGCACCCATGGTGTTGCATTGTTCGTACCATTCTATGTTGGAATAACAAAGGATAGTGTTTTGGCATACAGACATTATTCCACCTGATTCACTTTTCCAGATTGTTTCTCTTTCTTCAAGACATTCACTGTTTCTGTCAGCCATCATGTGTGGACAAGTTGGAACAGTTAACTAGAGGAGAATAACTCTACTTAAAATAAAAACAGATTGCTATGGGTTGATACACTATGCTTAATCAGTATCCCCAGTGAAATGTTTTGTGAAAGTGCTAACCATGAAAAGTGTATTTAAATTTTGTTTAAATGATTTTTTAAAGTTTTTCAATGTGGTTTTGTCTTGTAATTCAAGTTGGTATACCTTGGGGCTAATTTCATGCATCTATATTGTAACCATGGTGTATGTTTATGTGAGGCTTGTGGTGAACTAGTAGCCTGTTGCAGATGTCTTTCACTCTTTTCCTCTTTGTTGCTAGGATAGTGTGTTTCACCTCATAGCCCCATATTAGGATTTAGCTTGTGTGAAAAAAGAGAGATAGTTCAGTCTTTTGGCCTCTAGTAATCATAAAAAGGACGTAGTCAGAGTATAATGTGTATTAGGTCTAGATGTAAACTTGTCATACAGATATCACTTAAAATAGTGAATGTGGCAGTTCAGACCTTTTCACAGCAACAGTTTAAGATTTGGACAAGAAAATAAATAACTTACTTTCATACAGTGTATAAGAGGAATTGTACACAATTGTACATACACATGCATGTGTAACCTTAACAAGACCTACTACTACAAAAAATGTTATGAAAATTGCTCTTGGTATTGCCAACTCTGACATTCCCTTTACACGCTTTAATTAAAAGGAACCTATCTGGAGCTCTTGAGTGATAATTTTTATAATGCTCTGATTCATCAGCATTTAGCAATTTTTTTCTGTGCTGGCCATAAAATAAGAAGAAGTTTCCCCCCTTAATTGCTCTGTGCCTTCTTTATCACGATCCACCTTCACTCAGCTTTGTGAAAAGGGTATTAGTAAAAAAAGGCGACACAATAGAGGCTTTTATTAAGGCCCCAGGAAGGCACACAAAAGAAGGCTTTGGAAAGAGTGAATAGAAGAGTTTGGTTTGCAGGTGGAGAGGGGATAAAAGGTGTTGACACTTTCATTGTTCTCTGCTTCAGGTGACCCTTACCCTCTTCAGCTGATTCCGACTACTATGGCAGCTGCGGCTGCAGCGACTCCAGGCCTGGGCCCACTTCAACTGCAGGTAAGAAAGCAAATGTTTAAAACACATTCAGACAAGAAGGAAAATGCTTCACTTGCCATTCGATTGTTGGGCCCTCTGACTGTCACAGTTCCCCTTTGCACCCCCGCCCCCCACGCACACACCCCCAAGAACCCCTCCTGGTTGTGTGATGCATGACTTGAAAGGTAAAACAAACAGAATCTTTGTTGAGTGCTAAGCAAAAGGAAACAATAAAAGTTGCTGCTGAGGTCTAATGAAGTCGTAGGTACTTTTTGATCTGTCTAGACAGACTTACTGATTGTGCATGTCCAGTTCCCCATGGAGACAAGAATCACATTAAAATGTGCACAGAATGGCATATTGCATTTATGTCAAAGAAGCTACTTACTCTTCCTACTTTAAGCTAAAGACATTAGCACAGAGTTTTAGAACCCCAACAGTGGGTCGCATTCTGATCATTGTTTATTATTTCTTTTAGAGATAATCAAGTGAGAATTTGATGATGACAAGTATACTGTGCAGATCTGGATAAACTGACACATTAGAGAACTGTAAAAATAATTTCTTATGGCACAGCACATCTAATTCAGAAATTTCGAGTTTCAGTGTGCCTGCAGCAGGTTCCTGTATTGTTTTGGCCGGCAATGACACCAAAAAGACTAAACATGCACTCATGTTTGATCACTTTTAATATATCTCCTCTGTTCATGCTCTACATTATAAATAACAATAGCTTTCCTTCATCATAAAATAGTACTTTACAATTGTCGCATTCTCAAGTATGCCAGCCCTACCTTTGTACACATTTCCCATTTAGTAGCAAAGTATTAACCAATAATTCCTACGGTATACCAAGAATTAAAGTAGTTTTGATCTGTCTTTAAAAATAATAGCAAAATGACAAAATTAATAAAGTGTTAAAGTAAAACACTAGATTTAATCTTTTTTTATTATAAGGCTTTGTATTTTCTGCTGTTAGAGCTCATTGCATGGGTTTAGTATCAGATAATGCCTACTAAAAAAAAACATCTGGTCATACACACTGCCTGGCTAAAATATCTTTTAAATTCTATCCAGATCCACACATATTTAAAATAAGTGGCCTATCGTCATGTTAATCCTAACCCAGTCCTGCTGTTTGCTAGCAGACCTCTGTTTGCATGAGTGAATTTTCTTGTAGGTTAAGCGTCTGTCTATCCCCTCATAACACCCCCCCTCCCTTACCCTTTCCCAATCCGAAACACATAAGCCTACAGGGCAAACAGAGAGAGGCACACATGATTAATACTGCACAGCTGCAAAGAACAACTGATTTGCATATGTATTAATAGAAGGGAAGACAACAATTCGATTACATTCTAAAAGTCTTGTGTAACACAAGACGAAACTGCACTAAATTAATGGAAATTTGACCATACATCTTAGTATTTATTCTGTCAGTTCAAGCCTCAGTTCATTGCTCGATAATTCTGATTTACCCGTCATACAAATGATATCTGAAGTCACAATTGTTCAATGAAAGGTGGTTGTCTGTCATATTTTATCCACATCTCATTTTATTGGAGGGGCCTAGCCTCAGTAAAATAGAAATGAAACCTGATCTCTTTTCACTATGTAAAATATCTTCTTTGCTTTACATTGCTTGATTTTTAAAGCAGTATTAATTTAGCAATATTTTTTAGTTTGTAACCCATGGGTCAAGGCATCATGTTTAACAAGCAGCTACATGGATGAATTAATTTGAGTACCCCAATCAAAATTTAATTAAATGATACTAAAAAAGTGCATACTTCAAAACCTTGTGGTCACACTATAAAGAAGCACATGTCAGTTGTAATCATTCTCCAAAAGTCCTGGTTGCTGATAAAGACTGATCAAAGCAGACAGTTTATTTTGTTTGTGAAGAAGCCCATTTGGCAGAGAGTGAATTAAATTCAAAGGTTTTGTTATACTTTACTGGAATGGAGATAGTGGGGCCAGCTTTACAAAAGGTAGGTTTGAAAGGTTGGAGCTGTATGCAAAAAAGCAGGAACCTCAGAAACACCTATGTAATAATTTATTTGAACAAAGTAGAAGCAGTTTACTATTTCCTTATTTAAAGGGCATTCTTTCTTCAGTATGTCTCCAACAGAGATATTTTGATATTCTCTGTTTCTTACTCAATTTCCTACTTTAACAGGTGGTTTCAATTATTTTTTAAAATAATACTGTATTTAAAAGTGAGATTGGTGTACTGAGATTACCTTTGTTTAATATGATGATGTTTTGTCCAAAGCACTTCACAGTTATAAATAATTGTATTTAAATATCAGGAACATGACACATTAGTTGCCCTATTGAGGGATCACATAGTGTATAACTGGCAGGGATAGAACCAGCAATTGTGCTTCAACAGAACTACTTTCTAATAACGTTTTATTGTCTGTTATATGTTCTTTGTGGACAACCACTGATTGATATACAGAAGATGTGTTTTACTAATGTGTATTTGTATGTACCATGTTCAAAAGTAAGGAGCTCTAGTCATCTACTAATATTAGCCCTGGTAACAAAATACAAATATTATATACAGAAAAGTACTTAGTCACATAGTACTTCTCATACATCTGATTAAATGACAATATTATTACCAAGACAAATAGTTTTAGAAAATTTTCCAGGCGAAGCCAGGTAACACAGCTAGTACTGTATATACAGTGTGTATATATATATATACATACATACAGCAACTTCCTTTTAGTCATCATCAAGATTCCCTCTTTGAGATGAAATACACTTGACCCAGTTCTTCTCCCATTCCTGGAAACATTTTCTGTACACATCTTTTGTTACCATTCTCTAGAGTCTCTGTTGTGTTATTCTTGTATTTCCTCCACATTAGTAAATCTTCTTCCCTTAGGTCTCAATTTTAAATCTTGGAACAAAAAGAAGTCACAAGGAGCAAGATCTGGCTATTATAAGGGTGCAAAGCAACAATCAAGTTGTTTTTGGTCAAAATTTCTTGGATTGATAAAGTAATGTCCTCAGGTGTGTTGTCATGGTGCAAAATTCAGTTTTGCCTGGGCCAGTGCATTGGATGTTTTTTTCAATAACTCAGCAGTTAAATGTAATGTTGCTGATAAACACTCATTCATGGGGAATAATCTCTTTTTCAACAAGTCTGTAAGTGTCGAAAACACGATCATCATTGTCTTTTGAAAATCTGCCACGGTGGCTTGAAGGAAATAAAAATGATGAAATCACCTGCCTGATTGTAGAATAAACACCAGAAGGAAGAACTCAATCAGCTCACCATTATGCCATTCACCGGACAGGTTAACCAGACCTGTTTGCACATGATATCTAGCAGCATTTTCGATAATTACTCCATGTTCCTGTACTGTTGACCAAATAATGGAATTTCTGGGTCCCTCCTCGTATATATATATATATATATATATATATATATATATATATATATATATATATATATACTAACTAATGTCGGCCTCGCTTGCAAAGATCTCTTTTAATAAATTGGCTGATATAAAAATATGGACACAGTTTTATTTCAATTATTGATTATGTACCAAGTCTGTGCTGTATATGAAAATCAAACAAAAGGAACAAATATATTGAGCAAGGAGTTACAATATTTCTCTGCATACACTAGATGTAGCACCCCCAGGTTACAGAATGAATAGTAAGCAAGGTGAACTCACTCTGGAGCACGACACATAAAGCTGGCCATGAGAAAAGCAATCATTCCTCAAATACACTTCCGACTCTTTTAGAGACTGACCTTGTGCTTTATTGATAGTCATTTAATTTCTATCACTTTAATTGGAAATTGCAGGCATTTGAATTGAAAAATAAAGTCAGATGCTATAAAAAGAATACACAGTATAAAGACAGTTTCTCCCTGACGAGTGCCATTAAAGATGGCTTTTATTTGCAGTCTTCTGCCATTGCACAGTTTAGTAGGATTTAAGGTTCTCAAAAACATACCTGGTGTTCCTATTTTCAAAAAACTACAAGTTTATGCGGAGGATTGTCTGGAAGACTGAGCATATGCAAGAACTCCACTGGATATTGTACAGCCTCTTTAGCCTCTGCTACTGAGTCAGTTGAGTCATATGTCATCCCGTGTGTATTTAGCTTTGCTAAAAGACATGTATTGATTTCTGTAGCTTTGTCATTTTTAGGCGTTAATGTAGTTTATTTCCTTAGCCAAGATACAGGTTTAGAAGGTAAATTTTCTATATCAGGATATATCTTCTCCACTAATATCTCTATGTCGTTTATTAAAAGAAATAAATTGTCCAGGATATTTACCTATTCTACCAGCTCCTAATTTCAATAATAAATCTGAAAACTCTTGTGCTTTCAAGTCACCCAGCAAGTGCACTCTCATATTTTTTAAGTCTCAGTATTTTTATTTTCGGCTACATATACGACGACTTCAGATAGTCCTTTACCTCATCAGTACACGTACCCCTTGTTATGTCTGGTAGGGTTTGCCTGAAATCTCTGGTAAGCAGTGCAGTAACTCCAATTATTAACCTATTGTTATTTCAAATATCTTGAAATGTTCTGTCAAGTGCCTTGGTACCTGCCTTGTTAGACATTGTACATTCATCCATATTCTTCTTCTTTAGGCTGCTCCTGTTAGGGGTTACCACAGTGGATCATCTTGTTCCATATCTTCCTGTCCTCTACATCTTGCTCTGTCACACCCATCACCTGCATGTCCTCTCTCACCACATCCATAAACCTTCTCTTAGGCCATTCCTCTTTTCCTCTTACCTAACAGCTCTATCTTTAACATCATTTTCCCAATATACCCAGCATCTCTCTTCTGCACATGTCCAAACCAACGCAATCTCGCCTCTCTAACTTTGTCTCCCAACTGTCCAACCTGAGCCAACCCTCTAATGTACTCATTTCTAATCCTGTCCATCCTTGTCACACCCAGTGTAAATCTTAGCATCTTCAACTCTGTCTCCTGCTCTGTCTCCTGCTTTCTGGTCACTGCAACCGTCTCCAAACCCATATAATAAAGCTGGTCTCACTACCGTTCTATAGATCTTCCCTTTCATTCCTTCTGATAACCGTCTGTCACAAATTACTCCTGACACTCTTCTCCACCCATTCCACCCAGCCTGCACTCTCCTTTTCACCTCTCTTCCAAAATTTTCATTACTCTGTACTGTTGATTCCAAGTATTTAAACTTCTCCACCTTCACCAACTCTACTCCCTGCATCCTCACCATTCCACTGTCCTCCCTCTCATGCGCACACATGCATTCTGTCTTGTTCCTACTGACCTTCATTCCTCTCTTCTCTAGAGCATATCTCTACCTCTCCAGGGTCTCCTCAACCTGTTCCCTACTCTCACTACAGATCACAATGTCATCAGCAAACATCATAGTCCATGGACACCTGTCTGATCTCATCTGTCAACCTGTCCATTGCCATTTCAAATAAGAAAGGGCTCAGAGCTGATCCCTGATGTACTCATTGTACATTGTACATTCATCCCATACAATTGATTTGCAGTCTTGAAAAAACTTGAGCCATGTTACGTTGCTAGATGATACTGCATAGGGGAGTATCCATAAAACGTAGATTGAGTGGCAACTAAAAAGTAGAATGTGCCATTTTGCCACCCTGCAGAGTGTTGCTACTATTCCAGAGGAAGCCACTGCCAGTGCAATATTTTGATTTTCTTTTACTTTACAAGCAATATTTTTATTGGGAATGTCTTTCTGGTCCCTCCTGGAGCATCTAGGTAAAATAAACTACCCTGTTCTCTATTAATGCTATCAATTATAGACTTTTATACTTTTTTTGGTAACAATTAAAGGAGGGTTCGTTATTTGAAATAACATTAGACAGCTCTGCTGGTTCATACAGTATCTCCTTCAAATAATCACAGTTTACGACCACTTTGTTTGATCGTTTGGGTTCTGGTAAGAGGAACCAAATTAATTAAGGTTGATTCACATTATACAGAATACCACTGACTGGCAACATCATGTAAAAATATTAGTCAGTGTATTTTAAATATTGTAGTTCAGTTCACACTAACTGGCAACATCATGTACCGTCATGGTAAAGGAATGTCAAACTTTATCTGGAAGAATGTTTTGATGTGCCAAATGCTGTCTGGTGACGTGACATCATAGTGTGTATTGAATTTTCTAAATCAGTACATATTTTGCTAAAATTTTGCAAGAAAATTAAAAAATTGGCATTTGTCCAGTTTTTTCGACCATCCGGTAGAAATGTAGAATGTTTTTAAAAATTTAAAAAAGTAGTATAAGTCACAATAAAACAGACATATTTTGACATTTCTGAGAAAAATTAACCATTTTTGAGATATAATATATTTTAATATTGAAGGGGTAGTTTCACCCCCTTAGAGTAGGAGTTTCACATAATCCATTCTTATCTCTCACCTAAACCCTAAATCAAATCTCCATGCCAAATTTCAAAATTTTAGAACTTGGAGTTTAGGAGATCTAGCAATGAATTAGTCAGTGGGTTTTCTCTTTTATATATATACTAGCAAAATATCTGCGCTTCGCAGAGGAAAAGTAGTGTTAAAGAAGTAATAAAAAAGAAAAGGAAACATTTTGAAAATAACATAACATGATTGTCAATGTAATTGTTTTGTCTGTTATGAGTGTTGCTGTCCTATATATATATATATATATATATATATATATATATATATATATATATATATATATATATATATATATATATATAAATACATGCCTGGAAGCAGCATAACCATCGTAAAAGCTATGAAAGGAAGCGGACAGACTATTTGGAATTATTTAAGTATTCATGGACAAAATATAATTAACATTAGTTTGTGATTCAGATATTTTTACTTATGAATATGCTAAGCACAGTCCTTCACCCGCGAATATTTACCTTATATTGGTAGGCACTCAATTACGTGGGAGGCGTGATGATGCGAGATGCAACTCCGCCTCCCACGGCAATCGAGCTGCAGTCTATTACAGTATATGGACGAAAATAGGTTCCAGTTATGACCATTATGCGTAGAATTTCAAAATTAAACCTGCCCAACTTTTGTAAGTAAGCTGTAACGAATGAGCCTGCCAAATTTCAGCCTTCTACCTACATGGGAAGTTGGAGAATTAGTGATGAGTGAGTGAGTGAGTCAGTCAGTCAGTCAGTGAGTCTTTTATTAGTATAGATAGATACTGTATATAGTTGTATGTTTGGTTAGAAAGATATGCCATTTGAATTCATCAACTCCTACATCCCTTTTCCTTGACCTATTTTGTCTTTACCTTATGAAAAATATCATCACTGCCCATTCTTTCAATGTTCACTTTCACTTGCATTGTGCTTTTTTCATTTATGTCAATGGAAACTGTGTGAAAATATAGAGTACTCTTCACACCAGTACATTTACTATCCACAATTGCAAAATTTTACATGACTGATAATAATGTAAAGAATATATATTCCACAAGTGAGACTGTTTCAATATACCATCCTTGAGTTAGCATGGATACCTGAAAAGACTACAGAAAAATATTGTATTTTTAGTCCAGGTAGGTTGTATGTTTTACTCTTTTGTGCGGTATGGCAGAGAATACCTGGGTTCTGTTTTGTCCATGCTACAGTTAAAACCCATTTTCCATTTCAGCATTTTATTTTTCTTTCATATTTTGCAAATGTTTTATTCATACATAGTGCTATTGTGCATACAGAGCATATCAAAGAAGATGACGTAGGCTACGATAAATAGTATAACAGGTTCAGTATACACAGAATGCAGTTATTGCGCAGAACTGATAGTAAGAACTCCAATGAGTATATTGCTAATGTTATTATTCACAGAATGCACAGAAAGCACAAAGTTTTAATTTAACTCCAGGGCGGAAAACAATTTGGGCCAGCAAGGCTCAAAATTACTAGAAAATAAGTATATGAAGAATGGCTCATTCTATTACATGCTGTAGCATGGATTCAGACACTTGCTCTAATATTAGTGTAGCATTTTGGGTTTTAATCCTACACCTGGTTATTATTTGTGTGGAGTTTGCACAATCTCTCTGTTTCGGCATGAGGTTTACTCCTGGAATGTTACTTTCCATCCCAGACATGCTTTTCAAGTTTGCTGGCAATTTTTAATGTTCCTGTGTTAGTATGAGTGGGTTCTGCAGTGGACTGCATCCTTGTCCAGGGCTGTTTCCTGTTGCATGTTATGCTGTCATGATAGACTCTACCTGAATTGAATTAAACAGGTTTATGAATGTCTCTAAATACATAGAACAGTAGTAGGGAAGACAAAGATAATCAAAACAGAAAAGAGTGTGTTTATTATAGTGTGCATAATATAAATAGGGAAAACAAAGCAAAAACCCTTGTTCCCCTTCAGGCCTGCCTGTGCAGGTGGTTGCCATATCGTTTGTGTGGAGTGGCTTGGCCAAATGTCAACTTCTTAAAAACCACAGCAAAGCATTCACTGGTCATATCTCATTTCTTTCATCTTGACACACCCTCTCCTTAAAATTAGCCTGACTTCTTTTCATTCTTCAAGTGAGCCTTTGTCACAGCTCTGCTTTAACTCTGGACTAATCTTAGTGCTACCTTGTGATCACCTATTGGGTTGGGTACACCAAGAAAAAAAAAAACAATATTTATATAATCTGACCTATGCACATTTCTAGACAATTTTTCTCAGTACCCATTAGTTTTAAAGGGGACCAACCCATCCAAGCCAGGAGCCATTGTCTAGTGTTAGTACTAGTCTCATGGTAGTAATACCTGGCTTCATCCATCATGGGAAAATCTGTCTCATTCTCTCCAGCTGATGGCTAAGGAACCAGTGCTGCTACATGTTATTTAGGAGGTATTGCGCTTTTTGACAGCCCTCCATGGCCTCTCTCTCTTTCTCTCTCTCTCTCAGCAGGGGGTCAAACATCCCTAGCATCAGCTAGGTTACATAAGAGCATAGGATTTTGACAAATAAGAGAAGATCCTTTATGCTCTTCACTGTTCTGGAAGAGAATTGCTTGTTCTCTCCCAGTATATTTCTCTCTGTCTTTTTCTTTTCTCTTGATTCCCCTAGAGGTTTTTCTTCTGGGTCAGCCCACATGACAGATTAGCAGCCTCTGTTTTTCCACACAGACATGTAGAAGTAGACTGTTATTGCCAGCATTTTCTCTCTGTGTGGAAGTATAGCGGTCTGCTGTGGGACTGACTGCTGACTGCCAACTTGGTTCTCCACTGCACCAGCAAGATCTTGCAAGCCAGGCACCCCATCACAAGAGATAGTTTATTAATGGTATGCTTTTAGCAGCAAGATTTTTTTCTTTACATGTAAATGTTTAGTTTTTATCTTTCTTAATGGTGAGGCTTACTGTAGAAACAATATATTGGGGGGTGTCAAATAACAGAGAAAGCTACATCTCATTTTTGCCAAAGCTTAAACGAGAGAATTAATAAAAGTTTATAAAGACCAAGTAATTTGACCAGACAGAAACAATTTCATGTGAATTAAATAAACACCTCCTAATAAAAATAATTTATAAAGTGAAAATCAAGTCTATAGACCTTCTAAATAACTCATTGGATAGATTGTCATTTAAAGCAATTAAAAAGGGCATCTGGGATGCATTGGTCTCAGTTGCACATTGATTTTGATCAAAGTCTGATTCAGTGAATGTCATTTAAAGAGCACAAAAGTAGTTAAATGTCAGTTATTCAAATAATTAAAATGAAATAGAAAGTTGTAAAATAATGCAAAAATGAAACTATAACCATTTTAACTATATGTGTTTTATTTAATAAAACATTAAGCTAGTCTTTTTTAATCTTGAGACATTTCTAGACTATGTGTCTTACTTGTTATTGCCGTAGCAGTGGTATTGGTGATGATAAAGGAGTGGGGGAAGAAGACCACTCTGGAAATCTAATTTAGTCCAGGTCATCACCTCCTTTCTTTTATGAGTTAACTAGCCCATTGTGTTCCAGCGCAAAGATAAAACATGAACAAAGAGGCGTTGTAGAGAAGGGATACATAAAACACAGAACCTTACTTTCATTACCTTCTTGAAATTTGAATTTTACAGGAAAAATTGCACTGTTATCAATATCTTGATCTTCAAAGGTATCTGTAACAAAGAACTTTCATTAGCATTTATGTCCTCCCCTTTTCTTTTAGATTTTGATTGATTATATTAGCTCATTTTTTTATTTTGTCTTGTTGCCTATTGGTGCAAATGCTAAAAAATACTACTATACACTATGTTCAAAGAAGTCAGTGCACATGCTTAACATAATCTGAGAAACCTAGGAGTATTTTCCTTTATAAAATGAGTATGTTTATTATTAATATTGTTTATTATTATTATACTTACATTATAAATATATATATAAATAAAAACTATAAACTCTTAAATGAAACAAACATCCTGAAATAAAGAATAATTAAATCCAAACATTGTATTTAGCCTCTTAAATTTTTTTTTTCCTGTGACCTAAAGGAAACTTTGTTTAAGGCCTTGTTTATTTTTGTTTTGCTTTTTTTTTTTTCATTTTACAGAAAAGCCAAATTCCATTCTAGGTGAGAAAAGTTATAAAGACTTTTCTAATTTACTTTAGTAGATTCTTTGCAAATCTGTGAGTTGCATATTTGTAACACTTATGCTTTTAAGGTTCGTCTGTCACCTTTGGCTTTTTGTAAATGTCTGTGGATCTATTTATTGTATTGGCAGTAGCAACATATATATATATATATATATATATATATATATATATATATATATATATATATATATATATATATATATATATATACTGTATATATATATACATACACACACCAGCAGTTCTACTCACACATACCTGACCTTAGTTGCACTATTCTGGATACATTTGAATTCACTCATTTTTGAGATGTGATAGTTTTCTTTGATATGAAAAGAAAGTTGTTATAACTTAAAAATTTGAATATATAGTTAATGTATCCATCTTTTTAGAAAATTGTCTTAAGAGGACATACATCTGTTTATATTATTTTTCTTGTGGTATTATGTTAACAATTTCCAAAGTAAACTAATTTTACTAAAGGCGTGTTTGGGATAAAACTTATATCTGGGCAACTGCAGGATCATTAAATGCATCTGATTCAATTGATACATTTCTCCCTCCTTCATTGTATTTTATACACACTACTGGGTCAAACTGCTGAAAGAAATAATAAATCCAGAGTAGACACACCTTGATCAGATCACCCCAGGCAGGTTTGGCAGTTTTTGGACCCCATTTAGCAAGGTTGACCTGAAAACCTTGTCACATCCAAAGACCAGGTCATTCAGGTTACTATCACACATGTACCATCCATCATCCCAGGAGGGAGAATGACAACTTAGGTCCTGCTGTGCCCATAAACAATAATCTTGCTTTAAGTGTGTGTGTGGTGTGTGTGTGTGTGTGTGGTGGGGGGTGATTGTGTTGTAGCACAGGAACTAAAAAGCAGCATGTGGGAAAAAGCAATGCAGTTGGAGTGAGTGGTAAGAGAAAAATGCAGTACAAAAAAAGGAATTTAGTTTAATAGTTACAGCTTATACCTGCCACATATTCTGTCTACCTAAATATCTTTCTGTCAAGTATAATACTTTTAAGTTTCACATAGTCTCATTTAGTGGAAATGAAAATAAACATTGAAGTATAACCAACTTCAGCAATTTGTTATATGTAGTTTAGTTTTGTCATTGCTGGAATATGTTATATATATTATTATAATATAAATGCAGTTTCTAAATGTATCCTTCATTCTAAAAGGTTAACATTAAACTTAATGTTAACACAAAAACTTAACTGAAATGTAAACTTGCACAGTGACCTAAAAATCACAAAGACCATTTCTAATAATGAGAGATGTTCACCAAGATCAGTTTTAAATTGTTACATCAGTATGCAACTGACATTCAGAAAGGCAATGAATAGCAACTTTTTATAATAAATCATAGAGATAATCAAATTAAAAAAAAACATCTCATAGTAATTAACAAAGGATTTTTGAAAAAAGACATACATGTAGCAAAAGTAATGATAATTTTGCCACAGACAAATAAAAGACTGGATTCACTACATGAAGAATTTTCAGTTTCAGTTTAATGAGTATATTCAACTGAAAGGCCCACAGCAAGCAGTAACAATGGTAAAATTTTTAAAAATGTTGTCTGATCAAAATCATTGTTCAAACCACTAGCATATAATAAAATAAAATAGTAGAAGTAAAAAAATAAAACATAATAAGAATAAATAAAAATCTAATTACATTAATGTCTTTTCAAAAACAATAATATAAATTACTTCATCCTCTAATTTACATTATATAAACATTGCTTTTTTGTATTTATTTGCATATTGTTTGGGATATTTTTCTCCTGGGTGGCACAGTGGCGCAGTGGGTAGCGCTGCTGCCTCAGGAGTTAGGAGACCTGGGTTCACTTCCCGGGTCCTCCCTGCGTGGAGTTTGCGTGTTCTCCCTGTGTCTGCGTGGGTTTGCAGGTTAGGTGCATTGGCGATTCTAAATTGTCCTTGGTGTGTGTGTGTGCCCTGTGGTGGGCTGGCGCCCTGCCTGGGGTTTGTTTTTCTGCCTTCCACCCTATGTCAGCTGGGATTGGCTCCAGCAGACCCCCGTGACCCTGTAGTTAGGATATAGCGGGTTGGATAATGGATGGATGGATATTTTTCTCTTTCTCATTTATTGGACTGTTCTCTTTGTTCTTGATTTTTATTACATGCAGCTTTTTTTGTTAATTTTCTTTTTTTCAACGTTCATTATCAACTCTTGTCGCTGTTTTTCTATTGCATACTTCTAAGAGAAGTGGTAAATTTAAGGAAAGGAGTTGAAAGTGGCTTGGCCTTAATATATGCATACGGTATATTTCTGGTCCACTTAAAAGCTCAAAAATATTTACTGTATTTTCAGATCATTAGATCAAACATGCTAGTGTCAATTATCTACTTGTTCAACTCTAAATAAGCAGAACTATTTATTGGCTTCAATATCAAAAATGTATTATCAAGTGTTAAATGATAAATTTAAACAGTTCCTTTTTATGTGTGTTCACCTTAACCTTTGCTAAATCAGATATTGGCCATTCATCATTGGTCATCTGGAAATCAGACTTAGTAGATAAAATCTGTATTTTTTTTAAAAACAAACCAGGTGTTACCTAACTATCCTGTTTAATAATAATATACGTCTTTGTGTATCATCCTTCACAGATTACTCAAACATGAGGCTCTTTACAGAGTGCATAAAAATTAATTTCAAAGCAACAGAGAGTAATGTAACATAATTCAAATACATGATAAAGCATAGTAAGATAAACAGAGTATTATAGCTATATATTTAAAGCACTTTGAGCTACACTTATTACTTATATGAAAATGTGCTATATAGAAATGTTGGTATTGATTGATTTTAATTGTTGATATATCACAGCAGAATAATCATCAATACATTAGGTGTATTTTAGGTATATTAGAAGTCAACTTAAGTCAAGGAGCAATTTATTTAACACATAGTAAGGCTCACAGCCAGACCCAAAAAAGGTGTTTCAGATATCAAGAGCCACAAAACTAAAGTTCATCGACAGTTGCAGGCTATATGAGATTGGCTGAAAATCTTATAAGAAGTTTAGATGTGGCAGGGATTACCTATAGGAAGTTAGCAAACATCCATGTTCTTCAGTGAACCTGCCATTAACAAGGCAGACAGTCATCAACAAATATTTAACATCATCCACCTTTCTTCTTACTTATATCAGTAAATACACTTTCACAGTATGGTTACCAGTTGTTCTTTTCTAAAACACTAAGTAATAATAAACCATTCTGAAACATGATTAATCCTGTTTAATTCTGCAGGAGTACTAGAGGTTTTTCTAGCATCATAGGAACCTGGGATACGACACCAGTCAATCACAGAGTCCACCCACCCACACTTACATAGGGTCAGTTTCCAATGAACCAAAGATGTGAGATGAAAAAGAAAAATGCACCCAGAGGAAAATCCAGGCAAGCACAAGGAGAACTTACAAATTTCTACACAGACAACAAACTGGATATAAAGCTAGGACACTTCATGTATGGCAGCAGCTTTTCAAACTACTACACCAGAGCCGGATGGTAGGAAAGCTGGAGTCTGTCCCAGCAATCTGCAGGTACAAGGCAGGAACAACATCTGTACAGGGCACACACTTACCAGGTCCAGTTTAACAATGCCAATTCATTTAACATTCATGTCTTTGGATAGTGGGAGAATACCCAAGGGAACACATGGAGAAAATGCAAGCTCCTTGTTAAAAGGTTGCAGTGCTACCACTGTGCCATCGTTCTGCTCACTTCAATATAACTAAAAATATTTTTCAAACAATACATTATAAATATATCTACATTTTTGGTGAGCACCAGTGCTGTTAGATTAAAGATAATAGCAGTAAGTTTAGCAACATGAGCATATAATTTAAAAACATTCAATATAAGCAAGTTTTCAATAGCAAAATAAAACCATTAGTTTCAACTAAAATCAGTCTTACCATGAAACTAGGATGGCAAGTGCATTTCTTGTAGGATAATGTCCCATATCCCATAGACTTGTAATTAGTTATTGATTGCACATTTGAAAAATTGATAATTTAAGTAAGAGCATATTTGAGAGACACTGCCTTTTGTTTTACCAGTTGATATAAAATCATTAGTATTTTGGTAAACTAGATTTTGTTTTGCCACGTAGTAAAATTACTTTATATTACCCAAAGCCTTTTCTTAATAGCTTTTCTAGTTCTTAGTAAACCAATTATATGACTGTTTAAATGTTATTTTTGCTAATTATTCTATTTGTCTGTCATTTTTTTCAAGCAACTTTAAGTCTACACTTTACCATATTTAGCATATTTGGCAATGTGTTAATTAAAAATGGCCCAGTTTGATCTCAAATCACTGATTTAATTGGAGGTAGCAATAATATGCAGTTTGAACAGATTTTATAGTGCAGAAACGTAATTTTGGACAGCTTGTGCTGCCTCTTCTTTTGGCATTCTTTGCTGGCCTTATTTATAATAGGGTACTTTTGTTCATAGAATTTCAAACACTGATGTTATGTGCAATAACACTTCTTTTTATTCACCTGTGAAGCCTGCTAAGGCAGGCTGTTCTACATTCAGGTTGAAATAGAATTGTATTTGTTGCTTTGCTGAGCCGAAAGAATCATGGAGTAGATAGCTTATTTGCTAGTGGTAATGAACAACAGTGCTAGAGAGGTATAAAGGGGGTCAATCGAATGGGTCATGCATCATATGGGGAGGCAGATGTTGGAACATATTGTAATGGATTACAGTGCTGTACTTGAGAATGTTTTGTAAGGGAAAAAAGCAAGAAATATACAGAGACTAGAAAGGAAGAACATTATAAGAGGTCTAACGATTAAAACTTTATACAACAAATAATGAATATGTGGTTGTGTGTTTACATATATGTATGTATGTGTGTGTGTGTGTGTGTGTATATATATATATATACAGCATATATATATATATTTACTGTGTTTAAAGGTATATAAATATGTATTGTATAAAGTATATGTGTATATGTTTATGCACACACACACACAAATGTTATTTATATATATATATGATTTGTAAATTTTAATGATATATACAGCATATACACAATTACCTTGTAATATATATTTGTGTGTATCTTTATTTTTTTGTCATACATTTTCCAAAAGATTTTCTGTAACCAATTGTCAGCGGTATGCAAATGAGCTATGCTCCCCTACAAAGCCAACAGCACAAAATACCATCTGTTTACACTGTCACACTATGCCTAGAAAAAAGTTGGAAATGCAGGTGAGAGGTTGAGAAAAACTACATTTATCAGTGCTTTGAATGAACAAGATTTTGACAGTGTATGTCAGCAGGGCTGTATACCAACTATATCTGTGACCATCCCAAACATCTGTCTCCCTTGAATATACTGTATGTTGAACAGTTGCTAATCATAGGCACTGTACATCTCTAGTACAGTAGAATTGACAATTGAAAAAGAAGTACTAAAGTCTGTGATTCTGGACATTTATCAGGGCCCTGAGAGGCTAATCCTCCTACACATGTCATTAAAAGCACTCCTAATAAAAGGGAGTATATAGCCATTAAGATATAACGCACATTTAGACAGGATTAAAGCTTTACTGTACTGCACAATTTCTGTATAACAAGCAGTGAACAAGTTTCATTGTCTGATGTGTCTTGATTATAGTTCATCATGTGCCTACTGGTTGAAATATGTTTAACATCATAAATAGTGCTCTACATGCAGAACTAAATTACTCTTACGTATGCACTCTGTAGTAAAAATACATGTAACCATTACTTTGTTATTTTAAAAGCTATTTAGTTTAAACACAGCTATATTTGCTATTTGTTGATTAGAATTTCATCACTAGATCCCTGGAGCTGGGGCCTGTCCCCATGCAGATTGAGCATAGTTGTCAGCCATGGCTGGGGCATCAGACTATCATAGAGCTGACTCACTTCTTCAGGACCAAGTTAGAGTCTATCACATCTGTGTGCTGTGAATACACTGTAAACACATGCAGACTCTACACAGGTAAGAAATATGTCAGAATTTGAAATCA
Source organism: Polypterus senegalus (assembly GCF_016835505.1). Lineage (NCBI taxonomy): Eukaryota > Metazoa > Chordata > Cladistia > Polypteriformes > Polypteridae > Polypterus > Polypterus senegalus. The sequence continues at coordinate 109,104,216 of NC_053161.1, forward strand.
GTATCCTGAGACAATGAGGCAGCATCTCTAACCAAAATACTACAATCTTTGGGCAGGGTGTACAGTTCATACTACTTAACTCTGCAGTAACTGTCTGAATGTGCAATCCCTGTACTCTGTGCTTATAGCTAATAAAAATGAGATAGGTGTTAGACCTGTTGTATCCAAAATGCTTCATTAGGTGCTTTATAGCCAATGCATAAATGACATAATGTAGCAGATAAAAAAGCAAAGCAATAAAAATAACATACTGTATAATAGATCAGGCAAATGTACATAACAAGTACATATTGCAGCAATGTTATATAAAAAGTAAATTGGCACGCAAATCAATTAGAGCTACTTTTAAAAATGTAAAAAGTATGTTTGACTTTAAATTATCTTGGGAAACACAGGTACATTTGCTATTTTTTTCTTCTCTCATTTTACTACATGGTGGTACAGTGGGTAGGTAGCACTATTGCAATATGAATCAAGAAGTCCTGAGCCCTGTTATAGCCCTAAATTAAGCTTGAGCATGTTTTACTTTGTTATGGTATACTTAATTATTGCACTTCTTGAAAAGTTAACTGAATTGTGATTACTTGTGCAGTGTCTTCTTAGCCATAGTGATGTACATGAAAATGACAGGTTTGGTTGCTTCCACCATCCACATGTTGGATAAAAGTCATTCAGTCCTTTTAGTCTTTTAGTCTAGCAAGTTTGTTGCTGATTTTGCCAAGTGTAATGGCAAGTGACAGAAGCCACAGTGCCATCTAAAAAGTTCAACCCTTGTAAGAGGCACGGTACCTTGGTAATGAGGATATTAATGCTGTTTCTCAATGGATCAATGGAACAGTACATTTTTAGTGGATGTTTATCTAAATATTACTTGAAGTGCACATAATGGGCTAAAACCCTGGAATATCATAATTAATTTATTATTACTTTTCTTTCATTATTTTATGTTAGGAATTAGGTCAAGCCAACTGCCAGTTCAAATATTAGCTGTGAATATAATCAAATATGCAACTCCATAGAGTATTATAATAACTTCCATAAACATTTTTGAGTTATTTTATTAAAATGCATATAGAGTAATGTATTGTAAACATTATATTTTTACCTCAAATATTGTACATTTCAATAATGGTTCCTGTAGTTCTTTGAAGAATGAATGATCCTGTAATATTTTATAAATTAAAAATGCCTGAACAGGCTAACCAAGATTATAGGCTACAGAAAAGGAAATCTGAATCTTAAGAAATGAACTTAATTTTAGTGCAAAGAAAGTACCAACATTTCACTTATTGTGAATTTTGATAAACAGATGTATCAACCAAACAGATATGATTTTAAACCCAGTGAGAATGTGCATTAACATATAGCCATCAAAATCACATGGTTAAATATTGCAGCTCCAGGTGTTAGGTGTTAAATGACTTGAGGGAATTGAGCTACCCTTTGGACTGCAGAATTTCTTATTTGTTTTTAGACATTTAACAACAGCTCCATACCCAGTTATACATTCAGTAAAGGAGTTGAAGTAATTACAATTTAACAATGTAAATAAACAAATACGGTCTCATATACACATACAGAGTAACAGAGCTTGGTTTTCACATGCCCCTTGCTGTAATTAACTCAGAAAAATATCTGTTGTGTACAGATGACTTATTTCATTTTTGTGACTTTTTTGCCTTAAATTCTTCTCACACTCCCTCTCATTTTTTCAGTATTTTTCAAACACATTTTTTCTCCGCCTCATCACTCTTTTCATTTCTTTCAAGCAGCGTTCTCTCCTTTCCTGTGATTTTTGCCAGTCATTTACTTGGCTTCTTTCTCTGAGCTAACAGCACTATTGACGACTGCCTGCTATCGCACATGCCCTGTGTATGAAGGTGGAGGGAGGGGGGGAGTTAACATAAACATCAAGTGCTCCACCGCCCACAGGTGTGATGTCACAACAGCTGACTAACTGTACTGTCCTTGCAGCTCTTCAAAAAGAAAATGCAAATGCCCCATGAGCTCCTAGATTAGACATTTTGACTAAGTCATTAAAAAAAAAGAAAAACTTATTTAAAGTCAGTCACCCTGCACCCTTGGAATCCTAGATTATACCTTAATAATATTGTATATGTGAAATTCTGCACCTGTTTGAGCATTTGAATATGAAATAGGATTGTTAAGGGGATAAATATTTTATCAGCATGTGCTTTTTTTTAAAAATATGTTTTAGATGTTTTGTATTTTTTGTCAGTTTCAAAAGAAAGACATTTTCCAATTTAATTAATCTGAACAAAAAGAGGAAAAAGTTCATTGTAGGAGATTTGGATAACATAAAGGACTTAAATACTGATCAAAAAAATGTCACAATTCTGTATTACAACCAAAGGACTCTAGAATCTGTCAGCCTCAGTTAGCACTTTCAGCTCCAAAGACACCTCTCTGGCAAACACTATGTCTTACAGTCTTGCTTATGGCTAACATTTACATTTGGCTGCCTTGCCACAATCTTGCTAATTTTTGTATTTTTTATTTATTTATTTATTTTTCACTCTTATTGTCTCCCCTCCTCCGTTCTTGCTTGTGGCTGCCCCAGGGGACACAAGTGTCACTTCCTTTATATTCATCTGCATCCTTGCTTCCGTCCCTCTTGGCGCGGGCTCAGCCACTCAGCTGCTGCACGTTGTAAGTGTGTAAGTGGCTGTCACTTGCTTCATGCTTCTATTCAGCCGGCTTGACTGATAGGCACTGGCCCTGTAATGGAACTCAATTCAAACAGCAAATAAAGCCCTTTGAACCACTGGTCTGAATACAAGATGTCAGCAATTTTGTATGCTTCACCTCTCCAGGGAGCAAGCTTATGCTCGTGTACAGAGACAACCAAGTACTCTTTTCAAGTGTAATTTGATGACTGTTGCCATATGTAACCATAATTTTCAACTTTTTTCTAATTTGAAATAAATACTTCCTATTACTCCTATTATTAAATTAACAATTGTTAAAATGGTATTTATTTCTAAGATTTGCATAAACTGGTGTTAGTTTCCAGTTAGCACTGTTGCCTGCTGTGTAAGAGAAGGAACTGACTTTTAGCTTGCAAACACTATTTTTTTTTTAGTGGTTATTCAAATAAAACCACGTCTTAGTCTTTATTTCTGCTTTGACAACCTGAAACAATCTTTTTTCTTAACATGTATAAAACAACAATCATGCACCTATATAGATTGTATTGTGTCTTAGGGAAAGAAAATAATAGCTAAGATTCTTCATTGTTACCAAGTTGTTTGAAGTCATCTTTAATTGCAACATAGAAGAACTAGCCTTTTTAAAAGGTAACTTGACTAAGCTATAGATGTTAAGGAGACATTGCTTTCCTTTAACTTTTTTTTTTTTACTTTGGATTGCAAATGTTTTGTCGTAAACAATAATGGTGGTGAAGTAAGTGTATGTATACTGTATAATATACAGATACCACATAACCTTGACCTTGACAGACAATCTACTTATGGCTTTTCCTGCATCTGTTGAGGCAAAATTGGTTCTGTGACACAAGGGGATAACACTCAATACATTTTTCCATGTATTTGTTTCTCTCCCAGAATGCAGCAGGATGGGACATTTCTCATTCATGTGTAACATTTGCTGACTCCCTAGAGGAATGGCTAACCCAAGCTGATGTGACAGCTTCTATCCCAAAAAGTGCCTGCCTTTAAAACATAAAGCCATCAACAAACTAATGGCTGATGTAGCTTTTACATTTTTGCTACATCTTCCTTTTCTGACTTAAATGGGGTTTTTATTAATTTATTCATGTTGTTTTTGTTTCCTTCACTCCTTTCTGTCTTCTGTTTTGCAGCAACTGTATGCAGCACAGCTAGCAGCTATGCAGGTGTCCCCAGGGACCAAGCTCCCAAATTTACAGAGTAATGTGAGCAGTACACACTCTCCAAGTAGTGGCACAACAGAGAAATGCAGGGGTACCCCTCCTCCCAAAACCAAGGTACTGAATATTAAATTATTTCTTTATGTAATAGGTGTTTTTTCAAGCTTATTTACTTTCTTACAGGTAATTTAGAATTGTTTGTAAGTAGCCAGTAGTTCTACCAATAAACAGTTTTGGGTGCCTTCAGAACGAATTAAGTTATGTTGTTTTTGTACTAACAAATAATTTTGGTTTAATTTGTCTGTGGTCATTTTAGACAAGTGTGATATGCATTAATATTCTGTTCAAATCTAAAAATGCTCTTCAAAGATTCTTACATGTCAGTTTGCATCAAAGCAATTCTAATTATGGAAATAATTTACAGTCAAGCTGAATGCAGGATGGCTATGTTTACAGTGTGATTATAGCTCTACAATTGAGTGAAAATGTCTTAGTCCTACGAAGAATTGATAGGATACTAATGTTGTAGTTCATCATTTTGCAGTTTATGCATGAAAAACTGAAATATTTTGAAATAACACTGAAAACTTTGAGGAGTTCTGACAACTGCTGCTATCTCACAGATCCATGGATGCACCACTGCCCCTTCCCCCACCAACCTCAGAAAACTACAATGACTATAAGGGAAGGTGTTTGGACAGAATGCCTACCCATATCCATTCTCATGTATGTTTGGACAGAATACTTACCCATAGCAATCCTCATGCAGAGTTTCCTCCGTGGTGTCCAGTGGTTCCCAGTTAATCTCCAACCCTTTAATGATGTAATAGATAGTTAGAGAGATATGCAGACCATAATCATTAAACTGCCAACAGGCTGTTAATTATTCTGGTCTTTTTCAACTGTAACATTTTTGTCATGTTTTAAATTAGAGAAGCAGTAGACTTTTGTTTTTTGTTTCTAATTAAAAATAGAAGCATGACCTGTTATGAATCACTTAATATTAAACCCGTGAATTTGGGGGAAAAAAAGAAAAAAATAATGTTTATTTTACAGAAAGAAATACAACAATACCCTTTGCGTTGTTTTATCCAGATATTTCACTTGAACCTTGTTGAAAGACAGCAGAATAATTTTTAAAGATTAAGAACAATCATTGACCTCAGATCCTGCCCTAAGATCTAACTCATCGATTTTACTTGGTCTCCTGCCAAGTAATGTGTCACAGTTCAGTTTTAATAAAAGCAGGAGATGCAGTTCTTAGAGTGACAGAGGGTGACAGATGTTTCTGTTCATCTTGCATTATCATATATATGGAGTGGCTTCTGTAGTCATGTGACCAACACCGTTGTATGGACTTGACAGAGCAAGAAAAATGAAACCTATTGCTCACATAATTCATGTACAACCTTATTAAGAGCTGCAGATTTAGGTTATATTATGGAATGTGTAGATCTGACATTGCTGCACATGAGGATATTTTTCCACCCTCACTTTTTCACTGATTCCTCCACTTAGCAGCGTTTTAACTTGATTTGTAAACTGAAGGTGACATAAAATTTAAATTTAAAATGTTCTGTGGAATTTCCCATTGGAATCTCCTACCTCATTTACCATGGTCTTTTGCTTGTATACCCAGCTGTTTGGACTGAGGCACAAGTCAGCTAAGTGATTTGCCCCTAAGGTTTGTACATTAAAGGAAGGTGTTCATCTCAAATATGCATCCAGGATTTGTTTGCTTTTAGCACTATTTAGCAGTTTTTTGATGATTTCCACTGAAAAACAAGCAATATTGTCTTAAACTAAGAATGGTGAAGAACAACATATTCAAGATTTTGAAATTACTGTTTTTAAAGTCAAATATAGGAGGCACAGATAAAGCTGCCTTATTGTTTGACCTCCTACATTGCTTTTCTTGTGGATGCTCATATTGATTAGCAATAGGGCATCAGCATGTACCGTTCAGAGCAGCATTACCAGCAAAACATAAATCTTTTTTTTTGTGGTGACCAGAAGGTGACCTGCGACCTGTCTGCTGCTGCAGTTTATAAAATGTGCCAGAGGTCATACTGATAAAATCCTATGCATACCGTAAAGCAAAATATAGGGCCTACTTTATTTTAGATACCTTTCTATTAGTTTCTGGGTTCAGTGATAGTGATGACTGAAATGAATAACTACATTGCACACAGATTCTTGGTAATTGAAAAGTCAGTGCGTGATAAGATAGTAGCTGACGCTATCATGTATTTGTATACCGCTTCTTTCAAACAGTTGATTGCATCCTACCACTATTATAAAGCTGTTTGGTCTGTATACTGTAGCATTAGATCCCTGCTATCTGCAACATCATCAGAGATGCAGCAGAAGCTGACAGTTTATGGATCTCTTGAGATATCTATGTTTACTATGTGTTCTTCCAAAATTCCTGTATTATTTTATTGAAATAATTAATACAGTACAGAAATTTTTTTTTATCTTGAATAGTTCTCAACATAAATTATAAAAAGTCAAAACTAACAAGGTAAATGTCATGAACACAAAAAAAACAGTTGTTTTGATGTCACATACATGCATAGCATTTTATTTTCTGTCCTCTTTACTTGTATGCCCTGCTGAACCATAAACTGAATAAAGGAAAAGTGCATAAATTTGCTTATCTTTTGTGGAACACTCCATTTATTAACATTTGTTTAAAGTCAAATGAAAGTGAACTTTTTGATATTTTACAATTTGGATTTAAATTAAAACAGAAATCAAGCAGATTCTAAATAACTTGTATAACATTTTAATGGTTTTATATAATGTCTCTCGGAAATGTGCTGTATATAATACATGTGTTTACGATCATTTAAAGTTAATTTGAAAATTCGGTTGTTTATAGTGATAATCAAAGAAAGCAACTGTCAGTGCAGCAGTTAAGATAGAAACAGAATATGCTTTAAATAAAGATAAAGCACAAAGGAATCAGTGTTAGGGTCTTGTTGGATGCCCCTCATATTGTCCAAAGGACAAAGCTGCTGAATAGTTGTGTCAAACCAAAACAATATGTGATTGTCATTTTTTTAAGTAAAAAGTACTCAGTGGTACAGAGCTCCAATCTTCTCAGAAGATGGTCCATATGTGAACATTGACGTCCAATTGCTCTTCAGGTTATATACAGTAACTCCACGACTGGAGTCGGTACTTCACAGGTAGTGGACCTCAGTGGTCGTCCGGGATTTTCCTTTTACTTCATTCTAAGGAGACAGACGGAACACATTTTAGTAGTGAAGTCACACTTAATTCCTCCTCATATTTCTCCATCACAAACCCATAAAATGATCCCCATGCGCACATATCTGACAATGCAGTATGCTAAACTGTATTATATATCAAAAGCAGTAAACACATTCGGTATAGTAAATAAAGCAGTGTAGCATGTACTTGTAAATAAGGTAGGGCAAAAAACCAAGAGTGAATGTCTCAATTTTTGAATGATGTAGTAATTAAACTTGAAGAATAAGTTTCTCCCATGATCAAATAGAAATGTGTAATGTTGAGTTACAAATCAATAAACAGGCTAATATGGAAAATGTACATGTATTGTATTAAAGAGGTTCATGAAGAGTTAAAAAAATACTCAAATAAGTGAACCCACATGGTGATATTAGTGATTTAACACCAGTTTTTCCACAGTTGGTGGAAAAGGTTGGACTTGAGAACAAAAATTAGCTATTTCCCATTCTCCACTCCTTTTCTTCATAGTACTGTTTTGCTAGATTACCTAAAACATGTGGTTTATTATTAATGCATTTCTTGAAATTGTGGTTATTTATGATTACTCCGTTCTCCGTTCGCTGTGTTCCCAGTTGTTTGAGTAAGTACTTTAGCATAGTGGCTTAGGCACTGGACTTTAAGCCACCAACTTTTGATTCCTATCTCAACCTTGCTGCGCGATATGGAGCAGTTACTTAACCTGCCTATGCTCCAACTGCATAAAACCTGTAAATGAATGTAAGGGATCGGTCAATAGCAATTAAAAAATGTTATTTTAATAATGTTCCCATTATGTAACATATAAGAATAAACTGTAAAAGATAATGCAGTTAAAAATTTAAAACCATGATTTGAAAGAGGATCGCATTTTCACAGGTGACAAAAAGGTGAGAAAACCTTGCTCATGCTGGATTGCAGTTTGGTAAGATATTGTTTTAAATGCTTATTTTCTTGGTTTGTTAAAAAATTAAGATAACAGGAAGAATGAAAACAAGCATTTTGGGTCTTTAAAGCATGATTCAAGCTAAAAATTAATTATCATATCAAAGATGTGAAAACTAGCAGCCTCTTAAAATTGGCCAACATTACATAGCTTGTAATCATCTTTTTTCCTATAATTACATTATTTGTAGTGTAAGGATAACACAAAGTGAGCTTTTGTTATAATTAACACAGAAATCACAAGGTGCCTTACAAAATATGTAATAAAATGTAAAAAATGATGATTGGTTTTTCAAATATGAAAAGTAGCATTCTTTTATGAAATGAGTACAGTGTCATTTCTTAATATTATGAAGTTTTGTAAAATAATTGAGGGTAAATACTAACCTTAACCCCATTCCTAAAAGACCAGGCATATTCTAAAAAGTGACCTGTCAGTATCATTTAAACATAGTTTAAACTTATTTCTTGTTAGTGTTGTTTGCTCAGACAACCAGTAGTTTTAAAAAGTTAATGAACTGTCAAAATGCCACATTATATGATGCATAGGTTGCTAAAAAAGCAAAATCTTTTGGACAGTGTACTTGCACATTTTAATGTACAGCTATTTTTGTATTACACTTGTAAACATTCTATGCTGCCATAAGGTTTAAGTTTGGTATACTGTTATACATTTACTAATGTTGTTTGTGTGTATATATAACATATATATACTGCTGGTCAAATGTTTTAGAACACCTCAGCTATTCTAGTTTATCTTCAAATTTAATCAATTGAAATGCAATGAATGACATGAAATGGTGAAAAGGTAAGCAGTAAATGGCCACAGGTTTAAATTTAAAGTTTAGGTTAGCAAAAACTGGAAAAAAAAATTTTCAGAATATTACAAATGGACCTTCTTCAAGGAAATAACTAATAGGTTACAACCTACAGATGTTCTGCAGCAATTAAAGTAAATTAAGACTTGCAAGTTGAAGCAAACAATTTGTGCAAGTACCAAATTGTAATGATTCAATAAAAACCCTGTGCCTGTCTTAAAGAAGATTTGGAACAGATTATGTTACTACACCCTCTGAAGTACTACTTGGACAATATTCTAGTGATAATGGCAAGAAAACAGCAATTAACAGATGAAATGACGCAAAGCATTATTACCCTTAGAAGTGTAGACTTTTCTTTTCACTTCTTCAAAATGTCAGTGAATACTGTGGCTTCCTACACAATCCAAGGGCATTTGAAAACTGGAAGAGATCTGGCAGCCCCAAAGTCGCAACCCAGTCTGAAGACAAGTTTCTGCGGGTCACCAACTTGTGTGATAGGCACCTCACTGTACAGCAGCATCAAGCACAGCTTAACAGTGTTTGAAAAAACCAAGTCTCAGTTTCTGTTGTGAATAGGAGAGTTTGTGCTACAGTTTTAACAAGGCGAGTGGCAGAAAGCAATTCCGGGGAGGACAAAATAAGAAAGCCCAAAATATACCTTCAGGCTATGTCACAACTACATTAAAAGAAAAGAACAAGAAGGTACACGTCAAAACATGGAATAGTCGGCACAGTCTTTTTAAGCCACTGGGTTAGTTTGGTTACGAACTGAACAGGAGGGTGTTGGGAAGATCTTTCTGGCCACTTTGATTTCCTTTAAAGAAAGAACGCCACATGTGTGTTTATGGCCGTTATATCGGATGTTACATTAGCAAAAGGTGGCTACTTTAATTAATCAAATATTTGAATAAAATTGTGTACACTTAACGATTCCTTGAGTTTTTTATTTGACATTGTGTATTTGTTCTATGCCTTGATTTCATGAAATTGGTAGTGTGTGTGTATATATATATATATATATATATATATATATATATATATATATATATATATATATATATATATATATATATATATATATATATATATATACGAGGGGGGACCCAAAAATAACCGGAAATATTTTTAAAACGTGTTTAATTTAATTTTCTGTACAAACTGCAATTAGTCTCCTTCAAAGTACTCTCCATTGGCGGAAATACACTTATCTTACCGTTTGTTCCATTGTTCAAAACATTTTTTAAATTTGTCTGAAGTAATGTCCATTAATGCTCTGGTCGTTTCTTGTTTTACCTCTGCGACGTCTGCAAAACGCCTTCCTTTCAAGTCTTTTTTCATCCGAGGGAGCAAAAAGAAATCACACGGAGCTAAATCCGGTGAGTAGGGTTGGTGGTTCAGGATTGTCATTCCGTTTCAATAACAATAGTTTCTGCAACACTTTTTTCAAGAAGAAAACAAAATTTCACTGCCGTGCATTGCTCATGATAATCGGCCATCATAAAAAAACAACGCTTGCACAAAACTACTTTTACAAAATTCACTGAACACAAGCACAACCTTCCAGACTGATGGCACTTGGCAGACTGACTTGTGAGGAGTGTAACTAGATTGCCCTAGTCCTAGTTACATCACCCAACCACGTACTACAAGTACCAACCTAAAAACAACAAAAGTCTGGTTATTTTTGGGTCCCCCCATGTGTATATATATATATAGATAGATAGATAGATAGATAGATAGATAGATAGATAGATAGATAGATAGATAGACGACTTAGGTTAGTTGGCCACGATGGTTCTTTGTCTTGTGTGTCTGTCTTCCTGATTACCTATCTTTTAATTACTTCCTTTTTTGCTTCTTTACCTATTATTTGTACTATAGTAGTGTTGAAATATAATTGTGTATTAAAAATGTATTGATCATTCTTGAGGAAATTATTTTTATTTTGCTTTTACCTGAATTTTACCTACACTCATCAAAAAGGTTTTCTCTCTCATGATTTATAAAGAATTACTGAAAAGTTTGTTAGTTCAGTTTCACTATAGGTATGAATGTTAACCAGTCAATGATGATTCCTGGCCAAAATATTTCCATTTTTACACTGTCAATATTTGTGTCTGCACAGATATGTGAATATGCACACACTCAACTTCCTCAACTTTTTATTTTCATATGTGCATCTATTTAAAATGTAACAATACATGATAAATATATATATGTTACTTTGGCTTATAAATTTTACACACTGCTATTGATTTTCATGGGCAGGCAGTCTTTATCTTTGATTTGCAATAACTCCTCAAAGTTCACCATTTTTACACTATACATATGCTGTATTCTGCATTTGAAGGAAAAAGAGAGGTAAACTTTTTTCCTTTAGCTTTTAATATGTTTCAGATAACAGTATATGAATCATACCTTTTGTATTCTCATTATAGATTTCTTACAGAAAGGTTTCCTACCTGCTGTTTTTCTGATCACAGGCTCAAGGCATTTGGCTTAGAATATAATTACACTCTTTTCAAGTAATGCATATATTTCACACAATGCTTGGCCAATCACGGTAATTCTTTCTCATTGCCATTATTCAGATTGACCAACATCCCCCTCATGGATTTTTGTTTTCATTGAAATTTCAAGAGCTTTACAAAAAACCATCATCTGTAATACATACGCTGGCTCCTTAAATAGCAATGAAGCCTTAGGTACTTGTACACATTAGCCATTTTTTGTTTTACTTGTATATATGTTTATAAAATATGGGTGGAGTGGTGGCTCTGAGGCTAAGGATCTGCGCTTGTATCCCAAAGGTTGCCGGATCGAATCCCTGTCACTGCCGAAAGAGATCCTACTCTGCTGGGCCCTTGAGCAAGGCCCTTAACCTTCAATTGCTCCAGGGCCGCTGTACAATGGCTGACCATGCGCTCTGACCCCAAGGGGTTTGCAAAAACTAACAAATTTCTAAAACGCGAAATCATATAAGGTGAAATAAAGAACCCAAAAAAAAATTCTACTGAAAACTAAAATGTCTTAATGACTGAATTATTTAAATTATAAGGGTAACGAAGAAATGCTGCTCAGCGACTCATCTAAGCTCACCATTTTAACATATGGGTTCTTTTCTTTAGTTTAACAAGCAAAATTTGAATTATAATACATAGTACAAACACTTAAATGTTTTGTGTTGTATAAGTATTTTCATTACAGCAGGGAGTCTATCTTTATTTTATGTATAAACACTTCCATAGTTAAAATTTTGTAAACAAAATACTAAGCTATTTTACAAAACAGATGCAGGGTCCTTCACACAAAAGCAGGAGCCATGATATATAAGCATAAAGTGTAGCCCATGAAAAAGGCAGGGATATGTGAAGAAGAGGAGTGACACATATTTAGGTAAAAAAGGTTAATTTTAGAGTTAAGCAATGACAGCATTTTACTTTAGTGAGCATTTGAATGTTTGGATCAATTGAGTTTTACATATGAAAAGAGTTCCACAGAGTTCATTAAAGGTTTGCTGATAGTCATCCTCAGTAGTATGAATGTTTGCACTGAAAAACATAAACGTATGGTAATATTAATTTTACCATACTTGGTAAAATTATTATTAAGTACAGAAGCACAAACCACTTCTGAGCATGTCTGAATCTGCTAATTAGTGCTAATAAGCTGGTAGATGCTGACATTATGATTAGAAGATGGTGCAGCCTAATTAAATGAATTTGTTCACTTCCCCCATCACAATTTGCTACACACTTGTACACTTAGAAGGGTCACAGACAGATTGTTAAGTTTGGAATGTGATAATCTTAAGGCTTACTCTTTAACAAAAAATATTAAATCTTACACTGGTTTACCATATCTTCTGAAAAATATTTCGTAAAACATCCATCTTCTAACCTGTTTACTCAGTTCTGCATTGTGGGGAGCCAGTGGTAATGTAACTAACTCTGGGTACAGCAGCCTATTTGGAATAAGAGAAAAATTGAAAAGTCCAAATAGCTTACTGTAAGCTATTATTCATTTAATTGTATATACAAACACAAGATTCAAATAAAGGTTTTTTTACTATTAAAAACTCATTGTTTTTGTTATGTTAATAGAGTGTATCATTTTCCACAACTTTATTTTAGCTGGGTCATTGTCCTTTTCCGTATATGTGCCTTTCCTTAAATTTCACAATTATCTCTTTACCTCAAGTAACTGCTGCTTGGTAATCATATTTTTCTTAAATACTTTTATGACTACTACAGAATAGTGCATTGTACCCTGCTGGTATGTGTACTGTTCAACATTAATGTTGTCATATTTTGGACAAACAATGTTAACTGTTTTAAAATCTTCTTCAAGTTAAACTTTTATGCTACCCAGACATGGTGACATATAAACAGATTAAACAGATTTGAAAATGGATAAATGAATGGATGAAAAAAATGGGGCGTTTTATAGAACTGCAGCATAATATGGCATAATTATCTGCCACACAACCATAGTAATGCTCTCAGATGTCCTGCAACCCAGGCATAGATTAAGGAAGTTGGACAGGAAAATGATAGATTGACATCGATAGTCATTAGAAGGCTTGCTAGCAAAAAAAAAAATTCATTCTGATATTCTCTAACACAAGTTTACAAGGAGTTTTAAAAGTGTTTATTGTACTTTAATAATACAATATTTGACCACTTAACTGAACTACCTCACTATATTCACTTATAGTTTCTAGTCATTATAATAGTCTGACATCAGATTCATTTCTCTGAATGTAAAAACAGTCAAGAGAATTTAGGCCGGTGAAGGTTTAGTATTATGCAGTAGTCAAGGAAGAGATCAGTCCCTGGAGATTTTTAACCATTACAGTTATCTTTTCATTTTTCTAACCTGCTTAGTCAGTTCATGGTAATGGAGAGCTGTAGAATATCTCATGGTGTGAATAATCCCAGGATGGATTACAGGATACTGTATGTTCATACAAACATCTAAACCCACTCATATAGTGAAAATGTACAGTTGCCAAATGTAGTGTCTTTAGAATATGGGGCAAACATCGCATCTTCATAATATCATCTTCACAATATTTTCGCATAGCAAGTACATAAACAATAAAGCTGCCATATTGAAGTCGACATAACAAAGTCTTTAAGTAGAAGATTTGTTTCTGTGTAAAGACAATTGAATAGCAGTGTGTACGTTTTATAGGTATGCTTTATACTGTACTGGATTAATTCTTCTCAAAAGTTAGAAACAATAAGAAATGTTAAATTTCTTCTCTGTTGATAAGTACAAGATAAGAAAGACACTTTGAATGCAAAGGTAATTATATACCACAGATAAGACAAATAATAGTAAGTGACAATATTTAAAACATAATCTACAAATTGCAAAAAGGCAGTAAAAGAAAATGCAGAAGTCAAAACTAAGAGATTGTTTCAGTGTTTAGCAGTAAATGAAAAGTCAGGATCGAAGTGAAGTGTATTAAGAAAAATAAGAGGAAACATACACAAAATAAAATAGTAAATATGCTAAATTAATATTTTTCTTATACTTTCACCTATGAGAAATTAGGAAAATGCTCAGTTGCCTCAAGGAATGTTAATGCAGTACTAAATCAAGGGGTAATATAAAATACAACGAGGTCAAACCTAGTAACTTTTGGCCAGTTATGTTTGTGTGTATCATGAATACATTTTTGAAAGCATTTTTATACAGCAAGATAAAGAAACATATATACAATATACTGTAGGCATATTAGCAAGCGGACAACATGGTATTAGACCTTTGTTTAATTGTAGAGGTTAGGATTATATTGACATATTATTTCTCGTGGTTCTTAAGGTTTGGATAAGGTGCTCAAAGAAATGAGGGAAGATAGACACTAAAGCTAGTGTTAAGAGCCGTTGAGCAGATGAGTAAAGATTTGGTTCAGAAAAGAAACATTTTTCAAAATGAGTAATGTTAAAATGGGAGATCCTCATATATGATTCCTGTTGAAACTATTCTTTTTAGTTTATGTAAAAGACTTAAGTGAAAGTATAACTGGTTAAATTTGCAAAAGACACTCAAGTATGTGGATTTTTACAAATATTCAAAAGTTAAAAATAACTTGGCCAGTGTCTATATTTGGTCATTTGGTCATACATATGGCAAATATTGAGTTGCATAATTACAAAAAAGCAGGGTGTGCAATATTTCTTTATGAAAATGACTTTGAGTCTCAGTGAGTGCATCACTGTCCACTACTAGAATGTGTACAGAAGCAGTTAAAATGCTTATTTAGTATTGGAATATAAGATATAAAATGTACTTGTAAGGCCAAATCTGGAATGTTGTGTGCAGTTGTGGTCATAGTATTACAAAAGTACATAGGAGCACTACAGAAGGTACAAAGAAGAAATACAGAAGAGCTACTAGACTTATTACTAGACCTTAAGGTATAAGCTGTGAGAAAAGCATCAATGAAATTAATCTTTTCAGCTTAAACAAATGGAGATCAAAAATGACGTGACAGAATTGTTCACAATTATGCAGTTAATTTTGTACTATCCTTCAACTAGAATATGAAGGCTACTTTAGAGTAATTTTTAAAGACTAGGGGGCTTCACCCCCTGCTCGCTTCGCTCGCCAACCCCCGTCTTTGGTTTTCCGGATACACACTTAGATTTTAGTTTTTTCTTGGAATTGTTGCTATTTCATTAGTTTCACTTTTATTTCAGAACTTCTGTAAAAACAATATTTGGAATCTTTCATGTCCCAATATGCTGAATCTTTTAAATGAGGTCTGTGATAGTTGTGTTTAATGACTTTGTACCATAATTTAGGATAGGTTTCTCTGTTTGGAATTTAAGCACAGACAACGATCCACATCATCAGCAGTTAATGATTTTTTTTGCAGAGTAACCAATAAATGCATGTGAGTTAAACCCCATTTTTTAAATTCTCTGACTTAAACTAATTTCCTTTTGTTTGCGTCAATGCGATCTGTACTATCTTTTTTTGATACTGTAGCGACTGATGTAGTAAAGGTCACAAAAGTTCTACTTTAACAATCGCTGACTACATAACCCCAAACACAACTTTCTAGCATCCTCTCTAACCCCTCCTCCCACGGGTCTCGCCTCCCCCTTACCGCATCAATGAGCACCCAGCTATCAGTCTTCCATGCTGTACCTTGCCCTTCCTTGATCGGACCTAACAGTCACTTAAAACAAAAAAGGCTTCAGTTTGGCTGGGACACTACAATACTTTTGAATTTTACTGCTTTCATATTCTGTACCTTTCTCTGCATGTGTATCACTCCTTGGGTCTCTTTTCTCCACGCTGCTCTTTCTTCTTTGCTGAGAGCACAGGATCTGTGTGTGCCACGTGGCTTTACATGACTGAATCTTTTGCTGGTTGTCCATGCTCTTATTTGATAAGAAGGGCGTGTCTTGCAAGAATCTTATGTTCCACATCCCCGCGAGACTGCCCTGGGACAATCTCTTGGCACCAAGTCTCATGTTTACAGTCCCCGCGAGACGCTTCATGGCCAGTCTTTTTTGTCTCGTGGGTCTTTAAAATGTCTTCCGAGAAGATCACATATCATCGCCTTGCTTTTCCATTCCAGGATTTTTTTTATATACAGAGAGAAATGGACTGTATAGATACGTGGAATAAGTTGCAAAGTAGTGTAGTTGATAGTAGTACTTTTACAGACCATCATCTCTCTGCTTTGCAAACTGCCAACTACATACTGTGTTTCCTGTTACATTGAAGGGGCGCCTGACACTGACTGAGTTTGCTTTCCTGGGGGAAGCGACAGTCTTGGAACAGAAGCTTGTGAATTTAAATTTATGGTACTTGTAAAAGCTTTTTTTTTTTCAGTTTTATTCTCTCAGTCACATTCATGCTCTCTCCAATCCAACCCGTAAGTAACAGCGTCAGCATAAATTTACACCCGATCTAACGATTTGTACTATTTAGGTCTTAAAATGATTTCTTCAAAATGTCACATATATTTGTTGTTTTCCTTTTTGCCCGGTGCTGCGTTGACATCAAGGACCACAAGGCATAAGCTTATTCAGTGCGAACAGGAGCACGTGGGCGGCTGGTTGCTGTGTGCTATAATATGCCTGATCTGGCGGCAATAAACACATGTACTGTACAAGACATGCACAGGTCCACTGAGAAAAGAAGAGTTTTCTTTGCTCACCTTGCAGAGTAACTTTGTCGTCACTTCTTACAAGAAAAGGTGATGGAAAAAGAAAAAGAGGATGCGACATCGACAAGCTTCTGTTCCAAGACCGCCGCTTCCCCTAGCAAAGCAAACTCAGTCAGTGTCAGGTGCCCCTTCAATGTAATAGGAACCACAGCACAGACAGAAGTGTGTACATTGCAACAGGTACAATTGTCGAAAATGTTGGAAGGACGGTCCTTGGTTGTGTGGGAACTGTTAACATTTGAATCTGATCAGTGTGGAACTGACCTCTCTGTACTATTTTTTCCTCTGCATATCCTGGAGTACAAAAAAAACCACACAATGCACCAAAATGTGGAGACTAGGCAAGATCGGGGAAAAAAAAAAACACGGTCACTGATTACAACCGCAAGAAGGTATGCGAATGAATATGAATAATGTTGCATCAGTGCCAGAGTGTTTTCCGAAATGTACTATACATGTCATAAAATGAATTAGTCCAAATATCATATATACCTATTTCTCTGTTTTATGTCAGTGCGGCTGTGACATCATGGACCATGAGGTACATACTAATTCAGCGTCAAAAATAAAACTGAATATAAAAAATACAAGTGACAGTGAGATACGAAGAAGACAGAGTCACCCGCATTTGTGTGTCAGCTTTTATCCCACCAGATCAGAGAATTTCCAGTTCCATTGTCTCAAAACACCGCTCACATCTATAGTTATTCCCAATTTCAAATAAAAACTAACACTGTCAGATCTGTGGTTTTGGAGGGCAAGGGGTTGTAAAGAAAATAAAAATGAAAAAAAAAATCACTAACAAATGCATGTTTTTATTATATAATATCAACAATAAGAGCAGCTCACTACTCAAAACGGTAAACTTGTTAGAGACCCAGAATCGATCCCACAACATCTTGATTACAAGTCTGCAGTTACTTACCGCTGCACACGGAAGCTGTCATGTTGCACTTGCACCTTTTGTGAAAGTGTTTATTTGATTTTTGGACTTCAGCCTTCACACATTATATAGTTCATGTCTACATTTCGTCATTTATTGCTAAAACATTAAAATAGAAATATGTTTCAACGATGTGTTTACATAGGTTGTTGTAGACATGGAACACGTGTGTTCCAAATAACAATCTATTAATTCTCCTCTAAAACTTCACCACTTCACTCCAAGATAATCAGAGCTGAAACTGGGAAAATTTCTTGCCCTTTCTGCAGTGGTGGGGGGTTGAATGTTATAGTAGGCTGCTTGCTGCTTGTGTTGGTCGACACATTTACAAGACAAATGATGCTGACAGAGAGGTGCGAAGGGATTTAAGGAGGGCTAGGTTTACAAGTTTTTTCGTAGGCTTTGGTAATTCTAGTGTTAAATCAAGATATAACAGTCATGAGGCAGCAGCCCTAACCACTACGCTATACTAAAGAAAATCCTAGTTTATACTCCCTTATGAGAAAGTGGAGTAAATATAGTTTGAGCAGTGTCCTCAAGCCTTAAGCAAAATGTATTCAAACAATTATAAATGAGGATGTGGTAAGAAATGCCTATTGCTAAGATTCAAATAGTTCATCCATCAGTCAACCCAATATAAAATCAAAAGACAGCAATCTTCAGCATACTTAGATATAAATATTGATACAAAGGGAGAACAGTCACAAATGTGTGAACTTTTTGTCCACACATTTACAGTATAATGTGCAATAAGAACAAACTTGCCACAGGAGACACACAGACAAAAGAACTATGAGCTCAGTAAAAAAGTCAATTGGGCACTTTTTTCTCTAGCTTTGCCAAGATATATTTAGTAAGTCCAGCGTTCTCTCCAAACAGGTGGTTCAAAAAAAAAGAGGTGTGTGTTAGGAGAATTGTTTTTCACACTTTGTGTCCTTTATTATAAAAATTGCAAAAAAGATCTGCCTGAAATAGAAACTGGACCCACCCATTTATTCATTTTCTGAGTCTACTTTTTTACAGAAGGCGTTGTGGAGCGTTAGCAATAATGGCTGTGCATTGGGTCTGACTGTGACTGGGTTGTCAGTCAATTTTTGCACATACCAATGTCTTTATATTTAAGACAGAAACCCAGAATCATTAGAGAAAGTACTCTAAAGCAAGGGAACAAGCTGCAGACTCCACAAAGAACTTATTACAGCCTAGAACTGAAACAGAGCTTAAGTGTAATACTTATCTGTTTACCTGCCGTCAAATAAGATGGGAAATGCCATCAAGTAAGATGTGACACTTTGTCAAATTAATTAGAGATTAGTTAGAAATACCACATTTCTTATAAAGCAATAAATCCATCAGTTTTCAGTAACTACCATATAATTGTCACAGGGGAGGTTAAACACCAGCAAACTCAGGTGCAAGCCATGAAAACAATATGGATGGAACTCTTAGAAGAGTGAAAATGAATGTGTTCCTTGTATATTCAGTATCTACACAGCTCAGACAAATTTTATTAGATGTTTTGTGATGATTTTGCTGTGTAGTTTTTTAAAGCTAGAAAAGTATCAGTTCTTAAATGTAGAATTATCCTGTTTGTTTACATTCCATTGGTGTAATGTATTGTACACACTTTCTAGATTATGGTGAATTATTAGGCATATTATGAGTTGAATGCTTTTTTTTCTTTACAAAAAATGAAATATATTTTTTACATGTCTGAAGAAATGCATTGCTGAGCGTACTTCAGGATGTGTTCCTAATACAGTATACTCTTCTTGCAGAAATGGTACTATCTAGAAACCTTTCTTCTCCTTCTTCACAGTAGACTAATTGTGTTTTCTTTAATCAGAGAGGGAGTGTGTGTGTGTGTGTGTATGTTGGTGCTGACTGCAGATGAGCATTATCTAATTCAGCCATCCTGTCATGTGAACATCCCTGCTTAATTTAATGCAATTATTTAATCAACAGGGATAATATCAGCAGCATGATTAATTTATAAAACATGTTTCACAACTGCCTGTACCTCTCTGTGCTTTTATTATCGCTCCTGATAACTTCACAATGTGTGTTTATGAAGGAGCTGCCAATTTATTTTGCCTTGTTCCCTTCTTCTTCTTATAGTGCATGAGATTTCAATCCAAAGAAGAATATTTATTTTCTATTTTTCTTAGGCTGCTTATGCTAGTTACAGTAAGACACCATTAAGTACAACGACCAATATACATTACTGTTCCACTGTATATTGCATTTTTTACATGCTTTATTTATTTTTTGCTTATCTTTTTGTGGAGGTTGAAGATCTAAGCATACAAATAATTAAAAAAAGAACTGTAATGTTATAATCTTCATCCAGCTTCTGCAAGTTGTGGTTTATCTGATTTTCATTCCTCTTAGAAGTCATCTCATTTTTGCATTTTCAAATCAGTTTCTTCCTGGTCAGCTTCAAGAACAGCCAGTGTTTAAGCTGGCAGCAGAAGTCACAAGATTGAATCTTACCTTTGGTAGGATTCCAATTCATTGCAATACTCTTAAAATATACATTTATTGCTAATTAGGATTTTGATTCATATTTAGGAACTTAATGCTCATCACCTGCTTAATAAGAACAAATACAATTAAAATTGATAAAAATCTGGGTGCTGAGAATCGCATACTGTAACAAGGATCACACTAGACACCTGTAAAGGTGACGGCTGCCACTTTAACAAACTAAATAGCCTACAACAGAGGCCAACCAGTGTGGTCCAGTGAATGTCATCCAATTCTGAAACTGAACCTTAATGTAAAATTGAGAGGCACTCTATTTGTGTATCTCTGTTGTACTCTTGTGAGGCAAAAGAACATCAATAGAAAAATGACACATGGTTCCTGCTTTTCTGTGCTTTGTTTACTTCATTTGTGTAAACATGTGTATGCTGGATGCAGTGAACTTTCTGACAGTTTATTTTTGGAGCACTGTTTATATTCAGTATAAGGATTACGGCTATACCCACGTGACATGATTTACATTCTGAATAATCTCGATAAACATTTGCCACCTGCAATGATGCTGAAACAGAATAACAAAGCCGTGGTTTTGGAACCTTTAGCTGTTGTATTTGGAAATCTCATAGATGAATAAAGTGTATTGTACGTCGTTTCTTCAAAATTGCACATTGTTATATCATATATATATATATATATATATATATATATATATATATATATATATATATACATATATATATATGTCAAACTGATGCATAGTAATAAGGTAAATATGTACAGTAATGGAATGTATACTCTTTTCAGCAGTCCAAACAGTTTGTACTCTGTATGTAATATGTAACAGCATAGTTGCATTTATACTAACCACACAAGGAACAGTTAGTATACCATATAAAATTCAGAGCCTTTGTACCAGTTATAAATGTGTTCAATGATTAACATATACAGCACTTTAAATCTGAAACCCTGATTTCTGTTTTAGGATGAGGGTGCACAGCCACTGAATCTCTCATCTAAACCGAAGCAGTCAGACAGCAAATCACCAACATCTCCGACATCCCCTCAGATTCCTGGATTGAAAATGAATCCTGGGTCTTTAAAGCATGGAATTTCAGCTACTCTTGCCAGCCCGCCTTCCAGGGTCTCCTCTATAGGTATGTTGTAGACTTTCATTAAAACTGAAGGCCTGATAATCATTTATATTTTAATTTTGATATCTTAGCTAAATTGTTTGAATTGATCATTTAAAAATTGTTTAGAAAATAATATGGAACATTATGGATGGCAGGATGTTCAAGCTTTCTGTTTCATTTCATAAAAGCACTGATTTTAAATATAGCATAACAAGAAGGGCTATAGAAGGTCTGAAGTAGAAATGAGGTGAAGTCATTGTCACTCAAAAAAATAAAAAATACAAACAAACAATTATAGCTATTAAACATTCAATAATGTGAGTACAAATATATTGTGAATCTGAATTGTGGAAAATATAAAAGTAATTATTGTAAACATTACAATAATGGCACTACCTTATGTCATTCATTTATTCCATATTTAAATGATACACTATTACAGTATTAAAATTACAAAGTATATTTAATTATGTTTGAAGACTTCCTTGGATGTTATCTGTTGATTTTATGAAAGCTTTATTATTATGTAAGTTTTCAGAAGTTATTTTGCTCCTTTTACTACTTCATATGAACTACATAAAGCACAAATAGAAAATTATTAATGAAAAGTTTTGAAAAGATATAAAAATTGAATGACTGTTATAGATTAAGCCGCTATACTGAGTAAACCTTATTAAAAATAGGAAAATTTAAATATTATTGCTGGATTTAGCATCAAAACTCAAAGCAAAAGAGGTGAGTTCACCTGCTGCAGCAGGTATGTACCTCATTATAACTATCTTGGTACACCTAACACTGGTTTTTTAAAACATAACAAAAGTATCTGGCTAACCTTCAATTTTCTAACTCACTTATTACAGATTTCTGGTCATGGTTGGCTGGAGCCTAACGGTGGCACTTTTGCACATGTCAGGAGTCAATGTCAAACTGGGTACCATTTATAAATACAGGGTAATTTAAGAATCACAAATCAGTCCAACCTGCATTTTTAGGATGTGGGTAGGCAAGCTGGTATGCCCAGAGAAATAATTCACTCAGATATGGGCGAGAGTCTACAGCATATACATTGAAAGTTACTGGATATAGATATGAACCCAGTCTTCTACATCTGTAAGGTAGCAGCACTAACTACTGCACTGAAGAGGATTATGCAGTGTGGATGAATGAGTTTGCATAAAAATGGTATATATAAAATGTATGTAACACTAGCACCTTTGTTGTACTTAAATCTGTTAAACCGTTTTGTATCAGTTGAACTAATTCATCGAAGGCTAAGAAACATTATAAAGCAAAAAAATGACTTTGGAAAACACTGGTTGATAATGATCAACCTAACCCTCCATTCATCTGTTCTTTTTTTCATATTCCATTGCAGGGATCTGAAGGGCCTAAGTCCATTCTAGCAGTATTAGACAAAAGGTACTCTACAACTTCAGATGAGACACCAGTCCATCACTGGGCATAATTCTCACACTCTCACACACTCTCTCACTTGAGTTGTTAGTTGTCCAAACTTGGGAATGTGGAGTAAATTCAGTTCTTACTTTTTATGGTGCCTTTCATTTAATAAAGGTTCAATATGTTTCTCTATACTTACTACTGTATAATGGGTTGACAGTTATGTATAATCAATACAATATTTACATAGGTATACTCACAAATCGCATAAAAACCTTTTTCTAAGCAATTTCAATAATCAACAAGAACATCATGCACAAATCGTATGCACAAATAAAAATACAGTTTATGACACTTAAATTGTCCTCCTCTGCTTTAAAATAAACAGATGATCTACAGGAAGTTAACAGGATCAGATACCGGAAACCACTTATTCTGTATCTTCATTTTTTTCGGGTCATCATTTGCATATTTTTAAATGTGGAAAACTTTCACTTTCTTTAAAGTAAAGAGGTTGTTCTGTTAAGCATATATTGCCAATTAGAGAGCAGAATGAAAACAAAACCCTTGCTTTGCAAGCAGGATGTGTCATCTGATGAGATTAGACAAGGCTCTTAAAGAAATGCACTTTCATGTTGTAGACAAAGAAAGAGCATTAATAACAGCCCCTTCCCAACACAGCAGTTAGCCATTTTAGACTTCCTTTCTTTAATCTCTGTGTTTTTCAACAAATCATAGGATTTAATAGCATGTTTTGGCAGATTAGTGGATTTATGGGCCAGATGTTTTTTGTTCTAAAAAATGGATTAGGGTGTAAAGTTTGTTGGAATCTCATGGAACATGTTGAAGCAAGCCGTTCATTTTGTATGCAATTAGTGTCTACCGTCTGTCCTACAATCCTTCCATCTGTGAGTGAATATTGAGTTAGATTAAGCCCCATACCCCTGAAAGACATTAACTTGCTTCTGTTGCAGGTCTAGCTTTCATACAGCCTGCCTGCTATAGTTTACATGTATTGAAAAGAACTGCTAGCAAGCAGTATGTGAGTCTTGGTCTCTTTTTTAACAGCCTTAAATCCCAGCTAATTTATTAATTTACATTAGACGTTCTAGTCCAACTTCAGAGAATACACTTGTTTCGCCTTATCTTCCTTTATTATCAATTTTAAAATTATTTTTTATCAATTACATAACTGATTATAAATGTCCACAATTCTGCATTATTCTGCTTTTTGTTCACCAGTTTTAATTTTAAAATTGTTGTTTTCAAGCAATTGAAAAAGAAAGCAGAAAATATTTATCCAGAGTCCTTGGACTTCAATAGTTAGCAGAGGTGGCCTCTGTAATTTAACTAAAACAGTTTAGTTCAAGTACGTGTAACATATTTTTAAGCAAGCTCTGCCCTAGATAAATGAGCAAAGGTGTGTGTATTTCCACAAAATACACCTTGGGCCATCTTCAATAAACTTCATTCCTGGGTAGGTTCCAGGACTGTTTCCCTGGAGTGTTTCCTTTAAAGATGTCCCAGGTCATGTAATGAGAAAGGAAACTCCTCTTTCTAGTAGTAGTAATAGTAGTAGTAGAAGTAGTAGCAGTTCTTCTTTCATGTGTGTAGTATATAGTGAAATTCTTAATTGCATGTGTACAGTTGTGTCCTCATATATCTATATTCAAAATTCCTCATACAAATGTATGTTAAATACAACTGACTTAGTGGGTGTGTGATGGACTGGCATTTCATGCTGGTTTTTATAGTATACATTGCACATGATACAGCACCTGTGAAACTATAATGGCAAAACAAAAGTAAGAAACTTGATACAAAGGACTACCATGTTATACTTCACCTACACTTCTTATAGTATGTTATAAATGGGTATAGTGGTACTGTACCTATTATGCGATTTCTTTATAATGTAATCTGAATGAAAACTATATTATGTGCATTATTTTTTAAAATATAGCTTTTGCATGAGCAGATTTGTTCACTCTGAATTTTTTGCAACAGTTTACTCCTGTGTCATTACAAATCTGAAAGATTAATCTGGCCTGAGATGGCATTTACTAGTAGATTACAACAGATTAAGAGCTATAAGCTTCCTGAGGTCTTTGTTAGATTTAAACCCAGATAGTTAAAAAAAATGTGTAGTACCATTGCTTTTTAAAACAGATGCTTTGGACATAAATATATGAAAGCCACTATTCAAATTAATAAACAGCAATGATTGAATATAATTCTTTTCCATGTTTATTTAGCCAACATTTTACATTCAAATTATCATGCCTGAGATTTAACAGGTGTAAACTATGTCATACAAAGCATACTATTCTTCATTTCTTTGCTAACAGAAAATGAACTAAATCATTTTTTTCACTGCATTCCTTCAGTCATCTTCTCAAACTAGTTACTGCAGTATTGGTTGTTAGAATGCCAGTTACCTTCTCAGCATTATCAGGCACAATAGAAGAACCAACTTTACATAAATCACAAGACTATGTTTGTTATTTTTTAGATAAATATTTTGACTTCAAACCTTTGACATCAGCAGATTCAAAGCAAATATATTCTAACTACAGCTTGATGTTTTATGTGTTGAAATCATTTCTTCATCCATGTACACACCCCATCAATCTGCACTTCATAGATGACTATCCAGTCCCAGAGTACCTTACCAGAAGCTTTTTTTATATGCTCTTCTCTGCTTCTGATGGTCTTATGTTTCAGCATACTTTAAAAAGCACCCCCACTGTTCAAAATGAAGAATCATGCAAAGTCTAAAAGTCTAATTTACAGTCCAATTTCTTTCCATTATTCCATAATTTGTTAAAATCATTATTGGTTCAAATCTCCCAACTTTCTAGTGTTAGCATTGATGTCTCCCAGTAGTAACTTCCATTGGTCCAGCTTTTGTCTTGCATTTTTTCAATCTTTCATTACAATCTCCTATAGCCTTCACACTTGCAGTAGCAGTAGCACATTTTATTTGTAAGGCACCTTTCTTTTGCTCAAAGCAAGAAAATAGTAACACCACCATGATGAATAACACTGAAGAAAAGCATGTCCTAGCAAGACAAAGGGAAAACTCAGCCCTGTGTACTTCAAATTACATTACTGCATGACTGTTAAAAATGTCGACAGTTTTATTCACAAAATATGTCCTAGGTACTGCAGTATATTGACACTTATGAAACCTTCCACACAAATGGACAAAGCTGAGATACCCATGAAGCTTTTCGTAAAGAAAATTTGAGAATTAGCAGAGACACAAGATAGAGAGTTATCTGAGCATATTTACAAAAGCATATGGGCAATATGTACAGAGGCAGTAAGCACAAAGTATAAATTGCAAGTCATATTGATATCAAAGCCTACCAGCATTCAGGATTTTGTGCTTTGCCTCTCTGTAGACCACTGTGCTACACATATTCTTTTATACAAGCGAGCATGCCTGATTTGGTGGTTCATATCATATTCTATAAGAAACATATCTAAGTAAATACACTGGGATTTTATACTGAAGTGGAATGCAGTGTCAAACTGTAATCCCCACAGATGGCATCTTGTATGACAGAGAAATGTACGATTGATTGATTTTACATTACATGTACTTAATAATATAATAGAAGTATACATTTTAAATAGCATGTAAGATACTGAAAGGAAAAAAAGAAACATTATATTGCTGACTGATAATTGACTTTCTGTACAGCAAGCTGATTTTCTGTAGTATGTCTTTTCCAAGACCTCCTTTCTTGTTGTTTTATGACTGGCAAAGACGTGAATATATACATTTTGTTTAATTGGTTTATTTTCTTTGTAGAACACAAACAATTGTGGAGTAAATGGAAGGGTGGTATTGCTCTTGTTCTCTGTGGCTGTTCCTGAGCTAAAAAGAACAACAACAGAACAAAGTATGCCCTTTGCTGTGTTAATAACTCAGTATCTCAAATCAAAAAAACTTACTGAGTAAGAATAACTACACTGTAGTAGTCCATGTGGACTTATATATGTTAAATATCTAAAAAATCATTTTGTATTTCTCTTTGGCTTGTTTCAGACCTTCTTTCTTCTATCACATCTGGGGGTTATATAAATGACCATGACACTGTCACCAAAGCATTCCAGGAAGCCAGACAAATTAAAGAACAGCTCAGGAAAGAGCAACAAGTGCTGGATGCAAAGGTGGCCGTTGTGAACAGTCTGGGGCTAAACAACAGCAGAACAGAAAAGGTCAGTGATGTCCTTCACAAGAGTACAACCTGTTTTCAATGTTTTATTTAAATCCTGAAAAGCAGTAATATTGTTGTAGAGATAAGTGTTTTTATTGTTTTGTGCACTGAGAAAATAAATGAAGTAACATATATTTATATGTTTTGTTTCGAACAAAAATGAAAACAAGTGAAAAGGTTTGTTTATTTATGGTGCAAAAACACTGTTTTCTTTCTAGTGCCTATACCGAAGACAATTATGATAATATGCAGTCACAAGGAATGTTTAAAAAATGAGGTGTAAGGGGCTTTAAGTGCTTTAAGACACATTTACAGTCTGTAAAAATTTTGAGATTGAAAGTAAGAAAAGGTAATACAGTGGAGTAAAATTCACTCAACTATTTAGGCTTTCTTCAAGGATTGCTCCAAGAAGAAAGTCCTTTTTCCTCTCTGAGTGGAAAAGACTTTTAACACTCATCAAAACCGTAATGAAAAATGACTCAGACTGCTTCTCAGAAGCTTGGTTACATTGCTGTTTTTCGTTAAGCACACTAAAGTCAGCAGTTGGATACAGCAGTTTTAAAGAAGCTTTCAGAATCCATATTGATGGTGTTCAGCAATAACCATAAACTCCTCCCAAAATGTTTCCTGTTTAGCAGAATGATGAGCCTGTAGTATTTTTTTTTTTTTTTTGCATTTCTCTTTCTTGAAGCCAAGCAGGGAATTATCAGGCGACAACCGACCAAATCCTTTTGGACAGGAAGACTTCATTTTGAGTTTTATGTACTTGCAAGGCAGGCCTTGTGGTTTGATCGGGAAGCCCATTAAAATGTCTTTGATGGCATGGAAATTCATTTTCATGAAGGGCCCAGCCCGCTCTACTCTCTTTAGCTGTGGTTACAAATCAGTCATTCATGTCTAATGGCGGTAATTGTCCTGACTGCATGTATGCTGATGGAGGTACATTAAAATAATCCAAGCTCTCAGCTCTAGCACTGCAACTTAATCTTCTTTAATGCAGATCAGCTGTTTCTCTAACACATGACACTGCTTTTTTAGGTTTATAAGCTTTGAAGATGATAAAACAGAATGTTGAAGAATCAAAGCAGAGTTTCAGTTCTTTGACCCTTAATCAGCTGAAACAGAGCAAGGTTGAAATAAGATTGGAGTGATGTCCTAAGCTAACATCACGGTCACTGCAGCTTATCAAGGAAATGGAAATTACATACAGCTCAGAAAAAAGTACTGCGAGTATTGTTATGAATAATGAATTACATTGTCCACTCACTCTGCTGATACTTTTCTGTTATTTAGTAAAGCAGGCAAAAGTTAAGCAAAGTTCCTAAAAAGCTGCTGTCTACCCAGAATTTTGAATAACATTTACAATTTTTCTGATGTTGTTAAAATTGAGTACTAAGCAATTGTTACAGAGTGACACAGTTTATGATTTATTGTTAACCCAATTATTGAAAAAGCTGATACAAACCCACAATAGCTACCAAAAAAGTTGACAACTCTATATTTGGGTTTCAAAAGCCATGCTATAATGGAAAAAGATAAATAAAAACTTTAGGCTAAAATTCTTATTGGTTTGTTGGCCAGATCTACACTAATGTCATTTTATTTTCTCATAGAAAATGTGGAAAATGTGTATTTACTCTAATTGTTGCATAAAATCTGCAGTGGGCTGGCGCTCTCCCCGGAATTTGTTCCTGCCTTGCTCCCTGTGTTGGCTGGGATTGGCTCCAGGAGACCCCCGTGACCCTGTCTTAGGATATAGCGGGTTGGATAATGGATGGATGGATGGATTCATGGGTTGCTTAAAATCCTACCATAGCAATAGCCCCGATTAAACTAGAGAGAACAAAATGATGTTATCTGTCATACCTGAATCTGAGAAAATATGTGTATAAACTGTGGTTATCCATCACTGACTTGCAAAAGAGCTGAAATACATGTCTTCCATGCAGTAAATGCTTTGTTGACAGTTACCTGGAAGAAGTCTTAACTTGCTTGCATTCTGCAGTACGGCATCATTTTTACTGAATATTTTGCTTACAGAAAAAAAGTAATAACAATATAAATGCACAATGCCAGTTTATTAGCTTTTTAGATACATTTAAATTCTGCAAATTGTTTCAGAAGTATAATTTAATACCATTACACGGGATAAAATAACCCATTTCATTATAGCTTTATAGTTTACAGCAGGTCACAGTCTAATGGAGGGGACAATTTAAAGTGTGTTTTTAAAGATGCTATAATTTTGTGATGTATTCTAATTGTATAATTAAGTTGTAAATGCAACTGTGGTGCTGGAAAACAGAATATATATTTAAAAAAAAGATAGGGGTCTGAAATGAAAATTAGTGAGATGCTTGCATTTGCCATGTAAATGTGCTTTAAATCTGCCTTTTTATTGAGTGCAATAAATATAAACTAGGCACATAAATCTCTGTATGAATGAGCCCTCTCACACTCTTAGCTTCAAATGAATGTCAAAATGGTTTAGATAAAGCAGACACAGTGAACGCTGTATACCAGTGCGCTAATGTGTTGATCTCCGGCTTCCAAGGATCAGCCATCGGCATGCCAGCACAGCTGGCTGGCTGTGCCGAGGTTTGAAATCACCTAAGCAATTCAAGTGCTTCACAATCTCCAATATGCCAGACAGATGGGTCACTCTCTTTGGTGATAATGTGAGTGGATTGCCTTTGGAAGATGATGACAAATGATAGCATCTTGACACTAATATTCAAGGCTTGTTTCTAATCATGACCCACATTGGGAAACAGTGTACAATCAAAATTGAAATCCTGATTGCTTACGAAGCAGTAATCAATAAGCACACTTCAGACTAGGTATCATTTAATTTCCCTCACCTCCCTAACTTTTGTTCATTTAGTGTATTATTTATTGGCATTCCTGTACTGACTCTTTGTTAATGAATGTACATGTGCTTTTACATTATGTACATTTCAAAGGGTACAATTTCTTTTAAAACATGAATAAGATTACTTGGTAATCCTGGAAATGAAGGTTATTGCAGGTATTACACCAGTAGTCCTGAAGAATAATACTATGCACATTCTTGAAATTATATTTAAATTTGAAATACATTGAAATTAAAATTTGAGGTGAAAATTTGAAATACATTAACATTAAAATTTGGGGTACTGTGTGAAAAGTTACAGGGACAGAAGTACTTTCCAAGATATTTTGCACTGATACCAGATTCATTGTCAGTGCGGTATCTTTGAATTTCAACAATGTCTGCTTGAGTTCATGTGAGCATAAAGTTAAACATTACTCAAAAGGAAAAGATGCAACACCCCTTTCCTAGATAGAATTTGATTGACCTTTGGTTGTCCCTGAAGGGGAAATTTGGCATTTTACAAAGTCTCAATAAAGAACAATAATGAATAGGTAGGTAGATAGGTAAACAAATATATATATATATATATATATATATATTTATATTTATCTCTCTATATATAAAATCCAATGTATGTCTGTCTGTATGTCTGTCCGCTTTTCACAAGAGACCTACTTACAAGATTTAGATTGGGGTTTTTTTCTGTAATTTGCTTGAACATTCTGGTTGATTTTGCGACATCTCTCATCTCACTAAGTATCATAGTTAGCTTGTGGTACCAATTTATTTGCACGAATCTGAGAGAAACGCAGTGTGCTGAGGGGAGGGGGGCGGGGCAGGGCCCTCCTCACTCATATGCCAGCCTCGGGGTATGCACCTTACCTCCACTTATCTAGCAAACGAGAGAACTATTTAATGGATTTAAATCTGTTTTTTTTCTATAATTTGCTTGAACATTCTGATTGATTTTGTGACTTCAATCATCGCGCTAAGTATCATAGTTCACTTGCAGGAATGATATATTCACGCTAATCCGAGACAGAGGCTGCAGTCCGAGGGGAGGGGAAAGCGTGATGTCAGGAGTGGGGAGCCGGGCAGGGCCCTCCTCACTCATTAGCCAGCCTCTGTTCCAGTCAGTGTACCTCTGAGTTTTGGAGTGTACCTTGTCTCTACTTAGCTAGCAATACCTGTTTGTTTATTAATTTTTAAAGTTTGTCCTGTTTCACTACTATGCAGGGACAGCTAGTATATATATATATATATATATATATATATATATATATATATATATATATATATATATATATATACATACAAACCACATTGTGATTTGAACACACACACCATCTATATTAAAAAGGAAGAAAATTGAAAAAAAAGATTTCTGACTGGGTAGGACAGATTAAGAGCAAAATATTTGCTTCAAATATGATGTATTCACTTTCCACTATTACAAATGAAAGTTAGGTACAGTCTACCGAATATAATAAAGGCACCTGTTTTTTCAACAGGGAGTCACCTAGAGCCAGTTCTCATTTCAGACAGACGTTGTAATGCCAGTGAATCTGTATTAGATTTAGAAGATACCGTAGATGGACAGGTAAAAAATCATTTATTCAAAAACTGTCATTAAAACATTTTAGATTCCCAAAGCATCAAAACAAAAGAAAACCAGAGCTGTTACAAACAGTAGTAATACTTGTTTAATGTTAGGATTGCTAAATTAGCAATAAAGTATTTTCAATTTATATAAACCACTGAAATTAACATCTTTGAAACATATAGTTATCTACACCTTAGGGAAATTAATTTTTAAAGCACTATAATTGTACATAACTAAATATGAAGGAATCTGTATCCATCTATGGCAAATTATTATTACGCATTTAACAATATATGGAAAAGAATTCATTATAAAAAGTCATATCCAAAAAAATCAGATTATAACATAGTAAAGAATTCATGTCCTCTTCCACTTAAGATATGAAAAAATCAACTTTTTTATTCCAGGAATTGTCCAAAGCTTCTCTAGAATTTGTCAATAATTTATTAATGCTGACCTTAAGTAAGCATGCTGGGCCTCTGTTAACCCTGAAGATGCTTCAGTATGTTTAAAGGGCAACTACATAATGGTAATTTGATTTCATAGCCCACCAGATGGGTTAGGGATGGTGTAGAAGTTGAATTTAAATTTGATATGAAATATTATAATATTTATTATATGCACAAAGTTCTGTACTATACTTATTGTAATGTATTCTTCTAAAACTAATAAATGAGTGAAAAACAAATATCATTTGATATCTCTATTTTGAACAGAGGGGTTTATGCCTCTTAAATTCTACAAGTATAAAAACATTTATTTTAATAAAGCCATAAATATTATGGACAGAAAGTTTCTGAGCATTGGTCATGGAAATGTTTATTAGTATGAATCTCAATACACTTAATCAATCCTAATCTTAATGCCTCTCTCTCCATAAAAACAAAAACAAAATTACAAAGCCACATAACAGTTATATTGCCTGGTGGCAGATGATGTCTATCCAAAGATTTATATTAAATGGATTCCGGAGTTTAGACTACTGAGATTTGTTAACCATTAAACAATATATTAAACTGTAGTGGCAGATTTGTACCCGTCAGTTCAGTACAGCTTTCTCCTGAAGACATGTCCCACAGAGTCAATCACCCACATCCAGGAATTAGATTGGTGTGTCCAAAGTAAATAATTAGAAAGAAAAGAAAAGAGGGTTGACAGGATAAAATAGCACTCACCATACCTCATGAGGTCAGAGCTCCCTATAGTCATCAGTTCTATGAAATGTACAGCAATTTACTAGCTGTTGTAGGTGGACCACCTTGCTACATTTACAGCTGGAAGCAACTAAGATCTTGTGCAGTATTATACAGCATACAAAGCTTTGACATGAAAGCAAAAAAAAATGTCACTTACTACTGAAGTATTTGAAAAAAAAATACAGTGATGTGTTATGTGTAAAAGGAAGCATAGAAAAGTATCTAGCTGGGATTTACACCACATCTCTTAAGCAAGATGCCAGACAAATGCTGGAAATATTACCATTTTGGTCAAATTTTAACAATGTATCATTATATTTTAGACAAATTTTAGACTTCATTGTTTTTTAGTTTTGACAACAAAAGAAAAATGTCATACTGAATAATTCACAGCAATAAGGACCAGTATGTACTTTGTATGACCTTTAAAAACATTTTCTCACATAGAGATTCACTGATTGATCAGCCACTGAGTGTAATTGTATTACTTTCACTCTCAATCCATGATTGAGCCATTCAATTTATTATCGACCAATTTAATGTTGATTTTATGTTAAAAATGTGAGAATAGTGTTTATGCTGACTAGGTGTGCTACCCGTGGAAGACAGGTTAAAATCTAAGTAATCAATGCAGACCTCAGTGAATTTGAGTCTGCTATCTCTGCAGCCTGGAACCTCCACTCTGGAGCTCCAAGTACCTGGAATTAACTTAATGGACAGTCATCAATTATCTCAGATAACTTTCCCACAACCCTAATCATAAATATATTGTAACCAGTGTCGAGATCTGCAGCTTGGAATCAACATTCACTTAATGTAATCTGCTTTACATTTTTCATTCCAGCAGATGGTGCATTAGAAATATTAGCACTGTTTTTACAAATCCTATACCAAATGTCATATAGAAAATATATAGCAACTGGATGTACACACAGATATGCAGACACTTGCCCTTTAGGGTTGATAAGCTGAATTCTGTCTGTTTTGCATATTCAAAAGTAATGTTTGCACTTAGATTTTTGTGTTGTATGAACACACTAAAAGTCCATGACCACTATAGCAGCCAACAGCATATCTAATGTTTGGAAGAAGAGACAACAGTCAAAAGTCAAAGAAAATTTCAAATGAGACAATGTGGGGAGCATTTAACGTCTAGGATCACCTAGCATCCTGGATTCTGTATTTAAATTTCCAACATACAATTAACCCTTAACATACATGCATTGCACCCATCTACCCCAGGCCTTCATGCTGAGTAGTCTGTAGCATGTGAGTAATATCTATGTAACCTCAGATGTGTAAATTCAAGGTAAGGATTTGCTCTAAGATATGGTTTAGCTGGACCTGGAACTGACATGGAGTTGGACATGTACTCTGGCTGTTTGATTCAGTGGTCACTCTCCTTCATCATTCTGTGCATCAATCAACTTTTCCTTTGTATCAAACATTTATCCAAAATATTACTAGCATATGTAAAATCATTCATTCTAATTCATTTGAACATGCCCTTTCAAATGCAAGCAATAATTTAAAGTTAAGAAATTATGCTGTGATACAAGACCATTCAATGTTTTTAATTAAAGAGAACTATGTGGTCAAGTAACCATGTTTATGGGTGTAAATTGACAGCCTTGTTGAACATACAGTAAATTCAGGTATATCACTAAATCATCAATTACAGTCCAGAATAAAGTTACATCTATATACAGTCAATGAAAATACAAGAAAGAAAATGCACATTTTTATAGCATGATTTTAGTGTGACCACTGGTGAAGTCTTGAAGAAATATTTTCAGTAAGACGCTAGAGCAGGGCTATTCAATTGCAAATTCAGTTGGGCCAGATTTTCAAACCAAGAAATTTAACTGGGCCAGACATTTGCAGTGGCAGGTAAACAGCTGGTAATAACAAATTTTAAATCAACATACATGAATGTATAGAAAAACAAGTAATGTTTATTCATTGTTTCCCTTTAAAAATTTGGTCACATCTGACACAAGCACACCAAAACGTGCATAAAAATCAATAAAAAAAGCCATAACTGAACAGAATCCGAGGTATTAGTAATACTTTATTCTACTTTTGAAATGAAAAAATAAACATTTTGCTCACATCTGGCCCAGGCACATCTCAAAGTGCATGAAATCAGAAGAAAGTGCTTCTTCTTCTTTCAGCTGCTTCCATTAGGGGTTGCCACAGTGAATCATCTTACCATTTAAAAATAAAATTAATATTTTGGTCATAAATGACCCAGGCATATCACAAAGTTCATTTAACAGAATAAGTAAGAACTATCAATGCTATCAAAGCTATCAGTGCACAAATCCACAACAAGTGATAACAGTAACTAGCATGTATGAATACATCTACTGCACACATAGAGCACAGAGGTCCATTTTAAATCACCACATGTGTACACAAACATTGCGTTTGGATCAAGTTTGAGGCACTGTGAAGGTATATGGAGGCTGAGAGTCCTAGTACTACAGTCAGTCAGTCATTCACCAATCCGCTATATCCAAACACAGGGTCACGGAGGTCAGCTGGAGCCAATCCCAGCCAGCACAGGACACAAGCCCACCCTAGCACTATCTGTTTTGTTTATTTGGTGAAAAAACATAATGTTTAAAATTTGAAATTGACAAATCATCATGTATATTAATAATAATTCTTCAAATTTATTTATCACTTTACTCCAAAATTGAAGAATATTAACAGTAGGTTAATAACATTCTACAAGTAAGAATTTGATTGAATATTAAAGAAAATTACAGACTTTTTGCATGTTTTCATCAAATGCAGTCTTTTTAATTTATTTTTTTCTGTGATTGTCAATGGCTGACCTTCATGCTCACAACAGCCATGAATCCGCAGGATCGAAGTGTGTGAGTGGAGGGCCAAGCAATCCTATGAAGAGAAGCGCAGAGACAGTGCTTATTAATAACAGGGCTCTCATTTGAGTGATAATTAGATTAGTTTGAGAAAACCCACATTTGCACTCACTTGATGAAACTGCAATACAACCAAGACTGAGCAAAGAATTGATTATAGAATCATGTAATATGTTGTCGATGCCATGACCAGTTGTCACAGCTGAGGACTACTACCACCACTTCTAGATACACAACAGTGCAGTGCATTGTGGCTTGAATGTTGCTCAGCTACGCAGAATTTTGCATTCATGGGCTGTACTACTGTAGGAATTTCTGAAGGGTCAAAAAATGTTTTTCATCATTTGCATAGGCAGGTCCTAGAGTATGAGACCTATAACTAAATAAGCATTAACCAAGAGCTGAATTCTGAAAATGCCAGCATTTGAAGTTTGTAGCTATCTGCCATAATTTAGCATCCTAGTAGCAGCACCAGTACTAGCTACATAATCAGTAGGAGAGTTTTGAAGATTATATAATATCATACAGGTCAGTTGAGAGATGACATAATAATCACTCACATAATCATCACATTTGGCTTATGGCAAAACTCACTAGCATTTTGAAATTTTTGGACTTTTTTAATAGTTTATGCTGGACAAGTAGTTAAAAGTAAGTTGTAGCAGTGAGATCAAAGGATTAAGATGTGACAGAGTACTTCTGCATAAAAGGAGTAGAGGAAAGTTTAAAAAGTATTTCATATTTAGAACACATCTTAAATTGTAGGTCGCTTTGTATGTAACTTTCACTTCCCCAATGTTAGCCAGTCTCCAATATTGAGAGACAGGCTGTAAAAATCCAGAGAGATTGGTTGCTAAAGTCAATATACTTTATGTCTAATATTTACCATTATTTTACATTGGGCTTACTCCTTTATCTGAGGCAACTTACAAGAAGCGGATGCATTTAAATTAAGTACATTTTATATTTACAGCTTTTAACATGGGTAGGTTTAGTGACTTATCGCACAGTAAGCTGGAGTTGGGGTTTAAAACAGCAACTATCTAGTTTAAAGTAGGAGACCTTAATCACCATACCATTGTTTATGCTGGATTATGTTGTGGACTGCGGAGGTATTGCAGTTATACTGCTGAAAGTTCTATCACTTATTATAATACTGTAAGTAAGAAAGTGGTTGTCTCATCACAATATTATTCTTATTGCAGCCTGACATGGCCAGGTCAATCTTGGGGGTTTCACTGATTACTATAAAGCTATGATCTCGCTGACTTTTTATCTGACCTATATAAGGATGATTATGCTGTTGGAATATTTGCCTCAACTTGAATTAAAAACTTGGAATATAGTTTTCACATTGTCCTACTTTTTATTTCTGCAAAAATGATGTTGCAAGGCCATCTGGTAATGTGTCGTAGGTGCCAGTGCCACTCAGCGGGAGTCGTCTAGATGCAGTCTTTTTCAAAAGCATGCCTTTCAGCTTTGCTTGCCAAGCTATTCTATTATTCTACTGTTAGGAAGAGTGTGTGTACGTATGGTGAGGGGTAAGTGTAGATTTACACACTTTTTCTTACAAATGTTCAGATTGATAAATGTCATACTGTGCCTTGGAATGTTGCAAATGCATGCAATACACAAAGTTTGTGCAACTGCGTGGCTGATAAATTGAAGTACAGGTATTCTAACAATATTTATCTGGCAAAGTCAAAAGCACAAATTTGTTGTACTAAATCCGAAGTCATACAGTAAAAGTAATAATTCAAAAGAAAGATTGGATTGGAGTTTTTCCTTAAAAATTTATTTCAGTAACAGGGCATATTGGCAAGGAATCTTAAATTTGGGTATGAAGTGATACCTAGAACATCATAATGATGTTATGTTACAAGTTAACTGAAATTATAATGGTTCCTAGGGTTGAATTCATATTTTACTCTGCATCGTCAAGGATAACCGACTCTTTCATCTTGCTTTTACATCCTCTGCATGAAATGAAGACAACAGGAACAATCATGAAGAAACAACCTAAAACTGAAGTTGACAAACTGCACCATCTGTGTTTATTGAGGGCAATTGAAAACAAAAATCAATTTGTTACACATACCAATAAATTTACCAAACTAACCAGTACCACAGTTTTATCCAATACCTCTACAGACATCCTTGACTACTGCACAATTCCATATAATGTATAACTTCAGTCAGCTTCCTTTTCAACAAAATAGAATGCACAAGTAAATTGTTTATATAGTATGTATTTTAACAGAGTGACTGTTGTGGTTGCCCTTGCTTTTATCTTGTAATAAATATTTATTTCTCTAGGTAGTAACTTAAACTCTATACTGAAACTGCTTCTTCTGTTCTGCTCTGGGTATGCGACAAATCAATAGTAACCTAAGGGATTACTGGCCTGGTACAATATTCCAGCATATAAGCAATCTTTCTATTATGACTACGATTCCACCTTCCTTGTTGCTGCTTTGTCATATGTCCTTATCCACATAATTCCAATTTTTAAAGATCCAACTAAAATGGATAGCATACCAGGCTGTGTCAAATAAAATTCTGCATTTTTTGTCCAAGTAAATTCTTCTCCAGATGTACCAATTCAAGTTTAGAGTATAGTGGGTAGTTTGTTTGTTTGGGAATTGTATTTTAAAAGACTTATATTTTAACAACTCATTCAACTACTAAATGTTTTAGATGCTGGAGTACACCATTAGTTTGGACAGGAGCTGCTCGTGCAGACAGCCATGCCCTAGTGACACTGAGTTACAGATATGTCTTGTCTCATCAACACAGCTTTTTTAAAGTATTTCAATATCTTTGGGCCTGGACTTAAATTGAAGTGATGCTAAATGTACCTGCATCTTTGTACAAAGCCTTTGAGCTGCCCCACAGTCCCTGGAGTACCTCCTAAAGAACAAATGATTTATGACTTTCTATGTCTGTATTTGTGAAAAAGGCATCATACAGACTTGTAGTGAACAATCCCCCCGCCACCCCAATATTCTACAAGAACAAAATTATCTCTAAAGCAGATAGATAGATAGATAGATAGATAGATAGATAGATAGATAGATAGATAGATAGATAGATAGATAGATAGATAGATAGATGATTGGTAGTAATGTGAGTAAACTTTTTTCTTTTCATTCATTCCTTCCATTTGTCAAATGCTTCATCTCCAACATGTATTTACATCTTGTGGCTTGACTAAAGAGCTATTTGTAACTGTACAGTATTTCTTCCAGTGAACTGAGCAAGGAGCCGCTTTGTCACTCCAACCTCACCAAATGCTAACTCCCTGTTACTGCCTATTCCCATAGCTTCTTAGCAGAGCTCTGAAGATGAGATGACAGTGACCAATGTTGACTTAATGTGGATGTTTAATAAAAAAGCGTGTCACTTCCAGTGTTAGTTACAAATGGCAGAGAGTGCATTTGGTGGCAGCCCCATAATAATTTCACATCCATCATTCATATTGATGCTGTGCTGGCTGCCTGATGGATGAAGCTTACACGTTTAACTCTTTGCTTGCCTTAAACTAGATTTTTTCCTTATATACAATATTGTATTTGCTTATACTAAAATAATCCATATGTAAGTGTGAATCAGGGTTCATTAGTAAAAATGACATTATCATGAAATAAGCATTATAATAATAATAATTTATTAACAAAATGTGAAATTATGTATTAATAAAAGGATGTTAAAGAATTACTGAAAAAAGGAATCATGTTAGTGCCCTGAAAAAACTGGTGAGATCTCTAGCTTCTAGTGTGCCATCTAGGTTAACTAAATATTTACTATGTAAGAATGCTTTTAGTAATTGAACTGAAAGATTGTACATGTAAGTATTAATTTACCTTCACAAAAATACATTAGTTTTCTAGAATCAAGAATGCAAGAGCCATTATTATTTTTTCT
Organism: Polypterus senegalus; assembly: GCF_016835505.1. Lineage (NCBI taxonomy): Eukaryota > Metazoa > Chordata > Cladistia > Polypteriformes > Polypteridae > Polypterus > Polypterus senegalus. The sequence goes on from NC_053161.1 coordinate 109,143,954, forward strand.
GAACTGAGTGTTCTAATTTTATTTTATTTTAGTCAAAATAAACATATTAAGTAGTGTGAGCTTTTGAATAACATTCCCTAATTTGGTTCTCAAGACTAAATACACCCACCACATGTATGTTAACCTCTGCATTGCAATGTTCAGTTTAATTACAGTCAAACACAACCCCCTCTGTGATTGAAGGTTAATTTGGTTCAGCGGTTGGTGATATGCAACAAAAGCACAGACAACTGTTTTGACATTCTCCGTGTAGAGATATCCTTTGAGACTCGGTACAGTTTCAATGTTATTGTTCTAATCAGATTACTTCATTACCCTTCGAGTGTCTAGCATGTGATAGGAGATGTAGGTCAGTGCTGTTTTATGTGGACAGCAAAAGCATTTCATATTGGATGATGCACTTACCAAAATGTTTTCCTTTATTTTGTTTTCTGCTCTCTTTTATTTGAAAACAGCACAGTTTTAATGCCTGGTTTAGAATGAAGCTGTATATAAAACCCTACTTCTAATTAGACCTTACACAGAGGTCTTTTTAACAAAAATGCATGAGGTTATACAATCCTGCAGTCTCAGCTCCTCTTGTGTCTAGTAACACACCTCTAGAAATATGCAAGATAACCTGTTATTAGGATTGAGAGCTCTGTGCTTGTTTGTGATTTTTTATGGTATTTAGAAAAGTAAAATGCCTCTTTTTTAAAACTATCCAGCAATCCCATCTGGCCCTTTCCGACCCAAACCTGGCCCACCAGTGGCTAATACCTGTGAATAGATATGCCTATTATCTCCGTCTTTCTTACAGCACACAGAGTGCCCCCTAGTGGGTATTTCCGGAAATTGCATACATGGAACACTTTGGAAAGGCTGTTTGGCTTTCATTTCTGTTTGTAAATGCATAGATACCACTTTTTGATTAGTTTTTATACTATTTATTAATTTAACAAGAAAACTGATGCAATTCACTAATAACTATTATGATATCTTACTAATAACAGAAAATGAAATGCTTTATACTTATTATAAAATATTTTACAACTGTAAAAATGCATAACATTTTATTTAATCTTCTAAGTAATTGTGGAAAAACGATGACTCAATCTTCACAGTCCAAAAATATGCAATTAAAATTTCAGACTACATAAAATATTAAATATTAACTTTAGCATATTTAGTCTAACTTAATCATGTGGTTTTTATGTGCTTTTCTAGTCTTTTAAGCTTCAATTGATTTTATCCTATACTTGTGTACTTTTTTGTATGGAGCTTATGTAAACTTATTTACATCTTTTGCTGTGTGTTTTACTTAGATATATTTTTCATTTTTAGGAAAAAGCTTCACTAGATTCCCTTACACATCAGCTGGCAGCAAAACAGAGTGAAGAAGGAAAATTCAACCATAGCATGATGGATTTCAATATGAGTGGAGAATCAGATGGTCAGGACTCATTTAATATTTATGCATTTGATTGATTGATTATATATATATATATATATATATATATATATATATATATATATATATATATATATATATATATATGGGCAGGCAAAATTAGATTTACAGTTGTGAGTACATAAGGCTGGCAATTTTACCATTTACGAGATCTGACCTGAGTGTACTGTGCCATTGTGACATTCTTTTGAGTTAATAAAGTTAATAAAGCTATTGTATATTCATAACCTGCATATCTTTTTCCATATTAACATCTGTAAAATTATTTTTGCCCACCCCTGTGTGTGTGTGTCAATAGATGAATGGGTTTTTATTTTTCCATGTCCATGTTTATAACATTTGAAACCTTTTCTGTGCCATGTCTTTAAATAATGAAATTCTGAAATCTGTATTTTCACTGGTATACGTTGACCAGGAGACAATGTATCTTCAAAGGTATATTGTTATTTGTTTCTGAAACCTTTCTATGAAGTAAAAATGCTGGGAACTTGTAAATCAATCAGCACCATAGAATACACCTCCAAAGTTTAGGTACCAAAACTTTTTAATGATACCTTTATAAATGTAAATATATTCCTTATTTTTTATATTAGGTACTGTTACCTTTTGTATGCTTAGAGTATATGATTATTGTAATTTTACCTACTAATGAAATTCATGTTGTGATATCATTATCCCTATTTAATAATTAATATACTAAAGAACTATTGTTTAACACTTTTGCCTCCTACTGCCAGGAGATTGTGTTGAAATCCCTGGCCCAGTCCCTATCTATTTGGAGTCTGCATGTTCTCAGTATGTCCATGTGTTTTTATCTGTATGTACTCTAGAATGTATTAGTTTGGGTTGTAACTTTAAATTGGCATAGTATAATTGAGTATAGGTTTATGTCTCAGTGTGCCTTGTAATGCACAGGGCTGCTTCCTATCAGTATGCCTAATGCTGCCAAGGTATATCCTGCCCCACTCTCCCCAAAAATTAATTTGACTAAGTAAATACAGAAAATGAATAGGTGGGTGAAAAAGACAATATATTTTTTTAGCTGCATTCTTCTGTACCACTTACCTAATGTTTTATTTATATAACAATTTAGCCCCCTTCGTAGTCTAAAATATAGAGAACAGTAATAAAGTTCATTAAGTTTTATTTTGCTTTTGTTATCCATAAATACAAATCAAGATATACAAGGAGAGCATCACTGGTTGAGGTGTACGAATAAAGAAATAAAACAAGAAATGCTCAAAAAGTAATAATTCAGTAACAAAGTATACTGAGGATTAATATGTTACAGTTTACAAATTTAAAAAGTAACTTAACTGTTCATTTAATTTTATCCATCAAGAGTAGGCTTCAACAGTAGAAAAGCATGAAAAAACACTGAGTCAAAAACCGGGTCTTAGAGTAGGATGGTGTCAAATCCTGAAGTACTGGGTCTGCTCTGTATGGTCATGTGTGGTTAAATGAAATACTCCTCAGTTCTGATATTCAGAATGCTGATCTTCTGTTGTGGTGTGTTTTGTGTCGGAGACAGAAGCATAGACCAAGCAGCAGCTGATGATGATGTGAGAGATTAAACATAACACATTGCATTTGTGTGTAAGCAGCCCTAGTTGGTGTATAGTGCACTGGTTTTTCTTTGAAACATAGTGACAAGAGTTTTAAAAATAAAGATTTACAGTAGTATTATCCAAATTAGTAAAGTAACACTCCATTTCATGTGCCATTTTTAAGCTTCAGTTTATTAAGCTAGTCTGAATGTTATTGTTTCTTGGAGGCATTAGAAAATGGCATTAGAAAGCACTGTTCATACTAACACTCTATCCAGCCAAATCATGCCAGGCTTAAATAAATCAATGTTAAGGATTGCTACTCAAAAAAAGCCATGTACTGTAGTCGCAATTCTTTCTCATACAAAACTGAATATAATTTACTGGGCTTGTGAAAAATGTACAGTTAATTAAATTTAAAACAGTACCTCATTTTTCTCACTCAACCCTGTAATAATTCTGTGACCTATTTCAATACAACTTATTACATAAGTAATATGTCATAAGTGCTAACAGCTGGAAAACACACAATGCCAGACTGAACAGTTACATTTTTCTTGGGATACAAAATGAGAAAAAACAGTTCTGGAATGTAAAGCTTTTTACACTACTAGCTAACTAATGGCATTTTTCTCAACTTTGACAATTGAATATTATTACAGAGGCCCTAAAGGTAATTTTAACAAGGTATATGACCTATGGTACTGGAGTGCATTTCATTCACTCTCAGATTTATGAGCAAAGTTGACTTCAAAACATGTTAAAACTCTCGCATATGGACAATCAGTCAGACTCAGATATACAATATACTGTATGAGTAAAATACTACAGCAGATTTTTAATGGTTATGACTGCTAAAGTAGGGAAAAAATTATACATACAACTCAACCACCACATTCACAAACGTATTTCATATATATTTTTTGCATTTTACGAGGTTTATAGCATATTATTCTGTGAACTTCTGTACCCATATCTAATGGAAAGAAGGCTTGATTATTATTTTCTAGTGGAAATGTCAAATGAATACATCGTATTATTAGACTTTGGACACTTTGCATGTAATACCCTGTCATCATGCCTTTGATCTCATACTGGAAATTTGACATATATGGTTGGTAACTGATTACACAAAGAATGCAGCTGCTGTAGACCCTCTTAGTAGTGTGGTTTTTTTAACATTTCAGACAGAATTTCTGACACTAAACGGAACAATGACCAGATCAAGACTAAAATATGAAGTTTAAAATGTGCATTAATAATGCAAGATGTAATGTCGCTTAGTTATCATCATATTCAAGTAGTCAAATCTGTAAGTTACATACATTATACAGAGCTACTTGTATCTCAACTAAAAACTGCTGCATTGTAGTTAGTATACAATTCCATTTTACTCATACTAGATGGCCATGACCAATTTCACTAGTTCTTTTCTTTTAATTCTAGCAAAACTACAGACAAAAATGGAAACACTAGTATTTTATATAATTAAAATATCTGTTTTTAGAATGTGTTTTAACCCATGTTGCATACATATAATAATCATTTTATGCTTATTGTAATGGAATGGAGTGGCACAACAAAGACTTTTAATTATAAACATGTTGAGCAAATTCCAAATGTATCGTTTGGATATAGAAATTAGTTTATTTAAACTATGTTTTAGACTTTTTCCCTCTCTCGAAATCAATTATTTTTTCACATTTTCAGTTTTCCATAAAGACATGTCCATGCTGAAAAAGGATAAAAAAATCATTTGAGCCTATGCATGGGAAAAGATAATGCACATGGAAATAGTGTACAAATAAGTCAAGTGCAGCCCTGAATTATAGAGTCAACACACCAGTGTGCTGACTGGTGTAGTACAAGCTTGCTAATAAAACAAAGAAAGACAGGTCTCCTACACATGTTTAGTATTAAACAGATGTTGCGATGTTCAAGACAGAGCTTGAACTAAAGATTTCAGCCACATTGTTATCAAATGGGGAAAAGAATATACATTAGATTAAAAAATAAAAAAATGACGTTTACTTTCAATTCAGTTTATTATTTTACTATACCAAGATTCTAAGTATGTGTTCTGTATTGTGTAAACATTTAATTAATGCATAAAAAATAATTTTGCACAAATTATGGTATGTGTGTCAGTCTCATGCAAACCAGAACACGCTCTATTTTTTTGTTTCTTAGGCAGTCCAAGTGTGTCTGATTCCCGGATGTTCCGAGAAGCCAGAGGCCGAGGCAATGGTGAACCTCATATCAAGCGCCCCATGAATGCTTTCATGGTCTGGGCAAAAGATGAGAGAAGGAAAATTCTACAGGCCTTTCCAGATATGCATAATTCCAATATCAGCAAAATCCTTGGTATGATAGTGAGCAAAAAAAAATTAAAAACTTTGTTTTCTGCAAAATAGCATGCATTTTCCAAAGTGTGTAGATTGGTCAGTTTTCTTCTTTTGTACAATTTTTACCCTATCATCACTGTGTACTGTGTGATTTTAGATATATTTCTGTTTTGAGTGGAATATCCTGGGCTCTTCTGCTTTTTATTAAGTCTATAGAAGAAAATATGTAAATCTTTGGGGATTGATGTGTCTTTAAAATCTTAAGATTTCTGTATCTCTTGTTGGCAACATCTTATTATTTAAGTAACAGTTAATGAATTGTTATGGAGAACAGACTTCAACAATATGAAACTAATTCATTATGCATTAAACAAGCACTTGAGTTAGCCTGACATTTTATGCAGACCCCTGGGATTCCGTTTGACATTTTAAAGAGCTTCTAAGCATTTTATAATACACTGAAATCTGGTTTTAATAAGCCACTAAACTGAATTGTTAACATAAGGAATTTCCTATTACAGTTTTGGCTGCATGTTTTAGGGGCAGCGGTGACAGCTTTTTCTGATTAAAATACAGTAGTAGGAACAGGGAGTGTAAATTCATCGCAGATAACACTAGAAATAGAATAGGGTTCATTGCAAATGTCTGTTGAAAACTTGTTTTGTTAAATGAAGGGCGAGTAAGAACAGCAGCACAGGGTCAGTAGTTACCCAAGGGCACGATTTCACTCTGAAAACAATACAGCAAGGCATAGTTAATTAAAATTATGTTGCTGCCTTTGTAAACTAAAACCGCAAATGTATAGAGTAATTGTCATGGCAGAAACCAATTAATTTAAAAACCATCATTTCATTTAATAAGAACAGAATAAGGAAAAACAATACCATACAGTGCATTTGAAGGCATGTTGCACAAAATTTATGTCAAAGAGACTGTGTGTGGGTATTTATTTTCTGATGATGCTGTTTTTACTAATATTAAAGTATTAAACACTGAATATTGGAAAAAGAAATCTTCTTGTTGCCATTCAAGATTTGTGAAGATTCTTAGGTCTCAGCTTTTCAATTGTAACTTCTTACAAACTTTCCTGGGGGGGGGGTCTGAAATATATTCATGCTAATTCATGCGCAGATGCTTTCTCAAAGTACCATATTTTTACCAACTACCATTTAATTAAATAACTGCATTTTGCCTTTTCACAACTACTAAGTTTGACTGTTTTGTTGTTTAGGCCCTTGTATGTTTTCCACATTGTATTCAATGAATCAATTTACTACTTCATCTTAGTTTTTTAAAAGTGCACACTATGAGAAGTTTTATAAGTAAAATTCGCTCATTGTTACTGCCTCGCCAGTAGCCCAGCAACTAAATCTAACTTGTTTTAAACTCTTTATTAGGCACCTATTATTTTGGCTTTAAACCTCCACCGAAGTATAATAGATTAAAACTTCAAAATATATTTATATCCACATATACTGTATGTGTGAAATTTTGTAATATGCTACATATATACATGCTATTTATATTCTGTATTTGTGCCCCTAACTTCCTCTTAATATCAGCATTACATACACAGAACTGACTCAACTTGATTTATATTAATTTACATGATGTATTCTTGTTATGAAAATAAATATAAAGATGTAAGTAGTAGTTGGGTCATTTTAATGCAACAAGTCAATTTGCAGGAAAGATGTATCTATCTGATAGTGGTGTAAAGGAATTCTAACGTAATGATGCTCAATGAGGTCTGTGCATGAGTACAGATACTTCCTATTATTTATTTTTATTCTAATTTAAATGGTTCTTTTAATTTTTCTCAGGATCTCGATGGAAAGCAATGACAAATCTAGAAAAGCAGCCTTACTATGAAGAACAGGCCAGACTTAGTAAACAGCATCTGGAAAAGTATCCTGATTACAAGTACAAGCCAAGGCCAAAACGCACTTGCCTAGTAGATGGCAAGAAGTTGAGAATTGGAGAGTACAAGGCAATTATGCGCAGTCGGCGGCAGGAAATGAGGCAATATTTTACTGTTGGGTATGTATTATTTTATGATTCAGACTAGATTAGTGAAAACTTTTTGAACATAGCCAAACTGTTTCAATGTTACTATTCTGACAGTCTACTAATATTATAAAGGTTCAGGGCTTTTAAAAATTTCACTCATTGAAAAAAGCATTGTGGTAATGCATCTGACTGGATTCAGATTCTTTTCACTGTCCTCATGCTGTGATCACATGTTAGCAGTAAGCAGCAAAGTGGGAATGCAGTGTTTTACAATGAGACAATGACAGAAGGTGTTTCCTCTATTGCATCTATGAACAGAATCTTCAATCAAAAGTTCAATTTTCTTAAACTTTTTTCATCCTTCTGCAGTGAAGAAACAAACTGGTTGTTTACAGATTTTTTGAATAGTTAATTGTTTGATTAGAAGCCCATCCCCTCTTTCTTCTCATTTCTTTAGCAATTCTTAACTCTTGTATTTTACCTTTAAAATTCACCTAGATGAGTTCATTCCTGGATGATGGTACACACCTTTTGCATGTTTTATTTAACCTCTTCTTGTTTTTTCCATCCCAGATAAATCAGCACAGAGTCATTTTCTTATATACATAAATTCAAATTTACAGTATTTTATACAAACTTTCTTTCTGACTTTACAGCAATGTTTGCTTTATACCTAGTGTTTTGTTTTGTAGATTCTGCTGCAATGATTTTATCCATTCCACTTTACCATAAGGTGCAACATTTTTAAAGTTTCCATATCAATACTCCATAAGATTATGAAACTGAAAGGCGCTATTTATTAGTTTATTACTTATGAAAAAGAGAAGATTTTTATGTTCAGTATTTTCCAAAAGAATTTAACATGAAGGTTGTAAGGGCAAGATTTTAAAGCCCAGCACTTCAAGTAGTCTGTCCAGAAGGCCTGTTTTTATCTGATGATTTTATTTCCCAACATATCATGTCACTCCCAAACTCGATGAATCCAAATCCAGCACTGAACACAAAGCAGCATGTGCCCCTGGACAGGGCACCAGTCAATTGCAGGACCCACTCACACACAGTCCCATGCTCACACAGTAGTCAGTTTGGAAATTCTAATAACTTAACCTCTAAATCTTAGGTATCTGAGTGGAAGCTCCTGCAGACATGTTTAGAGCATCCAAAGTTAACTTGGATCAATATCTAGGTGAGGAATTCAAACCCAGAACACAAAAAATAGAATAAAATTAAATGAACTGCAGAGGGTTGAACATAAAACAGGTAAAATGTGACGTAACCAATTAAAATAAAAGTGTACATCAAATAGGAAGGGGGGGGGGTTAAATGGTGGTTCATCTTAGAAAACAATTTAAAAGAAGAGGAAGAAGTAATTTGCAATTGCATATGACTGAGTTGCATGAAAGATCTCTAAAAATACAGAGAGCAGTCTAGTATAACATTGGAAAGTTAAAAGACTTGCTTAAAGCACCTCAGTTGTTGAATAGTTATATCTTGTAGTGAGTAAGACAAATATTTTTGCGTTTTAAAATTTACAAGAGTAGCCAAATTTTAAAAATACATGTAACTGTAAATAAGCTGGAAACCAGTATCATTTAATCTGCTGAGTTACAATGTGATTTTTTTACTGGACAGGTAACTTCTGATCTTGTGCCATGCTTTGTTGTACTACGTGTCTTTATTTTCCCAGTGATACACAGCAATATTGCAGAAATGCACAGTATGAAGCAGAGACAGACAGAGAAATAAGTTGAATATTAGTATCTTCTTGTACATATGCAAGCAATGATTAGACAACTTTGCTTCTGTTTGAGCCACAAGTGATTATTTATACAAAAATAAAATAAAAAAAAAAAACGAGTGGTAACAGGATTTGAACATACTGATACGGTAAAAAGAGCAGAGTTACTCATCATCCTTTTATGTTTGACATTTTCTTCTCTAAATTTTCACTTTTAGTACAGTTAAATTATAATGCTTAACTTTCAAAAGTGTGTTTATTTATATATTTATAACCTGTTCTAAATGTGTATCCATTTTTAAAGTTCCCCAATTATTTTTAATTCATGTTAAACAATGTTAAGCTCATAAACACACAGACAGCTTTTCTGAGCAGAACTGAAATAATTGAATTATGGTGGAAATTTCCAAAATGCAAAAACCTTAGGTTATATTTACCTAAAGTAAATAGTCTTTTTTCTGACAATTAAAAAAATAAATAAAACATTTATTCCATTTTTAATTATTTTTGATGTACAGTATATATCACAAATGAATGTACTGGTCAATCTAACTCTCACTAACATACAGTCGAGAAGGAATACACAAAGTTTTCACAGCCGTCATGTTTCTGAAGTGAGAGGTGTCGTTGGATTCCCTTTTTTGGATTTTGAAAGAATGCTATTCTCATCTCTCTGTATCTCTGCATGCCTTATCCTGTTGACCCTTACTGTACATAAGACTGGGCATTTTTACATTTCCCTGTCAAAGGCAACTTTTGTAAGTGGAATAATGACAGTTTAAAATCTAAAATATCTTGTTTTTGCTGTTATTTGCACACAGAGTCATATATTTTTGCATGTGTTACAGGCAGCAAGGACAGATCCCCATAACATCAGCAGGAGTGGTTTACCCAGGTGCAATTGCAATGGCAGGGATGCCTTCTCCGCAGATTCCATCAGAACACTCCAGCATGTCCAGCAGTCCTGAGCCTACTCTGCCAGTCATCCAGAGCACTTACTTGCATAGTATAAAATCCGAGGAGTCACGTGTCAAGGAGGAGCTCCAGATGGATGACAGCAATGGAGATGTGTATGAAGACTTTGACTATGAGGATGAAGATGCAGATTATGGCAGTGACAGTGAAAATCACATCAGCACCCAGGGTGACTGATTAGGACATGTGCACAGTCAGCGTTGTGACTTTTTTTGCCTCTGCTAACAGAATTATCACCTCTCCTTCAACCCTGCTTGTCCACCTTGACACTCTTAAAGGACTAGATCTCCTTCTTCACCACTTGGGTGACCAGATACCAGCGGCCAAGCACATTCATTTTGTCATACACTGACTGTTACATAAACAAGAAAAAAAGTCTTAAACTAGTAAGAACTTCTTAAAAATTCTTGACCTGAGTTTGCAAAGCAGGCTTCAGGAAAAAAAGAAAGATAAAGAAGTAAATAAGCTATGGTTGAAAAAAATAATAAATAAAAAGAAGAAAAAAGATGCCAGTAATTCAGCTGCTATGCCCAAGCACTGAAGTCTTACCCTTTTGACCTGTTTATCAAAAACTTTAAACGGCTGTTTGTTCTACAACATTCTATAATATTCTCACTCAGGTACACAGTGCCAACAAGTGGCTTGTGAATGTGTTTTGTTGTTTTTGTGCTACAGTTTAAGAATTACAAAAAAAAAAGAAGAAAAAAAACTTTTTTTAAGAAAAAAATGCACCTGACAGAAAGATTAACGCTTCCCTCAAATTCTTTGAGGGATTTATTTTCTTGAACCTAGATGAACTTTAATCGCATCCTTTTTTCTGAAAATTTTACGCCATTCATTGCACATACCAACACCACATCTTATAGGAAGTGCCAAATTTGTACTAAGTGTTAAAATAGGTGACCTTTTTAATCCTGGACGTCTTAAGTTAGGACAGTGTTGTGTCTTAGACAATCCCATATAATCCTGATGTACCAGCAGCTTGTGGTTTGTTTTTTTTTTGTTTTGTTTTGTTTTTTGTTTTTTTTTGTTTGTTTGTTTTTCTTCCTCATTATTTTTATTTAGAAAGTTGTAGGTGCAGTTCTCAGGTGAAGAAAGAGAGACAGATAAAACAAATGAGATAAATTTTCAGTTTGTAAAGTCTCAAGGAATTTCTTTTTGCGAATGTGTGTGTGCGTCATTGTGGACACGTATGAGTGTGTATGTGTGTGTGTCCGCGCACAAGTTATGGTACTAATAATGTTCTGGACCATTATTAGCAAGTTTGTGATGGGGATGAAATTTCACTTCTTCTGTTTTCATTTGATCATATCATTTGGATAATGGCATTGTATAGATGCTTAATGCTGGAACAGTTGCACTTCTTGTGGAAGGATGTTAGCTGAGGTACTATAAATATGAAAAGACCCAGGGGAGATAAGAAACCTTCCATCTTATAACCCTAACATGTACAACTTGAATTAAAGCTTCTGCTTTAGGTGTATGCCGTGAAGAGAGCTGTATACAATGCTGCACTCTTAGTATTGCTTACGTGACTAATATATAATTTAATTTCTTGTCAGTGAGATCTATGCACACATGAAAGCACTACTGACGAATGTTTTTCTTTTGTCTTTTAAGTTTACAATTTGTTAAGGCAGGGGTCATTGCATATTGAATTTATGAAGAAATGTAAAATTTGAAAACAGAATTTTTGAAAACAAAAAAACTTACAGCCCACTGGTAATTATTTTGTCAATGCAAAAGAGTAGATTCCACCAGAAACCAACTGTGTAATAAGGACAGTTAACATAATGGCAGTAGGACTTGCTCTGTGCAACAATCCAAAAGTTAAAAGGCTCGTTGTGATTAATCACAAAAAGAAGAGTTTTGTAACACTTGACGTCAAAGAGGTGCATACAATTAGGAATTAAGGTTAAATTCTTCTTTTATTTTCGTTCGTAATTTCAAATATATTTTAGCAGTATCAACAAAGACTAAAAACAAAATTAAAAAATGTGGAAACTGTATTTATTAGCAACGCATATGTATTACAAAAAGGATGTGTGACTTGTTTAAATATGAAAATTGGCACTTAAGTCTTAAAAAGTTTTTAACCCACTGAGCATTTTACTAAATTGATTTTTCCTTTGAGTAACTGAAAAACATCAAAGAGAAATGTGATGTTATAATGTGTGCTCCATTATATTGATCTTCATTTTAATTTAGCTTAAACATTCTGGCAAAGACAGTTAGAAGTTCAGCATCTTAATGTGTGGAGTAAACATTTATTGTAATTTAATTTTGGAAAAAGGTGAATTTTCATCCCTATCACTCCTTAAAGTTTTTTTTTTTGTTTGTTTTTTTTGGTGAACTCGCTCTGCTGTGGAGGTTCCGTGTAGCTGATCATAATTTTTGCATGTCAGTGTTTTGTTTGTATTTGAAGACTGTATTTTTTCAATTGAACTGCCTCTAGTGTAATAATATTATTAATAATTATTATAATAATGGTCAGCTGTTCCTCCTTTAGTAAGTTATGTATAATTTATTTTTCCTCTTTTTCTTTTATATTATCTTGTGAAACTGCTCAGAGCATTGAAGCATTACTTATTGCTGGTAGATATTTAAGCCTGGTATTTAGAGCTACATGTTTTTTTTTTTGTTTGTTTGTTTGTTTGTTTTTGTTTGTTGGGTTTTTTTTTTTAGTTTTTTTTTCCTTTTGTATAATTTTTGGTCCTATTTACGTCTTTATTTTGTTCTTTTTTCAAAGGAATAGGTTTAAATGGACTGCTGTTGCAAAGGAGAAAGTCTTTTTTTTCTGTCATCACTCATATTTTGACTTAATCACAGTCATCAGTCATATTAAACTTCTTTCTTGAAGCACTCTGTATGACAAGAAGAACATTGAGAATTTTTTTGTATCAATTTATGTACAATGTGAAAACATTTTTTTAAGGAAAAAATATATTGTTCCCCATTTTTGTGAACAAATTTTTATTTTTGACTCTTGTGAGTTTCCTGCTCACATTTGCTGGGATTATATTTGAAACTATTTGGAACTTCATTAGTCAGTATGTCAGTTATGTGCAAAGTTCTACACAAGCCTATCTTAATTAAGTATTTATATTTAAGGTTTATAGTCATTTTAAGACATTCAAAAAGTATAAGTTCTATCTTTAATTATCAAACACTATACATACATTTATTTATTTAACAGCAGCTTGGCATACTTTAATGCACTGGGCTGCCACTGTGTGGCATTTTGGTGAATAAAATGCAGTTAGACTTCAAAGTAAACCTTGTACTTTATTTCTTTGCACATACTCTTGGTGCTAATGAAGTTCCACCAGTTTCCCCCGCTAAGGAAGGTAAATTGTTTTATTTATGTAACTCTAGACCTAGGAAGACTACTTTGTTTTAGCTCCAGAACATGGTGCATCCAGTATATTTATCAGATACTGAAAAATCATTTTGGATAAGTGTGATTTTGCACAACCATAGTACAATTTTTCAATAGCATGTATTTTTGCTAGGTAGAGCTTTGCTGATGGTGCTGTCCAAGTAACATACTGTAAGAAGAAGTACACATGGAATGCAGGCTTAACTGAGAGGTCTGTAGCTACGAATTGCATCTCATTAACAGTTCAAGAAGTCATGTATATCTTGTTATATTATGAATGTTACCATTTTGAGTATCTTTTGTACATAATAAATGCCTTTTGGTTAAAATTCAATCCACTCATAAATAGCAGAGAAGTCTGCAGTGACTAATCCACTAAATAATATTTATCAGCACCATCAGCAAATATTAGTCCTCCTTTTGGTATTTTGACCATGCTGTTCAAAATAAGTCTATTAAAAAAATATGGTAACTGAATGCTTGATCCACATCTAATAGGCAGTACAATGATCCCAATAGCCTCTATTGGCTCTAAAAAGTATGATAAAATAACCATCATTGCCACATAGGTGTTATTATATTGCAAAAAAATTAAATGAGACAATCAAATGATAGTAATCAAATCAAAGAATGGAGCTTAAAACAAAGTATAAAATAATTTTACCATCTCAACTTGAAATTAAAAATAAATAAAATTATGTAAATATAACATAGAGTTATAGATTTATATTTTGTTCATAACACATAGTGTAATATAAGTTGTATATTTCATTTTTTGTTGATGTTATTCATGCCACAATAAAACAGGAGTTGATGTACTCTTACAAAAAAAGAAAAAAAAACAAAGATGTGGGTTGCCACCATCTGTTTTTGAGTTCACTTTTTCAGTATTATTGCCATCTAAGGCTATAATAAAGGCGGCAATGTGTTCTGTAATCTCTAATGCTTTGGTTTTAATTATTTGTTCTGCTATATACAGAATATTAAACTTAATGTTTCATTTGCAGATATGCTGACTTATTGTTTGAAAACGAAGGTAGTTGATATGCTTCCTCACTAGTCACCTGTAATTACACAGAAAATAAGGTGAAGTGTTTAAAAATCATTTTAGTTTCCTCATGCAGTGAGTAATTGTTGAAAAGCAACAATCTGTCTCTCTCTGCCTGATGACTCTCACGCTGTCCTTTCTTTCCTGCTGACTATTGTGGACTGTGCCTATTTGTGTAGGTCTGTATCTGCTTGATCAGAATTTGCGTAAACCTCCTAGAGATCTGTGGTGGACTGACTGGACTCTGCTACTGGGACTTATTTGTTTATCCAAAGTTGTTAGCCTCTCAAATGTGATGACTTTCGCTGCCTTCTGGTCTCCTCATGTGTTTTCAGTAAACGTAATGCTTCTAATGTTTAACATCAACTAAAACATCAGTGTGGAGGAGTCTGCCAAATTAGAGCAGCTGTTATAAGATCTTCCCATTTTCTTCTTTTTTTGGGGTGATTTTCACAAAAATGGGAAATCGTAGAGTTTAATCAGTAACTCTACAATGTATATTGGTGAAGTAAATATCACTTCTTTGAGTGCTGCCACAAGAATACTTGTAAATGGACAGTTTATGAATGAGCATAAAGTTCTCGCTTGTACAAGTCTTCGGTCACAAAGTTGATTGAAAAACAGTTGATTGAGAATGCTTTTTATTTTGTGGTGTCTCTAAAGTAATTTTAAGTGAACATGACATCATAATTTAATAACTAATTAACCAAAGCATTTCGGTCACCTATTGTATCTAAGACAAACACAAAAGAAATGTCAGTCAAACGGTCTAAAAGAAAAAGCTACCTTCCTAAAGACTCACCTAAATGTTAGTAGAGTGGGGTTGTTTCTAAAGGCAGGTGGTATCATTCCAGAAGGAAGAAAAAAAACAAAAATGAGATAAAATAGATAGACAGAACTTTGTCATTAAATAAATAAATATACATACATACTATGGTTTAAACACACACTAGAATGACTAAAATGGAACAAAATGTAAAAAAACAAAAAGGAATTTGCAATTTCAATCCCAGTGTATTGCTGCTGGAAGTCCTCAGAGTTGTCGTGTCAGAGAGATAGCGAAGAGAATACGTGCTGCACATTACAACTTAACTTTATTCTCCTTCAGACACCACCTAGACAGTCTGAAAGAAACTTGCATTTCATTTATATAATTATGTTTCCAAAATTCTTAAATAAAGATGAGTAAATTCTATTATGTATTTAATATATTCACACTCCTTTATTCTGTGATCAGTATGATTATTTATACAAAATATAGGGAATATCTTGTGTTCATTGAAAAGCAAAACAAAGTCTTTCAGTTAGAAACCCATGAACAAAACTAATTAATTGGGTGTAACCCCACTGCTGCAGGATCAAGTATTTTGACATTTCCAACCACAATCTCGTCTTCCTCTGCATTAGGCAATGGTAAGCCAGCTGTAACAGCCACATCTTGCAGCATTGCATTCACAACCATGAAAGCGGAGCATGGCTGAGGTAAGTATCTGAAGCTACTGGATGAATTATCCATAGAGCTTTACTCCCTGCCACAACACTAAAGGTTAGCTGATGTGCTGCAGTTTATCATTCTTCAGGAACATCTGAGGGTTAGTTAAACTTGTCAGCAGGTATGCTCAGAGTGGATTCTCACTTGGGCAAAGTAGTCGTCCACCACCATTACTTCCCATCTTACACAGATGAAGGCATCACAAGTACTTCCAGACCACTCTGCGACAATATCACAAACTACAAGCTACATGTATGTTCAAAGTAGTGAACTTTTACAGCAGATGCAGCTAGTCCTCCAGAGATTGGTTGTGTGCATGGGTATCCGCTACAACCCAGACATTTCATTTAAATCTAGTCAAGCTTAAATCTTTGCATTCTAAATTTGCAGAGAACTGCCATGACCTCGGTCTGACATCCACTGTCTGACACCAAAGTTGGTGGGACAATTTCCGAGTTTAAGGACTACTGCGTGATAAACAAGTGAGTTGAGGAGCATGTAAATTATGAAGGATTTAATGTGCTACTTTAGCAATGTTGGATTTTGGAAAACACTTGTAAATTAAAATATCTCTTCAAGATGATGTTTATCTTAATCTTAGCACTGTGATTCTTTTGGGAACTCAACCTAGTTGTTAAAAAAGCACAAAGTACCACATATGACTTGTTACCAACCTACTGCACTCGTTCTGAAAAGACTTGGGTGTCTGTTATCAACAAATACAGTACATTCCTGTGTTCCTTCATCCAGTGCTAGGTTTCATATCAAGTGAACTAGCCAGACAAAAATGAACACCATCCATCTGGTAATACAAATTGTTTTTAAAAACTTTAAAGTGTGAAAACTCTATTTTAGGAAATTTATTCAGTCTATGATTATTACGATCCTTTTAAAATGGCCTCTCCTAACAGAGTTTTAGAATAGATTTATGTATTTGTTTCTGAGATGTTCAAACAGCATTCAGAAAAGGGTTAAGTCATTATATAGATGATTATATCTATTACCAAAACTACGCTAGTACCAAAAGCCAAAACAAGAAATTTAACATAGTCAAAGGGAGAAACTGCACCTAAATACTTCCTTGGTTTTGCTCTATTCTTAGAATATAGCAAGTTTTTACTTACTTTGCAGAAAGTTTCTAGGCACTGCCATCTTTCACAATGGGGCATGAGGTTGCACATGTGGTGCTGCCTTTGGCCCATGTGGATAGCAGTAGGCTTTGTTACTATCAGCAGTATGGAACCCCTGCATAAAATGGTTTTTCCCATTGAAAAAACACTAAACAGACTGGTGACATGCTGACATTGCACTAGAAGGCAGTAATGATCTTTTTTGAAAGGGATCAGGAGATAAAATGTGGTCAGGAGTACTCGTACATGCCATGGAATACAAACTTGATTGATCTTCCAGTTCAAAACCAAAGTCAAAATCTAATAAAGCGAAGCAAGTTCATATACCAAGGAGTCATTTAGCTATAAATGGATTCACAGCCAACAATGATTTTAAACAAAGCTGGAAAGCTTAAGAGATACACAAACCCACACAGCGCAGTCCCAGTACCTTAAGGAAAAAATTACCATGATACACAAGGTGCTAAATATGGGAAATAGTGGTCACAAAATAACAATAAAAAACTATATACTTCTGAGAACACCTTGCAAGAAAAGCAAATATCATATTCATAATCATGTGGTACCAGAACCCCTAATTGAATACATATGTAATAACTTCATCTAGGAAAACCAACAATAAAATAACCTCTTATCCTAAAAGATACAATGAAAATAATCTCTCTATTATAAAAAAAAAAATCTTGGAAAGGAGACGAGACGTGATTGTCTCAGAGAGACACTTTCACGCCCCGCGAGACGAGTCTTCATGCCAAGAGATGTAACCACACGCAGGGCTGGAAACCCTGCAAGACAAGAGCTTATGCAAAGAGATTTGGAAAAGTCCTGCATGGTTATGTCACACACATTTAATGTAGAGAGAAAGAAATGATATTCACTCACAGGCAGTTATACGTTGCGTTGTCACGATGTAATTCCAAACACGGAATCAAAATTCAATGTGATATTGATGAAAAGGTAAAAGCAAAAAGAGATTGAATATATGGATATCGGTGATATGAAAAAATGTGCTGCACAAGATGCAGATCATGCAGCACATCAGCAGCAACAAGCCAGCAGCTGATTGAGCAAAGAGGAGGTAAAAAAAATGTACTTGTTTCCCATTGTATCAGCGTTTAAGAGGGGGTGTCGGAGGAGTGATTGCGTCTCCCTGGGGTGTGCGTTCAGCCCCCCTCTTCACAACGCAAGCAGCAGAGACGCGAAGTGGCTGGCGCGTAGCACAGGCCGGGAGATGGGGGTTTTGTCGAGCAAAGCAAGCAGGGGGCAAAGCCACCTAGTTATATAAATAAATAACCATTGAAATAACAAGAATAATTTTTAATGCACTGGTGAGGCATCATCTGGAGTACTGTGTGCAGTTTTAGTCTTCAGACTACAAAAAGGACACAGCAGTGCTGGAGAAAGTCCAGAGAAGGCTCATTCCAGGCCTAAAGGTGATGAATTATGAAGAAAGATTAAAAGAGCTGAGCCTTTTCAGGTAAAGCAAAAGAAGATTACGAGGTGACATGATTGAAGTGTTTAAAATTATGAATGAAATTAGTACAGTGAATAGAGACTATTATTTTAAAATGGACACAGGGACACAATTGGAAACTTCTTAAGGGTAAATTTCACACAAACATTAGGAGGTTTCCTTTACACAGATCATTTACGGATAGCGTGTTGCTGCACCCACCACACGATGAACCACCTGGATTGGGACCCGAATACAGTAGAATGACACCTCACCACCACACTGGAAGAGTGTGAGGTTCTTTACAGTGACTGGAGTGCCAGTCCTTAGATTTTTCCCTTGTAAGTTGAAGGACCTAATTGCAGCTCTAGTTACAGATTAACGTCATACCCAGGATGAAACAATTGCAATTTAGGGGCCTTGCTCAAGGGCCCAATGGAGTAGAGTCACTTCTGGCCTTTACAGAATTCAAACCAGCAACTTTCTGATTGCCACTGCAGACCCCTACCCTTAGAGCCACCATTCCGGCGATAATGTTGGAAAAGAGAGAATTTAATTTTCCCATCCAGGGTCAACAAAATAAATATAGGAAAGTGAAGTGATTTTGACTTGTCTACTCCCAAGGATGGCAAAATAATGTAGGAAAGTGAAAGAGAATCTTAATTAATTATCAGTTTGCCTTTTGCAATACCAGTAATTAATTAAATGCTCCTACTTTATTTACCTTATTTTTCTCTGCTGTAGGAGGTGGTCTGTGGCCATTAGACTTGTATCAAGGTAACTGAAGCAGATTTGTTTTTAAGAAACAGGGATTACAGAAATATGATAACTGCATAAATATAAACATGCACATATATATGTTGACAAAGAAGAGAGGACTCAAGACGGACAGACAGACAAACATATAACACAGGAGAGGCCGGTTATTTACTTGGTATTTAGAGTTCTAATTTATCTTGGCACAGAAAATCAGTTTTACAATACCACGTGTGTTGTGTGGAGTTGTTGCTGTTGTTGCCGTTGCTGGTCCGGCTTCTTGACTTGAAGTGCGTTCTTCTTCTTTGCTGTGTGTTTTTTGTGTATGTGGTGTGCAGGGCTTTATTCATTTCGGCCCTTTGCTGTGTTGTCTAACTTCAGAGGGAAAGCATTACTCTTTCTGGCACAAGAGTTTAGATGCTGAAGTCTCCTTCTTGAAGTAATACCTGCTTCTCAGAGTGGGCTCAATCACTGGCACAAAGTTTGGCTTGGCAGAGTGGATCTCAGCTTTTAGCTCTCCAAAGAAAAGAGGTTGTCGACTTTCATCTCCTCAGAGAGTTTTCTTTGGTCTAAGAGAGTGGTCTGTCAAAGAGTGCAGACTGTTTCAGAGGTGAACACAGCTTGTGTTAAAGGAAGGAGTAACCTCTTGTCATTAGATTAAAGTCACTTCCAGTTACAGAACCAGGCCCCTACTGATAGGTGTGGTATTTTCTCTATCCCAGTCGACATTCATTGAATTATAGCTCTTTGTTTGAACTTGGGGGTTCGTTTGTTGCCTTCTGGTTGGAAGGGGCCTGTGCAAAGATGTCAGATTTACAACTTTGTTATCAGATGAAGTACAGGCTGGTCCTGGTATGAACTGCGGATCAGTCACTTAGTCTGCAGTGCCACTTGGGGGGTTGGTGTAGCTGGATGTCTGCATCCTTATTGCATCTAACAGGCCTGGTGTGTCACTAAAAATCCTAGTAGAACTGGAAATGGCCACTTTGTCCTACAGCAAAGATCAAAGAAATGAGGACTATAAGGAATATTTGAGAAGCTAGTCCTAGCTCTGCTTTATGTTGTTAATTTTTATGTATGTATTGAATTTGGTTGTTGTTGTTCTTTGGAGGGCAGTAACAGGGGAATAATGGAGGGTATTTGGAGTGGGTATCCTTATGCCTTTTCATGTTTCTCTTTGTCTGGTGTCCCCCTCCACTTCCTTGGTTGTCAAATTGCAAAACTGTGTGTGAGGAGGTCTTACAAAGTCTAATCTGTGGAGAGCAATCTGTGGGCAAGCACATTCCGATCCATTTGGAAGCTGAGCCTCTTATGTTCCCCCTTAATTTTATCCACATTAGAGCCAAGCGTGACACTCACCCTTGTGACACCATAGTCAAATCTGATGATACGAGACCTCACAGTGACTGGGCGTATCGACAAGAATTGCTGTACATATCTGCCTGCGGTGACATCTCTGACAGCATAAGCAACATGAAGATAAGCGAGTCAAAAGTTTCTTTCCTTGAAACACAGAGAGACACACATTCTGGTCAGTATCAACAAAGCAACAGTGGAGTTTCTCAGTTACTTTAGGGGGCTTACAGATCCATGACCGTGTTCTTTGAGCATGCAAACAAAAAGTGTGATAAAAAAAGGAGGAAGAGTATCACCACATTCTACGACATGTGAGGAAAAATGGAATCTATCGAACTTTTAAGGTTCAATAGAAATGTCTTATAACTGATGACATGACTGCTGGTATTACCACACTACCATGCATGACTCAGTATTGTGAATTCCATATTAAAAACAAAAAAGGGATCCCATTAAAGGGATTTCATCCAAACGCTGCTGAAGTAAAGAGGGAAGTATCAAAACCTAGAGTGCCATATTTTATTTTTACCTGTTAAGTACAGTCACAAACACATTTCTCTGACGATGGATCTTAGCAAATCAACTCATACACTAATCCTGACCAGGCTAGAAACTATATGTACTGAAAAGTTAAACTGTACTTCATAAGAAAGGCCACTTACCGCCAAAAATAAATGCAGATATGGTGGAGCAAATGTCCAACATTTTCAGCTTTTTTCTATGATTAACAATAGAGCGCCATTGTTCAATGGTGCTGTAGTGCTCTATAGTGTTCAATCAATTTAACATATGATTAATACTTAAGTGGAATAAGAATAGCACCGTTAAGATGATGAGCTATTTCACGAACAGCTGGAGAGCTCACTTGCACACATGGCGACATAACCTGCATTTGAAACTAAATACATTTTCCATGAAAAATGCATGTAAAAAAAAACTCCAGGCTTGTTCTACAAAAATAAGGTCGCCATTAACAGAGCATTCATCTTATAATAACTGATGACTCCAATTAGTCGATTTTCTTTCTCACTGTTTATGCAGTTTGAATAAGAAACTAGAAGTCCCATCAGGAAACATTTTGTTTTGCTTGTGGGCTAATAACACAAATGCAATGTCACACAAAAAGTGTTAGAAAACAGATTGTTAATTATTAACTATAAGTTGTGTGGGGAACAGCCCGGATACACACAGGTAGACATGGTTCTTGAAGCACCACACACGTTTATTTACAATATTTACAAAGGTGAAACACACACAAAACCAGTGCCGCAGCACCAATCACCCCCAAAGTCCAAGCCTCTTCACAATGTCTCTTTCGAGCTCTGTCCACTTCCACCCGACACCAGCCACTGAATGGAGGGAGGCGGCCCCTTTTATCCCCACCCGGACGTGCTCCAGGTGCCTCCCAATTAGCTTCCGTCGGCACTGGCAGCACACCCGGAAGTATTCTGGGTGCCCCTGGTCTTCTTCCCCACAGCACTTCCAGGCGTGGTGGAAGTGTTGAGGGCCAGGGCTCCTCAGCCATTGGGGCGCCCCCTCATGGTCACCAAAGCCACCAGGGCGGTCGCCCCCTCGTGCGAGGAGGCGTAAGCCTGGGTGTCCCGGCTGGGTACCACCCCCAGGCACTCGCCACATTTAATATAAAACCCTGATGTTTTGAAGTAAAAACAAACAGAGTTTTTTAAAATATTTTAAAGTTTCAAGGTCTCAGTAAACTGTTATGTTTCAGCCAGGATTCCTCCCCTGGCTGGGATTCAAATGACATCTTTATGTTGTTTATTTGATTTTTATTTTGATTCCTTTGTTTATATTAAAATTGTTGATTATGTAGTGTGACCCACCAGGGTGGCGCTACTGAGCCCCCAAATTCCAGACCCAGCCATGTCAAGACAGTCTGAGGTGCAAATAAACATTTTCTACTCATGAAGATATAGCCCAACAAAACAACCTTTTTCTTCTTCTTCTTTCTCCTCAACTCTTCCCAGGCAAGTGTTTCCCGGCTCCTCTCCCAAATCTGACTTCCTGGATGACAGCAAGCAACTCCTTTTAACTAGAACGCAGGAGTTCTTCCTGCACTAATGCATATCCCCTATAAAGTCCCTGAAAGTGAGGATTGTGAAATCCGGCAGTTCCCCCTGGCAGCCTCCATAGGACTACCCCACAGAACTACAAGTCCCAGCATCCCCTGCTGGTGTCTGTGTGGAAATCCTAACCCAGAGAGGCTCCCATTTAGCATACAGGGTTGTAAATATTCAGCCGTTATTACCCTTTCATTGCACTGACCTCCTGGCTGGGTAAGAGTCTCTGTTCAATCCTGGCTGGGATGTGTTGTTCAGTACAGTAGTTACCTTAGGTTCAGGCATCTTGTCCCATGTACCATGTGTTTTGTGGGTGGTTCCCCAATGAGGTGGAGCCACCTGCCCATTGGTGCCGGGGACTGACTGCCTTTAGTCCTATAAAGACAGGAGCTACCTACAGTCCTTGGCGGTTCATTTGAATTTGCTGTGTTTTTTAACCTTGTTTCTAGCTAGCTAGGGGGAATTTTAAGCAATTATTGGGACTTTCATGCTCAAGGTCATAAAAATAAACAAACATTTTTAACACAGTGTTAAAATATGTTAACCAAAGTAAAGAAAAAATAAGTAATGAGCAAATAGAGCACTTTATGTGAGCACCTTAAATACAAAACTAAAAATCTCAAAGTAGATGAATACCTTAATATAATAATTAAAATTTATGAAGAGTGCCAAGATACAAAGTGGCAAAATTCACAGTGACAAATGCCAACTAATATGACAAATCTGATAAACTAAAGTTTTTATGGTCCTCTCAGGTGCCTGTGGCACTAATAGCCCCTGTAACCTCAGGCTATGATGTAACTGAAAGTAATGGAAAAATGTGGGCCATGAAAAAATAAAAAAAACACCAAGGAAGACAGGGTGAGGCACCAATGTGGTCTTGACCACCCGCTGTCAGTAAGTCAGCTAATACAGGTTCTGATCACAAAGATTTAAGACTTTTAGCAATTTAGAGCAGTAAGCTATGCTCACCATATTGTTAGGTTTCTAGTGTAGGACAAGAACACAAGTCCTGGCTTCAAAAACCAGGGCCAGACTCTACTAGTGAAAGCTAAAAAGTCTCATTTTCCATGGGGTCCCTCATCAGAAAGCAGCCACCATACCTTATGTGACAAAATGATCGATCGCAGACTCAGACTAACACTCAGAGACAGCTCATAGATGTACCTGCTAGACACACAAGTTATAACAAAGGACAATAACTTAAGGATTAACCTTGATAGATAGAACATTGCACCATTTGTCACCCAAAGAGATGGGCACCAATGGTAAAACTTTCCTTCCTTTAAAACTCTGGCAAAATGTTAGATCCTCGCTTTCCTCTATCAGCTCACTGCTTAAGCTGGCCATAACTTCTGGTGTCCAAAGCAGAAGCCACAGTGCATACAGGATGTGACCACAACAAACAGAAATCCCTTTAACTCCAAAGGGTAAACAGGGCTGGACTGGAAGAACTGAATAACAGAAGTTTGAAAATCGGCACCATTTGTCCAAACCTTGCTAAAGAAAGCAAGTGCCCGAGCAGAGGAAGACTGTATAGATAAAGCCATGCACTCACCTTCCTAATGACATAGACTAACTGATCCTAAGCCGATCCAGCAGGTATAACTTTGCTAGAAACAAGTGGTCCGACACGGTGTGTTTGACCCTTGAAGAGAAACTGCACTACCGGCCACATCCAAAAATTGTGACCAATGCGAAGAAGGACACAACCTCCTAAAACAAAGAAAGAAACCACACTGTATATTCTTCCACGTGTCTGGTGAAAACCAACCAGGACAGGAAAAAGTATCACTTACACCTGACCATAAGTGCACCTACTGTACTTTGATTCTGAGATCTATTAATTGTAATTTAATAGATTGGGTAACATCAACTAATTTATTATGGTAATGTGTTTGTGACTACACTCAACAGGTAAAAATAAAATATGGCACTTTAGATTTTGATGCTACTCTCTTTACTTCAGCAGCGTTTGGATAACATCCCTTTAATGGGATCCCTTTTTTGTTTTTAATATGGAATTCACAATACTGAGTCAGTCGTCAGTCATAAGACATTTCTATTGAACCACAGAAGTTCGATAGATTCCATTTTTCCTCACATGTTGTAGAATGTGGGAACTATTAATTGTAATTTAATAGATAGGGTAACACCAACTAATTTATTATGGTGTTAATGTCAATAACCTTGTAAAGGATAAGTTCTAGCTATTATGAGTTTCTCATCCTAAATCAAGTAAGAAAGTGCTGAGCAGTGTCTCACATGCACACACTTACACACAGAAAGAGCTGTGCGGGTGGTTTAAACCAGTATAGATTGGCTGTGAGTAAGCCAACACCACCTTCAGTGTGTAGACAATAGAAGCTTTATAACTAGCTAAAGAACTTATCCCTTTTGACCACAAGAACTGAGAGATCAGAATTCATAACTTATGTGCCATTTTCTATGGGAGAGAAAAAATTCAATTCATCTTTCGTAATTTCATTTATTTTGTTGTTTGTTTTTATCTTTCATCTATATATATATACAATATGTACAGTATATCTACTTTCTCTCTCTCTATATATATATATACATAAAATCCTAAGCCTAAAAGTGCAACATTGATGTTTTTAATGTCACACTTTAAATTAGGCTTATTTTAAAACCTACACATATATATATATGTTTGGCATCATTCTTTTCAGAACTTATCGAACTTTACTGTGATGTTGTTAGATTCTCAGATTACTAATCCAATTTTAAATTATAAACTAAAAAATATCAAGAACTCACGACTCGTGAGACAGGACTTTGTGCCAAAAGATTTAACCACGCGTGGGGCCAGAAATAAAACACAAGTAGTAGGACAGCTGTTGTAGAGGCTTTTAAATGTTCGAAGTGCCGTGCGTGATGCAGATCACGTGGCACGGCAGCAGCAGCAAGCCAGCAGTTGATTGGAAAAACAGGAGGTAAAGAAAAAACTGTATTTGCTTCCCATTGTATCACCGTTTAAGAGGGGGTTTCAGAAAAGCAACCGGGTCTTCTTGGGGTGCGTTCAGCCCCCCGTTTCACAATGTGAGCATCAGAGCAGGGGGTTGGCAAGTAAAGCGGGCAGGGGGAACCCCCTAGTATATATATACAGTATGTACACACAAACACATATATATATATATACTCACATATATCTATCTTCTATTATATTCATGTTATAAATAAATTGTTTTAGTTTCTTTATTTCAACAAGAGTCTTCAGGTTATTTGTTGAAAGTAAGTCTGTCACCACGTTCGGATCACAAGTGTTTAATGTAGACTTTTGTCAATCTAAGAACTTGGTTCATAAATTTTGCAGAGGTCCCTCACACAACCTACCTTAATTTACCATTCCCTTGTGTGGGGGACATGTTAATTGTGTCTAATAATTACCAGCATTACTGAAGTCAAAACTAATAATGAATTAACTGAGTAATTAACCCCTCATTTTTACACTAGTATTGAATTACTTTTCATCAGTCATATTTTTTGTTAATCATTTTGCTATTATTTTCTTTTGTTTCCTAATTATTCCCTTCTAGTTGTAAGCCCATGGAGATGGGACCTAATATTGCAGATAGACTGCTAATGGGGCTGCCACACTGTCCACCATTTAATGAATTTGCTAGCCTCACTCTACCCACTTGGTCACTGGGCTCCATGCTGTATGTCTTTTCCTCCATTCTCTGTGGTTTTCAGCCTTTTTTTATTTATACTGAAATGTTACACTTGAGCTTATTTATCTGTAGTCTAGTTATTAAGAATGTTGTTTGTTTAGTTCTTTGTTTCTTTGTTTGGCCTTTTGTTCTGATGAATTATCATTTGCTAAAACTTGGCTTTGGTTTATCTGACTACAATTACCTATTGAGAATATTCTTTGTTTAGGTCTTGTGTTTAAGAGCTTTTCCATGTTTTGGAGTGTCCTTTTGTCTCTGTTTTTTACTAGTTGGACTTTTCTTCGAAAATATTATTACTTATTTGAAATTTGGGTTTGAGAATCCCTCCCTTTTTGTAACCACTTTAAATTTTATTAATTTAGCCATTTGTTTTTTCCTTTGTTAAGAGTTTTAGTTTTTTTTTTAATAATTCATGATCCCGTTTTTTGTATTTATAATTTAGAATAAAATATTTTCTGTTTCATGGCTGACAGTGTTCTCCCTTCACTTTGAGAACAAATCACCACACATGCCTTATATCAGCATTCAGAAAGGCGTATCTTTGAGAACAATGTGTGTGCATCAAGATTTATGTGAAAAATGGTAAGAGTTCATTAGAAAGACTTCAAATGCTAAAAGCTGCCTTTGACGATAGTTGCTTGAGTAAAGCTCTTATTTACCAATGAATTAAACATTTCTAAGGTGGCCAGAAATCAAATAAGACCCACGTTCAGGGAATCTGTCCAAATCTTGCAAGGATGATCTACAATTAATCATCCAAGAAACTGTTAATGAACTGTAAATCTCTTTTGTAACATCTCAGGCAATTTTGACAGAATAACATCACATCCATTAAGTGTCTACAGAATTTTCAACCTTGAGAAGATGTCCATCCATCCATCCATCCTCTTCCGCTTATCTGAGGTCGGGTCGCTGGGGCAGCAGCTTGAGCAGAGATGCCCAGACTTCCGTCTCCCCAGCCGCTTCTTCTAGCTCTTCCAGAGGAATCCTGAGGCGTTCCCAGACCAGCCGGGAGACATAGTCCCTCCTGCGTGTCCAGGGTCTTCCCTGGGGCCTCCTCCCGGTTAGAAGACTTGTCCAGAACACCTCATCAGGGAGGCGTCCAGGAGGCATTCTGATCAGATGCCTGAGCCACCTCATCTGACTCCTCTCGATGCGGAGGAGCAGCGGCTCTACTCTGAGCCCCTCCCAGATGACTGAGTTTCTCACCCTGTCTTTAAGAAGATCCCTATCTTGAGAAGATGTAAGGATCTGAATGAATAACTAAGACCTGGCATTGTTTTTATCTTCTGTTCCCTTCTTCAGGCAAGATGTAATGTAATGTAAAGATGTAATAATTGATTACACCTTGCCTGTTGAAGGAGCCTGAGTTGCCACAAAAGCTTACATATTGCAATCATTTTAGTTAGCCAATAAAAGGTGTAATTTTGCTTGACTTCTCACTGCATTCATAATGGCTAACATGGTACAACACCCTAGTTTTTCTGTTCCCATAAGTCAAATCAAGTTCAAAGAAGGAGTTTTGAAGACATTCTGATCATCCAGAATGAGGCAAAGACAGAACTTAACCTAGCATTGTTTCGAAAAAGTAACAGGAACATCATCTTAACTATAGAGAACTACTTTTGTAAAGACTCTGAAATGTTCTACCAAACCATTCTACCACTCCGGAAGAAATGGACAGACAACAGCCAAGTTGTTCACAAGAAAGCTGGAGAAATACGGACCTCAAATGAAGATATTGTGAAGAGCTAGAGTGTTCAAGGGGATCACTAAACCCATTGGATATGTACACCACCCATACCCTAAGAGTGTGATGCTATTGAGATGAAAATTACCAACCCCAGGTGTGAGTTTGTAGCACTCCCCTACTGAACACATTTGATTTGTTCAGTACAGATACAGTGCTCTAAATTTTTGAACATTTTACACCCATCTCTAACCTGCCCTTCTTAAGTAAAATTCTAGAGAAGGCAGTCATTATTCAGTTAAATGACCACCTCAATAAATATGCTATTCTTGATAAATTTCAGTCAGGTTTCAGAACAAATCACAGCACAGAAACTGCACTCGTTAAAGTAGTAAATGATTTGCGGGTAAATGCAGACAGAGGCCATTTATCTGTTCTAATCCTCTTAGATCTGAGTGCTGCATTTGACACCATTGATCACAATATTCTTAGAAATCACCTTAGTCAATGGGTGGGCCTCTCTGGCAGTGTCTTAAATTGGTTTGAATCCTACCTGACAGGGAGAAAATTCTTTGTTAGTTGTGGTAATCACAACTCAAAGACACATGATATCCGATATGGTGTTCCACAAGGGTCTATCCTGGGTCCGCTGCTCTTCTCAATCTACATGCTTCCATTAGGTCAGATTATCTCAGGGCACAACATGAGTTACCACAGCTATGCTGATGACACACAGCTGTACTTATCTATAGCACCTGATGACTCCGACTCTTTCGATACACTAACACAATGTCTTACTGGTATTTCTGAATGGATGAATAGTAATTTTCTCAAACTAAATAAAGAGAAAACTGAAATCTTAGTAATTGGCAATAATGGATTCAAAGAGGTTAAGACGGAAGTAAAAAACTTAGGGGTAACTGTTGACTGTAATCTGAATTTTAAATCGCATATTCATCAGACCACTAGGACAGCATTTTTTCACTTAAGAAACATAGCAAAAGTTAGACCTCTTATATCATTTAAAGATGCTGAGAAATTAATTCATGCTTTTGTTTTCAGTTTACTAGATTACTGTAACGCACTCCTCTCAGGACTACCCAAAAAAGACATAAATCAATTGCAACGAGTGCAGAATGCAGCTGCTAGAATCCTAGCTAGGAAAATCTGAACACATTTCTCCAGTTTTGATGTCACTACACTGGTTACCTGTGTCATTCAGGATTGACATTAAAATACTGCTTATGGTTTATAAAGCCTTAAATAATCTCGCCCCATCGTATATATCGGAATGTCTGACACCTTATATTCCAAATCGTAACCTCAGATCCTCAAATGTGTATCTCCTTAGAATTCCAAAAGCTAAACTTAAAAGTGGTGAGGCGGCCTTCTACTGTTATGCACCTAAAATCTAGAATAGCCTGCCAATAGGAATTCGCCAGGCTGATACAGTAGAGCACTTTAAAAAACTGCTGAAAACACATTACTTTAACATGGCTTTCTCCTAACTTCACTATAACTTAATCCTGATACTATGATGTTCAATTCATCATAATAACTATTCATAGTGGCTCTAAAATCCGTACTGACCCCTACTCTCTCTTCTGTTTCTTTTTCCGGTTTCTTTGTGGTGGCGGCCTGCGCCACCACCACCTACTCAAAGCATCATGATGCTCCAACATTGATGGACTGAAAGCCAGAAGTCTACGTGTTAATGTATGTTAACTATATTAATTAATGTTGACTTATTTTTATTTTTTATTGTGTCTTCTATTTTTCTATTCTTCATTTTGTAAAGCACTTTGAGCTACATTTTTTCTTGTATGAAAATGTGCTATATAAATAAATGTTGTTGTTGTTGTAGTATGAGCAGCTTCCCCAGACAGGAGGAGTTCAAGTATCTTGGAGTCTTGTGTACAAGTGAGGGCAGAGGGGATCATGATTTCGTCCAATAAGGAGGTTTAAAAATGTTTTTTCCAAACTGGGGGAAGTAAGCAGAATAAGAAGGAGAAGAAGAGGGGGAAGACGTGTCTGGATGCAGAGTAAAGAGAGTAGAACTGAGGGTAGGAACTTTGAATGTTGGCAGTATGACTGGTAAGATGAGAGAGTGGATCAGAGGTGGATTCAAATTGTTCTATCATGGTGTGGATAGGAGGAGAAATGGAGTAGGTGTTCTTCTCAAAGAACAGTATGTCAAGAGTGTTTGGGAGGTGAATAGTGTTAGGCAGAGTAATGCTTATGAAGCTGGAAATTGGAGGTTTGATGATGAATGGTGTTAGTGCATGTGCAAAGTAAGTTGGGTGTGCAATGGATGAGAAAGAAGATTTTTGGAGTGAGTTGGATAAAGTGATGAACAGTGTACCCAAACGACAGAAAGTGGTGATTGGAGTGGATTTCAATGGACATGTTGGTGAAGGGAACAGAGGAGACAAGGAGGTGATGGGTAGGTATGGTGTCAAGGAGAGGAATGAAGAAGGTCAGAGGATAGTGGGTTTTGCCAAAAGGATAGACATGGCTGTAGTGAATACGTATTTTAAGAAGAGGGAGGAACATAGGGTTACGTACAAGAGTGGAGAAGGATGCACACAGGTAGATTACAGCCTATGCACAAGAGTCAATCTGAAGGAGATTGAAGACTGCAAAGTGGTGCCAGGGGAAAATGTAGTTAAGCAGCATGGGATTGTGGTCTGTAAGATAATTTTGGAGATCAAGAAGAGGAAGAGAGTGAGGACAGAGCCAAGGATCAAATGGTGGAAGTTGAAAAAGGAAGACTACAAGGTTGAGTTTAGGGAGAAGGTGAGAGAGGCACTGGGTGGTAGTGAATAATTACCAGACAGTTGGGAAACTACAGCAGATGTAGTAAGGGTGACAGCAAAAAGGGTGCTTGGTGTGACATCTGGACAGAGGAAGTAGGAAAAAGAAACCTGGTGGTGGAATGTGGAAGTACAGAAGAGTATACAGAGGAAGAGAAGGGCAAAGAAGAAGCGGGATAGTCAGAGAGATGCAGAAAGTAGACAAGAGTACAAAGAGATGA
Organism: Polypterus senegalus; assembly: GCF_016835505.1. Lineage (NCBI taxonomy): Eukaryota > Metazoa > Chordata > Cladistia > Polypteriformes > Polypteridae > Polypterus > Polypterus senegalus. Next base: position 109,175,127 of record NC_053161.1, read on the forward strand.
GGCACAAAGTGAAGAGAGAGGTGATGAAGGCTAAAGAAAAGGCATATGATGAGTTGTATGAAAGGTTGGACACTAAGGAGGGAGAAAAGGACCTGTACCGATTGGCTAATAGAGGGATTCAGCTGGGAAAGATGTGCAGCAGGTTAAGGTAATAAAGAATAAAGATGGAAACAAACTCACAAGTGAGGAGAATGTGTTGAGCAGATGGAAAGAGTACTTTGGGAGGCTTATGAATTAAGAGAACGACAGAGAGAAGAGGTTGGATGATGTGGAGATAGTGAATCAGGAAGTGCAACGGATTAGCAAGGAGGAAGTAAGGATAGCTATGAAGAGGATGAAGAATGGAAAAGCCGTTGGTCCAGATGACATGCCTGTGGAAGCATGGAGGTGTTTGGGAGAGATGGCAGTGGAGTTTTTAACTAGAATGTTTAATGGAATCTTGGAAAGTGAGAGGATGCCTGAGGAGTGGAGAAGAAGTGTACTGTTGCCGATATTTAAGAATAGGACTGTAGTAACTACAGGGGGATAAAATTCATGAGCCACAACATGAAGTTATGAGAAACAGTAGTGGAAGCTAGGTTAAGAAGTGAGGTGATGATTAGTGAGCAGCAGTATGGTTTCATATCAAGAAAGAGTGATGTTTGCTCTGAGGGTGTTGATGGAGAAGTATAGACAAGGCCAAAAGGAGTTGCACTGTGTCTTTGTGGACCTGGTGAAAGCATATGATGGTGCCTCGAAAGGAGCTGTACATAATAAATACGTATTGTATGAGGAAGTCAGGAGTGGCAGAGAAGTATGTAAGAGTTGTACAGGATATGTATGAGGAAAGTGTGACCGTGGTGAGGACTGCGGTAGGAGTGACGGATGCATTCAAGGTGGTGGTGGGATTACATCAGTGATCGGCCCTGAACCCCTTCTTATTTGCAATGGTGATGGACAGGTTGACAGACAAGATTAGACAGGTGTAATGCAATGGTGATGGACAGGTTGACAGACAAGATTAGACAGGTGTATCCGTGGACTATGATGTTTGATGATGACATTGTGATCTGTAGTTATAGTTGGGAGCAGGTTGGGGAGACTCTGGAGACGTTGAGATATGCTCTAGAGAGGAGAGGAATGAAGGCCAGTTGGAACAAGACAGAATACATGTGTGTAAATGGGGGGTTTCAGTGGAATGGTAAGGATGCAAGGAGTACAGTTGGCGAAGATGGATGAGTTTAAATACTTGGGATCAACAGTACAGAATAATGGAGATTGTGGCAGAGAGGTGAAAAAGAGAGTGCAGGCAGGGTGGAATGGGTGGAGAAGAGTGTCAGGAGTAATTTGTGACAGACGGGTATCAGCAAGAGTGAAAGGGAAGGTCTACAGGACGGTAGTGAGACCAGCTATGTTATATGGGTTGGAGATGGTGGCACTGACCAGAAAGCAGGAGACAGAGCTGGAGGTAGCAAAGTTAAAGATGTTAAGATTTGTACTGGGTATGATGAGGATGGATAGGATTAGAAATGAGTACATTAGAAGGTCAGCTCAGGTTGGATGGTTGGGAGACAAAGTCAGAGAGATGGTTTGGACATGTGCAGAGGAGAGATGTTGAGTATATTGGGAGACGGATGCTAAGGATAGAGCTGCCAAGCAAGAGAAAAGGTGGAAGACCTAAGAGAAGGTTTATGGATGTGGTTAGAGAGGACATGCAGGTGATGGTTGTAACAGAACAAGATGCAGAGGACAGAAAGATATGGAAGAAGATAATCCGCTGTGGCAACCCCTAACGGGAGCAGCTGAAAAAACAAGAAGAAGAAGAAGAAGTAGGTGTACCAAATGTGATCAACTATGAGAATATCCAGGGCAGATCAAAGAAACTCTGGAGGAATTATATCTCTCAGGTGACCTGGGAGTGTCTGGAAGTTCAGCAGACTGAGCTGGAAAATTTCACTGAGTTTAGAGACATTAGGCCTGTCTGGCTCAGCATATTGCCACTGCAGTCCTTAACAGGAATTTGTAGAAAATAATTAAGTGACACTTTGTGCTAAAATCAAACTCTGTATTTCCAGTGATATCTAACATTTTATTTTTTAATTTTGAGTTGCTTGCATGCTATCCCAAAAGTGATATACTGTTTGTGTTCATTCATGTGAGTTTGAAACTAAGACTCTCAGTTAAAATACAATTAAGGAAACAAAATCTTACAGCATTGAGCTATAACATTCTACCCGCATAAAATGGGAAGTCAATATAAAATAAATTGTGCTCTATCTCATTACAATTGTAGTATATTGGAGCAACTGTTGGCAAAACATATGCTAATTTATATATTTCCAGTTAATTCAACTTAACAATTTAATCCATCAGTGAGCTACTCCATGCTACTCACTAAATGGTAAATCAGTCACACTACTGTGGCCATCAAGGTAAGTCTCAATTTCATTTTATCCGTCATCTGTCTTTCACAACTTAACCTGACATTAGTCCTTCAAACACACTGTTCAGAGGTAACAACACAGAGCCTTGACTTGCTAGGTACCATCATGAAACAATACACTAACCTTTTCAGAAGCTGTGTCAGCAATGTAAAGCTTGATAACAGAAAATGTCATGTCTCTATTAAATAACCTTTGGACATAGTTCTGTGCAGATTCAAGGCAGTTTCTTCCGTGAGCCTCCTTTCTCTTTTGCTTACTGAGTTGTACTGATTTTTATACGAGGAGATTAGATAGACGTTTTAATCCCATGGGGAAAGTCCAATGAATACAGCAGCAGAAACATAAAAAACAAGGATACAAACTCAGAGATAATTCAAGCAATCAATCAATCAATAAATAAATGAACGTAACAAGTACATCAGGTGGAAGCACTGAATTACCTGATAGCAGTGGGCAGAAAGACCCCCAGAGGCACTTCTTAGTACACTGCAGTGGAATGAGCCTGTGGCAAAAAGTGCTCCAAGACAGTGCCTCCAGGAGGAGATGGAGGGTATTTTTCATGGTGGCATCTAATTTTGCCACTATCCTATTTCCTCTGTTCTACCACAACATCAGGTGTTGTCCCAATTTTGCCCTTTGATGGAGCAGGCTTTCCTGATCAGTTTGCTTAGGCATTGTGCTTTATTTGAGCTCAGGTTTCTTCCCCAGGAGATTGCAGTGAAGCACACCACACTGGCTACTATGGACCAGTAGAACCTTTCAAGCAGCTTGTATTGAAGCGTGGGTATTTTGCTAGTATATATATATATACAGTATATATATGTGTATATATACTGTATATATATATGTATATAAACACTAGGGGGTTTGTCCCCTGCTCACTTCGCTCGCCAACTGCCTGCGCTATGCAGCAGCCACTTCTCGTCTCTGCTGCATCGTGTTGTGAAGAGGGGGGTTAAACCCACATATTAAATGGTGATATAATAGGAAACAAATACAGTTTTATTTTTACCTCCTCTTTGCTTGATCAGCTGCTGGATTGCTACTCTTGCTGTGCCATGTGATCTGCATCTCACGCAGCGCTTCAAACATTTCAAAGGCTGTACAGCAGCTGTCCTACTCTTTGTCTTTTATTTCTGGCCCCGGACGTGGTTAAATCTCTTGGCACAAAGTCTTGTTAGTTGGCAGCCCCCATGGGTTGCAATGTTGCCTTGGATTCCCACAGGGCTTCATGGGAGTTGGAGTTATCTACAGCCCTGTTGGGATATGGGGGTGTGGTCAGAGGGGTGCTGCAACAGCTGCTGAGTCCTCTTGGGCGGGTTTTCCGCCACACCCAGAAGTGCTGCCAGAAGTAGGTCAATGAGAATCTGGAGCACTTCTAGGGGCATTATAAAAGGAGCCAGCAGTCACCACTCTGGGTGCCAGAGTCAGGAGGATGGAAACAAAGCTTGCTGGAGTGGAGTAGAGGAGAAAGAAAAAGAAACTTAAGGAATTGTGATTGTGTTTGTGCTTGGACTGTGTTCTGGGCTTGTGGGAACAGGGAAGATGTTCTCCATGAAGGAAGAAAATAAAAAGCTTGTGCTTTTATAAGTGTGCCTCCTGTGTCTCTGTGTGTGTCGGGTTGAGCTCTGGTATAGCGCCATCTACTGTCACAATATGTATATGTAAAAGAGGAGTGTTAAAGGGTTAAGTAAGAGTTTGTCAATGTTTCATCCACATGATTGACAGCCAGAAGAGTTTCATTTGCAGTGCCTAATTATTTGAAAACACAACACCAGTGGGAGACTGCGGTCCACATCAGAGCTGATCACCAGATGTTGTCAGGCAGTTAATTCTTTAAAAATGAACCTTTGTTCCTCTTTGTCAGATATGCAGAAAATCAATTTCTTGCACATCTTCGGTGAATGTATTTTTGCCCACAAAACACATAATCTCATCAGTCAATTTTTGTTCGTTTCACAGAAGCTTTAGCGAGTGATTTTATTTATATAGCACATACAAAACTATGGAAATAAATACAAAAGATCCACCATCAAGAATACAGAAAAATGTAAAAGAAAAGGAATCACCGGGAGCAATATTTAGGATTTGGTCTTTTAAAGAGAGTGTTTCATAATGCTTTAATGTTAAGTTTGAATACAAATACATTAAACTTATTTTCATTTTATGCTGAATGATTTTTAAAAGGGGAAAATATGCTTATGGTGTCTTTTCTTTCTTAGAGAATTATTTAAGGTTGCTTGCTGAATTCTATACACATAAAACAACATGTTACCGTTTGTGCAGCTTTCTACTTAAAGTTAAACTCCTCTCTCAAAATGATCAAAATCACCACACTGCCCACACACGCATACACAGAAACCAGTTTAGTCACTGATGCAAAATAATACAAAAAACTTATTTTACTAAACAGGCAAGGAAAAAAATTAAATAAAAACCCACACCTCTGTCATTCACATCCTACTAGCTCCAGCTTGGCAAACATAAGACACTGTTTTTGCATACAAAGAATAAAGACAAATAAAGACATGTCACTTGGATGGCACACATAATTGAACTATTTATTTGTTTCCAGAAACAAAAGCAGACCAAAATGGCGTATTTGGACTTTTCTAGGGAATGTATGCTTGTAGGGAATAAGAAATTAAGTTTGACTATTAGATAGTGCTCTGGAACTCAAAAATGTTTGTGTACACATGGAAAGGTGTAACGCAGATAATGTTCTCGTTCTTATAGGTGTACTCTCCAGAAACATTAATGTCAAAGATTTCACTGGTTCAACTAAATTTGTATGATAAACTCGTGCCCATCAGTTTTAAACAATTTCAGCCCCAGTCCAGTGCTGTACGAACGAAATGTGTGTGTGGCCCATGACAGATCTTCACCTGCTCTTGTATGCAGATGTTCAGTTCTTGCATTCTGTAAATAAGTATAAGGTGTCTCTGAGATAAAAACTGCTTTCATGTATCAAGTTTTATATACTGTATCACTCTCTAGATGAGTGACATGGACAGATCTGCAGGCAAAGTCAAAAGTTAAGACCCCCCCTAACACATAATACCAAAAGAAAAACAACAAAAGACTTGTGAAACTGCAGCCATATTATATATAAGAATCAATGAATGAGTGATGTAGAGAGATCTTGATGTTCATCATCATATTCATCATCATCAACAACTTACTGTTTTTCTGGAATGCTAAGAATTTGATTTGAGAACATCATTGTGAATGATCAAATACATCATCTGGGCTTAGACTGACAATTTTGATGTCTCCATCATGCTATCATTGTTTTGGTATTCCACAAGGATGCTGGCCATCAATTTCAAAGTGGTAGGCAACAGTGCAAGGTAATCTTTGGGGCATTTTATCTGGGGTTTGGTGCAACACCTATCTACTGTCGTATTGCATGATTGCAAATATGGTCAAAGACAGATATTCCCATTGTCCAGCTGATCATGTGCATCTCAATGACATGCAACTAATACTTGGCTCTTTTTGTGGATGGGCAGCATTCTGTTCCATAAAATGGAACTAAGCCGTTGCTGTTTGATATATTTTAGATATGAGGTGAGCTGGCATGTCTCTGTCACAGAATATTCTAGTAACATTTACTGCATTTACTCTTGCTCATACTTGTGTTGTTGCCATCACTTTGCAGGTGGGAACCTAGATATCGAAAAGTATTCCTCAACCATAACTTGGATGGTAGCAACTTCTGGGCATGATTACTGGTGTTCAGTCTTCTTAATGTTGAGGTGAAAGACAAACTGACTAAGATGATCACTCCATAGCTGGACTCAATCTTGCAGTGCTTCTCTAGTGGTGGTTGTGAACATAATGTTGTCAGCATGGAGTAGGATCCATGGTCCATCATTTTGAAGGTGTCATGGGATCCATGGCCAAGATGAAGACCAGTGATGACAGTGCCAAGTTTTGATGCATACCTACTCTCACAAGAAACTAGCTGGAAATACCAGCGGCACCTCTTACTCAGAAGCTGGTATTCATATATAGCCTTTGGACCCATTTGACAAGGAGAGACTTTAAGAAGTATGTTGCAAAAATAATAAAATGTGCAGTGAATTTATCTCATAACATGGGAAGATGTGATTGGAAGCAAAATTTGGTGTTCAGAAATGCTGTTCTTGAAAAATCCCCCATGTTTATTTTTTGCAATTGGCACTCATAAATAATTAATCATATTCTGACCAATTTATAAATTCAGTTACAGTCTCCTAAAGCTGTAGGACAGTCATAATAATGACTGTACCGTGGAACATCCTGTACTTCAGCCAAAGGACTTCATTGTTTTTAATGTTCATCATAAATCAGATTCTCAGATTATCATTGAGTGGTTTCAATCTATACATCTAATTAACTGTTTACATACATGTTACATGTTGATTGGACATTAAAAGTATGAATCCCATTATACTCTGTACGCATGACAATATCACCACTACTACTACTACCGGTATGTGAGGCAGAAGCTGCATGTATGCAAGAAGGTGAGAACAAGGAGACTAAACTATGTACTTAACGGACACATTCTAAATGAATCCTTGAACTTTTATGGCTGTTTTCTTAAATGTTTTGATTAAACAGAACTGTACACTGGAGCAGTTCCATCCTAATCTATTTTGACACTTATTAATTTCAATCTGTTCTGTCCAGAGTATGCAAAATTTATACACAATATAATTAATATTTTTCTCTATTCACAAGGCCCACTTTCATGTCAGTTGAGCTCTTTTTAGGTTGCCCAAGAGTTAATGATTGTGGGTCAGTGAGTCCCAAGAGCCAGCATCTGTAGCCAAGGGTTGGACCGCCAAGGTCCCCACCTTCGGCAACCACCTAACTCACACTGCACCTGACCTCCTTGGCCCCTCCTACAAGTGGTGAGCCCATGGGAAGGGGGACCCATGTTGTCTCTTCGGGCTGTGCCCGGCCGAGCCCCATGGGTGCAGGCCCGACCACCAGGCGCTCGCCATCCAAGTATATTGGGGTCTTGTTCACAAGTGAGGGAAGAATGGAGCATGAGATCGACAGGCGGATTGGTGCGGCGTTCACAGTGATGCGGGCTCTGCATCAGTCTGTCATGGTGAAAAAGGAGCTGAGACATAAGGCAAAGCTCTCAATTTACCAGTCGATCTATGTTCCCACCCTCACCTATGGTCATGAGCTATGGGTAGTGACCGAAAGAACGAGATCGCGAATACAATCGGCTGAAATGAGGTGGCTCGGGCATCTGATCAGGATGCCTCCTGGACGCCTCCCTGGTGAGGTGTTCCGGGCACGTCCAACCGGGAGGAGGCCCCGGGGAAAACCCAGGACACACTGAAGGGACTACGTCTCCCGGCTGGCTTAGGAACACCTTGGGATTCTCCCGGAAGTACTAGAAGAAGTGGCCGGGGACAGAGAAGTGTGGGCATCTCTGTTCAAGCTGCTGCCCCCATGACCCGATCTCGGATAAGCGGAACAGGATGGATGGATGGGTCTGTGAGTGTTTACAGTGTTGGACTGGCACTCCACTCTCGGTTGGCTACTGCCATGTGTGGACTGGGCAGTCTCATGGCCTCGAAACCCCTGCAGATTTTGTTTTTTTTTGTCCAGCCATTTGGAGTTTTTTTATGTTTTTTCTGTCCTCCCTGACCATCGGACCTTACTTTATTCTTTGTTAATTACTGTTATCAAATTTTATTTTTATATTTTTCTTTTTTCTTTCTTCATCTTGTAAATCACTTTGAGCTACATCATTTGTATGAAAACATGCTATACAATTAAATGTTGTTGATGTGACTGTTTACGAGGTTCTCGTCCACAGCATTAAGTAGGTTAAAAACAGATGAATGAATGGGTCCATATAAAGCAAAAAAAACATATTGTACCTGCTGGCAAAAGTTCATTAAATTCTAAGTGACAAGCATTGAAAATGCAATTTTAATGTAGACAATTGCAAAGTGCTTCATTTAGGTAAAAGGGTCATTAATTATAAATGCAAGATTGGAGATATTGACTTACAAAAAGGGAGTTACTAATAAGGAGCCAGGGGTTTAAGTTGATGCAACATCCTCATCTTGCAGGCAATGTGCGAATTCAGTTAAAAAGATACATGAAATGTTATTTAATCTGGTTAAAAACCCTCGATAAAGTCATATTCTGTAGTGAATGGTAGTGGAGTGCCACAGAGCCCACAGATGTTCATTCCAACCTGTTTTGAATTTTGGGGTCAGTCCTCACTAAAAATCATACTTTTTCTTTAATTGAAAGGCTTTGGTCAAATCCCCGACATATGTGTAAAACTTAAAAAAATGCATATCATTGTCAATGGTATATGTCAATTTAATCTAGAATACAGTGTTAGACAACTGTAACCCTGGGGAGCTACAGAAAGCTATAGTATTTTTTATTCCATTTGATCTCTTAAATAACTAGTTTTTGCTATTATTGGAAAATGTCACTTGATTACACAACTGATTCCTGATCTATTTATGCCAAGAGTGGAAGGAAAATTCCTTTTTGTCATCTCTCATTTCATTCATTCATTCATTCTTTGGCTTTTCTAGTTTTGAGAGTGAACCTCTTTCATTTTTGGATTCTCTCAGAAGCGTTCAGATGACGATGAAAGCTGAGATGCAAACACTGGTGCATTGTTGTCGGCTTCACAGTGCTGTTCTCAGTTGAAGCTGGGCTTTCCTCCTCTGTCTCTTCTGTTGCTTGGACTCTTCCAAGGTTCATATCCCATTTGGTCAGTCTTTGACCAGGGATTCCAGACTACTGAGATGAATGCCACAGGGACTAAAGTTCATTTTCAGGTAGTCCTTGAACTTCTTGATTGGTCTCCCCCATGGAAGCCATGTGTCATATCCAAGCCACTGAATTTGATGAATCTGTGATGGAACTTCCAAACAAAAGCCTTCTCCAGGTCAAAGAAGAAGAAGGCAATGTTTCTGGACTTCTCTTAGAACTGTTGGGTGATGATCATGTATATGGTTCCATGTTAGAAGTGTCGGTAGTGGGTGGTCCAGAGGTGATTTCAGGGCTCTCCCTCTGAAGGTTTTTCCTTCAAGTCAAGGAAGAGGAACCAATATAAATCCTTGTGCCAATTCTCAACCTTTCCCCAAGTTTGCCTTTAGTACTAGGGTGTTGTACCGTGTTAGCCATTATGGATGTAGTGAGAAGTTAAGCAAAATGACATCTTGCCTGAAGAAGGGGATTGAGTTCCCCCGAAAGTTTGCATATTGTAATCTTTCTAGTTAGCCAATAAAAGTTTTCATTTTGCTTAAATTCCCAGTGTGCCTTAGAATTGAAGAATACAACAGATTCGCCATCCTCATTAAGAGGACAGTACATGCTGTATGATAAATCCACAAAACCTAAAGAAGGTCTTAAACAGCCTCTCAAATTATACAGGTTGTATTACTACTGTGCTGTTAACAATCAAAAGTGAGATGAATAAAGAAAGCAGACCACCTCTTAAGACACAAAACAATAACAACAAACTCCAAAGGCCTCAAACCAAGTCAGTAATGTTACTGGCAGCTTCATTGACAGTTGCCAAAGAATTTATTTAGAATGATTTTAAAAATATTCTTTCTAAGCTAGAGGCACTGGCAATGGATTAGGGGGCTTTAAAGGCAAAGTATCCGATCATTTTGCCCTTTTATTAATAAATCCCCTGCTAAGCCCTCTACCTCATTGTATATGTTTGCAAACATGCTTGAAACTCCATGGGGACGCCCTCCACCGCTTCTTTCTGTTATATGTGAATATCAACATCTTTTAAGACTCAAGGAGGACCCCACCAAATCAAATCAAATTTTATTTGTCACATGCAAATTATACATACTGTAAAATATGTAGATATATTCCTAACTCCAATGAATGTGCCTTTAAGAAGAATATAAACTGACAATAACAATAATACATAAATTAATAAATATCAAAAATCATTTATGGACTTTTTTAGGTATTTGATAAATAATAACTTAATAAATACCTTAATAACTTGAATAACTTAATGTAGAAGAGTTAGCAATGGGCCATCATTTAGTTCTAGACGTTTTCCTTATTCAAGATGCTGAGAGACTGTGAAAGAAAACTCCTACTCAGTCTCTCTGAACTTGACTTCAGGCAGCGGTAGAGTTTACCTGACTACAGCACAGAGAGTAGGCAATTGTTGGGATGGCTGGTGTCCCTGATATTTTTCTTAGCTCTAGTCTGACATAATTTGGTATAGCTGTACTCGAAGTTTGGAGTGAACAGGCAATGATGCATTCATTTGACCACACCACTCTCTGCAGAACCTCGTACTTCTCCTGTGTGCTGTTCCCAGACCAGGCAATAATACCTCCTTTCAGGATACTTTCAATGCTGGATATCTATTCTATACAGTATATATAAAATTCTAACCCTAAAAGAGCAATGATTTTGTGCCGTGATTTTATGAAGTGTCCCACTAAGTCAAGTAGCATTACGTTTTAGTCATTAAATGCCACAATTGGACTGTTGGAAGACATCTTGGAGGACAGTGGCGAACATATGGAGCAGTCTAATGAGCAAGAGGAGGAACACAAATAGGATTGTGAAGACGGTTTAGAAATGGAAGAGAATGAACCATCTGTACGCTGACAAGGAACCAAAAAAATGAGTTTCTGTAAAAAATGCACCTGAAAAGGACAAAGCAGAAATGGAAATGGCCAAGAAAATAAAATTGCAGACGCCCATTGACATCAACTTTTCATCAGCAAATGCTGGTGACGATGAAGCTTATGATTTTAATACGGACTTCAACCTAGGACCGTTGTGGAAGAGAAGTCCTTAATTTCCAGCCTAAACAAATCCAAATCATATTATGTGATATCATCTACTGTTAAATTCTACTCCGTACTTCTAAAATTGTTATATTTTATACTGTATTGAGGATTTGTTCTGTCCTGTGTATTGTATTGTATTGACCCCCTTCTTTTTGATACTCAGTGCACACCCAACCTACCTGGAAAGGGGTCTGTCTTTGAACTGCCTTTCCCAACATTTCTTCCATTTTTTCCATACAAGGGTTTTTTTGGGAGTTTTTTTCTTGTCTTCTTAGAGAGTCAAGGCTGGGGGCTGTCAAGAGGAAGGGCCTGTTAAAGCCCATTGCGGCACTTCTTATGTGATTTTGGTCTATACAAAAATAAATTGTATTGTATGTGACGTATTTATGTCACGTTTTTTCTCACGCTTTAAATCAGGCATATTTTAAAACCTACATATATATATGTAGGAGATTGGCGAGCCAAACGAGGAGGGGTAAACCCCTAGTATATATATATATATATATATATATATATATATATATATATATATATATATATATATATATATACAGTATTTGCACATCCTCTCTCTGACACACTAACATGGAGTACTTTCCGCCAACAAATTTATATAATATGCCCATATAATACCCCACTGTGACTGGAAGTGCCAAGGCAGAAGTTTTCCTCTGTTTTAAGTTGTCTTCCTTTTTAGTCATTCTGGTGTGTGTTCAGAACAGAAGAATGTGTGTGCATATATATTTATTTATCTACCTATTTATGTCTTTACTTTGTTTAAAGAGCCTCTGTAAAAATGCCAATTTTTCCCATGAGGACAAATAAAGTTTTATCTATTTATAAATTAAATATATACTGGGCATTGCTTATACAGTTGTGAGTTTTGTACTTATATTAATATTTTCATGATTTTTTTTCAGTGCATTGCTCTATGAATATACACTTTATGATGTTGATGGAACAAATGCCTTGAGCATGGGAAAGATGCTATATAATAACATGTATTATTATTATTATTATAAAAAGTGACTTGCATCACTTGAGGCAGTCTATTGATCTATCTGTTGCCCTGATATCTTCCATTATACTGAATATCTCCTAATATACAATATGGCAGTCTGATATCTGGATTTCCTGATTCAATTATTTAATAGAATTTTTAACACAGTGAGGGGTTTAATAAAGATTTCAGTTAATAAATATAAAATATGAAGTGAATCTAATCTATTTCACTTATGAAAATATTGCACAGTGAGACAGTCGTCAGCTTATGTGGTAGAATTCAATAACCAAATGTAGAATTTATTTTCTCTGCATTTGCCAAAAGCTGTGAAAGTTAGCAATCATTATTGGAATAAGGGATTAACACACTGTGATCCTTTGGCTAAACTTAACACAAAGCAAGAATGCTACAGCATTGAAGGTCTACAATTTCTTTTACAAAACATCATTTCTTCCAGATGGGCTTGGGTGCTCAAGAGATGGAAAGTAGTGTTAAGATTATCATGATAACGGATGTTTCCAATAAAAGACAGATTCCATATACATGTAATTAACTTTTCACTGACTTGCTTTGAAAAAATATTTACATGATTGTCAAACACATCTGAAGAGTTTTTACAATATGCTCCAAATACCTCACTAATCCAAAGCTAGCACACACATGCTCATAAACAAAATGCAGGAAAGGGAAAGCGCAAAGTACTATCCAGAATCAATCAGCGTTGTCAAGATCCCAACTGGCAATCCCTAGGTTACTAATCCTCATAAAGGAATGGAATGTCTGATAGCTACAAGTTGAATTGTCAAGCCCTATTGACAAGTAAAGAAGCACAGCTGATGCCTTTCAGACAAGACTCCATCTTTCAAACAGCTGAACTCCATCATTTTCGGCATGGTATATCATGATATTCTGCCAGGAAGAGTCAAATCTCCTGTGGTGGGCATACGGAATTAGAACACAAGCCAACTATACAGTAACCTTGGATACCAAATGCCACTGAAGCCATTAACATGTAAAATACTTTGCTCTGGTTTCCAGAGACTATTTTGTAATGCACAACATTTTGTTAATATGTGTAATCTCCAAAGTCACTAATTATGTTTATATATGTGTATGTGTGGGTGTGTATATATACTGTATATATATATATATACAGTATATATAGTGTGTATATATATATACAGTATATACACACACACACACATATATAAACATAATTAATTAATTATATATATACAGAGAGAGAGAGAAAGAGCAATAGAGGAAGTATCTTTCAAAATTTAAATAAGTAAATTGTGATTTGCCATATTTACCTCTGTTAAAAGAGAAATGTATATTTTTTCCACAATATTTATTATAAAAAGGGCAACATATACAGAACAAATATCAAACACTCGAATTTGTATAAATCCATCCATTTATTTGAAGTCACAGATTTTACAGTATAGAGAGCTGAATCCTATCTAGAATTCGTTTTAGTCTTTTTACACAGAACATGCTGCTACTGGATTTCTAATTGGACTACACTAACTTTTTGTTTGGCCTTATATTATCTTCATCATTTTATTCTGACTGACAATTCTAAAAGCTCAAACACATCACAGTACCCATCATCCTTCCCTGCCATGAGCTACTGTGTCAGCCTGGCAGACAAAGGAGACCTTCAGCCTATTCATTATGTAGCTCTGTGTGAACATTTATTTGATTTTGTGGCTACCATGCCTCTTCATCTATGTTTTGCTGTTTAAAACACATTGTGGTGTTTGAATATGGGCAGGCTCAATCATTTTTCTAAAAATGAACATGAAATACAAAAAACTAGGAAACTGTGTGGCCATGTCACGCCTGGTCTGGCCACTCGGGTCCTCAACAATGAGCATCCTGTGAAACAGATCACCCTCGGGGAATCCATTACATGGCCGTAGTGCCGTAACTGACGCTCCCTCACAATGCAGGTAATGTGCCTTATTTGGGACTCCATGAGGAACCGCTCATTCAACACAAGGTCAAACCAGTAATACCCAAGGATTCGCAGAAGAGACACAGTACCTAAGGAGTCCAGTCTTTGTCTCAGGTCACTGGATAGCGTCCATGTCTCACAACCATATAGCAAAATATGAACCACCAGGATTCTAAAGACTTGGACTTTTACATAGATATTGGAAGTGCCACACACCCCTTTCCAGCGACCTCATGACCCCCCATGCTCTCCCAATCCATCTACTGACTTCATAGGAAGAGTCACCAGAGAGATGAATGTTGCTGCCGAGGTAAGTAAACCTCTCGACAAGGTTTACACTCTGTCCGTAAACAGACACATTGCTGATGGCTGTGCCCAAGAGGTCATTAAAGGTGAGATGGTGAACAGTTTTAAATATCTTGGAGTCACCATCACTAAAAGGCTGAAGTAGTCAAAAAAACAAGTAGATTTTATTCAAGAGGGCTCACAAATACCTTTCATTTTCCAAAGTTGGAGAAAAGCCTGAATGTACCCATCTCTACTCACCAACTTCTAAAGGAGCCCAATGTAATGTACAGCCCAGCTCAGGGCCACAAAGTGCTGAGAAGATGGTGAAGCTGCCACATAATATAACTGGGAAACAGATCCCTTCTGTCCAGAACAAATGGTAAATAACACATGTTGCTACAGAAAGCCAAGCAGTTTTATAAAAGATCTCATTTCCCTCCTTCCTCCATTGTGGCAAACAGCATAAGGCTATTAGCACTCGTACCATGTGATTGAGCAGCAGTTTTTATCCATTGGGCTTAAGGTTATTCATCAGCCAGACACTCATACTGGCAGCTGCATGAATGTACCTGATGAGTGTCTTACAGACGTATTGTCTGCTGTTGTGTGTATTATACAAGGCGGCATTCATTGTCTGTATTGTGCTCATTGTCTCTTGTTTGCATTATACTACTGTCACTATTCTAAGGGAGACAGGAAAATAAGAAACTCATTGTAGCGTACAGACGATACAATAAAGTTCATCTTAAACTTCAGTTAAGATTTTAACAAATTACATTAAATAGTAGCTTCAATGGCTATTACTCTTAATATTTCATCTTTCCTAGAATGTGTATATTATTAAAAGAAGCTGATTTTTTTCTTTTACATTTTCCTTTGTGGACAGCAAACACATGCTGTAATTTGTGTTAAAGGTTTAAGTCCAAACATAGTGTCTGTATGCTCAGCATGTACGGCTCTTTTCGGCTTCATATTGGCTCTTGGATGAAACTACACTACATATTCAGGCAACACCAACATTTATTTTTATAGTACATTTTAATACAAACAATGTACCTCAAAGTGCCTTACAAGATGTCAAAGAAGTACTTACATGCAAAGAAATTAGAAAAATTAGATTAAAAATGCATAAATAGTACTCAAAACATAGATACTTAATTAAGAGAAATAGGTTTAAAAAAAAAATCTCTGAATGATGGTCCAGTTGGCCAGGCTGGGCAGAAGAAAATGAAAAAAAAAATTTCCAGTTAAGCTGGAGAAAAAAAAATTCTGTAGGAGTTCCATGCCAAAAGACCACCCAGCCCTCACTGGATATTTTGCCTAACATAAATCTTCTCATGTCGTTCTTTATTGTTTTTTAAGGCTTCCTCATAGCAGATTCAACGTAGTTAGTGTTATGAAAGGTTGGGTTGGGGTATCCGCTTTCATTCAAATATTCACGTAACACAGGTGGCTACACAGGACTTTGATCAGGTGGTGGCGGCACAGAACAGCACCACAGAAGAACCGGAATAGAAGTCAGAAAAAAGTAAAGGTTATTAATTAATAACAACACACCACTAGCAACATCAACTGGAACAGCAGGTGAACACAACACAACATTACAATCACAAACCGGCTAATCCAATTCACAGTCTTGGAAGCCTCTGCTTCACCGCTGCAGCATCAGCCAAAGGCAGGTGCCAACCTTGGACAGAGTGCCATATCCAGCATACACACACAATCACACAAATGTTTAAACAGTTTATTGTCGTTTTCCATATCGTTACATTATTATTTCTCATATCTTTATGTTATTTCTGTGGATTTTGTTTATTATTGGTTAATAATTGGTAATTATTGATAAACTACTTATGTTCCCTATTTTTGAAGGTGGAGCCCCAAGAGACATCGCCACTTCCTCATTCAGGCTATTTAAACTGGCTGAGCATCCGCAGAAGTGGGACCCATTTGTCTGTTGTGGAGGCATAGTGAATATTGTGTTTTCTACATTTCATTTTGCTCTGTTTAAAGGATGCTAGATTTGTTTTTTTTTTGCTTTTTTAAGCAATTACTTTCTTTGTTTCTTTTCTAAGCTGTCCTTGGCATTTTGATTTTTTTTTTTTTTTTGCAAAATTTAATATAAAGTTTCTTTGTTTGCCCTTTTAATACAAACTGAAGGCTGACAGTTACTTGCTCTTGCTTTACTTTGGGACTGTTACAGTTTGTTACTGCCATCTCCCCATTTTTGGGCCTGCTCCAGCTGAAGCCAACAGGCTGCCTTAAGGGTCTGGCTGAAGTCGTGATTGCTGCTGTGGGGCACACAAGGTAGGTCTGCTCCCTAGTTTATTTGGGAGGCCTCACCTTAACTCCTATTCATGACACCCACACTGTACTAATCTACTTACTACACGTGTCCTGAGGATGTGGCAGGAAAACTGGAGCTGTGCAGAGAAAAAAATAAAAAGCATGCAGATAAGGAGAGAAAGTAAAAACTATACAAGACCATGACAAGGCAGGGGGATTTCATGCTTCGTCTATCCAGAGTGCTACAATTCATCTTTCTCACAATAGAAATTAATGACATTTTCAAGTGCCAGTATTTAAAGTTAAAGATCTATGTTACGGAATAAAAAAATCTGAAAATATGAACAACATCAGAATATGGACTGCAAAAACTCTACTGAACGTGCTTAACAAGTGCACTGTTAGGTGGACTGACTACCTGGAGTTGAAATGGTCTGCTGTCCCTTCTAGGATTTAATTATGTTTTGAGAGTAACAGTGGGTCTGTACCCCTGCAACACTGTTCTAGAGAGTCCAAAAATGAACAAATGATTTAAAACAAAATAATTATTCGCACAAGAAAAGGAAAGAAAGCTTCTGACATGGCCAAAGATAAAAAGAGCAGACACAGTTATATTGAGGCATTATAAAGGTGTGAAGGAGCCCCTGTAGAGTTTCATTACATTATGAAATTAAGTTAAATAAGATGCTGGCTAAAAGTACTCAGTGCTAGTGTGTTGCAGAGAGGATGAGCAGCATTGTTCATAATGCCATAGTATTTTCTAATCCAGATCGGGCTGCACCCTATGCATAGGTGCAAGTCGGGAATAAAACCTGGACAGGCCACAAGTCCACCGCAGGGCAAACACACACACCAAACTACTACATGTCAAACACTCACAAGGGCCAATTTAGCATCACCAATTCACCTAACCTTTAGAAATTGATCAAACCAGAGAACCTGGAGGAAACCCATGAAGACATGGGGAGAACATGTAGGGAGTACCTGGGATGTGAACCCTGACCTCCTATCTGTGATATATACTGTAGGGTCCATGGTTTAGTAACTGGTGGTCAGTTTTAAACTAAATAAATAGATAAATATATAGCCAGCTTGATCTCCATGGGTATGCAGACTCACTTGGCTTCATGGAGTTGGTGGAATGATGGAGTGGGGGCGTACCTGTATGGGAGGGTGTGCTCTGTTTTGATTGCTTCATTGGCTTCATGCTATTTGCATTAGAGGTGCTGCACCCACAGAGACTCAGACAAGAGAGAGGAAGGCCGAAAAGAAAGACAAGGCAAACAAAAGAGAAGCCAAATAGAAGGTGAAGTCAGTGTCCAGTCAGCCAGTACGTAGGAGTGGAGGCAAGCAGTCAGGCCCCGGTGAAGGAATGAGCGATCGATAGTCTATCGATGGATTGGTTCAATGCTGAAGATCTGAGAGGTAGAGGGGAATGATAGAAGTCACGCTAGGGATCCAGAAGGCACCAGTTTGTTAACATTTATTGGAATTAATTAATTTATTTAAGGAGTTATTTACTGTATTTTTTTTTGTTTCAGACACTTTTGAATAAAATCACCAGTAGTTTACACCCATCCATTGCTGACAGTGTGTCGCTTCAATTGCTACAGCCAATCACTAGGTTACATTCGGGGTCAAGAGGCTCCCAAAAAAAAGTTTCTGGGAGTGGGACCAGCCCGCACCATCACACTACTACACCTCTCATTGTTCATAATGGCTGTCAATTTGATTTGTATTCCTTAAATGAGTGCTGCTTAATTACAGGCCTCTATGTACTATAAAGAGGGGAAGCTGCATTTCACAGTGACTTTATATTGCAAAATCAGCAGAATGTGTAGACATTTGATTTATGAATTCAATATAAATGTATAAAATATAACTTACAGTATCAGTCAATTAGTCTTTAACTTTAAATGTAATGCAAACTTTCTGAAATTACTCTGTGTAGGTTTGCATACAGCAGTTCATGGCACATTTTAAGTTTTTACTGCTAAGCGTACATACTGTGGTGTGATTTGCTGCTCCAAATTTATTCTCTATCTAGATTAAATAGTTAAAGAATTAGAATAGTTTCTGTCTTTGATCTTCCAAAATTTGTTACAGGAATAATAATACCTGTGTCAGTGCTATCTCTAGAGATCATATTAGGAAAGTTCAGCTTTGCTGTGATTTTAAAGGCAGTTCTCTTGAATTTATGACCCAATTTGAATTAGCAACATCTGTGCAATTACTAGGAATTTGAGAATAGCTTTTTACAAGTGACCTGGCTTCATTACTTCTTTAGGAAAAATAATGAACAAAGTTTGTATAAATGAGTTGATATTTGTTTGTGGAGATCTTACAGAATCACACATCTTAAATAACAAGCATTTCACATGGTGGTATGGACAGGCATGTAACGTAACTTAACATAGCATTCTCAAACTCCCTTAATCCTATTTAAGACGGCTGGAAGCCAGAGGTGAAAAGCAGGAAATGGCCCTGACCAGGCAGCCCACACCAACACTCATTCCAGGCCGGTCTTCAATTGTCAATTGACCTAATACACACGTCTTTTGGAATGTGGAAAGAAAAATGGAATACCAGGAGGAATAGCCATGCAGAAATGAGGAAAATGTGTAAACCCGACCCAGGTAACTACTAGACACAGGATTCGAATGCCAGATCTATAAAGAAGCAGCAATCAATGATAAGATCTGCTATACACACTATTCACACGCATAGCAATGTTTTAATAAAAGTGACTTTCAAGTGTACCAAAAAGAGACCAGAAATCATCCCATTATTGCAAGAGGCTTATTACATATTTAATCTATTAGCAAAGCACCTTATAACGCAATTAACATGGATCAACATGTAAATATGAAAATTCTGTTTTCTTTGATCTCCCGCATAAGCTTCTCCATAAACTCCAGCTTATTCAGTACTCAACTGTCCAAATTGTAACTCAGACCTCTTCCATACAACACATTACTCTGTCTCTTAAGCAGCTTCATTGGCTTCCTGTAAAATTTCACATTGATTTCAAAATTCTTCCACTTACCTTCATAACCTTGCTCCATTATACCACTCTGACCTCAAACATGTTTATACACCTAACCGCACTCTTAGGTCCTCTACATCTGGTTTTCTCATCCACCCTCCAGCGAATGCCTGATCACCACAGGTTTAAGGGCATTTAGTTGTACTGCTCCTCGTCTCTTAAACTCACTACCACAAAACATTCAGGACACAGATTCCCTACCTGTTTTCAAATTTCATCTTAAGACTTATCTATTGTGAACCTGGCCCGGACACAGACAGGCGAACATGTTGATTTTCACCACCACACGTTTATTTTTACAACTATTTACAAGTTCAATGTCACTCAGACTCAGTCCGTGCACAACACAAACCCCAACACACAGTCCTGGTCACTCAATGCCTTCTTCTCCGGCCACCTCCACACTCCTCTCGTGCCTCATCCTTCTTCCACCCGACTCCAGCCCTAAATGAAGGGAGACGGCTCTTTTATCCATATCCCGGATGAGCTCCAGGTGTTCCCGACACTCTCCCGTATTAGACTATTCTTTTTGCTGTATTTTCAATTCCATAGATATATGTATATGTGCATGTTTTTGTTGATTTTATTATCTGTATGGTGTCCTTGGGTGTTTAGAAAGACACCTTGAAATAAAATGTATTATTATTATTATTATTATTATTATTATTATTATTAAATAATGCATTGCTTATATTATAACTGAACTTATTTATATTATAGTCGAAACCGCCGGTGAGCCAATGCGGTCAGGCCTGTTGGGGACTGGAACTTGATTTTGTGCGAAGGCATCACCTGCTGCACAGCAGCACTTTGGACCTAATTTGAGGCAGCCTACCCGTGTAGGCGCATGGAACATCTTGTCCTCCCAGCTTAATGACTATGATCCTCTGCCGTCACAGGAGCTTCGTAAACTCCACATTTTAGTAGCAGCACTCTCTGATGTATGCAGACCTGAGACTAGCCAGATCTCTGTAGGTGGGTAGACCTTTAATTTGTCGTTCAGATGGCTATCATACTTAAAGAGTAGCTGTTGCTGTGGTGGACTGGCTCCTTCCAATGGTCTCCAATGGCACTTCTTTAAGTGAACGTATTCTGAGACTCAGGTTAAGGCACTCTCTGGGTACCATGTCTGTTGTCTCAGTGTATGCTCCAACCATGGGGAGTGATATTTCACTGAAGGAGACATTCTATTTGCAACTTTGCTCAGTGGTTGATGGGTTCCCGTGAGGTAAAACTCCTCTAGTCAAGGGTGACTTCAGTGTGACCACTGGAACTGAGAGGGCCGGCTATGAGAATTGTGTTGGTGCACATGGGTCTGGTGACCATGGTGAAAGTGACTGTGTTTTCCTTGACTTTGAAAAAAGGTCAGGGGGCATGTTGGCAGATGCTGGAGGCTCCTACAGAAATGCAGAACCCACAGAAGTGTCCAGTTTATGAATTCTGGCAAAAGACTTGTTGTTGCTACTCTGAAGATCCTGCTTAGGTTCAGTATGCTACCACCTACCAGGAGAATGAGGATGAACTTGGCCAGACTTTAAGATCAGGCTGTTTCTAATGAGTTTGCACACAGCTTGTATGAGGAAGTTGCAGACTTGGGTATGAGTACCAATCCTAATGTGATGTGGAAGTCCTTCTGTGACAAGACCCCGAAGGTTGCTGAGGGTCGTGTTAGTGTTGCTGGTGTTCCAGAAGGAGGCATTTCATTTTGCAGAGCATCCTGGATATCATCGACTGGAGTCACAGCATTACGACTTGATGGCAACTCCAGTCTGTACTGGGAACTGAGAAGGCGGTCTGAGGGCAGATAAGGAGGCATTTTTAACAGGGTTTTCTGAGAAACTGACACACTATTTATGGTCTAGTGACCCACAACATGCTTACAGAGGAATCAAAGCATTATGCACATTCGAATCTGCTCCTCAGAGAGACTCAGTCAGGGTGGGTAATGGAACGGTCCTTACGGATGACACTGCAGTTTTGACCTGCCGGGCTGACTACTGATGTTGGACATCTCTGGGTCCACAGTTCTTGTGGCTGATCCTCCAACTACCTGTAAACCACCCAATCTCACTGAGATTGCACAGGTGGTGAACCAGCTGATACTAGGGAAGGCTGCAATAATCTGTGGTATCCAGGGTGAACTTCTCTAGGCTGGGGGTAAGGCTGTCCTAATGGCATTGCAAGTAATTTTTGCTTCCATTTGGGAGGCGGGCGTCATCCCAACTGACTGGAAAACAGTGTTCAAAATTCTTCCTGGCAGATTGTCTCAAGCTCCATTGGACTGGATGTGGAGAGTCTGTAAACTGCCACCTTCTCATCTATCCACAGATGTTCCATGTGGTATAAGCCTGGGCTTTGGCCCGGCCACTCATGGACTCTAGCACTCAAAGATGTGTTCCAGGGTTACTCCTGCATTGTCTTTGCTGTATGCTTTGGGCCATTGTCATGCTAAAAGGTGAACCGTCACCCCAGTGTAAACTCAAGTACTGTACATTCTGGGACAGGTTTGTTTCAAGAACCTCTCTTTATTTGGCTGCATTCATTCTTCCCTCAATTCTGATCAGTCTCCTTGACTGTGCAACTCAGGAGCCCCCTCATAGTATGATGTTGCCACCAAAATGCTTCACCGTAGGTATGGTATCAGGTAGGCAATAAGCAGTGCCTGGTCTTCACCAGACATAGTACTAACAATTCCATTTGTATCTTGTCAGGCCGGAGAATCATTTTCCTCATGCTCTCAGAGTTCTTCAAATGCTTTTTGGCAAGAGTGACTTCTGTCTATCCATTGTACCATAAATGACTGATTGATGTAGTGCTGTTGAGATGGTCACCCTTCTAGCATATTCTCCAATCACAGCAGAGGACGTCTGAAGCTCTGACTATTAGGTTTTGGGTCACCTCGTTAACCAAGGTCCTTCTTGCCCGGTTAACTCAGCTTGGTTGGACAGCCAACTGTAGGAAGAGTAATGGTCGTACCAAACTTTTTTTCATTTCACAATTATTGAGGTCATTCCTCTTCTGAGAACATTCAAAGAAATTGTTTCATACCCTTTTTCTGATCTATGTCTGATTGCGAATGTCTACATATAGTTCCTTGAGCTTCATGGCTTGGATTTTGTCCTGTCATGTAATGTGAATTGTGGGACTTTACATACACAGGTGTGTTCCATTCTAAACGATGTCCAATCAATTCAGTTTGCCACAGGTGGACAGGTCAAGTTGTAGATAGTTAAAGCAAACAAGAACCACCTGACCACAACTTGGAATATGGCAGCAAAGGGTCTAAATATTTATATAAATGAGAGATTTCACTTTTTGATTTTTTAGTAAATTTGCAAACCTTTCTGAAAACACATTTTCACTTTGTCATTATGGGTGATTGAGTGTAAATTGATGGGCAAAAATAGCAAATGTAGCAATTTAGACATACACCTACAACACAGTTAGGCCTTGTTCACACGGGTGTTAAGTTTTTGGATAAACGAACTTGCTCTGAACGTCCTAGACGTTTATGTTGCATTTTGTGGTGGCGATCGATTGACTTCTACACCGGCGTTCGTTTGTCTCTGTCTAACGCCAGCTTGCAGCCCAAATTGTAGTTTGTGTGTTAACCTGTGGAGGCAGTGTCGGGAACTAGATATGAAAGCCCTTGTCGTTTTATTTGAGGTGCCTCCTTTCAATATGGACCATTTTGCTATGTTAGATATTAATCTTCTTGTTTTAAAAATACTCGTAATACGGCAATGTAGGGAGAGAAAACATTGCCGCCGCTACTGGGTTCATCCTCTGACTGCACAACATCAGGTTAAAGCAGTGCTTCTCAATTATTTTCTGTCATGCCCCCCCAGGAAGAAGAAAACATCTCGCCTAGCGACTATAAATAGTATCATTTGTCTATAAAATTTTTATAAGTACACCTCTGCATAACACTGTATCCTTATTAACGTATAAGAGAATAAAAAAAGAAAGAAATATGGACCAATTTACAACAAAGAATAGCTTTATTAAATGTAACGGAAAAGATTTAAAGTGCATTCTAAATTCAAAAAAAATTTAAAAGAAAAATAAAAAGCATGTTCCCCGAGGTCAAACGCGACCTCCTTGACGGAGCCACGGGGGCGCGCCCCACTATTTGAGAAACACTGGGTTAAAGGAAGTTTTTTTTGTGCTTTATGAAGAAATGTGAAAATTTCCGCGCAAGTTTTTTTAATCACTGTCGGATGTCGGTTTCCACTTTTGATTGTCTGCTGCAGCTGGTGCAATGCCACATTGCACGCCGATCAACCAATATGCGACTTGGTGTTAGCCCAAGAGAGACTACTTGTCACTTTGAGGTAAGGAAACAGTAGTCAGTGTGCGCTTACACGGTGTTATGCACTGAAATGCCCCCGCCAAGGATTGCCCCCCTACATAATCGTTATCAAATATTATATTAGAACATAAATTAATAGGTTCATGGTTTACAAATTACACAAGACAATAAAATAAAATAAGCAATATGAAAATATATGTTGTATATGAAAACATAAAAATATTAATATTTTTTCATATACAACATGTAAACTTATATATATCCGGTCCTCCGAAGTGTAAAATAAATGCGCAGAAAACGAACTAGAAGCGGTTTCCTTGCGTTCGTTGGGTTTTGAACGCCAAGAAAAGCTGCATGCAACGTTTTTGATGCCGTATAAAGCGCTGCCAGACAAGCGCCGTCACCAAAGCCCGTGTGAACACTCTCATTGACTCCTACGTAGAAAACACTCGGCGCTTGATCCGCTCACGGACGCCTTCTGACGCAAAAACGCTCGATTTTAACGCCCGTGTGAACAAGGCCTTAAGTGTGCAGAAAGTGAAGCTTTCTAAATACTTTCTGAACACACTGGATATTGCCGTTGCTAGTGCATGTTTCTGTCCCACCATTATTGCCTTAAAAGGCCCTCCTCTTGCCCCATTCAGCCAATTCCCACCTGAGCCCAAACCTCCATCACATGCTCTTAAATAATGCAGTTCAATTATATTTTTAATTATAATTTTAATTTTATTTTTATTACCTGACTCTCAACAACCTGGCAAAGAAAATAAGGTTATATAGTACTTGTGCATTGCAGTGGGAAAGACAAGTACAAGCAGCCTGAAATTCGCAATAAAAGTCCATCAAATGAGCACATTAGTTAAGAGGCAAGCATATTGGATGCTGTTTTACTAAGGTAGTTCATTACCTGTACTCTACATCGATTATTAAAAAGGTATATATTGCTAAGAACAGCATGCACATCTAAAAATCTGGACACAATTATTTTTCTATTTCTAGCCCTCCCTTTATGTCTTAAAGACCTCCAGCTTTCCACAGCTTTGGTCTTCTCATTGTCAACTGCCAGACGAGGAATAGGCTGTGTCTGCCATGAAGTGTCAGTAAGTAGATGTTTTAGGGCTGAGGAGGGTCTGCCCATCTTTCACTATCATTGTACTCTTCCAGTTGTGCCTTTGATATTTACCGTAAATGTGCAACCAAAAGTCTCTGAGACAAGGCCAGCAGAACGAATGAGAGTTAAAGAAATTAAAAACCCACCAGTAAAAGTGAGCAGGTAGTCTTTCTTTTATTTTTCTTTGACCTGTGGCAGTTCCCCCTAAAAAAACAATGTTGTTATGAATCTCAGTTTTTGGCCTTTCTGGTTCAACTTCTGTCATTTTTCTAACTTTTCTATGATTACTGTATTTCAGCTGGTGACACCGTTCTTTGGTCTGTGTCAGGTCATTGTACTGTAAATAGTTTGGAAACCATGGGTGCTCCAGCTGCCCCAACCCTGACACAGACAAGCAGGGACACGATTTCCCACAAAACACACGTTTATTTACAAATAGGAAGCGCTCTTGTCTCGCTCCCCACAGCAGCACAATACAAAGTAGCACCAAATACACAGTTCCTTTCCGCCACCACTCCTTCAAGACAAGCTTTGTCCCTCTTCCTCCCGACTCTGGCTAATCAGCATTAACTGGAATCACTTCTGGGTGTGGTGGAAGTCCAATGTAGGGCTCTGCAGCTTCCCCTAGCAGCCTCCACAGAACCCAACAGGGCTGCACCAAAACCAGCTCCCAGCATGCTCTGTGGGAATCTGTGGTGCCACACCATCCCAGGAGAGCTGCCCTTTAGAGTCCTGGGGAAGGCAGTGCCATGTGGGTGCTTTCTCCCCCGGTCCTTCCATCCAGTTGGCATATCGGCTGGGTAATGGCCATGGCCACCCATCACAATATATTAGGCAGTGCATCTTAATCGTTATCTGTGCATTTTATCAACATTACAAAAAATGTAAAACAAATGACAAGCATTTTTAGTTAGAGACACACTAAAAAATATAGTGCCAGGATACCTTGCTTCTTTTTTCAGCTTTAACTCTAACTTGTGTTCTGATCTGATTGTCTTGGCACTGAGAGCCCTGCTTGTTAATTCAACTTCATTTCCCGCTACCCCTTCATCTCTTGGTCATTTTCCTTCACAATGAAGAGAAAAATACCCTGAGTTTTTGCCCACTTTACATATTCATCACAATCGTTAAGCATCAAATGTAATACATTTTAGCCTGTACTGGTGGTTTAATAGAAATGTAATGGCAGATACTACAATGTTATGGCTGATCATTTAAAATGCAGTAGATTTATTGGTTTGTTACAGCTCCTTATGGCCTCCTTCAGCAAGGATAGACCAATGTTATGCACATTTTGATCTAACGGCTCACCATGCAATTCAATCGTACTGCAGAACAGAAAGACAACTTTTTTGAAGCTGAAGATTCCCAAAGATGCAGACTTTGCCAATAACACTGTTATCATCCCAGGCAAAGTTTTAGAGACACATTTGGATTGTTATGTAGTTTTTTGGACTCCTTGAACTGCAGCATGATAGATACACTTAATGGACTGGAATATATTCTGCATAATAGTTCCTATTGCTTTCATAAATTTGAAAGGAAAATGCATTTTCATCTTAGTATTTGGGGCATACTGCACATATAGACCTCAAGTAAGCCCTGACTTATATGTGCTGAATGCTCATTAAATTTTCAGTTAGCTGTAAATTATGAGGGAAGACAGTCCTCTGTCATCTTCACCACTCTCATCCACACTGAAATCCTTGTTAGTCTGTGTGTGCCCTCTGTCCTGGATGGTTGAGAGAGAGCTGTCACACAGACTGGACACTGCAGGGGAGATGCGAGAAGAGCTGTGGAGGTGTCACCAACAGATGGGAGATACATTTCAAAAATGATTCTAATAATCAGAAGGCTTTGGTTTTCATTTCAAGTATGGCATGGAAACGTGTTTTTTAGTACTTGCAAGCAAATTTATGCAGCTGACTTCAGATGAGCTGTGGTTAATTAAGACAAGTGGAACTTCTTTAATAGAGCAGTTGCAAAAGATATCAGTTAAAATGACTCCTGGAGAAGTCACAAGGAGATCAGGCAAAACTAAGTATAAAACAATGGTTGAAGTAGTAATGATATGATGGAATGTATGGTTGGGGCAGGTGGCCTGAGGCACAAGAAACGTGACCTTGCCTGTTACAGCTGACCATCAATCCCCAAAAGTTTTTTCATTTTTTCTTCTAGAAGGCTGTTAAGAGGTATTTTTGTTCTTCTTTCCTCTGATATCATTTTGTTAATGGGGACTTTTAACCACCATGATTTTAATATATATATATATGTCATTTTTGTATTTTATTTTTATTAGATTCACTTCTTTAATGTATTATTGTTTAGTAATTTAATATTTTATTGTGGTTCCATTTAAGTTAATCAGTGAACAGCAAAATAAACAAACAAACAAATAAATAAATAAATTGAATAAGGAACAGGTTTATTGCTGTATAGAGGTTGAGGATGCAGGTAGGAGCAGGGCAGTGTAACTAGAAAAATGCATATGGAGAATATTGACATTAATTACCATATATACTTGTGTTTAAGTTCTCCCACGGATAAGTTGGGGCTTAATTTTACCGTATAATTTCCAGCATTTTATAATGTCATTCATATAAGTTGAATGCGGAAAACTAACGCTATTGGTCCAAGAGATTATGACATGCTAAGGCCCACCTGAGACAGTAACCACGGAGTGCACTGCCTTTTTTTCCTATGTATTGTGCCTACGTGACCACACGGTAACACCCAAACTATTCTGAAGCGATGTTTTGTATTTTATACCTTCATATACCTTTATCGTAAGAGCAACCCTTATCTACGACGGAGCGTTCGATCAGAAGAAAATATGAAGCTGGTTTTAAATTAAACATTGTTGAAGTGGTGAAGAAAATGGATGGATGGATGGATGAAGTGGTGAAAGAAATTGGTAACTGCTGCTGCAACAAAATTTGCTGTGTCTGAGAAACTGGTGCGAGATTGGAGGAAGCAAGAAGAAAAAAATAAAAATAAACAATTATTGTATTTTTGAATGGGTATATAAGTCGTGGTCTGATTTTTTGATCGATTTTTTAGTGTTTCAAGACCCGACTTATACACGAGTATATACGGTAGATAAATGTTCTATGCTTCAGTGAAATGTTTGATTCCAACTTGTTGCACCCCACAATAAACGCAAAATGTAATTTTAGCCAAAGGCATTGTGTAATATAGTCAATAGTTACAATCAAGATATATACTCTTTAACAATAATAAATGACACCTTAGAAAACCTTGGATAACTTTATCAGTATATTTGATTTAAACTCATTATTAGTAAGTTATCTAGGAGAACATGATGAAAATTTACATCTGGATGATGACTTTTACACATTCAAGTAATGCCAATGGTACTGGCAAATGCATCATCAGCATTTCAGCATTGGATGAATCCACTGTTTTGTCTTAGCAAGTACCAGTATTTTTGGCCTACTGTACATAAATGATGTTAACACGTACAGCAAAATAATTTCTGAACACTTTTAGAATTTAAAGACAGATTTTGATCATTTAAGGTTCACACATTTAAAAATATAACCAACTGGAATCTGACATTGCTTAGCATAAATTGATGTTTTTTGAGATATGCTGTTTAGGTCCCAAGTATCTAACTAGATTGGAAAAATAATTAGAAAGTAAACAACTGGGCAGTTCAAAAGAATCTTCTGGAAATATGTCAATTTTTGGATCTGTGGGGTTGGTTTACTGGTTTGTACATCCTCAGCTTAAACCATTTTGAATAAAGTGACACTACCCAGACATCATCTGATTTTCTCTGCTATGCGCTAACACTCATGCCACAATACAATAATTTTCAGTGCCTGCTTTTGCTTTTATTGATCCATTAAATGCTGCCATTAGCTGTGTTCTGACAATGCAGAATACTAGTCATATGCTTGCAGAAGTTGAAATGCGTTGGTCAATGTATAACCATTGAATGGCCGAATTTTTACCCTTACAATGCCTCTATGAACATTCAAATATGTTATATCCATACATCTGACCAGAAAGACATTCATAAACAACCCAAACAAACTTAGATGAATGTTATTAAAGTCACCCAAAAACATTTATGACTAGATCCTCAAAATATCTAAAATGTAAATGCCAGTAAACCAAGCTCTTCCTCCACATACACTCGAAGGATATAACATTACCTAATTTGCTGGATGAAATTTTAGTAGTGACTATCTTAGAAAAGCCAAAAATGCTCACTCTGTTTGGAGAACTACTGTATAACTATAACTATAGGTTAAATCAAATGAAGGCCAATCTTTCTATTCTCTTAAAGGAAACCCGCTATATTTTTCTATTTCTGAAAAAAAAAAAATCTGTAGACTTACGAGCTCCATTTTGTAACACAGAGTACAACCTGCTTCAGGTGATTATATTGTGGAGGTTGTAGTTCCAGGACAAGTCATACCTGTAGTGTTTTAAATACTTTTATATTGTGTTTTTGTCTAGTTTAGAGTTTTTACTTGTGAGAATTGCATTATTTACCTTAGTCTGTACTGTACATTAATCTTTAGAAGTATAGATATTTGTTACCTGTCTTTTTTTATTTACTTGATGTCATTGATGCATGATACCACATTCTTCTGTTCTTGTATCACACAATCTGGTTTAGTGACATCACTAGTATTTTTTTCTATAAATATGGTGGTGTGCAGCAGGTTCAGTATCCCCCAGTAAATGTTATAAACAACCAATAGTTAGACAACAAGCAATAGTTACCTTCTTTTCTATGTAGGGCAAGGTATTAAGCTTCTTGCTGGCTCTTTCATCAGTTTGGATTTGTGACCCCCATCTTTGGATTTAGTTGCTTTGATCTATTGTCTTCCTGGTTTTGACATATGAATTATTTTTTAACCAAGTCGTTCAATTCCTATGTCATCTCTTGGTTATTTATTTTGCTCACAATAATCCTTTGACACAATAATCCTTTGACACATTAGTTGTTCTAATCAATACCATTATGTTTTTGAAACCTACATGGCTACTCACTTTCTGGGTAGTTTCACACTCAAAAATCTTCAAAGTAGGTAATTCACTTGCAATTTACTGCCTGGAATTTTGGGAAAATAGCTTTAGACATAATGGGACTACCAATCACCAAGAACGGTAATCTCTACATGCTAATATTGATGAATTATTTACATTTTTCTAAAACCTTTATGTAATGTACTGCCAAATCAATGAGCCAGTACACAAATATGGATTGCCTCAAAGGTTGCAGACAGATAAGGGTCATCAGATTGACTCAGATCTAGTCAAAGTATTGTAGTTGTGAAAGTCATTTGAAAAGTTAAGTATCTAAATGCACACTTTAAGGTTATAATTATTAATATAATATACATTGAATATAATAGTCTTTCTTTAGGAACATTCAGAGAATAGTAAGAAGGCCAGCAGTCATTTGCAAATTCATAATAGTAGAACATCCCCATACAATGCCAGGTCAGCTATCACATCACAAATTCACATTCATCTTCTTCTCTCTCTGTGACATTCCACACATCCACCTTATCATTCTTATCTCTGTTCTTTACAGCTTTGCTTTGTGTTTTGCATATCGGTCATGTCTCACTCCCACAGAGCATACTACTCCTCACACAGTCTCATAAACTTTACATTTCAATGCCAGGGATAGTTCTTTAGAATTGTACCTCTCCCCTTGGCTATCAGCAGTTAGCCCACACCTTCCTTTGCACTTAATCTGCCACCAGATCTGTGACCTAAGAAGAAAAAACTAAGTAGAGCTTTCTCCAAAACAACTCAATTGCTTATATACAAATTTATACTTACTATACCAGCATCCTCCTCCTCACCTCTAACGCACTTTCTAAACAAAGATTGCACTTGCCACTTACAGAAACTCTCCACAGCACTACATCTTTCTGGCATCCACCTCCAACAAACCATGCACTGGACTGAGTTTCTCTCAACTACTTTACAAAACACTCCGCAATTCCATGTCTACAGCCATTTCACCTCCAACCATCGTCTTATCCTTTCCTGCATTTACTTTGGGGCCCCTTGTCTCCAAGCTAGCTTTCCATTACAGTATGTACTTCTTTAATTTCACTTCTTGACATCAAAATGAGATCATCAGCATACAACAGATGACATCTTTGGTCACCACCTTCAACACTATCAAAAAGAGCAACAGACTCATAATGTTGCCCAACTTTCAACTAAAAAAAATCCCAACCCAAATTGCTGTCCTGACCACCATCTACCCTTACGCATACATACAAAATGCTGCCAAAGAAGCAAACACTTCAAATGTAGTAATATTTATTAAAGGAAGGGAGGTAAGAATGCTGTGTGAACGCAAACGTACAAACTAATGAGAACATCTCCGCCTGCTCTCTCCACGGGCCTTCATAAACAGTTTTTAGTACCTGCCTGACTTTTCAGATTGTTCACATCTCAAAGTACTTTTTCCTACACTGGTGTGCCTGCAATTTGCCCTAGAATATCTAGTACACTTATATGGTTCACCATTATTTGGCAATGCTTATCCATAGGACATTCAATGATGATTTGCAACCATATTGGTAGTGCAGGTCTTTTACTCTATATCTTAATGTCCTGTAACCCATGTCCCTATTTTTGAAAAATACATATATTTTGTATTATTGTATATTGTATGGTATTTTTAACAAATAATGGGATGATTCATATATTTGAGTAAGTCCTGCATTATTTATACAGCATTGTGAAAATGCTTCGACACAGACAGATACCGACTCACAAGTCCTAAAAGCACACACTTTTAATTTCTTCTTTAAAGCTTTACAGCACCATACAAATCACTACAACTGCTCACAGTCCTTTCCTTTTGCCTCTCTCTTCTTTTACTCTATTCTTCTGCCACCTACACTCCTCTCCTTGCAAGCTCTGTCCTCCACCTCCCGACTCCAGCTCCCAGAATGGAGTGAGGCGGTCCCTTTTATGTTGCACCAGGATGTGCTCCAGGTGTTCCTTGATGATCTTCCTGCAGCACTTCCTGGTGTGGCGGAAGTGCTGCAGTCCATGGCTCTAGAATTGTCCATGTGCCCCCTGGCGGTGGCCACGAGCCCCATCTGGGTTGTGTTTCCGAACTCCAATCCCGTGGCCCCAATGCCATCCAGGGGGACTGCCCTTTCGTGTCCCAGGGGAGGTATTGCCTCTCTCCTGGTCCTTCCATCCTCCGGGCGTCCCGGCTGGGCAACAGCCCCACCTTCTGCCACGGCATATATACAGTATTCGTTGTCCCTCTCTAATTTGCACTGCCAACTGAAGACTTGAGTATTTTTTTCTGCGCAACCCTGGACTCAAAACGTGACAAGTGGTACCAGAATTGGGGTTGCACAGATTGGATCAACAGCAAATGTTTCCCTCGGCAAGTTTTTTGAAGCGCAAGTTCTTCTTTGAATTCTGAGTTTGGAAAATTACTCTGAATCTTCCTATAAGAACTCAAGCCCTGGACTATATTAACCTCATTAAGAACTGCTTCCAGGTTGAACTAAATGGCGAGTCACCGCAAAATCTGCTATGGATGAGATGATGAATGAAATAAGTGAAGAGTTCCACAAACAGAATCAATGTGCAGATTTAGTAAGAAGACAGGAAGATGCACAGATCATTTGTATGGACAAAGGCTATCACAGATTGACACCTGCTCCCAAACTTGCAACTTGTCCTCATTCAGCATCTACTGAAGGGAACTGATGCAGGTTCATCCCAGAGTCTCAGAATTCTGCACAGATTAATCAGACTACTGGTTCTCCACTGGTTAGCGTGAGAAAGAACCAAGCCAGCAATCTAGCCAGACGGCTAGGAATGGATGCACTTGCTTCCTTTTTGCTCAACAAGTCCACTTTGCTTGAGACTGCAGAGTTTTCCCTGTATAATTGTTGACATGGCAGACATGTCTTACACAATCCAAACTCTGCCAAGGATTTTATCCAGCTTACAGACACCAGCATTAACATTCTTTTATGTGTCTGAACTGTAAGTTGTTACCGAGGGAACATGATTATTCAACGATTAAAAAGAAATGTCTCGCAATAAAGTGGACTGTCAAAGTGCTCCACTATTACTTTTTGAGGTCAGAAATTTATTTATGAGGTCAATCATACACCACACAACTTCTAGACTCACTAGATGGTTCATTCAGCTGCAAACATTTAATTTCTCAGTTCATTACTATCTTGAGACTAAACATATTAATGTGGTCTTCCTCTCTCATCTTTCTGTGCCTACTTTTGAGTGTTGCTTCATTTACAAAGAAGCGAACGAAACTGAAGAGAACAAGTTACTTGATTGTTCTTCTACTTTCCATGCTGATTTTTAATTCTTCACCTTTTTTAGCTTTTAAAACCCTTTGAAACTTTTAAAACCCTTAAAGATAGGGTGAAAAGCTCAGTCATCCGGGAGGGGCTCAGAGTAGAGCCGCTGCTCCTCCGCATCGAGAAGATTCAGATGAGGTGGCTCGGGCATCTGATCAGGATGCCTCCTGGACGCCTCCCTGGTGAGGTGTTCCGGGCACGTCCAAACCGGGAGGAAGCCCCGGGGAAGACCCAGGACATGCTAGAGGGACTACGTCTACCGGCTGGCCTGGGAACGCCTTGGGATTCTCCCGGAAGAGCTGGAAGAAGTGGCCGGGGAGAGGGAAGTCTGGGCCTCTCTGCTTAAGCTGCTGCCCCCGCGACCCGACCCCAGATAAGCGGAAGAGGATGGATGGATGGAAAACCCTTTGCTTCTTAAGTTCTGATTATAATGCAGAAAGAATGATACTTGCTGAATTGATGTAAATGTGAATTTAAGGATCAGTTAACTGGTGACTGTAAACTGGCAGAATGAGTGTACACCTTAATGGACAGGTGCCCAATGCTGCCAAGATAAGCTAAGGCCCCTACCCCTAAACTAAATGAAGCAAGTTGAATAACAGACTGATGAATGGAATTGATTATTCACTCTTTTGACTAAGGACTGATAATAAACATGATGTTTAATTCTCTTTGGGCCTGTTGCACCAAAAGTAAACTATATAGTGTTACAGGATATAATCGAGGATAGACTCTGGCAGATTGACAGCTATTCTGCAATGCATCATATGTCCACTTTTAATACTATAAAGTGAATGGCAAAAATCCTCATAAAATTTCTATAGCCTGTATTAATTTTCTTCCTTGGGAATGATTATAAAAATGCAAAACTAGAGAAAAGAATATACTTTGCATAAGTAATACAGTATGTGAGTTCTTTTCAGCATGCAAGTTATTGCTACCTATTTCCTAGTTAATATATTGTGCTTAAAGCAGGCTTAACAATACCATTGAAACCAAAAACACAAGCTGCCACCATTACAAAGGGGATGAAGACAGCAGACGTTTGAATGCCTTTTCTCCATTTCCACCTACAATGGCTATTACTCAGCAACATCATTTTGCACTTTTGAGTTTTCCATCTTTCTTTGTATGAAGCTGCTCCTGCGACAAAAAGAGTCCAGCTATTAGGAGTAATAAGTAGTTTACAAGTGGCTAAGAGCAAAGAGTCCCCAGAAACTGTTCCTGAGGGAGTATTTTTGAAGCTATCAGCAAATAAATTTTCCAGCTAATCTCACAGTTTTCAAAGCATGCTATTATGTGTTGCTACCTGGAAATGTCAAACGAGAGAAAAGAGGAGACAGTTTAAAATGGGTTACAAGAATACACCATATAGTCAGTGAAATTTTCTGGGTCTTGCTGGAAACTAACTGACAATCATCAAGTTTGTCACTGCTGTACAGTATATGAAAATTGGGCTTGAATGGCAGCAAAGTACAATTTCTGGGGTGTTGTCAGAGATCAGAAGTAGCAGGAACATTAAAGAATAAACCAAATCAAACAGTACAAAGAAATCCTGAATACAAAATAAAGCAATACAGTCATACCGCCTTTATCCCTTAAGAGGAGCAAATTCACAGTCTTGTAAGACAGCCATATTTAATGTTCACGGGATGAATAAAGCTCTATTTTTTATTTTATTTTATTTTTTTATTTCTAAAAAGCAAAGCATTTAAAGTTCGGAGACAGATGTTAGTCTCACAATAAATAAGCTCAAAGACTTTGTTTTGCAGGCTTGACGAAATGAAAACATACTATAGATCATTTCAGAATTTTCAATTTTTTTTATTTTCCACATACATATATAATCATTACATTGAGTGTCCGTGATCATGCAAATTGTGTAACACACTGTGAAACATGCAGTTCAAACATTTGGCATTTTTTTTCTCTGTTTTCAAAAGAGAGAAAAAAAGGTAAGAAAAGCTACTTTAGACAGTTTGGGAGCTATTTTACAGATTTCCCTTATGTTTCTTTGTGTAATGTTGGTCTCATTTTTATTTTCTGATAATTAGATGTTTGCATAGGTGGCAAAATTTATGTTATATGTTGTACATTTAACCCTAAGCAGTTTGTTCCTTCATTTTCTGAAGGTGCTTTTTACATTTTAAGTTTGCAAACAGCCACATTTTATCCAAGCAGCAGTGTGTGCCTTCTAGAACTGCCTATCCATTCTTAAATCACATGAAAACATCAATGTATCGAACATGAATTCACCTAATGGTCCACGCATTTGAGAAAATGTTTCCTATACTGGGTGGCTCAGATCTAATTATGAAAAGGCGAACACATCGCACCCGCTGCTCGACTGACAACCATCTCCCCACCATTTTGGAATGCAACAAAAATATTTTTTTTGTGAATTCTCTATGTAATAAACTTAATAAGTTATAGCGTAATGAAAATTGCATAATCAGATCTGGCCCACCCTATATAGGACTACATATGGTCAATGAAGCAATCACAAATAAAAACAATGTGAATATCATATCAAAAAATACAGATGGGAAATTTGGTTTACTCTCAGTGAATGCCTAGTTGTAAAAATAATGTTACAAATACATAGTGTAAATTTGTACTTTCTGGATATTCATAATGCATGTGAGCACAAACCTTTGTTTCTAACTTTTGAAGATCAATAAGCTAAAATGAGGCTTGAGGTAAAACAGCTGTCAGAAGTTTTCTTTCTTTTTAAGTTTCTTCTTTGTTCAGGCTAAAGTGTGTGTGTATAATTATTTATTTATTTACCTACTTATTTAGGTATTTATTTATTCCAAGAGTTTCTGTAAAAACCCAAATTTCTCCCTGTGGACAAATACAG
The DNA here is from genome assembly GCF_016835505.1 of Polypterus senegalus. Lineage (NCBI taxonomy): Eukaryota > Metazoa > Chordata > Cladistia > Polypteriformes > Polypteridae > Polypterus > Polypterus senegalus. The sequence continues at coordinate 109,211,595 of NC_053161.1, forward strand.
TTGTATCTATCTATCTATCTATCTATCTATCTATCTATCTATCTATCTATCTATCTATCTATCTATCTATCTAAAATATTCAAAATACTGGGGTACCACCATAGTTTTAATTAGAGCAAACACATACTTTTTTTTGATAATTTTTTAAAGTATACAGTCCTGAGATTTTCTTTGATGACAGATTTGATTTTGAGGGTTGCATAATGCAAAAGGCAGTGAATTCACAAAAAGCTGTAGCATGCTAAACCTTTTAGTTTTATTCTCAAACACAACTCCATTAAATAAAATCTGTGTTCAAAAAGAAATTGGTCTATTTTTTTACCTTAACCTTGCAGTATATGTATAATCCATTAATAAAATGTGTTTCATAAACCATAACATCACATATAGATCTACAGAAGTGTGCTACAAGAATACTACAAGAAATTAGCCTCCTGGATATTTTCATGTGTAAAATTAAAATAATTCATGTCTTCATTTTTCAGTTCTTAATCCTACTTTTGGCTGCAGGATTGAAGGGTGCCGGTGTTCCAAAGAACACACAGTGACACCTCCCTACAACTTTGATGAAATAAAATCCCTTTGAAGTTGATGAGGTCCAAACTAAACAACTCACAGTTCTGACCTCACTGCCCCTCACAAAATAGCACCAGTATTATGGGCTGGCAGTGAACAGATTTTTATTTACATCTCTGGGATTCCCCAGTTTCCATTTGCACAATTTTCAACTGTAAATTGAACAATAGATGCTTAGTTCATCTGGTCCAGATACCATCAAGTACTTGAATTAGTTACCACTGTTAGTCAACATGTTGCTTCCTTTAGTATGTATTTTTAGTTTTGACTTAATCTTATTCTTTATAATGAGAACTGGTTCTTCTGCTGTAGTGTAAATGATTATTTTGTGTCTATATAACTCCCTGGTAACAACTCTTCTTTTGAGTATGTAAATGTTTAGTGCCAATGAATCAATGCCTGTTGTTTTTTATCCATCCAACAGGGTCATGAAAGAAAAGGAAGAGCGATTACTTGGGCAGGTGAGGAAATCCCTTACAATGCTATGCCCATCATTGAATGGAATTGTAGACACTCTTCTGTGAACAAAGGTTTTACCGCTCTGTGAAGTCTTCCTCAGCAGAACAGATTATAGGTGTTGGCTGGCTCCTCCTTGTTCTGCCACAGGAAAAGAGATTATTTTAATGCTAGACTGACAGGCTAGCATGTTCAGTTGTGCCGCAGCATGGACAAAGTTTACCTGTTCTTTGGAGTTCTACTCTCCCATCATACAAAAAGGCACAGGCAAAAACTGATCAGCAGATGGGTCGCTAAGTTGAGACACCAAAGCAGAATCATTAAACAAGGTTTCAAAATAAACTAATGCCAAAACCAGAACATTTAACCAGAATAGAAGTCAAAAGGGATTTGCCAAAATTCAAAGCCAGAAATACCCTAAATAACACGCACACTCTCCTTTAAATATCCACAAACTTGAATGTGAGTTTGCACCTGTTTGCTGGCTTCTGAACCATTGCACCAGTGATGTCATGCAGCACAACTTCATGACTCCAGCCTCAACAGTGTGTTTTGGAATAGAAATCACAACCTAGCAGCACATACAGCTAAACGAAATTGGTGTTGTGGCAGAATGAAAATAAAATAAAAATAATGATTTAAAGTTCCTGAGCTGTAATACTCATGATGTTCAATATTAATATCAATTTTGTGATTTCATTACCACGATATGTTGCATGATTGCTGAGGAGAGAAAAGTAGACTTGATACTTTTAATTGTATATAATATAGAAACTTTTTATTAGATTTTTGATATTTTCTTTTATCTTATTTGTCAAGTTGATTTTCTGCATATTGCCTTCTTTAATATTAATTTAGCTATAAGCAATATTTATACACTGCTCAAAAATTTTAAGGGAACACTTACTCACCATAGTCTAACACCAAGTCAGTTAAGCTTCAGGGATATCAGTCTGTCCAGCTAGGAAGCATAAGTGATTGTGAACCAACTTTACCTGTTTAGGTGCAAATGAAAGTGACAACGGGTACACTGGAGAGGCAACAGCAAGACAACCCTCAGAAAGGAAATGGTTTTGCAGGTGGTAGCCACACACAATTTCTCTCTCCTTATCCTACCTGACTGATTCTTCTCTAGTTTGGCACTACTAGTAGCATGAGGCAGTACCTGCAGCTGATTCAGTTTGCACAAGTAGTCCAGATCCTCCATGATGGCACATCCATAAGTGCTGTCACAAGAAGGTTTGATGTGTCTCCCAGTACAGTCTCAAGAGCATGAAAAAGATACAAGGAGACAGACCGTTCCACAAGGAGAGCTAGACAGGGCCACAGAAGAGTACCAACTCTACTGCCTTACAAAATGACCTGTCCAAGACATACTCCAGCCCATCACCGTGCAGCTCAATTGGCATTCACCAGAAAATACAACAATTGGCAGCTCCACCATTGGCGCATTGTTCTCTTCACAGATGAGAGCATGTTCACATTGAGCAAATGTGACAGACACAAAAGAGTCTGGAGACACCATGGTGAATGGTATGTAACCAGCAACATCATCCAACAAGACTGTTCTGGCGGTGGATCAGTGATGGTCTGGGGAGGCATATCCTTGTAGGGTCGCACAGACCTCCTTGTCACCTGACTGCTCTTAGGTACTGAGATTAAATCCACAGAGCCATTGGCAGACCTTACACTGGTGCAGTGGACCTGGGGTTCCTCCTGGTGGAGGACAATGCCCTGCCTTATATGGTAAGAGTGTGTAGGTAGTTACTAGATGACATGTTCCCCAGACCTGAATCTGTATTGGTGCATCCGATGCCTCCAAGTAGCACCACAGACTGTCCAGGAGTTCAATGATACCCTGATCCAGCTGTGGGAGGAAATCTCCTAGGATGCCATCCAACATCTCATCCGGAGCATGTACAGATATTAATAGGAGTGCCTACTGGAATGTGGGGGGCCATATACACTACTGAGTCACATTATGAGTTACCGTGATGAAATTCACACAAGTGGGATCAGCCTGTGATTTCAATTTTTGAGTTTGATTTTCAGTGTGACGATGAATCCAGCCCTCAGTTTGTTGGTGATTTTGGTTTCCATTGACCATTGTTACATCATTTTGTTCTCAACGAATTACACAGTATTACTCAGTAAAGATTTTCCACTTGATTATTTTCTTTATCAAGATCCAATGTGTGAATTAAGTGTTCACTTAATTTTTTGAACAGTGAACAGAACTGTGTTTAGTAGGTGTTTAACACAAATATAATCAGATCATGCAAAATCTTTGTCTCACTTAGATAGTTAACATCTAATTTAGAATAACTAAACATGCTTTAAAAATGCAAAACAATTTGTTTCCATGCACTGGAACAGAAAAATAAATTTATGACAGCAAACGTTACACCCATATACTTTGGTGATATCTGGGTAAAATATGTCACTCTCCCTTTTACTAGTGACCATTAATTTAATGATTTTGTTTTTAGCATTTTATTGATTTTATTAAAATCAAATAACATTCCATATAAGTAAGTCAAGTTTAACAAAACTAGGTTCAAAACAAATCAACCCCCATCCATGAGAAAGACAGGTAGGCCAGCAGAGTAAAACATTAAACTAGTAAAAATAAGTAAATAGATAAATTAATAAAAGGATAAAAATAAATAGAATAAAAAAGAGGGGAGAGAATTGGCTTCTTCAATTTAAATGCTTAGTCTAAAAAGCTATTGATTAGATCCTGCTAGGTTTTGAAAAAGATTTGTACAGATCCTCTAAATGAGAATTAGATTTTTTACAATTTCTAATAATATAAAAAAAATGTGTTAACCACTGACTTAAGAGAGGAGAGTTAGGATTCTTCCAGTTGAGCAAGATAAGTCTACGTGCCAGTAGTGAAGTAAAGGCAATTAAAGTTTGTTTGTCCTTCTCCACTTTAAGCCCATCTGGGAGTACACCAAACACAGCTGTTAGTTGATTAGGAGGGATTGTGACCCCAGGCTGTCTGAAAGGTATTTAAAAATTTTGGTTCAGAATGCTGTTAATTTGGTGCAGGCCCAAAACATATGACCCAAAGAGGCTGGAACTTGATTGCAACGAACACAGGTTGGATCTTGCACTGGAAACATTTTGGAGAATTTTAAACGAGACAGATGTGCTCAATATATAATTTTAAATTGAACAGTTATTTGCTTTGAGCATATGGAGCTTGAGTGTATTATGTGCATTGCTCATCTCCCAAACAGAAATTTCCTGGCATACAAATGTTTCCAGATGTGCCAAGAAACAGAGTACAGCATATGAGAAATACATCAAGCTTACTCTCCTTCGAAATTGGAAGATGTACAACATTATTATAATCTCAACAATGCCAAAAACCACTGGGGCCCTGGTACAACCATCCACAATGTAAAAACCATTCCTGTAAGGTGAAAATGAAGCCAAATGACTTGCCTACACACAAAAACACAAGGACTGAGGTGTGCAGAAAAAGAGCAGCACGGATAAGTTAAAATCTGAAAAGTTTCATTCATATAGAAGGGAGTTTATTCACTGAAAGACTGGGGAAAAGTACTTGAATGAATGTCGGCAAGCAACAGTGAAACATGGTGATGATTCCCAATAGTTTTGTGGCTGCATTTCCTCCAATTGAGTTGGTAATTTGATCAGAATTGATGTGGTCTTCATTGCTGAGTATAAACAGATTTTCATCCATCATGCAATAAAATCATACAGATATCTGATTGGTTCCAACTTCATTCTGCAGCATGATAATGACCCCAAATTCACTGCCAAACCCATTTGCAGTGAAAAGAATAACAGGGAATCCTGCAACAGACGGTATGGTCTCCCATGATCTCAAAATCTAGCCAGTCTCGAATTACTTGCAGAGACAGAAGTAAGACTGCCACAGTCAGTATTGAAATTGTATTTATTATTTTTTCACTACTGATTTTTCATGGGATTAAAAATATATTGACTCATTGATACGAAAATGAAAATCCCTACAATAAAATACACTCCAGATTAGTCAATCAGTTTTCAACACTTGCAGTTTGCCAGTCAGATTTATGTGGAAAACAAGACCCACACCTATCAGCTGTGCACTCAAGACGCAACACACATGAGCTTATTGGGCACACAAACCTCTGGATATGTAGATGTAAATAAATACTGTCTTTGCCTTCAGTGTAGTTTGCATACTCCATCTGTTTTTTTGAAGGTACTATTTTTTTCCACTACTTTTTGAAAACATACTGTAAGAGTAATTATTTAACCCAATGATCAGCCAGTTTTTAAATAATTTATTTCACCTTGTTTCTGATTCCCAGAAGGTCATTCTTATGATTTAAGGTTTTTTGACTTATGCAGATTTTGCTTCTAGGCTTCATTTTGGTTTATCTTATTTTTATCATATTTTCAACATCATCACACCACCACCATTGTGTATTGTTTTCTAGTATGGGTACTGTGGAGTGGAGGGCAGGTTTAAGAAGCATTCAGGCATAAGTGGAGAAAGGGAATAATGGAAGACCACTGCACAGATGAATAAAAGGGAGAAAATTGAGATGATGGGCTCCACCCTTCAGTGAGGCACAGAACAATTCAAGACACACCGCCTGGGGATAGAACATGAGATTTACATTCGAGTTTGTTGTTTTTCCAAGTAATTGCACGTGCACCCCAAAGTCTGGTGACAAACATAAAGTACTGGAGCATTTGTAGTCTTATTACTAAATATCAGTTCTATGTCTTCTTGATTTAAGACACACTATAACATTCTCACATCCTCTTTATCCATTCATAAGCACTAGTGGGGGTAATGCCAATCCCAGCAGCAGTGGTCGCAAAGCAAGGAAACGGCCATGGACATGGCTCCAGTCCTCTGCAAAGCCCACACACAGAAACACACACACCCCCAAACAGGCCCTTTTGGAATCACCAGTTCTCCTAACCTGCTTTTGGATACATGAGATGCGACACTTACACAGTCATCGAAGGAACCTGCACTCTCCATGTGAACAACATACTGTACCATATTTGGGAGGTGCTGGATCAGTAAGGCAGTAGCACCGATATAGTCAGGATTCAGAATATACACATAAAGAACGCAAGATGGCAGCATTCATGGCAGCACTTGTATTTTGAAATGACCAATCACACCAAGATTAATAATTATACAATATTTTAGTAAGTAATAACTGGAAGAACAGGATAGTAAAATGAGTTTATTAAAAGAGAAGAAAGTGAAAAGATATGGGCATTAATAAATGCATTGCTACAGAAGCAACAATTTATGGTAAGAAAAGTCAGCATAGTAAAGTCCCATATGGACAGGCTGATATGTGTTACTTTATTTTTCTTGGTAACACTTTAGTATAGGCTCTAGCAAAAAAACGAGATTGGTCTCCCCTAGACTTTCTTGTATACTTAGATATGGGGATGGATATTTGAGAAGTAAACCGCAAGGCAATGATTATATTTTTATATTATGTACATTGAAGAACCATCAACAACATATCAAATCAAATTAATGATATATTGAGCAATTATTATAAAAGTAAAGCTGAATAAATCAGACTGTGCAGCTGCATGAATAAAAGGTAAAGTACCATTTCCAGTTCCAGAAATAGCCCAAAAGTTGATAGAAATCTACGTTTTGTACCTAATACTTGTATGCAAAGTTGGTTGACCTAAGTGAAAGCATACTCATGTTATCGTGTTTACATACGCACACACACACAGACAGACAGACATAATTCCAAAAATGGTATTTTCAGACTGAGGGAGGACTAAAACATCGAGATTCATCAAAATATCGAAATTGAATTTTTGAAGGGATGCAATACTTTCCCTGTACTTTGTATACAAGAAAGTCAAGGAGGTCTAAAACATCGAGATTCATCAAAATCTCGACATTGAATTTGTGGACGAATACAATACTTTACCTATACTTCAAGAAAGTAAAGAAGGCTTTGTTAAGGTTTTGTTTCATAAGAGTAAGTTAGGAATAGATGCAGTTTTGCAGTACCTAAACAAAAGTGTTACCTACTACTCTTTTGTCTTTATTAAGTGTTGTCACAAAAACGAGACATAGACAGATAAAGGTTTGGGGCAGCCACCCGTGTAATATGGTATCCTGGCTGCAAAAGTCGTTTTTATCAAAATAACCAGCACTGAAGTACATACAACGGAGTCCAAAACGAGACTAAGGAAAAAGGGAAAAGGGGCAGGTTTTTAAAGGGGAAGACAGGAAGTGAGGTCATAAGGATCAAGCACGTGGTCTTCAACCATTGGATCACAGCCGGACGTGACATCCGAGGGGCTGGAGCTGGTGTGGTCGACCTCCATTGGCTCTGTTCCGAAAGTGATGTCAGGAGAGCCAGGTGGACTCCCCCGGGAATGGTCTACAGGCAAGGGAGAAAAAGAGTCAGTGTACTCTGCCACATCCCGGCATGCCTCCGAACTGCCTTTACTCAAGCCCTTTAGCTGCCCCCCATGCGCACATGTGTGACAGCGTCTATACAGCAGCTCCTTTATCTTTGTCCTGTGTCACTCTGAGAGCCCTCTGTCAATCTCACTCTATGACACCCTTCCTGTAGTCTTGCTGAGTGTATATTCTTCATTGTGTTCACAGTATATCTGAGCTCTAACCTCTCTCTCTCATTTCTCATAGGGCACGAAGCAGAAAATGGCCGACAGTGGGGTAACTCGCATTGAAATCGTAGTTGAAGAACTCCAAGCACTTGATGAACAGATTCAGAAACTCCTGTCCCGACGGAAATACCTGAGAAATCTAAAGGCCCGGCTGTTGGATAAACCGTCCTTGCCATCTGGAACCGGCGAAACATCAATCCCGTGTTGTGCCGACCTCACCCCCGCGTCTCGTAGGAACAACGCCGCTGCCGACCTCGGTGGATTTCAGCTATGCAGGCGGGGGTTCAAGGCCAGAGCACCTCCATCGGCACAGGCGAGCATTTTATCCCAGAACCGGTTCGACCCTCTCCGCGTCCCCATTTCGCCTTCAGCACCTGGTGATGTATTAGTGGTAGGTGATTCTATCGTTAGAAACCTTAATGTCGCATGCCCTAATGCAAAATCGTTTGTTTCTTGTTTTCCCAGTGCTCGTGTCCGAGATGTAATGAAACGTGCGCCAGCAGTCTACGAGAAACACAAGGAGAGGGCAGTTGGATCAATCGTCTTGCATGCCGGCATAAACGATATAAGGCACCGACAATCAGAAATCCTGAAGGCTGACTTCGCAGCTTTGATTAAAGACACGAAGGAGAGGACCCCATCGGCAAAGATCTTCGTTTCGGGTCCACTACCTCTCGCCAGACGATCCAACGAGTACTACAGTCGTCTGCTAGGGTTGAACAACTGGCTACAGGGTTTCTGCAAGAAGAAGGATGTCGGTTTCATCAACAATTGGAATTTCTTTTTGGAGAGGCCGCGTCTCTTCAAGCGTGATGGCCTGCATCCGAACAGTTTCGGCGCCCGGGTCCTCTCCGAAAACATATCGAAGGTAATTCGTTTTTCTTGACTATCTATCTCTGCTCTTAACCTCTTCTGAAATAATACTGCTGTGCCAGGACATGATGAATGTTTAATAGAGTCTTCCGTTAAAGTGCACACCATTAATACTGTAATAAGCAATCTCAATGCACGTAGAAAACCTAGGAAATACGGCATAAACTCCAATAATCTAATTAAAATCACTATTTTAAAGGAACAATGTATTAAAACTATAAAAACAGATCACAGATTAAACAAAAAATGCATTTTAATTACTAACTATGACACACTCCTAATAGTTGGCGACTTTAATTTTCATATAGATAATCAGTGTGATCTAAAAGTAAAAGAATTTATGAACCTCCTGGATTCTTTTGATTTGAGACAACTCATAAATCAGCCTACACATAAAGCAGGTCATACATTAGACTTAGTGATTACTAAAGGACTGAAAGTTGATATAAAACAGATCATTGATATTGGTCTATCAGACCATTTTCTTCTACTTTTTAATATAGAAATAATGATAAAAAACACTCATGAGAAGCATATTGTTAAAAAACGCTTCTTTGATTCGCAGCAGCTTTAAAACTTACAAACATTTTAAGCAATCAGTCCGTTTATAGTGCCAGCTATAACAGCGAGGACAATGTAAATAGTAAGGTGGAAAGATTTAATTCTAAAGTAAGAGCTGCTGTTGACATAGTTGCACCTGAAAAGACAGTGAAAAAATCTTCTAGCATTGGTATACCATGGAAGACCCAAAGAGTGTCTGATTTAAAGAGAACATGCCGTAGAGCTGAGCGTCAATGGAGGAAGAGTAAACTTACTATCCACCACGAAATATTAAAAGTCAAAATAACAGAATACAATAACACTGTCCGTCTTGAGAGACGCTGCTATTTCTCCAAAATTATAAATAACAATGCTAGTAATCCCAGAGTCTTATTTTCAACAATTGATCGCCTACTAAACCCAGGTAGCTCAAAGGAATGCCTCCTAAGTGCTTCCAGTGAAACCTGTGAGGCTGTCGCTGTATTTTCAATCAAAAAATTAATGATATTAGAAATAACATAGTATATCTCCCCAACACTAAGGATCCTCCTAAACCCCAGCATCCTGTTATAAACAAATTAAACTCTTTCACTAGGATAGATTTACCTGATTTAAAGAAAATAATCTCTCAATTAAAACCCTCCACCTCGTCCTTGACCCGATACCAACAAGGTTTTTCAAAGAAGTATCAGGCGTGCTAATTGATAATGTTCTGACATAGTAAATTCGTCACTAGATACTGGGGTCTTCCCAGACTGTCTTAAGACTGCTGTAGCTAAACCCCTACTCAAGAAACATAATCTTGACCCTCAGCTCTTGAAAATTTTAGACCCATCTCCAACCTGCCTTTCTTAAGTAAAGTTCTGGACAAGGCAGTCATTATGCAGTTAAATGACCACCTAAATAAACATGCTATTCTTGATAAATTTCAGTCGGTTTTAGAACAAATCACAGCACAGAAACTGCACTCGTTAAAGTAGTAAATGACTTGCGGGTAAATGCAGACAGAGGCCATTTATCTGTTCTCATCCTCTTAGATCTGAGTGCTGCATTTGACACCATTGATCACAACATTCTTAGAAATCGCCTTAGTCAATGGGTGGGCCTCTCTGGCAGTGTCTTAAATTGGTTTGAATCCTACCTGACAGGGAGAAAATATTTTGTTAGTTGTGGGAATTACAACTCAAGACACATGATATCCAATATGGTGTTCCACAAGGCTCTATCCTGGGTCCGCTGTTATTCTCAATCTACATGCTTCCGTTAGGTCAGATTATCTCAGGGCACAACGTGAGCTACCACAGCTATGCAGATGACACACAGCTGTACTTATCAATAGCACCTGATGACCCGATTCTATTGATTCACTAACACAATGTCTGACTTGTATCTCAGAATGGATGAATAGTAATTTTCTCAAGTTAAATAAAGAGAAAACTGAAATTTTAGTGATCAGCAATAATGGATACAATGAGGCTATTAGAAATAAACTGGATACATTAGGATTAAAAGTCAAGACGGAGGTAAAAAGCTTAGGGGTGATTGTTGACTGTAATCTGAATTTTAAATCACATATTAATCAGATCATTAGGACAGCATTTTTCACTTAAGAAACATAAGTAAAGTTAGACCTCTTATATCACTGAAAGATGCTGAGAAATTAGTTCACGCGTTTGTTTTCAGTCGACTAGATTACTGTAATGCACTCCTCTCAGGACTACCCAAAAAAGATATAAATCGTTTGCAACTAGTGCAGAATGCAGCTGCTAGAATCCTAACTAGGAAAAGAAAATCAACACATTTCTCCAGTTTTAATGTCACTACACTGGTTACCTGTGTCATTCAGAATTGACTTTAAAATTCTGCTTATGGTTTATAAAGCCTTAAATAATCTCGCCCCATCTTATATATCGGAATGTCTGACACCTTATATTCCAAATCGTAACCTCAGATCCTCAAATGAGTGTCTCCTTAGAATTCCAAGAACAAAACTTAAAAGAAGTGGTGAGGCAGCCTTCTGCTGCTATGCACCTAAAATCTGGAATAGCCTGCCAATAGGAATTCGCCAGGCTGATACAGTAGAGCACTTTAAAACACTGCTGAAAACACATTACTTTAACATGGCCTTTTATAACTTCATTTTAATTAATTTAACTTAATCCTGATACTCTGTATGTTCAATTCATCATAATAACTATTCATGGTGGCTCTAAAATCCGTACTGACCCCTACTCTCTCTTCTGTTTCTTTTTCCGGTTTCTTTGTGGTGGTGGCCTCGCCACCTCCACCTACTCAAAGCTTCATGATGCTCCAACAATGATGGATGGATTAAAAGGAAGAAGTCTACGTGACCATCATCATCATCAAGCCCTTCCGTGAGAACCCTAAATCCAAAGAGGACTGTTTCATTTATGTTAGGTAGAATGCCCAGAGGGGACTGGGCGGTCTCATGGTCTGGAATCCCTACAGATTTTATTTTTCTCCAGCCGTCTGGAGTTTTTGTTTTTCTGTCCCCTGGCCATTGAACCTTACTCTTATTCAATGTTAATGTTGATTTATTTTGTTTTATAATTGTGTCTTTCATTTTTCTATTCTTTAATATGTAAAGCACTTTGAGCTACTGTTTTTATGAAAATGTGCTATATAAATAAATGTTGTTGTTGTTGTTGTTGTTATTTTTTGTTTTTGGTAACAATGTGTTTTTTTATTTCTAGGCAAATCCAAGCTATGGCAGTATGATTATATGAATAAATTCTGTTAAGTAAGCAGTATTTAAAAGCTAAACAGATTAGCATATGGAATAAACTTGCAGGTTTTTCATTATAATATCCAAAAGTGTACTTAACAAGTTTTAGCCAAAAGATATAATGAAAATTGAGTATTATTCATATATATACATTATATTTATTTATAGATATGTGGATATATTTATATAAACACACACTAGACTCTTAAGGAGTATCACTATTACTCATAATACTGCAACTTTACTCTAGTGAAGGAAATAGAAAGCTGAGTGGGGAGACTCTAATTTGCTTTCTCCGTTTTTAATTACATGTCAAAAAGCAAGCATGAAGAAACACGCATACATGTGCAAATGTAAAAAACCATAACACATTTTCTCAAGCAATACCACAAGTTATTCTAGCTGAACTTGGCATAAGGTAGAAACAAACTCTAGATTGGACATTATTCTACTGTGAGACACATTGATACTTGCTCCCAGTTTCATAGCTAATGTAACCTAATACATACCTCAACAGCTGTGGTGGGAAAGTCAAGAACACACAGAATGCCCAAAGGTATAATGGGAACATGACAATGCCACATACACATAAATTGGGTCAAGAAGCTGAATTCAAGCCTTGAAGCTGTTGGGCGGTATGTAGGATTAACTACCAGGCCATCCTGAATATTGTAAAGTGAATATTCTCTATGTACTTAATGATATTAAAGTTACATCAAATAAAATACTGTACTGTACATGTTTTTTTATTTTCCTTTCCTAATTAGATATTAATTATTTGTCAATACGGAGAAACAGGAAACCAGGAAAACAATAAACATGGGTAGAATCAGGAGCAACACTCATACCAAGTAAATTGGGATTCATCAATTAACTTAACTCAAAGTGCTATCTATCTATCTATCTATCTATCTATCTATCTATCTATCTATCTATCTATCTATCTATCTATCTATCTATCTATCTATCTATCTCTTTTGAAGCCAGAGTGCTGGGAGAAAGCACAAGCACAAACAGACACAATGTGAAAACAGCATTTGGGTTGAGACTCTAAAAAATTTACTATGCTATGAATCTGGATTATTAATTGTTACGTCATGATGACATCTTCTGCAATTAATGACATAACATCACATTCTTAGTCCAGTTAAATTTAGGGCTTCGGGGGATAGAGACTATCCTTGCATTAAAAATAAATTGTTTGAAGCCCTTGTGAAAATAAAATCCTGTTTTGATTGATGCAAAAATAAATCAAACGTGAAAAGTAAAATGTTTTGTCAAGTGTTTTTAAATTTGCAGAAAGGTGCTATATATCTGTATTAATTACTTCATTTTTATAAATGTTTGCCCAACTATTCCATGAAGAAGTCCAACCTTTATTGATAAGATGTAAATAGGATGTGATGGCCTCAAGGGTGTTTCTATTCTTGTCCTCATTACTCTTTTCTCTAACACTTTCTTCTAATTTTCAACCTTAATCTGAGTATCCTTCAGCAAAAAGTAATACAGCATGTCATCAGTAAAAATGTCATCATTCATTGTGAGAGCTTCATAAACAATTCAAGACTTTTTTTTTTAATCTAATACATACTCTGGAAGTTTCAAAAATAAATGTCTTCCAAATTAGCTGATATTTGAATGTGATGTGAGTTGTTTGTGTGTGCATATGCTTTCTTTAGTGCAAGGTAAGGACACATTTGTCTCCTTAAATCACTGTGAGTGATACTTAACATTATTTTACTTGGGGTGCTTCAAACTGTCATTTGTTATTTTGTATGGAGTTCCACATTGCAGCCTACAGGCATTTGGTGTGTTTAACAGTAAATCTTGTCACAGAGCCAAAAGGTGCCTTAACATAAATGTGCAGAAATAAAGGGGGGAGTTTCCATTTGTTTTTGAGCAATAATTCACACTGAAAAAGTACATACATACACAATGTGTATGTGTGTGTGTGTAAATATATATATATATACTGTATATATAATTATATAATGATATAATTAATGATTTATTGATCTTACATTTGGTTAAACCAATTCTCTTCATAATATATTATCATTTTTTCTTTTTGCAATTTTCCAACTTAGTTGACTTTTTTGTTTGTTTGGTTTTTTTTTGTCTCATTTAGTCATTTGAAAAGGGACAATTACGATTGGATTGGACCAGGAACTAAGACTTTCCTCAATCACTCCTGGTTTCAGCATTTGGCTGACCTCAAGTTCCACTTTTTCGCACTTTGCTTCCAGGACTCTATACAGGCATTCTCGGACAACTGCTCCCAGGTCAGTGATTATGCCATGCTCAATCAGAGAGGCTCTACCTGATTTTTCATTAATCATATAAAGAACAGTCAGGATGGTTGCTTCGAGTTGCAGTCACTGTTTTTGTGTTAAATTAGAACAGAAAATAAGGTTTTTGAGAACAAAGTAGGAATGTGGTTGACCGAAGTAGGATTCAGCGTCCAATTCCTTCCACAGTTTCAACAAATTTATGTTTTGGTGTATATTTGATTGTTTAACCAAATAGTCAACTATCCCTTTTCACTCCTTAATTTCATAGGGCTCTCGCCAATGAGTGAGTAGTTTGTAGTGGGAAGAAGGTATCAGGCCTATTACACAATCTCCAGAAGCAAATTCTTAAAGCGTCATGCCACAATTATAAATTTGGGACTGTGCTGATTGCGCATGCTCCATATTTGCTTTTAATATAGGTCTAATTGTGTGATATATTCTATAAATATTTGTGGAAGAGAGTGCCTCACTTTCCCATCGCTCTTTTAGTATATGCAATAAACACCTGAGTTGACACCCATATAATAATTCAAAAGGTAAAAAACCCATAGAGGCCTGTGGGACCTCCCTGTATGCAAACAGCACAAAGGGTGGTAACTGATCGCAGTTTCTACCTTCTTTGCTTACCACCTTACAATTAGCTTTGTATTATCCTCATACACTGAAGTCTTAAGATGCTTGATTTTGAGTATTCTGGCAAACTCCCAGAATGTCTCCGAGGTAAAAGGCATCACTTGGTCTGTTAAGACCTCCTTAGGGATGCTGGTCCATGCCAAGACCCCTGCCAGTTCCCATGTGGTGTTTTTGGAATTGGCTTGTCTAAGTGGGATAGCCTCTGTGTATCATGTGGCATAGTCCATCAGGATTAGAATGTACAGTATTTATAACCCTGGGCTGAGGGTTCAAGGGGACCTACTATGTCCACCCTAATTCACTCAAAACAGATGTCTATTATAGTATAGGAATGACAGGAGCAAGGTCCTTCCTAGGAATCTCTTGACATTGAATCAGTTGACATTCTGGACAAGACAAATAAAAGAGACAGACCCTCTCATCGATTTCTGGCCAATTAAAGTGAAGCTTTATTCTTTAGAGTGTCTTATCAGTGCCAAGATGGCCACCCAGGAGCTGGGCATGTGCTACCTCACAGACATGATGTCGGTAAGGCCTGGGTAGTAGCAGCAGTGACCTAACCTCACCCTCATGTACTGACAATATACAATAAGTCATTTTCAAGTACAAAGTGGGTTCTTGATAGCATGGGATGGGCAGTACTGTGTCCATTAAGTTGAACTACTGCATTTTTGGCAAACTCCATTGAGTCATCATTTCACTGCTCTCTTTTAAAGAGAAAGAAATACAGATAAAGTGTAAGGGCTCCATGTGATCCCTGTGTAATTGGCAGTCTGTTAAATTAAATACAAAATCAGAATAAATTAGTCATAAGGACATGAGATATTCTTCATCTGCCCAAGATGGTGTTGGAGCCATTTTTCACTAGGGAGGATTTCTCTAAACAAATTGTGGGGATCCTGTTGTGCTTTCAAGACACTTGAAAGTCATGTGAGTGATTTGACCTGATTTAATTGCATTTTAATCCAGTGCCATGTACAGCTGCAATAAAAACAGGGAATCTTCTCATTTATCCACAGCTTGTTCTGAATGTGGCTACACTTGTCAGCCCAACCAGTCATTCTCTGGTAGGCCTATCTACTTGTGAGTCGCTGGGAGTCAGTACCCATCCTGACTGCGAATTACTACAAGATAGAATTCAACCTTGGATATGCCACCAACCTTACACACATCCTATTATAAATTCTTGTTTCAAAATAAAATTTATTCAATATTAAATCGATTTGTTTTCAATCTTATTTTTTGTGAAAAATGATCTTTTTGTATGGAATGATTACAATCTATACTAATTAAAGGCAAAGCCCTCACTAATTTTCCAACTTCCCGTGTAGGTAAAAGGCTGAAATTTGGCAGGCTCATTCCTTACAGCTTACTTACAAAAGTTAAGCAGGTTTCATTTCGAAATTCTACGCGTAACGGTCATAACGGTCAACAACGTCTGCCATGTTGAACTTTCTTATTCATGGCCCCATCTTCACGAACTTTGGTAGGCGGCTTCCCTGCGCTGACCAAAATCGATATACGTACTTATTTCGGTGGTATTACACCACTGTCTGCCGTCATATTGAATTTTCCAAACGTCACTAATTCTCCAACTTTCCATGTAGGTAGAAGGCTGAAATTTGGCAGGCTCATTCTTTACAGCATACTTACAAAAGTTAAGCAAGTTTCATTTCAAAATTCTAGGCATAACGGTCATAATGGTCAACAACGTCCGCCATGTTGAACTTTCTTATTCATGGCCCCATCTTCACGAAATTTGGTAGGTGGCTTCCCTGTGCTAACCGAAACCGATGTACATACTTATTTCAGTAGTATGATGCCACTGTCGGCCACCATATTGAACTTTCCAACGTCACTAATTCTCCAACTTCCCGTGTAGGTAGAAGGCTGAAATTTGGTACTTATTTCGGTGGTATGACACCACTGTCTGCCGTCATATTGAATTTTCCAAACATCACTAATTCTCCAACTTTCCATGTAGGTAGAAGGCTGAAATTTGGCAGGCTCATTCTTTACAGCTTACTTACAAAAGTTAAGCAAGTTTCATTTCGAAATTCTACGCATAACAGTCATAATGGTCAACAACGTCCGCCATGTTGAACTTTCTTATTCATGGCCCCATCTTCACGAAATTTGGTAGGTGGCTTCCCTGTGCTAACCGAAACCGATGTACATACTTATTTCAGTAGTATGATGCCACTGTCGGCCACCATATTGAACTTTCCAACGTCACTAATTCTCCAACTTCCCGTGTAGGTAGAAGGCTGAAATTTGGTACTTATTTCGGTGGTATAATGCCACTGTCGGATGCCATATTGAACTTTTCAACAGTCTTTGTTACTTATGGGCCCATCTTCAAGAAATTTGATACGCGGGTTCCCAACGCTAACTGAATCCTACTTACGTACATATATACGTCCATAGCCTGCAGCTCGGTCACCGTGTGAGGCGGCGTTGGGTCCCCCATCCAAACGCCTCCCACGTTGTTGGCTGCCTGCCTATATAAGGCCGTCCGTCACTCCAGTCTCTACATTCCCTTCCTTGCTTCGCCACGGCATTCACGTCTCCCTGCTGATAACTACAGCCTTTTTATTTAATCCACGGCTTCTCCGCTGTTTTATTGTTCGTTTATTAAGATTATAGTTATTGTGTAGGTATTTTAGACTTACTTTACATTGTTCAGGTTCCCATTTCCTTGATCATTCCAACCGTACCCCCATTTACATGTCTATCGAGGTGATCACCATCGATCAAAGAACTGTCACTTACGGAGTGGTTTCCATGTCCGGAGATGGCACCTACCTTTTCCATTCTCTTTGTTACATATTGCACGGCCATATCAGGCTCACTCTTGATATCCGGAGGAACTTTGTGTCTTATGTATTGAATGACTGGGACAGGTTCAAGGTGTGGACTGATGACGGTACAGGAGATAATTATACTACACAGGAGCACTAGAAGAATGAAATGCTTAAGCCCTTCACCTATGGTTCTGCATGTGAGTTGATGGCTGCTGCTGAATTGTTCGGTTGTCGCTTTCAAGTGTACCGAAATGGCCAAATATTTTACACCTTTGGACAACCGCCAATGCCTCTTCAACATCTTAGATTCACAGGTGACGATTTCAGTAGTGGACACTTTGATGTTTATGAATGTTTAAACTCTCAAAAGCTCGATGTGAAGTTATCGATGAAACTGGTTGTATACTTACAGCACTTGACAGATGCAGAATGTCTCTTCAACACAAGTCCTACAAATACTGTCATAATTGAAACAAACCATGAAGCTCAAACCGATTATGACAGCAGCAATCCAAGCTGTGAGATTTGAAACAAGATTACTGCTCACATGGCGAACTGTACGTTACATGCTCAAGAGTAAGCTCAGCGCACAGCTTGGTCATATTACAACCGGAGGGCCGAACTCACAATGTGGTATACAAAGAGATCCTTAACAAATAATTATTGGCATATTTTCCCTCAGTTTAAAAAGATTTAAATTTCTTCTTAATAAAACTTTTAAGGCAGTACTTTGCTGCTGCGAAGCGCGGGTATTTTGCTAGTAAAATTAATAAAATTTAAATCAATAAATAAAAAATAAAATGTATTTAGTTGAGTTTTTCAAAATTTCAACACAGGCCAACATCAGAGAAGATGATAATCTACATTGTTTCAGGCCCACTTTAATAGATTTAAGAATAGCCTTTGTGATGTCATACAGTGACCAATTTGGTCCGCCATATAGAATAATATAAAAAAAAAATAGATAAAAATTGAATTAAAATGTGCAGAAGCTAACAGCTTTCAAAACCAAATTGTAACATGGAACAATTCTAGAACATGATGCAAACCACTGGCCCAGTCTGATTTTCTTTGCTCTCCCACCATATGAATGATGCTTAATTGGTCCCTCTTGAGTGCTACAAAAGATCACAAGGCTCAGAGATCTACAGAAAAAGTTAGAATCTTGGTTGAGGATGAGTTGAGAGACTGATCAGGGTTGTCGAAGTTCAGAGAGCATTCACTTTTAGGACAAAGGTTAACTTTAGAATTTATTTTTGAATGGGTGTCTTTCTATCCATCAGCATGGTTTCACTGAATTTGTAGTTTTAGCAAAGTCTATAGTTCAACAAAAATGTTTACTAAAAAATCTATCCAAACTATGCCCAATGTTATAAAATGAACAAGTTATATAATTTTATGTTTTATACGCCTATACAGTTCAATGCAGCATTTTAGTTTTAATTTATAAAAAATGTCCAAAAAAATCTAAAATCCCGTTTTCACTTTGTCATTCTGGCATATTGAGTGTTGCTTGATGTGGGGAAAATGAATTTAAATGATTTTAGCACAAGGAAGCAACACAGAAAATGTTTTTAAAAAAATTAAAGGGTCTGAATATGTTCTGAATCTACTACATTTTGTCTAAAAAACCTTTGCAACAACACTAAATGTCTATGTCTGTTGTTATTGAATTTCAAATGCAAACTTAAACATTGGTCTGAGCTCAATGAGATTTAATTAAATAAACTGACAAAAGTGAGATGTAAGACTCTTGATAAGATATTCTCATATAAACATGTAATTTGTAAAACTCTTAAAGGAAGCTAAGTGATTGCACTATTGCAGTGGAGTGATTGGACCAGCAAGGCCTAATCCATTCTATGCACAGAACACAATAGGTATTCTCAAAAATGCACAGTTGGTTTTTTTTTTGGTTATTCTGCTGAAACTATAATCAACCCTATTATTACTTTTACCTGTATAATGGTTTTCTGTCATTTATCTGTTCTTTTACTTCTTGACTTGTTATTCAATTTTAGTTTTTACTTTAATTATGTTGCCTAATGATTTTACTCCCGGCAAATTCCCAAAGTGTTTTAGAACATGTGTAATTTTCAACACATTCCAAAGATGCTTACTGTCAATGACAAGCCTTAAGACATGTTTAATTTTTTTTTAGCCCAAAACAGGCTTCAAAAAAGGAGAAGAAAACAACATCTCTTTTATTTGTGTGCACTGACTATTTACATTAAGTGCAAGTAAATATTTACTTAATAATTAAATCAAACGTGGTCATGTCTAATACAAAATATCTATGGTCAATCAATTCCATGCATCTGTGAAAATAATTTAATAAGAAATGAGCAGTGGCCCATTAAACCACATATCTGTCAGGATCTATTACCTCCAATCACGTCAGACAAATCTACACCTAATTTCATGGTGAACTGTGCGAGATGTTTAATATGGATCCAATTTAGAAATAGAAGATGAACTACTGGTAGTAAAAATATATATATAAAAAAAAAGTTTCAAAGTTTCTCCTAAACAAACATTTTTAGAAGGTCAGGTTTTGGCATTCTAATTTATTGTCATGTATATAAAGTACAGCAAAACTGTCACTTGTATGTCTAACCAACATGCAAGTCATTACTACCCAATGTCATGATCAGCAAGTATGACTTTCCCAAACGTGGATCTTACACATCTTACAGACACAATTTTGATTCTTCATTTCCCAAAATATGTTTATTCAAAATGACACTGATACAGAGGAAGTGTTCCCTCTGCATCAAATGAGATAAACAGAATGAACAGTTAGGGTTTCAATGACTGCTGTTATAACAGGGAAACGCCATCATGATAAGACCTTTAGGGAGTCAGAAGCTGAGAAAAAAGCATCATTAGAAATGAAAAGGGAAGGTGGATAAATAAACAAACCATTTGACCTAATTATTGGAGCAATTCTGTACTCTTAGGCCAGAGTGTTTTGGCTTTTGATATTTTTTGTTACCCAATTATTTATATACCAAACCCATAAAACGTCTAGCATCCTATATATAATAGCCACTATTTTATTGTTGGTAGGGTAGGTACCCTTAACCAAATTTGCATATTTCTTCCTTTTACACATCATTTTAGCTTTGCTTTAAATGACAATCTTAAAATTTGAAGGTGTGCAACACATGTACTTGACAATAATCAATTACTATGGCCTTAAAACAGAAACCTGAATCAAGTTTTTGGACTTGCTTTCTTTGTGCTAGTCCATAATGTAAACTTTAAAACATCCCAATTTTGCAAGAAAACTGAGTCAGTCAGTAGACTTAAAGGTCCGCTTAGTAAAGGCTATGTTACATGAGGCACCTATTCCAGCAATTATCAGTCATAGCCTTCATTTATATAATCTTAGTAAATCGCAGGCAGTTAGTGACGCGCTTCTGTAAATCAGATTGCTTGTGACATATGCAACGATGGACTCCTACTAGTCCTCAACTAACTCTGATAGGTTTGAACTTGTCTTTTATTATAGGAATGGGATCTGTGTCCATGACAGGTGACAACCAAAGAAAGCTCATCCAGAAGCACAAGGGGCAATGAGGAATAAGGAACACCTGTGTTTTGAACTTTACAAACAGAATAGGGGCTCGTCTTTCTGATGTCTCCTGTTTTAAGTACTAATACAGATTGTAAAATAGGTAAAAGGGCAGAGACTTAAGTTCTGTAAGGTGGCACATTAATAGTTGTCACAAAAAGGAACGTTAGGAGGTCGACACCCAATTGGCAAATGTGACATGGGGGATGATTTCCATTTATGTGACCAGTTATAAGATAAGTGACTGTGGTCAGCAAATCTGAAATACCCCATGAAAAGAAATTGTGTAATTTGACATCGAATTTAGTGAGAAATCATGATCAGTATACCGTAATCCACACAGTGCTGAAAAATACAATTTTCTTATGAGTCTTTCATTTCTTATTTACCAAAGTTTAAACACTAATCATCCATCCTCTTTATATAACATGACCATCATGATGTCATGGGCCACTTGCACCAAAGATAAAATATGTAATGATACCAAATTATATCACAGTCATAATGATAAAATACATTAAAACAAACGAACAGAATGTTTTATTCATGATCTTCTAAGATGTCTCCTTCTAAGACATGAGCACTTAATGCGCCAATCAGTTTTAGATGATATCTCAAATGTACCTGCCAATGAACCAAGTACTGCACTTATGAGCTTAGATCGCAGGAATCAACATCATATTCCGGTTCTCTGCTAATAAGAAGAGGAGGACCAGTAAAGAAGACTAAGCACTTGAATGTATGGGCTTCAAACAGGACACATGAAAAAGGTGAGACATTTTATAATGTATTGACAATGCCCATTCATAAGTAGCTGGTCCAATTAACTTGACAATCACATATAGACCAATGTACCTCACGGCCAGTTTCCAGTTCAGAACCCACAACTGGAAGTAACTTGTTATGAGTCACACCTTTTCTGGTTGACATGGTTTCTCCGCTTACCTTTTCACTTATGGGTAGTGAATGCTTTAACTCTAGTGCCAGTCGTTCTCTCTTACTCTATGTTGGACCAAACTCTTTTCTAGTTATTTGAGATTTCAGAGACACAATGTAGGGAGGAGGTTACTCGAACAGGGAAATTCCCTTGGCTTTTGTTTCATGAAAGTTCCTAGAAAATTCTGCTAAGGACAGAACTGTTTTATATTAAGAAACCAGCTATATTACATTAAAAAAAAGCGTTCCCAATCATTGATTTACTCTCTCATCTTGTCCATTAACCTCTGCATGATGCCCTGAAGGGGTTGGAAAGACTCACATAGGAAACAATTAGTAACAAGAAATCAAATGATCATTCATTTTAGGGACAACAGCATAACTTGAAGTTGCAAGTAAAATGGGATTCAGAATTGGTGGATTCTAACCCAAATAAAGTTCAAAAAGACACATTTTTGCAAAGGTTTTTATTATTCAACAAAGTTCACACCTGACTTGGACTGGATGGCTATCCTACACAGCACAGTGGCTATGGGTCAATGACCAAGATAAATTCTTCTACAAATTGGCTTTAATGATTACAGTCATAGCTGTAAAATAATAGATTATAAAACATGGGAGATTATCTGTGTTATACTGACAATTAGTACAATTCTTTTATTATGTTATTTTCAATCGAGATAGAGGAAATATGTTTAGGGGCCTAAATATAAACATGCAGAAACATTTCATTTTTGTTGGATGACTTTCCCTGCTTTTCTAAAATTTTCGGCTCTCTATAAGAAATTTGAATCTTATTAAGGGGATAACTTGAAATCCTACCTGAGATTATTGAAACCGTTTTACTGAAATAGCTCCTCATTTGTGTCTAATAAAAATTCGGATGTCCAAAAATGTTTTCAGTAAACAGACAGCTTTGCTACTGTGATAATTTGAATCCCCACTCAAAGTGTTTTCTTTACCCAAAGTCACTTTAAATAACGCTTTTCTCCCTTTCTGAGGAGAGTGGACTGGTACCAGTTCTTGTGTCTCAGTGGGTGGGGCCATTAAGCAGCTCTTGCTGTGAAGAAATCTCATCACATTGATTGCAGCTGGGGAGACAAGGGATGAACAGATTGACTGTTTTTGGCAAGCTATGCATTTTCAGACCTGCTGAGAGAGAGGAGGAGGTATGTAAAAGCAGCTAAAGTCATGACGACAGTAAAGAAAGGAAAGGAAGAAATGGTGGGCGAATGGCATGGTTATACAGTTGAAAAGTAGCAGTTTTTATCTCGTTTTAAAAGAACATAATTTTTGCTACTCATTATTTACTTTTTACACTTTGCTTTTTATTTTTCACTTTTTGACTGAATGATTTTTGTCTTTTTTCTTTTAGGCAAGAGAAACACTGGTGCACACATGAGTAGGAATGGAACTGTCGGGAATGGAAAGCAGAGAAGTGAATACAGTATACTGTATGATTATGAACAGCAGACTGGCATAGAAGTCCCAGTCATTGGTCTAGGGACGCGACAAGAGTAGCTACAATTAGGTACTGAGATAGCCCAAGTGGAGCTTGACTTACTGTGCTGTGAACTTGCTATACCACTGACCCCAAGCCATGGACACACCTTTTGGATGGGTGAGTGCTGCTGCTGTGTAGGGAGGTACTTGCATGTCATTGCTTTCTGTGCTAAATGATTGTCCTTAGCCTTCAGTTCTGAGGGGGTATATTCTGCTGTCCCAAAGCGTGTCATCTCTCGCCACCCCTAGGTCTAATTTCTTATTTGTCATTAATTTCAGCTGCTGACTCATTCTGGAAAGAGACTGCAGTTCTAGCAAATGGAGGATTTTGTTTTTGTAATTAGTTTGAGATGTTGATTAACAAAGCTCTTAAGTGAAAGAGAAGACCTGAATTACCACTGGAGAGCTATTTATGTCTTGTTAAGTGTGAGTGTTTCACTTTCATCTATCCTAGACTGTTTGTATATGTAAGACCTCATCCATGTCCAACGATCAAGAACATTAAATACCTGCTTCGTAACATTTGGTGGCCAAACTAGTACCACTATTTCAGAATCAGAATTAAGAATGTCAGTTTCATCTTGTTTTTTTTTTATTTTATCAAATATCCACTAATAGGATGCTTGAGTTGGTGGTTACGCTTTGCATTATCCACTTCCACCACTTTTTTTTTTCAACTTCTACAAATTCAATTCAAACTTTTTTCATAAAAATATTAAATATATATTTTTTTTAAATATTTAAAAAATGTTTAAATTAAAGATGAAAACGTTCCTAACTTCTACCTCCCCTTTGCTTTGGCAACATTATTTCCCAACTGAATTATGGTCTCGCTGAAAGACATCCATGGAGAAGTAAAGTCAAGTAAAAATTGGTATTGTTTTTATTTGATCATCTAGTAATCCTGTTGGAAGAACATTTTTTCTTGATTGGCAAGAAGAAAGGATCCTGGTGGCAGTGTACAGATTTCTGTGCACTTAAAATTTACCATTTTGAACACTTAATGAATGCTTTAATATTTTAATTAAATCCAGTAGGCAAGGTTCCTCGTAGAAGTGGATGAGTGGAAAGCAGCATTTATCACTTTGGGTTCTACAATCCATCATGGAAGCTAGTGGACTTTTTATTGTTAAGTGTGTGGGTCTTGTCAGTCATCAATTAGTGGATTAGGCTAGAGATGCTATTCGTCATTCAATGCATCCAGTGTTAAATCTGTGGTTACATACTGTTTAGTAGCAGAGATACATGGGGCTCTGTCTGCTTTACCGCCATTTGATATGTTTGTTTTCCACAATTTGGTATATTTGTCTTTTCTTTTTCTTACTGGTAAAGTTCCATTTCTTTAAAGGTACAAGATAGTCATTGTGTAGGGATCTCTCAAGGCATTACCATGATATTTTAAAATGATTATGTGTAAGAGTCCGCTCACATTGCCTGGCAGTGATGAGCAGGAAAGAAAAAAAGCAAAGATCAGAAGAGGAAGAGTTTAGAACAGGTAGGATTAGTACTGCTATTTGTAAATGGTTTGGTTTTCCAGGGGTTATAGTGTAAGCAGTACAGAATCTAAAGATAAAACATGTTACTGCATTTCAAAAGGTGATGCAAACACATGCAGCGTCTTCAATTATTTCTTCAGTGTCCTAAGCAAAACAGGTCAATGCTAAGTACATAAAATATTTGTTTTTATTATTTAACTTGTGCCTATAAAATACCTGTACTTTGTCAGTTGCCAAATAATTACACCAACAGGTAATTCACGTAACACCAGAAGTGGAAATGTCTGCACAGTGTGCAAGCCCTCATACGTCCATTTCATGCACTCTTCGCCAATGAAATCTTACATGTTGGACTAAAAACAGCTTTCATGGTTGTTGTTTTTTTATTTTCTGCGATTCTCATACATCGGTTATTGGATAACCTGCATTACCAGTCATTTTCTTTTCATTTTAAGTTTGTATTTTTGCTAAGCAGGTAAATTGAGTAATAAAGTCTGTCCCGAATGAATTAAAGTTACTGTGTAGTGTTGTCTCATCCCATTTTCTTTTGTATTTTGTCCTTGTGCACTTTCTGTACTTTGTGTCTTGTAACGTTAAGAAGCAGCAGACTGCCACCTTTGATATTTAACTTGTTAAGTTTCCCACGTTGTGTGCATCAATTATCAAACTTAAATATAAATAGCTTTAAAAAACAAAACTATTCTAAAAGATTAGTTAATGTCAATACAAATTTATAATGTTCATCTTTAGTTACATATTACCTCTCTGGCAAGTGTTCAGTCACATCTTTAAATACGATACGTCGAAGTGCTTTGGACATGGCATTTTTTCATGCTACATAAGAATTGCATTTGTTTGTAGGTTAAATGCAAATTATTTTACTACAGGTTCTGTTATTTATTAGGTTTGGGTTGTAATTATGTTTTAGGAACTGGTTGACACAGTTTTCAAAACGGTTTTAACTTGAGCTGTTTAAAGCACTGTCATTGCATTTTATTAATCATTTGACATACAGTAGTTTAACTGTTCTGTATCATTATTTATTTTATACCACACAAACGAATAAATATCAACTAACTGAAGAACTCAATTTGTTTTAAGAAAATGGGCAATAAAAGTATTACACACTGTTGCCCTCTATGCTCTGCAACTTACTGACTAGAGTACCATTACAAGTGAAGTAAATCATTTAAAAATATGTAAAATATACACATGCACATGTATTATGACCTGTGATTTGCGTAGTAATGAATCAAAGGCTCTGTATTTTCTTTTATAGAACAGTCACATGAAAAGAGAGAGAGTGAGATATTTACTCAATTGCAGACACAGACTCCAGCAGCACAGGCAATGCATACAATGGAAGCTCAAAAATAGGTATCAAACAAAATGGTTGAAAAAATATGTTATTTGAGATGTTTCCTTGAGGCACAGCTATCCATGAAATTGTTTAAACAAAAAAACAGCTTCCTTCGCTAATATTTTATACTAGCCGTGTAAGCCCATGCTATAAAAATCCCGGGGTCCTAGAAACTATTGAAATCGTCAGGAAATAAACTGAAATGTAGAGATGTCAGGTAATTGAAAGGAACTACTCTGGGCATCTCTCTCCTAGGAGCATTCGTGGTCGCATCGCTTGTGTGTTAGCGAGGGGCAGAAAAGTAAAAGGGATACCAGTTTGCCGATGTCTTTCTTTGGTTTTTCTGTTTTGCTGATGTGCTGGCCTCGCTTGTTTTATTAGTGGCTAAGAGAGTTGCCTGTTCCCTTAGATTTGAAGCCCTTACCCCGACTCCACCTCTCACTTCTGGGCTGGACAGACACACACACTTCCACGTGTAGACGTTTATATATAAGATTATTATATTGAGTCTATATTGAACTCTATACATAAATGTGTATATATACAGTACATGTTTATATAGTGCTGATCTTAAGGGAGTTTGAGAACATACTGAGATATATCAAATATCTCATTAATAATCGCAATATCAATTTAAATCCATATCTTATAATCATGCTTCATACTAAATTGTTTATTTTTTTTTTAATGAAGATGATCATAGCCCACCTCTGTCTGTGTAAGTGCTTTTATATATTGAAGACTCTTTTGTTTTTTTAGTGGCCATATTTTATTTGTTTAACATTGTTGCCTTTGTGGATTTCTTTTCAGTGTTGTGGTGTTCATTCTGAGCTACTCAAGTAGGTAGGTTCCCATGCTTGATTGTGTTAGACTTAGGAGATGAAGAAAGCTCTTGCAACCTCAGCATAATTCTGCTAGTAGCTTGCTATTTTTCAAGGCTAGTCTTAGGACATTGGATTTCTTTTTCTTTTCTAGTACATGAAAGTATGTAAAATGCACACAAATTCAGAATCATAATATACTTTGGCATTTAATCTGCTATAAATTACTATGCAGCCTTTGTGTCTTGTAGAGCGGATGCAGTTTCTTTTCTGTCTTATTGTTCATCAATTGTTGTTACTTGTTTAACTGCTGAAAAGGACAGCCATTGTCGTAGATGTATTTTTGAAAATTACATAACGTTAAACATTTTTCCCAGCTCTCCAATAAGATACCATGCATCCCACCAGCTTCACATTTAAAAGTCACAAGTACACAATCTGTAGATGTTGCACTCTCCTCTACACTTTTTGATCCATGATAGAGTTTCTCAATGATCATTACTCGGTCCTGCATACAGTAATTTTGGATTGCCTAAGCCCAACTTCAGTTAATGAAGTATAATTTGCAACTTTGTGGACCCAATTAAGCCTCGATTAGAAGATGAGGTTCAGGGAAGACTTATTCAGCTAAGTGTTGATCTTACAAGTGTACTTCATAGAATGCAATACCCATTGGTGTTAAATTTATCAATATTATATTTTTTTAGATAAAAGCTGATTATGACATTTAACACTTGTTAGAAAGGGCATTTTGGAAATGAATGTCTCCAGTAACCATCACCTTTGTATGCTCTTGCTTTCGTTTGTTGGAAAAGTAGTAAAGTAGCTTATATACTTTCTTAATTAAATTAAAAAAAAAAAAAAAACTTAATTGGCAATTCTGAAATGCAAAGATCCAAAAGGAAAACTGGCCATTACAAATGCTGGCAGGCTCAAAATTGTCATCAACATTGCATAGAAGAGCATACATTCAACTGTCCCCACTGTTCTGGATGAATTATTTTTCAGTTATTGTTTACTGTTTTGCACATGATGTCATCATCTGTGCCATTTTGAGTTTTGTTTCCCTTGATATGCCATGCTATTGGGGCACTTTATGCATGCATGCGTAAATTCTGCCACGATTAAGTCAGTATGAGTAGAAGGGAACACAACATGTGGAAAGGGAAATCTTAGTTTAACAACTAACTTATAAAAGATTGGAAAACAAAGAAAAACAAAATGTTTAGTCTGGATCTTTAGTTATGTTTCTGATTTGGTCACAAAGTGTGCCATCTTCAGTTACTGGTCCAAATTAATGGTGAGCTGCAGTATCTTGGGAATTATAACTCCTGGCCACTGGAATTGGTCTAGAGAGTGAAAAATGAGGAGCTGTTTTGTTCCGGTAAGTGCTGGTAGAACCATTCAATCTTTCTTTGACGTTGCATTTAAACTACTATCCACAATGCTTATAATATTCTCCTGCAGAAGACATTGTTATAAAATGTGTTTACCTGCCATTTGCTCATTTGTTTTATAAAGAAATAATTCTGAAGCATTTCCATTTGATTTGTAGGTTCTAGTTTATGACCTTTTGAGTGTTTGTGTTATTAATTTCTACTAGTTCCATGAAGTTTTGGTTACTGTAGGTTGAGCTGACTTTTCTCTACTCTCTTATTTGCTGTTTATGTTCCGCACAATTCCTCCATTGAGAAGATTTACCAGCATGACAATCAAATTCTGACATCTAGAAGAACATGATGCCAAGGACTGAACTTGGGTAGTAAATTTCACATGAAAAAATTCCTTCCCACACAAGGCTAGATTGAAATGCCTACTGGCTGCTGGGTGACTTAATGAATAGAGCTCCTTAGCAGAGAGTTGATCACATTTTATACAATGCAACATGAAGACTCCCTGCCACTTACTGTGTGTTTGGGGGTTTCTCCCTTGATGAATTTGGCACATGGACACCCAATCATTTTATCAAGCGGAGGGAGTGTGGGTCCCCCTTGGTGATTTTGCCACACAGGGGGTGGATTTGTAATGGATTGATGAGAAGGCCTCTTGTCTTCACAGGACCCTGGATGCACACCCAGAATGCCCTGATGGTAGATCCGCCAATGTTCACACACCAAACTTCAGATATGAAGAACACATTTTTTACATGTAGTAGAAAGCAGTGCCTTACAGATATTACACTTTAAACTTGATGATATTTTGCAACCTTTAGGTTTAGGCTTAGTTGTCATTTCTTGCTAAATCTGTTCCTGTTTTAATAATTTTGTAGCTGCCCTGAATCTTGTGAAGCAGTGACTTTATATTAGCTAGTCCACAAATCTTGTTAAGTTAAAGTTTTAGAACAAATTAAACCTTTGAATTTTTTTTCTCATTTACTCCATAGTTTTTTTTACCAAAATATTTCTCTCTTTAGTTTTTCACAAAACATTTTTTGTTGTTATCCATGCACATTGGAACAAAAGACAGTGGGGCAACCAAAAGGTTTTAAAATATACTTCAGATGTTTTTCCACTTATAACTAACACATATTAAAAAGCAGCATATTAAAGAAAATTGTTAAGTAGGTCTAGTATTTTCATTTTCTCATGTTGTTTGTGTTTCAAAACATGCATTTATAAGCATAAAAACTTGTACAAATAAAAAAAATACACCTTACCTGTGGATTTCCATCTCACTGTTCCCTTGGGTGAAAAATGTCTGCATGCTTCAGCATGTCTGAAATTCTTAAGTATATTGTACAAGCATTTTATCACATATTTAGCACTTCGGGTTTATATTCTTTGTACACTGTGCTTAAACTGTGTATAGTTTCAGACAAATGATTTTAATTTAGTTTTTACAATTTAAATGTGAACTTTGTTGCAAAAGATTTGTGTTGAATCTTAATCGGGTCTCAGGTGATGAAATGGAGCAGGTATTACGCATTATAAATGCTCATTAAATTAGACTTTTTTTACATTTACCAATATTAAGAAATATACATTAAAATGAGGAGACTTTGGAAGACAGCTAAACTGCAGAAAGGTTAACATTTCAAATAATACGTTATGTTGTGTCAGCTTGGTTGTCTGGATTGTAGTACTATTATTATTAGCTGTGTAAGCCCTCACTGTAAAAATCCCGGGATCCTAGAAACTATTGAAGTCATCAGAAAAAAAATCAAACGCAGAGTCAGTGGTTTTGTTTTGTGGACATGCTTGCCCCCCTTGTCTATCAGCAGCTAAGCGAGTTTCTCTCTCCTTAGAGGTTTTGTTTTGTTGATGTGTTCGCCTTGCTTGTGTATTAGTGGCTAAGCAAGTTTGTCTCTCCTTGGAGGTTTTGTTTTGCCGATACGCTTGCCTCGCTTGTGTAATAGCGGCTGAGTGAGTTTACCTTTTGTCGGTGGTTTCACTTTGGCAACAAAGCCGATTTCTTTGAGCTTCATGCTGTAGTCTCACACTTCCGGCCAGGACAAACTTCCATGTGTAGACGTTTATATATATATATATATATATATTGTGGAGGACTGCCGGCTTCCCAGGCCGGTCCGCACCCCCAGGCCGACAGGAGGAGCTCTCCCAACAGCAGGATCGTGCCCCGTGGTCCAGCAGGGCCTTATGGACTCTGTAGTGTTTATACACAGCCCTGCTGGATACCTTGGGGACCACCAGGAGTCGCTGTGGGGGGACTTGTGGGATCTGTTGTGCCTTATGACCCGGGAGTACGTCACGGTCACGTGACGGGAAGGAATGGCGTGCTCCCGGGGTGAAGTAAAAGACTGATTGCCCTGACCCGGAAGGAATAAGGAACTGTGGACTGAGCTGAGCTGGGAGGTAGAGGAGCAAGTATCTGGGCGAGGAGGAGAGAAAATTAGAGTGTTGTGTTTGGTTTACTTTATGAATAGTGTGGAGGGTGCTTGGTGCACTGTAAAATATAATAAAGAGTCTTGGACTTTTATCCGGTGTCTAAAATTGTACCTGAGGGTTCAAGGGAGCACTATCGCCCCCTACTGCCACAATATATATATATATATATATATATATATATATATATATATACTGCTCAAAAGAATTAAAGGAACACTTTTTAATCAGAGTATAGCATAAAGTCAATGAAACTTATGGGATATTAATCTGGTCAGATAAGTAGCAGAGGGGGTTGTTAATCAGTTTCAGCTGCTGTGGTGTTAATGAAATTAACAACAGATGCACTAGAGGGGCAACAATGAGATGACCCCCAAGACAGGAATGGTTTAACAGGTGGAGGCCACTGACATTTTTCCCTCCTCATCTTTTCTGACTGTTTTTCACTAGTTTCACATTTGGCTACAGTCAGTGTCACTACTGGTAGTATGAGGCGATACCTGGACCCTACAGAGGTTGCACAGGTAGTCCAACTTCTCCAGGATAGCACATCAATACGTGTCATTGCCAGAAGGTTTGCTGTGTCTCCCTGCACAGTCTCAAGGGCATGGAGGAGATTCTAGGAGACAAGCAGTTACTCTAGGAGAGCTGGAGAGGGCCATAGAAGTTCCATAACCCATCAGCAGGACCAGTATCTGCTCCTTTGGGCAAGGAGGAACAGGATGAGTACTGCCAGAGCCCTACAAAATGACCTCCAGCAGGCCACTGGTGTGAATGTCTCTGACCAAACAACCAGAAAGACTTCATGAGGGTGACCCAAGGGCCCCATGTCCTCTAATGGGCCCTGCGCTCACTGCCCAGCAGCATGCAGCTCGATTGGCATTCGCCATAGAATACCAGAATTGGCAGATGCACCACTGGTGCCCTGTGCTTTTTACAAATGAGAGTAGGTTCACCCTGAGCACGTGACAGAAGTGAAAGGGTCTGAGAAGCCATGGAGAACATTATGCTGCCTGTAACATCATTCAGCATGAGCAGTTTGGTGGTGGGTTAATGATTGTCTGGGGAGGCAAATCCATGGAGGGTCACACAGACCGCTACAGGCTTGACAAAGGCACCTTGGCTGCCATTAGGTATCAGGATGAAATCCTTGGACCCATTGTCAGACCCTATGCTGGTACAGTGGCTCCTGGTGCACGACAATTCCTGGCCTCATGTGGTGAGAGTATGCAGGCAGTTCCTGGAGGATGAAGGAATTGATACCATTGACTGGCCACCACACTTTCCTGACCTAAATCCAATAGAACACCTCTGGGACATTATGTTTTGGTCCATCCAATGCCACCAGGTTGCACCTCAGACTGTCCAGGAGCTCAGTGATGCCCTGGTCCAGATCTGGGAGGAGATCCCTCACAACACCTTCTGTCATCTCATTAGAAGCATGCACAGATGTTGTCAGGCATGTATACAAGAACACAGGGGCCATACAAAGTGCTGCGTACAATTTTGAGTTGCTGCTATAAATTTTGGCAAAATGGACTAGCCTGCCACATAATTTTTTCACTCTAATTTTGGGGCGCCTTTGAATTCAGGGCTCTGTAGGTTGATCATTTTCATTTCCATCAAACGATGTGGCATCCTTTCGCTCCTAACACATTACCCAGTCTATATCAGTATAGATATCCAGGAGGATTTCTTTTTCCCATTGAGATCTGATGTGTTTTCAAAGTGTTCCTTTAATTTTTTGAGCAGTTTATATATATATATATATTATATAAGATTAATACTATTAACATTATTACTACTGGTTTTATGCCCTTTGTGAATATAAAGATACTGTAAGCTACTATGCACAATGAATTAACCAAAAAGGCTTCAATTCAGACCTTTTCAAGGTTTGCTACTCTATACTAGTAGTTCTTAAACTTTTTTTCTGACCACCCGTAATCGCAGATAATCATCCATAGGATCCATTCACCCTGTAGAACTGCCAATCATCATCCTAACATGAGAGTGCCCCTTTGGAGATTCACTGCCAATCCTATTTCACCCCTTATCATCGTTCTGGTTGTCAGTTTATTGCAAATAATTCAGTAAATCACTTGAGATCTTTTTCCATTCAGGGAAATGACTAAGTTCAGACATCACCCACATACATCACCCACAGACCCACAGTTTAAGTAACACTGCTCTATACATGCTAAGGTGTCTAAAAGATTTTTTAAAGCCAACAGACAAACACATCTCCTTTAATCACCTTGCTCAGAGTGTTTTCAAAAATGTTACAATATACTGGTTCTTCCACTATTTAAAATAACATGGAGACGATTTTTTGGAGTCAGTCCTTAAAATTCCTTCTAGTCTTAATTCTCATTCATACTTCATTATTTTAGTGATAGGGGAATATACATGTTTAAGGAATTGAGTAATAGTTTCTAAAATGATTTTTATTAAATCAATTGTTTTGTCTGCATAATTGACTGGACTCATTCATGTTTTCCTTGAACATTTCCAATTTATTGTTTGATTAGTTATCTTACATTGTCCCAAGGTATAACATCATAAGGCATCATCAAAATATAATGTCATATAGTATATGATGTTGATAGCTAGAACATTGGTAATGACCACCGCCTCTTTTGAAATTGAATTCAATTTGTTGAAATTTTGTAGTATGGAGATATGACTGAGTTTTTTTCTTTTGTATAGTTCTCGAGCCTTCAATTGTGTCCAGATGTCTTAGTTTAAAAAGACCGAATGACTTGGTGAAGTCCAAGAAGATAGCATGCATTAAATAATAGTGATAAACGGGCCCAGAGAGGAGCAGGGTGTGGTAGTTGTGCTGATTTGCCATCTTACTCAATTATAATTTATAAAAATGTCTTTATATATTAATGTACTTATGTTTATGTGTTCTACTGTTGTTTTCGCTGTCATGGTATTACTGCTTTTCAAATTTTTATGTTATTTACATCACTTTTGTTTATTATAGACAAATTGTGTATTATCTCTTTAAATTTAATTATGTTCCTAGTATTTTGTGGGTGCTAACCCAGCCACAGGGGATGCACAAACCAGTGTGTTTCTTCATGACGGTCCCAAGCCTGGATAAATGGGGAGGGTTACGTCAGGAAGGGCATCCGGTGTAAATGGTGGAAGTTGAAAAAGGAAGACTGCAAGGTTGAGTAATGGTGACAGCAAGAAGGGTGCTTGGCTTGACATCTGGACAGAAGAAGGAGGAAAAGGAAACCTGGTGGTGGAATGACGAAATACAGGAGAGTATACAGAGGAAGAGGATGGCAAAGAAGTGGGATAGTCAGAGAGATGCAGAAAGTAGACAAGAGTACAAGGAGATAAGGTGCAAGGTGAAGAGAGAGGTGGCGAAGGCTAAAGAAAACGTGTATGATGAGATGTATGAGAGGTTGGACACAAAGGAGGGAGAAAAGGACCTGTACCGATTGGCTAGACAGAGGGACCGAGCTGGGAAAGATGTGCAGGAGGTTAGGGTGATAAAGGATAAAGACAGAAACATACTCACAAGTGAGGAGAGTGTGTTCAGCAGATGGAAAGAGTACTTTGAAAGGCTGATGAATGAAGCGAACGAGAGAGAGAAGAGGTTGGATGATGTGGATATAATGAATCAGGAAGTGCAATGTATTAGCAAGGAGAAAGTGAGGGCAGCTCTGAAGATGATGAAAAATGGAAAGGCCGTTGGTCCAGATAACACACCTATGGAAGCATGGAGGTATTTAGGAGAGATGGCAGTGGAGTTTTTAACCAGATTGTTTAATGGAATCTTGGAAAGTGAGAGGATGCCTGAAGAGTGGAGAAAAAGTGTACTGGTGACGATATTTAAGAATAAGGAGGATGTGCAGGACTGCAGTAACTACAGGGGAATAAAATTAATGAGCCACAGCATGAAGTTATGGGAAAGAGTAGTGGAAGTTAGGTTAAGAAGTGAGATGATGTTTAGTGAGCATCGGTATGGTTTCATGCCAAGAAAGAGCACCACAGATGCAATGTTTGCTCTGAGGATGTTGATGGAGAAGTTTAGAGAAGGCAAGAAGGAGTTACATTCCGTCTTTGTGGACCTGGAGAAAGCATATGACAGGATGCCTTGAGAGGAGCTGTGGTATTGTATGAGGAAATCAGGAGTGGCAAAGAAGTACAAAAGAGTTGTACAGGATATGTACGACAGAAGTGTGACCGTGGTGAGGTCTGCGGTAGGAGCAACGAATGCATTCAACGTGGAGGTGGTATTACATCAGGGATCAGCTCTGAGCCCTTTCTTATTTGCAATGGTGATGGACAGGTTGACAGACGAGATTAGACAGGCATCCCCATGGACTATGATGTTTGCTGATGACATTGTGATCTGTAGCAATAGTAGGGAGCAGGTTGAGGAGACCCTGGAGAGGTGGAGATATGCTCTAGAAAGAAGAGGAATGAAGGTCAGTAGGAACAAGACAGAGTACATGTGTGTAAATGAGAGGGAGGTCAGTGGAATGGTAAGGATGCAGGGAGTAGAGTTGGTAAAGGTGGATTTTAAAAACTTGGGATCAACAGTAATGGGGATTGTGGAAGAGAGGTGAAAAAGAGAATGCAGGCAGGGTGGAATGGGTGGAGAAGAGTGTCAGGAGTAATTTGTGACAGACAGGTATCAGCAACAGTGAAAGGGAAGGTCAACAGGACGGTAGTGAGATCAGTTATGTTATATGGGTTGAAGACGGTGGCACTGACCAGAAAGCAGGAGACAGAGCTGGAGGTGGCAGAGTTAAAGATTTTAAGATTTGCATTGGTTGTGACGAGGATGGACAGGATTAGAAATGAGGACATTAGAGGGTCAGCTCAAGTTGGTTGGGAGACAAAGTCAGAGAGGCAAGATTGTATTGGTTTGGACATGTACAGATGAGAGATTCTGTGTATATTGGTAGAAGGATGCTAAGGATAGAGCTGCCAGAGAAGAGGAAAAGAGGAAGGCCTAAATGAAGGTTTACGGATTTGGTGAGAGAGGACATGCAGGTGATGGGTGTAACAGAACAAGATGCAGAGGACAGAAAGATATGGAAGAAGATGATCCACTGTGGCAATCCCTAATGGGAGCAGCCGAAAGAAGAAGAAGGGTATTTTGTGGATGGCAGGACCATCCTGACATCACTAATCCTGAGCTTCCCTCTGGCTATTTAGGTTACTGTTGAGAGGGTTCGATTGTGTTATATTGTTTTATGGAGTTAAGTATAAGTATAGCGTTTCCATTGCTCTTGAATTTACTGGTTTCGGC
Source organism: Polypterus senegalus (assembly GCF_016835505.1). NCBI lineage: Eukaryota > Metazoa > Chordata > Cladistia > Polypteriformes > Polypteridae > Polypterus > Polypterus senegalus. The sequence continues at coordinate 109,247,987 of NC_053161.1, forward strand.
TCCATTTTCTTGGATCACATATTTTGGATTGTTAATTTTAGATTGAACTCATTTTGCCTTTTTGTGCATTTTTGGCATGTTTTCTCATTTTTCTTTAACAATTATTTTTTATGAACATTATTTGTTGGATCGTTCTTTGGAAGCCAAAGGTTTTTACAGGTCCATTACACTCACAAGTCATCTTGATACTTGGGGAAACTAAGTATATTTTCATGTTTATGTAGGCCAAAACAGGCTATTATAGTTGAGACTTCATGCTTGTGTAGGTCAAAACAGGCAAGTATAACTTAGGTTAAGCCCTTTGGTGTGAGGACTGTTTTAGGCAGGCGAAACAGGCTTGACCTGGCTTGTGTGGCCTTTAGAAAGGCCACACATCCTCACTAGCTATGGGTCCTGACTCCATTTCATAACAAATACATTGTGATTACTGTAACACATAAAAGTCCAAAATGGGGAGCAGCCTTGATAAAACCACTCAAAAAACACACTTGCCCTTACATAAGGACTGGACCCTGTGAACATGCCACAATCTAGGTAGCCTGCACAAGTCTAAAACTGGGACTAAGAACTTTGAATGCCAAAATGTTATCAATAAATAAAACTAAATTTCTCCTTTGAACAAATAAAGTAATATCTGTCTATTGGCCTATAAAGATTAGAGGGAAAACCATAACATATCTGGCCTTAATAAGAAAACTGTTTATTTAATATTTAAGGATTTAAGAAATTTATAAAATAATTCAACAAAACTAAGGCACAAAAGCCACCAGGACTTAGTACTTTTAAAATAATAAAGGTGATGCATCCAGAAATCTAATAATCAAAACAGGAAGCATTAACAGAAAAAAGAAATCTAAATTCAGCAAAGACAAAGATTCAGTGTATAATGCTACTTCTTCAGGTGGCCCCGCCTACTTGGGTGGTATACAAAGAGGATAGGGCAAAAATAAATAAAACTTATATATATGTTCTTAATATAATACAAAATTTAAAAGTACTTAATAAACAGTAATATAGTAAACAAAAAATACAAACAGAGCCAAAACAAAAACAGCCTTAATAAAATATATAAACAATATAAAGATTAAATAAATAAAGATCTTACATGACCCAAGGATACAGCCCTGGCTGAGACAGGACAAAATGGTGCAGTTGCCCTAAATTTATTTTCTGTACTTTGTAACCAAAATAATTCTGTAAAGATCCTGATTATATAAATACAAGTCTTGTTTGACATTTAGCTCTATCTTGTTTTATAGATTCCTATTGTAAGTCTAATTATGAGGTTCTATAACTTAAATAATCTTGGTTAAAATGTGTAACCTCATTTGTATAATATGGTTATGTTATTTTGTTATACTGTACAGTATAAAGAATACAGTATAATATCCAAGCCAACAGAAGCATATTGATGCACGTTATGTTTTTCTAATTCTGTGTTGACTGCAGCATTGTTTTGGGGCTACATATTCTAAGTTTAGTTTATACAATAATTCAATTTAATTTTATATACACATCATTAATCTATGTAGAAGTAAGCAGTAATGTGAAAAAATTAATATAATAATATATTTCAAGATTCTGAAGGTTTTGATAGATATATGGCTGTCATGCTTGGTAATGTTCTGCTACTGAAATGGATTTGATTGCAGGTATTCACCTCTACAGCTTGAATTTGTAGCTCTCACTCACTCACACCACCATCAAACTAACAACAAACAAGTTCTGGGTTTTCCTGCCCTCCTTCCCAGTTTCAAATGGCTTGATTTAAATATACTGCACATTCATTGTCAAACCTGCTTAATCCAATGCAGAGTTTCAGGGGACATCAACACACTTAATATTCTTAAAGATGGAGGCTAAATTATAACACATAGTTTCCATATAAGTTCATGCACAACGATGTTACCTTTGAGACACTATTACACCAACATAATGCCTTATCTCCAATTTTCTGTCAGATGTTCTGCAATTGGATGTGTTTTTGATTTAAATAGGTTTGCCACTCATTTATAGCATACAGGTAAAATATCTTTTACCAAAATCTATACTGCAAGAAAAATGTAATCTAGTATACTAGATCAACCAATTTATTACCCACTCCTACATATAAACATATGGAAACAGATACATTTAATGTAAATGTGGTGAGGAATCTAATACCATTGCCATGTTCATAAATTATTTTGCAAGACATAGTGTTGGTGTACATTATCTTTTAAATGTGAAACTAGGGAAGATGGTCATGCAAGTGGTACGTTACATTCCCCAGTTCTTGGTTCATATCTTGCCTTGGGCACTGTACCGGGTTACCAAAGATGAACAGATATGATTATGACATATTTCAGGATGTGCTAGTGTAGGTGTGTGTATGGATGAGCTTTGTAATGGATTGGTGTCTCTTTCATTAATGGATGCTCCTTACACAGAGAGCTTCCAGGAAAACCTCCTTCATTTGCAAACATCTACATTTGAAAAAGAAGGCACAGAAACTGGATAGATGGATGGATATAAAACACAACAAACTTTTAAAAATAGAAAAAAAATACATGTTCACTTTTTGTTGATTTCTAATGCAGTATCACTATGACTTGCTGTTTTAACCACTTTTGTCAGGATTACACAGTGTTTTTAGTCTTTGTTTCAGGAGTGATTTACAGGGGCTGCTGGATCCAGAATCTCAAAACAGCAAGAGCCTAATATGCAATTAGAATCTCCATCATGACATTGGAGATCTGGACCAGCACTTGACAGTAATCATTCTGATGCTAATAAATCCTTTACTGCTTCTTTAATTTCTTTTGTACACAGTTGTTTTCCTCTAATTCAAAATTATTTTTTTCAATCCTATGTCTTCTTTATTAATCTTAAAGCTTCTCTACTTTTCAATAAATTTGACATTGGTTACAGCAAGGTAATTAAATGTTGGTTATGTGTGCATTTCATACTTGCCTAAATTGTTTGCATGACTTTACACCACATAAACATAATATTTTTAAAAATGTTACTTAGCCCATGAACTTTGCAGGATTGGTCAAGAAAAAAATGTAATCTTACATTTTAAGATAGGGCTGTTGGCCATCATATCAGCAAGAAAGGCAGAGCTCAAATTCAGAAGTGTGACGTCATGTGAATGGATTCTAGGGAGGCATTGATTTAACAATATTTTAGCAAAACATGCACTTCAGTGTTTGACTGGATGGCTTTATGTGGATTATTTAACATGAGTAACGTGATTTTTTTTTTTTTATCATGGACGTTTTAATATTGTTTGCAGCATTGGCCACTGGACACTGCCCACTTCTATTGAGACAAACTTTATTAGTTCCATTTTCCATGAAAACATGAGATTAAAGGTTTATCTTAGCCATCCCTACAAAGTACATGGGTAATATAAAAAAAATATATATCATTTTGGGTGGAGTATTCCTTTAACACATACACAGAACCATTATAATCTTAAAATTGTTGGACCTGTTCTTCAATGACTGGGAAGCAGACTGGAGATATTGAAGGAAAAAAAATGACTACTGTGTACATTTTTTGGTGTTAACATCTGTACATCTGGGCGTACTTCTATCAGAATAATGAAAAGCAAAAACCAGATTCCTTATATCGTAAACTTGCTGGTGAACAGAATGTCAATATATTTGATAGATGTGGCCCATAGTTTCCAGAAAAATTTGGATCCATTAGGTTACACTATCAAAATGTTCGATTCTTATATTTCACAGAACAAAATATACAGTGGAACTTAAGTTTTGACTTATTAAGAGCTAAAATAGTTTCCCATACAAGAGAATTTGAAAGTTGAATATTAATATTAGGTACATTTTCATCAACACCCCAGTAAATGTGATACTCCTACTTTCTTTAAATAGATCTAAAAATTATAATAGTACCAAAATCATTCAACATAAATAGCAGCCGAAAGTATGGGCAGCTGCTGGACATAAGAGCGACAGCATTAGTGACCTTGGTTGTAGCAATTAATGGAATCTGTGGCTTGAAAGGCACTAAAGGCGATAAATAGACAGTATTTAAATTTAAAAATTATCAATGCATACTGACAAGATATAATGGATTTGCATGGGTATTATTAGGATTAAACAGTGTCCGAAGTGTTTTACGCATAGAGGATTTACAGAGGATTTGGAATTTATTTATATAAGAAAAAATGCATAGGCTAATGAAGAACACCAAGGGCCTGAATTTTAGGTGGCTTTCTGATCAGTGGGATCTTCTGAACGGTGATAATTTAGGTTCTTTGAGAGATCTGATTGTCAACTTTGGACATTTTTGTGATTTCATTCATTAACAACTGTCCTCTCATTGACTGACAAAATTCTACAAGCACTTTCCCCTGCATTAACTAACTGAAATTAAATAAGACTTTTATAGTTAGATAAAAATCAGCATTGTATGTGGGCCTTCACAGTTTCTTTATGGCATAACTACATGAACTGAATCCTTCCTCATTAATAAGTGGTATTCAAGCAATGATTGCATCTTTTCCATTACTATAAAAACTTCGTACACAGCACCCCATTAGATTCAGTGACAATTATTTACCCTCCAATCTGAACACTACTCAACAGCTACTTTTACTAACAACTGTATGAGTGCACTGTTCTACCAATACTGGCAAAAAATGGCAAGACACAAGGGCGAGTTTATTAATGGACCAGAAGATGAGTGTGAACCATAAACAGTAACAAGGGTCAAAACTAGCCAGTCAAAAGATCATCATCAACAACAAAATTCAAGGAATAAACATAGTCAATGGGGTTTTCCTAAAGGTCAAATATACCAAGAATCCACAGACAAAATCACTTAAAAATAGTATAACCATGTACCCATAATCTTGGAAGCTATGGAGCACACAACACCAACTCATGAAGCATTATTGATATGACATCTCTGTTCTGTCACAGAAAAAATTGAAGCAGATTTTTATGAACAAGGATTTGAAGATGAAACGTCAAAAATCCCACAAAGCTGATCTGTTGCCAAGCCTAAAAGTAACTCAAAAAGGTAAAAGAATCGAAGCACAGAGTCTTTGCCATGAAAGCAATAAACAAATGTGTACTTTTAACAAACAAGTTTTTATCAAAAAATTAGGATAACCAGGAGGTTGTTGAGCTGACCGATATACATTGTAATCTGTGATATCCCAGGTCGCAGCCTCTAGTTTGTCCTGCATAGCTGAATGGATAGCAACAATGCAAAATGGCGGTGCCAACAAAAAAACGAAATGGTGTCATATTAAGGAGATTTACAAAAAAAATGAATGTTTTTCAGTAAATATTTTTCTAAAAACTGTTACCATAATAAAATTCAGCAACTTAAACAAAAAAATAATTAACCAAATAATGCAGGAAAAAACAAATATGCTGAAACCCTGTTAAGTAGAACAAAGTCATATAATCACAAAGGGACTAATGAGATTATTTAACTTGGTTTTCAAAAAGCTTTTGATAAGTTATCACATTAGAAACTGGTGATCAAATAAAAAGAAATGTTGACTTAAAGGGCACTATGTGGATGTGTGAAAAGTGGAGTTTAAGACATAAAACAAAGCTTATAGTTAGAGTAACCTTTCATGAATCAGAAAATGCTAAAAGTGTAGTTCCTTAGGTATCAGTGCTATCGTTAAATCACTTAAATGGTGAAAGATCTGGAAAATACTCTTAAAATATTAGGTTTTTCTCAGTATTTTGTATAAAAATTTTATTACTCAATGACCAAAAAGGGGTGGCAAGGTGCAATTAGGAGACCTGGGTTCGCCTCCTGGGTCCTCCCTGCATGGAATTTGCATGTTGTCCCTGTGTCTGCGTGGGTTTCCTCCCACTGTCCAAAGACATGCAGGTTAGGTGGATTGGCGATTGTAAATTGGCCCTAGTGTGTGCTTGTTGTGTTTGTGTGTGTCCTGCGGTGGGTTGGCACCCTGCCTGGGATTGGTTCCTGCCTTGTACCCTGGGATTGGCTCCAGTGGACCCCGGTGACCCTGTGTTTGGATTCAGCAGGTTGGAAAATGGATGGATGGATGACCAAAAAGTATTTTATTTGTAGAATTGGAAAACAAAAATCCCTGCCACTATTTCCCACAGAAAGACATTAACCTGTGAATTTTGCAGTCAAGACACATCATCCAATGGCAAAAACGTGCAAACAAACATTGAACTTGTCCTTTGTATTCCAAGTTGAGGATGGCTGATCTACTATTTGTAATTTCCCATACATAGTTATTGCAGATTTCTTTTCACATATTTTCTTTGCTTCTTTAACAGTTAAGGACACAACCTAGCAAGAAAATGTATTTCTTTGTTTAACTTCACAAGCACACGATACATATTGAGATACAGTAGAATATATTGGTAATTTAGATTTAACAGCTAGTCTTCTTTTCCAGAGACTAACCCAAAGCAAGAAGCTTTTCCTTGCCACTCAAGTGAGTTCAGGTGCGGTTTAGCAAAGTGCAGTATTTAGTTTCTTTAAACAGAAAACCAACACGATTATTATTTTAAAAATGTTAAAATACTTTTCTACAATTAGTTAAAAAAAATAAAGTTAAACAGCATGCTTAATCTGAAGCTAAATTAAGAAGATGAGTGCAAAATAATCTACATTGTCTTTATTAATTCAAATTAAAGCAAAAAAATATATATACCACAAGTTCAGAAACATGTCTGCAGTTTTAAATTCACTTATTAATCATTTATTCTCTTGGAAGTAAGCTGCTTTGTTAAAATATGTTATATTAAGTATAAAATCTGATATGTGTTTTTTCACCGTTTCCCTAGCTGTGGCATCACCAGATGGATACACATTCCTTCATAAATGTAGAGATTCTGGTCAAGGAGGAGGCCTTGTAGTAATTCATTCTGACAAAATACAAATTGCTTCTAGAAATTTAGGTGAATACACATCCTTTGAGGTAATCATTTTAAATATTAAAACAAATTCCAGCACAATTGTAGTGCTAGTCTACAGACCACCACAGCCATATTCATTTTTCATGACTGAATTTGGCAACAAATGATGTGGGAGTTTAATGTACACATTGATGTGGAAATTGACACTTATAATCATAACCACATATTAGATTTAAGTACAACTCACAGAGTTGAAATTCAAAATTTAAATATTACCCCATTAAATTATTTCAGCTCACTACTTAAATACATTTAATTTGATTCTGCCTCTACCAATATATTCACAGATTGAAATGAAACAATACGACATCTAGATTGTAATTCAACTTCAAATTATATAGATACAGTATTTTGAATAAGTCAGCCGGTTTAATCATGGAGAACAATTTATATCAAATTATAATATGACCATGAGAGATCTTAAAGTGATCAAAGCACATAGAAACTTACCCTGGGTTAATGAGAGCACTCAAACTCTTAAATTAGAGTGCCTGGAAAACTGGAGCGTAGATGGAGAAAAACAAAGCTGCAGGTCTTTCAAATTACATGGACAGACAGTGTTAAAAAATATAAAAAAGCTCACTTTAGAGCTTGCTCAGACTACTATTCTAAAATAATAGACAACAATAAAAATACTTCTTGTCTACTGTTTAGAACAGCATCTCATTTAACAAATGGGAATTCAGCGCTTTCAGTACCTGATGCACTAAAAGTGTCAGTCATCATACCATTTTCTTAAAAAGGCAGACCTAGACCCACATATACTTAATAATTCTAAACACATTTCAAATTTACCCTCTAATGTACTTGAAAAAGTAGTCGCCAATCAGCTTTAGTCTTACATCATAGTTTATTTGAGAAATTCCAGCCTGGCTTCCGCACTGGTCTTAGTACAGATACAGCATTAACGCGTGTTCTAAGTGACATTCCAATATCCTCTAATGAAGGAAATTCCACTGTAACTATGTTATTAGACTTAAGCATCGTGTTTGATACTATTTACCATTCTATTTTATTTCACAGGCTGGAAACTGAACATTGGGCTTACAGGCAATGCAAATCAATTCAGGTACAGAAATGTGCTGATAGTACTCCTTCATTATACACAGAAGTGAGATATGGTGTCCGGCACTGGAACCTTTACTGTTTACATGCTTCCACTGGGATCTATCATTAGAGAACATAACACTAATTTTCACACCCCGTTTATACTTTTCTTTTTGACCAAATTACATTTCTCTGATGTTGTCGATTAGGTTACTTAGTAAGTTAAAGGAGTGGATGGATGAGAAATACTTGTCTTTGAACATATACAAAACAGAAATGTTAATTATTGGAGGGGAATGATCAACAACAATATTTTGCCATTATTAAGATCAGCTGGATTAGTTTTACTGAATCAACCCACAATCTAAACATTATCTTTGACACTTGCATGTAATTTAAAGTGCACATTACAGAACTATCCAAAACATGAGTTTCCATTTTAAAAATGTTGGGAAATTAAGGCGTCTTCTAAATATGCAGGATACTGAGAAATTAATTCATGCATTTATTTCTAGTAGGATTGACTACTGCAATGCATTGTTTGCTGGCTGTCCAAATTGTTCTGTACAGCTTTCAATTAATTCAAAATGCTGCTGCAAAGAAATTACAAGAACAACAAAATACAAACACATAACTCCACATCTTAAGTCCTCACACTGGCTCCCAGTTAAGTTTAGGGCAGATTTCGAAATCCTTCTTTTAAAAAATCTTAAATGGCTAAAGTCTTGCTTTCTTATCTGAACTTATCATTACTTACAAACCAGAGTGCATATTAAGATCTCAAGATGCCTGTCTGCTTATGAGTCCAAGGATTAATAAAAAATCAGTGGGAGGTTGAGCTTTTAGTTACAAGGCCGTAAACTGTGGAATGGTCTGCCTACCGCTATAGGATATGCCCCTTCAGTATCAGCTTTTAAATCCAGTTGGAAAACTCACTACTTCCATTTAGCATACCCTGTGTAGAGGTGTTGATTAGCTGTGCATACTGCATCTATCATGTTAGTTATTAGTAGTAAAACATAAGTAACATAATATTTATCTGTTACCAGCGCACCTGTTCTGTTTCTCTTTTTGGTAGTCAAATGTGGCACTTGCTCTACTGCCAAGTTTCTTGCCTGCCTATGGAAAAGTTATCTCTAATAGAGGAGTGCTGAAATCACTGAGTAGAAGGGTCCTATCATCAAATTGGCTGGCCCAGCAGTGACTCAGCTGTGGAATGGCCAGTAGGGGAGAGGCAGCTTGTTGGCCAAGGTCCCCAGGACTCTGAACAAATTCTCATATGTGATAGTTTTGTACTTAGTGAGAAATATAATTTATTCTTGCATTTTACTTTGTAGTTTCTACTATTACTATTGTATTGTATTCCTGAGGTGGCAATATTAGGTTGACCATCTAGCTCTGTGAAGAGGATTACTTGTGTTCTGTTCTGTGTATTGTATTTACCCTGTTTTTGACACCCATTGCACACCCAACCTACCTGGAAAGGGGTCTCTCTCTCTCTCTCTCTCTCTCTAAATTGCCTTTCCCAAGATTTCTTCCATTTTTTACTCTACAAGGGTATTTTTGGGAATTGTGTCTTGTCTTCTTAAGGAGTCAAGGCTGGGGAGCTGTCAAAGCCCATTCCGACACTCCTTGTGCGAATGGGGCTATAACAAGAAATAAAATGTTGCTGTGGATCCCAGACCTTAAGTTTCATCCATGATACTGTTTGTATTAGTAGAAGTCAACACCATCACTGGAACATCTACTGTCTAACAATAAGTGTTATATTTATCTCGTATTTTCCATTTATGTGCTTTTTATGAGTTTAATGTGTTGTGCTGAAAAAGGATGCTAAAAGTAAACATTTCATTACAGTGTATACATACAGATGTATTCTGTGCGTATAACAAATGTTAAAAAAGTAAACAGTCCTGCTGAACACCCGGTTCTGTGCTAACTTCATCTTGTTATGTGGCAGAACAGAAAATTAAATGGAACAACTAATAGTGCCATGCCAAACACAAGCAGCATGTTACTCTCTTAAGTCACTATGTTATCTATAGTGTAGATGGAGCCTTAGCATACACAAAGGAGCACCTCAACAAGTTGATCTTTACATTGATGGTCTTTTCTAGGTTCATTTTGGATTTTTCAGCCTAATAGTGGAAATGCTGAATTTGGAAGAGATGGTAAGGAAAAGCCATAAAGGGAGACAGCTGTGATATTAATGCAGTTTATTTGTCTCAGAGTCAACAATTTGTGCTTTTATTATCAGTTACAGGGAAAAGTACCAGTGTACTTAATGTACAATTTCTGTGTTATCTAGAAAAGCAGTCTATATGAAATAAAATAACAAAAAATGCACTTATATATAATTAGTATATTTTATACCTCTACATATATATGTTATTGTTGTCCAAGGAAAAGACAGTTCAACAACCAAAGAATTCTGGGGTGCTAACCCAACCCTTCATTTCTTTAAAGAAAATAAAGGTATGGCTCAGTTGAACAACAAAAACAGTTCCCATGTAGGGTGTGTGGCCACCGTTCATCAGGCTCTTTCATCTGTTCGCTATTCACAGAGCTCCAGTCTCTCATTCTGCACTGTTACCCTTGTAAAGCACCGGAACCAGAAGGGGTGGAGTCAGTTGCCCTCAATGGGTGGTTTGTCTGCACTGTGGAGGTAGAAAATGACAAGACAATTAGCAGCAGTGCCCCCTCACAGCCTTGGTTAGTATCACAAACCTGGAAATCATTTTCCCCAGTTTAAGTCCTTATTCTAAAAATGTTATTGATTGAATCCAGCCTGTTTTTTTAAAGAACTGCACAGATCCACTAACTGAGAATTTGATTTTGTTCCAATTTCAAATAATATATGACATCAGTTGCCCACTGACTAAAAAGAATTAGGTTAGGATTCTTCCGGTTCAGCAAGATAAGTCTACATGCCAATAGTGAAGTAAAGGCAATTACAGTTTGTTTGCCCTTCTCCACTTTAAACCAATGTGGAGGTACACCAAGCACAGCTGTTAGTGGAATATGGAGAGATTGTGACACCAAGGCTGTCTGAAAGGCATTTAAAGATTTTGTTCCGAAACTGATGTTTATTTGGTGCAAGCCCAAAATATGTGACTTAGTGAGGTTGGAACTTGATTGCAATGTTTGCAAGGATTATCTTGCCCTAAAAACATTTTGGACAATTATAAATGAGACAGATGTGCTCAATAGAAGAGTTGAGAATAAGTTGAATAATAACTGTATGCTTTGCACATATGAGTGAATTCTGTGCATGGCTGCCTTTCACTCTTTTTTTGAAATGTTGAGTAAGAGATCCTTTTCCCACTGTATTCTGGGATCTTTGAAAGGAAGGGACTTTAAAATGATTTTATATACAGTATATTACGGAAATGCTGTCTGAGACCTCAAGACTGATCAATATTTCTTCTTGAATAGAAGTATGTTGGAGGTGAGGAAAATTGAGCAGAGTTTGTTTAGCAAAATTTCAATTTTGAAGGTAGTAGAAGAATTGCATTGGAAAAAAGTAGATAAAGTTTTTTAAAAAGTTAAATTTGGAGTATAATTGTTCGTAGGATGCAAAGACGTTATCTATGTACAAATCACTAAGCGATTTAATCCCATATGTTTTCCTAGCATTAAAAACTGTATGTTGAAGGAGTGGAAAAAGGTTTTTATTATGCAGAGGTGCCATAGAAGTACTTTCTTCATTGGTTCCATATTCTGAGTGAATGAAGCACGATTGGGTTGTTGGTATATTGCCGATAACTTGTATTTGCTGGAGTACAAGCCAAGGAATATAAAGAAGTACTGCAGGATTTTATTTCTGTTGCAGACCAAGCCTGTGTATGTTCATCTGTTTGTGTTAGGTAGTGCCATGCCACCTTCTGCCTTAGGTCTTTGCAGGGTCACCCTTTGGATGCGTGGGTATTTTGAATTCCAAATAAGTGAGGTTATGATTGAATGTAACTTCTTAAAAAATGACTTGTTAATGTATATGGGAAAGCTCTGAAATAGAAAAATAAGCTTAGGAAGGATATTCATTTTGACAAAGTTAATTCTTACAGCTAAAGTGAGATAAAGGATAAACCATCTATGCAAGTCTTGCTTATGTTTTTCCATGCGGACAGCAAAGTTTTATTAATAAAGAGCTTTATGTTTACTTGTCATGTTTACACCTAGCTATTTAAACTGAACTGCGATGATAAAAGGGAAGGTGTCCAATCTAATGTTGTGTGCTAGAGAGTTCACTGGAAAGAGCACACTTTTATTCAAATTAATTTTGAGGCCAGAAATCTTCTGAAATTCTGCTAGTGCTGTTAGGACTGCAGACACAGTATTGTGGATCTGATATATGTAGTACTTTGTACAATATCATTTGCATATAGTGAAATTTTCTTATTCAAGGCTTTCTCTGATAATCCCCTTTATCTCATAAGCATTTTGAAAGTGAACTTTAAGTGGCTCGATGGCGATTGCACTTAGAATCCTTGTCTAGTACCACATTCTAGTTTGAAGTAGTCTGAAATAATGTTGTTTATACAAACTGAAGCTTCTGCAGTCGTATACAGCAGTTTGATCCATATATGTTAACCAAACCAAAATTTCTCCAATGCAGTGAAAACGCAGTACCATTCAACCATAAATCCAAATCTTGGGTGACCAGGAAGTAGAAAACCATGTCCTTTATACTGTCATGGTAATGTTGTCACATGTCACACACTCCCAGTCATTGAGTCTAGCAATAGCATGACAACCATAAAAAAGAACTCTACTAGTATGGTGCTGCAGGAGAATGTGAATCATTTTTAACATGAAATAGATATTATCAATAGATCCTTTGAACCTCAAAGCATCAGGAACTATACATAAATAATTTTTGCAGGCCGAGGAAAAGTTGTGAAAACAATAAATAAATAAAACTCATAAGCCTGATTGTGGCAATCTGAAAAATACCCAGAACATGTGAACTGATCTCTTAGATGGAAAAGTGGCTTGTTACTGCTGTAACTTTCATCTAGGTATGCAGATGAAATATGAATGAAAGATTCAAAATTGTCAAAATGATTTTCAACAAAAATGTTTTTCTTTACTCTGCAAATTTAAAAAAATATTTTAATACTAAATAAGAGAGATAGATTTAAGATTAGTATTATTTTAGTAAATAAATAATGAAACAGACAACTTGTTACGCCCTTTTAAGTATGTATATTGAAAGACAGAGTGAAACATTACAGATGCTGTATTTCTAAAAGGTAAATATCAAGTGGGAAACTGGCCGACCACAGAATGTTCACTTTTGATGAAAACTACAAATACTGGTTTATTTGTAAGTATGTGCTTTTCTTCTAAAGCAATGCATTACTTGTGAATTGATCTGAGATAACCTTCCCTAAAGTTTTCTGAATATTTCTATGTGTTTACAGATACTTCTACGGTTATTAGACGTGTCATATTGTACAGCAATGTTTCTGAAACATGGGATTATAGGTGAAAACATGAAATTTAGTTCAAATAAGTTCATCACTTATGCCTTACAGATGCAGTAGTTTTCCTCCTTCTCTGCTATACCAACTTTCTACAGCTTTTTATTACATAATTCATTGGGGGAAATGTAACTTGCACTTTATGCTCCATGGAGCTAAAGAATTTGAAATTTTTGCAAATGTCAGGTCATTCGCTTGAAGGCAATTCATACCTCAGGAGAAAAAATAATGTTTCATACACCTTAAGCTCACATTGTTAGTTTCTCAACTGACTGGCCATCAAAGAGATAAAGAAAGGCTTTCACATAAGAAGTGCCAATGGGATCTAGACAGATCAACATTCAAAATTGTGTTCATATTTTGTTTTAGTAGTTGCTTTATATCAATCCTAGTGGCATATATATATATATATATATATATATATATATATATATATATATGTTTTTTTGCAGATTAGCTGCATAAACTGTTCAGAACATGCAGTGCAAATCTATTTTTATTTGTATGAGAATCCTAATTTGTCACTTATGCACTTATGCTGTGTTTAAGGGCATTTTATGCAAATATTAGGATTCACTGTAATTGTATCTTACTTAGTGTACTGCATGTTCAGTATGCCCTCTATGTTAAACATTAATATTTCCCTGTATTATTTTCCCAGTTATACTGATACTCAGCAACAAAGGTAACTTCACATAATTCATTCATTTAAGTTAAAATTAACATTACATAGACTAGGGGGCTTTGCCTTGTCAATTAGGCCAGTGCTACGCGCCATTGTGAAGAGGGGAGCTGAATGCACTCCAAGGAGACACAATCCCTCCTCAAAAACCCCCTCTTAAACGGTGATACAATGGGAAGCAAAACATTTTTTTTACCTCCTCTAGGCTCGATCAGCTGCTGGCTTGCTGCTTCTGCCATGCTGTATGATCTGCATCTCGTGTGGTGCTTCGAAACCTGTACAGCAGCTGCCCTTTTTTCTCACTGCCTTGTCTCTCTTCTCTCTCAGACATCCTCTGCTCCTGTTGAGGGTCCCGCTCCCGAGGTGCGCCTCTATGAAGAGGAAGATTTCCTATTCTTTTAATTGAGAAATGTAAATATCCCCGCCGACAACACACGGAGCTTGATTCACTCCTGAAAGAAACCTATGTTTGTTTGAAGTGTTTGAATAACGTTTCTGCCTCTAAAATCTACTGTGTATCCTTGCAACTCTGACCCAAACGTGACACGTATGTGTATTTCTCTTTTACCAAACAGCAAATATTTTAATTTTCATGGATATGCCTCTTCATTGGGAAAAAACACTATTTGATCTCTTTTCGCTGTTCTGTTATTTCACCAAGTAATAATTTCCGTGTGTTAGCGTTAATACAATCTTTACTATCACTTTTTTGAGACTTTAAAATTTTCCTACTTCCATTATCTCTAATCTGCTCTACATGTGTATCTCGTCAACGTTTCTGAATTCTTTACGATGTTCTACTTTGTCATCTACTCTTTGTCTTTTATTTCCGATCCTGGGCATAGTTAAATCTCTTGGCACAAAGTCTCATCTCACGGGACGTGAAAGTGTCTTTCTGAAAAAGTCACGTCTCGTCCCAAGTTTTTTTTATATAATAGAGAGATATACAGTATATAGCTTCTGATACAATAATGAGTTTTAAAATAAAGGGCTCATTTACTGAATGATGTTCTGGCTCTTCATTTAAGGGTATTGATTAAAGAAAAGACAAAAACTCTGTAGATCCCATGTTTCCTTTACGTACATACAAAGTGCTCCTTGAACAGCTTGTGGAGTGTTAACAAAAAGCAGACTGAAGAGGACGCTGTCCCATTCATCTTTCTTCCCACTCTTGAGGGTATCATTACGCTGAAAGTCGTGTGTAGCTCAGTAATTGACTTTCATTGTTGCTGCTGAGGAGGGAGATCAGTTAACAAATTTCAAAGTAATTATTGCATGGATCTTTTGCTGGCAGATACACAAAGAGCAGACTGATGTTCTTTCTAACTTTATGAGTACAATGCACCTCAGATGTCTTGCATGCAAAATGAAATTAAAACAGAATATGTATTTTCTTGTATTGTTTTCTAGTTCATAGTTTATTTTTAAACAATAATCCGAACATAAATCCAGTTCAAATAAGTTATTAATTTTAGTCAATGTTAAAATGCAAATTGTTAAATAGGTGCAGTTCACCTTAATTACAGGACAAGTGTCTGCATATCTCTGTATCTGTGTGTCCATCCAGTTGCTATGCCTCAAAAAATGGTGCATAACAAACAGTTGCAGTACTAAAATTTGTCATTCCAACAGATGATGCATAAATAACATTAACCATGCTTTCCATACCAAATGGCATATAAAAGAGACATTGCATTTTCTGTTCCAATAGATGGGGCATCACAAAAATTTGTAGTAATACATTTTATTACTAAAAAAAAATGATGAGGTATCAGTTAGAGTGACAGATGCAAAGCATTTTATTACTGCATGCATTACAAAATACATTCCAATAGGTGGTGCACTGCAAATACTGAAGCCTATGTTAATCAATTAGGTTTCAGCCCATCTTAGATGGGTAGCACAGCTGGTTATCTTATAAATTTATCAGTCAAGCAAAATGACATGTTTTATTTCAATGAAAGGTGTCATTTTTGCTTGCCTTCTGATTAAATCCATAATGGCTAACATGGTACACCACCCTAGTACTAAAACATCTTTTTTGGAGAGTTAAAGAAGTGTCAAGTTTCAATGTCCACTTTCTACAGATGCATTATTGACAGAGTTTGACCTTCTTCGTCTCCATTAGCATAACAGCATTTCAGCCAAGGACAGGGGGCAGTGTGTGTACTGCTTTTTAAATCAATGCTTTTGTACTGCTTTTCAAATTCCACCATCCCACTGTAAGTTTAGTGTAATTTTACAGACTAAGACACAAAGACTTCAATTTCTTTTCACACTCTTTTCACCCCACTCACCCTCTGCTCATTCTCCTTCCATCTTTTAAATGATGATCAGGACTACCACATTTCTTAAAAAAGAATTAACCACAGGCTGTGAGCTGCACAAACATACCATCTTCACCCTAAACATCCTTTACACTAATTTGATGAATATGTCTAAATGTTTATTTGTGTTGAATTGGTTGGAATGATGATTACTTTGCTGCATATTTGTACTGATGTTTTAGTTGTTTTATTTGTATAAGCTTTAATAAATTAAATACTATGCAGCCTTCTTTTGACAATAAAATAATTTAATTGCATTTCCCTAGTAAATAAAATCCAGTCCCTTTATAGAGACATTTAAAAGACATTTTTCTTACAGGCATCAGGGACACTTGAGGACTCAGTTAATGCAGATTTACTGTTTTTTTTTTTTTTTTTGTTACATTACACATTTCATATTCTTCTTTGGACTCTGCTTCTTTAGCGGCCGTCCATTGGAAACACTAGGAGGGTCTGTGCCATAGGATTCTTGAAGAACAGAAAATACATGTACTTCTTCCCTTCATTGAAAACAAATTCTTCACATTGAAGTCAGTCCTATTTCAAGGCCTTTATATCTAGTGTTGGAAAAGATAACTGGGACATTTTTTAAGCTAGTGTTGCCTAAATCTGATTAAATTGCACTTACAATTTGTTAATTGTACAGTGAATGTATTACTGTTATTAAAAATTTGAGATATTAGCTTGAGCAGTTTTTTTTTTTTACAGATATACAGTATAATAAGTGTGACCCAACATTTGCGCTCCGACAAAATAGCGCCGATTAAAACGCACCATCAAAATGGCGTCGACAAAATCGCCCCGACAAAATCTTTTCAAAAAGTTTCATTAAATATGAATTACGAGTTTAAAGCATATCACTGTGAGTGGAAAAAAAACACACCAAAATGTTTTTCATCCCATCTTCAACAATAGTCGGCTGATTTACTTAATGTTTGATACAAAGTGTATGTAATATGTTGTTTATAAATAAGTAAGATCTTATACTGTGTCACAAAACGAGACAAAGACAGAAAAAGGTTTGGGGCAGCCACCCATGTAATTCGGTATCCTGGCTGCAACGTCGTTTTCTTTCAAATACCAGCACTGAAGTGCTTACAACAGAGTCCAAAACAAGACTGTCAGAGAAGGGAAAAGGGAAGGCTTTTAAAGGGGGAGGCAGGAAGTGAGGTCATAAGGATCGGGCACGTGTTCATCTTCCATTGGTTTAGTCCCGGATGTGACATCAGGGGGGCCGGAGCTGGCAAGGTCTGTCTCCATTGGCTCGGTCCCAGAAGTGACGCCCAGAGAGACAGGTGGAACCTCCCGGGTTAGGTCTACAGGGAAGTGAGAAAGAGAGTTAGTGCGCTCTGCCACATCCCGGCATGGCTCAGAACTGCCTTCACTCGAGCCCTTTAGCTGCCTCCCATGCGCGTGTGTGACAAGGCCCCCCCTCAGCCCAGACCCGTCGGGTCGGGCGACCTTAACCGAGAGGTCGTGAACCCGAGAGAGAGCATCAGCGTTGGCATGGAGAGCACCCCGACGATGAACGGGCGAAAACTTGTACGGCTGCAGGTCAAGAAACCACCGGGTGACCCGCGGATTCGACTCCTTGTGCAGGGCCATCCACTGTAGAGGTGCATGGTCCGTGACAAGGGTGAACTCACGGCCCAACAGGTAGTACCTCAGCTGAGTGATCGCCCATTTAATCGCCAGAGCCTCCCTCTCCACCGCCGCATACCTGGTCTCCCGTCCAACAGTTTCCGCTCAGGAACATGACGGGTGTTCGACACCATCGACACTTTGGCTCAGCACGGCTCCCAGGCCTGTGTCCGCGTCCGCCTGGAGGATGAAAGGCAAAGAAAAGTTAGGTGCCATCAAAATAGGTGCGGACGTAAGGGCCTTCTTCAAGTCACCAAATGCAGTGTCTGTTTTGCAGTCCATACCACAATGTTCGGGCCCTCTTCTTTGTTAAATCAGTCAAGGCGCGCTTTCTCCAAAACCGGGTACAAACCGGCGGTAGTACCCGCTAACCCGAAAGGCTTGGACCTGCCGCTTGGTTCATGGACGGGCCATTTCAGAATGGCATCAATTTTGGAGCACTGTGGCCTTACGGTACCCCACCCACCAGGTAGCCTAAATATTTGGCCTCGCTTAATCCAAAGAAACATTTCTTGGGATTAATCCGAGCCCGCCTCACCAAGTGTCCGTAATACCGCTTGGACATGCTGTAGGTGTTCCTTCCATGTGCTGGAATAGATGACCACGCCATCTAGGTAGGCAGCACTGTATGAGTTATGAGGCGAAGCACTTTGTCCACCAGACGCTGAAAGGTTGCTGGAGCCCCGTAACCCAAATGGAAGGACACGATACTGCCAGTGTCCGCTAGGGGTACTAAACGCGTTTTTCCTTCGGAGTCCGTTAAAGGAACCTGCCAGTACCCTTTGTCATGTCAAGTGTGGTCAGGTATTGAGCCTGTCCAAGCCTCTCGAGGAGGTCGCCCACGCGTGGCATTGGATAGGCATCAAATTGGGAGACTTGGTTAAGCCGACGGAAGTCATTGCAGAACCTCCAACTCCGCCAGGCTTACCGACGAGCACAATGGGGCTGGACCAGGGACTATAACTTTCCTCAATTACACCTAGTTCCAGCATGCGCTTGATCTCAAGCTCCACTTCAGCCTTTTTTGCCTCGGGAAGACGGTGCAGGCGTTCTCGGACAACAACCCCGGCTCTGTCACAATGTTGTGCTCAATCAGAGAGGTCCTTCCGGGTGTTCACTGACTACCTCGAACGGTCCGGATAACTGTTTCCAGCTCCTGCCGCTGCCTGGGTCTCAAGTCTGTGCCAAAGTTAAGGTCGTGTGTGTGAGCGAAGAGTGAGCGGGCTGGCCGGAGGAGGGATCAGGGTCCCTGTCCTTCCACGGTTTCAGCAGGTTCACATGATAAACCCGCTCCTTTGGCCGACGATTGGGTTGACTCACCAAATAGTCGACCAGTCCCTTCCTCTCCTTAACTTCAGAGGGGCCCTGCCAGTGGGCAAGCAACTTAGAGTGGGAGGTAGGCACTAGGACCATGACCCGATCTCCGGGTGGAACTCCCAAGAGACGTGCGCGGTTGTAGTAGCGAACCTGTGCTGCTTGAGCCTCCTCCATGTGACTTTTAAGGACAGGCGAATCTTTCCAAATCTATCGCAGAACTGCGCGATATACTCCAGTATGTTAGTGGTGGGAAGAGCCTCTTCTTCCCAGCCTTCTTTCAAAATATCCAATATGCCCCGAGGTTGTCGCCCATACAGTAGTTCAAAGGGGGAGAACCCCGTGGAGGCTTGTGGGACTTCCCGATAGGCAAAAAGGACGAGGGGGAGGAGCTGATCCCAGTTCCTTCCATCCTCGCTGACCACCTTACGCAGCATTTGCTTGAGAGTTTGATTAAACCTCTCTACTAATCCGTCGGTTTGAGGATGATACACCAGGTTTTAAATGCTTTATTTTCAGTAATCTGGCAGTCTCCTTGAACGTCTCCGAGGTGAAGGGGTCCCCTGGTCTGTCAAGACTTCTTTGGGGATCCCCACGCCAATACCCTAGTAATTCCCGCGATGGCTTTAGAGGTAGCTGAGCGCAACGGAACAGCTTCGGGTATCGTGTAGCATAATCCACGAGGACTAAAATGTACTTGTGTCCTCGGCTGAGGGCTCTAGAGGTCCCACCAGGTCGACCCGATTCTGTGGAAGGGAACGCCAATCAATGGAATAGGAACAAGAGGAGCACGGTCCCTCCTAGGAATCTGTCGCAGTTGACACTCCGGCAGGAAGCGCAAAGCATTAACCTCCTCATTAATTCCTGGCCAGTAAAACCGGAGCTTGATCCGCTCCAGAGTTTTTTCGGTGCCCAGGTGGCCACCTAGGAGGTGGGCGTGTGCTAGCTCGCAGACCTGCCGCCGGAAGGTACGCGGCACTAGCAGCAGCCTCGCCTCCTGCCCGTCATGCATTGCTACACGGTAAAGGAGGTCATTATCTAGCACAAAGTAGGGGCCCTGTGGCATCGACTGACTAGTGCGCTGGCCATTGACAAGGACCACTGCATTTTTTACAAACTTCAGGGAGTCGTCATTCCATTGCTCCCTTTGAAAGAAGCCGGCGTCTTTTAAATTGAAACCGCAACACGGAGAGAGGGTCAGCGCCGACCTCAATGGGCGTGGTTTCCTCCCCTCCGCCGCGGCGTTGGTGGATGACGGTCAGCCTGCGACGGCCCGGAGTTGCCACGCCAGCCAGGACGGCTGCTTCACCTCTCTCTGCCGGCTGATTACACGGCGTGGAGGCAGCTTGAGACGGGTCATCTCCGCCCATAACGAGGCCCAACTTAAACCCCGGAGTGGTATGTGTCTCACCGCTTTTAATTCAGACCAGTCCCGCCCTAGTATCACCGGGTGTGGAGGATCAGGAAGGATTGCCACGGTTACTTTCTGGACTGACCCTCCGTAGCTAATGACACAAGCGGCGGTCCTGTACCAGCGGGTTTCCCCGTGGACACAGGTTATACTGGTCTTGAATTTTAGCCATTGTCGCGGTAGCACAAAACGGCGGGCAACAATGGAAATGTTGCTGCCGGAATCGAGCAGAGCGGAAGTTTTAAACCCGTTAACGATCACCACGCCTGTATGCGGGACCGCCAACGGGTTTGTCAGAGCACACCAAGCCCTCCTCCCTCCACCTGCATTCCTCCTCGCCTCCAAGCGGTTTTGCGTGCCACGGCGCCGGACGCCGATACAAGCTCCGGTTGTACAGGGAGGGGCTAGGTCTTGGGACATACCCCGGCTGAGTTTGACAGAAGGACGGTTCTGCTCTCCCAGAGTGTGAGGCCGCCCTCTGTGTTTCCAGAAGCTCTATGAGCCCTGACATGTTCAAACTGCGCCCCAGACCGGCTGGGTGAAGCCCTGGGGAAGTGCTTTCAGGAGCAGATAGCAAGCTACCTGCTCAATTACCTGGTAGGGCTTGTTTTCCAAGGGCCGTAGCCACTGCCATACCTTTGCCCATAAGGACCAGGCTTGTTTACTGGTCGGCCTCTCAGGGTCCAACCTCCACTTTGTTATTTTACTCACCTGCCAGTCTGGGGCACCCCTAGGTGGTAAATGGGGCTGTGGTTTCACTGGGGGGCAGGCACTCTCCCCCAAGAGAGCATACTGAGTCCCTCTCGTCTCCCCCCTCCAGGGCAGCCCAATTCGGTGAGCCCCACCCGCACACTCCCTGGCCTCTCTAGATGGCCTAGTTCTGCGTGCTGGGAGCGGAGCCCGCACCGGGTCTCGCCAACCACGGGCACCCTCCCGCCTGAATACTCGCCCCGCACGCTCCCACCTGGGTGTTTTGCAGGTCCTGTCCCCTTCTCTTCTGGGACTTCTCCATCCTGCCGACTACGCCACTGTCACACAACGAGACAAAGACAGAAAAAGGTTTGGGGCAGCCACCCATGTAATTCGGTATCCTGGCTGCAACGTCGTTTTCTTTCAAATACCAGCACTGAAGTGCTTACAACAGAGTCCAAAACAAGACTGTCAGAGAAGGGAAAAGGGAAGGCTTTTAAAGGGGGAGGCAGGAAGTGAGGTCATAAGGATCGGGCACGTGTTCATCTTCATTGGTTTAGTCCCGGATGTGACATCAGGGGGGCCGGAGCTGGCAAGGTCTGTCTCCATTGGCTCGGTCCCAGAAGTGACGTCCAGAGAGACAGGTGGAACCTCCCGGTTAGGTCTACAGGGAAGTGAGAAAGAGAGTTAGTGCGCTCTGCCACATCCCGGCATGGCTCAGAACTGCCTTCACTCGAGCCCTTTAGCTGCCTCCCATGCGCGCGTGTGTGACAACTGCTTTGACCAGGCTTTGACACAAGTTTATACAATGTTCCAAATTTTATCAAAATCGGCCGACTATTGTTGAAGATGTGATGAAAAACATTTTGGTATGTTTTTTTTTCCACTCACAGTGTATAATAATGTTTATTTTAGAAGTCAATATTATGAGATGCGGCATGCCATCAGCACGGCACGCAGATCACGCCCTGCATATGTAGAAAGAATTGCAGCAAGGATGTCCCACTCTCTTGGCCTCTCTTGTGATTTTGTTGTGGCGATTTTGTCGGCGCGCATTTGTCGAAAACCAGTTAGCGGGTTTGTCGGCGCTCATTTGTCCGTCGCGGTTTTGTCAGGGCGCATATGTCTATCGCGCTTTTGTCGGTGAACCATAATAGACCATAACGTTAAAATATAAAGGAAGTACACTTGGCTGGACCTTGACAAAAGCCAGCAGCTACAACAAAATAAAACAAAATTAACTTCTGCTCTTTCAGATTTCGAAGAGGAGAAACTTATAAAAACTAAACATTTGACTGACACACACAGCTTACTACTCTCAGCTTAACACAAATCACCAGAAATGCGCACACTAACATTTGCTAGCTTTAAATCTAACTGTTTTCACAGTGTTAGTATCAAAACCTGTACAATGGAGTGAAGATCACGTCCTCTTTGACCAGTTGTTTCAGGAGAGTTCTGAAACACGTCTGTTTGTGTTTTGAGAGATCTCTCTGTAAATAGGAGTTAAGAGACAAGTATGGGTCTAAGCATATGAACAGCTTCACATTGTCACTCACATATTACTTTGTCTGTCGTAAAGCTTTCTGGAATTTAAAAGTGTTTTACAAAAGAAATGATAAAATATTTGCAGGGATAAAAACTGTCTGCCGTGGGTTGAGCTATAATTAATGCATAGGGGTTAACAAAACACTCTTGAAAACCAAAAGCCAACACACTACAACATAACTCTGTTCCATTTCACATTACTACTTGAATATAAATTCCTTGGAATTTGATATTAAAAGAAATTGATCTGTAACTAACAGTTGTTTTAAAAAGGCTGGTCCATAAAGTCATAAATAAATAACATATTTAATGTTTTCGTAATGAACTACTATGTTTACCCATTCATTCATTTTCAAACCCTCTAACTATACCTGGAAGAACTGGACAGAAAGCAGAAATCAAGCCTGCGTGTAAGATCACAGGGCACAGTAACACTCACTTATAGCAGCCAATTTGGTACATAGAAGGCAAATCTGAAGAAGTAGACAAACAATTACACAGATCTGGGGACAAATATTAAAGCTGGCCTGATATACTGTACCAGTTACTTGGAGATGTGAGACAGCACCAGCGGCAAGCAATACTTCCATCTTTTTGTGTAATCCTATGTACCTTACTGGATTAAAGCACATTCTACTGTACTTGAGCCAACCTTCTCAGCTATTTTCCATATGTGCACTTTCAAACTTTTGGGGTTAACAGATTGAAGTCATGACACTTTCTTCATTACTTATATACTAACAGAAATTTCCTTGTGTTGCCAGGAATTCTTCAAATTAAACTAGAAGACTTCAATTTTTAACTGTAAAATTTTTAAGAAATATTTGTATTAGCATATAAATTATTTTTTTCTCCACTCTAGTATAACCCATTTACATTATACTGTAACTGTCTATGAGAAAAGAATGAATTCAACAAATCCACCCTCACTTTAAAAACTTTCTGCTTGAAAAATACCAGTCAGGGTTTAGATCTAATCATAACAAAGAAACTGTTTTAGTCAAAGTAGTTAACGGCTTAATATGCAAAACATATCAGTCATTGTTTTCTTTGACTTGAGTGTTGCTTTTTATATTATAAATCACCACATTCACATTGATCACCTTAGACGATGGGTTAGTCATTCTGGCAATGCTTTAAACTTACATCAAATGTACATATCATTGAGAAACTGTCTGCAGATCTTTGTGACTGTACATCAGAAATGCATAATACATGTGGTGTACCTCAGGGATCAATTCCATCACTTTTATTATTCTCATTTTACATGCTCCCGTTATGGCAGATTATTGCTAAATGATCATTTAAAGCATCACAGCTAGGCAGATGACTCAAATCTGTGTGTATCTATAGCACTAAATGACCCAGCGGCTCTCAACCCCACTGATTAAGTTTTAGAGTGGATGATTATTAATTTCCGTAAACAAAACATAGAAAAAAATAAAACTCTAATTATTCACTGCATTAAACAAATTAAGGATCTTACAAAAAAAGTTGATTGGTTAGCTTTTAAATTAATTCAGAAAAATCTTGACTTAGAGTGAAATGCTATACTAAGCAAATTCCTGAAAGTGTTTTTTTTATTTACAAAATAAAGCATAAATTAAATCATTCATTTTGTTTAAAGATATTGAATAATTATTACTGCTTTTATATATTAGCTGACTTGCTTTTCTATCTTTCTCTTTGTACGTTTTTGAGATCTATGCGGCTAAACTGGGGTTTGTATACCCAGGGAATACAATTTTCCTATTAGTTTTTCACCATCTGCCTTCCTTTGAAAATTAAATAGTGCTGTTGTTAATGAGTTTAGCAGGAGTATGAGACGCATGTCATCATCTAAACTAAAACTTGGAACTCACAATTTCTGACCTCTGACTCAAAAAACGTATCTCAAACTTGAAATTACTTTGGTTTGGTCTCTCAAGTCTAAGTTTGTGTGACTTCTTCAGATGATGACGTCAATCCAAAATGGTGGCATGCAACATACTGTATACAGTACAGTAGGTCCAGTAACACTTAACACTATATAGGTTTTATTTGTTTATTATGAGAAATTACTTTGAATGAATCAGCTTAATCAGTAATACTGAATATTAAGAAGGTAAACGTTAACATTAGCAGATTGAACATTAACCGACTAGCTGATAGTAAGTAGCCTGATACTATACATGCTACTGTTCGTACATTGCACTCAGTAGTTTTTTTCTGCTGTTTCATAATTGCAGTTCCCAAGCAGAAACAGTACAGTTTATTATTGCCTAATAAAGAATAAAAACATTTTCTGGACATGACCGCATACTTTTTGTGTTCTGGACTATAGAAGTATTAGTTAGCTTCCCACATGAAACCAGGTGATTAACTGGAGTTCCATCAATAATCACTATGTTTACTTTCCCACTGGTAGCTCAAATGCATGAAGGTCACAAATGGCTCAATTGCAATTTCTGACTTCCCGACTCTGCTGTATGATGAACACAGCATTAGTTCTGGTGCTTACAATTTAAATTTACTGATGTTTGGATAAAATTACACTGCATTTCTCTGTGCCTTCCTGGTATCAATTCTCTGACTTTCTTTTAGTTCAATGGTTCCTAATTCTTGCCTTACTTCTGGCTTGGAGAAAGATCAGTTTGTCTTTTTTCGGTAACGACCTGTGCTTGTTTTTTTTTTACTGCTTTGTATTTTTTACTTCTGAATCGTAAAATTAAAATCTTTTTACTGTCTCATGTTGAGAGAAAATTTGAACACATTTCACCCGTATTAACATTATTACATAGCCTTCTTTTGTCCTTTAAGATCAATTTATAAATTCTTGTCTACTTGACAACAATCTTGCTCCTTCCTATGTTTTGGAATACCTGTCTTTACATAATCCTAGTCATAATCACAGATTTTCGAACACTGCCTTGCTCAATGTTCCAAGAGTGAAGCATAATAGAACTCGTAAGATGCGCTTAGTAAGATATGTGACTATAAACATTAAAAAACAAAATTCTAGAATCTGTCCCTTTCAAAATTTATTTTTAGTGGATGCATTGTAAAAAATGAAGTTAATACTGCACAAGAATACATTTTAAGACTTGCACTTGTTTACAGTGTTGAATATAGCTGTTTTATAGAATATGACTATTAAATAATAATTTATGTATAAGGTTGGGTCAAAAATGATCCGCACTCTGGCTGTAAAATTTATTTTAATCAACTTTCAGAAAAGACAAATACATCATTTTTCAACATAATCTCCCTGTTTTTCAATACACTCTGTTACAAGCTTTCATATTCCTTCATTAAGAAATGGTTTAGCCTGAGCTATGAGCCACAAATGCACCACTGTCTTCACTTCTTCATCTGGCATGAATCTTCATCAATCAATCAATCAATCAACATTTATTTATATAGCACATATTCATACAAAAAAATGTAGCTCAAAGTGCTTTACAAAATGAATAGAAAAATAGAAGACACAATAAAAAATAAACATAAGTCAACATTAATTAACATAGAATAAGTAAGGTCCGATGGCCAGGGTGGACAGAAAAAACAAAAAAAACTCCAAAGGCTGGAGAAAAAAATAAAATCTGTAGGGGTTCCACACCACGAGACCGCCCAGTCCCCTCTGGGCATTCTACCTAACATAAATGAAACAGTCATCTTTGTATTTAGGGTTTTCATGGAAGGACCTGATGATGATGGTCACATAGACTTCTGGCTTTCAGTCCATCAATGTTGGAGCATCATGATGCTTTGAGCAGGTGGTGGTGGTGCAGGCCACCACCACAAAGAAACCGGAAAAAGAAACAGAAGAGAGAGTTGGGGTCAGTCTGGATTTTAGAGCCACTATGAATAGTTATTATGATGAATTGATCATCATGGGGCTTCTTTTTAAACCCAAGTCTGTCATGGATTATTGCATAGCATTATTTGCTAATGATTTGCTACATCATCTACTGTCACTCATATATTCAACAGAATCATTTCACATTCACACTCAATGTTGTCATCAGTCGTGGACGTGGACAGGCATCCAGCTCCTCCTTCATGGCTGACCTTCCTTGAATTTCTCTATCCACTCATATACAATTCTTCATGCCAAAACACTTTCTCCATACTTTGCACAAAGTCTTCGATAACTATTGGCATCAGGCATACCCTCAGACCACAAAAAAATGAACTACTGAACATTGCTCTTCTTTCATGCAAATCATAAGTGGGGCAGCCATTGTTTCTCGCATCACAGTTACAAATGGTCTGATGTAACACGTTCACCCCTGCACAGCAGTGACTGGGAAGACAGGGACCTCGTATGGAAAGCGTTGATAAGACAGTGCTGCCAACAGGAGTTTTAATATAACCGTAGTGCAGATAATTTTTGATTCACCCTCATATTTTTACCAGTTACTAATAACTTGTTTTGTTTTCTTTCTCTTTAAGTGGTACTATGGTGGTATGCTGCATGAGTGTCACCTGTCCACTGAAGTGCTATGCTCCCATGAGGCAAAAGTTGAAATATACTACCTGCAACTTCAAATCTTCTTGGCTTTTCATCATAAACACCTAATACTTAATTACTTCATCATGCATTTATAGTGCACAGTAGAATGCTGTATTTGGGCTGGGTGGTCTTTTGACCTTGACACCCCAGAGGTTTATTTTCTGTACCTGCCTGACTTTGTGTTTCTCTTCCTTTCTTTTTTTCATTTTTTTAACAAAACTTCAGTGCAACAATTGACAGGTATTGTTTATCTAATGTGAAAACATACTGTGACATTCAAGTACATTAACTGCATTTTTATGGAACCTGTGTTTCAAAAAATGACATTGCACAAGCTCCGTGAGACAAGCTAGGATGTTATTTGGGTGCAGTTTATATGAAGGTAACTTTATGTGTTTTCCAAAGAGGTGCAGATTTCTGCCACAGTCCCAAAATCTGCCATTAAGATGAGCTAAATTCATGGCAGTGTTTGTGTGTTCGTCATTAGGTTTGTTTGCCATTTGCGGTGGACTGCTGATCTGCCTTGAACTGGTTTCTGCAATGGAGTCACTGCTGCAAGGATAAGATCCAGCAAACTGCATCACTCAATTCGATAAGCTGGTGTAAAATTTAATGGATGCATAGTTTATTTCCAATTACGACTCCATTATTTTGCAGAGTGTTGAAGTAATACTTATGGGTCTATAATTACAAGTATCTGTTTTATCTCTATCTTCATGGATTAAATTAAATTTGCAACTTTTTAATCACCAAGTGCATTTCCCATCTTGATATCAAGACTTTTTCTTCCAGTGTATAAGATAATATTCTTTATTTCCTTTAACACTCCAAGTAAAATTAAATCAGGTACCTATTGATTGCAATGCATCTTTACCTTCCATTTGCAAACCACTGTAACATTTTCTTAATTCATCCTTTGCCATTCTATTAATTTGTTTGTTTGTATAAAGAAATCTGTGAAATATATATTTCTTAATTTGTTACCTTCCTATTTTCAATGTTTAATATCTGTGTACTCAAATAGCTTTTGATGTAAATTAAAAACAAGCATTTAGTATAATTAATAAAAAAAAAATAAAATAAAGATAGTTTAAAGAAACTAGCACACAGTTTGAGTTGTGAATTGTTACTGAATTTCTATAATAGTCATGGGCTGATAAAAAATGGTAAGTTTGGATACAAGGCTACTGTAAAGCATCTCTGGAACAGCAAGAAGTGGCAGCCACAGTAGAAGCTGATGCAAATGACACATGGAACAAGCTACCAAGTAGTGTGGTGGACAGTAGGACTTTAGGGACCTTCAAAGCTACACTTGATATTATTTTAGAAGAATTAAGTGGATAGGGTTGGCAAGCTATGTTGGACTGAATAGCTGTTCTCATCTACATTGTTCTAATGTTCTAAGTTTATATGGGCAGCAGTTTGGTACAGTTATAGAGAATGACTTTTAAGTAAACCAAGATTCAGGGAAATTAGGTAGGATGTTCCTGTGGCTGTCTTAGCTTGGGTGGTCAAATATTAACTGGGAATACTGTTGAGATAGAGGGGAGTATTTAGAGGAAGTCCTTAAATAGGTGGGAGTGTCCTCCTCAGAGGAAGTACTGATAGAAGCATTTGGTGTATTTCTGTGCCTGGGGTGAGTGGAGTTGGTAAATTGTTCTTTAGTGGCAAGGGTATGGAGATGGAAAATTTACTCTTCAACACTGGGAAGAAGCTGGAGGCAGTAGTAAGAGACTAAGGTAATGTGGCTCCCAATTTTCATAAATGGTACAAGAGGTGATGTACCATTTCAGTTCCTTAGCCTTCCTGGGAAAGTCTGTACTGTGGAACTGGACTTCAGATTCAGGCTGATAGCGAAATCTTGGATCTAGGAGGTGGAACTGTAGGTTCTGCCCTAGATATGTAACAGTGGACCAGCTCTTTGTTTGTGAAATGGTGTAATGGTGTGCTATTTTGTGGACTTAAGGAGGGCTTCTTTCTGCATATTATGTGAAATCTTGTGGGAGTTGCTGTAGCCATGTTGTGGTGTGCCATTTAGTCCTTGACCATTGAGAATTGTGCCTACATACCTGGAATAAGTTTAAAATGGGCATAGGACTCCATCGATATTTAATGTCCACTCTTTTTTATTTCTGTTGACAGAATATCAAGGCACTGCAAGGTTCAGAAAAAACGAATTTGGGATTTTAGGATTATAATGGCTATTTACAGAGAATGGTGTTCTCTTGCCCTTATCTGTCTTTGATCTCTGACATGCACTGGAGAATTTTTCTACCAAATGTGTTACAGTCAGGATGAGAATCGGCACCTCCAAATGTGAGATCATGGCTTCCTCCAGGAAATAAAAACTTGGTTTCTGCCGACACATGGCAGGGAGGCTGCTTCAAGTGGGAGAATTTAAGTAGGGCAGCAAGAACCAAATCCTGGAATAAAAATTTCCATTTATCCCTCAATATACATCTCAGTTTCCTTTTTCAATTTTTATATAGTGCTGCCGAGTACAGGCACAGAGCTTATGGACAAATCCACAACTATAATTAACATCAGATTGCTAAATCATACAACATTCTCATAAAGGAGCACACAACCCATTTTAAACATACATTAAAAAGTAAGCAGTTTCAATTTGATTCACCTAGGCAAATCACAACAGTACACAGTCTGCTAACGTTATAATTGAGATAATGCCTGTTTACAATGGAGGAGAGACAAGCAAAAATTCCAGTCAGCAACAATGGAGAATATAAACCTTTTTGAGCATCCATTGGCAATACAGCAGACACTGAAAGTCACACAAAGTCACACTGTCATAGCAGGGTACAGAGAAGAGAAACAGTTTAACAGCACATCATTGTTAGTGGTGTGGTTTCTGAAACTCATGTTGTGGGTATGTGGTGTCCAAGATTGTGGATTCAATAGAAAGAAAAAAAAGTCACGTGCAATATTAGCTTTATTAGAGTTCTGACTTCTTATAGTTCTCCTTTTGACTTTGATTAGTGTCTAGCAATTTGGTTTTGACATCGGAAGATAATCTTTTCAGGTGTTGACCACTACTTCACTGTGCTGTAAATTTTTGATTCATATTATGCATGTTCCTTTAATCCTTACAGAATGGCAATGCTTGTGTACACATTACTAGCCTCAGGCCTAGGGGAACCTAGGCAAGGTAGTAGCTACTGTTGCTACAGGATGTAGCCACATCAGTAAGGTGCCAAAAGCGTTAAAGAAGCAGGCAGCAGTTAGGAGTCTCTGACCATAATTTCTCTTTTTTTTAATTCTTATTTACTCAAAGTTATATAACTGCTTCTCTCTCTGCCTAGATCAACATGATGATCAGTTAAACAATGATACATACCAATTTCCTTTCCGGAACAATAGTGTAAACACATTTCTTTGGTTAACCAATAGCATTGTTGTCAGCTATCAAGAAGTACACATGCCACTGTATACTGATTAGAAACCAATGTTCCCAGAACTCTTTAATTTTTAAAAGAAGCGGGCAGCTCTTTATCACAGTATTGTATGATGATGAAATAAACATTAAAGCAGTCTGATCTTCAAAGCAGGTGACTCTTTTGCAAGACAGGTAAATATCTACTTCCTGTAGATAGCCATCAACAATAACCTGTAAGAGAATTATTCAGGAAATTTGCCTTTTCGCTTATCATCCCAGTCTCAAAAAAAAGGTGCCCATTGCTTCTTCATCTATTGTCTTTTACATTTACTATTTACATGTGTTTTTCCTAAAACAACACACAGAAATGTAATTTTCTTTACACCACTGATTTCTAGTCCATTACTCTCAGTTGTTACTGGCCTCAGTACTAGGGGAACCTGGACCAGGTACAAGCCACTGTTGCTACAGAGTTGTAGCCACATCAGTAAGGTGGCAAAAGCATAAACGAAACAGGTGGCAGTTAAGAGTTTCTGACCATACTTACCTTTTTTATTCTGTTTTACCCAGAGGTACATAAATGCTTCAGTTTCTGCGTAGATCAACATGACGATCAGTTAAACAATGGCACATACCAATTGCCATTGTTCTGTCCCTAAGTCTCTCTGACCATTTGTGGGCTCTACTGGGTCATCAATAGTTCCCACCTGGGGTTCTGGAACACTGGTCTCCATTTCCAGTCTTTGTCCCTGTTCCATTGACGTTCCTTGCTGTGGATTTCTGTCAGGATCCCATGGCTCTTGTTGTTCAGGGTCAAACTCTTGAACCATGGCTGAGAGCCAGGAGTATGACTCAGGTTCTGTGACCTCTGATCTAATATGCTCAGCAAAGTATGGCAAGCAGTGGAGGCCATTATGAGGTTTCAGTTTCCTGATCGGAGTGAGGCCTCCCACTTCCTTCTGGGTATTTTACAGTATAATATAAGCTTGTACTGGGCAGTCCAATAGCAGACAATATCCTTTTATCCTTGGATGCAACTTTGGATTTCAAGGCTTCAAAGTATTTCCAGTGCCTTTTCCATGAACAGGACTAACAGCTTCATAGTGCAGCAGAAACACAATAGAGAAGGTTCAGTAACAAATCTTAATTACTGCAATCACTTATTTTTGCATTCATAGATAAAAATGCAATAACAACAGCTATTTAGCAATTCTGATCAAGGCATGCTAGACTAGTAGTAGTAGATGTTCAGCTTGAGTTCAAGACCTGAGGCCTAAGGAACGTACATTATACAATCTGGCAAATCAGCTTTGGAGTCCAGTGCCTAAAAGCTTCATTGTACTAATTTGTATGTACATCAGTACCAGTATCATACATCTCATTTGTCACATAATGACACATGTATATGTAATAACTAAAGACTAGGCCAATGTGCTTTTGTACAGGATTAACAGGCTTACTCTCCATGATAAAGGTGAGGAATTTGACAACTGTGTAGGACCCTGGAGTTGAGCTGTTGCTCCTCTTGGAATGAGAGAAGTAAGATTAAGGCGTTGGGACATCTATTAAATAATTCATCTTTCATGTCTCTGCAGTGGGCTGGTGTCCTGCCCAGGGTTTGTTCCTGCCTTGTGCCCTGTACTGGCTAGGATTGGCTCCAGATGACCCCCATGACCATGTGTTGGAGAATGACTGACTGGCCTTTCATGTCTCAGGTGTAGCCTACTGGGAGGAGACCCAATAGCAGATTCAAGACATGATGGAGGTATTATACCTCCTTGGTGACCTAAAAACACATTGAAATTCCCTTAAAGGAGCTGGTGACCATAGGAAGCCCTGTAACCCTTATCTGTTGTCTCAATGGATCATAGCAAAGAGTGAGTGGTTAAATTAAAATTTATATTTAAATGATATAAGTATGGTTTGGGGACAAAGTCAGAGAAGAAAGATTGCGTTTCTTTGGACATGTGCAGAGGAGAGATGCTGGGTATATTGGTAGAAGGATGCTAAGGATAGAGCTGCCAGGCAAGAGGAAAAGAGGAAGGCCTAAGCGAACGTTTATAGATGTGGTGAGAGAGGACAAGCAGGTGATGGGAGTAACAGAACAAGATGCAGAGGACAGAAAGATATGGAAGAAGATGATCCGCTGTGGCAACCCCCAACAGGAGCAGCCGAAAAAAGAAGAAGAAGTAGTAGCGAAGAATACAGTGAAATTCTTTCTTGCAAGTCCAACGAACATTTAATAAAGTAAAAGGCAAGTTTAATCCTTTAAATAGGTATAAATCAAATTTAAAGAGATCATAATTATAAATGTTTATTTAAAGGGCCATAACAAACCAAAATTTTCCGACGCGCTACAGTCAAAGACAAACTCCTGTTTTTTTATATTTACTAGTCATGGTACCTGTTGAAGACTGGTAATAACAAATCTTTTTAATTATTCTGTCTGTTGCCCTATGTTTACTTTCAGCATCTTTCCTCTTTGACGTTTATCTGAATGTCTCTTCATCAGCACTTCCTTTCTTTAGTGAGTTCCAGTAAAGCCAGCTTCTTATACTCTGTCATTATTTTTGAGGGGCCCTTCTTACCCCTGGACTGATTTTATATTTTCCATCTCAGTGTGTGCCTTTACTCCTCCTTGTGCGTCTCACACTTGCACATTCTCATTTGTTGCATCACCAAAGCCAAACTAACCAGTCAGATTGCTCTGATGGACTTGACACACAGATCTTAGTGTTTTATTATACAGTAGACATATGTGAAATTGAAATGAACCTTTCAGAGTAACGCACTGCTAATGATGATGTCATCAACACAAAACAACTAGAAAACAAAAAAATGGCCTAGTTATTAAAAAACTTTTTTTAAAAACCTAAAATTGCCAAATTAAAAAAGAGCTGAGTTCAAATTAACCTGTTTTGACAAAATATTCCAATGAGGCAAGATTATTGGTCAAATCACTCCCAAATATTAACACATGCAAAAAGTAAGAAAGGAAGCTGAATACTGTACTGCCTACCTATGCTTTTCAAAGCATGCAGTCAGTTTTAGCTTTTTGACTGCAATATCTGCAAGCAAACCCTCATCTCTCTCATAGCTATCTCTGTAATCCAGAAAGATGGTGGCATTTCTTTTTATGAATGCTGCCTATCCCTTTGTGTTGTCAGGCATCTTTAAAAATGCACCCCACATGTGCCAACAGATGAAAGTGTTGTCCAAATTTGCACAATATATTGATGTTCCTGCCAACAATAAACAAAACCGATCTAATTTTCATCTCAAATCTGTATTTCTACTCATTGAATTCAGTTTCTTTATATTTCATTTCCTCAAATCAGTCTTTGTTTAATCATGACACATTCTTAGATGTTGGCATGGCTATGGCTTTATGATCTAAAAAAAATAAAGCATACTTTCATAATGTGTCTGCTGAAAACCTTAGTAACCATGTTTTTTGTCATATTGTCACTCAGGTAAAGACTGGTTTCAACCAAAAATGAAAAATTACATTTGCATATTGGAATGGAAAACTAATTCATTTACACTCTACAGAATAAAAGCTGAAAAATAAATTCTTTATCCACGAGGTTTATCTGGGAGAATACCTACAGTATAATATAACTGATATGTTTTACAAGGAAAATAGCAGGATACAAATAGAGTACATAAACGTTTCTAGATACTGCTGTACAGTTGCTAGTTTTTTCTTCACTTATTAGAAGCAAATGCAAATTTGAGTTTTGACTTAACAAAATTGAAAATCTCAGAAAAGTTAAATGTCTTGTCTGTAAAAAAACATAGATATAAATAGCGTTTAATGTCTCACTTTATAGATGGAGGTTAATAGACAGGTCTGAGCGTTTCACATCACTACATTGACCCACCATTGGACTGTAATTTTCTCTAAATAGAACTTACTAATAATCAAGCACTATGTTTGATCTGTTTAACTTGAATGGGCAAGCCTGTATGTTCGCAATGAACTGAATATTTAAACATTACAAAGCTTAAAAGTCATGATTTATCATTTCACATAACATAAAACAAATAAAATGCGTTTTCCAGTACAAGCTGAATAGCTCTCATATACACAGAAATAAATCACAACAAAGGATAGGAACTCCAGAACCTCAAAACATGTTCTACTCTTTTCTAAGATGAGAAGTACGCACCTGAGAATATACCCAAAAGGCAAAAATAAAATCTCAAACTGGCACCAGAAACACACATCAGAAGAAGAGCAGAATCTGTCTACACACATAAAAATAAACGTGCTAGAGTGGTACTTCAGAGCAATGCATTGGGGGAACAATTTATGGTTCCTAGAAGACCAATCCACATGAAGGGTCCAGAAAGAACCGTTTTCCTTATGTAGATCTGTAATAGGCTCCATAGTGTCCCCTTGGGATTAATAAAGTATCTATCTATCTAGTGGGAATAACCATAAATAAAAAGCATCAGATTTATGAAATACCAATGGGTCATGATTTTTCCACATTGGTCCAGTAACACAGGCTGAGTCCTGGTTTTAGTGCTCATTAGCATACCATACTTTAAAAATTTTAGTTTTTTTTTTCTATATATTAGTACATTTTTCAAAGCACAAATAACAAACTTCATATGCAAAGAACCCTTCCCAGAATGAAATGGTTCTTTGTCAAGCAATGTGCTTTATTAAGAACCACAGGACCCAGTAAAGAACCATGAAATTCCATTTAAGAACCATTATTTTTATAAGAGTTTACTGTAGGTAAGTGTTCAAGATGCCACTCTGTCCTTTTAAGGCTGGTATATAAAAGAAAACGAACTGTGGATCTTTAATTCAATTGTCTTCACTCCACAGAAAGGAACTCTGCTACAAAGACTGGAATCTTTGCAAGAATACCTTCTCAGAACTTGGTAAGATGGATGGATGACATTTGCATTTGTTATAAAATGTCCAAGAGAAGGATAAACAAAATAGAAAGGAATGCCAAAAAAATATAGAAACCTGCACAGGCTTGAATCCTTGTCTATCTATTGCTGTGACTTCCCATTTGCCTAACTCTGTGGGAGAGATCAGGTACCTTAGGAAGAAAAAAATAATCAATTGAGGTTAATCAATCATTAAATTATTGGTTCTGGTAATACAAATAATTAGATCTTTCAGTAAAGCCTTCGTTTATTTTCCCAGACCTTTTTCTCATAATGGGTTTTCTCTCTTGTTAGTCTCATAATAAAGTAACTGAAGCACTTGTTTTAAGAAACTGAATAATTCAATTTATAGAGCTACGATAATTACTTATATATCACGACAAAGGACAAGACATAAGAGAGATGAACCAGACTAAAATATACCACAGAAGGAATTGTTTTTGTTTATTTAGCAGTTTTCTTTATTTTCTTAATTTTATAGACTTTCATGCTCTCAACACTCCCTCCTCCTCTTGTTTAGTATTAATATACTGATATACAGATATTTTGTCTCCACTAATAGCCTTGCAAAAGCTAGAAACTTTCATAACAGAGTTAATGATAATTTTTTACACAGTAATAAACAACAAGAAAGCAGCTCTTTAGCTGGCTGTTTAATGGCTATTTAGAGATCTAACTTTTCTTGGCACAAATAAAAGGTTTTCTAAACCCAGCCTTTTACATATTATTTACAAAGTTCTGTGGTGTTTTGAATGAAGGACTTTGCATGAGATGAAGATCACTTATCTTATCCAAATGGTTTCATATCAATGTCTGTGGTGTGGTGCTGTCTCCCTCAGCTCAATGTTAGGCTTGTTTTCCTATTCCTCACAGAGAACTCTGAATGGAAAATCAGGTCTTTTTCTGGAATAACAGTTTAAGCACTGAAGTTACACCTCAAAGTAATGCTTCCTCTTTGTGTTCCCAGACAGGCCTTGATCACTGGCACAGAGCTTAAAAGATGGGTCTCAGAGATAGTAATCC
This sequence comes from Polypterus senegalus, assembly GCF_016835505.1. Taxonomy (NCBI): domain Eukaryota; kingdom Metazoa; phylum Chordata; class Cladistia; order Polypteriformes; family Polypteridae; genus Polypterus; species Polypterus senegalus. Next base: position 109,284,891 of record NC_053161.1, read on the forward strand.
CCCCTCAATGTGCTCAGAGCGAGTTCATAGTACTTGGCTGCAAGAGCCTAATGAAGAGCAGCCTTTCAAACCACTACACATCTTTTGGTCCTAGACAAAGGGGATGAACCTATTTCCTTCAAAGAGATTATGGGTGAGTTTTTTGAGAGATTCATATGGTTTCTGCATTGTCCCTTTTATTAGGAAACAATTAACCCTTTGTCTTCATAAAGATCTCACACATTTTGAAGGGGTATAAAAAGGAGTGAAGCTATTTAAAAAAATGTATATATTTCTAAAATGTACATAAAAACAGTTTTATTTTAAAGGGTTTTAAAAATCATATCAGACAAATGGCGGCCGTCATTGGCAATACATTGCTGAAGACGTTCCCAGAAGTTCTCCATCACTCTCCGGGTCATCTAAGGTGGAATGGTGTCGATTTCCTATCTGATCCTTTCCTTCAAATCTTTAAGAAATCAAGGATGATGTTTGAACACCTTTTCATTTAGGTATCCCCAAAGGAAAAAGTCACATGGGCTTAAATCTGGTGGCCGTGCTAGCCCCCCCACGTCTCCCCTTAAAAATATAAAATGCCCAGGGAACATTTCCCTTAACACTCTTAGCGAAAGTGGTGCTGTGTGAGCTGTGGCCCTGTCCTGTTGAAACCACGCATGTTCTGTCCAAGGTCTGCCAGGTGATTTTCTTATCAGTGTGGACCCAGTTGCCCAAATGTTAGAAATCTATAGCAAAATTGTTTTCTGAAGCGTAGAGCATGCACAGAATGCCGAGTCGCTATCACAGAACAGTTGTTTTCATAATATGCTTGAACAACAAAGCTCTGTTGTTCACCAGTCAAACTCATTATGGGTACTGAAAACAGTAGAGCCTAACCTTCCGAATGAGACCTACCCCACCTCTCTATCCCTAATACAGCCCACACAGTTCTCCCTCAAAATATATGAAATCTTTATACCCCACCCTGTATATAGCAGTGTTCAATTTAAATTCTGCATGCAATAAAAAAACTACATGAAGAATACATAATGTGAATATTATGAAAATACTTTTTTAGTTCTGCATAGTATAGACTCATAGTATGTTGTGTTTTCACTGCTGGATTAAGCATGGTATGCCCCTCGCCATGTAGTATAGATTAGGCAATGACAGGGACAGCCCCCCCTAGTACATAATACTGAACCCTTGCATCACAGGCTCCGTGAGTGTGTGCTAGTTGTAGGAATAGTAGCTCGGAAGACGTAGAGAGTGATAAAGGATTTAGAGTTTTGTGGACTTTGAGTATATTTTTATTACTAGTATGCAAAATGATGCTTAAAAGCTGCTGTGTCCAAGTCATTGCTGATACCTAATGAAAAAAATAAAATTTGCACACATACATGGACAGCGTTACGGTGTACTGCAATGCATGTAGCACTCCCCTATAACAGCCCAGTGGAAAATGAACCTGCCTGAGCAGAATAGGTAACCAGCAAGGATGAATCCTTGAAAGTGTCCAGTCCATCATAAGGCAAACTCCTATAAATACCTACACTTTATTATGCCAAGTTCAGATTCCCACCATTGTTGCAAAGCATCAAGAGCATGAGATATTCTCAGAGGGAGTCTTTGCTTATATTGTAACTTTTAGGAGGTTCTCATACTCAGTTAAGTTCAAACCATTTTTAAGTCCATCTCTTCAACCCATACCGTTCTGCCTTTAAAAATAAAAAAGGGAGAAGGACTAAATCATAAGCTACTAAGAACCAGGAAATGAAGTGAAACATTAACATCTTTAAACATGAAAGGGGCCTGAGACCGAAACAAAACACAAAAAGAACTCATAACACACATTAAACAGATTTGCTTAAAAATCCAGACACCTGGATGAAGTTCACAGTATAGTTCATAGTCCTAGCTCTAATGTCATACATCGCCATTTACCAGCACCAACAGAGTAGTGATGTCAGGGGTGCCAACTACAAACTACAGTTTCTGCTAGGAAAACCCACAAAATGAAAGCAACTTTTAACCTTAAAAAGTGTAATGAAAACGCTGTCATTTTTAATAATAAAAGAAAATAAAAGTGACAATGGAAGTAACAGTAATCTGTTTCACACGTGGAAAATGAAAAATTCCCCTGGTGTTGGCAATTCCAGAAATGAAATAGCATTTTTACATTTACAGATATTAGCATGACCTAGTAATTGGCAAGAGTTAATGCATGCTCATAACATTTGCAGGTAAAAGGATCTGAAACTTGCATTCATCATAGTTGTTTCTAATAAAAGAAAATGGCTGCTGAGTGGCATTGGTAATTTCCTGTGATTTTTTGTTACTGTATATTTTAGACAATGTATCGAATCACAAGGGCTCAGCCAAAACATAAATATAACTATAAATGAATAGCTAAAAACGAGCAATGTCAGATACAAAGCAATATGGTGACTTGCCAAACTACATAGTTTTCTTTACCAAAACAGAATAATGCCCAGTTTCCATCTTGATATGAAGCAAATGACTAATGGCCCTTCTAGTGAAAACTGAGCTTAGCATTTACTGAGACATAGAAAGGACAGGGAATCCTTTATTTCAGAGACTATACTTCTTTAAACATCACCTATGTGCTCATTTGTGAATACTATCGAGGCAGCTGCAGAATTCTGTTGTCAAACGTATTTCTTGTGATTAGTTCATTTTGATGATCTTTTAAGATACTTGTTTGATTCTGCAGAAACCTATAGATTCATGGGTTTCTTCACAGAAAATTAAAATCGATACATTCCTAGTGATATTACATCTTGATCTTGATCTCAGGATATCAACTTTGATTCTGAACATGTCATTTGACCCTGCCATTTACTGGTAAATTACCAGAATGGACAGCATATGTAAAAGTAGCAGAGTGTTCAAAAAGTTATTTGCTAATTCAATCCTACTCAAAAGTGTGTGCTCATCAAATGGTTATTAACAGACCTTGTGAAAGAATAGAAAAAAATCTTCTCTAAGCAAACCCTGGAAAATGAATTTGTTCCTGTAGCTAAACATGTAAATGTTTTGCTAAGAAGGACACTGAAACATCAATTCATCAATTTTAAGGGTCATAGAAAGGAACCAATCCTGGCTAGGACACCAGAGTATCAGAAGGCACATTCTTGTACACCATGCCTGGTTTGAGAAGAAAATGGAAGTGTCTAGAGAACAAAAAATGAAAATGCAGAGCTCATGACAAGCAATGACCAGATTAAGATTCAAATTTGCATTCTTGGAGCTGTAAGGTACCTGACCTAACTATTGCCACTCTGACACCCATTTCCTAAACAATGCATCAAATTGTGGTAAAGTACTTCTAGATTTAAAACAGAAATATCGAAACGAGAAAATGAAAATTGTGTGCAAAGATGGGATACAACGACAATGTACAAAACAATGTAGTGAAGCCACATTCTAAGAGCAGCTTATTTTAAAAGAATCATCGCAAAGTTTCTTTTTATTAATTATGAACAGTTGTTTCTGTTATAATTAAGTTAATTTTCTCTTTTCATGCAAATTTGTTGGTATAATGCAGCTGTACACAATGGAGCTGTCTATAATCTCTAGGAGCACATTGTCATTTAATGTGATCTTTCCTTGTAAAGAAAACAGGCTGAAAAAGAAAATAAGAAAAAATACCAATTAAGTAAGGTCATTAGTAATGCAGTAATTTACAGCAGTGGTCTTCATTATTGCATAAGAGCAACACTTGCAATTAACTTATTTAATTTTCAAGACAATGTTGCTTATTTTCATTTAAATTATAAGTAAATGCCTACAAATCTATCATTTGAAAATTCATTAAGAAGATGTGCTTTTTACATACCAACATCAATATCTGTATCTCAGCTGTTATTTTTTTACTCTTTCATTCAGCTATCCCTTAATATGCAGAGAGCTGACTGATGTTTTTGTATTTTTTTCTTTTTTCCCCTCTGACAGATGCAATATATCTTATATCAAAAGTAATATTTTGTAACAATTCGTCCCGCACACTAACATGAGCCGATTGCTACCGCTAATCTGTCCTAGGTAACGGCAGATGATAAAAAGATAGGCCAATATCACACCCCAAACAATTTCCCATACACCCTTTATTCTACCCGGTTCAGTCCCTTAATGCCAATACTTTATAGCCCTAAAAAAAACCAAATAGTCAAGATCTATCATCAAATAACGAGTATATTATATACAATGAACAATAGAATACAATCCCTTACACATGCACCACCCCCCGCCACCATAAATAACTCTTATTCTGTAGTGCCACAAATATAAACATATATTTACACAATAACAATATTAATTCCCCCAGTTCCCCTTCAAGAGATGATAAATAGATCCACAAATGTCCAATGTTCTGTTCTGCAACTGCCGGCAGGCCAAATGAGGTGTCCTGAAAATTGCGGACTACTATCACAATTACTTCTTTGTCATAAAAGACATACAGTCAGTCCTGCGCCATGATACAATATAAGTTCTTTGAAATAGCTCACCCGAGTCCGAACGAATTAGCAGAACGTTTGATTCCCCGACCAAAAGAATACCTTCCACCTTCTGCCAGGACTGTAGGAGCTCCTAGACTTCTTGTATGGCCAGTGCAGTAACTGATCTGCTTTTTTTCTCTCCGATTCTCTTTTTCTTTTTCTCCTCTTCTCTCTTAAAAACGGTGCGCTTTATGCAAATGACTCCCGAGCGAAAACAGTAAAACCGGAAGTTCCACCTCTGGGGCACCGCTGTCAATCTCCAGATGTAAGCATATTCCCTACAACCCCCAATCAACAGCAGAAAATATATATTTATGTGACAGCGGTACAATTTAACCTACCATTTTGAATAACAGCTATAGACAGAGTATACTTTTTCCCCAAATGTTAGCTAACCTGTACCTGTTTATAAAGTACATTGTCATGGATTTGGTGATGAAGTAACAAAGTGTATCCATGCTGAATGTAAATGTAGGCCTGCAATGACCCCATTGCCAGTGGCTATATTTTAGATATTACAGTTATCATATGACCCCAGGCTGGTTGAAACTGCATAGCTTTCCAAGCAGATTTGTCCATTCTGCAGCACACACTCTAGCTCTTGTCACTTGGCCTGGACACACTCCAAAATAATGGCAGTGTCTCACTCTTTTCTCAAATCCTTGTTGTTCCTTCACAATTCCTGACTTGATCCATTGCCTAAAACATGACTTAGGAAAACTCTGAGGTTTTGTATACCAATAAACATCAGTTTCAGAGGACCAGGATCCTGTTACAAGGTCATTATCATTTGCATTGGGCTAAGTTACAATCCTAAAATGTTACAAGATCTGAAATCATCATTATCATTTTCATACCACTTTTTCTGCGTAAGATTGCTATACTTACAAATAGGCCACCCTATCTGCAAAATGCCAATCAAATGATATAGCCTCTTAAACACATCCTGGTTTTGATTATTGGTGTTGTTCTAATGGTCATACTTGGTAAATCTGTCATAACAACAACAACATTTATTTATATAGCACATTTTCATACAAAAAATGTAGCTCAAAGTGCTTTACAAAATGAAGAATAGAAAAATAAAAGACACAATAAAAAATAAAAATAAGTCAACATTAATTAACATAGAATAAGTAAGGTCCGATGGCCAGGGTGAACAGAAAAAAAAAAAAAACTCTAGAGGCTGGAGAAAAAAAATAAAATCTGTAGGGCTTCCAGACCACGAGACTGCCCAGTCCCCTCTGGGCATTCTACCTAACATAAGTCAAACAGTCCTCTTTGTGTATAGGGTTTTCATGGAAGGACCTGATGATGATGGTCACGTAGACTTCTGGCTTTCAGTCCATCAATGTTGGAGCATCATGATGCTTTGAGTAGGTGGTGGTGGCGCAGGCCACCACGAAGAAACCGGAAAAAGACACAGAAGAGAGAGTAGGGGTCAGTACGGATTTTGGAGCCACTATGAATAGTCATTATGATGAATTGAACATACAGAGTATCAGTATTAAGTTAAAGTGAAGTTATAAAAAGGCCATGTTAAAGTAATATGTTTTCAGCAGTGTTTTAAAGTGCTCTACTGTATTAGCCTGGCGAATTCCTATTGGCAGGCTATTCCAGATTTTAGGTGCATAACAGCAGAAGGCCGCCTCACCACTTCTTTTAAGTTTAGCTTTTGGAATTGTGAGGAGACACTCATTTGAGGATCTAAGGTTATGATTTGGAATATAAGGTGTCAGACATTCCAATATATAAGATGGAGCGAGATTATTCAAGGGTTTATAAACCATAAGCAGTATTTTAAAGTCAATCCTGAATGACACAGGCAACCAGTGTAGTGACATCAAAACTGGAGAAATGTGTTCGGATTTTCTTTTCCTAGTTAGGATTCTAGCAGTTGCATTCTGCACTCGTTGCAAATGATTTATGTCTTTTTTGGGTAGTCCTGAGAGGAGTGCGTTACAGTAATCTAGTCTACTGAAAACAAAAGCGTGAATTAATTTCTCAGCATCTTTCAATGATATAAGAGGTCCAATTTTTGCTATGTTTCTTAAGTGAAAAAATGCTGTCCTAGTGATCTGATGAATATGCAATTTAAAATTCAGATTACAGTCAATAGTTACCCCTAAGTTTTTTACTTCCGTCTTAACTTTTAATCCTAATGCATCACGTTTATTTCTGATAACCTCATTGAATCCATTATTGCCAATTACTAAAATTTCAGTTTTCTCTTTATGTAGTTTGAGAAAATTACTATTCATTCATTCAGAAATACCAGTCAGACATTGAGTTGGAGTCATCAGGTGCTATTGATGAGTACAGCTGTGTGTCATCAGCATAGCTGTGGTAACTCACGTTGTAACCTGAGATAATCTGACCTAACGGAAGCATGTAGATTGAGAAGAGCAGCGGACCCAGGATAGATCCTTGTGCAACACCATTCCATAGGAGATGCCTGGGGAATTCTAACTTTATCCTTTCACCATTTCATAAAGTGGTCAAAGACAAGTACAAAAATGGAGAGTGGAAAATAGAAAATGAAACACAAACAAAGCTCAAAAGACCAAAATGATAACCAAGAATCAAAAAGTACAAGCAAAGGTCAGTCCCCTAATGTTTTAAACATAAGCCAATTCCACACAATGCAAAATCTTGGATGTCAGGAATAGCAAACTGCCATATTAAATATTTCCTAAAAGTGGACATTACAATGCACACAAAGTATTATGTGGCAGATGCAGGGACACATCATCACCAACAACAACATGGCTGCCAGACTTAAAAATGCAACAAAATAGAGATACTTGTAATAAACAAAATGGTGATGAAAATATAATCAAAAATAATGGTAGAAATTAATAATAACAAAGTTAATTAAAATGAATGTAGAAAGGTACAAAAATAGAAACTAAAATGCACAAACCACAGTACCATAGATGAGCATGAGAATGTAGACTTAACATTTTCACATACTCTGGTACAAAGTCTTAAAAACTGCTGGTACTACACCATTTTTTGCCAAACCTTTTGATCATGCCCATCTTCACTCATGATCAAGATTACAAAGAACTCTACTTTGGTCATCTGCTTACACCTTACCTACAGGGAAAAAACACTGTTTTTAATAAGTTGACCATGACCTCTAATTTGGAGGCTACTGATTCTTATCCCAGCTGCATCAACCCCACCAATGAAATATTGCAGTGGGCACTGGAAATCATAAGTCTAATGAGGCCAAGAGGACAACCTTATCAACAGACAGCAGAGATGCAACACTTAGGTTTCCAAATATACTGTAGATATTCTCCAAACCTTGGCGACATCTTGACATATTGGACTGTCCATGAAAGTCATGAACAGGAGAGGAAAGAAAATGTAGCCTTGGCAGAATATGGTATTAACTAAGGTAGAATGCTATTGCAAATGTATACTAAAATAACTTTCAGATACTGAATCTATAAATAATATAAACACTTTTTTAATATATGATACAATATTTTTGGGGGAAATGCTTACTTTTCAATATTGTATAGTGTTGATGTTCTGCATTAGCAATATTTTTATATATTCACTGACTCCTGTTCACACCACATTATTAACCATTTCAAAAACTTTTTTATTAAGTACCTAACTGAAGTACCCAGCACTGCCTGGGGCTATTTATAAAAAGGGATAAGGAAAGAAAGCAAAAGTTTTTGTTTTTAAATTGTGATCCACACTCTATCAATCTCTGGTCTCATGAGTCGAGATTTTTTTTTTGGATCAGATTGGTTAAGCCGAGTGAAGTCATTGCAGAATCTCCAACTTCCATTGGGCTTATTGACCATAACGATAGGACTGGACTAAGGGCTATAACTTTCCTTAATCACACCTAGTTCCAGCATTCGTCTGATTTCCAACTCCACCTCAGCCTTTTTTGCTTCGGGAATTATGTATGGGCGTTCTCGGACTATAACCCCAGGTTTCGTCACAATGTCATTCGCAACCAGGGAGGTCCGACCTGGATTTTCACTGACTACCTCAGGGTCAGACAGGATAACTGCCCCAAGCTCCTGACGTTGCTGGCGATTCAAATTGTCTCCGAAATTAAGGTGTAATTGATGAGCGAAGAGAGAGCGGAGCTATCCGGAGGAGGGTTCGGAATCCCTGTCCTTCCACGGTTTTAGTAGATTGATGTGATAAATCCGCTTGCTGGGTTGACGATTTGGTTGTTTCACCAAATAATCGACCAGCCCCTTCCTCTCCTTAATTTCATAAGGGCCTTGCCAATGAGCCAGTAATTTGGAATGAGAGGTAGGAACTAAAACCATGACACGGTCTCCCGGGCGGAACTCCCGCAGAGACGTAACACGGTTAAAGTATTGGGCCTGAGCTGCTTGCGCCTTTTCCATGTGCGTTTTCAATATGGGTCTAATTTTCTCAAATCTATTGCGTAACTGCGCGATGTACTCTAATATATTTGTTGACGGGAGGGCCTCTTCCTCCCATCCTTCTTTTAAAACGTCTAATATGCCCTGGGGTTGTCGTCCATATAACAATTCAAAAGGTGAGAACCCCGTGGAGGCTTGTGGAACTTCCCAATATGCAAAAAGGATGAGGGGGAGGAGCTGATCCCAGTTCCTTCCGTCCTCATTGACTACCTTTTGCAACATCTTTTTGAGAGTTTGATTAAACCTCTCTACAAGACCGTCGATTTGAGAATGATATACCGAGGTCTTAAAATGCTTTCTTTGAAGTAGCTTGGCAGTCTCCCTGAACGTCTGCGAGGTAAAAGGAGTCCCTTGATCCATTAGGATTTCTTTAGGGATTCCGACACGCACAAATACCCCTACTAATTCCTATGCGATAGCTGAGCGCAGCTGAACAGCCTCTGGAAACCGGATAGCATAATCTACCAGGACCATTATATATTTATGACCTCTGGCTGAAGGCTCTAGGGGTCCCACCAGGTCAACCCTGATACGTTCAAAAGGGATATCTGTTAAGGGTAAGGGGACAAGAGGAGCACGATCCCTACTAGGAATTTGCCTCGATTGACATTCTGGACAAGATGTGCAAAAGCAGCGAACTTCCTAATTCTTAATTCTCTCAAGTGTTTTTTTGGGGCCCAAATGGGCTCACAGCAGATGGGTATGTGCTAGTTTACAGACCTGTCGCTGGTAAGTCAATGGTACTAACAACAGTGACCTCATCTGTCCCTCATGCTCTGCCGGTATAACAGATCATTATTGAGCACACAGTGAGGATACCTGTGACATTGGATGTGAGGTGCGCTGGCCATCTATTAAAACGACTGCATTCTTTGCAAATTTAAGGGAGTTTTCATTCCATTGCTCCCTTTTAAATAAAGTTGGTGTCTGCCTGAATTGAAACTGCAGGCGTGAGAGAGGATCGGATTCGACCTCAAGTGGCGGGGTTTTGTCCCGAGCCATCTGAGCAGTTGCTGATGACATCTCGGGTTGCGACGTCCCGGGTGTTTATTCGTCATCACTAGAGGCTGAAGTCCGCTCCTCAGCTGGCTGTATTCACGGCATGGAGGAAGTTGATGAGTTGAAGTCCGTGATTAGACCTAGTGATTGAGGAGAAGAAGTGACTGTATTACCGCTATTTATGTCGGCCCAATCTCTTCCTAGTATCATGGGAAAGGGAGGATTATTTGTCACTGCCATCGTCAACCTTTTCATTACACCGTCCTGACATATATAGCAGTTGGCAGATCGATAATACTGGATGTCCCCGTGAATACAGGTAATGGGGTCTTATTCTTACACCATTGTTGCGGTAATATTAGATGGCAAGAAACAATGGAAATGTTACTGCCGGAATCAAGATTAATTCCATTGACTATCACTTCTCCCGTATGTGAACAGGCCAGTGGATTAACGAGAACGCACCGTGCCTCCTCCCACATTACCCCACAGACCCCTTCGTTGCTTCGCAGGGCCTGCTGGTGCGTTCCAGGGTCCACTCGAACGTACTTCACATTATAGTCATGGGACTCTGTATTAGGGATGCAAGCACACCCGGGTTCACACGAGTCCCATTCTGACACTCCCAAGCCGGTTTCCGCCTTAAGGGGATCTATTGTCTCAGCTAACGAGACAATATCAGTATACTCCCAGGCCGGCTGGGCGATTTTCCCAGTTAGGCTTTGGAGCAATAAAGCGCAGGCTACCTGCTCCTCTATTCCGTGGCTGGATCTTTCATGGGGTTGTAGCCAACCAACCACCTTAGCCCATAACACCACGGGCTGTTTCTTGGTTGCCTTAGCAGGGTTTAATGTCCAGGCCATTATGTTTCTCACCTGCCAGCCTGGGTTTCTCCCACCTTTATTAAAGGGCTTACCCTTCGTGGGATATGATGAGGCAGTCCCCACACCCGGGAGGCCATAAAAAGCACTCAATGCATTCCCTGACGCACTTGGCTCTAGTCTGTGGGTCCCGGGGCTATTTGATGGGTCGAAGCATACTCAAGCTTTTCTATCCCCTGTATGAGTGTGAGTAGAGTTGTGTGTGCGACTGCACCCTTCAATGCAGTGTCAAGGGCCATTTCCAGCTTTGCGTCCTGTATTGCAGGGAGAGGCTCCAGCACCTTCTACCCTTATTTGGATTAAATGGGTTTGAGGATGTTATGTTTTCTTCTACTGTCAAAGGATTTGCTTCTTGCAAAAACCAAATCCTGTACTTACTGAAAATTGTCTTACAGTACCAATGAGAATCCTTTAAAAATCAGAGAACAAGAGCTCCAGGAACTGCACACATGCTCACACTGCTTTTGTTCACACAGCTGGGACAGAACCTTCAATCAATGTACTGTGGATTCAGAAAGTATTCAGACCCCTTCACTTTCTTTATTGTCTTGCAGATTTAATTTTAAATAGATAGATATTATCATTAAGATATTGTGACGATGAAGGTCCCCTCCAGACTCCCCCCTCCCGTCGATAATTATGACCGAGATGAGCTGACAAATGAGGACAAATCTCACACAGACCAAGGGGATGGTGGAAAAGTGTCAAAGTGCTTTTGTTAAAAACAATTGCAAACAAAACAAAAACAGTGTCCACAGTGCAGAGTCCCAAATGTGCATAAATAAATCCATAAAAACCAACTGAAAAGTGGGGGCTAAAAATCAAAATAAATAAATCCAATAAAACCAGAGGTTAAAATGCAGTCATTAACTCCTCCTGATCTCATCCCACTTCCTTCTTTGTCTCCCCCCTTTACTCGTGGAGCAGGCAGAGACTCAGCAGCCAAGAACTTTATTACTATGACCCCCGTCTTGGCTGCCTTCAATCCTCGCAGCCAGACCGTCCATGATCGGCTCTCCTCCTGTCTTCCTTCATGCTCCTGCAGTTGTATCTCGGATCCACAGAGAGGTCATCCATCCTGCTCATCCCACTTGACACTATTATCCAGTGGGGTGAACTAGCCCCTAGAGCGCCAAAGCCTACGCTTCTTTGCAGGGACCCAGCTGCTGGGTGCTGTTTAACAATGTCTCTCCACTTTATCCCTCTGCAGATTGGAAGATTGACAGATTTACCTCTACTGAAGTCACTTCCGGTGTCTGTCCACCTGCAATTACTTCTTCCATCCGGAAGTCCACAGAATCAGAAAATTGGTTCAGTTCACTTTGAGAACTTGGGTCTGAAAAGACGTTTGCACATTTTTCAATTATACAGGGTCACAAGGGTGGTGCCCCAACTCTTCATTGTTGTTTGTTGGGTGTCTTACACTATATACATAGTTCATTGTGTTTCTGGTGTTCAGATCAACAGTAAAATAATGTATTTGGTTTCATCTACACTGTATGTGTAACTGTTTACAGTGTGCAAAGCTTTCAAATAAACATGCTCTTTAGACTTTAATCAAGTTGAAAAGAAATTATTATTATTATTTAAGATATAAAAGAAATTCTACACCTTCTTAATTTGCAGGTTCTCTTCTGTCAAATCTAGAGAGCCTCCTGGTAATAATTCTTTGTTCTCATGCTTTAGCTTGATGCCTTCCATTGATTGGCATTACCCATGTTTTGATTACAACTCCTAGAAGCAAGTTCCACTAATGTGGTGTAGAACAGGGTCTTTTCAGAAAACACATCTCTGACCTCCATCCAAATGTGGAAGAATTCCTACTGGAGGTTACGATTGAATCAGTCCTAAACAGAAACATCTGCAAGGCCTTCTTAGGACATTCTCATTACAGACATGGTTTATCAAGTGTGTCCAGCATTTCAAGGTGAATTTGTTGCACCCTCTTTTTACTTTTTCATAATCAGGATTCTATAAACCTACAATGACTTTGTATAATGTATTTCTTTCACAAAAAAACAAATCTCATTTTTACTTCAAGTGTATCATCGCTGGGGATTCTAAAACCAAGAACTCTTGGTTTGTTTGTGCTTTTAACATAGTTAAAAATGATTCAAAGCCTCCTTCAACACTGTATTATTTTCCTTATGGGTATCTCCATTTTAAAATAGATTTGTTAATGGTTGCTGTGCTTTTGTTAGGCTGAAAGACTGGGAGTATGTGATGCACAACGTCAATACCACGATGAGATAAATGTCATTGTCATGCACTTCCTGGTCATCCAAGATTGGATTCATAAAAGTAAAAAAATACTCTTTGATTAATTTTTATTGGTTTGAGTTTACTGGTTACAAGTTTTTCTGCCCTCTGATTATGAATTCAGTTGTGTTTTTCTTGGCTCTGGTTATGTGTACCATTCTTAACTTATAACATAGTGTTTTGTTGTTTGACTGTGCTTCTAGTTATATGTACTGAGCTTTGTTGAATTATTGTCATCCTGGATACATCTGTTGCTTGAATTCCGACAATTCTTTTCTGTTTTCTAAATCCATCCTTCCTCAAAACTCCTGCTGCCTTGTCCTTGGTGGAATTCGCTGGCTGTACAAATGAACATAAAATAATTTTTTTGTGGGCCATACAGTTGCACAGATAACAGGGGTATCTGCCACTTTGTTGTGAAGCAGGCTGCTGCCATTTGGTTGTGGACTGGAAGAAATGCAAAGACAAAGTAGAGACAAGACTGTGATAACCAAGAGCAGCTTGGATGATGTGCAGTGAACTTTCCAGATAAATTAAAACCGTGTATGGGAGTCAGCAGCATGGTCTAGTTATTGTTGAAGCGCAGCATGGGACAGATTATGTGCACTAATACCCTCTCTCATTCCTTGGCAGAGACTCTTAAGAGTTTCACTTCCTTCTTTCAGCATACAGTTCGCCCTATGATGACGTTACTTCCACTTGATGACCCACCTCTTCCTCCCTCTTCACTATATAATCCCGATGATCCCCCTGGTCTGCAGTCTGATATATGACTGGGTTTGAAGAGATTACTCTCGTTCCTAACGCATCATATTTTGCCTTGCAGCTAAACCTGACAATATATGGGGTGGATCCCCCAAACCCTTTATCTTGTTCCCTTTGTTTTCTTACAGTGTGGAACCCCTGGACAACTGCCTGGGTAAAAACAAAGAGGTAATGGGGAGTTACGCTGGTGGCTTAAAAGGACTGGTCACTTATTATTGACTATTATTGAGAAAGCCCCACAGGTGCTGAACTGTTAAAGGAGCATTATAAAACAGAACATATTGCCAGCTTGGAGTGAGAAGGTACTTTTAAATGCACAGTAACGTTGCCAATCTGTAACAGCCACTTTGACTAGAATAAACTAGATAATAATAAAAGTTCCAACTTAATTCAAAACTAAAAAACATACTATAGAGAACAAGGACAAGACAACAGCATGCATTTTTTAAAAACAAAAACAACATCCAAAGGTATTTTTCCCCCAAAATAAAATATAAATCTTACTTGCTCCTTCCTTTTTTATTCCTTTTTTCATTTTTCTAAACAAAACAAAAAGATAAAAAAATTCAAACCAAAGATAAACAAAACAAATGGTGAAAATGATGCAAAATTGCACTGAAAAGTCTCCAGAGATTTCTTTTCTCGAATGTTTTATGCCACTGAACAGCACACCACGGATTCTGTATTTGCTCTACTGCTAATTTTTGGTGGATTAGAGCAGACTTTTAATACTTTAAAGTTTCTTCCCTCGACACAAGTTGTTGAAGAATGTTGATTATAGCCTAATTTGAAGTCAAAGTTAGAAATTAAATGCAACGGACACTACAAGCATTTTTTTTCAGAATTATAAACTGGAGAGATAAAGTCTCATTAGTATAAATACAGTGAAAAACCTGGTCATGTTCAAGTCATCTTCACATGAAAAAGCCATGAAGGTAATGTGGAGCAATTTACATCACATCGTATGCACTATTTTAATTATTTTTGAATTTCTGCCTAAACATGACGGTGTTAGTACCCGAATCATTGCAACTAATTTTAACTGTAGTAAATCTTATTATCAAAGCATTAATATAATTAAGTGGATTGATATGCTTGTCATTTCCTGTGGTTATCCACACCCTGTGAAGCACGGTGTTTTCACTTTTATTAAGTATGTGCTGTCTTCTTCTTCTTTCAGCTGCTCCTTTTAGGGGTTGCCACAGTGGATCATATTTCTGTATTGCTGTCCGCAAATTGATCTGGCAAAATTTTATACCGGATGCCCTTCCTGATGTAACACTCCCCATTTATCTGTGCTTGGGACCGGCACAAAGAAACACACTGGTTTGTGCATCCCCTGTGGCTGGTTATATTATGTACTGTATTCTGTGAAAGAGAAAGTAACATGTTGATTATTCACATTCATCCAACTATTTTCTTAACCCACTTATCCTGGGCAGGGTTGCACAGAAGCTGGAGCCTATCCAAGCAAGCTTTAGGCTCAAGGCAGGAACAATCTCTGAACACACACACACATCAGGGCCAAAATAACAATGGTCAGTTAACATAACCTGACTTTGGACAGCTTGAAGAAACCCATACAGACCTGGGGAGGACATGCTGACTCCACACTGGGAGTACGTGTGATGCTGCCTGATTTTTCTCACTTTGTTTAAAATATGTCTACAAAACAAAACTCAAAATCCATTTGAAATGCTTACTTCACAATATATAGAGTTACATACTGCCTTTAATGTCAACAACTTACTTTAAATTTTAACGCAAAAAAAAAATATTCTACACTGCATTTTATCATAACTATCTATATTCTATCTTTATGTTATGATTTTCCTTGTCTATGCAACCTCATTACATATCATATCATATTTTATTTGTTAAGCATCAATGACATTTAGAGTGAAAATAGAAAGAGGGTGGAGGTTTGAGCCAAAATCAGCCTTGCTGATACTTGCACCATAAATATAATAACGTGAGAGATAGTGCTGCATCAGGTTATTAACCATCAGCTCTCAAAATGTGGGCTTTGAGGTGATTTTATGGCCTGCTATATTTTGCAGGTCTGGGTGCTTTCTTTTCAGGAAGAGGATATGTCATATGCCATGTACTTGTGCAGAATGTCAATTTACCAATGCAGTTTCACAAACTGGTGCTAAATAATCGTAAAATACTCCAGTTATGGCTCAATAGTATAAACATAAATTAAAGCAGCTCTACAATTCAAATGCTTATTTGTATTTGTGTGTGATTTGCAGAAGTGGTTTATTTAACAATATTTTAGTAAAAAAGTGTTTGTGCACATATGACTGGATGACCTGATAGTTGTTGTGAAGTGGAGACACAAGCGTGACAGAAAAGGTGTGAGTCACCCTAAAAGTTTAAAGAAGCCGACCAGGACCTTCATAGACTTTGCCAGATATGGCCTTATTTCAGTTAGCCCGCCCTCAACTAATACCTTTGCGCTACCACAAATTTTTGGCACAAATATAGGAAACTGGCTTTGAAAGTTCAAAATGTAATGAAATTCCAAAAATGTCTTACATTTATGGAGAGAAACCCATAAAGCTCCTACTTGGAGAGACAATGCAAATATGAATCTTTACAAATTGATAACTTATTAACAAAAATTAGGAAATTTGCACAAAAAGACAAAAAAAAAATGATTTGAGTAAACTGCATTCTGAGGTGAGCAATTCCCAAAACACAATGCCAAGGCAAGTCCCTGAATGCATGCAAAAAATGCAGTAAACAGAAATAATAAACGAAAATCAATACTTACAAAACTCCAAGAGCAATCAATGAGCCACTACTGGATTTTTCTCTCTGACTTCACTATAAAGGCAGACAGAGGACCCAGCAGCAGTAATGTCAAGGTAACCATACCTTCTGAGGCGTCTCCCACAAAACACAAAAACTGGCAGCACATCTAAAAATCTACAACAAACATTGTAAATAAAAAACAAATACAATAGATATTACACAAAAATAAAAACAATAATTAAAAAAACAAAAAATGTATAAACACCAAAAAAAAAATACAACAATACATGGATTATCCAATGGCGGTAACATTAATTTTTTTCAGGATCATTTTTGATATTGTTTACTGGCGTTAAGTGTCAGTCTCCTATTCTATCAGAAACATTTGTTATTTCTGATCTGCTTAAAAACATCAGATTAAAACTTTTCCTTGGCCATTAGTACACACTACATTGGGCAAGTAACATATTTTTGGGTGGAGTATTCCTTTAAAGACTCATACTCAGCGTACTTTTCACTCCAGAGTCTTTTCATTTATTGCTTTTTTTTATTTGTTGGCTTGCTTCTTGGTCACTTGTCATTTTATTTTCTGCTTGCTCTGTTTTAACGCCTTTCGTTTTTGGGGTTGCTTTTCCTTTCCTGCTATAGGATAATTTAGCAACCTGGGATCTCTTAGAAAACATATGTGTGGCTCCAACCTGAACTTGACTTCCCTAAGTCCTTCCAAAAAGATTCAACTGCAAGATGCACACTGAGTATCTTTTAAAACTGGTCACCTTTTGCGAAGTGCTTTGATATAGTGTGTATCATAATAGGCCCTACGTAAAATAATTGTTATGGCTGTTAAATCTGTAGACTGGAGATTTTTTGTATTGTACTATGCTGCTGTCTTCAAGCTTTTGTTGCCTCAGCAGCAACTGAAATTGAACAGCACAGCATTCTCCTAACAAGATTAATTTATACAGCATTAATGGATTCTGCACTGCTTGATTAACAACAGATTAAGAGAGGCCAAACAATGGTTTCTGTTTTAATTTATTTATTTTTTCAAAAGAAGAGACTTCTTGGAAAACAGTTCTTTTCACTGGTATTGGAGTACTGAAGTCCAAATGCTTGACATCTAAAGCTATGTTTTTATGATATTGTGGGTTGATGCTTTAAGTATGAAGCTCAGTAAGAATAAACAACACTACTAATAGAATTACTTTTACACAAACATAATAGTAATTATCATTTTGCTAAAACCATGTTAAGAACTGGTAACTGTTTAATGTTTTGCTTTAAAGGCACCATTGGCCATATTAAAATGAGTTCCAATGAACTTGTCTAGATCGGTATACTAAAAATGGTTCAACCATCCATGTTCAAAAGCCTATTTTTTCAAGGACACTGGAAGCTAGAGCCTATTCTGACTGCATTAGGTGTACGTCATGATAGAAACCAGTCATTCCTAGGGCTCAAGAAAACTCTTCACTCACACCAGGACAGTTCTGAGATGTCTATGACATGTTTGTCCTTTGGTGCTCTTAGGGTAGAGTGGATTCAGTTCATGGACTTGCACTGCTTGCATCTAATTAACTTGGGTTTTTTTTTAGACATAAACTTTACTGACTATTAAATAACAGGAGAGTTAAATGATTCTAATATATCCGTATATTTGATTACCAGATTTACTGTATATTTTATACTTGCTAGTATTTTTTAGATATAATTACACAACAAGGCAATCTCAGAGTGGAGTGTTCAAATGAAGAATAATTAATGAACAGACATTTCAGATATGCACAAGATGAGTTTGATTTTCAAAACATCACTTAAAGTAAAACAGCTTATACGAATCTGGTTATTAAATTTATAATCCGGTGTGCCAAAGTCTTGATGAGTGACTTGCAAAGACATTAATTCTGAAAAAGCCAAGAAGCAATTTTTTTTTCATTGTGACAAAAAACTAACATTCATTAAAATGTGTGGAGAGTGAACATTATATATTGCATTAGTGCACACTAAACCTGAAAAATATTTCTGGTATCATGTATGTCTACATAACAAAGACAAGAGGTGCCACATCCATTTTGATAATAATGTAGAATTGTGTCACAACACAAGCAGTGCTTTATTACATAGTCTAAATGAGTTTTAACACCTATTGTATGTTTCATCTTTCCAAATGGAAACATATCCCATATAATGATAAGTGTTTCTGCCTAATTCTCCCCTATTGTGACTGGGTCTTCAATAAAATGTTTCATAATACATATGTAAAAATGACGAAACAATATAAACATTATTTGTATTATCCATTACATTTATATGAATCCCGGTTGCATGATGTTCACTTTTTGGAAACAGCCAAATGTTCTCATTAAAGAAAAGACAATAAGGTGTTAATATCAGGGTGTCACCGTTTGAATGTTGTTCACAACACTGCATGATAGATTTGAAGTGTGCCCACATCAAAGGAAAACTCTGAAGACCTCAAAAAGCAGATGTCGGTGGTTAAAGATGTGGAAAGAATTACAAAGCCTAAAGACTAATCTTCATGAGCCTGAATTAAAAAGAAAAAATGTATATGTGGAAATTCAACATCTCTTATATTTCTAACATTTCTACGAACAATTCCAAGAGCAAGAATAGCTCATAAAGCCATCAAAAATCAAAGCGGAATGATTAACGTTTTTCCATTTCATTGCTAATATGTCTACCTTAAGAAAAACATGGAATAACAGGGCATGGAAGGATACCATTGATTAAACCACTGCTCTCCAAAAAGAATGCTGGTGTGCTTCACGATCAGCATTATGATCCGAAAGCCTATGAGAAGAATGTTCTATGGACCAATGATCTCTTTGGTTTTAATAAGAAAGTAATTACACATTGAAGATGTCTACTCATTTAAAACTTGCTTAAAGTAAGTATTTCTACTCACAATTGTTTTTCAGGTAATATCCCAAGCTTCTTCATGTTTCATGCCTCCTGTGTGTTTGTTTTTACAGTTTTGATTTTATTTTATCTCTATAAGTGGTAGTATTCCTGCTTCTTCCTCTTTCTGAATGCACCCTTGCTTTTCCCATACTGTTATTTATCTCCTTCCTTAGATGTGTTTAGCTCACACTACATTGGGAGATTATAAATGATTATCAACAGAAATAGTCAAGCAAAATATCTAGAAGATTCAGAAATCAGATTAGGTTCTAGCTAAATCTTGTAAATGAAGAGCTCTTGATTCATTTAGTCCAGCAGAACCTGTCACAAGTTCATTTGTACACATAAGGTTAGATTATCTTGTCTTGCTTATTTTTTAATTCAACTTTACTTCAGCCTGCCATTTTGAGTTAAAATGTATGGTTTTCATGTTCATTTTTCATGTACTGACTGCTGCCAGGCCACAGCCTATTCTTTTGAATTGTGTTTAAAGTATCATTTAATTTCTGATTCTTAATCTTTTTAAAATAAAAGCTCCTGTGGTTTGTCATAATCATTTTTATTGCAACCATAGCATAACCTTCTGTGAGGTCTGAGATGATTTTTTTCTCAAACAGGATCATACTCTGAGCATCTCTGCAGGATTGAGAATCTTTACATCAAAAAGATAAATTCATATTTCCTATTTTAACAATATATCTTTATTATGAAGTATAGGAAAAGCCAAGATACCTGTATGAGTGTGAGAGTCGTGGTGTTAATAAGTCACAACTGAGAAATCATCTGTTTTGCTAAACTCTTCTTTTTGATTGTGAAGAATAGTTTTATTTTGATATACAATATTAAAATATCACGTTTGTTTAGAAGGGCATAATGGTGAGGCAGGCATTAGTATTGCAGCCTACAGTTTGTTAGGTCCCGAGTCACAGCCTTATCACTGTCTGTTTGGACTTTGCATGTTTTCACATCGGTGCCTGGGCTTTCACTCAGTACTCTGGCATCCTCTTACATTCAAAAGAAGTGCATGTCAGATTAATTAGAGTCTCTTCAAGAGTGTGTGTGTGTGTGTGTGTGTGTGTGTGTATGCAGGGCTTGTTCCTGTCTTGTACCCAATGCTGTCAGTGTCCCCATGGTCCTGTACTAATAAAGTTTAAAAAAATTAATGAACGAAAAAAATAATTTAACATTTCCTTTATACCACAATAGTCAATTCTCATTTTTACATGCTTAATCGGGGCTTCATTTATGATACCAGTTTTAAAGAAGCAGTGATTAAATTACATCACACAGTTAAAATGCTGTACATAAGGGACATTTCCTCGTTAATCTATACTAATGAAAGGCAAAGCCCTCACTGACTGACTGACTGACTCACTGACTCGTCACTACTTCTCCAACTTCCCATGTAGGTAGAAGGCTGAAATTTGGCAGGCTTATTCCTTACAGCTTACTTACAAAAGTTAAGCAGGTTTCATTTAGAAATTCTACACGTAACGGTCATAACGGTCAACAACGTCTGCCATATTGAACTTTGTTATTCATGGCCCCATCTTCATGGAAATTTGGTAGGCGGCCTCCTTGCGCTAACCGAAACCAACGTACATACTTATTTCGGTGGTATGACGCCACTGTCAGCCGCCATATTGAACTTTCCAACGTTACTAATTCTCCAACTTCCCATGTAGGTAGAAGGCTGAAATTTGGCAGGCTCATTCCTTACAGCTTACTTACAACAGTTAAGCAGGTTTCATTTCGAAATTCTACGCGTAATTTACGTACTTGTTTCGGTGGTATGATGCCACTGTCGGCCGCCATATTAAACTTTTGAACAGTCTTTGTTACTTATGGGCCCATCTTCAAGAAATTTGGTACACAGGTTCCCAACGCTAACTGAATCCTACTTACGTACATATATACGTCCATAGTCTGCACCTCGGTCACCGTGTGAGGTGGCATTGGGTCCCCCATCCCAACGCCTCCCACGTTGTTGGCTGCCTGCCTATATAAGGCCGTCAGTCACTCCGGTCTCTACATTCCCTTCCTTGCTTCGCCACGGGATTCACGTCTCCCTACTGATAACTACAGCCTTTTTGTTTAATCCACGGCTTCTCTGCTGTTTTATTGTTTGTTTATTACAATTATAGTTATTGTGTAGGTATTTTAGACTTACTTTACATTGCTCAGGTACCCATTTCCTTTATCGTTCCAACCCCCATTACCATGTCTATCGAGATGATCACTATCGATCAAAGAACTGTCACTTACAGAGTGGTTTACATGCCCGGAGATGGCACCTACCTTTTCCATTCTCTTTGTTACATATTGCACGGCAATATCAGGCTCACTCTTGATATTCGGAGGAACATTGTGTCTTATGTATTGAATGACTAGGACAGGTTCAAGGTGTGGACTGATGATGGTACAGTAGATAATTATACTACACAGGAGCACTATAAGAGTGAAATGCTTAAGCCCTTCACCTATGGTTCTGCATGTGAGTTGATGGCTGCCGCTGAATTGTTCGGTTGTCGCTTTCAAGTGTACCGAAATGGCCAAATATTTTACACCTTTCGAAACCGCCAATGCCTCTTAAACGTCTTAGATTGACAGGTGACGATTTCAGTAGTGGACACTTTGATGTTTATGAATGTTTAAACTCTCAAAAGCTGGATGTAATTTTATTGATGAAACCGGTTGTGTGCTTACAACGCTTGACAGATGCCGAATGACTCTTCAACACAAGTCCTACAAATACTGTCGTAAATGAAACAAACCATGAAACTCAAACCGATTATGACCGCAGCAATCCAAGCTGTGAGATCTGAGACAAGATTACTGTTCACATGGCCAACTGTAAGTTACATGCTCAAGAGTAAGCTCAGCACACAGCTTGGTCAAGTTACAACCGGAGGGCCGAACTGACAGCATGGTATATAAAGAGATCCTTAACAAATAATTATTGCTATATTTTCCTTCAGTTTAAAAAGGTTTAATTTTCTTCTTAATAAAAATTTTAATGCTGTACTTCGCCGGCGGCTTCCCTGCACTAACCGAAACCGATGTACTTACTTATTTTGGTGGTATGACGCCACTGTTGGCTGCCATATTGAACTTACCAACGTCACTAATCCTCCAACTTCCAGTGTAGGTAGAAGGCTGAAATTTGGCAGGCTCATTCTTCACAGCTTACTTATAAAAGTTAAGCAGTTATTTCAAAATTCTACGGGTAACGGTCATAATGGTCGACAACGTCCACCATGTTGAACTTTCTTATTTATGGCCCCATCTTCACAAAATTTGGTAGGCGGCTTCCCTGCACTAACTGAAACCGATGTACGTACTTATTTCGGTGGTATGACGCCACGGTCGGTCACCATATTGAACTTTCTAATGGTCTTTATTACTTATGGGCCCATCTTCAAGAAATTTGGTACACGGGTTCCCAACGCTAACTGAATCCTATTTACATACATATATACATCCATAGCCTGCAGCTCGGTCACCGTGTGAGGCGGCATTGGGTCCCCCATCCCAACGCCTCCCACGTTGTTGGCTGCCTGCCTATATAAGGCCGTCCGTCTCTCCGGTCTCTACATTCCCTTCCTGGCCTCGCAACAGGATTCACGTCTCCCTGCTGATAACTACAGCCTTTTTATTTAATCCACGGATTCTCTGCTGTTTTATTGTTCGTTTATTGTGATTATAGTTATTGTGTAGGTATTTTAGACTTACTTTACATTGTTCAGGTACCCATTTCCTTTATCATTCCAACTGTACCCCCATTAACATGTCTAATGAGGTGATCACTATCGATCAAAGAACTGTCACTTACCGAGTGGTTTCCATGCCCGGAGATGGCACCTGCCTTTTCCATTCTCTTTGTTACACATTGCATGGCCATATCAGGCTCACTCTTGATATCCGGAGGACCATTGTGTCTTATGACTGGGACAGGTTCAAGGTGTGGACTGATGACGGTACAGGAGATAATTATACTACACAGGAGCACTAGAAGAGTGAAATGCTTAAGCCCTTCACCTATGGTTCTGCATGTGAGTTGATGGCTGCCACTGAATTGTTCGGTTGTTGCTTTCAAGTGTACCGAAATGGCCAAATATTTTACATCTTTCGAAACCGCCAATGCCTCTTAAACATCTTAGATTGACAGGTGACGATTTCAGTAGTGGACACTTTGATGTTTATGAATGTTTAAACTGTCAAAAGCTGGATGTAATTTTATAAGTGAAACCAGTTGTGTGCTTACAACGCTTGACAGATGCCGAATGTCTCTTCAACACAAGTCCTACAAATACTGTCGTAATTGAAACAAACCACGAAACTCAAACTGATTATGACAGCAGCAATTCAAGCTGTGAGATTTGAGACAAGATTACTGTTCACATGGCCAACTGTACGTTGCATGCTCAAGAGTAAGCTCAGCGCACAGCTTGGTCATATTATAACTGGAGGGCCGAACTGACAATGTGTTATACAAAGAGATCCTTAACAAATAATTATTGGTATATTTTCCCTCAGTTTAAAAGGTTTAATTTTCTTCTTAATAAACATTTTAAGGCAGTACTTCGCCGCTGCAAAGCGCGGGTATTTTGCTAGTACTACAGTATATATAATTAATGCAGGGTCAAAATGAGCCATCCTTTTTCTCAACAAAATAGAATCCAGCTCCAGTAGAGTACAGTCTGATAAACCTATTTTATAAATGATGTTTAATATAATCTTCCATATTTTTGATTCCAGTCTAAATAAAGCATTAATCTTCCCTTTAATTAAAGGTCCCCAGGCAGTGAGATTCAAACATATGGTGTGTGACAAGGTTAAAGTTACTGTTATATACAGTATTTTATTTGTAAATAGGTGTAAATGCTCTGAGGCTGTGCTCAGTAAAAAACCCTACTAAAAACTATATCATACTGAAATGAAATGCCAGGAGTACTGGCATTGTTTTATTACACTACACTAGCAAAATACCCGCGCTTCGCAGCAGTGAAGTACTGCCTTAAAATGTTTATTAAGAAGAAAAAAAATTCTTAATAGTATGACAGTGGCGTCATACCACCGAAATAAGTACGTACATCGGTTTCGGTTAGTGCAGGGAAGCCACCTACCAAATTTCGTGAAGATGGGGCCATAAATAAGAAAGTTCAATATGGCAGACATTGTTGACCGTTATGACCGTTACGTGTAGAATTTCTAAATGAAACCTGCTTAACTTTTGTACGTGAGGTGTATGAATGAGCCTGCCAAATTTCAGCCTTCTACCTACACGGGAAGTTGGAGAATTAGTAACGTTGGAAAGTTCAATATGGTGGCCGACAGTGGCGTCATACCACCAAAATAAGTACGTACATCGGTTTCGGTTAGTGCAGGGAAGCCGCCTACCAAATTTCATGAAGATGGGGCCATAAATAAGAAAGTTCAATATGGCGGACGTTGTCGACCGTTATGACCGTTACAACTGTTAAGTGTAGAATTTCGAAATGAAAAAAAAGCTGTAAGGAATAAGGCTGCCAAATTTCAGCCTTCTACCTACACGGGAAGTGAGTGAGAGTGAGTGAGTGAGTCAGTGAAGGTATAGATTAGTATAGATATCTAAGCAAACTAACACAGAGAGGAAAGAGAAAGGTTAGGTGCACATGCTGATACAGTGCATTGCCGTATCCACCACACGACAAACCAACTCAGGCAGGATCCAGATTAGGACCCGAGTGCAGCCATGTGACGGGTGATACCTCAGCACCACACTAGTTCAGATGGAGTGGAACAGTGTGAGGTTTTTTTATGGTGCCAATTCTGTCACCAACCGCCAAGTTTTTCCCTGCAGGTTGGAGGGCCTACATGCAGAGATGGATGCAGATTAACATCATACCAATGTCATGGAGCAATTGGAGCAAAGACACTTTTGGCATTTTACGGGATTCGAACCGGCAACCTTCCGATTGCCAGTGCAGCTCCCTAACCTCAGAGCCACCACTCCACTCAAACTAACACAAAATAGGAATTTATTATCCTCTCCTTTTAATATCTTCATTATTGCATCAAGTCCATAGATCTACAGTATTTACAATGGTGAATTTATAAAGCACTTATGAGTTCAATGTACGGGATATGTAAGGTCACGCTTTAACAGTCTGGCCTTGTCAATGATATTTCAATGAGATGGAAGATATCTTTTTTTAGTATGCATAAATTAATGATTTTAATTTTTTTTTCTCGGTTATGTAAACAAATGCAGCACATCATGGAAGTCCTTTCACATTTGCGTAAAATGTTTCTAAAGCTACAGAACTGTGAACTTTACAACTCATGAGTTTTATTTTGTGTTTTTAGGATTTGATATTTCACAAACTGGCTTCAGTATAGTAAAGCCATAGTAAAGTGCTAGCCTTTCAGGATTAGAAGGCACTCCAGAGATTGTAAGCTTCTCAAACTTTTACCAAAGATTTATTAAAAATTTCAGTACATTTACAGACCCAATAAGACAAGATAACATTTTGTTCAGACAGCTCAGGCCCAAGAGACTTGAACTCCAATTCTAAGACATCCCTTTTTCTTGACCATTTAAACTGAAATAGTGTCCTGTGTTACTGTAAGGGTGGCCTTATCACAAAGTGTGTCTGAGTTTTCAAAGAGACCTTCTGTTACTAAACAGAATTATGATGCTAGTTACAAGGGAACTGCAAAAATATTAAATTTGCCCTTGGAGAGAGGTGTCATTGACTCAAGGGAGGTGAACATTAATTTATCTTATTTACTAGCTATTAAAAAGTAATGGATCTTAAGATAGCAAAGAGTCATAACATTTTTTAGCCAAGATCGACTCTTTAATTCAGCTGCTTTAACTTTATGATTTCATATAAACTTCTAGTATTAAGACCTTGAAGGCTCAGACTCTCTCAAAATAATTTGAAAATAAGGAAGTTAGTATTGAATCAGAAACAGTTTCCCCATTTTGGATGTTTCAGTGGGGCCAAAAAGAACTGATCATGGGACCCAGTTTTCAACACGCTTTATTAATATATCAAAGATTACAAATAGTCCCAATTAACAAAGCACAATTAGAAATGAGATTCCATAAACTAAATCAAAATACAATTTTAAAAAGAAATCTGAAATATTAACTATGTATTTTAATCAAACAATGCAGACTAAATTTGGAATATTATCTCAAACTCAGAGCTACTACAACCACACAAACAAGAACAAATATTTTAAATAAACACAATATTTAAGCCAAATTTTAATGAAAAATAAAAAATTAAACCTCAAAACACTAATTTGTAGTTTAGCAAAACAGGGAGTGAAGACCAAAGGCAACGAGAATTATTTAGGTCAAGAGTAGGGAATGTCACCACTAATCCTCAAAGGTACTTTAAACAGAGTGTGCCATAATGTTTTTTGGTTTTTTTTTGAGTGCTGGAAATAGACCTCCAAAAATATCATAATTACACTATTACACACCACTGTACTCGCATGCTTACCAACATCCTTGTCTAATACTGGAATTTTCAGGATGCTACCTGAGTTCTTTATAGAGTCCAGAATCCTTTGCTGCAAAACAGGGTGAAATCCAATAGCTGTGCTCATGACAGTACTGTGATCACCAGGACTAAAAGCACTAAAGTCATACATACAATAATCCTACTCTAAAACTCCTGACAACCCACAAAATGGTGGTTGGAAATGTCATTCATCTTTTTCCTGTAAAATACATCTTTGAAAATATTTGAAAACCATTGTGAAGATGTTAGCAAAATACCCAAAAAAGCACAAAAATTCCTAGAAAATGCTTGCAAAATGCCAAACAAACAGTGGACATTTATAATGTTTGAATAGGCCTTAAGGGTTTGCCCATTGTCCATTAATCTAGGTGTGTAAACTTCCTAAAGCCAAGCGTCTTATGTCATATGGTAACTGTAAATTTACCTACTGTGATTTAGCTTGGGCATGTCAATTTGTTTTTCTAATGCCTTACAACTGATGCAGTCCTCCTCAACCCGGAACTTATACTTTATATAAAATTAAAAGTAATGTTCCAGTTGGTTTTGAGCAAAAAAGTTGAATTTTGGAGTGCATGTGGTGGTAGATTAGGACTATATTTGAACAGATCTGCTAGATGTAAAACTGTCTATTTGAGATATACTGGTATTAGTTAACAAAATATAATACATTATTGTATATTAAGCATCCTTATTTTAGTCTTGCTCTGCATAAAACAAACATTAAATAATTAATAAATGAGACAGTCAAACAAAAAATGAAAAAAACATTTTTGATAAAGAGTATATGCATTGTCTTGTCTAGGTTAAGTTATGCAGATATTGCATCAAGCAACATGTTCTGCAGCTGACTCGATAAAATGAGGTATTCATTAACTGTGTTTATGTAAAAGGAGTTATTGGTGTTAGCGTTAAAGTGATACCATCCTGTGCTTTGGCTGGCATAAGTCTATCACAATTTCATCAGTGTAAAAGATCACTTGTGGAAAAGTAGAACAGAAATCATGATGAGCAAATGTGTACTGAAATGCAGCAAGCGTATTCTAGTTACTTTAACCAGAGCTGCCATTTGCTACAATTTTAACAAGAGTACCTGGGTTTCATCAATGAAGCTGAGGTTCTTCTTATATGGTAGCTTTAGGATTGAAAACTATTTTTTGTTACTAGCAGCTATTTTGCCTAATTTTATTTTGGGTGAAGATCACTTCTAATGTCACATATACTTGTATTTACAACTGTCTGATTCAGTTATCACATCATCATTATGTCTGAGTCTTACTGTATATATTCAGATTTAATTCTCTAAATGTAACACTAATGGTGTAGTTCTTGGCTAGGCCACAGATAAAAGAAAAGTGTCAGAGACTTGTTTGTAAGTGTCAAGTTATTGTAACAGTGAATGCCGCTCCTTCTGCCCATTTCCCTTCTTGCCTTTTCTCTCTGTCAGCCATGTGACTGCATGCTGTGGAACATTATCTACATTTCAAGTCCCTGTTTTATTCACTGCACATGTGACACTTCACATAGAGCTGGCCCCTTTCCAGTGATGCAATGTCAGATTGGTCTGGCAGGCTGCCATCCTCTGCAGAGAGACAGCATGTTTCATGATCTGACTTCCAGCAACGGCCCCTCTTTCCCAACTGACAAATGAGTTTATGTTGGCATTGCTTTCTTCCTCACAGTTGTTGTTTTCTCAAATATTTGACTGTCCGATAGCTGGGATTAGGCCGAAAGCTGTGTCAAGTGTAATAATATCTGCATTCTTTTCCATCCAGCTTTACTGTACAGGGCATTGTCTGTACTTATAACAGCTATCATCTGTTTAAAGTACATGGTTGGTTCAGGAAAATACAATTGTGTAGTCCATGCCATTACAAAACAAGCACTAAAAATTTTTTGACATAAAAAAGTATGTGTTCAAAAGTGAAGAACTGTTCAAATTCTTCCTTACTAAAAAGAATGTGCCCTTTCTTAAATATGCTTATTAAAAGTATTAATTAATAATACAGAGACTTTTTCCTAAAATGTTAATAAAACATTATTATAGCCAAAATGGTGATTGTAAGCAGAATATCTTTTAAACTTCTCACTTATAAATTAGGTTGATGGAGAGCTGACCAGTTTAATATATCCTGAATCATTATGGTGTTTAAAATAAATGTGATGAATAAAAAAGAAAAAGTAGTAAGGTGTATACAGTATTAATAGCCCTTAAGAAAAAAACAATGTATTCATATTACAAAGCTGTTAAATGCAAAACAAATTCATCCAGGCGGCATCAGGCCCAAGTCAAAAATTAGCTTTAAATATGTTTTCATCCATCACAGGACAGACTTGGACACACAGCCACACTTACTCACACTTGTTCTGTCTGTAGAAGAGTCGCTATGTAATGATTAGGACCAGGAGAAGAAAGATAGTCAAAATACAAGCTAGGATCATATCTGGAAAGTCAAAAATACCATACAGTAGATAAAACCAGAATGCGAGACAAGTAATTACAGTCAACAAAACAGTACTTAATAGATCTGGAACCAGATTAAAAGTAGCACAAAAAAGGTAGAGTTCCTTCAATCCCAGATAAGGAATGAACATAAATAATGATTCTTTAACCTGTTGCAATGATGGTGCAAAAATCATGATGCATGATAGCAACTCACAAACAAGATGGTATTGGAAACTGAGAAATATATTTTCAACAAGTCTACATGATAGTTAACTACAAAAAAATGATGTTAACATTGACAATGAACTTTCCATACTTTATATAAACATTATAGAAATGCAAAATGCCTGAGGAAAATATTCTTAAAAAATGGATACAAAATCAACTCATAGCAATACTAGTCCAGTTTAGGGTCAGCAAGCAGTGTAACCTGCTATAGAACCCTAGACCTGTTCTTTCAATTTAGATTGAGTGAAATGTTTGCACAATACTAAAGCTCCTCTCTAAGCCCTCACACAGACAAAGCTCTCTGTCTTCCTGGCCTGTAACACTGTATGTTTTCTGTACATTTGGGTACATTTCTATTGATACTGTTAACAAGAATTGTGGGGAGGAAAGACAGACAAGAACACATGTATGTGTTCATCACTAAACACTATATTGTAATATATTCACATTTACACTGAATAGGTTGACTCAGCATTTACACACTGTTCTTGACTAATACTTATATATTTGGCACAGCTTTTCTTTGCATTTCTTACAAATTAGCTACCTTTCCTGATATATTTAAGAAAACATTACCAATAGAAATTGTTGCAACATTATGTTTTGCAAAGCATTTAAGTGTTGGAGAATACCTTCCAAATGAATAAACTGCAACAAAGGAAGTCACAGGTATTTCTCTCTGTCCATCCCTGGTTTTGGTTGGATGTTTTACGGTCTTGGAAGGCAAGCTGTAATAATGCTCTCTGAATCTCTGTGCTGCAGTAAGTGTCTCCCCATAGGATGACTGTGCATATCCCTATTAAATAGGATCTAGATAGATGTGTGTATGGGAAACAGCTAAACAGCCTAAATAATAGCAATTCTACGCCAGACCAGGGGGCGTATGAGTGTGCTAACTGTCTCTCTCAGTCTCCTGCAGACCATTCTCGGGAAATCCCACTTGGTTCCGGCACCAACGATGATGTCACTTCTGGTCATGAGGACATCACTTTCGGTTCTGGCGCCGACGATAACATCACTTCTGGGTTCCAGTGCTGCTGACATCATTTCCCATCCTATCTGTTAAAACCGCCATCTTGTCTCCATGCAAGTCAGATTTGGACTCTGTTATGTTAACATTGCTCGTAAAAAAAAAACAAAAAAAAACTTTTGCAGCCGGGAAAACAATATACAGGTGCCTGCCCCATATTTTCATGATGTCTGTGATTCATTTGTTTGACAATAGATAGATAGATAGATAGATAGATAGATAGATAGATAGATAGATAGATAGATAGATATTTTATTTGTGTCAATGGGGAAATTTGGATCTTTGCAGAAGGTGTTATGTATTATTATAGAAAACAACAACTCCCTGTCAAATACACATCAGAATGACTAAAAGGAGAAAGAGTTAATAAAAAGAAAGAAACTTTGAGGCTTAGTTAAAGATAAAATGACCAATCACAGTCACATTGAGGCATTATGCCGGCGTATTGCTGTTGGTAAAAGGAAGCCCCAGAGGAGCTTCTTGACACACTTCTGCTGAATAATTTGTTGGCTAGAAGTTCTCAGTCTTAGTGTGTCACAGAGAGGATTTGCAGCATTGTTCATAATGGCACTTAGTTTTGTTTTCAGTCTCTCCTATGGTACTACATCCAGTAGGTTAAGAGTGTGTGCAATAATTGTACTGGTTCTTTTAATTAACTTGCTGATTTGGTGGGCCTCTCTTGAAGCAATGTTACCATTACAGGCCCAACAAACTACAGCGTAGATAATCACACTGGCCATCACAGAGTTATAGAATATATAAACGATGTCACTACCCACATTGCAGGTGAAAGGGTTTTTCAATGAAAAGGGATCAGAAGTTTGTAGCACTCTGGTACCTTAAATAGATAGACCTTAAATGTGGTAGCATTGCTGTACCATTAATAATAAAAAAAACTACAGTCACCGCTAGAGAGATTCACAAAATGGCAGTAACTTTGACATAGAACAAAGTAGAACATTGTTGCAGAAATGGAATAAACTTCATAAAAAAATCCAAGGTGAAAAAGGTATTTGAAGAAGAAACTAGAAATGGTCAAAATACTGAAATCTAGGCAAAAATCATAATGCCACAGAGCTGTCAATTGGGGGATAAGGTGCCTCAGATGGATACAGCGTCTACACTGGATACATTGTCTGCTGGATAGGCTTGGAAAACCCATACAGGTGGTGAAGGTATGCTGGGAATTTAAACCTCACATTAGGAAGTGCTGCATCAGAACTGTGTTAAAATAAAAGGTGAAGTTCATTTTAATGTTCTATTTTGAGTCAATCTGTTTGACATTTTATAGGACCAACCTGTTTCCTGGTGTATTTATGTTTAAATAATAGTTTGCTGTAATATGAATTTACAAGACCATATTTTTATTGCTATGTAAACTATCAATCTCTAGTATATGAGGTGGCATCCAAAAATTCCCAGAATTGGTCAATAGCACAGGAGTAAGAAGTAATTCTTGAATATGCTGCCAGGTTTCATACGCCTTCACTCTGGTTAGTCAGTCCACTAGGTGTGTACTTTTGGCATTTGTAGTGCACGTGGTTTTTTTTACCAAATCTGGAAAATTTTGAGTCACCCGTCATTAGAACAACATTAGAACAATCTAAATGAAAACAGACCCTTCAGCCCAACAAAGCTCGCCAGTCCTATCTACTTAACTCTTCTAAAAAACATCAAACCTAGTTTTGAAAGTCCCTAAAGTCTTACTATCTACCACGGTACTTGGTAGCTTATTTTAAGTGCCTATAGATCTCTGTGTAAAGAATAATGTCTTAATGTTTGTGTGAAATTTACCCTAAACAAGTTTCCAACACTATCCCCGTGTTCTTGATTAACACATTTTATTAAAACAGTCTCGATCCCCTGTACTAATTTCCTTCATAATTTTAAACATTTTGATCATGTCTCCTCTTTTCCTTCTTTTGCTTAAACTGAAAAGTCTCAGCTCTTTTAATCTTTCCTTATAATTCAACCCTTGTAGCCCTGGAATGAACCTAGTTGCTCTTCTCTGGACCTTTTCTAGCTCTGCTATGTACTTTTTGTAGTCTGGAGACCAGAACTGCACACAGTACTCCAGATGAGATCTTACCAGTGCATTATAAAGGTTGAGCATAACCTCCTTGGACTTGTACTCCACAACTACTGCTATATGACCTAACATTCTGTTAGCCTTCTTAATGGCTTCTGAAAACTGAGTGGAAGTTGAAAGCGTAGAGTCCACTGTGACTCCTAAATCTTTCTTATAAGGTGTACTCTCAATTTTCAGATCTCCCATTCTGTATTCAAACATAACATTTTTTACTTCCGATGTATAATACTTTACATTTGCTGACAATAAATTTCATCTGCTACAAATCTGCCCAAGTCTGTATGCTGTCCAAGTCCATCTGCAAAGATTTACTTATACAGTATTCCTATCTAAGTCATTTATATATATTAAAAATAGCAGCGGTCCTAGCACTGACCCCTGTGGAACACCACTCTTAACATCAGCCAATTCTGATAAGGCTCCTCGCACCATCACCCTCTGTTACCTGTGTCTGAGACACCTATTCTGCACCCATCTACAAACATCACCATCAACTCCCACTTCTTTTAGTTATGTCTTTATAGGCTACTAAAATTTTTGTTGAAATTCCAACATTCTTGCCTCTGAGAGATGATTTATATTTATGATATTGAACATGCATATCATATTTAAGTACTTCAAAAATCATACTCTTTATAAACTTATCTTTAATAGACATGCAAGCCAAAGCACAACATATCTGTATTCATTATTACTCAGTTTTATTAGAGCAGTGTGTGTTTCTGTTTAAGTTAATCTGAAGTGTTTGAAACAAATCACACTGAGATAATAACATTTTAAGAAATTTAAGAAGAGCATAATTGTAGCTTTTATTATACTCTAATTACTGTATTCATTATAATTCTCAATTTAAAATGTTCTTTATTTACAAATAATTCCTTACATTCTCACAGCAAAAAGAGAACACTGTCTTGTGCAAATATAACCTGAATAGGAGCAAAGAATTTTCTAATCTACAGTGTCATGATCAAGCTGCTGTTTTAATTTTATATACAGTAAATGAAAAAATAAAATTCTCACCCACATAAAAAACATTTGATTCCCATATATGAAACACACAAAGGATCCCCCTGAAAAGTAGATGTGGAAATTGGGATAAAATTAATTAAAAGGTTCTATTAAAGAGAGTATTGGGCCTTTGATATTTAAACTGGCACAAAAAACATAGCAGCTGCTATAGGGACACCCAGGAACTCCTTTTCTGCGTGTTTTTTTTTGTGTATTCAAAAAGTACACATTTTAAAAGTTCTGATATACAGGACTTCTTTTAAACTGTATGCAAAATTCAAGGAAATTCACTAAAATATATACATTTTTTTCAGTTGGCACATGGGGTTTTGTTTAGTTGCCCATAAATGCCTGACATCAAATTTACTAACGATGAGTGTAAATGATCATACCAATGTGCATATGTGGGCACACATTTTGAATTAGCATTAAACAGTACCTTGTAAATGCCATGCAGAGCCAGGATTCACAGATATCAAACTGTAGAAATGATTGAATTCATTAGAAAATACACAATAAAAAAATACTGTTACAGTAACTAAAGCACAGCTCGCTGCACTGCAGTAGAGGAAGAACCACTGTGGAAGAAACTGTTACTGTAAGACCACTTTGAGTCAATAAATATGTGTGTGTATATATATATATATATATATATATATATATATATATATATACTGTATATATATATTGTATATATATTGTGAAGAAGGAAAGGGGTTGCTCCTCCAAAACCCAAATATCAAATACAGTTTGCCTCCTCTTTACTCCACTAGTTGTTGGGCTGCTGTTGTGTCGTGTGGTGTGCTTTTTTTTTAAAAGCCTGTACAGCACCTGTCCTTTTTGGCTGATTGCTTTGTCTCTCTCTCCTCCCCCAGATGTCCTCTGCTCCTGTTGGGGGTCCGGCTCCCAACGTGCACCCCTATGAAAAGAAAGATGTTTGTGTTTACTTTTAATTGAGAGACGGATCTATCCCCTCTGTCTTCACACGGTGCTTGTTTTACTTTTGAAAGGGACATATGTTCATTTGAAGTGTTTGAATAAAAGTTCCTGACTCAGCAATCTCCTGTGTTTCTGTGCAATTCTGTAACCCAAGCATGACAATATATATATATATATATATACTGTATATATATATATATATATACTGTGTATATATATATATATATATATATATATATATATATATATATATATATATATATATATAATGATGAATATCCGCCAAGACTTTCAGCATGGACGTGCCCCGAGTTCCAGCAGGGCCTCATGGACTTTGTAGGTTTTATACACAACCCTTCTGGATACCTTGGGAACCACAGGGAGTCACTGTAGGGGGGCTTGTGAACTCTTATGTGCCCTATAACCTGGTCATGTGAACAGGAGATGACGTACTGCCAGGTTGAAGACAGTGACTTTTACCCTGACCCGGAAGTGATAAGGACTTGTGGACTGTGAGGCAGGACCACCTCCGGGTCAAGGGGTATAAAAGGACGATGGGAAAGCCCAGACACGGAGCTGAGCTGGGAGGAAGGGTAGCGAAGTGTCTGGGAGAGGAGGATTGAGTATTGTAGTGTTTATTGATTTATGAGTATTGAGGAGTGGATGGTGCTTTGTGCACTGTATTGTTCAAATAAAAATAACATTTGGACTTTTACTTGGTGTTTGAAGTGGTACCTGAGGGTTCAAGAGGTGGATCAGAACATCTACTGCGACAATATATACAGTGGGATGCAAAAGTTTGGGCAACCTTGTTAATAGTCATTATTTTCCTGTATAAATCGTTGGTTGTTACGATAAAAAATGTCAGTTAAATATATCATATAGGAGACACACACAGTGATATTTGAGAAGAGAAATGAAGTTTATTGGATTTACAGAAAGTGTGCAATAATTGTTCAAACAAAATCATGCAGGTGAATAAATTTGGGCATCGTTGACATTTTATTGATTCCAAAACTTTTAGAACTAATTATTGGAACTCAAATTGGCTTGGTAAGCTCAGTGACCCCTGACCTACATACACAGGTGAATCCTATAATGAGAAAGAGTATTTAAGAGGGTCAATTGTAAGTTTCCCTCCTCCTTTAATTTTCTCTGTAGAGTAGCAAGATGGGGGTCACAAAACAACTCTCAAATGACCTGAAGACAAAGATTGTTCACCATCATGGTTTAGGGGAAGGGATACAGAAAGCTGTCCCAGAGATTTAAGCTGTCTCTTTCCACAGTTAGGAACATATCGTGGAAATGGAAGACCACAAGCTCAGTTCAAGTTAAGGCTCGAAGTGGCAGACCAAGAAAGAATTCGGATAGACAGAAGCGACGAATGGTGAGAACAGTCAGAGTCAACCCACAGACCAGCACCAAAGACCTACAACATCATCTTGCAGCAGATGGAGTCACTGTGCATTGTTCAACCATTGGCACTTTACACAAGGAGATGCTGTATGCGAGAGTGATGCAGAGGAAGCCTTTTCTCCGCCCACAGCACAAACAGAGCCGCTTGAGGTATGCTCAAGCACATTTGGACAAGCCAGCTTCATGTTGGAATAAGGTGCTGTGGACTGATGAAACTAAAATTGAGTTATTTGGGCATAACAAGGGGCGTTGTGCATGGAGGAAAAAGAACACAGCATTCCAAGAAAAACACCTGCTACCTACAGTAAAATATGGTGGTAGTTCCATCATGCTGTGGGGCTATGTGGCCAGTGCAGGGACTGGGAATCTTGTCAAAGTTGAGGGATGCATGGATTCCACTCAGTATCAGCAGATTCTGGAGACCAATGTCCAGGAATCAGTGACAAAGCTGAAGCTGCGCTGGGGATGGATCTTTCAACAAGACAACAAGCCGAAACACTGCTCAAAATCCACTAAGGCATTCATGCAGAGGAACAAGTACAACATTCCAGACCTGAATATAATTGAAAATCTGTGGTGTGAGTTAAAGAGAGCTGTCCATGCTCGGAAGCCATCAAACCTAAATGAACTAGAGATGTTTTGTAAAGAGGAATGGTCCAAAATACCTTCAACCACAATCCAGACTCTCATTGGAACCTACAGGAAGCGTTTAGAGGCTGTAATTTCTGCAAAAGGCGGATCTACTAAATATTGATTTCATTTCTTTTTTGTGGTGCCCAAATTTATGCACCTGCCTGATTTTGTTTGAACAATTATTGCTCACTTTCTGTAAATCCAATAAACTTCATTTCACTTCTCAAATATCACTGTGTATGTCTCCTATATGATATATTTAACTGACATTTTTATCGTAACAACCAACGATTTATACAGGAAAATAATGACTATTAACAAGGTTGCCCAAACTTTTGCATCCCACTGTATATGTGTAATCCAGGCAGGAGGAAGCTTCTTCATGCTTCTTTAATTTCTCTTCATGAAGAGGGAGCACTCCGTCACAGCAGTCTGTTAAGGGAATGTTACCTGAGCAGACGTATCACAGAATGGCCACAAAGCAAAGATATTGTATTTATCAACAATTAACTTTACATAACAGTGCGGAATTAATGCTTCCAAAACATTTCACATTCACTCTGTTTGGTTCATTAGCTCACACACGTCTTATACACATAAATAAAAGACTCATTTCTCTACATTCTTTGTCCTTCTGAATATCTCTTAAGTTCAGCTCGTACCCTTCTGTGAAATTTCTGTTTACATGACAACTTTCAAGGTTTAGAGTTACACTTTCTTTCATCATCACCTAGAGCACCTTGTTGCTCACACACCCTTCATATAACTCTTCATGCTACTTTTAAGATAAATGCTATATTTGAATATGGAACGCATACCAAAACACTTCATATGCACTAACTATATTACCCCTAAATAACATTACATTACCCCTTGATCACCTTTATTTTCTTTCACACCACAGGTACTCATTAGTTGCACCCAGAGGGTGCTAATGAAAAGAAATTAAGGTTTACTGCAGTAGTAAGTTCTAAATTAGCAAAGGGGAAGACTGTTGGTTTGATTTACAATTACATGTAAAGAGAAGAACTAAATCTTACTGACAAAACTTTCCAAAGCTTACCAAGCGATGTACTTGCATGTTTGGTCTGTTTCAAGTATTAACTCAAATGGAAAGCATGACTGTTATAATTTGGTTTTGTTTTGTCCTCAGTATTTTCAGAATTTTTAAATCCTTTCCACAAAATTTATATTGGTGTTTTGGGATGCTGGTTTCAACTATGTTTTAAATGAAGCATTCCCAGTTTCAGCATTAAGCATTTCCGGTTTCAATAAGTAAAGCATTTCTGGTTTCAACTGTTTTACAGTAGTTAAAAATAAACTGTCTTTTCTGAAGCCATTTTGTTAATCCTGTGAGTGGTTGCCATAACACAGATATGTGAGACATCTGATGTCAATGTTGTGACAGTATAATAGCATTTTTTTTTTGTCGTTCTTTATTTCGCCTTATACAATTTCTCGTATTAGGAATTTGTTAGTTTTCGCATAACCCTTGGGGTCAGAGCGTCAGTTCAGCCATTGAACAGCGTCCCTGGAGAAATTACAGGTTAAGGGTCTTGCTCAAGGGCCCAGCAAAGTAGGATCTCTTTTGGCAGTGACGGGGATTTGAGCCGTCAACCTTCTGGAGATTATTAGCCTCAGAGCCACCACTCCGCCCTAAATTGCGCACTTCTTGGAGATTTTGGATTCTTCAGAATGGCTAAGTCAGTCTGATTGGGTGTGTAAGGTTCCTTTAGACCTGTTAGGCTGTTAATCCTGCTTCTCATGTTAGGGACCAGGTTAATTCTGTATTGAACATTTTTAACCTTTTGGAGCCTGGCATATATAAGCATAGTGGTTTACTGTATAATTTGTCCTGATATTCTTCACTTATTTTACCAACATAGCCTAAGTGCATGGCTTCACAAGCATTGTCAACAGCACAGCTTGTTAAACTCTAATTAATATGAGACAATCAATCACAGGATATTCAGGAGGTAACAAGCCTGTGACTAACACAAGTGTGTAACTCA
Organism: Polypterus senegalus; assembly: GCF_016835505.1. NCBI lineage: Eukaryota > Metazoa > Chordata > Cladistia > Polypteriformes > Polypteridae > Polypterus > Polypterus senegalus. The sequence continues at coordinate 109,323,721 of NC_053161.1, forward strand.
TAGTTTGTTTTGCAAGGTGAACTGTTTTAGTGGCAAGCAGCAACTTGTGAATACAGCTCTCAATATAGCAGTGGCTTTGGAAAACTAGATACAAAATGGAGGTGACCATTCAAAAAACAAAATATTGTTTCCAGAATTAAGGTATACTAGAAATACTGTAAAAATAAATGCATAGAAATTGTAAAAGTAGAGCAGATAAACTCTAATGAGCTTATTCACAATATCATTTAAGCTGGGTTAGAAGCTGTTAAGCCAAGAAAATCATGGACATTGGAATGCTACATATTTGGCTGTGCTTTCAGTCAGCTTCTGATCCAGAATTTTGTTGCTGTTTCAAATGTACATTTCTGAAATAAAATCTGTCTGGAACATAGTATTAAATAACAAACAACACCTTTCCTCTGGTTCCCATGTGCAATTTTTCTTATAGACAGAAAGAAATTATTTATTTTGCAACTGCTAAAAGTGGTAGTACAGTATTTTGTTTTATGATGAAACCAAGTAGAAGGTATGCAACAAAATGAATGGCAAAAGTCAGAACCAAAGGTCTGTATAGCTGTTATCAAGCCAACAATTCAAAACAGATATGCCATCAACCCTAAAGACTTGAATTGAAGCACACACTAAAAATGTTTTGAGGTTTATCCATAAACTGAGAAAACTTGTAATTAAGCTTTCTCCCATCAAACCAAGACATCAAGCACCATTCACGCTTGGTGATTCAACCATAGCTACACCATTGTTGCTGTCAACAAACGCCTCAAACCTAGCACCAACCACAGTAACAAAAATGTGTCACAGACAAGATGCTAATTATTTTCATTATTTAATTATTTATGGAAAATAACTATTTTTGAAATTCCTCAGGGAAAAATCCATCAAAGGTAACGTGACTGAATGTGAAGAAATATAAAATATTAAACAGTATCATAACATTGAGGTGAGATGTTATTTTTTGCTTGGTCATTTCTGTCTGCTGCACTTCAACTGGTGCTGATGGGTCAGCTGCAAGGTCCTCAACTGGAGACTGCCATTAACAGATGTTTTGCCCCCAACTCCAGTACATTTCCTGTCGGAAGGTGGCACATTGGGAATTTCTCCTTGCCACTCACTACAGCTGCTCTTATAGTGTTGTTATTCACCAAAAACAGCTTACTTTGCCTTCTCTCTTAGCTCTTTTACTTACTCTGTAGGCTTCATATCAGCACTGTATGAAGCTGAACCACCGATTTTCTGCTGAAATCACAGCACCCAACCTCTTCAGTGTAGATGCTGGTTTTCCAGCCAGCATCTTTGCACTCTGCTGCCAGCTCAGTGTACTTGAGCCGTTTCCTCTCATTGGCTATAGTCATGCTTTCTTCCCAGATGATGGAAGGTTCCATGAGGATCCTTTCCTGTGCTACAGACCATGTTACAGTGTCTGACCGGAGTGTATTTACTATTTTGAACTGCCTTTTGAGATCTACCTGCATCTATCACCTTTTACCTGGCTAGAGCATGTTTGTTCTTTCCTTTTCAGGTGATGGCATGATGTTTCCTTGCTTCATGAATATTTTGTAAGTGGGTTTTCCTGTTTCTGGAACGTTGTTTGCTGCTATCCTGTATCTCTTTAATGCTTAAGCCAGCTTCACCAGGCCATCTGTAGTGTCCCTGGGCCACAGCTTTTAGGATCCTTTCCACTTCACCTTGGAACCATGTGAATGCTGTAAATGCTGGAAAGTAAGAGTTTTCTTAGTAAACAGGAATATGTCAATCTTTTTTTAAAATCTGTGATGATTAACATGGTTATTATCTTGGGTTCAATTTGTGAAAGACCATTTCTTGTCATTATTTGAGTATTTTACAAGCAGACAGTCACAGAATACTTAGGGCTGTTGCTTGCTGTCCTGGCATGGTACTCATCAAATATTGCATATATTGAGAGAGGTTATAATAAGTTTTCAGTATATTTTTCCTTTCTGTTGAGTGTCCATGTGTTATATATATTTCTCACTATTTCTTGAGTCTATAAAACATACATAAAAGACATAAAAGACATAATTCTGCATATTGTTTTGAAATGCTTTGCACAAGCAGCTGGCATTCCAACTTTATGCCATAAGTTGACAATTTGATTAAATTCTTAAATACAGTTGTTATTCATGCTTCATGTGTCAGCTTACATGAATCCAAATCTTGGTACATTCTATTCCCATTTGCTCCTGACGTTGTCCAGTAGAGCAGAACCTTATTTGAACATGAATGTTTTACAGTAGCATTTGAACCAACAGCCTTGTCATTTATAGTCCAGTACTGCAACCACTGCATTCTAATGCATGCCCAAGATGTAAATAACATTAGCATATTTTCCTATTATAATATTGCTTAAAAGTAAGTTATTAGCACTGGAAATGTTCATTGTTAAAGCTAATCATTATAAACAGCTTTTTCTTTGTATTTTCTTATTGATTCCACTTGAATATTTTGGGATGTTTTATTTAAATCTTTCAGAGGTACCTTAATCCCAGCCTGGATTGCTCAGAAACATATTTCTGAGTATTTACTATGTACATCTACTATGTACTGCATTCTACAGTATTTAGGTTAAATTTATAAATGTGCATTTTACATTTATTGTGTGTTGATTTCACTGGTATGTATTCTTATTAGAGACAGATAAAAGGTGTTTTTGAGGCTTGATATTGTTTAAATGTGAATAGTAACAGGTCATCTTATTTGTATTACAAAAAAGTATGCTACAATATATTGAAACCATCTTGAATTATAAGGTTATCTTTCACAAATTGGGTGATATATCCTGAGGATGAAATTGTTGCTCTAAACCCCCAAACCTTCTGTGTTGATGCTTTTTAAACATGTCTTGTTAGATAATCCTTAACCCCTCCTTATGAAATCCAGAAAACATTCTGTTCAAACAGATCTTGAAGAATTTTCATACCAGATGAGGCATCTGTGAATCCAATGCCTGGGCAGCTGGCAGTTTGGTTAATTTGAAAGAACTCAGAATAATGAATATTTCAGTACATCTTACATGTCATTTGTCTTCATTGCTTTGGAAAACATTGAATATACTAAGAAGCAAGCTTTTAACAAAAGTGTCATAAATTAAGTAACAATGAAGAGCCCCTGAGAATAACAGTCAGAGGTTAACGTGTCATCTTTCTTTGAAAATCTGATTTAAAGGCACCAAGGAATGCCTCCGACAATGCACTAAATTATATTCAAATTCTGGTGAATCAATTATTAAGAAAATGAAATATTCCCAGAATTCTAAGGGTCAAGGAGTCAGCATGTCCTGGCTAAATAGAAAATATATAGCCTTGAGTAATGAATACACTGTTTCCCCTTGTCAGAACTGACAATTAACAACACTGAACTGATTTCCATGTCTTGGCATAAACATCTTATTTGTCATAACAATCTGAGAGCGCTTAAAGAACTCCCAGCACACAAAATACTTTCATGTACAGATTTTAAATGTAAGTGTGTGGTATGTCTTTGCTTTTAGACAGTAAAAAGCAGAAATTATCAAAAGAGAAAGTTGAGTAGAGAGGGTGGTAAGTATAGACACCTTTCGGTATAAGCCATTGATGGACTTGTCAAAGGAATAAGTGAGATAGATAGATAGATAGATAGATAGATAGATAGATAGATAGATAGATAGATAGATAGATAGATAGATAGATAGATAGATAGATACTTTTTTAATCCCAAGGGGAAATTCACATACTCCAGCAGCAGCATGCTGATAAAAAACAATATTAAATTAAAGAGTGATAAAAATGCAGGTAAAACAGACAATAACTTTGTATAATGTTAACGTTTAACCCCCCGGGTGGAATTGAAGAGTCGCATAGTGTGGGGGAGGAACGATCTCCTCAGTCTGTCAGTGGAGCAGGGCAGTGACAAAAGTCTGTTGCTGAAGCTGCTCCTCTGTCTGGAGATGATACTGTTCAGGGGATGCAGTGGATTCTCCATGACTGACAGGGGCCTGCTCAGCGCCCGTCGCTCTGCCACGGATGTCAAACTGTCCAGCTCCATGCTTACAATAGAGCCTGCCTTCCTCACCAGTTTGTCCAGGCGTGAGGCGTCCTTCTTCTTTATGCTGCCTCCCCAGCACACCACCGCATAGAAGAGGGCACTCGCCACAACCGTCTGATAGAACATCTGCAGCATCTTATAGCAGATGTTGAAGGACGACAGCCATCTAAGGAAGTATGGTCGGCTCTGTCCTCTCTTGCACAGAGCATCAGTATTGGCAGTCCAGTCCAATTTATCATTTAGCTGCACTCCCAGGTATTTATATGTCTGCACCCTCTGCACACAGTCTCCTCTGATAATCATGGGTTATGAGTGAGATAAATCAAAGAGTGAATAGATATGGAAATGGGAACATTTGTTAAATTATCAATTAAATTACAAAAACTAATTTCTGTTTCTGCATTATGATTCATTAATACATTCTAGGCATTGATGGAGAGTGCATGCAACTTATTTAATGAGTTCTTGTGTAAACCTGCTACCAACAGGTTGCTGGCAATGCAACGATTGGTTGCATCATTGCTTCCATTTGAGAGATGGGCATCATCCATCATCCAGGACTTGTTGTCCATATCTGAAAAGGGAAAGGAGATTGCCTGGAATGCAGCGACTACTGTGGATAACACTGCTCTCATTGCTGGGTAAGGTCCTGGCTAGGGTCATCCTCAATAGTATCCTTGATCACTTGCTCACCTTCCAGTGACTGGAGCAGTCTGGTTTTACGTCTAAGAAGTTTACCATTACTTGAGTTTTCTCATGGAGTGCAATACTGAATATCGGCAAATCTCAGCAGAGTTTCTTTGCAGCCTTTATCGACTTATGTAAACTCAGTTGATCGAGCTGCCCTGTGGGACATCCTGAGACTTCACAGGATCCCCTCAAGGTTGCTGGATATCATGGCCGGCCTGTACACTGGTCCTGTGAGTGCTGTGAAGAGTGGAGGCAGAACCTGTGCATTTTTCTCAGTTGATTCTGGGACTCGTCAGGGGTGTGTTCTTGCTCTGTTCATTGCTTACATGGACTAGGTGTTGGTCAGTAATGTGGGGTCCAGCAGCCGTGGAGCATCTGTTGATGAAGAGAGATTCATTGATCTTGACTTTGCCGACAATGCTGTGATCTTCGCAGAGTCAACGGAAACTGAACGAGGTGTCTTTGAGTGTCTGGGCTTGCAAGTGTCCTGGATAAAAGTCAAGATCGAGGCCTTTTATGTCCTCTTGGGTACTGCCATCAGCAGTGTGTCTGTCTATGGAGAGAATGCCTACCTCGTCGAGAGGTTTCCTTATCTCTGCAGCAACATTCACGTCTCTGGTGACTCTTCCTGTGAAGTCAGTAGATTGATTGGGAAAGCATGACCACTGGAAAGGGGTGGCACTCCAGATATGTCAAGAAAAGGATGAAGGTCCAAGTGATTAGAGTCCTGGTGTTTCCTGTTTTGCTATATGGTTGTGAGATATGGATGCTATCTAGTGACCTGAGACAAAGACTGGACTCCTGCAGTACTGTGTCTGTTTGGTTTGACTTTGTGTTGAACGAGCGGTTGCAAATGGAGTCCTGAATGAGGCACATTAACTGCATTGTGAGGGGGCATCAGTTACTGCACTACGGCCATGTGGCACGATTCCCCGAGGGTGATCTGGCTCACAGGATCCTCATTGTTGAAGACCCGAGTGGCTGGACCAGACCAAGGGAACACCCACGTAACACCTGGCTGCGGCAGATAGATGTTTCAGATCCCGGAGGGGACTGGAGCACGTGTCTGCCTGGGGGGGTTGCCAACCACGATCACGAGCTGTTTTTGCCATGTGCTGGCTGCAGCAACACACTGTACCAGGGCATGTTCCCCAGCCTCACCTGACCTGCTACCAACAGGTTTATTCTTTTTATGTACATTTTGTTTAGTGAACACCATCTGAGTGTTCCTTACTAATACAAACATACAGTACAATTGTTTGCATGCCTTTTTTGCACTTGGAGCACAAGTAGGGCTACACCGTGAGTCATAGGCGAACAACAAACCAGCATTCTTGTGTCCAGTGCAATAACCATTATACTGCACTAGTTGTATTGCACGGACATCGTTTACGGTGACACCTGTTGATGATAAGTAGAAGAAAAATGGTCTGAGAGCTATCATTTACAAAATATTTCATTTTAAGTTCAAGGTAGGGTTGAACAAAAAAACAACTAAATTGTAGAAATAAAATGAATAAGCTAAACTCAGGCTATTCAAATGGATCTACTGAAACAGCAGGGGCTGTTTATCCTTGTGTACACCTGAAAACACCTATAAATGTACTCCTTCTTACTTGTCTCATGTGTATTCTATTATATTGCAATACTGCACTAAATCTGTATCACTGAACTCCTGACTGTGGATTCAGTTAGCATTGGCAAGGAGTGGCCATTTATATGCATTCTAGAGGAGGTGGTAATAGTAGTAGTAGTAATAGCAGTATTGTCAATCCTTGTTTCTCTCCCTAAGACAGTGCTCACCCTATAAATTACTGATCTCATACATAGAACAACTTTGGCTTGTAGGGTTTGTTGGGGGAAAACTTTCTGAGTATGCCATTCTATGTAACCCTAATTCCTTGCTCCTGTCATTTCCTGAACAATTGCCATAGAGATACAATCAAATACCATTTTTATTAACAAAAGGGTTTATAGTATCAAGAAGTTCAAATCTAATGATAATATGTTTATCAAAGAAAGTAATGTAACTATCTTGGGACATTTAGATCTATAAGAATATAGGGTGTGCTATGGATTTTACTTTTTATCTGTATGATGATAGTTTTAAACTGATGCCTTGTAAATGGATGTCATACATATTAGCCTAGCTTGATAAATCAATGCTCTCCCATATTTATTCAGTCTTGTGTAAATGAACCAAGATGTTTATATGCAGGCTCCCTCTGTACTGTTGTAATAAAGTTTCCATCTTGGAAACCTTACAGTGGTGATCCAGACTATTATTTTAACATAATTTTTCCTAACAGATCCTTGGGAACATTTCAATTCTGTTCCCTTGTCTTTTATTTAAAGACCCTGACACCCATAATTACTCTCTGGTTAACCATAAGTTATAGCAAATAGAATAGCAGCATTCTCTTACTAGACTTGTCTGCTACCTATGGTACTGTACCTATAAGGAATGAAGCCTAATGTTTTTGCTCTTACTTTAACCCCTTGTTTACTTCCCATTTACCTTTCAGACACAGACTACATATAGTTGGTTTTCTGCCCCTTACTAATTCTATTTCTTTGCATTGTATGCTTTAACACCTTTACTTTTACCAGAAAACCATCCGATGGAAATGTGTTTGATATGAAATACACAGTAAATACTGTAAGTAAGTGAACAAACAGTTTTATTAGTTACTTTATTGGTTCAGGTTAAACTTCAATTGTTGAAATCTCAAAATCTGAATTTTACAGGTAAGTGTGTGTAGCATTTTCCTTCCAAAAATGTATGTAGCCTTTAAAATACATAAAAAAAGTGTCTCATAACTATAGATCTCTCACTATTTAGTCTTTTATAATACTTTCTGACATAGAATATGCATACATTAAGCATTCATAATGCTAGTAATTGAAGACATGAAAACAGTTATTAATTTTTAATAATGACATGTCCCAGGAGTCATGGGCCCCACTAGATGGACAGCAGACCATTACAAGGCACACCCTTAGTCTCACTGACCCAATTTAACATTACTTATTGATCTAACATAAACTTAATAATCTAACATACACTATATAATCTTATTATTATTTTTAAACACTCAAACTCAAGTTAATGAAGCAGAATAACTGTATGTTTTATGGTTTGTTAGCCAAGGTAATAGTAACTGTATGCATTGTTCTTGTCATTAGCATTTTATGGCATATTTTGATTTATAGGGCAGACTCCTTTATCAATCCAACTTTATTTTATATATCTCTCCCTTTATAATGGCACCACTACAAGGCATTTTACAAAGCCCACAAAAATGCAGCTGCAAGAGTAACAAGGTACGATGAAAGGTAATTTAAATATATATACTGTATATGATTAAGGACAAGAGTGTATTGTATAGTAAATTCAAAAGAAAACCTGTAACAAGAAAAATTAAGTAAAAACTTAAGTAGAGTTGATAAGAAGTAGAGTTCCATCTTTTATTCTTCTGCTCCAACCTCATCCATTTTTGTGTCTGTTTCTGATATATTCTTACTGCTCCAAGACACTGTCAATTTCTAGAAATTCTCTGTATCCAGATTGATGTTCCAATTTTTTTTTTATGGCTTCATTCCTTGCTTATTCACTTGTGGACTCACTTTATGTTTTCTGGCATTCCATCATGATAGTGTCTACAAGTTGGCTTCTTCCCCAGTGTTTTACTTCTGTTCACTTCAACTTTTTCTGGACATTACCAGCATTCCCTTACTCACACACATAGTGGCCATTAATTTAAAGTTGCTCCCTACGGGGTTCCTTTCCTTGATCATTTGCCATATTGAATTTTACTTGTTAGGCACAAAGTGGCCATGCATTTGAGCATCACCACCAGAAGTACCCTATTCATTGGATTTATATGGTTATTTATGAAAGAAGAATTAATCTCTGAAATGGCAAGGCTTGGGTTAGAGTCTGATGACCCTGACTTACTTGTTTCACTGACACAGTGTCTTACTTGTATTTCTGAATGGATGAGTAGTAATGTTCTCAAACTAAATAAGGAGAAAACAGAAATCTTAGTTATTGGAAAATAGATATAGTGAGGGTAATAGAAATAAACTTGATCCATTAGGCTTAAAAGTCAAGACAGAGGTAAAGAATTTAGGGCTGAATATTGACTCTGACCTAAACTTTAAATCACATTACCTGGACAGCATTGTTTTCACTTAAGGAATATAGTAAAAGTTAGATCCCTTATAACTTTGCAAGATGCTAAAAAATTACTTCATGCTTTTGTTTTTAGATGACTAGTTTACTGCAATGCACTCCTTTCAGGACTACCCAAAAAGACATCAACCAGTTGCAACTAGAAACTAGGTTAACTAGGAAAAGAAAATCCAAGCACATCTCTCCAGTTTTGATGTCACTGCATTGGTTACCCATGCCATTCAGAATTGACTTTAAAATACTGTTTATGGTTACAAAGCCTTAAATGATCTCGGGCCATTCTATATTTTGAAATGCCTGTCACCTTAGATCTTCAAATGAGTTTCTGCTTATAATTCCAAGAGCTAAACCTAAAAGAAGTGATGAGGCAGCCTTCTGCTGTTATACACCTAAAATCTGGAATAGCTTATCGATAGAAATTTGCAAGGCTAATCGTGGAACATTTTTAAAAAATGCTAAAAACCCATTGTATTAACCATGCTTTCTCATAGCTACATTTTAGTGTATCCCTGTTAAACTATATGTGCATTGAATTATCATTTCCATCAAGGCTTCACAATCCGTACTAACTCTTAATTTCTCTGCTGTTCTTTTTCCGATTTTCCGTGGTGGAGATCTTCACCAACACAACTTGATCAAAGCACTGTGCAGTCCCTACATTGATGGGTTGAAGGCCAGTGAGCCACATGACCATCATAATGTAATTCTTCCACGTGAAGCCTGAAAACCATGAGGACTGATTGAGATCATATATGTTAAGTAAAATGCCCAGTGGGGGCAGGGTGATCTCTTGACCTTGGAACCCTTGCAGATTTTGTATTTTTTTTCTCCAGTCCATCTGGAATTTTTTTTGTTTGCTTTTTCTGTCCTTCTGGCCACCTGACCTTACGTTATTCTTTTTTACTTAGTATTGCCTAATCTTATTTTTGCTTCATATAAACTTTTCTTTCTTCATCTTGTAAAGCACTTTGAGCTACACCATTTGTATGAAAATGTGTTAAATACTAAATGTTGTTGCTGTTGGATTTCTTAATTTTGACACATGTCTCTCTAGTCATGGAAGTCTTCAGCTTACCTGTGCTATAGGCCTACTAATACATTCTTCTAATTAACCACTCATAGAGGATCCACCTACTGACATGCAGTTGTCAGGGTTAGTACAGTTTTAGTGGCGCATAAACAATTTCACTTTCAAAAATGAACACGGCTTAATAATTCATCTAGGCTCTCCTGACTTAAATACAACCATACAGATGCATAAATTAACAGCAATGAAGACTGGATCCATGTTTGGCTCCTGAGTGATTTCCTGTGTCATGGGCAATGTTTTTATTTTAGTTTTTTACTGATTTTTATCTGGCTTTTTGGACATTTTGCCTGTTCCAAAATTACACACCTTTTTTGATCATCTTTGTACAAATTAAAATTATTATGTTTTTTCTTGTTGCCATAAGTAAAAACTAGTCTATTCCACATAATAACATACTTTTGTTTGTTTAGTATACAATCAGTGTACACCATGCAACAGTGTAATAAAAGTATGAATTTTGAACACCTTATCCAGCATCTCTTATAAACCCAGCTTTCATACATTTTTTAAACTATTATTATCAGAGCTATGTAATTCATTTATCAAATACTTAGTCTAAGTGTGATCTTGTGAATCATTCCTTTCACATACAAACAAGCTGAGAATATAATTAAGTCACTTTGCTAGTTGGTCATCCAAAATAAACCTTTCTTAAATTTTGATAATATAAAATTAATCAGTTATCTTATAATTTTATAAAGGCCTAGGGAGAATCAAATAGGTTTAGTGCCTACTTAGATTAGTATTCTCCAATCTTGCTTGAAGTCACTAAGAGTTCATACCAATCATATAAAATAAAATTGTTGAAAGGCTGTCTGTTTTTTTCCTACTAAACATCAGTGGGAAATGGGAACTTTTCTGAGAAAAACATAGCTACATACTTTAATAATGCAATCCACAACTGCAAGACCATAAATGAACAGTAAATCATAAGCAAAATGTAAGCGTTGTAGTTCGACAGGGATACAAAAAGGTAAACTAATGCTAGTAGCAATGAACTACAAAAAAATATTTATTTAGATCAAATTTAAGTTGTATGATTTTCTAATAAAGGTCTAATAATGGTTACTTCAAAACAATTTGGGATAATGACACTCAGCAAAAAATTACTTTTTCAACCAATTACACCTAATTAAGACTACTAGATAGATTGTAGGTTTCTGTAAGGTTGTATAGCCAATTAGCGATAGAGTATGTATTATTCTGTAATTTCTCTGTTTTTGTGTGTGTTAGCAAACCCCTCCTTTTTCCATGAATCCAAAATGACCAACATATTATCACGTAGCAACTGCAGTACCTGAGAGTCCAAGATATGCATTAGGGCTTGTCTATACTAGCTCACAACTTAATTGCCCTAACTGACAAGTTAGACGTGAAGGGACAAAAAGAAAGAAAGAAAGAAACAAACAAACAAACAAAGAAACAAAGAAAGCCGGAGTGCTTCCGGGTGTTCACGCGGCACTTCCACCACACCAGGAAGTGTCACAGGAAGTTCACCAGAGGGCACCTGGAGCATGTCCGGGTGGAGACAAAAGAGGCTGCCTCACTCCAGTCATGAGCATAAATACACACTGGTGTAAAATAGAAACAAGCTAAATTGAGGACTGCTGTTTTTTTTGTCATTTGAATCTTATTGCTAATAAGGAGCAATTAAAAATCAAGAATACGGCTATTTAAGCCTAAAATAAGCAATAAAGTTTAAAATCCTAATGAGTGACACAATAAAAATGAAGCAGAAGTGTCACTTTAGCAGTAAGGGCTTCTTATTAAGCAATTGGGTTGGAACAAAAACCTGCAGCCACTGTGGCCCTCCAGGATTGACTTTGCCCACCCATGGCTTAAAGGCTCTGGTGGTGATGGTCTATCCTTGATGATCAGGTAGGTGGCATTGTTTACCAACATCTCTTCTCTTCCTGCCTCTACAAATTAGATGATTGACAGCCCTACCACCTTTGATTTCACTTCTGCTGCCCGCCGCCACAGACCCACCTCTTCCTGCATGGCCTGTACTTAACTGGAAGAGTTGCCATCTTGGAGCACTCAAAAGTTAGACCTCTTATATCATTGAAAGATGCTGAAAAATTAATCCATGTTTTCAGTTCACTAGATTACTGTATAAAGATATAAATCGACTGCAACTAGTGCAGAATGCAGCTGCTAGAATCCTAACTAGGAAAAGAAAATCCGAACACATTTCTCCAGTTTTAATGTCACTACACTGATAACCTGTGTCTTTCAGAATTGACTTTAAAATTCTGCTTATGGTTTACAAAGCCTTAAATAATTTCGCTCCATCTTATATATCGGAATGTCTGACACCTTACACTCCAAATCGTAACCTTAGATCTTCAAATGAGTGTCTGCTTAGAATTCCAAGAGCTAAACTTAAAAGAAGTGGTGAGGCAGCTTTCTGCTGCTATGCACCTAAAATCTGGAATTGCTTGCCAATAGAAATTCGCCGGCTAATACAGTGGAGCACTTTAAAAAACTGCTGAAAACACATTACTTTAACATGACATACTCATAGCTTCATCTTAGTTTAATTCTGATACTCTGTATATTCAATTAATTATCATTATTATTCATGGTATTCATATTCAAAATCTGTACTAACCCCTACTTTCTGTTCTGTTCTTTTTCCGGTTTTCTGGGGTGGCAACATGCGCCAACACCACCCGATCAAAGCACCGTGATGTCCCTACATTGATGGATTAAAGGTCAGAAGTCCACATGACCGTCATCATCAAGTCCTTCCATGAGAACCCTGAATACAATGAGGACTGACTGAGATCATTTATGTTAGGTAGAATGCCTAGAGGGGGCTGGGAGGTCTCGTGGCCTTGGACTCCTGCAGATTTTATTTTTTTCTCCAGCCATCTGGAGTTTTTTTGTTTTTTCTGTCCTCCCTGGCCATCGTACCTTACTGTTATTCTAAGTTAATTAATGTTCTCTTATTTTAATGCTTTTTTATTTTGTCTTTTTTCTCTTTCTTTATCATGTAAACCACTTTGAACTGCATTATTTGTATGAAAATGTGATATATAAATAAATGTTGTTGTTGTTGTTGTCACTTTGAGACTCGCATAATGGAGATGTTCCCCACCAACTTTACTTTATGTGTTGTTTTCAACTTAATGGGGTTTGCCTGCGGGTGCCTCGACTCTTTATGTTTGTTTGTGTTTTTCATTACAACATATATATAAAAACAACATCAACATTTCCTGGATTCAACTAAGGTATCCAGTCACAGTCCTTTGTCTCTGAGGATTCTTCTCTCATTACTCTGTCGTTTCTTTCACATCCAAAGATGTACCTTTTAGGTGAACTGCCAAGCCTAAAATGGGTACTGTGGGTGTGTACAGGTGTGGCCCCAACAGTGAACAGGTATCTTGTTCATGGCTGACTCCTGCCTTGCACCAAATGCTGCTGGGGTATGCTTCAGCCTCCTGTAATGTTGCCCTGCTTTCATCTGGTACTAAAAATGTTATCTTAGAACTTCCTGGAACTTTACCACCAGCTGTTCTTAAATATGACCTTACTGATGCTACGCAACATGTCAAAGAGCTATTGTCATAAAGTAGTTGACAAAAAAAAACTTTCATAATGGAAGGTAGTAAAGCCTCTTTTTTTCAGTGGTTAATAAATATGTGAATTTTTCAAAAGATAACTAGATGCTTCCCAGAGGCTAACTTTGTTATAAATGAATGAACAGGCCTTTGGAAAATGAATGATCCCTGATGAGCTAGAAGGCTGTTTTTTGTTTAAATAATTTGTTCTCTAATATGAAAGTGGCGTAAATCTCAAAAGAAATGAACAAATAAGTGATCCAGACTGCATAACAGAGCTAAGGGGTCATACTCATGTCTCTTAAGAGGTGTTAAATAGCCATGCAACACTTATACAGACTCAAAAATAATGAAATGTTCCTCATTAAATAAGATCATTTTAAGCAGCTGTGAACTTTGGGGGGTCTTAACAAAAGAACATTTCATACATATATTAACTGGGATATGATATATTTTTTTTTATTCATTCATTCAGCTTCCAATTTTGTTTTAAACGGAATGCTAATGCTCTGCCCTGACTGTGAAACTGCTGCTTCTCAGCATGGCCTGGTGCTCTTCAGCAGAGGGTCAGTCAGACTTGGATTTTTCTGTCTTTTTTTTTTTGCTTAATTTGTTTCTTTTTGTCAAGGGACAAAACAACAAGGTGGATTACTAGCGCACACTGAGAACTGGAAGCAGCTGTATTACATTTTGATTAACCTGTTTATCATTGCTACCTCTAGATTAATTTACTTACACATTATGGCTAATCACATGCTAATGAGCTGCATAAAGTAGCATTGAAACATAACAGTGCACTAAAGTAATATGAACTAGTAAGTCATGTTAGACTTCTTCAGTCTCTGATCTTTCAATTTGCAGCTACGGAGTCAGACTTGTATTAGTAGGGTTATGACAAGCTAATACTAATGGTATAGAATGCTTAAATGTTCCTGAAATATTTTACTGATAAATTTATATGCTATCTTTTGTGGATTCACTTTCGCTTTTAGGATTTTCTTAAAGTTAACTTTATCCCAAGTGGCACATTACTTGCATGGTGCTTATGGGAAATATTATACAATTACACTGCTTAAATTCACTCACTACGTGGTCATCTTTTCTGCTGTCTTTACATTATAGGCTGGCCAATATTAAAATGGATGCATTCCCTTGCTTTGATTTTATAAGTGCTATGCTGTCTCTCCCCCCTCAAAATAAATTTTAGTTGCAAGGTATATCATTTATATCTAATTTTTTATTGAATAAAAAGAGGCCCTTCATTACGTTTTCTACCAAATTTGTGGTAAACCAGAGGGTAGAGTCTCTTTGTCAGATTTTGAATTGTATCATTGGACTTTTGCTCTGTGCCCAGTTTTGAGCTGATTGATCCCTGTTGTTAATCCACCTTCCTAGTTTCTTGTTAAACCCAGTATAGCTGCCCTTAGATATCTTTCTCATCTCCCCTTCACAAATCTCATGCTAACAATTTGGGACCTATAGTTTCCTACATGTTGCCCTTGTGGCGCAGGAATGAAAAACGTCATGGTTGAAAAATTTCTAGATTACTGCCTCACGTAGCACTGACACTCTCATGTTTCATGTATAGGTGGTTGTCCCGTTTTATTTCCCTCATAGGTATCCCTAAACATTTCAGCTCTTGGCAACATTTTAAGTGATGCTAGGCTCTGGACAGTCCAGTCCCTGAGGTCTGGGTTTACAATTCCATCTTCCTCTTTTTTCTTTTTCTTACAACATAGACCAGTTCTCAAAACATACAATGTTTCCCTAACTTCAGCTCCTTCATCCCATCACAATTTCTGTAACTCTCTATCCTCTCCTTTGAGACCTGTGGTATTTGTATTTGCTTTTCTGTTCAAGGCCTTATATCGATCATTACCAATTCTCTCTGTTTGGCAACAGGCCTATCCTCAACACTCCCACTTTCTTGGAAATCTGTTTTTAGTAGTATTTTATTTTTGTCTCTTTGTAAGATCCAATCTGTAAAACATTCTATTTAAGATTGTTTATTGCACTTCTTTTACTTCCCAAAAGCATTTTACCCTTAGTCCACCGATTCCTTTTGTCCTTTCTACCAGATAAGCGTCCCAAGTACTTTCTTACATATGTTATTTAAAAGTGCCCTCCAACCTTTCTTAAGAGATGTTAGTTAGCAGGCTGGCGCAGTACATTAATATGTCATCAGTGTGAGTCAGCACCGGCTTGCCTTGGTGTGTGTATTCTTACAGCAGTTTACAACACAACCAGCTTTGAACTGATTGTTCGACTACTGTCATTATTAACGTGAGAAACATGGTGTCAGAAATTTAACCACACGGCTCCAAAGACTAAAAAAGCACTGCTTTCCTTTCGCATCCTAAGCACAGACAAGGGCTGCACCACTGCGAATCAATTCAAGTGAGTATCCACGCTCATCCTGAACTTATCTGGTTGAAAGGCAGAACTCTATGTGACCATCTTCATCAAGCCCTTCCGTTAAAACCCTAAATCCAAAGAGGACTGTTTCATTTATGTTAGGTAGAATGCCCAGAGGGGACTGGGCAGTCTCATGGTCTGGAATCCCTACAGATTTTATTTTTTCTCCAGCCGTCTGGAGTTTTTGTTTTTCTGTCCCCTGGCCATTGAACCTTACTCTTATTCGATGTTAATTAATGTTGATTTATTTTGTTTTCTTATTGTGTCTTTTATTTTTCTATTCTTTATTATGTAAAGCACTTTGAGCTACTGTTTGTATGAAAATGTGCTATATAAATAAATGTTGTTGTTGTTGTTGTTATGGCAACACACATTCTGCCTCCTACTGCAATGAAAATGAGTGGCGACCTAGACGCAAAATGGGATGTTTTCAGGTCAGAATTTGAAGATTATGCCATTGCTATCGAGCTTAATAGGAAGGACGCTGCAATTCAAGCAGCTACGTTGCGGAGTATCATGGGGGCTGAGTGCAGGCATGTCTACAAGCACAACCTGAATCTTTCAGCAGCAGACCAGACCAATGTAACGGCTACTCTAAATGCACTGGATGGACACTTTAAACCTAGAAAGAATGTGATTTATGAACGCTACGTATTTGGGAATTGTAAACAGGAGGAAGGGGAGCCATTTGACAGTTTTCTTACGTGGTTAAAAGAAAAATCTGCCACCTGTGAGTATGGAGCATTAAGAGACAATTTATTTGTGATAAAATCATGCTAGGTATAGCAAATGAAGCAACCTGCCGCCAGATATTACGAGAGAGATATCTCACAGGAAAGTCAGTTTTCAGGCTCAGATACAGATCGGCAGACATGCAAATATTGTGGCAGTCCACTTGGACGTGGGAGAGAGCACTGTCCAGCATATGGAAAGACATGCAACTTATGTCAAACAGCCACTTCGCTAGAGTGTGCCTGAAAAGCAAGAAAAGACAAATGGAAGGTAATCTCTCCTTACCATTGAAACAAAGGCAAACCAAGCAGGCAGCTGTGCTGAAAATGATGTTTATTCTACTGAACACATTGGCACTATGGGTGCTAGAGGTAAGAAGTTGTTTGTTACACTGCAGCTTCACAAGAAACCACATCAATGTCAGTTAGATTCTGGGGCCACTTGCGATGTTATGTGCTTAAAGGACAAAATGAGATTAGCACCAAGAGCTAAACTGCATCCCAGTAATACCAAGTTAAAAGTGTACTTGGGTCAAACAATGACCTCCTTAGGACTCTTTCACTCAGAATGTGTCATTCGCGGTCGTAAGCATAGTTTGGAATTTGAGATTGTAGACTGCAGTGAGAAACCTCTTCTGTCAGGCTCAACATGTGAAAGGCTTGGCCTAATGTGCTTTACCATTCCAGCAGAGCTATACCTCACAGACAGTGCCTCATCTATGCCCATCACCTGCAGTAGCTTTATTAAAATGTATGCTGATGTCTCCACAGGACCAATCGACTGCCTCCCAGGCACTATACATTTTAACCTAGACAGGTTGGCATAGCCAGTTCAATGTTCACCACGTAATGTGCCAGTTGCTATGAAGGATGCTGTTAAAGCCCAGCTTGACATATATGAAGCTGATGGCCATATTGCCGCAGTGTTTGAACTGACTGATTGGATCAGCAACATGGTAATCGTGAAAAAGCCTGATAAATTGCGGTCGTGCATAGACCGAAAATTTCTGAATCAAGCACTGCAGCGTTCTCACTATATTATGCCCACTCTGGAGGATGTACTGTATAAACTCCCTAAGGCTAGGCTCTTTACCTTAGTGGATGTCAGAGATGCTTTTCTCCAGTGCAAGCTAGATGAGGAAAGTAGTTTCATGACCACATTTTGGACACCCTGGGGGCGGAAGAGGTGGCTGAAGCTTCCCTTTGGTGTTAGTGTTGCACCAGAAGTGTACCAACATAAGCAGCATGAGTTGTTGGCAGGGCTCAAGGGTGTGGAGCCAGTCGCAGATGACATCCTTATTGTAGGTTGTGGACGATACTGATGTCGAGGCTAATAAAGACCATGACGCAAAGCCGCTTGCTTTCATGAAGCAATGCAGAAAGGTCAAGCTGAAGCTTAGCATTAAGAAGTTGCACTTTAAAGTGCCTGAAGTTCGCTTTCATCGACACATTTTGTCATACAGTGGCTTAAAAGCTGATCAAGAGAAAGTGTGGTCAATCATGGAAATGCCAACTCCAACAGATGCAAAAGCTGTACAACGATTTGTAGGGTTCATCATGTACCTGAACAAGTTCTTACCGCGTCTTTCTGAAGTGTGTGAGCCCCTAGGGAAAATCTTGAGCAAGGATGTAACCTGGAGCTGGCTTCCCAAACATGATGCTGCTGTGCAAGAAAATAAGAAGCTTGTCAACAAAACTCCAGTTCTGAAATACTATGATGTTTCTAAATTTGTTACCATCCAAAGCGATTCAAGCCAACATGGTCTTGGCTGTTGCCTCATGCAAGAGGGTCAGCCGATTGCTTTTGCTTCAAGAGCATTGACTTCAGCTTAACAAAACTATGCACAGGTAGAGAAGGAATGCCTAAGTATTGTATTTGCTTGCCAGAGTTTCCACCACTGCTGTACTTATATGGCTGAGATCAAATCATAGCAGAAACGGATCACTAACCTCTTATCTCAATTTTTAGTAAATCTCTTATCTGTGCACCGAAATGTCTTCAGAATATGCTGCTTGCCCTTCAGCAGTACAACCTCAAAGTGGTATACGTATAAACCAGGTCCTGAAATGTTTTTGAGTGATGCCCTCAGCAGAGCCACTACAGTGGACACAAACAGAGGTTCATGTGAAGCATGGCACTCGGTCTGTGTGCTACAGCAGGAGCAGTTCGATCTTGAACACGTTAATCAAGACATTATCTCAATGTCACAGATCAGCGCCTTACTCAAATAAGCCAGCAAACGGAAAAAGATGAAAACCTCCAAGTGCTTAAATGCACAGTTCTAATAGGCTAGCCAAACCTGAAAGAAGAGATCAATTTAGCAGTCTGAGAATACTGGCCATACAGAGAACAGATCATTGTGCAAAACGACATGATTTTTAAAGGTCAGAGAGTGATTATCCCAAAATCAATGTGCCCAGAAATGTTAAGACAGATACATGCAAGTCATATTGGTGGGGAAGCCTGTTACAGACAGGCACGTGACACCTTATACTGGCCCAGCATGCAGAGCAAGATTAAAGACCTTGTGAGCAAATGTACAATCTGCAATGACTATGCTATAGAGCAGTAAAAACAGACAATGATGTCTCATGAACTTTCTACCAGACCCTGGCAAATCATCAGCATTGATCTCTTCCAGCACAACGGCAAACATTTTTTGCTGCTGGTTACCACTATTCAGACTTTTGGGAGATACAGCTCTTACCTGATTTGGTTGCAGAAACAACTATTAGACGTTGTAAGGCACAGTTTGCCCGGTATGGTCAATCTGATAGAGTAATCACCGATAATGGACTCGGAGTCAAGCAGTTTGCTTGTTTTCAATTCAGACGCTTTGCTGCAGCATGGGAATTTGAATATTCCACATCCTCCCCCACGACATCCAAAGGCTAACGGAAAGGCTGAAGAGGCCATGAAAATAGCAAAGAATCTCATCAAAAAAACACTGCGTGACGGCACTGATGCCTGGAAGGCCATACTCCAGTGGCGTAACACACCAAGTGAAACAATGGACAGTAGCCCAGCACAGTTGCCAATGCATTGTTAGAGCCCAGTGTCGTGACAGGTGTTGTGGATAAACTATGTCAGAGAAAACAAATAGCAAAGCTGACTTATGATCACAGTGCAAAAGATCTCCCAGAGCTTTCAGTGGGGGAAGCAATTCGGATGAATCTGCCACCAGGTAATCAAACAAGCATCTGGAAGCTGGGATCCTGTGTGCAGAAGGTAGCCCCGAGATCCTACTTAGTAGGAGTAGATGGCTCACTGTATTGTCAGAATAGAGTGGACTTGAGGATAGCAGAGCCCTCTGTGGAAAATTCAGATTTAAAGTCTGGGACTTCGGCAACTTTCAGTCAATTGGAAGGAAATGGCAAGGCAGAGGAACACAAGGAAGAGAAGCGGTCTTCTCCTGCAATAGCAACAACACCCCCACTTCAGGACTCCTGTGCTGATGTTAGTGGTGCAACCCCCGCACAACATACCACCATCATCTCACGCTTTGGTCGGGTGTCCAGGCCTCCCAACAGATTCAATTTGTGATGCACCCCCACCTTGTTCTTGCCTTCATCATGGCACAGCTTTCCAGATTCACGAGTTTTGCTGTGACATTATTTGTTTCAATGTCAGAGTCAGTTTTGTGGGCACTGCATGCAAACATTTAGAAGAAAAAGGTTCACATTTCCAAGGACAGCGTACATCACATGGGTGACAAGTGGCAGTGATAAAAGTAATAAAGGAACAGCAACAAAGAAACCAAAAAACACACAAACTTTTACTTTGGAATGAAAATACATTCCATCAATGGATAACTAAATATATATCTGTTGTGATATTTGGACGGCTTATCATCCCGGCCAATACCTCCAGGCCGCCAGATGGAGCCCTCCCTGCAGTATAGAGGTTCCCCGAAGACCAGCAGGGAATCATGGACGATGTAGTTTTTATCCTCAGTCCTGCTGGATACCTCAGGGGCGCAAGAGGGTGCTGCAGGGAGGACCGAAGACTCATTTGTGTCCTATGACCCAGAAGTTCGTCATAGGAAGAGCGATGGGCTTCCGGGTTGAAGAAAAGAACTTTTACTTGACCCGGAAGTGATTGAGGATCACTTGGACTGGGGATTGGGAACACTTCCGGGTCAGGGAATACAGAAGAACTGTGGGAGCTCCCAGACAGCGAGCTGAGCTGGGTGGAAGGGTGGCAACGCGTCTGGGTGGTGGAGGATTGTATTTGTGATTATTGTGATTAGTATATGAGTATTGTGGAGGAGAGGTTGCTTGGTGCACTGTGGAGATTTAATAAAGTCAATATTTGGACTTTTACCAGGTGTCTGGAGTCGTGGACAGGGGTTCAAGGGAGCAAGAGTGCCCCCTATTTACCACACTGTATATCAAGATTATTTTGTAGTGTACCCTGTGGATGCAGTTTTTCATTCTACCATCATAAAAGTTGTCTTAGTATATCTATGTGTAAAGGAAATTCAGAAATTCATATTTTTTGCCAAAACCTTAAATGTAAAATCTGTTTTGCTATTTTCAAACTCTACAGAAAAAAGTGAAGAAAGTTAAGACTTTTAAACTAATAGAAAAAATACAAATTTTACATACAATGTTTTACGTAAATATTATAATAGACCATTTTTCTGAATGCAGCATAACAGAAAGGCAAAATTCCAGCTAATTAAATAATAAAATTATTGAGACATAAGAATGACACATTGATTTGTAAAACAAATTGGAAACCTGCAGCCACATGGGCTGAACCTGAAAGTCACTGGACTTGATTATTACTTTTAAAGAAGCCATTCAATAGAAAGTGAGACTAATTATATACACTATTCAAAAACACGGAAACATCTATAGTACTCTTCTGGCAATGATAGCTGAAGGTGACACTGATAGTTAGAGTTAGATATGTACTAAAACATCTGTTGAAATATTTAAACACTTTAATGATTTAATTTGATGTTCCTGGAAGAACTTCATGACACTCAAATATTTAGTGAGGAAAAGTACACTGGCTTCAGAGCTTAACAATAAAAGATATTTGACCAACAGTAGGAGACAACCAAATACATCAAGTATGCATCTTGTCTTAATATCTTAACCTGACAAACTGACCTTTCCAAAAGACTGCCAAAGTATCCACTCTAAGTCCATTACTTGAAAGTTTATTATTAAGTCTCAGGGTCCATGATTTGAACTGTCTTGTTCATTATTGAATATGCTTAGCTTTTCATTTCCATTGACATTGGTTCGCTAATTTCTCTGAGAGAATTCTGCTACATCATCTTTTTCAATGATTTTGATGATTCTTAAGACGTGGACTATGCCTCCTCTTGACCATCTCTGTTTAAAGAGCTAACACCCTTAGCCTTATTTGCTTCCTTTTCAGTATGTGCCATGGAGTTAAAAAGAAAAGGGTTCCATAAAGCTGGAAACCTAATTCAGAAAATCGTATTATTATTATCATTATCATTTTACTTTGTAATAAAAGAGATGGGATCAGCGGCAGCAATAACTAACAAATATGCCATTTTGGAATGTAGCCCTTTAAGCACCTGTTGATGTGGTTAACCACATCTGGATTCTCTCTCTTAGTCTTTACCTGCAGTCTCAGGGGTTTTACTGGACTGGTTTAAGTTTTACCATTCTATCTGGAAGTTGTCTGTATTTTGGTATTACTTTTTGCCTTGCTGTATACTAATGTAATGTATACTAATACTGCTACAAATACAGCCACAATCTCTAATGAGAGTTTGAAGACGCTGGACTTCTGAGTGAGAGTGCCTAATTTGTGGAACAGTGAGCAACCTCAAAGTAGAAGATATATGTATAAAAGAAAGTGACTGGTTAAGGAATGTTTCAATTGGGTGAACATTTTAGAGCTGGAATTTTGTTTCAAAACAGACAGAAGAAGATGGTCATATGGTACAGTCAAATTGAACACAACTTCAGACACCTTGTTCTGAAGACATTTACATACTCTGCCAAAGCCTAAAGACTAACACTTCCTTAATGCAGCTACATAAGCTGTTCTCTACTTAACACCACTACTAAGTAAATGTGCCAGTTACTGAGAGTCCAATGACCTCTTGCTTCTTTAGAGCACAAATGAAAGGAGACCATTCAGTTCATCAAGCTTGTCTGCATAGCTAAAAGCTAAGTTGCTCCAATATTTCATCTAGATCATTTTTAAATTTGCATTTTTTGAAACAAATGAACACAGTAGCAAGTATGTCAAACATGCTACTAAATATTTGATAAAAAGTAAAATTAACAGGAAATTACTGGCATAATCAATCTAGAACAGTTAATTTCCTCACATAAAATACTATAATCTATTCTTTTCTTGACAATTAATTTTACTGTTCAACACTTGCAAATCACTTCAACATTTATTTACATATTTTCATATATTTCTGATATTTGATTATGGCCCACCAGGTTTGTTGGTGGCATAAGCCATCTTAACTCACATTGCAGGGGAATTTAATGTCACCAGTCAGTCAAATGAGAAGAAAAGGTTGGAAAACCAAAGCAAACATGCTGTTAAAATGTTAAGATTTGCATTGGGTGTGACGAGGATGGACAGAATTAGAAATGAGTACATTAGAGGGTCAGCTCAGGTTGGACGGTTGGGAGACAAAGTCAGAGAGGCGAGATTGTGTTGCTTTGGACATGTGCAGAGGAGAGATGCTGGGTATATTGGAAGAAGGATGCTAAGGATAGAGCTGCCAGGGAAGAGGAAAAGAGGACAGGCTAAGCGAAGGTTTATGGATGTGGTGAGAGAGGACATGCAGGTGATGGTTATAACAGAACAAGATGCAGAGGACAGAAAGATATGGAAGAAGATGACCCACTGTGGTGACACCTAAGGGGAGCAGCCGAAAGAAGAAAAAGAAGAAGAAAAGGTGAGCTGGAGTCTCTAGATTGGCTTATAGTCGCTCACATTGTATTTACAAGAATA
Organism: Polypterus senegalus; assembly: GCF_016835505.1. Lineage (NCBI taxonomy): Eukaryota > Metazoa > Chordata > Cladistia > Polypteriformes > Polypteridae > Polypterus > Polypterus senegalus. The sequence goes on from NC_053161.1 coordinate 109,347,419, forward strand.
TCCTGAGATAGACAGCTGCAAAATCCAACTCTTCTTCCTGCTTACCCGCCTCAATGCCAGTCTAAAAATGCATGGTTTGACTGTATTTGCATTTTCTCCATTGGGTTATATTTAATTGCAGCTGTGTTTCAGCCCTTTTATAAAAAAAAATTAAAAGAACGCAATAAGTGAAAAAGTCTGTCATAAAGTATAATTCTGCTAAATAACCAGATGTAGCTAGTATGTAAAATATTATGTTCAGCTATCTGTTACCCTTCTTGTTTTGTAGGAATTTGCAAGCCATGAAGCTTTACTGCAATGTTGCAATTTACAGTTATTTCTCTTCAGAGTGATGGTTAGCCATCATTCTGGGTTCAAATTCCCCTAAATATTATATACCATACATTCAAAGTCTCCCTCAAGTTCCAGGAGACTCCTAGAAATCAGCATCTTCTCCTGGTCTCCCACAAGTGATTCTCAGTCTCCTGGAAATCCATCTTGGACCCCTGCTACCTCCTTGAAAGGCCATCAGACTAGAAACCCCAAAGAGAAACCCACAACCCTCATTCTAGCAATTTCCTAAAATGCCCCATGTCCCTATATTGCATGCATACCTCACACTCAAACCTCCCTAAAATCAGTTCACACATACGCATAGACAGGATATATACAAACATATTTCCTCACATAAATGTCTCTGTTATTTTTTTTGTTTGTTTTTTTCATTTTTTGCGCTTGTTAGTTGTGCTGATAGGCTTTTCCCATCTTTCTCAGTGGATATAACTCAACCTCTGGCCCATACAATTCCCAAATTCCACAATGTACCTGCATTGCAGAACAGATGTTAAAACCTACTTTTAAATATGGCATCCAAATAAGGAATTAATATTTTCCTTAACATGCACATAAACAATAGCAGTAAATTATACTATGTTTTATTTAACTTTTAAAGGAACTCATTGCCATTCTACATCTTCTCATTGACAGTTAAGGAACAATTATAAACGATTTCAAGAAATTTGAGGAATTGCTTCAAAAATGTATTGAACAGATGACATGATTCAGAATCTGCAATCGAACTACATCTAAAGAACTTCATAATTCTGTAGGTACACAACAGTATGAGTACTGATGAAGTGTGAAAAAATATATATTGTTTATTTGTGTGACATAAGGTGTACACCAAATATATACAAGCCTAACAGACTGGGTGCATTTTTTGACAATTTTTAATTTTTAAAATGTATAAATTGCAAATGGATAAACTCCATGGATACAAGAGAATGTGCAAATAAAACAGTGATTCCATAAACAGAATATCATTGAAGGAAGCACATAAGCCACAAGTAATTTCATAAGTGAAGATTATCAGCAGGCTTTGACCAATTTCTTCCGTTATGATTGGATGCCCTGGCCACTCCCCATCTGCTGCCAACCCTGAGCGTTACTCAGTACTCTTAATGATCTGGGTAAGAACGTCTACAGTATATTCACATAATATCCACAAGCACAAAAATGCCTGTATGATCATTGGGCTTTGTTTTCTATGATCATGATCATGTTGAAATTCTTTTCTTAGTAAAAGACAAATTAGTCTATATTGTATACTTCATAGATTATATCAATAAGTCACCTGAAGATCTGAGATCTGGGTCTGACAAAATATCGGCCCCCCTGCTTCAACCCCACAGCCAGAACCAACCGAATAAATGCAAATGTCGATGTTTATTAGTATTTATAGGAAATCAGACACAATCTAATACTTTAATTTTACAATCTGAGTAGATACAGTAGCACATACTATAAAACTTCAACAATAATTTATATTGGGATTAGTAAGCTTTACATGAAGAGATAGCAATTTGGGAAAACACAATAACCTATACATGCCTTGAATAATAATAAATCATAAATACAGAAAAAAACCTCATGACACTCCTTGAAATGACACAGTTTAGGAGGTAACATGTTCATCGTTTGGCTGCCTTGCTTCCCCATAAGTGTTCACAATGATCCCTGTCACTGGTTCGCTCAAACTGAGACTGTCTTCACTAAAGCTAAATGAAGGCTGTGATGCCGGATTTTGCTGACGTCAGCTGCTGACTCTCACAAACTGTGCTGTAAATATCGAGTTATGCAGCTGCCAGTGAGACGTACTTGACCATTTTCACAGAGCTACAAACAAAAATGCTACATGATCTCTATTTAATATTCTAACTCAACCAACCAATATAGGCCGACACCTATCACTATGTCTTTAGAAAGTAGAAACACAACTAAAGAAGAAACATAGACTCTTCTTCAACCTTCTCCCTCATTGTTTTCCATTTGTATGTGGCGTCGATGTTTTATAAGTTCTGGCGTGATTTTTATGGTTGGATGCCTTTCCTGATGCCAACACTCTGCATGTATCCATGCTTGAAACCGGCTCTAAAATGGAAGAAAATAGAAGGCGTGATAGAGAAGAAACATAGAATAATAATTAATTAACCCGTTGGTATACCTTATAATGGCTACTATTGGTTTCATTTTTATGAGAAGCCATCAATCCTTGGGGCCCCTGTGCATTGGCCTGACAATTCTGTCAAATCTCCATAAATAATCAGACTCAGGTAGCACTTGAACCCTTGCATACATCTGTTTTAAAGTTTGACATCTAAACATAGTGGTTCCACTTAACTGTTTACATAAATTACATACCTGCAACAGTTCACAATACTAAAATTAATTTGAAACTTCTAAGTAGGCAATCTTTAGTTTATAAGGAGTAATTTGACATTGAGCAATATTACGCTCTTAATTATAAGCACAAAAAGTGTCTAAGCTTTGCATATCAAGACAGACAATACATTTTTTGGAGGCATTGACTTTGATTAAGTCAATGTAAGTGGTTACTTTTAAAAAGGACATGTTTTAATGAAATGCATACCTAAAGCATTATTCTTGGAGTTCTGAGGATTATCAAGCAAAATGTAAAACATTACTTAAAACAGGGTTTTAATACATTTGAGCTTTCATATAATTATACTTGGCAGCGCTGGTCTCTTGAAAGAGTGCCCTACAGTGATGTCTCTAGGATCTTGTTTGGTGAAGCATTTCTTTTACATTCTGGGTATTTGACTGGCTTAAAGCATTGTGGGACTCTTCTGCATAATCAGCTTTTTCTTTTCTTGTTGTCTACTCAAAAATCCCTCTGGTGCTTGTGCAAGCACATCAACCTTCTTGAAGAAACTGTCACTTGCTGCTGATTAGGGAGTAGTTTTTGCAGGACTTTTGACAAATATTGGCTGGTGGAATGACAACTAAATTTGTACCGCTGGGCTTAGAACCCCTTTCACTGAAAGACTGCCCTATTTCTTGAGGATCAGCCTAATATAGAATTACTTTGATTAATTATTACATTAATGCATTGGACTTACTTTAAACCAGTGGAACTTGCCTTAGAATGTGCATTATGTATGTTTTAAAGTCTTAGCCAAGTTTTTTTTTGTTTTTGTAATTTGAAAGTCTTACACATTTTATCATAAATAATACTGAGAGATCAAAACCTGAATACTATAGTACAGCATCTCAACAGTGTGCCTGCCTTTCTTTGTATAATGCATATTCTTATATTCCTTTGCTTGGAGGTGTGAGGTGGCCACGGTCTTTTTCAGACCCCTGAGCCCGCATTTATCAAGCATCTAAGAATTACTGTTAGAAATTGCACTAAAACGTGAACTAGAATAAAAATTTATCCTACCTCAGAGCAGGACATGAGAAGTAGTTATGAAATATCCTACACCCACTCCCAGTGAAAAGTCAGAGTTCACATTTGAGAATGAATAACATCATGATTTTACAGCAGCCCGAGCTGCACAGTGGAACTCATGATGACATGTTGTACTGTAGTTTTCTTGGAAATCATGATGACACTTTGTAGTTTTCTGATGCTAACACGGCTTCACCACAAGGATATTAATAATGTTAAAAGAAGAAGCATGATAATGTTGGATTTTTGGCTAAGCTGCACATAATTGTAGCCACTTCACCAACAACATCATAAATAATCTTGAAACAAGCACTGAAATGGGAAAACCGAGAAACACACAAGCACTGAATGATAGTAAAGGCCAACAACAGACACGTTTGTTTAAGAATGAGCAGTCCATAGCTGTACATTCAGAAGAAACTCCTTCCCACTGTTATGGCTATAGAAAGCACCTCATATAGAGCAAAGTTATACTGAAACTAGCTATGGCTGTCAAATCAATGTCTTTTTATGAGCTCATTGTTGTTCAGCCTTTCCTGGAATGTGCATGCTGATCTCTGGTTGAATGCCATCTTCAGGCAGTTCCTTGTGAGTTAGGACAGTCCATGAGCTCTCCTAAATCCTGGTGAAGTTAGGGGTAGTTTCCTAAATATGGAAAATTGATAAAATGATTTTATTCTTCCTAAGAGTAGGCCCACATTTGCTTCATTCTGAGATTTTCGAGCCAGTTAGGACTGTTTGTCTAGTGTGAGATGCTTGATAAATACTGATACTGGTTTCAAATTCTGACCCAGTCGCTAATAGTGTGGTAAATTTTCACAGTGTTTGCACTGTATAGTGTGTTTTACTGGTTAGTCTTCCCAAAGGCATATATTGGATTTATTTTATGTCAGTGTGATCTGTGACAAACTGGCACTCCATCTAGGGGTTGGTTCCTGCCTTGCATTTAATGGTGCTGGAAGTGATGTAACACGAAAGTGGCCTTCTGGGTTCGGAGTGACATCATCTGTAGGTGGGATCTTGAGGGCTGGAACCAGAAGTGACATCATAAGGTGTTTAGCCAGAAGTGATTATTGGACTGGTTCTTCAGTTCTGCGGGTAAAAGAGGAGGAAGAGTTAGAATACATCACCAACCCCTGGTCTGGCAGGAACATACAGTTATTTGAGCCTGTAAACTGTCTCCCAATCGCACGTGTGTGACAGAAGTTAAAATGAGGTTTGATCAATAAAAAATACATTTTACAGTAATAAATACAGTTTTTATATGAACTTACTGAACAAATTGTTACGAGCACCTGTACACCTGCTTATCCATGCAATTATCTGATCAGTAGATCATGTGGCAGCAATGCATAAATTCATTAAGGAGCTTCAGACAATGTTCGCATCAACGTGAGAATGGGGATATATGATCTCACTGATTTCAATTGTGTCATGATTGTTGGTGCTAGACAAGCTGGCTTTAGTATTTTTCCAAATGCTGATGCCCTGGGATTTTCACATCTAGCAGTCTCTAGAGTTTATTCAGAACGGTGCAAAAAAGCAAAAAACATCCATTTAGTGGTAGTTCTTAATAAGGAAAAGCCTTGTTTATGAGGGAGATGGCCAAACTGGTTTGCGATGACAAAAAGGCTGCAGCAACTCAGATAACCACTGTGCACAAAGGCATCAAGGCACAAAAAGTATCTCAGAATGTACAAAACCTTGAGGTATTTGGGCTACAACACCAGAAGACTATGTCAGGTTTTACTCCGGTCAGCCAGGAACAGAAAGCTCAGACTGCAGTGAACACAGGCTCACCAAAACTGCTGAAAACTGAAAAAATGTAGTCTGATGAATCTCAGTTTCTGCTGAGGCACACAGAATTGGCTCAGACACAGGAAGCAGAGGGTGATGGTGCAAGGAACCTCATCAGAACTGGCCCATGTTAAGAGTGGTGTTTAACAGGGGTCAGTGCTAGGGACTCATAGTGGACTCTAAGCTATCAACTTCCCGACAGTGTTCAAGAGCCATTAAGAAGGCTAACAGAATGTTAGGTTATATAGCACGATGTGTGGAGTACAAGTCCAAGGAGGTTCTGCTCAACCTTTATAATGCACTGATGAGGCCTCATCTTGAGTACTGTGCGCAGTTTTGGTCTTTAGGCTACACAAAGGACATAGCAGCGCTAGAAAAGGTCCAGAGAAGAGCGACTAGGCTGATTCCAGGGCTACAGGGGTTGAATTATGAGGAAAGATTAAAAGAGCTGAGCTTATACAGTTTAAGCAAAAGAAGATTAAGAAGTGCCATGATTGAAGTGTTTAAAATTATGAAGGGAATTAGTACAGTGGATTGGGACTGTTATTTTAAATGAGTTCATCAAAAACACGGGGACACAGTTGGAAACATGTTAAGGGTAAATTTCACACAAACATTAGGAAGTTTTTCTTTACACAAAGAATGATATACACTTGGAATAAGTTACCAAGTAGTGTGGTAGACAGTAAGATGTCAAAACTCAATTTGATGATGATGATGGCGAGCTTTGTTGGGCTGATTGGCCAGTTCTCATCTAGAGTGTTCTAATGTTCTAAAGTGAATCTATGTTAGTAATGTGTAGTTCAGTTTAATGTACCCAGAAACACTGTTGAAAGTATCACTGTGGAGAATTGTAAAACTTTGAACCTTTTTGGATTCAACAGGCAACTAGGAAAGTGATACAGCATGTTGTATTGTCATGACTATTTGTTCAGTTTCTTTAATGCACCTAAATATACTGCACGCAATAATCTAAAAGCAGTACATAAATCAATTTTATCAGGCTAAAAATGTATGTTTAATTAATTTGTACAAAATACATTGAAAATATCAGTCTGTTCTTAACAGTAAAATACAATAAGAAGTACATACAGTCAAAATGCACATACAGTATATTTCACCTACTCAGTTTTATAGACATTAATAAAAGTAATGTAACAAAGACATTTATAGAAAAGAACATTTTGCATAATATTGTGTTTTTCCCAAATCATGATCAGGTTGCTCCTAATAAATCTTTCCATATACCAAGAAAAGATATGAAATGTGTAAGAAGTAACTTGGCAGGCAGATGACATGGAGAAGCCACGAAACGTTGGAGTGCCATTCTGGTAGCCCCGTTTAATAACAAACTGAAAAGACAGCTGCAAACAACTCAAGCAACCTAAACATAAACTGATTAATTATTCTGCCAGTGGTCATCAGTAGGAGTTCTGCTTTCTGGAATAGTCAGTTTTGCATCTGATGCCACCATCCGGGAACGAGCTGGATTTTTATTTTCTGGGAACCAGGAAGGGCAGAGTTTTTCAGGTGGTGGGTGGGGTTTTAGTCATCCATATTGGGAGCTCTTTCTTGGCTGTACAGAAAGAAGGAAAAGATATGGTTAGCGTCAGCACCTCCTCAAGTTCCAGGGTGGTATTGTTGATTACCTCATCATAGAAAATGGATTCCATACATTGATGTGTGATAAATGAGGTATATGAATTTTTTCATTTTGTTTTCACAAAATCTTCTCTTTTAGTTGAAGAATTTACAGTTTTTGTACTTTATTTATAACTTTGTACTCCAATTTGTGGATAGACGCGACCTTACCACAGCAGCATAACATGGCCCACCCAGCATCTAAACACTACTCAGGAAGATGACAGTAAACTGTAAAGTGACTACACATAAAACATTTTTGTATAAGAAACTGAAAAGTTTAAAATTTACAGCCACTATGATAGAGTTAGGAATAAAACCAAAGGCAATGGTTTCTTAAAAAGTACTTACACATTGAAATACTCTGTATATTGTAATTTTGTTAGTTGATTTCAAACTGTAGCTAAGTTGATGTTGATGTACGTATAGCCTGTATATATACTGTAATTGCAAGATCAGCCACACTTCTTTTAGTTATTCATGTTATTGTCATAAATAAAGTCAAATATCATATGATAACCACTATTGCTATTAGCAGTGTGTAGGTTGATTTTAAATAAATATATCCATATCAAGAAAATAATAAAATTAAATCACATGAAATATTAAAGTATAACTTAAGCATGCATATGTGTGTATTTTTAATGCCACTGTAGTTAGACTGCTTGGCCTCTGACATTATTACTTTGTGGGATAATTTTCCAGCGGTCCTAAAAATACCCTGTGTTTTTCTGGCTTTTAAAACTACATTATCTGCCAGAGTTCAGACATCCTTGTGATTTACAATTACTTACCATAGACAATAGCTGCTTTTACAGCAATTACATTACTCAAAATATTTAACCCTGTAAAACTCAAATATAAAAAATGAACAATTTTTTTCACCTTTCAGATGTTGTTGTAGGAGGCCTGTGATGCAGAAATGAAAATGTTTCCAGATGTTTTTATTTTAATTTTATTGATTTTATTGTAATCATTCCATACAAATAGATAAATTTTGACAGAAAATAGGATTGAAAACAAATCAACCCCCACCCCTGAGAAAGACAGCATGGCCAATGGAATAAAACTTAAAATAAATAATAATAATAATAATAGGCGGATAAAGATAAATGTAGAAGAAAAAGAAATGGGAAGAGAATCTACTTCCTCAGTGCTTTAAGAGCTTATTCTAAAATATTATTGATTAGATCCTGCCAGGTTTTGAAAAAGTTCTGCAGATACTCTGAGAATTTCTGCCAATTTCAAATAATATAAAACATCAGTTACTCACTGACTTAAAAGAGGAGAGTTAGGATTCTTCCAGTTTAGCAAAATAAGTCTGCGTACCAATAATGTAGTGAAGGCAATCACAGTTTGTTTGTCTTTCTCCGCTTTAAGCCCATCTGAAAGAACACCAAACACAGCTGTTAATGGGTTAGGAGGGATTGTGACACCAAGGCTGTCTGAAAGGCACTTAAAAATTTTGGTCTAGAATGATATTAATTTGATGCAGGCCCAAAACATGTGACCCAGTGAGGCTGGAACTTGATTGCAGTGTTCGGAGGTTGGATTTTGCTCTGGAAACATTTTGGACAATTTTAAACGAAACAGATGTGCTCGATATATAATTTTGAGTTGAATAATTGTAAGCTTTGTGCATATGGAGCTTGAATGTATTCTATGCATTGCTAGCTTCCACTCCTTTTCTGATTTGTTGAGTGATAGATCCTTTTCCCTTTGTCCTTTTGGATCTTTGAAAAGTAGGGACTGTAAAATAATTTTATATATTGTAGAAATGCTGTCTGAGTCCTCAAAACTAAGCAATATTTTTTCCAGCATAGAGGAAGGTGGGAGATGAGGAAAATCGGGCAGGTTTTCTAATTTGAAGATCGTGAAAGAAGTGTTGCTGGAAAATTAAATTTGGAATGTAATTGTTCATAGGATGCAAAGATGTTGTCTATATAAAGATCTCTAAGCTATTTAATCCCATATGTTTTCCAGATATTAAAAGCTGCATATGTTTGTGAGGGTTGAAAAAGGTGGTTCTCATGCAGAGGTGCCACAGATAAAAGATTCTCCATCTTAAAATGCTTTATACATTGGTTCCATATTCTGAGTGAGTGAAGCACAATTGGATTGTTAATATATTGGCGATAACTTGCATTTATTGGGGCACAAAGAAGGGAATATAAAGAAGTACTGCAGGATTTTATTTCTATTAAGGACCAAACCTGTGTATGTTTATCTATTTCTGTCCAGGTTTTTATAGTTTGTATGTTTGCTGCCCAGTAATAAAACTGAAAGTTAGGTAGAGCCATGCCACTTTCTGCCTTAGGTCTATGTAGGGTCGCTCTTTGGATACGTGGATGTTTTAAGTTCCAAATAAATGAGGTTATGGTTGAATCTAATTGCTTTAAGAATGATTTATTGGTGTATATTGGAATGTTTTCAAATAAAAAGAGATGCTTAGGAAGGATATTCATCTTAACAACGTTAATTCTTCCAGCTAGAGTGAGATGAAGGGTTGACCATCTTTGCAAGTCTTGCTTAATTTTTTCCATACAGACGGCAACATTTTGTTGATAAAGAGCTTTATGTTTACTTGTGTTGTGCCCTAGGTATTTAAACTGATCTGCGATGATAAAAGGGAAGGTGTCCAATCTAATATTGTATGCTTGAGAATTCACTCGAAAAAGCACACTTTTAATCAAATTAATTCTGAAACCGGAGAATTTTTGAAATTATGTAGGTGTTATTAAGACTGCAGGCACAGTATTTTGTGGGTCTGATACATACAGTACCATATCATTTGCATATAGAGAAATTTTCTGTTCAAGTCCTTCTCTGATAATCCCCTTTATCTGAAAAGCATTTCAACAGTGAACTGCCTGTGGTCCAATGGCGATTGCAAATAGAAGTGGTGACAAGGGGCATCCTTGTCTGGTACCACGTTCTAGTTTAAAGTAGTCTGAGCAAATGTTGTTAACACAAACTGAAGCTTCTGGATTGTTATACAGTAGTTTGATCCATGCACAAATGTTTTGGCCAAACCCAAATTTCACTAATGTAGTGAAAAGATAGTTCCATTCAATCATAACAAATGCTTTTTCTGCATCCAACAATAATAATATCTCCGGGGTGTTTGACTTTGCAGGTGCATATATTACATTAAACAGACTTCGGAGATTGGAAGCTAAGTATCAGCCTTTAATCAATCCAGTTTGATCTTGTGATATTACCGAAGGCAGCACTTTCTCCATCCTTCTAGCTAGGACTTTGGAGAGTATCTTAACATCATTATTCAGAAGTGAAATTGGTTGGTATGATGCACATTGTAATAAGTCCTTATTTTGTTTAAGAAAGATGGTGATTAATGCTTGGCGAAAAGTTTGAGGTAGAATTTAATCGTCTCTAGCTTCTGTAAATGTTGCTAATAAGAAGGGAGCTAGCTGAGTGGAGAATTTCTTATAAAATTCGACAGGGCAGCCATCAGGGCCTGCTGCTTTCCCACTCTGAAGTGACTTTATAGCATCTAGTAATTCTGATAGCGCCAGAGGTTTATCCAGTTCCTCTGCAATAAAAGTGTCTATTTGTGGTGTCTGTAATGTATCCAGAAATGCATTAGATTGTGCGTTGTCTTCCTTTCAGTAGAATATAAGGATTTATAGTAGTCTCTAAATATGTGCATTATACTTTTATGGTCAATGATTTTATCTCTGTTCGTGTTGGTGATTGGTGGGATAGCACTGCGAACTTCTTGCTTGTGGATTTGTTGAGCTAAGAGCTTATTAGCTTTCTCTCTGTGTTCATAGTAATGATGTCTTGGTTTAAAAATTAGTTGTTCATTTTCTTTGGTTGTTAAGAGGTTGAGCTCTGAATGCAGAGCCTATCTTTTACTATGAAGAGCCTCACTTGGACACCTGGCGTGTTCTTAATCTAGTCTAGTAATTTCGCTGGTTAGCTCTGATACATTCTTGGTTTCTAATTTATTTCTGTGGGAAAGATATGAAATAATCTGTCCTCTTAAGAAGGCCTTTAGAGTTTTCCAGAGTATTCCTGCAGAGACCTCTGAGGATGTATTTGTATCTAGGAAGAAAGTGGATCAGCAATGATCAGCAGACAGCAGGTAATATCTTCTTGCCTGCCATGATATGATCAGACTCACTATCGTATTTCAAAAAAGTGTTGGGATCAGCTTTCTTAATTCCTTTCCTGCTTCCTCCATGGAGGAGAAGATGTAATTTTTGTTTTGAATATCCACTTTCAGTTTGGCAGGATACAAGAGGTTGTATCTGATATTGGCTTTCCATAACCACTGTTTAATGTTGCAAAAAGCTGCACGTTTAGCAGCTGTTGAGGATGAGAAATTAGGGAAAATACAAATGTGGTTATTTTCAAATATAATCTCTTGTTTGTGTCTGAGAAGTGCCATTACATTAAGCTTAAATTGTAATCTCTCGAAGCGGACAATTAGAGTCCTAGGTTTAGAGGTATTTGATTCACGTATGTGATAAGCTGGCACTATCTCGGTATCTGATTTAAAGTCCTCTCCAATTATTTTTGAGAATAGTTCAGCTATGAGTTTCACTGTGTTTGGACTTTCACAATTCTCAGGTAGACCTTCGATTCTAATATTCATTCGGCATTCATCTTCCATAATAAATATGATTTAAGCTTTTCAAACATATCAGGAAATCAGATACAGGTCAATTGAACAACAAGTAACAAGGAAGTCCTCTCTGATGCTTTGCAGAAGTGGCCAACTGTCATGTATCCAGAAAATCTTGGCAGTTGTCACATACACAAAAAACAAAATTAGCAAAATTACAACAAAGACATAATAAGCACAAAATCTATTTTGATTAATATATATTCCAAGGTAACTAAGTATCTGCATAATCTAGACCGGGGGGCCCACCTCCGGCCCTGGAGGGCCCCAGTGGCTGCAGGTGTTCATTCTAACCATCTTCTTAATTTGTGACCAGTTTTTGCTGCTATTTCAATTATTTTGTCTTAGTTTTAATTTACCTGACCCAGACCGATTAGTTTTTTCTTTTTCCTTAATTAACAGACAAACAATACTGAGACAAAATAAGCCACCATATGACCAGTTAACCTGTGGCAGTCTCTGAAAATAAAGAAACATGAAGGTCTGAGTAAGGTTGATCTGCTCGGGTCACCAGAGCATTTTGACGAAGTTCTTAGAAAAAACAGAAAATGAACAGTCTTATAAAAGACTGCTGTGGCATGATGTGAGCAGCAACAAGCCATGGAAATAAATAACAGGTTTAATTAACAATAAGAATTGGCTTCTCATTAAAAAACTGTTTGGAGTGAAATTGGTTAGAGTTTGAAGCCCCGATTTCATCTGTTGGCTTGCTTCATATCTCATTTCTGTTTGGCTGCCTTTTAATGAAGAAAAGATTCGAATTCAGATGCTATTAAAATGAAGGGAAAAGAAGTTAATTAGCAGTGAAAATTGGCCACTGATTAGAAAAAGGTTTAGGATGAAAACCTGCAGCCATTGTGGCCCTCCAGGATTTGAGTTGGACCCCCCTGCTTTCGACATTGTAATAAACACACACATACAAAAAAAAATCAGCCATTTAACTTACTTGAATCTTGTTATATCCAGTCCAGTAAAACAAGAAGATAAACTCCAAGGAATGTTTGCAGGTAGAATGAGTTCATGGCCTGATGGCTAGGTGTATACATACACATTCACTATCCAATAGCCTTGCAAAGCCAAACAATAGGACCCATTAACTATTTAATGTGGCCTTTTTAAAAACAAAAACATTTATGGGTGTATTTTTAGGAGAGCTAAAGGTAATGCTGTAATTTTAAAACTGTGGGCCTTATAGGGTTAAAGACTTTGGCTCCTGGGACCCTAATATGGATAAATCAGGTTAAGGATAGATAGAGAGAGCTAGAGACAGCTAGATAGATACATGAACCCAACTTAATCGTGAGAGATCATTCCATAAACTTCAAAATGGTATGAAGAAAAAAATAATTCTGGTATTTTTGCATTGCTTACTCAAGGGAACTCACTCAGAATTTTGCTATGGACTTTATCACCATATATGGAGAAGACTGCAAGACTTACTACTAATCAGTAGATATAATAAGAATTGAACCTTTTTTGCCAGTGAGATAATTGTAATTGTATTCGTAATGTTTTAATATTTAATCAGGCATGCATAATTAGCCAGCATTTGCTGCTGTTTTTTATGTAATATTACTCCTGCTATGTATTTTTTTTAATTAAGTAGCACCAATAATTTAAACAAACACTGGGATGAATTAATGTTATGATAAAACAAACCAGCCATAGATTATTAATGATCAGGTTTAAACTGTTGACACAGGCCTACAAAACTGTATTACTTATCAAAGAAAACACAAGTCAGAAATGTAATAATATTAGAAAAGAGGGAGCATCAATGTTTAGCTGTTTTAAGTGCAAGTATCCTGCCCTCCAAATCAAACAGCCATTATTGCAATGAACTTGCAATTTTGCTATCTGATTATCTAAAAACATATTGAATATACACTGGAGTTAAAATGGACAGAAACCTAATTCTTGAAGATGCCATAACTAAACTACTGGACAATCTTTATACTTTCTAATGTTATAAACTAATGAAGGTATACAGTATATTTACTTATATGTGAAGCAAAGTATTTTGTCACCTGTATGGGGATTTATTAGGCAACCCCAAACCCAGAATAACACTAAGGGAACCCAGATAAAAATGAAAATGTGACTTTATTAACAAAAATAAATAGACAATGTTAGATAACACTGCAGGAGCAGAAGAAAATGCACAATATTGAAAATAATAACAAAAAAAAGAAATCCTCAACTTATCCTGGAATCCTAAGGGAATCTAGGCAAGTCCCTACCACTCACTCTGCTCAGGACACTGCTCGCTGAATAACCTTTTGTATAGTTTAGTTGTAAAAGGTGTATTTACTTGTGTGGTAGGGGCAGAGGATCCAGGACAAATGGCTATGGTGGTAGATAAAGGTGTCACCCATTTGGGCCCTTGAGCACCAGTACACCAACATCCTACTGTTACATCTTGCCATATCAGGGAAGGATGTCCGTTTGGCCACATGAACTAACTGATAAAAGTGGCACATATGCCGGGAATGCAGAGGAACTGTGAGTCCCAGAGAAAGTGAAAAAATTAGAGCAACTGCAGTAAGCTGCCAGAAGTTGGAGGAACGTGTGTGTGTGTGTGTCTGTATGTGTGCCGACAGCACCACACACACATACACACAAACTTGCTAATGAAGGCACCCAACAAACAGGAAGAATTCCACCTAGAGTGAGGCTGCAGGGGTGAAAGGTGACAGGTGGCATCGCTGATTGGCTGGTGTTAATTAGCCAGGTAAATCAACCCAGCATATAAAACTGAGGGACACCCAACAGTGGTGATATCTTTTGATCATCTGGAGAGAAAAGTTGCCAAACAAACTGAATACTGATGCTTATCGATCAATTCCTGTACTGTATATAAAGACTTACTTATTTTTCCACCGAGTTTTCTTGTGTTTTTAGGCTTGTGCCATTTTTCCCACTTTTGTTTTTCTGTACTCCTGATGAGAAGGAGAAAGAACAACATTTCTCCTACCGTTTTGCTTTTGTTATTTTTTTAGCACCTTTGATTTGAGCCATTGTAAATACTGTACATATTCACCATCACTTTTTTTATTGTTGCATATAGATTAATTCTGTGTCATTGCAGTGGACTGCATTGAATTTCAAGTACATGACATCAGAATTAATTTTGGTCTTGTTGGCACTATAATAAAGAGTTGTTTTCTTTTTGAACATTTTCTTTGATTCTGTATTTCCATTTTTCCAGCACTAGTTTGTTCGGTATGTTAAAGATGTCCAGAGTTTAAGCGTGTGCAGAGGTGCCAACACATGGGGTGCCACACAGATCTTCTCTCTAACACTTGTCAAATGACAGATGCTAAAACAAGAATGCTGTTCCTTCTATTGTGTTCTAAATACCAAAAATTAAAGGATAAGTTCTATCACTAATAAAACTCTAAATATTAGGAGGCAATAATGAGTCTTATTGTAGCAGTCTTTGTGGAAAACTGTGAGAAATTCTCAGGTAATATTGTTAGTAAGAGAATTGTATAGCTTGTCTTTATATATCCTATATTTATCTAATATTTATAATTATAGTTGCTAATATTTATTACAGATTTTGTATCACAAGAACTGGCATTCAAATTTAGATTTGATTTTAGGATAAAGGCATTAATTTATATTATTATAATAGGGTAATTTCCTCTGGTTTGTGATTTACGAAATCTGCTGTATACCTTAAAACAAAATGATCAATGACTGCAGTTTGTGAATATAATGCCATATATAATCAAATAAACAAAGAAAATTTCCCTTTGAGATAATAAAATATACTTCACCTAACCACTTATCCTGGGTCAGCTATGTTCAGTTTCCTTATCTATGAATGATCCTGGTTGCTCTGAAACTGTGAATAGTAATAATTTAAATGATAAAAATCATCACTCAGTAAATGCTTCACATTTAATATGTTGGTTTATTCCACCTTTCACTCTTTGATTCCAGAAAAGCTAATTAATAAATGATTGCTGAGATTGCATGCAGTGAAAATACCCATACATGAAAAGCATTGAAAAAATAAATCTCATTTAAATGCATACTGTATTTGATAAATAATTCTGACTGAACTTATTTTACTTTCTTTTGGAAGTTAATTTAGAGCATGGTGGTATAATTTATCAGTTTACTGTTTAATGATGCAAGTTAGAATATTTTTTTAATCATAATTTAGCCTATTTAAATAGACAGATACAAATTAATTTCATGTATACATATCTATCATAAAATTCTGCCCAGGGCCTATGCCTGGCCAGGACGCCCCTTCACCACATCTGCCAGGGGGACAAGGGTGGGAAGCCCAGTATCACCCCCTGGACGCTAGATAGCAGCTTCCCTGGATTGCAGTGGTGCTTCGGACTCCCCCAGGGCTTCATGGGGGTTGGAGTTCTGTGCAGCTCTGTGTAGGGGGTGCTGCAACAGGAGCGGCTGGCCCCTTTTAGACACTGGTTTCACCTTACCTGGAAGTGCAGCCGGATGTCGGCAATCAAACACCTGGAGCACTTCCGGGTACTCAATCAAAGGAGCCAGCGACCACCACTAAGTGGCCAGAGTCTGGGCGAGGAAGACAAAGCTTGTGAGGGAGTGGTGGTGGAAGAGAGACAAGGAGTGTTAGTGTGGTGCTTACTGTACTTTGGAATGTGTTATGGCTGGAGGAATTACGGGGAAGACGTGCCCTCCAGCTGAAGAAATATAAAAGTTTCTTTGTTTTTATATTTGCTCCAGGTCCAGTCTGTGTAGGCTCGGGCGCAATATGGTGCCTATTCTTACTATATAAATCTATACTAATAAAAGGCAAAGCCCTGACTGACTGACTGACTGACTGACTGACTGACTGACTGACTGACTGACTGACTGACTCACTCACTCACTCACTCACTCACTCACTCACTCAGGTAGAAGGCTGAAATTTGGCAGGCTCATTCCTTACAGCTTCCTTACAAAAGTTGGGCAGGTTTCATGTCGAAATTCTACGCGTAATGGTCATAACTGGAAGCTATTTTTCTCCATTTACTGTAATGGAGTTGAGCTCGATGGCCGTGGGGGGCGGAGTTTCATGTGACATCATCACGCCTCCAATGTAATCACGTGAACTGACTGTCAACGCAGTGCGTAGAAAACCAGGAAGAGCTTCAAAAAGCGCTGAAGAAAACATGTATTATACAATTGAGAAGGCAGCGAAACAATAAGAAGCGAGCGAATGACATATACAACCATATTCATGAGTGCTGCTACTTCGGAAGCAAAGCACGGTGTAAAACTAAAGTTTAAATTAAGTTCATAGACAGGCTGCCGCTGGCGTTTGTCATGCCCACGGGTAATGCGGGATACAAGTTTAATGAGAGGACGCAGGATATAAGCGAGTTTTGATCACTTTGTAACTAAGTTAAAATTGCAGGTGAGGGGCTGTGCTTATGCAAATTCCGAGAGACTGTGTTTGTGGGGGATTGACAGTTAAGGCGGGTGGGGGAGTCACGTCATCATCTCCCCTCCCATTCATCTCATTTCGCTCTGAGCTGAGCTCCGCAGCTAACGCACACAGTGTTACGGAAGCGACTTTGTGATGCTGCCACCAAATATTCACAGAAAAATCCACAAGTTAATACACACGCTGTCTCTACAGTTTCTCCACACTGAATCCTCCAGGCACTATTTACAAAAGGTTACATTGACAATCGTGTTACGTTATTTTTTAAATGTTTCCTTTTCTTAGCACAAGCACAGCTGAGAAGCTTCGATGCATGTGCTCCATAATGGGTTAAAAAATCATGCATTTAATCACACTTTGCAATACAAGCAAAGGGGAACTTATGTCAATGCATGATTTCATGGTACACCGATTACATTGATCAGCGCTTCCCGATTCATTTTACCCTCGCACACCCTTGGTTTGAGAAGAAGTATGAAAAAATATGACGTTAACACAGAAAAACAGATCACCAATTGAAGCTTTATGAATAATCCATTCGCCATCAATAATTGTTTTGGTAAAGCCATATTCAGTGTAATCCTATCCACAAGTTAATACACACGCTGTTTCTAGAGTTTCTCCACACTGAATCCTCCAGGCACTACTTACAAAAGGTTACATTGACAATCGTGTTACGTTATTTTTAAAATGTTTCCTTTTCTTAGCACAAGCACAGCTGAGAAGCTTCGATGCATGTGCTCCATAACGCGTTAAAAAAAATAACACATTTAATTACACTTTGCATTCCAAGCAAAGGGGAACTTCTCTCAATGCATGATTTCCTGGTACACCGATTACATTGATCAGCGCTTGCTGATTCATTTTACCCTCGCACACCCTTGGTTTGAGAAGAAATATGAAAAAATATGACGTTAACACAGAAAAACAGATCACCAATTGAAGCTTTATGAATAATCGATTCGCCATCAATAATTGTTTTGGTAAAGCCATACTCAGTGTAATCCTCCTTCCATTTATAATTTTTCCGCCACTAGCCATGATTAAATGAACGGTAAAAAAGTAAGAGCGAAGCAAGGGTGACTTATTCAGGCAGGCTTAGGAATTTGGATATAAGTAGGTTCTATTTAGTCGCCAGAAATATCTTTGTTAGGAATGGAAGTTGAATTTAGTCTTTAAATTGCTATGGTAAAGAAAAAGTTATGCAATGATGACTACATTTAACTATATAAAGTCAAAACTTGATTATATAAAGTCACTGTCGGAATAAATAAAGTCAAAACTTGAATATATAAAGTCATTCCCAAATATATAAAGTCAAAACCCGAGTATATAAAGACAGCATTGGAATATTTAGAAATATATAAAGTAAGCGCTACAATATATAAAGTCAAAACTTAAATATATAAAGTCAGCGTTGGAATATATAAAGTCAGCGCTGGAATATATAAAGTCAAATCTTGAATATATAAAGTCAGCGTCGGAATATATAAAGTAAGCGCTGGAATATCCATCCATTTCCCAACCCGTTGAATCCGACCACAGGGTCACGGGGGTCTGCTAGAGCCAATCCCAGCCAACACTGGGTGCAAGGCAGGAACCAATCCTGGGCAGGGCACATGCATCATTTTCAAAACATTAACCGAACTGTGTTTTTTTAATTTATTTTTCTGAATACGTTTTTGTTCACTTAGTTCAGTTCAGAGTCATTTCAATCAATAGATTTTAACTTTCACTTTATATATTCAGGAATGAGTTTATATACTCCGATGTTGACTTTATATAATCAGGAATGACTTTATAAATTCCGACGCTGACTTTATATATTCAGGTTTTGACTTTATATATTCCAGCGATGACTTTATATATTCAACTTTTGACTTTATATATTCAGAAACAAGTTTTGACTATGTATACCGACGCTGACTTTATATATTCAAGTTTTGACTTTATATATTCGGGAATTACTTTATATATTCAAGTTTTGACATTATATATTCTGACGGCAACTTTATATATTCACAAAATCAATTTATTTGCCTGTTTGGCACTCTATAGTATATGTGTGTGTGTATATATGTATATATATATATATATATATATATATACATATATATATATGCCAGCAACACTCATGACAATGACAAAACAATTACATTGTCAATCATGTTACGTTATTATTAAAATGTTTCCTTTTCTTTTTACTTCTCCGCTGCCAAGAGCGGGTATTTTGCTATATATAATATATATATGGAGATAAATATATATATATATATATATATATATATATATATATATATATATATATATAGATATATATATATAGATATGAGAACAACACTCATATCAATGACAAAACAATTACATTAACAATCATGTTACGTTATTTTTAAATTTTTTCCTTTTCTTTTTATAACTTCTTTAACACAGAAGCTGAGAAGCGCGGGTATTCTGCTAGTATATATATATATAAATTGTTTTTGTTAGAACAATGGCTTCAAAATTTAATATTTGCAAATAGTTAAACCCAGAGTTTTTTTTTTACAGTGCAAGGATTTCAAAATAGTAGTGCAGCCAAATGAGGGGCCTTTTTTTCACCCCCAGTATACTCTAATATGCCCAACAAAGCTTCACTATGTGTGTGCTTGTGTTTCTCTCGTGTATTCTTTCCCAGTGTGATATACCAGCATATGTCCATTTATATTACTTTCTTTCTCTCAATTCAAAAATCTGTCCCTGTCTGTTTCTTTTTAAACTATCTAAAACTAAATAAGAACTTATTCTCATATATTGTCTCATTTTATATTATTGCAACTTGTTTTATAAAAGCCATTTATATACTTATATGAAATAGTACTGAGGCACAAAAATTACGTAAGTGTATGTGTGGAATTTAAATTCATTCATTAATTGCACACGATAAATCCTTTAAAATGCTCCTAATCATAAGGTGGGTGTAATAATGGGGAATAAGATACTGAACAAAATGTTTTTAATACCTGTGTATCTGTAATTTCAATTAACTTTCTATTCAAATTTAAAAGGGTGTCATTCCCATATAAATTAGCATTGCAATGATCACAAATAAAGCTCATGACCAAATTTTTAAATACAGGGGAAGCAGAGGAATGCAATCTTTTCTCACAGACAATTTAATGTGTGCTACTCCAGACTGAGAAATAAATACTGTGTAATTTACACATTTTATGCCTGAAAGGACAAAAAGTGAACACTTTAGTTTATAAAGAATTGTCACAATTTTTTAGGTTAATTTGCAAAATGTTTCCTTTAATTACATTAGACATAATTTGTATATATATGATTTTTTATGAATACTTCTTCCAATGGTTAACAAAACTAACATTTTTAAATTTGCTATATGAGTTTGTGAGGAGCTTAGTAACACAGAGGCACCTAGGAGTAAAGCTCCTTCTTCTATTCTCTGTGAAATGCCACTGTCAGTACAGGTCATGCTGGAAGGGTTATATGTTTAGGAAGGCCTGGACGTGTTCAGGAATCCTGTAGAAGAATGTTAAGACTCTTGCTAGGGACAGGGTCACCTGGCCTATTCAGCTTAGCATGTTGTCACTGAGACCCTAACTAGAACAAATGACAGAAAGGCATTGACCTAGTAACTACTTGAATGTTTTTCCAATTTATTCTCAAGTTTCTATAAACAGAATAAACATAGGATAAGCTATAACTGCTCATCCTCAATCTTATAAAGTACCAGAATTCTATTATTTCATTCAATGAAATACAGCAGGGACACTGAAAAGGTCTTATGCATTAATTCTTCTAAATGAATAATTTTAAATTGTCCTTTCCTTATTATCTTTGATACTTAAGATACACTAAGAGGGTGGCACAGTGGTAGCGCTGCTGCCTTGCAGTTAGGAGACTCATGTTCTCCCCATGTCCGTGGCTTTTCTCCAGATACCCCGGTTTCCTCCCACAGTCCAAAGATATGCAGGTTAGGTGCATTGGTGATCCTAAATTGTCCCTAGTGTGTGCTTGGTGTGTGGGTGTGTGTCCTATAGTGGGCTGGTACCCTGCCCGGGGTTTGTTTCCTGCCTTGTGCTCTGTGTTGGCTGGGATTGGCTCCAGCAGACCCCAATGACCCTGTAATTGTGATATAGCGGGTTGGATAATGGATGGATAGATTTACACTAAGTGTGACACTGATTATAAGCTTATACTGTTTCTTTCTTATTCCTATTTTCTTGTTTATTTCATGCTAGGGATATTAGTGCTTCCACACACTTGACCAAGACACTGCTGTTAACCAAGAAATGAGAAGCTCTGTTGAATGGTGACCTTTAGTATTAACCATCATAGTTATTACATCAGATCATCATATGGTATTAGTTATTAACTCAGGCTTGCAATATGATATGTGTGTTTTGTGAATTTCCCCTTGGGATTTGTGAATTTCCCCTTGGGATTAATAAAGTATCTATCTATCTATCTATCATCTATCTATCTATTGTAGGTTACTTTGAGCCTAAGAGAGCCAAATTATTTGTATTTTGTGTTTATGTTATGAAGAAAAAAAAAAGAACATTATTTGTTTGCTTTTTCTATTTGAATGTGTTTCTGGTGCTACGATGCTTTGTCATCACCAGGAATCTCTTTTATAAAACACAGTGGGAATTCCATCGAGAAAATATGTGCACGGCAAAAAATAGAAAAATACATATGCCAAAAAACTATTTCAAAGCAATTTACCTTTATATATCACTTGCTGTGTAAGCCCGTGCTGTACAAAGCCTGGGGTCCTAGAAACTATTGAAATCATCAGAAAAAAAGATTAAAATGCAGAGATGTCAGTTAGTTGAAAGGAACTACTCTGAGCATCTCTCTCCTAGGAGGTTTCATTTTGTCGACATGCTCGTATCTTCCACACATAGACATTTATATATAAGATAATCATCTTGTAAATGTGTATATTTTTTAAAATGCCTCAAAGTATGATAGGTTGCAACCCTGGAACAAGCACTCATGGGCTATGCTAATGAACCCCATACATATGCAATCACAATACTGCAGAAGTTCATTGGCTGGTAGAGCAGCCTCCTGCCTGATACACCCAGCCATTGACAACTGCATTTGAAGAGTTTTAATCCTCTATATGAACCTCTGCTCCTCTGTCCTCCGGGAAAGGTGTAAGGCATCAGCGTTTGAGGGGGAAGCTACTATCACCTGGCACAAGTAATGACATGATTGCTGTTACAATGAATAGTATAGGCCATATGAAACACTGAGGGTTCAGCCAAACACCTTACCAACAAGTCAGCCACTGTGTACAGCACCTTCAGCAAGTCATTTGCCAAAGCTACTTTCCTACAGATAAATGAATTGTAGGTTGACTCAGCCAACTGAGCCACAAATTTTGTCAGCCATCATCAAAGATGACTGGTCCACTAATGCAATGTCACTGCTTACAGTTAATAATAGCAGTGTCATTCTTGCTGTCAGATGCCACAATTATGTTAGGAAGATCAGAGAGCGTTGCATATTTCCTTGTTATGTTGGCATGTACAACCAAATCATACGATAACTGAATATAGTGCCTCGTCAGTCATTTATGGCTTCCGGCCCATTAGGCATGATGAAGCTGAAGCTTGGCTGAGATATTCCTGACCCGTCAGACAGTTACCTCTGGCAGATGTGTGTTGCGAGAAAGTCAACCATTGTTAAAACTTGCATATGACTAGGTGTAACAGATTTCATGCAGTCTGTCTTCTAACGCTGAGGCCAACACAGCACATACTCCCAAAAGAAGGTCTCCTGAAAATCTAAATTTGCTAATAAGCAGTCACCATCATGGGCAAAAAAGGTTTGTTATCTTTATTTATGACTAATTGCATTGTTTATTTAAGCAGTGCCAAACAAGACATGTTGTGTCAAACCATTATAAACAGGCTGTAGGGCATGAGATTTAGAGCTTTCTGTGTGGAGTAAGTGAATCATGTATGTGGTTTTACTGCCCTTTGGTTAGCCGATACAAACAGATGAAAAACCCAAAAAAGTTCTTCAGTGCAAACTTGTGGCCTTCTTAAAAGGGAACTACAATTGAGTCTGTACGTATTCAGAACTTTTGAAGCTTAATATGTTTGTTACATCAAAGCACATAAAAATTGATTGATGACGTGAACTACTATGTGTTGGAGTCGTCATTTGGCTGTTTTGGCTGCATTACCCTACTTTAAAAATTGTGTTTTCTTTACCCTGTTTCACCAATTTGTTGCATATGGATGAGACACAGTTGCTGTAAATATACGCACATTCGCTCAACAAGTTTTACTTTATAAATGCTGAAATTGGGAAGTTCCATATGCATATTCCAAGTTTATACACAAGTTCTATAAATCTGACCCCAGATGCACGCACATTACACAGAATTAAATGTCAAATTGACAGTCTTTATAAAAGTGAGCCAGGTATTGAAAGACTTTCTAAACTTTGTTCTAATAAAATAAAGCAAAAACTTTTTAGTGAAAATATCTCTTTGCTTCTCTATTTAAGTCAATTACTCTTCCGAAACTTTTTGCTTGATTTTAGTGTCTTTGTGTTTTGATTTGCCTTTAAGTAAAGATGTATATGTCTGCCCCTCTAGTGTACGCTCTCGTGCTCTTGCTGACTTGATTTATCCTCTCTAAGAGCGTCCTCTGTTACTCACAACATAAAATCTTGTTGGCTGTCTTTCTCAGATTGGAATAACCGCATAGCCAAGAAGATTCAGATGAGAAGGAGGGAAATGTGAAGCCATTGAAATAATACAAAATACAATAGAAAAGAGTAATCAACAAGTTTGAAAACATGAAGACGGCAAGTAAAAAAAAAAAAAGCTGTAAATCTGAATCACAAAGTATAAGCAAGGTTAGGTAAAAGGACAAAAACTTTGAATCACTAAACATTAAAAACCAAATGCAGTTAAGAAGATCTAGTGAAACATGCAATGAATTATATCAATGCGGTCCTTTTCATTTCTGTTTCCCCACCCATCACGTGAATGTCGTCTTATTACTGCAACCTTAGAACAGAATGAGAAAAATGGGA
Organism: Polypterus senegalus; assembly: GCF_016835505.1. Taxonomy (NCBI): domain Eukaryota; kingdom Metazoa; phylum Chordata; class Cladistia; order Polypteriformes; family Polypteridae; genus Polypterus; species Polypterus senegalus. Next base: position 109,371,728 of record NC_053161.1, read on the forward strand.
TGCACACAGAACACAAAATGATGGGCCAGGATTAAGCACAGACCTTGAGACAGACTCTTAAAGAGTTAGAACCAGTGTGTGAAATACCACAAGGTAATCATGGGAGGTGCCAATAGTGCTTGTGATGACCCAGAGAAATGTCAATACATTGACATTTGCCAATTTTAATTTGTTTTTCTTTTCTTGCAACTGTTTCTTTGAAATCTTGTAAAGTATTTTGAGCTACATCCTATGTATGAAAATTAGTCATAGAAATAAATGGTGTTGTTGTAAATGAACAACTGCAATGATAAACAGTTCAGATGCATTCATTTCATGAATTCAAAACAAGTGATCCAAAAATTGTGAGAAAAAAATGTTCTTTAAAATCTCAATAAATTGAAAAGAAAAAATAATCAAAATAAAGTCTTCCCTTTTTCATAACAAATGGGCTTAAAACAAAAATAAGCAGTCTCAGTTTTCCACAGAGAAAAAGTCTATCGATTCCTTCAAATTTCAGGGTGAGTTTAGCTACTACCATACCCCATCCAGCACCAAACTCTCCTTATCCCAGCTGTCCCAAAATAAAACTCTTACGATTATCACTTGTGGCATATATAGTCTAGTTAGGATACTACATGAGAGACAGATAGATTTTGACTTTTCACAGAGGTTCTTTAAAAAATAAATACATGTGAAGCCCAGGGCAAAGTACAGCCACCCTGACCCTGATACAGACAGTCAAGATACGACTTTTGCCACACAGTACACAGTTTATTTATATAAACACAGTCCAGTACCAGCCCATGCCACAGTCCTTTTGCTGCCAATCCTTCCGCCTCCACTCCTCCAGAGTTTAGTATTCCTCCTCCCGACTTAGGCCCTTGAATGGTGGTGACTGGCTGCTTTTATAGGAAGGATTCCAGGTGCCCAACAAGCTTCTTCCAGCAGCACTTCTGGGTGTGGCAGAAGTACTGCCAATTAGGGCCCTGCAAGCGTCCAGGCGCCCCCTGGCACTGGCCATAGGGTTGAGCTTCCATGCTCATGACCCGTGGCCCTGTTGGAAACCAAGGGGGCTGCCCTCCACTGGTCCAGTTGAGGAAATGTCTTGGAAATGCTGTCTACCCCAGTCCTTCCATTGTCGGGATACCCTGGCCGAGTAAGGGTCCTGGCTGTCCGCCACAATATATATATAATTAATGTGTATATATATATATATATATATATATATATATATATATATATATATATATATATATATTCATAGCATTTGTGTTCTGAGTCCCGATCTGATTGTATGTACCAGGCAACACAGGGACTCAGAACATGGATGCTATGAATGTAATTACTCCGATCTACAGGCTGTCAAATAAATGAACTACATGCTGTGGCGCAGCGTAAAGGGACTTCGTCTCTGACACTGACATCCAATGTCTGATCCCCGCAAGGGGAGTAGTGGAGTGTGTACACCTGATGAGCCCAAATAATATTCATACACAATATGCTCTATACACATGACATAATAACTAAACTATTAAAATGGAAGAAAATTTTAAATGAAACTAAAGGTCTGTCTTGGAAGTCCCATTTCTGGTGAGGCATTATGCACCCATATTGCTGTTGGTATAAAGGAGCCCCAGTAGCGTTCTTGACGCTCTAATGCTGGACAATTAGTTGGCTGAAAGCCATCAGTGTCAGTGAGTAATGGAGAGGATATGCAGCTTTATTCATAATGACACTCTGTTTTGTTTTCATTCTCTCCTTGGCTACTAAATCCAGGGAGTCCAGAGTGTATCCCATAACTGAGCTCCCCTTTTAATTACTTACTGATTCAGTGGGCATCTCTTGAAGTGATGCTATCAGCCCAGCACACCACGGCACAGAAAAGTGAACAGAGCTGTAGAAGATGTAAAGGATGTCACCTCCCACATTAAAAGTCCTCCTAAGTAAAAAGAGCATACTCTGCCCTTTGTGTTCCAAGACCAGTCAAGCCTGTTACTGATGTAGACCCCAAAGTACATGTAGGAGTGGACCACCTCTGAATTCACTCCATGAATAGCGACTGAATACAAAGACTCTTTGGTGTGTCAAATGTCAATAATCAGTTCATAGCCAGAGGTGTACAGAAAGAAGAGAAAAGGAGACAGGACTGTTCCTTGTGGTGCTTCAGTGTTGATAACATATGAGAAACACACTCCTTGAGCCTCAAAACCTCTTGTTTGCTGAACAGATAGTCTTTTATCCAGGACACCATAGTCTCATCCACCTGCATATCTTTGAGTTTACCGTTTAACAGAGATGGCTGAATGTTACTGAAGTCACTTGAGAAGTTAAAAAACATATTCCTCACAGTGCTGCCCACTTTATCTGGGTGAGAATACACCTTCAGGAGCATCCTTCACTCGTCTTTGTCTGAATAAGCAAACTGCAGTGGACCCAGTAGGTCAACTATAAGAGGACTCGTATAATCCAAGACCAGCCTCTTGAAGGTGTTCATGATGTGAGATATAAGGTCTTGTAGTCATTAGGTGAAGACACGCCTGCCTTCTTTAGAACAGGAATAATACAGGACGTTTTATACAACAGCAGCACTTTCTGGAGCACAAACAACCATCACATTGTACGTGCCACATTTCAAATTCTGAGTAGTCTTTGGGCATGCACCCACATATCCATGCCAGCCGGTATCAGAGAGAGGTGTTCTATTTAACTAGCTTTGTGTGCACCCTGCATACTGACATCCAATACAATACAATATAGTTTATTTTTGTATAGCCTAAAATCACACAAGAAGTGCTGCAATGGGCTTTAACAGGCCCTGCCTTTTGACAGCCCCCCCCAGTCTTGACACTCTAAGAAAAACCCTTATAGGGAAAAAAATGGAAGAAACCTTGGGAAAGGCAGTTCAAAGAGAGACCCCTTTCCAGGTAGGTTGGGTGTGCAGTGGGTGTCAAAAAAGGGGGTAAATACAATACAATACACAGAACAGAATACAAGTAATCCCTGCCTTGCCAAATATCCTCAGTTTGTTTCTCTTTGAAGGCAAGCATACAGGAGAACAGGAACTCTTGCACTCTCCAGCTACATGCAGTACCTTTGCCGCATACGTTAAATGCCTGCAAAACAACCACATCTTCAGTAAATTGAAACATTATTAGAGAACAGGTATAAATAAAGCTGTGAAATACTTCTTCACAGTGCTCCAGTGTTGGCTGAAAACCGAGATCTTACTCTGCACTTTGGTCCAAATCGAGGTGGTGGGTGTGGCAATTTGCTATCCGCGCATGCTCCCCAACTTTACTCTGTTACAGTGCAATAAACAGTTAGCTATATATATGGTGGTCCAGATCTAATTATGCAATTTTCATTACGCTATAACTTACTAAGTTTATTACATAGAAAATCACTCGAAAAATCCCGGACCATCAAAAAGAGTGCGAACTGACAACATGAAGAATCATCTTCGCACCGAACTGGAATCATCCCTGCATAAATCAAAGTCATCCAGACGATCTAGATCTGCATAATTAGATCTGAACCATACTGTAGAATGGTATAACTCTGAGTAAGAACATCTTAAAGAGACTAGTCACATCATACACAGACACATAATCTCCTTACAAAAGCCATGTCACCTTGTACTTCTGACCAGAATCACAAAGGATGGTCAATAACTCTTTCCCAATAACTCACTCACTATAGCAGTGCTGAGGGTCGCTTCAATGGTAGAGATATTTTTTTGATTTGTGACATTTTCTTTGTTCTGTTTATTTGTTATTGAAGTAAATCAAAAAAGTATGAGTATAGGACTTTGTTTTTTTCTTCATTTATAGCAGATTTAGGATATATGAAATATCAATAATGCCACACTGTCACAGACTAGCAGGGCAGGTCTAGATAGTTAGAAGAATGGGTGGCAGAAGCATGCCATTTTGAGGGTAAATCTGCGAAAAATAAATGAAAACTCCCTAACAATAACCTTTTTCTTAATTCCTCTTTGAGACTGTTTTTTTACAGTAATATGAAACAAGTGATTTATAGCATAATAGCATTTAAAAAAAAATAACCAAAGGATTATGGAGGAACCCCCTAATTGTGCACCTTGATTATGAGATTGCAAGTAGCAGGTCTTAAGCCTGAAAGTGTCATCAAGCTGAACAGGAGTGAAGTAAATTCTGAGAAACCTAAAAGGAGAGGAAGGATTAATAGCATTTTACAGTACATAGGTAGAAAGTGCACCTTTTGATTCCCATTGGAATATAACTTTCACCGTTAACAAAAATCTTAGTAACAGCCATTACATTTCAATAATTGTTGCCAGAACATCTCAGCCACCAAGAGTGGATTTCCTGGGATTATTTTGTCTTTACTTAAGTTATCCATGTAGAATAGAATCAGTAAAAGAATTAGCTGACTTAAATACAATTTGTATGGTGTAATATATTTAGTGAAACTGGTGCAAAATAGTTCTATTTTAACAGTAAACAACTAAGTTTTACCTGGTGTTTAAAAAAAAATATTATGTCAAACAAAATGTGGAAGACAGACCACATCTGACTTGTTGGAACCTCTGTTTTGACTTTCAATGTATCTCATTTTTGAAAATGACATCTTTGGTATTAAAAGAAGGTGTTTTATTAAATTCCACTAGTGGTTAATATTTATGATCTGATTCTCTTGACCTGAAATGACTTGTTTGGGAAATGCTATAAATGATGGAGCAAATAGACAGAGGCAGTGGAAAACTGAAAATTTTCAATTCATAAGTATTGCGAGTGAAAAATTTTTACAGAGGAGAAAGTGAAGGCAGTGCGTCATATTTGTAAATAAAGTGCAAATGTCTTGATCAGATAATACGGAAATGATAAAAGACAATGAACTAAAGGCTAGGTTATCCAAAGTAACAAAGCACTTTACATAGAGGTGCACACACAAAAAGTGCTACAAGAGCTATCTAACATAAAACAACAATGACAATGAACACTGAGAGTTCTTACCACACGCAAATTTGTTAAAAATAACTTTCAGTGGCTTTGCAGTGTAAATTCCCTGATAAACATCTTGTGAAACACTATAACCAATCACATTCCAGATACATCACAGGATATGGCAGACCAAGTGCACAAAAGATCTAAACCTTTTATACTGCTTACTCCATTGTATTAAATGAGAGCAGGCACATACTGTATCTGAAACAGTCGAACTCTTGAGTTTTATAACAAGTTATTGAGAATTTAGATATAACTCAAGAACTAGCTGACATATGGAGACTTGTCTAGGGTACTAAAGGGAAATACTTGTTCGAAGCTTTGGCAACACTACTAAAGAAGAACAAACTAATTTTGGAAAAAATAGTAATGTACACCTATTGTCATTGGATACAATGCTGGTCTTAGAAATTTAGTTAAAGATAAAGTCAAAGAATTTGGTAGCAATGTTCAAAATACAACTACTGTGTGTACTACACCAGAAATAGCTGTAGGAAAGGTTTGCTAGTTCCAGAAAAGGATGGACAAAGGATGTCATTAGATAGATAGATAGATAGATAGATAGATAGATAGATAGATAGATAGATAGATACTTTATTAATCCCAAGGGGAAATTCACATAATCCAGCAGCAGTATACTGATACAAAGAAATAATATTAAATAGTAATAAAAATGAAAAAAATTAAAATAAAATTAATGTTAGCATTTACTCCCCCGGGTGAAATTGAAGAGTTGCATAGTGTGGGGGAGGAACGATCTCCTCAGTCTGTCAGTGGAGCAGGACAGTGACAAAAGTCTGTCACTGAAGCTACTCCTCTGTCTGGAGATGATACTGTTCAGTGGATGCAGTGGATTATTCATGATTGACAGGAGTTTGCTTAATGCCCGTCGCTCTGCCACAGATGTTAAACTGACCAACTTTACTCCTACAATACAGCCTGCCTTCTTAACAAGTTTGTCCAGGCGTGAGGCGTCTTTCATCTTTATGCTGCCACCCCAGCACACCACCGCGTAGAAGAGGGCACTCGCCACCACCGTCTGGTAGAACATCTGCAGCATCTTACTGCAGATGTTGAAGGATGCCAACCTTCTCTTATAGTCTGCTCTGACCTTTCTTACATAGAGCATCAATATTGGCAGTCCAGTCCAATTTGTCATCCAGCTGCACTCCCAGATATTTAAAGGTCTGCACCCTCTGCACACAGTCACCTCTGATGATCACAGGGTCCATGAGGGGCCTAGGCCTCCTAAAATCCACCACCAGCTCCTTGGTCTTGCTGGTGTTAAGGTGTAAGTGGTTTGAGTCGCACCATTTAACAAAGTCTTTGATTAGCTTCCTGTACTCCTCCTCCTGCCCACTCCTGATGCAGCCCACAATAGCAGTGTCATCAGCGAACTTTTGCACGTGACAGGACTCCGAGTCATATTGGAAGTCTGATGTATATACCTGTAGATTGAACAGGACCGGAGAAAGTACAGTCCCCTGCGGCGCTCCTGTATTGCTGAACACAATGTCAGACCTGCAGTTCCCAAGACGCACATATTGAGGTCTGTCTGTAAGATAGTCCACGATCCATGCCACCAGGTGTGAGTCTACACCCATCTCAGTCAGCTTGTCTCTAAGGAGCAGAGGTTGGATGGTGTTGATAGATAGATAGATATACACCTACACTATAGTCTGAACTCACATACCAAAATGACTAAAAAGAAAGAAAGACTTATGACTTGGAAGTCCTGTTCCCAGTGAGGCATCATGCAGACATATTGCTGTTGGTATAAAGGAGCCCCAGTAGCATTTTTTGACACTTCTGCTGACTTATTCATTGGAAGAAAATACTCAATGTTAGTATGTCATTAATTTATGATTTTGATCTGCTGTAACATCACTTGTTCACCAGCTATTCCTGGCAATGGCAATGTTTTAGATCAGAGGTGTCCAACTCTGGTCCTGGTGGGCTGCAGTGGCTGCAGGTTTTCATTCTAACCCTTTTCCTAATCAGTGTCCAGTTTTCACTGCTAATTCACTCCTTTACCCTTCATTGTAATAGCCCTGTTTTTAAGGATTCAGTCCTCTAAATTCATTTGTTTCTTCATTAAGTGACAGCCAAACAGAAATGACATGTGAAATGATCCAACAGATGACCAGCTAAATTGGGATTTCAAACTCCAGCTAATTTCACTCCAACCAATCTCTTAAGGAGAAGCTGATTCTTACTGTTAATCAAACCCGATATTCAGTTCATGGCTTGTTGCTGCTCTTATTCTGCCACAGCAGACATTTCCAAAACTGTTTATTTTCTGTTTTTTCTAAGAACAACGTCAAACTGTTTTGGTAAGCTGAGCAGATCAACCTTACTGAGACCTTCACCTTTCTTTATTTTTAGATATTGTGTGATGGGCACAGGTGAGCTGGTCATGTGGCAGCTTGTTTTGTGTCTCATTATTGTTTGGCTGCTAATAAAGGAAAAAGAGACAACTAAGAGGCCTGGGTCAAGTTAATTAAAACTAAGGCAAAAGAAGTTAATTAGCAGCAAATCTGGTCCCTTAATGAAGAAGATGGTTAGAATGAAAACCTGCAGCCACTGTGTTTTACACACACCAATGTTTTATATCAACAAGAATTAACATGGCTAAGCCAGTGTAAAGCATTAAATCTTTGAATCACAAAACTAAAGAATAAGGTTAAAATATAGAATATTCACAGACTTTTAATTAGGTTTCTACAGACAAAACAAGCCAAGTCAACCAGGTTAACTTGCAGCTTCATTGAAAAACACCCATAATGCAGTGACTGTATTTAATAGTGTAAAAGTACTTCAGTTATAATTCAGGCTCATTTAACTCAACATATTGATGGTTAGACGTCCTACCGACCTTATTTAGCAGATTTTATTTGAATTATTTTAGTTTGATATATAATTAAGTCAAATGAGTTTGAATTTTTAATTTGTTGTTGTTATCAATTGAATAGCAATTGATCCAATTTAAGCACAGGAATGCAGTAACTCTTACCTCATAAAGCAAAACCCCACTGTTATTTCAAAACAAACAGTACAATACTGATGAATGGGTAAAACACCAAATGGGTAATGGATAACTTAAGAATTAGTATTTGAAAAATAAACAGAGAGTGTCAATGAATACATATAGTATGTGCATATGCTAAGGTATACACAGTTCCTCCATTTCTGTTCCCCATCAAAACAAACATACAGGATCTTCGATACTTGTGAATTGTATAATTCAATGAACTATGTTAAAAAATCTACAGTCAGAATATACAAATTTTAATAAATGAGAAAACATCATTCAGATAATCCAGCTTGTTTAGTTAGCTGGAAGCTAAGGAAGTTTACAGTTTTTTTGTTGTCATTTCTCTTGTACATGTTTTGAGGTTGTTTATCACACTTTTTGAGAGATCTGAATTAATTATTCTGTGTGACTGCATAAAGATGTAGAGAAAATGCAGCATTCATTAGGGATCTCAGGCAAGAGTTCAGGTGCCCCTTTGAAGATTTACAATGAGGAAAAATGCCCTAGCCCTATGTCCACACACCTTCTTTCTCACCGTGCACATAGTTTCAGATAACCAACAAGTGGAACTGAAGGATTTCCAATATACAGTAACTCTGAACTACAAGACAAGTGCCAAATGCATTCCCTCAGAGAATTTCGGGAATTCTACATGTATGTTCCATCAGAAAGATACCTAGTGTAAAGCAGGATGTGGATGGACCAGAATCCTAGGTGGATTTGTTGGTGGAACAGAAGGAAAATTCAAGACTGCCTCAACGGATTATGTGTTTTCTTAGTAAACTGAATGGAAGTATCCCTCTTATAATGCCATCCCACTGGCTGTGATGCATAAGAGCTGTAGTTTGAATCGGAAACCGTGCTGGGTTCCTTTTGAACCACTACAGGAAGATACTGATACTGTGAGAACCTATTAAGTTAATGCTATGCTATATATGTGTATATATATATATATATATATATAGTACAAAACACAGGTTTCGGTCTACTTGGGTCTCATCAGGTTTTACGCACCTTTGCTTCCCTTTACCAGGTTTTCAAACCATGGACTTTATGTCAAACTTAATGTCAAACCCTGTGACATTATGCCATCATGCAGTTGGTTTATTTACTTGACACAGTGAAGATCATGTATTACATTCATAGGTCTGAATCACACTTTGACTATTTGGATGGCTACCTACCTAGTTGGTTGGCCAGTAGGCAAACATCTGCCACATCCTCTCAGTTGCGAGAAGCAGATCATACATATGTAATACAGTACTTGCCACATAATACAAAGAGTACACATCTGTTTCAGCCTTATTGGGGCTCATCAGGTGCATTCCTCTTTACTGCTGCACCATGGTGGTTGGTTTGCTTACTTGACAGGGTGAAGATCGTTGTATTATTTGGCAGATACTATATCACATATCTATCACTAGCAAAAAAGTAGCAATGAAAAAGAAAAGGAAACATTTTAAAAATAACGTAACATGATTGTCAATGTAATTGTTTTGTCACTGTTATGAGTGTTGCTGTCATATATTATATATATATCTATAGATATAGATATTTTGTGTGTGTGTGTATGTGTGTGTATATATATATGTATATATATATATATATATAGATAGATATACACACACACACATATATATATACCCTTTGGGGTGCGAGCAGCTGTTGCTGGGGGTGCCAGAATCCATCGAGGATGAAAAATGAAAAATATTTGTACAAAATCTTAATTTACCTATCCATTCCTAAATAATTAAATGGGCAGGCTATTTTGTATCAGTGCAATACGCTGCTTGTTAAAACGGATGAGTCCCGCTCTTACGTGCATTTAGTGCTGCGCGGGTATTATGAACTATCGTATCTGTTCAAGTTCTATTTAAATTTTAAATATAAGTAATTTTTATTTAGTCGACAGAAATATGCTTGGTGGGAATGCAAGTTAAATTTAGTCATCATTGCATAAATTTTTCTTCACCATAGAAATTTAAAGACTAAATTCAACTTACATTCCTACCAAAGATATTTCTGCCGACTAAATAGAACCTACTTTTATCCAAATAGAACTTGAAAAGATATATTTTTTGAATGTGATCGTGCATTGTAGAGCGACTTGACGCGCACCACATTGAGCCTGCGAGCTATTGAGCTGTTGCCTGCCTGTCGCTCTTACTTTTTTACCGTTCATTTAATCATGGCTAGTCGCGAAAAAAATTAGAAAATGGAAGGAGGATTACACTGAGTAAGGCTTTACAAAAACAATTATTGATGGCTAATAAAGTATTCATTATTCACAAAGCTTCAATTGGTGATCTGTTTTTCTGCGTTAACCTCATATTTTTTCATACTTCTTCTCAAACTAAGGGAGTGCGAGGGTAAAATGAATCGGGAAGCACTGATTTATATATATTGAATATATTGAAATAGTTTTACTGTCAAATAATGTAAACAATACGCGGCATGTGTTTCGCCCTAATTCTGGGCTCATCAGGCGTACACACTCACTGCACCCCCTGTCGGGAATCGAACCTCTGACGTCAGCACTAGAGGCAAAGCCTCTCATGTTGTGCCACGGTGTATGGTTCGTTCATTTGAAAGTATGTAGATCGGGAGATTATATATATTATATATATTTATAAATAAGATAACTCCTGTAGCTACAATAAATGCCTTTATTTTATAGACAAACCAGGGGTGAACAAGTTCCTTTCTACTGCAGCCACAGCCACAACATCACATAAAAAACATCAATAATAACTCATAAACTTGCAATATTATTTAGGAAAATCGCAACATTTTACTCACCAAAAATTTGGATTATTTGTAAACAAAATCCATCCTCCTCTCCATACTCAAAAACAGTTCAATTACTCTTGTCTTTTATCCATGCGCTTCAGTTCCATCAAAACCTCACTTTCTATCGCCATCGAAGCTAATGCTGAAAGGCGAACCCACCCTATGGTATTTCTGGCATAAGTTTGAATTCACATTAGGGCTGAAAATGTCATGCCATATCAGGCTCACTCTTGATATCCGGAGGAACATTGTGTCTTATGTATTGAATGACTGGGACAGGTTCAAGGTGTGGACTGATGACGGTACAGGAGATAATTATACTACACAGGAGCACTATAAGAGTGAAATGCTTAAGCCCTTCACCTATGGTTCTGCATGTGAGTTGATGGCTGCCGCTGAATTGTTCGGTTGTCGTTTTCAAGTGTACCGAAATGGCCAAATATTTTACACCTTTCGACAACCGCCAATGCCTCTTAAACATCTTAGATTCACAGGTGACGATTTCAGTAGTGGACACTTTCATATTTATGAATGTTTAAACTCTCAAAAGCTGGATGTGATTTTATCGCTGAAACCGGTTGTGTGCTTACAACACTTGACAGATGCCGAATGTCACTTCAATACAACAAATCCTGCAAATACTGTCATAATTGAAACAAACCATGAAACTCAAACTGATTATGACAGCAGCAACTCAAGCTGTGAGATTTGAGACAAGATTACTGTTCACATGGCCAACTGTAAGTTGCATGCTCAAGAGTAAGCTCAGCGCACAGCTTGGTCATATTACAACCGGAGGGCCGAACTGACAACATGGTATACAAAGAGATCCTTAACAAATAATTATTGGCATATTTTCCCTCAGTTTAAAAAGGTTAAATTTTCTTCTTAATAAAAATTTTAATGCAGTACTGTGAACTGTACTGTGAAGCGCAGGTATTTTGCTAGTATATATATATATATATATATATATATATATATATATATATATATATATATATATATATATACAGTAGTGGACGGCCGGGACGCTTTCACGGTGGGAGCACCAGGAGAGCAAGTGTGGCCAGAGCATTGCCTCCCCCAGAACAATAGATGCAGGCCCCCTTCATGGGAGTTTGGTACAGCCATGTTGGAATCTGCGGACGCCACCAGGGGGTGCTACAATTACTGCTGAGACGTAGAGAGCAGCTCTTCCGCCATACACAACACATCATTACACACCTGGAACACTTCTGGGTGCCCTATTTAAGGAGCCTGCAGACACTACTCCAAGAGCCAGAGTCAGGAGGAGGACAACGAAGCTTGCTGGAAGGAGAGTGGAGGAGAAAAAAAGATAGAGAGAGAAAGAGAGAGATAAAGAAGAAGACACGAAAAAGAAAAGTAAAGCATATTGGTGCTTGTTGGAACTTTATAAATAAAGTCATGTGTGCTTTGGTACTTGTGTCCTTAGCGTCTATCTGTGATCCAGGCTCGAATGTTCACAATATATATACAGTATACAGTATATATGTATATATATATATATATATATATATATATATATATATATATATATATATATATATAATAGAGAGAGAGAGAGACATATAGAAATATTTAACCGTTTAAATTATCTTAGATATTGTCATTTGCACTCTGTTTCTACTAGGTAATTAATAGAAGAGTTTTTTCATAGCTTTCTCCCCTAGAATCTCAAGTGCCTGTCAGATTTTATCTCTATATGAATTTATAAAGTTTCACATTTACAGTTTATGAATTATCTTCTTGAATTCAACATGACATATGAATAGTAATGTTGGAAAGATCCCAAGTTGCCAAGGCCAGATTTTGCTCCTCCCAAAAGTACTTCAAAAAGACTTTTTTTCTTTCATTTGCTCATATGACTTATGTATTTCAACACCTGCACATCTTTAACTCAAATATACAAAACTTCTGAGTGCCTTTTCCCAAGGCGGAAAGCTCAGGGGGAAATACCAGAGCATGGCTAACCATTAATTAGTTTCAAACACAAATTAATAATGTTACTGCCAGGTACAGGTCCAAAAGACCAGAAGATCATTTGAGCTTCTTACTAGGAATGATTTATTCAGTGAGATTACTGTATGTAAAAGCAGCCAATTTGTGTATTTCTAGACATCAGTTTAATACACTTATTTTATAGATGGGTCCCTTTACACTTTTTCCAGAACAATTTGATTTTAGAAGGATGTTTTATATTGCTTACTCCAAACATACTGACACCCTTGACATCATCAGTAAATTCACTAAAAGTTAATAATCTTTTTTCCAAGATAATACTGTATATTAGACTGTCTGATCCCAGGTGTGAATTACTGTTGATTAGTATTACGTGCAATATACAGTTAATCAAAAGTGAAAAAAGAAGATAACACATATCTACAAAGTGTTCACAAACCACTTTCAAAATCTTTAGAGCTTTTGATCCCAGTGATCCCTTACAACTTTTTAGAATAGCAAATAGTCTTTAAGAGACTGGTTTCATCCATGTTCATTGTAGATGTTGGAATCAAGTACTGTCACATATTATAGACATATTTTCTGTGAAATTGTTGCTCCAAAAATTACCTTTTTCAGAAGGTAGCTGATATTCTGTAAGAATTTATGCATTTGTATATATCTGCATGTTTTTATATATTGAAAGATGTTTCACTGTATATTTTCAAAATAATGTTTCGTGTTTATGTTGCAGTTCATTTTTTGAACTAATTAATTATTGTGACCAATAGGAGGTGTAATGGCACCCTTCAAACTCTGAACACAATCTCACTGATACAGTCCTGGGTTCAAATATCAGGCTTCTTCTGACCAAAAATACATAACAGCAAAGCAACCTCTTTCTCTTCTTTTCCCTTGACTCCTCTCACGCAAGTGCTGTCCAACTCTTCTCCCGACTCCGACTCATCTGTATAAGATCAAACAGTGGAAGTGCATATTAAGTAAATGCATTAAATTAAATTGAACTGAAGACAGTTTTTTTACTACCTACTAAGTATTCTGTTGTGTCATGTTTTCTAGAACTACAGCTTAAATTATTGCTTGGTTGGTGTGAAGTGAATAAATTCGTATTTGTTAGACTGGAAAGAGCAAAGTACACTGAAAATGTAATTTTACGTAATGATAATTTGTAAAACAAACTATACAAAAAGTTGCCCAATGCATCCCACACTAAACAGCATTTTGTTCTGAAAGGTTAAAGAAAATATTACCCCATGCCATTTTGAATCGAAAATGCTGTATGACAAACTCAAGTAAATGAAGCCACTTCCATTCATAGTGTTAACTTCTGTTCAAGAATGGTAAATAGGAAAGTACTTCATCTAAATTACATGGCATTTCTAAAGGCATTTAAAATGGGATGAAAGAAACATTGTAACAATTTAATTATTAGTTAAAGTGGGGGTTGATTTGTTGTTTCAATCTTATGTTTGTAAAAATTTATTTATTTGTATGGAATGATGTGTGGTTTAAATAAAATCAATAAAATAATATAAAAAATAATAATTAGTTAACAAAATAGATTCAAAAGTTAGTCTTTAATTCTAACTTGCATGTACTAATAATCTTGAGAAAAGGAAAGCCACCTGGTTGAGCAAAGGCGAGTGCTGCTGTATTGGCATTGTTCTTGTACAGTGTATGCTTTTTCTATTTGTCCTCATCAATGTTTACCATGTTTTATTTTCCCAACAACATATTTTAGGTGTACGGATGGCTTTCTATTGGTCCTGCATGCATATGTGTCTACACATAAGTAAACATGTACTGGGATAGAAAGGATTTCTTGCTCTGTGCCAGATTCTGCTTGTACTGAATCCATCTCCACAAGTCTGTGTGTATTAGAAGAAAAACGTTAAGAAAATGAAAAAATTGATAACATAAAGTAAAATAACGTGGTGAAAGAATAAACAAAGTATTCAATCCTGCTGAATTAATTTGAAAATTTCAATTGAATTAAGGAGAAACTCTGTTTCAGCTTCAGATGTAAGGTGAAACAAACCCTCCATGGTATACCAGTGTACTGTAGGCCACCTCAGGCACACACCCACCTAACTGCTGTTTCCAGGACTTTAGAATCGTCAGTTATCTCAAAGCATATTTGGGATGTTAGAAGAAAACCAGATTAACTAGAAAAAAAAAAATCTACACTGATATCAACACATACAACAGTCAGGCGCAAGTCAGGGCACTGGGTTAAATAAAAAAGCTTAACAGATTGCTAGGAATTTTAGTTAATATGTAATAATCCTTTACAATTTATTACAGATATAAATATGAGGCCATAACAGAATAAATTATTAAACATAACAAAAAGGATTGAATTTAAGGGTTAACTAAATGTAACCTTGGAACCCCGACAGATTTTGATTTTTTTCTTCTCTAGTTTAGCTGAAGTTTTTTTTTCAGTTTGTCTTCTCTGTCCTTCTGGCCATCTGACTTATCACTGGACTCATCCTTAAAGACTTCCATCATAATGCTGTATATAAGGATGCTATGCTTCTATTTATTTATCTGTTTTTGAGATTGTTTAGTTGTTTGTTGTTTTTCTATTTTACTTATTCATTAAAATTATTTCCATATCTTATTTGCTTTTCTATTCCTGTAACTTTTTCTTTGACATCTTGTAAAGCACTTTGAGCTACATCGTTTGTATGAAAATGTGCGGCATAAATAAATGTTGTTTTTGTTGTAAAGGTGAAAGCATACTTGGACCCTGCCATGTTTTAAAGAAAATACTAATGTAAGGTTAGAATGAGGTAAATGAGTAACAAACAACCCTCCAGAAAGTGGGGATAAACAGATAGGAAAGTCCATACATCCATTCACAGTGGTAAGATCAATAGGACAATCTGCTAAACACCCCTCTTAATGAAGCGGTGTTCAGAGTAATGGGAGAATTGACATGAGTCAGAAATTACTGGTGCTATTAGTTGATTGGAGGAGGTAATAAAGTTCTACATATTAAGAGTCAGGTGACATGAGATATTAGATGCGATTATGGAAATTTAAGAAAAAGTACAAAAGCAGATGAATTGTTTGATTAATTATTCAATACATGGACTGATAAATTTGTGCATAACTGTTTGCAAATAATGAAATATTCTGCATTCTCATTTGAGCTCCTTGACTGCCTCCTTTGAAGACAGAGGAAAGTTTTTTTCCATGACACTGGATAGTCTGCTCTTACTAGGATTTATATTATTATTATGAGAATAAAAGAAGAAATTCTCAATTGTTTCATCTTTTACTTGATTAAAAGAGTTCACAAAATATTAGGAGAGCTGCAAAGAAATAAAGGCACTTAAACATCAATAATATAGTAGTTAAGTAGTTTTTAAAAAGGAGTGAACTGAAATTTTCCAATATACTGTAAAAGACAAGTATAATTTATTGGTGTTTAAGCTGGTGCCAGAAGGTCTTTTTTCACTAATAGCCTCTCTGTATTTTCTTATTTTTTATTGAAGACAAAACTGCAAAATAAAATCTGTTATTCATCTTGAGGTTAGTTTTATTGTATTTTAGGACTTATCATGTGTATGCGCATGAGAAATAGCTTACAGGCTTGGATGACTGTAATTATCCATTGAGCCAGAGGTTGGCGCTGTGTTCTAATCCTTTCTCTCTTTCTTCTTCTGCACACCAGCTGACTGACAGTCTTTCCACTGCTGATGTCACTTCCGGTTTCTGTTCCACTGGACCCTCCTCTTTCGGTCTACCCTCCCGTATAAACCGTAACTTATCCCTTTAGGGTGTAAAGACGTATAGCTTTAAATCTGCCAAAACCTTTAGGTATGCAGGGCTACCACAATAGCCCCAATTCTTTTTGTCTAATTTTTATTCAAAGACTTAAATAATTATTAGTTATATCCTGATATGTAAAACCATACAACTGAAATATGGTGTACTTACATACCTATAAGAATGCTTTTGGAATTAAAATATGCATTTTTTTATATAATAATGGTAATTTTCAAACGGATTAGCAAAAGCATATTCTAACTATACAAGTTAATAGTTTTTTTCAGTATGTTTCAATTCAAATAAAATAGTAACTAAGGGTGCTAACAATGACTACACAAAACAGCCATGTCTTTTATTCAAATATTAAATGTATAATGCTATCATGTATAGATTTCTACATTACTGTCTCTTATAATAAATAATAAGCACACTTTACCATTTGTGTTTTTAGTGCACTTTTTCAGTTGTGACTTACTGACATCCACAAACAAATGCAAATCTGCAAGCACAGTGCTCCTCCACAGGGCCCAGCAAAATAAGCAAATATTCGATTCACTTCATAAAACATTCATTCAGCCCCAGACCTGAGGTGTACTTTTGTGTGCAGGTCTGTGGTGCTCTGGATTTGGACTCCATCAGGGGGCTTTCAATGAGCCCACATTGCACCTTACATACTATCACTTTTGCAGGTGGATCAGAAAGGCTTTTGCAGTCCTAAATGTTGCATGGAATTATATATTTTCATTTAAATGATTTTTATTCAGGAAACAACTAAAGAAAGAGTGCTTAAAATTGTAAAGAAAAAAACCTGTTTATTGATACTGTGATGAATAGGTGATTTTTTTAAAATAAAAAATAAACTTACGTTACATTTTTTTTTAAATTAACTGCAATTTTATATTGTCTCTTTATATTCCATGTTACAGAACAGATTAGACAACATTTTTTAAGGACTAACAAGCACAGAATCACATAGTTGAAGTGACAAACATTCAATTCAGTTGGTGATATCATAGTCTTTAGTTATAATTTCTCACAGATTTATCCATGACGGCAGTCTAAAATAAATGTCAAAATCCTACAAATGGACCCCCTGCTGCAGGATGTAATCAGCCCACGAACAGTGTGAACTTTTTTGGATAAGGAAAAAAAAAAACTTGCTTGACAACCATTCTTGGCTCAGCTGAAGTTATTTATGCAGAAAAATCATATTATTATAATGAATGCCAACTTTTTAGATGACTGCTGTTTCAGTCTGGTGTGGATAGTTTTAGCAGACTTTTTGCCTGCTTTACATCCATTACCACAGGTCATTATCCCACTGAAATATGCTAAAACGTCATTATGTGTTATGCCAAGAAATCATTAACTGTGTCCACCATACACTTTTAACCCAAAGCTGATGTATATGTTTATATATTTATATAATGGCACTGTAGCTTTAAATACATTTTCTAAATATTGTATAGCCTAAAGATAAAACTAAACAAACATTTAGCTTTCATTTCTTAGCCTCTGCTCCCACACACACAACTTTTTCGCCAAGAAGCAAAGAACATGGCAGTGCCTTAGGTGTGCCGAGTATTAATCACAAGCTGACACTTCACTTACAGAGCGCAGTTGCAATCTATCACTCCTCTCACCTTTGGTTCATTTACCATCTGCACAGTATTGACAAAACTGCCTGCCAAACAGTCTACTCCTACAAGGCTGAGGGCACCAAAAAAACTACAGACTTCTGGAGTGGTTTGAACTAAGAAATCCATTTCTGTTTCCTACTGGTATCATTTGAAAGTTACTAATCTGTACTAGTTTAAAACCAAGCACATGAACTAATGGGATAATTATGTCACAAACCTCCTTCAGTTCAATCTATATGTGACCAAATATATCTTCTGTGTAGGTGAATATTGCAGAATTAACTCATGTTTATGAACAGAGTGAGTCAGTTGCCTTTTTCCTTCCTAGACCAGCAAAAACATTGCTGTTGTCTTTTATTGCAATGTTGTCTTTCTATTTATTCCTGCTTCTTGAATTTTACTCTACATATACAGTAGGAGGGAGGCACTATGACAGATTCTACCAGCACAGATGTCTTTGTTTTCAGAATACCTGTTACTCTAAGCACCTCTGTACCACCTACTATATGCCTAAACAGATTCTGTCCTATTAAATACCTGTTACACACCATTAGCACATGTATACAGTACATTTTCAGGTACAGTGTCTTGCAAAAGCCATACATCCTCCTATGCCAACGACATTTCCTCCCTTCTCTTTTTATAGTGTCTTCATTTGCTGATTTACAATATCCCTGGGCAAACATGTCAATTGCCACTTCTTAGTTCCATCCACTCTTAAACAAGATTCTGCTTTGGTATTTTCTAATTGCATGTGACTAGGTACATATTGTGTAAAACATTTCTAAATCCACCCTATTAAAATACCAATATTTAACAAAGTTCACCCTCTGTTGACACATAAGAGAAGGTATTGAGTTCACAAGAATTTGAAATCACTTCAGTTTTTTGGCCGGCGCCTCCTCACTCACTGGTATGAGAAAACCCCCACATATGATTATCCATTCATCCATTATCCAACCTGCTATATCCTAACTACAGGGTCTGCTGGAGCCAATCCCAGCCATCACAGGGCGAAAGGCAGGAAACAAACCCTGGGCAGGGTGCCAGCCCACCGCAGGATATACTGATTAACTCATTTCAATGTCTAATTATGCAAGAAATTATGCTTTTTAGGGTTTTTTGGCCCTCTACACCTGTAAAAGCCAAAACTTAAGGCCATTATTCAATCAATCAATCAACATTTATTTATATAGCACATATTCATACAAAAAATGTAGCTCAAAGTGCTTTACGAAATGAATAGAAAAATAGAAGAAACGATAAAAAATAAACATAAGTCAACATTAATTAACATAGAATAAGTAAGGTCCGATGGCCAGGGTGGACAGAAAAAACAAAAAAAACTCCAAAGGCTGGAGAAAAAAAATAAAATCTGCACCATATTTTGGGAAATTACACACATATGATAAACAATAAACCAATAGATGTCTTCAGCAAAAATGATCAGAAGGACTTGAAGTTGTGCTTGTCACAATAACTGATTGGAGAGGCTCATCCCCTAATGTGATTCGAGGGGAAAAATTACTATTTTCCAAAAAACGTTGGAAAAAATGGGGATATAAGCAGGTGGAATGTCATTTTATGCTACTTCAAGGCTTATCACAAATGTGATATTTTTGGTTTTTGACTCTTTATCAGTGGGCATAGCCCTCTAAGAACCATTTTCAGAAGGTTAAAAATGCTAAATTTCAAATAAAAGCATACAGGGTATCATTTTAGACTATTTCAAGGTCAATGATTTTTAATATAATATTTGATCCTTTACTAGAGATCTAGCCCTCTATGAAACTCTATCACAGGGTGGAAAATACAAATTTATGTTTCAATCAAGAATATTTAGACTTTAAACATTTGCATTGAATAACCCATTTAAATATTTCAAATGTATAATGCAATTATTTTTGTTTATTATGTACTTCTACCTCATGAAGTAAATCATTACATGTCTTATGAACACCCTTAATTAGGCTCGCTAATGCGAATTCAGATTTTTTTACTATTTTATGCGACACTGGGAAGTGATCACAGCCATTACAGTTGCATATAATATCTCATTGACTGTTCCCAGTAACAATATTTACAGAAGATTTGATTCAAATCAGTTCAATTTATCTTTACATTGTACTCTTGACTGGGTGCAGGCTCATTGAGCTTGTACAATTCTCCAGCTATAACACAAAACAGAAATAACTAAAATGAACATCATTTATGCTCATTTATAGACAAATTAGGATAAATACACCATAAAACATGGGTTTATAGGGTCATTACTGTCACATGCAGAGAGTACAATGAACTTCTTACTTGTATGTTCTAACCAAAAGTACAACATGTCACCCCGCTATGGTGCAATTATTAGGGGGCACAACAGCCTCAAACTCAAAGCATATGTCTTCCTTACCTCAAAAATCTCAGAAGAGATTTATTCTGCCATTTCAAACAGAATATCATACAATAAAATTATTGACCAACTGAGTACATGTTTGATTTGTATATACTGGCACACAGAGAATCAGTACTGGGATTAATAAAAGAAACCCTTTAATATTATATAGCACATTTTGTTAATGAAATTAACCATAAAGCACTTTGATAAGAAAGTTCATTCTTATTGACATAAAATCATGATATTATAAAATCCATTATCATTTTAATTGAGATATGGCATGGTGATAACAGTGGAGAAGAAAACAAAACTTTTTAGCAGGAAATAAACTTTCTGGATGGCTCACAGTCAGTTTAAGAGAGACAACAACACTGTTTCGTTGACTTAGGCTAACTTGCTAACCACTCCTCCTGGGTATTCAACATTATTATGAGTATATGTTGGGCAGCCTAGTAGGGTAAGTCCCTACATTATGGAATTTCAATGCTCCTACTCTCTCTGAGTAGTGTAGTGTACCAGTGATGCCAAATGAGACAGTTGGATACCCACAAAACAAACTGAAAAGAAGATGGTCATTGTCAGTTCACAACTTTTGTGGAATTGATTAACAAACAGATGTTTTGAGTATGATTCAATACATATTAATGAGTTTATGTGGTTGAATACATGTGGCCGCATTTCAGTATAGCTGTACTCAAATGACATGATTTTTTTTTATCCTAAAGTGTAGAGCACAAGTCAAGGGAGGTTATGCTTCAGCTATATAACACACTAGTGAGGCCTCACCCTGAGTACTGCGTGCAGGTTTGGTCTCCATATTACAAAAAAAGACATAGCAACACTAAAGAAATCCCAGAGAAAAACTGAACCATTTCTGAACTGAACCTTTTTCATGTCAAAGCCCCCCTAAGATACTTACCTAAAGCTGAGGACCCCTTACATATCACCATCCAAAAAATGACATATCCCACATGCCTATAATAAACTGCTATACAGACCTACTACCTGTTAAGTGTGTGTAATAAACTTATATAAAATAAGGTACATTTACTATTGAAAAATACAGCACAGCACATAATAAAAACTAAATAATTAAAACTCACCCTAAGTCTAGTGAGACTTTGGAGCTTTGTTGTTCTTGCACAGTTTGTCCACTCTGAGTTGCAGCTGGCTTAGAGACAATCTCAAATCATTTTCCTCACTCAGGTATGTTGTTGCAAAAGGTAAGAGGCATTGAATGGCTTTTTTGCTTAACACTAAGTAGTTTCTGAGATTGCTCCAAAATTCTGACATTTCCATCGTTGGCTATTTCAATTAATTCCTCCTGTGACCTCAAACCAAGACAATCCTCTTCATTTCCAGACCCAAATGGATTAATGATCCAGTTTCAATGACAATTGTCCAGATCTGGGAAACAGTCAATGAAGTGGTTCTTCAGGTGTTTCAGATGTGACAATATTATAGGCAGGACTGTCTGCAGGTGCATTGGAAATTCCAAGCACCTGATAAAATAACAGTAACATTACAGTATTTCCTTCATTTAGCTTTTTCTCCCAAAGTTGGATTTTTTTGTATAAATGCACATGCTTTATATTGCAAATTAAGTATGCTGACATCGTGGCACTGCACACTCTGATTCAAGTTAAAGTTAAAATACACAAGCTTCAGAGCCCACAACTGCTTGTCAAAACAGCTAATAAATTGGGAGTTCTCAGATGAGAGAAATTCACACAGCTCTCTTCACAAATTCAAACACTTGTAAAACTGCCCCATGAGACAGCCCTCAAGATGGCAGCAGAAGGCTTTCAAAACTACTGCCCATGTCACTGCACAGGTCCCAATATACTCCAGATGATAAGATTTACAACTTTAACAATGTCTTGAAGCACTTGTTGAAATTTCTCCTCCATTCTTTTAGCATCAAGTGGTTCTCTATAAAGAATGCAGAATGTATCCATGACATGTGGACCTCTGGCCTTTATTAATGTGACTACTGCACTATGCATGCCTGTCATGGCAGAGGCACCATCCATAAAGATTACCATGCAAAGAGACCAGTCAATTAAATTTGCCTGCATGAACGAGTCCAAAATTTGAAAAATGTCCTGATCTGTTGACTTTCCCTGAAGTTCTTTACAGAATAAAAGATCCTCAACAAACATTCCATCTCCAATAAATCTGACATAGACAATAAGCTGTACTGCATTAGCTGTACTTTTGTCCAACTGCAATGCAAACCAAAGACTGTTTTTAACCTGTTCTAGTAATTGTTCTGTTACATCCTCAGACATGTCAGGCTATGCACAGTATTGTTTTACAAGGAAACATTATCAATTTTACGGGCACCAAGCAATTCTGAACTATGTTTTTAGTTGCTGGTAATATCAGATCTTCTCCAACTATTTGAGCTTTCTTCACAGGGGCAAGGCAATACGACGCCTTCTTTAAAACAGTTCCTTGCTGTGTGAAAGTGCATGCTTGTTTCACAAGCAGTGTTGCTTTCCTTTGGAAAAAGTCAACATGGATCCCCCACATCAGCTGGATGCTTTATTTCTTGATGTCTTTTCACTTTAGATGGCTTTAGACTTTCGTTTGACAGAATTTTGTGACAAAGAACACATTTGAGGTAATTAGCCAAACTCTATGTATAGAGCTACTTACTTTTTAGATTTAGATTTTGCTTTACAATATGATAGATTTCAGCAGAACTAACAAGATGCATTTTCTTCAGAATGTTTTCTTTTCTAAAAAACGGTCCATAATTATGTAAGTTTTAGCATTTGATGCACTATGCCTAGCTTACTGTGAACTGCTTTAATGCCACAAAAACACGTGTTTACTTGTACAAGTCAAGTCAAGTTGGGGAGCATGCACTGGTACACTGCATTGCAGTGGGCAACCCCTTGGCCTGGTCTAGCCACTCGGGTCCCCAACAATGAGGATCTTATGAGGAGGATCACCCTCAGGGAAACGCACCACATGGCCGTAGTGCCGTAACTGGCACTCCTTCACAATGCAGGTAATGTGCCTCATTCGGGACTCTATGAGTAACCTCTCATTCAACACAAAGTCGAACCAAAGGTACCCAAGGATTTTCCGGAGAGACACAGAACCAGAGGAGTCCAGTCTTTGTCTCAGGTCACTGGATAGCGTCCATGTCTCACAACCATATAGCAAGACAGGAAGCACCAGGACACTAATGATTAGGGCCTTTGTCCTTTTGCAAATATATCAGGAGTGTCACACACCCCTTTCCAGCGACTTCATGACCCCCCATGCTCTCCCAATTCGTCTACTGACTTCATAGGAAGAGTCACCAGAGACAAGAATGTCTCTGCTGAGGTAAGTAAACTTCTAAATAAGGTCGACACTCTCTCCGCCAACAGACACACTGCTGATGGTTGTGCCCAAGAGGTCATTAAAGGCCTTACTTGTACGGTAGTCTTTAACTAGCATTTGAAAAACACCTTTGTTAATAGGTATAACTGGCAACCATACTAATGAAGTGATGATGATTTTATTAAAATACAAGTTTTGGAAGGTTTCTAAACTCTTTTGGGACTCCCCCCAATCAGACGGCACTCCGAAAAGCGCCCTGAAGTGTGAGCGCCCCGTCTGTGGAAGACAGCCTATCATTTGCTGGGGCTGGCAGTGAAAGCAAATCTGAGCCAAACACATTCTTGCTATAAGTGCCTGTCGTCAACGGGTGATGCAAGGAACATTATGAATGCTGTGTCACGTGAGTCCCTGTCTTGCAACCCAAAACACGAGGCTGAGTCTCAGTACTTTAGCAAAACCAGCTTTATTTAACTTTGAAACAGGAACAGCACAGTTATAATAATAATAAATAATAATACATTTATTTATAAAAGTACACCAAACAAACAATACATAAAAACCATATTATAAACAGAATTTAAAGTACCAGAAAATATAAAAAGTTAAAACTAAACAAAACCATTGTAATCAGAGAAAAAAAGCCAGTAGGTCAGTAGGTAATGAGTTCACAGCTTGGGAGCAGAACGGCTGAATGCTATGCTCCCAATGGTGGTTAGATGGGTGAGAGGGACGGTAAGGTGGATGGAGGAAGAGGATCGAAGGTTATGGGAGGGAATGGCAACATGAAGAAGGTCAAACAGATATGGAGGGGCAAGATTATGAATGGCCTTAAATGTTAACAGAAGAATTTTTAAATCAATTCGAAAATTAATCGGGAGCCAATGAAACTGCTGCAAGACTGGAGTAATATGGTGAATAGACGAGGTTCGAGTAGTGATGCGGGCAGCAGAATTCTGGACCAGCAGAAGCTTATGGAGAGATTTATTAGAGAGTCCAAAGAGCAGCAAATTTCAATAGTCCAGACGAGAACATTGTAAATGCACAGAACAGTATTACTTGGCCACTAACCTGGCCACAACCCTGCCTGTTTACTGTGTCTGTGTACAGGAGATTGGTAGATCCTGCTACAATAAATAACCCTACTGTTCCTGTTTCAAGCTGAATAAAGCTGGTTTTTCTAAAGTACTGACACTCAGCCTCATGTTTTGGAGTGCAAGACATGGACTCACATGTCACAAGGTGAACTAGACAAATGCTTCATTATTTACAACTTTTTAAATAATACAATTGTATGATTTTTATTTTTCCCATTTTGCTGTGGACGCTCTCGAGGGCCCTAGGTTGGGAGCCACTTGTTTAAGTGACCAGAGATTACGAGACATGACTGAAGTGTTTAAAATTATTAATTGAATTAGTTAAGGGCACAAAAATGAAAGGTTCTTTTCACACAGAGGGTCATAAACACATGGAATGAATTTGCCAAGTAATTAAGACTTATTGTCTTTTGACAATGACATATTTGGTGTAGAAAAGACACATTCAGATCTATGTTAAAAGTGCCAAGAAGGAGAATCTGATCAAAATCTACATCGCCAAAAACAAACCACATCCTACAGGAATATACCTCTCACAGGTGACCAACTCTTACCCTATAAATAAGAGCCTAAGAACTTTTTAATTCAAGAAGCTATCATTTAGTACATCAAGTTTATAGAGACAGCTAATGGCTAAGTTGTCCTTAAAGTTCAGGATCTCTGATTCAGATAGGAGAAATAGTAGTTTTCAACACCCACTTGCCCAAAGTACCACAACTATTTGTGTGAAGAAGCAGTTTCTGATTTTCATCACAAGTGTAATTTTCATCTTCTGCTTTTGTCCTTATACTGTATGTGGTTCATGATTTAACTTAAAAGAAAACTGCTGGTTCAATTTTATCAAAGCCTTTTGGGGACCTGAATTACAGTAGGTATCCACGTACCCTTCTCTGTTCAGTTTAACCTGTCAGAGCAGAAAATGCCCTTTAATACAGAAAAGTGCTTAATTGTTGTTCGCATTATACCCTCATATTGCCCAGAAATGCAAGGAATACTTAAGATATAGTCTTTCCAGTGCATTAGGGAGACAAAACATTACATCTGTTGATTTATGCTAAAGTTTTTTCATTTAGTTTATTTCCTTTTTTATTCTGTGCATTGCTTGAGTTTAGGTATTAGAAAAATGCATTTATACTGCTATATAACAACACATGAATAAAGGCATTTTTGGTATTAATCACACTTACAAAGCATCAGTAAAGTGTTTATTCATCTGTGCAATGTGGCCTACTAAAATAACGTCACTTTGGAATGGTCACAAGTGGCTTAAGTTAAACATATTTCTTTTGAAATTGCATAGCTTAGCATAAGGCCTAGAAATCCTTTATATGTAATTTTTCCAGCATATCACAGGCTCTTAATATACCATGTTGAACAGAGATAAATAACAACTTAACTGATTATTAACATCGAAAGATGCCTTTTTAAGGTATTGCTATATAAGAGTAAAAGAATAACAGATTCATTCTTGCAGTTTGTAAAGTATTAACAGAAAAGCAACATCAAAGAGATGACTTCATATCACCCACACCTCCCACAAACTTTTGCTTTAATAAGCATCTGATCTAGGGATTTAGTGAACTGGAGATTAGGATTTAATATACAGTAGTTAGATTAAGAAACACGTCAACAGCAAGATTTTTGACACTTTCAATAAAAAATACATCATAATTATAGGGGCTCCAAGATGAAAAGGGTGTTGTCCTAAACAGATATTTTTAAAGAATTTTTTGAGAAAAAGCTTGTTATTACCAAGTCAAAGCGAGAGTACAAAACAGGCAGGGGTTTATTACTAGAAAGCCAAAGAACTAAAATAACCAAACTTAAAACAAGAGACAAAATTCAAAGTTCAAAATTCTCGATCCAAAAGTCATAACTGTTACTAGCAAGCTGGAGCTCTAATCACAAAAAGAAATCTGAAAAGTAATTTGTAAAATGGTGATACCTGTGACGATTCAAAATGGCAAAGAAAATAATAATGAAATTTTCAAAACATTAACATATCAATATGAACGATAACACATTGCACAAGTGGACTTGACAAAACCTATTAGAGATAAACACATGTCAATGAAAGTCCCAAATTTTTCATTCACACTATTCGATATGTTTAAAAAGGACCCCAACAATCCTGCCGTGAAAGTGTTTTGTGCTGAATCAAATCCCCCCATAAGCTTCATAATCTACAAGTCATTTTTCATATCTATTGGCAACAATAATAGTCAAGAATTGATTTTATTGTTCCAGTTTTAATTTGCACATTCACAAATCACGTTTTTAGAAGACCACAATATCCCTGACACACTTTTAATTGTTTTCCTCCCCTGGATTCATAAATGATAATCATAATTTCCTGTGGATTGCTAAACCAATAAAAATGTTGTACCCACTTTGCACCATTTTAAAAAGCAAGTGTATCTCATAACAGCTGTTTAAAGCATTAGTCTCACACCAGTCTTGAGAAAATGTGCTGCACAAAACACATACTGAACTTTTGCATTTTTTCTTTAATACGGGTATGGAGACCATTACACACAAAGGGCATATTACAGTAAAAATGTTCCCTTTTTGCCTTTTTTCCTCTCTCCTTCATCATCATTGTAAGTGTGGCCTCCCCTAGGCATGTGAAAACTGTGCCATTGGCTGTGGCTGCAAGCAACTCTAAATCATCTTCACTCGAACAGCATGCTTGATCCTTGGTATGAGGTTCTTGTATTGATACACCATGTTGCATACAACCACGAAACATATCCATTTTTGCTTCATCTACACAAAAGCATTGTTACAGAAGTCCAGTGATTCTGCCATGCTGCTAACCTTGGCTGAAGTGAAGGGGTGTCCCACTGGCTATCATTCGATGAAATTCATACTCTTCCAGTGTTTTCTCTAATCATACAGTAACAAACTGTAACACTCACTACATTGAATCCTGTAGATTCTATATGTACAGATATTGTGATATGATCCTGTCTTTGGGGGAAATTAGATGAGATGCACCCCTCAGCAGACTGGCAACTGTCTTTTTCTCTATAATATAGTTTATTGTGGATGAAGTGCATTTTAGGGAAACACTTTGATAATAAAAAACAGTGTAAGTAACAAATCAGCCGATGGTAAGTGCTTACTTTAAATCTAAGATGTATATCCATTTTCTGTTTTGCTTTATTGAATTCATGTTTTCAAAAACTGTGCGTACCTTAAACAATGATGACAGTCAGTTTAGAGTGCCAACACAATGAAGGGGAATTTAGGTGTATATAGAAGCTTGAGATTAATTAAATTTATGTTATCTTAATTACAGCAGCTGTTAGTGTAGTAAAAATTGTTTTTAAGACTGCTAAATGATAATACACAGAGTGTCAATATTCCATAAAAATACTGAACAAAAAGGAAACAGTAGACTAGGTTATAGTCACTCACATGTAATAATGTATGAATTACTCATATACAAAAAGTGCATTGTAACCAAACAACCTTCTAATTTTATGTTTTTCAATATACTTTTATTTGTATACATACAAAATATGTGTTGCATACAAGGATAATTCGGTGCTGAAGTTAAAATCTATTTACTTGTATGTCACATATATACAGTATGTGAATGCACCTTTTAACAATGCAATTGAAGGTCACAAAATGTCAACATTTGTGTGAGAGATTTTATTTACCAGTATAGCAACATTTGAAAGTTTATACGTTTCTCAAATTACAGTTTTGTGCTTACTTTTAAAAGCATACGTAGAGATAGAAAATGTTTTTTAAAAGTAATGCTGAATAACCATGTCAAAATGTAGCAGTCCCACCATTATTTTCACCTTCAAAATAGTGAGTAGTAGAGTTTTTTTTATAAAGGTAAAATAATTAAAAGCAGAGAAAAACTATATCAGTTGATTTTTGAATGAAAGTAAAATTAAACTTTTAAACAAAAAATATTTTATTTTAGCCTGCGCTACCATTAAAAATATTTTTTCATGCACTTAAATTAGAAGCATTTTATTTTAGAAAAAGAAAATGTGACTAAGAATTAAACTTTTCCTCATTCTAAAATCCAGTCTGTTTATATACAGAAATGTATTCGATGTTTAAAAAAGTCAGTAACACTCTGAAAGACTAATTTGTTGAGGTTATCACATAATATTTTTATCCTCTCATGTAATTGTGACAAATGATTAGTACTGTTGGACTCAAAGCTCCAGTTGTTATGCTATAAGCCGGGGTTTTATCCCTTGCTCAGGTGTGTTCTGTAAATATTACTTTGTAAATTCTGCTTGTGTTTTCTTTCTGTTTATTTTTCTATGAGTATTCTTTTTGAACATTATTATGATAATTATGTATTTATTAGTTCTTTGTTTCACTGTATATAGCTTGTCCAAT
The DNA here is from genome assembly GCF_016835505.1 of Polypterus senegalus. Lineage (NCBI taxonomy): Eukaryota > Metazoa > Chordata > Cladistia > Polypteriformes > Polypteridae > Polypterus > Polypterus senegalus. The sequence goes on from NC_053161.1 coordinate 109,401,115, forward strand.
TCGTGTAGAGCCTCCGGGAACTCCTGACACTGAAACTGTTGGCCTTCACCCAGGCCTATACAAGCCTGCAGACGCTTCAGGGATAGCGTTGATGCACTCAGCCACGCTGCAGAGCTCACCTCCTCTTTGACTCCCTTTTGGTTCATGGCATTTATAAGTCTTGGTGTTTGATTTTCTGTTTTTGTGATTCTCTGCTTTAGATTTAGGATTTGACATTCATTCTTGGATTTGTTCATTTTTGGATTTCTTTCTGTTTTTTATACTTTTTTCTTTAATACATCCACCTTAATAAAAGGATAAGTGTTTGTGTGTCTCTCTCTCTGTTCATCTGATTGCAATGTCTCTGTCATTCCAAAAGATGGTGCATCACAAACATATTCAGTAGTAAAATTTGTTGCATTTCTCATTCTAATAGATAGCCCATCACAAACATTGACACTGCTTTAATGAATGCCATACCAAATGACATATGACAGAGACATGAAGTGAAGGGTGCACCCCTTGGATGGGTAGCACAGCTAGTTCTAAATGTATATAACCATTATTATTATTGTTATTATGATTATTATTAGTATCATTAGGAGGATTGTTTTGATTAATTGAGGTAGGTGGTTTTTATTGTTCTCTTCTCACTTTTCAGGCTGTTCCATTTTGGCCTGTACAGGCCATGTAGCCTGCTTCTCAATTTTTGGGCCAGGTTGTATAAAATCTTGCATATTTTGATGCTATCTGGTCATGTGATTACAATACATTTAGTTTTGGCCTGATTAAAGCATATTATCAAATCAAAATACAGTACAGTACACAAAAGCCGCTAACTGAAATGCAAAATATCTACTTTGCTTTTAGTTATGACACACAGTCCATGGACATGAAGTAAAATGCAATATGCTTTTGTACTGAATTTTAAACTCAAACAAAATTTAAATGCCGCAGTGAAAAACAATCAATCATGTATTTGGTTGATATGTTTTTAATTATGACACAATAAAATGACCCACTTGCCTATGTATAGCAGTTCAATGCAGTTAACATGTTGGATTGCATTTAATTTTGAAATGAATAATCTTCCATACCTATACTCTTAAACTGAGCCAAACTTGTATGTTAATCTGAACTCACCAACTTTTATTGAATGCAGTTGGGCATAACAAAGTCACTACAGGAATTCAAAGGAACTGTGTGTCAAAAAACTCTTAAAGAGTCCAGCAATAGGTCATACTACAGGAATATAAAACTCACAGCAGGAGTTGTGGTCAAAATGATGGAAAACAGGAAGGTTGAAGGCATTGTAGTAAAGTGTTGGGCTATTCTGTCAAGCTCATGGACATTTCCCCAGGTGGCTTTAATATATTAATTGTGACTTGCTAGTCAGCCTGGAATAACACAGCAAATTGTGATGTTTTTTTTCTTCTTTTTTATAATCTTTCAGCATTTATCACTAACAGAAAACAGTCACAGTAATCCACTACTTTCTTTCCTGTTGCTAACTGGGACTTATTTAGTTCAGAGGTTATGTTGCGTGAGGGGAAGAACAACTATTAAATATTTCACATAATACACCCAAAATTGGGGAAACATATTCAGAATCATCAAACATAAATTCATGTCGTATATAATAAATATTTCAGAGAAGTTGCATTATATACAAATAATTGTATGAGTGCTTAGACTTTTATGCCCCATCATTTATGTCGCAGTGTTTTTGTTTACTACTAGCTGAGTCTGTTAAACAAAAACTCTTCCCAAATTCTGTTACCTGTAGGATTATTGCAGATTCTCTAATGACACAACAGTTGCTTTTTATTTCTGTAAAATACCCTATTTCTTTAATTATAACTTCAACCTTTGAACTTCACTATTATTTGTAATGTAGGGATACTTCCCTACTCCTATAACTGTGTTTTTTAGAGATTAACTATATGGAACTGGAATTCTTTCCGTATATATTTGAAATAATAATTTTTGGTTACAATGACAGTTTTAATTTTTCAGTTTATTCTTGTTTAAGCCAACATCTAAGTTTATCCATCCATCCATTTTCTAACCCGCTGAATCCAAATACAGGGTCACGGGGGTCTGCTGGAGCCAATCCCAGCCAACACAGGGCACAAGGCAGGAACCAATCCCGGGCAGGGTGCCAACCCACCGCAGGACATACACAAACACACCCACACACCAAGCCCAATTTAGAATCATCAATCCACCGAACCTGCATGTCTTTGGATTGTGGGAGGAAACCGAAGCGCCCGGAGGAAACCCACGCAGACATAGGGAGAACATGCAAACTCCACGCAGGGAGGACCCAGGAAGCAAACCCAGGTCTCCTAACTGCGAGGCAGCAGCACTACCACTGCACCACCCCATCTAAGTTTAAGTATATACAAAAGAAAACAAGCTATCTGAAGCTGAGTTTATTACAAAAAGTGTAATAGCAACTAAACATCTATAGGCAGTTTGGATTAGGGCCTGCATATCTTGAAAATCATTTATGATAAGCTTGTACAATATAAGTTTTGTGAAAGAATTCTTTTTGTAAAATAATAATAATAATTAATGATAACATGGAACTGTTAAATGATGCATTTCTTGATAATTGCAATGCTGGTGTTAAACATAGATGATGCAATTTGTTAGGGTTCTTTTTTAACAGTTACAACAGTTTCAGAAAGCTGTACTTAACATCTCATCTGTCAGACAGGATTGATATTGTATGTAAAAGATACCATACCATTTCCTAAGTCTTCGCAGGGTCTTGGTGGGTATAAGAGATACATTTAGAGTTGAAGTTGCTCCATACCCTCTGTTCTGCTTTTTTGCAGCACTTCACAGAGTTCATTGTAGCAATGACACTTTGTATTATCTACTTATCAGGCTTAGCTAGAAAATGCAATGTTCTTTCTTTCTGTCTTGCAAAGTTCTCTACATTTTTCTGCTCCATTCTCACATTTCCATTTATTTTACCAAGAGCACAAAAAACAAATAGCAGGAGACATTTCAGGGGAAATGAAGCATGTTCTATATGTACAGGCTGGAAATAATAATTAGCAAGGATTGTTTTGTTGAATGTTCTGTCTTTTTAATACACTATATTAAAATCTTTGTTATATGAAATACAAAATGGTAAAGAAAGTTATAAAGTATTTCATATTGAGTCAAAATTCACATACTTATTCAAGGCCTGCATTCTTTATATGTTTCTGCTTACTCTAGATACCATAATCTTTCCACTGGTAATTGCAATATGGATATAAAATATAAAATAAACACACTGAATCAATAAATGGGGTGTTTTACAGCAGCATAGGAGAATAGCTCATAACTTATCTAGAGCGAAACAGTAACCAAATCCATCAGTAAAACAAACATTACAATTGAAATAAAATCCAACATCCAACAAGAAGGAGAAACTACCGATCCAAAGTTGATCGTCCAGCAAGCGGTGAAAGCTTGAAAAGGAACATTTCAGAGGTAACCAGCAGCTAAACTCTGAAGGCACAGAAGCAACTGAAAACAAGCAAAAATAATGAACTCTGCTAAACATTCTTTCAATTTGAGGGCACGCTTATAGGTTGTGTGTTCTGACTCCTGCAGCATGTACAGCTCAGATTTTATGGCCACAAACAGAGATTTTGAAAGTTGCGAGCCATTTTATTTTTTTATTTAAAATTTTAAAAATTAAAGTTTTGTGTCCATTCTCCTAGTTGATCTTAGTAACTTAGTCTTTTTTCTAAATAATCGTAATAAATTTTACAATGTTGAGACTCCGAGGAGGGTGAGTTGGTGGGCCCCATGGAGTTTTTTTGCCTAGGATCCCCAGAGTCCCTAGACTGGCCTTTGCTCAGGGGTTAATTGGTATTTAACTGGTGTATGCTTTATAATAAAACCTCAGAGGTATGTGTTATATAAACAGTATTTCACATACAATCTTGGTACACCATTTTATTAGAGAGTGCTTTGAAATTAAACCTGAGGCTAGATAAATAAAATTATGTGCACCACACATAATCCCAAGCCTGACTATTAAACAACATTCACCAGATATGAGTTTTCACATTGTGAGCCTCAGAGGCTGAGTCCCAGTGTTTGACTGCGGGTTATACTATTCCAGCATTAATTATAATGACAGTAGGCAAATAATTAGTCAAACCTTACAATAATTGACAGTTTATTAATAGCAGTTAAAAATTATATACAGTAACCTAGAATAAAATAAAACTGCAAATACAGTGTGATAAGACTGCTAGAAGCACATAGACATTTGTTCCAGAAGACAATTGCTTGTTTTTCCTGTGTACATTCAAACTTAATGTATCCTTTTCACAAAAGAGCCTGAAATATTATACTTAAAGTCAGAGATGAATGCTTATCCAGTGGAATAAAGTGTCATCCTCAGAGACGTAAGAAAGAGTTAACATCAGCTTAACCTGATGTCAGGAAATAGAAATGGAGAACAACAACACCAGATTCTGTGCATCATGAAATATGAGAAAATGCACCTGGGGATCGACTTTATTAATATGCACATTTTAGAGCGATTTTTGGAGAAAATTGTAATAATAGCTTCACTTTTTAAAAATATCTCAAAAAGATTCACCATACCATTAGAATCAATTTAAGACCATGAAAATATTATATGTAATAGAAATTATTAATTTAATTCTAATGATGTTTGAAGACATAAAACTGGATATCTATCAGTTTGAGTTGGTCAGACATTCAGCAGTTGTGTCCGTCTCAACTGAAAAGAGTTTTCCCTTTCCATGAGTGGTTTATCAGTGATGAAAATGTAACTTCCGTATCTCACATGCTCAGTTTTTCTACACTGGGGATAGCTGACCCAGTTTCAGGTTAAGGGCATGGGATGCCCCAGGTGTCTACAGCTTTTGTATCTTTTGTTTTTCCAGGACATCAATAGTCATGTACCAAGAGGGACTAGCTCAATGAGGACATAAACGTCAAGAGCGGTGCAAAAAGTGCATTGAGTGTTTTATTCTCAAACACTCTTAAATACTGAAATCAATCCAGACAATGTGAAAATAAGTGAGGTGCAGATCTTCAGCAAATAAATAAATAATCGTTGATAAAAACTGTCATTTTGCAGATTAAAATCCATAAATAAACTTAATAAATAGGTTAAATAGATTGAAATCAAGAATAATAAAACATTCAGAAATGGCTATTTTTTTCCTTCTCTATTCTTTGAGCCATAGTGCATTTCTCTCTTTCTCTCTCAAACCTATCTCCTCTGCTCACCATGCAGGCCTGCTCTGAAGATAGAGACGTTGGCGAGCACAGTCAACAATCTTTGGCTTTTGTCCCCTCCACCATCCCTTGGAGTATGTGGGGCCACTGAGCCCTGGTCCCTTGTCCCACCACCATTTGTTGGCATATGTAGAACAACTGCCAGTGCAATTCGGCGGCTCATGCACCTCTTAAATGCTAAACAGGAACGACCCCACCCAGAAGTGCTGTTCCCTTTGATCCGCACTCAGCTTCCAAACTGCCTTGCCTCCTTTCCTTTGCACTTACTCAATCCAATCCTCGCATTCCTTCACTTTATTTCTCCCTTGAGTTTTCTTTCCTCCACCCATTGAACCTTCTTTTCATTCTTGCTCTTTCTTTTTTCCTTTCCACTCTCCCATTGCCTCACTCTCATAAACCTTTTAAACTTCAAAGAGTGGAGGTGCAGCAAATGAGCAGTGGGGCCTCAATAAGGGACAGCTGCACCAACTTCCTTGGAACACTTTCAACGCCATTCCCTCATCAAGTTCTCAGCGGCTGCACGGCTTTCTGGGATTGGAGCTGCTTCACTGTTTTACTAAAAACCCTGCACCACCATGGACTCATGACATGCTTTACCACAAGGCACAATGATATTATTAAAGGTCAAGGATGGAGACATCCCAATCTGACCTGTTTGGAGACTGGAGAGTCACAGACTGGAGTAGATGGTCTCTTGTGATTCCAGAGAAATGATGGAAAACGAAAAATGAAGGAAAAACGTAATTGTTGCCTTTGCCTTTAGAGAGTGGAATATGGTTTTGATGCCATGAGTCAACATGTTTTTTGGAGCACAGAGTTCAATGTGGTTATGATGAATTATGCTATATAGAGAATTCACCATCTCCATGTTTTTTTTTTATATAGTGGAAAAAGAAACCGTGAGGGAAAAGATGGTGTCTTTATCCGAGCTGTCAACAGTGACTTCTGCACTGAAATAAAAAGATAAAAGTGAGGTCTCCATTGTGAACAAGATATGATCTAAAGGAGCAGGGTAAATAATATTTAATTTATCATTTGGACACAATTTAGGTGGCAAGGACAGTTAATATAAAAAAAATACACAGGCAGGCATAGAACTAAACATCGATCAGTAGCATATTCTTCACATTAACTAGAGTCCTGCAGGCCTTGTCCTCTAGCTCTGAATGTTTTTCTGTATTTTTTAGCTTTGTACTTTCAGGATGGTCTAATTGTGTAAGGATTTATGTAATATAGTCTTACTTGTGGGGCAGATTCTAATCTTTTTACTGGATGGTATTTTACTACATTTTAAATGCTGGATGGTATTTTACTACATTTTTAACGATTGAACTATTTCTTCCTCCATTTTCTCAACATGCTTATTTCAATTTTAAGGTCACATGTAGCCAGAACATATTTTGGCAGTACTGGGTGAAAGACATAAATCAGTTTTAGACGTAAAGTGATGTAGTATTATATCAAGGAAGGTGCTACTTATCTATTATATTCCATTAGGAGGACGCTAGCTATACTCCTACGTTGTGGGATTATCCCATATGTTACAGTTTGGTATCAGAAAGTTAAAGTGTTTGTTCTAAGAGAAGCAGGTGTACAATTGATAGTGCATTGTGTTGTACTTTTCAACATGATTTGAAATACAGTTATTGTTTTCATACATGCCATTGTTTAAATTAGTTGAAGATTAAACCTGGTCACAGGCCATTAAAAAGACCACACATGTAAATTTTTACTGTCATTTTTAATGAAACAATTCACAGATGACGATTAATGTATCATACCAACCTGTGGAATGCTGGAATAATTTTAAGTGCCAGAAGACTTAATGAGAATGTTTAAACTCCACACCTATAATAATACAGCAGAAATTTTGAATTGGTGGCCTAGAGCAGTAAGGCAGAGTCTGAGCTTTATCACAGTTGATAATTTCATAGTTGTAACAGTGAATATGGGCAGGTATAATAGTGGGGTAGCAGAATGAACTATTTGTCCATATCTCTTTATTCTCAGGAAAACACTTGTTGCACAATGCTGCTATAAGTCGAAAACAATATCATGGACTCCATGTGTGTTTGTTCTTATTCTCTCAAAATAGCGGAAGACAGGACGTGTAAAGTTTGACCCTTAAGAACAAAATGCCCTATGTCTTATTGCACTGTTTAACAGGCATCTGTTCAATTGCTGCTGAGGCTCCAAATCCATTCTATACAAGGCAAGTAAAAGTAAAGGAAGAAAATGAAATGTATGTGCTGATTCCAAGAAGAACAACCACATTATGAGAGTGTAGGGGGAGATGTTCTAAGGGCATCTTGAATGTTATTATTGATTGTTATCTGCAGCGCTTGTTTAAAACACTAAATTAAATAATTAGTTAAACAATAATCAAAAATTAATGAACATACCTTCCTTTAAATATTGATATTTTAGTGATTCTTATGCAGTCATTTGTGAAGATCCATAATTTAAACACTTAGCGACATTTTATACCCTCTAATTAGACAGCTTTCTATTCCAAGTAATTGTGATGTTAAAGGTAACTAAAAACACTGTGTCATTTTAATAGCAATTAAAGGCTTGAGTACAATATTTGCCATTCTATATATAGTGTTAATGATGCATATTCCAGTGATGCCATATTTAAACAAAGGATGTAAAAGTCAGGTAACAATGATAATAAATTAATTCAAGAGTTTTTTTTATAATGGGCCTACAATCTATTGACCTAGGGAGCCCACCATGGAAAGATTATGGAATATAGCAATAGGAGTGGTTTTGACAGACCGTCATGGAATTTTAAAAACTCCAACTCTCTGTAATTTTTAAGTGACCATTCAGAGGTTTTGTTCAGAATATATGTATGGGATGCAGGCTTGTCTAAAAACCAGCTAATAACATAAAATAGGTATCTCAGAACATAGAAGCAAACAAATATTTAATATAAAAGCCTTCTCTACTAGGATAGTCTTGTTTTACATTGTGGGATAATTATGCCCTATTTAATATGTCAGTGGTGATGGAGCAGTAGGCTGCATACACTTTTAATGTAAAACTTATTAATATCACTTGTTTAATAATACAATACCTCATAAAATGAAGAAATCATTTACAATAGTTTACAGTTATGGTTAGCAAACAACTGATTCTTAAAGAGAAACAATTAATTATCATTGTGTGGTTGTTATAAAACATTTGTATTTTTCATCTTTGCAAATGTGAGGCAACAGAGTAGGAAAAGGATCCCATTTGTACATGCACTAAATCAATTAAACTGTACCAATTAGGAGGCTTTAGAAAACAATCTAATAAGAAATTACTAACGGAATCAAAACGGCAACGGCTATCATAGTACACAAAAAAACAAAGCCTGTAACCACGACAAAATCATGCTAAAGTCATAGTTATTTACTTAGTGATGTGTGTGTGTGTCTAATTTTGGTTAAGAAACGTGCTGGGACATAAATGTGTTTCCACAAAGCAATTTGGGCCATTGTTAAGTTTAATTTGACATAAATTAAAAAATAGTGCATTTTGAGAACACACATACTCTGACCCCTCCTTGAACCGTGTCCCAATGATCCTAGGAGTTATGTTGTCCGGGGCTTTATGCCCCTGGTAGGGCCACCAAAGGTAAACTGGTCCTAGGTGAGGGATGAGACAAAGAGCGGTTCAACAAACCTCAGATGAAGAACAAAAACCTTGGACGACGTTCTCCTTTGCCCGGACGCGGGTCACCGGGGCCCCACTCTGGAGCCAGGCCTGGAGGTGGGGCTTGATGGCGAGTGCCTGGTGGCCGGGCCTGCACCCATGGGGCTCAGCCGGGCACAGCCCGAAGAGGTAACGTGGGTACTCCTTCCCATGGGCTCACCACCTATGGGAGGGGCCAAGGAGGTTAGGTGCAGTGTGAGCTGGGTGGTGGCCGAAGGCGGGGACCTTGGCGGTCTGATCCTTGGCTACAGAAACTGGCTCTTGGTACGTGGAATGTCACCTCTCTGAAGGGGAAGGAGCCTGAGCTAGTGCGCGAGGTCAAGAGGTTCTGGCTAGATATAGTCGGACTCACCTCGACGCACAGCTTGGACTCTGGAACCAATCTCCTTGAGAGGGGCTGGACTCTCTACCACTCTGGAGTTGCCCCCGGTGAGAGTTGCCGAGCAGGTGTGAGCATACTTATTGCCCCCCGACTTGGAGCCTGTGCATTGGGGTTTACCCCGGTGGACAAGAGGGTGGCCTCCCTCTGCCTTCGGGTGGGGGGAAGGGTCCTGACTGTTGTTTGTGTGTATGTGCTGAACAGTAGTTTGGAGTATCCACCCTTTTTGGAGTCTCTGGAGGGGGTGCTAGAGGGCATACCTTCAGGGGATTCCCTCGTTTTGCTGGGAGACTTCAATGCTCACATAGGCAATGACAGTGAGACCTGGAAGGGCGTGATTGGGAGGAATGGCCCCCCGATCTGAACCCGAGCGGTGTTTTGTTATTGGACTTCTGTGCTCGTCACAGATGTTCAAGCATAAGGGTGTTCATATGTGCACTTGGTACCAGGACACCCTAGGCCTCAGTTCGATGATCGACTTTGTGGTCGTGTCGGACTTGCGGCCATATGTCTTGGACACTCGGGTGAAGAGAGGGGCGGAGCAGTCAACTGATCACCACCTGGTGGTGAGTTGGCTTCGATGGTGGGGGAAGATGCCGGTCAGACCTGGTAGGCCCAAACGTGTTGTGAGGGTCTGCTGGGAATGGCTGGCAGAGTCCCCTGTCAGAAGTAGCTTCAACTCCCACCTCCAGCAGAACTTCAACCCGTCCCGAGGTAGGTGGTGGACATTGAGTCCGAATGGGCCATGTTCTGTGCCTCTATTGTTGAGGCGGCTGACCGGAGCTGTGGCCACAAGGTGGTCGGTGCCTGTCGTGGCGGCAATCCCCGAACCCGTTGGTGGACACTGGCAGTGAGGAATGCCGTCAAGCTGAAGAAGGAGTCCTATAGGACTTTTTTGTCCTGTGGGTCTCTGGAGGCAGCTGATAGGTACCGCCAGGCCAAGCGGAATGCGGCTTCGGTTGTTGCTGAGGCAAAAACTCGGGCATGGGAGGAGTTTGGAGAGGCCATGGAGAAAGACTTTCAGACGGCTTTGAGGAGATTCTGGTCCACCGTTCGGCGTCTCAGGAGGGGGAAGCAGTGCAGTGTCAACACCGTATATGGTGGGGATGGTGCACTGCTGACCTAAACTCGGGACGTTGTGGGTCGGTGGGGGGAGTACTCTGAAGACCTCCTCAATCCCACTAACATGCCTTCCAATGAGGAAGCAGAGCCTGGGAACTCTGAGGTGGGCTTTCCCATCTCTGGGACTGAAGTCACTGAGGTGGTCAAAAAACTCCTTGGTGGCAGGGCCCCGGGGGTGGATGAGATATGCCCGGAGTTCCTTAAGGCTCTGGATGTTGTAGGACTGTCTTGGTTGACACGTCTCTGCAACATCGCATGGACATCGGGACAGTGCCTCTGGATTGGCAGACTGGGGTGGTGGTCCCCCTCTTTAAAAAGGGGGACCGGAGGGTGTGTTCCAACTATAGAGGGATCACACTCCTCAGCCTCCCTGGAAAAGTCTATTCGGGGGTTCTGGAGAGGAGGGTCCGTTGGATAGTCGAACCTCAGATTCAGGAGGAACAGTGTGGTTTTCGTCCTGGTCGCGGAACAGTGGAACAGCTCTAAAACCTTTAACAGGGTCCTGGAGGGTGCATGGGAGTTTGCCCAACCAGTCTACCGTGTCCCTCTGGGAATTCTGTGGGGGGTGCTCCGGGAGTATGGGATACCGGACCCCTGATAAGGGCTGTTCGGTCCCTGTACAATCGGTGTCAGAGCTTGGTCCGCATTGCCGGCAGTAAGTCGAGCCCGTTTCCAGTGAGAGTTGGACTCTCTGGAGCAGTTCGCAGCTGAGTGTGAAGCGGCTGGGATGAGAATCAGCACCTCCAAATCTGAGACCATGGTCCTCAGCCGGAAAATGGTGGAGTGCCCTCTCAGGATTGGGGGTGAGATCCTGGCCTAAGTGGAGGAGTTCAAGTATCTTGGGGTCTTGTTCATGAGTGAGGGAAGAATGGACCGTGAGATTGACAGGCAGATCGGTTCGGCATCTGCAGTGATGCGGGCTCTGCATCGGTCTGTTGTGGTGAAAAAGGAGCTGAGCCGTAAGGCAAAGCTCTCAATTTACCAGTCGATCTACATTCCTACCCTCACCTATGATCATCAGCTATGGGTAGTGACAGAAAGAACGAGACCACGAATACAAGCAGCTGAAATGAGATTCCTCCGCAGGGTGTCTGGGCTTTCCCTTAAAGATAGGGTGAGAAGCTCAGTCTTCCGGGAGGGGCTCAGAGTAGAGCCGCTGCTCCTCTGCATCGAGAGGAGTCAGATGAGGTTGCTCGGGCATCTGATCAGGATGCCTCCTGGACGCTTCCCTGGTGAGGTGTTCCGGGCACGTCCAACCGAGAGGAGGCCCCGAGGAAGACCCAGGACACGCTGGAGGGACTATGTCTCCCGGCTGGCGTGGGAACGTCTTGGGATTCTCCCAGAAGAGCTGGAAGAAGTGGCCGGGGAGAGGGAAGTCTGGGCATCTCTGCTTAAGCTGCTGCCCCCACGACCCGACCTCAGATAAGCGGAAGAGGATGGATGGATGGATGGATGGATGGATGGATGGACATACTCTGACCTTCAAACAAATTTTAATTTCCTTCAGATCTTTCTACCTGTCACCCGATAGTTTTTAGTTCTGTGTCTGTTTGTCTTGTGGTGCAGGTAGCTTCTTTTCCACTATAATTACAAAAAAGGACACTAACAAGGATTTACTACTGAGATGCCTGTGTCTTACACGCATAAATGTATTTTAAATACTCGAGTCATTGCTAGCAGGTGCACATGATATTAAAATATATATTTAGGGGGCAGCAAACTGCCTTTGGTCAGTCTTTTTGTATAGAGCCTTAGACCCAGATGTTGTTACTTTTCTTTAAATTGTTCTGATGCCAACTAGCTACTGTACCTCTTCTGCTAGGCTGATATCTATAATATTCTGCATTTTGTTTTATTTGCTGAATTGATTTTTTTTAATTTCTCCTTCACAAAACCAATTTAGTCCACTACAGGGACAGAGTAGACCAATGTGCCCAGGGTAAATGAGTATAGCAGGTAAGCTGATTTGTGATTTTTATTAAATAAAATGAAGTTATTTATTTTAATACATTCATGCTTATCATGGTGCAAGACCGTAGTAATGTGAGGCATGCACTAAGTTGATTTTGGTTATCTATTAAATAAAATTAAGTTATTTATTTTAATACATTACTGTTTTTCAAGGTTCCGGAGAGTAGCGACTTATTATGTGTTGGCTGGATATGCAATTAATAATGTCACTGAACTCTGCATGTGTAACAATACTACTACTACTACTACTTTGGTTTATACAGGCCAAATTCCATCAAAACAAACTGCTTGGGACTGAAAAAATAATTTGTTACATAACGGGTTATTTCATTATAATGGAATCGGAACGTAGAGTGGTGTTTTGAAACGCACAGTTGACAAAACTGGCCACGGAATGCTGAACTTGATGTCAATGTCTGTTTTCTTCTTGCTAGCATTAATGGCAGCGAGAAGTTTCAACTTTTTCTGTAAAGTAAACTGCTTTAATTACATAAACCATGTTCGTTGATGTCCATGGCGCAGTCAGTATTATTAGACTTTAAGATCCAGAAGAGGAGGATCAGGGTTGCCCACAGCATGCCTTAACTTTCATAAACAGTACCCCTCAGGTGACGTTATATAATGGATTGACCATCTCTCTCTGTCGGCCATCTGTTCTTTTGTGAGCCACCCTTTTTTATTAAGGTGGAAAAATTTTACATAAAAGATCATGATAAAAAATTCAAGGAAATGAAAGTCAAATGCATATTTAAGAATCGGATGCATAAATTTATGAGCACAAAATTCAAAGATGCATACAAATGCAGCAAATACTTTTTGAAAAAAGGTGTGCAGTTGTTCATTGGGTAAAATCTCAGCAAATTTATAAAACACGGAGGAGTTGGTTGAGTAGCATAAAAACAAGGGAAGCTCAGCTGTCAGTACTTTGCAAATGTGTATGTAGGTATTATAATGAGGGGCCCATTTGGCAGAACATTTCTAAAAGTAATGTCACCATCAGGTTAATACAGAACATGGAAGAGTCAGGCATGAGACATCTATGCAGGACATATCCACTAGTGGAAGAAGATATCACATTTCTCACTATTGCAATACATACAGGTAGATAAATAAAAGGAGGTACGTGTTGTATGTGTGCTGAGGGCCTTGGAACAACAGTACAAGGAAAGGAACATACAGCCTGGGTGGAAACGTAATGTTTCAGGAAAAAACTAGACAGTAGGTGTCCTAGCAGAAGTCAGGATGCGTTACTCTCCAATTGGACAATGAAACTAGAGGGGCTAAGATCATCTGGCTGGAAAACAGCAAAATGTGGTGATCAGCTGAGAAAGCTGATGTCAGGATACTGATTCTGGGGTGAGGCCAGGGAGAACTGGTAAGAGGCCTACACTTTTCAATGTGTGCGCTAAAGGACAACTTAATATAGTCTTTATTCAAAGAATACACAGTGTGGTGGCTGCTTAAGAACCATCCTTTGAGGAATAATGGATGCCAGGACTTTAAGAAAAGGGGTTTCTAACATTGTAGCAGAAATGAAACAGGTGGTTGTATATTGTCGTGTGGAGTTCCTTTGGAAGGAGATTTAAATTTACCAAAGTCCAGGAGAAACATGAATATTAAGCTGCAAGCTAAGCTGGGACAGACCCACATACAGGAATGATGAGACCAGATATTAGAGAAAGGGACAAAAAGTGGGGAACGAAATGCTTGATGTTACTTCTGAGATGGACAGGGGTTCAGAAACTATAAGGGTAGGATCTAACCAGTGGAAGGGTTCTGTTTCTGTTTGTTTGGTAATTATTTGTTCTCCCTTCTTTGTTTCATTTTTCAAGAAATAACTTTTCTGCATGCTTTAGCCTACTGGATATTTATTTTGTTAGCGGAAGGATTACATGAGGGCCCCTCTTAGCCACAACTGTGGTCAAAAGAACAGCCTTAAAAATGTAGAATAATTTCAAATAAAAAGAAAAACACAACAGCCTCCTCGTTTTATTAGTTTCACCATCAATTAGAGAAGAGTAAATATCACAAAACTGGAAACACCTGCATTGTTGTGTAGAAAATAATCAAAAAACACCAGTACAAAATTATGGGCATCCACAAACAAATGGTGTACGCGATTGCAAAGCTTTTCAGAATAAAAAGTGTCTAAGTTCTTGAAAACACCAGTTAGTTTGCTTCATCTTTTCAGTGAAATTCTGCCACACTCTTCAAATGCAAATCATTATAATGATTTACTGTTGGAATGGTGCCTTTTAAAATTAAAGAATCAAGAGGTATTCTGGAGGGCAAGAGCTTTCCCAGTGTTTTGGGTGAAACTGCTAGATTGCCAAAGAATATGACCATATGTTTCTTTTAATTCATCCATCCATCCATTCATCCTGCATGGAACCAATTTAATCCAGTCCAGGATTGTGAGGGTTTTCTTTAAGAAGGTCAGTTTTTTTCCAAGGTTTTAATTTGACAATAGTGTTAATCAAAGACATGTCAGAATAAGGCATTCAGGTCGGAGAAAGCCTCAAATTTATGTTCAGATTGTTCTTTTACTTGCTATAAGAATTTTTTGATTAACTTTTTTTGTTCAGGTTATTAAAAAACTGTGTCTGCAAAATGACTCCTGTACCAAACTGTCACCTTCTGTCTTTCCCGGTATGATTTATACATAATTGGTATATTTGAATATTTTTCAAAGTCAAGGACATCTGTTGTGGAACACTTGGGTGTACATATAATATGGACAGATTTTTCAAGTGAAGGAGATAAAAAATTAGCATTACTTTGGTTAATTAATGCATATTATTCTAAACATATTATTTATGTGGCTTGAATATGATGATTTCTATTGTGGGAAATATGTGCATAAAGTATTTTTCTGTGCTTATGTTGCTATTGTATTACATTTTCTTTCCAAACTGACATGTTGAATGTGCTCCACCCTTTGACCACACGGGTATTTGTTAATTAATAAAATAGTAGTGCTCATGCCCACTCTTCTTTGTACATGAAATACATTTTTCTGTTGATAGGGTTTGTTGTATGATTTTGAACTGTTTTAAAAACATAATATATTTAAAGGATGGTAGTTTTTTGCATGATTTTTATTAAAAAAAAAATGAAGAAACTATTCTGCTTTGGTTGCATCAAGGCAGTATTTCACACCTCTTGTTCTGTGGAAACTAGATAATGAATCCTGACTGGGTGAGTGCAGAAAAGGGGAAGTAGTGGTTACAATGATCAAGCTGAGCCAGCATCTATTATTAGTGTTTTACAATAAGATACTTTAAGTTTTATTTTTACTTATGTTTTTTAAAATGTACTGGTGTTCATGTTCAGTAAATCCATATAAGGATTTTTTTATTGTTATGTACTGTAACTGCTGTAGAGAATCTGCTTCATGTGTGAGAGGCAGTAAGTGAAAGATGTTCACTTCTTTCAGGTCTTCTCTTAAATCTTTACCTTGGAGTGGTGAAGATTTCACATCGTTGAGAATCTTTTGTCAGGCACTGTGTGTTCCTAACAGGGTTGCCCATGCTCAACTGGATTAAGGTCAGGGCTTCATCAAACAGCAATCGATAAATAAAACTTAGATAATGGTTCTAAATAAATTCTAATGAAACTCATTCAGAGTGACCCAGTGTTGGGCAGCAGGTGCTAGCCTGGTGACTTAGTGGTCAAGTGAAGTGTCGGTTGAGTGACAGGCATGAGTGGAATAAGTCCAGATATACTAGTTGACTATACTATGGCGGCGTGTACAGACACAGTGGCTTGGTGCTGTTCATTTCAGTGTTTAGTGTGCATGTGTGTGCTAGTATTACTACTTGTTTTACCTGCATCTTGTCAAGCTGACAACATCTACAGCCAACAGGAACTTCTCAAGATCGGAGTGTGCAGCCAGAATTTCTCCGCTCCCCATAACATTCTGGCAGACACAGCAAGGAGTCCTGGCTCTCCGTGGATTATCATCCCCGCGGGCAGGCGATGGAGGTGGCACAGAGAGAGAAAACAAAAGTGAGGCTGCAGGGCTGGCGCGTTAGCGAGATTACGTAGGCAGCCTGTTAAACCACCCCGCACCCCAGTGTTTTCCTCACCAATGCAAGATCTCTCATCAACAAAATCGATGAACTGAGGCTACAGGTGGCAACAAATAACATCGTAAAGAACAGTTGTGTTCTGTTGATCACAGAATCCTGGCTTCACTCGTTGATCCCGGACTCTGCTATCCAGCTAACAGGCTACACTGCACAGTGCCATGACAGGACCAGTGACTCGGGTAAGAGCAAAGGAGGGGGACTGTGTGTGTACATAAATAACAACTGGTGTACAAAGCTCCCCGAACCTGGAGTATGTGACTGTTAGATGCAGACCCATATATCTCCCTAGAGAGTTACCTGTGGTCATGATTACCGCTGTTTACATAGCACCGGGCGCTAATACAAACTCAGCTATTGAACTTTTACACCACAGTATTAGCAGTCAGGTGACCAAGCACTCTGATGCTGTGTATATTGTTGCTGGGGACTTTAACCATGAGGATTTTAACCCTGTGCTCCCTGAATTCCATCAGCACGTCAAGTGTGCCTCCAATGAAGCTAACATTTTGGATAAAGTCTACACAAAATTTAAACAGGGCTACACCGCTACAACACCTGGGCCAATCTGACCACACGTCACTGTTTTTAATTCCGGCATACATCCCACTCAGGAATACTGCCTCTAACAGCACAAGGACAGTTAAAACTTGGCCAGATGGAGCCTCTCAGCAGCTGCATGCCTGTTTCAGTAGGACAAACTGGGACATCATTGAACACCCAGACCTTGAAGTGTTTAGTGACAGCGTAATGTGTTATATTAAGAACTGCTCAGACATTGTCACAGTGGATAAACATATACGGGTCTACCCCAATCAGAAGCCCTGGATTACCAGGAAAGTCCAGAGGCTGGTTAAAGAGAGGAACACTGCCTTCAGTTCTGGTGAGAAGGTCCTCTACAGCACAGCCTGTGCCAGCCTAAAGAGGGGCATCTGAGAGGCCAAGTTAGATTATAAAAGGAAGATCGAGGAACACCTGGACAGCAACAACGGCAAGCAAGTGCGAATGGATGTCCAGCATATGACCAACTACAGGACCAGTCCCAGAGCTGTGGGAGGTGATTTATCACTGGCTGAGGAACTGAACCACTACTTTGCCTGGTTTGAAGTGGATCCACCCCAGACAGCCAGTCCCCATCCAGAAACCAACAATAGCTCCATCTTCACAGTGGGGGAGCACATGGTGAGACGCACGCTGCGGGCTGTCAATCCATGGAAGGCAGCTGGACCTGACAGCTTCTCAGGACACGTGCTGAAAGACTGTGCAGAGCAACTGGCTGGGGTCTTCACCAGGATATTCCATCAGTCTCTGTCTCAGTCCACTGTGCCATCCTGCCTGAAATCCTCTGTCATAGTGCCTCTGGCCAAGAAACAGACCATCACCAGTCTTAATGACTAAAGGCCAGTTGCACTGACCCCTGTGGTTATGAAGTGCTTCGAGAAGCTCATAAGAAACCACATCATGTCATTCATTCCTCCCATGTTTGATCCCCACCAGTTTGTCTACAGAGCAAACAGGTCTACAGAGGAAGCTGTGGCCACTGTTCTCCATGCTGTTTTGTCCCATCTGGAGCAGCAGGGGAGCTATGCACAGCTGCTCTTCATAGACTTCAGCTCTGCCTTTAATACAATCTTACCCCACAGACTGGTGACCAAACTGTCAGACATATTACTTCCACACTCCACCTGCCTTTGGATGAAGGACTTCCTGAGTGATCACACTCAGAGGGTTAGAGTGGGCCCCTACTTCTCCACACCAATCAGCCTCAGCACTGGCTCCCCAGAGGGCTGTG
Organism: Polypterus senegalus; assembly: GCF_016835505.1. Lineage (NCBI taxonomy): Eukaryota > Metazoa > Chordata > Cladistia > Polypteriformes > Polypteridae > Polypterus > Polypterus senegalus. The sequence continues at coordinate 109,419,437 of NC_053161.1, forward strand.
TGCTGAGCCCCCTGCTCTATACCCTTTACACCCACGATTGCATTCCTGCCCACCATAGGAACACCATTGTTAAGTTTCGCTGATGATACCACAGTAGCAGGGCTCATCTCTGGCGTGGATGAGTCCACCTACAGGGATGAGGTGGAGCGGCTGACAGCGTGGTGTAGGAATAACAACTTGCTCCTAAATATAGCCAAGACCAAGGAGCTCATCATGGACTTCAGGAAGAAGGCAGACAACATCCAGCCACTCATCATCAAGGGGACTGTGTGGAGAGGGTCTCAGACTTCCGCTTCTTGGGAGTCACCATTAGGGAGGATTTGACCTGAGGAGCACATACTGCTAAGGTAGTGAAGAAGGCCCAAAAGAGACTCTAGCTCCTGAGGGTTCTAAGGAAGAACAACATCCCTGAGAAACTGCTGGTGTCCTTTTACCGCTGCACAGTAGAGAGCATACTGGCCTACTGTCTATGTGTGTAGTTCTCCAGCTGCACAGTAGCACAGAGGAAAGAGCTTCACAGGGTCAATAAGGTCGCCCAGCAGATAATCTGCTGTCCTTTCCCCTCACTAGAAGAACTACATAGTTGATGTTGTCTCAGGAATGTCAAGAAAATTCTTCAGCAGCCATCACACCCAGGAGATGCATTGTTTGAACGCCTGCCTGTTTCGGATCCATAAAGACTAAGACAAATAGACTGAGTAACAGTTTCTATCCTTCAGCCATCACCATGCTGAATGCTGCTAAGTGGTCAATCTGATCTAGTGCACCTTCATGTTTACAATATAAGTCTAAGTCAACATTGGCTAAGGAACAAGTGCAATATGATGTACATATGAATGGAAATTTTTTTTTTTAACTTGAGTAATTGGGCTTTGTTTTTATTTTTGTATTGGAAAATTCCACCTAAATTTTGTTGTACAATGTCTGATTGCTACAATGACAATAAAGATTTTGATTTGATTTGATATACTAGACTTTGGCAATGAAAACTGGATCTTGGGATATGGAGCATAAATTGTCTGGTGGGAGTAGACAGGAGCATTGTATAGCAGGTGGAAAAAAAACTTACAAATTTTAGCATTGGCTTTGGAACTAGGCATCCATATTAAGGGTGCTTGAAAAGGTACCATTTCACATTATGTATTCCTACTCAGAGACCTCAGCGGTAATATGAGAAATGGCAAAAATGCCTGAATTGGAATGAATTGATAGAACAGTTAATTGATCTGAACATAAAAAATGAGTTACTATTGGACTTCTTTTACTGATCATGGATTACCTATAACAAACATTGTGTTCAGATTTCCATGATCTACATTCTAATCATGTCAATGGATCTGAAGCCCTAAATTTTGGGAGTTCAGGTAAATAGAGGTGTGGAAGTGTCAACTGAGAACTGCATGAAATGACTTCCACGTATGGAGGGAGAGTCTGCTAGACATCTGGCATATCCATATGGAAAGAGGGGGTTATGCTGGGAACAACCATTGGATGCTTGTTTGAATTGAAGTGATTTCTCACTTTCAGTGACCTATTGCATTCCCACATAAATCAGGCAAAAGGAGTTTAAATGGATTTTGCTCAAAACCCCTGTAGGTGATGCTCTAACAGTGTGTAATCAGTGCCTGTTATGACAGTAACCTTGTAGTTTGTATGTGAATATTAGCGGAAAGGGAAGCTGTTAAGTTGAAGAAAGAGGCTTTCTATATAATGTTAAAACTTGTTTGCTTTAAATTGACTGAAAGGAGAAAACAAGGCCAAGAAGATTGTAGCTGCAGCAGTGGACCTGTGTACCAACTCTGTATTCTTTCACAGAGGTCTGGGAGATTTACAGATATATATATATATATATATATATATATATATATATATATATATATATATATATATATATATATATATATATATATATATATACATGTGAAGAGTGAAAAGGCCTATGACTATGCATAACATGCTATCTTATGAAAGGTATTGCAATAGTATGAGATTCCTATAGTGCTCTAGCATGCAGTTCACACTAAGTATTTGCTGAGTAACAGCCATGTTTACATACAAAACATTACATACGGTCAGTTTTATATGGACAAAGAACTATAACAAGAGTGTATTTTGTCTTCTCACCTTCTTTATTGTTTTTGTGGAGTTGGTATTGCAACGCAGCTGAAGCTGAGAGAGTACTCAAATTAGAATGCTAAGACTTGAATCTGTTTTGAATGGATGATGTTTCCCCCCTTGTTCTTATAACATGGTGATCTCAGGCTTAGACTGGGGCAGTTTGCAGCTGAATGTGTGAACTCCAAATGTGTGCCATGTTGCTCTCTTGAAAAAGAGTGATGTGTTCTAAGTAGGTAGGGGTTAAGCAGCTGCCTCACTTAAGGAGTGAAGATATTTCAAGGTCTTGTGCTCATGTGACGGTAATATTCTTGGGCAATTCCCCAGAATAATACAGCATCTTCTTTCACTCTTTCACTTCCTCTGTTGGTTTAATGGCTATTTTCTGCCAAATGAAAAGATTTCCATAAAGCCACAGGTCAGATGTTGTTTAAATTCAACTCTAATTATACGAGGGGTGGTCAAAAATGTTCAGCCTGCACCTGAAATTTGTATTTTGCATTGCTAATTTTGCAATGGGTCTAAATCTGCTCAGTGTACTAAAATAGGTGAATTACAATTTTCCAACATTTGTGGTTTATACTGAATTTCTTTTGTCTCAGAACCAGCTTCATTGAAATATATGTTTATTATGCATTGTTATACAGTCAAATATTTTACACTATAAAGTTTTATTGCCAAATTTACATGGTACTTAAATGAATAATACTAAGATTTTAGCCCATCAAGCCTGTTCTGAAACCTGTTTTTCTCAGGATGCCAATTAACAACGGCAAGGAAATCAGCAAATCAATAAAAAAAAAATAAGACTGCTATAATGGAGACCATGTGTCAATATAACAGATGAGTCACTCACCGAATTGACATATGTTACTATCCAGTGAGTGGGCACTGTTTCCATGCATGTGCATCTGTGTGTTTCTCTGCATTTTCATGAACGCTATTGTTATAAAGCTTGGTGGCAAGCATAACAGTGTTGCTAATGTTTTATTAATAAATAACAAGGAGGGTAATTCTTCTAAAACAAAGTGTCCTGGCATTTTGCTTCAAGATCACTTCAGTTTCACTCTGCTTATCACAATGAGGGATGCAATAGCATCATGCTAATGTGTACAGACAGGCCACCCTGCCATCAGCCCTGCTTCAGCTTTTTCTAGGGAATTCCCACATATTTCTAGATCAAGTAAAAGATATAATTTTTCTACAATGTCCCAGATCTACTTCAAGATCAATTCTCATGTGCCTTATATACTGGCTACAAACTGGCTCTTCTTGATCTGAAGAGGATGGGGATATAGATTGACCAGGAAATGTAAAACTCTGACAGAGGAATTAACTTCTTTTTCACAAACACTGTAAAGAACAATGTCCACAAAACTGCTGCTGCTCACCCTGCTACCCTAATTTGTAAATAAGACTTTGATGTTTCAGAACTCCTCCACTTGGGGCAGCTGGTCACTCCTTACCTGAAGAAAACAGGTGTTTTCAGTGACAAGTCCATGACCTTAGATTTGGATGTGCTTATTCTCATCCCTCTGGCATCACCCTCAGCTGCAAACCATTTCAGTATGTGCCTGGATATTAAAGTCTGTTGAGGCCAAGATTACAGTGTCATTTGCTAACACCAGTTATGAAACACATACATTACTAAATTAGACACTCTCTAACGCTCATCATCTCTCTCTCTTATATCCTGCCCATGAAAATCACGAAAGGGACAGGAAAACAAACATATGCATAGAAGAGTCCAATTCTCTCAACTGAACAAATTCAATTTAACACCAAATATACAAACACAACTAAGAATGGACAGAGACTGTAAGGCATATAGCAGCTCCAGAACACAATATACTTGGAGTATCTGTTCCAAGCTACTACCGGACTGACATATCATGATTCCATAGATATTTGCGCAGGGACAAAAAGTTTGTCTTCTGTTCCAAGTCCACTATGCCATCCATATTGTTCATTTGGCTCTGAGGTTTATGTATTGAATGATGTCCATTCTAGTACCCCAGTCCAGGCTTTATCAGAGAGGCTGAAAAGTGTGAGAACTGTATAATTGCGACATACCTTTATGCTCTCCTTTTTAAAAATACAGACACAACATTTAAGAAGTGTGTGAGCCAACATGCACCTATAATGTGCCGTATTTTCAGAATTTCTGAGGTCATTATCCTTTGCTTCCTTGCCACTTCACTTCAGCTTTTTAATCACGGCAGTAACTTCAGTTACTGAGATACACTCAATGCCTGACAATGACTCTGGTACTGCCTCATCCTCTGTAGGCAGATTAAATAGATTCAGGAGTTCCTCTTAGTGTAACCAGTTTAGGTAAATGTTTACCTACCATTTCTGGGAACAACCTAAGAGACTTCCCTCCCACCCTTTCTCGTCAAATTAATTTGTCAGAATGTCTTCAAGGCTGTACAAAGGCCATTCTTGTATGGAGGCTCAGAAATCTCCAGCTCAACTACCACTGTAGTTACTGTCTTTTTCATTTGCCAGACACTTGCTGCCAAATCTGCAGGCTTTTCTGTTAACACTTCACAAAAGGTCTGTTTCTTCAATTTGATAGATTCCATTACTGCTCCGGTCAATAACACCATCTGGCCACATCTTCTTGTAACTGCCTTCACTTCTGATGTCTTGAACAGGGTCCATTCACACTCTGTCTTCCTGCCCTCTTCTGAGAAAAGAAAGAAGAAGAATTTCTTCTGAAGGTGATAGTTAAACTCATTTCTAACAGAGGCACCTGTTAGTTGCTTTCTTGAATCATAAAAGGATCTCAACAAGAAATACAGAGGCACTAAATAGTAACCTTTCAAGAACAGAATCTACCTTGTCTAAAAAGTCTAAATACTCAGAGTAGCTGTTTAGTGCATGCAAGAAAATGACAGCCAAAGTTTCTCTCTCCACCACTTAAGCACTCATTGAGGTACATTTTCCTTTCTGAAACATAAAGCTATACTGAGGTAATAATATAATCCACTGGAACACCCTCCGTATCTCACTCATTCAAAAACTTGCTTGAAAAGTCTGCTTCCAATGCCAATCCTGAGGATGAGTACAATTTTATCTACCTAGCACTTTTTAGCCTCCTACACAAGCTCAGCGTCCTTAACCGAGGTTAAGTATGCCCGGATTTATCCAAATATGTCACTGTCGCGGAGCTTCAGTCTTCGCCTTGTGGGTGATGAATCCAACTGGTGGTTCCATGTGACTGTTTAGCTCATGTGTTTATCATCTAAACACAAAAACATCACCCTCAGGCTTGACTTCAGGATTGAATCCTAGTGTTCCCTTTCAGAGGCAAGGACTCTTTGATTTAATCAAAATTACCACGAGGGATATTTATGAATTTCTGTTCTGGCGGTACCTCCGACTGCAGTCTATAAACTTATCAGGAGAATATCTAAGCAGACAACATAGCTACAAATATTAGTATTGATGCACATGAGATACCCCGCTACCTCTCCCACCCAATCAAGCCACAGACACAAACAAAGATGACAAACTTCTGTCACTCAAATATAACATCAGTTACATCACGAGTATAAAGGAAAAAATGCTATCTATATATTGATTCAACCAGTTAGATTGTGACAGGACCATATCAAGCCTTATCTGCTTTTTTCACTTGGCACCCAGATCTAGAAATGCCAGATGATTAATGTGCACATATGTAAAGGTTATGTGTTTATCCAGGTGCAAATGTATAAGGTTGAAAATTATGATTCTTAATTTATTATTCAAACATGTTTGAAGGTATATGTATACTACATAATTCTACAGTATATTCCAATTGAATTACAGAATAAAAAATAGGCAGGTGAGACATAAAAAGACAGCATTGTAGGAGACAAGCCATGATTGCCGTGAAGAAGGAACTGAACGAAACTTGGATTATGCTTCCTCTCTGTAACTTTTTCTTGATTTTTAACATTTCTTATTTAGGAAACATAACCAAAATATTATTCATTGATTTAAACATTTCAATATTGCACCTTAGTTGTTTATATTAAAAGTTGTTTCTTCTTAACCTGACTTTGCTTTAAAATCTCATAGCCTAAAATATAACAGCTTAATCACAGACGCCCATCTTATACATCTACTAGGTCCATGTAACCTTCTGGAAACCTACAGCTGGCTGCTCTTTACAATACAAGTCTCAAAAGAGTCTACTGAAGGCGTATTGTTATAATAGTATAAAGCTGATATAGATTGCATATGAAATAAAAACAGTCTTTGCAGATTACAGTCTGAGTGTACCTTATCCATTGAAATGGAGCCCCAGAGGTGTATTGGGCCATCAAGGAGAAGTAAGATTCAAGAGTTTGCAATTACCAAGGCAAATATTTACATACTAAAAGTAACAAAGGGCAAAAGTCTACTGTGGCAGGTGGGCTGTTTGCAACTATTTGGTCCTTTTTCTTTTTTTATTTCTGTGTTATTCATTCCATTCATGCGTGTTTAAAATCACACACTCTAAGAAAAAAAAGAATGCTGAGAAATGTAAATTTTTTTATTCATAATGTGAGAATGAAATCCTCCATTATGTTACTATTATTATACTTGCTTTCATTTCAGTTTTTTTTGTTTTAAGTCATTATGCTAATTAATACAAACACAGTAGTTTTATCGGCAATCATAGATTATAAGTAGTCGTAATTATTATAAATAATTATTTCACTTTCTTTAGTGGCAACAACAAAACCATGCAAAGTGCAAAAAAAAAAAATAAATAATAATTTAGATGATGAACAACGGTGTAACTATTATTTGTATATTGCTCAGTTATTTTTGGTTATGTAATGTTAAGAGTGGACTGATACTAAAACTAATAGAGAATAAGCTAAGACTTGGTACAGAAAAAGACTCCATTACAATGCTCAAGTAATTATTGTGTAAAAACAGATTTAAATCTGGAATGGCGGGATAGCAAATTTCTAAGATCGTTCAGCATAGCTAGATGGCATTGACATTGCTCCAGGAGAAATGTCATGGTTGACTTCAGTATGCAATTTTAAAACAATCACACCACTGTTTTTATACAATTGTCCAACAATACACAGTCCCAGAAGGCAAAAAGGGTAAATAATATGCATGGTATGAAAATCAGACTGATACATTGTCTGCCTTTCTTTGCTCTTTCTTTCATTTTACCATGAGGTAATCATGAGATCATGTTTTTCCAAAACACTGCAAAAATTTAAAACAAAAGGATACATTTATATGTAATGATTAGACACTTTATATTTTAAGTACAGCAGTTTTCTCCGAAAACAATGATATGCCCATTTTTTAGATGGAGATGCTGCATATATCAGAAAAGGTATTAGAGTGTAGTGTGAAACAGCAAGTATTATTATGCTTGGCTTAGTTCTCATTATTTACTCAAACTTATGTACACTTGAAATGTTTAACTGCCCGGGACTGCAAATAAGTCTAACTAGTTTAGTTTAATGGAAATGTAATTCACTGGTTAAGACAAGGCCCTCAGGTTTGGTGGCCAGTATTCTAATATTCTGTAGAAAACACTTTTATCTTTTCTGTTTTACCGTGCTGTGTTTACTTTTTTATTAATCTGAGGGTCTCAGTGACAATGTTTTTACAATGTGTTTGCCATAGTATAAGAGACAACACAGGAAGTATCAGAAAGGGCATTAAAAGAAGAAATAAAAAACTATAATGTTGCCTTACTAAGCAGTTGTCTGCTGTACCTTTCTTACTGTATGTTATCTCAAAAAGGAGGTGACCCTGAATCTTCATGCTCAGCACCTTAATTAGGGAAAGCATCTTATATTCAACTTAATCAATGTTAAGACATGCATAATTAAAAAAAATAATTAAATAAGCTTGTGAATAATTAAAAAAAAAAAACAACAACTACTAAAGTGCTGCCTTCCAGCTTCTAAACAAGATGACTTAGGACCCCTGCTGGTTATTAGACGCGATCAACATACTTGATAATTCACAAGCACGTGATCTGTGCATGTGCTCGGTTTAACAGTAAAGAGATAATTAAAAGACCAAGTCAACTCTTCAAGAAGCCAGGATTTAGAGGTTTGTACATGATTGAAGTATCTAGCATGTGTCTGAATCAGGATTAAATACCATAGAGAGGGTTTGGAAGAATGAGCAAGTATATCTTTTAATTATTAATCACTTGAGTATGAAGAAATAGATAAGAAAGTTATGTTATATTAAGGACATACTTGCTACATTGTGTTTTGAATTATAATTTGGTTTTGTTAAATGCTATAGGTTATTTCTATCATTTTCTTTTGATAGGACTTCAAGAGATGTCTGGACAGGTAGTATGTTTTAACCAAACCAACAATAAATGTTAGATATTTGCCTGTTCATCTGATTAACTGGCATACCTTGAAAATACTCACATTGGCTAGTAACTCTTTTATTAAATAGTGACTTCTTCTCAAAACAAAATGGCAAATCCGTGGGTGAAATTTAAAATAAAAAATACTTCTCTGACCCGATATAAGTCTATGATGTCAGCAGTGGTTAGCCCTCTACCACAAACAGTTAGGTCAATACAAAGTACTACCTTCCTTTGATTGCTTTAAAATACATTTCAGCAATACAACTCAAAAAAATCACCCCTTTGTGATTGAGGCCATAAAATGTTTAAAATGCCCTTCATCTCACATAAGTTTTATCAATGCAAAGTGCTCTCTTTTCTACATCACATTACAAAAAAAAAAAACTCTGCCCTAAATTACTGCACCAGCAGAGTACATAAACCTATGAAACCACGGCAGTGTAAGAGATTCATGCTGTGGGAAAAATTCATGCTACACAAAAAAATTATTGAAGGATATTGAAAACCGGACTGTGGGCAGTGTTTTTTAAGTAGTCACTTTGTCGAGATAGGACTGCAAACAACCTGTTTCCATCTGTGTTTTTATGAGGTACAGTATAGTGAGGTAATTGCACTGCAAGTCACTAATGTTGCAAAACACATTTATTTTTTTGTTTTATACTACCTTTAAGTCTAAGATTAAGAGCTTTGGATCAATGTTTATGCACAGATAATGGAGCGTAGTAATAAAGACATTAATAAGACATAAATATTTATTCTAGAGTTCATATCGGACGCTCACAGTTTTTCTTAAATGTTGTAATTAAAAGTTACATACTGTATGATAGTACATTGCCTTACATTACAATGCAAAAGACTGCACCCTTGCTAACTGCATATTCATTCTGCTTGAGTGCCAAATTTGAAACAAATTTCAAAACAAAATCCATTACCAGGAATACTACAAGGTCAACAGCAAACACACAAATCCTTCACTCTAACACAAGGCTGCAGCTGGTATAAAACCTTTGACCGGTAAGTCTTACTGTATTCCTTTTCCTTCCCCCCACAAAGGTTTATAAATCAGAAGAAACATAAAAGCAAAAAAATTAAGATGCTTGCCATCGATTTACAATATATATAACACAGAACACTACCCTTAAATGTCAGTGCACACATACAAGTCAGTACATAGAATTCTGTCCACAGCATACAGTGCATCTGGAAAGTATTCACAGCTCATCACTTTTTCCACATTTTGTAATGTTACAGCCTTATTCCAAAATGGATTAAATTCATTTTTTCCTCAGAATTCTAAACACAACACCCCATAATGACAACGTGAAAAAAAGTTTACTTGAGGTTTTTGCAAATTTATTAAAAATAAAAAAATTGAGAAAGAACATGTACATAAGTATTCACATCCTTTGCTACGAAGCTCAAAATTGAGCTCAGGTGCATCCTGTTTCCCCTGATCATCATTGGGATGTTTCTGCAGCTTAATTGGAGTCCACCTGTGGTAAATTCAGTTGATTGGACATGATTTGGAAAGGCACACACCTGTCTATATAAGGTCCCACAGTTTGCAGTTCATGTCAGAGCACAAACCAAGCATGAAGTCAAAGGAATTGTCTGTAGACCTCCAAGACAGGATTGTCTCGAGGCACAAATCTGGGGAAGGTTACAGAAAAATTTCTGCTGCTTTGAAGGTCCCAGTGAGCGCAGTAGCCTCCATCAACCGTAAGTGGAAGAAGTTCGAAACTGCCCGGACTCTTCCTAGAGCTGGCCGGCCATCTAAACTGAGCGATTGGGGGAGAAGGTTCTTAGTCAGGGAGGTGACCAAGAACCTGATGGTCACTCTGTCAGAGCTCCAGAGGTCCTCTGTGGAGAGAGAAGAACCTTCCAGAAGGACAACCATCACAGCAGCAATCCACCAATCAAGTCTGTATGGTACAGTGGCCAGATGGAAGCCACTCCTTAGTAAAAGGCACATGGCAGCCCGCCTGGTGTTTGCCAAAAGGCACCTGAAGGACTCTTAGACCATGAGAAACAAAATTCTCTGGTCTGATGAGACAAAGATTGAACTCTTTGGTGTGAATGCCTGGCGTCATGTTTGGAGGAAACCAGGCACCGCTCATCACCAGGCCAATACCAATCCCTACAGTGAAGCATGGTGGTGGCAGCATCGTGCTGTGGGGATGTTTTTCAGCGGCAGGAACTGGGAGACTAGTCAGGATAAAAGGAAAGATGACTGCAGCAATGTACAGAGACATCCTGGATGAAAACCTGCTCCAGAGCGCTCTTGATCTCAGATTGGGGCGACAGTTCATCTTTCAGCAGGAGAACGACTCTAAGCACACAGCCAAGATATTAAAGGAGTGGCTTCAGGACAACTCTGTGAATGTCCTTGAGTGGCCCAGCCAGAGTCCAGACTTGAATCCGATTTAACATCTCTGGAGAGATCTTAAAATGGCTGTGCACCGACGCTTCTCATCCAACCTGATGGAGCTTGAGAGGTGCTGCAAAGAGGAATGGGTGAAACTGGCCAAGGATAGGTGTGCCAAGCTTGTGGCATCATATTTAAAAAGACTTGAGGCTGTAATTACTGCCAAAGTTGCATCGACAAAGTATTGAGCAAAGGCTGTGAATACTTATGTACATGTGATTTCTCAGTTTTTTTATTTTTAATAAATTTGCAAAAACCTCAAGTAAACTTTTTTCACGTTGTCATTATGGGGTGCTGTGTGTAGAATTCTGTGGAAAAAAAATGAATTTAATCCATTTTGGAATAAAGCTGTAACATAACAGAATGTGGAAAAAGTTATGTGCTGTGAATACTTTCCAGATGCACTGTATAACACAGTGCTGTTGACTGAGTGCAGCAGAGAGTGCTGAGAACAATTCTCAGTTAAAAGACAAGTATAGATTATACTTATTCTTATATATAGAATGGGTGCACATACTGTATAATGTAGATTTGTTAAAACACACAAAGGACAAGGTAGAACTGATTAAACAAATGGAAACTAACAATATCTGTCATTTAATTAATTTATTAACTATGGCCAGTGGACAATGGAGAAGACTAAAATTGTAAAAAAGAAAGTCAAAAACAAAGTCAGACACAGTCACAGTCCTGTACACTCTGGCTAGCTAGCTGCCCACCCATTCTCCTGGTCTTATAGAGGTAGTCTGTGCTGGGCCAATCTGACGAGAGATTTTTTTCATCTGATAATTCCAATTCTCCTTTATCTACAATGAAGGAGAGAAGCCTTGCATTAGAGCAATGTCACCAAGTGCCACATCCAGATACTGAGAAAAGAAACTGAATAGGGGAGTGTTAGTAATGGTTTATAAATGTTTACTTATATTTCTGTACACATGACTAACAAACAGATAGGCAGTATGCACAGCTAATCAGCAGCTCTAGTCAGGTTGTACTAGACTACAATAGTGAGTCTTCAGCTTGGATTTAAAAGTTGAGAGTGAAGGAACGTCTCTTATTTTAGTAGACAGGTCATTCCACAGCTTTGGGGATCTGTAACTTAAAGCTTGACCTCCCACTGTTATTTTATTATTCCTTAGAATCATAAGTAGGCTGGCTTCTTGAGATCTAATTGTGAGTTTTGGTTTCTAAGTAATGACAAGCTCAGATAAGTAGGCAGAACCTTGGCCATTTAAGGCTTTATATGTTAAAAGGAAGATTTTAAAATCAGCCCTAGGCTAAACTAGGAGCCAGTGTAAGCAATTGAAAAATAGTATTATGTGTTTGTATTTTGTGGCTTATGTAATAATTCTTCCAGTAGCATTTTGAATTAATGGAAAGCTGCATAAACAACTATTAGAACAGCTAGTAAATAATGCATAGCAGTAAGTCAATCCTACTGGAAATAAATGCACAAATTGATTTCTCAGTATCCTATATACTTAGAAAACATCTTAATCCTCCAACATTTATCAGATGGATAAAACATGTTTTGAATAGTTTTGCAAATTGTGATTTAAATGACAGGCTAGTGTCAAAGATAACACCTAAATTATGTGCAAAAATGGCAAAATGTTGCTATGGATGTGCAATAAGATGTTCCTGTCCTAATTATTTCATGGAGTTACTATTCAGTCCATAGGACCCATGCAGTACATCTAATTATTTTTTCATTATTTTTTCTTTAACTTGACCCATTGAATAATGGTGTTACATCACACCAATACTATATTGATGGTAGCAACATACTACCTGTCAAAGGCACTGGTCAGACAATCTTGTGATCTTTTCTATTTTGAGTTATTTTTTTATGGGCGAGCCACATTGCTGGTATATGATGTCACCAACCATAGCCTATTTAAGACAGCAGAACATGCCTTTCAAGCTTCTGGATATTAAACAAGCTTTTTTTATTCAGAAATCAATGACCAAGACGTTAAAGAGATTTTATTTTTAAAGATCAAACGGTTTCAGAAGAAACAAAAGGCTATACAAAGCAGGCATTTGTAGAATTTTGTGTTTTGCAAATTAAACTTGAGACATTTTATTCTGGGTGATCATGCAGATGTAAAAAGGACCATAGAATTAATAAAGAAGTGTTTGTGGTGGTCCAACTTAGGAAATTGATATCAAGGAATATATTGCTGCTTTTGAAATCTGCAATAGAAACCGTTCACCTTCTGGTGGTCCTATAAGGTTACTTCAGACATTACTTTTTACAAATCTGCTTTTGGGAAGAAATGGAATTAGATTGAATATGAATGTCTCCCTTTCTCAATGCCATGCATGCCACTGGAGTTGTAGTGCAAAGATTCTTCCAAAGTGCATGATTTACCCTTCTCAAGCCTGTCGGAAAAGGATTTGTTTATAGTTTCTTCTGAGGATTCTTCTGTCTATACAGCATTCAGAAATAAATCATTTCTGATAGAAATCATCAATTTATATCATATTTTTGAAGATACTGAATCTTTGTGCAAAGATAGGAATACAATTAAATTAGAGATCAGGTTTATTGCCTTAGAGCATCAGACTAACTGAATGCATTCTGTAAACCACATCCTTGGACAGGTGATTACCTACATAATACATAAAATTCAGCCAAATCAGGTTGAAGGGAGCAATGTCCATTAGTAGAATATTCTGGGAATGTACTTATGGCTAAAGCTACGGGGATGTTAGTGTTTGGAAGTCTGTATGATTATAAAACATTTTTGCTTCATTTTGAATAATGTACCAGTACCCAAGACGTACTGTTTTATTTAGAGCAGCTTGAGGAAAAATTAAAAATATTGAGAATCTCTTGCATTGCTTGGGCTGCAGCAAAACCTCACTCACATTCGAGACGCAGAGTGAGGAAGAAGATGTGGCTCAAAATGTAAGATGTCTGCCAGCGAATTCTGTCCTCTAATCTGAGTCCTAGATTTTTAGGACCATATACTAACTTTAAGTTTGTCCAGTTTCCTATAAGCAGGCTCTACACAGTCATTTCCACATTCATTTTACCTGTAATCTGTCATGTTTAAATAAATTTTAGTTTACATTCTAGAATTTCTGCTTATCCTTCACAGATAATAATTGAAATTGATATGGATTATGTAGTATCACACATTTTAGCTTTAAAACAACAAAGCCACGTTAATTACATGATTCACTGGAGAAGTTATTAATGATGCAGTAATTTCTGGATATCTTGCCCCTAAACTATTGAGAAAACCCCATTAAAGTTTCTATCAAAGCCGGATGGGGGTATTTGGCACTTATGCTTTTCGGGTGCTGCCACATTGTTGTTGGCTACAACACTAATAATGTCTAGGTGGCAATGTACAGCAGAAAGAATCAAAACTTTTGGATTTACTAAAATTCAATCAAATTTAACTTTATTTAATTAAGGAAAGGCTTTTTAGAAAGGGTTAGGTCCCCTACTTTGACCTTTTGATGTCTGATTAATGTCTTACATGTGTTATTTTTGATCTTTAGACTACTGGCACAGATCCTTGCTTGTTTTCTTGCCAGTTTCCTGGTTATTATTATTATTTTTGTCCAGACTTGGACAGGCAATTTTTTGGCCTAATAGCCAGAACCTGTTATTTTGACATTCATTTCCTAAATATTTCTGAAGCAGTTTTTTTTTTTTTATTTATGACTATGCTTTTTCTCATTATTTTTACACTGTTCAGATTTTTTAAGCACATGTGTTATTTTTGCCTGTTGCCTTTTCAATTTTCTTTGTTCAGAAGTTTGGATTTTTATTATAGTCATTTAAGATGTCCTAGTAGGCAAGTAAGGGCAAGGTGTACTTCATGAAATACTATTTTTGGCTTCTGATTTTTTATGTTAATGATGTTACCTGTTGGAGTTTTGCACCATGTGTTGTTTCTTCATGGTATTTTTTGGCCTCTGTGTTGTTTCCAAAATCCATTTGATTCAACAACACATTTAGAAATATTTTCTTTTTTTCCCATAGTGATAGTCCCAACAATGTCTGCCCTACAATGTCTACTTAATTTCTATCTCAAATAACTATAACGCACATAAAATTCAGTTCTGCTCGTCCGAAACACTAAATGTGGCTTTATTAAATGTTAGAGCATTAACCAACAAGACGTTTTCCATCAACGATCTTATTAGTGATAGAAAAAATTGATTTTATTCCACTATGGTGCAGCTGTTTTAATTGAATCTGCGCCTCTGAATTACAGCTTTGCTTGTGCGGATCGCCAAGGAAAGAAAGGCGGCAGTTTAGCAAACATTTACTTGAGCCGGTTAAAGTGTAAAGATGTCAGTTTTGGTAAATTCAAGTCCTTTGAGTATCTTGCCGTTGCTATTCATGGAGTTTCTCAGTTTCTAGTATTATCCGTGTATAGACCTCCTAAATACAATGCGTCTTTCTTTGAGGAATTCTCAGACTTGATGTCAATTATAATTACAAACTATGACGCGCTCCTAATAGTCGGTGACTTTAACTTTCATATCGATAATCAGTGTGACCCAAAAGTAAAGGAATTTATGAACCTCCTGGACTGTTTTGATTTGAGGCAGCTCGTTAGTCAGCCTACACATAAAGCAGGCCATACGTTAGACTTAGTAATTACTAAAGGACTAAAAGTTGATGTGAAGCAGATAATTGATATTGGTCTATCAGACCATTTTCTTTTACTATTTAATATAGTAATGATGATAGAAATTCACGAGAAGCATATTGTTAAAAAACGCTTCTTTGATTCATCAGCAGCTTCAAAATTTACAAACATTCTAAGCAACCAGTTTGTAGTACTAACTACAATAGCGAGGATAATGTAAATAGTAAGGTTGGAAATTTTACTACTAAAGTGAGAGCTGCTGCTGACATAGTCACACCTGAAAAGACAGTTAAAAAATCTTCTAGCACTATTATACCTTGGAAGACCCAAAGAGAGTCTGTTTTCAAGATAACATGCTGAAGAGCTGAGCGTAAATGGAGAAAGATTAAACTAACTATCCACTATGAGATATTGAAGGTTAAAATAACAGAATACAATAACACAGTCTGTCTTGAGAGGCACTGGTATTTCTCTAGAACTATAAATAACAATGCTAGTAATCCCAGAGTCTTATTCTCTACGATTGATCGTCTGCTGAACCCAGGTAACTCAATAGAATGCCTCCAGAATACTTCCAGTGAAACTTGTGAGGCTATTGCTGTATTTTTCAATCAAAACATTAATGATATTAGAAATAATATAGTATATCTCCCCAACACTGATCCTCTTAAGCCCCAGTCCTCCATTATAAACAAATTAAATTCTTTCACCAGGATAGATTTACCTGATTTATATAAAATAATTTCTCAACTGAGACCCTCCACCTGCGTCCTTGACCCAATACCAACAAGTTTTTTCAAAGAAGTATCGGGCGTGCTAATTGATGATATTCTTGACATAGTAAACTCGTCATTAGATATGGGGGTCTTCCGAGACTGTCTTAAGACTGCTGTAGTTAAACCCCCACTCAAGAAAAATAATCTTGACTCCTCTGCTTTTGAAAATTTTAGACCCATTTCTAACCTGCCTTTCTTAAGTAAAATTCTAGAGAAGGCAGTCATTATGCAGTTAAATGACCACCTCAATAAACATGCTATTCTTGATAAGTTTCAGTCAGGTTTCAGAACAAATCACAGTACAGAAACTGCACTCGTTAAAGTAGTAAATGACTTGCGGGTAAATGCAGACAGAGGCCATTTATCTGTTCTCATCCTCTTAGATCTGAGTGCCGCATTTGATACCATTGACCAGAATATTCTTAAAAATCGCCTTAGTCAATGGGTGGGCCTCTCTGGCAGGGCCTTAAATTGGTTTGAATCCTGCCTGGCAGGTACAAAATTCTTTGTTAGTTGTGGTAATTATGCTTCAAAGACACATGATATTCTATATGGTGTTCCACAAGGCTCTATCCTGGGTCCACTGCTCTTTTCGAACTACATGCTTCCGTTAGGTCAGATTATCTCGGGGCATAACGTGAGCTACCACAGCAATGCTGATGACACGCAGCTGTATTTATCAATAGCACCTGATGACCCAGACTCAGTTGATTCACTAACACAATGTCTTACTTGTGTTTCTGAATGGATGAGTAGTAATTTTCTCAAGCTAAATAAAGAGAAAACTGAAATTTTAGTTATTGGCAATAATGGATATAATGAGGTTATTAGAAATAAACTTGATATATTATGATTAAATGTCAAGACGGAGGTAAAAAATTTAGGGGTAACTATTGAATTTGACCTTAATTTTAAATGACATATTAATCAGATCACTAGGACAGCATTTTCTCACTTAAGAAATATAGCAAAAGTTAGACCTCTTATATCATTGAAAGATGCTGAGAAATTAGTTCACGCTTTTGTTTTCAGTCGACTAGATTACTGTAACGCACTCCTCTCAGGACTAGCTGATAAAATCTTAACTAGGAAATGAAAATCATTTGAAAAACATTTCTCCAGTTTTGATGTCACTACACTGGTTACCTGTGTCATTCAGAATTGACTTTAAAATACTTCTTAAGGTTTACAAAGCCTTAAATAATCTCGCTCTATCTTATATTTCGGAATGTCTGACACCTTACATTCCAAATCGTAACATTAGATCTTCAAATGAGTGTCTGCTTAGAATTCCAAGAGTTAAACTTAAAAGAAGTGGTGAGGCCTGCCAATAGGAATTCACCAGGCTAATACAGTGGAGCACTTTAAAAAAAATGCTAAAACACATTACTTTAACATGGCTTTCTCATAACTTCATTTTAGTTTAATCCTGATGCTCTGTATATTCAATTAGGTATCATTACTATTCATGGTCGCTCCAAAATCCGTACTAACCCCTACTATCTCTTCTGTTCTTTTTCCGGTTTTCTGTGGTGGCGATCTGCACCACCACCACCTAATCAAAGCACCGTGATGTCCCTACATTGATGGATTAAAGGCCAGAAGTCCACATGACTGTCATCATTAAGTCCTTCCATGAGAACCCTGAATACAATGAGGATTGATTGAGATATTTATGTTAGGTGGAATGCCTAGAGGGGGCTGGGTGGTCTCATGGCCTGGAACCCCTGCAGATTTTATTTTTTCTCCAGTCATCAGGAATCTGTCCTTCCTGGCCATCAGACCTTACTTTTATTCTATGTTAATTAGTGTTCTCTTATTTTAATTCTTACTTTGTCTTTTTTGTCTTTCTTCATCATGTAAAGCACTTTGAGCTACATTATTAGTATGAAAATGTGCATATAAATAAATGTTGTTGTACTCCAGTGTATTTACAGTTTACTTGGCCACATATTTGCAATACTCCAGGACTTTCTGGGCTCTACACATCTGGGCTCTATCCTTTATATTAAAAGGCAAACTTTAGGATCTGGATGCAAAAATAAAGTTTAGAACAAGCTTAAACCTAGAAATTTGAAAAATTAAGTAGGCTTGGAATATGCATGGCAATGCTAATTTATATTTGATTGGCTTGATTTTTTTTTGGGGGGTGGGGTGGTATTTTTATTGCACTTGTTTATAGAATGGTATTTAGTGTAATACAATAATTCAAAATGTAAAATATTTTTCCATCTTCATTATTCACCAGGTTGCCTTAGGGAGGTGTTGGCTTTACTCCAGTCTATGTGTACTGAAGCTACTCTACCCCAGTTATTTATTCAGTTCCTGACAGACAGATTGGTGCAGGACACATGAGAAGAGTTTGTATCCATTAACACAATCAAAAGTGGAAAAGACTGTGGATTAATGGTCATTCCCGGAATACTAGTCCAAGGACACTTGGCCCTCTACATACTGCTGTAATTGTTGGTTGACATGTTTTGTCTGTCCATTTGTCTGTGGACAATAACTGGAAATCTTAAAGTTCATCTTAGGCAAATGCTTTACAAAACACTGAGGACCCTGTCTGAAGTATTATTGGCAGTAAAAGCATCCAAACTAAAAATGTGCGAGTGGGAAATGTTAAGGTTGTTGATATAGTGATGAAGATAAATTGGGCAGCTTTAAAAATGATCCAGTTATATAGCAAAGTCCCTGTGAACTCATTGGATGACAATAAATGTGTAACAAAGTCACTATGTGTCATTTTACAGAAGCCATATAGGTGAAGCAAAGATTACAGCTCAAAGTGGTGTCTTTTAAGGATATAAAAGGCATTAAGATGAGGCTTTAAAAAGATGGGAGGAGTACTTTCAAGATGGTTTAGAAAAGAAGCCTTTTTAAGGGAAGATGAGGGTCCTAATGAGTTGAAGATGGGAGAAGAGCAAGAAGGACTTATTGTTAACTATTACAGGAGAAAACGTAGGGAAAACTATTAAACAGCTGAGGAATAATATGGTATCAAGGCTAGATGGAGTGGCAGCTGACCTTGTAAAATATGGAGAGGAAATGTTGATCAGAATGGTTCATGTTTTGGTTGAATAAATTTAGGCAAAAAAGATGGCAGAAGAGTGGTCTGTCCATAGGAAGAATTACAAGTCGATGTTTTGAAGTTATAACCTTACTTAGTGCTGTGTACAAAGTGTCTGCAAGAGTTATTTGTAAAAAAGAATAGGTTATAGGTATATTGGCAGTCCCCAGGTTACGTACGAGATAGGGACTGTAGGTTTGTACTTAAGTTGAATTTGTATGTAAGTCGGAACAGGTACATTATTTTAATAAATGCTTTTTATTATTTCTACTTTATTTTCCATGGTGATGGTTTTTCTCTTCTTTACTGTATCACCAGCATTTTCCATGGTGATGGTTTTTCTCTTCTTTACTGTATCACCAGCACTTGCATCAGATTTGTGTTCTAGAGACATTCTTCAAGGGTGAAGACAAAAGATTAAGATGAGCTGTTCTGCACAGCACTGTACACGCTATCACAGCAGAAAGGCACCCGTCGTCAACACGTCTGATGTACTGACAAGAGACAACTTCCTGCTATGTGTGTAACAGTAAAAGGCAGCCTTGCTATTTAGAATGAATGGGGGTGGCGAGGGGCAATTCACCACCCGCCCACCACACAGTCACCTCGACTACAGTATGCTGCCTGCAGCGTCCGCCCACCAAGATTGAATACAGTGCGGCCAAAGGCGGGTAGGGAATTGACCACCACCACCTCCATTTAACAGGTAGCCACCCGAGGCACACTAGAATGCTATCCCCCCGTTGCCCCGTTCACCCTCAACGCCCTCCGTTCAGCCACAACCAGGACACCGCTTGCAGCATTACCAGCCGGCCACCAAGAACAAACGGGGCAGCGGGCAGGCAGTGAAACGCCCTCATCTGTGCCATCCAGCCTGCATCCAGTCAGGAGCAGTAGCTGCGGCGGCATGGTGGCCGGGCAGCGAACCGCCCCATCTGGCCTCCGTCTTGCACACAAGTGATAGCTGTGGCCCCGGTGACTATGAACCACGGGTCACCGCTTGCTGCCAGGAACCACCGAGGGACACTACACTGCGCGAGCTGCAAAATCACCCCCTCCAGCCTCCGTCCAGCCACCCCTTGCAGCGTCCCCAGAGCGAAGATGAGGGAGCAGCAGTTACTGAAGTACATGTGTTGCAGTTGCAGCCCCATTCGTAAGTCGTAGGTCAGATGTCCGTAACTTGGGGACTACTTGTATTTGGTTAACCTCAATCTGAAAAAGTGCAATGAATTTGAAAATTCGACAGCTGTCAACTGCAAACACTGGCCCTAGTGTTTTTTTTTTTGGTGTGTGTTTGTATTCGCTCTGTGATGGACTGGCGCCCTTGTCTGTCCAGAGATTGTTTCCGCCTTGTACCCTGTGCTAGCTGGGATAGGATCCAGCCACTAACACCCAAGACGCACCCCTGGTCTGGATTAATCACACAGTGAACAGAGTAAAAGTGTACCAAGCAAAATTAATATGGCTAATATAAGTTATATTAATGAAAACTAAGTTTGGCCTAGACTGTCAGATAGGTTCAATATTAAACAAGGAAAATGACAAGAGGATATGCTCTCAACAATACCGTTTAACTTTATATTGGAGAAAGCCATAATGTAAGTAATAACAAATAACTTGGGAGAACAACTTACAATATAATGTACCAGTTGCTAGCATGCAGCAGTAGCTGCAAGTAGGAAAACAGACCTAAAAAATTGATAGAATTAGAAGAAGAAGAAGAAGAAGAAATAAGAAATGTGACATAATGAAGATATTAGAAAAAAAATGTAAAGAAAAAACTGTGACCTCTGGGGTAAATTGATTAGAGGAGGAAACCTGAAGTGTGAATTGCAGTGAACAAGCAATAGTTTTCTGGATTTCTGCATAGTTGTATATAATTTTTAAATCTAAGACAGTTAAGTAGAAGAAAAAGAAGTTAGAATCTGGAAATTACTAATAAGACTTACAGGTTTGAAACTAGGACTCTAACAGCTAGAGAGTAGAACCTTCTATACAGATGGGAAATAATGATTTTGAGGTGCGTTTGTGGAGCAATTGATAGGTGTGGAGGATAAAGATGAATGAGGAATTAGGGTGGACATTTGGAAACCTGTAAAATTGATACAAATAACAAGTAAAGATTGCAGTGGGCAGGATATGTGCAAAGAACTAAAAAAAAGAAAAGGTAGTGAAGAAGGTGTTTTAGAGGATGATGTAGATCTGTGGCTCAGGGGTAGAGAGTATATATGCCACAGGGTTTGGACGGGGATCCCGACCAGAAAAGGGGATAGTTCCTTACCTGGATGGGAGGACAACCCACTGGAAGATGTCACTGAGTTTAAGTTATTCCCCCAGAACATGAGATAGCAGCAGCCCTCCGTATCAGCACCCAGGAATGAGCAGGACATGCTGGGAGATATAGTCCAGCAACACAGCCTTGCTGGGGTCCGTGGGTGCCACAAGGGGGTACTGCAGGGAGATGTGCTCCCTAATAAGTAGGACTTTTGTATAAAATGCTTGCATTGGGCAGTGGCACTCCCTTGTCCAGATGAGTCGGAGTTGGGAAGGAAGGCAACACTCGACTGGAGGAGGGCAGTTTGGTGGTGTGAGGAATTGTGAGGAGAATTGAATTGGGGAGAGAGAAAGGAAACATGTGATTGTGCTTTTTGTTACTTTTGGAGGTTTTTGTAACAAAAACCGTCCATTATATGAACCCTGCACTCAGAGTGTGTTTGTGTTTTGGGGTTTGGGGCTAGCTGACAACCCGATTCCAGAATGAAAAACAAAGGAGACTGGGAAAGTTCTGGAAGCCAGGGTCCTGAATAGTCTGTAAACATGTTTATAGGTATTTCTTTGCAGTTGGAGCACATGCAGGTTAAGTGACTTGCTCATGTCACACTTTTAGTCATAAAAGGGGGTGAGCCAGCAACCTGGGAGCTGAAAGTACAATGTCTTAGCCCTTCATTATGTTTAAATTATGTATCTTAAAATGCAACCTACTAAATTTTGTTACTTCCAGTATGTTTGATTACAGTTTATTAGATTAGAATATGGGTAGCAAGGTAATGCAGTGTATAGCACTGCTACATTGCTGTATTGAAATGGGCTTTAATCCTGGCCTGATCATGGTCTACATTGATTTTGCATGTATATGTGGTGGGCAGCCAGGATGCCCCTTTGACATTGAATATGGGGGAACAGCCATGGGAGGCTTACTACTTCCCCCAAAACACTTGGTGGCAGCCCCCCTGGGTTGCCTCGAGGCCATAATCGTGGAACATTGGAGCTTAGCACTGTTGGGCTCCGTGGCCACTGCCAGGGAGAGCTGCATGACTTCCTGACCCCGTGTGGGCTGTGATGCAGCCACACCTGGTGGGCTATAAGAGGAGTCAACAGCCACTAGTCTAGGTGCCAGAGTCAGGAGGAGGAGGACAAAGCTGCCTGGGAGGAGTGGATGAAGAAGAGTGAGTTTTGGTGTTTTCTTTTTGTGTGTTTTTGGGGACTGTGCAGGGCTTGTGGGACATGGGGAAGACGTGCCCCATGGCTGAAGAAAAAATAAATTTTTGCTACCCTTTTGACGTGCCTCCGATGTTAGTCTCGCTGATATAGAGCCTTTGCCACAGTGGTTATTCACTGTGTATGATGGTTTCTTTGCACAAAAGATATGTATGTTACTTTGCTAAACAAAATCAAAAACAAAAAAAAAAACAGTCCTATATGAATGATTGTTGAAATCTGTGTCCATCATCAAATTAACTTATTCTCATCCAGAGCTGTTTTTGGCCATGTACTACTATAGGAACAGTGTTGGTGCTAAGAATCAATTAATTGATTATTATGTTTATCTTGGGCTATCTCAGTGGTTAATCTGATGACCGGGTTAGGATTCTACTTTATTTTCTTTACCTTTCTGTATAGGTCAGCTGTTAGGCTTAACTCATGGTAACTGAAGCACAGTTTTTAAGAAAAAAAGAATATATATTGTCACACTTGGATCACAGATTTGTACAGAGACACAGGAGGTCGTAGATACAAGAAGGATTTTTATTCAAACACTACAAACACATGAGCTTAAACGTGCTCCATGACAAGTCAGAGATGACAGTCCCGCTAGGAGCAGAGAGAGAGCGATAAAAGCAAACAATCAATTCCAAAACCGACAGGCACTGCGCAAGGTTTTTAGGTTAGCGGAGTATCGCGTGAGGCTTGTATTACGTGTTATAGCGCAAGTGAGAAGGTAAGGAGCAATGTGAGGGTCGTCTGTGTTAAGGGGTATTCCCAGGGGCGTCTTTGTCCTCTTGGGGTGCGATCACCCCTCCAGCTTACACCCTCCCCCTCAGCTTTATTCACATTCTTGTGAATCAAGCGAATCTCTGTACCAGGTTCAGGTTAATGTAGTCGTGATAATACATCTGCGTTGATGTGTTCAGAGCCTGGTCGATGTTTCACTGTGAAGCTGTAAGGTTGTAAGCCCAGAAACCATCTCATGAGGCGAGAGTTTGTGTCTTTCTGTCTGTACAACCATTGAAGTGGAGCATGATCAGTTACCAAAGTGAAGTTTCGCCCCCACAAGTAATAGCGAAGCGCTTCCACAGCCCACCTAATTGCCAAGCATTCTTTCTCAATTGTTAAATTATTACGCTCCCTAGGAAGTTATTTCCTACTCAAATATGTGATTGGATGTTCTTCTCCATGAAAAATCTGTGACAGGACTGCGCCTATACCAAATGCACTTGCGTCTGTTTGCAAGACAAAATTCTTTGTGAAATCTGGGTTCCTTAGAACCGGATACGAAGACAATGTTTTTTTTTAAATCGCTGAAAGAGTGTTCGCAGTTTTCTGTCCATAAGATAGGTAAGTTTTTCCTGCCTCTAGTAAGTTCTGTAAGGGGAGCAGCAAGCCCCAGAAAAGCGTGTACCTGTTTCTGTGTTTTCGGTCTCGGGTAAGCAAGCATTTCTTCTATTTTCCTTAACTGTGGCCTAAGTAAACCCTTGCCCATAGAATAGCCTAAGTAATGAGTCTCGGACATGCCCAGTTTACATTTCTTAGGGTTAGCAGTAAGGCCAGCCTGTCTCAAGCTTTCAAGAACAGCTTGAAGCCGCTCTAAGTGTGTTTGCCAATCATTGCTGAAAATCACGACATCGTCAAGGTATGCCCCGGAATATTCAGAATGAGGACGCAGGATCTGATCCATCATACGCTGAAAAGTTAGAGGTGCCCCGTGAAGACTAATGCCGTTTTCTCACAACTGCTAGCCTCTAAAGACACCTGCCAATAGCCTTTCATGAGATCTAGTGTGGAGATATAGCTTGCCTGACCCAATTTTTCCAACAGTTCATCGACACGGGGCATCAGATAAGCATCGAATTTAGAGACCTTATTCAAGCATCTGAAATCGATACAGAACCAAACCGAACCGTCTTGCTTTGGGACTAATACGACTGGGCTGCACTAGTCACTTTTACTTTCACGAATTACACCCAGTGTCAGCATCTTTTTTACCTCTTCTCGCACAATTTTTCATCGAGCTTTCGGAATCCGGAACGGCCGCATCTGTACGCGAACGCCAGGTTCAGTGGTGATTTTATGTTTTGTAATGTTAGTCTTGCCTTGTAAGTCTGAAAAGACATCAGTGTTTCGTTCTATCAAAGTTAACAGTTCTGTCTTTTGCGTGTCAGTAAGATCGTTACCAATGGTAACATCGGTCTGAGAAACAGCAGCCAAGGAAGTGTTAACCTCTTGTCGGTTGTGCCATTCCTTCAAGAGGTTAATGTGTAAAATCTGGAATGGTTTGCGCCGGCCTGGTATTCTAACCTTGTAATTTACCGGACTCACACGTTCCTAAACAATTGCGGGGCCCTGCCATTTAGCTAAGAATTTGTGTGGATCCGAGTGAACCAGTACCAAAACACGATCGCCAGGTTTGAATTCACGGAGCTTACTGCGCCTATCATAAAGACACTTCTGAGTTTCCTGTTCTCGTTGTTGGTGTTCCACAGCAATAGAGGAAAGCATAGAAATTCTGTCTTACAACGAAATTAGTCAATCTGCAAAGCTTGCACCTTGAGCTGCTCTCTCGTTCCCTACCCATTCCTCACGTACCACATCCAGGATGCCTCGCGGCCGCCTGCCGAATAACAACTCGAAGGGACTCAAGCCAGTGGACGCCTGTGGTGATTCTCGCACCGCATATAAAACAAAAGGTAGGACAGTGTTCCAGGTTGTGGGATCATTATGAGCAACTCGCCTGATCATCTGTTTCAATGTTTTGTTAAATCGCTCGGTTAAACCATTCGTTTGAGGATGGTAAACAGTAGTACTCAATTTCTTAATAGCAAAGCTGTCACACAATTGTTTCATCACGCGAGAAGTGAAAGGTGTGCCTTGATCAGTTAAGATTTCTCTAGGGATATCAATATGAGTAAAAGTATCACATAGTGCTTTGGCTACAGTCGAAGATTTGGCCTTTTTCAGTGCAATCATTTCTGGATATCGTGTCGCATAATCAACCAACACCAGCAAATATTGGTACCCATCCTTAGTCTTAGGTAAAGGTCCCACAATATCTAATCCCACACGCTGAAAGGGAACTTCCAATATGGGCATAGGACAAAGGGGAGACCGAGGAGGCTTATAAGCAGAGACGATCTGGCAGTCTGGACATGAAGTACAAAACCGTTCAACATCTTTTCCCATATTAAGCCAATAAAATTGTTTTAATAACCGGTCTCTAGTTTTGTCAGCACCGAGGTGCCCCCCCAAGATGTGTAAATGTGCCAGATGCAAAACAGTTTCCCTATGTGCTTCAGGTACCACCAGTTGTTCAATAAATTCCCCCTTTAAATGATCTGAGATCATTCTGAAAAGGCAACCATCCTTTTCTATAAAGTGCAGGGTTTTCACACCTACGGAATCACACTCTTGGTAATAAGAGTCATTAGCAGAGTGAGCCTGTTTAAATGCATATTCTAAAGAGCTATCAGTATGCTGCAAACGCACAAAATCTGATTGTTCGTTAATGATCGGTTTGTGTTCGGAGGCATTTGCAATCTGGGAAGATGTAATGCTCGGTTTGTGTTCGGAGGCGTTTGCAATCTGGGAAGATGTAGAAGGACCAGCCCACTCTGGAAGATTATCGGGGGTGACCTCCTCCGTCTCGCTGGAGAGATCGAGTTCAATATCTAAGTTGGGCTCTAGATTTTCCCCGGCCACTACCAGTTCATCGTCTTGGTTTTCTTCTTCTTCTCCCCGCCACTAAGTTCATTAGTGGACTGGACTACTGGTCCCTTACATTTATTAATCAGTTTTGGAAAAAGGGCATTTCTCCGTCCTATGAATAATGGCCAAGGGCACGAGTCTGAAACGGCAGACCAAACCTTAAAGTGGCCACCCCTATAAGTTAAAGGAAGAAGTAAAGTCTAATAATCTTTAACATCACCATGTACACAGCGTATTTTTACAGTCTCACAGTCTCTAAGGCATTGTTCATTAAGACAGTCTCGTCTCACAATACAAAGGTCACTTCCCGAGTTTAACAATGCTGCGATTTCTCTGCCCCCCAATTTCACCGGGATCAACAAGCCATCTTTTCCATCCGAAGAATATGTAATAGTTGAGCAACAAACCTTGGCCAGTCCAATCTCCATTGAATGAGCTGAAGACAAGCGACATTCTCTTGCCAAATGGCCGAGTTAATCACACCGGAAACCTCTACGGTCGGCTCCGTTTCGAAATATCCTCTCGACGCGTCGCACGTCGACGTGCTCTGTAGTGTCCACGGTTTCCTCGGCCCGCTGTTGCCGCTGTCTCCCCAGAAACAGGCGTCTCATCTACGACTGGATTTCCCGGGGTCCTACCTGACCCCATTCGATTTTCAGGTCCTGCAGCTTGTCGATCGAAGCGACGAGAATGTCCTGGACGTTCGTTCACAGGTTGCGAAGCAGCACAAAATCCACCGCTCTTTCTCCAAGCGGACTGTGAACCCTCCAATCATCTGGACATAATTGTTAATGATTTAATATCATGACGTAGAAATTCATCTCGAAGAACTACAGGTATGCCGGCCAGTAATATATTCACGACAACTGTTTCCATCACGTCTCCTTCAAACCAGCAGTGCACTTTATGTATCAAATCTTGAATTTGTGCACGGATTGGGTCATCCATGTTTAGTTTCCAGTCTTTAAGTGCATAAGTTTTAGACCTCTGAAATAAGTCTTCGGTAGCATCCATCTGTGCAACCACTCCTGGTACCACTTGTCACGCTAGGATCACAGATTTGCACAGAGACACAGGAGGTCGTAGAAACAAGAAGGATTTTTATTCAAACGCTGCAAACACATGAGCTTAACCGTGCTCCATGACAAGTCAGAGATGACAGTTCCGCTAGGATCAGAGAGAGAGAGAGATAAAAGCAAACAATCATTTCCAAAACCGACAGGCGCTGCACAAGGCTTTTAAGTTAGCGGAGTATCGCGTGAGGCTTGTATTACGCGTTATAGCACAAGTGAGAAGGTAAGGAGCAATGTGAGGGTAGTCTGTGTTTCAGGGGTATTCCCAGGGGCGTCTTTGTCCTCTTGGGGTGCGATCACCCCTCCAGCTTACAATATAGAGAGAGAGAATTAGGATGATGTTTGATACTGTTTGTAAAGTTGTGTGTTGTACCTCTAGATTTGAGTGGAGAGCTTTCCTTGCTTTGGAATACACTCTATGTGTTTAATATGTGGTCCTTTGTCCATAGTGTGGTGTTGCAGACCTCGGTTTGCCGTTTGACTGTTTGTCCTATCCTCTTTAGCCTATTAGCCTTGTAAAACTGTGCTCACTCACTGGCACGGAACTTAAACTTTGATGAATGTTTCTTAGAGCTCTAAGGAGAGTAGCTTCTAGGTGTAGCCTCTGGTGATCATCAGATCAAGTACCCTTAGCGCTTTCAATTCTGGGTGTTACATGTAGGTTATACATCATTTTTCCATCAGAGTCTCCGAGTGAGCCAGGGTTCGGCTTGCAGTTACAAGCTTAAAAATGAATGTCCTTTTGAACATGTCAGCCCATCTTGATTATTTCTGTTGTCATCTATTACACTCTTGTTAAGCAGGCTATTTTTTGTCTGTTCCAGAAGGTTTCCCTGAATATACAGCCTGGGTGGTCCTGCTATCCCCCAGTATTCATTTGGTTATTGAGAAGGTTAAAGCTCTCCCAGGTTTATTTTGCTCAAAGGCTATTCTTCTGATAAGAATATTGATGGCAAGCATGAAAACAGTTTTGGCACATTATAAAAAGGAAATCTCTAACAATGCTCACTGGACAGATAAGAATATGGAGAAGAATAGCTTCATTTGAATGGGAGGTGAGTTCTTCAGAGTAGTTCTACTACAACACTGCATATTCTGTTCTCAGCTACTGTGCAAAGGAAACAAATTATGTAAATGTGGGAAAATAAAGGCTAAAATACACTTAACGACAACAATGCAACCATTATAAAATCCTAAACTAAACTGACAAAAGTACTAAAGGTTTGCAGATATTAATTATCGAAAACAGCACAAAAGAAAAAAACCTACTTTCTATAGTACATACAGCAAACCAGTGACACACAAATATATAAAACATGGAATTAATATTTTTTATAGTTGTTCAATCAGAAATTACTATTGTGTATATACAGTATAGTACTTAATTCAGTCCAGTTCAGATTAATCTTGTTTAGGACTCTAAACTACATACAGGATCAAAGTAATTACAGAGTTACAAATATACCACAGTCTCAAAAAAGGGCATGCTGCAATATTTACGTATAAACACACATATCTAGTTACATAAACAATACAGAGGTCAATGTCTTTAGTTAAAATGTAATCCAATTCCTGCTAACAGTCGCAGAAGATATGGTGACTCCAGTTAACAACATTTGTATAGAAAAGAGCAGCAGTGGTCCAGAATCCTTTAAAATGACTGGTGTTATAGTTATGTTGTCTTGGGCTTTGTGAACATGCTGAAATATGGTATGCCACATAATGAGGTCCACAGCTGCAGTAAATATGATATCTGGTGCTGTGACAACAAATCTTTGATATCTAAGATTACTACACATTCTCAATGCATGTCCAGTCATTTCTCGGTTGTAGCAGTACTTGCTTCTAATATGCAGAAGACAAATCGAATGAAAAGGGACAGTGACAGATGGTAATTATTTCCAAACTTTCAATGATAGAAAAAGAAACAAGTTTCATTATAGAATAAGCAATTGTCATCAGCAGCTCTAATAACAGTATACCAGGTGACAACAGGGAGTTTTCAACCTGACTTTAATAGCTGAGACTGAGCAAGCATCTATTACATTTTAAAGCCAATCATTCAACAGTTTGGGGGCTATGTAACTAAATGCTCCAAAAACTATTTTTTTAAGCAGAATGCTTAAAAGACCTGCATCTTGCAACTATATTATACACTCTGATATAAGTTCACTGTGAAAAAATGAACCATTTAAATCTTTACAATATAAATGAGGGTTTTGTATTTGACTTAAAAATAGAACCAATCAACAGATTTCAGAAAAGTAGTTATATGGTCATATTTGAATTCCTTAAAGAGAGTGTACCAAGCATGTCCCAGTGGGAGAAGACCTAGAGGAGAAATTATACTTTTCAGTTAGCTTGGGAAATCTATGAAATACTCAGAAGGAAAAATTACTGACCAGACTTTCATGCTACCACAACAAATATCATCATAAGTGCAAACCATGCAAAAACACTGCCTTTTAGACAAAAGATTTTTTAAGGTTGTGTAATGGAATGTCATTGGCAATAGTCCCACAAATTGGACTAAAGACTAATACGATAATGATTGTAGATTTATTTCATAAGATACTGACATTTTGACTTACTCCAGGACTGTTTTTGTTTTGTTTTTTTTTTTGTCACATTTACTGTTTGCCCAAGGCTTTATCAAGATAATTATATTTAAGATTAGTGTACAATGAATTTGGGTTTAAATTTGACTTCTTCAATAATAATAATAATAATAATTAGTGTATAATTGGCCACTTTTAATGCATCAAACACTAAGCCTGTCGTTAGAAATTTATTATTCTTGTTATAAATTGGTGCCATAAGTGCAATGGTCACATTTTTCAATATTTAGCGCTAACTGCAAGCAACAAAAGAATGTCTTATTCGGCTTTTAAGTTAAAATTTCTGAAGTTGTACCAGGAAAGAATGACACAGTTTGAAACAATGCTAAATTTTGTAGTCTACTTTTCAATGTGTAGTCTTATACTTTTTAGTTTACTGTTAAAAAAATAAAATCAGTGTCACTAAATCTGGGAGTATTTTAGTGGTATTAGTAGTACTTTAGATAGTATTAATATTGTAGTGTGTACAAATTTTTTGCTTGTTTAAACAGCATAAAACTCAATTTCACATATGGTATGTCCATCCATCCATCCATTTTCTAACCCGCTGAATCCGAATACAGGGTCACGGGGGTCCGCTGGAGCCAATCCCAGCCAACACAGGGCACAAGGCAGGAACCAATCCTGGGCAGGGTGCCAACCCACCGCAGGACACACACAAACACACCCACACACCAAGCACACACTAGGGCCAATTTAGAATCGCCAATCCACCTAACCTGCATGTCTTTGGATTGTGGGAGGAAACCGGAGCACCCGGAGGAAACCCACGCAGACACGGGAGAACATGCAAACTCCACGCAGGGAGGACCCGGGAAGCGAACCCGGGTCTCCTAACTGCGAGGCAGCAGCGCCACCAATGTGCCACTGTGCCGCCCCATATGGTATGTGAATACATTTTATAAGGTGTGGTTGTATAAGGTAATGCAGGTCACACAGATTAATTTTGGGCAGTGGTGTAGCTAGGGTGGAAGGGGCGGTCCGCCCTGTGCAGCACATTTTTGAGGGAAGCATTATTGGCCCAAAGGCTCAGTACAATTTGTGTGTAGGCAGCAGGGTTCAGAGAAATATTACTCATGAATGAAAAAAATTTAATTCTCTGATTTTTATCCACAAATGCTTCAAAAACTATTTTCAGACTGTCCTTCTGTGACGGCTTTAGACACAGCAGTTGAAATTTATGAGGCAATAACAAAAATAAACATAAACATTATACAGATAATAATTTCTAGGAAGATAAACAACTAATTTACAATTAATAATTTTGTTTTGTTATCAATACAAATGCGTTCTTGCTCTGTGCGGAAAATATCCCCACCTATCACTTGTACACCACATTGGCTCTGGTTTTTGCAGCGTAATCATATTAAACTAATAATTAGAACACGGCTTATCAGTGCATCTATACTATACTCTTGTCTGTTTGATGCTTATAAATAATTATATGTGAAAAATTATTGCTGTTTCTCTATATATGAATAAATCTATGCAAAATTTATTTTAATTTTTCTTTATACGTCAGTTTAATTTTCTATTTAAATAGGTTAACATATTCAGATATGTTGGAGTGTGACAAATTGAAGCACCGCCCCTTCCCGCCCTGAGCAGCACGAACTCGAGCTACATAACTGATGTTGGGGCACCAACATGGTTTATTCATTCACAAAAAATGTAATAAAAAGTGCCACAATGCGCACCAGTACAAACAACCAAAAGAACAATCCAAAATAGGAAAGCTCTGTAGCTAAGATAACGAGATTCTTCTCTCTTTTCAAGTTATAGGGATCTCAAGCCTACAGTGCACTCTGTTCATAACTGACTGCCTCCTTCCAGTGACTGCAGGCTCTATATGCGGGGAATCAAAAGTGGCGGAGTCAATTACCCTCACTGAGCATCCTTTTGGTGCTTAGGACAAAAGAGAAAAGGAGAAGACTAACGTGTTTTCCCTCCCTCAATCCGGGGTGGTAGTACCTGCTTCAGACAAGCCCAGGTGATCCAAAGATGTGCAAGCGTGACAAAGGGCTATAACATTACTGTTTTCATAATGTAGTTTTTAAAATTTGTTGTGAATCTGCACTCACTACTATATATGAAAAAATCTCAGATTTCTCATTCATTAATCAGTCACTGTTCTAAACAATCTAAACTATACATAATTGCTGGATCATTTTTCACCACAAAATTTGTAATTGTATGTAGAGTGTGCCAAAGATTTAAAGCCAACTTGAAATGTTGTCAAAAATACAAAAAAAATGCTCTTGTAAGAGTAAACTTTTCACCCCTCTATAGTTTGTGAAGTTTTATTTCCCATGTACAGCTAGAATTTGTATGTCTTCATTGTATTAGAACAGGCAGGTTTTTAAAATGAATGAATGAGCTTCATTTTCAATTGCTACGCATTTCTGGGTAAACCTTTGTGTGAATTCTTTAAACTTTGCTAGTTTAACATCTCAGTAATAATAGTTACCCCAAAATTGTTTCCAGCCTAACCTCTGGCACTACTACAACGTTAATATTCTACTGTATAGACTCTTCCAAAATATTGTGCTGTGTTGACTAATGCTGTCTTTGAAAATGTTGATCTCAACATCAAAACACTTCAAAAATTATGATGACTTGATTGGAATCTAACATCCCTGGATTTTTTTCTTGCCTCTCTACTGTGCTGGTGAGTAATTTACAGTACAGACTCTAATTTGCGGGTTCTTTCAAGGATATATTCTTTGTTTGAGAGCGCTTGCATATATTTACAAGTATTAATGCACAATTAATTAGTAAATTATACAGTAAATTATACATGATTGATAAAAATAAACACACAATTAAATGTAAATATTATTTAAACAAAGTTAACCCAAATGAATAAAACAGGCAAGTCATCTATACTAATAAAAGGCAAAGCCCTCACTCACTCACTCACTCACTCACTCACTCACTCACTCACTGACTCATCACTAATTCTCAAACTTCCCGTGTGGGTGGAAGGCTGAAATTTGGCAGGTTCATTCCTTACAGCTTCCTTACAAAAGTTGGGCAGGTTTTATATCAAAATTCTAGGCGTAATGGTCATAACTGGAAGCAGTTTTTCTCCATTTACTGTAATGGAGATGAGCTTGAACGCCGTGGGGGCGGAGTTTCGTGTGACATCATCACGCCTCCCACGTAATCACGCAGTACATAGAAAACCAGGAAGACCTCAAAAAAGCGATGAAGAAAACATGCATTATATAATTGAGAAGGCAGCGAAACAATAAGAAGCGAGCAAGTGACATATACAACCATATTTATGAGTTCTGCTACTTCGGAAACAAAGCACGATGTAAACCTACACTTTAAATTAAGTTCATAGACAGGCTGCCGCTGGCTTGTAATTTAGTGCCTGCCCATATAAGGCCGTCCGTCAGCGGCAATCCAATAGCAAACTGCCACGGGTAAATATTCACGGGTGAAGGACTGTGCTTATGGAGAGGAAGATGAGATGGTCAGGGTGGTGTTTGACACAAACTCAGCGAAACTGCGAGAGAAAGTTTTAAGTGCCAGGACTAACATTAAATACAGCCATGGACATAGCAGGAGATGGCACCAGCACAGCTGGGAACCTTCGATGCATGTACACCGAGTGGCTCACGTGAACTGACGCAGTGCACAGATAAAAAGCAACAGTTCCAAAGAGCTGAACAAAACCGAATTACACAATTGAAAAGGCAGCAAAAAATATGAAGCGTCTGATACTTACAAGCATATTCATAAATCCAGCTACTGCGGAAACAAAGCACACGTTGGAAAAAGTCAATGTCCCGCTAAAGGAAGACAGTGTAAAAAAAACCCGTGCATGCAGTGTGTCAGGTCTCAGATAAAGAAGAAGACGAGCTGTTTATTGATGCAGTAAGAAACGAATCGATGAATGAAACCTGTCATCTTTACAACGATTGACAAACACGGAATGTAACTTGAACACAACACATCCTACAAATACGAACCTGATTGAAAGAAATAATGATAATCAAATCCTTGATGACAGCAACACTCAGTAACACTCACAAAACAAATACTGTATATTGACAGTCATGTTACGTTATTTTTAAAATGTTCCCTTTTCTTTTCTAGCTTTTTAACACACTACTTCTCCTGCGACGCTGGTATATATATATGTATATATATAGCCTGATCTACATACTCGAATAATGGATACTTTATTCGCCATCAATGATTGTTTTGGTAAAGCCATACTCAGTGTATTCATTAGATGAACGGTAAAAAAGTAAGAGCGAGGGAGGATGACTCATTGAGGCATGCAGGCTGTAGTGCTGCGTCAACTCTATCTGAATTGCGCGATCACATTTGAAAAATATATCTTTTCAAGTTCTATTTAGTCCATATGTGTCAAACTCAAGGGGCGGGCCACATCCGCCCGGCGTGTAATTATATCCGCCCGAGATCATTTTATATACTGTATTATTGTTATTAATGGCCGGGTATATGAAGCTGGTAACACAATAAACTACAGATCCCATAATGCAGCGCTTCAGCTGCCTTGCCAACACTTACCGCATTAATCAAGTCTACCTTATGATGCTGCAAGTTATTGCGGCTAGAGTTATTGCGCACTGAGTTTGCACGGCGCTTTGGTGACTTTGAAGAACAAAAAAAGTCCGTCTACATGCGGCTCGAACCTTGTGCATGTTTGGTAGCACATATCTGTGTGAGAAGCTCTTCTCAGTGATAAAGACTAACAAAACAGCACACAGGAGTCGCCTCACTGATGAGCACCTGCAATCCATCCTGAGAATCTCCACAACACAGAACCTCACACCAAACAGAAACGAACTTGTGGCCAAAAAGATGCCAGGCGTCCAGCTCTAAAATGACATATGAGCAAAGACAACTGAATGATTTGATTTGTTATTGCACGTAAGAGCGGAGTCAACGTTTTAACAAACAGCGTATTGCACTGATACGAAATAGCTGTGTGTGTATATATGTAGATATGTATGTATATGTATATATATGTTTATATATGTGTGTGTGTATGTATGTATATATATAATATATGTATTTGTGTGTATATATGTGTGTGTATGTATGTATGTGTGTGTATATATGTGTGTGTATATATGTAGATATATATATGTATGTATATATGTGTATATGTATAGATATGTATATATATATATGTTTATGTGTGTGTGTAAATATATATATATATATATATATATATATATATATGACAACAACACTCATCACTCACAACAGTGACAAAACAATTACATTGACAATCAGGTTACGTTATTTTCAAAATGTTTCCTTTTCTTTTTCATTGCTTCTTTAACACACTACTTCGCTGCGAAGCGCGGGTATTTTGCTAGTTATGATATAAAGTCCAGCCATTTTCAAAATCTGCTTATCCAGGGTTGGTTCACGGGGCAGATGAAGCATATCTCAGCAAGCATCAGGTGCAAGGTAGAATTAACATCTGGGGCCTCATGCATAACGGCGTGTGTAGAATTTCACACTAAAACATTGCGTATGGACAAAAGTGGAAATGTGCGTACACACAAAAAAATCCAGTTTCATAAATCTGTGCATACGCCAACTTCCACGTTCTTCCGCTCCGAAAATCCCAGTTAACATGAAAAGTAACGCACGTGCACATGTCTGTTTGCCACTCTCAAACTCCTCCCAGAATTATACCTCTTTAAATATGCAATCAACATAAATAGCCCTTAAGTTCAGCATTCTGTGTAAAGACAATGGCAAAAGCACAGGGGAAAATAGAAGAATTTCAGCGAATACCAAGTGGAGGCAAGGAAAGACGTAGTATTTGTTGGTTTAAACAGTGGCATAAACAAAAAAAGGTAGTTTCTCAAGTGACATAGAGTGTCGGAGAAACTCGAAAGCTGAAGTTCACAAAGTTACACAGTGCCCGAAATAAAAATGAAGTTGTCAGATATTAGTCGCCGTGAAAATGTGAGTTGTAGCCCACCGTCTGAGTGTCATATGAAAGCTTATTAGGGTACAGAGAAAAAACAGTGAGAAAAAAAGCTTGAAATGTCAACTATCATCTCGAAATTTCCGCTTTAATCACATGGTTTATTTTGTCATTAAAGTAGAACGTCATAACCTTCATCTTAAAATCATTTAATTTGCCAGTTTCTCAAATCCCATTGTAACTAAGGTAGCACATTAAATGCTTTGTTTTGTATGTGTTTTTTTATGTGCTCTGTGTGTGTGAATCACTAAGTGCTTCTTAAACGGGCTTTCTCTTCCTCCGACAGAACACAGAATACATTACATTCATGATATCACAGCTCACTGAACAATTTAAATACTAAGATGTATACTTTATATCATTTTCATGATGATAGGAATTAAAGCATGTATTAAACATGGGAACATGGTGGCACAGTGATAGTGATTAACTGGCACCCTGTCCAGAGATTGTTCCAGCTTCCTGAAAGATTCTTGCTGCGCCATGCGCGACCTTCGATGAAATAATTTATTGCAGCAGTACTGTCTCATTCAAATGTACGAACACAATTCCTGTCCTTATTTTTCTTTCTCCAAGTAACTAATTGCCACACAATCAGCTCTGTAATAGATGTAAAGCCATCTGTAAGCTGAGAACGCAGATTCTTCAAAACTTTTAAGGAACAATGAAATATCTTTGGAGTACATGTTTAATTATTCTATCCATCTATCCATCCAGGGTAGCACCAGCCCCAGCAAGCATACAGCACGAGGCAGGAACAATCCCTGAACTGGGCGTCAGCTCGTCACTACCGCTGTCCACCATGTCCTTACATCTTTAAATATTAATAATATATATTATTTAAATGATGTTAATTTTTTATCTGTATAATGTAATAAACATACTTTACCGTATTTCATATTAAAAGTGATATTATGAGCTCCAAGAAGATAGCGCTTTGAAATCTAAATCAACTTAGAAGCCAGTCATCATCATATGTAAATATGTACTTTATAAAGTGGCTCAGGTTGTGCAATATTGTAACTGTATCACAAGTTTACAGTGAGGTAATTGTACTTATTAATACAAACAGTTCTACCAGGAGCACTTGATGGACTTATTGAATGGGTTTATAGTTCTTGGGATGAAACTGTTTCTAAACCTCGAGGTCCCTACAGGAAAGGCTCTGAAGTGTTTGCTGTATGGAAGAATTCCAAACAGACTATGCACATGGCTAAGGTAGCGTGTGCTTGATGTTGTATACTGATAACTCTCTTTCTGATATGCTGTGATCCCACACTCAGATACAGTGGAATAAATACTCTGTGTGGTGCAGTGAGAATAACAGCGCTAAAGTAGCTATGGTATTTGGCCATAGTCCATTCCGTGGACTATTATATTGTTAAAGGTTAATTACAATCAGATGCCTTAAACTAATAAACAATATACGGTTAATTTCAGTGTATTTGATAATGTCACCTCAGGGATGTGGATCTAAAAAAGAAATGGAAACCACATAAGAACAGTAGCACTGCTTTGACACTGGGTACTGCCAGTTTGCAAAATTGAGCAGAGAACTTGCGTACACCAGAGATTGAGCTGGCGTGAAAACGTGCGTGGCTTTACGCCAAGTTTATTTTTTATACATCGTGATGTGAGCACCCACAGACACACACACACCCACACTAGGGCCAATTTACCAAGTTGGTGTGGGAGAAAACAGGAGCACCCCATGTCTCCTTATTGCAGGGCAGCAACTGTGCCGCTATGCCATCCTCAACGTAAAGATGTTAATATTATAATTGAGATATGGCTACCTGAAAATAGAAGAGAGAAAACCAAAACTTTTGTCAGGAATCCTGGAAAAAAATATAGTGCAGGTGGGGGCCTTTCACAGTAGGGTACAACAGACAGAGTCCGATAATCTATGCCAATTAGTCAATCTCCCAAAGCAATGCTACAAGTAGCTAAAGGCTTAAGGCCTGTGGTTTATTTATTGTTGGAACCTTTAGAAAACCAGCATTTTAAGACTACAATGTACACTCCAGTATGCATGCATTATTAGGTTTTGTTAAGCAACTAGGGGTCCACACCATTTTAAACACTAAACATTATAAGAAAGATTTTAATAGTCACCCATAAATTTAACTGGAAGCCAGTGAAACAATTTAATAACAGAAGTAACATGATTAGGCTTATTACGTATAATAATGATCCTTAAAGCAGAATTTTGAATTATCAGAAAGCTACAAGGAGAGAGAACAATTGCACTGGCCTATACATTATGCGCTAGTAGAATTAAAAGTTTGAAATAAGTTCAAAATATTCTGAGTACTAAGGAAGCATCGTTATATTCCTATAGTGTTATGTGGAAAAAGCTTATTCCATATTGGATAATGTGTCAATGTGTGTGGTAAAATGATGTAAAGTTCATGTTGATTTAGTAAAACTGATGACTGGGCATTTGCAGCCAGAAAATGACAGTATCTTGTTGCTGGATGTTCATTCACAACAATTCCCACTTCTGTATTTAAAGATAAGCAGTTATTATATTGCTCATCCACTCATTGACGCAATAAGGCACAGAAGTGAAAACAATTGTTATTTCTAAGTATCTCTCCCAATTGTAGCATGTAACGTAAAAAGAGCGCAGACCAAATATGGGGCTGTGGGGAACACCATCTAATTTTAAAATGAAATGACAGAGTACCATCATAACATTTTTTACATACTGAAATCAGTTTGATTAGTATAAATTAAAGCATACAAGTAATGTGCCTTGCAGCTCTACACAATTTTCAGATGTATTTAACAGAATAGAGTGGTCAAGTGGTGTCAAAGGCTGTGCTTAAATCTAACAACATAATAATTGTAACATTTTCCTAATCAGAAGACATTAAGATGTTGTTTCTGTGCCATGACTGAATAAATTAAGACTGAAGCTGTAAGGCTCCTCTTTTCAAGCTTTGTTTGAAATTGGCCTGTCATTCCTCAACATTCAGCTTACATCTGATTTTTAAAAATGGACTGGTAATAGACAAGTTTACTACTTTAGAAACTATGACAGTCCATAATGAGCTACTGATAATGTTAAAAATGTGTGCTGCAAGAACAGCAATTGAATTTTTCACGGAGTTGGTTGAATTGGTTCTAAAGAACAGGTGGTTTAATTTTAGAAATTAAAGTAATAATAGTAATTTGAAATTACTATGTGCACAAGAAAAAAATAGGAGTTGACACCTCTTTATTAACTTTCTAAGAAATACGAAATTTAATCCAATTAATAATTGAGTATGTTCATAAAATCTGTGCTGCTGGTATTTGAAGGGATTTTGCATGGCAGTTGAGGTTTTCCATGTTTCGAGTTAGCCAATGTTCTAAATGGTCTGTTCTTTTTTACATCCTTGTGGTCCCTTCCTATGAAAGGGACAGTGTGATCATTTATATGCTCTTACTTTAAGAACTGTTACTGTTGCTGTTTTATACCATAGATGCTTTTAAAGATTTTAATCATCTTTATAACATTACCAGTCAAAAGCATCTAGTTTGTGGTGCAGCAGCAGACCTGGCACCCCCTTTTTCTCAGCATAAATGGTATACCGCTTATTAACTGAATGATGTTGAAATTTTGCTATGATGTATGTAATGCAAAATAGTCTCAAAAGAGACAGCACATAATATTTATAGCAACAAATTACTCTCTCCTTAATTAACACAGTCCAGGTTTTAACTTGAATATTTTTTATAACTGGAATATCCTTAATACAGTATCTGTGCTAAATAGCAACTTATTTGACTTAGAAGACAAATTGCACACATACAATATTATCAACAGCAAGCAGTCAATGTTACATTGCAATAAAGTTTCTCAAAATAGAGCAATCGCTAATGTAACATAAAGCCATTGGATTAATTGATGTAGAATAAGCTGCTAAGAATTTGTGTGTGTCATTAAAGAGCTCAACGACTATCAGAAAAGGAGAGTGAATGTGTTACAAGTATTATGTTGTTAGATTTAAGCACAGCCTTTAACACCACAGGATGTATTGGGGGCAGCTCCAGATGAGACATATTCACTTTTCTCCTGCTGGTAAAATCCAATTTCTTTGACTTCATCTTACTGAACATTCAGTATCTTGGCAGCGGAGCAAATGGCATAGGGATTTTTTCTGTTCAAGAATATCTTCAGAAAATATATAGTCAATAGTGATGAGCGAGCATGCTTGGCTGAACATGTGTTTGGCTCGAACATCACTATGCTCGAAGCATGGTGCTACTCGAACGAGCACCACATGTGCTTGTGCGCCATGCTCGAGTCTCCATCCCACACGTTTCACAGGTTGGAGACACCCAATCAAGGGGCAGGTAAGTACTGCCCTCACTGTAATGCCAGTAGCCATGTCAGGTGCTGGCATTACAGTGATTGGCTGGCCGGAACACGTCATCGGGAGCTAAACAGTATGCACTCGCATATTATGTTTTAGAGCATCAGCTCACCTGCAGGCACTCCCATATCATGTTTTAGAGCAGTGAAAGGCAACCTTTTTCGAGTTGCGGTGCACTAAGTCCAAAATTTTCTTTTCGCAGCACCTGAGGGACTGCCCATAAATAAAGTCGTGACGACACAATCTATGGACAATCGCCAATAAAAACAGTTAATTTTACAAGTTTGAAAGACATTTTATTTTTAAAGGAATCAAAGGATAAATCTTAAATTTAATTAATGTGAACGTTGAGATTGTTTTTCAGCACATATGAGATTGATGCGAGGATCAATTTTCGAAAGACAGACGCGCATTTCCTTGTCGATCATTTGAAGTCTCTCGCGTTTCTTAGACTTCATTTCCGTAAGTGTTCCGTTATCTGTTTTTCCAAAATACATTTTTTTTTTTAAACATTATCTTTTTAATCAACCAAAAGTTCAAAAACACTAGCAATTTTAAATATTTTACAAACGTTTTCACGGTACCCCAAGAAAATTCCACGGCGCACCGGTTGCCTGACAATGTTTTAGAGCATCATCTCACCTGTAGGCACT
The DNA here is from genome assembly GCF_016835505.1 of Polypterus senegalus. NCBI lineage: Eukaryota > Metazoa > Chordata > Cladistia > Polypteriformes > Polypteridae > Polypterus > Polypterus senegalus. The sequence goes on from NC_053161.1 coordinate 109,460,682, forward strand.
GGCATATAATGTTTTAGAGCGTCATTTTTCCTGTAAAATTTATTTTTTTAGGGGGTTTTGGGTGTGTTTTTGTCAGTCTGTAAAAGTGGCGTGCAACTCGGTCAAACTGGTTCCCAGCAGCAACTTGGGAGTCCAAGATGCATCCAGACATCGTCCCCATGCTGTTCCCGGTTCATTTGGGTGGTGTTTCTGTCACTTTCTGACCTTTTCCCAATGGACCAGGCACCTTCCTATCTTCAGAGCAGGGGGTGCCTGGTTGTCTCCCATTGACTTACATTATATTCGGGTGCTTGGTAGAGCACACGAACATCGCGATGTGTTCAGACTGAACACCCAAACACTTTGGTGCTCGCTCATCACTAACAGTCAACAATCCTAGCGTACACTTAATGCTGAGCAATTACAATGAAAAAGTATCCATACCGAACAAGGCAATGCTAATTTCTCTCAGAGCGCTGCCCCTTTCTTCTGCTTGTACCAACAGTTTTCAGTGTTTTAAACATGTTTCTTACTTTGTCCTTGCTGCTACTGCAGCAACTGTATTTGAATAGCTACACTTCTTGTTTTTCTGTTTACTTAATTTATGCTGCTGTTGCACTTATAAATGATTTTATCAAACACTTTTATCTCTTCCATGCATCTGTTATATGGATTTAGTCAGGTCCAGTATATGATTGCAAGGGCCAAATCCTATCCTGACCTAATCGAGAGAAAAGCTGAACTCCATTCCTCCATAGGGTATACTTACTTCCAAACACTAACACCCACTCACACAGCAGTACTTTTATTGGAACCACAATAAAGTTCCTTGAGTCAAAATTTGACTTTTTTTTCAATCATTCACAGTAACACTGTGCAGAAGCCAATAGCCAAGGCTCCAATAAGCCTTTGTTTATAGTTATTTTAGCTGGTGGGATGAAATGAAGCAGTGAGTAACTGAAGGCAGCGGGTCCAACCCTAATTTTTACTGCAATTTCAGGATGTCCTAGAGTTACAGAAAACTCTGTTGATTTAGGATACTTTTGTGATTTTTTTCCCCATCCATATTTATAAAACACTCTATCCTGTCTTTTACAGTAGAATTACTTTAAATTCTGTTTCCAAGTTAAGTGTATGCATGAGCACTGTAATGAACTGTCACCCCACTTTTTTAAAATTGTAAATGGTACAAAATGCTTCCGGGAACTCTGAAATGAATGAAGCCTGTTTGGAAAGTACCGGAGAGGCAACACCTGTCTCTGAGTTACTGGTGTGTGCTGAAGTCTGTGTTTTTATTTCTGATTGCATAGTTTTTGGTATAATGCAGTATACACTGTAGATGTGAAGTTGCTTGTTGTTCTCATAATAAAAATGCTGTAGTAACCCAAAAAAATGACCATTGTGTATGAATACAGCAAATCACTAGTGATATTTTCAAGCAAAAAGCCTGATAAGAGAATGCAATTGAATAAATCCTGGATCACTGACACTGTCATGTTTTAGCAAGAGTTTCAACCCTTGATTTTGTATTCATTTCATTTTTGTGACATTTTCGTTGTTTTTTTAAATATTATTTTGTGTAGGTGAAGTCATTAAGTTTCTTTGTCCTTTTGTATGTTATGTTTTTTATTTTGCTTTGTTTACTACCTTGTTATTATGTGTATACAATGTTTATTTATGTATTAGTGGTTTCTGTTATGTGCCCTGTTCCCTTTATATGGACTTTCAGGGGGCAGATCCATCATGACAACTGAAGGACCTCCCTCTGCCTATATAATTTAAACAGAGGGGTTAGGTTCAATGGCAGACCTACATTTTTCGGGGTCTGTCGCTTGAGATGTTATGGTGGCCCCTTTGCAACTGTTTCATTTATGTTAGGTAGAATGCCCAGAGGGGAGCTGGGCGGTCTCATGGTCTGGAACCCCTGCAGATTTTATTTTTTTCTCTATAGCTTTCTGGAGTTTTTTTTTTGTTTTGTTTTTTTCTCTCCTCCCTGGCCATTAGGCCTTACTTTTATTCTATGTTAATTAGTGTTGTCTTATTTTAATTCTGACTTTGTCTTTTTTTTGTCTTTTCTTCATCATGTAAAGCACTTTGAACTACATTATGTGTATGAAAATGTGCTATATAAATAAATGTTGTTGTTGTAGAAAGTATCTTATTTGAATGCCAGGACACTAACAAGCAGGAAAAGTGACAAAGACTACAGACTACATCACTCCTGTATAATCTTTGTAATGGACCAGCTGCCAGACACAATTAAGTTTTGATATTTTAATTTAGTTTGGTGCACAAAAAATATGACAATTCTCTAAAATATTACAATACAATAAGTTTTCAAGTGCTGACATGTCTCTTAACAATACAATCCAATTTAATCTCAGTGTTAGAAATGTTGTCACCTGTATCTACTCAGAATCTCAATTTTGATATGGGCAGTTTGTTTTGTTGATCTATTTTTTAATTACTGTTAAATTTAAATAATTATTTTTCATGCTTTTATGTTTTTTTTTGTTTTAATTTGTTATTCTGTAATTATGTAGCGTTTATTTGAATGTACTTACATTCCATGTGTTCTGTAAGTGGTTCCCCCCAAAAGGCAGGGATGTCACCACTCCTGAGACCTCTCTCCGAGTGTTTAAGATCTCAGGCAATGGTAAATTGAAGTTACAGGAGTAAGTAGTGAGTCAGAGTAATAGCTTCTTGTGCATTTTCTAGTTTTATGATTATTTTCTGCTTTGGTTTCTGCTTATGGATTGTGTTTTGGAAGTTTTTCTTTGTGGATAGCTTTTTAGGCAACTCCTTTTCTGTTTTTATGTGAATTTTTTACTTTTCTAATTTCATCCATCCATCCATTTTCTAACCCGCTGAATCCGAATAGGGTCACGGGGGTCTGCCGGAGCTAATCCCAGCCAACACAGGGCACAAGGCAGGAACCAATCCTGGGCAGGGTGCCAACCATAAATTAAAAACCTCATTTATAAAGATTCAGTGTTTGGCTTTGTCTCTATAAGCCAGTGTTTTTCATGTTTTGTTCCTTTTTTTGGAATTTGTGATAGTTTCAGACTTTAAAATATATTGTAAATTTTTATAGTCAATACTCCCCTTTTTGGACGTGTGTGATAAGATATCAATAGTGAAACACGATTTTTAAATAATAATAATAATAATACATTTTATTTGAAGTGCCTTTCAAAAAACTCAAGGTCACTGTACAATCAGATAAAAAAATAAACATTCAATGACTAAAAAATGTAAAATCCAAATAAAAAATCAGATAAAACACCAGTGAATAATCAATTTTAAACTGATGGGTTTTAAGATTAGCCTGAAATTGGTGAAGGGTAGTCATATTCCTAAGATAAGCAGGTAATGAGTTCCATAAGGAAGGTGCCGATCTGCTAAATGCTCGATATCCCATCGTGACAAGACGTGCTGGTGGATTATTTAAGTTGATGGAAGAAGAGGATCTGAGCATACGAGAGGGTTTAATGACTTGTACGAGCTGTGAGAGATATGTAGGGGCAAGATTATGAATAGCCTTATATGTAAGGACTAAAATTTTGTAGTTGACCCTAAACTTTATTGGCAGCCAATGAAGCTGCTGAATAACGGGTGTAATGTGATCAGAATAGGGTGTTTTAGTAATTATACGAGCAGCCGAATTTTGAACAAGTTGAAGTTTATGTAGTAACTTTTGGGGCAGACCAAAGAGAAGTGAGTGAGAAGGGAGGTGACCAAACTGTTGACTAAAATGGCAGTAGAGTGATTTGACAAAAATGGACGCAGGCGATTAATGTTACGCAGGTGGAAGTAAGCTGCTCGAGTAACAGAACTAATGTGAGACTGAAAAGACAATGTGCTGTCCAGAATTACACCAAGGCTTTTTATCTGATCTGTACAGGTAACAGATGTGTTGTCTATTAATACTGAGATCTTTGATGCCTTCGCTATTGCAGATTTCGTGCCCATAAGAAGCACCTCAGTTTTATTGGAGTTCAACTGCAAGAAGTTAGAAGAGAACCAAGACTTGATCTCAGCAAGGCAATCAGTAAGTGAGGATGGTGGAAGCGATGCAGATGGTGAAGTTGAGAGATATAACTGGGTATCATCTGCGTAACAATGAAAGTTTATCTTCCATTTATGAATAATGACACCCAAAGGAAGCAGATAAATGATAAACAGCAGGGGGCCAAGGACAGAACCCTGAGGAACCCCAGATACTACAGGAGTAGAGGTACATGTGTCCAGGTGAATGAATTGAGTTCTGTCTGTAAGATATGACTTAAACCAAGTTAACGGAATGTGAGAAATACCTAGTGCGGATAACCTTTTTAGTAAGGTGGAGTGACAGATAGTGTCAAATTCAGCACTGAGGTCAAGAAGAACAAGGATTGTGATTAGGCCTGAGTCTGCAGCCACTAAAAGATCATTAGTGATCTTAATTAGTGCCGTCTCAGTGCTGTGAAAACGTCGAAAGCCTGACTGGAATGGTTCGTATAAACTGTTAGCAGATAAATGCTGATGTAGTTGGGAAGCCACAGTTTTTTTAAGAACCTTTTTAAGAAGAAATAAATAATAGAGTCCTGGAGCGTATAGGCGCCAAATGGGTGTAGGTGTGCGCATGCAGGGTTTGCTCCGGGAGTGCTTGGCTGATTGTGTATTCACATGGAAATATGAGTGGGTCAGTCAGGTACCTCTGAATAGGTGGAGGACAGCACCTGTACCAAGTCGGGCAGTGTAGAGGGAGCCTACATGGCAGAGAGGGAGATAAAAATAGATCAATGACAGAATTAAATGAGAACAATGGAAGACCGTGAGTGAGCGCAGTGCCAGGTGCTTGAGCAGAGAGAGAGTGGAGGTGACAGAGTGGCTGGTAGTCCCACAGAAGAGTGGTCAGTCAGCACTCTTGATGCTGAGCGTCCCTGCTGAATTATTGGAAGAGTGGATTCTATGGGGGTGGAGTCATACTTAGAGATCCAAAAGACACCAAGTGTGCGAGAAAGAGGACAGCTGACCCTGAGCGGTCTGGTAGACACCGATGGAGACAGCTAGGACTGGGGTCAGTAAGAATGACAGCAGCTACTAAAGTCTCTGATGTCTGAGCATGCTGTGGGTGAGCCAGGGAGACAAAGAGGAAATTGCACTAGGCACAGAAGGAAGAATGGGAAAAAGTTTAGGATTCACCTTTGGGTTATTTATTTGATGTTTAACTCACAGATGATTAACTGCTTTTATGGATTATTTATTTATTGAAGATTTTTATGTAATAGACTTTGAACACTGTGCTTTTGTTTTGTTTTTATTAAGAGCACTTAAAGCACTTTGCACCAACTCCTTACTAACTATGTGTTTATGACTACGGACAGTTCCAGGTTCAAGAGGATCATGGACGTGACCAGGGAGTGTGGAGCTAACCCAGACCATCACAGCCTGCTTAAGGTTACCCCCTTGGTGTTGTGTTGTTCTGAGTCTGAACATTTATATAGTGGAGTTTTGGTTGGTTGACAAAAAGCCATCTCCCCTAGACCTTTGCCACCCAAGCTGACCTCCTAGTTTGAGTATATAGTAGTGCCGTCCCTCTACCATATTTTATTTATTTATTGGCCTCCTACCATATTTTACTTATTTAATTTTACACAGTTTTCTTACACCAGGACATTGTGTTAATGTGGTAACATGACTTCTATCCATTTAGTAAAAAGCTAAAATAAACACTCCCATTGTCTTCTGCCCATCCTGTACTTTGGAATTTTCATTTAATATTCATATGTCTTACCAATTGTATCATCTGAATACAGCATATTTTACTTTCTTAACACTGCACATTTAGGAAATCTTAATGTATGCTGAATAATTTAAAAGGGCAAATGAATTAGTGGCAAAAACTCATAATTCTGATTTAGTAGCTTTTCTCAATTAAAGGCCAAACTGTGAATGACCACTGAGTGATATATGTGACAGTGAGAAGGAATACATTGCACAATTAACATTTCATTCAGTATTATATATGGGTGGCATATATAGGAAACATCTTATGTACTTAAATGTACAAATAAATTCCAGTAAAAACAAACCACAGAAGAAAAAAAAATCAAAAATATTTTAAGTGAACAGGTTGTAGTTTATATTGTAACTTATTTATTATTTAAGTTCTGATTTGCAAATATTTGCCCTTCTCTCATGCAGTATTTGTACTGCTGAAGAACACTTCACTGAAGCAGTAAAAAAAACTGTATTATGCGCTGTTGCAGTTGATTATTTTTGTCAGCGTGTTGACCCAGGGTGCCCCAATTCTTGTGTTGTTCCTTCTGTTTCCATTTTTCATGTCATCTAGCTTTTCATCTTGTCAATCTGCTTTTGACTTCCTGATTAAAGTGTCTGTCACGGGAGAAGCTCAGTCTCCAGTCACTTGTTTAATTTGTTCCTCATGGCGTCCAATTGAGTTATTCATCTAGCCCAGCTGTTCCCAAATGCTCCTAGCATCACTTTTCATGTGTTTGGGTTTAACCTTTTATATCTGTGTACAACGGTATGAATTGTTCCATTCATTGTGTTGACTACACATTGCTTCTACTGTTTAGGCTCTACTTTTCTAAATGTAACAGAAATAGTCTGGACATACTATTAAGATTTTTTTAACATAAGAAATCTGTAAACTATCTGTCTTCGGTGGGATTGTTTTTGCAGACTTTAAATGAATGAGACAAATAAGATTAGGGTGCCAGATTTCACAAAAAATGTTTGGCAATGAGCTAGAAATACAATACAGAAACAGCCCAAGGTTAATGAAGTTATTTTTTCAGCAATGTACTTGGTTAACCAGAGCATTGTAATATGTCATGTATGTTAACTTAAAGCTTGTTACCGATACTTTCTGCTTCAGAACTATTTATAAAGCATGTGTTTTCATTTCTATATATATTTTCTGGCAGAGTTTTAATGATTCAACATTATCATGTAAACATCTATATAATATAACTATCAGACAAGTATTTTTACAGCTTTTATTCAGTAATCCAACAGGATTCAGAAGCTACACAAAGTAATACTTAATATTTTCAGGTGAAATTTTTTTTAAATAATTGAATTAGATATATAAATTATTTACATAAATACAAAATAAATATGTTTATACAGACTTAGAAATTAAGATTAGGAAAATAGTTTAAACTTAATAGTTATCACTGTGTATTGTTAATTTAGGGTGTGGCTTGAAAAAATAAAAATAAATTTAACAAGAAAAAAAAAATTTTGAATTGGTTATAACAAGTGCAGACGTGTTCTTGTAAAGTTATTTTAGAGTTAGCATTTTCAGGGTTCTTCCAGTCACATTAATAATTACACATCTATGTGTAAATCTTATATTTCATATTGTCTAGTGTTCATTTTTAGCATAAACAAGTGTTTTCCCTCTCATGGGTAATATTATTGTTTCATTCATTTGAAAGAAAACATCTAAATATTTCAGGAGTCTTTTCCACCTTCTGTCTTATAAGAACTCAGGCAGGAAATAAAACCTTGCAATTTGTGTCCCTTTGCACTCTTTAAGCCTCTTCTTCTATTTTTAAAAAAACAAAATGCAACATCCACTGTGTTGAGTTTTATGAATTTTAAGTGATAGTGAATGTTTTTTCATTCAAAGTCATTTCTCAAAAAGTTGTCACCCTTTCTGTCCAGGACGCATATTTTCACAGGTGTATCATAATGATCCGCTATTTAGTTAGGAAATGTTTATTTTATGTAGCATATGTCAAGGTTTACACATACTGTATTCCACTTAAATCTGTCAATGTTTATTTCATGCAATGCAAAAACCAACAGCAAATTACAAAGTAAAAAGTAAAAATAGAAATCAACAAAATAAAATAAAGACCTCTCATGAATGACAAAACTGCTAGAAGTAAAGTTAAAGTTAAGTATAAATGACTAGAAATAACCTGATAGTATATAGAACAAGATAACGGTATGATAGAATACTGTAAAATTATGAAAAGTACTGCTGTTAAATAAAGTTTAAATTACAGAAGTATATGTAGTTGCTGAACATGCAAGACAGAGGAGACTAATTTATAACTACCCATCTTATTTCTAAATTATTTTACTTCAATTCAATTTCCCCATTTCATATCAGTATACATATTCAGCATGATTTTTTCCCATTGAGATCTGATGTGGTTTCAAAGTGTTCCTTTAATTTTTTTGAGCAGTTTATTTTTAATGTTATAGCATTATGTACTATAATATGTGCTTACATCATATAATTCTGTTCAGGTGTGTTGATTTAACCTCTGCTGTGTATCATAAAAACATTATTGAAAGTTTGTTCACTGGACATCAGAATTTGGGATGTAGTCTTCTAGTTTTGGAATTCTAATGCTTACTGTACACAGCATTATTGTAATGCTGGTTATTTATCTATAATTCTAAATGCCTGGATATTTTCAGATTTTGGAATATTTGCTTATACATGTGAGTATACATTTTACAAATCATTACATACAGAATTCAGAGACCCAGATAAGTGTGAAACTGATTAACATAAATGGAAACCAATAATATATGTCCATTAATTAATTATTGAATGATGGCCAGTGTCATATGGCACCAGAGATTCTACGAGTTGTAAAGAGGTAATACAACAACAACTGCAGGATTCAACAGTAGTCCAACTCATTGCACACACAACCACATTGTTTAATAATCCTGAATCAAACAAGTAAATGATTGGAAAGGGAAGAGAGGACATGGAGAAAACTCAATTTATATAAACCTCCATCCATCGATTATCCAACCTGCTATATCCTAACTATATATCCTTATATATAATTTGATACTATCTGTATGTAAGGTGTTCGTGTCAATACCCCGTATGTATGGTGTTCACATCAATACCTCGACTCAATACAAGTTAGAACCATGCAATGGGACTCTGCCTCTGTAGTTAGAACATAACGTGGCAAACGCGGACGCAGTATTGCATGATTGGCTAAGAATGTTCGAATGCTACAGTGACGCCGTTGGACGGCCGGTTATAGTATGGTTTTCGGAACGTTGGTTTGGTGGGGCATACTTTCCAGGACTAACATCATTGACTGACTTAAACCCTTCGACAGCTTCGGAACCGTAAGTAATTTAGAACGTATCACCATTTGCTTGGTACGTCGAAATCTATCTTTTTGCAGTTTGGTTTTGGCATCCATCCTTCTGACATCTATTGGCAAACTGAGTAATGATGGCTGCGTATTAACAATGATCATTGTTTAAATTTTACTTGATCTCAGATCTAAAATGACCAAGCCAACATAATTATTACTCCGACTCTGATTAGAGCCATAAAATACGGTTTGTTTTGAAAATTTGTTTGCCGGAAAAAATCAAATGAGGTGCACCGAAGAGCTGAGTTCACGTCTCACAGCCCCGTTTAAACAGGAAGCTCTTCATTACATCGTCCGAAAAAGGTCTATTTTAAGCACAAATCAGTGCCATGATAACAAAATCATTTCAATGACTTAAAAAAACAAATCATTCTTTGCAGAGAAAGTATGGATATCATAAACGTAGAATTTGTAGCCCGATTCGATTGGGTCCCCAGTCGCTAGTATTTAAATAAAACCAGTCCCCAAACATCGTTGCAGTTTAAAATATTGTTTTTTTAAGCACTTCTATGCCTGGATGTAATGATGCCTTAGCTAACGGCATTTGACTAAGTACACAGTCAGATATGTATATACTTACTTAATTTTGTTTTGGTAACACTGATATTCCTTTACTTGAGGCCACTCTTGATGGTTTTACTCTTCATCATAATTCAAGACATATTTATTAAGAAGGTTGCCTGCTCATAATTACATGTAATAAACTATTTATTGTTTCCAAATATGTGGCTTCCCTCCTTGTGACAACTGTAGTATTAATTTACAAATGTCTTAGGCCTACATATTCATTATTCATCAGTGAATTTAGTAATCTTTAATCAACCTCTCAATGAATTATGGTGTTTTTAATGTGCAAAGAGACATGTTTAGCAAATGTATTACACAACTAATGATCTTGGTAAAGTTTTGTTAAAGGAGCAACTAACTCTCAAATTTAGAACATGGTAATAATTCCATGTTATTGGCTGAAATCACATCCTATCATCTCTATGTTTTACATAAATCATTTATGTTTAATCGAAAACAAATTACGGACACGCGCCTATGCTGACTTCGCCATTTTGGGTTATCTGTACTTGTTATATGAATATACAGTAGTTTTTTTTATCTAAAAATGTTTTCCAGCTGTAACACTAACTTGTGAAAATGCGAATCCTCAGACCACATGAAAGCAAAGTATCCATGTTTGGTGAAGGACGCACTGAAAACAAAGGAAAGTGTTTGGTTTGTGATTCTTACATGTCCGTTTCAAACAAGAGTACTACTGATTTAGAACATGTTACCAGTGAAAAACACAGGAACGTGGCATACTTTCAAAGTTGTGCAAATGAAGCCAGTTACTCGGAGCTGCTTAAAATCTGCAAAGTTTTCTTTTGTATTCCTGGGCACAATGACAACGTTGAAAGAGCATTTTCCTTCATCAACACACAGTGGACAAAAGAAAGATATAGACTGTCTGTTGACTCTGTCAGAGGAACTTTTCTTGCAAAGTACAATTTCATGAACGTGTCTTGTCTGGAGTTCCACGCCTGTGTTGCCGGGAATAATGAACTGCTGCAAAAAGTCTCCTTGTCAGAAAAATATGAAACTGCATAGTTTAATTTTGATTACTCATTTTGTGACCTGTCAAATTAGTTGTTTTTAAAGGTTTCATTATAACACAGTTCACACTGTGTTTTGTGAACAGAATGGGACATGTTCTCCATTGCCCTCCTTTATCATGGCTTTGTTCTCCTTTATGACCTTCGGTGTCCTTCTTTGGGTTCATAGGTATCTGGTAACCCTATGACTTGTGTATCGATAACTGTTGTCTGTGTTGTTTATGTTGTGTCATGTTCATCTTGTGTGCCCTTGTGCATCAATTTTGTGTGTTTATTTAATATAATCGCCACTTTTAACTGACTATTATAAGTGTGGTGTCCTGTTATTGTTGAGGAATGGGAAATGGGGAAGCAGTTTATAAGAAATAGTCTGCAGCGATATGACCTAAGTGTTTTTGCAGCATAATGGAGGATCAGTACAATTTCAAGTTAATAACAGATACCTACTCCTTTTAGACACATTTCCAACAAAAGTAGTGAAGATCTCGCACAATCTTTTGGCAAGAGCCATTCTCAACATTATCAATTAATCTTTACTGAATGCCACCATTTCTAATGCTCTTAAATTGTCTATTGTTAAACCAGAACATTTAACTGTATCTTTCTAGAGTATTTTCAAAAAGTAGTATCCTTACAGTTTAAATCTCACCTTATTCAGTACAGCACTGTTCATACAGGTCACAGTATAGAAACAGCAGTTACAGATGCTGTCAGTGATATTTTATTGTCTTTCGAAGGACTAAATACTACAGTTATGTTGTTAGATTTAAGTGTAGTTTTAAACACTATTGTCCATATTGTGCTCTCAGTCACTTTTTTATGTTTAATAATTTCGTTTATTAAATTGATTGCTGTATGTGTAGTGATAAGATGATAGCTCTGAAATAAGGTAGGATGTCCTTTACACTTCAATACTTGGGCTGTTACTGGTTTCTCTTTACATTCTGCTGGCAGATATAGTAAGAATACATATTCAGTTTCACTTGTATACAGATGATTCTTTTGCTCTAGTTCTCCTTCAGACCAACTGAAATTTCTTAAGTTGCGCCCATAATTATGTGAGGTAAGAGGTTAAAAAAACAGATGAGTGATAACTCATTGGGAAGAATAATATAGTGGCATGCATAGCAACATGGTAACACACATAGCAACATAGCTATGTCACATTTTAACTCATAAAGAGCTAAACATTTGTTTTACTGAAACACAGACAGACAGTCTTTTTCCGAATGTCTTACACCATACAAGTCACTGTATTACCACAAACATGCTTTTTTCAGTTATAAGCACAATTTATTATGTATACAGGGTAATTCACACATTTATTTCTAGTAAAAATGAGTACCACTGCTCATCAGTTATGGGTGTCAGCCACATACTTTCCAGATGTAGAGGTAAAAGCAAAGAGAGAGAGAGAGAGAGAAGCAGGCAGGAAAACTGGAGTGGAAGCATTTGGTGGCAGCGGTGGGATAAGCTATGGCAAGGGGACTGAAGAAAGGAAGAAGCAGCAAGGGGGATAAGTTGCCTAACTGTTAAAGAACCCACAGCAGAGGAAGAGGATGTTTTAAGAACTTTAAACTTTTTAATAGGCTGATTCATTTATTGATTGTTTTTAATGTCTGTTTTAGAGTTCTTTTTCTCTTTTAATCTCCTAATTTTAGGGAGGGAGTTTGGGTTTGTTTTTGGAAGGGTTTGTTTTAGTGCTTTTAGTGCAGTGTAGGGCCAAGCCATGGATCTGGGCTACCAGATGCACTGGATGGGTTAAGGCATGGAGCCTTCCCATGCAACTGGAGGCTTAACGGGGGAGTTATGTGGTATAGCGGGTCCATACCTCAGAAAAATAGGGCATTTTTAAATAAATAAATAATTTAAATGGACGGCTCATTCTCTGTGGGTTTGTGTGCTCAGGCAGTTATGGGGAGTTGGTGGAGTAATTGGGTTGAGACGCACCTGCATGTGAGGGTGCGGTCTATCTCAGTTGCTTCATCAGCTTCCTGCATGCGTGATTGAGACACTGTGCCCACTGAGGCATGTAAGAAAGAACTTGCATGTGAAACGAGAAAATGATCAGAGAAAAATGAAAAAAAATGATAGAGTTTAAAAAAAAAAAGAGAATGGAGAGGAAGGCAGGAGGCGGAGAGATCCAATGCAAGTGAGTGGACGAGAGGCAGAGAAGGCAGGCAGTTAGGAGGAAAAGTCCCTAGGGGTACATGTGAACGTGGCGCTTGAGGGCTGATGACCACTCCAGCTGACTGTAACCTATGCTGGAGTGGCATAAATGCTGCTCGCTTGGAGTGACTTGCCAAAGAGAGGAAGTGCAGCTGCAAGGTAGTGAAAAGGTCAGAGAAGCATCCTGTGGGTGGTGCCATGGACTGCAGGAGCGCAAGCCTAGGAAGAGAATGGAAGGGTGGCTGAACTGCAGATTAGGTGCCTCATTGGCTGCAAGGGCCTGTTTGGGTTAAGCCAAGGAGGCATTGGCTTTCTAAGGAGTGCACCCGGGGTCATGGTTTTTAAGGACATTTTCCTGCTTGTATTTTTATTAACCTAATTTTTAAAGGAATATTTATTTGATTTTAACCTCCACTCTTTTATTGGATTATTTATTTATTAAACTTTGCACTGCACGCTTTGAACACTATATGATTTATTTTAACAAAAACACTGGAGCACTTTTTACACCTTCCTCTTTCTTTGTGTGGTGTCCTCATTTGCTCGGCTCATACCTCGGTTATGGGACAGGTGATGCGGGTTTCAGAGACTCCCGGAGGGAACCGGTAGCATGGAACCGACCCACAACATCACAGTCAACAAGACCTGCAGGAGGAAAGGCCCTTGAGTGCCAGCTTTCCTGCAGAAAAAAAGCCAAGCTCTGAAACCCCTGTAAAGTACCAACCTGGATTGGTATGCAGATCAGGGTAAGATGAAATGAATACAGTATAAAAATTAAAAGTTAATGTTGTTTATTTAAACAAGTTCACAATCCAAATGGATGATAAAAAATCAGGGTGAATGTTTAACAATATCAAATATGTTTGTGCAAAAAATGTCACATTAATCATTTTGCATAATTCTCATGTAAAGTCACCCAGAAGTATGCTTATCTAGTCCATTGAAAACTTTTTTTTTTTTTTTTTTTATTTATTTATTTATTAATTTTATTACAATCAATACATAGCAATCAAGTTTTACAAAAAAAAAGAATTATGCTAAGAACAGATCGATCCCCACCCTTGAGAGAGAGAGCAAGCCAAACGGTGTAAAATTTAAGGCTTTTAAAAATACCTAAATCAACAAATTCTCTGTGCTTTATAAAATCATTTCAAAATATTACTGATTAGATCCGGCCATGTTTTGAAAAAAGTCTGCACAAATCCTCTAACTGAGTATTTGATTTTTTCCAATTTTAAATAATATAACACATCAGTTTCCCACTGACTTAAAGAGGAGAGTTTGGGTTCTTCCAGTTTATCAGAATAAGTCTGCGTGCCAACAGTGTAGTGAATGCAATCACAGTTTGTTTGTCTTTCTCCACTTTAAGACCCTCTGGAAGAACCCCAAACACAGCTGTTAATGGGTTAGGAGGGATTGTGAGTCCAAGACTGTCTGAGAGGTAATTAAAAATTTTTGTCCAGAATAATGTTAATTTGGAGCAGGCCCAGAACATGTGACCTAGTGAGGCTGGGGCTTGGTTGCAACGTTCGCAGGTTGGATCATGCCCTGGAAACATTTTGAGAGTTTTAGTCGAGACAGATGTGCTCGATATATAATTTTGAGTTGTATAATTGTATGCTTTGCATATGGAGCTTGAGTGAATTCTCTGCATTGCTACTTTCCACTCCTTTTCTGATATATTAATTGAGAGGTCATTTTCCCAGTGTCCTCTTGGATCTTTGAAAGGAAGGGATTGTAAAAGGATTTTATATATTGTAGAGATGGAGTCTAACTCCTTGAAATTGAGCAATAATTTTTCCAGCGTGGATGAGGGTGCAAGATGAGGAAAATCTGGAAGGTTCTGTTTAACAAAGTTCCTGATTTGAAGATAGTGAAAGAAATTTGTAGCTGGAATGTTAAATTTGGAACGTAATTGTTCATAGGATGCAAAGACGTTGTCTATATAAAGATCTCTAAGCAAGTTAATTCCAAATTTTTCCAGATATTAAAACTGCATATGTTTGTGAGGGTTGAAAGAGGTGGTTCTTTTGCAGGGTGCCACAGAAAGAAGCTTCTCCGTCTTAAAATGCTTTCTACATTGGTTCCAGATTCTAAGTGAGTGGAGCACAATTGGGTTATTAGTGTATTGCCGATAACGTGTGTTTATTGGAGCACAAAGCAAGGAATACAAAGAAGTACTGCAGGATTTTACTTCTATTGCGGTCCATGCCTGTGTATGTTCTTCTATTTGTGTCCAGGTTCTTATCGACTGTATATTTTGCCAGTAATAAAACTGGAAGTTAGGTAGAGCCATGCCGCCTTCTGCCTTTTGTCTTTGTAGGGTCGCTCTTTTGATGCGTGGATGTTTAGAATTCCAAATAAATGAGGTTATTGTTGAATCTAATTGCTTAAAGAACGATTTATTAATGTATATTGGTATGTTTTGAAATAAAAAGGAGCTTAGGAAGAATATTCATCTTAACAGTGTTAATTCTTCCAGCTAGTGTGAGATGAAGGGTTGACCATCTATGCAAGTCTTGTTTAATTTTTTCCATACAGACGACGAAATTTTTTGATAAAGAGCTTTATGTTTACTTGTGATGTTTACCCCGAGGTATTTAAACTGTTCTGCAATGATAAAAGGAAGGGTGTCTAATCTAATATTATATGCTTGAATTCACGGAAAGAGTACACTTTTATTCAGATTAATTCTGAGACCAGAGAGCTTTTGAAATTCTGTGAGTGCTGCTAAGACTGCAGGCACAGAATTTTCTGGGTCCGATATATACAGTACCATGTCATCTGCATATAATGAGATTTTCTGTTCCAGTCCTTCTCTGCTAATCCCCTTTATCTGATCAGTATTTCGACAATGTATTGCCAGTGGTTCAATGGCAATTGCAAACAGCAGTGGTGACAAAGGGCATCCTTGTCTTGTGCCACGTTCTAGTTTAAAGTAGTCTGAGCAAATGTTATTGATGCAAACTGAAGCTTCTGGGTTAGTATACAGTAATTTAATCCATGCACAAATGTTCGGGCCAAACCCAAACTTCTCCAAAATAGTAAAAGGTATTTCCATTCAATCATGTCGAATGCTTTTTCTGCATCCAATGATAATAATATTTCTGGGGTGTTTGATTTAGTTGGTGAGTATATTACATTAAACAGGCGTCGAAGATTTGAAGATAAGTGTCGGCCCCTAATAAATCCAGTTTGGTCTTGTGATATTATTGAGGGGAGCACTTTCTCCATCCTTCTAGCTATGATTTTAGAGAGTATTTTAACGTCGTTATTCAGAAGTGAAATTGGTCTGTATGATGCACATTGTAATAAGTCCTTATTTTGTTTTGGAAAGACAGTGATTAGTGCTTGGCGAAAGGTTTGTGGAAGAGATTGGTTATCTCTGGCTTCTGTAAATGTTGCTAATAGGAGGGAGCTAGCTGAGCGGAGAATTTCTTGTAAAACTCTGCAGGGTAGCCATCAGGGCCTGCTGCTTTTCCACCTTGGAGTGACTTTATAGCATCCAGTAATTCTGATAATGACAGAGGTTTATCGAGCTCCTCCACACTAATAGCGTCAATTTGTGGTATCTGTAATTTATCCAGAAATGCATTAGATTGTATATTGTCTTCTTTAAACTCAGTAGTATATAGGGATTTATAGTAGTCTCTAAAAGTGCACATTATATTTTTGTGTTCGATGATTTTATCTCCATTCGTGTTAGTAATTACGAGATTGCGCTGCACTTCTTGCTTGTGAATTTGTTGCGCTAAAAGCTTATTAGCTTTCTCTCCATGTTCATAATAATGATGTCTGGATTTGTAAATTAGTTGTTCGGTTTCTTTAGTTGTCAAGAGGTTTAATTCTGAATGTAGAGCCTGCCTCCTCTTATGTAGAGTCTCGCTTGGTAGTCTGGCATGTTCTTCATCTATTTTAGTAATTTCGCTTTTATCTCTGCTACTTTCTTCGCTTCGGATTTATTTCTGTGGGAAAGATATGAGATAATCTGTCCTCTTAAGAAGGCCTTAAGAGTTTCCCAGAGTGTTCCTGCAGAGATCTCAGGGGATGTATTTGTCTCTAGAAAGAATTCAATTTGTTTGGATATAAATTCAGTACAATTCTCGTCAGCTAATAGAAGCGGATTGAGACGCCATCTGCGGGTGAGTGTATGGGGCTTAGTAATTTCAGCTCCAAGATCATCGGAGCATGGTCTGAAATAACAATAGCATCGTATTTACAAGATTTAATCTTAGGCAAGAAGTTATTATCTATAAAGAAGTAATCAATCCTTGAGTAGCAATGATGTACTGGTGAGTAGAAAGAATATGTTCTTGAATTTGGGTTTAAAAACCTCCAGGGATCTGATAAGTTGTGATCAGTTATAAACTTTGTAATTATCTTTGCGGTGTTAGTTGCGTTCCCCTGTGGAGGAAGTCTTATCTAAAAGTGGATTTAGAACACAATTAAAGTCCCCAGCCATTATAAGTTTATGAGTGTTCAGATTGGGAATGGATGCAAATAAATTTTGTATAAATTCCTTATCATCAACATTAGGTGCATAAACATTTATCAAAATCATTTTACAGTTAGATAAGTCTCCATGACCATCACATATCTCCCTTCAGGATCCAATACTACATCTGATGCTACAAATGGTACTGTTCTATGTATGAGAATTCCCACCCCTCTAGTTTTCTTTGTAAAACTAGAATGGAACATTTGGCCAGTCCAGTCTTTTTGCAGCCGGAACTGATCCTTACTTAGTAAGTGGGTTTCCTGTAAAAATACTATTTTAGCATTTAGACCTGTTAGGTGAGAAAGTACTTTCTTTCTCTTTAATTCGTGATTCAGGCCTTTAACATTCCAGCTTACGAAGTTAACTGTCCCATCATGGAGACACTGATTCTGAGTTTTTGGTGTCATATTATAGTCTTAACTGGAAGTGAAATAGTTTAGGTCTTAATTTCCTATTCCCCCAAGAGTTGTTGCCATGCAGCTTATTATTACGTTGATAGTTATAATTATAAAGATTGAGATGATAGATTAGATATAGATCAAGCCTGCTCTCTTTCTCTTCCCCTTAACCCCCACCCTCCCTTTTTGCCTCCCCAGGTGAGGCTAAAACCCACTTCATGCAGTCCCAGTCCTCTGACATACCCAGAGACAGAGCACGCCCAAAGCACATCAAGCCCCCATGCAGTGGCGCTTTAAGGTTAAAAGATAGAGATATCTGTTACCAATATAGTCTTTAAAAGAGGAAAAAAAAAAAGAAAAGAATTTTGCACTTAATATACATACATATATATATATATACATACATATATATATATATATATATATATATATATATATATACATACATACATACATATAATCTTCATCAATTTTAGTGCATTAAGATGATATCCCCAGATAATAAACCCAGGTGATGGTGTTAAAGATGTGTCCAAAACAAGCATAACAAGTCTTAATGCAGTAATAGCAATAACAGCAAACCAAGGGTATGATATTGAACAGTCTCATTTAGGGTACACATGAAATAATTAGAAAAGAAAAAAAGAGGAGGAAAACGTAATTAAGCACAATAAAACACAAACATTTAGCCTAGTAATACTAAGTAATGATAAGTAATAAGTAAGTAATAATAATATAAGAATATGAGAATATATGCTGATAAAAACCCGTATTTTAAAACAAATAGATCAGACAGTAGATTATTAATCCTAGCTTTATCATTTACCGCCATGACTCACAATTATGTATCAGAATAGTCCCGGATCAGCTTTCTTAACTCATTTTCTGCCTCCTCCTTGCTAGCGAAAACATAGAAATGCCCTGCCATTCCACTTTCAGTTTTGCCGGATACAGGAGGCCGTATTTGACATTGGCTTGCCGTAGCCGCTGTTTAATATTATAGAAGGCGGCGCGTTTGATAGCTGTTGCTGGAGAGAAGTCAGGGAAGACGCGAATTGGCAATCTTCATATATAATATCTTCCTTTTTTTCCTGAGGAGTTCCATCACCTCTAACTTAAATGATAATCGTTCAAAACGGACTATAAAAGATCTTGGTCGGGTCTGACGGTGTTTGATCAGCGACGCTGTAAGCCGCTGCTATCTCAGATTCTGCTTTAAAGTCGCCCCGATTATTTTAGAAAAAGTTCAGTTGCGAATTTCACGGGTTTAAACTTTCTCGATTCTCCGCAAGCCTTCAATTCTGACATTATACCTTCTATTCCCATCTTCTAAAGCAGCCAGTCTGTCTCCAAGTTTTTCTCCGAGTTTTTACATTCAACTGACATTTACTGCTCTTTCCTCGGCACTGGCAGCTAGATGTTCGGCTATTTCGATCCGATTCGTGAATGTCTCACTAAGATGCTCCAATCGATCAGCAAGCGTGCTCAGTTTAGCGAGTTTTTCTCAATGCGCTCTTCAATTTTACCCAGCACCTGTCGAAGTTCAAGCTGTACCTCTTGACGAAGCCTTTCATTTGCCTGTTGGATTTCCTGTCGCAGACATTCATTGGCCTGTTTCATCTCCTGTTTCAGTCTCTCATGTGCCTTTGCCGTTGCTTTCTCATTAGCCTTCTCGCTTTTCTTTATATCTTGCCTGAGGTCAGCGAGCAACACTTTCAGTTCAGATAGCTCAAATGTGCCTTCTTGTACCGTAGATGAAGCAGCAGACTCTGCTGAAGCCGGTGTCCCCGCTGCTCCAGTCCCGCGTGATTGCGTAACTGAAGCCGCGGACCTCCCGCCTTTTCCAGTTTCAGGTAATCCTCTCCAATCGGCGAGCTATCCACATCTGCACTCACGATCGCACCTTCGCTCCCCTTTTCGCTCTCAGCAGGCGACGATGTAGCGGACCGTGGTCCCGAGGAGTCTGTACTTTCGCCCATCTGATCCAGGTCTGTCTCTGAGAGGCCGTATCTCGAACTAGGGCTTGCTGATCGCAGCTTGGATGTAGCTTTAGTCTTCGATTCTTTCGGACCCCCCTTCTTGTTGGCCATGTTTATATGTGTTTACATATACTGTAGCGGTCCCTCTCGGGTTGAATAAATACAGGATATCTCAGAATAATAAGCAAATAACATGAAAAATAGCACCACTGCTAGCGGAGCTCCACTTCAGACGTCCATCTCTCGCATCGGACGAGACCAATTCAGTCCATTGAAAACTGAACGACAGTGTATTAATAATAGTATATCTGTTTTACTTTTACAATAGGTTAAATGTGTTTATTTTATTATGAATTATGGTAATATGTCATGTAATTATATTTAAAAGGATTCCAATGTTAAAAATAAAAGTGTATGTTTATTTTAACTTGTTTTACTTATGTAGATGGTAGTGAATGAGGGAGCAGGTCAATTTAAAAATGTTTCTACTATCACTACAAAATGTATGTAACATATAAACATATAAAATGTATTAACATATATTAAATAAAAAATATCAGTATTCTTTTAAAGCAGAGTCTAAAAAGCAGATTAAATGTCAGAACAGTAAAGATCAGAATAAGAACAAAAAGCCCCCAAAATTTGCTATCAATAAACAAAACCATCAAGGACAAAAAGCACAAAACTTTTTTAATTTTTTAAATACACAAGGGGAGCTCTAGATGATCGCTCTAGATGATCTAATCTTTGAGTGACCCCACCATCCAAGCTCTGCCATATACAACCCCAATTCCAATGAAGTTGGGACGTTGTGTAAAACGTAAATATAAACAGAATACAATGATTTGCAAATCCTTTTCAACTTATATTCAATTGAATACACTACGAAGACAAGATATCTAATGTTCAAACTGATAAACTTTATTGTTGTTTTGCAAATCTTCACTCATTTTGAATTTGATCCCTGCAACACGTTCCAAAAAAGCTTGGACAGGGGCAGCAAAAGACTGGGAAAGTTGAGGAATGTTCAAAAAAACACCCGTTTTGAACACTCCACAGGTGAACAGGGTAATTGGAAACAGGTGTTTATCATGATTGGGTATAAAAGGAGCATCCCCAAAAGGTCAGTTGTTCACAAGCAAGGATGGGGCGAAGTTCACCACTTTGTGAACAACTACGTAGACAAATAGTCCAGCAGTTTAAGAACAACGTTTCTCAACGTACAATTGCAAGGAATCTAGGGATTTCATCATCTACTGTCCATAATATCATCAAAAGATTCAGGAGAAATCTCTGCACGTAAGCGGCAAGGCCGAATACCAGCACTGGATGCCCGTGACCTTTGATCCCTCAGGCGGCACTGCATTAAGAACTGACATCATTCTGTAAAGGATATTACCACGTAGGCTCAGGAATACTTCAGAAAAACATTGTCAGTTAACACAGTTCATCGCTACATCTACAAGTACAAGATAAAACTCTACCATGCAAAGTGAAAGCCATATATCAACAACACCCAGAAACGCCGCCGGCTTCTCTGGGTCCGAGCTCATCTGAGATGGACTGACGCAAAGTGGAAAAGTGTGCTGTGGTCTGACGCGTCCATATTTCACATGATTTTTGGAAATCATGGAGGTCGTGTCCTCCGGGCCAAAGAGGAAGAGGACCATCCGGATTGTTATCAGCGCAAAGTTGAAAAGCCAGCATCTGTGGTATTGGGGTGTGTTAGTGTCCATGGCATGGGTAACTTGTACATCTGTGAAGGCACCATAATGCTGAAAGGTACATACAGGTTTTGGAGCAACATATGCTGCCATCCAAGCAACGTCTTTTTCAGGGACATCCCTGCTTATTTCAGCAGGACAATGCAAAGTCACATTCTGCATGTGTTACAACAGCGTGGCTTCGTAGTAAAAGAGTGCGGGTACTAGACTGGCATGCCTGCAGTCCAGACCTGTCTCCCATTGAAAATGTGCGGTGCATTATGAAGTGCAAAATATGACAATGGTGACCCTGGACTGTTGAGCAACTGAACTTGTACATCAATCAAGAATAGGAAAGAATTCCACCTACACAGCTTCAACAATTAGTGTCCTCAGTTCCCAAGTGCTTATTGAGTGTTGTTGAAAGGAAAGGTGATATAACACATCGTCCCAGCTTTTTTGGAATGTGTTGCAGGCATCAAACTCAAAATGAGTGAAGATTTGCAAAACAACAATAAAGTTTATCAGTTTGAACATTCGATATCTTGTCTTTGTATTGTATTCAATTGAATATTGATTGAAAAGGATTTGCAAATCATTGTATTCTGTTTTTATTTACGTTTTACACAACGTCCCAACTTCATTGGAATTGGGATTGTACATGCTGTAATGAATGGCAAGCATGGGCTGGTGTCCCAGCCAGGATGGTTCAAGACTCCTTACCTGGCCGAGAGGCAAGAGCAAAAGCAGGGTGTTCCCTGAAGCAGCTAGGAGAATGGCAGAAATTGCTAACACAGATGCGGCTATGCTGGCATCTTGGCGGGGCTTAACTAAAGATCCTTACCCAGCTGGGAAGCCAGTGTAATGGTGGGACAGAATAAGATATCTTTGTTGGGCTATTTGCTCCCCTGATACACTAGGTGGCAGCATCCCTGGGCTACAGTACCCCTACAGGCACTCACAGGGCATACTGGGAAGTATAGTTCTGTACGGCAGCCTTGTTGGGTTCTGTGGGTGCTACAAGGAGAAGAAATTCACAATCCCCATTTGGCTGGGCTTCCACCTGGCCCGAACATGCTACCTATGGACAATGTCCTGAAACCTGAAAATATTCCTGGGTCTTGTATAAAAACAGCCATTCTGCTTCACTCAGATTAGCTGGAGTTGGGTGGAAGCGGTCAAAGCTCAACTGGGAGGAGTCGCATACTCTGCAAAGAACCCTGTTAAAGGTATGTTGTAGTGATAAGCCATTTATTTGAAGCCGGGACTTGCGTCTTTGAGGTTGTGTCTGAGGTTTGGAGTGCTGCAAGGCCCCATAAAGGCTGCAGTGTAATAAGCATAACATAGAAATAAGCACTAAAAAGACAGGCTGGCTACCAACAACAAATAGATGGTAGGGTTAAGGCAAACCCCAAGCCATTACCAACAAGAGGAAAGGCCAGGGGTTAACTGCTTCCAATTCTAGACATAAAGAAAGGTCTGAGGGTGGACTTCTAGACCACATCTGTATGCAGACTGCTCAAGCTCTTCTATGTCTAGGTGTTTTAATTACTTTAACATGATACTGCAATACCGTTATCCAGTATGGTGGCTGACATTTTGTTACATTTATGGCTGATTTCACATTCCATCTTCTAAATTATACATATATCACTACTGAGGTAGTAATTTCCTTAACAGAACTAATTAATACACCAGTAATGGAGTATGCATTACAATATCATGGTTCTGGTCTTCTATAGGTCCAAAGGACAAACAAAACTACACCGATAGGATGAGCCTTTAGGCTACAGGGTCCCAAAGATATGGTAAGGTTGGCATACTTCTGTCTATCTGTAACCTAATAACTAAATGGGCTAGAGTGGCTTCAGTACACATAAACGGGAAGAAAGCCAACACATCCCAAAGACAACCTGGTGAATAATGAAGATGGAAAAGTCCTTTACATTTGGATTTATTGTATCAATCCAAATACCACTGTATAAACAAGTGCAGTAAAAAATACACATCGCCATCAAAAATCAACTCAATTGAATATAAATTAGCATTACATATATCTCCACAATTTTGCCTGTTTCTAGGTTTAAGCCTGTTCTAAACTTTATATTTGCATCCTAAACTTTGCTTCTTATTATAAAGAATTGAACCCAGATGTGCAATGCCCAGAAAGCACTCGAGTATTGCAAATTAGTGGTAACGTGAATTATTAGTACACTGGAGTAGACATTATCAGGAGGGTCACTACTGAAAAAAAGAAAATATTTCTAAATATTTGGCTGAATCAATTGGATTTTGCCAGCTACATAGAGACCAAAAAATAGGTACAATGGAGGAACAGCACGTGGTGTAAAACTGCAACAGGTCACATCAGTAGCATAAAAAATTAGAAGCTAAAATAGTACTGCATTAAGTACATCATGCAAACTTAATTCATCAATTACTTGCCTAAAATGATATATTAAATGAGCATCAAAAAAGCCCTGCTTTTGAAGAAAAATTGATAAAGGAACAGGAAAAACATCAAACATGCTTAAAAAATCTGGTCAGATTGAAAATAATGAGAAAAAGACTTCTTACATTGTAACTCTTTTTCTTAGTTATTTTCTTAAGAATAAAAACTTGTAAATCACTATGAATGGTTAGTGACCCTCTTGTAGTCTTCTCAGTATGCTGCTATGACCATATGGCTACTAATAGTGCCTTTGGAAAATGACACTGGAGGCTTCTGGGATCGAACAATACAAGAATGTAATCTAATTCCTCTTATGCTGTCCGGCATTCTACTTGTGATATCATGGAATGCCTAAATTGGCAGAACGTCCAATTTGCCTCAGTCTTCAGAACTGAGTCTGTTTTACCAGATTATGGAAACCTCAGAAGTTTATTTTCTCCAAAATAGATATTGATTGTATATTTTGTTTTATTTTAGTTTGTCATCAACTGGCCTTATCTCATGAATTAACTTTATATTATCATTTCTTTATGTCACTTACTTCTGTTTGTGCTTTTTTTCATGTAATGTATATGTTTATTTATGTAAATGTAGTACAATTTTATAATTTACTATCAGTACAATAGTAATGAGAAGTCAATCAAAATTACACCTTTTATTGGCTAACTACAAAGGTTACAATATGCAAGCTTTCGAGGCAACTCAGGCCCCTTCTTTAGGCAAGATGTAATACAGAAACTGGAGTTCCCTGTGTTTATATCCACACACTAGGACAAGTAAAAACATTGGAAAACCTTTAAGTGATACATCTTAAATGTAAAAAATGAATAGACCTCTTCAGGCTAAGACTCATTAAGAAAGAGAGGAGACAAGATATTTGGATAAGATATCTGTCTGAAAAAGTATCATTGCAATATAAATTTTGTAAATTTTTATAAGAGCCCCGAGAGAGTACTCAGTGAAGAGCATTATTCAGTTCAGCAAGTAATATTTCCTATTATTTGCAACAAGCTTTCAGTTTGAGCATTACATCTGATATCCATAGCCTTTTAACACAATGCTAACAGTCAAGAATGGACTTAAATTTTGAGAACAGAAATCTTTTTACCACCCTCCCTGGAACGCCATCCTTAGACATGTCCCATTAGGCAGTTTGTGGTGCACAGAAAAGTGAACTTACTAGGAAAAAATATTTCTTACACTGGACAATGCCAGTGTTGGTTTTGATGTAGAGACAAATGAGCATGCCAGACAGCTGGGGGACACATGGATATGGCTGGATGGGTGAAAACAATCAGTAACAGTATATCTAGACATAAACAGGAACTAAGGGAACAAATAAAAACACTGGGCAATCTAAGCAAACATGGCTTAATAAATAACAAGGTCAAGGGTCTAAAAGCAGGGGTCATACACAAATAGAATAAGATTAAACAAAGCACTAGAAACATAATAAAATTGATCTCTGTGATTTAGTTAGTAGTAATTGTGTTCCGGGAATTTTAGTAGTATGTTTAACTGGTCAAGAGCAGCCGTATTTGACAGAAGAGTAATTAACTAAAATGTAGTACTGAGCAGATGTGGCTAAGAATGCAATGTGACATTTGTCATAGCAGTACCTACAGTAAGAGCAATGTAACCACTTTTATTGAGATTCAAGCTTTAATTTCCTCTGTAAATCTGCATCTTCTTTACTGTTTTTAAAGTTGTTTTTTTTTATTTTTGACAACTGCATTTTTTATACCTGGTTGAAAGAGGTCCTACCTTCTTCTGACAATTTTCCCTGACTTCCAAGTCAAGCGTCTGCTATTTTTAATCCATGTCACTTTCTTTCCTCTTTTCACATTTCCCAGCTATTTCCTAGTTGTCATTTGGTCAGTAATGCTGTCATTCAGTTTGAAGCGGGAAGTCAGAATTTCCAAGTTCCTAGCTGGGATTTTCAATTGGGACGACCCTTAAGTCTGTCAAGTCTGAATTTGTCCAACTTCAGATTATAAAGTCAATCTTTAATGGCAATGGACACTGCAAACCTTACTAAAAGCTGTAGTATTATACTGTTTATTAGCACTTCTGTCTATTTCTGTCTCATTAAATTAGTCGTACACAGTGCTGTTCAACTTGTATCTGTGGACATGTTGCTGTGATGTTTGGATGTGCTAGTGATGACATAATGTGTTGTAATCAACTGATATTTACCCAACTGAGCAAGCACAGCAAAGATTTTCCTGGATGCGTCGTTATTCATTGTTTGAATGTTTTAGTGGAACAAGGTCCACTCGATTGAGATGTCATCTCCAACTCTGACTTTGACTTCCGAGGTAAATGAAATGCAGTACTGTATAAGGCTCAAATGATAGTGTCTAGTGATTGAGGCAGAGAATCACACACGAATAGGTGAACTGTAGAATGTGGTAGGCTAGTATCAACATGTGAACCAAAGGCTATCAGCTCTTTACAGGTACCACATATATATGACATCACTGTCATCATTTGTGTGTTATTTCCTGTTTTTAAAATTTGTCCTGGCATTTGCAGATAATAACTGTCTGCCTCACTCTGTCCAAGTACTGTAAAAAAAAACAAGCTGGCAACTGTCACTTCTTGTTTGTCTGTGCAGGCAGGTCTAACCCACCTTGGCAACTGCATCTTTATTTTTGTCTTACCTGTTCACCTGACTGTCTTATAGAAAATCTATGGTGTTTGTAGCTGGCCTAGAGCCTAAGCAGCCAGAAGGGGGACAGAGGTACATTCGCACCAGAAGCCCTATAATTGAGGGCCCATAAACATGACAAAAAAAAGACTGTTTAGCTACATTTTGGTAGGCCCTCACATAAATAGTAACTTACAGAATGCAGATTTAAGTTTAAAGGTGTACGTCTAGATTGCCTGAACACATCAAGTCACAACAAAACTATCATCCATATGCTATCCTACTAAAAAATGGTTAAGCACTTTTCGGGTGTGTTCGAGTGTACAAAATAGCAAGAAAGAGCTCTCTTTACGTCAGCATTGATTTCGCTTACACACTTACATAATACACCTGGTGGAATAACTAGAAGGTGAGCAATGTAACGAGGGAGAGAGAAAAACACATTGTCCGATGAAGAAATAACACAGAGAACTGTGTAATATATGCAAATGAAAATTATAATAACGAGAGAGATGAACACAAAACAAATTATGAAAATGATAGTAT
The DNA here is from genome assembly GCF_016835505.1 of Polypterus senegalus. Taxonomy (NCBI): domain Eukaryota; kingdom Metazoa; phylum Chordata; class Cladistia; order Polypteriformes; family Polypteridae; genus Polypterus; species Polypterus senegalus. The sequence goes on from NC_053161.1 coordinate 109,487,815, forward strand.
CACTCCATCACAATTTACCTATGCTGACAATGCTAACTTATGACCCTCATTCAGGCTTATCATTCAAAAAAGCAACTCCACTGATCTGTACAGGTTCTAAAATCAGAGGCTCTCTCCTGATGTCATAAGAGATCTTATTTATAATATATTAAACACTTGGAATTTGTGTGCATTGTACAGTGGTTGTGCATGAAAACTGGGGTGGTGAGAGGAGTTCAGAGGTGCTGCCTAACAAGCTAGCCTCTCTAGTTTGAAAGCCTTTAACTGTTAGCTACTTTGGATGTCCTATCCTTTGCCCAGAATTCTCTCATGGATACAACTATATTGCTAATATATGTTTCTAATTACATCTAGCTGTGACTTCCTGATTTACTCTATTTAACTAAACCTGCTTGATGCAAGTATATGCCATGAATGCAGGAGCCTATCACAGCAGCAATGGAAGTCAAGAAGCAAACCTGAATTAAACACAAGTCCATTACAGAGTCTGTTTATACACAAATCGTATTGGAAGTCTGATGTATATGGGCTGAATAGGACCAGAGAAAGTACAGTCTCCTGCAGCGCTCCTGTGTTGCTGACCACAATGTCAGACCTGCAGTTCCCAAGACGCACATACTGAGGTCTGTCTGTAAGATAGTCCACGATCCATGCCACCAGGTGTGAATCTACTCCTATCTCAGTCAGCTTGTTCCTGAGGAGCAGAGGTTGGATGGTGTTGAAGGCGCTAGAGAAGTCCAAAAACATAATTCTTACAGCACCACTGCCTTTGTCCAGGTGGGAGAGGGATCGGTGTAGCATATAGATGATGGCACTCTCCGCTCCCACCTTCACCTGGTATGCGAACTGCAGAGGGTCAAGGGCGTGGCAGATCTGTGGCCTCAGGTGGTGAAGCAGCAGCCGCTCCATGGTCTTCATCACATGTGACGTCAGAGCAACAGCCCGGAAGTCATTCAGCTCACTAGGATGTGATACCTTTGGGATTGGGGCGATGCAAGATGTTTTCCAAAGCCTTGGGACTCTCCCCTGTTACAGGCTCAGGTTGAAGATGTGCTGTAGAGGACTCCCCAGTTCCAATGCATAGGCCTTCAGCAGTCGTGGCGATACTCCATCTGGATCCGCTGCTTTGCTGGCACGAAGTCTCCTCAGCTCTCTGCTCACCTGTGCTGCTGTAATTGTGGGTGGGGATGTCTCACCTATGTTGGTATCAGCAGAAGGATGGTTGGAGGATGCAGTACTCCGAGGTGAGAGTGGGTTAGGGTCAAACCTGTTAAAGAAGTTCATTTGGTTTGCTCTCTCCACGTCTCTCTCGATGGTGGCAACCCGCTTTGAGCTGCAGCCAGTGATGATCTTCATCCCATCCCACACTTCCTTCATGCTGTTATTCTGCAGCTTCTGCTCCAGCTTTCTCCTGTACTGCTCCTGAGCTGAAATCGGAGTTCCTTCTGCACGCGCTTCAGCTCATGCTGATCACCGTCTTTAAAAGCCCTTTTCTTCTAGTTCAAAGGGCCCTTGATGTCACTTGTAATCCATGGCTTGTTGTTAGCATAGCAGCATACTGTTCTTACTGGAACTACAATGTCCATACAGAAGTTGAAATAATCAGTTGTGCAGTCAACAACCTCTTCAATGTCCTACTATGTGACCCCTGCAGTGTATCCCAGTCTGTAGTTCCAAAGCAGTCTCTCAGAGCCTGCTCTGCCTCAGGTGACCACTTCCTGAATGAGCGTGTGGTTGTAGGTAGCGCCCTCACTCTTGGTTTGTAGTGAGGCTGAAGTAGAACCAGGTTATGATCTGCTTTCCCAAGCGCAGGCAGCGGGGTGGCGCTGTATGCCTTTAACGTTTGCATACAGTAGGTCAATAGTCCTATTTCCCTGGGTGTTACAATCCACATACTGGGAGAAGGCAGGTAATGTTTTATCCAGCGTTACATGGTTAAAGTCTCCAGCGATTAAAACAAGTGCCTCAGGGTGCTGCTTTTGTAACTTAGCAATTGCGTTCGCTCGAGGGGGGATGTAAACAATAACAACAATCACGTGTCCAAACTCTCTGGGCAGGTAATAGGGATACAAACTTATGGCCAACAGTTCGATATCCCTGCAGCAAGTGGAGATTTTAACGTTTACATGTCCTGAGTTGCACCACTTTGTATTGACATAGAGACCGACTCTCCCTCCTTTCTACTTACCACAAATATTTGCGTCTCTGTCCGCTCTAACTGTGCTAAACCCGGGTAGCTCCATGTTAGCATCTGGGATGGTAGTTGTTAGCCATGTTTCACTTAAACTCAGCAAGTTGCATTCTCTATAGGTTCTGACATTTTTCACCAGCACAGCCAGTCATACACGGAGCTGCTGGAATGGCTGCCACTTGCGGTGGCGCCAGCGTAATGGGGATTCTGGATCAGCTAGGCAACAGCACAAACCTTTATGCCACCATGCTGTCTACTGCTTTAACTCCCTTAAGAAAGTAAGTCTTTGTGTTGTACACTTCTGTATATCAATATAAACAGAGAAAGTCAGATTAATATAAGTAATTATGTCAAGACACACACATTCAAAACTCTTTCAAAATAATTTCAATTTAGTGTTACAGGGGTCACCGCTGTGCAGCGTTCATCTGTTTATCTCTTTTTCTAATTTGCTTATCCAGATCAGGGTCATGGAGTTTGAAGACATTTCTTTATATAAAAAAATTAGTTTCTTTTCTTAATTTGTATTTTAAAACACTTATCACACAAACTGTTGAATATTTTGGCCCTTATTTGAAAATTCAATAAAAACAGCAATAACAACTTTAATGACAGTTCTCATTTAATTTATGATAAGGAATGTGAAACGAGAAAGGCCACCTAGTCTTGGGGTACCCTAATGTTAATGCTGATGTTGGACGACTGTCTTGTGCCCACTCACCTCTTTTATCACTTACTTAGAAAGACGTTTCATATTTGTGTTATCTACTTACTGGTTTGAGCTCCAGTAAAATGTTTCTGTAGAAGACATAACAAATTGTGGCATTAATTCCTTGTCCCACTACTTGCTCATTGTTGTCATTCATCTGATTATTAATTTAGGTTTTGAAGTTTCTTTCTGTCCATTCCAGTTTTTATCCAAATTCGATATGTATCCCACATCCTCCACATGTGTTTGTTTGACTAGCTAAAACCTCAAAATGTATCCTGTATGAGCCTGATTGAGTCTCCCACCATAGTAACAATATTACAGAAAAGGCTCTGCTTGTCTCATAAGCTATAACTGGAATAAGCTTGCTCTGCAAATGACTGGATGGATGAATGGATATCGTTAATCTTCTGATAGTCAACTTATTGTTAACATTTGAAAATAGGTTTTCTTGAAATTTTATGTATTTACAACTTGTAGAGATAGTTGTTTTTGTTTCATTTTACATTTTTTCTATAAATTAAAAGCAAAATAAGTAGTTTTACCTATTCTTTTACAAGATAATGTGTCATTATGGAATGGTCAATACAGTACTTCTATGTAAATTTCACATTAGTTATACCCAGCAAATCACTCAGTGGAAGATTTTACAATAAAATACAATGAACTGTATAATAATATAAAATCAAACAAAATCAAATGCATTAACTTATATAATATTTATTATGTACACAAGTATAAAATATAACAGGTAACTGAATCAAATGAACAACTTAAATAGTATTTAATTTGAAAATAAACACACTGTCAAATATAGTAAACATGCTGCACAGACAGACAGATTGATACAGGGGTAGCTGCCTCTGTGCAGGTTGGCTTTTACAATTTTAGTGTGCGTGTTTGAGTGTTCATTTACTTCTGTTTGTCATCCAGCATGTGCTCTGGGAGGGTAAACAAAGCGGTCAGCTGTCTTCACTTATAAACTTTTTACAGTGTGTGTGCCTCTATGTGTTTGTTTACGTATATTTAAATAAATATTTCAGAAATTACTTGTGCAAAAAAATGCAAAACAATAGGTCTGATCCTGTGACTAAATGGAACAAATTCCAAAAACTAATTAAATTAAACAATTTATTGTTGAACATAGGTCAAACCATTTTTGAATGATTTGGTGATAAGTATTGAACCAAACTGGACCCAAAACAATACGCCTAGACCCTGCAAGACAAACATGATACAGCCTGTTTAACCTACTTAACGTTACATTTTATATTTTATTCCAAAAAAAATGTAAAAAGTGTTGTAATTTTTCATGCCAAAAAAAAGCATTTTTATTTAGTCTCAAAATTATAATAATGATACAAATAATAACAGTAATGATGAATAAAAATAACAATATGAAATGAACAACGATAACAAAAATAATAATAACAGTAATAATAATAATACTACTAATGATGCCAAAACAGTATATAATCTCAAAATGAGTCATTTGTGTGGTAAATCTTAAAACACGGTTAAAGACACAATCCAACATCATATTCGGGACATTAATAACATGTTTCTTTTTGGAATTTCTTTCCAGATTTATCGGTTTTTGAACAGCACACTGCATAGGTAGTAGTAAGACCAACTATGTTATATGGGTTGGAGACGGTGGCAGTGACCAGAAAGCAGGAGACAGAGCTGGAGATGGCAGAGTTAAAGATGCTAAGATTTGCACTGGGTGTGACGAGGATAGATAGGATTAGAAATGAGTACATTAGAGGGTCAGCTCAAGTTGGACAAGGTCAGAGAGGCTAGATTGAGATGGTTTGGACATGTGCAGAAGAGAGATACTGGGTATATTGGGAGAAGGATTTTAAAGATAAAGCTGCCAGGGAAGAGGAAGGCCTAAGAGAAGGTTTGTGGATGTGGTAAGAGAGTACATGCAGGTGGTGGGTGTAACAGAACAAGATGCAGAGGACAGAAAGATATGGAAGAAGATGATCCGCTGTGGTGACCCCTAATGGGAGCAGCCAAAAGAAGAAGAAGACACTGCACAGGTGTGAGTTGGATTCTGTTTTTTCTGTTGGAGGTATACAATCAATAAAAAGTCTACAAATAAGACGCTCCAGATTGATCTGCTTTGTGCTGGGTCGAGCGCCTGTCTTTAACAGTAGTGTGGACAGTGGATGTGCGGCAATGATTTGTTCTACAAGCTGGCATGTAAAGTTTGCATGAGATACAGTTTTTCCAGCTTTTTGTTTGTAGAAGACAAATGTATTCTAAATGCACTGTTCCACCAGAGGACGAAATATCTTTTGTAGTTTTTTTTTTTGTTGCCTCTGCATAAAGGGATAGAAAGTAAATTCTTACTGCATGATCTACACCACTCATCGTGTTATTGTAGTTGACCACAGCACAAGGTTTTGTAACTTGCTTGTTGCCTTTTACCTGTACAATGACTGTAGCTGCATTATGTACAGTGCTAAGAAGACAAACATCTTTCTTATCTTTCCATTTCAGCCCAAGCACTTTACCTTTTGCCAAGTTACTAGCATACTTCGCTGTAATTTAACTCTGCCAAAGCCTTTAAGTATGCCACAATGGTTTGGACACAGTCTTTCTTTGCAGCAAAATACCAAATAGCTCTGGCAAAGTATAAAAATTGTCGATGATTACACAGTAACTTTGATCCAGCAGAGCATCTATCAAAGTCAGCACCGATGACATAGCAAAACCGTACTGATTGTATTTCGGATCAAATATTGTCCTTTTTCACCTGTACAGAACCGAATTCCAAATGTATCCTGTTTTAGTTCACAAATCTCATAAAACTTTATGCCAATCTAGCTCTTTTTGACGCCATGTACTGTATCCATGACAGTCTGCCCTTATAAGCCATGAGATTTTCATCGATGCTGACCTGACAATCTGGAAAGTAAACACTCTGAAATTTTGCTACAATGGCCTGGTATACTGTATGTCCCAAGTTTTCCTTAGTTTGGGTGCAGGATGGGTATTCTCATCAAAGACTTCATTGTTGGTAAAGTGAAGATATGTCATAATTAGTTAAAACCTGCACCCAGACATAATTTCTCCAAAGAATGGCAGCACTGACAGCACTTTTTCAGTCCCAGAGATTCACGGCTCTAACGCTTACGCAAGACGCATTTGTAGAGTTGCCTGAGTGACACTCGGGACTAATACTTTTAGCACGGTTTTTAGAGCCCAAGTAACAGTCAGGTGTAATGCTAAGTAGGTTAAAGAAGATAGGTCCATTTTCTCAAAAGTAATTGTTGCATATAGGGTGGATATTTCAGAAACCAGGTGTCTAAAACATTCTATCTTTGCTAGGATGTAGAAATGCAGGAGTTCTACACAACACAAAAAATGCAAACTAAAAACTGTAAATTTTCCACAGGCACACAAACCCCATGGTAAAATCAGCTTTTCTTGACGTATTGAACATCATAGAATCAGAACCTGAATGTAATTCCAAGTTTTAGCAAAGTTTTAACCATTCACAAAACTAGTTTTTACTTGGAAGTGAAAAGACGAGACTCTTTCAAACAGTGAGCAAAGGTTCATGTTTTTCGATATGATGTGTGAAGATATCTTTGTCATTAGGTGTCTACTGTACATTAAAAGGCCTCCAGTAGTCAGCCTCTTGCATATTTCTCACAATTCTGAAGCAGCTGGCTGATGCTGATTAATACCTCCAGGATCTCTTATTTTTGTTCCTTCCTTTTTTGATTATGCTAACTAGGTGTTGCAACACAGACTGCATTGTTAGAAGTTAGCCAGAGTGACAAGAAGAAGTACAAACTGAACAGGCTATATGAGTGTATTAAGCAAAGCCAAAGAAGTGCAGGAGATATGGTAGGTCACAGTTTACAGAAAGTTGGGAAATGCAGTCTTGAGAAAGAGAAGATTGAAAAGAACAGGTCAAAATGAATGTCAATAGAAAGAGACTGACATATCCAAAATACCTAAAGAGCTTCTGATCTTTCCATCCTTTGGAAATAGCAAGTGGAAATTTTGAACAACATCAGATCTGTTTAGCCAACTGTGCAAATTGGTACATAACTGCTGCCCATATAACTTATGTTATTCTTTTTTTTCTTTACCTTTATTGTTTTTTTAGAAGGTCAAACACATTGAGAAAAGGCACACTAACAGGGAATAACTTGTGCTTTTTCAGTAGCAGCCTAATCTGCAGTCTGTAATACAGTTGTGAGATTCCAAATCCTGCAAGTGGAAATTTGTTATAAAACATATCACAGTGTGCAACAAACACAACTGGCACTGAGGTTGGTAAAAGTAATGTAATTACTGCTCAGCTCTTTCTGTGGAAACATTGTAGATGGACTATCTGTTAGCATCTTACTTTAATAATAAAAGTTTACGCAAAGTGAGCAGCATGCTACCCAACACTGTCAATGGTCCAGCCAGAGTTTTAGGTCTGGTTTAAGTGGGTTTTCTTTTTTATGGAATCCTTATGTTATCTTTTAAGTATTATTTTTTTACATTGTGTTATTTTTTTCACTTTCTTTGTTTTATCCATTGAATATTGGGTTTATTGATTTCTTTCCAGTTAAGCATAATGTTATTAATGTACGTATTTGTGTTCCATGTTTTCGGCTCGGTCCCCTTTATGTTAAGCCTCTGGGGGTGGGATCATTAACTGTTGCAACTGGGCAACTGTCCCCAGTAGTATTTAAGGAGAAGCAGCCTGAATTATTGCTGCTTTGGCATTGAGGCTGTTTTACTGTCTGGAGAGGCGAGTTCTTAAGGGCACATCAGACATACACAGGGGTGCTGCAAGATTTGGTGCTGGGCCTTCTACTTTTCCCTCTGTACACCACCTTGCTGGGCTCCATCATTCAATCCAATGGGTTCTCTTACCAGTGCTATACTGATGGTGCACAGCTGTACTTGTCATTCCTCCTGGGGACAACACAGTATTAGCTAGAGTCTCTGCATGTCTTACTGATATCTCAATCTGGACGTAAGACTACCATCTACAGCTCTATTTCTACTGTTTCTCATTCATGCAGGATCACGCTGCACAACATTCACAAGATCAGACCTTATTTGATGGAATATGCAGCACAACTTCTAGTCTAGGCTTTGGTTCTTGTCGCATCTGGACTACTGCAACTCGCTTCTGGCATGTGCTATCAAGCAGCTGCAGATGGTCCAGAATGCAGTGGTCCATCTTGTATTTAACCAGCCAAGAGAGGCACATGTCTCTCCACTCTTCAGGTAGCTACATTGGCTCCCTGTAGCATCTCGCATTAAGTTCAAATCCCTGACGCTTGCCTACAGAGCAGTCATTGGGTCAGTACCTATGTACTGTATATGGTGAGGTGCTATGCTCCATCTCGCCCGTTCAGGTCTGCCAGTGAGCAGTATCTGGTGATGCCTCTCCTGTGTGGTGTCAAGTATCAATCCAGCCTCTTCCTAGTTGGTGGAATGAGCTACCCACCTCCATCTGTCTAATTGATTGGAAAAAAAAAACTTTGCTCTGTGATCTTTCATGTTATCGACTGACATGTGTTTACATTAAGTTTAATTGCTTTACTGATTGTTAATCTATAATTGTAATTTTATTAGTTATTATATCTTTTCTCTTGTGGCAATCAAATTTTGTTATGTCATATTACACTTGCTGAACAAACAGGCCCTAGCCTATTGTTACTCAATTATGTTGACCTCTTTTGTAAGTTGCTTTGGATAAAAGCATCTCCCAAGCAAATAAATGTAAATGTTTTTGGGGTTTTCACTTTGTTTTTGGATTTCCTGGTTTTGATCCCTGCCCACGAATTATGGTAGTGTTCTCGTTTATTGAAATTGGATTTGTTTGCTTGCAAACATTTTGTTTCCATTTTTCTTTTTTCCTGCCCTTGATTTCGTTTGTACAAATTTTGAATTCTTAATACATTTTTGAACATTAGAGAAACTTTCAATGTTGCAAGCCAAACCCATTCACTTCTGCTAGAGAAATAAACTTACTAATAGTCAGAAACATGAGAAATAGCTGACTTGAGTACCCCTCTGAAATTTTTTACTGCATCTGACCAGGGTCAATATTTATTGTTTCAGACCTTTTATTTATGTTTCAAGTTCATTATTTTTAGCTCTGATTTGGGTTGTTAGTAGTTGCTCTTTAAAAAAGTCTTTTGAGAAAATGTATGTTCTTTATTATTCCCTATAACCCTAAACCCATTTTTCACTTTAGGATTCACTAGGCCGGCAGGGTTACACATCTTTCTTTTTCACTATTCAAGATTTATAGAATGACCAAAGAAACAAGCCCAGGACAAGTTGCTTGGCTGTAAAAATGAGGATATCAGGATTTCTTGTATGCTGCAAAGATTAGAGAATAATTTCTAAACATCTTTGCTATATTATTTTCCTAATGAAGTGATAAAAGTATTATTTCAGCAACTAACGGGTTACAGACTTAGCACTTGAAAATGACATTGAAATGCATAGTTCTGAGTATAAATGAAACAAGAGTTACCATACTCAGTAAGGTATACAACTGAAGCAAAAAACGAGTGAATATAATAATAATTATACAAAACTATTGTCCATAGTTACAAGACAAGGCCTTGGAGTAGTGACTTCATAATTTGTATTTCACACTTGAAAGTGTGATTTTTTTATTATTATTATTTCTTTCATTGCTGATACAACTAGTTTATAAGCATACCTTAGACAAAATGCCCAGTTTCCAAAATGCATCAGAAAAGAATACCATGAAATGACACTTGTCCCTTTATTGAACATATGCAGTCTTTTAGAATGCATTCATTTCTTTTTGATGCAAATCTATTGAAAGCTGACAAATTGCTTTCTACTTGAAATCAACTTCTTAAATTCCAAGATAGAAACAGACCAGCAGTGGTCCAAAATGTGGAAAAATACAAGTGTTTTTGTTAAGTAGCCACATATTAATCAGTTCTGAAAAAAAATAGTTTTCTTTTAATAATTCATTCACCTAAATGGTGGTAACTTTTGAAATGTATATCTTAGTACATATAAAATTAAAGGCGAGGGCAGTGCACAGGCTCCATCCTGACATCAGAAAACAAATAATGCTGTGTTCTTCCGATAACCATTTGCAGCTGCTCATGTTGGATATTGTAACGCTTACTGTTATTTTTCCATTATTGCTCATTTCTGACCATTCTGGTGATTCCATTAATTGGCTTTGTTGTGGTTGCTTCCATTACGTGCCAGTCCCCTGTTGTTAGGCATGTTGCCAGTCAGAGGACTTTGAGGTCAGATGACATGTAATGCTGTGTCTCCCCACCCATTTAAGATGACTATCTACTGTTTAAGACATCCAGACCTTTGGACAACTTATAACTAAACAACTTTGGGATCTTTGTATTCATTTTTGCTTAATGAAATTATTTTGTTTGTTCAATATTTGGGGTTTGTTGCGAATTAATTATTCTGCTTTTTTTCTGCTTTCATCTTCTGTTCTTTTTTGTTTTTTACTTCCCTAGTATACTCCTCTTAGTATAGACAACAGGCACAATTAGAAATGTGCAAATGATTCAAAAGCTTTCTTAATAATAAAATACCTTAAAAAAGGTAGTAAAACAAAGCTACAAAAACAAAAATACTTCATACCAAAACACAGTACGACAAACTACCTCTGCGAACAGATGCCCTGCTAGTAGTTCAAAATGGACTGGGACCAAAGATAGTGAAGAGGATAAATTAACTAAAATGGACTGACAGTTCAGGGTGCAATACATATTTACAGTGAAGAAAAAAGTACATCATTAACCCAGAAAAAAAAAACAAATAGCATAATGTACAATGAAAGGCTCTTACCCAAAGATAAACTCAGTCTATGTGTAAATAGTTGCCTTTAAAAATAACCAAAAACTTGGATCTGAAACAACCTGAAATTAACCAAAGAAATACTCCTCAAAACTCAGGAGTCCTTACTGGATAACAGAAGCTTCAATCTGCTCCTAAGATGCAGCCAATTGTTCAACCATCTACCCCTCTCAAGACTGGTGTGCTTTTCTCTCTCTCTCATCTCTATCAATCGACCGACCCAGTTCTATGGCCAGTTCAGTCTTTACAAAGAAAGTTCAGTTTCCCTAAGGTGAAGGTAGCTACCATTTTTACTATGCAGGAGTATTAGATTATTTCAAGAAAACAATACACAACCAAAACATGACCCAGGATAATAAAGAAAAAGCAAACACCAACAGAAGCTAATACTTTAAAATTAACCCTCAAATAAACACCAACAATCAATCTAAATGCATTAAACTAAAACCAAAATTATTAACAAACAAAAACAGACTTCTCCTGTGTCGGACTTCCTTGGCTCCCATCTCTGTGCATTTCCGCTTGGCCAGGACTGTTTTTAAATTACAGACCAAGATCACATGCACGCGTGCGAGGCACACACCTGAAATTGTGGTGGAAATACTGAGACACTTGAAGGCAACGTAATACTAATTCCTATACATGCTGTTACTTTTCTCACACTAAAAATTAACTGGTTAAAGTGTGGCAAAGCTGTTATATGGCTACACGTACTAGCACCCACAAAGCATCTTGCCTCTTTTGCTGCTCTGTCTGTCACACTAACGTCTTGGTGAGGCTGTAGTATCACAGATATCCAAATGGAAATCCAGCTGTGATGCTGTGTGTCATGCCATGCAAGACATTATCCCAGTTGTGGTAAAATGGTGTCATTGACACATTAAATTATGGAAACCAATAAAATATACAGAGACATAAACAGGAAAAAAACAAGAGAAAGATGACACAAAATGAATAAAGGATTTTAAAAAGAGGTTAATAAAATCCCAAAAGAATCTAAGATATAGAACCCATCATATTCTTCAATTTATAGTGCATTCAGAAAATATTCAGACTCATTCACTTTGGGCATACTATATTGTCTTGTAGATATATTTTTAAATAGATACATTTGCAAATTTTATTTTTTAAATGCTTAAAAAATTTTTTTTATATTTTTTCTTTTTTATTAATTTTATTGCAATCCATACAAAGCAATCAAGTTTTTACAAAAGAAAAATTAAGTTAAGAACAGGTCGATCCCCACCCCTGAGAGAGAGAGCAAGCAAAACGGCGTGAAATTTAAGGCTTATAAACATACCTAAATTAATAAATTCTCTGTGCTTTATGAGCTTATTTTAAAATATTACTGATTAGATCCTGGCATGTTTTGAAAAAAGTTTGTACGGATCCTCTAACTGAGTATTTGATTTTATCCAATTTCAAATAATATAACACATCGGTGGGCGGCACGGTGGCGCAGTGGTAGCGCTGCTGCCTCGCAGTTAGGAGACCCAGGTTCGCTTCCCGGGTCCTCCCTGCGTGGAGTTTGCATGTTCTCCCCGTGTCTGCGGGGGTTTCCTCCGGGCGCTCCGGTTTCCTCCCACAATCCAAAGACATGCAGGTTAGGTGGATTGGTGATTCAAAATTGGCCCTAGTGTGTGCTTGGTGTGTGGGTGTGTTTGTGTGTGTCCTGCGTTGGGTTGGCACCCTGCCCAGGATTGGTTCCTGCCTTGTGCCCTGTGTTGGCTGGGATTGGCTCCAACAGACCCCCGTGACCCTGTATTCAGATTCAGCAGGTTAGAGAATGGATGGATGGATAACACATCGGTTTCCCACTGACTTAAAAGAGGAGAGTTTGGGTTCTTCCAGTTTATCAGAATAAGTCTGCGTGCCAACAGTGTAGTGAATGCAATCACAATTTGTTTGTCTTTCTCCACTTTAAGCCCCTCTGGAAGAACCCCAAATACAGCTGTTAATGGGTTAGGAGGGATTGTGAGTCCAAGGATGTCTGAAAGGTAATTAAAAATTTTTGTCCAGAATAATGGTAATTTGGTGCAGGCCTAGAACATGTGACCCAGTGAGGCTGGGACTTGGTTGCAACGTTCGCAGGTTGGATCATGCCCTGGAAACATTTTGGAGAGTTTTAGTCGAGACAGATGTGCTCGATATATAATTTTGAGTTGTATAATTGTATGCTTTGCGCATATGGAGCTCAAGTGAATTCTCTGCATTGCTACTTTCCACTCCTTTTCTGATATATTAATTGAGAGATCTTTTTCCCAGTGTCCTCTTGGATCTTTGAAAGGGAGGGATTGTAAAATAATTTTATATATTGCAGAGATGGTGTCTGAGTCCTTGAAATTGAGCAATATTTTTTCCAGCATGGATGAGGGTGCAAGATGAGGAAAATCTGGAAGGTTCTGTTTAACAAAGTTCCTGATTTGAAGATAGTGAAAGAAATGTGTAGTTGGAATGTTAAATTTGGAATGTAATTGTTCATAGGATGCAAAGACGTTGTCTATATAAAGATCTCTAAGCAAGTTAATTCCAAATTTTTTCCGGATATTAAAAACTGCATATGTTTGTGAAGGTTAAAAGAGGCAGTTCTCTTGCAGAGGTGCCACAGATAGAAGCTTCTCCATCTTAAAATGCTTTCTATATTGGTTCCAGATTCTAAGTGAGTGGAGCACAATTGGGTTATTAGTGTATTGCTGATAACGTGTGTTTATTGGAGCGCAGAGCAGGGAATACAAAGAAGTACTGCAGGATTTTACTTCTATTGCGGTCCATACCTGTGTATGTTCTTCTATTTGTGTCCAGGTTCTTATCGACTGTATATTTGCCGCCCAGTAATGAAACTGGAAGTTAGGTAGAGCCATGCCGCCTTCTGCCTTTTGTCTTTGTAGGGTCGCTCATTTGATGCGTGGATGTTTTGAATTTCAAATAAATGAGGTTATTGTTGAATCTAATTGCCTAAAGACTGATTTATTAATGTATATTGGGATGTTTTGAAATAAAAAAAGGAATTTAGGAAGAATATTCATCTTAACAGTGTTAATTCTTCCAGCTAGTGTGAGATGAAGGGTTGACCATCTATGCAAGTCTTGTTTAATTTTTTCCATGCAGACGGCGAAATTTTGTTGATAAAGAGCTTTATGTTTACTTGTAATGTTTACCCCGAGGTATTTAAACTGTTCTGCAATGATAAAAGGTAGGGTATCTAATCTAATATTATATAAATGCTTGAAAATGTATTAAAAGCATTGAAGCATATGACCAAGACTGATATCTCTCCTTAATTCAGTACTTAGTACTTAGTAGAAATCTCTTTGGTAGCAGTTACAGTATTGGCTTGGCCACTCAGGAACAATTAGAGACTTGTCCTAAAGCCAGTCAAGCACTGTCTTGGTCATATGCTTCAGGTCATTGTCATGCTGAATTATGAACCATTGCCTTCTTTTAAGGTTATGTGCACTCTGAAGCAATTTTTCTTCAAGGACTTCTCTTTAATTGGTTGCATTCATCCTTCCATCAGTTCTGACCTGTCTTGCTGTCCCTGCTGCTGAGAAGCACCCCAATAGCATAGTGCTACCACCGGCATGTTTTGTCATAGGGATGGTATTAGGCAGGTGCTGAGCAATACCTGGTCTTTGCCAAACATAGTACTTAGGAGTGCTGCCCAAAGAGTTCAGTTTTTGTCTCATCATACCATAGAATCTTTTTTTCTTATGCTCCCAGAGTCCTTTAAATATTGTTTGACAAGAGTGGCTTACATCTAGCCACTCCACTACTTGTAAAAAACTTGGTTTATGGAGCGCTGCTGAGATGGTCATCCTTCCAATAGGTTCTATCATCTCAGCAGAGGATTTCTGAAGCTCTGTTATACTGACTGTTGGGTTATTGGACACCTCCTAGACCAAAACCCATTTTGTCCAGTTACAGTCTGCAGCCTTGAGTTCTTAAATGGGATGAAAAACATTGCACTTCACACAGGGGGGGGATTAGACCAAGAACAAGTCTCTAGCTGAAACACTTTTTTTCTCTTGTGCTGAACAACACAGTGAAGTGAGCAGTGTTATACAGTGACATCTGGTCCTCACATGAAACTTCGAGAGGCACAAGTAAAGAATAAACAGTATGCACAAGTACTCTGAGAAACACTGCCTGTACTCTAATTTCAAATTAAAACGGATCTGCTCAGTAAACTAAGATAGGGAGAACATGCAGCAAACAGCGTCCTGGTATAGTAATTGAACCCATGATGCCTGAACTGTAAAAACTGCATGCTGTGATACTTCAAATGTCCTTACAGAATAAACATAGTCAAGTCGTTCATAAAATGTGTCATTCTCAACAGAGTCAAAACTGTGTGTGTAACAATGGATAAATTGTTGCAGAAGCCATTTATTTGCTGTCTTTTAAACACAGCTCTGTCAAGCAATACGAATGACCAATCATAGACAACTACATCATTAGAAAAGGCTGAAATTCAGTCTTTCACCGTATGTTGGCTTAAAGTAGGTGAGCTCTTTATTAAAAGCATGTGTTTTAATTTACATCTTTTGCATACTTTTCAATAGACGGGATTTGCCTTTGGAAGACCCAGATTGTTTATCTTGTGCTTTTGTTTTCTTTATACAAAGCAGAGCTGAACAAATTAAACAGAAGCAACCTTAAACAAAAACTATTTAAAAATGCAAACAAGGTACAAAACAGCACAAAATACTTAATGGCTCAAGGAAAATAATGTACAAAACACACAGACATTGATAAAAAAAATGCTTCTGATTTTCAAGAAATTTGAAAATGTTTAGTTTTGCAGTTCCCAAAAACTGGAAGAGCTGACCATGATTCCAATTTTCCTTAGTGTCCCTAAGTCAAAATGACCATGTCCATGACCTCACACTTCTACCCTGAGGCCAGCCCACAGCTCCAAATAGCCATGCCTCCATGGCACAATGGAGGAGTGCTAGAAAATAAAACAGAGAAAGGAATTCTGACACGTTTATGGTCAAGCCCAGAGGGAAGCTCCTTTACCACTTTGTTGTCATATATTTGTTCATTCTTTTGTATTTCTTTTTGATGAATAAATGCCTTTTGTTAGAAGATTCAGTAAGGGTGCCTCCCTAATATTGCTATCTGGCAATGCAGATACTATTACTTGACACAGTGCTTGGGTGTAGCCTACTTTTAAATGTGCCATCCATTATTCAATTAATAGTTCAGTGTCAGATTCTCTTTTTAATAAAAATGTTAGCACCTATATTACTGTGTTTTCCTAGTTGTAACTAAAAATATAAAAATGGCCTTTTGTTCTCTTGTCAGCATATTAATAATTAAAATAAATACATATATTACTCAGAACAAACAACACTGAAATCATAAATATGGTAGAATTTTAATCTTCAAAAAGTAAACTTGACAGATTGTGAAACTTGCATGATTATCTTTAGGTTAATTAACATACGGTATCTCAGAATCAATCAATTATAAATCAAGCTGTTTTAGTCTCATTTTTGTCCTTTTTTTACATGTATAGGTCATTGATTCCCTTAAGACTATTTTCTTCATGAAACAAAGTTTATTTTAGGCAGGGTGCCAAAAACAGCCATTTGCTTCTAATGAGTAGTAGCCTAAAAGGTATTTTTCCTTATCAACAATGTTTATACTGTACTTATGAAAAGACACATATAGGTGTAGTCTCTGAAATGCTTGACACATTGTGTACATATATTGAACATATTTTAAAGTACATGTACATTAGATCATTTTAAACAGCTGGAGTTTAATGAAGAGATATCAAATACAGTATGAGCGAAGAAAAGAAATCATACAATATATATGGAGATGATAGATCCTACATTGAAATAAAAAAATGTACATTCTGTGTAAAGACATCAATACAAAGTAATGAAGATGTTCACAAAAAATTTCATAGATTTGATATAAATGTCTATTCCATTAAACTTTCACCAGTAAACACACTTGTTTATCTACCTTACGCAACTTTGTGTGATCTCTATGATGCTGACTACAAGAATTTTAGTATTGTATAAAGCCCTAAGCAAAATTGTACCCTTTACAGTCATTTTTGGATAGAAAGATTTTTTATTGTTGACGCATCATAAACAGAACCTTAAATAGAGGCTCCAGTCACAAAGAACCACATTGGTTTTTGTAACTCAATGCAATACATGAACGTCTGGGAGCAGTATCGTTTGTTATTGTTTGTCAAGACTGCATACAGTCCTACCAACAAATAAGAACGTCTGAGGAGAAGAAGAATGTAGAGGAAAATAAACGTGGCTGCAATGGTGAGTCAGATAGAGGACGGGGAAGGAGATGGAAAAAAATTGAGACAGAAGCTTTCTAAAGTATGGGAGCACTTCAACGAAAAAGAAAAAAAAGTTGAGTGCAGATTATGCAAAGCGGAGCTTTTTTTTCACGGCAGCACCACTGCGATGCATGAGCATCTGCAATGCAAGCATCCTGGAGCTGTGATGCCGCCATCTCTTAAGAATTTATGCTGGCGCTGTTAGTTAGTTAGGGTCAGATCAGGAGGGGAGATAGAGCATGAACGAGACTGAGAAAATAAAAGTGAAACAAGCTAACTTTTACAAGTAACAAATTTACACCTGATCTGTTCGTTTTCAAATAATATTGCATTAGTGTTTTCTGATTGGTACTATTCAGGTCATACAATGATTTCTTCAAAATGTCACATATATTTGTCTCTTTCTTTTTTTCTCCGGTGCTGCGTGCTGACACCAGAAGGCGTGAGCTTATTCAGTTCTTGCAGGAGTACGTAGGTGGTCGGTTGCTTGTGCTATAACAAGCTTGACATGGCAGCGATCAAAGCACATGTACTGTGCAAAGCATGTATGGGGTCCACTGAGAAAAGAAGAGCGTTCATGGCTCACCTTGCAAAGGAACATTCTTTCCTCTGCATGTCCTGGAATCCTGTGCAGACTGGGAAAAATCGGGGGTAAAAAAAAAACGCGGTCACTGATTGCAACCGCAAGAAGGTACACTAATGAATATGAATAATGTTGCATCCATGCCACAATGTTTTCCGAAATGTACTATAAGATCATAAAATGAATAATTCCAAATATCATATATACCTATGTCTCTGTTTTTTTGTCAGTGCGGCTTTGACATCACGGTCCATAAGGCACATACTAATTCATCATAAGCAGTAACACTCAATAAAATTGAATAAAAAAAATGAGTGACAATGAGATACGAATAAGGCAGATTTGCCAGCATTTGTGTGTCAGCTTTTATCCATCCAGATCAGAGAATTTCCAGTTTGATTGCCTCAAAACACCACTCACATCTACAGTTATTCGCAGTTTCAGATAAAAAGTAACAGCGTCGGATACCTGGGAGGCAGTAGTATGTATCGTGATTGTGACTGAGAGAATAAAACTGAAAAAAAAAAAACGGTAACTTTTACAAGTACAAAGTACTATAATGATGGCTGCTACTATATGATAGCTATTAAAGACTGAGTGCACTTTAGTTTGTATTGTTTAATGTAAAATAAATTGAGCGATTAGTTGACTACCAAAATAATCATTATTTGCCAGCCCTACTTACATTTTAGCCTAGTTACTATACTGTAGATAATTTACAAGAAATCGACTTGAAAACAAATTACAAATTAGTAATTGCTCATATTATATAATTAGGAAACAAATAACCTATTGACATTTCAGATTTTTTTCTTTTTTACTTCCGCTATGCATCTACAAACTACATACTCTTTTTGACATATTCCAATCAGACTCTCCAAGCAATGTTATTGGGGAAATGCTGTGCTCACCATGGGCACCCATAACACTCCTAGACTCCAAAATTGCTGAATAGCACAGTCTATTGCATAAGCTTTTAACACTTTCAACACCCTGCATATTTCACTAAAAAGCATGTAAATATAACATCAGGCTTTGATCAATGGAGGTATTGTGAAACCTATTCCATGTGACCAAATTCCAAGTAATGTGTGAGAAGCAATTCCACCTAGGCCTAGTTTTTCACAAGACCAGAAAATCTGGAAATTTTTAATGATTAAGATAATGGATAGCCTCTTTTCATGGGTCTTTGATATTTAAAAAAAATTGGTCACACAGGGTACAAATCGGGGTTGTGACGGCTTTGCATCATAAACTAGAAGGCAGGAAAACATAGAAAAATTGGTATCATTCTATCATGAAAGCCACCTACACAAACTCTATTTGAGAATCATTGAGTAAACAAACATACAGTACATCTCTTTTGGACCTCACAGATAAAGTGGAGTACAATAAGAAAAAAGGGAAGAACATGCAGACTCCACACATAGAATGATTGGGCGCAGGATTCAGACTCAGTGGGCTGGATCCACGAAGCAGGAGAGCAAACTAATATGATGGTCTGAAATCAGACAGATTACATTTTATTATATAATATCTACTGTTGAATTCTGCTCTGTACTTGTAATATTTCTATTGCATTATTTTACTGTATTGAGGGTTACTTGTGTTCTGTTCTATGTATTGTATTGTAATTACCCCTTTTTTTGACACCCACTGCATGCCCAACCTACATGGAAAGGGGTTTCTCTTTGAATTGCCTTTCCCAAGGTTCCTTCCATTTTTCCCTATAAGGGTTTTTGTGGGAGTTTTTTCTTGTCTTCTTAGAGAGTCAAGGTTGGGGGGCTGTCAAAAGGCATTGCCTGTCAAAGCCCATTGTGGCACTCCTTGAGTAATTTTGGGCTATACAAAAATAAAATTTTATTACTGTATTGTACACAAAAATAAATTTTGCAGTTTGTCGGGATAAATGCACTCGCTCATCTTTCATGTTACTGTACCTTTTAACACTACAATTCCTGAAGCATACGAAAAAACTTGACATCCCGGCCCACCTTAAATCCCTTTGCACCTCTACATCAGCGTCTTTAATTTGTATATGAGTTGATCTGCACAAGCAGCAAGCAGCCTGCTGTCCCATACCCCGCCTTGAAGGAGCTCAACTTGAGCAAAAAGTTCTCCCAGCTCAAGCCAAGGCTCCTTATCTGTGTGTGAGGTGAGGTGCCTGGAGTTGTAATAGGGCAAATAATACAGTAAATTGTTATTTGGAATACATGCATTTCATGTTTGTTCTGTGTCTACAAATATTTGGGTAAGTGTAGGATAAAATGAAATGCAAAAAATAATGAACACATACCTAAAGCAGAATTTTTTTCCCGTGTTATACTAATAATGATGAGAAATTTATAATGTGTGGAGACTTTAATCCAAATATCAAATAAACACGTGTGCTTTTATTCAAGAATATAATCAAAGAGGGAAAAAACAGTTAATGTTTTAAATAGCAGAAAAGTTCATGCATCCAAGACATTAGAGTGATGACCTGAAACCATTAAAAATTATAATAATATTCACAAAAATATTTCAGACAACTTTCATCAATGGATTACTATAAGATTTGTTTTTCCCTTTTAATGCCCATTAAAAAAAGATTTAATAATATGTGCTTGTGAAGCTGCTTTTATATGATATGAAAGGGTCATTTGTGATTTAATTTTGTATCTTCATTTATGTTGAGGCTGATAAAAGTTAGCTGGGTCAACCCATGATTCATTTATTTGGAGGCAAAGTAGCATTGACCAGACTTCTTGATGAAGGTGATGTAGTGATGGTTGGTTTGTTGGTAAGGTAACTGAATGCACCCTCAGTGTTTCATATGGCTTGTACTATTCATTGTAACATCAATCTTGTCATTACATGTGCCGGGTGATAATGGTTACCGCGCCTAACGCCTTTCCCCCATCCTCCAGGGAGTAGAAAAGAGGTGCTAGAATTCCATGCATGCTCTTGTGCACTCACTTGCAGAGCACAACACAGGACTCTTCAAACGCAAGTGTCAGTGTCTGGATGCATCAGGAGGAGGGCTGCTCCATCAGCCAATGAAGGTAGCATTGTCACTACATATGTGGGGGTTAATTAGCATTATCTGTATATGGTTGTTTCAGGGTGGCAACCAGGTGGGACATGTTTACATACACACATTTACAAGATGATTGTGATTTATAAAGTGTAAATTGCAAACAAACTGTGCACGACAGGTTTTATAAATCAAAATTTTTCTTGGAGTACACATGTTCTTTTTTTGGATTACACATACTTTCTTGCTCCAATCTATGCAAAGTTTTATAAATGAGACCCTCTGGTCTTTTCCTCTCAAATGTTCAGTTTCTTAGTAGCAAAACTTATAAGTTAAGAGTTTTTCATTAAATGGAATATGGACATATCTTATGTCAGCCTTTTCTTTTACAGAACGGTAAAATGTATCCATGTCTACTTTATCAGTGAGATTACTGAGAAATAGACTGCTCAGACCTTACTACAAATCGAAGTGAAGCAGTAAGTATAAAGGTAGTCTCATCATTAATAGCATGGAGGTTGTATATAAAGGTCAGGTGGACCATTTGGTATCATGGTGTATTAAAAACCATCTTCAGTTGAACACAGATATAACAGTAGAAAAAATTGATTGAATTAGAAATAAACAAATCAAACGTTAGTGTGGCAGACACATAAATTCCTGGGAACCACAGTCTCCAACGCACTGTAGTACTCGTATAATCACATAATTAACCAAGAAAGTAGGGCAGAAAATGTATTTCCTTCACCTCCTGAAAAGCTTCATGTCACCCATTCGATATGGGTTTTACAGAATCACAATCAACTGCATCCTCAGCCACAGCCCAGTTTGGTGCAGAATGTACTCACTACAAAAACATTTGTTTTTAGTTGACTAGATCATTGTAATGCACACCTCTCAGAACTACTCAAAAAAGTCATTGATCAGTTGCAACTAATGCAGAATGCAGACGCCAGAATCTTAAATATGAAAAGAAAATCTGAGCACATCTCTCCAGTTCTGATGTCGCTACATTGGTTACCCATGTCATTTAGAATTGACTTTAAAATAGTGCTTAGTACTTATGGTTTACAAAGCCGTAAATAATCTCGTTCCATCCTATATTTCAGAATGCCTCTCACCTTACACTCCAAATTGTAACCTTAGATTTTCAAATGTGTGTCTGCTTATAATTCCAAGAGCTAAACTTAAAAGAAGTGGTGAGGCAGCCTTTTGCTGTTATGCACCTAAAATCTGGAATAGCTACCTTATCGATAGAAATTTGCCACGCTAATACTGTGGAGGACTTTAAAAAACTGCTAAAAACACATTATTTAAACATCCCTTTCTCATGGATTCATTTTAGTGTAACCCTGATATTCTGTATATATATTGAGTTATCGTTTTTATCATGGCTCCATAATCCATACTAACCTCTACTTTCTCTGCTGTGTGCTGGACTGATTGAGATCATTGATGTTAGTAGAATGCCTAGAGGGGGCTGGGTGGTCTCATGGCTTGCAACCCCTGCAGATTTTATTTTTTCTCCAGCCGTCTGGAGTTTTTTTTTTTCTGTCCTCCCTGGCCATCGGATCTTTTATTTTGTGTTAATTAGTATTCTCTTATTTTAATTCTTACTTTGTCCTTTTTTCTCTTTCTTCATCATGTGAAGCACTTTGAGTTACATTATTTGTATGAAAATGTGCTATATAAATAAAAGTTGTAGCTGTTGTTGTTGTTTTTCCAGTTTTCTGTGGTGGCAATCTGCGCCACCTGATCAAAGCACCATGCTGCAATTCTTCCACGTGAAGCCTGAAAACCATGAGACTGATTTAGATCATTTATTTTAGTTAGAATACCTAGTAGGGGTTGGACGGTCTTGTGGCCTTGGAACCCCTGCAGATTTTGATTTTTTTTCTCCAACCATCTGGAGTTTTGTTTTGGTTTTTTTCTGTCCTCCTGGCCATTCGACCTTAGTTTATTCTTTGTTAATTAGTATTGCCTAATCTTATTTTTATATTTTTCTTTCTTCATCTTGGAAAGTAGTTTAAGCTATATGATTTGTATGAAAATGTGCTATATAAATAAATGTTGTTGTTGTTGTTCAAGGGGTAATGTATCATTTTCTCTGCAGAGAGTTAGTAATTGGTTGTCATACTTCCTGCCCTGATATATTTCACAACTGCAGAAAAATGATTGCCAACCTGGTTACCAGTTCTCATCTGGCACACACTTTCAGCCCTTTAGATCCAAGGCTATGCAGCATTTAAACAGCTTTTTGTAGAGCAGTTACAGCCCTCCTAATTCAAGATTCTTTATGCAGCCTCATGTAATATACACTAATAATAATAACAATAAATAGCAAAATGTCACTTTAGTACATTCAAGTGTAATCAATGTACTCTGCCTTAATCTGAATCCTGTCTTATTGTATGCTTTAGGGTTTTGACACTAAAGTTACCCTGGAGGAATAAAAATGTTTCCCATTCTTATTATTTCACTTTGACTAATTGAGCAGTGTTAAAATAAACTTTTAAGTGGTAAAAGATTGTGCTGTAAATACAGCAAACTAAATAAAAAATGAGCCTTTATGCACCTTATTGCAAACATCAACATGCATAGCAAGTACATTCTTTTATGATTTGATTTCAGTCAAGTGACTCATATAATTACCAGAATTAGTTCGTAGTTTTAATGATATAGAAGTATAGTACTAAACAATTGTATTGTTAAAAAAATATGTCAAGTCATGAAGCAGTAATATTTTTAGTATCAGTATCATTTTCACATGGGAAGTAAAGATAAAGCACAAAATTACTTATGTGAATATTATTTATTAATGTTTCTTTTACTGGTTAGAACAGACCACACTGCATATTTCTTTCCTCTAGTGAATAGCAGAGCTGAGAAAGGTAGACTAGTAGAATAATACAACCACAAGATGCTTTCGATGCATGGTTATTTTTAGCCATTATAGGACAAACAGTCCAAGCTGCAAGCTCTTCAAAGAATGTTTGTTTTAATAGGATTTTTTCTAACATTTTTAATTTGAATTATCTTTGAAATCGCTTTGGAGTTTCTCATGAATGTAAAAACACTTAATGTATGTAAAGAAAAAAACTTTCATCAAAATAGGCAACGTCCATCAAGATCAGGGCGTTAATAAGGCTATTTCATATGGGCACAAATTACACAGGGTTGACCATTTACAGCCTTACAGAAGCATATTTTCTGTCCTAAAGGTACAAGAATGAAGTAAGTCTTGGTAGTAGTCTCTGCTGTCTCTTCACATCCAAAGTTCTGATTACCATAAATAAGTTTAAAATGAAGCACATTTCAAGGGGTCAGTGCTTAGACTTTGAGCCCTGTCCCAGTTTCTCATTCTTAATGTTCTAATGACTGTTCTATATACACTTTGTGCTTTAACTATTGCTAACGTTCTGAAGATGATTCTTGTTTAGTCTCAGCAATAGAAAAAATCATACCAGTCTGTGAACCAATACTACGTTTCCATTTATGATTCTGTTTTCACTGCGATGCCAGTCTCTGCAATTAAACCCTATATTCTGCACAGAGAAGACTAATCTGTCACTCTGTGAAAATAAAACAATAATTAAGAGCTTAACTCAATTTGTCCTCTATTTTCTATATACAGGGTGGTAAGAGGATCCTGGTGACTGAGGGACTGACAAATATGAGAAGGTGATAAAGATCAGACACTGGGCTCTGGAAAACAACAGAGAAGTGAAAAAGATAAAACACGGGCGCTAATTTTGTTGACATGTCTCATTACATAAGTAAAGATAAACAGTTAGTGTAGGGCAAAAGCAAGAGCACGGTGCATCTAGAAGAAAGTACATTATGCTTCCTCAGAAACGTAAGGGACTGGCATCCCAGCGAATGGCAGGGATAGCTGACTGTCTGCCACAGTGCTGAACGTGTGAATCATGAGATGCTAGCACTCACACTGACTGCCCAGGAATGAAAAGGAGGGTGGAATGTTAACACTGAATTACGTCATTGCCCTAATAAACACATGGAATAAGAATAGTTTACATATATACATATATTAGCATGCATAAATAAGTATTTCTGTTGAATATCTTGCAATTTTAAATTGTTACATTCTTCATGTTCTGTGCCACGCTCTCATATTGGAGTCTTAGTCCATGTTAGCGTCTATGCCAGCTGGGCCAGAACCAGCTTGTTCTCGTTATTTCGATTTGTATGGCTTCCAGTGCTTTTATTTTTTTCTAACATCAGCCAATGAAAATACAGATGCAACATTAATTACTCTAATTTTATAAAGTATGAAGAAAGTCTGCATAATAAACTTTATTTCAATATTAATACGGATAAACATATTCTATATAGATTTTGAGATTCAAGGGTGCAATTGGAGGTCCTAGAGTACAGAGGGGTTAGTTCTGTTCAAATCTGGCACAAATTAAGTGAAGACCTGCCAAAAGATAAAGGCCAAGGATAGATGGGAACACTTGATTGAGGGATAGGTGGCACATGGTTCCAGTGGGGACCATATAGTGGAATAGGCAAAGCTAGTGCTAATATAGAGATGCAGTTCTTAAGGTTTATGGATGGCTGAGGAGTGTTTGAAAACAAGGATCTGTTGGAGGAAAGGCTGACCCTACCTCTGAAAATGATCTCAGGATGAGGACTGAAGGGATTTAAAGCCTATGGTCACAGGCTCATTGACTGGAGAGCTGAGAGATAAAAGAGAAGAAAGAGCAAGTGGTCAGTTGGTGGGATTAAAATTGCCAAATCTGAGAGGTGGAAGGAAGTATAGGAAGGATGTCTCTGGTATAAGCTTATAGTTTACTTTCCCTCCCTTGTGTTTATTTTTGGCTGATCATAGATAACTAATTGAGGCAGGCAGTGCACATCTTTAATAGTAATGCCAACAACATTAAACTGAACTTGATTCCACAAGGCTTATTCAAGGATCATGAATAACAAATAAGGCTATCCATTCTGCTTTTACCTTGGAATTATGCATCAATTGAATAATGATGCTTCTGGCTCCACACTCCCACATAATGCTGGATCAGTTGCTACAAGGTTTGATACTGGGAGTATTTTCCATAATGAGTAAATGTTATGAATCCAAATCCACAAACATTCTGGACAACATCTTATTCACAAACTGCATAGCATAAAGAGGGTCCACTCTTCATGTATGCTATGTTACCTGACATATGATTTGTGTTTCAGACTTCTTGATTTGCATGTTTGCTGTATATTTGAGCTGCTTTAGTGGTAGCATCTGGTTTATCAATTTAACTTTATTAAGGCACATTACTAGCTTTTAGGAAAACAAAATCCTAATTTCCCTTCACATAACCTTATATGAACTTTGAAGACTTGTTAAAAGAAATACTAAGTTCTGAATTAAATTTCTCTCTATTTTAAACAAAGAATCTGCAGCAAGCATTACAGCTTGCATTACAGCTTATGGGACTTCAGTCCCGTAAAGTGCAGTTCCTCACATGGACAAGGGCAATGTGATTTGACAGCACAACTCGCTTACTCAAAAACTCTGTTGAATAATCCCACACATGTACAATACATGATTTTAAATAATTAATTGGACAGACTTTGATCTTACAATGGATGAGAGAAAAAGGGTCAGTGGGGAAACAGTATATTTATATTTAGTTATGACATACATGTTGTAATCTAGAATTTCCTAATTTGAGGGATATTTTGAGACAGTAAGCCAGATTGAACCCTTTAATAAGTCCAAACAGCTTATCACAAAAGACCAATCTTCTTCTTCTTCTTTCAGCTGCTCCTGTTAGGGGTTGCCACAGTGGATTACCTTTTTCCATATCTTCCTGTCTTCTGCATAATATCTCTGTTACACCCATCACCTGTATGTCCTCTCTCACCACATCCATAAACTTTCTCTTAGGCCTTCCCTTTGCCTGGCAGCTCTATCTTTAACATTGCTTTCCCAATATGCCTTTGTCTTTACTCAGTACATGTCCAAACCAACACAATCTCACCTCTCTGACCTTGTCTCTCAACCGTCCAACTTGAACTGACCCTCTAATGTACTCGTTTCTAATCCTATCCATCCTCGTCACACCCAGTGCAAAATCTTAGCATCTTTAACTCTGCAACCTCCAGCTCTGTCTCCTGCTTTCTGGTCAGTGCCACCGTCTCCAACCCATATAACGAGGCTAGTCTCGTTACCGTCCTGTGGATCTTCCCTTTCACTCTTGCTGATAACTGTCAGTCACAAAATACTCCTTACACTCTTCTCCACCCATTCCACCCTGCCTGCACTCTCTTTTTCACCTCTCTTCCACAATCCCTGTTACTCTGTACAGTTGATCCCATCCATCCATCCATCCATCCTCTTCCGCTTATCCGAGGTCGGGTCGCGGGGGCAGCAGCTTAAGCAGAGAGGCCAAGACTTCCCTCTCCCCGGCCACTTCTTCCAGCTCTTCCGGGGGAATCCCAAGGCGTTCCCAGGCCAGCCGGGAGACATAGTCCCTCCAGCGTGTCCTGGGTCTTCCCCGGGGCCTCCTCCCGGTTGGGCGTGCCCGGAACACCTCACCAGGGAGGCGTCCAGGAGGCATCCTGATCAGATGCCCGAGCCACCTCATCTGACTCCTCTCGATGCGGAGGAGCAGCGGCTCTACTCTGAGCCCCTCCCGGATGACTGAGCTTCTCACCCTATCTTTAAGGGAAAGCCCAGACACCCTGCGGAGGAAACTCATTTCAGCCGCTTGTATTCGCGATCTCGTTCTTTCGGTCACTACCCATAGCTCATGACCATAGGTGAGGGTAGGAGCGTAGATCGACTGGTAAATTGAAAGCCTTGCCTTACGGCTCAGCTCCTTTTTTACCACGACAGACCGATGCAGAGCCCGCATCACTGCGGATGCCGCACCGATCCGCCTGTCGATCTCACACTCCATTCTTCCCTCACTCGTGAACAAGACCCCGAGATACTTGAACTCCTCCACTTGGGGCAGGATCTCTCCCCCAACCCTGAGAGGGCACTCCACCCTTTTCCGGCTGAGGACCATGCTCGGATTTGGAGGTGCTGATTCTCATCCCAGCCGCTTCACACTCAGCTGCGAACCGATCCAGAGAGAGCTGAAGATCACGGCCTAAAGAAGCAAACAGGACAACATCATCTGCAAAAAGCAGTGACCCAATCCTGAGTCCACCAAACCGGACCCCTTCAACACCCTGGCTGTGCCTAGAAATTCTGTCCATAAAAGTTATGAACAGAATCGGTGACAAAGGGCAGCCCTGGCGGAGTCCAACTCTCACTGGAAACGGGCTCGACTTACAGAGACCGAACAGCTCTTATCAGGGGGTCCGGTACCCCATACTCCCGGAGCACCCCCCACAGGATTCCCCGAGGGACACGGTCAAATGCCTTTTCCAAGTCCACAAAACACATGTAGACCGGTCGGGCAAACTCCCATGCACCCTCCAGGACTCTGCTAAGGGTGAAGAGCTGGTCCACTGTTCCGCGACCAGGACGAAAACCACACTGTTCCTCCTGAATACGAGGTTCGACTATCCGACGGACCCTCCTCTCCAGAACCCCCGAATAGACTTTTCCAGGGAGGCTGAGGAGTGTGATCCCTCTATAGTTGGAACACACCCTCCGGTCCCCCTTTTTAAAGACAGTTGATCCCAAGTATTTAAACTCATCCACTTTTGCCAGCTCTACTCCCTGCATCCTCACTATTCCACTGACCTCCCTCTCATTCACCAACATGTATTCTGTCTTGTTCATACTGACCTTCATTCATCTCCTCTCTAGAGCATATCTCCACCTCTCCAGGGTCTCCTCAACCTGCTCCCTACTCTCACTACAGATCACAATGTCATCAACAAGCATCATAGCCCAAGGGGACTGTTGTATAATCTCATCTGTCAACCTGTGCATCACCACTGCAAACAAGAAAGGGCTCATAGCCGATCCCTTCTGTAATCCCACTTCCATATTGAATGCATCCATCACTCCAACCGCACTCCACTGTCACACTTCCCTCATACAAATCCTGTACAACTTTCACATACTTCTCTGCCACTCCAGACTTCCTCATATAATACGACAATTCCTCACAAGGCACCCTGTCATATGTTTTCTCCAGGTTCACAAAGACACAATGCATCTCCTTCTTACTATCTCTATAGTTCTTCATCAACACTCTCAGAATAAACATTGAATCTGTTGTGCTCCTTCTTGGCATGAAACCATACTGCTGCTCACTAATCATCACCTCCCTTCCCATGCTTGTATTTATCAAGCATTTCAAGAGTACGAAATAGGTCCTAACAGGCTCAGAAATCTCAAATATGGACATACTATTACAAGGAAAAGTAAAAGCATTTGATCAGTTTTCCTAATTTAGGTAACTACTACTAACTTCATTAGGATTTAGGAGAGCTTGTGTGCTTTCCTAACTCACTTGAAGCTGCCAGAAAATGGCGTTCGGAGATTGACATACACATCCCACGAAGGGTTGAATATTTTGGAATAGCTAAACAATAATTAACTTGTTAAAGGCTATTAATTTGACAGAGGAGGAATAATATTTGTAACTAATCTTTTACATCATGTGATGCAATCTATCTAATCAAAGAAGCCATAATCATTCAGCCTAAATGAAATTGTACATGTTTTGGCCACAAGGAAAGTGCAGCTTTACAATAGCAATGATTTGGGTATGCAGCATGTGAGGTAATACACAGATGTATGCATTTCCACACCATTTCACATGGTAATGTTAAAGCAAGCTGCATTCATGCAAATCTGTTTTTCTTAGAGTTGTTGGTGTGGTTGACGGCACATGCATAAAGATGATTGCCTCAAGTATGGATAAGTGTGCATATGTGAACTGCAAGCAACACACAGTATCAACTGGTGATCACGGATGCAAAATGAATTGTATATCCAGCATATTATCCTGAACATATGTGGGGCTGGATGGGTAATGACAATGAAATGTCAGAAAGGTATACTGAGCTGTTCATACGACGAATCCCTGGAATATTCACATTATACTGTACAAGCCCTGGAAACGTAAAGAAGGCGGATGCATACTCCCACAGCATAGAAAACTGGGCATCGTGGAGCGGGACACAGCATGCAAATCTGAAAGACAATCGGAGACATTGCAATAATGAATGTGAGTTCAGAAATTTCACAAGTTGTAGTTTGTTTCAGTAGCTGTTGGTTTGCGAGGAGTTAGTATGGCCATAATAGTGGGAAGGTAAGCCTTCTGAAAGTATGGCTGTGGATTATTTATTGTTAAATAAACATGGCTGTTACTGGACTTTACTAGCATTCAATATGTGTGTCTCAATTTTTCTTTCAGCTCATTACAGTATCATTCTTGATGTTTTGTGGAGTGACATCAATTATGGTGCTGTTTAGTGTAGTATCCTAATTTATTGTGTTTTCCTCCTTCTTCTTCATCTGCTTCTTTTCCTACTTCTTGGAATATTACTATTATTGTTATATTTGTGGGGAAGCCTTAGCATTAGTATCAGAAAACTACAACATGTCATCATGATTTGCAAGGAAACTACAATACACCTTTGTGAGTGTCAGTTTGATGTATTCATTCTTAAATGTAAACTCCTACTCCTCACTGGGAGTAGGTGTAGGATGCTTCATAACTACTTCTTATGTCCTACCTTGTCGTATCCTAATCAGAGTTTTAGCGCAGATTCATAGGAGTACTTCTAATATGCTTGATAAATATGGGCAGAGATCTCTGCCTGAACAATAAGAATTTCCATAGATGACAAAAATTTCCAGATGATCCACACATTCTCATAATGTCACAAGTTGGCTGGAAAAATGATCAGGTCTAGATGACTCCCTGCTGGGGATAAACGAACCACAATGTATACACACAATGCTCAGGGGATTCTGACAGAAACGGTGTAGTCTGGATCTTATATGACATTTTTCATTTTAACCTTCTGAGTAAAATCTCAGACATGGTCTAATTTATTTGGTGAAATAATTACAGCTTGGTTCATTAATGTGTATATTTGACTTAAGGCCTACTATCGATTGCTGTCAAATTTGAAGTCAATTATATTAAACTTAATTCCACTCAACCGCCAAATCAGTTTATTACCATTTATTATTTTTTATTTTGAGTTTGTTACTTTTAAATATTAATCTTGCATTCGTCATCCCAAAACTGCATTTTACTCTCAACATTTCCAAAGACATATACTGAAATTTGCTAAGCACAAACATTTCTGGCCAGGAAAGTGAAACAATGTTATAAATCAGGTTACAGCTAAGTGTTTATAAAACTGAGATTATAATTATGAGGTTGTCTAATGTAAGAATAAAAATAAGCAAGATGCTATTGAATATACACCACATATTCACTAGGCCTGAAAGCCCTGCATAAGCATACTGTAGATTTTGTAGATTTCAAATATTTATCAGTGTTATTAAATCACATGTAACTCATGTTTATTTGAGAGTGGGCAGTAAAACAACAACAACAACAACATTTATTTATATAGCACATTTTCATACAAAAAGTAGCTTAAAGTGCTTTACATAATGAAGAATAGAAAAATAAAAGCCACAGTAAGAAAATAAAATGAGTCAACATTAATTAACATAGAATAAGAGTAAGGTCCAATGGCCAGGGTGGACAGAAAAAAAAAACTCCAGACGGCTGGAGAAAAAAATAAAATCTGTAGGGATTCCAGACCATGGGACCGCCCAGTCCTCTCTGGGCATTCTACCTAACATAAATGAAACAGTCCTCTTTGGATTTAGGGTTTGTAGTAGTACTAGTAGTAGTAGAAGATCGTGAGGTATAGACTACTGACTAACTTATAGTACTTTGCCTTATACTACAAAATGAAGTGTCCTTTTTCTTTTCTTTTTTATTCTTATTTTAAAGTAAGTGAAATGTGCAGACGGTGGCGCAGTGGTAGCACTGCCGCCTCGCAGTTAGGAGACCCGGGTTCGCTTCCTTGGTCCTCCCTGCGTTGAGTTTGCATGTTCTCCCTGTGCCTGCGTGGGTTTTCTCCGGGTAATCTGGTTTCCTCCCATAGTCCAAAAACATGCAGGTTAGGTGCACTGGTGATTCTAAATTGTGCTTGGTGTGTGTGTGCCCTGTGGTGGGCTGGTGCCCTGCCCGGGGTTTGTTTCCTGCCTTGTGCCCTGTGTTGGCTGGGATTGGCTCCAGCAGACCCCCATGACCCTGTAGTTAGGATATAGCAGGCAAGATAATGGATGGATGAAATGTGCAGATCTTATGGCTGCTTTGCCAACTTGCCCCCTATTGACTCTACAATTTTTTTTTAAGAGATTTTAGTTTAGTGATCTGCGGTGGGTTGGCACCCTGCCCGGGATTGGTTCCTGCCTTGTGCCATGTGTTGGCTGGGATTGGATTCAGCGGGTTGGAAAATAGATGGATGGATAGATAGTTTAGTGATACCTTTATATACTTGGAGTCTGCTCTTCAGGGTGAGAATGTATTGACAATATAGAATTTTCCTGACAGATTAAAATTATTCAAACTAGTGGTAGGAATTTAAAAAAAAAAATGTTACAGAAATGAAATTAGATGTTACCAAAGCTGATATCCTAAAAGTTAAAACATGATCAACAATTTCAAGCGAGTTGACTAAATTCATAGTCAAAAACAAAAATAAAGTCAAAATTAGGAATTACTATTTAGAAAGTTACTTTTTACAAGGTGTTTTCTTTATTTGTTCAACAAAATTCAGACTCATTTTAAACTGCATCATTTCTTTATTAATTTGGTTGTCATGTTTTATTCCATGTTCTTTTCATTCAATTCATTTTTCTTTCTGTTTTAAGTGTTTATTGTTAACAAGTTACCTTCAGTTAATTTCTTTTATTTATTTAATTATTTTTTACTTTTGTTTCTCTCAATATTTAAACCTTGCTTAATCTATTAGCCTATCTATTGACTAGACCTCCTAATAAGGTCTCAATTAGGCCCTTTATTTGAAGCTTTGGAGCGTTTCTTTGTATTGTGCTTGCTTTCATTCTCTTTTTGTCATCTGTTGACGCTTTTCTTTTAATATTTCAGAATTTTATTTATGTTATCGTTTTGTTTTTGAGTTTCTTGTTTTTTTTTTGTTTCGTCTTTTGAAACTGTATGGACTTTATCTATATTACTTTCTTAGTTTCTTCATATTAGGTATTTCTGATTTTTGTATTTCTTGTTTAACTTAATGAAATAATTATACTTGTTATTTCACCACTTGAGCCAGGCTTTTAGTGGCTTCCCACCCTTTTTAGCTATGCCCTTGAGACAAGTCACTAAAGCCATGATATCACTTGTCAGGCAGCATGTGTATAATTGCTTCCTAGCAACCTCCAACACTAAAATGGTGGTGCCTTTAGGAAACAAGCAAAAAAAGAGAGACTTTTTTGCATTATATTTAAGTAATGCAAATTTCTACAAAATCAGAACGTATCAAGACTTATATTTGGAATTTATTTTCAATCAGTCCAGGAAGGGTAAGACAACTAGGGCTTCAGGGTTGAAGAAAAACCTTCATCATAAGAACGTCCTATAGAGTGACCTTATTAGTTTCCATGGAACATAGGACACACACTTCCTGCACCTACACAACCAAAGCATGGACCCTCTTACATCCTAGATCCTTGCTCACTGAGGGAACTAGACAGGTATGTGATTAGCCTAAGTGTTACAAATTCTTTGATTTCTGTTTTGGGTTAGGCCTGTTTGGCAGCTGTTTTTCTTTTTCATTCATACAGTGTAGCACCTACTTTTGGAGCCAAACTTTAAAGTAATACATGTTCATGTTACCATTTAATTTCTCTGACTGTCCGTTATAGATAGAGAAATTACAACACTGCCATTTTAGCCGAAGATCAGCCAAAGAATGTTACAAAAGGAAAATGAGATGATGCCTGGAGGGATACACTGTAAATTAATGGTATAGTGTTGAATGGAATTGTTAGTATTTTTATTTTTGGGTTTTTCTCTGAAGTATTCTGTTTTATTTAAAATTATTATTATTTATTAATTGAATTAACAACTGGAATTAACAAATAAAATCTTGCACAGCTGTTTTTTGTGAGGTCTTTCTTTTATTTTTTGAACAAAGTTTGGACGCTTTAAAAACAGCATCTTTTTGAACATTGTTTTCATGCTGTTACATAGTGGATGTGTGGGCAACATATTTGGCAACACATTTAAAATAATATGTTGCCTTTAAGATTGCCAATATGAAAGGGATACAAAAAGATTTTGCTCTGTTCCTCTTAGGCCCAAGTGCACTATTCCATTGGATGAAGAAAATTAACACAAACTATACACTGAGGACATTCTGGGGTCTGAAACAACCTTAAAATCTTTCATAAAGTTTCTTATGAGTATGTGTGTGTGTGTGTATATATATATATATAACCAGCCAGGACGCCCAACCACGGAAAGACCTGGGGAGAGACTATTTTGAGGACAGTTTCTCCCATGGGCTGACAGAGGGAAGCTCCCTTGGTTTCCAGTGGAGCCAGGTGTCTTGAGCATGGAAGCTCAACCCTACTGGGGCCCGTGGTCACCACCGGGGAAGCATGGACTTTTACTGGGCCCTATTTGGCAGAACGTCCGCCACACCTGTTGTCCTATAAAGGGAGCCAGTCACCACCACTCAATGGCCAGAGTCGGGAGGAAGAAGGCAAAGCCTGAAGAGAAGTAGAGGTGGAAGGACTGGCGGCAAGAAGGGACTGTGTTGGGCTGTGAGTGTTGTGTTGTGTGTTGGTGTACTGTGCACAAGACTATGAATAAACCGTGTGCTGGGTGCAAAAACTGTCTCCTGCCTGTCTGTTTCTGGGTTGGCTGTCACAATGTATAAATATATATGTAATTGTTCAGTTTTTCTGGATTAATCTACCCTAGTCTATGTACCTTGCTAGTGATACTCACTGTTTCTGCTTCCTTCAAGTTTTCTATTAATAATGTCATTTAGGTAGTATAGTTATGGGCCTGTAGTTGCCAAAAAAATAAAGGTTAAATTTACCAAGTAAGGTGTTTTATCACAGTCAGCAGTTAGAGAACTTATCAGAATACAACGTGTGTGGCCTGTAAGAACTGCACTCAAGACACATTGATATGCTACTAGTGTCAATCCCAGCTACATCTGCTGGATCTCTATTTCTCTCAGAATGTGATATAATGGACCATGGATCCAGGAAGTCAAGTTATCATTAGGGACCTCAAGAATTGGCAGCACATCAGACTATACACACTGTATAATAACTCAATTCCTGACACCAGCTACCTCCCATTTCTCCCATCTGCATGAGTTTAGAAGCACCAGATGCAGAGGAGCCAGCCCACCCTCCTGTTGCACTGAAGCAATCCTTTCAGCCACTTCATTCTGTCATCTGATAAATTATGTACTCTTGTGCATTCAATCAATTTTAAATTAAGAAGCATCTCATACAGAATGTAAAAATTCTTATGAAGCAGCAAGATATGACCTCTCTTTCATTTATTAACAATGTAATCTTTATCATTTTACATGTACACTGTTGTTTTTGTATAAAGGTTGAGTAATTTTCATTACATAAAACACAATCAATGAAAAAGTATGCTTTTATCGAAAAATTATATTATTTATTTTTGCAAGTGCACTATAATAATATTGATGCATGATGCATAAGTTCAAAAATTGTGTATGGTTGTGGCTTTGGTGCAAAAAAGAGAGGCAGCAAACCTTTGACTGTTTAAAAACATCCTTAATTTATTTCCCTACATGTCACTGTTAAGTTTTTATGCTGCATTTTTGCTGTATGTACTGGTAGATTTGGTTGAAAACCCTTTAAATCACAAGAATGCTAAAATGAGACAAAACACTCATTCTGAAGAAGCCGAGAGTAAAATTTACTTTATATTTGAGAAATTAGGTGATTAAAACATTAAGTATTTGTTTTCTAAAAACCATAATTAAACTGTAATTTGTATTGATGTTACCCCACATCATGTCTTCACACCTTCAGTGTATTCAGTTCATCTTTACTACTGAGCAAGAAAAGAGGAACAATATCTACTGATAATTTTACTCAAAGTTGGATTTACTAAGGTGAAGGATGTTTAATTTACTCAAGTTTCTTAGATCCCATCATAACTAAAGTAACATGTCAAATGCTTCATATTTTATTTGCTCAATGTTTGTGTATTTTTTTGTACATACACACATTTCCACTTTTGTCCATACGCTATGTTTTAGTGTGAATTCTATGCTATACATGAGGCCCTGGGGAACACTGAGACATTGTCAAGTAAGTGAAAGGTCTATGTACCATTCAGGGATATTTGAAAAAATATCAGAACCTGGAATAAGATGATGACAAAAGAGCAATGCAAAAATCAGCACAAGGTGGAAAATACAAGGAAAAAAGATTACATTTCAGTAGTACAGGAAAAGGGCTTTAAAATAAATTTCTAAAAGGAGTTTGCTTAAGTGTTAGGCAAGTAATGACATCAATAATCTTTAAAATTTGGCTTCCAGGTACACTTAACAAGTTCATGTCCTGTAATTTAGTTAATCTAATCACTAGTTTGGTTTTGTCATAAAACTGCCTTACCCTCCTAACCCTGGCATTCTATATCAAAAGCAGATGACCTACACAGGGTGTCACTAGCTTCAGTACTTATTACAGGCTTAACCTCCCTATGATTCAGATAGAAAAACTGGGGTTTTCGCACTGGGGTTAATTGGGTCGGTCCCCCTCCCCAAGGAGTTTTTACTCTCTCGACAAGCATTGTCAGAATGTTGAATGGGAGGAACAAGGGCTGGCCTCTCCAAGATCGGGGAATAGTAACCTGACTTCTGCCCTAGAAGCCCCCAAAACAATGCCACTGGTCCTACAAACTCAAAGTTCTGAACGGTCTCAATGATGAGGAAATGCACTTAAGGAGATTTCACACATAGCTCATTTGGGGTGTTCTTTTTTGGAACTCTGGTGTGATTTAACTGAAAAGTCCAGTTCATTTATGTAGATGTAAGCATGCCAGTCACACTTGGGTGTGGACACAAACAACCAGATTGTGACCCATTGCAAAGGGTGGTCTCAGTGTGGTACCTGGAGGAGTTTTTCATGAGGTATGAATATGATCCAACATGGGACTTATCTATCTACAGGGAATACTGTGAATTATGGGTAAAATCATGCATGCTGTGGTAGTCCTACTAAGCACTGGATGTTGGTAACTGGGGAATTTAATATGCAGCATAATGAGTTAAACATTAACGGACAAACAATGCAAAGGTGAAAATAAATGTACACATAGGTGTAAATTTTAGAGAATTTAGCATAAAGCAACTCTCAAAATTACCAGTCAATTAGAACAAGCCTAGCTTCTGTTCTTGTCTGAAAATGTTGCCTTGGAAGCTTGCATATTGTAATATTTTTAGCTGGCCAATAAAGATGTAATTTTGCTTGACTTCTCACTACATCCATAATGGCTAACCCTAGTAGTGTATATCTGTGTTTAAAGACAAATAGTTCTCATCCATCCACTCCTTTATTTCACTAACACATCTAATTAAGGACAACATCGGAGAAACTTCATTTGGTCTAAAAGAAAGGTACAACTGGGTGTCATCTACGTACAAGTGAAAATTAGTGTTATGTTCTCTAATGACAGATCCCAGTGGAAGGATGTAAAGTGAAAACAGTAAAAGTTCCAGTGCTGAAGCCCTGTGGGACACCATGTCTCAGTTCTGTGTATAATGATGGAGTACTGTCAGCTCATTTCTGTACATATTGGAATCAATATGATAAATAAGAACTAAACCAGGCAAGGACATTGCCTTTAAGTGTCATTTTCCTGCCTATGTAGTAAAAACAGAATGGTCAGCGATGTCAAACACTGCGCTTAAGTCTAACAACATAATTACATTGCATTTTCCATCATCAGAGGATATCAGAATGTTGCGTAATGCCATTTCTCTACTATGACCAGTGCAGAAACCAGACTGGAATTTCTCTAATAAATTGTAATGCATAAACTGAAGCTGATTGGCAACTACTTTTTCAAGTATTTTAGAAAGAAAGGGTAAACTTGATGTGGGTCTATGTTTATTAAGTATATGTGGGTCTAGGTCTCCTGTTTTAAGTAATGGGTGGTTGAATGACACTTTTAGTGCATCAGGAACTGGGCCATACAATAATGAACTATTGATAATGCTAAGAATAGGCGCTGCAAGAACATCCATTGTGCATTTTACTAGTTCTATTGGCACTGGTAGGTTTCATTTTAGAAAGGTTCACTCATGTTCTGCTACAGGATTCAAATTTCTAAAGTGTTGAAAGCAAGGCAAGATAGGCTTTACAAAGCAAGTATGCAGTTTGCACAGTGATGCTGAGATCTTATATTTTTAATTTTCTCATTAAAGAAGTTCATAAAGACTGTACTGCTAATGTCTGTTGGTATTTTGCATTGTAGATCTGAATTCCCACCTTTTATATTAGCCACTGTTCTAAACAGTACCTGAGGACGATTATTATTTTTATCTATTATTTTACAATAGTAATCTGAGCAAGATTTAAAGAGAGCTTTTTTTTAATATATTTTAACACTCTCTGTCCTTGCAATTTGAAAGAACTGAAGCTTTGTTATTTTCCATCTGAACTCCCGTTTTTGACACTCTAATTTAAGAGCTTGAGTGCTCTCATTGAATCAGGGTGAGTTTCTATGTGCTTTGATGACTTTCATTTTAAGGGCACTGTGACCAAAGCATCTCTCAAGGTGATTAATATAATGTGATGTTAGCTGATCTAAATTGTTTTCCACAGTTTCATTTGAAGGTGGCTTATCTAAATTACACTTGACTTACTCAAAATATTTATAAATTTTGAAGCTGAATAACAATCTAAATGTTGCACCATCTTTGTTTTAATATGTGAATGTACTGGTAATGACAGAACTAAATCAAACATAATTAAGTAGTAATCAGAAATAACTTTATTTAATGGAGTAATTAACATTTTGAATTTCAACTGTTATAATTAAATCTAATGTGTAGTTATGATTATGAGTTGGATCTTTGATAATCTGACAAAATCCTACTGAATATAACAAATAAGTAAAACATTTTTTTAAGTGTCAGTTTCCACATCAATGTGTACATTAAAATCTCCCATCAACACTATGTGATCATAATTTATAGCTAAATCAGATAAAAGATGTCCAAATTCAGTCATGAACAATGAATGTGGTCCTGATGGTCTATAGACTAGCTCTACAATTGTGCTGGAATCTGTTTAATATTTAAAATGAGTGCCTCAAAGGATGTGATATCACCTGAATTTTTATAAGTGATTTGCATTTTGTCACATTAATTATTCCAAGGCATCTTCCTTGACCAGAATCTCTAGATTTATGAAGGAATGTGTATCCATCTGATGATGCCTCAGCTAGGGGAACAGTATCAGATTTACTAAGCCACGTTTCAGTGAGAAGACACAAATCAGATTTTGTACTTAAAATATATCATTTACCACAACAGCTTTACTTTCAAGAGAGCAAATGTTTAATAAGCAGTATTTAAAACTGCATAGTTCTTTGTGAACTAGTGATATATTTTTTTGTTTTAATTTGAACTAAGTTACTTTTACAGATACCCCTGGTGGAGGATCTGGTTTTATCTCTTGGTCTAATTATACACCTTACTTTTTGGTTATCAAGGAATTTAAAATTTGTATCATAAGTAAATTTACAGGATGCCCCAAAACAGGGATTATGTGTAACAGCTTCAGGACAGTAACAGGTGGGATAAACAACAGGCTGGGATTTTAGATCATAAGACAGTGGCCTAGATGGTGCTTTAATTAGTCAGCCTGGCAGATCCCATCCAGTTAGGATAAAGACTATCTCTCTTGAAAAATCCAGGCATTTCCTGAAAATCATCCCAACTGTTCACAAAGGTTATGCTTTGAGTGTATTGATTATGTAGATCAGGCACTGACATTTTACCCTTTCATGTCAGACTGTGTTTTAATGACTGTTTCAAACCATATCACACAAAGGATGTATACTAAATCTGCATCATACAATAGTGGACAGTAAACAGGCCTTTTCTACTGAATTTATGTTGACATTTAGGGCTTTAGCTGTTTATTATACATGTTTCTGTTACACATAACTTTTTTTTTTCTTCTTGAAAAAAATTCAGCATTTTTGGCTAATTTTAATAATAGGGTAAATATAACACTCATAATTCTTTGGTTGGTCATAAATCTGAAGCACATTACTGTGTGTTCTCAGCAGAGGTTGCATTCTTTTGTACTCTAACCTATTTGAAATGTGAACATCATGCGTAGTAATGCATAATTTTAAAGCATTTTTCCAGTCAACAACCAATAGGCGTTTTGCGCCTAGATCAGTGTTTTATAAGGAAACCAAATAATTATGGAAAATGCAGCAGTGCACAAACACAGCTGTTGTCGACCCTTTGTGATATTTTTTTCCCAGGAAAAAATGCCTCTGCCCAATGAAAGAAGACCACAACACGTGCATGGGGTGTTTATTGTTTCACTTTAAAGTTTGAAGTATGAAGCACAATCAAACTAACTGGAAACTGAAACAAAGTAACTAAGCATCTTATGATTTGGAACAAAGCAAATGAATTGAGTGTGAAAACGCTTTTAGTGTTTGAACAGACTATTATCCTGCTCATCCACAACTAACAGGGGGAGGACCAAAACAGAAGTGTACAAATTTGTATTAAAAAAAAAAAAAATAGAACTGCTCATGCAAAACTACATACAATATTTTCAAAACATTTGTGACATAATACAGGATAGAGAAAAAATACATGCCTTTTATTTCATGTACTGTATATTTAAAACTATTTAATTCACAGGATTTCTTTAAAGACAAAAGCCAACCTTTATATTTTAGGAAAAAGTAAGAGAAACAAACATCCCTGTGGCAATTTGTCCTGGTGCTCTTACTCAATCCAAAGGAAGAGGTACTTCACTCTAAAAAGTAATAGGCTTTCTTCCTTTTTTAATTTTTTTTTTGTAAAGAAATTGTCTTTATTTAATTAATTTATTTATTTAGTTATACCAAACAAAATACTTTTGCTTTCGCTGCACATGCAACTCAAAAGAGTTTGCTACCTTTATTTTCTTTCAAAACTTTTATTCCCATCAATATTTAAAATGTACAGCTTAACATCTCCAAGTCTTTTTTCCCACACATTACTAATGTTGCCTTTCTTCTTTTTCTATCTCTTGACCACCATTCCTCTCTATGTTTAAATATCCAGGCATCACACAATTATTTTATATAAGAAAACATTGTATTGTATTTGTCTTTTGTGTTCTGATAATGAAACAAAAATAGGGATTGTAACAGAGAAGTCACAGAATCAGTCATCAAAGCCAAAACATAACCTACATTGAGAAACACTGCCTAAAGTTCTAGGGCCTCATGACTAATGCCATGCGTAGAATTCACACTAAAACATGGCATACAGACAAAAGCGTAAATGTTCATACTCACAAAAAATCCAGATGCATAAATCTGCGAGTACACCAACTTCCATGTTCTTCCGCTACGTAAATCCTGGTCAGCATGAACAGTAACGCATGTGCATGTGCCTGCTGCCACTCCCCAACTCCTCCCAGAATTACGCCTCTTTAAATATGCAAATCAATATAAATAGCCCTTAAGCTCAGCGTTCTGTGAAAAGGCAATGGCAAAAGCACGGAGTAAAATAGAAGAATTTCAGCAAATACCAAGTGGGGCAAAGGAAAACATACTATTTGTTTTGGTGGTATAAACAACAAAAGGAAGTTGATCTAGTGACAAAGATAAATGATACAAATTCACAACTTTCAAAAAAGAAAGCAAAATCAATTTTCTGTTATCAAAACCAAAACAATTCCTAGATACTCATGACAAGTACCTGAATAAATAATACCAACATTTTATATTAGTGCAGGAAATAACAATAGCAAAGCCTAAAAAACCAGAAAGACACCAAAACAAGCTGAACTAAAGACTACAAAATTTTCCCACTATCAAGATTAAAAAGAACGGGAAGGATGTACAGCAGGGGCGCGGGCCAAACTAATACCACTGTACTGACTGTGTGACTAAAATTTTTGAAATTACAGTAATCCCTCCTCGATCGCGGGGGTTGCGTTCCAGAACCCCCCAGGATAGACGAAAATCCGCGAAGTAGAAACCATATGTTTGTGTAGTTATTTTTATATATTTTAAGCCCTTATAAACTCTCCCACACTGTTAACATTATTAGAGCCCTCTAGACATGAAATAACACCCTTTAGTCAAAAGTTTAAACTGTCCTCCATGACAAGACAGAGATGACAGTTCTTTCTCACAATTAAAAGAATGCAAATAGATCTTCTCTTCAGGAGCAGAGAATTTCAGCGGGAGAGAGAGAGAGAGCGCTCGCAAAGAAAAGCAAACAATCAAAAAATCAATACTTGTGCTTTTAAGTTTGCCGCAGCATTTTTTAGAGGAGCGTTAGTATCTTCTAAGCAAACAGTCTCTGTGCAAACAGCCCCTCTGCTCACATCTCCTCCGTCAGGCGCAGAGAACGTCAGAGAGAGAGAGCGAGATTAAAGCAACAATCAAAAAATTAATACGTGTTCTTTTGTGCTTTTAAATATGCCGAGCACCGCAATAAAGCGGCATTTTTTTAGAGGAGCGTCAGTATCTTTTAAGCAAACAGCACCTCTGCTCACAGCCCCTCCGTCAGGCGCAGAGAATGTCAGAGAGGGTGAGAGAGAGGCAGAGACAAGCAAACAATCAAGCTCCGCGCGGGATGCATATCTTATAGCATTGAGGAGTTTTAGTTAATATGTAATACATGCTCTGATTGGGTAGCTTCTAAGCCATTCGCCAATAGCGTCCCTTGTATGAAATCAACAGGGCAAACAAACTGAGGAAGTGTGTAGCATAAATTAAAAGACCCACTGTCTGCAGAAATCCGCGAACCAGCGAAAAATCTGTGATATATATTTAGATGTGCTTACATTTAAAATCCGTGATAGAGTGAAACCACGAAAGTCAAAGCGCGATATAGCGAGGGATTACTGTATCCTCAATGAAAATATAAATAAAAAACTGGGGCCTGTAAACTTAGGGAGTTCCACAACACCACCAACAAACACACTCAAACAATAAACAAAGTAATTGAGAAAAAACTGCAAGGATACAACTAAAAAAAAGGACAACAATAAATGAAAATGACAAAATTGTGACAGTTCATTAAAAGGTGAAAATGAACATACAACTGAAAATAAATAAATAAATAGAACAGAGATAGCCTGTAGCACACAGTACAATAAACACCAAAATATAAAGAAAAAATTTAAATCAGACTCTAAAACAAAAGGCAATTCTGAATTATTAATTTGTCTGAGTGATGTAATGATTCAGTCTGAGTTCCACTCATGCTTACAGTTTTTGCCTTTTTTCGTTTATCCCTCCTTTTGATGTATAATTATGTTT
Organism: Polypterus senegalus; assembly: GCF_016835505.1. NCBI lineage: Eukaryota > Metazoa > Chordata > Cladistia > Polypteriformes > Polypteridae > Polypterus > Polypterus senegalus. The sequence goes on from NC_053161.1 coordinate 109,530,989, forward strand.
TCTGTCACCATGTATTCCTAACACTTATTGACGATGTACTACCACTAATTGTACTTCAGTAAGCTGAATGAAGAGGAGAGCAAATAAAAAGGTGCACTTGCTGCCTTGTGGGGCTCAGGTATATCCTCTTCCGGGTGTGTTCTTTGAATAGTCTTGGCTTTTTATTTCAGATTTTAGTTTTGGTCTCAGTATTTGGTTCCTGTTCTGTGCTTTGGAATAGACACTAGGCTTAATTTGATCTGCTGATGAAAAGTGTTCTGCATAACTTTTGACTCCCTTTCTTTGATGCTATTCATTTTATTTTTTATCTCTATAATTCAAAGACAAAATACTTTCTTTTAGCTGTCATCATGGCATTAACACTAGAATTACCAGAGCCTATGAAAAAACTCCGGCCCACCTTAAATCCGTTCGCACCTCTCCGCCAGCATCTTTTGTCCTGTAAATGTGCCGATAAAGACAAGCAGCAAGCATCCCCCCACCACCGCAGAACGTGCACAAAGTTCTCCCAGCTCATGCCTTGGGAGGGCCTGTCATAGTTCCTAGTGGTTCATTTCAAACGTGCTGGAGAGTGGAGAGTATTGTGTGTACCTGGATTTTTGAGCTTCTGCTCTGTTTTTGACCGTATCTCTGAATTTTATATTGAGATTGCATTTACTGATTTTTTTTAAACCTCTGCTTTGTTTTTGACAATGATTTTTGGATTCGGTTCTGGGGCTTTGCTTGATTACCTTGCCTCTTAAGCCATCTCCTTGTGGTCTTTGAAAATTTGTGGTTGCACAGCCTTTGTAAAATAAACCTTTTTTAAGGGTAATAAACCTCTTTCTTGTTAGAGTTAATGGTGTTCCCCCATAGAGGGCTATTCTTTGAAAGTGCTTTGGAGCTTTTTTTTTGCTTTTGGGACTTCCTAGTTCTCAACAACAAAATTTTCAGTGTTAAATAATGTTTTGTTAAGGGAATCCCTAAAAGAATACATTGTATGCAGAAGGAGTGTTTTGCTGTCTAGAATGTGTGCATCTGGCATAAAATGTCTGTGGATGGATCTTCTCTTCATCGCAAGGCACATACACACTCATGCTGAGACAGTGTCAAGACACCTCTTCATCTAAACTGCAAGTCTTAATGATATGGAGTTAAAAGCAAGTAAAAAATGTTAAATGGGGTTTGAACTCAAGAGCTGGAAGGCAGCAGTGCCAACAACACATAAGAAATAAACTTGAAGACATGGCCAAGATCATCGTCATCCAGACATGGAGAAAAATGCCACACCATTGATGAAATCCACAGGCAGAATGTTATATTTTTGGTTGGGGACTTTACAGTGAATATCGGGAGTGAAAAGGTATGGCCATGACCATGTTATTGGCCCACACAGATCATCAGCATGGACCAGTGAGAATGGCAAGATGTTTCTGATTTTCTGCAGCATGAATAACTTATGTGTCAGTAACACTTATTTTATGCACAAAGCTATCCATAAGAAAATCTAAAGATTACCTACAATGAGGGTCACCTACAATGAAACTGACCACTTCTCTGTTAGAACGTGTGGGTCTATCGCAGCGCTGACACTGGATGCAATCACTACCTCCTGCAAGCCTCATTTTCGGTAAGGCTGAAACAAGGCAGAAATTGCAGCCTGTATGTCCATACGCAGTGGAAAAGTTATGCAACCAAACCAGGTCTAATCCTTTTACACTCAAACTCTGAAACCAAATCGATCTGCTACAATAAGAAACTGATGTCGAAATCAAGTAGATGCAGCTGCAGAAAGTCATGAGTGATGTAGCAAAAAGCACAACTGGATGTAGATAGGGGACACAGCATGAATGATGCATCCGGGACAGAACATGGACACTAATCATCCATCCATCCATTATCCAACCCGTTATATCCTAACTACAGGGTCATGGGGGTCTGCTGGAGCCATTCCCAGCCAACACAGGGTGCAAGGCAGGAAACAAACCCTTGGCAGGGTGCCAGCCCACCACAGGGACACTAATCAAGCAACAAAAACAGGTGGAGGTCACAAGCAGAGAAAGAGGTGACTTTTGAGCTTTCAGGATCTTGACAACCAGGTAAGATAAGAAGATAAGAAGACGTGGCTGGACTGCAAAGCAGCAGAGGTGCGTGAAGCAGATGAAAAAAATGATGCCAAAACACTTTACCAGATTGTCCCGGATCTCACTGGAACCACTAGTGCCAAGACCCACAAGAATGCTAACCAGAGAACAGAGAAACAGAATGCACAATGGACAACTGGCACTGCTACTGGCCCATGACTTTGATGGCCTTTACCCACCTGTGGAGTTGGACATTGAAGTAGATGCAATTACTGCATAGAATCACATCTGAAATGCTGGAAGCATGGGATTACACAGCACATTACTTGATTATTCAACAACTGCTTGAACAAGCAGGCAGTGCCATGTGAGTGGCGGATGGGAATGATCATAAATCTCCTAAAGAAAAGGCAATAGAACTGACTGTAACAAGTGACAGGATTTGAAACAAACAAATCTTCATTCTATAGAAACTATCTGAGCAGAGCCTGGAGATTCAGAAGCTACTCTTGATAATTTTCATTAATTTTAAGAAAGCATGTAACAGTATTCACTGGGAGTCACTTTGGAGTATTGCACAGCTAATTAGCATCCCTGTGAGGTCTGTTAATATCTTCCTGAACCTGAACCAGGACTCCTGTTGCTGCATCAAGACAGAAGGCGGAAATACAGAGTTCTTTTTTGTTCTTTCTGTCCTCGTGCCCATTTGACTTTTCCTTTTTCTTTGTTACATGCTGTATAATATTATTGCCTAATTTTGTTTGTTTACGTTTTATATTAACTTTGAGCTAAATTGTTTGTATGAAAACAAACTACAGTATATAAATAAATGTTGTTGTTCACCATTAACACCAGTGTGTTTGGAATCGTGATGGACTTAGATGATGGAAACAGATGAACATACACAGACTTGGTTTGCAGTAGAAATAAAAATCTGCAGCACTTCTCTATATTCCTTGCTTTGTACCCCAGTAAATATAAAGATTTCGCCAATATACAGTACTAATAACCCACGGTGGCGCAGTGGTAGTGCTGCTGCCTCGCAGTAAGGAGACCTGGGTTCACTTTGCCCTGCATGGAGTTTGCATGTTCTCCCCGTGTCTGTGTGGGTTTCCTCCGGGTGCTCCAGTTTCCTCCCACAGTCCAAAGACATGCAGGTTAGGTGCTTTAGCAATCCTAAATTGTCCCTAGTGTGTGCTTGGTGTGTGTGTGCCCTGCAGTGGGATGGCGCCCTGCCCAGAGTTTATTCCTGCCTTGTGCCCTGTGCTGGCTGGGATGGGCTCCAGCAGACCCTCATGACCCTGTCTCAGGATATAGCGGGTTGGAGAATGAATGTCTGACTGACTAATAACCCAATTGTGTTTTATTCACTCAGAATATGGAACCAATGTAAGAAGTACTTCAAGACAGAGAAGCTTTTATCTGTGGCACCTCTGCACGATAACCACCTTTTTCCGCCATCTGAAACATATGCAGTTTCTAATGTTTGAAAAGCATTTGGGATTAAATCACTTAGAGATTTGTACATAGACAACGTCTTCGCATTGTACGAGCAATTACACTCCAAATTGAACTTTACAGAAACACATTTCTTTCACAACCTCCAAACTAGAAACTTTACTAAACAAAATCTGCCCAATTTTCTTCACCTCCCACCTATTTCTATTGTGGAAGAAATATTGATCAGTCTTGAGGACTCAGACAGCATTTCTATAATATATAAAACCATTTTAAAGTCACATATTTTTAAAGATCCCATAGTACAGTGGGACAAGGACCTCTCACTCAACATTTCAGAAAAGGAGTGGAATGCAGTGATGTAGAGAATTCACTCGAGCTCCATATCCACAAAGCATACAATTATTCAACTTAAAATCATCTATCGAGCACATCTGTCTCGTTTAAAATTGTCATAAATGTTTCCAGGGCAAGATCCAACCTGCAAACATTGCAATCAAGTTCCAGCCTCACTAGGCCATATGTTCTGGACTTGTACCAAATTAACATCATTTTGGACCAAAATCTTTAAATGCCATTCAGACAGCCTTGGTGTCACAATCCCTTCTAACCCTCTAACAGCTTTGTTTGGGGTACTTCCAGATGGGCTTAAGGTGAAGAAGGACAAACAAAGTATAATTGCCTTTACTACGCTATTGGCACGTACACTTATCTTACTCAACTGGAAGAATCTTAACTCTCGTCTTTTAAGTCAGTAGGTAACTGATGTTATATACAATTTGAAATTGGAAAAAATCTAATTCTCACTTAGAGTATCTGTACAAAACTTTTTTAAAAGCTGGCAAGATCTAATCAATAACATTTTAGAATAAGTAATTAAATTGAGGAAGTGGATTCTCTTCTCTTATTTATTTATTTATTTATTTATTTCCCTCCTATTAGGGGATTGATTTGATGTGAACTTAGTTTTGTAAAATTTGACTTGGAATATTATTTACTTTTCATAAATTCAATAAAATGCTTAAAGAAAAGAAAAGACTAAGGCCATGGGAGTCAAGCATAAGACAAAGACGCAGATCAAAACGGATCAGCACGTAATCAAGGATGTGCAGGAATTTTCATATATCAGCATTGTTGTGGCTTGTGACAGGAGCATGGAGAATAATCTGAATAGAACAGAATTGGCAAGGCCTCTGCAGTCTTTTAGCAACTTTGTCTGATTTGGTCTTCACCATCAATCAGCACAACCACTAAGATCCAGGTGTACAATACGATTGTTGTCCAGAAATCTATGCTAGTGAAACAATGAAGATTAATGTCTTCCATCAAAGCTGTCTTTGCCAGATACTCTGCACTTCTTACTTGAATCATATCACCAACGAAGGAATCCTGCAACTGAGTGCCTCAAGGAAATTACAAGATCTTGTTGCAGAACACTGAATGAGACTGGCTGGGAACATTCTGCATCTCCCCAGCGATTACTTCACAAAACCTGGAATGTTCTAGTAACTGCAATGTCTTGTAGAAAGCAGGCAAATCAACTAAGATTCAGTGTATTCAGTGCTCCAAGAAGACCTCCAATCTTTCAATATCATATTGGAAGATGCAAAAGATGTAGCATCAGATCAAATTTGATAGCATGCACTAGTTGCTAATGAACCAACTAGCACTGGAGAACCCGTCTAAGTGTAAGTTTATGTGTGTGTGTCCCATTGATTAACTAGATCCATACATTTTTTAGCCTATCCTGGGAGCATCAGTAGAAGGTAGAAATGAACCCTGAAAGGGGAGCTAGCAGTGCCTGGATTTGAACCCAGAGCTTAGTTATGTTGGTTTGCATACCATTTTTTGTTAACATTTTACATGTTATTTTAATGTCTGGTGTTATCTCATACTGCCAGTGAAAGGACTATTCAAATGTTTTCTTTGTAACAGGCTTTTAGACGTTGTAAAATGTTTGAAATTTAATTAGGAGCAATTGGCTATATAGAGCACAATGGCCATTTCTCTAAGGTGTATCTTTAAAATATGGATCAGAAAAAGACTATATTCTTCTTTGCTGGCCTCTGCAGAACTATGAATGTACCTTTTTGACAAGAAAAGAAAAGAGCTTTTTAAAAGTCAATGTAAGGTTCCATTTATGTGTCACAAAAACTAAGCAAGCAGGCCTCTGGCCTAATCAAAACCAGATGTATGGAACAATGTTAGTTTATGGACCATGTGCAGGTGTAGGAAAATAAATCTCTTTCTGCAGGGCCCCCATTAATTTGACCTGTAGTTCCTCTTGACTTCCAACAATTTTTCAATTATTCTTTACAATAGTATTGTTGTTCCTTGGATTAGGTCATCTACCAAAATAGCACAATAGGTTTTACTTTACACAGTAAAATTATGGAGATTATAATGACTAAGGGTCACACAAGCTCTCAAAGAGGGTTCACTGCTAATGAAGAAAAATACATTTTTGAGGTTTATATTTCATTTAAATAGAAAAGATTTTTCTTTAACTGTTTTTGGAACACTTCTTGATCAGAAAATACTTTTACACAGCAGTTGCAGCATTGGGTTCTGTGCATTCATACAAAATACAGTTTATATTTGTGAAAAATGAAAGCTATACACATTATTGTTTCTTAATTATATGTACTCGGATTCATTTAAGCATATAAGGACAATATTTCAATTATTGTAGAGCCAAACAAAGAGTAGTAAATATTCAGGATTGCACATTTAAAATACTTACTTTAAAGATAGGGGTCTTAAACGAGGCTGAAGGAACAGCATACAATAGCTGCATTATCTTGAAAAAGTGTTCCTATATTCTGTTTTAAATTTTGCCTTATGGAATTTAAAGACTTACAGAGCAGGGCAATCAAAAATAAAATTATGTGCACTTGCCAAAGTCAAAATCTGTACATTACCTTTTTAAATTGTCTGTTTTTTGCATTTATAGTCTTAATTCTTCAGACTCTGTATGTGGAGCACACTGAATTAAAGACTTTCACCACAGGCATAGATGTTGAACCACAGAATTAAGGAACATTTAGAGACAAATAGAACTAGTAAGAAAGAGAGCAAAACTGTATATTTGATAATTCAGTATTTTCCTCTTTCACACGTTAGATTGTCACTCCTCAATTAGCTGTTTAAATAACCGTAAAGTTGTGAACGCATCATGAATGAGCCAGTTGTCCAAACAGGAGTATGGTGGTCTGAGCAAACCTTTATCAAACTTTACACACACCACCATGACAAAACATTTAATAAACACAAATCTTTCTTTGTTGAAGTAAATCCAAAATGAAAAGCTTTTTTAAACTTTCTATCTATCTATCTATCTATCTATCTATCTATCTATCTATCTATCTATCTATCTATCTATCTATCTATCTATCTATCTATCTATCCATTTTTTTTAACCAACATAACCAGAGCAGGAACATGGTGAAGCTGGAGTCTAACCCAGCAAGCATCGGGCACAAGTTTTCTGTTAATTCAATATTGTTAACGGAGCTTGTGTAATTTCAAAGTTTAAAATTAGTTTTTCAAAGTGTAATATAAGTTATACTGTAACTTTAGATTATGCACAATTTATGATATGTGCCTTGGGATATGAAGCAGTATGGTTAAGACGATAAAAATGCAATTATATTTTATGGTTTGTCTGGCCCCTTCCCTCAAGCCAAAATGTCTTACTCCTTCCATGCACTTGGCTTTCCATGATTACAGAGCGCCACAGTTTCCTAATTCTGACACTGTTTCCCCTTCTTTTTCTTAAATAATGCATATTTGACTAAGTGATAGCTAATTAAAGAACAATAAGAAGCCCACTAACGTTTACAGCAGTATTATTTAACTTTTTCTGCTACAAAATAATTAGAATTCCTTCAGTTAAATATCACATTTTTGTTGTACTTAATTTTTTGTGATAATTCAAGAACTCAAGAACCCAATACTGCGGATATATTCATTAGCTGATTATAAACAATAAACTTACCTTTAAAATATCATCCAGAAGCAAATGAGCAAATGGAAACTAGTCCAAGAGTTGGAGAAGTTTTTAAGATATATAGTGAATTGATTTTAGATCAACTGGAAAGCCTTTTTCACATTAGCTGTGTTGGCTCAGAAGATTCTGTACAATTGTACAATATAAATGTTACAATTTCAAAGCAGGAATAGTTTAAATTTCCTTCAGTCAAGATACCCTTTGTGCTTTCATTCTTGCTTAGTTTGAAGGAGTATCTCACTAGGTTGAAGAGCATTTGGAGCAAAATCCAGAACCACCTGTTGAAGGTGGTAATCTCTTTAAGTGTTTTATGGATTGCAGATATCAAGCAGCTGCAGAGCCCTTGGTTATCCACCGGTGGTTTTCACCTGAGGGTGGCATCTCAGAAATCGGGCTTCTATGAATAAAGTTCCACTTGTTAAGTGCATCTGTCCAGTGACATATAAATTGGCCTTTCATCTCCTTTTAGGTCATACTGAAATCTGGTAGGAGTTTAGAGTTCATATACTACCAGATTTTCAAGGCATTGTTGCATTGGCCATTTGCAGATGTTTTGAAAGCAATTTACCTGAGTCCAAGACATTGTTAAAATTGTAACTATGAAAGCTTACAGTATATAAACAAACTATATTCTGATATGTTAAGCCTTTTTCAAATCTGTAATGGAGTTTCCAACTGGATCTAGATGGTTCAATGAAGGTCTTGGATTTCTTATGCCAATTGTTGTATTGCTGAGGTGGGCTTTAATGAGAGCAAATCATATTTAATAAGTTCAAAAATCTAAAAGAAGTAAAGATGGAACACTTAAAGTTAAGTGATTTCATTGAATTCATTGCAGATTGATTACGAGCCCCAGTAAGACATGAGAGATGTTTTCACTTGAGAAAAGGAACCAGACTCAGGAATCTTCTTTTCATATCAGAGAGATGAGGTATTATAAGTTTAATGTAAGTAAAAACGACGATGATGATTAAAGTTGTATGTCAGTAGTACATTCTAATTCAATGATGTGATCTGGCCCTGAACAAAAGACATGACTTTGACACCAGGATTCTAGCAGAGAGATAGATAGATAGATAGATAGATAGATAGATAGATAGATAGAAATGTATTTGTCCCTGGGGGAAATCAGGCTTTTTACAGAAGCTCTTTAAATAAACAAATATATAAATAGGTAGATAAGATTATAAATAAATATACACACATTTTGGTCTGAACACACAATAAAATTCAAAAGAAAGAAAACTTCAAACTTGCTAGTCCTAGTGAGGCATTATGCAGAGGTATAGCTGTTGGTGTAAAGGAGCCCCAGAAGCGTTTCTTGACACACTTCTGCTGAAATATTTGCTGGCTGAAAGTCAACAGTGTTACTGAGTCAGAGAGAGGATATGCAGTATTCAATATGATTATTTCAGTATGGAAGACATGACTATAAAGAACATGTACAAATATATTGTTAACAGCTTGTCTAATGCCAAGAAAATGTTAAATTGTAATTATGAAAGTTATATCAAGTATTAATAAATATTAAATCACATATCATTTCTCTTTTTATGATATGGGAAGCTACAAGAATATAGGCAAAATAAATATTTACTACTATATATTTTTTATTTTTTTGTAATTGTGACTCCAAAATATATGAACTGTTATATGGCTGGAAAGTGACTTTCAAGAGCACAGACTTGTAATAGTATGCTTTTATTCAAGTTAAACTGCTGTCGAGGATACCAGGGGCCACAACCCGGCCCGGACGCCTTGGAGGACCGGAAGTGGCCACGTGCCCATCTGGGATCATGTGGGGGCCTCCTTCCTGGTTGCTTTGGGGGCCACGGGTTCAGGGCATTGAAGCCCCACCCTGTAGGGGCCTGTAGTCACCACCAGGAGGCGCCCCAATGCCTTGGGGACCCTGGACCTCAGCACTTCCGCCACACCAGGAAGTGCTGGGGGGAAGAGCAGCAGGGACACCCAGAGAGCTTCCGGGAGAACAACTGGCACTTCCGCCACATTGGGGCGTGTCAGCGGGAGATTGCCGGGGAGCACCTGGAGCTCATCCGGGTGCGGATAAAAGGGGCCTGAAGGTAGTAAGGCATTGTGGCCAGGACTTTGTGGACTTTTGGGGTTTTGTGGTGCACTTTTGTATATAATAGTGTAAATAAACGTGTCTGTGGGTGACATGAACGTGTCTGCCTGTCTGTGTCCGGGTCAACGTCCACACTGCAGAGACTACTAAATTCCTATAATGTATCTAATACACCTTGCAGTGATGACAATAGCTTGGTCATGCATAGTAATGTGCCATCTGCAGGAATAAATATTTTCTGTTGAAAATCATCTCTTATGATCCCTCATAAATTTGAATGGTGCTATCCTACATACTGTATTTTGGTGGTGCTTTTGGAGTTATTGTTCATTTCACTAGTTGTTTTTTTATGGTCTTCCACTGTTTGGAAGTTTTTGTTCTATTTATTTATTTATTTATTTATTTATTTTGTCGTGATTTATGTGTCTCCATGACCTCATCGGAAATCCAGTATTAATATTGCTGTGGTTTCAATTGTAAACATCTCTTCATTGGAAAACAAAAACAAATTTTTTAGGGATAGATTCTCTTAAGTATGCCAAGTGCTAGGTTCATTTTGTGGATTTTGAATCCCATTTTGCCCTTTACATTGAATTTGGAGTTATGTGTGAAATGTGGTTGCCTGTGCTCTCTGTTGATCTCCTGGTTTTTTGATATTTTTCTGCTATTACAATGATGTCTGGTTTATGTTTATCTCCCTCTCTTTTTTTTAGTTTTCTCACCATAGTTATTGGAGACTCTGTCTCATAACAACTGGTTAGAAATACAGATGATAAGAAGTTGAATAGCAGTAGCAAAGAGCGCTGGCAACAGAGGGTGGAAAAATATACATACTTTATATTATTCATAAATAGTTTAAAAATGTTTTTTTTTCTGTGTTAAAATCAAATTTATTTTAGTTAAATTCTTTCTTTAAATTAAATTATGAAATGACTTAATGTTTTGCAGTTAGAATATAGTTTATTTTTTATTGTTTTTGTTAAATGCTTTTTTGTTGTTCTAGTTACAATTTTCTTTACTGTTACTTAATGTTTTACAGTTAGAATATAGTTTTAATTTTTATTGTTTTTGTTATTTAAATGCTTTTCTTTAATGATAATTATTTTTGGTCAGGACTAAAACAATCTCAAGAAGATCAGTAGCAGCACGATAGTTATTTCACTAAACATTTGTTGAAAGTTTCATAGTATTTAACTTTAATAAATCCAGTTTGATATTTTGAAAATATAGGTGGAAAAACTATTTGATTTATTTTCATACGGCATTGATTAAAATCTTAACTCCATTGTTCAGTAATGAAATTGGTCTATAGAATATACATTGAAGTGGGTTTTTCTTTTTTTAGAGACACTTTAACTGGTATCTGCTGTAATGTTTTATACATAGACTTACTTCTTATTCTTACTCAAATGTGGCTATGTAACTAGCATTAACAGACTTAAATGAATAGATTTTTTTTTCTCTTTGGTATGCATCTTGGTCTGTGACTTTCCTGCTATGTAAAGATATGATAGCATTAAGAATCACAAAAAGGCTCAGTGGTCTTTTCTGGCTCCATTATTCATTTTATGTCAAGATATGGTATTTTAAGTCTTTGATAATGCCTCACTTTCAATACATTCAAATGTATATACCACTTAGTGATACTCCTTAATAAATTACTTTTTTTGATGTTCAATGTCATCAATTCATTGTGCATTATTTATTTCTGAGATTGCATTCCATGCTTCCTTTCTAAGTGGCTTTCCCCACACTTATAGTAAGAGTGCTGTCACTTGAGTATTAGTTGTTCTATTTCCCTTGTTGCCAGTAAGTTGAATTCTGTTTCCAATTCAAGACTTTTTCTTTCTGTAAATGTCAATGATAGATGATACTAAATATTCATCATCTTATTTACAGATACAAGCAATTCAGTTATATCTGACTCGTAATTTATTTTTAAATAGCAAAATACCCGCGCTTCGCAGTGGAGAAGTATTGTGTTAAAGAAGTAATGAAAAAGCAAAGGAAACATTTTAATAATAACGTAACATGATTGACAATGTAATTGTGTTGTCATTGTCATGAGCGTTGCTGGCATATATATATATATATATATATATATACATACACACACACATATAAACATATATATACATATATATGCATATACATATCTACATATATATATACATATATATATCTACATATATACAGTATATATATATATATATATATATATATATATATATATTAGGGGTGGGACTCGATTCAAAAAAATTATCTAATTAATTAGAGGCTGTGTAATTAATTAATCTTCATTAATCAACACACATGAAAATTTGCCCCAAATCACAAATGTTGTTTTTTAATTTAAAAGGGTTTTAGTGGGCGACAGAATCAAATAATAGACATGGACAGGAATATTGTAAACTCAAGCTGTTTTAATTTCTGAAAACAAAATGCACTTAAACTGCATTTCATTTCAAAACAGAAACAAAAATATGATCCCTGGCTAAAATTGGGCAGACTCAAAAATGAAGTGGTATTCTAAGTACTTTAAGTACATTTTCAGAATGGTATTGTGTTTAAATAATAACAACAAAAATTTCAACATTAAAGTGCAGTTTTTCTTCTTAAAAAAATAAGTCAGAAACATAAAAGGTAATTTGACCAGCTTCACCTTTAAACTGTGAGTAACCTTAGGCAAAATTATTTAGTACATTAGGCTAAAACAGTGTGATCATTGAACATTTTGTAATTAGATGTATTTAGAATTACTAACGGTCACGGAAGTCCAATGATCCCCAGTAAGAGCCACAAAGTCCGCTTTCTGTAATGCATCTAATTTTGCTTGCTTTTCAATGTCATGAAGCTGTTGAATTTTACTTGTAATACGGTAACTGTAGCACATTTTCTAACCCCCTATCTTCCACCACTGTTAGTGGTTTACAGTCCAAAGCAATGTATTTTGTGAGAGAATTTGTAAGTTTGACCTATGTTGACTTACTAATTTTGGTCCTGAAGTCATTTCATGAGGTTTGGGCTGCCGACACCTTTTGTTGGTTTCGAACCCGTACTGCTAGTGCTAACAGCATACACAGTTTCTGTGCTCGCTGTAACATGTTTTGCATTTAGATGGAACCGTAAGGTTGAAGTGCCTGGGTGGTATGCAAACTCATTATTGCACAGTTTGCACCAAACCACGCTTTTATCAAGGCTTTCGTCGGGTAGTCTTCTGAAATGACATTTGCCTCCATTTAGTGCTAGCAACGCGCTTTCTTCCGACTCTTACATTGTTGTAGCTCTGATGTGTGCATCAATATAATCGATGTACCAGGAAATCATGCATTGACAAAAGTTACCCTTTGCGTGGAATGCAAAGTGTGATTAAATGCGTTATTTTTTTTTACGCGTTATGGAGTACATGCACCGAAGCTTCTCAGCTGTGCTTGCGCTAAGAAAAGGAAACATTTTAAAAATAACGTAACATGATTGTCAATGTGATAGTCTTGTGACCGTTATGAGTGTTGCTGTCATCTAGGATTTGATTAGCATTATTTCTTTCAATCAAGTTCGTATTTGGAGGACGTGTTGTGTTCAAGTTTTTTATCAAGGCTTCCGTCCGGTAGTCGTTTGAAATGAAATTTGCCTCCGATCAGTGCTAGCAACGCACTTTCTTTCGACTCTTACAGTTTTGTAGCTCTGATGTGTGCATCAATGTAATCGATGTACCAGGAAATCATGCATTGACAAAAGTTACCCTTTGCTTGGAATGCAAAGTGTGATTAAATGCGTTATTTTTTAACCCGTTATGGAGTACATGCATTGAAGCTTCTCAGCTGTGCTTGTGCTAAGAAAAGGAAACATTTTAGAAATAATGTAACATGATTGTCAATGTAATAGTTTTGTGACAATTATGACTGTTGCTGTCATCAAGGATTTCATTATTATTATTTCTTTCAATCAGGTTCGTATTTGGACAGTGTGCACAAAACCACGCTTTTATCAAGGCTTCTGTCGGGTAGTCTTTTGAAATGAAATTTCCCTCCGATCAGTCCTAGAAACGTGGTTTCTTCCGACTCTTACATTTTTGTAGCTCTGATGTGTGCATCAATATAATCGATGTACCAAGAAATCATGCATTGACAAAAGTTACCCTTTGCGTGGAATGCAAAGTGTGATTAAATGCGTTATTTTTTTAACACGGTATGGAGTACATGCATCGAACCTTCTCAGCTGTGCTTGTGCTAAGAAAAGGAAACATTTTAAAAATAACGTAACATGATTGTCAATGTAATAGTCTTGTGACCGTTATGAGTGTTGCTGTCATCAAGGATTTGATTAGCATTATTTCTTTCAATCAGGTTTGTATTTGGAGGACGTGTTGTGTTCAAGTTTATTCCGTTTTTGTCAACCGTTGTAAAGATAACAGGTTTCATTCATCGAAGTGTTCACCACCCAAATCGGAACTCGTGAATGTAAGATGTTCAACAGGCATTTCCGGTAGTAAGTTGTGGAAATTGCCTGTGAAGCAAGCGGTAGCGTGTGTATGAACTTAATTTAATCTTTTCCAGTTCTGCAAAGTCAGTTGACGCGAGCCGCTCGTACATGCATCGAAGCTTCTCAGCTGTGCTCGTGCGATCTCGCGATTTCAACCACTTTATTTAATGTTAGCTAAGACCCGGCACTTCAAAGTTTCTTGCTACAGCAAGAAAGTGATCCAAAGTCTCGTTTATACCTTGTGTCTTCTCATTAAACTTGTATCTCGCGAATACCATACTCGTCGTAGGCATGACAAACGGCAGCGGGAGTGTGTCTATAAACTTAATTTAAACTTACGGTTTACACCGTGCTTTGTTTCCGCAGTTGTGTAATTCGGTTTTTGTTCAGCACTCTTTGGAACTGTTGCTTTTTGCCAGTGCACTGCGTCAGTTCACGTGAGCCACTCGATGTACATGCATCGAAGGTTCCCAGCTGTGCTGGTGCCATCTCGTGCGATGTCCACGGCTGAATTTAATGTTAGCTAAGACCCGGCACTTAAAAGTTTCTCTCGCAGTTTCGCTGAGTTTGTGCCAAACACCACCCTGACTATCTCATCTTCTTCTGCATAAGCACAGTCCTTCACCCGTGAATATTTAGCGGCAGTGTTTCTATTGGATTGCCGCTGACAGACGGCCTTATATGGGCAGGCACTAAACTACGTTGGAGGCGTAACTCCGCCTCCCACGGGCATCGAGCAGTAGTCTATTATAGTATATTGATGAAAAAATAGGTTCCAGTTATGACCATTACGCGTAGAATTTCGAAATAAAACCTGCCCAACTTTTGTAAGTAAGCTGTAAGGAATGAGCCTGCCAAATTTCAGCCTTCTACCTACACGGGAAGTTGGAGAATTAGTGATGAGTCAGTGAGTCAGTCAGTGAGTGAGTGAGTGAGTCAGTGAGGGCTTTGCCTTTTATTAGTATAGATAAATCACAAACTGTTATTTGCCCCCTTATGGTTTGAATGTTTCCCAAAGTGTTCCAGTTATTATTTTATAACATTCATTCATTTTGAGTTTTCCTTTTCAGATTATATTAAATTGTGTGAAATTTGACAAGAATCAAACCACAACCTTCCATTAAGGCATCCATAGTGTGGTGAAGGGAAAGGGAATATTCTATAGTTCATGCTGCTTGGGGTGCTTAAATAGTGCCTATCGATGTTCAGAGTGAGAGCCCATTATTTTCATAAATGGCACGCCCTTGTGTTGTAGCACCCTAGGACACCACCTATATTGCCTAATGGATTGCTTGCAGATTCTGCTGCTGAATTACAAAGTTGTTTGTTTCAGCATTACAGATAACAGTCTTAATTGTTGTTTCATACCAGCCTGCATGTAAGATGTAAAATCATTCTCCTAAAGTCTCAGGAGTGCATTCTTTCTACTTGACGTGGAATTTGCAATATTTGCTAAATCTTTCTCTGCATACACTGCTGATCTAGCTTTGAAGGTGAAAATAGAAATAATCAAGATATTGTGTAACACAGCTAAAAAAAGTTCCTTACAATTAGCCAACTTTTAAAACCCCAAAATCTATTCTAAAATGACATTATGTGCAGTTTAAATTTCAACTAGCTTCAAATTAATTTATATTTGTGAATATAAGACCAAATTGTTCATAATTTTCCAAGACAGTCTTCTGAAACTGAACACAGCAAATGACATCGATAAAAACAAGGAGATGCCAGGGAACATTGTGAGTAAAATATGTGATTCAGAACAAGTCTGACAATGCACATAATCCCCCCTTTTGAACGTGAGTGCCCTTCTATTTGACTTCACAACAGAATAACCAAACTCAGGTAGGTACAAACTACCTTGAAAACAAAATCATGGTTATACTTTACTTCAAAACAGAACAATGTATGTGTTTATTGTTTACACTCGGAACTCTGCCTCTAGCGTTAGTGAATATCACCACAAATCTTTTAAACAGTCAGTACAATTTTAAGAGCCTGATCATTAAGCAAACTGTATAGAAAATGAATTAAAAAGGACCTGGAGGAAGAGCTACAGTATAACCACTAACCTGCCTTTGTCCATCACTCCTTTTTGGGAGGAACTCAGACAAACTAATATGAAGGAATTCCATGACCCTGGAGGAAGGAGGGTTAAACTCCATATCTATGAAAAAGGGAGTGTCAAACTGAAATCCTTTGCATTGTCCTATGCAGGTTCATAAAAAATCAATCAATATTTCATCTATAAATAATAGATTGAACACAAAGCTGAATGGCGCTTTGAAAAGCACACTGGAAAACATCTTAAAGCAATAAGATTAACTGAAAATTAAGATAATGCAAATTAAATAACAAAGCAAAGGCTTATAATAACTATCGCAATACAAGATTCAGACAGATGATAAATGTAATTATAGGTGTAATGTTAATATACGCTTTGCAGAGATGCCTAGAAACAACAAAGTAATCTAGGAATCTACAAAAAGATCGTGCTGCTTGGTAAGTATAGGACCATGTTTCCTGCAGCAGATTTAAGTTTTTTTTTTCCTCCCGTTCATTTAAAACAAAATAAATTGTAATTATGACCTCATGGACATAGAATATCTCACTATAGCTGATCTCAAAATAGGAGATCCTCATAAACAAACAATGCAGAAAAACTTAAAGCTGAAAAACTATAACTCCTGTCCAGTCTCACATTAAAATCTTAGGTTGTACTTATTCCCCCAGCACAGAATGTATGGTGTGAAACTTGAGAACATCCCCAAATTTTTAACTAAATATAGGTTAACAAGAACACCTCTTTGTCTTGAAATATGGCAATTAGAAAACCACTATTTGAACTTAACGCTGTACTCTCATGATTAAAAAAAATGAAATATTTGAACTGAGAACTGTTACACCAGATTGCAGGTCTTCTTACTAAAATAATAAATTCATAAACTGATAGTTAAGCAAACGTCAGAAAACGAGGCTATAAGGCATTGTGATGCATTGCTCCCTATGCACTTGACATAAAACCAAAATAAGAGGGGTGTATATACATTGGGCAAGAAATACAGGCAGAGATATAAAGTTAAAACATTTAAAATGATAAGACATTAAAATGCATTGCAAATGTAGTCAAAATGTTCCTTTGGTGTTTAGCTTAACCCATGTTAATTGTAAAATTGAGTTTAATTATGCCCATTTATAATATTACTCAGGGATGCTCTTTTGTTATATGTTGGCTGCTCAAGTACAAAAGAAAAGTCAAATTATATTAATGGAATAGAAATACAACAACAAAAGTAAAAATGATTAAGTTAACTCCAGTTTTTAAAAAGCAGTAGTTACAGTGTACACAAAAGTAAAAGATAATAATACATGAAATCTAACCAGTTCTTTGATTCCTGTAAATGGAGAGAAGAATAACTGGAACATTCCTTATCTGTCTCCATGTCTATGATCACCATTTTCTTTACTCTTTTACTGTCACATCAGTGTGTCATCGTATACAGTATAAATATTATTTCTAGGATAACATTCTACTTTATGTCGATTGTTAAGCATAGGCATTTTGCAGAATGTTATTAGAGTACCGTTTTTTTTAATACACCTATACACTATTATTAAGCTGAGAAGTACTACTTGACATTGGGATTCCCTCAAATTGTTCTCTCATTTCAAGAGATAGCTCTGATGTTCATCACTCTGAAACATTCGTATAGATTTTAGTGAAACTGCCATTGGTATAGCAGCTCATCAGATTTAATCTCCTATCAGATTAGAGCACATCCAGCAATCCATATAGGGCAAACAAAGATGTTTTACTTGGATCACACAGAAGTCTTAATTATTTGTTGGTACTGGGTATACTAATCCTGAACAAATTAAAAGGATAAGGCAGCACAAGGCAAGAGAAAGGGGAGCCTCCTGTACAAAGACTGGATTAGACATGACTAAATGAGTGGATGGAATGTTGTCTTCATACAGGCAGGTGAAAGCTGCTGAAACAAAAGAATGGCATTAGTGGATTCCAAATAAAACAATGAATGCAGACATTAGTGTACCATGACAAAAGGAATTAGTTAAAACATAAAAATGAAAAGAAATCTGAAAGTGAGGTTTGCAGGACCAGATGATATAAGCAGAAAGAGAATGAAAGTAATGTTATTTGTGAAGAGGGTATTGGTAAAATAGACAACCACTGAGATTGGAGATTTATAAGGTTTTACATTGTAAATTAGTCAGTCTGCAACTCAATGGCTTTTTCTTGGGTGGTAGTGCTGCCTTTGAAATTCAGTCATCTTCCTTACCAAATAAGGTGCATTTTGGGTAGATTTATAGTCCCCCATTAAAGTGCAGAATTTAATTTTTCTTTTTTTAATTGCTCTCAGACAATAACATTACTTTTTTAATAAATGGTTTCATTTGCATTTACACATAGCATGGCTCATTATAATGGTGAATGAAACTAAGTGTAACCTTTGGTTATGACTGTTTATCTATCCATTTATTTCTCAACCTGCTAATTCCACTGGTGTGTCATTTTTAGCCATGTCCTATCCAGGGAAAATATGCTCAAGGAAATAATTAAAACTGATATAAATAATAAGAATTTACTGTAAAAATGACTGAAACAGAAAACAAATCAATTAGATTATCATATTCAAGAAAGTCTTATTAAACAAGAGATCAGAATAACTTACAAATAATTTTGGTTACATGAATTGAATACATTTCTCATCCATTATTTTTGCACCAATTAAAAAAATTGCTATTCCTGTATACTCAGTTGCAGATTGTATTTTATTCTGAAAGTATTTGCTTTATCTTATTAATTAAAGGGTGCTGCTTTGAACATGTTAGAGAATATAGTACAAAAGTGTGTCATTGTTCTTATTATTATTAATACATACTATAATTTAATTTTTTTTACACACATATACAGTATTCCAAACTGAAAGATGGTCAACTTTGCTAAAATACAAGTCAGTTAACATTTCTAAGTACACTCTCTGACAACACCAAAAATAGTTACAAACAGAAGCAGTGGAGTTCATTTGCAGGCCAACTGTTGAAATAACCTCTGAGATTTTGAAATAACCTCTGAGATTAAGAATGGTTCCCCCTTTGGCTACAGGGTCTTCAGGCTACAGCTCCATCTAGTGGCCTCTTGTGTCTCTGTAGCCTCATTAACCATTTGCAACCTAAATATTCCAAACTTTTACATCAACTATAAAATGTAAGACCCATTTCCCAGACCTGTAAACATTATTCACCTATTTTTACACAAGTTGCAGATTTGTTTACCATTTTTGTAAAATATGCTACACACTTATCTCACATAAATTAATTAAAATGCAGATAATCACAGTATCTTCCCAATTTGAACTCCACTTCCATACAGTTATGAAGATGCAATCATGATCACAAAATTCTTCACACAACATTTTGCACTTTAAGATATATAAAAAAGGGCTACAATGACTTTATTGGATTGGAACATTGAATCTGGGTAATGTAATAGTCAAGTAAGAGGAAGAGTAGAGATGAGCAGTGATGGAAAAGGAAAAGAAAAACAAAAAGGAAAGACAAGGAGAACATTTCCATCTGATGAGATACACAGATCCTCTGTGGTTGACTGTTTATTTGTCCATGGAATTACAATGAGGAAAGCTAGGCAAAGAATACAGCCTAATAAAAATAGTCGAGTTTAGTCCAACAGTATTTGTTTTATTTTTACAGATGAGAGAGATAATGCAGGTCACAGCTGCTATCAGAACAGCAAAAAGATGCAATTGTTTATATGGTCATAACTAACAGTGTGATTCATCTTTCAGAAATTCAGATGAGAATAATTGAAAATGAAGGTATATTTCAAGGAACTGACCATATTAGCATTTCAGCCATTGACTGAATCCTCAACAGACTATGAACTAAACATACCTAGAGTGCTTCCTTTTGAAAGGAATTTCAAATGAGTCAAAGAAGAGAATTTGAAATGCATAGAAATATGTAAGTTTTCAAGCAATAATACTTAGTGTATTTCAGCTGTATACACTCCAATCTATAGTATGGCCTACTTTTGCTTCAGTAATGTGTTTATTGACTTGATTTACCTCTATGTAACCTCAATGTAATGTACTATGTAATAATTTTTAAGAATATTAGCTAGATGCTGAGACACTGCACATGTGCCCCTCTTTAATGATAAAGCAGAATTTAGCCACACCAAATGGAGTTGAAGTGTCCTGTACAATATTGGCCACAATGCCATTGCATCTGTTTTTGGCCAACTTGGAGGCAGTGACACAATGTGGGTCTTCCACTACCATGCTCATATAATAGTGCAAATCTGTTGGGATTCCTCAGAATAATATATTTCAACAAAACCAGCAAACAAATGACATTCGTGAATAACAAGTACTGTACAGAGAGCAGCTTGGCACAATACTGCAGCATTTTAAGTTTATAGTCCAGGATGTCTACAATGTCTTGCTAAACCCTGCAAACTGCCATTTTGATACCCCAGCATACCCTCTCTTTTCAATAAAAGCCAATATTGCATATCTTCAGTAGCAGCCGTACAGCCTTAGGGGCAATTCACTACGGGTGGTGCCATGCCAGTGGCAGGGATCATTGCTACAGCCATTACCACCAGCAACAACATATTCAAAGGAGGTACATATCCTTCATCAGAGCTAGAGTACAGCCCCAGTGTCAGCCTAGATAGATAGATAGATACTTTATTAATCCCAAGGGGAAATTCACATACTACAGTAGCAGCATACTGATAAAGAACAATATTAAATTAAAGAATGATAACAATGAAAGTATAACAGACAGACAATAATTTTGTAAAATATTAATGTTTTGGTGGAATTGAAGAGTGGCATAGTGTGGGGGAGGAACGATCTCCTCAGTCTGTCAAGTGGAGCAGGACAGTGACAGCAGTCTGTCGCTGAAGCTGCTCCTCTGTCTGGAGATGATCCTGTTCAGTGGATGCAGTGGATTTTCCATTATTGACAGGAGCCTGCTCAGTGCCCGTCGCTCTGCCATGGATGTCAAACTGTCCAGCTCCGTGTCTACAATAGAGCCTGCCTTCCTCACCAGTTTGTCCAGGCGTGAGGCATCCCTCTTCTTTATGCTGCCTCCTCAGCACACCACCGCATAGAAGAAGGCACTCGCCACAACTGTCTGATAGAACATCTGCAGCATCTTATTGCAGATGTTGAAGGACACCAGCCTTCTAAGGAAGTATAGCCGGCTTTGTCCTTTCTTACACAGAGCATCAGTATTGGCAGTTCAGTCCAATTTATCATCCAGCTGTACTCCTGTATTTATAGGTCTGCACCCTCTGCACACAGTCACCTGTGATGATCACGGGGTCCATGAGGGGCCTGGTCCTCCTAAAATCCACCACCAGCTCCTTGGTTTTGCTGGTGTTCAGTTGTGGGTGGTTTGATTCGCACCATTTAACAAAGTCCTTGATTAGTTTCCTATACTCCTCCTCCTGCCCACTCCTGATGCAGCCCACGATAGCAGTGTTGTCTGCAAACTTTTGCACGTGGCAGGACTCCGAGTTGTATTGGAAGTCTGTTGTATATAGGCTGAACAGAACCGGAGAAAGTACAGTCCCCTGTGGTGCTCCTGTGTTGCTGACCACAATGTCAGACCTGCAGTTCCCGAGACGCACATACTGAGGTCTGTCTTTAAGATAGTCCACGATCCATGCTACCAGGTATGAATCTACTCCCATCTCTGTCAGCTTGTCCCTAAAGAGCAGAGGTTGGATGGTGTTGAAGGTGCTAGAGAAGTCCAGAAACATAATTCTTACAGCACCACTGCCTCTGTCCAAGTGGGAGAGGGATTGGTGTAGCATATAGATGATGGCATCCTCCGCTCCCACCTTCTCCTGGTATGTGAACTGCAGAAGGTCGAGGGCGTGGCGGACCTGTGGCCTCAGGTGTTGAAGTAGCAGCTGCTCCATGGTCTTCATCACATGTAACATCATAGCGACAGGCGGGAAGTCGTTTAGCTCACTAGGACGTGATACCTTTGGGAATGGGGTGATGCAAGATGTTTTCCAAATCCTCGGGACTCTCCCCTGTTCCAGGCTCAGGAAAATCATTGTCATGCTTACTCAACGCCGAATTGAGTGGCTACTTCAAGTAGACCTGTGAAGGCAGCTAAAGTTTGTTGAACACATAGAAATGACTTCACTAAGGCCTCATGTGGTCCTTTCTTCAGTATCTTCAAAGCAGGTTGTCCTCATCAAGCTGACAGTTCCCTGTGACAACCACACTGAGGAAGTGAATGAGTATTCAAGTACCCGGAGCTGGTAGAGCAGTGCTGGAGGCAAGGCATTAAGGCTTGCTGCAAGACCATCAAAGTAGGGTGCAGGAGTTTTGATTGCTGCTTATTCTGCAGAACTTGCACTCTACTTGGCAACACTGGGGCTGGCAAGAGGAAAAGCATCATATTGTTCCTGAAGGCTGAAAGAGGACCAGGAGATGAAATGTAGTCAAACCCAAAAACAGATGGAAACCGTGAAGATGAAAGCTATTGGAACCTAATCGCTAATCAGAAATCAAAGTTAGAGGTAAAAGAGAAAGTTCAGACACAGAAAGTTTTTATTATTGTGGGCCTGGAGTTTTTTTTATTATTCTCCTATCCCTTTTTGAGATTTTAGGCTTGGCTTCTTTTGGCCTGTGTAGGCTACAAAGTCTGATCTTCAAGTTTGGGACTAAGCTTACTTTGTTTTTCAGGCCTTATGTAAGGCTTTGAGACATTAGTTTTTGATTTGACGCCACTTTACGAGTTTCATGGTGTCCAAAATTGACAACGTAGTTGTCCTTCCAACTTTACATTCCTTGGCTTTATTGTGAAAAGGTCCTTTAAGGCCAAAGCCCTGAAGTATACCCAGTTAGTCCTTGCTCTTAAACCCCACTGGTGGCCCCAGTTATCCATGCATCCTCATTGACATTTCCATCCAAATAGAGCCAGAAGACTCTACAAGGGCCAGGATAACAGGCTACTGCACTCTGTTGCTGCCACCTAACATTTAAAGGGATGAGCAACTCCCCATTCTAGTGTCCTCCATTGTTTTCCCCTTATGAATATTTTTTCAGAGTCTGGACCTGATTTCCAGAAATCAGCCCACAGTCCCACAATCTGCACTGGTTACTTTCTTCAATACCATAATTCTGGCCTTCTATCTATCTATCTATCTATCTATCTATCTATCTATCTATCTATCTATCTATCTATCTATCTATCTATCTATCTATCTATCTATCTATCTATCTATCTATCTATCTATCTGTCTGCCTGTCTGTCTGTCTGTCTGAGTCAGGTTGATCAGCTTTTTATAGCTTTCTTTGCACATTTCAATGCATTTTAAGCAATTTGTTTTTATTTGGCCTGCTAGTGATCTCCTATCATTTCTCCAGGATGATCACCATGACATCACGATGTCACAGAACAAGGACACTGGACTTGATCATATGATCTTGGCTGTCATTTAGTAACATTATAAAAACAAGCCTAGAAATGTGAGCAGGTTTGTCAGCATTGATGATTTTTTTCCTGGAATTGTGAGTTTTCCTGAAAGGTTTTAGAGCAATATCTACATCTGTGGTCATGCTGTTGAATATTTTCTTTGTATTTTGTGCATGTTTTTTGTTGTTTAGGAATTCTTCTTTGTTTTTTTAAGCTGTTTCCATTTCAATTTTGTTTTCAACACTCTGGCATTTTAACAGCCAATTAGGAGCTAGTTAAGTAAGCTGTTTAAATTATTCTTAACTTGAAAATACACATGTGCTTGCAACACAAGCCATTGAGGCCTCACTGTTAAAACTGTTAAACAAAAGAAATTTCCTGCCTATGTTCTACAGAGTAAAATCCAATAACCTCCTCATACAGTTGAAAGGCTTTTTCATCACACTTAACTAATAAGACAGAAACATGAGAAGATGGAAGTGCTCGTGTACAAATTTAGAGGGTTCCTGAGTGAAAACATCCTGCTCTTTCGTTTCTGACTCCTTTTTCCTGATTGCCAGGCACTGCCATATTTTAGTAAGCAGTTGACTGATGTTAAGAAGCTTTACAATAACTGGTTGTACTATAAAGTTTAAAATTGAAGACTGAAGAAATTGGTTGATTTAAAGAGATACATGCCAAAAAGAAGAAAAAAAACATTTACCACAACTGACTATATAACTGTCAGAGAAGATGACATTAAAGACCTGGCAACCAACTAAAAGTAATTTGCCTTATTGAATCATAGGGAAAACATCAGTTGCTTCATGTCCAGTGTGGATGGTTTTAATTTTGTCATCTGCACAAAAACTGAGCTGTTATTTGTCCTTTTTGCTATAGCCAAAGCATGTCCTGACAGCCCCAAGTAAGAGTCAGGACGGTGTGGGAGTCTCATAGAAGGGGAAATTCACAGATACTGCAATGCTCACTCAAGCTAGGACAATACAGAGGTGTCAGTCTAGCTAACTTAAATGTCTTTTGAATATGGGAAAAAACAGCATCTAGAAAAAAAAATATGCAGACAAGGGGAGACTATAAAAAAAACATATATGTAGTGTCTAAGCAAGAATTTAAAGCCCACTTACTGGAGCAGTGAATTAACAAAACTCACCATTGCTTCTGGAAAAAGAATTTAGTATATATTTTTCTTATTTTAATCCAATTCAGTACTTTACAATACAACAAAGGCATTGGTTGCTGGTTCCACTCCTGTAGACACATACCTCTGCAATGCAGTACATGATATAACACAGTGCTTCTCAACTGGGGAGCCTTAGTAAAGCCAGTAAACTTCCAGTGGGGCTGCAGGATATTGAAAATAATTAAAAACTGGCAGCAAAATACTTAAATCACTAAATACCCCACTACAGCAGAGGTGTCAAACTTACCTTTTCAAAGCAGACCACTTCATCAATACACAAAACATGACTGTCATTTTTCAAAAAGAGTCCCTTTAAAGGGTGTTTCATATTAGAGTGCCTTGGCTTTGCTACTGTTCATAGTGTTTACATAGTGGAAACAGCACATCACTGAGACCGAAATCAGCAAATAAAGACCGCCAGCAGATGAGATAGGCGGGGTGTGTACAAAGATCGGTATTAACCAATGGGATGGACAGACGAGTGATGAGAGGTGATCTCCCGGAGCTAAAAAAGAAAGGGGATCACGTGTGATGGGTGAGTGATCTGTGGATTGGAAGGGAAAAAAGACAGACTTAGAGGGAAGATGGCTATATGAATGAGTACTATATAGACATTGAGTGCAGGTGTTACTTCAACAGGGGTTACAAAGCCAGTGCTGCCCACATTTGTTAATAAATATCTAGACTGCAGCAAAAGTACAAAAGAGTAAATATCATGGGACCCCTCACATATTCTCATGGTATACGGGGGATATTGGGGGAATGAATAAGGGTTGAGAACCACTGATATAGTATAGTAGATACCATTTACTAAACAGAGCAGTAACAATTATGAAAATTCATTAATAATAATTATTTTAAATAACAATTCTAAAAAAACAAACTGCATAAATAGTATTAGCTATAAATTCACAACATGTATTAGACAGAATAAGTAACAGTTAAACAGTACAGTTGATTTGCTAGTGCAGACTGATTGGTAGTGCAGACACTTACTTAACCAAGTTCTTGTCAAGCAGATTACTGTACAGGAGTTAAAGGTTTTAGGGCCCAGAGCTGTTGGTATGGTTAAGGTTGTTATCCCTGGTACTGAGAAAGGTCTAGAGAAGAATATCAATTAAATATCCATCAAAAAGTAATTAATGTTTCATAAAAGGAGGGCTAAACTGTGACATTTTTCATTGAAAACAATAAATGGAACAGGTTAAATATTTTAAGGACTTGGACAGTAACATTATAAGAGAGAGCAAATGTGAAAGGGAAATAAAAACAAAGAGCAACCCTAGCAAAGGAAGCCTTTAGCAGGAGGACCAACTTTCTCACATAAAACTTGTAAAATATAAACAAGGAAGTCATAAAAATAACGCTATACAGAGTAGCCTTTGACAGTTGTGAGATGTGGACCTTGAGAAAAGCACAGTGGAATATTTTGAAGTGTCACTCGAAATCTGGCTATAGAGAAGAAAGAAAAGTCAGTCAGGAACTTAAGAAGACAAATGAAGAAGCCTCCTTATAACACATAAGAAGACAAATGAAAAAGCCATCTTATAAAATATTTTTGGCCCAGACAGACACTATATTTTAACTTGGTCAAACAAGTTAGAAAATGTACGCATGGCATGAAGTTCCGGTGCATTCAGGGCCTCAGGTAACAAATTGTATTATGTGTCAGTCAGGATTTGTTCTTTGGTTTATATATGTTTTTGTCATTTTTATTAATTTGGAATCATTATTTTCATGTATTTTTATAATTATATAGATTTTTGTAATATTATTTATGAAATTAATTAGTATTTATACGTTGCATATTTCTATCTTTAAGCTATATTCCTTGTATTTTGAGGTCAGAACCCCAGGATATCACTGCTGCTGGGACCACCCTGCAGGGGATGGTCACAGTAGAGTTTGATTGATTGTCATGGAATGTGTATCCAGAGTGTATTTGCCTTTGGATTTTTTCTGTTATCAGATTTTTGTTTTGTTGGATTCTGATTATTGCATTATCGTTTGAACATGTTAACTTTGGGCAGCCTTTTTTGACAAATGATGTGTGCCTTATTTTTGCCTTTTCACATGTTTTCTTCCCTTTTGTTTTCAATTATCTAAACAAATTCTTTATTTAGAAAGATTTCTTGGTTGCCTGTAAATATCAAGCCAGAATGTAAAGGTATCCCTCTCTCTTAAAGGCTATTTTTGTGTATTTGGACCATTTAAAGTATGATTTTTGGTCTGTGCAGTATGAAGCCTGCCTATTGAGTTTTGGGCTAGGCTGTCTAGGATGAGGTCTATCTCCAAGCAGACCAGTGAAGGTCCTGGGGCCTCATGTATAAATGGTGCGTACGCACAGAAATGTTGCGTAAGAACTTTTCCACGTTCAAATCGTGATGTATAAAACCTACACTTGGCGTAAAGCCACACACTTTTCCATGGTACCTCATACCTTGTTATACGCAAGTTCTCCGCTCAGTTTTGCAGACTGGCGGCACCCAGCGCCAAGCAGTGCTACTGTTCCTGTGTGGTCACTCCTTATTTTCCTGACGCGGCTTTATAAATACACTGAAACTAACTGCATATTGTTTATTAGTGTAATGCATCTGATTGTAATTAACTTGTAAAAATATAATAATCCAGGGAATAGCCATAGTATTCCAAATACCATAACTGCTTTAGCGTTGTTACTCTCACTGCACCTTTTTTTTCTTCTTTCAGCTGCTCCTATTAAGGGTTGCCACAGAGGATCATCTTTTTTCATATTACTCTCACTGCACCACTCAGAGTATTTATATCACTGTATCTGAGTGGGGAATCACAGCAGCAGCTCATCGGAAAGAGAATTATTGGGATACAGACTCAAGCACACGCTACCTCAGCCACATCAAAACGTTTTAAAGCCTTTCCTGTACGGACCTCACGGTTCAGAAACAGTTTCATCCCAAGAACTATAAACGCACTCAATCAATTGCTCCTTGTCGAACTGTTTGTACTTATAAGTACAATTACCTCACTGTAAACTTGCACTACAGTTATAATATCGCACAACCTGAGCCACTTTATAAAGCGCCTATTTACATATGATGACGATATTATTTTTAAGATGAAATGCAGCAAAATATGTTTATTATATTATACAGGTAAAACTTTAACTTCATTTAAATAATCCATATTCTTCACTGGGACTGGCGTGAAGGATAGAATAATTAAACATGTACTATGAAGATAGTTCAATGTTCCTTAAACATTTTGAAGAATCAGCGCTCTAAGCTTACAGATGGCTTAACGTGTATTACAGAGCTGATTGTGTGGCGATCGGTTACTTGGAGAAAGAAAAGCAAGAACTGCAGGGGTGGCTACGCCAATATATATTGCATATAAAACAGAAAGAGAAAATAAGGACACAGCTAAAAACGCAGCGGCAAATTTCGACAAAAGTTAAACGCTTGTGTCATGAGCACAAGGCGGCTATGCAGAGTCCATAACGGACGTGGCCACCCGCCGTGCATAAGATACCATATTGACATTGCCGGGTGAAGGGGCCACCGATTCTCTCTCTGCCTAGAGCCGCCCATGAGTACTGCTGCAATAAATAATTTCATCGAATGTTGCACACAATCACTGCGCCGTGAAACCCATGTTTAATAACGTGCTTTAACTCCTATCATCATGAAAATTATATCACGTATGCATCTCAGTATTTTAGTTATTCAGAGAGTTGTAATATCATGAATGTAATGGATTCTGTGTCCAGTCGGAGGAAGAGAGTCGGTTTAAGAAGCAAGTAGTGATTCACACACATAGAGCACATAGAAGATCATATGCAATGTGCGATGTGATTTGAGAAACTGGTTAATTCAATGATTTTAAGGTGACGTTTATGATGTTCTGCTTTAATGACAAAATAAACTACGTGATTAAAGTGAAAATTTTGAGATTGAAATTGACATTTCGTGCTTTTTTCCCACTGTGTGCCTATTTTTTTTTTGTCTGTACCCTAATAAGCTTTCATATGACATTCAGACAGTGGGCTACGACTCGCTTTTTCACGGCGACTTTGATATCTGAGCTTTCAAGTTTCTCCAACACGCTACATCACTCGATCAACTTCATTTTGTTGATTATACCATGGTTTAATTACACAAATAGTATGTTTTTTCTTTGCCTCCACTTGGTATTCGCTGAAATTCTTATATTTTCCCCTGTGCTTTTCCCATTGTCTTTTCACAGAAGGCTGAGCTTAAGGGCGAAATTATATTGATTTGCATATTCAAAGAGGTGTAATTCCTGGAGGAGTTGGGGCAGAACATAAGGCACGTGCATGAGCGTTAGTTTTCACACTGCCCGGGATTTATGTAGCGGAAGAACGTGGAAGTTGGAGTACGCACAGATTCCTGCATCCGGATTTTTCTGTGCGTAAGCACATTTCGGCTTTTTTGCTTACGCCATGTTATAGTGCGAATTCTAAGCACGGTGTTATACATGAGGCCCCTGGTCTGGTTTGTGAGTCTTTATGGAGGCCACAAACCCTTTTCATCATTTTACAAAAATTTGAAAGCGTTTTAAATTTTTACTTCTTTAAAGACTCATAACATTTTTGTTTATTGAATGTTTTTGCACTGCGGTGGGTTGGCACCCTGCCCGGGATTGGTTGCTGCCTTGTGCCCTGTGTTGGCTGGGATTGGCTTCAGCAGACCCCCGTGACACTGTGTTCGGATTCAGCGGGTTGGAAGATGGATGGATGGAAATATTTTTGCATCAGGGTTGTAGTGTACAAAAAATAACATTGACAACAGAATGCAATTACACACAGTAGACTAGATTAAATAAGTGCTTCTTAACAGCATTTTACAATGTCACATATTTTAAAACTGAATCTAAATAGGCTTGTATGGATCGGTAGCTTTCATTGACAGTACATTTCCAATTCAAGTGATGCCAGATTTGCATTAATTGATGTCCTATTGTTAGTAGTTGTTTGTGGAGGGTCTATAATCAATTGTAATTCAAATTTTTAAAAGTGACATTTTTGAAAGACATACTGAATGGAGAGTTTAAATCTCAATATTCAAGGTAGAATTGTTGGCCACTTTGGAACATGATGGAAAGCAGGTCTGGAGCTTTGCTGATAAATGATAGTGTTGCAGAAATATTGCATTATTATTCAATCATAAGGTTGTGTAAGTGTAACATATTGTAAATATTGGATATGTATTTGTTCACGCAATGCTTACAGAGCAATGATTACATCATTCTTTTCCTCTTACATTGATACAGCTGCTGTGGAGCAATGTCAGAGGCTTCACCACAGGTGCTGACGTCCAAGGTTCGATACCCATAAGGAGTAGAAAAGGTCCGTACACCTGATGATCCCAACTGGGGCAAAACATATGTAATTTAAGGGCAGAGTGATGGCTCCGAGGCTAAGGATCTACGGTGGTATCCGGAATGTTGACAGTTCAAATCCTATTACTGCTAGAAGAGATCCTACTCTAATGGGTCCTCAGGCAAGGTCCTTAACTTAAGAGCCTGTGCTCTGACCCCAAGGGGTATGCAAAACTGAACAAATTCCCAATAAAGAAATTGACTAAGGTGAAATAAAGAACAAAAAAATGTATTGTGTTGAAACCACTTACTTGTTATTACTTTAACAGTTAACATGCCTCAAACAGCAGGGAAGGTGAACTTGGTATACTAAAGTGTGTGCATGCCTATCCCAACTTTTGACTAACATTATTGTTAATATGTTTTTATGTCTGGAGCAGCTGTCGAACAAGTAAAACAGGAAACATACACAATGTACAAGCTGAAGTAACCTTTCAAGGTAAATTTGAAATAGGAAAGGAATGTGTAATCTAAGTGTTATTCTTTTTATAGAAATATGCATTTTGCCATTTCTTTTCAAAGGGAAATTTTGAATTTCAAAGCTTTGTACAGGGTGCTATATCTTAGCAAAAAACTGAACCCTTGTGACAAATTACCAAGAAGAATAAGTGTGCCAATTTCAACAAAACCAGTCCATTGGAAACCGAGTTGTTTTATGTGAGTAGACAGACAGACAGACGTGGTGAGTACAATAGGAGCTTTTGTCATTACATATTTACACACCTAAAATGTGGTGGTGGATACAAAAAGAAAAAAAGCATATTGGAAGAAAAAAAAAACAATACTAATGCATGATTTGGTATATATAGAGAGATTAAAAAATCAGTAAAAAAACAGATTTGCAATGTATTTGGATGCTAATAACAGGGTGAGAAGAGTAAATGATAAAAGAGTAAGAGACACAAAGTTTGCAAATTTTCCCACTACAGTATTTTAGTGGTACATTTCACTTTTGGTCTTTAGAACACATGCATTCCCGAATACACAGCTTTTCTCTAGTCTGTACAGATTTTCAAATTGTCCTGTTGTGCCTTCTAAACAGGCTGCTACTCTTTATGAATGACTGCATTGAACTAGTTATAGAAAAACAGCAACCTAGTATATGCCACTCCCCTCACAAAGGACAATCTGAAGAGTGTTGGCAAGTGTAATGAAATGAACACTATGTGTTTTCAGCATTTTATTTTAATTTATTTTGGTAGCGGAGAACGTGGGTTGGGCTTCCCAATGAAGAGGGTTATGTGGGTTACACAGCAGGGGTTATCTCTTTTAATTTGCGTCTCCAGATTTGGAATCTTTTTTATTAGTTAATTTTTTATTACAATTTTCAAATGTGTAACAGATGTTTGTAATAGCTTCTTTTATTTTCTGATTTATCTGATTTAGGGTTATAAATTATTATAAATGGATTCGCCATTGCAATTAGGTTTTGAAAGTTTGACTTTGCACTATAGTTTAGTGGTTTAACTGTCACAGTCTGTTATTTTCAAGCTGCATTTTCCAGTATTATTCAATTTTACTTCATTCCCATTTTGCTCCAGCCTCTATATGTGCATATCCTCACTTTTGTTTATTTTTTAAGAATATTATTTTTTACTGAACTATGAGTATTTTACTTTGTTTTTAATAATATCTGACTGTAACAAAGTTTGTATGTTCCAATGTCTTTGAGAATTAAACATTCTGAAGAATAAATGATGTAAGCTTCTTAGTAAAAGCATCTGGTAGTGACACCAAATGAATCCACCTTAACTGTCTGTTGGTCTCACCAAACCACAAAGTAATTCTGTTACTTCCTAAAGCAAATCCCATCCTTGCTCCCTTTTTCTGTAGTGGATGTTATTGAGCCTGACCATATCCCTATCGCATCCATTGCAACATAGTTAGAAACACCAAGCGGGATGAATGTTCACTGAAGGTCAAACTCACTCACAGTCCTTGTGTCTCCTTTAGTATGGTGATGAACTGTTTGTTAGTGTGGGAATTTGGTTTTGACATGAAGCCATCAGGGATACTGGTTTGATGCTGAGAGTTTGTTATAGACCCCAAATGTAGACAGTAGTTTCAATATTCTTTTTTTTTTTTAAATTAAAAAATACATTTAGAAGAGGATATTAGAATACTGGTTGATCTTTAAGGGTAACATATTCCAATCCACCTGGGCCCTTTTAGCTTTTGTAGCAGTCTGAGTTACCGTCAGAACCCCTACCTCTTTTACCTGACTCATATACAGCAAACTGTCACTGTCCAACACATCCACCTCAAGAAGTGCAGGATTCGGTATTGCATCTACAACCCCCACTTGTAGGGCATATGCCCACTAACTCCAGAGTTAATCATAAGGCTTATGAGCAAATAAGAGCAATGGTGTATTTGGAAAGCTGAATTGTTGTTTTTTGAGATAAGAAAGCAAAAATGCAGTTTTCAAAGAATATTGTAGAAACAACAAAAGCTGTCCCAAGCAGAATTTCTCTTAGATTTTTAGTATAAAAGAATAGTCCAAGAAGAAGGTTAACTATATTAGGGACATTGTGAATGTAAGTATACATGTAATGAAATAGCAAATGCTTTTACTGTACTTCCCAGCATCTACAGGGACTCTTAATAAAGCCTTCAGTGATTTGAAAAATGTAGATGAAGAATAGCTGCTTAGATTAAACAGTTAGAAATAAAACATATTTCCTGGTCAAGATAACATTTATTTTAAAGTGCTTAGGAAGGTTAGGTAGTACATATTGTGACTACTAGAGGTGCCCCAACCACTGGGAAGGGAAATAATGGCATAACTACATTTAAAAGATAACAGAAATGTGTTCATTTAGTCCTAGCTAGTTTTATATCCCACGAGGTTTTATTAAAGATTATTAGGGATCTTGAAGCAAAGTTTAAAGTTTCTCATCTCATCAACTCGGCATCTTTATTTGGTGTGAGCCATTGCAGGAGCATGCCAAGCAGTTCGGCGTAAAGCCTCGGCCCAGTGGGACATGCCTGGAGAAGCTCCAGGGCAAGTTGTCCAGAAAGCATACTTGTGACGTGTCCAAAATATCTCAAGTAGCTCATCTCGATCTGGAAGAACAGAAACTCTACTCTGAGGCTTTCCAAAACTGTACTTTCTCTTTACACTTGATCCTTTTGTACAGTGTGAATTTAGAGACCCATCATTATTCCTTTTTATAGCTAATTATCTCTAAGAGAAAAGATATGGTTGTATATTTCAGGTGCTCTCCTTCTCCTCCCACTATCTCAATATTAATAAAAGAAAAAACACTGGAGATGGAAGAGCACTGCAAATATCTGGGGACAATCTGCTCTGTTCAATCACACCCTAATACTGTAGGTGCCTTGGGTGCTAGCATGCATTATCAGGTACAGGTAGTTTCAAAACAAATTACTATCTTGGGGAAAACACATATGAATCGGTAAAAATGAGTTGTATACACAAACCCTTATCCTGGATTCGAATCTAAGTGCAGTGACATGATGATGCTACTCTTGAGCCACACTTCTCTGATTGGTTCTGCTCCTCAATATCTCCAATTCTTGGTCTCTCCATACATCCCTTCAAGGAGTCTTTGATCTACCTCTGCCTGTCTTCTGCCTGTTCCTCCTCTTGCCAGATGTGCCAAGACTGGACAATGTTTCTCCACTCTTGCTCCAAGGCTACTTTGTCTACTCAACTGAACCAATTTGAACTGAACTGAACCAACACACCTTTTCACTAAATACTTTAGAACTGCTTAGCTTCTCTCCTACAGGATAGCTGCTTTTGTACTGACAAAGAGTTTAGGATACTGATTTTGTTCAAGTCTGCTGCAGGCATATACTTATATAGTAGTTCTACTCATTTGTGCTTGCTTTACTATTTTGTTCTCTGTTGCTTTGAGGCTTCTACTTTCATTCTTTATGTATTTAACTAGCTTTGTAAGTCACCTTGGATAAAGGGGTCAGCTAAATAAATAAATAATAATTCTCATACCAACAATACAAGCATCTTGTGTGTGTTTTGACAACACCCAAATATGATATATACAACCCAATAATTCTACATAATAGGGTAGCCTTTTATAGACAGCCTATTAGTCTTAACCTATTATACTCACTACTTTCAAACTTCAAAACTACTGAGTAAGAGGACTATCTAAACATGAAAAGATTATATTGTATAAATGATACACTTATGATGCATTGCTTAAATAAAACAACTCAGAAAAGAGAATAAATAAATAAATAAATAATGATGATATGGTTGATACTGGGTGGCACGGTGGCGCAGTGGTAGCACTGCTGCCTCGCAGTTAGGAGACCTGGGTTCGCTTCCCGGAGTCTGCACGTTCTCCCCATGTCTGCGTGGGTTTCCTCCGGGCGCTCCAGTTTCTCCCACAGTCCAAAGACATGCAGGTTAAGTGGATTGGTGATTCTAAATTGGGCTTGGTGTGTTTGTGTGTGTCCTGTAGTGGGTTGGCACCCTGCCCAGGATTGGTTCGTGCCCTGTGTTGGCTGGGATTGACTTCAGCGGGATCCTGTGTTTGGATTCAACGGGTTGGAAAATGGATGGTTGATGCTTGTGTATCAGAAGTGCAATTACTTGGGTTCAAAACCGGAGCCATACTCTGTGTGGAATTTGCGTTCTATCTTGTCAAAGGTGTTAGTAAAAACATTCTAGGAGGTGTGCCTGATTTGTGGCTCTGAATTCGTGTGTTGCATGCATGAATAAATAAGTATACTTTACTCATTCTCTTTTAGTTCCTAAACTTGCATTTACCGGAGCAGGATCATGTGAAGTTGGAGCCTATCCTAGCCTAAGATAGGAACTTCTCTGGAAGGAACCCCATTCTGTTGTACAAGTGAACACTGGCCATGTTAAAGTGCCTAAATACCTACTATGGGCGTTTTTTGTGGAAGAAATATAAGTTACTAAAATGTATATTTGAATAATAATATTTTTACCATTGTAGCATAGCATATTTTTTCAACTTTTTAATTGTAACTTTTTTGCTCTTGAATTGAAAGCTGTCACTATACAACACAATTCTTCTCTACAAGTAACCAAGGGCAGAGTTTCAGTTTATTGACAGCTTTGTTTCTGCAAGGATATGATAGTGACAGATTTTTAAAATAATTGCTGCAGTATTTGTATATTAATATTTGTAGATGAAAAACATATTTAAATATAATAGACTGAATATAACTTGTTATGATAACAGAAAGGAAAAGACCTGGTTCAGGGACCCTGTGTCTCTTCAAAGAGGGAACAATAGCAGCGTACACTTCAACTGAAATTAGGCTTCCTTTCCAGGGTGAAATCAAGGCCCCATTGTTTGGCATTTCAAATCTGCATTCTGTTGTGCTCAGAAAGAAGAAAGAACATAGATTTGCAGCAATCTGGCAGTTTAGAGCAACTGCCACTTAGTTTCTTCTTCTCTTTCCAAACTGCATAAATGAACAAAGCAATCATTTCACAAACTCAGCAGTATGCTGTAACACCATTAAATAAAGAAGTGAGAGTGAGCTGGAAGTCGAATGCAGGAAATACAGTACATTCTTTAAAAAAGCATCCAGTAAACACATGCACCAATTCCAGTATGGTCATGCAACCCCCGCATTGTGTAACGGGGCAGCATCTGTGCCTTCCACGCTAGGCTGGGTTTTTACACATGCAAGGAGTGCAGCTGTGCATGCCCTGTGGGGACAGGGGGACTCCTAATACTCAGCCCTGGTCTTCTACATACGGCAGATGGCTTATTTTTAGCCCTGCAGAGTAAATCTTATACATTTGCTGGTTTCCACTGTTTAAATACTGGTCATCCAGTACGTTTACATGAAACATGAAAATGCAAGACAGGTATCTGAATCTGAGCGTGGACTAAAAAAAACTCTGTAGCCTGTGGTAACATACAATGAAGATTTAGTGCTGCTGCTAGGCACGGACTTGCTGGCTTCAGCTACTACTGAATGCACTGAAACATTTCTGTTTCTAATGGCGCAGGAAGCCTTTTATGGAATGCGTTCAGCCAGTTTCACACCACTCCCCAGAGTGCTTGGACATGCATGAAATTTGGGAAAAGTATTGAGCTGAATGAGCAGCATCCACCAAACAAGGACAAAAACTTGCTGGCAGTTTATTGTAGTGGAATCAAAGGTGGGTCACTGCAAAAAATTCTTAAGGTCACTACACAAATTAAGTCAAAAGGGAAAACAGCGCTTGCACTTTAAACTCAAGAATCAATGAGATCAGAATGCAAAAAAAAAAAGACAATGTGGTTTTGTTTGCTTTGCTTCTACAGTGCTGGCAGGAAAACACTCTTAATTTTTAACAGACTAGTTGAACAGGAGGCCCATATAATGAACAGGATTTGCATTTGGGATAGTCCTTATGCTAATTTTCTGCCTTTGTATTGCTTAAATTGATAATACAAAGTCTGGATAGCCTGTGTTGAATTGTATTTTCATGTGCTTTGTAAAGCGTTTATTTATAGCACACTCTATGAAAAGGAATAAAGACTGATTGATTTTAGGTAAGTTGCAAAGAACACAGCCCTAGATGCTAAACAGCTGTAATATTCATCATTTCAGTCCAAGTACAGGTGCAAGCAGGTTAAGTACAGTGACTTCTTGTTTTGCTTTTTAGTCAACAGCTTATGTTAGGCAGATAGACTTTTGAGGGCTACATTCATAAATAAAATGATACAGCTTCACAATATTTTAGAAAGTTCTGCATTAAAATTTCATTTTTTGGATGGACAACAACAAAGTAAAATTTGGTGACTCATGTTAGAACTCATAAATATCACATACATAATTTACATAAACTCTTTCTCTGTATATAGCCTTAGTTTATATACTGTATATATTGTGAACAAAGCAAAGAGAAACAGAAAAAGGGTTGGGGATCCTGGGGACACACACTGTTTAATGCCCATTGAAGTTTAGACGTAACATCTTTTAAACAGTTCAATCAACTGTGCCTTTGCATGTTGGTGAGCTTCAAATGACTGTAGCACTGACTTCTCCTGCAGTTTTGTCTCTAGATGAACAGGGACTTGAAGTGAGACTCTTGGCTATAGGGATTGTAAGGAAGGAGCTGCAAGAGTTGGGGCTAATGAGGACAAGACCATAATTGATGTCTTATATCTCCCGGGTTGTGACAGTGCGGATTGGCCCCATACTACCGGGTCATTCTGGGGAGCCTCTTGAACCTGCTACCGTCGATAGCGTACTCGAGGGATGAGCCAACAAATGAGGACACAAACATAGCAATGGGAAGGTGAACCAGTACTAGTGCTTTTATTAACACTAGAATTACCAGAGCCAACGAAAAAAATTGTAAATCTGGCCCACCTTAAATCCCTTCGCATCTCTCCGTCAGCGTCTTTTGTCTTCTAAATGTGTCGATAAGCACAAGCAGCAAGCAGCCTGCTATACCATGCCCCCACCGCCTCAGAACGGGCAAAAAGTTTTCCCAGTTTCTGCCTTGATTGATTATCTGGGAATGAGCTACCAAGAATTGTAAGGGGAAATAATTTGATGTGTGTTTTGTTAAAGTAAAAAGTAATGTGTTTTCAGCAGTGTTTTAAAGTGCTCCACTGTATTAGCCTGGCGAATTCCTATTGGCAAGCTATTCCAGATTTTAGGTGCATAGCAGCAGAAGGCCTCCTCACCACTTCTTTTAAGTTTAGCTTTTGGAATTCTAAGGAGATACTCATTTGAGGATCTAAGGTTACGATTTGGAATATAACGTGTCAGACATTCCGATATATAAGATGGAGCGAGATTATTTAAGGCTTTATAAACCATAAGCAGAATTTTAAAGTCAATTCTGAAAGACACAGGCAACCAGTGTAGTGACATCAAAACTGGAGAAATGTGTTCGGATTTTCTTTTTCTAGTTAGGATTCTAGCAGCTGCATTCTGCACTCGTTGCAAGTGATTTATGTCTTTTTTGGGTAGTCCTGAGAGGAGTGCGTTACAGTAATCTAGTCTACTGAAAACAAAAGCATGAACTAATTTCTCAGCATCTTTCAATGATATAAGAGGTCTAACTTTTGCTGTTTCTTAAGTGAAAAAATGATGTCCTAGTGATCTGATGAATATGCGATTTAAAATCTGAATCTGCCTTCTTCATATCTCACCGTCACTTAAATTTTTTTTTATTCAGTTTTATTGAGTGTTTGTGCTCATGCTGAATTAGTACACACCTTATGGTCCATGATGTCAAAGCCACAATGACAAAAAAACAGAGACATATATATATATGATATTTGGAATAAGTCATTTTATGACCTGTATAGTACATTTCGGAAAACATTGTGGCACTGATGCAACATTATTCATATTATTCATATTCATTCGCATTCCTTCTTGCGCTTGTAATCAGTGACCGCGTTTTTTTTTTTTCCGATCTTGCCCATGCAGTCTTTCACATTTTGGTGCATGGGGGTGTTTCTTTTGTACTCCAGGATATGCAGCAGAAAGAATAGTATAGAGAGGTTTGTTCCGCGCTATATGCAATCATCAGATTCAAATGTTAACAGTTCCCACACACCCAAGG
The DNA here is from genome assembly GCF_016835505.1 of Polypterus senegalus. NCBI lineage: Eukaryota > Metazoa > Chordata > Cladistia > Polypteriformes > Polypteridae > Polypterus > Polypterus senegalus. Next base: position 109,569,677 of record NC_053161.1, read on the forward strand.
ACCACCCTTTCTATGGTTTACGACATGTGCACCTGTTGCAATGTACACACTTCTCTCTGTGCTGTGGTTACTATTACAGTGAAGGGGCTGGGGGGAACAGCGGTCTTGGAACAGAAGCTTGTTGATGTTGCATCCTCTTTTGCTTTATCAATCGCCTTTTTTTGTAAGAAGCGACGACGAAGTTCCTCTGTAAGGTGAACAAAGTACACTCTTCTTTTCTCAGTGGCCCCCGTGCATGCCTTGCACAGAACATCTGCATTGATCTCTGCCAAGTCTAGCGTGTTATAGCACTAGTAACCAGCCACCTGCGTGTTCCTGCTTGCACTGAATAAACTCACACCTTCTGGTGCACAATGTCAACACAGCACTTGGAAGAAGAAAGAGACAAATATATGTGACATTTTGAAGAAATCATTTTATGACCTGAATAGTACCAATCAGAAAACATCGTAGCACTAATGCAATATTATTTGAAAATGAACAGCATCAGATCAGCTGTAAACGTATGGCATTTCTAAAAGTTAGCTTTTTTTCAGTTTTATTCTCTCAGTCACGTTCACACTCTCTCTTGCCCCCCCCCCTTCTGATCTGACTCTAACTAACATTGCCAGTATAAATTCATACCCGATCTGAAGCATACTGGTTCACCTGATATAATTCTTAAAGAAAATTTGGAATGAAGAATCCATACACAAGATCGAGCCAACTTTGAAAGCCACTGTAGATTCTCACTACTCTCCATCACAGGTAAAGTATTTGCACATGTTCTGCCAAAATGTCATTGTGTACTCTGTACTGGCAGAAGTTTGATACAATGTTCGATACAAATAAAATCTGGATTTTTTTCATTGTCTTTTAAGATCTTACTAAATTGTTTAATTCCATTTTTAGAACGGAACTTTGGAGGGTATTGAGGAAATTCGGATATCAGTCTCTTTTTGGGGGCGGCATGGTGGCGCAGTTGGTAGCACTGCTGCCTCGCAGTTAGGAGACCTGGGTTCGCTTCCCGGGTCCTCCCTGCGTGGAGTTTGCATGTTCTCCCCATGTCTGCATGGGTTTCTTCCGAGTACTCCGGTTTCCTCCCACAGTCCAAAGACTTGCAGGTTACGTGCATTAGCAATCCTAAATTGTCCCTAGTGTGTGCTTGGTGTATGCATGTGTGTGCCCTGCACAGGGTTTGTTTCCTGCCTTGAACCCTGTGTTGGCTGGGATTGGCTCCAGCAGAACCCCTGTGACCCTGTAGTTAGGATATACCAGGTTGGATAATGGATGGATGGAGTCTCTTTTTGATGAAAAGCAGGATCAGGTTATCAAAGGTGGTGAAGTACCCAGAGCATTTCCAGAAGGACTAAACATGAATGTGTCCTTGTTTAACTGCTATAGCATTTATCATTTACTTGGCCAGTGCCACCATTATGGTGAATTAGGCATTAACCTAGGGCACAGATCATAAGGGGAGAAAAACCTAATCACACGGGTTAGCTACCGAACAGTTGGTTGGCATACTAATAAGCTTGGCCTAGGGTGCAAAATAACCTTGCCCTGACAATGATCATTTGTCCCATTATGCTGTCATTTGTCTTTAAAGACTGTGTAGCCTCCAAGTATTCATTAAAACATTTAATCATCACCTGTTAAGTTCTGCACATTTCTTCGTATTAACAGTAAATAAAAAGCTGACCGACATCATGCTGCAGCAAGACAACAGGACAACAACCTCCTGCTGTCAAAGCTTCAAATTTATACAAATTCTGCTTTTTTGATGGCAGTCTCTCTTTAAACATAAATGTAGATGCTGGTATGAATAGGTGTCTCCCAAAAACTAGCTTTGTTTTTTCAAAGGTGGTCCAAACAACTGACATGACATACAATTAAATACAAAGACTCTCCCTACAAGGCAGTCATACACACTGCTCTGCTCCAAAGCCGGGAGTCACAGACACAGCATTGCAGCAAAATTTAGATACTTCATCAGTTCCACATATGATGTTTCTGGTGAAATGTCTCTCTTTGTTGGCAGGAATCAATTCAAATCAATTTATGTTTGTTTAATGATTGTTACAGAGGACAGTTTCAGAGCACTGTAACATGATTATGGCTAAAATGCAAATTAAAATGCACTTTGCACTGTGAAAACCCTAAACCTAATTCTGTCTTATGTTTCTCAAATATATATAGAAATTAACTTAGAACATCTTTGCCTTTTCAAAAAAATGGCTGTGGAGTAGAGAATATAGAATTTGAAGAAGTAATTTCGAAAGGAACAAAACTAAAGAATGCAAAAACCAGAAATCTAAAATTACAAAAATGCAAGAAAAAAACAAAATAAATACAAAACTGAACAAAAAAGGGAAGGAAAACCAATCATTAATAATTAAATGAGAGAAGATACAAAGTCCACAAATCCAAAAAGTACAAAGGCAAACAACATAAAGCCCTCCACAGATCTAACTATAAAAAAGTAGAGCAAAGGTGCGGAACAAAGTGACAGAAACCATTTTGAGTCTATAAATGGTTCCACAAAGTCTTCCAGTCCATTTTTCGAGTATATAATAGTGCTGAGTGTCACAGTATGTGTGAGATCTTATCTGATTTCCTCAACCACTTTTGTTGGTGAGAGTTGAGGCATTTATATCCTAGATATCTTAATTTATTCCAGCTTGAGTATAGCAACTCTTTATTTATGCATCTTAAAGCTTCTTTGCAATAAAATATGATTTCTAATATTGCTTATGAGAAAAACAATAGATATTACAGTGAGACTGAAAACATATCCACCAAGCAATGCCAAGTTCAGTCCGGGGGTACCGGTGTGCTGTGGGTTTTCGTTCCAACCACTTTCACAAATACATGGTTCAGTCTTACTTCAAAGTGATGCAATTGTTTAATTAGTTTTTTGTACTTTTGGATAAAGACCCTGCTATCATCATGAAAATATACTGGAAGTCCCACCTCACAGTCTTTGAGGACAAGTGACAGTGTAATGGAAAAAATGCTAAATACTGTAGCACTGAAGCAAGATCACATTCATGCAGTGTCCTCCTGCAACTGTGTCTGCAGTGCTCAAATACTAATCAGCAGTATGTGCTGATAAAAAGAAAAAGTGAATGAAAAGAATTTGTAACTTTCATCAGATCGCTTTATAATGTCTCCTAAATTAATCAATGTTAGTGATGCATTTTATTTGTGTTGGGAAAAATCACAAAATGACTGATAATCCAGTAGCAAAGTTTTTATGAATATACGTCCATGCATAGGACAGATCCTACTGAACATAGCAGACTGCAGTAGTTCAGTAAAGACTTTTACTTTATGACAGCATTTGTAACAATTCTTAAAATCTTTAACATGACAACTATTGATGGCCGTTGTGCTATATTCTACAGGACATTTTAAACCTGCATACCTTTTTCTGGCAAGCACAGAAGAGTCCCATCTGTTTCAACCAAAAGGAGCTAATGCATCTCTCCAAAGTTGACCGTTTGCACACATATCACAATATGTATGTGTACCTTTGAGGTGTCTGGGGGTTAGAGACAAGGACCATAAGCCAGTGTTTAAATGGATAATTCATGCTGCCTGTAGGATGTGTGACAGATGGGCATTCAGCAATGGGGACATCGAGCAGCAAATGACAAGCAAATAGTTCACAAATATAAATCATATAACAAAAAGGAATTCATACCTCCCAATTCCCTACTGTTCATTGTCTAAGATTGCAGCAGTGAAAAAAAAGTAAAAAGGGCCAAGGTACCACCTGGCCAGTTGTCAATAACATTCCAAAGGTTAATATTCATGCCACAGATAACCTGGACTTTAAAATTGTGGTAATTGTTTGCAGTTAATTTCAGCACCATCTGATATTAGTGGCACTTTAAATTACAGTAGTGAAACAAATTAAAATAAATCACTTCTTTTACACTAGACCCGCTTGTAGCACATTATAAATTTCACTTAAGTATTGATTACTTTTCTGTACCAAAGAGAAATTGCATAAATTATGACATTAATTGTATAATGCTATCCAGTAGTGCAGGCAATGTGTAATTGGTTAACTACAGTTTGGAGAGATATGCAGAGCTGATTTTTTTAATCCATGCATGTCTTGCATTTTGAATGTTACTATAAGAGCAATGTTTTTACTCACTTTTCTTTGACTTTAATTCACTGATTGTACTCCTCTCCATGACCAATACCCTGTTGATATGACATGAAGCACCATGGTAATCAATATATGTACCCTACGTGACTTTTCGGCAATTTTCAGTCATAGCCTTAATTATGATAATATTAGCAAGTCTTAGGCAGTCAGCGCTGTGCTCCTCTGAAATCAGTCACCTAATGGCACATACCCTACAACTCAATCCAACTTCTCTGTGACTCGCTGGTATAAAGTCAACCAGGTTTGATTTTGTCTTTAGCTGCAGGGGTTGGCTCTGTGTGTATGAAAGCTGACCACCAATCTGGAAGTACAATGCATTTAATGTAATGAAAAGATGTAAGGAACAAGGGTGTTTTGGACCTGTCTTATGTTTTACATAATAGGATAGAATGGTTAAAAGAAAAAAATGGCAATTCTGTTTTTCTTAAACATAATGTGAAATGAAATACCAACAAGCACAAATTACAAATCAAGTTGGACTAAGGTAAGGTAAGGGTAAGACTGCGGTAACATTTTTGGTCCAAACCAACACCCAGGAAATTACATTCCTTTTTATTATTGCTAAAAATCCTTTTGAAAAGGCAGTTTGAATAGCTGGATTAAGTTAGAGAAAAATAAAGCAATTAAAATTAATCAGTCTAGTATTTAATGCTGCCAACTGACATCATTCTGAATGCCGAGGGCTCCACTCTTCAGTCTTTCTCACCCTTTCGATATTTTCTGGCATTCTCACAGTTTTCAGCGATCTAACAAACATATTCTTCACACTACCAGTATCCTGAAATTTATTTGAACACTTTAAAATAGTGTTCAACTTAATTTGAAATCTTCTTGGCACAAACTGTTAATATCAGGATTCAATGTGTGTCATAATGACGAACACATGATGAGGCACTGACCAGTTGTCCATGACCACTGAAATTGAAATTAGTATATGACAGTCTGAGAAAGCATGCAAATCCAACATATTCAGATGAAGAAAAAATAAATTTGATACGTGTTGTTTGACTTTTTAATTTTCCATGTTGAATGTGATTGACATTATTGATTTATGTGATTATATTAGGTATTAATGAATTACACTGGTTTTTGTTATTCCCCACATTTGGCTGGCCAGGAATTTGTTACTTCTTTTTAACCCCAAAATAGAGAAACATTTAGTATACACCATTTTACACAAATTATAAATAAAGTTAAAGTATTAGACTAGGCCTTACAGTTTTAGTTGGACTTTAAGAAGACCTAAAGAGGGGAAATATATGGAATTTTTAGTTAATATACATAATCATTTACAAATTATTACAAGTTTATACTTCAATGAAGTTGTAACAATGAATTATTAAAACATAAGGAAAAAGACAGAAGGTAAATCAAGAGTTAACTAAACATAGCATAAAAACTGGGCAAGTGAGGTCTGCCTCACCTTAGAGAAAACAACAACTTGAATTTCCAAGGTTAGAAAGAGATAAATTAGTAACGAACATCCCTCTATAAAGAGAGGACAAACTAATGGGAAAGCCCAAAAACCCCTCTTATGAGGCGGCTCTAACATCAATAGAAGACTCTGCAGCACACTTCTATCAATGAGGTGTCATCAGATAAATGCGAGAGTCAACAGGAGTCAGAATATATTGGTGGCACTAGTTGATTGGATTGAAAAATTAGGTTCTGCATATTTTGCATATTAAGAGTCAGATGACGTAATATATTAGATGAGGTACTGGTAATAGAAAAGTACAAAAGAAAATGAATTGTTTAATTGATTGCTCACTCTGTGGATTGGGACATTTATGCATGATCTGTGTAAATAAAGAAACGTTGTGCATTCTCATCTGGGCTCCACGACTGCTTTCTTTGAAGGTAGAGGAAGGTAGAGGAAAGTTTTTTCCACATCAGTACAGCGATATCCCAAAAGCATTACATCCTCACACCACTCTCATAACATTTCCAGCTGTCTTGAAGTTGCACATGTAAATTACCAGTTAACTTTCATATGATGTTGCAACAGCAAGCATTGATAATAATCGATAACAACTGATCTCATTTAATTATCTGGTCTTTTTTAAACTCTTCTCTTATTCTGCATTCAGACAAACACAACAGTATGACTTTTACATTTATAAGACATTTAGAAATATTTCTGTTTATTTCTAAAGCTTTAAATGCTTAACTCTCTGTTGTTGTTTTCCTATTATTTTCCCCTTTTCCTGTATAGTTTGCTCCCTTCATAGTGACAATTAACAACCAGAACAGCAGCCACCCTGGATGATGAAAGCTGCAACAACTTCAGTGTCAGACCTGCTAATTAGTAAATAATCAATTAAATAACCAGAACACCTGGAAAAGCAGAATGAGAATTAGGTTGAAAACAATTTAAAAAAACTACATATTCCCCATATAACTACTTATTACATTTTAATAAAAATCTACTAAACTTAGTTTGTAATTTCTACATTGACTCCAAAACACAGAAACAGGGAAATAATGACTCACTTAATTAGGCTACAAGTCCAATGAAAAATGGAAGTTGGTTGGAACAAAAACCTGCAGCCACAGTGGGTCCCCAGGACCAAGTTTGGGAACCACTGGTTTAAGGTATAAATCAATATTCTACAATATAGTACAAAGTTTTTATAGTGCCACTGATTCACAACAAGGGTGAGATATGTGTATAGAAGAAATTCTGGGAGGAATCCCTAATTCTTACTTCTGAACGACTTTATTCAACTTAGAAGGGTAAAGTTTATAAAGCTATAGAAGAAATAATATGCTGCATGGGAATGAGACTAGCTAATGAGGATGGAACATGAAACAAAGCTGGAAACAGCAGAGATGAGAATGATCAGGTGCAAAGTGTCGCAGTCTGAGAGGAACATCAGAATCGGAAAAATTTATTAATCCCGAAGGAAATTACTAACATAAATGCTGAGTTACCAGAAAGACTTGGTATGGAGGTGCTGATGAGAAGAAGACGTTTGAAAGTAAAGACAGACTAGAGAATAGTTCTGCAGTTCTACATGTTCACTAAACTTAAAAGGATAAAGGGCTCAAAAATGAAAGGTAGACCTTCTATTCACAACAATTTGAACTACTTGTGTAGGCTTTAAGACTCTAAAATATACTAGCCTAAAAGTCAAGATGCAGGCTTATTGACTGCACAGGCCCACTAGTGTGGTAAAGGTTTTAAAATCAAAATGTTCCTCAAATTGAAAAAGGAAAACAGTAAAACAAATGTCTGGCTCACACAAGCAAAAGAAGGTTTATTGTGAATCCATGAGTAATGAAGGTAGAGTTTAAAAAGTAGCAAGAAGTTCAGAACTGAATCCAAAAATAGTACAGTACTTTATTGTGAAAGTTTTGTGAGACAGTATCTCAAGGATTATTGTAAGTTAAGGATTTGAACAGGAGATAATACGTGAGACATGAATTATAGAAGAAAGGCCAGGTCAAAGCTGTAAAGATCAAAAAGTATTCAGGCAAATGATACCCAATGGTTGGGTCAGAAAGAATTCAGCACCATAATACAACTTAGCACTTGGCCTGCCTGAGAAAGAAATTAACTACCCTGACGATTTTCAGAGTTTATGCAATTGAGGAATAATATATCAAGTCAAGTCAGATTTTACATATGGTACAATAAATAGTGAAATTTGTTGTTGCTGAACTCTCAAGACTATTCATTTAAGAGGAACATAAAGGATAACAGTAATACATGACTTTATAAATATCAGCAAAAAGCATTATGTTAAATGAGAATATCCATTCATCCATTATCCAATCCGTATGATATATTGTATTAGTATTATAAAATACTGTATATGATAAATAATAAATAACTAGATATATAACTTAATAATTTAAATAACTTAATATAGAGAGATAACTTTAAGGCATCATGTAGTTCTAGATGCTTTCCTTATTCAAGATGCAAATTAACTGTGTAAAGAAGCTCCTCAGTTTCAATGAACTGAACTTAAGGCAGTAGTAGCATTTTCTTGATTGCTGCATAAAGAAAAAGCCATTGTTAAGATAGCTTTTATAACTGATCATTTTCTTGCCGTGGTTCAATGTCACGTGGTATAGATGTCCTAGAAGTTTAGACCCATCTCTAACCTGCCCTTCTTAAGTAAAATTCTAGAGAAGGCAGTCATTTTGCAATTAAATGACCACCTCAATAAACATGCTATTCTTGATAAATTTCAGTCAGGTTTCAGAACAAATCACAGCACAGAAACGGCACTCGTTAAAGTAGTGAATGACTTGCGCGTAAATGCAGACAGAGGCCATTTATCTGTTCTCATCCTCTTAGATCTGAGTGCTGCATTTGACACCATTGATCACAATATTCTTAGAAATCGCCTTAGTCAATGGGGGGGCTTCTCTGGCAGTGTCTTAAATTGGTTTGAATCCTACCTGGCAGGTAGAAAATTCTTTGTGAGTTGTGGTAATCACATCTCAAAGACACATGATATCCGATATGGTGTTCCACAAGGCTCTATCCTGGGTCCGCTGCTCTTCTCAATCTATATGCTTCCGTTAGGTCAGATTATCTCAGGGCACAACGTGAGTTACCACAGCTATGCTGATGACACACAGCTGTACTCATCAATAGCACCTGATAACACCGACTCTCTCGATTCACTAACACAATGTCTTACTGGTATTTCTGAATGGATGAATAGTAATTTTCTCAAACTAAATAAAGAGAAAACTAAAATTGTAGTAATTGGCAATAATGGATTCAATGAGGTTATCAGAAATAAACTTAAAGCACTAGGATTAGAAGTTAAGACGGAAGTAAAAAACCGTTGACCGTAATCTGAATTTTAATTCGCATATTCATCAGACCACTAGGACAGCATTTTTTCACTTAAGAAACATAGCAAAAGTTAGACCTCTTATATCATTGAAAGATGCTGAGAAATTAATTCACGCTTTTGTTCTCAGTAGACTAGATTACTGTAACGCACTCCTCTCAGGACTACACAAAAAAGACATAAATCGTTTGTAACGAGTGCAGAATGCAGCTGCTAGAATCCTAACTGGGAAAAGAAAATCTGAACATATTTCTCCAGTTTTGATGTCACTACACTGGTTGCGTGTGTCATTCAGGATTGACTTTAAAATACTGCTTATGGTTTATAAAGCCTTAAATAATCTCGCTCCATCTTATATATTGGAATGCCTGACACGTTATATTCCAAATCGTAACCTTAGATCTTCAAATGAGTGTCTCCTTATAATTCCAAAAGCTAAACTTAAAAGAAGTGGTGAGGCGGCCTTCTGCTGTTATGCACCTAAAATCTGGAATAGCCTGCCAATAGGAATTCGCCAGGCAAATACAGTAGAGCACTTTAAAACACTGCTGAAAACACATTACTTTAACACGGCCTTCTCATAACTTCACTTTAACTTAATCCTGATACTCTGTATGTTCAATTCATCACAATAACTATTCACAGTGGCTCTAAAATCCGTACTGACCCCAACTCTCTTCTGTTTCTTTTTCCTGCGCCACCACCACCTACTCAAAGCATCATGATGAACCAACATTGATGGACTGAAAGCCAGAAGTCTATGTGACCATCATCATCAAGTCCTTCCATGAGAACCCTAAATACAAAGAGGACTGTTTGACTTATGTTAGGTAGATTGCCCAGAGGGGACTGGGCGGTCTCGTGGTCTGGAATCCCTACAGATTTTATTTTTTTCTCCAGCCTTTGGAGTTTTTTTTGTTTTTTCTGTCCACCCTGGCCATCGGACCTTACTTATTCTATGTTAATTAATGTTGACTTATGTTTATTTTTTATTGTGTCTTCTATTTTTCTATTCATTTTGTAAAGCACTTTGAGCTACATTTTTTTGTATGAATATGTGCTATATAAATAAATGTTGATGTTGATTGATTGATTGATGCGTCCAGGTAACAGCACCACTATCTGCAGAGCCATACGTTCCCACTGCATGCCATTCCCAGACCAGTCAGTAATATATCCTGTCAGGATACTTTTGATGGTGGATGTGTGAAAGTTCTTAATTGATAGGGAGGGCAGCCTGAAATCCCTGTGGCATTTGAGGTGGTAAAGATGTTGTAGTGCCTTCCTCACCGAGATGTCAATATCAGGTCCTCTGTGATGTGGATACTGAGGTATTTGAAACTGTCCACCCTCTTAACCTGAGTGATGTTAATACTGAGGGGATGGTAGTGTCTCAGCTATTTTTCCAAAGTCCACAATCAACTCCTTGCTGACATTCCAGTGTAGAATGTTGTCCTGACACCAGTGTAACAGACTTTAGAAAAGGATTCAGAGCACAGCCCTCTGGATTACCTGTGCTGAGAGCATGGGATGAAGAATTGTGTGCACCCAGTCAAACCATTTGGGGTCTGCCTGTTAGGAAGTAAAAAAAAAAAAAAAACAGGTATTCAATGAAGTGCTCAGACACTGGTCCCTGAGCATGGTGATTATCTTAGAGGTGTTTATTGTGTTAAATGCAGAACTACAATCTATAAATAGCATTCGCGCACTATTCCCATTTTTGTTGTCCAGGTCGTCAAATACTGTGTGAAGGATCAAGGTCACCATTTTCTCTATGTATCTTACTGGAGCCATATGTTACCAGCAACAGATCTAGTTCTTTCTGCAGAGAACAAATGTCATTTTTGACTCACCTCTCAAAACACCTCATCGCTATAGGCAGTAGCGTAATGGGATAATACAGACAGATTACACTTGTTTTTTTAGGTACAGGGACAAGGATGGATCTTTTAAAGCATGTGGCTATTACACACTGGGTTAAAGAAAGATTAAATATTTCAATGAACACTGACGCAAGTTGATTTGCATAGATCTTAAAAACACACCCTGGAATGCTATCTCCCCCCTTCTGCCTTCCTGGTGTTCACGTTCATGAAAGCTCTGATTATGTTGTGCTCCAACACAGTGAGTACTGTTTCTTCACTGAGTAGTTCTCCCGCCGTAGATGTGTTGTACTGTTGGTTGCTGTTAGTAGCATTCTCATTGAAGTGCACATAGAAATTATTAAGTTCCTCTGTCACTATCAACACTCACTGTGGTGGGGCTAGTGGCTTTATAGTCTGTTATTGTCAATTAACTTTGCCACATTTAACTTTGCCACATTTGGGATCAGACTACTCAAATAGCTGTCTCCCCATATTGTTATTTAGGAGCTTTTGTTAGATTGTATGAGGTGGCTCTGTTTGTCCACATCATGGACCACTGTCATATTTATACCATCACTACTGTTAACATTACAAATGTGACACTCATGATTTTGTGTCACATAATCAAAAGAGTGGGCTGATCAAAATAAAAATAAACTTTACTAAAACAAAAATAAAATAAGATATGAAACCCCTAATAGTAGTTCTCAATAATAAAAAACTCTAAAACAACACAAATTGCAAGTGTAATGTTATATTGCTACAGAAAGCCAGAGGTTGAAAACCAGGGAATCCAATAGGAGATTAATAAAATGCCAAAGCCAGCATTGTGTGGGCTGCTGTTTCTTCTTAAATAACAATGCAGATGATTCCCTGCCAACCTAGGCTCAACATTCAGGACAGAAGGGACACAATTAACCAAATTAAGAATCAATGCCTACAAAACAGGAAAGAAAAAAACAATATTTTAAAAATAATTCACAAAAAAATACAAACAATAAATAAAAAGGGGGAAAAAACTCAAGCTAGGACAAAACCCTGGCTGTTACATAATACACAGAGAAAACCATAAATTCACTTTAAGAGTGGTTTATGGAACTTGGAGGAAAACAGTTGGGTAAGCTGCCGTTCCTAATAAACAGAGGCACAAAGCTTTACAGACAGGTCCAAAGATGTTGCAAGTTTTGTATTGTTTCTGTGTGTTTGCCAGTTTGTGTGATTGCTTTTTTTATCCCCTCTTTTGTGTTTTCATTTAATAAATAATTTTTTTTTTTTTTGTATTTTGGTCACGTTGGGGTTGCACTAGAGAAAGGGCACTACAAGAATGCATTCTTTTTGTTTCATGTTATTGAATTTTCTATGCTCTACTTCCTGAAGTGAACTACAGTAGTAACAGGATAAGCAGGAAAGGTCAAATGAGATTTGAATCCTGCTTTACTACCACAATAATGAAACCACCATACCAGTCTCTCCCATCATGGAACATTGTTCAGCCCATGTAAGGAACACAGAGGTGGACAGGAGCACTGCCGCAAGACTAGGAAGAGTATTAACAACAGAGCATTAGTATCAACAATAGAGCATTCAGAAAAACCCATAATGGCAAGAATGCTAGATGTTCTGTCATGTGGAAGAAAAATTATTTTTGGCAGTGGTGTAGTTGATTTGATTATACAGTGAACCAGAGCTGAATACTCTATAAGCACTGAAGTGGAGAAATGGCAAAGTAGAATAGGCAGTATATTAACAGAAGTCCACCTGACCAACAATAGCAACACGGTCCAGAAACTACTGCAAAATATTAAGGCAGAAAGGCAGCCAAGACTTTATTAAAAAGGCCTACAACTTTAAATAGGGACAGGGGCACATAAATCCAGGGAAGATTAGGACTGCCAGAGTGAGTTCCAGTCAATACGATATTCAAGGACCGCACCAAACCATGGAAGTAATCCCAGTTTGGCGTTTAAAGTCTGCTGTTTGTGTGTGTCTTAGGGGGTGCGCATTCAGGAGGTGTGTTTGGCATTTAGAAAGTGGCCAGGGTGTGGAGAGAGAGAACAAGTGAGAGACAGGAGGTTTATTTTGGAAGTGCTTTTTTGGTATGGTGGTACAATGTTGAACAAGTGTACAAGCCATCACAGTGGGCAAATTAGATCCACATACTGGAGGTTTATATAGGTATAGGTAGGCCTAGAAGAAGCTTCTTTTGTACTTTTAGTACTCCCTGTGCTCTCCCCACACTTGTTTGTTTTTAGTAACATTTAAAAGCACATGTAATTTTGGGGTCCTTGGAGTCATTCTGGTTTTAGTAAATGCTACAACAGCATCTCCTAGTGTTCATACTTCAATTGAACGAAACCTGAAAATACCTAAATTCATCTTGGCAGAAAGACATAACTCTAAATTTATGGTGGGCAATTTGTAATCTCTACTGTTTCACAAAAAGCAGAGGTCCTTAGGAACTCACTGAGACTGTGTATGCATTGGCCAACAAAATACGTACAGACAAAAATACTTCCACAAGCTTTCCAATACTAATATATTTAGCAATGACAAACATCTGGTCCATCAGTCATATGCTCAACTTTGGTATCAAACAATGCTTACTGTCATGCTAAGGTGCTACATCTCTGTCTAGCAGTGCATCCATTATGGGAGGTGGACTAGAAAAAATAAGATGTATGGAGGTATTACAGTGTGAGGTTTCAGAGGCTGAGGGGGCCACTTTCCAACCTTCCTATTAAACACTTTATTTTTCCATATAGCAAGTATAGCCTAAAAGCAGCAAATCAATTCTGTTGTCATTGTTGCTGCTATTATATAATAAGTAGCATTGAGGTTTCTAGATGTTCCAGAAAGGCATTGGCCAAGGACACCACTATAGCTGAGAGTGAACTGTGACATGGGTGGAAATAAGCATCACTGTGACAGTGATGTCTGACCCTCCTTACAGAAAGAAGTTGATGCCAAGGGAAGGGAACTTGAGGGTGGAATACATTCTAGATGCCAGTGGGCAGCAAGTTGTTACAATTCAACAGGGTGTCAGAATTGCTATTTTGAAGGTTGTTGTCCATATGAGTTTATTAATTTCTTTCAGCAATTATGGCAGAACTCCACCAGATCTATCTTTGGTACATTATTGTGTTCTACTTTAACGTTCTTTTATACTGTTTTTTCTGTCCTCAACATTCCATTTCATCCTTACATATAAATAATTGATGATTTGTTTAATTCATTTACTATTTGTTCTTGTAAGAATTTTTGCTTTTTGTTGGACTACTAGAGAAAGATGCCTTGATGCTTCATGTACTGTATGTTGTATTGCAGTATTTATGTTAGAATAGAGGTAATTTTTTTAGCATAAGTGATTGACTTACTAAGTGTTAAAAGAAACACAAGTACAATTAAGGAAAAGTAGTTGAAGAATAAAGATTTAAAGTCAAGTCTGAAGAGTTTTTACATCAAAGTTGCTATTTTAGACTATAGATTGAGCCACTATTAGGATTTAGACATTAGAGGCTAAGTTAAGGTCACACCCAGTATTGAATTTAAGGACAACTCCTTATTAGTCATATAAAAGAAACTGTAAGCCAGTAACTCTCCTCAAATGTTATGTAGTAAGCATGTTTTCTGCTGCAAACCACCCTCTTCCTTTTTCATAATGTTTGCTTTATGGTTGTGTTCTCATCTCATTCATTACTCACTAATGAATGAGATTTATTTGCTTCCTTTACAATGTCTCCTGACAGCACTGAAAGTGTGAAGTTTTTATTGTTTCATATTACAGTTTTTACCTTTTATATCATTAAAGCTTATGACTTTCATACTTTTGACATCCTATTGACTTTGTCCTTCATTTAGAGTGGCACAGTATCATATTGCTTTATAATAATACTTGATTTACTCAGTACCTTCATAGCATTGCATCATTTGAGTGCTTTTACGTATTAATAGTATATTTTGCTTTCAGAAGCACACTTTGTACTCCCTACAAAAGGTTCTGCAAAAAATTAGCAGAATAGTTTAAAGGTAGCAAACGGTTTCTCTCAACTATAGACATAAATTGAGAAATAAAATATGGTTACTGTATACATTATGAGTACTTTCACTGTTACCTTCTGCACAACCAACTGTCATTCCTTTATTTCTGTGCAACGTGTATGCAAAAGTTGATATATTCAATAGATTAAAACTCATGAAAATGTTTAAATTATGTGAATGAGTCATATTTAATCAGCCAGTAAAGAGATGTATTTGTTACGTCAATGCTACATTCCGAATTCATGTCATGTCATTTTGAAACCTGCTTAATCTAGATGAGGGTAATGGGGGAGCTGGGATAGGCTGCAAAGCCGGAACTAACCCTGAAAACTGACACAGAAATTGGGAGAACATGCAAACTCCATGCAGGGAGGACCTGTGATGAAGCCACTGTTCCATTGTGCCACCCCTCTAAAACTCATGCAAGTAAGAATTTCATTATGCTGGCGCAACTGATAATAAATTTGACTTGACAATTTTTGTTTTTTTTATTCCTCCTTACACATCTTGGATTAGGAAGTTGTTAGTTTCACATACCCTTTGGGATCACAGCTCAGGGTAGCCATTGTACAGCACTCCTGGGGCAACTGAAGGTTAAGGGCCTTGCTCAAGGGCCCAGCAGAGTAGGATCTCTTTTGGCAGTGATGGGGATTCAAACTGCCAACGCAGATCCTTAGCCTCAGAGCCACCTGTTTAGTGATTTGCTGTTAATGTGTGAAGTTGTAGACTTGTGCACATATTTTGAGCCCATTCTCCATGAATAGCATTATTCAGAAATAATTAAATTGAACATACTTTACAAGATAATAAATGGGAAAGCCAAAATTTACATCAGGAATAATCTATTATTACTCTTAATTAACTGCATCTCTCTTTATTTAATGCAGAGAGTTGTATTATAAGCAATATTTCACATTTCCAAGATATCTAATTTTATTAAACAGTTACTACGGGATGAAATTTATAAAATGCTTGTGCATGCAGGCAAACATTTTTTATACATAAATGTGACTTCTTTAATTTTAATTTATTTACCTGAAAATATGACCCGGATAGCATAAGATTACAAGGGGCAAAGACAGTGCATAAAGAAAGTCTTCTAGAGGACTTTCACAAAAAAACAGAGACCAGGACTAAGTGAGAGAAGTCAGTTGTCTTTAGTTGTGCCCCTCAAACAAAATTGACTGGTTGCTTGTTGAAGAAAAAAACTGCTTTTATTTTCATAAAAATATAAGCAGCCATTTTTATGTGATGCTGAAAGAAACATATAAACACATGTACAAATTAGCCTTTTTAATACAAATACGAAACAATTCCATAAAAGAATAACGAAAACCACATTTAAATGTAAGTAGCGTTCTTATGCACATTTTGTGTAATACACATCATAAAATCAAGTATTGAACTTTGCTTAAACTGAATAACATTTTCATCATGCAATGCAATCATTTTGCCCATTAAAAATTATGAATAACAAATGAAAAAATAAGTTTCAATGAAAAGCAAAACTTCACTCTGTTAAAAAAATGAATATGATAATTTTCATCTATTGGAAAAGTTCTTCATGAAATTCTAATTAGTTACATTTAATGGGAACATTTTAAAGGCTAAAAACTCAACAGCAGAACTAAGCCAGCCTCTGTAATATATAGTGCCTTTCACAGGACTAGTGGTTTTATTATTATTTTTTATCTTAGAGCCATGATTTAAATGTAATAAACTGATGTTTTACCGGCTTGTTTTTCTTTTCAGCTATATGCACTACCTTTACAATATAGTTGGGAATTGAACTTCATTTTGGAGTAACTTCACAAGCTGGATCACGTGGTGAAATGATGGGTTTAAAGGATCTCTGTTCCACTATAAATATCTGAGAATCCTAAATCCTGAAATGTCATTGGCTGGCCTTAGCTAGCTACCAGCTTTGCTGATGTACTGAGTGTGTGCTGCATGTTTACGTCATCCTATATCAGTAGTTCAGCGGATGCTTTTTTCATCTGTGTGCAAGTTGGTTTTGTTTGTATACATTATTTATAGAAGCTTCTAATGGACAGTGCAGCACATTTTAAAGTATATACCGTATTCCCTTTACAAGATTTGTTTTAGTTGCACAGGCACAACATTGATTGTGTGAGGTAGCTAGTGTGACCGTAAGTTAAGTACATCAACAACACCATTTAAATTGAACAAATAAAGGTATTCTCTAGAACAAACGCTAAGTCTACATTACAATCCTCATTGCTCAAGTATGATTTTTTGCTCAGGTCGGATTTGCCTGTCTTGATGGTTCACATTCTTAAGTACAAGTGACCTGTATCTAAATGTAATGTGAACGCATCTGTCCCCCAAAATGACATGCATTGTCATGTTAATTTGTTTGTGCATGAGTCATCTATGTCACCAACAACAAATACAATCATACTGTATATATAGGCAAAACACACATGAATTTCAATCTGGCAATTCTCATTCATGTCATATTGTCACAAATCAGGTACATAATCAAACCAGGATCACATATGAAATTGACTCAAATCTGATTGGAAACAATTAAATTTTCATGTTCACACAGCCCTGAAAACATCACATTGTGTCACATTAAGGCAAAAAAAAATGGATCTGAGTCGCTTTAGCCTAGTAATGTGAGCGTAGCCAAAGAAAAGACAGTGGAAAATGAGTATTAGATAAATAAGTTAGAATGTGCTCCAACCCATTTTAGGTAAGTAAAGACATGGTTTAGAAACAACTATACTTATCCCAGGACTGCAGACATGAGGTATTAAAGAGCTGAATCATTTCAGTATGAGCAAACAGAGGATAAAAAGATGAAAAATTATGAACAAAATTAGTTACGTTGAAGAAAACCTTTAATTTAAAATTAGTTTTCAAACTATAACACAGATGGATGCTTAATAAGAGTAAAATTTGCATAAAGTTTAGAAAGTTATTCTTCACACAAAGACTAAGAGGCTCATAGAATAAGAACGCCCTCAGACGCAAACAACCATCTGAACTGCTGACCTGCCTCCCATAGTTACTTTTATATTCACGCAAGTGGATTATTTAGTGGCAGGCTGTGAAACTGTTCAAGTGAATTGACTTTCTTGTTGAAGCATCTCAGATGTCAAGAAGTATGAGGAATATTCTCCTCCTGATATTTTCATTTGATGTTTTTTAACTTTTAATGTTTAGTTGGGGTGGCACGGTGGTGCAGTGGTAGTGCTGCTGCCTCGCAGTTAGGAGACCCGAGTTTGCTTCCCGTGTCCTCCCTGCGTGGAGTTTGCATGTTCTCCCCATGTCTGTGTGGGTTTCCTCCGGGTGCTCCGGTTTCCTCCTACAGTCCAAAGATATGCAGGTTAGGTGCATTTGCGATTCTAAATTGTCCCTAGTGTGTGTGCGTGTGCTCGCTCTGCGGTGGGCTGGTTCCCTGCTCGGGGTTTGTTTCCTGCCTTGTGCCCTGTGTTGGCTGGGACTAGCTCCAGTAGACCCCGTGACCTTGTAGTTAGGATATAGCGGGTTGGATAATGGATGGATGTTTAGTTGTACACGTCTTTCAGTGAACTTTGCACATTCGATATCACTTGAAATGCAATGTTAGCCAGTGATTAAGGTCTTACAGGACTGGATTTGTAACCAATACATGAATAGAGCAGGTGGGTCTTCAATTCAAATGCTCAGTCATATTTGATCATGTTCTGTTTTTAGTTCCTGAGAGCATTTTCCAAAAGTGATTAATTTAACAACAGTTTAGCAAAAATATATGTTTGGGATATTGTGAGCATACGACTGGATGACGTCACATGTGAATTAAAGTAGCGTGAGATTTTTTTGTGCACGTGTTCATACTGTTTTCTGTTGTCCAGCACTAAAGACTTCTGTTCTATCTGAGATTTTTTTCTCCTTTCTGCATGAAAACACAAGATTATTTTGTTTTTCTTGGCCATCATTACAAACTAAATGAGGTAACATAAAAACATCATTTTTGGCTGGTTTCCTTTAGACAGTGTAAAAGATGAAGCAATAGACAACATAAAGGTTTGGGGTTTTCTGGCCCTGTATATTGCAGATTATCCACAATAAATTTAAAGAAAAGATGGTCAAAATATAAACAAAACAGTTCATATGCGCGACGCCCTTCGGAGGCGTCGGCGCCATTTTATAGAGGAGGAGCCGGAAGTGGAGGAATGCTGGGAAGGAACCATGAGGGAGGATGGGATTGCTGACGTCAGGAAAGATGGCGGAGGAAGGGCGGAAGTGGATGTACTGCGGGCAGGCTATGATGTCGGAGCGTCTCTTTTCCTGGAAGACAAAGGAGAAAGGTTAGTACCCCGCCACTCCCTGCCAGCAAACGTCTTTCGAAGCGGTATAAGGTCCGTCCGCCTCCTACTCGCGCATGCGTGACAACAGGCATTTTGTTTATGCTAGATACATTTTTTGAGGATCAAACTTTGTAAACCTCTGTAAAGCTACAGGGCCACCACTAGCTTGAACTACAGGCTATATCTTAGAAGTAATGGAGAACTGGGAATAATATACTGTACACGGTGCAAAAAAAAAAACTTGTTTTAATGTAAGTTTAAACTTCTCTGGATGTTTTATTGTGCTAAGCAGTCAACCAGTGTTCACAGGCCACTTATTATGGGAAGCATTTAATCAGGTTACCAGTGCAGAAAAAGCCACAAGAAATGCTATTAAAATAGATTTACAGACATTTGTATCCAAAGTGACTTACAAAACAGGTCAGTCAGTCATTGTCCAACCCGCTCTATCCTAACACAGGGCCACGGGGGTCTGCTGGAGCCAATCCCAGCTAGCGCAGGGCGCAAGGCAGGAACAAATTCCGGGCAGGGCGCCAGCCCACTGTAGTACAAAACAGGTCAACATAATCAATTAAACACTGGTTTCTATAGAGAAGTCCAGTATGTATGCAGCTCAAATGCTGCTTTATACTTTTTTTTATCTTTATTAATCCAGTATTAGCTAAACGTAAATGAGTACTCTATGATAATATCATCAATGCCTTAAATTCTGTTTTAAATAATGAGCATGAAAATATTTTAGAAGATATTGTGAAATAAATGTACCTTATTTGTTTCCACCATGGAAAGAAAGAGAGAAAAACTGTTTCTCACAATCAACAGATGAGAGCAGATTACAAATCCAAACCTGAGATTATTGTGAATAAACCAGTATTCAACTTTTAACTGAAGATTTTTTTTTGTAGTTTTAATTTTTGTCTTTGATTCCTGTCAAGCACTGTTTTGACTGGTTTATCTCAGTTTGTCTTTTTTTATATCTTACCCGTCATGTTCTTTAGTTGCTTCCTTTTTAGCAATATGAATATCTTGATATACTCCACCTTACTTTAAATCTTATACTCAACACTTCTCCCTTATTGGTGCCTCTAATGCAAAACTAAAGTTCACAATCAGAATAGTACAACGTTATATCCATCCATTATCCAACCCGCTATATCCTAACTACAGGGTCACAGGGGTCTGCTGGAGCCAATCCCAGCCAACACAGGGCGCAAGGCAGGAATCATAGATATATAATTGGAGTAATAGTTGTTTAAGTAAGTTGCCTTGGGTCACACTGAAGGTTACTGGTAGGAAATGAACCAGAAAGTTTATAATTTAAAATCCAGTGTGTTAGCCATGTGAATACTTTTATAGGAGAATCAAAAGATTCTTACAGTATGTCAGTGAGTCACATTTTGCCATTTTTTTGTTGGAATTGAAGAAGACTACCATTCTTTATAGTGCTCTTGGTATAAAATAATGAAGGCCTCAATTTAAATTTAAAAGACAAAAGTGAAGCACATCCATCAGCTTAGCAGGGAAATGATTCTGTCAGCAAAAGCACTTTGTTTTTTTGTTTGTATTTTTTTTAAAGACTTGGAGAACAGGCTGGGTGTTTATAGCCTAAAAGAATTTCCTGAAGCACACAGAGAAATGAAAGGGGACTTTTGTGTGCTTGCACTGTAAATGGGCAAAAGTAGCAGGATGGTCAGACATGATTAACAAGGCCAACACCCCTTGCAGACAGGCACAGTTAACTGCTCTTTATCAAGGTAAATATTATGGAGATGAAAATAATGGCAACCAACCTTTCAAACAAAGCAGTTGCAATACAGCCGAGCCTGGCAACTGTTCTATTTGTATGAAAAAGCCCATTTGTCATGTGCACTAAAGGCAACAGACAATAAGATTATTATATTCAAAACCTGAGTAAATTTACCCCACCTTTCATCTGTGCCTTCAGCTAAACAATGCGGAGTCCACAGCCATGAATACCATTCCTTTTCCTAAGCATTGTGGAAAAGAGGTGTATTGTTAGAATCATAATGTACACTGACATTTGAATGAAACAAAGAGAACATTTTGTTGCAGAGGACAAAGCCAAGGGAAGGGATCGACAAATAAGGGCAGAGCATGTGAAAGCGTATTAGTGTCAAATCTTTGTGGTTAATCTTAAAGCTAATGTACACGATGATTTTTTTTCTTTTTCGCACCCATAAAAGTCTTTATTTACTGATGATCTAGCATGACCTATTTAAACAACCCACTTAAACGTATGTGAGCTAACTCTCTTGTTCTTTTCACTTTATATTACTATATGGAAGAAATCAATCTTTACTTGCTCCTGGGGTCTAGAGGGTTTTAAGTCGAAAAAATCTACACATACATTCAAGCTGCTGTATTAAAGAAAACGTATTTCATTCCACAGGAACTTTCATATTTTTTACATTATAGCCACACATTTTATACTGCTACGGTATAATATTACAGCATGAGAGGGAGAGCACACTATTAACAAAAAGATTCTGCAGCACATTACAGACAAATGCCATGTTGGAACAGATTGGCTGCTTTATTTTCTGCATAGTGTGCTTAGAATAAGTGTTGAATCAAAGGTTGTAACTGGTTTACAGTAGACATTCTATTTAGTACACAATTCTTAGTGCAATATATAGAGTACAATGCAGGCCTTTCCTTTCAACAGCATTCAGTTAAAATATTGGTACAACACAAAAGTATAAATTGTTTGATTTTTGTATATTTATAGACAATCTCATGATGATCAAGTGATCTTACCAAACAATGGATTACATAAAATGCTTTTTGATTTCAGTTTCAAGCCTTTGCCTGAAGCTGCTAGCGGCCCAGCATAAAAAGAAGTCATTCACACTGGCGCCAGAGCAGGCATTTTAGGGCACCAGAGGAATATTTACTTAAAGTGCTGAGCACAAAAGGGTTCATTTAAAGTTGGGCTGTTTGTGCTATTATTTCCAAATTCATCCCTTGAGACGCAGCTTTGGAGTCGTTTGTATGCTTATGGTAAAAGTGTGAAAAGTGTTGAGAATATTGGGGTTTAGAAAGATTCAAAATGCAATTGAAAAAAAAAAACATGGTAACTATGGTAATTGTTACTTTGGTGATGTTTAATGCAGTGGGTCAGTGGACAAAATGAGAATCAAAGCAATTTGGCATGTGCTTATTTGATGATCACCATAAAATAAAATAAATTCCGGAGTTCCACCAGTGTGGAACCAGAGCACAGAGAGGGAGTTCTGGGTCAAATATATGGGAAGACCCAAGAGGAACCACTAGAACAGATGGGGGACGAGAAGTCCAAGGTACCCAGGGTGCCCTCTAGAAGGAAAGGTGTCATTTCTTGATTTGAATTTTAAATAAGAAAAGAAAATAAGCAGTATAAAGGCTACTCCCTGTCAGATCCCATTGTCTTTTCTGTCTGGAGGTGTGTTAGGAACGTCCTGTCAGAGAGGTACAGCAAACTAGCCTGTGGTTATTATTCCAGTTTTATTTAATTTGCACAATATAACAAAATGTTTTTTACATAACATTTTTAAATAATAAACACCACCATTATGGGAATTTCAGAGCCAATGAAATTTCTTGCATATATTTATTACATGGACACATTTTTAACTGACTTTCCCAGAAGTACTGAATAAGTGACCAGCAAGGATTAAGTTAATAACCTTGTAGTTCCAAATCCAATGATTCAGCCACTAGGGTCCACTAAATATCCAGTATTATCCAGTATACAAAGGCTGCTGTTTCAATGTGGGAGGACTGACTCCCTCCTAAAGGCTATGTTGCCTACCCACACTATTTAACTGCTGTACTACAATACTGGGCTGTTAGGTTTACATGTTTTAAAGTAATTGTTTCTGAGTTCTCATTGCTATATAGGAGTGAGTTTCACCCTCTTGTTTTAATTGAAAATAAAACAGGAGAAGGAGGAGTAGTGTGTGTGGTCAATTTATTCATTCTTCGGAATGGATTGAAGTCAAGGCGGCAGTAAAGAATATAGGTGGAATCATGGACTCTGCCCAAAACTTTAAATTGCACCAGATTACTAGGACTGCATTTTTCTATTTAAGGAACATTGCAAAATTTAGATCTCTTACAAAATTAAAAGATGCAGAGAAATTAATTCACACTATTGTTTTTAATCGGTTGGATTACTGTATTGCACTCCTAAAGAGACTACCTAAGAAAGACATCATTTGGTTGTAGCTAGTCCAGAATGCGGCAGCAAGAATCTTAACCAAAAAAAGAAAATCTGAGCACATGTCACAAGTTTTGATGTCATTACCTTGGTTATCAATGTCCTTTAGAATTGACTTTAAAATACTACTAATGGTGTATAAAGCTTTAAATAATCTTGCTCCTTCATATAATTTGGAGTACCTATCTTCCTACATTGCAAGTTGTAACCATAGATCTAATTTGAGTTATTATTCTAAGAGCCAAACATAAAATAATTACTGAGGCAGACTTTTGTTATTATGCATCAAATATCTGGAATACTATACCAATAATGATACATCAGGCTAACACCATGGATCATTTAAAAAATCTCCTATGAACCCACTTTTAAAATCTGGCTTTTTCGTAGCTACATTTTAGTTCTTCCCTTAATAAATTTGATATGTGTAATGGGCTGTAAACCAGCATTTTAAAGAAAAGGCAGAAAATTCTGCTACAGGTTATTGTTGACGGTTATCTATCACCTGCTTTGATTAAGTATCTCATCCACACACAATGTGATGAAAACAGAGCTGTCTGCTTCCTTTGAAAATTAACAAGATCTGGGGACATTGGTTTCTAATCAAGTACTTTTTGATAGCTGGCCACAATACCATTATTGAACCAAGATAAATGTGTTTACACTATTTGTTCTAGAGGAGGAGATTGGCTTGCACCATTGTTTCACTGATTGCCATGTTGATCTATGCAGAAACTGAAGCATTTATATATTTCTGGTAAAAGGAGAATAAAGGAGAACAGAGAAGTATGGTCTGAGACTCAGGAATGCTGCCTATTTCTTTTATGCTTTTCACCATATCGCGGTGACTACACCCTGTAGCAACAGTGGCTTGTACCTGGCCCAGGTTCCCCTAGACCATGAGGCTGGTAACATATGCACAGAATTATCAAACTCTTTAACAAATCTGCATTTATTATTAATCTTTAACTTTCTCTATTGCAAAATGATTGGAGTGTAGGATGCAATTATCTGTTTGCTCTACAAGGCTTATTCTCACCTGGACAAGGAAAGGAAGTTCTTGTCCCGGGTACAGCAGCTACAGGTTCATGCAGTTTCTCTGAGTACTGCAGCACCGTGAGGAATATATTTTTTGATTTCTCGTGTGTCTTCAATACAATTCAACTATCCCTGTTATGGAGTAAGCTCAGAGATATGCAGGTGGATGAGTCTATAGGGTCTTGGATAATGGATTACCTGTTGGGCAGACCACAGTTTGTGAGGCTAAATTACTGCGTCTATGATATGGTTTTAAGGAAACACTGGAACACCACAAGGAACAGTCCTGTCTCATTTCCATTTCCGCCATAAATGCCATAAATATAACACCAAGTCATGTCACTGAGAAATCCTGCAATACTAGGATAACGCGTATTCAAGTTTTTACTGAAAACTTTTTATTATTTGCAACTTGAGGGAAGTCCATGGCAAATTGCCTTTTGAATTTGTTGTCTATGTTGGTTTTGAGTAAGCATGCGCTCATCCCAAAGCACTGACAAATTTAATGAAAATGGAGTAAATAAAAGGGACCAGCCACAGGGGATGAACAAACCAGTATGTTTCTTTGTGCCGGTCCCAAGCCCGGATAAATAACCAGGGGAAGGTTACGTCAGGAAGGGCCTTGCCAAATCAATATGCGGACAACAATACAAATTTCCATACTAGTTCGGTTGAGCCCCAGGTTAACAATGACCGCCACCAATACTGTTAGCCAACCGGGTGCTGGCAGAAATTGGGCTACTGTTGGTTGAAGAAGGAGAAGAAGAGGGGGGAGACGTGTCCAGAGGCAGAAGGAGAGGAGGAAGGTAAAGAGAGTGGAACTGAGTGTAGGAACGTTGAATGTTGGCAGTATGACTGGTAAGGGAAGAGAGTTAGCAGATATGATAGAGAGAAGGAAGGTTGATATATTGTGCGTGCAAGAGACTAAATGAAAGGGGAGTAAGGCCAGGTGGATCGGAGGGAGATTCAAATTGTTCTATCATGGTGTGGAAAGGAGGATAAATTGAGTAGGGGTTATTCTGAAGGAACAGTATGTCAAGAGTGTTTTGGAGGTGAAAAGAGTGTCAGAGTAATAATTATGAAGCTCGAAATTGGAGGGGTGATGATGAATGTTGTTAGTGCATATGCCCCACAAGTTTGGTGTGCAATGGATGAGAAAGAAGATTTTTGGAGTGAGTAAGATGAAGTGATGAACAGTGTACCCAAAGGGCAGAAAGTGGTGATTGGAGCAGATTTCAATGGACATGTTGGCGAAGGGAACAGAAGAGATCAGGAGGTGATGGGTAGGTACGGTGTCAAGGAGAGGAATGAAGAGGGTCAGAGGATAGTGGATTTTGCCAAAAGGATGGACATGGCTGTGGTGAATACGTATTTTAAGAAGAGGGAGAAACAGAGGGTTACATACAAGAGCAGAGGAAGATGCACACAGGTAGATTGCATCCTATGCAGAAGAGTCAATCTGAAGGACTGCAAAGTAGTGGTAGGGGAAAGTGTAGTTAAGCAGCATAGGATGGTGGTCTGTAGGATGACGTTGGAAATGTAGAAGAGGGGAGAGCCAAGGATCAAATGGTGGAAGTTGAAAAAGGAAGACTGCAAGGTTGAGTTTAGGGAAAAGGTTACACAGGCACTGGGTGGTATTGAAGAATTACCAGACAGTTGGGTGACAGCAAGAAGGGTGCTTGGAGTGACATTTGGACAGAGGAAGGAGGAAAAAGAAACCTGGTGGTGGAATGGGGAAGTACAGGAGAGTATACAGAGGAAGAGGATGGCAAAGAAGAAGTGGGATAGTCAGAGAGATGCAGAAAGTAGACAAGAGTACAAGGAGATAAGGCACAAGGTGAAGAGAGGGGTTGCGAAGGCTAAAGAAAAGGCATATGATAAGTTGTATGAGAGGTTGGACACTAAGGAGGGAGAAAAGGAACCGTACCGATTGGCTAGAAAGAGGGACCAAGTTGGGAAACATGTGCAGCAGGTTAGGGTGATAAAGGATAAAGATGGAAATGTACACACAAGCGAGGAGAGTGTGTTGAGTAGATGGAAAGAGAACTTTGTGAGGCTGATGAATGAAGAGAACGAGAGAGAGAGGAGATTGGATGATGTGGAGATAGTGAATCAGGAAGTGCAATGGATTAGCAAGGAGGAAGTAAGGACAGCTATGAAGAAGATGAAGAATGGAAAAGCCACAGGTCCAGATGACATTCCTCTGGAAGCATGGAGGTGCTTAGGAGAGATGGCAGTGGAGTTTTTAACCAGATTGTTTAATGGAATCTTGGAAAATCAGAGGATATCTGAGGAGTGGAGAAGAAGTGTACTGGTGTCAATATTTAAGAATAAGGGGGATGTGCAGGACTGTAGTAACTACAGGGGGATAAAATTGATGAGCCACAGCATGAAGTTATGGGAAACAGTAGTGGAAGCTAGGTTAAGAAGTGAGGTGATGATTAGTGAGCAGCAGTATGGTTTTATGCCAAGAAAGAGCACCACAGATGCGATGTTTACTCTGAGGGTGTTGATGGAGAAGTATAGAGAAGGCCAGAAGGAGTTGCATTGTGTCTTTGTGGGCCTGGAGAAAGCATATGTCAGGGTGCCTCGAGAGGAGTTGTGGTATTGTATGAGGAAGTCGGGAGTGACAGAGAAGTATAGAAGTACAGGATATGTACGAAGGAAGTGTGACTGTGGTGAAGTCTGAGGTAGGAGTAACAGATTCATTCAAGGTGGAGGTGGGATTACATCAGGGATCGGCTCTGAGCCCTTCCTTATTTGCAATGGTGATAGACAGGTTGACAGACGATATTAGACAGGAGTCCCTGTGGACTATGATGTTTGATGATGCCATTGTGATCTGTAGTGATAGTAGGGAGCAGGTTGAGGAGACCTTGGAGAAGTGGAGAATACATGTGCATAAATGAGAGGGAGGTCAGTGGAATGGTGAGGATGCAAGGAGTAGAGTTGGTGAAGGTGGATGAGTTTATATACTTGGGATCAACAGTACAGAGTAGTGGGGATTGTGGAAGAGAGGTGAAAAAGAGAGTACAGACAGGGTGGAATGGGTGGAGAAGAGTGTCAGGAGTGATTTGTGACAGATGGATATAAAACAAAAGTGAAAGGGAAGGTCTACAGGACGGTAGTGAGACCAGCTATGTTATATGGGTTGGAGATGGTGGCACTGACCAGAAAGCAGGAAACAGAGCTGGAGGTAGCAGAGTTGAAGATGCTAAAATTTGCATTGGGTGTAACAAGGATGGATAGGATTAGAAATGAGTACATTAGAGGGTCATCTCAAGTTGGAAGTTTGGGAGACAAAGTCAGAGAGGCGAGATTGCGCTGGTTTGGACATGTGCAGAGGAGAAATGCTGAGTATATTGGGAGAAAGATGCTAAGGATAGAGCTGCCAGGCAAGAGAAAAAGAGGAAGGCCTAAGAGAAGGTTTATGGATGTGGTGAGAGAGGACACGCAGGTGATGGGTGTAACAGAACAAGATGCAGAGGATAGAAAGATATGGAAGAAGATTTGGAAAAGGTGGACAAAGATACAGTATTGCTTTCTGTTACTTATTACTGTATATATGCTAAAGCTGTGTCAGTAATGTACAGTGGATGTCCTCTGTTGATGCAAAAAACATCCTCTGTGCTACATTATGGCAGTCAGTATCATCTCCAAAAATGTTTGCAGTCTGAGGAATTACAGCATAGTTTTTAGACCTGCCAGAGATAAAGAAAATAATTGAAAATAAGTTCCCAGTTGTGGATAGTTAAAATAGTACAGTGATGGAAATTAAAATTTGATTTAAGTGGTTACTTCATTAATGGGGCATCATTTCTTTGCAATATGTGTGCTTGTTCCTTAAAAAACAAACAAAAAATAAAGCAATTGTTTGGAAAGACAGGAAGAAATGGAAATAAAGTAAAAAATGGCAGTAAGCTGTCTGACAGTTACTGGTGAGAGCAATTGCCCATGTAAGAGTGGTTATAGTCTAGATGGGCTGCCAAGATGGAGACAGTGAAGATTTATGATATGTTTAGGGGCCAAACAGACACATCTATGAAAGGCAGGGACACAGAGAGGGCTAATGGTAAATTTTGTTTTTGTACAATGAACACTTTGTTTGCCTAAAACATATTCTTCTTGCTAGAATGCGAGATCCTTATCACACTAGTGAAAGTCCAGCAATTTGAAAAAATAAATAAAAGGCATTTTTAGTGCGTTAACATGTAAAGGTTTGGGTTATTTTTAGGATCAGCCACCATGCTGTTAATATAACATGTTAATAAAAGCGTAACAGTGGGAAATGATTTTATACATTACTAGTAGAGATTAGCACCTAACTACACCTCCAGTTTACGGTATATAAATACACTTGCATACATTCTCAGACCAGCTTTTTTACACTTAGATAGCATCAAGCACAAGATGCCAATTCATCACAAAGCCCAGTCACACACCCACCTACACTCACATGCAGCCAATGCAGAACCTCCAATTCACCAAAAAGACCTTTCTTTGGGGATATGTGAAAAAAATGGTGGTACCAGGAGAACCGATACAGATATGTAGAAGGTGCAGATTTCACCCAGACAATGACCAGACATGTGACTTGAACCAGAGGATGCTGGAGGTGCAGTGCAGATATAAAATATAACACGCTAATTGAGTATTACATGTAAAATATATATAAAAAACGAAACTTTGTACATAATTACTTAGTCATGTTTTTTTTTTAATGTACCCAATGGTCAAATGGAATTTTAATGCAGGTGTCATGAATCATGAACAAGTGTATTTTGTAATTGGCTTTGTTATAACTTACATGAATGTGAGTTAATATGCATTATACTTTTTTGGTTCTTGCTTTTTTAATGATGATTGTCCATAATTTTACACTACCCACATACATATGATTAGATGTTTTGCAGAGGGTGTTTTTAACTTTATTGCAATAAAACTGGTCAAAAGGCAGCTCAGCAGTTCACTCCAGTGCACTTGTACTTTCAGTAGCTATCAGTGGCCTTTCTCTTACAATAGCTAAAGGACCTTTTCAAATTACTAATTTGCCAGAATAAAAAGACTGAGATTTCAAAACAGAATATCTTTTGAAATGTTTAATCGTTTTTCCTTTTTTTTTGTGTCATTGTGTTGCAATTCTTTGTACAGGTTTTTTCCCGAATTAAGAACAATTGCTTTATGAAAATTTGCATATACATAGCATAGCCCTTTTTATCTTGCTAAGCATAATGAGACTGAATTTTCACAGTTGCAAAGATCAAGTCCAGGCTAATTTTCAAATGCATGCTGATTGTGAAATAGTGGAATAGACCAAGAATGATTGAAAAGCCATTCCAGTGAATGTGAAACTTCAAGTGATAAAGCATATGTTCTTCTTCCTCTTCATCTTTTCACACTTCTGTGTGGAGTCGATATGCTTGATCAACCTCCTCAACCAACAGCTCAGTCATGCATCTGCTCATCAGTCAAGCCCTTCTCCTTCAGATTTTCTTTCACTTTATCCATCCAGCTCCACTTTGGCTTCTCTTGCTTTCTGTGCTTCTATTCCCGTCACCACTTTGCCCACATATTCATTGTTTCTCCTTATCACGTTTGTCCCACTTTCACCTACTTTCCTGTACTTTCTGAAACATCTCTCCCTCTTTTGTTGTACATCTGGTTGTCTCATTTCTTATTATCTTTTTTGTAACTCTATAAATCCATCCCAACATTCTCATTTCTGCAACATCTTACTTATTCTACTGCATTCTCTTTACTGCCCATATTTCAGCTTCATACATCATTGCTGGTCTTACCACTGTCTTAAAAAACCTTACCTTTGACCTATGCCCTAATTCTTCAATCACACAATACTCCTGATACATTCTTCCAATTGTTCCACCCAGCCTGCACTCTATGTTCCTGTAGAAGCCTGCTTCTTATACTCTGTCATTATTTCTTGGTGCCTTCATTGCCTCTTGTTCAGTTTTATACTTGCCAGTTTTGAAGTCGACTCTCTCAACATTCTTCATATGCCTTTCCTCCTCCTCGTGTCTCTTCCTCTATCGTTGCATCATCAGAGCCAAACTGAACAGTCAAATTGCTCTGAGGAACTGGAAATATAGCAACCTTAGTGTTTTATTAAACAGTAGATTATTTAATCAAATGTTAACTCTACGAAAATTCATAACATTACAAAGGGGATTTCAGGAAGAGATTAGTTTCATAAAGCATGGGATGACTGTGTTTGTTTTTCTATCTGTGCCAGCATTTTATGTTTATAGATTTCATGGATGCTGTGATTTTCTTTGACTGGTTCCTATGATGCTTTCTGGTTGTTAGTAAAGTGATACAATACAGTTTACAATACAGTTTATTTTTGTATAGCCCAAAATCACACAGGAAGTGCCGCAATGGGCTTTAACAGGCCCTGCCTTTTGACAGCCCCCCAGCCTTGACTCTCTGAGAAGACAAGGAAAAACTCCCAATAAAACCTTGTAGGGAAAAATGGAAGAAACCTCGGGAAAGGCAGTTCAAAGAGACCCCTTTCCAGGTAGGTTGGGCGTGCAGTAGGTGTCAAAAGTAGGGGGTCAATACAATACAATATACACAACAGAACAATTCCTTAAGACAGCATAATAAAAATTTTAGAATTACGGTTTAACAGTAGATGATATGACATAATTAGGTTTGGATATTTTTAGAGTCCTGGAGACCTCATCCATCTAGCTGCATCTCCATTTGGCCATGCCACGGCTGAAACATTGCTCCGATGAAAGGACCTCTCTTTCCCATGATTCCTGTGATCCTCCATCAGGGATGACTTTACCATAGGCAGGCAAACAACTTGGCAGGTGGGCCGTGGCACCAATGGCCACATTTGGGTACCGAGAAAAGAAACAGAATAGGTGAGGGTTAGTATTCAAATATAATTATCATGTTACTTATGTTATAGTGCTAATGACTAACAACAGAGATGCAGTATGTACAGTTAATCAGCAGCTCTAGTCAGGATATGCTAAACTGAAGTAGTGAGTCTTCAGCCGGGATTTAAAGGCTGAGACCGAGGGGCATCTCTTATGGAAGCAGGAAGACCATTCCACAGTTTAGGGGCCCTGTAACTAAAAGCTCGACCTCCCACTGTTATTTTATTAATCCTTGGAATCCTAAGCAGACCGGCATCTTGAGATCTTAATGTGCGCTCAGGTTTGTAAGTCATGATAAGTTCAGACAAGTAAGCGGACCTTGGCCATTTAATGCTTTATATGTTAAAAGGAGGATTTTGAAATCTGCCCTAAATTTAACTGGGAGCCAGTGTAAAGATTTAAGAACTGGGGTTATGTGTTCATATTTTCTTGTTCTTGTAATAATTCTTGCAGCGCATTTTGGATTAACTGGAGGCTGTATAGAGAACAGTTTGAACAGCCAGTGAACACCGCATTGCAGTAGTCAATCCTACTAGAGATAAATGCATGAATTAATTTCTCACAATCCTGTTTATTTAGAAAGCGCCTTAATTTCCTAATATTTTTAAGATGGAAAAACATGTTTTGGACGACTTTGTAATATGCTTTAAATGACATGCTAGAGTCAAAGATAACTCCTAGATTGCGGGCTGATTCAGTAAAATTAATTGGGATTCCAACTGAGTTAAATGACGACAAAATATTGCTGTGATCAGCGTCATTCCCTCCAACAATTAACATCTCTGTTTTATCTGTATTTAAAGACAAGTAGTTCTCATTCATCCATTCCTTTAATTCACTAACACAACTAATTAAAGACAACATCGGAGAAACTTCATTTGATTTAAATGAAAGGTATAACTGGGTGTCATCTGCATACGAGTGAAAATTAACATTATGTTTCCTAATGAGAGATCCCAGTGGAAGCATGTAAAGTGAAAACAGTAAAGGTCCCAGTACTGAGCCCTGCGGACACCATATTCAACTTCTGTGTATAATGATGGAGTACTGTCAGCACATTTCTGTACATACTGGAATCGATTTGATAAATAAGAACTGAACCAAGCGAGCACGGGCCTGTAAGCCCAACATCGTTTTCTAGCCTGTGCAGTAAAATAGAATGGTCAATGGTGTCAAATGCTGCACTTAAGTCCAACAACATAATTACAGTGGAATTTCCTTCATCAGAGGATATCAGAATGTCATTTACAACCCGTGTTAGTGCCGTTTCTGTACTATGACCAGTGCGAAAGCCAGACTGGAATTTCTCAAATAAATTGTAATGCGTAAGGTGTGACTGAAGCTGACTGGCGACTACTTTCTCTAGTATTTTAGAGAGAAATGGTAAATTTGAAATAGGCCTATAGTTATTTAGTATGTGTGGGTCTAGGTCTGACTTTTTAAGTAAAGGTTTAATGACTGACACTTTTAGTGCATCAGGTACTGTGCCATGCAATAATGAACTATTGATAATGTTTAGAATAGGTGCTACAAGAACATCCATTGCACTTTTTACTAGTTTTGTTGGCACTGGATCTAGGGAACAAGTAGTGGGCTTCATTTTAAATTAAAGTTAAGACTTCCTGCTCAGTTACAGGATTAAAATTATTAAAGTGCTGAATGCAATGTGAGCAGGGTCTGCTAAGCTAGTATTTGGTTTGTACTGTGATGCTGAGATCTGGGATCTTATATTTTTAATTTTCTCATTGAAGAAGTTCATAAAGTCTGTACTGCTAATATCTGTTGGTATTTTGCACTGTTGATCTGAATTCCCATTTGTTAATTTAGCCACTGCTCTAAAAAGTACCCTAGGATTTTTATTATTGCTATCTATTAATGTAGAATAGTATTCTGAGCGAGCTTTAAAGAGGGCCTTTTATATTTATTAACACTCTCTGTCCATGCAATTTGAAAGACATGTAGCTTTGTTGTTCTCCATCTGCGCTCCAGTTTTCGACACTCTAATTTAAGAGCTCGAGTGTTTTCATTAAACCAGGGAGAGTTTCTATGTGCTTTGATCACTTTTGTTTTAGGGGAGCCACTGTGTCCAGAGCATCTCTCAAGGTCACATTATAATGTGATGTTAGCTGATCTAAATTGTTTTCCACGTTTACATTTGATGTTAACTGATCTAAATGGTTTTCCACAATTACACTCGACTTACTCAAGGTATCTATAAATTTTGAAGCAGAATTACAATCTAGATGTCGCACTGTCTTTGTTTTAATCTGCGAGTGCGCTGGCATGGGCAGAACTAAATCAAACGTAATTAAGAAGTGATCGGAAATAACTACATTTAATGGAGTAATATTTAAATTTTGAATTTCAACTTTGTAAGTTATAATTAAATCTAATGTATGGTTATGATTATGAGTTGGACCTTTGACAATCTGACAAAATCCTACTGAATTTAACAAATAAGTAAAACATTTGCTAAAAGTGTCAGTTTCCACATCAATGTGTACATTAAAATCCCCATCAGAACTACGTGATCATAATTTATTGCCAAATCAGACAGAAGGTTGCTAAATTCAGTCATGAACAATGAATATGGCCCTGGTGGTCTGTAGACTAGCACTATAATTGTGTTGGAATCTGTTTTAATATTTAAAATGAATGCCTCAAAGGATGTAAAGTTGCCTAAATTTTTAGGAGTGATTTGCATTTTGTTACAATGAATTATTCCAAGGCCTCCTCCTCGACCAGAATCTCTAGACTTATGAAGGAACGAGTATCCATCTGGTGACGCCTCAGCTAGGGGAACAGTGTCACATTTACTAAGCCAGGTTTCAGTAAGAAGACACAGATCAGATTTTGTACTTAATATTATATCATTTACCAAAACAGCTTTAGTGCCAAGAGAGCGAATGTTCAATAAACAGCATTTAAAACTGCATGGTTCTTTCTGAACTGCTGATATATTTTTTGTTTTAATTTGAATTAAATTTCTATTACAGATGCCCCTGGTGGAGTGTCTAGTTTTATCCCTTGGTCTAATTATACACCTTATTTTTTGGTTATCAATTAATTTATGGTTTGTTTCAAGACTAAATTTACTGGATGCCCCACAACAGGGATTATCCACCATCCACCACCATCAAAGCTATGACTGCATGATGGCTATTATATATTATTACTGTTATATACCTGAGCCTGTGGTCTTCCATTTCCTCAATATGTTCCTAACTGTGGAAACAGACAGCTTAAATCTCTGGGACAGCTTTCTGTATCCTTCCCCTAAACCATGTTGGTGAACAATCTTTGTCTTCAGGTCATTTGAGAGTTGTTTTGTGACTCCCATGTTGCTACTCTTCAGAGAAAATTAAAGGAGGAGGGAAACTTACAACTGACCCCCTTAAATACTCTTTCTCATTATAGGATTCACCTGTGTATGTAGGTCAGGGGTCACTGAGCTTACCAAGCCAATTTGAGTTTCAATAATTAGTTCTAAAAGTTTTGGAATCAATAAAATGACAACGGTGCCCAAATTTATGCACCTGCCTGATTTTGTTTGAACAATTATTGCACACTTTCTGTAAATCCAATAAACTTCATTTCACTCCTCAAATATCACTGTGTGTGTCTCCTATATGATATATTTAACTGACATTTTTTATCGTAACAACCAACGATTTATACAGGAAAATAATGACTATTAACAAGGTTGCCCAAACTTTTGCATCCCACTGTATAACTACTTCATATAAGTGAGAGTGTATGTTATAAAAAATAAATTAAAGCTAATATTGAAATTATATAAGATTCAGTTTAGAGAATGCAATTATAGGTATAGTCTATTATAAAGTACAAGAAAGGAGATCAGCATTTTTAACTTTGATTTGCTGACCCTCAATAATGGGTATTCCAGTGGTCATGAGTAATTATTCGAAATCCATCAACATGTATGAATTCATTCTGTCCATTATTAACATGCTGTTTAAATATGCTTTGGCTTTATTTCTGATAAATAATATGATCTTGTAGGCTTCCAAAAGCTTTCAGCCACTCTTTACATTTAGATGTTACAGAATACAATCAGACCATTTCAGATAATTCCCTATACATCTATTAAACGGATTCCAAAAAAAACAGGTGAGACCCAAAGTAACATGAAAAAATAAACTTTTTATCTAAAAAATAACAGCGAGGTTAATGGATGGACTGGGCAACGGGCTTACTGGGAGCTGTTTATTCCCCCATGTGACAGGTGGTAGTGTTCCTCAGAGCTAAACCTGATCAGGACACCCCCAGGGTGGTATGGGAATTGTAGTCCAGAAATGCAGCCCTTTTGGGGTTTTTGGAGACCATCGGAGGGCATTGCCAGGGGATAACTACTGGAAGCAGTTCCCGGGTCTAATTTAAAAGAAAGCCCACTACCTCACTTTAATTGAGTCAGAGTCTGGAGGCAGTGGCAATACTCTTTAGGAGGAAGAAGGAGGAAAAGTGAATGGATTATTTTAAAAATCATTTACTTGAACCTGGAATTGTTTTGAGGATTGCTGTATCTGTGGTTTGTTGGTCAGTAGCACACCCTATGGTTATACCAGGCATAAGCTACATAAAAGATGGCAGTAAGCGGTGTAATCCATTTTAGCATTGCATTGGTACAAGGCAGGAAACAGCTCTGGACACAATAATATTTAATTGCAGGCCCCTCTGATTCACACTGACAGGACATCTTTGAGGATGTGGGTGGAAAATTGTAGTACCTGGATAAAAACCCATCCAGAGAGAACTCGAACTGAATAATAGCCATTTATGGGATTCAAACCCAGGACACTGGATTTATTAGACAGCAGCTCTCGCTTCTGTGCCATTTGCCTATAAACCAGTGGTAAAACTGTACATTAGTGGGCCACTGAATTGGATAAAATATTAAATGACTATTAAGGGGCTGGCTTGATATGACAGCTTAGAACATGGAAAGAAACTGTTTTGATTTCTGTCATGGATAAAGCTGACAAAAGAATAGCCAAGCCAAAATGCAAATGGCAGGCTTCAGGCCTTCAACTGCCCAATAAAGGGGCTAAGGATTTATAAAGTTCAAAAATGCCCCTTAAGGAGTAGAGAGAAAACCATTTCCATTTCAAAAAATTCTGTCCAAAGGACAATACTTTAAATACATGACAGGGGTTAAAGCCAGGAAATTCAAATATCAAAAGAAGGTAGATAAAAACAGTTTAAAACTTGACAATCCTTTATTAAACAGTTGTTAAAAAAATACTACAATAACTTTTTCACATAAGGTAAGGAGCCCAGACAAATCAAATTAAAATTAATTACATTTTTAATTCAACTAACTGCAAATTTAAATTGTTTGAATTAATACTCTCATGGAATTTAAGTATTTATCTCATTTACAATTAATATTAACAACATAAGCACTATACTATCTTTAGGACATTGATAACTGGAAGGATTTCCCTGTTAATTTACCTAAGAACATGTACAATAATATACAATTTCATATACCTAATTAGTCAAAAATATTTTTGATCAAGAAGAAAAAATTTTATTACTGTTAAAGTAACACTTAAATACCAAAACTTCAGCATACATACAGTGGGAATGCTATTTTTTTAGTGTCCACTGCTGTACTGATGCAGATTTTGTACGTACTTTGTGTGGTTTATTTTGAAACAGTCACCATCACACAGCTCAATGTTGTATTGAGGGCAGCAGACAAATGTTTCTTTGCATCATTTTTCTTACAAATTTTTTTTCTGTTGCTTGTACATGAGAGGATAGAATATCAGTGCCTGATCCACACAATCAATTGGAGGCTACCATAGTGCAAGGCTTAGTGACTCCCACATTTCCATTGACATCAATGACAGTTGCTGCCTTTTGAACAGTGCTTAGGGAGCTAATATCTTTCTTGTCTTTCTTCCTGAACACAGTCATTTGCCATTTTTGCCACACATCCACTTGCACCAAGTTGAACCTTCAGGTGACCAAATTCACCAGGCATATTACAGTGCTTTGGTCGTACAGTAGCATATGTATCAGTTTCACTATGCGAGTCAATGTCTGATGACCAATTCACATTGCCATCACTATCTCTTGTTTCAACTAATGGTTCAGTTGCCAAACTAGATTTACAGCTTCTTGTAACAGATGAAACCCATTCAGCATTAAAATAGCATCTGAAATAAGAAGTTTAAGATGGTTCTCAGCAGTAGCCAAAATGTGACAGTACCTGAAATTACTGTGACTATATATAAGATGTGACAGTTCACTCAACTTATTTATCCTCTTGCCAGATCTTTGGCCTATCACCCTTCAATAATCTCTTCTTCCAACAAGGTGTAACAGAGCTCCTTCAACAGTAGTGACTGCAGTGTTACCTTCTGTGTGTAGGGCTATTTAATACAGCATATCTCACTTTGCATGCCTCTTACATTCTCAGATGTTGTAGATGTAAGATAACCTTCAGATCCTCTGCACTCGCCTTGTGACATCCCTGAAGTTCATAAATTGTTCAAAAGGCAGTTCAGAAGAGCTGCCAGGTTTATAATGACAGGAGCATATCTTCAACTTAAATTTATAGTGACAAACCAGATGCCAAATCACATCTAATCTTAAAAATAATAATTAACCACAGTTATAAAAAAAAAGAGAAACAGAGAGATAACTTCTGTTAAAAGCTGGCACTTGTGCAGGGCCTGGAAGGATATTAACATGCAAGTCTTTTTGACTTTCAGTATTCTTTTGGTTGTTGTCACAAAGATTTTTAGGAGACATTGTGCAATGTATACAGTAGTATTTCTCCCTAAATATATAGAGAAAAGCCAAGCAAAATGACACCTTTTATTGGCTAACTAAAAAGATTACAATATGCAAGCTTTCGAGGCAACTCAGGCCCCTTCTTCAGGCAAGATGCCCGAGTTGCCTCGAAAGCTTGCATATTGTAATCTTTTTAGTTAGCCAATAAAAGGTGTCATTTTGCTTGGCTTTTCTCTACATTCATAATGGCTAACACGGCACAATTCCCCAAATATATTAAATTGCAAAGTTTTGAAAAATAATGGGGAAAATATTAAATAGCACTATCAAATTATGTAATGTTGCTGAGAAAAATGGTGCATGTTTCTCTGCTGGATAATATTTACTTTGCAACCAAATACCAAGCAGAAATTGTGAGGTGGCCTTGAGGGGACTGATCTATTCATTACGTTACAAAGAAAGGTATTTTTACAGTTATGATTTATGAACACAAATACCTAAACCACCAAAAGAATAATAGCTTAATAAGAGATATGTTATTGCACCATCCAATGTTGGTTTCCACCTTGAACCATGCAACTCATAACTGAAAAGGTAGGTAAAAAAAGAAACAATTGGTTGGATATGTTAGCAGATTTTTGATATGTTAGAGAGTAGGTGTTGCTGCTACCATTGGAATTAAATATAAGTAGGAAGTACTTTCCAAAAAATAGAAACTACTGCCAAATATGAAATGTTCTGCCTATGTACATTGCTGGATTGGCAGTGGAAAAGTGGAAGTATCTTCTGTAATACATCAACATGATGTCAATTTTTTCAGACGAATAAAGGACAACTGTTCATTACAATAGTGATGGACAAAAAGGGTGTTTATATTGAGAATGGAATGATAGTAGTTACATTATTAAGGGTAAGAAACAAACACTAAGAGAAGTGACCATT
This sequence comes from Polypterus senegalus, assembly GCF_016835505.1. Lineage (NCBI taxonomy): Eukaryota > Metazoa > Chordata > Cladistia > Polypteriformes > Polypteridae > Polypterus > Polypterus senegalus. The sequence goes on from NC_053161.1 coordinate 109,608,750, forward strand.
TTGAGGGACAGAAACAAAGTAAATGGTCATACTGAAACAGTGACAGAGGAGATGAAAGCAGATTGTCAGTAGCAGTTCACAGATGCCCTAGTAAAAAATGAAACAAACGTGTAAGAAGAAAGGAGTAAAGCAGGCATAGTGGACTGCAAATGAGTGATTTTAAGACTTTTCCTGTCTGCATTCTAAAACATTTTGTCCCACTCTCACAAAGGACCAACCTCAAGCCTACATTTTAGAACCCAAAACAAAACAAGTTGCATCCCACTTACACACACGAATGATCATCTTAATTGTTGGCAGTTTTAAATGAGGTGTTGCTTTACATCAGAGGTTCTCAAACTTATTTTTAACTTTACCACATCTTAAAAATCACAAATGCAATAATTTCTTTAATTATAGCGTGCCATATGTGTCTTATAGTTTCTGAATTCAAACTTACATTTTAAATGAGACTTTCTAACTAACAGGAGCAATAAAAACACAACTCTATAATATTTAAAAAGACTTTTATTCAAATTAAAACAAACAAACATTTCAATTAACATTTTTAAACTTATCTAATGTGAAGGATGAATCTGATGATTTTTAACAAGTTTGTTAATATCAGGTTCGAACTTACTCAAAAACAGCTGTAAGTCACAACGTTAGGTAACATGCAAATGATTCCTCTTTTTAGTTAGCAGCGTTGCCACAGCACTAAATCCACGTTCACACAAATATGACAATGGGAATGCTACCAAAAATCGTTGAACAATCGACCACAATCCAGGGTACAATTGTGGGATTGGCTTTTGTAGCCAAAATTCTTGGTAGCCATTTTTGAATTTGATTTTTATTTCCTCATTCGTTGTCAGATCTATAAGTTCTTCCTCAAGCTGAGATGATCCTGCTGTGTTGACATTTGAAAAAGGATCCAACACCCAGTACAGTATTTCCAATTTTAAAATGTCTTGGAACCATTCTTTGAAATCACTGTGGAGGTTCTCCAAATGTTGGCAGTAAACAAGCAAGTTGTCGTTGATGAAGGGTACTGCTGATAAATTAGGGAAATTGTGAAACTCACGTCTGCCAATGTTTTTCTTGTGTTAGAGCAGTTTGGCTACAAAAGCAGCAACGATATTTTTTGTTTTAATCAAGTTCAAGTCTCACCTTGAAGTTAGAGATTGATATCATTAAACAATTTATACAGGTCTTTCAAGTATGCAATATCATTCTTTGATGTGATGAGGTTGTTGTGCAATTCTATGTCTTTGTTTTCCAAGAACTCTATCACAGAGTCAAACAGATTATAAAATTGAGTCAGACAAGTACCTCTTGATAGCCAACGCACTTCTGTGTAAAACAGCAATCGGTTGAAATCTTCATCCTTAACAACACAAAGCTGATTAAATTATCTGTCATTTAAAGAGCTGTTTTGGATTTTATTGACTGCTTTGATGACACGTTGCAGTCATTGAAACAGCCGTTCACTCAAATTTCTCGCAACCAAATGTTGTCGATGAATGAAGCAATGAACAGCGAGCGCATCTGGAATTTTATTTTTTAAGTATGTTATGAAGCCTTTGTGACACCCTGTCATAGCCGGAGCGCCATCCATAGCAGCTGATATAATATTCTTCAAGGAAATTTCTTTCTCATCACAAAACTTTTCCAGTGTATTAAATATGGTTTCTCCGGTTGTATCTGTCTCTAAATTTCTAGCAAATAATAGTTCTTGACATGTTTTCTCATCTTTAATAAACCTCACGTATGACAACAATAGTGCTTCACTAGTTGGTAAAGTGGACTCATCCAAATGAATTGAGAATTGACTAGTCTTCAGATGATTGCATAATGAGTCTTCAATATTTTCAGCCATTTCATCAATTCGTCTTTGCACAGAACTATTGCTCAAAGGAATTTTTCGAATAATATCTGCCGCTGGTTTATGTAGCACAAAAGTTATTACTTCTTTTATTGCCGGTAAAATTAACTCTTCTCCAATAGTGTGTGGTTTTCTTGTTTGAGCAATTAACAAAGAGATATTGTACGAGGCTCGAAGTTCGTCATTGTCTTGCTTAGAAGCCACTGAAAAAAGTTTTAATACAGTTGGCTGCGCTATGTACTTCTTTTCCAGGTCCAGGTTTCTTATCTGGATGCATTTTATTCAAATGATCATGTAGCCTAGAAGGCTTCATCGCTTCAATCGAAAATCTTTTTGACAAAGAAGGCACATAGGCGAAAATGGATTTGTGGGATTTTCAACAAATCCGTATTTAATATATTCTGCACTGTATTGCCGTTTCTTCTTTTTTGCTTCCGACATGGTTTTGTCTTTACAAATATGTGAGTAAAGTATCGAGCTTAAAAAAACTTTGTAACGATTGCACGCGAAAACGCTAATGAAAATAAAAGAAGTATTACGCGCTCTTATATAGGATTAAAATACAGCACGCACCAAAAGGAATAAGACAAACATGCACTAACTCGTTTACCTCATTCGACGGAATTCGTACTGAGCAAGTTAGAATGGTAACCATCATTTTTATCGAAAATAAAAAATATAGAATTAAAAAATGTTGAAATTTTAGTATAAATAATAAATTGGTTTAGGGGTTAAGGCTAGGGCTAAGATTAATTTTTTATTTATACGAAAATGTAGATATTTTTTAAATCAATATATTTTATTTTCGATAAAAACGACCGGAATCAGTTAGAACAAGTATCGATGATCCGGCCACTTGATACAGGATTGCACAAATCGCGTTGATTAATGAAAACTTGTTAAAACTTGATTGCTCATGGGCTACCTACGAAAGCCGTGATAAATTATTTATATTTATACAATCAAACAGGACAGGAATAAGAACGAAATAATCAATATATTATGGTAGGTAGGTTTTGATTTTAGTTTACATTTTAAAATATTAGAAAAAAAAACACAAATCAGCCATCGCCCCCCTAAACCGCTTTAACACCCCCCAATTTTCTCTGGGACCTTTATCGCCCCCCTTTAGGCCTCCAGCACCCACAAGGGGGCGTTATCGCCCACTTTGAGAAAGACTGTTTTACATATTAATGTGAGACCTGTAAGGATTTTCTTCAGTTTACTATACAAAAAATAATTTGAACTAAGTGACACATTATCGACATTTTTCAGTAAAGGAGCAATCTCAGTTGTGCTTTCTATCACTGCTAAAGAGAAGGGGGCTTGACAGAATCCTGTTTAAAATATGGGCATCTTCGGTACGCAAGTGACTCTCCATGCTAGTGTTTAGATCTAGACGGTTTATGTGCCCAAAATAAGAAGTTGGACTGCATTCTCATACCCTTGCTCGTGTACTGAAGTGTCAGCAGGCATTTTTTCATGGCATTACACGTGTAATTTGTGAGTATGCCCTTTTTGCTCAAACAGAGGAAGCTCTGCAGTCTACTTGTGATTTTACGCTGTAGGAAGATAAGTAAATAAATCAAGGTAAATAACATTTGATCTGGCCTTTACAGAAATGTAACATATAAATGTTTCTTATGTAAAGACCATCACAAAACATAATCACAAACCTTTACGCCTGGTGCAGCTGCGTTGTTCTTATATGTGAGTGGACGTTTTTTGCGGGGAGGGCTTCTGTTCTCTTTCTCCGATCTGAGTTCACCTCTGTTATAGCTCATCTTTATTTAAAAACTACAGTGTCAGATCGGGGCAAGTGTGAACACGACTGAGAGAATAAAACTGAATTAAAAAAATGCTAACCTTTACAAGTACCATACATTTATAGCAGCGGTTACAGACTCAAATCAAATCTATGTTTTTATTGTATAATAGTAACAATAAGAGCAGTTCATTGCTCAAAATGTTTATTTTGGGACACGTGAAAACTCGAACCTGCAACCTTCTGAATAGGAGTCAGCAGTTCTAACCACTATACCACCAAAGAAGTCACGACAACAAGCCACACTAGCCCAATTTCTATTTCTTTAGTTATAGTCTTGATTAAAAGCACACTTGTTCCGTTTATATTTATACCTTTTGTGTTAGTGCTTATATGATATTTGGACTTCAGTCTTCACACATTATACACTTCATGTCAAAATTGTGTCATTAGTACTAAAACATGGAAAAAGTTTGTCTTTTAGGTATGTGCCCAACATTTTTTTCATCCTACACTTACATAGACAGTAGATCTTTGTAGACATGGAACACACATGAAATGCATGTGTTCCAAATAACAATATATTTTTTAGCCTATAGAGCTCTAGGTACCTGACTCCCTGATAAACAAGGCATCAGTTGGGAGATCGATTATTAGCTATTTCTGCAGTGTTGTGAGGATGGGATAGTAGGCTTTTCTGCTTGCTGCTTATCGACACAATTACAAGACAAAAGACGCTGATGGAGAGGTGTAAGCTGATTTAAAGTAAGCCGGATTTATGACTTTTTTCGTAAGCTTTTGTAATTCTAGTGTTAATAACACCCACCTCTAGGTAGTTTCACAGACAGCATCTGGTATGAATATAGTGCAGTATTCCAACAAAAAATAACATTGTCAAACCTGCTTAATTCAAGTAAAGGTTCATGGATTGGCCAGAGCTTATCCTGCCATAATTACGCGCAAGGCAGGAAGAAATACAACAGTATTCTGCCATTTCAAAATATAGTAGCAGGTAAAAACATGGCCAGACAGTATGTGTTTAATGAAATGCATTCATAATTATATAGGGAAATGATTATCATGTTAATAGGGAGAACTTGTGCTAAATTCCTACCTGCATAATGAAAAAATCTCTGCAGCAACAAATACGCTTCAGACAGAATATCTGGTATGGCTTGTTGAATGTCCTCATTATGTTCATCTGAAAAGGATAAAATGCAATACAGTGTTACAAGCACAGAAATGCAGGTTTGAGACTCAGTGAATTGATCTCTCTTCTTCTTTTTGGACACTGTGGCACACATGGTTTTCTCATGCTGTTACACTGTACAGGCTTAAACTTCCCAAGATTCGATCCTGTTGTGCTTTGAAGCATTCATTTTCCTGAAGGAGAGTTTGTTTTCATACCAATATCTTGAAATTATTTAACGGATTCAACTTTTAAAACAGCTGTAATAGGATTGGCAACATGGTTTTTATTAATTCTTTCACCTGATATGTGCAATTACATGGTCTCAAATAAAAGTTTATCAAAAATGACTTCATCCCCCTCCATACACGCCTAATTAAACACCAGCGCAGAAAGGGAAACTTATGGAGCACAAGTAGCCATGTTTGATTTAGAAAGACACTCATTTGTGAGATTTTAAATTAAAGCTTTGACAGAAGACTCTTTTTTCAGATATACGGCTATTAAATAAAAAAACATTTTAAATTTTTCCTCAAATTCATCCAAGCAAAAGATAGAGAAACAGAAGCTGCAACATATGAGCATAAATGACATGATATATCAAGTTAGTTAGAATCTGAGAAATAAAAGTCAGCATTTAACATTTTTTTCTAAAGCAATGAACATATAACAAATGCCATACAGTAATTTATCTGAATTCTGCCTCTACCTGCCTTTATTTTTGCAAATTTGTTTTCTAATTCAGGGGCTATATGTCATATTTCATACCAGTGACAAGCCACATAACCTTAATGTTGTATTATCACAGCAAGTAAACTAAAAGTTCAAAGTATTGTGTGTATCCTCACCTGTGTTTAAAAAACAGAAAAAAAGGCATTCTGATTTATTTAAAATTAAAATCACTATATTTATTGCTAAGTCTAATAAACAAATCAAGAAAAAATAGTGTTAAAATGCTACCAGAATTTCAATACAGAAATATTCCAATGATGATAATATTAAACTTTTTTTCATGCTTGGTTTGCATTAACCAGCATTCTCTGTTTATCTAGAAATACACATCGTACCACCCATCCATCCAACCATCCATCCAGTTTCCTAACCAGTTTGTCCATTGCACAGTCCAGGGGCAGCTGAAGCCTGTAAAAATAAACACTCCACTTAAAACAAGGTAAGCATAAGTATCACTGCCATTTATGGAACACTAATGACAACTGTCATGCTTCTGTTTGATCTCAAGTAAACTGGCATAACTTTACAGGAATTTAGAATACATGTCAAATTTTAATGATTGCAGATACTGAATCTTGTTGCCTCTGAGGGGCACCGGAGTTATATACGTGACTGATTACATAATTCCTTACCCTTTCATTACAGTTTTTAAATCCTGTGTCTCAAAAGAACTGTGAAGTTGTTCCATTTTGCGCAGTTGTTCCATTAATATGTGCTGTTGGGCTTTTAAGTATGAGCACCGCGATAAAGCAGCCACAAAGAAGGGAGTAATGTGAAGGTAGTCTTTCAGCATTTTTTAGAGTAGCCTTCGTATCTTCTAAACAAACAGCCCCTCTGCTCACACCCCCTCCGTCAGGAGCAGAGAACATCAGAGAGAGAGAGAGCGCACAAGATTAAAGCTAACAATCAAAAAATCAATACGTGCTTTTGGGTCACCGCGATAAAGTGGCATTTCTTAGAGGAGCGTCCATATCCTCTAGGCAAACAGCCTCTCGGCTCACACCCCCTCCGTCAGGCGCAGAGAATGTCAGAGAAAGACCGAGAAAAGCAAACAATCCGCTCGGGAAGCACATCGTATCTTATTGAGGAGTTTTAGTTAATATGTAATACATGCTCTGATTGGGTAGCTTCTAAGCCATCCGCCAATAGCGTCCCTTGTATGAAATCAACTCGGCAAACAAACTGAGGAAGCATGTACTTTAAATTAAAGACCCATTGTCCAGAAATCCATGAACCAGCTTAAAAACCTGTTATATATTTTTAGATATGCTTACATTTAAAATCCGCGATGGAGTGAAGCCGCAAAAGTCGAAGCGCGATGTAGCGAGGGATCACTGTATTTTATTTTGATTATCCATGTACTGTATAGTGACCTTCAGTTTATGATAATCTATACTAATAAAAGGCAAAGCCCTCACTGACTCACTCACTCACTCACTCACTCACTGACTCATCACTAATTCTCCAACTTCCCATGTAGGTAGAAGGCTGAAATTTGGCAGGCTCATTCCTTACAGCTTACTTACAAAAGTTGGACAGGTTTCATTTCGAAATTCTACGTGTAATGGTCATAACTGGAACCTAATTTTTCGTCCATATACTATAATAGACTTCTGCTCGATGCCCATGGGAGGCGGAGTTACGCCTCCCACATAATTTACTGCCTGCCCATATAAGGCCGTCCGTCAGCGGCAATTCAATAGAAACAGTGCCGTTAAATATTCACGGGTGAAGGACTGTGCTTATGCAGAGGAAGATGAGATGGTCAGGGTGGTGTTTGGCACAAACTCAGCGACACTGCGAGAGAAACTTTTAAGTGCCAGGTCTTAGCTAACAGAGTCGGAATAAAGCGCGTTCCTAAGACCGATCGGAGGCAAATTTCATTTCATAAGACTACCCGAGCGAAGCCTTGATAAAAGCATGGTTTTGTGCACACTGAAAAGCAAGCAAAATTAGATGCATTACAGAAAGCGGACTTTGTTCCTCTTACTGGGGATCATTGGACTTCCGTGACCGTTAGTAATTCTAATTACATCTAATTACAAAATGTTCAATGATCACACTGTTTTAGCCTAATGTACAAAATAATTTTGGCTAAGGTTATTCAGAGTTTAAAGATGAAGCTGGTCAAATTACCTTTTATGTTTCTGACTTATTTTTTTAAGAAGAGAAACTGCACTTTATGTTGAAATTTTGGTTATTATTTAAAGACAATACCATTCTGAAAATGTACTTAAAGTACTTAAAATATCACTTTATTTTTAAGTCTACCCAATTTTAGCCAGGGATGATATTTTTGTTTCTGTTTTGAATTGAAATGCAGTTTGAAAGCATTTTTTTTTCAGAAATTAAAAGAGCTTGAGTTTACAATATTCATGTCCATGTCTATTATTTTATTCTGTCGCCCACTAAAACCCTTTTAAATTTAACAAAAGAATTTTGCGATTTGGGGCAAATTTTCATGTGTGATTACATACGATTAATATAGATTAATTATTACACAGCCTCTAATTAATTAGATAAATTTTTTTAATAGAGTCCCACCCCTAATATATATGTAGATATATATATGTAGATTTGTATATATATATGTATATACAGTATATATGTAGATATGTATATGTATATATATATATGTGTGTGTGTATATACTGTATATGTATATATATGTATATGTATGTATATGTATGTATATGTATATATATGTATGTGTGTACATATGTAGGTGTATATATATATTTGTATATATGTATATATATTTGTCTATGTGTATATATGTTTGTGTGTGTGTATATATATATATATATATATATATATATATATACAGTATATATATATATATATGCCAGCAATTACATTGTCAATCATGTTACGCTATTATTAAAATGTTTCCTTTTCTTTTTCATTACTTCTTTAACACACTACTTCTCCGCTGCGAAGAGCGGGTATTTTGCTAGTGCTATGTAAATAAAACATCTTTATTAGTTTGACTTATGTCCAATGATATTAATCTAACCAGAATTTTTGCAGTCTGCCCCATTTAACCATTTAGTTTTGAGATTCTTATTTTTTTTAAATATGCATGTATGCATACACAGAGGCACAAATTCCAGCACACATACGCAAAACACACACATATAATCTGTTATAAATTGTACTATAGGTTTATTTCTGTATACAATAAATATTGTATAAGTTAATGTGCTTGATTTTATATTATTGTACAGTACAACCAATTGTACTGTTACAGAGAATCTTATCTTGAATCATTTCCTACGGTATGACCAAAGCATAATTTACATGGAAGTACTGTATGGACAAATCTACACTAATTTTTTTAGTTTGTTTTAATTTACATAACTTTGTTAAATTATAAAATTATTTTGTTTACATTTTTGTTGCCATTTTCAACATCTTTTATGGCCATGGAGTTTTGTTGTTCGAAATAACTCTCTGGACTACAGAAGGAAATGTCTCTCATAGTCATTCCATTATATTGGCTTCCCCATTCATACTTTTTGGTAATAAATACTATTTATATGTTGGAAGTCAATCAACTTAATCAGATTTAATTTAATTGACGGCGGGCCTATTGGGATGGGTGTTAAAGAATTTCTAAAAACGTAACATTAAGTACCAGATTTTTTTTTGTTTCAGAAAAGTCTATAACATAACTGATTTTGGGATTTCCCTTGTTGTGTAATCACAATCCTGAAATAAATTAGCACATTTAGAACTGCAATCCATTTTTTTTGGAAATTGTCTCAAGAATAATGAGCCTCCAGTGTTACAGTATTACCATACAACTGGATGTCCCTTTCACCTTTGGCAGAATTTGCAAGACATGTTGTGTGGTACTTCTATCAATATGTCTCCTTTTGAGTCTTTTTATGGATTTAAACACTGTTTGCTGAATATTTTGTCAGACAGTTCCTCTGTTCCAATTCTGAGTGTTTAGTTAAGCGACAATTGGAATATTGTTAGGGATGGCCTGTTGATAGCGGGAGCCTCTGCTAAGTAGTTTGCAAACCATTAAAAATGTGTTACCAAAGAATTTAGAGCACTGAAAAACGTGTGGCTTGCTATGCTGGACATCTGCCTGAAGCATACATAACTCTACACAATACTTAAAATGTGGAGGCCTAGTATCTTAAAATGGATTTACCATCATAGTTTAAAATTCACCTTTTTTCTATGCGTCTTGATTAAAGTCCAAACATTGTAGCCTCTGTTCCCAGTAATTGTAAAGGTTTTTTTTTATTTGGTCCATTGGTGTGCTTATCGCCCCAAGTGCTGTCCTTGAATTCTATTTAAAGATTTGCATGGCCTCAGGATTCTTCACAGGTTTTATTCTCATCACCATGGAAAGCCAGATGGGTGCATCCAGAGTCTGTTGTCCTGGGAGGGGAGCTATTTTATGCTTTAAATCCTGGGTTTATTTTCTGAAGAACCCCTTCTAATACAGGTAAAATTTCATTACAATGAACTCCCAGGACCTAAAAAATATTTTGTTGTAACGAAAATTTTGTTGTAATGAGATTCTGTATTTGTTACAATAGTTCTTTCTTTTAAGTTGTATCCAAACATTTGCAATTATTTCAATAGCTTCTTTCGCGTTACTTTTAATCTCTTCCTGCCTACAAGTTATGCTGCCGAGAATTTTTCTCAGCATTTCCTTGCCATAATACACTTTCAGGGTGCGAATGATGCCCAAATCCAATGGCTGAAGCACTGCCGTGCAATTGGGTGGGAGGAATTCAGCGTGAACCTTATCTAAATGTGGAAGCATGTTATGGGCAGCACAGCTATCAGTCAGGAGATGAATCATTATTTCTTCTTCATATTGTGAGATTTCTGAACTTTTGAGACCCCCCCCCCCCAACTCCCCACCCAACGGGAACGTCACATTGAAGTGCGTCCTGAAGCATGATTGCAGCGTCTGTGGAAGATTGTTTGTCCGTTGCTGGGGCAGGGCAATAGGAGGCTCACAGCGCTGCAGTGAAGCGCCACATAAGCAATTCATAAAAGATTGGGGTCGCCCTATAAGTCCCTGTTTTGCACCCCAAAACACGAGGCTTAGTCTCAGTATTTTAGCAAAACCAGCTTTATTCAGCTTAAAACAGGAACGGCACAGTTATTTATTGTAGCGTGATCTGCCACTCTGCTATACACAGACACAGCAGTCAGGCAGGGTCATGGCCAGGTCATTGATCAAGTAATACTGTTATCTGCATTTACAATATACGTGCTCCTAACCTTGCATCACCCGAGATCTTTTCTGGTTACTTTGGCAGAGAGACGCAGCATATCTGTGAGCCTGCTATTGCACAGACGTGGAGATCGCACTTCGGGATGCTGTTCGGCTTGAGCATAGAGCAGAGTACAACAAAGTAGTCAAAGTGAAGAGCGGTGGTATATTTTTTCCCAAAACAAATAAATGATTATACAGGAAATCCAAGAATTTTATTTTCAACTATTGATTGTCTTCCTAACCTAGTCCAATCAATGAAATGCCTCCTGAAAACCTCTAGCAAAATTTGTGACCTTTACCAAATTTTTAAAACATAATATTAAAATAATATTAGATAATATAATATATCCCTCCAAAATGAATCCTGTTGTACCTCAGCATTTTCTTTTTAGCCAATTAAATTCCTTCACTGAAATAGGTTTACATGAACTGCGAAGGATAATTTCTCAATTAAACCCTGCCAGTGACACTTTCCCTGCCCCAACTGGCTTTTTCACTCGACATAGTAAACTCATCATTAGTTACAGGGGGCTTCCCAGATTGTTTAAAGACTGCAGCTGTTAAATCCCTTTTCAAGAAAAATAATCTAGTCTTGTGCTTGACAACTTAGATCCATTTTTGAACCTATCTTTTTTAGGTAAAATCCTAGGAAAAAGCCAATTCTCATAAATGAAATTGCTTGAAGGTTAAAGCAGACAGTGGCCACAAATCTCTTCTTATTCTACTAGACCTGAGTGCAGCATTTGACACTATAGACCATAGTATTCTAATAAATCACCTTAGTCAATGGGATGGCTTCTCTGGCAGCGTGTTAAATTGGTTTGTCTTATTTAACAGGTAGAAAGTTTTTTGTTAATTGTGGTGACTGTATTTCAGAGATCCTTGATATTGTATACCACTAGCTGTGTAAACCCATGCTGTAAAAAGCCCAGGGTCCTAGAAACTATTAAAATCGTCAGAAAAAAAACTGAAATGTATAGGTGTCAGGTAATTGAAAGGAACTACTCTGGACATCTTTCTCCTAGGAGGATTTTTTTTTGCCAATGTGTTTGCATCGCTTGTGCATTAGGTGTGGGAGGAAAAGTAAAAGGGATGCCGATGATAGAGGCTAAGATGACTTTGTCTTTCTTCTGAGGTTTCGTTTTGCTGACGTGCTGGCCCTGCTTGTGTATTAGCAGCTAAGCCTGTATCTGTTTCTTCAGAGGTAGAGCCCTTACCCTGACTCTGCCTCTCACTTTTGGGCCGGACAAACACAAACACTTCCATGTGTAGACGTTTATATATAAGATTCTTGTGTACCACAAGAATCTATCTTGCACCCACTGATGTTTCAATCAACATGCTTCCACTAAGTTAGATTATCTCAAAACACAAGGTGAGCTACCATAGATATGCAGACAACACGCAGGGCTCCGTGACCCAATGTCTTGCTTGTATTTTTGAATAAATGAGTCAAAATTTCCTGAAACTAAACAAGGAAAAAACAGAGGACTTAATGGATTGTTAAAATGGAAATAATGAGAGTATATATATATATATATATATATATATATATATATATATTGTCTAGTTCAGTAAATTTTATGGTTGTTAACATGACTTAGTGAAATGATACAAAATACATGAATCTATGCTCTGTAGAATTAGTTTTCTGAGATGCTGTACTTGTAGTAAAGGTGCAATGTAACACATAAAGGCTTCAAGTCCAAAAGCTATAGAGAAAGAAATAACAGCAGATTGAAAACAGTATGAGAGGATTGAGAAGGAAGTGCAGAGGGTGTCATTTCACATAATAATAGAATTTATCTACTAAGTATTTTGTGTATATAAAAGTAATATGGAGCTTAAAAAGGTTGTTGCCTTGGACTCAGAAAATGAAAAAAAGCTCTGTGTTCAACCACCAAGGAAAATATCTTTAGGATTCCAGTTGCCAAAGCTGATTCAATTACTACTCTACGTCTTGGGTGGCATCTTGCTGATTTGTATGTATGAATAGTGCTGCCTGCTCAAATCTATTTTCAGCACTTGTTGTATTTGGATGTCTTTGTTGACTTCACTGTATCTTAACAGAACAAACATCACTCAATACTGGTTCAACAATTTTGACCATTGTTTGTTTTCAAGGTTTTGTTGAACTTTATTGTTTAAATGTGACTCACCATATTTACTGTATGTGTTTTGTCTGTGTTGTTGAAGGGGAGAAAGTGGTCAACCTGCAGTGAGAAGGATTTGTATTTGTGTCCTACTCTTGATAAAATGATATGTGTTCTCTGTTTTTCTTTGCTGTAATTTCATCTCCATTTCATGCAACTCTTGAATTTGTATAAAATTATTTGTTAGTACTTTTGGTAAACCTTAAATGACTATTTCATTGAAGGTTGGTTTGACAAAGAACTTTTTTCCTACTAACTTAAACAGACCATGCAGTGCAGTGTCTCAACTAGATAATAAAAGGGGACGTTACTGTTACGACTTTGGCTCACCCCAACGTATTTTCATATATAGTAGCTGTTGATGAGTTTAAATATTTATTGAGTTCAAATATGTATTATTTTACTCATCAGATAAAAGGCATCTTTAATAGGGGTGTGACGAGACGCTTTTCCCACAAGACGAGACGAGACACGAGACTGGGTTCACGAGAATGAGATGAGACTTTTAGACATTTTTTTTAAAGAAATCCTCAATGTTTAAATATATAGCAAAAAAAGCCTTTTATTTAACCGAAAAACACAAAATGCAAAAAAAGGCATGTCCATTTTGAAATCAACTGTATGAAATAAAACGTCTATTTTGATGAATGATATGCAGTAATAACATGTAAACACTGCAAAATATTTTGCCACAAACTGACAGGCAATTAATTGCGCAATAAAATTAAATAGTATAAATAAAAATAAATAATAAACAACACAAATATCCCTTTACGTGCAATTAACCATAATTAGTGTAACTATCAAAGTAGTGCTGTCTTAAAACTCAGAGTGCAAAACAATGAACAAAATTTTCTTAAGCATGGAAAAAGAGCTAAGACCTAGGTAATGAGGTAATGACCTATACAGAACAGCCTAAGATATGGTCATGTTCTTTTTTAAGAATATAAGCATGTCTATATTTTCTGGCAGCAATTGAGACCTCTGGGCAGTGACTATGTCTCCTGCAGTTGAAAAGACGCTCACTTGGAGCAGAAGTCACAGGAATGGAAAGATATTCTTTGACAAGTGGAGACAGCAAAGGATATTTGGAGCTCTTTTCTCTCCACCATGTCAGAGGGCAGCAACTAAGTGGGATAGATTCCTCTCTTCTATAAAGTTCAGTTTCCCTCTCAGTTCCTTTGCTGGGCTGTTCTGTCTTCGAGAAAGAGTCCCCTAGCAGATCCTCAAGTGCTGTCTTCTTGAAAGCAGGTTCCTCTTCTGACTCAGCTCTGCCTTCAGCTTCAAGAGCCCCCTCGCCCCCATGTGTGGAACAATGAACTGATGCCTCTTCCTTGTGCTCCATACTCTTCTCATCTGTGGGCTTTAAGCAGCAGAAACATTGGCTTTAACATTAGCAAGCAGCAAAGCAGTCCCCCTCTCTCTTTTAACACAAATACACTCACTCTGATGCTCTCATGTTTACAACACACACACAAACACAGCATGAACCTATTAAATCCATTAAAATTTGGTATTGGAAACATAAATCTTCTAGGGAAAAAAAATCAAGTCAATGATACCTGGTTTTGCTGCAACTGTTCCACCCTTTTCTGTATCCTCTGAAAGACTGCCTCACGCTGGTTGCAGTCTAGCTGCGGTAGAGACTGGAATCTTGGGTCCAGCGCAGTGCTCTCCAGCAGGTAGTTGTATACATCCCCACTGTATCTGCCTGAAATATTGCTGAGAATTGCTCTCTTTGTGTCGGCCACAGTGGGGGAATCACTGTTATTTGGTGCCATGTTTTGTTCTATCATGTTCTTCAGTAGCACGATGAGAGACACTGTGGGCCTATTCTCATCACACAAGACAGTGGTAGCTGTCTTTAAAGGATTCAGCAGCTTCACAAGAAATTCTGCATTGACAATGTCACAGGTATCCAGTGTGTCAATGTTTTGGGCATTTTGTCTTATTTCTGGGCTGGTGAGCGCTGCTGCTATAGCAGCCTGCTGCTCCAGGTAACAAACCAGCATATCCAATGATGAATTCCATCGCGTGGTGACGTCCATTATTAATTTGTGCGGTGGCAGTTGTAGCAGCTTCTGCTTAGACGTCAGTACCACGCCAGCTGTCGAACTCCGGTGAAAAAAAGCAGTTACACGTCTCACCTGCCCGAGCAAACGAGAGACACGTGCAACACCGAGGCCAGCCTGTGTAGCAAGATTTATTGTGTGCGTGAAGCATTTGATGTGCGGCTCAAATCCTGCCTCGCACACAACCACATCCATATTACGCGCATTGTCTGTTACAATAGCGATGCAATGGTTTGGCTTTTTAAGACCCCACTGTGTGACAGCTTCTTGTAAAACTTCAGCGACGTTTGCCCCTGTGTGTGATTCAAAAAGTGGGCACGTCTGCAGTACAAAATGTACCATTTCCCAATTACTGTTGATAATGTGGGCAGTAATTGTGATATAGCTCTGTGTACACCTAGAAGTCCAACCGTCAGTAGTTATGGCGATGGTTTCTGCCTTTTTCAGAGCCTGTACAACGTTTACCTTGCACTCCTTGTAGAGGGTCGGGACCACTGTGCGAGTAAAATGTGCGCATGACGGGATGGCATACTTAGGTTCCAGTGTGTGGATGAGTCGCCGAAATCCCAGATTTTCCACCACAGAAAATGGTCTCATATCAGCTGCAATGAAAACGCCGATGTCTCTTGTTATTGCCGTGGCTCTTGCATTGGATGGTGGAAGTTTAGCTGCAAAGGCATTTGTTATGGTTGTTTGCCCTTTAATGCGAACTGAATTGCTTTCCATTTTCTTCACAGGCGCAGCTTTTAGTAATGAGCTGTGGTTGTTTTCTAAATGCTTTTGCATAGTACTTGTGTTAGCAGTGGTGTACGATATTAATTTCTTACAGTGTTTGCAAATTGTCTTTGTCTTGTCTGTCATTTTTTCGCCATTTCTTATTTCCACAAGGAATCCAAAATGTTGCCACACCAACGATTTAAATGTCGCAGGCACATCTTCTATCCTTACTTCTTCCTCACACTCCATCATGCCAATAACGCAAGGATATCGTCACGTTCTCGCGAGACCAGACGCATCTTGCCAGACAAATCTGATCTCGCGAGATCTCGTCACACTCCTAATCTTTAACGCCAGTTAATTTTACGTTGAGTCCCAAACTTTCACTAAATTTGTTTTGAAGAAAATTTGAATTTGAATTAAATGATATAAAGTTAACCAATATTACTTACGAAAATCAAGTACCCTCTCAATATAACTAAATAGTGAAGCATGAGCACAACTGATCATACTCAAGAGTAGTGGTTGACCGTATAAATATGTCAAAGCGGTTTTCATATCGAATATGTTGCATTTACCTGGGATCTTGTTTGTCAGATATTTTCCTGGAAATTCACCACAGCTGGCTTAGACAAACATTTTTTTTCCAGTGTCCCATGATGCTTTGCAAGGCCAGTGTTACATCACAGAGCAGTAGCAGGCATGCACAGAACTTTTACATATGCCTACTGTAAAATGGTAGCTGATCAGCGTCATGCATCTGTGATGTCACAACCCAATCAGTACCATGGCCAGATTTGCACCCTGTATAATTGGCAATATTTTCATAAGAGTGGTACATTAGCTGACCATAATGAGAATATTATAAGCACTGCCACTGACCTCTATGTGTTTTGCATTCCTAATTGCCATAAGGCTAATAATTAGTGATCCACCACAGCTATAAGCCAAAACAACCCTTAAAGGAGCCCTCCTCCTCTCCAAGAAAGAAAATGCATGATAATCTGTGAAGTAATAACAATATAAATAAATATTGGCCACAGTAATCGGTATAGCATAGAGTCCACCACAGCTATTAATGACTCTATAAAGACCATTGTAGCATTATAAACAATACAAAGCTAGTTTAAATCCTCCTTCCCCATCGACTTCAAGGTACTTTGTGGCATTTTTGATAAATGTCGTCAAACTCACAGCAAAGTGACCTCCATGGAGTTTGCTCATGACTACTCAACAGTGAATTCAAAACCAGGTTCCTCTAAACTCCTTGTTAGAAATTTTACAACTTACTGAAACCATGATTTAGTTAATCTCCAGACATTCTTTTATCCTTAGGCATCTTGAAAATCATAAGAAAATCATTCTTAGGCAGTGTTTATGTGGGTGTATCTTCACCTTTAATTTTATACATCTGTTTGAAGCACAGTCTACAAAAGCACCTTAGTGTCTCTCTAGTGTCTTTCTAGCTTTATTTTCTCAAGGGGATCCTTCTTTTTGACCTTATTTGATGTAGAAATGCTAAAATGCCAGATCCAAAAGTGATGCTCCACATTGTTTGGCATTTGAGATTTAATATATGGTGTGATAATTTCCAAATCCAATCTCGGCAGCTTCTCTTCTCTTCTGAAGAAAGCTTTAAAGATATTTCAAGTGCCACAACTATATTAGATGAAGATCTAGTAGCATAAGTACATGCAATAGGTGTAGGTTTATGTAGCTCTTAATCATTAACAAAGTTTATAAGCTTTTGGATTTGATGAGTATGAAATGCATCTTGACTATCATGATATTGTACTGGAAGGATATCTTTTTTTTCCTAGTCCATCTTCAGTTTAATCTTGACTGTGTTAAAGCTCTTTAAAAGGACTATGGTTGTAAAACCAAACAGTATTCAATTACTGTATGTTAGTTTAATTTCTTGATCTTAAATCTTCCTGTAATATCTGCTTGCTAATGTATACAGTGACACTCCCAGATTGAATACACAGGGCCACTTCCATTATCACAAGTTGTATAGTTCACTCCTTGACAATTTTCACAGTTCAGATTAACTGTGTTTATTTCAGGGAAGACTCCCAAGTTTTGACATACAGTAGAACCTGCATTTTAGCATGTTTCCATTGACTAGTCTAAAAAATGTGCTAAATATAGGAAAAATGTTACATGCAGGAAGTGTTAAATGAAGGAAAGTGTCACTGATTTGTTAGAATCCCACTAGTACAGGTCTGAGTTAGCCATGCTAAAATGGTCTTTTATAGTTTCACTGAAATTATTTTTGAGATTACTAATTATGGCACAGTTTGAATGTTTATTTGTTTGTTCTATTTAATTTGTTGAATTATTATTGTTCTTGTTTTTGTTTCAGATCGTTTCTCCTTTTTATGAATGCCATTGGGTTGACAGTAACAGCACCATCATGAAAATGTGGGAGCCTGAAACCTAATTGCAGCATCAGAGCACAAAACCTTCAGTTTGATTACTGAAAACAAAATTAGCCTATGTTCAAATTGCAACTCAATTACCAATTTTTTCACTCATATGTGACACAGATCTGTCTGATCTTTTTTAGAGAAGTGTGATCACCAAAAAAAACAACATGTTGTTATGACTGTTCAGAAAGGATTCACATTGGTTTTGTTAAAATTCTTTTGCATCCAGAATCTCAACATCTCATTCCTACCTGTCCAAAGCTTCTCTACCGTCCACAAGTTTTCTAAGTACAGATGCAAAGATATAACTGTACTTATTAAAGCAGCTACAATTTTTTTTCATTTTCCATATCTCTTTTTTGTTATCACCATTTGAAAAACTTGCAGACACCCTACACTGAAATGATTCGACCGACATCTATTAGGCCTCATCTCTCTGACAAAATTGTTTTATTCATTTTGCACATTCAGGTCATATTCAGGAATGACACAGACATCAAATTGGTCAAAAAAAAAAACAGATATCAGGCAAAAATTATAACAGAATCACTTTTAAATTCAATGTGAGCATAACCTTTATTTATTTTCGCTTGCTCAGACAAAAATATCATCCAAAAAATAAAGTGCAGGAAAATGATTATAATAGAACAGTTAAATCAGGATCTTACTTTATCCTTTATTTACTCTGTATATCCATTTTAAAACATTATATTCTGAGTTAATTATGTTAAAAACTAATTTTACATATTAATTTGAAGTTTAATTTCAACTAGAATTAAATGTCTCCACTTTTAAATTAAATGTATCTACTTTTCACCTTTGTTTCACCATTATAGCGAGTTGTACTGTATTACAAAGAATGATAGGGTGTTTCTGGGGAACAGACTAACTAATATTTTGCTCATTGACATCACATAAAGATCATGATTCATGACAGATATTTCTCTTTGAATTTAAATGTACCACTAATTGTGTATTCTGCAGCCTTTTAGTTTATAAATAGATTTGGGGTGTGGTAAGGATTCAGAGTTCCTAATGGTTTGTCAGTAAAAGTCAGCTCATTATCCCTCTAACTTTTGACAGTCTGGTGTGGTCTACCGTTTTCAAAGTGCATTTTAGGGGGCTGTGGTTTTAAGTTTACACAGATTTGCCATAACCTGTTTTCTTCATGGAACTGGTGTGAGTGATGTCTGCTGTCCATGTTTTCATAATCTTTACAATCCTTTTAATTAACTGTTTTTACTATGTTAGCTTTTATGTCCTCTAGACTCACAAAATTTTAAAACTTGTGTTATTTAAAACAGGTTGCCTATAAATTTCTATTAATGAGGCTAACAAGTTGAAAATCGATGTACTAGTGTACCAGTAGGACATCGTATCTTTTATGTCACACTTCACAGTCAAATAAATCACTCTGTAACTTAGGACAAGATGTAGGAATATGGGAGAGATGAACAGGAATTGGATTGATTATATTACAAAAACAATATTTACAGTCATGTAAAAAATAGAAATAAACTCAAATCTTTTCCACAAAAGTTCCAAACAAGAAGAATATGAAAAAGATTGTGTATTATGACAGGTTCATTAAAATCAATAATAATTATAGAAATTATTTAATAGACTATTTGGGAGTGTTAATGATGTTTGGAGTCAGTTCGAATTTGCCAAATGAAAAAGGTCAAAGTTATCCCTATGCTGAGTAAGAAAAGAAGGTTAGCGACACAACATTTTGGGCTGTATGCCCTTATTCAGAAGTGTTGATGTACATTTCAGAAATGTTACTTTGGGTGCTGTTCAATAGAGTTGCATTAATACTTAAACATATTAATACTAAAACATTTAGAAATTCAACATTTATAGCAAAACTAGGGAATTTGCCCCCTGCTCGCTTCGCTCGCCAACCCCTCCAGCCTGCACTACGTGCCAGGCACTTCGCATCTCTGCTGCTTACGTTATGAAGAGGGGGGCTGAACACACCCCAAGGAGATGCAGTCGCTCCTCCGAAGCCCCCTTTTAAATGGTGATACAATGGGAAGCAAATACCTCCTCTTTACTCGATCGGCTGCTGGCTTGCTGCTGCTGCCATACCACGTGATTTGAATCTCGCTCTGCGTGTCGAACATTTAAAAGCCTGTACAGCAGCTGTCCTATTCTTTGTCTTTTATTACCAGCGCCAAGCATGGTCAAATCTCTTGGCACAAAGTCTTGTCTCGCGGGACGTGTGTTCTTGATATTTTTTAGTTTAGAATTTAAAAAAAGAATAAGAATCTGAAAATCTAACAACATCACCTTAAAGTTCTATAAATTCTGAAAAGACTGATACCAAACATATACAGTGGAACCTCGGTTCACGAACGTCCCGGTTCACGTACAACTCGGTTCACGACCAAAAAGATCGCCAAACTTTTGCCTCGGTTCACAACCACACACTCGGTATACGAACAAGCCAGGTTCCCTTGCCTGCCTGCAAGCTGAGCTGAAAGAGAGAGAAAGAGCGAGCGAGCACGTGCCTGCTAGGGAGGTGGAGGAGGAGATTGCTGCACGTGTTTGCCTGCCTATCTGTAGGCTGTAGTGCAAGCTCCCCCTCCCCCCACAGGCAGCCTGAGATAGAAAGAGAGCGGCCATGCTTTTTCATTTAAGCAAAGCCACTCCTTGTTCATTGTTTTCAATAAGACGTGCACTCTCTTTGTTCTCTACAGTATTTTGTGTGCTTTTGCAGTTAACTATGGCTTCTAAGCAAGTGGAGAGTGGTCAGAAGAAAATTTTGAAAAAAATTGAAATCGAAGTAAAGAAAGAAATTACAAAAGGTGGAAAAAATGTTTACCAGTTTACTCATTTACCAATCTGAGAACCCTCGTGCTTTCAGGCAGCACAATGTAAACAAAGCCAGACTGCCAGTAATGTGGGGCGCAAACACGAAGGATTGGGTCACAAGGAGTTTGTTTTTGGAATGGCTGCATGAGGCTTTCACTCCTACCAGCTAAAAGCACCAGAAACCCAAGAAATCACAAGAGAGAAAACACCTGAAGGAAAACACTTCATGCCAGAACTCGACTCATGCAAGGTTAGTTTTCTTGGTGGTTTTTGTATTACGGATTTTTCAAAAGTTAATTTTTCAGTTCATAACGCGATTTGTTGCAATGTTACTTTTATCTTTTTTCAAATGTTCCTTTTTCTGCTGTGCTTAAAACTCATTTTAAAAACAGTGTTTACAGCGATTAGGCTTTAAGTTTAATAGCGTGATCTCCTGCAATCTTTCTTTTCTGGTTGCTTGCGAGTTGGTGTTTGCATGCACTGCACTTCGGATTTGTTTTAATGTTCGTTTTTCTGCTGTGCTTAAAACTCATTTAAAAAAAAATGCTGCGCGAGCACGTGCTACAGAGAGATTAGAGAGCGTGAGCGAGCAAGCGCAGAGAGAGAGGGGCAGCTGACAGGGAAGGGATGGGGGGTTTAGGAGGATAGGGTGTGTGTGTGTGTGTGTGTGTGTGTGTGCGCGCGCGCACGCTACAGAGAGAGAGCGTCAGCCAGCCTGCTCCTGTAGCTGAGGGAGGTAGGGAGGGGCTTTGTTGGTGTGTGTGCTACAGAGAGAGAGCGCGAGCGAGCCAGCTCCTATAGCTGAGCAGGGAGCCTGGGTGTTTTGTGTCAGTGTTATTCAATGTTTTTACATTAGTTTACTATTACACTGTGCATTCTATGGTGTAATTAACTATATTTGTGCTTAATCTTTACATATATTTACATATTTACATACAGTTTGTACTGTCTGGAACGGATTAATTGTATTTACATACAATCCTATGGGGGAAACTGCTTCGGTTCACGACCAACTCGGTTTACGACCAAAGTTCTGGAACGAATTATGGTCGTGAACCGAGGTTCCACTGTATGTAGGTTTTAAAATAAGCCTGATTTAAAGCGTGACATAAAAACGTCATATAAAATTGTTGCACAAAATCCTTGCACTTTTAGGCTTAGGATTTTATATATATATATATATTAGATTATGAAAAAATTTACAATTCAAATTAACAGAAAGCAAATATGTCATATAACATAGTTTCACAGTGTTGTGAGAAGATCATTCAACCTTCTTATGATTCAGAGAATATCTGGAGGAAAACCTCATCGCTGTCAAATTAAAATATAATGAAATAAAATAAAATACCTCTTAAGACCGTTTTAAAGAATCCTTTATAATGAGATGAAAAGTCAAGCAAAATTACACATTTTATTGGTTAACTAAAAAGATTACAATATACAAGCTTTCGAGACTCGCTTCCCAGGTCTTCCCTGCATGGAGTTTACATGTTCTCCCCGTGTCTGTGTGGGTTTCCTCTGGGTACTCCGGTTTCCTCCCACAGTCCAAAGACATGCAGGTTAGGTGCATTGGCCATCCTCAAATATCCTTAGTGTGTGTTTGGTGTGTGTGTGTGTGTGCCTTGCGGAGGGCTGATGCCCCGCCCGGGGTTTGTTTCCTGCCTTGCTCCCTGTGTTGGCTGGGATTGGCTCCAGCAGACCCCCGTGACCCTGTAGTTAGGATATAGTGGGTTGGATAATGGATGGAGGGAAGCTTTCGAGGCAACTCGGGCCCCTTCTTCAGGCATTACATCTTGCCTGAAGAAGGGGCCTGAGTTGCCTCAAAAGCTTGCATATTGTTATCTTTTTAGTTAGCCAATAAAAGGTGTCATTTTGCTTGGCTTTTCACTACGTTTATAATGGCTAACATGGTACAACACCCTAGTACTACTTTATAATTAGAGAAATTGTATAGCAAAGGATCTCAGAAATACATAACCGAGTAGATAAGTCTGTTAAGAAGAGGCTAATGATCACTGTGGCAAATGTGACTTGTAATTGTTCAGTGTCTGAAAAGCTAGGTTTTATTTGAAAATTTGTAAGTTTTAGGTGTTGCTTTTGACTTAAAATTTCAAACCACTGAAAAGAGGCATTCAAATTAGTCATCTAATATTTTAACATATTTCATTTTTTAAGAGATGTGTCCTTTTTCAGCCTGTCTCAACAGCAATGGATTTAAAGGCAGGGGGAGATTCCAGATGGGTTATATTTAACTCCTTATTACTGTTTTTTTCATTATTTTACATTCTGGCCTTAAAAAATGTATTAAAATATATTGCTGCAGGTAGAATTGTATTGTAGCTTAAAAGTATGTAGAAACGTCATTTATATTACTCCTAGGTTTTTCTGGGGTCTCTATTTTTTTCATTTTTTATTGCAATGTTTAATAATAACATCTACTAAAGAAATTTGTACAAACACTTCAGAACAGGCATTATAAATACTGCAGTAGTGTATCTATCTGTAACACATCTTTGTGACAATACCAAAGCAATCCTTTGCCAAGCACTGACTGCAATGTGGAATATTTAAAGCTAGTTATATTTAGTTAAGTACAGTACTTTTTATTAAGTATGAAGTAAGGATTGGTAAAAGACTTATGCCCCACGTAAGCCACCTTTGGCCTAGTAGACCACGTTCACATTACCAGGCAGCAGTGACTCAAATCTCATTTTTTTTAGCCTTAATGTGACACAGATCTAATGTTTTCAGGGCTGTGTGGAAATCAAATTTGGCTCATGTGGTTCTAGATTGGATGCATATCCAATTTATGGCCATGTGACATGAATGTGAACGTTAAAATCAAAATTTAAGTGTTTTTTTGTCTGTACACATGGGCTGAGCAATGTCATCATCACTCAGCACCAGCAGTGCGGCAGAACAACAATGGGTGTGAGCTACAGCTGTGTCAGCGGTCATGGTCCAACCATTGCTGGCTTTTTTCTCATACCTGCACATCTCTTGGTGCAGCAGTGCCAGCAATAGCTGTGAAAACAGTAAACACTAGCCATCTGGCTTTTTTTTTGTCTTCATGTACTACTGACAAACTGCCATCCTCCAGAGCAAAATGGGATGCAAACACTAGCTACTAGTGTGTCCATTTTGTTGATTTTAATACCATGAGATGTTTAATACCATTGTTATTGGTGATGCAGATGACTCCTAGATAAACATAACAGTGTGTGCATGTGTGCTGTTTCAGAGGCGTTCACATTACAGTTAGATACAGGTCCCTTGTACTAATGAATGTGAACTGTCAAGATGGCAAATCCATTCTGAGCAAAAAATCGGAATTGAGAAATGAGGCTTGTAATGTAAACTTGGCGAACAACATTTCTTGGTTACTTAAACACTATTTTGCATTACTTATTTTGAAGTACAGGCAGATTTATCCTCACTTTTTTGAGCCTGTACCAGACAAGGGGATATTATGGTGCTGATTGTATAAGTGGTCGACAATTAACTCGACTAAAATATGAAAATTAGAAGCTTGTAGAATTTGTGATTTTTAGTGAATGTTTTTTGCTTGAGAAACAATTAAATATGGATTCTGTAAACCGCAAAATTAAGCATGGTGCTATTATTGAATTTCTGATACTTGAGAGATTGTCATATTTTCAACATTTACTAGGAGCAATCCCATTCAAATGCCACAATCAACACAATTTATGGGAGCTTTGTAAGTCTTATTAAAAATAAATAAAATTCAGTTATTGCATTGCAGTATATTTGTTCTGTTTTAAAGCATTACCTAGTCTGTGTGATCCATCATATTGATTAAAGACTCATATAGCTTAGCATCACAACTATAACGGAATCTTTAAGATCAGTGATAGTGTACCTTTCTGTCATGCTTCTTTCTAGATTTGACAGCTGTCAAATTAGTTCAATCATTTGTGTCTCAGATGCTTGTGATTTTTTAAAGAAAATCTGAATAGACACTTGAAACTTGGGAATGGTAGCAGTACTATACTGCATGTTGAAGAATATATACTTTATTATAGCAGTCAGGGCCATTTTTAAATAGAGAAGGCTGAAGCACATTGTCAAGCAGTATTTTTTAACAGAACTTTGTCAGCTTTCAATAATGGCAAATGAAGAGGAGGAGGAGGTCAATGCCTATGGCACTGCATAAAAAATAAAAAAGTGAGTGTGAATGCTTCATTCAGACTCATTCTCCTGACACACAAACCATCAGTTTTCAGTATGTGCATAGGATGTCTGTTGGTACCAGACATTACTTGAAATATATTTTCAAGATTCTGTATTCAATGCTTATAGGTAAAAAGTTCCATAACATAATAGTTTACACAGTTGTATAGAAAACATATCTGGAACAACAACCATGTTTGTAGGGCTTAATAGCATAATCTGGTGGATTTTTAACATTTGAAAAATTGCTTCCTAGTGGTCATGTTCATGGCAGCTATTGTCGTAATCGGGGCCGTGTTTACACTCCCACAGTTATTAACAATTTTTTTCAGTTCTGCTGAAGCACTCTGCCTTTTCACATGTAAGTATTGAAAGAGAGTTTTAGTCATTTGTTGTTTTAATGTGGTCTCCCAGAAAGTTAAAAGTGCATTAGGAATATTAATGACTCAAGCTACAACAATCTAAAGCTGAATACATTAAGCAATGACTAAGGGGAATTTTGCTATCAGACTGGATGACTGAATCTAAAGTTGGATATATTCTTTATCCAATGTATCAATGTTCAATACATCAGCTTGGTACCTTATAGAATTTATTAATTGAATGGATTAGGGAATGGTTACAGAATGAAGAAAAACGGATATAGACAAGCCTTTGGGCATTGATAGCAGTGATACTGTGAAGACATATTTATTGTATCTGAAAGCAATAAGATGTATACTATCAATAAGCCCTCAGACCACCAATGTAGCCCAAAACTTGTGGGCCCTTGTTGCACCATACCCCACCGCCCAGCTTTAATTGGCTGTTCTCATATTAGCGTATGCCCACATTAGCATTTTTGGATTGTTGTCTTTTAAGGTTATACTCAGACTACAGCTAAAACTGACTCTATTCAGATTTTTTCACTGCTCAAATTAATTTTGCAAGTGATCCAAATTTGATATGAGTGTGTATAGCGGTTGCATTGAATAGATTTAAAATCTTGTGGGCGGACAGAAGCCGGTGTGAAAGCAGCAAGAAGAAAGGAAGGGGACTTGCCATTTTTGTGAATGAAAACTAGTGCAACCCCAGGCACATTACAATTAAAGTACAGATATGCAACTTGAATATTGAGCTATTTGCTGTGGGCTTATGACCTTATTATATGCCAAGAGAGTTTTAACATGTCATTGTGCTGACAGTTTTCATCCCTCCCTAGGCAGATGCGGCAGTCGCAACAGATGAAGTATACTCTTCAATAAGCAAACACACTACTGACCATCCTGTGCTTTCTTCACAGTTTCTGGGGACTTCAACCATGTTTCACTTTCCTACACCCTCCCCAATTTTTAACAGTTTGTGGACTGTACAACAAAATGTGAAAGAGGGAGCTCATACCCGCATATAAACCCATTGTCCAGCGACTGCCAGCCACCACCAGGACCATGCAAAAATGGACAAAAGAGGCTGAGAAGGCTCAGAAGGATACCTTTGAGTACACGGCATGGACATTGAGGGAGTCAGCCACTGTATCACAGATTACGTCAGGTTTTGTGTGGATAACACAACCCTCTCAAAGACAGTGTGCTGTTTTCCCAACAACAATTCATGGATCACAAAAGACTTGAAGGCCCTACTAAATATAAAGAAGCCTTCAGTTCAGGAGATATGGATGAAATCAAGCTGGTGCAGTAGAACTGAAGAAGCAGCTCCGTGAGGAGAAAGCATACTACAGAGACAAACTTGAGCACAAATTACAACAAAACAACATGAAGGAAGTGTGGAATGGGATGAGGGCTATCACTGGCTACAAGCAAGATGTAAAACGTAGAGGAAGGGAACAGTAACAGAGCTAATAAACAAAAGCTGTTTTTTTAACAGCTCATTCTGGTCAGTACAGCCCTCTCCAAACACTGCTAGCCTCTGTGTGCAAGCTGAGGAAGTTCCGCATTCCAAGTTTTCCACTACACCCTGCAGAACCTTCCCCTACAAAGATATCACACCTGTGGTCTCTAGTCCCCCTCCACTTACTAGACTGTGTGACTTTGCTGATCAAGTGAGGAGAGAGCTGGGGAAACTGCATAAAAATTGTGGGCTAGATGAAATTGCCCCCAGGGTGGTGAAAACATGTTCCAGCCAGCTCTGTGGGGCCCTTCATCATCTGCTCTCCCTTTACCTGAATTTGCAGAAGGTTCCCCAGCTGTGAAAAACATTCTGTGTGTTTCCATTGCCAAAGAACGGGCATTCCAAGAATGTCAAACCAGTTGCTCTTACTTCAAACATTATAAAGACCTTTGAGATGTTGGTCCTAAACCAGCTACGCTGCCTAGTTTCAGAACATGTGGATCCTCTGCAGTTTGTCTATAGGACACATATAGGAGTAGAGGATGCTCTGATCTACATGCTCCACAGAACCTAGCAAACTGTACTTGTTAAGGAAACTCAGGTCTTTTTATGTGTCAAGCAAGCTGCTTGAAATGTTCTATCAGTCCATAGCAGCCAGTGTGGTGTTCTATGCTACAGACTCCTGGGGAAGCAACCTGACCTCAAAAGAACCACAATGGCTGAAGAAACTTATCATGAAAGCCTGTTCCATCAAAGGGAAAAGCTGTTGTGGAAAAGAGAAAGGTGGCAAAATTGAATGCCATCATGAAAAATCCCTTCCATACCCTCCAGGAGGTGTTCACTTGGAGCACTTTTAGTCACATTTTCATTTCACCACAGTGTGCTAAGAAGCGCCTCTTGTGGTGTTTCCTGGCTACTGCTATTAACTAATTCAGTGCTTTCTCCTGATGCACTCATTAAGTTCATTTGACATATATGCTGAATATACCTTTATTGATTGATTTGTTGTATTATTTGTCCTGTGAGTCTGTACAGACATCTATCCTGAATGTGCCTTGAATTCAGCTTGTAGTTGTAAGGAAGAGAAATGGTAAATGAAAGATCATTGGTGTTGGAATGAATGCCATATGTAGAAATCAGTTAACACAAGAGAAGACAGGACTGGTGAGGACGTGGTATGCAAACATATTGCAATCATTACAAAAAGCATGTCAATATTTTCTAAAATCTTTTCGTTCCATAGCATTTTTTCTTAGTCAAAGATCTTTAAACAGATCAGATATGTGTCACATTACACTGACAAAATAGGAATTGAGCTGCATTTCCTTATAAATGTAAATAATAATAATAATAATTATTATTATTGTGAACATTGCCTCTTATTTGAAACATCAAATGCAATGTTGCATTAACTATGGAGCAATCAGACTTCTGTCTCCTGTGACTTTGCAATTATACAGTTGCTATTAACAACATGGTGGTGATCGTGAAAATGAATAACTATTTAATAGTTTTTCAGAAACTAAATAAAACTAAAAATATGCTATACATGGTTGGCGTGTTGCAATTTGGAGAAAGGCTGTGTAAAACATTTCAAGTTGCTGTTTTTATTCACTTATTTCTTTTTAAATACAGCATATTATTACTGTAAAATCTTGTACATAATGTGCACTCATGTATAATGTACATGGTGATTTAGGCCCACTTTTTCAGGTACAAAAAGAAATTCATATATAATGTGCCCCCTTATCTTTTCAAGATTTTATTAATTCTTTTAGGGCAGATGTTAACAGGAAGGGTGAGGGTGATAATCAGCTGTAAATGTCAAAAAAACTCACTGTTACAGTAAAGGTAGACTCTCTTTACTTGGAGGAATGTTAGACTCATTGACTTGATGTGTAATCCCTGCATGCGTATGAATACCGAACAACAAACAATGGCAAAAATGGCAATGACATCTGGCAAGAGGGCGAACAATGTTTTGCGTATATTTTATCATTTTGAATTGGACTCTGACTTGTTGGATTCCAGTTTTGGTGCAAGTGATGTGAATATTGACATCAAAAATGAAAGTGAGGTACCGTCATCAACTGATTTGTCCCCAGCTGAATGCGGTGCTGAATAAATAGTGTCACACACGTGCGCTTAGAAGGCAGTCAACATGTCCTCAGGTGAGTGAAGAATTAACATATGGGGGTTGTACTGTGGTAATGATGCCTCTCTCTGTGACCTTTCAGAAATAAAGACGATAAACAACAATACCTGCACCAATCCAGAATTATGAAAATGGCAGCTCATCCACTTCCTTTACAACGTCACTTCCAGCTCTTCATGATGACATCACTTCCGTCTCACTCAGATGATGTCACTTCCGGCTCCTCATGATGACGCCACTTCCGGTCCCATCCAGATAACGTCACTTCCGGCTCCTCATGATGACGTCACTTCCAGTTCCATTCAGATGATGTCACTTCCATTATGATTCATTTCCTGCAGCTATTTTCTTATCATATAAAAATCCATTGTAAACACAACCCAGTTATCGAATGTTGAATGATTTTTTTTTCCAATACTTTGACCAAAAGAATTGCAACAGCAATATATGGGGCATATTCCCCAACACTTTAACGTTGTCTTGTGATGTAATTATATCACAATGGATAGATAGATAGACAGATAGATAGATAGATACTTTATTAATCCCAAGGGGAAATTCACATAAATTATGTGAGAATGAATAAACATAACATAAAGAATATGTTTGTGTAGCTGATTTATTCACCTGGGAGGACCGCCACTTAGAATGACAAGAGGTACAAACCAGATTATGTCACACAGCAACCTCCACTGCGACTGCACATCCACCGATGCCACCCCTGTGCAGCTGCTGTCGCTTTAGCCAGAGATGGCGAATACGCTGCTAGAGTGGCCACAGAACCATCAACAGAGGTTTTATGTTGATTTATGTGCAAAACCATTGCTTTGTATTGTTTTCAGAAATCAGTCCAGCAGCCACCGCACACTGCTGCTACAGCCAGAGACGGCTAACACACTGTGACAGCATACTGCATACAGCAACAGACATTTTATGTTGATTTATGTGAGAAACTATTGCTTTGTGTGATTTTCAGAAAAATGCATGGCAGCCGCCCCACTCCCCCAACCCTCTACGCTGGCACAGCAACAAGAGTCTAACATTCCAGACAGCACACTGCACGCAGAAACAAACGTTTTATGTCAATTTATATGAGAAACTATTGCTTTAAAATTAGGTTTCATGTATATTGTGCAGGGCGGCACGGTGGTGCAGTGGTAGCGCTGCTGCCTCGCAGTTAGGGGACCCGGGTTCGCTTCCCGGGTCCTTCCTGCGTGGAGTTTGCATGTTCTCTGCGTGGGTTTCCTCCGGGCGCTCCGGTTTCCTCCCACAATCCAAAGACATGCAGGTTAGGTGGATTGGCGATTCTAAATTGGCCCTAGTGTGTGGTTTGTGTGTGTCCTGTGGTGGGTTGGCACCCTGCCCGGATTGGTTCCTCCCTTGTGCCCTGTGTTGGCTGGGATTGGCTCCAGCAGACCCTGTGACCCTGTATTCGGATTCAGCGGGTTAGAAAATGGATGGATGGTATATTGTGCACCCCAGTTTTTAGCAATCTAAAATGAGTGAGAATTGCACGCATTATACGTGAGAGTTTACAGTAATTCTAAATGGGTCTGGAACTTTCAGATCAATCTCTACTTCTTTTTTAATCGTACAGTGGATGTCTGTACTTTCTTATTGTTTTGTTAAAGGCTAAAAATGCGCAATATATATATTTCTTTCTAATTCTTTGTATTATCTAATCAGGGAGGGAGTCCTTGTGGCATTTTAGAATGAAGCCATGAAGCAATTGTACAAAATAGTATATTGAAAGCAAACTGCACAAGGCCAAGAAAGACAAAAGGGTTAATACAAAGTTCAAGCAAAACGGACCTCTGATGGTTCTCTGAACGAACCTAAAAAGATCCTAAATACCTGTCTGTCTGTATGCTTTAATATCAGGACTCTAGCAAAGGAGAGTAAAATGTGTGAAGATCTATGTGCATTCTTGAAGCAATGTTTTTGTAGCGGGGGGTTGCATAGATATCCAGATATGCCATCCCTCTTAAAGTTAGCAAGACTTTCCCAGGTTTCAATGGTTGTTTGATTATTTTAGTCTTTCTAATAAGAGTGTAGGAGTACACTTTTGGAAATGCTATAGTACAACAAAAGCGATGATAAATACAGTATACTGTATATTGTAGCTAATGGAGCTGATGGCAGAAGGTTTAATTTGCAGTCTAAGAATCTAATTAATTTAGCATTTTTAATCATATACATTTTTGTGCCAAAAAGGTTTATTGACTCATATACTGTATAAAAATAAACCTAAGATTTCAGATTGTAACAGATGTTTACAGAGCAAAACATCTACATTATATAATTATATATTTTCTTTATAGTTAACTCTAAATATTAGGCTTTTAGCTCTATTAAAAGCACAATTAAAATAATCAAATTGATTGACTATAATAGGATGCTAATTAGATCATGCTGAACTAAATTAAACAGAAAATACACTGTAGGGAATGTAATCAAAGAAATTATTTTGGATTGCTACCTAATTTCACTTTGTTAGTAATACATCTTAGATGTTATTAATTTATTTGAAGGAACAAATTACAACCTCTGTCTTGCTGTTTGACCCTGCCCTGTGCCCTGTTGGTGCCCCAGCTATGAAAAATATTCATGAACCGTTGTGCCACAGCTCTGTGCTTGGAAAGTGCCACCGATTTGACGTTGTTCAATATCAAAAATTAGAGTATATTGCATAAACTTAATAGTCACTGTACACACGATTGTGAGTTTTCAAAAAGAATTAATGCATACTTACTCTTACACTTTTATATTTTATTTGTGTGCCAAGAATAATTTCACAATTCCCTTGTAATGAAGCTATAGTTTACTGAGCAGTGCCAGGATTGTGTTTAGGGCTAACATCTTCAGCTACCAAAACTTTCACTTCAAAAATGTTGTTTTTTTTGTTCCAAGATTAAGAAAGACAGATACTTAAACCCATTTTTTTATCCATATAATGTACAGTTCACATAGATCTAATGGTGTCATGATGCCTAAGTTTTGCTCACTTTTAAAACCCATTTACCGTGATTTGATTTTGCTGCATTGTTTAACATTCTACTTCAAAGTGAAATAATTTTAGTTTAATAATGTGTTCTTAATGGTTATTTTTTATTTCTGTTTGTTTTTCAGGCATCAATTACTGAAGGGATGGCTTATTGACTTGCTCTTCACAAAGCACTCCCTTTATCACCTGTCTCTCTCAGATTCTTTTGCTCTGTCTCTCCCTATTTTGGCCTCCACTCCTCAAGTTAGAAAGATGCTTGTTACACTAGAAAAACAAAGATAGCCATCATAACAGAATGGGCGGAAAACATTTTTTGAGGTCATGAACATAACTATCCTAATCTAAATTCAATCCATGGCCTGCTTAATAAGTGAATGAATGCTCTTATATATGACTACTTGGAACAAAATAGAACATATATACTTTTTATTATTTAAATATACTGACAGCTGAGATTTGGTGTACAGCTATAATAAGACATAAGAACACAGTCTAACTTTTAATTTACTCTCCATATTTGTTTGACGGTTTTCTCAATTTGGTTATTCAGATCAGATATGAGTATGTCATTATAGGTTTCATATATCCATGCATGAAAAACTGCTCATATACATACTCATATTGTGGGGCAGGAACGATCTCCTCAGTCTGTCAGTGGAGCAGGACAGTGACATCAGTCTGTCGCTGAAGCTGCTCCTCTGTCTGGAGATGATACTGTTCAGTGGATGCAGTTGATTCTCCATGATTGACAGGAGCCTGCTCAGCGCCTGTCGCTCTGCCACAGACGTTAAACTGTCCAGCTCCATGCCTACAATAGAGGCCTGCCTTCCTCACCAGTTTGTCCAGGCGTGAGGTGTCCTTCTTCTTTATGCTGCCTCCCCAGCACACCACTGCGCAGAAGAGGGCACTCGCCACAACCGTCTGATAGAACATCTGCAGCATCTTATTGCAGATGTTGTAGAACGCCAGCCATCTAAGGAAGTATGGTCGGCTCTGTCCTCTCTTGCACAGAGCATCAGTATTGGCAGTCCAGTCCAATTTATCATCCAGCTGCACTCTCAGGTTTTTATAGGTCTGCACCCTCTGTACACAGTCACCTCTCATGATCATGGGGTCCATGAGGGGCCTGGTCCTCCTAAAATCCACCACCAGCTCCTTGGATTTGCTGGTGTTCAGGTGTAGGTGGCTTGAGTTGCACCATTTAACAAAGTCTTTGATTAGCTTCCTATACTCCTCCTGCCCACTTCTGATGCAGCCCACAATAGCAGTGTCGTCAGCGAACTTTTGCATGTGGCAGGACTCTGAGTTGTATTGGAAGTCTGATGTATATAGGCTGAATAGGACTGGAGAAAGTACAGTCCCCTGCGGCGCTCCTGTGTTGCTGACCACAATGGCAGACCTGCAGTTCCCGAGATGCACCTACTGAGGTCTCTCTGTAAGATATTCCATGATCCATGCCACCAGGTATGAATCTACTCCCATCTCTGTCAGCTTGTCCCTAAGAAGCAGAGGTTGGATGGTGTTGAAGGCGCTATAGAAGTCCACAAACATAATTCTTACAGCACCACTGCGTCTGTCCAGATGGGAAAGAGATTGGTGTAACATATAGATGATGGCATCCTCTGCTCCCACCTTCTCCTGGTATGCGAACTGCAGAGGGTCGAGGGCGTGATGGACCTGTGGCCTCAGGTGGTGAAGCAGCAGCCGCTCCATGGTCTTCATCAGATTTGACATCAGAGCGACAGGCCGGAAGTCATTCTGCTCACTAGGACGTGATACCTTTGGGACTGGGGTGATGGAAGATGTTTTCCAAAGCCTCGGGACTCTCCCCTGTTCCAGGCTCAGTTTGACTATGCGCTGTAGAGGACTCCCCAGCTCCAACGCACAGGCCTTCAGCAGTCATGGCGATACTTCATCTGGACCCACTGCTTTGCTGGCACGAAGTCTCCTCAGCTCTCTGCTTACCTGGGCTGCTGTAATTGTGGGTGGGGAAAAACTCTCTCCTATGCTGGTATCAGCAGAAGGATGGGTGGTGGGTGCAGTAGTCCGAGGTGAGAGTGGGTTTGCTCTCACCACGTCTCTCTCGATGGTGGCACCCCGCTTCAAGCTGCAGCCAGTGATGATCTTCATCCCATCCCACACTTCCTTCATGCTGTTATTCTGCAACTTCTGCTTCAGCTTTCTCCTGTACTCCTCCTTCGCTGCCCTGAGCTGGACTCGGAGTTCCTTCTGCACGCGCTTGAGCTCATGCTGATCACCACCTTTAAAAGACCTTTTCTTCTGGATCAAAAGGCCATTGATGTCACTTATAATCCATGGCTTGTTGTTAGCATAGCAGCGTACTGTTCTTAATGGAACTACAATGTCCATGCAGAAGTTGATGTAGTCAGTAGTGCAGTCAACAACCTCCTCAATGTTCTCACTATATGATCCCTGCAGGATATACCAGTCCATAGTTCCAAAGTAGTCTCTCAGAGCCTAAGGTAATACCATCTAAGTTGTTGATAAGCAGGTCTGCGTTGGACTCCTGTTATTATTCATATTGTGTCCAGTGTTTAATGAAATCCATTTTTATTGTCTAACTTAATGTAGCTGGAATGCCTTAGTCTGATGTACTGTTATTTTATCAAAATGCTTCCACTTTAGCTTCAGGAAAACTGACTATAGCAGCAGGTCCTCTAAGGAAGTCAAACATAATTTCTCACAATCAGAATGACATCAAAAGTAGTATGGACACAAGATGTACAGTAGTCTACTGTAACACTAATATTACATTGCTTTGTCTAAGTTACAAATAAAGGGATACAAAATATTTATCATCTTACATGCAAAATTTCACACCACAACAAGTAGCATTCAGATTTTTCAAGAATTTATGGCTAAGTCTTGTGTCTTTAGAAGGCTTATCCTAAAAAGTGACACAGTTAGGATTTTTGTTTGCGTTCCTATTTTTTATCTGTTTTTCTCCATGCATTCCAGAGGTAAAATACTTTTTTAAAGGATTCTGAATATGAATCTGATGTTTATTTCTGGAAATTCAAAACGCTTTAAGAGTGTGTCATTTTGTATTTTCATATGAGTTATTTTGGGTTCCCATCTTTAGCACTGCTTCTTGTGTTGCAAGGGGCATGTCTTTACATCCTTCAGGTAATGACACAACAGGAATAAAGCCCATCCAGGATTTCACTTTCTTATACAATTTGAAAACGACTTTTCAAGTTGCTCTTTCAAAAAGAAACTTTTTTTCTACCGTTCTGTGGTTTGTGATCATGATGTTTGCCTCTCATTTTGGCTTTGATTTTTGTGTTTTCAGTCTTGTGGTTTTGACCTTTTTCTGTTTTCTCATCTCTCTTCTGGTGCACATTCAAACTCTGTCTTGTGCTGACATAACATACGAAAGGCAAATGGAATGGGCAATTAAAAAAAGGACCATAAAGTGGTCAAAATAAGTAGCTGATGGTCATATACTGTAACCAAAACAAGAGTCAAAATTCAAGGTCAAAATCCCATTTAAGGTTGAAATATTGAGCTGGTTACAGACATCAAAATGTTGTCAATATAAATTAATAAATTCAGCAGTATTTGCCAAAAGTCAAGAATCATAATTCAGAAAGGGGAAATTAATCAAAGATTGTGTGACTTTTTAGTAAAATATTATTGAATTCATTGATTTATATTAACTTTTTGATGTCTGAAACCAGCTCAACGTCTCAACTTTAAATGAAATGGCATGCCCAGGAAGAAAACAACACAAAACAGAGTTACCCAGATAGAACCAAAATGCCATTTCACAATTAATAATTAACAGTAGTAAACATAACGTCAGCACATACAAAACAACAACAACATTTCTTTATATATCATATTTTCATACAAATGATGTAGCTCAAAGTGCTTTACAGGATGAAGCGAAAAAAGAAAAAATATATAAAAAATAAAAATAGGCAATACTAGAATAAATAGAATACATAGAATAAAAGTAAAGTCTGATGGCCAGAGAGGACAGAAAAAAACAAATAAAAACTCCAGACAGCAGGAGAAAAAAAAAGGAAATCTGCAGGGGTTCCGAGGCCTCGAGACCACTCAGCACCCTCAAGGCATTCTACCTAATATAAATTACCTGAATCAGTCCTCATTGTATTTAGGGCTCACATGGAAGAACTTGATGATGATGGTCATGTGGACCTCTGGCCTTTAATCCATCAATGTAGGAACATTATGGTGCTTTGATTGGGTGGTGGCGCTGATCGCCACCACAGAAAACTGGAAAAAGAACAGCAGAGAAAGTAGTGGTTAGTACGGATTTTGGAACCACCATGAATGATAATGATATTTAAATGCATTGTCACGCACGAGTGCAGAGGGAGCAACTTAAAGATTACTACCGTCAGTTTGTACCTCGGTTTTCCAAGAGAGCCGCACCCTTGACGAATCTGACAATAAAAAGGGACCCTTTTCATGTGGTATGGGATGACTTGATGGAACGGGCATTCAGTGACTTAAAGATGGCCCTCACGATGACACCCGTTTTGAGAACTCCTGACTTTTCTCTTCCTTTTCTTCTCCAGACTGATGTTTCGGACATAGGTCTTGACGCCGTGCTGAGCCAAAGCATCAATGGTTTAGAGCACCCTGTGATTTACCTTAGCCTAGAAACTGTTGGACCGGGAGACAAGGTATGCAGCAGTAGAACAGGAAGCTTTGGTCATCAAATGGGCAGTAACCAGTGGCAGCTCGCGTATAGGTACTGCAGAACTGCAGCACCCCCAATTTCCACTTGATATTATCGATAACATTTAATATAATTAGTCCTTTTTTCTTTAATTCTTTCTTTATACTTGTACAATATATGATCCTTAAGCTTAATGTCAGTAACCATCCCCCAGTTTATGGAAAAGATGCAAAAGTCTTTGTATGGAACTGTGCACTTCACAGTTCCAGCGGCGTGGTGTTTGGCTGTTGTGCGCTTGTGCACATAGGAAGCTGCACACGAGGCTGCGAGGGAGAGAGAGCACTGTCGCTTCTGCAGTGCCGACCCTGGCGTGCTAGTGGAAGGTAGTGTTTTTTTTTACTCTGCGTGTGTTGTGCTTAAAAACCGTGTACCATATTCTTGAATGTGATAAAGTGTAGAATTAGATTATTATCCTGCTTCCAGCTATTCTATTTGATTCTTTTTTTTCTGTTCTTTTATTTTACAGAAAATTTTAACCATGGCCTTGCATCCTTCTGTAACTATAAGTGAACTTCAACAGCTTAAATTTTCACAGCTGTCTCTCCATGAGAAAGTTACAGTTAAGAAAAGAGGTTGTTCAACACCTGATATTCTAATATCTCAGCCAGGCATAAGCAACAACAAGAAATATATTTGTAGGTTTAATTCTGAATGGTACCAACAGAAAAGTTGGCTTTGTGGCTGTGAAGTAAAAAATGCACTGTTTTGCTTCCCGTGTTTGCTGTTTGAAGGTGATGTAATGTGGACAAAAGATGGTTTTCGAAATGTAAATAAAAGAAAAAACTGAGAAGCATGAGAAGTCAAAGAAGCACGTTGATAATGTAGTTTCACTGTCACTTTTAGGAACCATAAGTATTAAGGAGAAACTTAGTGAGGCATGCAGACTTTCAATCAATGAGCATAATATAAAGGTTAAAAAGGACTGTGAAATTTTGTCTAAAATAATAGACTGCATTTTCTTTTGTGGAAAATTTGAAACTCCCTTACGTGGACATGATGAAAAAGACGATTCAGTAAATCCAGGGGTATTTAGAGGATTAGTAAATTTTGAATCTAAATTAGATCCAGATTTGAAGAATCACTTAGAAACCAGTGCAGTCTTCAAATGTGTTTCTAAGACCATTCAGAATGAGATACTTGACTGCCTACTACAAAATATACCATGAGGAGATAAGGACAGAAATTAGAAAAGCTTCCTTTGTAGCTGTCATGGCTGATGACACAACAGATGTTTCGGAACACACTCAAATGGTCCTTGTTCTACGATACGTGTTGAATGGAAAAATATTTGTGCGTTTTTGGGGATTCTTTATTCCAGAAAATCAAACTGCAGATGGCATATCAAAACATATTTTAGAACAATTGGACATAATCCTTCAAGGAAATGGACAAAAAACTAATAGCTCAGACATTTGATGGTGCAAATGTCATGAAAGGCAAAAAAGCAGGAGTTCAAGCAAAAATAAAAGCAGTTTATAGTAATGCACATTTCATTCACTTTTATGCACATCAACTTAATTTAATAATGAGAAATGCAGCATGCAAATGCAGTATTACATGAAACGCAAGAATATTTTTCTCTAATATTCTGGCTATTCCAACATTCTTCTCAAGATCACCGCAATGTGTGTCCATTCTCAAGAAGCATATGGACGTCAGCGTTCCACGTCCATCCACTACAAGGTGGAACTTCAACATACGGACCATAAACAGAGTTCATGAAAATTTGCAACCTTTAAAAAACTGCCTTACTGAAATTCAGTCAACATCAAATGGGAAAATCAGATCAAACCATTGCAGAAGCAACAGGAATTTTAAAATACCTGAATGATGATAATTTCAAGTTTTGGTTAGAGCTTTTTCATCAGATTATGCCTTGTGTTGAAATAATTTACAACGAAATGCAATCTCGAGAAATTAGTGTGTTTAAAGTTAATGAATATATAACAAATTTCAAAACTGCTATTTTAGAATTAAGAAACTCAAAGTACTGTGAGAATCCTTCAAAGACAGAAGCTAAGGAAGTGTGTGACTGTATATGTGTTGATATAATGGACAGATATTCTTCCACTAAACACTTAGTAGCTGCTAAATTGTTCAACAAGAAATGCTTCACTAGTTTTAAGAATGAACATCCTATAGAAGAGATAGTACTGACCACTGAAGCATATCCCATGATTGACAAAGAAAAGCTTGAAACTGAACTATAAGTATTCTACAGGGAGTGCAGAATTTTTAGGCAAGTTGTATTTTTGAGGATTAATTTTAATATGGAACAAACACAGTGCTATCAGTCAATCCAAAATGTTAATAAACCTGAAACCTGAATGTTTCACAACAGAAATGTGAGTGGGAACATCATCAGGGGAATACATATGTGCGCACAATTATTAGGCAACTATTAGTGTGCAGATTTATTATGCAACTAAAGGAAAAATGAAAATTTTCCCATCTCACTTGTTTATTTTCATCTGTTATAGTGAGAATAATAAACAAACACCTCAAAATTTACAAATAAACATCTCTGACATTTCAATAAAAATCAATCAGTCAATCAATGACCAATATAGCCACCCTTCTTTCCAATAACAGTCATAAGCCTTTCCATTCATGGAGTCTGTCAGTTTCTTGATCTGTTGACGATCAGCTTTTTGTGGAGCAGTGACTACAGCCTCCCAGACACTCTTCAGAGAGGTGTATTGTTTTTCTCCCCGTAAATCTAGCGCTTAAGAAGTGCCCACAAGTTCTCGATAGGGTTTAGGTCAGATGAGGAAGGGGGGCCATGTCATTATTCCTTCATCTTTAAGGCCTTTACTGGCTGGCCACGCAGTGGAGAACTTCGATGCAAGTGATGGAGCATTGGCCTGCATAAAAATCATGGTCTTCTTCCTGTATCACTGTTTGAAGAAAGTGTCTTGAAAAACTGGCAGTAGGTTTGGGAGTTGATTTTGAGTTCATCTTCAATGCAAAAGGTCCAACTAGCTCATCTTTAAAAATACCAGCTCATACCAGTACCCCACCTCCACGTTGGAGTGGAGCTCTGTGCCCATTACTGATCCACAGGTCCATCCATCTGGTCCATCAAGAGTCACTCTCATCTCATCGGTCCATAAAACCTTTGAAAAAAATCTGTCTTCAGATATTTCTTGGCCCAGTTTTGACGTTTCAACTTATGTTTCTTGTTCAGTGGTGGTTGGGTTTCAGCCCTCCTTACCTTGGCCATGTCTTTGAGCACTGAACACCTTGTACTTCTGGGCACTCCAGGTAGGTTGCAGCTCTGGAATATGAAAGTACTGGAGGATAATGGGTTCCTGGTAGCTTCACGCTTGATTCTTCTCAAATCTTTGGCAGCTAATTTGCGTCTTTTGTTCTCAACACGTTTCTTGCGACCCTGTTGACTATTTGCAACAAAATGTTTGATGGTTCTGTGATCACACACCAATATCTTAGCAATTCCAAAAGTGCTGCATCCCTCTGAAAGACTTTTTACAATTTTTGACTTTTCAGAGTCAGTTAAATCTCTTTTTTGGCCCATTTTGCCTGAGGAAAACTAGCTGCCTAATAATTCTGCACACCTTGATATAGGGTGTTGATCTCCTTAGGCCACACCCTCCCTCATTACACAAATACACATCACCTGACGTGCTTAAATCCAATAAGCATTCAAGTTAATACAGCTTGGAGTTGGAATATACACATTAAAAATGATGATATGGTCAAAATACTCACTTGCCTAATAATTGTGCACACAGTGTATTGTAGGTCTGATATTCATGAATATTGCAAATTAATTGAGCTGCTGAAATTTATCTTGGAAAATAATCTAGATGATGTTCTTAGTGAAATTACGAAACTGATAAAAATCCTCTTGACAGTTCCCATGACTACATCTGAGGCAGACCGCTGCTTTTCAACATTGAAAAGAATAAAAACTTTTCCAAGAAGCACTATGAATTCGGAAAGACTAAATGCACTTGCAGTGCTTTCAATGGAGAAAAATTTCCTCAGTTGTCATCCACAGATCAAGGAGAAAATTATTGATCTTTTCGCGCAAATTAAAACAAGAAGAATGGATTTCATTTTTAAATTAATAGATCAAGCTTGAATTGTAACAATTTACTACTACCTGTTGGGTCGAGAGTTCACCCTAGTGACGGACCGTGCCGCCCTCCAGTGGATGGCTGTTCACAAGGAGTCAAATCCTCGAGTCACCAGGTGGTTTTTGGACCTGCAGCTGTATAAGTTCTTTGTCACGTATTGCCGTGGTAACCTCCAGGCTAACGCTGATAGGTCTGGTGTGGGGGGGTTCATGTCACGCACGAGCACATAGGGAGCCACTTAAAGACCCAGCGAGCACTGTGGCATATCAAACCAAGGGACAACCATAGGGTACTAACCTTTCTTTCTTGATTTCTGCCGTGAATTCACTCAGACTCGCTAACAGTATCAAGCCACTTTCGCGTTCCTTCCTTCCCTCTGTTCCACTTCTGATGACATCATTACTCCTATCTACCACCACAGTTCCTTCCCAGCATTCCGTCTGCCTACTTCCGGTCCCACCCCATAAATTGTCTGCCTGTCACTTCCACCATTGTCTGTTGTAAATGATTATGAAAAACACTGACCAACTCTACTTTACAATATACGGGGCCAGAAACCCCAAACCTTTATGATTGTGTTATTCTCTTTATTACAGCATGTACATAGTATCTGGATTAAACTAAAATGAAGCTATGAGAAAGCCATGGTAAAATAATGTGTTTTTAGCAGTTTTTAAAGTGCTTCACTGTATTAGCCTGGCGAATTTCTATTGGTAAGCTATTCCAGATTTTAGGTGCATAACAGCAGAAGGCCGCCTCACCACTTCTTTTAAGTTTAGCTCTTGGAATTATAAGCAAACACTCATTTGAAGATCTAAGGTTACGATTTGGAGTGTAAGGTAAAATGCATATAGGATGGAGCGAGATTATTTAAGGCTTTGTAAACCATAAGCAGTATTTTAAAGTCAATTCTAAATGACACAGTTAAGCAATGTAATGACATCAAAACTAGAGAGATGTGCTCAGATTTTTTTTTTCCTAGTTAAGATTCTAGCAGCCATATTCTGCACTAGTTGCAATCGATTGATGTCTTTTTTGGGTACTCCTGAGAGGAGTGCATTACAGTAATCTAGCCGAATGAAAACAAAAATGTGAACGAATTTCTCAGCATCTTGCAATGTTACAAGAAGTCTAACTTTTACTATATTTCTTAAGTAAAAAAAATGCTGTCCTAGTAATCTGATTAATATGTGATTTAAAATTCAGGTCAGAGTCAATAGCTACCCCTAAATTCTTTACCTCTGTCTTGACCTGTAATCCTAATGGATTAAGTTTACTTCTAATACCCTCATTATATCCATTTTTGCCAATCACTAAAGTTTCTGTTTTCTCCTTATTTAGTTTGAGAAAATTACTACTCATTCATTCAGAAACACAAGTAAGACATTGTGTCAGTGAATCAAGAGAGTCGAGGTCATCAGGTGCTATTGATAAATACAGTTGTGTGTCATCAGCATTGCTGTGGTAGCTCACGTTATGCCTTGAGATAATCTGACCTAACGGAAACATGTAAATCAAGAAGAGCAGCGAATCCCAGGATAGAGCCTTGTGGAACACCATACACAATATCATGTGTCTTTGAAATATAATTACCACAACTAACAAGGAATTTTCTACCTGCCAAGTAGGACTCAAACCAATTTAAGACACTGCCAGAGAGGCCCACCCATTGACTAAAGCAATTTCTAAGAATATTGTAGTCAATGGTATAAAATGCGGCACTCATATCTAAATTTGTCAAAAGCATAATAAAATATTCCCCAGGATTTACATATAACATGACAATTTACTCTTTGAAGAAGTAAGTTTGCATTTTAAAAATCTAAATGAAATGGCCATTTAAATGGGTTCTCAATTTATATTGGCAAACTAAGAAAAAGAGGCAGATGCGTTTTCAGTTATTCTTTTGCTATCAAGTCAAGTCAAGTTGGGGAGCATGCACTGGTACAGTGTGTTGCTGCACCCACTACACGACGAAACAATTCGGAATCCCGGTGTGCAACCCCCTAGGCAGACATACGGTCCAGTCCCACCCTCCGGAGATGACCCTCTATCTGCCGAAGACAGGTGTTACGTGGACGACCCCTTGGCCTGGTCCAGCCACTCGGATCCCCAAAAATGAGGATCTTACAAGCCGCATCACCCTCGGGGAAAAGCTCCACATGGCCATAGTGCCGTAACTGA
This sequence comes from Polypterus senegalus, assembly GCF_016835505.1. NCBI lineage: Eukaryota > Metazoa > Chordata > Cladistia > Polypteriformes > Polypteridae > Polypterus > Polypterus senegalus. Next base: position 109,651,935 of record NC_053161.1, read on the forward strand.
TGCTGTCTCACAATGCAGGTAATGAGCCTCATTTGGGACTCCATGAGCAACCGCTCATTCGACACAAAGACAAACCAACGGTACCCAAGGATTTTCCGGAGAGACACAGTACCAAAGGAATCCAGTCTTTGTCTCAGGTCACTGGATATCGTCTGTGTCTCACAACCATATAGCAAGTCAGGAAGCACCAGGACTCTAAAGACTTGGACCTTCATCCTTTTGCATAGATATTGGGAGTGCCACACACCCCTTTCCAGCAACCTCATGACCCCCCATGCTCTCCCAATCCGTCTACTGACTTCATAGGAAGAGTCACCAGAGACGTGAATGTCACTGCCAAGGTAAGTTAACCTCGCATCAAGGTCAACACTCTCTTTGCAAACAGAAACACTGCTGATGGCTATGCCCAAGAGGTCATTAAAGGCCTGGATCTTGGTTTTTATCCAGGAAACTCGGAAGCCCAGTCACTCAGACTCCTCACTCAGTCTTTCGAGTGCCCCAATCAGAGCCTCCATTGACTCTGCGAAGATCACAGCATCGTCAGCAAAGTCAAGATCCGTGAATCTTTCTTCACCAACAGAGGCCCCACATCCGCTGGACCCTACGACCTTGCCCAACACCCAATCTATACAAGCATTGAAGGAGTAGGAGCAAGAACACACCCCTGATGAAGCCCAGAATCAACTGGGAAAAATGCAGAGGTACTGCCTCCACTCTGCACAGCACTCACAGTACCAGTGTACAGGCTGGCCATGATATCCAGCAACCTTGAGGGGATCCCTCAAACCCTCAGGATGTCCCAAAGGGCAGCTCGATGAACTGAGTCGAATGCTTTGCGAAAATTGACAATGGCTGCAAAGAAACTCTGCTGATATTTGCGTTTGTGCTCCATGAGAACCCTCGGTGCCAGGATGTGGTCAATAGTAGACTTGTTAGGCATAAAACCAGACTGTTCCAGTCACTGGCAGGAGAGCAAGTGATCACGGATCCTATTGAGGATGACCCTAGCAAGGACCTTACCCGGCACCGAGAGCAGTGTTATCCCCCTGTAGTTGCTGCAATCCAGGCGATCACAATTCCTGTTTTCCAGTCAGTTGAGATGATGCCAGTCTCCCAAATGGAAGCAAACAGCCTTACCACCAGCCTGGAGAAGTTCACCCCAGATACCACAGATCCCTGCAGCCTTTCCTCCCCTCACCGGCTGTGCAATTTCAGTGAGACTGGGTGGTTCACAGCTAACTGGAGGATCAGCCCCAAGAACCATGGACGCAGAGATATCCAATGTCCTAGCCAGTGTATCAGCTTTCAACAACTGCTCAAATTAGCCAGCCCAGTGGGTCACAACTGCAGTGTCATCCATAAGGACCGTTCATTAAGCTGCCCTGACTGCGACTCTCCGAGGAAATGCTTCGATTCCTCTGTAAGCAGGACGTGGGTCGCTAAACCACAGATGGTATGTCACTTGCTCACAGATTCCTCTAACAAACACCTCTTTATCTGCCATCAGAGCCCTCGCAGCCATCCTTCTCAGTTCACCGTACAGACCAGAGTTGCCATTGAGCTGTGCGCTGCGACTCCTCTCAATGATATCCAGGGTGCTCTGTGAGATGAAACAGCTTCTTCTGGGAACACCAGCAACACCAACACAACCCTCAGCAACCTTCAGGGTCTTGTCACGGAAGGTCTCCCACATCACATTAAGATCGGCAGTTGTACCCAGATCTGAAAGTTCCTCACACAAAATGCGTGCAAACTCATTAGAAACAGCCTGGTCTTGGAGTCTGGCCAAGTCCAGGCTCATTTTCCTAGTAGGTGGTAATTGGACCTAAGCTGGATCCTAAGAGTAGCAACAACAAGTCTGTGGTCAGTTTTCACAAACTGGGCACTTCTGTAGATCCTGCAGTTTTGCAAGAGCCTCCAGCATCTGCCCACGAGGATGTGATCGATCTCTTTCACCACACCACCAGTATTGGAGTACCAAGTCCAACGATGCGGTTTAGGGCGCTGGATACAGGATCCAGTGATTTGCAGCCCTTGACCTTTTGCAGAGCCACTTTCACCACGGTCACCAGACCCATGGGGACTGAGACAATCCTCATAGCCAGCCCTGTCAGTGCCAGTGGTTGCATTGAAGTCACCCATGACCAGAGGAGTGTCATCTTGTGGGCACCCATCAACCACCAAGCAAAGCTGCGAATAAAATGTCTCCCTCACCGGAGACATCACTCACTGCGTTCGGAGCATACACTTAGACAACAGACAAGGCACCCAGGGAGTGTCGTAATCTGAGTCCCATAATACTCTCGTTGAAAGGAGTGACATCGGACACCATCAGAAGAAGCCAGTCCATACTCCACGAGTATGACAGCCATCAGACCGACCAGAGCAATAAAAGGTGTATCCACCTACACAGATCTGGCCAGTCCCCGGTCTGCGCACCTCAGAGAGTGCCACCAATGAAATGCGGAGTTTATGCAGCTCCTCCGACAGTAGAGGAAGATGATCATCATGCCGGAAAGACAAGTAGTTCCATGCTATTCCATGCTTTTGCTATAAGGTTTCCTAACACGTCCACAAGACAAGTTTGAAATTACTTTGTTTGTTTTGTTTGGTGTCATAAAGTTCATTGCCTAAAGTTCTTATCCAAATGGATAATGTCAGTTGGATTATAATCAAATACATAGAGAATGCAAATGTGTTCATTTTAACTGCAATCAATGTAAAATACTTTGCTTAAAACCATGCAGTGATACATTTTTTGAGTACCATAATGGAATATGTACATGTACAAACTAGACAGATGTGTGTAGCTATTACCTTAGCACCTCTGCCCGAAAGCATAGCTGAGGGGAATATTACATTGTTCTTCATTATGTGTTTCTCTAGTTATTCTAAACTGATAAATGCTGTTTGAAAATAACTAAACAAGAGCAGAAAAACTTGGAGGCAACACTAAATGATATGTAACTGGGTTTTCTTTGGCCAGACAATGTACCCTTCACAGAATGTCCTCACCGGACTCCCAGGGCACAAAATTCAGGTCAGGTCCATAAGCAGAGCGCACATTGCAACCATCTTAAATAGTCAAGTCAAGTAAAAGGAGAATTCTGTCAGCTCAGGTGAATGATTGACCAGTCTTCTGACTGTGAGGGTGTCTCTTTAGCAACAGGCTTATTCATTTTTAAGCCATGTTACAGACATATTGTCTTCAGTAAAATTATGATTTCTTTTACACTGGTCAGTTGCAGAAAGAGAGAGCTGGCTCCTTATAGCATAATCTTATAGCTCTAAATATACCTGGTACTTCTTTAAGGGAGCTCACCAAGCCCCACGTTCTCCCATTAGTCATGTCTAGAAAAGTCTCTCTAGAAGCAGAGCCTTACCACTTCACAAATTGTCCACAATAATTGCCTTTGTTTTGCAAATGTGTCAATTAGTGCACCCAGCCAGCCATATACCCTTCCTGACACTGACCCTCTCTATTTATTATCCCTCAGCCAGAATCTTCACTTTCAGCTCAAATCTGCATTGAAGGTTTTATCTAGCAAAGAGCTGTAAGGAATTATGTAGGTAATGATATATCGTTATTTGAAATACTGTACATACATTTCATGTGTGTTCCGTGTCTACAACGATCTGTGTAAATATATAATGAAATAAGAAATGTTAGGTCTTGTAGACACAAATCAATTGCATGTGTTTATTATATTAAATACAACCTCTTGAATGTGAGTTTTTACTTTTGTGACAATCGTGCTTATGTGATGTTAAGGTAATTACAACGGCACACAGGCATAATTTGTCATTTAGCAGTAACTTTTTACAACTGACAAATTTACACAGGCTGGTACTCAAATGAAATGACATGATTACATTAAATATTACTACTTGAATGTGAAACACGTACATGCATGAAAACATCTTTATTTGAAAATGATATTTGGACTTGATGGTCTTCACACATTCACAGCAGCATGTCATTTGAACAATATCTTTTTACTCATTTTTATTCTTGAATAAAGCACACTTGTTTTGTTATATCTTTTTAAATGTGTATATTTTACATTCCAATAAGCACTTGAATGGCATCAAATCTGTCTTTGTCTCTGTCTCTCTCTGTCTCACGCATGCACACACACACACACACGCACACAGAAGCATGCATGAAAATGTCTTTATTTGAAAACAATGTTTGGACTTAATATTAATGTTAACTCCCTTCACTTTTATTCAGCAGAGGCTATTATTCTTGCTAAGAGTCACTATAAAATTAGCCCTCAACATTTTCTGGATATGCCCAGATCCTCTTTCTTTGCATTCCTGTTTTTTAACCTAATCTCAGTTGAACTCTCAGTGGCATGGATGAGCAGATTTTCAGACTCCAATAGAGAGACTTGGCAGGCTGCTGTCCACTTGGTCCGTAAATGGCTGGCTGATACACCTCTTGTTTATTCCAATGCTTCCTGTGCCTGCTGTTTTCTGGTTTGCAGATGAATTTTAATCCTTTAGCAACCACTTTTAAATGGTACTGCTTGGGTACGTGGGTTAGTTGGTTGGTGAGATTTTTGGGGAGAGGACTGTTTTATTCTCATTGTCTATTGCTTTTGATACTTGCAGCTTTTAATCATTCTTGTATGTACCCTGTATTGTAACTTGCCTTCGAAGTCACCTTGGATAAAGGCATATTTAAATTAGGTTGACGTCTCTTTTTTAACTAAAAAAGATCAAAAATATATATATACATAATATAATATTAAAATACAACAGGACAAAAAGTTAACATTAAAAGGTGTAGAGGGTGAAAAACATGACACTGGATTACAGCACGTCCTTATAAAGAGGAATTCACTTTTTATGAGCTAATTACTTCCTTTATCACAGCTTTTTTTCCCTAGCAATTGTAAAACTCTTGGAGCTTAGCAGAAAGTCAAAACAACACACACTGCTGAAAATACAATTTCAAAGAAATGTGTGAACAATCCATTGCTAAGTCATTTTTAATTTATACGTTTCAATCATCTTTAATTTCTACTGCAGTTCTTTTACACTGAAAGTATGCATTAAACTCTCTATTACAGAAGAAAAGGAAAAGCATAATGTACATTTAATTTGGATTATAATTTATGAACATTGAAGATTTATAGGACACTTTTAATAAAAACTTAAATGTACAAGTTTGAAACTGGCAGTGTTTTAAAATGTGTAGCTAAGTGAAATTAAAAAAAAGGCTCTAGAGAATGTCCTTATAGTAAATCAGTACAGTTGTTTAATTTGTAACCTCCAGTTTTATAACACAGGGAAAATAGTGATGCTCTTTTTCTCTTGAAATTTAGTCTGGATTGTAAGGTCTGTTACTAGTTATGAAGTAGCTTTTTGAGTTTTGTTCAATCAAACACAAATCTAACTTTAAATAAACTTTTAATTGAACACCATATGGACAATCTGAAGGCAAGTGCAGTTTATGGCTTCATTACCTTCCCACAGGGAGAAGAAATTAACAGTATGAACTATAATGACTCTGACTGCAACTTAAATTACACAGAACATTTCTTTTAAAAAATGGTGATATGAATGGCATGTATTTCTTTTTTAAAGTCCATAATATCAGTGTTAAAAATGGAATGGCACAAGTTGCCAATATTATTTTCATTGATAATTAGTAAATATCTACATACTGTATACATTTATTTGGCATAGTGTCATTGTGTTTATCTTTCTGTCTGTTACACACATAACTTAAGAATTAAATGAGCTAGTTAATCAAGTAAAAACATTTTAAATTCATCAGAAAGAAACAATCAAGGTGTCGTTGATTGGGGTCCAGCAGCTAGAAATGAAATAGATAACTGTGTAATAGAACAACAGACAGCATACTAGGAATGGCCAATATGAGTCATTAAGATGTCAGAAGGTAGCACTTAAAAGATTAAAAAAAACTGATAAATGTATTACATTTTCTTAAAAGCAAGTAGTTATTTTGCTAGTGGGAGGCAGAGGAATGAGATACTGTTTCTCAAAAATAATTTCAGCATTGATATACTCATATATTTCATTTTTTTTGGTTACTTTTTACCGTTTACTATTTTCTCATGTATGAATGTCTTTTCAGCAGCCACAGGTCACCTAGACATGAAAGGTAAGGTTAAAGTTGTAATGAGTATGAGGTTAACAATACATATTATGTAGTAACCCATATGGCAAACAACATGGGGAACTACCAGCCAAATATATGTCCCTACAAGGTGTTAACAGTAGAAGAACAGGATTTGGGAATACAGTAACAAGGGTCACTATCATTGTAGAGCCAAGATTACAATACTACCGGAAGGCTGTAGTGAAAGCCCACAAGTATTTAGAGGATCCTAGAATAGGAAGAACAATCGGAAACCATGTTAGCAGTCATTCATTGAGTTAGAAAGAAGCATGGGGGTTCAAGGAACCATGAGCAATTAAATATCCAGTGGAGAAAATAGGCTATCTGGGGGTTGCCTGTCCTTTACATGTTAGTGAGGGCTCATTCAAAGAGAGTGGGCAGCAGGTGTCCTGTAAGAGGTATATGACTTCAGATGTGCATACTGAGGTCACTTCAGAAGTGGTCTTGGGATAGCAGGACAAAACTGCCCCAACTCCAGTCGTTAGCTTAACCTAGTTATTTTTGGGGGTTGGATTTGGAGGTGGTGTTGGTTGGAATTGTTTTCAAGAGCTCAATTGGCATGAGGTAGATGGGCCAGAATCAAGAGTCATAGACGATGCTGTAATGGTTAGACAAGGGTACAATTCCTTTTAGGCAATAGAATTATTGCTTTCCCTTTTGTGTTATTTATTATAATTTGGATTTTTCTTGCATCACTTCTGCTGTTCTAAACCTATTTTTTCTTGGTATTGTTTGGTTTCTTCAGCTTCTTTATGGGTGTACTGTTGTGGAAAATCTTCAAAATTTCAACTGCAAACTGTTTATATTAAATTATATTAATTTTGCTGAAATGAACCAAGATTGAGTGCATTTCTAGGACTTACAGGCATTGTAAGCATCCTTTTGTATTATACTAGTAATTTATAATTTGTAATTCAGCTTAATTACTTTATTACCTGGGAATGGGAAATAAACACATACCACAATACCTTCTAATAACTTTTTAACCTGCAAACAGACAGATGTCATAGGACTAGGAATTACAGAATTAGTTTACAGCTTGGGGAAGGAAGGAGTATGAAGGTACTTAACCGATCAAACACTTTGATCAGAGTCATTCATCATTAAAACAGGATGGCCAATCAAATGTGTGCAATGTCACATGTCCTGAAACCCCACATGTGCATTTTAAATGAAATATGGCTTTTCTGATGGGCCAAGAAGGAGAAAAGTAGAGAAGAAAAGAAGAGGAAGAAGACCCACGAAAGAAGGGCAACTTCAGATCAAGACTTGTGAGATCATCTGATTTGGATGTCAGAATACATAACCATGAAAAACACTTATCACTAAACCAAAGGCTGTCTAGAACATATACTCCTTGACACTTCTGATTTTCGATAAGCTTTTCTGAGACTGTTTATATCCAGACTTTGCTATTTATTTTATTTTTCTTCTCTTTAGTATTGTTACACCTTAATAAGAACCAAGTTAGTGAATCTCTGCCCTACCCCTTCAGAATAATAGATATTAAGAATAAATGCTCTTCCTTTTTCTAAACCCATTTTACTCAGTTCCATTAATTCCTACAGTACTACTGCACTTTCACTTTTGTACTTAACATACAATACACTATTTACCAATATAGTATACTAGCAAAATACCCGTACTTCGCAGCAGAGAAGTAGTGTGTCAAAGAAGTTATGAAAAAGAAAAGGAAACATTTTAAAAATAACGTAACATGATTGTCAATATAATTGTTTTGTGACTGTTATGAGTGTTGCTGTCATCAAGGATTTGATTATCATTATTTCTTTCAATCAGGTTCGTAGTTGGAGGATGTGTTGTGTTCAAGTTACATTCCGTGTTTGTCTAGTCTATCTCTGACCATCTCATCTTCGTTTGCATAAGCACAGTCCTTCACCAGCAATTTTAATTCCGTTGATCAAAAGTCTTGTTTATACCCTGCGTCTTTTCATTAAACTTGCATCTCGCGAATATCGTATTCGTCGTAGGCATGACAAACGCCAGCGGCAGCGGGTCTATGAACTTAATTTAAACTTAAGGTTTACACCGTGCTTTGTTTCCGCAGTAGCTGCACTTATGAATATGCTTGTATGCGTCACTCGCTCCATATTCTTTTGCTGCCTTCTCAATTGTGTAATGCGTTTTTTGTTCAGCGCACTTTGGAGCTCTTGCTTGTTCTCTGCGTACTGTGTTCACAGTCAGTTCACGTAAGTTGCTCGGAGTACATGCATCGAAGGTTCTCAGCTGTGCTTGTGCTATCTTGTGCGATCTTGCGATGTTTACGGCTTTATTTAATATTAGCTAAGACCCGGCTCTTAAACGTTTCTCTCGCACTTTCTCTGAGTTTGTGCCAAACACTAATCTATCCCTGACCATCTCATCTTCATTTGCGTAAGCACAGTCCTTCACCTGCGAATACTTAGCAGTAGCGTGTCTATTGGAGTGCTGCTGACGGACGGCCTTATATGGGCAGGCACTCAATTATGTGGGAGGCGTGACGATGAGGGACGCAACTCCGCCTTACACAGCGACCGAGCTGCAGGCTATGGCCGTATATATGTACGTAAGTAGGTTCCAGTTATGACCGTTACGGGTAGAATTTCGAAACCTGCCTAACTTTTGTAAGTAAGCTGTAAGGAATGAGCCTGCCAAATTTCAGCCTTCTACCTACACGGGAAGTTGGAGAATTAGTAATAAGTCAGTGAGTCAGTCAGTCAGTCAGTCAGTCAGTGAGAGCTTTGCCTTTTATTAGTATAGATTGAAATTAAATCACTAAATTACATATAACAGAAATAGAAAACGTAAAATAGAAACAAAAAATCTGTTACAATATGTACATGGCAACATGGTGTATTTTTCCTTTTCTTGTAAAGAGTCTTTTCCCAAACAGTGCTGCATGAAAAGCATGCACCTGTTCTCAGTGGGATGCCAGCCAGTCCATCACCATGTACACAGTCACACATCACCATTCATTCATACTGGGTTGATTTAGAGTTACTAATCAATTTAGGTTGAATGTGTTTGGGAAGTGACAGGATACCAGAATAATTCAAGAAAAAAGTGAAATTCACTAACTCAAGAAAAACATGCAAACACAGTGACCAGGCCAGAAATGCAGTCCAGCTTTCTAAAAACGTGAGGCAGAAGGACTAACTGCTGTGGTACTGTGTCACAAAAGAATTATCAGGACCATAATTAAAGGAAGTAAAAGAAGAAATATATTCTTTTAAAAATAGACAAAAATAAAAATGTATACATTGTAAAAATATTTTACATAATGAGTTATTTCATTTTTTCTCAATTGTATTTCAGAATATTAGTATTACTTTGTATCAGATTTATCCTACGTTATTTCTGAAAATGGAATATGCAGAAGACTCATCCATAAATCACAATGTGCAATATGATGACAGACATTTTTAGATCCACTCAGAAAGGTAAGAAGATTTCTGGTTATTCATAATGAAAGTGATTAAGACGTTTGTAGTTGAATAAAGAAGCAGCTGTGATAATGAAAAAATTTGGAAGACAAGGACATCAGAATAATACAGCTTTATAGTAACAATTTTTTTCATTAAAGCTTTTCTAAAGGCAGACAAAATGAATATATTTTATTACAAAATATTTTTTAACATAAAACTTTATATTTTCACATATATTTTTACACCAAATGACAGTGCTCAATGAAAATAATTACCCCATGATTTTGTTGTCTCAGATTTTGAATTTGTAATAGAACTGAGATTTTATCTCACTCCATTGATCAAATAAATCTTCTTCTTCTTCCTCTTTATCTTTTCCAATTTCTATGTGGGGTCAATGTGCTTGATCAACCTTTTCTATACAGCTCAGTCCTGCACCTCCCCAAAAGTCAGACCCTTTAACTTCAGATCTTCTATTACTGTATTGATCCACCTCCACTTTGGGTCTCCCTTGCTTTCTCCTTCCCTGTACTTCCATACCCATCACTCTTTTTGGTTAAATATTCAGTGTTTCTCCTCATCACATGTCCATACCAAGTCAAGAACATATCAGACACTTTCAGAAATTTACACAAAATAACCCACTTAATAAATTTTTGGGTCTTTGAAGTCACAGTCTATCTCAGCTATATAAGAGTGAAGGCAAGAAGCAATTGTACAAGGTTAGGCACAGGGCCCAACTGTATGTGCTCTAACTCATGTTGGGAAAATTTGGAATCAGACATGTACAAGATTTGAGCCCATTGTGAAGGACAGCCGGGTCCCATGCCCGGTAGGGACGCCTCTACTACTTATGTTCCGGGGGAGCCGCCATGGGAAGTCCAATACCTCCCCCGGGACGCTTGGTGGCAGCCTCCCTGGCCGTCGGTGACTCCCCAACCACCCGCAGGGCTCCATGGGAGATGGAGTCCTCCACAGCTTGGTTGGGGCCCGGCGTGGCCGCTAGGGGGAGCTGCCTGCTTCCCACAGCCCGGCTGGACGAAGCTTTCAGCCCCACCCGGAGGTGCAATCGGGACCAGGTGGTTACTCACCTGGAATGCTTCCGGGTGGGCTATAAAGGGCCCAGCCACCACCACTCAGCGAGCCAGAGTTGGGAGGAAGAAGGAGACGAAGCTTGCCTGGGAGGAGTGGTGGAGAATTGTAAGGCTGTGTTTTGGGACTGTGTTTGGGACTGTGTTGGGCCTGTGGGACACGGGAAGGCGTGCCCACGGCTGAAGAAAATAAAACCTGTGAGTTTTGTACACGATTGCCTCTGCGTGGTCTGTGCCGGGTCGGGCGCTATATAGCGCCTTTCACATCTGGCGTAGTCGGCAGGATTCCGGGCCGCCCATTTGGACCGGGACCTGCATAAAATTGTGTGTAACGCCCGGCACAACACCTGGGGCACGTAGCTCAGCGCAGGAGCGCACACCGCATCCGCAGTGCCGAAGGCGCTCGAGGCAGAGAGCGTGCTCTATTGTGAGTACAGCGCTGAGAGCGCCTTTGACTGCAGCAGGGCACGCCCCCGCGAGAGCGCCACCGAGGCCGCGCGAGGCACGCGCTTGCACGACTTGCCGGGCGGACACGCGCAGCACAGCGCTGAGAGAACGCGCTCGCAGCTGCAAGCAAGCCAGCCAGCGCAGCACAGCACAGCACAGAGCAACTGAGGCCGCAAAAAAACCACCTACAGGCACCGCGCCATGGGGAAAAAGAAAGCCGGGCGGACACAGAAGCCAGCCTCCAGACGCCGGCATGCCGGCCCGCTCCACGGGTCACAACCGGAGGTAGGTGACGGGCTCAAGAGGGAAGGGCCACGGGAAGGGTTTTCAGCGCTTGCGCCAGCCTACCTCCTGACCCCGAGGGACGAACCACCTGTTGGTGGGCAGATGGCCTCTGTTCGTGGCGTGACGGCGCAGAGAGCACGGGAGAGCGAGGCTGGGCTGTGTCTTCCCTTTGGGCCGGCCAGTGAGCCGGAGGAGGAGAACCCGGAGGAGTTTCCCGATGCGGTGGCTCAGCTAGAATAGCAGGAGCTCCTCTCAAACAGGTAAAGGGGAGTGTGTCAGCCGCCCGCCGAGGACAGTTCGCAGGCGGGGTGACGGACCTTCTCCCGAGCCTCTCGGACTCCCAAACGGACCTGCGGAGGGTCCGCAGGGTCTTGTTGGCTCGCGGTCGGTGGGAGGAAACAAGGGGACTTCAAGTCCAGCGCCGACCGAACGCATTAACTTTTCTTGGGCTGTAGAGGAGTTGAAACATGTTCTCCTTCCTCTGCAGTCCTTAGTTAAGGTTTTTCAGGTCCTGCAGGAGACGAAGGAGGACTTGACTGGAAGATCGGCGCCGATGGCGGCCGTTGTCAAATGGCTGGAGAGACGGGGGGCGCCAACCTCCTGCCTGCAGGACACAGCGGTTCAGGTAGGTGAAGCCTGGGCCGTAGAGGAAAGGGGCGGAGCGCAACGGCTGCGGATATGATCAGTGCTGCTTGCCAGGTCGCCCCGCCCACTACACAAGACGCCCGTGTGGACCGACACGGTGACAGAGGAACGTGTGGAGAGGCAGCTGGTGGATGTTGGCTGCCAAACAACCCCGCCCCTCTGCCTGCACCGGTCTCGCGTCGCCTAAAGGGGTGCAGGCGGCACAGGGTCTCTTCTTCCCATAAGGGGACCCAGACCGTCCGTGCACCCCAGAAGAAGAGGAGGACCCGGACAAAGAGGTCGGGACTCCTGACAAGGTGCAGCGTAAGCCCGCTCGTGTGGCACTGCAGGAGGGCTACGCTGCGGAGGGGCTTAACACGCCACCAGCCCTCCCCGGAGTGGGCGAGGGGGCAGGAGTTTCCTGCCTGCTTCCGCTCCGCAAGGGTCGAGCTGGAGGGGGTCGGTTGTGCTTTTCTTGTGGTCACGCTGGTCATGTCTGGAGGGTTTGTCCAAGGAGGACGTCCGAGTGGCAGGGACGTCGGGGCAGCACCCCCAGACCTGTTCATTATGTTTTTACAGGGCGCAGCCGTGGAGCCAAGGATGCCGACTCCCTGTCCTGGAGAGGACCGGCCCTCACGGGGCAGGCCGATGATCCCCACAAGTCTCATCTGAGGGAGGGGAACTGTGAAGGACAGCCGGGTCCCATGCCCGGTAGGGACGACTCTACTACTTATGTTCCGGGAGCCGCCATGGGAAGTCCAATACCTCCCCCGGGACGCTTGGTGGCAGCCTCCCTGGCGCCGGTGACTCCCCAACCACCCGCAGGGCTCCATGGGAGATGGAGTCCTCCACAGCTTGGTTGGGGTCCGGCGTGGCCGCTAGGGGGAGCTGCCTGCTTCCCACAGCCCGGCTGGACGAGCTTTCAGCCCCACCCGGAGGTGCAATCGGGACCAGGTGGTTACTCACCTGGAATGCTTCCGGGTGGGCTATAAAAGGGCCCAGCCACCACCACTCGGCGAGCCAGAGTTGGGAGGAAGAAGGAGACGAAGCTTGCCTGGGAGGAGTGGTGGAGAATTGTAAGGCTGTGTTTTGGGACTGTGTTTGGGACTGTGTTGGGCCTGTGGGACACGGGGAAGGCGTGTGCCCACGGCTGAAGAAAATAAAACCTGTGAGTTTTGTACACGATTGCCTCTGCGTGGTCTGTGCCGGGTCGGGCGCTATATAGCGCCTTTCACACCATGTTCTTGAATTGTCTAGGCTGCCACACTAAACATTTCACTGCCATTCAACCCTAATTTATACAAAGTTAAAAATGGAAATCTTCATATTAACACATTGGTTAAATACAATTTGTTAATCGACTGTGCGATAAAGTAGACAAACACCTGCTTGGTATGTGAGGTACTGCCTTCAAGCCTAGAGAAACATGGGCTAGATACAAGCCACTGTTACTACAGTGTGTAGCCACAGCAGTAAGGTGCCAAAACCAACAAAGAATCAAAGACGCAGAAAGCAGTTAGTAATCTCTGGTGCGTAGCGTACCTTTATCTATTGGCTTTCCCTTTTTTTTTTTTGATAAAAGCAACACACAGAAATGTTTCTTTAAAATGCCAATTTCTAGCCCATTACACTCTCTCCTACTTTTTTGAGATGTCTCCTGACATCTTGCTTTAAAGGCTAGGCCTTTGATTCAGTGTTTAATGTGTCTCAAGAACTGGTCTTGGATAATAATCATATCCTGGTTATGATGGATACCCTATTGTGTGGCTTGGTAACAGATATGTAGGGATTCTGTATAACTGCACTGATGCCAGGATTCCAAGGTTGGTATGATGGCTGCCCTAGTTTATGGAATGTGAATACTTCTCAGGGTTTTACAGTACAAGCTGATCTTCTTAAAGTGCCCCCGTCTCTATCACTCTGTTGTTCTGTTGCTAGGTGTCCTTGACTATTTGTAGGTCCCACTGGGTCATCAATATTTCCCACCCGGGGTTCTGAAACACTGGTCCACATTTCCCATTCTCATCTATGTCCCACTGATGATCCTTGCTGTGGATTTCTGTCAGGTTGCTATAATTTCCTGTCATTCAGAGTGGAAATCTTGACCCTGGGACATGACTCGGGTTGTGTGACCTCAGATCTGACATGTGCAGGAAAGTGAGAGAAGCAGCGGAGGCCAGATGAGGTTTCAGCTTCATCATCAAAGTGATCAGACCCTGAGTCTGGTGTTTCATTATTTGTCCTTGTATTTTCCTTTTCACTGTGTTCGATATAGAGTCTTTTTCAAAAGGTAAGTTATTGACAGTCTGTAGACAGCTGTGTCATGCTGTGGGAACCTCAGCCTAAGGTGACCTGTTACTCCTGTTTCCCAACAGCCAACAACTCTGTGTCCCATCTGACCACAGCAGAAACAGTGGAGGCACCATCCTTTTCCCTGCAATGGACACATTCTCTGCATCTTTGTTTGGGACTACCTCTTGATACTTGAGTGTCTAATTGTGGAAGTGCATGGAAAGCTGTCTTAATATTATTATCAGCATATTTCACAATGTTTATAAAAATTTTCTGCTAGTTCTGACACTTCAGCTATTAATTGCTTCATAGGCTTTTCACATTTTTTTTCTAGCACAGACACTTGAGCTGATATCTGCTTAACAGCTGTACTGTCCACTTTCACATTATCATTTGCTTGGCTCACCTTAGTTTGATCAACCTATATATTGTCTTTTACTTCTACTGAATTTACAGTAACGGACCTAGGCTTACTCAAAGGGTTGAGACGCTTTATTCTCTCTGCTTACTCCCTGGTGGATGTAGTTATCTGCTCTAGAATTACATCAGTCACCTTCGGGTCAGTGAGAAATGGTTTTATGCCTTGTCTGATGTTGCTATTTTTTTTCATTCAACCATTGATTAAGGGTATGAAGGAAGGTGCCCTGAACTAATTTTCTATCATACCCGAAATAAGCTCCATGCTGCTGTGATGCAAACAGTACACACTGTCAAAGATCATCATAGATTTGCCCAGCATGGACTTTGAACTCCCAGCGAGGCAAAAAAGCAGCATCATCAGTGAGTCTTACAACTTGATCTGAAGTCATATTAGGAACTATCCACTTCCTAAGTCCCCAGAGTTCCTCCTAATTTCAAAATTTGTGCCAAGGTGTTTAGCTTGGTTGATTGAGTATCTTGATTTGGTCCCTGTTGTGATAACACCTGTTCAATCCTCACTCCTATCCTATCCAATCCTTTCCGGTTAGGAGTTGTGATATCAAATCCTGGAGGTGAAGAAGATGTGACATGCCTTTTTCCTCCAAATTGCTCAACTTATCACCCTTAACATCATCAAAAAGGTAATAATAAAGTTCTTGTTCACTTAGTTTTGAGAGTTTTACAGTTTCATCTCCTTCTCCATCTAATATACTTGCAGCTAGAAGGCTGAGTTAATTGTAATCCAACAGTATTAATTTCCTGTGGATATGCCAGATCAGCATCTTACCTGGACTGGATCTCCCTTCTGTACCTGAAGCTGGGCACTCTGAATAACACACTTACAGGAGTCCTCCTAAAGCTTCACAACAGGGTTTTCCAGGAACATTGATGACTGTCTCCACAATAGGGTGCTAACCAAGGACAAGCTCCCATTTGTTTCTGGTCTCAGGCCTAGGTGAACCTGGGCCAGGTACAAGCCACTTTTGCTACAGGGTGTAGCCACAGCAGAAATGTGCCAAAAGCATCAAAGAAGCAGGCAGACATTAGGAATTTCTGACCATACTTACTTTTTTATTCTCTTTTACCCAGAGGTATATAACTGCTTCAATGTCAACATGATGATCAGTTAAAACAATGGAACATACCAATTTCCTCTTGTTAAACAATGGTATTGTTACTATCTATATGCTGATTAGAGACCAATGTTCCCAGAACTCGTTAATTTTCAAAGGAAATAATTACAAACATTTTCTAAGGAAGCAGGCAGTCAGTCCTGTTATCACAATACTGTACAGTATGTTGATGAGATACAAACCAAATCAGTCTGTTTTTTTTCAAAGCAGGTGACTCTTTTATGAAACAGGTAAATATCTGTGTCTTGTACATACAATAGCTACCGACAATTACCTGCAACAAGATTACTATGGAAGTTTGCCTTTTTACTTATCCCCATCTCAAACAAAAAAGGTGCCTACTGTCCCTTCATCTGTTGGCTTTTCCATTTATTATTTACTTTTTTTTTTTAAAGCAATACTCAGACATGTCATTTTCTTTAAACACCAATGTCTAGCCCATTACACTAGTAATGTAAGCAAGCCAGAGTTTTGCTTATTTTAGCAAAGCACACATCAGGAAACTGCTAATAAAGCATATCGAAGGAATTAAACAAACTTCTGAGATTAGGGTTTTCAATTAAATAAAAGCAGAAAAAATATGAAATTACCCTGGCATTGTCTAAGTCTAGCTATCTTTATAATTTTAGATGCCAGACCAAAAGAACACTTAGGTAAGGCTCATGCAAGATCAACTGTGACTAATTCTTACTGTGGCTAAAACTGAAGATGATGTTCATTGATCAGCAATCTCTAAGGCATTTATGAAGAATGGACTTGAGTGACAAAAGTAGGCCCTGCCAGAAAAGAAGTACTGTATACAAAACATACTTGCCTGCATCATTATAGATATGTTAGTCTTGCACTCCAACTCTGCAAGATCAAGAAAAGAAAGTTGTGTTTGATTTTTTGAGAGAAGGCAAACTCTTACTCGGTAACCAAAAGATCAGAATAATCAGTAGAATAAACCAAAGGGTAAAATATTCAAAAATATTCATAGTACAAAAACGGCACTAACACGGGTTGTAAATGACATTCTGATATCCTCTGATGAAGGAAATTCCACTGTAATTATGTTGTTGGACTTAAGTGCAGCATTTGACACCATTGACCATTCTATTTTACTGCACAGGCTAGAAAACGATGTTGGGCTTACAGGCCCCGTGCTCGCTTGGTTCAGTTCTTATTTATCAAATCGATTCCAATATGTACAGAAATGTGCTGACAGTACTCCATCATTATACACAGAAGTTCAATATGGTGTCCCGCAGGGCTCAGTACTGGGACCTTTACTGTTTTCACTTTACATGCTTCCACTGGGATCTCTCATTAGGAAACATAATGTTAATTTTCACTCGTATGCAGATGACACCCAGTTATACCTTTCATTTAAATCAAATGAAGTTTCTCCGATGTTGTCTTTAGTTGTGTTAGTGAATTAAAGGAATGGATGAATGAGAACTACTTGTCTTTAAATACAGATAAAACAGAGATGTTAATTGTTAGAGGGAATGACGCTGATCACAGCAATATTTTGTCGTCATTTAACTCAGTTGGAATCCCAATTAATTTTACTGAATCAGCCCGCAATCTAGGAGTTATCTTTGACTCTAGCATGTCATTTAAAGCGCATATTACAAAGTCGTCCAAAACATGTTTTTTCCATCTTAAAAATGTTAGGAAATTAAGGCGCTTTCTAAATAAACAGGATTGTGAGAAATTAATTCATGCATTTATCTCTAGTAGGATTGACTACTGCAATGCGGTGTTCACTGGCTGTTCAAACTGTTCTCTATACAGCCTCCAGTTAATCCAAAATGCGCTGCAAGAATTATTACAAGAACAAGAAAATATGAACACATAACTCCAGTTCTTAAATCCTTACACTGGCTCCCAGTTAAGTTCAGGGCAGATTTCAAAATCCTCCTTTTAACATATAAAGCATTAAATGGCCAAGGTCCGGCTTACTTGTCTGAACTTATCATGACTTACAAACCTGAGCACATTAAGATCTCAAGATGCCGGTCTGCTTAGGATTCCAAAGATTAATAAAATAACAGTGGGAGGTTGAGCTTTTAGTTACAGGGCCCCTAAACTGTGGAATGGTCTTCCTGCTTCCATAAGAGATGCCCTTCAGTCTCAGCCTTTAAATCCCGGCTGAAGACTCACTACTTCAGTTTAGCATATCCTGACTAGAGCTGCTGATTAACTGTACATACTGCATCTCTGTTGTTAGTCATTAGCACTATAACATAAGTAACATGATAATTATATTTGAATACTAACCCTCACCTATTCTGTTTCTTTTCTTGGTACCCAAATGTGGCAATTGGTGCCACGGCCCACCTGCCAAGTTGTTTGCCTGCCTATGGTAAAGTCATCCCTGATGGAGGATCACAGGAATCATGTGAAAGAGGGTCCTTTCATCGGAGCAACGTTTCAGCCGTGGCATGGCCAAATGGGGAGGCAGCTAGATGGATGAGGTCTCCAGGACTCTAAAAATATCCAAACCTAATTATGTCATATCATCTACTGTTAAACCGTACTTCTAAAATTTTTATTATTATGCTGTCTTAAGGAATTGTTCTGTTCTGTATATTGTATTGTATTGACCCCCTACTTTTGACACCCATTGCACGGCCAACCTACTTGGAAAGGGGTCTCTCTTTGAACTGCCTTTCCCAAGGTTTCTTCCATTTTTCCCTACAAGGTTTTTATTGGGAGTTTTTCCTTGTCTTCTCAGAGAGTCAAGGCTGGGGGGCTGTCAAAAGGCAGGGCCTGTTAAAGCCCATTGCAGCACTTCCTGTGTGATTTTGGGCTATACAAAAATATACTGTATTGTATTGTATTGTAAAAATTAAACTGTGGTAGAGAAGTCTGAGCATAGTTCAAGAGCTAAACTAACAAAAAAGGTCTTTGATTTCAAAAGGAAACATAAGTAAATGTAACAAGGATGTTTTTTAACTTCCTTAGCGTTAGTCCCGAGTATCACTTGGGCATCTGTACAGATGTGCCTCATATAGCTGTTAGACCCGAGGATTACTCAGGCTGTAAAAATGCTAACAGAGTTCATTCCAAGCATTACTCGGTCAACAGTATAGGTGTGTCTTATATAAGCGCCAGGCCTGTGTGTTACCCAAGCAACCATGTAGATCCGTCTTTTCCTGGCCTCATAATGGCTTCTGATAAGAAATGTTTTTCAGCAGCCCAGGTGTTGTATGCTCTTGACAGTGATATGAGCAGTTATGTTGAGGAGCAACACTGTTGACGCTTTTTTGAGAAAAAATGTAATGTTAAGGAGATTAAATATGTCCAAAAGCTAGGATACTCAGGCTTCTGTGATGTCATCGTAAATATTCTGTGTAATGATGTCCCATGTTAATGTTATGTGGTATAACTAATAGACCTAATTATTTAATTAATTAATTACATGCATGTAGCGCTTTTCTAATCTACTCAATGCATTTTACACAGACAGTGGGGGAGCACTTACAACACCACCTGGATTATGTGACGGCAGCAATTATTGCACCAGTACACTCAGCACACGTTAGCTATTACAGCCAATATGGGACAGGTGAAGATTAGAGGGCCAGAAAGGCCAGGTTGTGCTACAATTTAGCCAGCATATCAAGAAACACTGTACTGTTTTTGAAAGATGCCCAAGCATCTTTGGTGTCCACAAAGAGTCAGGACCTTGGTTTTATATCTCATCTGAAACATGTTACCAATTTGCATAGCACTGCATTCCCATCACTGCACTGGAGCATTGGGATCCACACACATACCACAAGGTAATGTGCCAACTGCTGGCTTCACTCTCACCTCTTCCAACACCAAACCCAAGTAATAAGCAGATTTAAGAACTTTTTTATTCCCAGGGCTATAAGCATTTTGAATTTGTTTAGTTGTAGGGATTCTGCTGTATTGTGAACTTGTATTATCTTGCACTGTTAAAGATAATTATCTTGTTTTTATAAATCTTGTGTGTTTGCATTGATCATAACACTGATTATTAGTTGTTCACTTATTTTCTTGTGACTGTGTAACAATGCCTTATGATTTGTATTCTCTAGCTACAAACAAGTTTCCCTCTAAGATAATCAACTCTACATAACCTAACCTAAGCAGGATAGAAGTGGGTAGAGTAGCAAAAATTGTACTCAAGTAAGAGTAGTATTACTTCAAAATAATATTACTCAAGTAAGAGAAAAAAGTATTTGGTGAAAAGACTACTCAAGTACTGAGTAACTGTTTGATCATAATAAATTATTTATTTTTTAGAAATGTTGTAATAAGACAGACAAAAATATAAAATAATGTGCAAATTCTGCTCTTTCCAAACAATAACATAGAAAAATGAGTACAAATAAATAACACAAAGTTCCAAATCTCAGTTTTTCACAACAAAGCTTTTGAAGCCAATACCTATAGTAGGTAACATGTATGTTTGAACAGTGCAAACTACTTACAGTGACAAGATATACTGTACACTGACAGTATACTACTGCATATGCACTTGTCCTCCAAATAGCACAGCTGATAGAAAATAACATTAGAACAAGGCAGCTTGTGCACTTACAAGAAGTCTCACTTTATCTTGGATGCCTGTGTCTGTTCATGTTTGGTTAAAACGTGCTTTGCTTGTTCTTCACTCAGTGCCCCAGTGGTTAAGCTTCATCAGGAGTTGGCTCTCATTTTTCATGTACAGTGGAACCTTGGATTGCGAGTAACTTGGTTTGCGAGTGTTTTGCAAGACGAGCTAAAATTTTTAATACATTTTGATTTGATAAACGAGCGAGGTCTTGCAATACAAGTAGTCTGTATATGCTTTGTCTGCCGAGCGTCACGTGATCACAACTGAGTTGATGGTTCTTCTCTCTCTCACTGAGGGATTGTGGGCAATCGTCAGTCGGTGTGCCTCGCTCATATAGTCAAAATCCATATGAGCGTATACTGTTTATTACAGCATTGTGAACACGTGTGTGTGCTGTGACGTGTGAGTCCCTGTCTTGCACCCCAAAACATGAAGCTGAGTCTCAATACTTTAGCGACACCATCTTTATTGATTGTAGCGGGATCTGCCACTCTCCTATACACAGACACAGCAGTCAGGCAGCGTCATGGCCAAGTTAGTGGCCAAGTAATATTGTGCCCTCCACATTCATAATGTTTCTTGTTCCTTGTATCACCTATCAGCGGCAGGTGCCATTAGCATGACCGCAATTTTTTCAAATTCGCTTTTACGGCGAACTGCTACAGCGCTGGTTGCCTGCGGTCACTTCGGGACACTCTTCCGCGTGTCGTCCCATTGGGTGAAAACGTACAAGAGTTTAGAAACTCACTCACACCAGCCATGATTCTTTTCAAAGGTAAAGTGCAGGTTAATTTTTTTGTATTTTTACTTTCTATTTTGTATTAATCATTTTTTTTAATTAATTTTATTACAATCCATACAAAGCAATCAAGTTTTTATAAAAAGAAAAATTGAATTAAGAACAAATCTACCCCCACCCCTGAGAGAGAGAGCAAGCCAAACGGCATTAAATTTAAGGCTTGTAAACATACCTAAATTAATAAATTCTCTGTGCTTTATGAACTTATTTTAAAATATTATTGATTAGATCCTGCCATGTTTTGAAAAAAGTCTGTACAGATCCTCTAACTGAGTATTTGATTTTTTCCAATTTTAAATAGTATAACACATCGGTTTCCCACTGACTTAAAAAAGGAGAGTTTGGGTTCTTCTAGTTTATCAGAATAAGTCTGCGTGCCAAAAGTGTAGTGTATTAATCATTTTTACATGAATAGTTTTGGGTTGTGGAACGAATCATCTGAGTTTCCATTATTTCTTATGGGGAAATTTACTTTGATACACCAGTGCTTTGGATTGTGAGCACGTTTCCGGAATGAATTATGCTCGCAAACCAAGGTTCCACTTGTATTCTCTTTCCCTGTCCGCTGTCTGTGAGGAGTTTGTGCCGCTATGCCTCCACAGTTTGTGTGTGGTCATGTGACTGCATGGCTATGTCTGATTTGTGAAAAAGAGCCATGTGATTATTGTTGCTACGTCTCATTAATGAAACGGAGTCTTGTGATTATTGTAGCTACCTACGTCTGATTGGTGAAACAGTCATGCAGTAGATCCACTGGCAGTTTCTCTCTGGCAAAAATAATATCTAATGTGTAAATGGAAAAAAAATGAGTCAAGTGTTGCCCAAATGTAGTGGAGTAAGAGTAGCATTTCTTCTTCACAAATGTACTCAAGTAAAAGTAAAAAGTATAGTGCAGTAAAACTACTCTTAGAAGTACAATTTTTTTAAAAAGTTACTCAAGTAAATGTAACGGAGTAAATGAAACTCGTTACTACCCACCTCTGAAGCAGGAGTAATTAAAGACCAATCTCCTCCAAGACACTTTAATGTGCTGCCTCTAACCAAGTCTCTTCCTTTCTTGTACAGAATAGACTTCTTGATCATAATAAGTCAGGCTTCAAGAGAGGCCATTCCACCAGGACAGCTCTACTGACTGTGGTCGGCATGTTACGGCTGGCTAGAGCTACCAACATGTCACCTGTCATTATCCTGCTAGATTTCTCCTCTGTCTTTGACATTGTGAACAAGTAGATCCTCCCAGCCATTCTCTTCGATCTTGGTATCACTGGAACCTCTTGGGCAGATCCTACCATGTGTCTCTGAGAGATGTCAAAGATGTATCAGGCAAGCACACTAGAGCCCCAAGGATTAGTGCTGCACCCCTTCCTTTTCTCTTTCTAAACCTCCTCACTAGGCCCTCTCATCAACTGCCATCATTTTTCTTATCAGTGCTATGCCGATAATACACAGCTATTCTTGTCATGCCCTCTAAAAAACCACATGGTATCAGTTAGAATCTCTGCATGTCTCACTGATATTGCAAGCAGATTGAAGGAGTATCATCTTCAACTCAACCTTGCAAAGACTGACCTTCCTGCTATCCCCAGCTTGTTCATATAATCAGCAACCTATCCCTGTTCAGCTTGGCTCATTATCGCTAATGCTCACCAAATCTGTATGCAACCTTAGGGTGGTGATTTTAAATATTTATATAATATGACAGAAAAAGAAAATGAAAAAAAGAAAAAAGGAACAATGGAATTTAAACACTTGTTACATAAGTGATAAATATATTACAACTAGCCATGTGCGCCCAACTACATTGCGTGTGTTAAAGTTGTCTGTGAAGGGCTTCCTGTTTATATGCGGCTGCCAGTCGTGAACTGGGCCCTTCGTCGCACAGCATTATGATTTTTTTATAAGGGAAACAAAATTACAAAAGAAAACCCTTGGACATTGATTCGATAGGAACAGGCTACTTGGAATCACTGTCCGAATAGTAATTATGTGGTGGTGTTGGAGCATTTCTGCTTCTGTGTGTTCACAGTCTGCCTCGTTTTCACGAGGCTATCGTTTCCTCTGACGATGTCTTCTCAACCTTTCTCCAATCTCGCAGGTTGCTTTGTGGCAATCCAAAGAGTAAGGCAATATACACGGAGCAATGGTTATAAAAGGGGGACACATAGGTATCCAGGCTCTTTAAAGCATAAATAGGGATCACTTCACTGACATGTGAGCAAGCCATGGTACAACTGTGAGACGCGCAGCACTCGCCGGCTACAACACAATAATAATTTCCGGAACGTGCTATTATGTTGTCATTCATTTTACCCACTGTCTCTCTTTCATTCACATGTTACGTAGGCATGTACCTTTTATCATCGGCAATCTCATTCTCTAACCAGGCCTCAGGAGCTAACCAGCGTAACACTGTCCACCACCCTTTTCGTTATTCCGGCACATCCGTGAGTAACAAGAACGCATACTAAACTGGAAGGTGGTCTACGCATGCGTGGAATTCGCGGACAAACAAAGATCAAGATCTAAATGAAGATCTCTTTAGTTAATTTAAAGCACAACAATTTGTTTAGTTTGAATGTCTGTGTTTTGAGGTGTGACTGGAGTACTACAGTCTTCAGTAGTATAAGCCTGGAGGAGATTCTTAATGCAATGCCTATGTTTTAGCTGTATCTCTACTGCCATCTAGTGCTTCTTCTTCTAATTCATTCGTGGACAAACAAAGATCAAGATCCAAATGAAGATTATATATAGAGACTAGAACTACACACTGAATGCTTTGATGTTTGGAAAGAGAAACACATGGGAAATAGGGAAAAGGACACAATTAAAAACTACTTGACACAAGAGACAACATTAGCAACATTAAAAAAGAGTAATTATTGAAGAACGAAAAAGAAATAATAGGTCACACCTATATTTTTGTATCTTAACTAAGGAGAAACAAGTGTAAATTCCCTAATAAGTAAATAGGAAAAATCATGTGATTCATTTAAACCAATTGGGAGTTGTGAATTCAGTTTGTAAACCCAGTATGTTTCACATCTACAGTAAAGAGGAGATTGCTAATGTCTTTATGGCGCCATATGGATTTACTATTTGTAACACTCAGTAAAATAGTACTTTTATGTTTAGTAATGCAGTATCTGGTGGTTCAATACATTTTTCCAATGCATAATAATGGGCAGGGGCGGATTGAAATGTAAATAACATGCTTTGTGCTGCAATTGGATCTATGTGTGCGAATTACATCATGTGGTAGCAACCTTTCTGATGACCAGTAAACAATATGGCCGTGACTATAAAAAAACATCAAAAATTGGTGTTATGAATGGAAAAATGAACAAAATGTACAAAATGTCAATGAAATGAGGTCACCGCCATAACAATAAAAAACGAATAATGCACAGAATGAACTTTAACAACTGGAAATGCATAAAATAAGTACCAAACACTCAAATAATAAGATTCTTGACACCGAAGAGACTAAGGCAACTTTCACATTCCCATGCTGAAGTGACTCAAATTTGATTTTTGCCTTAATGTGACACAAATCAGATGTTTTCAAGGCTGTGGGGACACAAAAATCCAATCTTTTCATATCATACTGGAGTCACCTTCATATGTGGTCCTAGATGTCCTGATTTATGGCCATGTGACATGAAAGATAATGATCAGATCAGAATTCATGTGTTTTTTTTGCCTATGCGCATAGACTAAGTGCTGTCATCGTCAGTCAGCACCAGCAGTGTGGGAATACAACCACCGTTGCTGGCTTCCATCTTGTACCGACACATCTCTTGGTGGTAAAGTGCCAGCAATAGCCGCAAAAACTAGCTGTCTGGCATTTTTTCACCTTCTCCGCCTAATCATGTATCGCTGATGAACTGTTTGCCATCCTCCAGAGCAAAATGCAGTGCATACATAGCTATCAGTACCAGTATTGTTGGTTTTAATACCACAAGTCATCCCACAAATAGGGAGTTTTTTGTTGTTAGCAACTCATACACAAGTGTGATGTGTTCACATTACATTTAGATACAGGTCACTTGTACTTATGGATGTGAACCGTCAAGATAGGCAAATTCGATCTGAGAAAAATTAGCAATGAGGCTTGTAATGTGAACATAGTCAAAAGTAGAAGTTTGTGTGCTAAATGTTAGGTGCTTTGTGTGATTCAAACCTATCAGGTGCTTTGTGGGATTCAAACCTATCACTACACACCATCCAGTTCATACCACTCCCACCATAAAACAATGGAGAGGATGGAGGTATCAAATTAAGCGGATGATTTCTAACAGCAGGGGAAGATGGTCTTATCCAGGTTGATGGAAACAAAAATGAACATAAATTTATCTGTTCATTTCTGAGCCACCCTACCCAGTTCAGGTTTATTATATATGCAACAAAATTACTAAATATGACAAGAAGCATTTAGGAAATAATCATTAACAGATTCATGTTATATTAAGGAAGCAGTCTTTAATAGTTAAAGATTTATGCAGTTCCTTGAAAGAAACTGTAAGAAATTATAATTAAAAATGATGCTCACATTTAGGTCACATATACCAGAAGACAGCTAAACAAGCTTGGGTAGTACTACGTGAATAGAATGGCCTGCTTCAGTGGCAACGGATACATAATGCTGAGACATAGTTTGAAACAAGCAATTCTTAAGTGCTGACACATCTTTAATGCTGAGTAATGTCAAAATAAATGGTCATATTTTTAAAAGTGTTTCAGACATACAGTAAGTCATAAAAACAAAAAACATGCCTAAAGACGCTAATTTCCTTAACTTAAGGCATCAAAGAAACTCAATTAATTGATGTCTACTTTGCACTTTGCCCGTGAAGTAAAAGCACATAATGTATTGTGCATAGCAATTTGTAATTGTACCATGAAAATATGCTATATAAGTACAAGGACACAATTTATTACAAAGAGTAAGTCTAGTGGTAAGACGTGAAATGAATTAAAACAAAGACAGATAGAAAATGCTTGGAGTCTCATATTATTCAGACATAGTTCCTTCTATTCAGAGGGTTCAGCACACCTACCTCATATACCAAAGCATACTTGTGGTAAATTAGGGAAACCTTTGGCATATCAACCCAAGTCAGTTTCATAGATTGTGGGCTACACAGTTGTTTTTGCATACAAGACATGGTACGTATTATGAAAAACAGCAGGCTGTTGATCAGTCATTGAGCAGATCTGTACATACGAAGATGTTAGAAAACCAACCCCCAACACCTGCTCTTATGCTAAACTTTGCTGTTTTATTGTAACCTGTTCTGCATCAGTGGTTTTTCTTGTCACCCCAACCCACGAGGGGCTATCCCTTCTATCATTCAAATCATGCCAGTTGCCATTTTAGGTAGATTAGCTGATGTGACCTCCTTTCCTGTATTTGAGTATTTTAAGAAAAATATTTATATTTATATATCTTTTTTTGGTGAGTCCTCAGCCATTGTGAATATTCCAGGAACCAGTAGCAGTATGAGTATATGTATAATATGAGTACTTTATTTATTTATGTACATGGGGAACATGCTACTGCATAATTTTCTCATTACACTAAGAATCTAGATGATTCCAGGTGAACAAAAATGCCATTTCAGCAGTCCTTATGATTATGGTGGATTTGTTGAGAGACACAAAGTTGAAATATTGTACATCTTCAAAAACCAAGAACACATAATGTGTGAAGCTGAAGCTGCACTTGGGACCCTGCTTACAGTTGTTTTTAATAAATATCTTGAAAGTACCAGAAAAAATAATATTCAGAATTTTAAGTGGGTATGGTCATGAAGTAGCTGATTAGAATGATAACAAATTTTAAAAGTGTTGGGCACTGGACCACATATTTTATTTTTCTTTTGAGTGTGAAGGATTAGGTATCCATTTTAGATACACAAAAACAAGCTCTCCAACCAGAAAGTCATACATTACAAGGTAAGTAAGGTGAGAAACATGGCAAGGTTGGTACTGGAATACATATCACCACCACTTTCAGTTAAGACCAGCTTAAAAAAGTGCTTTCACTCTACTGTCAATTCTAGTCAGACTAACTGGAGTGACTTGTTACCCATAGCAGCAGAGTTTTCTGGGAATAGCACTGAAAATGTCACCTTTTGAATATTTATAAGGATTTCAACCACTTCTCCCAGGCTTTAAATCAGTTAATTCATCTGTACCTAGTGTGTCTGAGTACCTTTCTGGGTTAAAATCAGCATTGCTGCTAGTGCGCTGAAACTTATCTCAAGCTGGAATTGATGCTAAACAGTTTGAAGAAAGGCATCTACACAAGATATCTACCTTATGGTTCTATCTCGCAAGTTGCCACCACACTGTACAGGGTGGTCCAGATCTAATTATGCAATTATGAAAACACATCGCACCCGCTGTTCGACTGACAACCGTCTCCTCACCATTTTTGAATGCAGGGCAGGTGCTGCCATCTATCGGCAACAAAAATAATTTTTTGTGAATTCTCTATGTAATAAACTTAAGTTATAGCGTAATGAAAATTGCGTAATTAGATCTGGACCACCTATATTAGTTCCTATGTCAACCAGAGATGTTTTAGGCAAGTATCTTAAAGACTCACAGTACCTGCTCATCTCAAGGTCCATTCTACATTTCACTGGTGGGAGGTTGGGAAGATAGGATTGTTTGTTAGCAACTGAGAAAGAAAGAAAAGGAAAGTCAAAAGTGAGTCTTTTAGTGCTCAGTTTGGAAGGAGGCAGGAGACTGCCACATCACATGGAAACAAACCAAATACCTGTGAAGGCAAATCCAAGCAGGAACAAGGAATTTGTTGTGTTGTTCTCAGCACAGTGATGCAAATGGCAAGTGCAGCTGCCTCATAGACCCAGCATCCAATCTTCAAACTGTGCACCTGTTTGTATTAAGTATGCACGTTCTCCAAGTATCTGCACAGGTGCTCATCAGAATACTCTGGTTTCCTTCCTATATTGACAGAGACATGTTGGCAACATTAACTGACAAACCTAAATTGGTCCCATGTGTGTCTGGCTGTCTGTATGAGTTAGCCCGGCAATGGACTGGTGGTTCACTGTATCCAGGGCCGCTTGGGCAGACTTCATGACCATGAAGTGGATTAAGTTGGTTTGATAATATCGTGTTCTCAATTCATTTGCACTGTATGGTCTCCCTATTTCCTAATACACCATTTTTTATTCATTCTGTATTTTCACTAATATTGTTCTAATAGCTGAGTGTGGAGAGACATTAGTATGGTTTACCTCTTTTACAACAGTAACATTTCAAGGGCCCAGAAGGCTGAATTTACCACTTCAAACAACTTATTTTTATTTTATTCTTACTTGTTAATTATTATTTTTACGGTGTTTTTGTGTTGTATGTAATACTGTTATATTTATTTATTATTTAGCACTTATGTTTACATTTATCTTATATTTAAGATTGACTCTATTCCTAGTGTGTTGTATGCAGAACCCCAATATGTTGGGCCACCTTGTCATTGCTGCTTTGGACCGCTCTTAACCATTAATATTGAGGTTGAGGAGATGTGTCCCAGTAGTGTGTCAAGGAGTAGACATCTTTCTTGTGAGTATTGCTTTCTTATGATTTTACTATTTTAAAGAGATTTGCTGCTGCTGACTGGAACTTGTTTGCCTTGTTTGGCAGATCCGTTTTTGCTTATTTATCCATTTTCTTTGCTTTTCTTTTGATTTTCATTAGTAAGGAAAAATACATTTATGAAGATTTTTTCTGGACTTGTCCTTTAAGTTGGATATTGTTATAGTTTCCTCTAACTTGGAGGGCATTTCTTGAATATCTCTGCCCCATTTTTGGCCTGTAAACATGAATTGCCTGAAAGTTTGTTTCTTGAGTTTGTGGTGTGGCTGCCTGGGTTGAGCCCTGTTTCTGAGGCTGACATCCTAGTTTTCATTTATTTTGAGGCCTGTTCAACCACATACTGTACTCTACTTTGAGTGGCTACTTTACAAGAAAAAAAAACTTTCAAAATATGATTCATCACATTACTTTATCATTTAAACAGAATTCTGTGACAACCAATGCTGATGTGCTTTACATTGTTTGTGATTTATAAACATGAATATTTTGATGTAGCTGGCAATACTACAGATAGTGGTGGTATTTTAAGAAAACATTCACTGGAATAAGAATTTAATGGACATACATAAAGTGAATATGTTTTGATAGGTAACTTTTGTATAACATCCAAGATTTCTTATAATTTGATTGGAACAAAAAAGAATTAAACATTGTCTACTGATAAAGAAAACATAGTGTATGCTACCTGTCTGTTTGGATAACTCCCTTGTTTTGTTTTTTCTTTCTTTCTTTTATGCCTAGTAGCTGCTCTTGGGATTGTTTCAACAATTTTCTACAATAACACTTATTCGAAATACAGTACAGCAATTAATAGTGGATATACATTGTGCTCTGACAGTCCATGCTCTGTGAATTCAACAAAGTTAATGTATTAATCAATAACTTCATCTTTTGTCACAATTGGCCTTTATTGTAAAGGAGTGCCCAGTAAAAACAGGCAGTTAACATAAATGCAAAATTAATTCTACATGCTATGAGTTTAGAAAATGATAGTACAGCAGCCCTCATATTTTAGGTACTTGATCAAAGAGGAAGAAGAAGAAAGTAGTTAAATATGGGTCATGTAAAGTTACAGTAATAAAGATGCAAAGCTATTTAGGAAAATAAAATCCTTGTTAGTATTTAAAAACAGATTAAAAGATGTTTCTGGAACTAAATCACACCAATCTGACACTACAAATGGAATGCACTGCATGGGGAAGGCACCCTGGTTTAGCTATTGTTTGGCAGATCATTTTATCCTTACTTGACTCCAGGCACAATTGTTCGCCAAAAATATTTTAAAATTCGAATCTGCGTGGATCTACTTCATCTGCTATGTTGTTATTGTAGTGTAATGTAATATTCTTTAACCTGTGAAACCAAAACAGGGTGACATAAGTCAGATGGTACCCTAACAGCATGGGGAGCAAGGCAGGAACCCGGCCTGGATAGGGCGTCAGACCATCACATGGCCCCATCCATGCACAATCCCACACTCACACTAAGCCTATCTGCATTTACCAATTAGTCAGGAAAACTAGAATGCCTTGACAAAATCCTACACAGACATTAGGAGGATATGCAAACTTCAAACAGACTTTCAGGATTCAAACCTAGGATGCAGGATCTTTAATGCAGTAGCAATAACTACTATACAACTGCATTGCCCTATTTCTGATGTCTTTTGTGAACTCAGTTCTCATTTACATAGGAGTGAAAATGGTCTGCCTAAAATAAAAAGATTCAGTTAAAACAATTTGTTTTATTTTAAACAATAGCTGTGAACCTATGCAGTAGTTATGCAGGCCTTGAGCTCTGTTCTTCTTTATTACCTAACCATCATCTGTCTAATTAGGGGCCACATAGATCAACCAACCCTGTGAAAAAAACAGCAAGGACACACCATTGTGAACGCCAAGACTATAAATGAGAAGATAAAAGTCATTTTGAAGCAGACTTTGATGCTTAACATTTATTCATTACTGCCATCATCCAGAGGATTTTTCTGTAAGTATTTTAATCTTCCTGATTGTTACAGCTCACATGAAGATTTTCCTTTCTTTTCAACAGGCATGGATAACTTTTGCACAATTACTGGTCCCTTTGTCATGAATATTTATGGAAACCATTGTGATCACAATGTAATCTGCGTCTGCAGATTTTATTTTTCATATATGATTCTTTCACCTTATGTACTGTATGTTTCAGACAATCTCATAGCCCTGATATTGTCCCTGAATACATCACAGGTTGCCTTATTTCTATGGGTGCATCCATTGTAGCATTTTTTTATACAGTGCTTAGGAGATATAGTGTGCTGCCTGTTCAGTTTCACTTACTTACAGTCAAAAAAGTAAGCACAACCCAAGGGATTTGGCATATGTAGGCATATCATTTCATTTAAACAGTATCTTTATTAAGGATGATGTAATTATTAAAAAAGAAAATTTGTTTTTGCAATAATGTATTCAATGAAAAATGAATAGATATTCCATTTCCATCTGTGGAAGAAGTAAGTACACCCTGAGCTTTAATGTCTAGTATTGCCCCCTCAACTAGGCGTTTATTGGCAAGCTAGAACGTTGACTGGAAAAAATGTTTTTCTAGCACTCGATGCAGACTTCTTTTAGCTGTGCAATGTTTGAGAGGTGTCTTGCATGCATAGCCTGTTTCAAATCCCACCACAGCATCTCAGTGGTATTCAGATCCAAGATTTCATTTGACCATTCCAGAACCCTTGATTTCTTTCTTTTCAGCCATAATTAGGTGAATTTATGGGTGTGATTAGGGACATTGTCATGTGGCAAGGTTCCCTTCTGATTGAACTTCAGATGGCCTCACATTATCCTCAAGCACGCTGTGTAATTTTTCTTTCCTTGCAGCTGCATTGTATGCATTGTATTTCTAGCTGAGTCCTCATTGGCTGTCGGTTATCATATAAGCAGTAGCCCATCTCTATACCTTCAGCCAGATCTGTTAGGTTTTGTACCTTGAAGCTTGTTACAGAGTGCTATGAATAAGTCACTGAGGATGTCACGCTACATGACTGCAGCCCATGTGAGAACTTGATAGATTATGTCAATGAAGGCTACAACAAAAAGATGCTACAACAATCTTGCTTTAATGTGTTAACTGCTTCCACAGCAGTTTCCTTCTTCCTCTTTCAGCCTTTTCAACATTTACTGCATTCTGCGTTCTTATTGCAGTTTCTAATATTCCTGCAAGTGCAATTATTTTTCTATGTTTTAATTTTCCTGTAGGTTGATCTTTTTAATAATATATTTTTAATCCATTTACATTATTTTTATATTTGTTTATTTAATAACAACATTTATTTTACCATTATCTCTTTTGTAAGCTAATTTTTCCTCATTACTGAAAGATTTTTCTATAAATTAGAAGTCACTGTTTTATTGCGAATTTGTATATTTTCGGTAATAGTATTCTGATTAATCTTTCCCAAATGTAAATTCTTACCCTCTTAATATGCTTATTGTTAGAGAAGACACACTCTAGACAGGCTAATTATAACATCGGTGACTAAATAGTCATTTGCTACAAACATCATTTCGACTTCCTTCTCTGTAATTCCAACTCAGTGTCCATGATTACAACATCTTACTTAATTGGAAAATCTTTTATTTAATTAAATGATATGCTATTACAGGAAAAATCAGAATTTGGTAGTCTCCATCAGACTTCAGTCAATACATTTCTGGACTGCTTCATTACTCTCTTAAGCTACAATGACTTCTTGAACCTTTTTGTCAAATGGGGTAGACAGGCCACTTGCCTACCTCCAAGTATTCATTCCAAAGCACTTTACCTCTCATTCCTATCTGTCTTGTCTCTTGCTTTTTTCCCTGCTGATCTATGTAGCTCTTAAAGTGCCAAGACTCTCAGACAGCCTTCTCGCTTTTTCAAATCATTAACATTATCTTACTTTTCTTGGCAGAGGAATATTGGTTACCATCATATGGACTGAAGGTTAATGGCTAGCCTAATGCCATATTATTCTGACATCATCTATATATGGGAAACCTGGTTGCAACTCCTGACTTCTCCATCAAACTGTAGGACTTCTGGCCTTTTATCAAACCTCAGTCTCTCTGCTACCCCCCAGATGAACTACTTTTACAATCTCCAATACATCTTTAGGACAAGTCTAATCATGGTGGTATGCTATGGAATATGAAGGTGCAGTACCGAAACTGTAAAAGGGTTCTAATATCCTGTGCCACTCACCTTGTACAGTACAGATCTAAGGAGTTTCATCATTACTACGGTTGAGGTGCATGAGTCCTCTGTGGTAAAGTACCCCGTCCACCTATTGGACCATAATGAGGGCTCAAGTCATGTTCTTAGGAGTTGCCCATCTATTTAACTTTGCCAGATTTCAAAATTAAAGTCATCAAGCTCAAGGACATGTACTCTGTACATATTTAAATAAACAAAAATATCTACATAAAGAATGCTGAATGTGATCAAAAAAATGTGTATGGGTCTTAGTTAGGTAATTCAAATATCTATGTACAGTACTGTGGACATCTTTATAGTGGTTAAAATGGTTAAATAAACTGGCATAATGTCAGTGGGCATTTTATTTTACAATTCTGAACTGTTTACAGAATAAGCATTCAAAGTTAGAGAGTTCCTGTAGCATTCCGTCAGTTCTCATTTTGAACCAGATGGTAGGAGGCGAGTGAACTGGGGGCAGAGAAGTCACAGAGGAAATGTTTTCTAACAACAAATCAAGAGAGAAAAATTATGTCTCTTTTATTTAAAGATACAGCAAGGGCAGCTCACTCAAAAAATGTCTGGCGAGAGATAATAAAAATGCTCTAAAAATGTAGAAATTATTCAAACAACAGACTGACGAATTATTGTAATAAAATGTTATATAACTGTATGAAAATACCATTGTATTAATTCAGAAAAGTATGTCTTTTCATATTTAATTGTATTTGCATTCACAAAGAAGCTAGCAGTACTGTTAATGCTTCTTTCTTTGTGAGACAGGCACATACTGCATCATAGCTGAAAAAATCCCAAAATGATGCTTTGCTGGAACATTTAACATGAAAAGCAATCCTAGCTTTCATTTTTCATGTTGAAATAGATAGTATTTAGATTAATACTAGTTTATTTTAAATTTGTAAAGTGAATAATGAGTGGAAAACTGTCTCCCAAAAACAGGTACTATTAAAATTGTTTGTGGCCGATGTGCAGTTTTGAATGGAAAGAATAAACAAACTCTTAGAACCCTATAAAGTGAATACTTTTCACAGAGAAATAAACATCTGCACAAATAGCTGGATTCTTTTTGGTTTATTTCTATATTTCTAGCTTTATGATCAAGATTCTACTTGTGCTAAATCAGTTTAAATCAGTCTCCACAACAAAAGCAGAAAAATTATTTCTATTTCAAATCCTCTATTAATATAATTTAAAGAATATACACAATATTTTTACAAATTTAAAAAATTAACAATGCAGTAAGTAATAACAAGGAATCACAGAAAGCCATCTGTACCTTTATATTAGTCACGGAACACAAAGACAATTTGTAATCAGAATGTGATTAGTCTTGATGGATGTTCTCTTAGAAGAAAAGCCTCAGAGACAGACACATCTCCTAAATGAGGACAAAAAGGAAAAAAGGAGTCAAATTGCTCACAAATTCTTTTCTTGACCTTGTCCAAAGGTGAAAATTCAAAGTTACCTATATTGTTCTTACAACATTCATTTTATTGTTTCTTGTGACAATATTGCCAAATATTGTCCCTTACAAAAATGTTTATATATTTAGAAATATTATGAGGATATACTTCAGGGATCAATATATTACAATATCTTGTAGATATTGGGCTTTGTATACTATAATTTAATAAAATATTTTTAAAATAGTAAATATATGTTGTCAAATATATTTTAGAAAATATGTAACAGTACTGTTATATACTGTGTACTGAGCAGTATACACTGATACTATATAAATACTATTAATAGTATACTGTACAATATATTTAAAAGTATATATTTCAATAATGTTTCATATATAGTTATTACTTTTGTACCTTGCAGTATTTTTTAAAAACATATTAACCCAATGGGTAAATTATGGGTAATTATACAGTGACATTGTAAACCTAGTATTGTATTAACCTTGCACAAGTAAGTAACACAGTTTGTAATCTGCAATGTTCTGCCATCAGTGTGCTACTTACTTTGTAAATAGTAAGAAAAAGTAGGAAATTTCAAATAAATTGTATCTAGCTTTAAATTATCTATATATATAATTCACTAAGGGCATGCAAGACAGTGAGCGCAAGCAAGACAGAGAGCCATGCCTGCCAACTCTAAGACCATGGGATACGCTCGACAGAGCCCCACCCGCCAACTCTAACCCTCCTACCACGTCATGGGAGATGCACGACAGAGCCATGCATGCCAAATGTAACCATCCTCCCACATCCAGCATCGCTCTTGAGGCATGTGCACTGCCTGCTCATGTGCCCGCACGCAACAACTCACCAAACACAGCCTCAGTCGCTTTCGTCTGTGCAAAAGTCCACATGCACCTCTGAGCCACGTTGACTTTTCACAGCACGCAAGACAGAGAGCCACGACAGCCAACTCACAGAGCCCCGCCCGCCAACTCTAACAGAGCCCCGCCCATGGGTTACACACAAAAGAGCCATGAACGCCCACTCTAACCCTCCTCCCACATCATGGGGAACGCACAACAAGGCCCCACCTGCCAACTCTCTCCCTCTGCAGGCTTCCAACATCGCTCTCGAGGCAATTATATGGCGACATCGACTTCTGAACTGTCACTCTGGAGCAACTCAGTACAGTACGCGAGCTATATTAAGCGTCACCAACGAAGACTCACTACACCTTAATGAAAACAGGTGCTGAAACTTATCCCTAACGATGAAGTAACTTTCACCAGTGTTGACTCCATTGTCACAGACAATCCTGCAGATCAACTTGCATTCCCCGAAGAATTTCTTAATAGTCTTACTCCCACTGGCATGCCTCCGCATAAACTCAAAATTAAAATTGGTTCAGTCATCATACTTCTCAGGAACCTCATGCCAGCAAAAGATCTCTATAATGGCACTAGACTTTCTGTTACCAGCATTCACCGCAATGTACTGGAGTGTAAGACTCACATTTGCTACCACACAAACTGTCCTTATTCCCCGGATTTCCCTGATCCCATCAGATTCTAATTTACCTTTTACTTTTACACTGTAAAAGCAAGAGACAACATAAAGGTTTGGGGTTTCTGGCCCCGTATACTGCAAAATTATCCACAGCAAAAAATCAAAACAGGTCAAATACATGAAAAAATATCTTTCAGTATGCACAACGCCAAAGATGGCGTCAGCAGACATTTTATGGAGGAGAAGCCGGAAGTGGAGGAATGCTGGGAAGGAATCGTGGTGGAAGATGGGATTGATGACGTCAGGAACAGTGGATGGAGGAAGGGCGGAAGTAACGTGCTGCGGGAAGAAGGAGGCTTATGCCGGTGGAGTGTCTTTTTTTCTGCAAGAAATAAAAGGAGAAAGGTTAGCACCCCGCCACTCCCTGTCGGCGAATGTCTTCCCAAGCGTATTAAGGCCCGTCCACGGTCCCCTACTCGTGCGTGTGTGACATGACCCCCTCAGCCCAGAACCGTCAGGTTGGGCGGACCTAACCGAGAGGTCATGAATACGAGAGAGGGCATCGGCATTGGCCTGAAGGTTGCCATGACAATAAGTGACAGCGAACTTGTACGGCTGCAAATCCAGAAACCACCTAGTAACTCTGGGATTCGACTCTTTGTGTAGGGACATCCACTAAAGAGCAGCGTGATCAGTCACCAGAGTGAATTCGCGACCCAACAGGTAGTAAAGGAGATGTGTCACCACCCACTTAATGGCCAAGGCCTCCCTCTCCACTGCCGTGTACCTGGTCTCCCGGTCCAACAGTTTCCGGCTTAAGTACATCACGGGGTGCTCGACACCATCGACGCTTTGGCTCAACACGGCGCCCAGACCTGTGTCCGAAGCGTCGGTCTGGAGAATAAAAGGAAGACCAAAATCAGGCGTCCTTAACACTGGTGCCGACGTTAGGCCGTTTTTTAAGTCACTAAATGCATGTTCTGCCTTGTTGTTCCATACCACGTATACGGGAGCGCCCTTTTTTGTTAAATTGGTCAAGGGTGCTGCCCTTTCAGAGAAACGAGGTACGAACCGGCGGTAGTACCCCGCTAACCCCAAGAAAGCCTGCACCTGTCTCTTGGTATTCGGATGGGGCCATTCCAGGATGTCTTTAATTTTTGAACATTGTGGCCTCACCTGTCCTCGTCCCACTAGGTAGCCTAAATACTTGGCCTCTTTTAGACCAAAGAAGCACTTTCGGGGGTTTATGCGGAGGCCGGCCTTTGCTAGTGTCGCAAGGACAGCGGAGACCTGCAATAGATGCTCCTTCCAGGTGCCAGAATAGATGACTACGTCATCCAGGTAGGCGGCACTATAGGACTGGTGGGGCTTCAGCACTCTATCCACGAGACGTTGAAAGGTCGCCGGGGCCCCGTGCAGCCCAAATGGGAGGACCTTGTATTGCCAAGTGCTGAAGGCGGTTTTCTCTTTGGCAGATGCCGTTAAGGGAATTTGCCAATACCCTTTTGTCATATCAAGGGTAGTCAAGCATTGAGCCGTACCCAGACGCTCAAGAAGGTCATCTATACGGGGCATTGGGCATTACCGCCGCCAGGATTTAATTCAGGGGGGTGCACATGGGCGCCGGCAGGGGGGTGCAAGTAGGTGCACGTGCAATTCCTGCAACAACCTGCAGTATTGAAAGATCTTTTAGCACATTACGGCGCGTCAAAACTTGGAACCGATCTACAATGAGTGACGATAGATTAAGTGGATTATGTATGCTTAGTGTACACAAAAAAAGAATAAATAATTGTCCAAAATTTATCGACAAAGTTGTAGACAAGTTTGGACAACAAAAAAGAAGGCTTGAAATGCTCTTTTAGAAACAAAGTGAATGATTGTTTATGTATAGTTGTAAAATGTAAACGTCTAATTGTAATTTAAAAATTTAAAATAAAAACTATTTTTTCGCGTTTTTTCTTATTATTGAAAGATTTATTTTTTTTCTCCATTTCCTTTTTTTCAAAAGCTAGGGGGGTGCACGTGCACCTACTTGCACCCCCCTGCCGGCGCCCATGGCATTGGGTAGGCATCGAATTTGGAGACCTGATTTAGACGTCTGAAGTCATTACAGAACCTCCAGGAGCCGTCCGGCTTAGAAACGAGGACAATAGGACTGGACCAAGGGCTATGGCTCTTCTCAACAATATCCATGTCCAACATCCGTTGCACCTCTAGTTCCACTTTAGCGCATTTTGCCTCCGGGAGTCTATAGGGTCTCTCCCGGACAACTACTCCGGGGTCCGTGACTATGTCGTGCTCAATCAGCGAAGTCCGGCCCGGTGATTCGCTCAGTACTTCGGGGACGGCCAGGATTGCATGGGTTAACTCCTGCCGCTGTAGGGGTGTCAGCTCGTCACCAAGGTTAAGGGCAGACGTGCATGTGAATAGGGAGAGGGATCTACGAGTGTCGGAAGACTCCTCCCTGTCTTTCCAAGGTTTTAATAAATTTACATGGTAGATCCTCTCACTCGGCCGACGATTGGGCTGTTTAACCAAATAGTCAACGAGTCCCTTTCTTTCTTTAACCTCGTATGGCTCCTGCCAGTGAGCCATTAACTTAGAGTGGGAGGTAGGAACGAGCACCATCACTTGATCCCCCGGGCGGAACTCCCGGAGGACGGAGTTACAATCGTAACACTGGGCTTGCGCTGCCTACGCACGAGTCACGTGGTCTTTTAGGAGTGGCCTGATTTTATTGGGCCTGTCGCGCAGTTGCGCCACATACTCCAATATATTGGTGGAGGGAAGGGCCTCAGCCTCCCAACCTTCTTTTAGTATGTCCAAAAGTCCTCGGGGTTGTCGTCCATACAACAACTCAAAAGGGGAGAAGCCCGTAGAGGCCTGGGGTATTTCCCGGTATGCAAAAAGCACGAGTGGTAGGAGTTGGTCCCATTTCCTGCAGTCCGCGTTGACTACCTTGCGTAGCATCTGTTTAAGCGTCTGGTTAAAACGCTCTACCAACCCGTCTGTTTGCGGATGATAGACAGACGTCTTCAGGTGCTTAACACGTAGTAATTTGGCAACCTCCCTGAACTATCCGAGTTGAAGGGTGTACCCTGGTCCGTGAGGACTTCTCTGGGAATACCCACCCTAGAAAATAGGTTGACTAGTTCCCGTGCAATGTTTTTAGTGTTAGCGGAGCGCAGGGGAACCGCCTCTGGGTATCGGGTTGTGTAATCCACCATGACCAGTATGTATTTGTGGCCACGGTTTGAGGGTTCCAGGGGTCCTACTAAATCCACCCCTATTCTGTCGAAGAGAACATCGATCAACGGGATGGGAACGAGAGGAGCGCGGTCCCTCCTAAGAATCTGGCGAATCTGACACTCTGGGCAGGATTGGCAGAAACGTCGGACCTCCTTGTTGATCCCAGGCCAGTAAAAGCGGAGCTTTATCCTCTCCAAAGTCTTCTTGGCCCTGAGGTGGGCACCTATGAGGTGAACATGAGCTAGTTCGCATATCTCCCGCCGGAAGGTACTTGGAACTAGCAGCAAGTTCCGTACCTCGCCCTTGTGGGTCGCCACCCGAAACAACAGATCGTTTTCAAGCACAAAAAAGTGCTTGCGTGGTATGGAATCGTCAGCTTGTGAGCTGCCGGGGAGAACAACAGCATTCCGGGCAAACAGCAGGGAATCGTCATTCCACTGTTCTCTCTTAAATGAGGCAGGCGTGAATCGAAACTGGTGATCCAAGCTATTTAAAGGGTCTTGTGAGCTGGTGACAAAAAGAGTACCCTGGCTCGTTCCCTCCCCGCGGATACTTCCGGGTTAGGGTCCGTCGCCGGAGAAGCGTCCTCCTGTGTGCCTGCGCCATTAGGCCCTGCCCTAGAGCACGGCGTGGGGACCACAGGAAGGGCGCCTCACCCCCTCATAGCCAGACCCAATGAGGCCCCGGGAGTGGTGTGCATCTTACCGCATTTTTTATATGACCAGTCCTGCCCCAAAATCACCGGGTAGGGGGGTTCGGGCAACACCGCGATCACCAAGCGAGTCAATTCCCCCTTCCAGGCGATATAGCACTGTATGGAGCGATAAGACCTGGTCTCCCCATGTACACAAGTGACTTGCAGATGTTGGTTTAGCCACTGTCGTGGTAAAACATAACGGCGAGCAACAATGGTTATGTTGCTGCCGGAGTCAAATAAAACCACCACCGAGTGCCCATTTAGTAACACCACTCCCATATTTAGGACTCCCTAAGGGATGCGATGCTGCACAGTACCTTTCCGGCGTAGCCCAAGTGCAGTCCATCGGCTCCATGGCCATGTTCAAGGGACAGGTTGGTAGCAGATGGCCGGTCTCGCCGCAAATACATGAAAAAATATCTTTCAGTGCATACCGTCGGCAGACATTTTATGAAGGAGGAGTCGGAAGTGGAGGAATGCTGGGAAGGAACCGTGGTGGAAGATGGGATTGATGACGTCAGGAACAGTGGACAGAGGAAGGGCGGAAGTAACGTGCTGCGGGAAGAAGGAGGCTTATGGCGGCGGAGCGTCTTTTTTCTGCAAGAAATAAAAGGAGAAAGGTTAGCACCCCACCACTCCCTGCCAGCGAATGTCTTCCCAAGCGTATTAAGGTCCGTCCGCGGTCCCCTACTCGTGCATGCGTGACAACACGCAGACAATTTTCGGTTAGATTGGCATTTGCAATGACTATTAATAAGGCACAAGGACAAACTTTCAAAAAAATATGCCTGTATCTGCCAAAACCTGTTTACACTCACGGACAATTGTATGTTGCTCTCTCCAGAGTTCCATCTTTTCATTCACTGACAGTTGTATCTTCAAACCCTCCCCATTTGGACAACTGTGTCTTTCAGGAAGTGTTCACTCATCAATAAATAATTATATGTGGCGTTTGCTACGCCACGGGTTGGCTAGTTTAATATATTTACTTTTCTTAATTATAATAGGCAGAGTTAGCATTTTAATTGTAGCTTATAGTTTTTTATTTTGATATGCTACTCAAACTGTATCACTTTTCATTTAGAATCAATGTTCAAATATTCTAGATATTTTATTTAAAATGTCTAGTCTTGTAGTATTGTATATTCATTCATTTCCAGAAACTAATATTAAAGATTTAACAAATTTTCTTCCAAATTACTACTTAAACAAATCTGTTTATGCTGTATGGTATATTACACAGTAAAGTCCAAAGTTACCCTGCATCCCTTTACTGTATTCATTGTTTTAATTTACTGTCTAATTTGAGTACTTATAGTAAGATGCAAGTAAGAGATTTCCTGAAATTTCCAGAAGGCATACACATTCCATATTTCAGTATGGAATAAATTGCAGCCTACAGCAGATGCCAATGCAGGTACCTACCTGAACTTCTTTTAGTGAGTTACTGAGAGTTCACAGGGATGACTATGTTTGTTTTTTTTTTAACGTAAATTAGGTGAACTAATAACTCTAAATAGGCTCTGTATGAGCATGAGTGTGGGTATGATAAATTGGCCCTCTGATGGACCGGCACCTTTGCCTTGTGCCCAGTGTTGCTGGGGTAGGATCCGGACCCCTGTGACTCTGAATTGGATGATATGTTATAATAAAAAATATGTAATTGATATCTTGGAACAGAACAGAGATATTCATTTTTAGAAATGTGGTTTAGTGGATGCTGTATCAAATAAAAAAAATTGCTGAACTAGAAAAACAATGGATGGAGGAATTTAGAAGCCTATTTTGCATTAACACCTACTTCATCCTTTAACATACTGAAACTAGATCATGGCCATGAACCAAAACAAAAATAAATTGAACTGACTCCACTATTAGAAAAAAAATTGCCTGAGTGGTCTGGTCATAATCTTGAACCAAGTGTGGCACAATAGTGTCATAATTCACAGTGCTTAAGTAATGTCTGGTAAATGTTAGTGTATGTCTGCCAAGAAAAAAAGTGAAAATCATATCCAAAGAAATTGCAAAGGTAGATATCCAAATATACTTAAGCTCTTCTTTCAGGGAATATTGCCTTCTCTAAAAAATAATGAATACTAATCTAAGGTTTATATTGCTACTTTCCTGTTTATTAAATTTTCTAAAAAAAATTGCCTTCTGTAAAATAAATGTAAATATACATACTTTGAATTAAATGCTTTAGCAATTACATGAATTGGTGTATTTAATAGTAAAAAAAACTATATGTAAACCACAGTATATTATACATATATATGTAATATATACAGTACTGTATGTACATAATATTCTGTGCTTTACATATATTCTGTGTTTAAATATAGACCTTTTATTATTCTTTCTTTTTTATTTAAATATAAAGTGGTATGTTTTTTTATTAAGTCTGGTTTTGGTTTTTAATTTATTTCTTTCTGTTTTGTGTTATTAAGTATTATGTTCTTTTATTAATTGTTATGTAATTTTATATTATGTCAGATTTCAATAATTACCCTGCTCCTTTTATGCAGTACAGAGTCTCAAGGGGTGGGACCTTCTGATGTTGCAGGCTCCGCCTCCAGCAGTACTTAAGACAAAGCTCCAGGGTGGATAACAGCTTTGCATTGTGTGTGTGTGTGTGTGTGTGTGTGTGTGTGTGTGTGTGTGTGTGTGTGTGTGTGTGTGTGTGTGTGTGTGTGTGTGTGTGTGTGTGTGTGTGTGTGTGTTTTTTAAATCTAGGTTCTGTTGTTACGATTTTTGTGCTTTTTTGGATTTTTCATCTTCATCCCCTGCATTT
Source organism: Polypterus senegalus (assembly GCF_016835505.1). NCBI lineage: Eukaryota > Metazoa > Chordata > Cladistia > Polypteriformes > Polypteridae > Polypterus > Polypterus senegalus. The sequence continues at coordinate 109,694,701 of NC_053161.1, forward strand.
CCTAAAGTACTGATTCTGGTTTAGTGGTTTGCTTGTTTGGATTTGTTTGCTTAAGGGTTTGTCTTTTTAGTTAAAAACATAATACAAAATGAAATGTCAAATGACCAAGTAACTCACAAAGGGAACCAAACAGCAATTTTGAAAGGAAGCTGATACCTCAAAGGGTTAACGAATGCCTAAAAGGTTAAGGAATCAGATGTTTTAAATAGAGGTTTCAGGTAACAAGTGAAAGCTCTAAAACACATTATTATGGACAAAGGGACTGGGGCAAAATTTTAGACTAATTAAAAAATGTAAACAAATAAAGGTGTGCAGAAGGAAAATACAACAAATGAACGACACTGACAGACAAAAACTAAACCTTAAACCCCCCACATTTAAGGAGTGATGTCCAGTCTAAAAAGAAGACAAACAAAGGATTCCTTCTTTGCAAGGTACAGAACTGGACCAAAGAACACCCTTCTTTAGGATGGTGCAGGTGCTTCTTCTCTAACATCTCTTGGCTTGTACGTAGACATCTACTCTAGAGAATCCACTTGGAGAAATGCAGGCCTGCTGGCTGGGATGCAACTGTGTATTCACAAATGTCCCCACTAACAGCAGGGCAGCATAAGACCCTAGAATATCCCCTTCTTAGAGTATAACACTGGAGTCTGGAACTCCCTCTAGCTTGGGGTACAGGCAACAAAAACTGTGGAATGTCTCCTGCAGGCAGAGATACAGACATCAAATGATGAATAGCAAGTATGGAACAAGCTTGAAATTGGGAATGCCTGGGTGGGACATCAAACAACACGACTGGTGGGAGTCAAATTCACTTCTTCAGAAATACTCTCCGTCAGGGCTGACTGGATTAGGCTATACCCAAAATTGTCAAAGGTGGTTCAATGTGGAGAACAGTACAGATTGGTATTGGTTGCTCAGCGTGGGCACTAATGTGGAACTTTCTGTAGTGTTGTGGTTCCAAAATCTTGGTCCTAGGGACCCCTGGTTTTCCAACCAGATTCACAATAAATGATAATTGATCTTGTTTAGTAAGATGGTCTGTTTTTTTTCTGCTTTCTTATTCTGCATTCAGAAAACCACAGTAGTACAATTATTACATTATAATTTGCACACATTTACTACAGCTTTAAATGCTTAACTTTATTTGTTGTTTTCATATTATTTTTTATTCTGTGTAATCTGCCACCTTTATTGTATCCTAATAGGGACAATTAAAAACAAGCAAAGTAGACACCTAGGCAAATAGCACTAGATGATGAAAGGCTGCAACTACTTCATTATCAGACCTACAAATCAGTCAATAAGGGAAAGACTAAATGGAAATCAAGATGAACATAAACAAAAAGTAAAAAAAATATATATATTATCCACCTATAACTGCTTAATTTTTACTAAAAGGTATTAATACACTTCCATTGACCTCAAAACACAGAAACAGGGAAATAGCAGCTTACTTCATCAGGCTTCATTAAACATAGACGTTGTTTGGCGCAAAAACCTCCAGCTCCAGGTGTTCGCCAGGACTGAGTTTGTGAAACTCTGGTCTAGTGGTTTCTGGTGTTCTTTCAGGTGGCCTCTATGTCATCTCTCTATTAAAGAGACAGGAAAGTCCAATATATTTTTACTTAAAGTCATACAGATTCTAGAGTTCAGGAGGTCATCTGTCTCTCCTATCAAACTTCCAATGTGTCTCCTCCCCAGGGACCCCTTTTTGTCACCCAGTGACTAGGATATCTTAGTAAATTCAACGTTTTGTTTTAAAATATCAGTGACCCCTGTTCTCTAGTGAGTTGCCTGACTTCTAGCACCTTGGGTATATGTAGAATACTATTACCCAAGTTGCAAATCTGCATCTCTCTATCTGTTCCTCACGGGTTACAGTATAGAAATGGCACTAACCCTCGTTATAAAATACATTCTAATATTCTTTGATGAAGGAAATTCCATAGTAGTTATATTGTTAGAATTAAGTGCAGTGTTAGACACCATTGAACAGTCTATTTTATTAAATAGGCTGGAAAATTGCATTGGGCTCTCAGACACTTTCCTTGCTTAGTTTAGTTCTTATTTACAGTATGAAATCAATTCCAGTACCGTATACAGTCACGTATAAGTTGGGTCTTGAAACCCAAAATAATCGATCATAAAATCAGACCCCAACTTATATGCCCATTCAAAAATGCAACACTTACATTTTTTTTTTACCTCTTTTTGCCTCCTCCAATCTCCCATCAGTTTCTCAGATGCATCGCATTTTGTTGCAGCAGCGCAGTTACCAATTTCTTTCACCACTTCAACAACTTTTAATTTAAAACCAGCTTCATATTTTCTTTTGATCGAATGCTCCATCATAGATAAGGGATACTCTTACGATAAAGGTTTATGAAGGTGTGAGATACAAAAAAACACAAATCAGTGCAAATGTTACTTCGGAAGAGTTCAGGTATTACCATTGCTGCACCCACACAGACAAAAAAGGTAGTGTGCTCTGTGGTTGGCCATTAGCATATCATAATCTCTTGGACCAATAATGCGAGTTTTCTGCATTTGACTTATACGACCGACATTATAAAATACCAGAAATTATACTGTACAGTAAAATAAAGCCCCAACTTCTCCACAGGAGAACTTATCTGCAAGTATATATGGTACATATGGTACAAGTGTGCTGACAGTACTTTGTCACTATATTTAGAAGTTAAACAGAATGTCCCATACAAATCAGTACTTGGACCCTTATTGTTCTCTTTACATGTTTCCATTCGGGGCTATCATTAGAAAACATAGCATTAATCTTCACTTATATGTAGATTATGCCCAGCTATACCGTTCTTTTGGACCAAATGACATTTGTCCTTTTTAACTGCGTCAGTGAATTACAAGAGTAGATGGATGAGAAACACATCTTTGAATACAGAAAAAACAAAAATGTTAGTTATTGGAGGAATGAGGCCAACCACAATAATATTCTGTCACTCTAACTCAGTTAGACTACCCATTAGTTTTGCTGAATCAGCATAGAACTTAGGGGTTATCTTTGACACTAGCATGTCTTTTAAAACAGGAGTCCCCAACCCTTTGTCCGATGCACACTAGTGGGCCGCAGCCATCTGACAGCCGGGCCACGAGGAGACTGCCGGCAACGGAGACTCACTCAGTGAAGGGCTACAGCAAATTGGCTGCCCCCTTCACTGAGGACACTTTTCAGAATGCTTGGCGGGCAGGGCTTTGCAGCGGCGCAGAGAGGGGAGAGAGACCGAGGTGAAAGAGAATTACAACTAAGTATTTTTATGGTTCTGACAGTTTCCCCATATGACACGAGTCTACAGAAATCTCGTTAATACGAAGTACATTCAACAGATACTTTCATTACAACGAAGTGACCTTGAAATGCTTGAATGTATCATTCGCACAGCAGTTAGTTCACAACAATCCTCAAACAAAAACATGGTAAAAAAAATTTCTTTCTTCGAACTTTCCTCGTACTGTTTTCTTGCTGTTTTTGTTTTCTATGGTTTTCAGTGATCTTTTGCTTATTGCTCGTCAACATTTGAAAAACATCCATTGGAATTTAACTGATTGTCACCCTCCTATTGAAACGGCAGACACGAAAAAACGATAATAGTGTTAATGTTTGTGATATGCAATCTGTTGGAATGACAAATGCAATGCATATGTCTTTGTTATATGCAAAAAAGAAGAAAAATCTCAGGTTACAAACGTAGGAGAACTACTGCATTTGAAGACTGTTTTTATGTGGTTCATTGATGCTTGTTCAAGAAACATTCCTATAAATGCGGCACTCATTCAAGAAAATGTGAGGTTTCTAAACTCTCTTGGGACCTCCATCAATGGAACAACACACTGAAGAGTGTCCTGATGTGCAATCACCACATCTGTTTAAGACTGTTTATCTGTTGCCGGGGAAAAAGCAGGCTCACAGCTCTACTGCGAAGCAATCGCGCTTTGGGATGCACTTCAGCGTGACCTTCCTGTTGAGTGTATACCAAAAGAGTTCAGAAGTTCAGAAACTTCACAATATGAATAGACATACAAGCACTATTGTGCACCCGACCTTTACCCACTCTGCAGACTCAGTATCCAGCTAGGCTGGAGGAGCCTGAGGTGGAAAATCTGAGGCAGCAGTGGAGCAGCAGCACGTGAGGCAGAGGCAGAAGACACCCGTTGTTCAAGTTGGCAGATAAAGTGGCTGCATTCAAAGCCAAACTGATTTATGGGGCAGACGAGTAAACATTGCAATTTTTGATATGTTTCAAACGTTAGCAGAGGTTGTTAAAGATACCAGGCCAGGGCCTTCTTTCTCCCAGCTGATGCATGATCACCTATCTCAGCTTTCAATAGAGTTTGAGCATTGTTCCCAATCATAAAAGATCCCCAAAATGGGAAGGAATGGATCTGTGACCCATTTGTGAATAAGCCAGATGAATCAACTTTGTCTGTGCTTGAAGAAGATCAGCTGCTTGAGGTTGCAAATGATGGTGGCCTTAAAAGTCTGTTTGAAAGCTCTTCAAATTTCCATATGTTTTGGATTAAAGTCAAGGCGGAATATCCTGAGGTTGCCACCAAAGCACTGAAAAGTCTGCTTTCATTTCCAACATCCTATCTTTGTAAGGCAGCATTTTCAGAGACAGCAACCAAAACGAGATTACGGAGTAGACTGAACATAAGCAACACGCTGCATGTGTCACTGGCTTCCATCGTCCCTAAATGGGATTGTCTAGTTGCAGTAACACAAGCTCAGGGCTCCCACTGATTCTGCTTTAAGGTAAGTTGTATAATTTCTATTACAATATTATAACTTAATAATAATAGAAATGTAATGTAAATTGTATATAAAACTCCCCTGCGAACCCGCCTCGAATTCTCAACCCCCCTGGTCCCTGAAAACATTTGCTTCTAGTAAAGTGGTCCTTGGTGTCAAAAAGGTTGGGGACCACGGTTTTAAAACACACATTACAACATCTCTTTTCCATCTCACAATGTTAGAAAATGAAGACAGTTTTTGAATATGAAGGCTATTGAAAAATAAATGAATGCATTTATTTCTAGTAGGGTTGGCTACTGCACTGTGTTTTTTACTGGATGTTCAAATAATTATTTATGCAGTTTTTATTTAATTTAAAATGCTGCTGCAAGAGTTATTGCAAGAGCTAGAGTGTGCAACCATATCATCACTGTTCTGTTGTCTTCATACTTGCTTCCATTTAAATTAGGGCTGATTTCAAACTGCATTTAACATATAAAGTCCTAAATAACCAGGGTCCTGTTTACCTATTAGAACTTATCATTATTTACAAACCAGAGAGCACATTGAGATCACAAGATGCTGGCCTACTAAAGGAGGTTGAGCTTTTAGTTATAGGACAAAAATCACTATGTTGTGTCAGAAAAACTCTGCATTTAGTGTACAGCATCTAAGAAATATGAGCAAAATGGTAATTTTCTTCAATAATTCAGCATAAGAAACTAGTTTCACCTTTTTAATGGGGAAGGCTGCTCTATAATTTGTTTAGGTTTTATTTTTCTAAACAGTTTATATACTGTATGTAAGTGAATGCATACTACATCTACTGAAAATAAAAATACATGTTAGATATATTTTAAAAAGTAAAGAAATAAGACATAACAGATTTAATGAGCTTGGAATGTTGTACTCTATGAATTGTGTACAACTAAAGGGTAAAAAAAGGTCTTGGCAGAATTGAATGCAAGATGGCACAGATGGCTAAAGCCCCAGCAGAGCTCTTCCTACATGCAGGTTCTGTGTCATTTCTGAGGTGCCGGGGTGGGCAATTAGAAAAGCCTCATATGTCACCTCAGTCAACCTGAATTACTTTGGGTGGGAAAAGTCAAAAAGGTTAAAGTAGCTTATGTAGTGTGCAATGAATATACAGTAAGATAATTCAAGGATACCTAATGAATTTTTTTCTCATGAATATTCTTCATGATTAATCATCTACTAACATTATGGGAGAAACACTGCAAATTGTTTTAATCTGTACAGAGCACAAAAGACTGTAAAATTAAAATCAGTAATGTTCTATTGACTATGACTGCAAATGTAACAAGCTTGAATTATATCCTATGTTTGAAGAGTCACATTACATCTTCCCTTGGACTACTGAACCATCAGTTTATTAAGAAACCCTATAATTAAGATTCAGGAATTACTCTTGAAATTAAGGAATAGCAGACAGCAAGACGTTCATGACAAGTTTGGTTTAATGTTTGGTATAGTACTCGGGAGTGATGTCGATGTAAAGCCAATAAAAAATTTCAATTATGAATTTACTGGCAACTTGTGAATATATTGTCAAGGGGAAAGACAATTTCATTGACTAAGTAATCATTAAAGCTGAAATCACTTGCCTTAATGGTAGGAATATTAGAAACAAAACAGATTCAACAAAATTACACTGATGTACATGCAATTGCAATGTACATGCAATTGTTACAACGGTAACAGAAATCTGAATGATACTTAGACATGAATAGGTATTTGGTTTCGTCTGTTGCAAGAGATGGATGTCTGAAGCGGAGCTCCGTTAGCAGTGGTGTTATTTTTTATATTATTCCTTTATTATCCTGAGATATCCTGTATTTATCCAACACAAGAGTTCTACTACACTATATGCAGGCATATATAAACATGGTCGGCAAGAAAGGGGCTCAGAAAGAAATGGAAAAGAAAAACTAAAGCTCAAGGTACGGCCTTTCAGAGACTGACCTGGAACAGACGGATGAAAGCCCAGACTCCTCGGGACCACAATCCGCTGCATCGTCTCCAGTTGAGAGCAAAATGGGGAGCGAAATGCAAGTGACGCAGGCCACGATAGCTCGCCGATTGGAGAATTTGAAACTTGGAAAGGCCTTGCAGTCCGCGCTTTCACCTACTCCACGCAAGCCGGGTACATCAGCTGTAATAGAGCCAGCCGCTTCGCCCACAGTGCATGAATGCAGAAATGATCTGTCCGAACTGAACGTGATGATCGCTGAGCTCAAGCAAGTGTCTAAACAGAGCATACTTGCTGATCAGCTGGAGGATGTTAAGCAGTCATTCAACTCAAATTGAAATAGCCAAAAATCTAGCATCCACCACTGATGGAAAAGCAACAGCTGCCAATTATGAATGCAAAAAAATCAGAGACAGACTTGCTGCTCTGGAAGATGGAAGCAGAAGGAATAATATTAGAATTGAAGGTGTACCTGAGAATCGTGAAAGTCCAAACCCAGTGAAATTCGCAGTTAAACAATTCTCTAAAATATTTGGAGAGGACTTTAAATCATATACCGAGATAGCAGCAACTTATCGCATATGTGGATCAAATACCTTTAGACCTAGATCTTTTATTGTCCGCTTCAAGAGATTATTAAGTAAACTAGATGTGATGGCAATCCTCAGACACAAGCAAGAGATTATATTTGAAAATAACCACATTCGTATTTTCTGACACTATTCTGAAATACAATAGTCAGTTGCTTCCTGTCGTGGCATGGCAAGGAGATATCACCTGCTGTCTGATCCACTTGTAATGATACGGGTATTATAATTATACATTCTTTTCATTACTCGGACGCTTTCTGTTTATGTCTTAATTACAGTTATAGACGTGTGTGTGTAAGAAATACATTTTTTTTTACTACCCTAAAGGGAACTGTTTAACATCATACCCTTGGTTTATTGTTATTGTTATTATTGCATTAGGATTAACTATGCATATCCTGGACCACTTTCTAACACCATTCCCTGGGTATATTATCTTAAGATTATATATTTTATGCTTATAGTTTGTTAATGATTATATTTTAGGCATATAGTATTTAGACTATATTGGCAATAGATATCTCTACTTTTTAATCCTCAGACGCCACTGCATGGGCATAGAGACATGCTCTGTCTCTAGGTATGTCAGAGGACTGGGACTTTGTGATGTGGGGTCCAGCCTCACGTGGGGAGGCAAAATGGAGGGGTGGGGGATAAGGGGGGGAGAGAAAGAGAGCAGGCTATATCTAATCTATCCTTTTAATCCTTATAATTATAACTACCAACGTAACAATAGGCTGCATGGCAATAACCTGTGGGGAAATAGGAAATTAAGGTTAAAGCTGTCTCACCTTCCAGTTAAGACTATAAAAATGACATCAAAAATTCAGAATCAATGTCTCCATGATGGGACAGTTAACTTTGTGAGCTGGAATGTTAAAGGCCTGAATCACAAATTAAAGAGAAAGAAAGTATTTTCTCACCTAACAGGTTTAAACACTAAAATAGTATTTTTACAGGAGACCCACTTACTAAGCAAGGATCAGTTCCGGCTGCAAAAGGACTGGACTGGCCAAATGTTCCATTCTAGCTTTACAAAGAAAACTAGAGGTGTGGGAATTCTCATACATAGAACAGTCTCATTTGTAGCATCAGATGTAGTATCTGATCCTGAAGGGAGATATGTGATGGTCATGGGCAACTTATTTAACTGTAAAATGATTTTGATAAATGTTTATGCACCTAATGTCGATGATAAGGAATTTATACAAAATTTATTTGCATCCATTCCCAATGTGAACACTCATAAAATTATAATGGCTGGGGACTTTAATTGTGTTTTAAATCCACTCTTAGATAGGACTCCTGTCACAGGGGGGATGACATCTAACACTGCAAAGATAATTACAAAGTTTATAACTGATCACAACTTATCAGACCCTGGAGGTTTTAAACCCAAACTCAAGAACATATTCTTTCTACTCACCAGTACATCATTGCTACTCAAGAATTGATTATTTCTTTATAGATAATAATTTCTTGCCTACGATTAAATCTTGCAAGTACGATGCTATTGTTATTTCTGACCATGCACCTCTGATCTTGGAGCTAAAGTCACTATGCCCCACACACTCACCTCGTAGATGGCGTCTTAACTTCTATTAGCAGACGAGAATTGTACAGAATTTATATCCAAACAAATCAGTTTCTTCCTAGAGACAAATACATCCTCAGAGGTTTCTGCAGGAATACTCTGGGAAACTCTAAAGGCCTTCTTAAGAGGACAGATTATTTCATATCTTTCCCACAGAAATAAATTAGAAACCAAGAAAGTATCAGAGCTAAAAACGAAATTACTAGAATAGATGAAGAACATGCCAGGCTTCCAAGCGAGGCTCTACATAGGAAAAGGCAGGCTCTGCATTCAGAACTCAACCTCTTGACAACTAAAGAAACTGAACAACTAATTTATAAATCCAGACATCATTACTATGAACATGGAGAGAAAGCTAATAAGCTTTTAGCTCAACAAATCCACAAGCAAGAAGTTCGCAATGCAATCCCAGTAATCACCAACACGAACGGAGACAAAATCATGACCATAAAAATATAATGCACATTTAGAGACTACTATAAATCCTTATATTCTACTGAGTTTAAAGAAGACAACACACAATCTAATGCATTTCTGGATACATTACAGATACCACAAATAGATACTTTTAGTGCGGAGGAACTGGATAAACCTGTAGTGCTATCAGAATTACTAGATGCTATAAAGTCACTTCAAGGTGGGAAAGAAGCAGGCCCTGATGGCTATCCTGCAGAATTTTATAAGAAATTATCTGCTCAGTTAGCTCCCCTCCTATTAGCAACAGTTACAGAAGATAGAGACAGTCAAATTCTACCTCAAACTTTTTGCCAAGCATTAATCACTGTCTTTCCTAAACAAAATAAGGACTTATTACAATGTGCATCATACAGACCAATTTCACTTCTGAATAATGATGTTAAGATACTCTCAAAAATCATAGCTAGAAGGATGGAGAAAGTGCTGCCTTCGGTAATATCACAAGATCAAACTGGATTTATCAAGGGTCGACACTTATCTTCCAATCTTCGATGCCTGTTTAATGTAATATACTCACCAACTAAATCAAACACCCCAGAAATATTATTATCATTGGATGCAGAAAAAGCATTTGACATGATTGAATGGAAATACCTTTTACTACATTAGAGAAATTTGGGTTTGGCCTGAACATTTGTGCATGGATCAAACTACTGTATACCAATCCAGAAGCTTCAGTTTGTATTAACAACATTTGTTCAGACTACTTTAAACTAGAACGTGGTACCAGACAAGGATGCCCTTGTCACCATGCTATTTGCAATCGCCATTGAACCACTGGCGGTTCACTGTCAAAATGCTGATCAGATAAAGGGGATTATCAGAGAAGGACTGGAACAGAAAATTTCTCTATATGCAGATGATATGGTACTGTATATATCAGACCCAAAATTCTGTGCCTGCAGTCTTAACAGCACTTACAGAATTTCAAAAGATCTCTGGTCTCAGAATTAATCTGAATAAAAGTGTACTCTTTCCAGTGAATTCTCAAGCATATAATATTAGATTAGACACCCTACCTTTTATCATTGCAGAACAGTTTAAATACCTGGGGTAAACATCACAAGTAAACATAAAGCTCTTTATCAACAAAATTTCGCCGCCTGTATGGAAAAAATTAAGCAAGACTTGCATAGATGGTCAACCCTTCATCTCACTCTAGCTGGAAGAATTAACATTGTTAAGATGAATATTCTTCCTAAGCTTCTTTTTATTTCAAAACATTCCAATATACATCAATAAATCATTTTTTAAGCAATTAGATTCAACAATAACCTCATTTATTTGGAACTCAAAACATCCACTATTCCAAAGAGCGACCCTACAAAGACCTAAGGCAGAAGGTGGCATGGCTCTACCTAACTTCCAGTTTTATTACTGGGCAGAAAACATACAAGCTATAAAACCTGGACACAAATAGATGAACATACACAGGCTTGGTCCGCAATAGAAGTAAAATCCTGCAGTACTTCTTTATATTCCCTGCTCTGTGCCCCAATAAATGCAAGTTATCGCAATATACTAATAACCCAATTGTGCTTCACTCACTCAGAATATGGAACCAATGTAGAAAGCATTTTAAGATGGAGAATCTTTTATCTGTGGCACCTCTGCAAGAGAACCACCTCTTTCAACCCTCGCAAACATATGCAGTTTTTAATATCTGGAAAAATTTGGGATTAAATTGCTTAGAGATCTTTATATAGACAACATCTTTGCATCCTATGAACAATTACATTCCAAATTTAACATTCCAGCTACACATTTCTTTCACTATCTTCAAATTAGGAACTTTGTTAAACAGAACCTGCCCGATTTTCCTCATCTTGCACCCTCCTCCATGCTGGAAAAAATATTGCTCAATTTCAAGGACTTAGACACCATCTCTGCAATATATAAAATTATTTTACAGTCCCTCCCTTTCAAAGATCCAAGAGGACAATGGGAAAAAGATCTCTTAATCAATATATCAGAAAAGGAGTGGAAAGTAGCAATGCAGAGAATTCACTTGAGCTCCATATGCGCAAAGCATACAATTATTCAACTCAAAATTATATATCAAGCACATCTGTCTCGCTTAAAACTGTCCAAAATGTTTCCAGGGCAAGATCCAACCTGCAAACACTGCAATCAAGTCCCAGCCTCACTGGGTCACATGTTTTGGGCCTGCACCAAATTAACATCATTCTGGACCAAAATTTTAATTACCTTTCAGACAGCCTTGGTGTCACAATCCCTCCTAACCCATTAACAGCTGTGTTTGGTGTTCTTCCAGATGGGTTTAAAGTGGAGAAGGACAAACAAACTGTGATTGCATTCACTACACTTTTGGCACACAGACTTATTTTGCTAAACTGGAAGAATCCTAACTCTCCTCTTTTAAGTCAGTGGGAAACCGATGTTTTATACTATTTGAAATTGAAAAAAATCAAATATTCAGTTAGAGGATCTGTACAGAATTTTTTCAAAGCCTGGCAGGATCTAATCAATAATATTTTAGAATAAGCTCTAGAGGAAGCAATTATTGACACATTTCTTTTTCTTCTCCATTCATCTCTATTGCCCTATTAAACTCAACAATTTAGGTATGTTTGCAAGTCTTAAGTTTTACTCCGTTAGCCATGCTCTCTGTCTCAGGGGTAGGGGGTGACTTGTTTTCAATCCTAGCTTTTGTAAAAATTGATCTATTTGTATGGAATGATTACAATAAAATGAATAAAATAAAAAAGAGATTGGCCATGAATATAACATATTTGTATACATGTTATTTAGAAGGGGCAGACAAGATGAATACAGTTGAGGGGTGTCCATTTTCATAATTTAAGCGAGCCTATTTTAGATGGGAGAGGAGTCAGATCTTTGTGAATGTGTTTGGATTCAAATCTAAAAAGTGGAGTGTTTGACAGACGTCTACAATTCAGATGGCAGTGGGAATATACAGTGCCTAAGCAAAGTATTCAACCACTTGGATGTTTTCACACAGATCTCCTACGTGTAGTCAGGAGGTTTCAGTTGACCGAAGTGTAAATGCACCTTATCTGGAAAGGTCCACCTTGTGGTGAGTTACCATCAAGATCTAACCTACACAATGAAGACAAAAGAAAATTCCAAGCAACTCAAAAAAACTCAAGTCAGTGGATGGGTATCACTGAATATCCAGTTAAATCATTCATTTCGAAATGGAAAGAGTGTGGCACAGTTGTAACTTTGCTTAAAGCAGAAACTAAATGACTGCGCAAGAGGAAGACTAGTGAGGGTATGAAGACACCTATGAGATCTCTGTAGGAGAAACAAGCAACATTGGATGAGATTGGAGAGTCTGTGGATACAACAACTGCTGCCCGGGCGCTTCAACAGTTGCAGCTTTATGGGAGAGTAGCAAAGAGAAAGCAAGTGTTAAAAAACATATGTTATCTCAGCTAAAGTTTTCCAAGGGGAATATGGAAGACTAAAGTCAGGTGGATAAAGGTCCTTTAGTCTGATGAGACCAAAATTGAGCTTTTTGGCCATAAGACACCTTTTTTGGAGTAAGCTAAACATGGCACATTATCTAAAACTCACCATCTCACCACGAGGCATAGTTGTGGCCAAATTAAACTGTGGGATAAAGTGGAACTAACAGCACTGAACCCAGATGTAGAGGCTTCATTTTGTAGGCTTCTGAGAGGCTCCCTCCACAGTCCAATGCCCCTGTTGGCTAATCGATTAGATCTTGAGTGACTATCTCAGACTGTTTTCCTCAGCCATGCCTTCCGTTTGCTAGAGAGCTGTGATTGGACAGTGGTTACATTTCCCGGTGGCATAATTTCAGCGTGTACTTTATGAAAAAGATAATGAGCTCACTTTTGATAAAGAAGATGAGCGAAAGACACCTATTGTATCTTAGTGTGGCACACACGATTTCAACATTAAATTATGTTTAATGTAATCCCTTCACATTGCATTTCAGGTCAGTGAATGAACAAGATACAAAACAACAAAATGATGGCTTTGCTTTTCACTAAGACAAGTTTTCTTAAAATCATACAATAAAAAACAGGGATTGATATGCATTGCATCACATTTCCTCATGGCACAGTTTCTGCGTGCTGCTCACTGTAAAACGATTGTTTTTCCCCTCACCCCAAAGCTGCATTTGAATTTCAAGGTGGTATTAAATTCTCTCCGTATGTCTACCCTGTATAATTAAAATCAAAAAATAAATTGGTCATTTTAAAGGAAGATATTACTTTGCTAGCATTTCAACCATGCATTAATTATAAAGCTCCAGATAAAAAATAACACTGTAAAAAAATTTAAAGAGTAAATGTAATCTTAAGAAGGCTCTTAAATCTAACTTTGTTATTACATTTACTCTGCCTGTAATGTTTTAATTTGTTTCCTGTATTAGTATATATGGTTTTAGTTATAATTGATGTTTCTTTCTTAGTCAGAGGACTAAGCTGTAAACAACATATGACATGTTATCTCTTTATAAGCACAAAGTTGCCTTTTAACACATCCATCAAATGCTGAGCAGCGTTATTATTCATTTAAAATTATATTTCTGGCTGTGTGTCAAATTTAATTCCAATATTCACTTCCGGTAAAACTGAACCAGCACAGCACCACTCATAGCTTGGAATATTGTCATGATAAACTAACACAACGTCACCCACAAAAAAATTGGATTTTTTATTTGAAATGAACTATGTTACAGTGATTCATAAATCTAGCAGCATGTTCCTTATTCACTGAATATTCATTTTTGCAGCCCCACCTCATGAGGACATTATTTTCAGGGAGTACTGGTCTGCAGTGCTGGTACAAAAGATGTCAAGATGTACTACTTGAGCAGACAATTAAAAACAAATTTCTTAACATTCGGTTTTAAAAAACATTTTGGATGTATCTCAAATGAGTTACATCATTAAGTTTTATCAAAGATATACTATTATAACAGTCAAATATTGCCATGCTTAAAGAAGAAGACCATTGATCTCAGGTGGAACATAAAACACAAGAGATATCCCATCCCAAAAATGTATATGGAATCCAAATTGTGAGGCAGGTTTATTAACAAAAAGTGGCTATTTTTGCTGTAGATGTTGTGTTAATAAATATTATAGATATTGTTGCACATGTGCATCAGGGGATCACTCTCCAGGCTCATCTGAGGTATGCACTATCACCCCAGGTCGAGAGGTGGTGCTGGCACTACCTATGTCCTCTTTTATGTACTGTGAAGACACCCAGTGAGGCCATTTGACTCCGCCCCTTCCAGTACTCCCGCTATATATCCTGTGACCATTGAAATGCAGCATCAGTCTGTCAGAAGGACAGAAGGAAAGCGCTCCTACCTGGTGACTGAAACTAGGCACCCCAAGCCTAATGCAGCTTTTGAGTTCTGGAAGCTTTTTTGTTCTATCTTGCACCACAGACCGTGTATTTTTGTTCATTGTTTTTCATTTTGATTAAGTGGGGATGACCGGGTTGGCTACCAAACATTTCTCTTTTACATTTGCAGGCCTTCATTTGACCACAGTATATTAAATATCTCTATTTTAACCTTTTGCCTGAGAACTGAAAATAATATTTTTACTTACATTATCATTTTTGAACTAAGTTATTCAGGTTCAATGTATCAAATATCAAAATTAATAAAAAGACAAAGGATCAGAAGTGAAACAATTCTAATCATTTTCACTGTCATGTATTTAATGCAAACAAAGAGGAAAAAAAACAACCCTTTGATTTACATTTGCAAAAGTTTTAAAGAGGAGAAACACAAAATTGTCAGTTTTGCTTTAGCTAAATTAATAGTAAAAACAGAGAAAGGCATTAATATGCAAAACAGCCGTCACATAATCTGTTGCCCTTGACAGAAAAATTCACAATGAAGTGATTTGTGTGTGTGTGATTCTTTTAAGTTGTTCTGTATGTTTGATTATTCTTTTTATCTTCATTTTATTTCTCCAAATGTTTGGATCTCACAACAAAAGACGGGTGTACATTGAAAGCAATTCAACAAAAGATCTGTTGCCTTACTGAGGCAGCGGATCATCTTCATGTACGTTCAACACGTACTGTTAGCTGGGACAGATGACTTGCTTCAAAGCTATATGATCCATTTTTCTCATAACTACTCCTTTGGTTGGAAATGGTCAGGCTTCTATCAAGTTTAAATGCTGACCCACTTTGAAATTTTGTAAAGGTTTTTTTTTTTTTATGTTGATGAAGGGAATACATTGTGGAAATGACATCTACCTTTTTGCCTTTTGCAAGTAGGATTTTTATGCAAGCATTAAACAACTACGCTTTCAAAATCTACAAATCTTGCTTCATCAGATCTTTGTAAGATAATTAATTTGTACTGTGTGTACGCACCATAAATCATTCTGTTGTTGTATGAAGTTATTAACTAACAATGCACATGAAGAATTCTGGATTAAAACAGCTGCAAATTGTGCATATTCTACAAAAGCATTCAGTAGGGTAAGAAATCCCATAAAGCATCCCTCAAAAATAACAATGTCACATACAGTATCAACTCGAAGGAGCAAACTGATAACCCAGATCACTACATCAGAAAAGTTTCAGGCACATTCATCTCAAAGACTCCGGCAGCAGTCTCTGGAAGTGAAGAGGGAATGTTATTTGTAAAAAAAGTCACGTAAATCTGCCACTTTCAGGTTCATGTTAATAATTTAGGTATGTTCATGTTATGGCCTGGGACAATAGAAAAAAAGTGCATCTAATTCATTATTTATAACAAGCTCCAAACTTAAAAGATTCCAAACACAGGTAAAACAAATACAAAAAGGATGCACAAGCCTTAACCAGATAGAATTTTGTTAATAAAAGATACTTCACCTCCTATTATGGAAACAGGGTTTATCTTGTAAAATGCACAAAGTAGCTGACAAAAGTGACATTGTTCAAATGGGCATAAGTATAAGAGTTTGTGAAACTTTTAAGGAATGCATTCACATTAATACTTAGTTCTACAGACTGCAATAGAATAGCCATCACGTATGGTGTGTTATTTCTCATTCTTTATATAGCACACTGGAGTTAAAGTCACTCTGAACATTACTTTAAAATTTGTCTGAGGTTGAGTTTAATCTACTTTTGTGACTGCTAAACTATACAAGGAGGGATTTTCCCTCATGAACATACTATGATAAGACAGCACCTGTAACCCTCCAACATCTCCTTGAGTGGACTAAATCGCCATACTTCACAAACATGAAGAGAGTATCTTACTGCAGGGGCAATGTGAGGTGAACTAACTGTGAGTCTGATATTTCCAAAACTGTTTTCACTCGTAAATGACAAACATTTATTGGATGTCTACATTTACATGTATTTTCGTAGGTGATGCTTTTACCCAAAGCAACTTACAAAAGATGTCAACATAATAAAGTAAGTCTGATGGACTGTTTGAGAGCAAGTGCTACAGGACAGGTTACAAAATAGCTCACCACACGTGAAGAGCTCAGAACAAAATGCAAGCTAGTTACACTTCTTTGGTTAAAAGAACCTATCAAAGCCATTATCAATTAGACAGAAATTCACAGAATAAGAAGAGTCTTCAAATGCTTCTTAAGCACATTGAGGGAATCAGCAGTTTGAATGGAAGTGGGCACTTCATTCTACTACCTGGGGGCGATACGTGAAAAAAGTCTGGATTGAAATTTGATACTAAATAGTGGTGGCACCGCCAGATGCTATTCATCAACAGACCAGAGTGTGCAAAAAGGAGCAAAGGACCTCTCAAATATCTTCATATACAGGGTGACACAAAAAAACGGGAACTTTTGAAAAACCCAATAAAAATAGAAGAAATCCAACAAAAAAATGTTATTGACAGCAATTGAACCACTACAACTTGCCTTTTAAGAGACAGTAATCCAAATTATCAATGTCTGAAAATTACGTCCTGTAGATGGCGTCCTCCTGTACGTATGCATTCTTCCAATCTGCTGTTGAGGTTCCCCATTGATTGCTGAAACATCTCAGCTGGGATACCACAAATTTCGTCTTGAATTCTTTGTTTCAATTCATTCATTCATGTCCTTGGCCGAGTCGTGTAGACCCGACTCTTAAGGTAGCCCCACAAGAAAAAATCACAAACGGACAAATCCGGTGATCTTGAGGGCCAGGGAGTGTCACCGAATCTTGAGATGACACGGTTACCGAACAATTCTTGCACAGCTGCCATTGATTGCCTTGCAATTGATTACTAAATTACTAAATGGCGAGATTGTTTACAGCTCAAGGTCCCTGTTCCGCAGTGCTGCCAACTGTACATGGCGGCCACTACGCATTTCAAAAGTTCCCGTTTTTCTGTGTCACCCTGTATATAGCTGATAATCCATTGACAACTAATTAGGAAAGCATCTGGGATTTGGACTTAATATGTGCTGCTTTAAGGAGTCAATTTAGTGATTCGAAAAGAAGAGTGAGATATGCCCTCTGCGTTGGGAATTATCTACAGTGGGTTAGTGACAGATGTCAGTGCTCCTACCAGCAGAGAGTTGCAGTTATCCTGATGTGACAAAACCAAAGTCTGGACCAGGAGTTGTGCTGCATACGCCATAAGATACTGTCTGATCTTGAGGATGCTATATAGAATAAATCTGCAAGACTGAGAAAGAGCTATACCATGGTCAGTAAAGGACAGCTGGTCATCAACCACCATCTGAAGATTGTGTTCTGATTTTGTGAGTGTTCATGACAGTAAGCTGAGCTGAACAGAGATTTTGCTGAAAAAAGGATTTTTAGAATTGTCTCAATATACATGAGAATTGAATCAAAAGAAAGTAGTTCAGCAAAATGTGTGACAAGCACATGCAAGAGAGCGAAGCTCTCAAATGTATTTCCATGGTATATACTGTATATGAGGCGGCACATTGGCGCAGTGGGTAGCGCTGCTGCCTTGCAGTTAGGAGACCCAGGTTTGCTTCCTGGGTCCTCCCTGCGTGGAGTTTGCATGTTTTCCCCGTGTCTGTGTGGGTTTCCTCTGGGTGCTCCGGTTTCCTCCCACAGTCCAAAGACATGCAGGTTAGGTGCATTGGCGATCCTAAATTGTCCTGTGTGTGTGTTTGTGTGTGCCCTGCGGTGGGCTGGCACCCTGCCCGGGGTTTGTTTCCTGCCTTGCGCCCTGTGTTGGCTGGGATTGCCTCCAGCAGAATCCCGTGACCCTGTAGTTAGGATATAACGGGTTGGATAGTGGATGGATGGATACTGTATATGACCATTTATCCACTTTTCTTACCCGCTACAGGTCAAATCTCATTACAATAAATACACTTATAACAAAAGTCTCAGTTCATCAATTGTTTTTCTGGGTACCACAAGAAGCCCCATAGACATCACACCTAGTTAATCTCATTAGAATGAAGTTCAGCTGTTGCAAATACTCAGGGTAACAAAGGAACTTCCTCAAAAATGTACGGAATTTTGATGTCAAACCTGATGAGAAGTACCAGATCAAGCATATTATCCTATTAGACAGAAAACTGGTCACCCCATGTATAAAAATAAAAACAAAATTAGACCGCAGTTTAAATTGGAGAAAAGGCTTGAATTCCTTTCAGCAGTGGACTCTGGAAAAAGAAAAAGGATCTGGCTGACGAGTTTGGCATTTCACAATTAACACTGAAGACATTCTTGGAAGACTATGGTAAAACTGAAGAAAAGGTGCTTGGAGTGAACGTTTGACCACTTTGAAAGCTGCATTTGAAGACATCAACAAGGCAGTGTTCATGTGATTTCAAGACACTGACAGTGGAAGTGGTCCTGACGATGTGGTTACAAGTGGCGCTGAAGAAAACCCTAGCATTTCCAAAGGTTTCCAAATTGTGAGAAAGTACCTGTCTTGCTCATCCTTGGCTAACAATGAAGTTTTTTGTTTTTTTGTTTGTTAAAGCAGCTGGAAAGCCATCTTGTAAACTTCTATGACTAAGAGTGCTATACAGTTCAAAATTTCAGATTTTTTCAAGAAATAACTTCTTAGTTAAAGTATCTTCCATGGTTTCAAAGTTATTTTAATAATGTATGATCATTGTGGTCAGTCTTTTGTTAATGCAGGTAACAAATCAGTTTAACAAATAATTTTTGTCCCCAGCACTTTGTTCTAGTGCGATTCAAACTTTTAATATATTTTGTAAATATACAAGGCATTAACTCATTTACCTGTGTCACCAAGAAGGATGCCCAGGAGGCCAGATGTTCAAAAATAGTGTCTATTACTAGCAAAATACTTCAGAGGTGGTACACAAAAGAAAGTCCATGATGTATATAGTAAAACAGAGTAGAAAAAATAACAAAAAACATTTTACTGCCTCTCTGCACTTACATCTACAGGGTCTGAAACAATGTACACTTGATTAGATGGCTTGCCAACTTATTTATTTAAGCACTGCCCAAAGCAAACATCCTTTCTCTCTCTATCTCTCTTACATTATCCAGGCCATTCTTCATCTTTTCAGTTAAATTTTTGCTCACGTGTATCTCCTCACGTCCACCAACTGGCCACTGGCAGGAATCCTCACTTAGCAGATTCTTCTGCATTCAGGAATAGGCTCCCAATATTCAAGCACCCTTTTCCCAGAGCTTTTTTCTACCAGACACATCTCTGTATCCCTAATCCTAAATCATAATTATACACTCTCCATAGTATACAGCAAAGCTGAGATCTGCATTTCCTTGCTGCCACTTTTCTCTTAAATCAGTAACCACATTTTAGATGAGCAGGTCACATCAGACATGATGGGGTCCTTATTTTCACACTGACATGATGATGATGATGCATGCAAGTTTCAGCCATAGAAGGGTCCACTCACATACAAACATACACACACAGGATAAAAAACACACACACATCAGGACAATGTGCAGTCTCCACACAGATGATGATTGTGTGCAGGATTCAAACCCAGGAAACTGAATTTGTGAGGCAGCAGCACTAACCACTGGACCGCTGTGCTGCCAACAGAATAAATAAATATGCACAGAAAGTAAAATATATATGAAAAGAGGTAAAATAATTGCACTTGCACGCCCTTCTTTGTGAAACAGTAGAAAGTCTCTTGCAGTCATTCTAAGTAGTAAATATAAATAATTGTCATTTCCATCTTCAACAGAAACATCTCCTAGCAAGTCAAGATAGCTAAATGCCTCACCAAAAATAATGTGTATTGTTATTTGTGTAATCAATGTATAGCTTTTCTGGATATCTGAATGCAAAGTAATATGAAACATGCATTACTATTTTTTCATTTTCAAAAATTCTTCCATGGTTCCCACAGTAATTGTTTCACAACCTGGAATTTTTATAAAAACATGTGGTCATTTTTATCACTGATAACATCAGTCATTTTTTAATAAATGGAATAATCTAAAATCAGGTGCAAAGAGAAATACAGCATAGTACTGTGATGTTTATCTTACAATGGGAAAGAGACCAAGGCACCAACTAAGCTGAAAGTCCGCCCACTAAACTATCCACTTAAAGTATAAAAAATAAGCATTCAAACCTGTATTTTCTGGTATAAGCAATTAAACATAAAATAATTCAAATCTGAAAAAAAGTTTCAATTTAGCTGGTTCTAATTCTATTAAAAAAAGTATTTTAAAATATAATTATACTTTTCAGAGAGTAAGTGGTGGCAAATTAATTACTTATAATAGCTGTGCTGGCAAGAATGTTTTTCTCAGCTAGAATGGAAATAAATAAACTTCAATCTTTGGAAGATTATCTGTTCTCTGAGAAAACTCTAAGTGAAGTTTTAAATTTCCTTGTAAGAGTTTTTATTTGCCTTTTTCAGTATAGTTATATTGTTCACATGGTTGCTGAGAGTGCCCACTGTGTCTTACTGTAAGAAAGCAGTTCAGGAGTAGTAGTAGTGGAAGTAAAATTCTTAATTGCATGTCTAACCAACACGCAACAAATTGGGACTCACTAGCTCCATGATAAACAAAAATGTATCTAAATATGACGATTTAATAAATTGAAAAAACAAATGAGCTTATCCGATCATCTCCTTACTACATCAGACCTTGTGAAAAACCCTCTAGTATGGTTAGCAAGTGACAATCCCCCTATATAAAATGACGACTGGCAAGGCGACACCAATAGCAGACGTGAGTCCTCATGTGAGTGCTGTTGGTACGTAGAGATGAACTGATGTGCCATCCGGCCCTGTCTATGTATCAATGTGACGGACAGCGTCTTTGGTGGATATTATTTAGTAAATTTGGTAAATGAACCTATGTGCACACACTAATGGAAATGTGAGCATTCAATTGTTTATAGCAATTTGAAACGTTTAGAGTTTTGAATGGTTATGTTATGTTACATTAAAACCTGTATTGTGCTTTGTCGATTGTGTAAATGAGCACAAGGCAAAAGTTAACCCTGGATAAGATGTCATCGGACACTCATGCACAACCATTTTTGCCTATACTGGAACAATAAAGAAAAGCCATTTAATCAATTTTGTATATTTTTGCAATGTGAAATGAAACCTGAGAACTAATAAAAAGACAAAAGAGACTGAGAAAAACTGTAAAAAAAAGGTGATTTTGTAGAATAATCGAGACAATCCCTGTAAATTGTATTTTTTATGACTTTAAATAATATAACACATCCCTAATCCAATTATTAAATGTATGGTACTACATTACACTTCCAGTGAAGGAAAACATGCGTAAGTCTAACACTGTACCAAGGACAAGTACAATAAAGTTAGTGTTGACTGGAGGTGCCTCATTTATGATAACTCTGAAACAGATATAAATAGCAGATGGTCGATTAGGAATCAAATGTCGCCTGACTAGAACGTACAAACAGATGTCCTGCAAACTCTGAGGTGAGAGCACACAAAAACATGACCAGAAGATGTTGGTGACTAGCTGCATCCTTGACAGAAGGTGTTTTCCCACTGCAGAAACTTTGTTTTCAACAAAAAGTACCAGGAACTAAAAATGGCCCAGGTTCTTGTGTTGGGAAAGCTACAAAAGTTCCTGAGTTTCTAAAAAGTCCCTGGTTCCTGAAAAAGTTCCTGCGGTAGGTAACTGCCTACGTAGACTGTGTAAAACTGAAGATATGAATGCAGCATATGATTTAAAATTATATTAAGTCATGTGTAGCTCTGGCTGTATTCTTGGGGGACAGGCTTTCCCCTCATTGTCTGTAAATGTCATTGTAAGATCTTCCTCCAAGTGTTTATTAAGTCTGAAGGGCAAGATATCTTATAGATGTTAATAGAATTTATAAACTACTCCTTTATCTACAGGTTTATTTAATAATAGATTGCCTGTGTCAAGTGGGTGGATTTGAAAACTGAGAAAATGTGTAATCTACTCTCTATATAAAAAATACTAAGCTTAAAAGTGCAACGATTTTGTGCAACGATTTTATATGACATTTTTTGTCAAGCTTTAAATTGGGCTTATTTTAAAACTTACATATATATGTTTGGTATCATTCTTTTCAGAATTTATTGACCTTTATTGTGATGTTGCTAGATTTTCAGATTCTTATTCTGTTTTTAAATTCTAAACTAAAAATTATCAAGAACTCACATCCAGTGGGATGAGACTTTCTGCCAAGAAATTTAACCATGCCCGGGCCGGAAATAAAAAACAAAGAGTAGGACAGCTGCTGTATAGGCTTTTAAATGTTTGAAGCGCCGTGCGAGATGCAGATCATGCAGCACGGCAACAACAGCAAGCCAGCAGCTGATCGAGCAAGAAGGAGGTAAAAAAAAAACTGTATTTGTTTCCCATTGTATCACCATTTAAGAGGGGGTTTCGGAGGAGCAACCACGTCTCCTTGGGGTGCGTTCAGCCACCTCACAACGTGAGTGTCAGAGACGCGAAGTGGCTGGCAAATAGCGCAGGCTGTGGCGAGCGAGGAAAGCAGGGGGGAACTCCCTAGTTTACATATAATTAAATGAACATTTGGTAACACTTTAGTTTAGGTATTGCACAAATGCATTTATTACTCATTTACCCTTATGTAGCAAGACCTTCACAGAGGCGTTTTTGGTTTTAAAAAAACTTGCATAGCATCAATAATGTGGTTAGCTATCTATTGTGGTTGAGTGAGGAAACAGAAGTCCATTCAATAAATGTGGGGGGGCCAACCCAGCTTTCCTTGTTTACTTCAAACTGAAAATCAAACAGCAGTCTATGGTGCAGAGGTAGTGAAAAGAAACAGATAATTAAGGATAGCCAAATAAGGGCTAATAACAAGGTTAGGGTTCCTTCTGGAAGGTCAGGTATGCAAGAGTTCCATCCTGTGATGTGCTCTGCTCACAGAGTGATGCCTCCTGCTATCAACCCCATGATTTATAGGCAGGAGAATGGAAGTGTGGAGACAGGTGCCCTCATTGGACGTCTCCTTAGTGTAGTGTAGTGGGTGGAATAGTGCCAGTGCCCCCTCTTGTCCCAGGGTGGTACCACATACCTTAGAGCAGGGGTTCTCAAACTCAGTCCTGGGGACCCTCTGTGGCTGCACGTTTTCTGTTTTAATTGGACTCCCGGGATAATTAAGTGAACTGTTATTTCCCAGATTCTATGTTTCGGGGACAAAGTTTTGTAAAAAAAAAAATGTACAAAGAAGTTACATGGGAATAATGTATTTTTTTTCTTTTTAACAATATTTTCATCCTGATTTTCATTCTACTTTTACAGAAGTTCTAATTGTTTAATTAATCCATTATTTACTAATTAGTGATTCTGACACTAAAGAAGTTGCAGCTTTTCATCATGAAGTGTTGTTTGCCTGGGGGTCTGTTCTGCTCTTTTTTAATTATCATTATATTATCTTATATATAAACGTCTATGCATGGAAGTGTATGTGTCTGTCAAGACCGGAAGTGAGAGGTGGAATCAGAGTAAGGGCTCCACCTCTGAGGATATACAAGCGAGTCCAGCACGTCAGCAAAACGAAACCTCCAAAGAATGACAGTCGCTTAGCCACTAATGCACAAATGATGCGAGCCCATCGGCAAAATTAATCCTCTTATGAGAGAGATGCCCAGAGTATTTCCTTTCAATTACCTGACATCTCTACATTTCAATTTTCTTCTGACGATTTCAATAGTTTCTAGGACCACGGTCTTTTTACAACACAGGCGTGTTAATATCCAATAAACAACAACAACATATACATATATAGCACATTTTCATACAAATTATGCAGCTCAGAGTGCTTTACATGAAGAAGAATGAGAAAAAAGACAAAATACATAAAAATTAGAATAAGGGAACACTAATTAACATAGTAAAAAAAGCAAGGTCTGATGACCAGGGAGGACAGAAAAAACAAAAAAAAGAAAAACTCCAGATGGCTGGAGAAAAAAACAAAATCTGCAGGGGTTCCAGGGCACGAGACTGCCCAGTCCCCGCTAGGGATTCTACCTAACATAAATGAAACAGTCCTCATGGTATGCAGGGTTCTCATGGAAGAACTTGATGATGACGGTCAT
Organism: Polypterus senegalus; assembly: GCF_016835505.1. Classification (NCBI taxonomy): domain Eukaryota; kingdom Metazoa; phylum Chordata; class Cladistia; order Polypteriformes; family Polypteridae; genus Polypterus; species Polypterus senegalus. The sequence continues at coordinate 109,719,605 of NC_053161.1, forward strand.
GTGGACTTCTGGCCTTTAATCCATCAATGTAGAGACATCACAGTGCTTTGATCAGGTGGTGGTGGCACAGATCGCCACCACAGAAAACCAGAAAAAGAACACAAGAGAAAATAGGGGTTAGTACGGATTTTGGAGCCACCATGAATAATCATGATAATTAATTGAATATACAGAGCATCAGGATTAAACTATTGGCAAGCTATTTCGGATTTTACAGTCTGAAGGGAGCAAACAGCACAAAGAAAGGAAAAAATTTAATTAAATCAACAAATGAGGGTTAAACATTTAAATCTATAGCAAAAATAGAAATATTTCTAAATGTCTTATAAATTTAGAAATCATGCTGCTGTACTTTTCTGAATGTAGAATTAGAGATGAGGGGGACACAAAAGCTTATTAAATCAGAGTTATCAGGTGTTGTCACTGATTATTAATCTGGTTAGAACAAAAACCTGAAGCCACAGTGGGCCCCCAGGAGCGAGTTTGAGAACCCATGAGGGTGATCCACTGACACACATGTGTAACACTATGCAAAGTGGCCAACTAAAATAAGTTCACTTTCAAATGGTCAGAGGTTGTTTCAAGTCAACCATATTTCTCTTGATATCGCATACTTCAGTATCAGACCTGTGAATCTGTCACTGTGATTGGCCCCTTTACTGATGCTTTGTAAGTGTTATTAAGATCAATAGAAGCCTGTGTTCAAGTCGTATTATTTAACAGTATTTGAGTCATTGAATATATTGAACAGAACTTGTATCTCACAAAGTTGGTTAGATGATGCAAGACCACTGCTGTCTAAGCTTAATACTGGTATTGATACCATACTTATACCAGAATATAAATGTTAAGGTTTACAATCACAGAAAAAACAAATTATTTGGTTTTAGCAGAACTATTGATGTTTAAACCACCAGTACTAAGGGACAATGCTTAATGAATTAAATTTTTTCAAATAACCATGGCTGTTTGTGATGCTCACTGGACAACATACACAGAGGAATAAACAACTATATAGTTGTTTATTAGTTGTCCATATTGGTACAGAATAAGGGAGATTCTAGACTGGTAGCATCAATACTATTTCTTTTTTAGATCTCCAAAGGACAAAGTTGCTCCAATTAGGTGTTTGGCTATTTTAGATATATGTAGATTTAATTCCGCCTAAATTAAACAAAGACTTAGCTGTATTGACGGGAATACATTTTTAACACACTTCTTCCGAGACAGGATTGTGGGGAGCCAGAGGCACACTTAGGCACATACCCACTGTCATTCATCCTCGGCTAAATTAAAAATACCAGATAATGAACATGGAGCTTGCACATTTGGGATGTGAAGGGAAACCAAAGTACAGACAGAACATATATGTAGACATGGGCAAATGTGCAACGTCCACACCAATAAAGATTTCACACTAATGCTAGTGAAGGCACCTGGAGGTGTGAGGCAGAAGCATTAAAATATACAAGGTGTTTATCCACCATTACACTTCTTCCTCAGTGCTGGTAAGACAGTGGTCATTAATCCACAAGGCTGCTGGTTTTATCTTACAGTGACACACTGTGCATAATGAAAAAGTCACTAACCAGTCAGTGATCTGGGTGAAACAAAGATACTGTATATACAGTCTGGAAACTTAAAAGTCACCTTGGGTAAATATGGCTGGCCAAATGCAGAATAATGCTTTCTTCTGCAACTTCGTAACTGCTGATTTTGACCACAGTAAAATGATTCAACTTTGTTAATCTTGAATGTTTCCTTTGCAAACAGGTGTAGCCCTATTATTGTTTAACATATATATCTTCACAAAGTCATTTTTTGTAGGCATTTGCATAATGAAAATGTATTCTGAAGAAATGAACTGGTCTTAAAATAAAATTGTCTTAAACATCAAGCAGAGTGAAAATCATCAGTTCAATTCAGGCATGTAACATCCTATTATATAGATTCTAAATTTAAAACTTCTGTGTGTACAGTAGCATGATCTAGCATGCATTTCAGTTAAGATGCAGTGAAGCTTGTGTAGCTGCTGTGCCTTACGTTTGAAAAAATAAATAGCATGTTGTGTGGGGGGATGCATCTGTCTATAGGGTAATGAGCTAAATTTTTTTAATTAACTGTAATTAGCCTGATAAATTACTATGTATAAAAGACAGGGCAGTACTCTAACCTAATAAAGATCTGAGTGAACTCAGGTGGGCAAGCTGCCCATTAAAAGAGAAATCATGTGAAGGAAAATGTCAGCTTCAGACTGAGGCGTGCTTGTGAAATAGAAGGGGTTTTGGAGCCTGTAAAGGCACTGCTGAGGGTTTTAGCTGACTGAAGGTTTTTCGTACATAGAGAAGGGTTCAAGCAAGGGAACCCCAAAGAATTACAATTTAGCTTAATAGCTAAACAGACCCTGTGGAAGTTTCATTTGATTTTTATATTTATACTATGCATCCATTGATAAAATTAATGGAATTTATTGACTTACCATTTGCTTCTTTGCCAATAATTCTGCAGTAGACGGTACGTCCTATTATAAAAATGTATAAAACATACAGTATTTAAAAATATACATACATTATTAGTGATTATACCAGGAATAGGAAACTGCTGTATTTGTTTGAAATTCTTAATTTATACTATAATAGTTCAATTTCTTTAGTTAAATAAACAACTTTTTTATCAAGCTATATATACACACTTTTATCTTTACTTTGCATGCAACTGATGAAAGGCTAATAATGAACACATGAGTAACCTAAACACAATTTCTAACATTTGCCTTGGCTAAAGTTAAGCCATTCTAGTTAAGCAAATATAACTATCAATGGAAATTAGATAAATGGACACACCCATAAGGCTATGCTCCACTTAGAACAACTGAAGTAAATAGTAAATGTTCGTTTTAGTAAACCTAGTTATTCAAAATATTGTTCAACAAATTTATCATAAGCATAATGGATATCTAGTGAAGCCATGTAAATATTTACCCTAAGGATTTAACTTAATTTCATCTGTCAGATGACAAATGTTTAGGTGTTTTTTTTGCTCAGATTTTTCAATCTTTCATTTTTTTTCATTTGTCATTGCTAGCTATTGTCCCACCTGTCTTTTGGATTCATAGACCTGTACTTGACAGATGTGGTGTGTAACCTAACATCCTAGCGACACTCTTAAAGACTTCTGTGTGCTGTCTTCATGTGAAAAGTGATGAGCCCACTTTGGTACTATGCCTCATAAGCTGGTCTTTTGACATTTACTTCCTAGTTATACTTTATGTTTACTTAAAGTCAGCTTATTCTTCCATAAATTCTATTCAGGACCATCTGAAATGATTAGACTGATACTAGTTTTTCTACCATTCCATCTAGTGTAGTATCATCTGCAAAATTAAGCAGCTTGCTATTTATTTTGCTATCATGACTGTTTATATATTCTAAAAGAGTTCTGGGCCAAGAACTAATATCTGAGGAACACCTCTGTTAACATCACCTCATTTCTGGGGTCCTCAATCACAGTCCTGGAAGGCCGCAGAGGTTGCAGGTTTTTGTTCTAACCCAGTTGCTTAATTAGAAAGCAATTCTTGTTAGTGCTTTAAATCTGCTATGTCAGGTAATTCTCATACTGTATTCTAGATTTTCTTCCCATTTGTAGGGATATCATTCAAATGATTTGAAAGCTAAAATGGACGACTAGTTCTCAGTCCTTCACTTGTTTCTTTTCACTTTCCTTCCAAGTATTTAATTAAACTCAATAGTGCATGATAAATACACACAGGTGTAAATGGTAAAAAGCTGAATGGAGAAATGCTGGTCTTTTTTGTTATTGCTAATTAGGAGCCATTAAAAACCAAGACTACAGCTATTTAAGACTAAAATATGCAGTAAGGGTTCAAATTCTTAACGAGCGAGACAATGAAAGTGAAGCAGAAGTGTTACTTGAGTAATAAGTGCATCTTATTAAGCAATTGGGTTGGAGCAAAAACCTGCAGCCACTGCGGCCCTCCAGGACTGTGATTGAGGACCCCTGCCTCATTTGGAAAAGATTTATTACACCATAAACCTCTGTTTTCAGGATTAAAGATAATTACACAATGTGCCATGAACTCCCACTAGTTTTAGTTCGATCACCTTTTCAAAAGCTCACTGAAAATCAAGATAAATAATATAAAAAAATTCTGATTATATCCTTCTGCCTCATAAAGTTCTGGTGAATTATTAAAATATGATCTCTCTCATCCAAACCCTTATTAACTTGTTTTTGACATATATTGTACAATATTTGCCTTAGTTATTGCTTCCATCAGTTTGCTAATGATAAATCTTTAGCATACTTGCCAATAGTTACTTGATAGATAGATAGATAGATAGATAGATAGATAGATAGATAGATAGATAGATAGATAGATAGATAGATAGATAGATAGATAGATAGATAGATAGATAGATACTTTATTAATCCCAAGGGGAAATTCACATAATCCAGCAGCAGTATACTGATACAAAGAAACAATATTAAATTAAATAGTAATAAAAATGAAAAGAATTAAAATAAAATTAATGTTCGCATTTACTCCCCCGGGTGGAATTGAAGAGTCGCATAGTGAATTGACCCAATCTTATTAATTCAGAATGGTACTATATTCGCTAGCTTCCAATCATCAGGAATATCCCCAATGTGCAGTAATTTATGCAAAATCATAGGTAGGTATACATACTTTTTAACTTCTTTAAACATTCAAGGATACATATTAACTGATCCATGTGATTTACTTAATTTCTACTTTTTTAATCTAAGCTGCATTTCTCTCTCAATAATTTCCTAAGCACTAAACACCTGCTTTGTAGTCTATGTAGCAGCAGGGAGGTGAAAAATGTACTTATAGTATTCACAATTTAATAATCTATACTAATAAAAGGCAAAGCCCTCACTGACTCACTGACTGACTCACTCAATCACTCATCACTAATTCTCCAGCTTCCCGTATTGATAGAAGGCTGAAATTTGGCAGGCTCATTCCTTACAGCTTCCTTACAAAAGTTGGGCAGGTTTCATTTCAAAATTCTACGCGTAATGTTCATAACTGAAAGCTATTTTTCTGCATATACTGTAATAATGGAGTTGAGTTCGAAAGCCGTGGAGGGGCGGAGTTTCGTGTGACATCATCACGCCTCCCACGTAATCACGCAGTACGTAGAAAACCAGGAAGAACTCCAAAAACCGATGAAGAAAACATACATTATATAATTAAGAAGGCAGCGAAACAATTAGAAGTGAGCGAGTGACATATAAAACCATATTCAGCGGCTCACGTGAACTGGCGCGAGCGCAGACAAAAGCAACAGTTCCAAAGAGTGCTGAACAAAAACCGAATTACACTGCTACGCTCAAATAGACAAACTACACGCTGTGGTGCAATAGTAGAGCCTTCTCCTCTAGCGGCGACGTCCAAAGTTCAATTCCCGAGAGGGGATGTACTGAGTATGTACATGTGCTTCCCGATTCATTTTAGCCTCACATCCCCTTGGTTTGAGACGTATGAAAAAATATGAGGTTAACGCAGAAAGTTTGAATTGCGCAATCACATTTGAAAAAATATATCTTTTCAACTTCTATTTAGTCAACACTTAGCATATTCATATGTAAGGCTGCTGCGCAACTCACCACGCCTCCCATGTAATTGACTGGCTTCCCATATAAGGCCATTCTTCGCTGCGGTGTCTTTATTGGTTTCCTTGCTTCAACAAGGAAGCAGCTTTCTCACAGTTTCTGCGCTGTTTTATAAACAAACGACATATAAGAAAGTCGTTTTTCTTTGCTTCGCCAACGAGGCGACCTTTATATTTAATCCACGGGTTCTGCACTGTTTTATTGTTCATTTGTTACAATTATTATACTTATTGTGTACGTATTTTACACTTAGTTTACTGTTCAAGTACCCATTTCCTTTATTTAATCCGCGGCTTTTCTGCTGTTGTTTTGTTTGTTTATTACAATTATACTTATTTCATTCAGTTTCTTTCAGGCAAAGAATGTTACGTTATTTTTAAAATGTTTCCTTTTCTTTTTCATAACTTCTTTAACACACTACTTCTCCGCTGCGAAGCGCGGGTATTCTGCTAGTCTGTTATGAAGGACAGTTCGCCTGACACTTTGGCTGGAATAGCTGGTGATTCTGCCTTCCCTGGAAGGGAAGCTAGAAAAACAGGAGAACAGCAAGATTCTGTTTCTTAGAACAATATCCCTGTTTAATCATTGCTCCCATGTGTTCATAAGCCCTATAATTACCGCTAGAGCGACTTGTTTTTACATATTTTATATACTGTATATATATATATATATATATATATATATATATATATATATATATATATATATATATATATATATATATATATATATATATGTGCTTTTCTTTGCAGATTTTAGCTTTTTATTTATGAATATGGGGTTTTCTTTAAATTCTAAATGCTTCTGGATAACAGTTTCATTGATGTGCTGGGTTACAACCTTTGGTTAACAGTACTTTTTTATCTCTTCATGGGTTGTTTTTAGCCATTTTGTATTTCAAAAAGATAGTTTTTGCAGGTTTATTTTTATCCAGAACTTTTCTGAGAAATATATGGGTACTAAAGAAGTGTATGGTGTTGGCAAGATAGAGAAGCAATGCTCTTGTCATTCTATTCCCAATAATTCCTTACCATCATTTTAAATGACTGTTGCAAAATTTATTAAGAAATGAAGTTTAGCATTCATTTTGGGGAAACTGTATGCAAAAGGAACCTCAAGCAATTTTGCTCAAAACTATGTAATATTTTGAGGTGTTATATGTTACACAGTCTATGGCAGGAGAATCATGCCTCTAGACAAGACCGGTGGTATTGTGGTATGTGCTGGTCATGCTTGCAAACAGGAATTTATGGATGTGGTGAGAGAGGACATGCAGGTGGTGGGTGTAACAGAGCAAGATGCAGAAGACAGGACGATATGGAAGAAGATGATCCGCTGTGGCAACTCCTAAAGGGAGGAGCAGAAAGAAGACGAAAGTGTTCATGTGACAATAAATCTGAAATGAACTGATGATCCTGTATTTTGTATCAAAGCAAAACCATACATTTTTGAAGACACCTGCATGATGTTACAAAGTGTGATGGAGATAAGCCACAATGAAACAGAATGAAACGTGATTTTTTTGGCACATGTGGCGTCACTGTTCAGAATATGTCATAAGAGAACGACTGAGGATGCCAGTGACTGTTTCTGTTTCTTCTGTTTCTGTTGCTGCACACTTATTCAAGACTATGTTATGATAAGGCAGTTATCATTTTAGGTTGTGTTGCCAATACAGAATCATGATTTGTAGTAATTCTAAGTCAATGAATCATCTGTATAACATTATAACATACTGCTACTGCTACAGAGACCTGCAGCAATGCCTGTGAACCCCAATCTCACCCTTTCTCCCTTACTCTAAATGCTTTCAGCAGTCCATGGATTTAATTATTCAACATGTTATTCAGTTTATTAATGTGGGATTAAACAGCTATGTGTAAAAACATACTAAACCATTAAATGTAAAGAAGTATTATTCATGTTTTTAGCCCAGCAGTGAGTTACCATAATTATGGAATCCAGTCATACACAAAAAGAACAAATTCTCAACTCATGAGGGCAGAGAAGAAAAAAAAATCAGACATTTAGAAAAGGCAACTTAAATGCCATAGAATAGCTAAGGCATGTGCAAAGGACAACTATCGCCCATGCAAGAATGCACCTTCCACATCCCAGAGATGAGGCAGATTCAAAAGGTTGAGTAGTCCAGAATATCAAAACAGAAATGCAGAAAACATCATCTGCTGCTAAAAAATGTGCAATAAATGATGAAATTAAAGGGTATGCACTTTTATCAGAAAGTTTCATTTGTGTGTGTAAAGGTGAAACAAGGCTATTTTAATGTAGACCCCAACTTATGTCGTTAACATGTACATTAAAATATAGAAGGTTTGCACCAAATTGCATACATTTTACTTTTACTTTTTAGATGTTTTACATTTTTTGCCCCAGAACAGCATTGTAATTTTTTTCAGGCTATGTCTCCAAGATACCATGTAAGTACTCATCCATCCTTTAAATATTATAGTTAACTCTGTGTATAAAATGCCAAGCAAATATGTCATACTGTAGCTATAAGAAAAAAAAACTGTTAAGTTTACTAGAAATGTAATTTCTAAAGGTCTTAATTTTCTCTCAAGACATAATTTTCACGACTTTAAATTAGACTTAAAATTGTCATCCATGATCTGGACTACATTCAAGGTTGGTACATTTTATCACTCTGATTATCGGAGAGACACTGTTGACTTTATAAATTGCTTTTCAAACCTGCTGTACAGTTTCTTTCCAGGATTATTTTGTGGAATTGACATTTTACCTTGTGTTCCTTTGTGTTTTCCATATTCCTGCTTCTTCACCTTGTATTCTATTGGAATATATTGTGTTTTCTTGTCATTTATTTAGAACTGCAGTTCAAAAAGAATGCCTTAAATATTCTACCATCATTAAGTACAGATTTGTTTGACTTTCTTTTTCAAATTTCTGGTTGTATAATTGGGCATTTATTTCATTCCCTATTGCAGTCAGGTTTATCCTTGATTTTCTTTCATCTTGGTTCTCTTATGAATCATCACTATCTCCTGCATACACTTTAAGATTTATTGTTTTCAGCCACTCCAGTCAACTCATATAAATTGCATTTTGGGCCCCATTGTCTCATGTGCTCTTCACATCTGGCACTTAGAATAAAAAGAAAAACCATTGCTTTTCTCCTTAAATGCCATTTGCAATCTTTTGTCTTAATAATTTCTCTTTTTTATACACAGGCCAGCCCTGTTTTAAGCTCATTGGTCCTCCCTGCGGATTTGTGCTTTCATAAATATATACATCTAACAGAAAAGGTCTATAATAAGTGAACTCAGCCTTTTGTATTACAGTTGATTAGAAAATTAAAATAAAAGGGCCTTGAAGAGGAAATTGAGTTCAAAACCAGCTACATTAATGTCTTCTTTTGCTGCAAGCTTCCCTAAACTGTTGAATCTTATGCTTATTTCTCTGATACACAATCTGGAGGATTAGGATAACAAAACTACTCTGAAACAAAATATAAACTGGACTTTGAGAAAACAGTTTTAAAAAGTCTATTGTTCAAATGTAAGGATTTTTGTAAAGATATTCAGCAAAGAATTTATCAATAAATCAGCAGTTAGGTTGTTGGCAAACAGGGTAATTGTGTGCCATGGCACAGTCTCAATCAATCCTATATCTGTTTGTGCATTTCTTGGACCCACTTTATCCATTTCAGAGGATGTAGTGAGACAGTGCAGGAGTCAAATCTGGTAGTGATGCCATCCCCTTACAGAACGCACCATCTGCACTGTCAATTTAACATTTTCTGGATATCAGTGGAGACCAGGCATTAAAAAAATAAATAAACCAGAGCATAAAATTTCACAATAACAAATCCTCAGGCCAGAATTAGGAGACAGGACCCACAGCTAACTGTTGTGCCACTCCTGTGATATTCACCATGGCCACTTTAGAGCTCAAGCACTGTTTTTTTATTCTTCACTCTCTAACTCTGAGGCTATACTTTTCACTTTCTTTCAACTCAAAGTGAGCCCCTTTCTGAAGTCCTAGCTGGCAAAATTTTATCAGTATGAAGTGGGTAAATAAGGGAACAGAACTTCACACAAAGACAATGCTGAGGATTACATGAAATGTAGTACCACATAACCAGGGTGGATCTACCATCAGAGCATTCTGTGTGCTCACCCAGGGCCCATGATGGCAAGGGGCCTTTTCCAGCCCCATTGTACAATGAAACAATCAAGTCTCTGCATGCCGCACATACGAATGAGAAATACCCCGCAGGATTAAACTACCGGGTGTATGCTTGTTGAATTGTTAAAAGCACGATCAACACAGGGGCCTGTGGCGGTCTTAGTCTGGGCTTGCTCATAACGAATATTAGGGAAGCAGGTATGGACAGTTTGTTGAATGAAATTCACATGGTAAATGAAAAACATTGTCAATCAAAGAAGGATTAGCATACAAAAGAAAAACCCATAAGTAGATTGTCAAAGACTATTACCACTGCCTACATTTAAAGTGATCATCAGTAGTGTATTTGGAATGAAAATTCTGGTGGGGCTAATCCAGTATTTATCTTTCTTTGTGCAGACTCATCAAGCATTGACACTAACTTACCTACCTAATAATGTCTGTCTCCCTTTTGCTAATGATTAGCGAGATGTGCAAGTTAATGCACCTTTTGTGTCCCAAAAATATCAATGAAACAATGGGATGCTGGTCCCTGGTCTTTGTTATTTGAAAGAAGATCATTGTGATATCTTCCCACATTGTCTTGATCTGACAAAATATAGAAATATACAGTAGATCCAAAGATTAAGAAAAGTGATAACGTCAAAACCAACCAATACCAGAATAATCTTCTTGTTCTTTCGGCTATTGGCTATGAATTACCTAAACAGAACAAGCTGCACCTCAAGTTTAAAATCAAATGTCTTTGAGGTGAAAAAGGACAAGCCACAATAACATGGAAAGAACATGCAGATTACTGACACTGCCATTGCTAAATATTATTCAGCCAGTATTTGCACCAGGACTGTGCATTTCTTTGCACTGGGAGCATCAGATTGCTGGCTTCCTTCCAAGTAGTGAAAAACGCATGTGTAAGGTTTCCTTGATGGCTTTCTCAAATTTAGTGCTATCGAGCAATCCTTCTTAATGGTGTGTGAAGCTCAAGAGCCAGTCAGCCCCATTAACATAATGCCTTGTGCTCGATGTCTTTTTGATATTGAACAACCTGTCTTTCTATTTTTTGTCTTCAAATCACTTTGGATACTTTTTGGAAAGAAAATCAGCCTGGATTTTTCCAACCACTTCAGTAGCACACATTGCATAGACTAGACTGGAGAAAAACTCAAACCAAAAGTGCAAATGCGTGATTCATTTTAATACTGAGAATAAGAGACTGGGACTAAAGCTATCAAGCCTCATATGGAAAGTTCAGGTCACAAATGAGCACACACACATACCCAAATATAAATTGAGAACACTGCAGGGCCAATTGATCCAAGCCAATCAAATCAGCCAAAAATCAGCTTGTGGCACCCATCAATGTTTCAGGCTGGGTGGAGCACATCCTTAAACTCCTTGCCCGCAATACAACCAGCTACATCCAGGACACCACTGATTTCTTAAAAAAAACTGTCTGCTATAGGCCCCCTACCTGAGGGAACCTTACTGGCCAAAATGGACGTTGAGGAACTTTACACAAATATCCCCCATGATGTCGATTATACAAATGATAAAATTCACTCTGACACATAACTTATTTTCATTTGGAGAAGAATTCTACTTGCAACAAATGGGGACTGCAATGGGCTGTCGGTTTGCACCTTACTATGCAAACCTATTTATGGCAAAATTGGAGGAAGATTTTATGTCAACATGCATCTTAAAACCAATGTTGTATCTCCGTTTCATAGACGACATCTTCATAATTTGCAGTGCCGGTGAGAAGGACCTCATCCATTTTCATAATGAATATAATTATTTCCACCCCAACATAAAGCTAAAGCTGAATTATTCAAAAACAGAGGTCAGCTTCCTTGACACCATCATTCAACTGAAAGACAACACCCTTGTAACTTCTGTTTTTCACAAACCGACAGACAGACGGACCTACCTGAGAAGTGACAGCTTCCAGCCCAAGCATATTAGGCGCTCCATTATTTTCAGCCAAGCAATACAATACAACTGTATTTGTTCAGACCCAACAGACCGCAATAAACAACTATAGGAGCTTAGACAAGATTTCACCAGATAAGGTTATACCCCCAAAACAACAGACACTCAAATAAGAAGAGCTACTGCCATACCCAGAGACAACCTTCTGGAATATAAAAACAAAGACAACAAGAACCGCATCCCACTTGTCACCTACAACCCACATCTTGAAGCACTTCAAAAAATTGTAAAAGAACTTCAGCCAATGCTACACAATGACGAAACGCTGAATAATGTATTTCCAGAACATCCCCTCCTGGCATACAGACAGCCGCCAAACCTGCAGCAACTAATTGTCCAAAGCTCTCTAACTGAACCAGCAGAAAATGGCACATCCCCCCTGCCTACACACCGTGTAGTTATACCACACCTAGACTAGAACATCTCATAAAGGGATCATTTTCCTGCGGATCATCTAATGTGGTCAACCTAATTCTCTGCATGAAATGTCCTGACACTGCACTCTATGTGGGAGAAACAGGACAAACACTCCTCCAGAGAATTAATTTGCAAATGTTCCACATTAAGCATGGCAACACAGATGTTCCTGTAGGAGCCCACATCAACAGCCGTGGACATTGTGAGACGGACTTTAAACTCACAGTGCTTATGGGCAACTTCAGAATACAGCAAGATTGAAAAGAATGGAAAGTTAAACTCATGCTAAACTTTAACACATTACAACATGGTTTGAATAGAGACAAGAGTTTAATGGCCAGATATGAGGATTGTTTGCATCTCACAGTCAGACACAGACAACCTGTATATAGACCCACATTGTATAGAAAAACTCATCAGAAACTTCAAAAACCTTTGTTGGACAGTTGTCTTATCCAAAGATCTTGACCATACATTATTCTCCTCTCTTGCAAAATGAATCTTAGCCTGAAGAGGTCTATTCATTTTTTACATTTAAGATGTCTCACTTAAAGGTTTTCCAATGTTGTGTCTGTCCTAGTGTCTGTATAAACACAGGGAACTCCAGTTTCTGTATTACATCTTACATGAAGAAGGGGTCTGAGTTGCCTCAAAAGCTTGCATATTGTAATCTTTTTAGTTAGCCAATAAAAGGTGTCATTTTGCTTGACTTCTCACTACATTCATAATGGCTAACACGGTACAACACCCTAGTACTATTGGCGCCCATCAAAAAAGACAACTTTACATACTACAAAAAGAAAAATTTTTTCTATAAAAGAAATTACATTTTGCATATGATGAAAAATTTAATAAGTAATAATGTTTTAGTAATTATTAATTTATTATTATGTATTTTGTACAACACCTAGTGAGATTGGACCCCACTAAACCATAAGACAGAAATGCTAAAGTTAATCATATAATTAAACTTCTAAGAGCATGCGTTTCAGTTAAAATTATATATGGAATTTAAAAAAACTGTCTTAATGTTTAATTTTTTTAGTGATTTTAATTTTAATTAGAAACAGATAACATTCCATACAATTAAGTCAAACTTAACAAAGCAAACAAACAAAGCAAAATCTAACCCCCACCCAACAGAAAGAGAGCTACTCTATAAAAAGAAACAAGAAAGGAAGGGTACCATTTCCCCAAAATGGAAGCTTATTCTAAATTGGCATTGATTAGATCCTGCCATGTTTTCAAAAAGGTTTTGAACAGATCCTCTTAGTGAGAATTTGAATTTTTCCAATTTCAAGTAGTATAGAACATCAGTTACCTACTGACTTAAAAGTGGTGGAGTGGCATTCTTCCAGTTGAGCAAGATAAGTCCACCTAATCTTAATGCATTATTAATGGTGGACACTCCATGAGTTGTCATTGCTTTAACTGAAAAGAGGATCCCTTAAATTATGTGTTTATAGCTAAAGTTTAGTTAAGTCACCTGTGTAATACCAGCTTGACAGATGGGTGCCTCTTCTTAAAACCAACAGTCTTTAACAAATTTTAATAAAATGTCAGTCAGTCAGTCATTGTCCCACCCGCTATATCCTAACTACAGGGTCATGGGGGTCTGCTGGAGCCAATCCCAGCTAACACAGGGCACAAGGCAGGAACAAACCCTGGACAGGGCACCAGCCCACTGCAGGGCACACACACCCACACACCAAGCACACACTAGGGACAATGCACCTAACCTGCATGTCTTTGGACTGTGGGAGGAAAACCATGCAGATATGGGGAGAACATGCAAACTCCACACAGGGAGGACCCGGGAAGCAAACTCGGGTCTCCTAACTGCAAGGCAGCAGCGCTACTACTGTGCCACCATGCCACCCTTAATAAAATGTGTCCTGTTAAATGTAAACAGGAACATTGTGAGTGAAGAACAGTGTTGGTGTCAATCATGGGTAAAGGAACTTCAGACATAAGCTAAAACACAGTCTAGGACTATTATGTTATGTTGAAGTTTTACTTTAAAGAGGAGCCTTCACTTGCAGAGCTTTGTAAGACACCCCATAAGTGCTGGCTTAATTTGGTAACTCAGACTGGTATTTCCATCTTGAACTGGAGAGATACACACTTCACATGAATTGTTGCTAAAGTACAAAACCACTCAGCCTACTTTTTTGGCACTTCATACTTTAATTAAAATACCTCTTCAAAACTATAAAGAAGCTGCCATTTTGTTGCAAATAGCAACAGTTTACATTTGTTACATAAAAAACATTCTATTTTAATGTGTTTTTTGCTCTTGAACATAGCTAATTCAGATTACTATAACTATTTTTAATTTAAATGTCAAAATAATACACTGCAGTAACGCAAAAAACAATTATCAATATCCATCCATCCATTCATTGCTGAACTTGCTTAATTCATTTCAGGCCAATAGAATCTTGAGCCCACCTCATTGGATACAAGCTAGTAGGAAACCCAGCAGGGAATGACTAAATAATTTCTGCATTAAAATTATATATCTATATACATAAACATTTATTTTGAACCAAATAACAGTTTATCCCATTTCAAACTTCCTTAATCCTGTTTGGGTGTCATAGGTGCTGAAGCTTATCCTCTGTTTCTGTGTTTGCCTTTGGATTCTAGATTGGGGTGATGTTGGCTTTGGATTGTATTGCCATCTCAAGCAAATCCTTTTTGTGCTTCACAGAGTTTCTTGTGCTACAGAGCAATTTTGTTAAAAATAAATCTTTCATTTTTTAAAGATTCTTCTAGGCCCTTTCTATGTCTAGCTAGGGTTTTGATGGTATACCCTTACCTAGTGGGAAATTCTGGAAGTATTTATGGGACTCCCAACTCACTACACCTTCATATTCTGTATAATAGATGTGAAGTCCATCTTCAAGAGTTAATGTTGAATTGTATTCCCAGTGTGCGATAAAAATGCTGCAAAAGTCCGGCTCTTGTGCTTCTTAAGGACTGTCAGGAAAAAAAAAAACACAACAGTTTTACGGTTTGGTGGATGTTTTAGTTTTAGGTGGTGCATGATCAGTTCTCCCATAACAACATTACCACTGCTTGCTGGCACAGTGAAGGGACTGGAGAGGTTCAAAGTGGTTGTGAATAGTGATGTCTGCTTAAGTTGAATGTCCTAGGCTTGATCCCCTGCTTGCATTGCCAAAGCCTGGAGTATGAGTGGCATGGCATGGAGCCGAAGAAGTAATTTTGATTCTGGATACCGATGAAGTCTATAAAATGTGAGCTTTTGTCTGGTAAGGAGCTATTGGTTCTGTATCTCAAGTGACTCCAGTTCTTCCACACAATGTACTGTAGTTCACAGTTGGCCACCTTCAAACAGGAAGTCTCAAACCTGAAATGTGTAAAATTTAAACAAATTGTGCTCTGTTTACCTGTCATCATCCTATGAGTTCTGTTATGTGCTAATAGTAGTGTTTTCCTTGCTTCTTACCATTTTTTGATGATTTCCCTGTTCTTTGTATCCATCAATTTTGTCCACACTTTACATTTTGCTTATCTGTATTTGGATACATACGCATTTGCATTCATAGTAAGATTTAACCTGAGGACTCAAGTGTCTGGGGCTTAACACGCAGAATCTTTTGTTTTTTTTAGATGATGGACGCATGCAATTCACAATCTGTTCAGTCCATTAGTGCAAATGGCACACAGTGACTGCCCTGAGAAATGGCAGCAGTGCATCACCTTGTTCTACTGCAATACTCTATAAATACAAGCAATATTTCAGTTTGTTAACCATTAATGTTTAATACAAATAGTAGTAGATTGGGTCAGGTTAGGTTTTGTTAACAGCTACACCACCTGTGCAGTTGTTTTCAGGAGACTAGACCCATTTGATTGAATTTTTCCCACTAAAGCCATGAATGTAAGCAGCTGCATCACAACTACTCCACAATCCAATGGATCAGAGATACTACAGCAATCACTCATTCCTTTTTTTACATAATAAAAATGCCTATAGCAAAGATAAAAATAGCTAAACGGCACAAGATACTGAAAGTATCCCTGAAGAAGATTCTGAGGAGCCCTTCTTCTGGTCTGTGACCAGCCATGTGGACAGACCTGAACCAGCATGACAGAATGACCTGCAGCCAGAGTTACAAGCCATAAAAGACCGCAATACAGAAAATAAAAAAATGAAATTAACTTTCTTGGGATGGAACTGTCAGAACAAACCAGGGTTATGACCAGAACACAGATTGAAGAATTAGAGCAAAGAATATTAGCTGTAGATGACAAGGATGCCGCAAACTAAAATCAAGCAAATGTGAGCATGACTTACATTGACTGCTTACAAAATGAGGCCACAACATTTATAAAAATATTTATTATACAATATATTCATTCCCTTGTATTACTTTTCTAAATCAATATCAATTGTTTGACTGGTACTCCATAGCGAAGTCAAAATGTTCTGTATTCCAAAAATTTTAATAAATGGTATATTTTCTTAGTTACTTCTTACATACACACACACACACGCATACACACAAGAGTTTCTGATAAGAACTGAAACCTTTTTCTATACTGAGTGTTTTCTGCTGTTACACAAAAATAGCTGGACCCCTTCTGCCAGCTTGATCTGGCCTGTCCTGCTCGATGCTATGAGCATTTAATGCAGTCTGACAGATAACAGAGGGGTTGTGATATGTGTGCAATGTGAAATCACTTTGCACTTGTACAAAACGAAAAGAACCAAGCAATTACAGAAAATGTGAATAGCATCCATCCATCCATTTTCCAACCCGCTGAATCTGAACACAGGGTCACGGGGGTCTGCTGGAGCCAATCCCAGCCAACACAGGGCACAAGGCAGGAACCAATCCTGGGCAGGGTGCTAATCCACCGCAGGACACACACAAGCACACCAAACACACACTAGGGCCAATTTAGAATCGCCAATCCACCTAACCGGCATGTCTTTGGACTGTGGGAGGAAACCGGAGCGCCCGGAGGAAACCCACGCAGACACAGGGAGAGCATGCAAACTCCATGCAGGGAGGACCCGGGAAGCAAACCCGGGTCTCCTAACTGCAAGGTGGCGGCGCTACCACTGTGCCACCATGCTGCCCATGTGAATAGCATGGTACAGTATTTATTTTTCTTTTCATACTGTTCTCAACTAAAGATGTGTACTCGATCCTTTGGAGCTAATACTGTATTACAATATACAACAATGTGTATTGTATGTAGCTATTTCTTTATATTCAGCACAATGATGCCAAACTAGCTTAGACACAGAAAGCAAAGAGTTTATTCTGAGTTTAGTAATGTGATTGTGATTGGGTCATTGCTCTTTATAATTTATATAAATGATCTTGATAAGAATATACTGTAAATAACAAGCTGGCTACTTCTGCAGTGCAGATGACACTAAACAAGGTGGAATCGTGGATATCCTAGAGTCAGCAGAGTCATTACAGATGGAGCTGGATAGAATTCAGACTTGGGCAGACTTGTAGCAGAGGACATTTAATATATGTAAATATAAATTGGTATGTATAGCAAATAAAAATGTTAGATGTGAATACACAATGGGAGGCTGGGATTTGTGAATTAGCAATTGTATAGTCAGTGCACTGAATCAAAAAGTTTAATAAAATATTAGGTTACATAGCACTATGTATAAGTTACAAAGCAAGCTATAAAACATTTGTCTGGCATACTGTGTGTGTGTCAACATATCCTTAGAGAATATTCAGTGAAGAGCAGCTACACAAATTCCAAGACTATAGGGTATGAGCTACTAAGGGAAGACTGAAGTACTGCTGGTAATTCTCTTACTTCTCTGACTTCCCACCATTCCTATCGTTTGCTTTTTAATATGAAACTGATTTGCAAAACTCTTAGATATTTTGTTCCGGCTTTCCACATATCAACTTTTGCCATTTTAACAATGTCTCAGCTTTTTGCAACATTACTTATGAGCTTTATATGCATTTTGACCTCCAAAACTTACTCAGACAACCAACAAGGGAAATCATGCCAAAGCTTGCTTTACAAGAGAAATGCTGCTCCTGTGTTTATTATGGTGAGAACTAGCTGTCCCTCAATCTTGACCTTATTAAAAAAGGGAGACACATTGCCCCTAAATGCAATGTCTTCTCTTTTTTGACTTACCCCATGTAAAGACCTGGGGCCTCATGCATAACGCCGTGCGTAGAATTCGCACTATAACATGACATAAGCACAAAAGCGGAAATGTGCTTATGCACAAAAAAATCCGGATGCAAAATCTGTGCGAACACCAGCTTCTACGTCCGCTACATAAATCCCGGTTAGCTTGAAAATTAGCACACATGCACACGACTGCTGCCCCACCCCAACTCCTCCCAGAATTACGCCTCTTTGAATATGCAAATCCATATAAATAGCCCTTAAGCTCAGTGTTCTGTGAAAAGGCAATGGCAAAATCACAAGGGAAAACGGACTTGTGAATACCAAGTGGAGGCAAAGAAAAAGATACTATTTGTTGGTTTAAACAGTGGTATAAACAACAAAAGGAAGTTGATCGAGTCACATAAAGTGTTGGAGAAACTCGAAAGCTCAAGTTCTCAAAGTCGCACAGTGCCCAAAATAAAAAAGAAGTTGTCGGATATCAAAGTCACTGTGAAAAGGCGAGTCATAGCCCACCGTCTGAGTTTATGAAAGCTTATTAGGGTACAGAGAAAACAAAAGGCATACAGTGGGGAAAAAAGAACGAAATATCAACTTTAATCTCGAAATTTCCACTTTAATCATGTAGTTTATTTTGTCATTAAAGTAGAACATCATAAACTTCATCTTAAAATAGTTTAATTTACTAGTTTCTCAAATCCCATCGTAACTAAAGTAGCACGTTAAATGCTTTGTTTTGTATTTGATCTTCTATGTGTTCTATGTGTGTGAATCACTATGTGCTTCTGGGCTTTCTCTTCCTCCGACAGGACACAGAATCCATTACATTTGTGATATTACAGCCCTCTGAATAGTTAAAATACTGAGATGTATACGTGATATCATTTTCATGATGATAGGAGTTAAAGCATGTTATTAAACACGGGAACACGGTGGTGCAGTGATTGTTCATACCTCACAGAAGATGCTTGTTTCTTCCATGTGCGACCTTTCATGAAATACTTTATTGCAGCAGTACTGTCTCTTTCAAACGTACTAACCTCCAATTCCTGTCCTTACTATTCTTTCTCCAAATACCCAATCGCTATACAATCAGCTCTGTAATAGATGTTAAACCATCTATAAGCTTAGAACGCCAATACTTCAAAACTTTTAAGGAACATTAAAATATCTTCATAGTACTTGTTTAATTATTCTATCCATCTATCCTTCCAGTGTTGCATTAGCACCAGCAAGGCAGGAACAATCTGTGAATGCAGCACCGTGTCCTCACATGTTTAATTATTAACAATACAGATTATTTAAATGAAGTTAAAGTTGTATCTGTATAATATAATCAACATATTTTGCTGCATTTCATCTTGAAAATGATATTGTCATCATATGTAAATATGCGCTTTATAAAGTGGCAAAGTACAAACAGTTCTGCAAGGAGCACTTGATGTACTGATTGAGTGCATTTATAGTTCTTGGGATGAAACTGTTTCTGAACCGCGAGGTCAGTACAGGAAAGGCTCTGAAGCATTTGCCGTATGATAGCAGTTCAATAGACAGCATGGCCAAGGCAGCGTGTGCTTGATGCTGTATACCGATAATTCTCTTTCCAATTAGCTGCTGTACAGCTGTGATTCACACTCATATACAGTGATATAAATACTCTGAGTGGTGCAGTGAGAGTAATATGGAAAAAGATTATCTGATGTGGCAACCTCTAATGGGAGCAGCTGAAAGAAGAAGAAGAAGAAGGTGCAGAGAAAGTAACAACACTAAAGCAGTTATGGCATTTAGAATAGTTTGACCATTCTGTGGACCATCACATTGTTACTGGTTAATTACAATCAGATATATTAAACTATTAAACAATATGCGGTTAATTTCAGTGTATTTATAAAGCCGCATCAGGGATGTGGATCTAAAAAAGAAAGGGTAACCACTGTGGAGGACTGCCGGCTTCCCATGCCGGTCCGCACCCCCAGGAGGAGTTCTCCCGACAGCACGATCGTGCCCCGAGGTCCAGCAGGGCCTTATGGACTTTGTAGTGTTTATACACAGCCCTGCTGGATACCTTGGGGACCACCAGGAGTCGCTGTGGGGGGGCTTATGGGCCCTGTGAGGCCGTATGACTCTGGAGTACGTCACGGTCATGTGACGGGAAGAAATGTCGTGCTCCCAGGTTGAATAAAAGGACTGATTGCCCTGACCCGGAAGGAATTAGGAACTATGGATTGATGGGACAGAAACACCTCCGGGTCAGGGGCTATAAAAGGACGGTGCCTCAGTCCAGACACTGAGCTGTGCTGGGTGGGAGAGGAGCAAAGTGTCTAGGCGAGGAGGAGTGGTTAGTGTTTTGGAGTTAGCGATTTAATAGTTTATTAGTAGTGTGGAAGGTGCTTTGTGCACGGTGAAAAACAATAAAAGGTCTTGGACTTTTACCTGGTGTTTGGAGTCATCCCTGAGGGTTCAAGGGAGCACTAGCGCCCCCTACTGCCACACCATACAGGAACAGTAGCACTGCTTTGATGCTGGGTGCCGACAGTCTGCAAAACCGAGCAGAGAAATGGCGTACAACAGGGTATGAGCTACTGTGGAAATGTGCGTGGCTTTGCGTCAAGTTTAGATTTTATACATCGCAATTTGAACGTGGAAACGTTTTTACGCAACATTTTTGTGCGTACACACCACTTATACATGAGGCCCCTGGTGTTCTGTCATTTATCTATGCCATTTCTGTACCACCTGGTTTCTATTATGATTTATAATATTTATTACTCCTATTTTTTAAAGGAGGTTTTCTTGGTACTGTGGAGAATTAAGTCTGTTTGTTATTGTTCTATTTTGTTGTGTATTTATATAAAAAAAGTATTTTATTTTCATTAAACATTTAACTTGCAATCCTTTTGTTTTCTTGTACACGTAGCCTTTTTGTAGGAACATCGTCAGGACACAACAATCTGTTTTTACAGGTGTGGCTTCGGCAGCGAAGCACTAGTTGCATCACTAATAAGATGGTATTAAAGCTCACACAAGGAAACAAGTAACAAGTTGGATGCATTAATTTACAGTCTTCAGGCATTGAAAACTTGTCTGGTTAACATTGGTGCTTTAGTCAAGTAGTATCTTGACTTCCTGGCTTGACCCATTTATGTGGCATTTCGACTCTCTATTAATCTGTTGTTCCATTTATATCCATAAATCAGCTTAGTTTTCTACTGCCAGAAAAGTTTCTGTCATCCTGCATATACTACTGAAGTAGGTTGAAGGGGTTATTGCTTTGATTTCAGTCTGTGAGGGTGGATTTGCAGGTTCTACATCTCTTGATAGCAATTAGCAGCTTAGATGTCTCTTCTGATGTCAACACAGTCCTATCAACTATGCTATTTGTAACCGCCAAAGGGAATTCTGACCAGCAAGTAGAGAACAAATGCCACAGTATATCAATGGTTTAGCAGAAAAAATACTATAAAATAAAGCACAGCTTCAAATCTTAGCTGTAATTCTAGAGCCTCTCTGGGCTATGGCAAAACCACAGAAGCTATAAACAGAAATGTCTTTTCATTTGGGTTACTGCATACCTAATATAGAGAGATTATAACCTGGGCAGGTCAGAGTTGTTTCTCATAGCAGTTCCGCATTTGCTCTTGTCCTCACTGGGTGAGCTCTACTTCCTAGCATATATGGCTGCTTATGGGTGTATTGGTCATGCCCTTACTGGGTTGGTGTCCATCCTCAGTGGTCTTTAGTACTTCTTGACCATCAGAAGCTTCTTTCTTGCCCTCACCTGGGAAAAAAAGGAGCATGTTTTGAGGTATCCACAGTTCTTTGACCTCTCACGCAGTGCTCTGCCAGAGTGATTTTGGCAGAAGGAATAATAGTAAAGAAATAGTATGAAGAAGTAGCAAAATTGTTTTAAAAATACTGAAAAGATTCAGACCCAAAATGCCAAAAGGAACTGAAAAAACAAAAACAAAATTTTAGCCAAAGTTGTAGTCAAAGCAACTCACACATTCACGACTCCGTAGATAAATTTCGCACTAGCTAATACAGCAAGTATTTGATGAAAAAACTGAAGATATTGAACACCAGAACTACTGCTCTACCATCTTATACACTGCCCAATTGATGACATCATGTGATGTCAGTTCTGGTAGTTAGATGACAAACACAATTTGGCTGACAACATAAAATTTAGGAGTGAAAATATATAAACTTAATATAATATAAATTTAAAATAATCATGATTTCAAAATAGTAACTGAACTGCAAAATGCTTGCAAAATTGATTTCTGTTCACTACAACACATTAAAATCATGAAAACCAGGTTGTCTTAGCCCCAGTTTCATGCCGAGGCAGAGTGAACTGTGACAGAATCCATACAAACATAAGAGCATAAGAAATTTGACAAACGAGAGGAGTCCATCAAACCCATTTGTTTAGTTAAGCTGTCCTAATATCTCGTCCAGATTTTTCTTAAAGGTTGTCAAGAAAGGTTTCTGCTTCAACTAAATTTCTTTCTTCTAGAGTTCCACAACTCTTTGCTTAAAGACATGCTCCCTGGATTCAGTCTCTCAAATGCAGTTCCCCTTGATTTCCTCTGAAGTCCTTAAGTACGTGATTAACCCTTAAGCCAAAAGAATGTTGCTGGATCTACCTTATCAAGAGAATTCTAACTACCTGGATTAGGTCCCCATGCTGTCTCCTCTAGTTAAGGATATAAACAGGTTTAATTCTCTGAGTCTGTCAGTGTAGGACATGTCCTCAAGTTCTGGGATGCTCTTGGTTGCTCTCCTTTTCACAGCTTCAAGTGCTGCTATGTCTCTCTTGTACCATGGTGACCAGAACCACACACAATACTCCACATGAGGTCTTACAAGTGGATTATATAGTTTGACTTTTTTGTTTTAGTGATATAACCTAATATTTTACTTGCTTTTTTAATTGTTTCTGTGCATTGCTTAGCACTAGAATTACCAAAGCCTATGAAAAAACTCCCAGCCCACTTTAAATCCATTAGCACCTCACCATCAGCGTCTTTTGTGTTGTACATGTGTCGATCAGCACAAACAGCAAGCAGCCTGTTATCCCATCCCCCACCACAGTTCAAATCACAAAGAAGTTTCTCAGTGCTTAGTGTTTATCTTCTAGTGAAGTGCTGGAGCTTTACAGGGTAAACAAGTACATCATCATTTGGAATACAGTAATCCCTCCTCGATCGAAGGGGTTGCGTTCCAGAACCCCCCGTGATAGGTGAAAATCCGCGCAGTAGAAACCATATGTTTGTAGGGTTATTTTTATATATTTTAAGCCCTTATAAACTCTCCCATACTGTTTCTAAATATTCCCCGCACAGTTATACAGCATAAACCCTTTGTATTCTCTTAGTTATTAAGTAAGATTCATTGAAATTATGTATGTAAACACACTGTTTATATACTGTAAAACCTAAATATTATTTTAAATATATTGAGCGTCTCCAATATCACATATGTTACAGACATTACGATAGACAGGCCACCAGCAATAAATACATACAATGCTAGAAAAATTGTATACAGTAAATGTGTGTACAGTGACACTAAACGTACGTACATGTACTAAGTACCGTAAGTAGAAAATTAATTATGGTTACTCACAAACAATGACATGATGACTTGCCCGATAACGATGAGTTTAGTTTTACTGCACAACAAAGGAGAGCGTTACAGCTTCTCTAAAGGAGCCTTTAAATAAACCCCTACATCCTTTTCAGATGTTGATGTTCCTTTTGCTCATGTGTAGTACTTTGCCCTTTTCTACATTAAACTGCATCTTCCAAGTGTTTTCCCAGTTCTGAAGGTTGTCCAGGTCTTTTTGAATTCTTTTTGCTGCCTCCGTAGTGAATTTGACAAGTTTACTAACTATACCAGAATCAATCAATACCCTTTGTGTCCTGCTGGTTAACCAACAAGAGATCCAGTTTTGTAGGTTACTTCTCATGCCTATGAAGAACTCAAGTATAATGCAGTTAGTGAGTGTATCATTTTTCCTTTTTAAATTGTGCAAATTGTAAAGAAATCTATGGTTTAAAACAAGATCTTAAGAAGCCTGGAAGGAAATGATTTGAAACCAGGGAGATAAGAAAAACAATGAATCCAAGGGTAAAAAATACAAATCCTGAATGTGGTAAGCTAGTGATTTATAGGGATGACCTTTTCCTCAGAATTAATTTTGGAGTGTGGTTTAAAGGCTCCTTCCTGATAGAATTGGTGTCAGAATTTGATTTGGAACGACATCATAACTGGCAATTAAGGTGCTAAGAGAGAGAGAGAGAGAGAGAGAGAGAGAGAGAATCAGAGAAAGCGGAAGGAAAGAAGAAAGGAAGGAAGGGGAGGTTAAAGGAACACCTGTACTTAGGTGGTTATAGTTAAGGTTTACCACCCAAAAAACAAGAACTGAAACTGTTTGTACTCACATCCATTGGGACATCACTGTCTTGTGACCTTTGCTCAGTTCTGGTATATATTTTTTTAATTTTAATCTTTTCATTATCATTACTTCTCCTTTTATTTGGATACATGAATTCATTATCTCAGCATATTGGCTAAAGGTAATAAGCATATTGGGATTGCTAAGAAATGCACAAAAATGCTAAAATGAACAGAATTATCATTAGTTGTTACTTTTCACATATGAATAAAAAATGGCATCATCTGACAAGGATGCAGTATGGGGCAAGGACATGTCAATTTGACAATGCACATTAATCAAATTTCTTGCAAAGGAATAACTCTTATGACTGACACTCAAACACACAGCTTAACATGCATATGGAGACACCTGCATTAGCACTAGGGTGTTTAGTAGTGGATAAAGCACTTTAAATATTGTAACAGACATTGCTGATCAGCCCTGAAATGGTTGCCTAGTGAACTGACTTTGCAAAGAACAAGAAAGAAAAAAAATTCCAGTAAGCTTATCAGAGAAATCAATACATGACAGTCAGTCATGAAGATGCCCAGGAAGCCTTATGTTGCTTTTTCTGCAAGGGGCTCTTTAAGCTTGTAGAATGCCAGCAAAAATGCATCAATCAGGATGAGGCTTTTGTAGGAAAGTAAACAAAGATACACATATGTGATTGACATGTACTAGTTTTGTATTCAAATTGTTGATATCTTGTTTTTTCAACCTTGTATCCCTAATTTTGGACATTTTGTACTGTTGTATATTTATCTTTGGAATTTTGACATTATTGTATCATCATTCTGATAATGCCATTCTGTGCTCTGTTGTTTGGGTGGCTGTCGACATTTTATGATTGTCTTGTTTTCAATTATTATACCTGTTGCCCATAATGACATACTGTATTGTGTCCTTGTGACCCACCCGTAAATGATGGTGATGCACATTTCTTGACAGCTGTGTACTGGATTGTTTTCTCAAGTCTCTTTCAACCTTACCTTATTAGCTAAAAGGCACTTCCTAAACATTAGTGTTAGGCCTTTTAAACTCTTTTTTTTGACCTTGTGTTTTGGGTTTGATGAATGATTCACTCATCCTCCTTTGATATTCTCATCTTTGCCTTCTGTCTTTTCACTTCACTAGCTTCAGTTCATTTTATGGAAATCTTAACACATACATTTATTGAATTGTAAAATTGATATGCTTATTACTTTTAGCACAGCCCTTCAGCGTAGTTTACTATATTGTCATCTTCTCTGCCACTACCTAATCTAATTTTAAACTGGATAAGGTTGCAATTAATAGACTTCCATTGTGATGCTAATTTTTTTAATCAGGTGACAGGAGGAAAATGTTGATCTTTGGTAAAACATGCATTGCTTAATAATCCACATTTTTACTGTAATAACCATAATGTGCCCATCTCTTGACTTTTTTCTCCTTCTTTGAAGAAAATAATTCTTTAGACGTTTTGTTAGGAATTCTTATCAGGTCTAGCATCGGCACAAATCCTATTTTTGACATTGACTATTTATTCATCTGCCAGTCTTTATTGTTATGTACTTCTGATTCAGAACTATAATCAATGTCAGTACTTAAATGGAGGTTTAACACCACACTTCAGGTCGTTAAAGATCTCTGAAATCACTTTATATACCGCCTAGAAAAATGAACATCTCTCAATGCAAAATCACATCCTATCCCTTCAAAGTTAATAGAAACAGTTATGGATTTTATCAGCAAGAAAGTTAAAGTTCGTCAGAGGGATGAGCAGATTCCTTTATTGGGAAAAATGTCTGAAATTTTAAAAAGTGATAATCCGGCAGGCCATATCTCATATTAAGTACTAAATTAATCATAAATACACTATATGGAATTACATGAACAGTTTTCATTTAGTTCGTTTTTTGACGCATTTAATTTTGCATTTGCTTCCTTCCAACAACCTTTGCAAAGTATAGCATGGCCTTTGAATGCTTTTGATGTACTATATATATAGTATGTCAGAGGGGGGCATTATTTGTCCACTAAGTCATTCCATTTCTCTCTTAGGAAAAGAAACATGTCAATATTACATTTAAAACCCAGCAGATGAACAGGCAATAGGCACCTATTGTTGGAACTGGGGGTGAGAAGTTAAAAGGCTGTCTGCAGATTGTAGGTATTTGCTGGATTACAAAGGAGTCACCACTTTGAAGTTTTTGGCTGGTTGAGATTACAAACAATACCAAGTTGTGATAACTGAACTGCTGCTTCCTTGGTGGATGTCTGTATTTACCTGACTTGGAAATTAACATGTTTGACAATATTGACTTCTAATCAGCAGATCTGTACTCATTAATGTTTGGTAACAACACATTTTGTTAACTTGTGCTTTCATTAATTGTTAATCCCAGGAAATTTAGATGTGCCATTGTTTAATCCGTTTGTCCAGAAATGATAATGGCAGGAACTGAAAGAGAGTTAAGTTTCTGGACAGGAGAAGGCAAGAGAGGGACAGACCACTGAGAATGCTGCCAAGACTAGCAAAGAGCACAGGGGCTCACTGGCAGACTGGGGTACATGGCTGGTGCAACGTGAGGGACACAGACGGCAACACTTACCCCGAGGGAGGGAGAGACAGCTCCACAAGAAGACGATTGTGGGTCCAGAGAGTGAGGGAAGCTGCATGAAAGGACCGAGGAAAGATGGCAGACGAGAATTGAGGAGTGCCTTGGTCACAGCAACACAAGGAGCACAGAGTGGAGAAAAAGAATGACGAGGAGACGCTGACAGGGATTCCATGATTGGACAAAACTGCTGTTGGGAAACGAGTGTCCAGTGAACAGAGTGCAACAGTGGACAGTTGGACAATTAATTGTTGGGGTAACACAGTGCGCAAACTGGACTCTGCACCACTAAAGGTTGTATCCTTCAGTTCTGTTTTTGACAGACTTTTAGAGTGTGGACTGTGTGTTTTCCTTTTAAAAAAAGGAAATTCGTTCTTGATATTGATAGATTTTGTTTATGTTCATTTATCTTTTTCATGTACTTATTATTGTCTAGTGTAATAGAAGTTACTGTTGCTTTTCCTGAAATTACTGTTGTGTCTTCCATTGTGTGTTTACTCACCGCCCAATTTAAAGAAACCTGTGTGCTATTATTGGTAAATTTCAGGAGTTCCCAGTCTCTTAATAAAACTGGGTGGCGTAGTCGGATATTTAAATGGTGTCTAAGTTAGATTACCTGTAAGTACGACCAGACACCTGTCACATATAGGTGATGCCCATCAACCACATGACAATGTTAGCATTGTATGTCTTTGTATAAGGTGTTAAAAATATCCAACTATAGCTCTGTGTCTGTTGAAACATTGGCTATTCATGCCTACAACAAATTGTAACAAATATCATTAAAAGATTAATACTAAATGATTTGGCTCACCTACTTCTGGGTTTGCCATTCTACAAAACTAAGAACAACAACAGCATTTATTTATATAGCACATTTTCATACAAGCAATATAGCTCAAAGTGCTTTACAAAATTAAATAAAAGAAAGGTAATATAAAGCATAAACAAACAAGATTAGGCAATAATGTTACACAGTATGTAACAACCAATGGCCAGGAGGACAGAAAAAATAAAAAACTCCAGCTAGGTTGGAGAAAAAAAAAATAATCTCTAGGGGATCCAAGGTCAAAAGACCACCCAGTCCCCACTGGGCATTCTACCTAACATAGATATTATAAATCAGTTCTCATGGTTTTCAGGATTCACACTGAAGAAACTGAAGATGATGGTGGTCATGTGGACATCTGGGACACCTACCATTCAATCCATAAACACAGGGGGCAGCATGGTACCTTGATCAGGTAGTGGTGGCATGGATCAACACCACAGAAAAACTGGAAAAAACAGCAGAGATAATACAGATTAGTAGGGAATCGCAGAGAGAGGGAAAATGATAATTCTATGCCTATATAGACTAACAGGGATACAACTAAAATGCTGCTACAAAAAAAGCCATTTTAAAATACAGTACACCCCCAAAATTCATGGGGGTTACGTTCCTAGAGCACCTACGAATTGTGAAAAACAGCGAATTATGGATGTTGTTAAAAAAATGCCTATTTTTATAGTTTAAACTGTAAATATGCCCCCAAAACACTTTAACTTCATTTCAAACTCAGCTTAATACATTACCTAAAATCAAGAATGTAAAGGTAAACCCGTATACTATACAGTACTGTACTGCTATGTCTCCCACAGATGTTACCGCTATATGTACTGTAATTCATGCAAGCGCATTTTCATTGCCAGAAGCCTTAGAAGATGCAGGACATTTCGGCGCCATCTTGGGGCTTTACCCCTTAAACTGCCACATGCTTGGGGGTTAATGCATCCCTGGACGCCAAATACTTTTTTGCTGCACTTTTTAAGTAAACGTCACAATTCACAAAGAAAAAGTGAAATTTTAATGGAACACTTTTTTATGCAAAGAGCATCACAATTACTGCAACACAGATCATTTTACACACTGCCAATGAACTGTAAAAACTATTTAAAAAACTACTGGAACAATATGTACAAGGTGCAACTGACACCATTGATGAAATTCAGTAAATCACCATGCCAACTGTGCTTAAACTGGATGCATGCAAGCACACAGAGGTAAACGCTGACACTGGAAGGCTAGTCTAGTGCAGCAGCTGAATCCCGGGGCAGTGAGGCTGCAGTGCTGCAGGAGCCGGCAGAGGTGATGAGCTGGCTGCTCAATGAATGCACGGCACTGACTGATCAGCTCCAGTAAATTGCACTGGGAACCAACTATAGCCGGTCGCGGCGTTCAATGAATATATTTTGCCGAATACACTTGACTCCTGCGTGCTGGCAAATGGCACTGGGGAACAACTATAGACGGTTGCAGCAGTTTAAGGGTTAAGAAGAACAAAGAGAACAGAGAACATGGAGATGCAACACAGGGCAGCAGTCAATCAGCAGCAAGGAGAAATGAATAACGCTGTAGCGGTCACCGTCGAGAAGACTGTGATTTGTTTATTTTTATGGTGGAGACATAAACAAAGCAAACCGGTAAAAAAACAGCAAATAAAAAATGTAATAAAAACAAATGAAAACAATGATACCACTCCTGTTCTCCTTACGGTGATTATACATTAAATACAACAAAGCACAAACAACACAGTAAAAGTCCATGAAAAATGGCAATGGATGAAATGTAATGATGAAAATAGATAGTCCAGAGATCCACACGTTGAATGGGAATGTAAAGATAGTCCTACCAGTAGTTCCTGAAATGGTTAAGACGGGTGGACAGGTTCAGGAGCGATCCAGGACAAATCGAAGAAGTACAGGTAAACCCAACAGAAGGCAGACAGACAGGAACTTGAAACACAAATTACAAAAATGTTTTTTTTCTTTTGGTCACCAGCCCCCTTTTTAAAAGCTGCACTGACATCCTTTGACTCCAACAGCCCCTGCAGCTTCAGAAAAAGACCAATCAGAGCCACTGTAGGGACTGCTGGGAGTTGCAGTTTCAAATTGTAGTAGAGTACAACGC
The DNA here is from genome assembly GCF_016835505.1 of Polypterus senegalus. Lineage (NCBI taxonomy): Eukaryota > Metazoa > Chordata > Cladistia > Polypteriformes > Polypteridae > Polypterus > Polypterus senegalus. Next base: position 109,749,996 of record NC_053161.1, read on the forward strand.
TCTCGGATTGGCTACTTTCACCATCCCAAGCCGCATTTTCCTCTGTGGTTGCTTCCTGTTAACTCTACAGTGCAGTATGGCCCCAATCTTTTCAATTTCCAGGCTGAAGTTAAGAAAACGAAACAAGATTTCTTTGCCGATTTAGTATCCCATCATTTAAAGAATCCTAGGGTCTTATTTAATTCAATTAATGTGGCCATTCACCCTCATTCTTTGATGGGATTAAATAGCACTGTTCATTCATGTGAGCAGTTTCTATCATTCTTTGTCAGCAAAATTGATACTATCCGCCGTGGCATTGTTCAAACTGAATATAAACTTCCTACTGTTAATCATGACATTGTTCTAGAATCTTTTGATCTAGTCTCACTTTCACAGCTAAAAAGAACTATTGACACCATTAAACCAGCTTCCAGCCCCCTCGATATTGTTCCACCACGTCTCTTAGTGGAAGCCTTTGATGTGTTGGGCCCATCCTTACTAGCGATTATAAATGATTCTATTAGTTTGGGGGTTGTGCCCTCATTTTTTAAACATACTGCAGTCCGTCCCCATCTAAAAAAGGCAGAATTATATCCTGGAGTTTTAGCCAATTTTCATCCAATTTCCCAACTGCCATTTCTGGCTAAAATTCTAGAAAGAATTATTTGTAATCAATCACCTAAACTCCAATAATTTATTTGAGATCTACCAATCTGGCTTTAGGCATTATAATGGTGTTGAAACGGCACTCCTGAAAGTGTTCAATGACATCCGTCTTATTACTGACTCAGGTCAGACACCATTGACCATGAAATATTGCTGATGCGGCTTAAACATCTTGTTGGGCTTAAAGGGGCTGCTCTTAACTGGTTCAGGTCATATTTAACTGGTAGACACTTTTCAGTGACTTTTAATTCCTCTTTTTCATCTACTGCTCCTCTTAAATATGGTGTTCCTCAGGGATCCATTTTGGGTCCTATTTTATTCTCTATATACCGTCACCCTATTGGAGCGATTTTTAGGAAATTTAACATTTATTTTCACTGCTATGCTGATGATACTCAGGTTTATATTCCTGTCTGCAACTCTGCAACAAATCAACTCCACAAATGTCTGTCTGAACTAAGATCCTGGATGGCTAATAATTTTCTTGATCTAAATCAAAATAAAACAGGGGTGCTTATAGTGGGCCCATCAGCTACAGCCCAAATTGGTCTTGAACTTCTTGGCTCTTTCTTTGTCTTTTCCAAACCTCAAGTCCGCAATCTTGGTGTTACCTTTGATAGTAACCTTTCTTTAGAGAAACAAGTAAATTCTGTAGTCAAGAACTGCTTTTTCCAACTTCGTATGTTTGGGATCTTGAGAAAGCTACTCATGCTTTTATTTTTTCCCGCCTCGATTACTGCAACTCGCTGTATTCTGCGATTAACAAATCTCTGATACGCAGGTTACAGATGGTCCAAAATGCTGCTGCTCACTTTCTGGTTGGGACAAGAAAGTATGACTCTGTTTCTCCTATTTTAGCTTCTTTACACTGGCTGCCTGTCAGTTTTCGAATTGATTTTAAAATCTTGCTGCTAGTTTTTAAATCTTTACATGGGCTTGCTCCTGCCTGTTTATCTGAACTGTGTGTTTTACACCAGCCGTCCAGAGTGGTTACATCTTCTAGTTAGTTGTCTCTGGTTGTCACTTGTACCAAATGTAAAACTAAGGGGGACAGGGCCTTTGCAGCTGCTGCTCCTCGCCTGTGGAACTCTTTACCTCGTCATATAAATGAGTCGTCTACAATTGAACAGTTCAAAACAAGATTAAAAACTAATTTCTATTCACTTGCATTCCGTGACCTTCGGTAATACTGATGGTTTCCTCTTTGTGATTATATAACATTATTTCTATTTATTATGTATCTTATTTTATGTTCATATATTTTATTTCTATTTATGTTTTAATGTTAATTGTTTTGTTTTTCTTTTATTCTATTATTGGAAAGCACTTTGGCCACATAATTACTATGTTGTTTTAAATGTGCTATATAAATAAATTGACATTGACATTTTTGGATTTGCATGGCTTTTTTGCCTATTTTTTGATGTTTCTGGTGGTCTGTGTCACTGATGTCATCTGAACATGCTGTGACATGGGTTGTATAAAGTCACCACTACACACTTACTGGTACTTTAGTTTTATTTGGTTAAGACAAAAAGAAGGACGGCTCCTTCAGAAAAGAAATAAGAAGATGAAAAATATTTTTTGTTTTGTTATATTTTAAAAAAGATAAAGAATTGTTTTTGTTATTGGTGAGGCAAAAGACCATTAAGAAGGAGACTTATTTATTTAGAGCTGAAAGCATTATTAGTGGCTTCAATAGTTTCAAAATTATGCCATATTTTCTTTTCTGTTTTGTGTTTAGTTAATGACGAAAAGGACCCTACAAGCAGGGTCCACAAGATTATGTTCAGTCTAAGTTTTCTTTGTGTTTTTTTTTCCTGTCTAACTACTCCTCACTTTTTGAATGGTAGCTACTGTATGTTGTTTCTGTAAATTAGTGATCTCTCTGATTCAGCTAGTAATTTTTACTTGAAATTATGACCGGTTTCCCGTTAGTTTCTGGATGTTACCTGCACCTTATTGATGCCGGCAGCCCAACTTTTGAGGAGTTGTCTGTAGTAATGAATGACTGGTGATCATTCTGCTGTGTGGTGTTTGTGCTCTTAATAATCCAGCAAAGATGGATTATGTATAATTCTGTTTAGATAAACCACCAGATGGCTAAACTTTTGTTAATGCTTCTACTGAATGTTACCTCTTGTAGTGCCTCTTGCTGTAGGTCCCACTACAGCTATGCCCCTCAAGCTCCTTCTCTTAAACTTTCCCTTTATATTTGTTTGTAATTAAGCCCCATTAACTGTTTAATTGTATCCCCTCTTCTAAGATTAGAGTCAAAAGGATGGGGCAACCAAATCTGGCTCATTCTAAAATGCTGCTGTTAATCACAATGCAGTCACCTGAGAGCAGATAAAAGAGAGTGTTAAATTGTATGGATTTTAGGTATCATAGTCAATCAACTCTGTGGTGGGCTGGCGCCCCGCCCAGGGTTTGTTTCCTACCTTGCGCCCTGTGCTGGCTGGGATTGGCTCCAGCAGACCCCCGTGACCCTGTAGTTAGGATATAGCGGGTTGAATAATGGATGGATGGATAGTCAATCAACTTCTCACACTGTCCAATAGAGTTGTCAGTAGTATAGGTGATCAAACTGTATGAACATGTTCAGTCAAATCGACATGCAATAATGTGGGTGCTCAGACTTTATGTGCACTTAGCCACGATGGACAGTTTTATCCATTCTGTCAAAAAATGAAAATGTTAATAAAGACTCCGACTTCTGCCATACTATGCTCTGAAAGCATAAACAAACAAAAAAGGGCATAACTGGACACATTGGTGGTTGTGGCACGGAAGATACAGTCTATTAACAGAGAGAATTACAGTACACTCTTTGTAGTCTATGTAATTTATCTTTGAGTGTGTTTACTTCTGGCTCTTCTAGTAAAGGTTTCCTAAGACTATGATAAACTGTACTTTAAATTTTTTAAACATAACATTTTTGATTGAATTATCTGAAGAAAATCCTTTTAAGTCTCTGCATGATGAAGAACAGGTCTTGAGCTTTGCCGATAAATTGTAGCACTGGAGAAATATCAAGTCTACTAAATATACAAGATGAAGTCCATCCATCCATTATCCAACCCACTATATCCTAACTATAGGGTCACGGGGGTCTGCTGGAGCCAATCCCAGCCATCACAGGGCACAAGGCAGGAAACAAACCACGGGCAGGGCGCCAGCCCACCGCAGTACAAAATGAATTGATCTCTCTAAATAAAAATTTGAAACTATAAACTAGTCATTAACTAAGGCTGTAACAATGTTTTTCTGTTTTAAAACAAGGTTATAAATTTGCTAATGCTTTTCAACAGGAAATTTTCAACTTCAAAAATGTGCACAGTATTTGAAATATCTCAATAAAAATTAAGTTGAAGTTCCCTGACAAATTTATTTAAGGAATAAAGGTGTTAAATTTAACAATATTAGTTTACTGGGAACCGAGTTGTTTCATGTTGACAGACAGACATGTCGAACGTAGTGGGTACTTTATGTCTTAACGTATCAAAAATATCAATAATAATCAACAATGAGCAAGGAATACATTTTTCCCTAAGGTTTATCTGGATTTCATCATCACTATAAAAGCAGACTTATTCTACAGTCTTTTTAAAGGCATACAAATTGACTCTGCTACATTCTCTAAGTTGAAGCATGCTAATGCATCACAGCCTGATGAAGTATTATGACTGCTGATAGATATCATGGTCATGCAACCAGCTTGAAAGACAGGGAATTGGCAACCTTAAGAAATGATAGAAAAATCAAAATATTAAGCAAATTACACACTTTATTTACAGTATGTAACTCTATCATGTTCTTCTTGTTCCACCATCCAGTTCATTTGAATCATATGACATTTCTGTACTCACTAAATATAAGGAATGTCTCCTGTCAACTATAGTTTTGTTTATAATATTGTATTTAGGAATCACCCCTGAACTTTGGCAAACAATAAGTTGACCTTAAATATTTCTGACCTTTGTTCCATTTGACCCACATGCTATAATTTACTTTAAATTTCAGTCCCTTGATTATTTAAGTCTGTTTCTTGCTTCATAATCACATTAACACAAATCCCAAAAAAAGACTAAATGAAATACTAGTATACATTTCTAACTGTAAAAGTCAAAATGTTTTCAGAGAGTCATTCTCATCTAGTCAATGCATACCAGGACCAGTTCCCCTTCATATGCCATAGTCAAGAGATGGCATGATGTCACTCAAAGATTACTCAAGGTCTGTATGGCATTTGACATCAGGGATTCTTTAAAATGATTTACATATGCAAAGTGCTATTCACTGAAACAGTTATTTGCCAAACACTTTTAACTTGTTTAACTCTTTTGGAACCTTTAGGTAATACTAAGACATAGGTCTGATGAAAAAATGTACCATTTATCTGTTTGTTGATTGGTGTAAACTGAATGCTTCTTGACGGTGTTATGCAGATTAACCTAACTTATTTAAGAGACTTCTTTGTTAATTTAGCTTTTTTTTAGTCTTGTTTCAGTGTGCTGAGCAGTACAGATGGGAAATTCCATCAGGCGTAATGTAAAAAGGATGTCCATTTTGAATTCATTGTTAACAGTGACTCATGACTACTTTTTATGTATAGTTTATTTTCCCAAAAAGTGTCAAGAATGTTGAATTCTGAAATGAAGTACCACCTTATCAGTTTTTCAAGGAAAATCTTCAGCTAATGAATTTCATAAAATTTCATAACAGTATGACTCAGAATCCAACTCTGTTGAAAGAAGTGAAGCATATTGATTCCTCTAGTGAGATATTCAAGATCCATCTCAATGCCGACAAGATCATGTGCATGATTTTTTATGAAGTTGAAGGTTACAGCATTTTAATTACATGCCTCAGACTGCTTAAATATGCAGTCAGCATTACTTACCCTTAATTTTTCCAATATTAGCTAAGTACTCCCTGTAAGTTTATTTTTTGTTTATTTAATAGTGTTGTTATTTATTACATTTCCATATTTCTTTGTTACTATGTTTTGTTTTCTTTGAAGTGTATTTCTTTGATCTGTCTTTTTTCTTCATTTTATTTATAAATATTATGCTTCCATGTGTTATGTAATGTTCTGTTATGTCATTTGTGTTTTGTGGAGCCACTCTGACATCACCACTTCTGATATCCTCCTCTGGCTATTTAAGTCATGAAAATGGAGAGCTCAGGAGTGGTGCATGGAAGTTTGTGGAGTCTTGTGAGTATTGTTTTCTTACTGGAAATACTAGCTAATGTGACTACATTTTACTCTGGTTCTTGGATTTGTTAAGGTGTTATGTATGTATATGTATTTTATTATCATATTTTTTGTTTTTGACTTTTATGAGGCCTGTATTTTTCTGTTATGCGTATAACTATGTTCTTTTTCTTTAAATGTTTTGTGGGTGGAGCCACCATGAGGCGACTGCTCCTACACCCTCTCTCAGTCTATATACTAAGTAAACTGAGAAGGCTCAGGACAGGAGATCATTCCTTTATGTGGAGTACTATGTCAAATTTAGCAGATTTCTTGATTTGTTGTACTCTGTTTTAAGGATTCAGGATTATGTTTTGGAGCTATGTTGCTTAGGATTGCCTTTGTGCCACTTTTTGCTCTTTTGAGCCTTTTCTTCTTTCAAGTTGGTTTATGATCATTTCTCCTTCTGTGGGTTGTTTGTTATATTTTTGCTATATGTCTAAATGTTTTGCCAGCTTCCTATTTTGCTACAGCTGAAGCCAGACTCTGCTGGACAAACCAGTTAGGATTCTGGCCTGCCCTCCTGTTTGTTTTTGCACACCCATTTTGCCAATGGAAAAAGTTTATTTCGCAACAGGATTCTTCTTATGGATTTTGTTTGAGGACTTGTTTCCTATACGATTGCATTTTATTAGCATTCAGGTTATATTTCTCTTTTTATGAATAAGCATTTTGATTTATTAAGATTAATTGGTATATTGGTTTCTTTAAGCCAATGATTTTCAATATTTCCTTTCCCTTGAGAGGCATTTTGATATTTTTTTTAACATTAAAAATAATTTGAAATTGAAAAGCTATTTTTCCCATTTTAGGGCTTACTAGACCCAGTAGCAAGCAGATAGCATTATGAGAAGTCACAGTTCCCTGATGAGAACATTTCTTTATTTGCATAGTGCTATGCACAAATGTCTTAGTCCATGTAGTGAACAATCTATTAAACAATTCATCTGCTTTTATACTTCCCCTTATCTAAAACATCATATCATCTAACTCATAATCTTGATATGCAGAACTTTATTACCTCTTCCAATCAACTAACACCACTAGTAATTTCTGACTCTTGTCGATTTTCCCATTATTCTGAACACTGTTTCATTAACAGAGGTGCTTTGCCCATTGTTCTGTGGATCTTAGTACCGCTTTATAGGAGTGTATGGACTTTCCCATTAGTTTATCCCTGCATTCTGGAGGGGTGGGGTGTGTGGTGTTATTTATTTATCTCATTCTAACCTTGGAAAATGACTTTTGGTAATTTCTCTAAGACAGAGTTCTCTTGCAGTTTCAGCATTAAGTTACATTTAGTTAACTCTTGAATTACACTTAATCCTTTTCATTGTGTTTAATAATTCATTCTGTTATTGTATATGTATTCTTGTAATAAAATGTAAAAGATTATCATATATTAACTAAAAATTCCATAATAGTAATGTGGTAGCTGGCTAGGCTGGGGTGCGGCTGTTCAAAGCTGTCCAGTGAAGATCCTAGCCTGTGACTCCAAATCGTAACTCATCCAAAATTTACATCAGTTAATTTTTTCAATACAAGGAGATTCAGACAGAAGCTCTGCAGCCTTTGCAATCATTTAGAACATATAGGGCCTGTAACTCCATACACCAGTGGGCACATGACAATGGCAGATCCATTATAAGCAATAGCAAGATCCGCAGCTTGTTGCTCCTCCCTGATGATGCCATTTCTATGTGACGCCCACAGCACAACATGTCAACAAAAGAACAAAGTAAATAAAAATCTATAGATATTTTGTAAAATATTACAAAACCTGTGAAATACATTACTAGATTCTAACATTAATATAACTCTCCATTATACAAATTAACTTTTAGCAGGGCAAAGTTACAATAATTGACTGTTTTACTCGTGAGGGGATGCCATGAGAACCTTTCATTCAGGACTTGCTTACAATGCAAATGCTACAATTCATGCGCTGTAGCTACTGGAGAGCCTGAGTCACAAAAGCTGCTGTACAATTTGTAGAATAATTAAATGTTTAAAGCGCAGTCTTTTGAAATTGTAAACACAGCTGCCAGCTGTGTTTATATACAGAGTACTACAGATTGCAATATGGAATTGTTTTAGAATTGGGCTTTACTTTGCCAGAATAAAATTGTCTGCAATCCACAAGAGTATTTATGCGTAGAGAAGAATATTAATCAATCATTCTTTATTTTGTAGAGCACCTTCACAGAACACACTATCATAAGGCCCTTTTGAAATCAAATAATACATTTCAATGGCACAAGATACAGTAACAAAGCGCATTACAAAATAATTCAAATACACTATAAATTACATGGAAATAAACACTGGGAAGAGTCTTTAAAAGTGGAAAAGTGACTACTTGTCAGTCCAATCTAGTGCATCCTCTTGACTAGGACATTGCCCCCTGAAACTACAAGGCAGCTAGTTCAATCCCTGTCTTCAACTCATGGTTTGAACCTGTGCTCTCAATGTCTGTGAGTATTCCAGCTTTACACCCATTTCCCAAACACATTTGTGTTAAGTCAATCAGACGCTCTGAAGTGACCTGTTTTGTGTGGTAAGTCATTGAATGTGCCTTCTGATAAATTAGCCCCACTTGAAGGATTAGTTCTTGCCTTGTACCCATGTACCTTTAGCTGGTAGGCCAGGTTCTCGTCCCCAGCAAAGTTAAAATTGCATTAAATGGAATGGGGTGATGAATGTTTGATCTGTAGCTTCTGTAGCTGACTCCATCTACCCACTGCCATTGATGTATACTCAAATTTATGTACGGGATTATGGAGAGTCATAACATCTCCTGGTAGTGATCTAACAAGGCATGTTTACACACACACATCCGCGCCTATTCAAACTGAGTCAACTTTGACTTGCAAAACAACTTGATAGTATAAGCTTTACATAAAGGAAATTCATAGGAGTGGACAACAGGCAGACTGAACATATAAAGCAACCCAGCCCAGAGTCAGTCCAGGATCTAAGTGCAGAGAAGCACATAAACATTACTTACTGTACACTTAAATTTATCATCTCATCTCATTTTTAAAACAGCTTTTCCTGGGGAGGCCTGTAGTGGCAGCAGGCCAAGCAGGTCAGCCCAGGCTTTCCCATCACCACCTAAAGGTTCTTCCATTCCTAAGCCATCTTAGAAAAATAATCCTTCCAGTGTGTCCTGGTTCTGCTGCAGGGTATTCTCCCAGTGGCACATAAACTGAGCAGCTCTAAGGGAACCCACCCATGGGACATTTTTATGACATGCCCAAATCACCTTAAGTGGCTCTTCTTAATCCGTAGAAGCAGCGACTCTACTCCGAGACTCTCCTGAGTTGCTCAGCTTGTCACCCTGAAAAGATAGCTGTTGTACTTGTGATCTCATCATTCTGGTCATTAGCCACAGATTATGACCATACCTAAGGACAGGGATGTAGATCATCAGTAAACCAAGAGTTTTGCCTTTAGACTCAGCTCCCACTCGTCCACCACAGACTGGTACAGTGGCAGCAGAACAACTGCGTGTCTGTCTCACATTCCTTTTTTTCCCTTACTCATGAACAAGATCCTCAGATTCTTGAACTCCTCCACTAAGGACACTTATACCCTCCTCTCCTGGAGAGAGCAATCCACTCTTTTTTGCAGCCGATGATGTGAGGAGGCTAGGGGTAGCATTGTTGTTTTATACAGACCTTGTTGCCCTCGTTGCCTCATCTACACTCTAGTGATTTTCTGTTGAGTATGCAGCAGCTGGGATGAAGATCAGCACCTTCAAGTGTGAGGTCATGGTCATCTCTCAGAAAACAGCGTTGCATTTATGTTTTTCTTTTTAAATTAGTAGACACATTTCAATATAGAGAACATGGAACTACACCATAAATCGCTTAAGAAAAATTAAAAAAACTTTCAGTGCCAGTAGCTTTCTGCAAAATAGTGTTAACAGTACTTCTTATTTAAATCATTTTTTTCTTTCATTTTGAATTAAACATCAGCTTTTGTAAATTGAGGAAAATTGTAACTCAATTAATAATTTTACAAATTAAATCATACCACCTGCATCAACATCTGAGGTGTTAAAAAGATGGCTTTAGAACTAGACTAAAGTAGGAAAAAGGTTTCGGATGATGTCAACTGAAACAAACTAAGCAGTTTGTCTGAAACAGAAAAGGAGTCACAGGAAAAAGAAGTAAGTACAAGATCACAGCGTGTCCATTCCAAGAAGACCCATTCACAATAGTATGCATGACATTTAGTCAAATTAATTTTTAGGTGCACTTTGTTAAGGAAGAGTAACCTCACAAACAAGCAAAACAAATACAAGAAAGCTGCCACCAACAGTGTGGTGAGGTCAGGGTTACACCAGCAACTTAGCACTGAGTGACAAGAAAAAGCACAGGAATTGACTCACAGCTCTAGCAATGGAAACAAACTGTCGTGGGAGTGTCATGTTATAGAAACGGCACAACACAGAAACTGACATGCAGGAACAACAGCTGACGCACAGCAGGCTGCATGTTTTCACAGAGCAACACTATTAAAGAAAAGCAAATGCAGTGTACATGAGGCAGACATTCAGCCATTTGGGCCAATGTGTGGAAACAGAGCACAATGTGAAATGTCCAGTTTACTGAAGTGAAGAAGGTGAACAAAAAGGTGTTGTTAGGATTTAAGCAAAACACCAAGCATAGACATTATACAGACAGTGGCCAATGTGAGACAGCAGGTTTACAACATAACGTGTGACTTGTGCTACCCTGACTGGAATGCCTGACCATCTACAAGTTCCTTAACATAAAATAAATAATATTAAGAAGAACACTTTCATTCACCAATTTATTCATCTATGGTATGCTAAGCGGTGCTACTGGGGTTCTTTTTTTTTTCAGTTGTCAACTTGCATGATGCCTCCTTGCATCCTGCCCCTCTGTACCCTAGCCATTTTATTTGACACATTAACATAGGAAAGTTTTTTCACATAATTATATCATTATTATAATTTTTATGAACAGTCCTTATGTTCTGTGTTACTGCTGGAGCAAGTGAATTTCAGTTCAGGATCAATAAAGTGACATCTATCTATCTATCTATCTATCTATCTATCTGTACAGCAAATCCCAACCAATCACAGGCATCAGACTTAATTGGTCTACTTTACAATGGTAAGAAAATAAAATAGTTTTCTAAAAATAAGTTAAGTAGGAAAATGAGTGAGTAAAAAGAGTAATGTACTTAACCAAGACAACAGATAATTATCAGCGGCATGACTATTCAGCTTTCAGAACAAGGAATTAGTTTTAAATTTACTTTATTAATCAGAAATCAATATTCCATATTTCAGTACAACCAATGCCAGACAAAACACAAATCAAACAATCCTAAATATACAGTTCATTTCATATGTTAGATAAGGAAAACACATTTGCCCTCCTTAATTGTGCAAATTGCCTCATTCATGCATCACCCATCTACAAATGTATACAGATTGTGGGCCAATGTGTAAAAATTGTATTCCAGATCAATTCTGGCTTTCACGACGTAAGAAAACATCTTATTTAAATGACAGATCTTATCTGATATAATTTTGTGTTTCCAACTTTTATAAATATTCAGTTTTGCTTGGCTAATAAGAAAATTCCACATTAAGGAACAGCCAGCTCATTTATAATTTTTTTTAGTCCTTCCAACCTCCATTTCAAGATATTTTCTTTACTTACATACAACAATTTTAACATTGCTATTTGAGCCCTTCAAATAGGGGAGAGGCTCGTTAATCAAATTTGCAAATGCTTTGCTTGAGAAGTGCTTTGAAAACTTGTACCTTTGGTAAGATTTTATTGTGAATACTCCATTTCAGAGTAGGTATTCATAAGTTCTAATGAGATGTGAAATGTATTTGTCTTTAGTTTATAGTTTGTTCAGCCCAGATAAAGGGGCAAGTTCCGAAATGTGTCAGCCTAAGGAACAATAATGTGAATATTTATTAGCAGAATTTTGATTCCTGGACTCTATGGTTTTATTGACCCTCTGGACTTTGTTACTTCTAAGTTGTTTTTAATGTTTGTTCACCTGAAGTGCCTATGTTTTGGATGCCTTTGTGCTTAATTAGTAATGTTGGAAGCCTTTGTGCTCAAATAATAATGTTAAACATTTTGCCCAGTAAGTAAAGAAAATATCTTTGTGAAATGGAGGTTCGGAAGAACATTTTTTTTTATAAATCTCCTGACTGTTGCTTAATGTGTATCTTTATACATATTTGCTAGGTTTTTTTTTGATTAGTCAATAAGAAAATTAGCTAGGCAGCATACCTAACAGCACCAATTACAGCAATACCATAAATAAATACAGTTATTAAAAGACAGTTCAAGAAAATTAAAAATAGATGTAAGAAAATCTAAAAGAGGCTGAATTCTAAAACAAATTAAAAACAGTTTCTCTCTCCTGACACAATAACTAAAGGATCAATGAGTGAGACTTAGACATTCATAGAAACAATCCCATGCAGACCACATCATTTTAGATTGCCTGTGCTTTTATTCAGTGATGGCTTAAAGAAACTCACCCTAGTTGGGCTCAGAAACACCCCAGTTTTCCCATTCAGGCATCATGCGGGATTTGGGTTAATTGAGTGCAGAGATGTGCATCAACGTCAGATCTCTGTGTTTCTTCAAAGTCCTCCTTTTTAGAAACAACAGGCACAACAAACAAGTGGGGAAATGCCAATTTTGACTCTGGTATTTCATTGTTCTTGAAATAATCTGCAATAATCACTTTCAGATTGGGGGAACACTTTGTTGTACCATATGGTGTAACAATTGAGCGATATGTCGTGAAGAGTTCAATTTTAAAATTGACTTTTTTTTCTGCGCTTATCCAGCAGTGGTTCTGTAAGTCCACCATATGACAAACTTGGGTTACTGCAGATTTAATTAGCTGATGTTGAACCCAAACAGATTTGCTGGCCACAAAGTCAATAGTGGATTCTTTAGAGTTCAAAAATAAGTGACTGAACTCCAATCAGTTTTGAACAACAATAAGTGATAATAAAAAGGAAGGTCATAAACAGACAGAGTCCGATTGTCCATTAAACAGAGTGCTCGGTCAAAGTGTAGAGCCCCGACTTTACGTAGGAAAACACAGGACAGTGGCCGCCAGATCAGAGTTGTTAGACCATAAAGTACTTTCTGCAGTGCCTGTCTGTATTTGAAGCATATTCTTCCAGCTGAATTCATTGATCAATTGCTGTCCTCTGTCTTCTAGTGGCAGAAATGTCACACAATTAGTGCCTCCCATTCCACAAGAACTGAATCTGTTCAGTATTTCAGTATTTAGCAGTTCCTATGGTGGTTCCGGAGCTGGTATAAAGCTGAAGCTACCAAATTGTTGATTATTAATGTCTGTCCTCTAAAACACAACTACGGAAGCCACCATTTCTGTTTACTTAAATGGCACTTCACTGACTTAAGAAACTCCTTCCCATTTCTTTTTTTCATAATTATTTTCTCCAAGGAACAGTCTCAGATATTTAAGCCCACCACTTGTCCACTGCAGCCCAGCTGGAAGATGAGGAAGTTATTCATCACTGCTACCAATAAAAAGTGATGAACATTAATTCCAGTTCACATTAACTGATTACACTATTTGAAAAACCCTTCATCACAGAAGCCAAGTCATCAACATCACTCTGATATCCTAACAGTACTACAATATTTAGACAGACTTTTATAGTCTGTGCAGAGCAAAGTCACAAGTTGCTAGTTCTTGATGTTGGAAAGGTCATCCTTTTCGAAAGAAGAGCCACCACTGATCTCCTGCAACTTAATGGCAGCAGTCCATGGCTCAGACTGCTCTGCACAAAAGCCAATAAATCATGGTCCCAGCATGTTCAAGAAAATGTGATAAAACTCAACTGGGAGTATATCAGTGCCAGGAGACTTTCCTTTGTTTTCAGCTTTCCATTGCAGCAGTAAGTTCATCTAATGTTATACACTTTTCCTAAAGAACCTTGCATTTCATCAGGAGCATGTGGCAGCTCATCAAAAAACAATGAGATATTTTGGCCTGGATGTCCACTTCTTTTGAATAGAGCTCAGTTTAAAAGTCCACAACTTGTAAGTGAATCTGATCAGGCTTTCATATCTCTTGGTCTCCTGGAGATCTCAGGTAGTGAATCATCTGACTCTGGCCCTGTTTCTTCTCTAAGCCAAAGGAATATTTTGTTGGTGTATCAAATTCTGAATCAGTTTGAACAAGGAAGGCTGGTCAGATACTGGGATCTCAAGATTTGTGCTGCAGTATGCTGTCTAATATTCTGTGCTGATGCACTGCTCATACTGTTTGTGAGAACATTACAGTATTAGAACCATTTTGATGAGAACAGTTAATTCATTCTCCATCTTACTCACCAAGGTTTTCCAAATAAACATCATTTTGAGATCTGAAAATTCCTTCTTACTCACTACCACAGTATTTGGTAATTTATTCAATTTGTCTATGGATCTCTGTGTAAAAAAATGTTCTAACATTTGTGTGAAATTTGCCCTTAACAAGTTTCCAGCTGTGTCACTGTGTTTTTCATGAGGAGTGGTTTCATCTTAGAAATTTAGGAAGAGAAGGATACCAAGCCACATGAACTGGTATTGTCTTATATGTCAGAAAGAAATTGTGACTTTCACAATGTATGGACACGAAATTTTCATTCATCTAAACATTCACTTCAATAACAAAACAAAAAGGATTATTTTTGTTTCTCATTTCTTAATACAGATGTGTGTCATAGGCATCCATCCATCCATTATCCAACCTGCTATAACTACAGGGTCACGGGGGTCTGCTGAAGCCAATCCCAGCAACACTGGGCACAAGGCAGGAAACAAACCTCGGGCAGGGTGCCAGCCCACCGCAGGGTGCACACACACACCCCTACACACCAAGCACACACTAAGGACAATTTAAAATCGCCAATGCACCTAACCCGCATGTCTTTGGACTGTGAGAGGAAACCAGAGCACCCGGAGGAAACCCACGCAGACACGGGGAGAACATGCAAACTCCACGGAGGGAGGACCCAGGAAATTAACCCAAGTCTCCTAACTGCGAGACAGCAGCGCTATCCACAGCACCACCATGCCGCCCTCATAGGCATCCAAATTGTAAATATGTGTAAAATATATATCTAAATGGCAACATCTGGAAATGGAAAAGAGTTATATGCCATATTTAAGTGTACATAGGAATGAGTGCGGTCATCAGGCTTCAACAGGCACTGAAATCAAATCAATTTGATATGCAAGTAAACAACATCTGAATAGTTCTTGTGTCAGAATATGCAGGGTCTTAGTGCTATTTTGTGCACTTTTGCATATTTTCTGTCATACTCATGCATTTTTGAAATAGATAAGGGTAAGTGAACTAAGTAGATCTGAGAGAAAAAGAGTGGGCAATGAAGTACAGGCAGGTATAAATCAAATAGCAAAGAAAGCTGAATAGTATGCAAATCAAAACTGATGTCAGGAAACAAAAGAAAAAGATTCTATACAAAATTCTTCATTCTTTTAGCTGTTTCTGTGTTAGCAGAAGTCATGGAAAGAAGTAAAGAGATCCCAAGCAAGAATAGCGTGGGAACCAACATGCAAGTTATTTCATTAACTTTGGTTAATATTTCAATGTTGTAGGCCTCGTGTGTTTGATGATGTAATTGAGGAGTGCTTTGGAACCAGTGTTGTATAAAGTACAACAACAACAACATTTATTTATATAGCACATTTTCATACAAATAATGTAGCTCAAAGTGCTTTACAGGATGAAGAAAGAGAAAAAAGACAAAATATAAAAAGTAACATTAGGCAATATTAATTAATATAGAATGAAAGTAAGGTCCGATGGCCAGGGAGGACAGAAAAAACAAAAAAACTCCAGATTGCTGGAGAAAGAAAAACAAAATCTGCAGGGGTTCCGAGGCCACAAGACCACCCAGCTGCCTCTAGGCATTCTATCTAACATAAATTACCTCAATCAGTCCTCATGGTTTTCAGGCTTCATATGGAAGAACTTGATGATGATGGTCATGGGGACTTCTGGCCTTTAATCCATCAATGTAGGGACATCACTGTGCTTAAAGCGGGTGGTGGTGGCACAGATCACCACCACAGAAAACCGTAAAAAGAACAGCAGAGAAAGTAGGGGTTAGTACGGATTTTGGAGCCACCATGAATGATAATGATAGTTAAGTGCATATACAGAATATCAGGATTAAACTATAATGAAGCCATGAAAAAGCCATGCTAAAATAATGTGTTTTCAGCAGTGTTTTAAAGTGCTCCACTGTATTAGCCTGGTGAATTTCTATTGGTAAGCTGTTCCAGATTTTAGGTGCATAACAGCAGAAGGCCGCCTCACCACTTCTTTTAAGTTTAGCTCTTGCAATTATAAGCAGACACTCATTTGAAGATCTAAGGTTATGATTTGGAGTGTAAAGTGAAAGACATTCTGAAATATAGGATGGAACAAGATTATTTAAGGCTTTGTAAACCATTAGCAGTATTTTAAAGTCAGTTCTAAATGACACAGGTAACCAATGTAGTGACATCAGAACTGGAGAGATGTGTCAGATTTTCTTTTCCTAGTTAAGATTCTAGCAAGTGCATTCTGCACTCATTGATTGACAATTGATTGATGTCTTTTTTGAGTAGTCGTGAGATGAATGCGTTACAGTAATCTAGCCAACTGAAAACAGAAGCATGAACTAATTTCTCAGCATCTTGCAATGTTATATGAAGTCTAACTTTTGCTATATTTCTTAAGTGAAAAAATGCTGCCCTAGAAATCTGATTAATATGTGATTTAAAATTCAGGTCAGAGTCAATAGTTAACCCTAAATTCTTTACCTCCGTCTTGACTTTTAATCCTAATGGATCAAGTTTATTTCTAATACCCTCTGTGATGGATCGTTGGGGACCATGCTTGGCCGGGACACCTCTTCACCACATCTGCCAGGTGGACAAGGGTGGGAAGCCCAGTATCTCCCCCTGGACGCTAGATGGCAGCCTCCTTGGGTTGCGGCGGTGCCTCCGACTTCCCCTGGGCTTCATGGGGGTTGGAGTTCTGTGCAACTCTGTGTGGTTCCGCAGGTACCACCAGGGGGTGCTGCAGCAGGACATTGTGTCAGTGAATCAAGAGAGTCGGGGTCATTAGTTGCTATTGATAAATACAGTTGTATGTCATCAGCATAGCTGTGGTAGCTCATGTTATGCCCCGAAATATTCTGACCTGACGGAAGCATGTAAATCAAAAAGAGCAGTGGACCCAGGATAGATCCTTGTGGAACACCATATAGAATATCTTGTGTCTTTGAAGTATAATTACCACGACTAACAAAGAATTTTCTACCTGCCAGGTAGTATTCAAACCAATTTAAGACACTGCCAGAGTGGCTAACCTATTGACTAAGGTGATTTATAAGAATATTATGATCAATGGTATTAAATGCGGCACTCAGATCTAAGAGGATGAGAACAGATAAACAGCCTCTGTCTGCATTTATTCACAAGTAATTTACTACTTTGAGTGCAATTTCTGTACTGTGATTTGTTTTAAAACCCGACTGAAACTTATCAAGAATAGCATGTTTATTGAGGAGGTCATTTAGCTGCCTTCCCTAGGATTTTACTTAAGAAAGGCAGGTTAGAAACAGGTCTAATCTTTCAAAAGCAGATTATTTTGCTTGAGCAGGAGTATGACTACGGCAATCTTAAGACAGTCTGGGAAGACCCCTGTATCTAATGACAAGTTTACTATGTCAAGTATACTATCAATTAGCATGCCGGATACTTCTTTAAAAAAACTTATTGGTATTGGTTTAAGGATGCAGGTGGAGGGTCTCAGTTGAGAAATTATTTTATATAAATCAGGTAAATCTATCCTGGTTAAAGAATTTAATTTGTTTAAAATGGAGTACCATGGTTTAAGAGGATCAGTAGTGGGGAGATGTACTATATGTTTTCTAATATCATTACTTTTGTGATTAAAAAAATGCAGCAAAAGCCTGATAAGTTTCACTGGAAGTTTTTTGGAGGCATTCCATTGAGTGACCTGGATTTAGCATCTGAGGAACAGATGGGCTTCCTTTGTTTTAAGAAGGAGACAATCCATTCCTGAAAATCTTTACATAAAATGATTTTTTGTGATGTGGACACCTAATTAGGATTAATTTAAACAATCATATTCTTTTCCAACTATGTAGTTCACAATCTGTTTAACAGCCGTCATGCCCAGGATAATGTGAGCAACACACGCAGCAAGGTGAGTGAACCACAGCAATGAACAACAAGGTCACCTCACTGCAGCTTGTGCATCAGTCCCACTCCGCTCGGCCATCTGCCTTGAGGAAAGTATCTGGTCCCAGCATTAGGTCTGAGAATGACACAGACTGGGATTGAGAGTCTCCAATGTCCAGCCCTGTGTAGGTTTACTTGGAATGACTGAGCAGATGATCAGGTATTAGCAGCAGGGGCAAACATTTGAAAATCTTCCCATGTTGTTTGTATTTGCAATGCTTCCTAAAGTGAGAAAGTCTATAAAAGAGATTATGCGTATTTGTACTTTGTATAGCCATTTTGGTTTCTGGTTTAATATTGCAGTAATCAAAGTAAAGGCAGCCATTTGCATTTGAAAATGTAGTGAAGTAAAAGCTGACAAAAAATCTTCTACTCAGGCAAAGTACAAATATTCTCAAAACATTCTCAAATACAGTAAAATAAACTATTTATAATTTGTTACTATACAACACTGTTTGAAACCCATCAGTGTGAAATACTGTAGATGTTACTGTATTTCACACTGTTTGGTGGTGGACTGTGTCATTTCCTTTAATTTTTACCATAATGTTTGTCTGTTGCTTTATTCCTGTACTGTATTTCTTATTGCCAAGAAAATTGAGTTGTTACCATTTATGTGTCTGAGTGCAGTAAATGTTTGATGCCACCTTTATAAACACAACAAACCCTTTTGTTTTATTTAGTATGTGTGGAGCTGAAGACCTTTTGTCTCCTGATGGCTGGTGTAGAAGTGGGCCCAGTAAGGCTTCACTTTAATAAAAAGAAAACACAAGTGACTGCTGTTGTCACATTAAACATGGTATTTACAGTCATAAACAAGCTGTGTAACCTTTAGGTAACTTACGGAATACAATTTTTAGATAATTTTTGATTCAAGTTAGTGAAGAAGAAAATATAAATAACACTAATTCTCTACACTCATTCATCATTTCACTTTCTGAACAAAACAGATGAATTCAGTTTCTGTTAAAAGTCCATTTTTAGGTTCTGGGTTGAATTCTGTGGCTTCTAATATACAAAGCAGTGGATAGATAGCGAGATAGATAGATAACCAGCACCGCAAAGGATGCCAGTCCAAAGTTTGGAAAAAAAACTGGAATACTTGGATGAAAATCACATAGACACCAAAATGTGCAAATATTATATGATAATTTCTAAATGGGAGTTTGAATTCAGGCCTCTGGATATTTTAGGCAGCGGCACTACTGTACTCTCCCCAGACAATGCAAATTATCAAAGTGAAAAGGAAGAAGTATCTTATTCTTACAAATAATTTAATTGTCAAGTTTAAGCATTTTTTATTGATGTTGTTGTTTTCTTGTTCATTTCATGTTAAGACTTTCATGTTCTTATTTTCTATAAGCTCTACAAGCATAAAAAACATGCAAAACATTAACACTAATTTACAATGTAAATTGAGATTTGTTTTCCTTTGTTTCTTGTAAACTCCTGGCATTGCCTGCAAGTGACAACACATGTAGAGAGAGGAAATAAAACAATACTTATTCAAACCACATGCTTTTCATTAAGTGTTTCACACTTCAAATGCACCATTCCAGTTATTCTGTATGAGAAAATTACATCAATACAAATAGAGTAGCCACACAATATTTTTATAATGAACAAAATCTCCTGAAGTAATAATACATTTTCATATAATTACACTGTCTATATTAAATCTTTAACTTATTATTCCTATAATTAGAGTATAGTGATATTTTTTAATCCTTATAATAAAAGTATGCCAACAGATTTCAGATAGGGACAGAAAAAGAGCTACATGTAAAACGTGCAAGCAGTTATGGATGAGGGTCCCTGTCTCTGAAAGCACAGAATGTCTGAGCCCCTGGTTCATGTCTGAACATTGGCACAAATAAATATCAGAGAGAGCAAATCAAAATGTGCAGCTAGAGCCGTGAAGCTTTCCAATAGTTAGAAGAACAGATGCTGGCTTCAGAGGAAACACAGAGCTGACAGGTACTTTGAGTTGTTGCATTTTTATCTATGCAGTCAATTAGCAGGATCTTGTCTTTTGCTTCAAAGGTCCTCCTTTTCCTCTTTGATCTCTGCTAGTTAATCTTCAGATTCTACCTTGTCCATGTCTAAAATATTTTGGACTCTGTGAGTGCAATGCCTAAATCATTTTTACTGCTTGCCTTTACTCATTTGTACATACACGATATATTTGTTTTTCTACTCTGAATTATTCTGTACAAATTCCTTGTGATAGGGCACACCATAAGAACCTTAGTGTAAATTAAAGTTTAATTAACTGATTGTTAAATAAAGCATGCTAATAAATCATTATGAAGTAACTGTTTTTCATTAACTCATATTATATATCAAGCCCATGATTTATTTTAAAAAAGGTAAAGGTATAGCATTAAGGAAAGAAAACAAGAAATTTCTCAGTTTCCGGGTATAGAACCGTACAGTGAGGCTGAACTGCCAGTTGCCTCTGGTCTTCCAGGGGGTTTCACTGTCTGCATGTGACAGAGTTGTGTCAAACTTTTAAATCTATATCAGTTTCTCCTCTGTTGCCACTTGTACTTTAGTGAGACCTGTTGATTGGGGTCTTTATATTGGGTGGGTCTGAGTGAGTGAGTGAGTGAGTGAATGACCTGGGGCCTCATGTATAAACGGTGCGTACACACAGAAATGTTGCGTAAGGACTTTTCCACGTTCAAATCGCAATGCATAAAACTTACACTTGGCGTAAAGCCACGCACTTTTCCACGGTACCTAATACCTTGTCGTACACAAGTTCTCCGGTCAGTTTTGTAGACTGGCGGCATCCAGCATCAAAGCAGTGCAACTGTTCCTGTGTGGTTACTCCTTATTTTCCTTACGCTGCTTTATAAATACACTGAAACTAACCGCATATTGTTTATTAGTGTCATGCATCTGATTGTAATTAACTTGTAACAATATAATGGTCCAGGGAATAGCCATAGTATTCCAAATACCATAACTGCTTTGGTGTTGTTACTCTCACTGTACTTTCTTTTTCTTCTTTCAGCTGCTCCCGTTAGGGTTGCCACAGCGGATCATCTTTTTCCATATTACTCTCACTGCACAACTCGGAGTATTTATATAACTGTATCTGAGTGTGAATCACAGCAGCAGCTGATCAGAAAGAGAATTATCGGTATACAGCATCAAGCACACGCTACCTCAGCCACGGCAAAACGTTTCAAAGCCTTTCCTGTACGGACCTTCCGGTTCAGAAACAGTTTCATCCCAAGAACTTTAAACACACTGGATCAATTGCTTCTTGTAGAACTGTTTGTACTTATAAGTACAATCACTCCACTGTAAACTTGCACTACAATTATAATATCGCACAACCTGAGCCACTTTATAAAGCGTATTTACATATGATGACGAAATCATTTTTAAGATGAAATGCAGCAAAATATGTTTATTATATTATACAGGTAAAACTTTAACTTCATTTAAATAATCCATATTCTTCATTATGACTGGCGTGAAGGATAGAATAATTAAACAAGTACTACGAAGATAATTCAATGTTCCTTAAACGTTTTGAAGAATCGGCGCTCTAAGCTTACAGATGGCCTAACATCTATTACAGATGCTGATTGTGTGGCGATCGGTTACTTGGAGAAAGAAAAGCAAGGACTGCAGGGGTCGGTCACGCCAATATATATTGATTAGAAAACAGAAAGAGAAAATAACGACACAGCTAAAAACGCAGTGGCAAATTTCGACAAAAGTTAAACGCTTGTGTCATGAACACGAGGCGGTGAAGCAGTGTCCGCAGCGGACGTGGCCATCCGCCGTGCATAAGATACCATATTGAAGGGGCCACCGATTCTTTCTCTGTCTAGAGCCGCCCTTGAGTGCTGCTGCAATAAATAATTTCATCGAAGGTCGCACACAATCACTGTGCCGTGAAACCCATGTTTAATAACGTGTTTTAACTCCTATCATCATGAAAATGATATCATGTATACATCTCAGTATTTTAGTTATTCAGAGAGCTGTAATATCACGAATGTAATGGATTCTGTGTCCAGTCGGAGGAAGAGAGCCGGTTTAAGAAGCACGTAGTGATTCACACACATAGAGCACATAGAAGATCATATACAAAACAAAGCATTTAACGTGCTACTTTAATTACGATGTGATTTGAGAAACTGGTTAATGAAATGATTTTGAGATGACGTTTATGATGTTCTACTTTAATGACAAAATAAACTACATGATTAAAGTGGAAATGTCTAGATTGAACTTGACATTTCGTGCATTTTTTCCCCACTGTGTGCCTTTTTTTCTCTCTAATAAGCTTTCATATGACACTGAGACGGTGGGCTATGACTCGTCTTTTCACGGCGACTGATATCTGAGCTTTCAAGTTTCTCTAACACGCTATGTCACTTAATCAACTTCCTTTTGTTGATTACACCACGGTTTAATTAAACAAATAGTATGTTTTTCCTTTGCCTCCACTTGGTATTCGCTGAAATTCTTATATTTTCCCCCGTGCTTTTCCCATTGTCTTTTCACAGAAGGCTGAGCTTAAGGGCGATTTATATTGATTTGCATATTCAAAGAGGCGTAATTCTGGGAGAAGTTGGTGCGGGACATAAGGCGTGTGCATGAGCGTTAGTTTTCACGCTGACCAGGATTTATGTAGCAGAAGAACGTGGAAGTTGGAGTACGCACAGATTCCTGCATCAGGATTTTTCTGTGCATAAGCACATTTCGGCTTTTGTGCTTACGCCATGTTATTGTGCGAATTCTACCCACAGCGTTATACATGAGGCCCCTGGTGTCCCATCGCAATCTGACTTTTGTCCATGTACGAAATTACAAGTACAAGAGAAGGATGGCTACATAAATTTGAAACTTTGAATTTATGCTTAACTTATTGTCTGCATGCTTTTTTAAGGGAACCTCATATGTATACCAGTTAACTAAATGCATTACCAGAAGCTGTACCAGCTGCATTTCAGAACAGGTCATCTATCCGAAGCTAAGCATGTTTGAGCTCAGCTAGTACTTGAATGAGATACCACCCAGGAAAAGCTTGGGTTACTGCTGGAAGAGGAGTTGGCAAGGCCATCAAGGGCGCTTTTACCCAGTGTTCTGTGCGTAGATCCCAATGCAGTGATGGGACACTATGTTGTAAAAATGTCTCAGTCCATCGGATAAGATGTAAAGCTGAGTTCTTGCCTCTCCGTGGTCATAGAAAACCCCTGGGCATCTTTATGAAAGAGTAGGAGGTACCCTGATGTCCTAGCTAAATTGGCCTTCAGGGCCTCGTTCATTCTGGCCTCCTAATCATCCCCTCTCTCTAATTGACTAACTGTCCCTCTCAACCCATTACCACCTAATAACTAACGTCTGGAGTGCAGACTGGCACAATAAAAGCTATGTAAAGTGCTTTGAGCAGCTAGAAAACTGCTACACAAATGTAATTAATTATTGTAACACAGTGACACTCATTCCTATTTCAACGTACACTATAAAAGAATGTTAAAAATCAATCTAATATTTCCATTCATACATCCAGTTTTGAACTTACTTATTTAATTGTATAGTCATATGTTCTGTACTAAAAGAGTTGAGTCAAGTCACAAATTCATATAATGGCTCAATTATCCATTTTTATTATTCCACGTGGAATGCATGGTCAAAAGAAACCATTGTTTTCAATGGTATTTCCTAATTGGGCTACAACATTTTAACAGAAACACAGCTTTTATTACATTCTGTCTATCTATTCTTATTTTCTAATCCATGAAAACCCTTTTGAAGTATCACATTAGAACAAAAAGAGAGAATTTGACAAGACCAGGGCATTTAGCTTGAGATAGCTTATCAATCCATATTCGCCTACCTTTTTAAATTATTATCAAGTTGAAATGCGAATGCTCTATAATACCAGCCCACAATTCTTTATCCACAGCAGTTATACACTTGGGGAATTTTGGTAGCAGAGAGAAACCAGTGTCAGTAGTGGCTCAAGGCCGTTTTGTTTAGATTATGGGGAAAGCAAATGAGAAAAGCATTGCTGCATGCACACTTTGAAGATTCGTGGACAGTATTAACAATGTTTAAAGTGGTTTATTTTTAAATAAGTATGCATTATTACTATCTGAAAAGTTGTTCTATGTAGCTTTTCTTTTCTTTAATGTTTGAAAACGGTTCTGAACATGTATTTGCATTGTGCACACAACCCTTTAAAGAACCCCACATAGAAGTTCACACAGTTAAAGTGGTTGACACCCAGTTTGCACCTGCACATTTTCTGTCTGTACCTCTTGTTTGAATGTGTATGTGTTGTTTGTGGTATGTCCACAGTGAATGTGGATGAGTTAGAACAGATACAAAAAACTTGTACGTGCATAGACAGCTTTTAGGGCAAGTGTAGTCATTGCAATCGATACAAAAATTGAATAATGTTATCCGCTCATAAGATTACAGATCCCTCTACACAGAATGTATGAAACTGTGTTGATGCTGCATCACCTTGTTTTATGCACACCCACAATGCCATGTTTTTTCAGTTTTGTGCCACTTCCATTCTGGGGACACTCTAGTAGTGTCCCCAGTACTAGTACTCTAGTAGTACTCTAGTAGTGTCTGAATTTATCAAAACTTTAAACAGACAACTCAAAGATAAAAATAAGGAAAAGACTCCAAGGATGCATTTAGTTTAAAATGTGTTATCACAAAGACCCCATAATCAAGCAATACAAATACATATACCCATATTTTTATGCCTCTAATATGTATTCTCCAAAAGTTTGACCCTTTGCTTCCTTTTGTGCTCTTCTGCACTCTGTGCCTTAAATTCCCACTTTGTGTGCATTGAACACTGGCCATTAATAAGCTTTTGAAAATCAACAAAAGTAAAATCATGTGTAGCATTATTATCAAAATGGTTTTGTTTCTTTTACGTAAAATTTTAGTAAGTTGCTAAAAATACAATCTGTTGTGCCTAAACCCAGTCTATCGGAATATTCCTTTCTAACCCAATGTTTAAATGTAAAAAGAGTAGCATGTAAAAAATAGCTTGCCTTAATGTTAAGAGTATCAAAAATAAGGTAAATTAGACATGAGCGTAGCAGAGCATGATTATGATATTATAGCAATAACAGAAACTTGTCTAAATAACAAAGATGGGGATGAATATAACATAGAGGAATACACATTTTTAGTAAGGATAGACAGAACAGAAAAGGAGATGGGGTTGCTGTTTATGTCAAACAGAATTTAAATGCAAGTCCTCCAAGGGTGTAGAAGTGATTGAACCACTAGGGTCAAGTGACCCTAATATAATACAGTTCTCAGTGTGGAAACAAAGACTAAAATTGGTACGTTTAACTTTGGTAGGGCAGATGCAGCAAAATCTAAGCAAGATAGACTGGGATAAGTTTTTAAGTGTGTAGACAGTCGAGGGGCAGTGGAACAGGTTTAAAAGCGTTTTACATATAATGAAGGACAGGTACATACCTAAATTTTGAATGAATAGGAAATTTAAAAAAACTCCACAGTGGGTTAATAAAGAGTTGAAAAAGAAGCTGCAAAGCTGTATAAAACGTATAAGACTAATAACTCCAATGTGAATTGTAGGGCATATGAGAACATAAGGGCAACCATTAAAAGGATATTAGGAAGGCTAAAAGATACTTGGTGAACAATACTTCCTCAGATGTCTGAAGACAGTTCACATTTCTCAGTCTTTTCTTACAAACTTCTAGAGGTGTGCAATGAAGTCCATTCGCACTGGCTGCGTCACAGAGTACTGTAAAGGGTGATGAAGATGGCACAGAAGTTTACCAGCACTGAACTGCTTTCTGTTCAGGACATATACAACACTCACTGCCTCAGAAATGCAAATTGGGTTAGTAACAATCTCAGCCATCCTGTTTGGTCACTTTTCTCACTTCATCCATCTGGCAAACTTTATACTGGGCCATTGGCCCTCACACTAGTAAATTCAGAGGCAGTTTCTACCCACACATTGTAAGGCTGCTGAACAGTGGATCATAAGAATTAAAATATTGCAATATAACGAATAGTGTGTATAAATTTATACTTACAAATACAAATAGTAATGTATATATTGTTGTAAATTAAATACAAAGACAACGTCAAAGGTTTGGGGGATCCCCTTCTATACTGTAGATGTCAAGGAAGTGAAATACGTCTTTATAGACTGACTATAACCAAGAGAAGGCGGTATATATATGGTCAGAGGAAGGAAATGACGTCATGAGTATGTGGCATAATGGAACCGGAAATGACATCAGGAGGAGGTGGGATCTGGTGGACTGCATCCGGAAGTTATGTTACCTGGGAACCGGAAGTGATGGTTAGGCTGAGGGTTCTTCTGTTGTTCTGTAGAGAAAGGAAAAAGAGTTAGAAGACATTGCCAACCCCTGGTCTGGCAAGCAAACACACTTGTTTGAGCTTGTAAACTGTCTTCTAATTGCACGTGTGTGACATTGTATACTGTATGTACAGTTTATATAAACTGCTTTAAAAAAATTAAAGGAACACTTTGAAAACCTCAGATCTCAATGGGAAAAAAACATGCTGGATATATACACTGATATGGCTTGGCTAATGTTTTAGGAACGAAAGGATGCCACGTCATTTGATAGAAATGAAAATTATCAAACTACAGAGGACTGAATTCAAAGACACCCCAAAAACCAAAGTGAAAAACGATGCGGCAGGCTAGTCCATTTTGCCGAAATTTCATTGTAGCAACTCCAAATCATACTCAGTAGTTTGTGTGGCCCCCACGTGCTTCTATGCATGCATGACAACATTTGGGCATGCTCCTAATGAGACATCGGATGGTTTCCTGGGGATCTCCTCGCAGATCTGGACCAGGGCATTGCTGTGCTCCTGGACAGTCTGAGTGTCCCAGAGGTGTTCTATTGGATTTAGGTCAGGTGAGCATGCGGGCCAGTCAATGGTATCAATTCCTTCATCCTCCAGGAACTGTCTGCATACTCTTGCCACATGAGGCCGGGCATTGTCGTGCACCACAAGGAACGCAGGACCCACTGCACTTGCATAGGGTCTGACAGTGGGTGCAAGGATTTCATCCAGATACCTAATGGCAGTCAAGGTGCCATTGTATAGCCTGTAGAGGTCTGTGCATCCCTCCACAGGGCGCCAGTGGTGGACCTGCCAATTCTGGTATTCTATGGCAAATGCCAATCGAGCTCCATTGTGCCAGGCAGTGAGCACAGGGCTCATTAGAGGACTTCAGGCCCTCAGGCCACACTCACGAAGTCTGTTTCTGATTGTTTGGTCAGAGACATTCACACCAGTGGCCTGCTGAAGGTCAATTTGTAGGGCTTTGGCAGTGCTCATCCTGATTCTCCTTCCCCAAAGGAACAGATATTGGTCTTGCTGATGCATTAAGGACCTTCAACAGCCCTGTCCAGCTCTCCTAGAGTAACTGCTTGTCTCCTGGAATCTCCTCCATGCCCTTGAGACTGTGCTGAGAGACATAGCAAACCATCTGGCAATGGCATGTATTGATGTGCCATCCTGGGGAAGTTGGACTACCTGTGCAACCTCTGTAGGGTCCTGGTATCACCTCATGCTACCAGTAGTGACACTGACCATAGCCAAATGCAAAACTAGTGAAAAAACAGATGAGGAGGGAAAAATTGTCAGTGGCCTCCACCTGTTAAATCACTCCTGTTTTGGGGGTCATCTCATTGTTGTCCTTGTAGTGCACCTCTTGTTAATTTTATTAACACCAAAGCAGGTGAAACTGATTAACACCCCCTTCTGCTACTTAACTGACCAGATCAATATCCCAGAGGTTTTATTGACTTGATGCTGTACTCTGATTAAAAAGTGTTCCTTTCATTTTTTGAACAGTATATTCAAGCAACCCAGATGAAATGTTGGAGTAGTAACCTGGCCATCCTCATTTACTTCCAAGTTTTGAAGTGCTCAAACAAACAGAAACAGCACTCAATAAACACTGGCATTCTAGACATTCTAATGAAAAGGCAAATCACTCAGTTTAGCATGTTAGTAGTTATCTTACTGGGAAGGCTGTGATAGCGACTTTAGACCTGAAGACAATCAGACAGAAAATGAGTTCCCATTTGATATCATGGGGATCTAACAGAAGAACCCCTTTTTATAATTTCAGAGAACATTGTTAATTAAAAATTTATAATACATGAATAATTGATCAACACAGACTGAAGCCTCAATTAGGAGGAATACACCCTTATACAAGATCATTTGAGCTATTGTTTGCTTTATTTGTCTTGAAATAGGCTGGCAAGGGCAGAAACATTTATGAATAAATAATAAGTGTATTGAGAAAACTGTGTGCTGGAATAAATTAATTTAATAATATGTTGCTTATTGAGTTTACTTCCTAGTACTACACAAATGCAACGTGCGTGTTGACATATTTGATTAATTTCCTTTTCCCTGTGCCACCGCAGTTTCTTCCTCGGACAAACAAACTGCATCATCGTTTTATGTTTTGTATTTGTGCATGTTTTGATGTGTTCTTTATTAAAATGTGGTGCATGAGTACGGGACAAAGGTAAAAAAAGCAATCTACTTTTGTCAAAAAGCTAAAAATAATCTGCACATTAGTAAAACCACATTAACCTAAACTATCAAACAAGGATTAAGACTTATATGTGTGCATCAAAAACATAATGTGACATCAGTGTATAAGCTCTATAGTCAGCTGGCTAAAATTTTGCAAAAAAGGAAAAGATACCCAAAACAAGTAGTGTTCAAAATAATGAGGTGCACACATAAAGCATAAATATAAAATAAAGTCAAATCAGAATAGGAAAAGGTGGGCAAAGAATACCAAACATATATTATAAAAATAAGAAAAGATCCTGTCCTTTTGGGAACTACCAAAAATATAACATTCTCAGTCTTCTTTAATCTAATTTAGGGATATGGAGATTCAGAGTGCATCAGAAGTACAGTCACAGAGAGAAGGGGGTTGGGAGCATGCGTTGATAGCACGTAGCCGTACCCACTACATGACGAACCCCTGGGATAAGGACCCGAGTGCAGCAGGTGACACCTCAGTACCATACTCCCCCCCCTCCACCCTCCACCAACCCCAACATTTTCACTGTAAATTGGAGGATCTGCTTGTAGGGCTGGATGCAGAGTAACGTCATACCCAGGATGAGTTATGATAAAATGTCTCAGTCCATGGAGTAAGCAATCAATTAAACAATTCATCTGTTTTTATACTTTTTATTATGATTATATCATCTCATTTAATACATCATGTCATCTGACTCTTAATATGCAGAACTTTATTACCTCCTCCAATCTGCTAACATACCAGTAATTTCTGACTCATGTTGATTTTCCTATTATTCAGAACACTGCCTCGCTAAGAGGGGTGTCTTGCAGATTGTCCTATTAATTTTAGCACAGTTTCATAGGAGGGGTGTATGAGCTTTCCCATCAGTTTTTACCCACTTTCTGGAGGGGTGTTTATTACTCATCTACCTCATTCTAACCTTGGAAAATTATATTGGCAGCTTCTCTAAGATGAGGCAGAGACCACTTGTGCTTTTAGTTTTAAGTTACATTTAGTTAACCCTTGAGTTACATTTAGTCATTTTTCAGGAGTTTAATAATTCATTCTGTTTTATATACATATATACAGTATATATATGGAAGCACAGGTCTGTGATATGGTTTGCATATCTGTAGCTAGAGATCCACAAAGTCACGTACCTTAAAACAGTTTTTTATTCCTAAGCTTTTGACAGCCTGCCAGGTGTCAACTTTTGAAGAAAATTATTAAACATACAGGAAATAAAGACAATTTTTAGATGGTGAAGGTTGGGGATGGTAGGGTAGGTTGTAGGGGAGAGGTGGATTAATAAGGGGGGGTTCATAAAGACTTTTTTATTATTTAGATGTTCTTCTTTTTAAGCCTGCATATGCTGAGTTCAAGTCCACATGTCTGTTAATGACGTCTTCATTAGAGAGCCACGATTCAGACAGCTCTCTGACACACTTAGTATTGGCCCCGAATTACACGTATACAGGAACATCACAATGCCGTCAGAAAGAAAGACCCATAGTCTCTGATTTGCACATGTACAAGTTCCACCGGACACACATTTAAATGGGACACTGTGAAAATAAAATTTAGTAAAATCATGTTATATTAAACTTTAGGTTTCAATTTCCGTTGTTTATTTGATAAAATATATTTCTCTTTATTATCAAATTTTTTCATAATTCCTTTATTTGGAAATACAGCATTAATAACAGAACATAACTCAATAAAACAAGTGAAAATAACACTGTAAGTTCAATAGTATACTTTGAAAACAATCCACAAATATCCTGCTAGTTACCATAAAATTGGTTTTACTAATAAAAGATTTAAATATGTCAAGCTTGTATATACTCCTGAAGATTTCTAAAAGTTTACTGACATTTTGCATTTCATTATACATACTACCAACTTTTTGATTCAACATAGCATGACTTGCATAATAAAGGCTTGAATGGAAATATACATGCAATGCACAAAATAAAATGAAATATCTTGTAGCTTTATCAAGTAAATATAATACTTTATACTGTATATGATACCTGAATGCTGTGCAAACTGACCTAATTATCAATCCATACTGTATGTATTCTGAATTTATTTCCTAACTGACAGACTCCCTGACTGGTCAAAGGGAACTAAAACAGTGTGGTATTTTCTCTAACATGTGCATTTTTGGGATATGAAAGAGACTTAGTGTAACCAGGGAGAAACCAACCAAACACCTAGAGGTCCTGCAAAGCTCTCAAACACAATGACTAGTGTGGAAATTGAATCCAAATCACTGGAGCCATGAGGCAAAGAAGTTGGCTACCGTGCTACCCTGCCATCCTCGAACGAATTGGCAGTTTTATAACAAGGTAAAGCTAAAGAAAAACCTGCAATTCTACTTTTACATTAACTGTTGAAAGGTGGATTTCATAATTTAGCATTTTTGCTGTATATGTTCAATGGATTTCCTGTCACAGACTAATTATTTACCGCCAGTTCAATACATGACTTGAAGGTTGTATTGTGAGTAGATCAGTCAGACATTAAAAGGAAAGATTAAATACAACAGCTTTTTCTATGAGCTATGCTTCATTTGATTTGATCTTTAATCTGCAGTAAATTGTAAATACGGTGAATTCTAAAGCACCATAAACTCTTAAAATACTATTGTACACTTAATAAGCTAAAACAGGCTTTGAAACTATTCTGGAAAAAAATGATATATTTTTTCAATATGCATTTTTTGTTCAATATATAATTATTTCTTGTTATATATTGTCACAAATGTGCATCTGGAGACCACCTTCCTAGTTCCAATTCAGGTAAACAGTAACATCCTGGGAGGAAAGGGTTTGTTGACACTAACATTACCTTCTCCTTTTTCCTCTGTAGCCAGGAGAAAAAACATAAGAAGGACTACTGACCCCGCCCCTCTGCCTTGAGAAACCGCCGCCCCTTCCAGTCTCAGCCCTATAAAGCTGGCCCATTCATGGAAGGTGATGTCAGATACCAAACTGACTTTAGCAGAGGACAGAGGTTCTATTAACCAGTTAACACCAGAAGCGATAAAAGATAATATTTACTTGACCTGTTATCAGCTGCCTTTTTTTGTTGAAATTAAATGGAGTGTATACAGTATATATAGGAGACAGTTTAAAGTTAATGGTAATTCCCTGATCTTCCATATGGTATAGCGGGTACACAGCTCAGAAAAAGGTGGCAGATTTTTAAATAAATAAATAATTGAATGGCTGGTTTGATCTCTGTGGGTGTGCATGCTCACCCAGCTGTGGGAGGTTGGTGGTGTAATTAAGACGAGATGCACCTGCATGTGTTTTCGGGTGTGCGATTGAGGTGCTGCGCCCACAGAGGCATATAAGGGAGAGCTGACACAAGAAAAAAGAGAAAACAAAAGGAAAAAAGAAAGATTAAAGGAAGAAGAGATAGAAAGGCAGGAGTGAGCAGGAGCTAGTGCAAAACGGGAGGAAGCAGGTTGACGGGAATGGAGTCCCAAGAAGGAACGTGTGGTCGACGCTTAGGAAGGGGCCGAGGGGTCACTCCTGTTCAGTGACTATGTAGTAGAAGTGGCCATTATGCTCAATTATGCTCAGGGTATGTTCTTGGCAAGGGGAGCCAGCAACTGGCAGCGGTAGGTGACCAGCTTGCTATCATGGGGAGGAGCAAGGTATCAGCAACGGTGCAAGAGGAGCAGGCCTCGGCAGCTCCCCATGGAGTGCCATGGGATTGGTGGCAGGGGCACAGGCCAGAATAAAAGGTTGGTTTGACGTCTCTTCTAGCTGCAAGACCCTAATAGGATAAGCCCGAGAAATGCCCATTTTGAAAGGGAAGTACTGGATGTTAAAGGATATACTCCTAACTGTGTTTTTAGCTTCATTTTAATTGATTTATGTATTGGGACTGTTTTTAACCTCCACTTTACACAGTTTTAAGGATTATTTAATTATTTATTGACTGATGGAGCACTGCACTATTTATTTTGACACTATTTTTGATTGTTTTAAAAAAGCACTGGCACTGTTTCACCTACCCCTCGCTATGATTGTTCCTGTGTGTCCTCATTTGCTAGGCTTATCCTTTGGGCACATTATCAGTGGTAGCAGGTTCAAGAGGCTCCCTGGAAAGACCTGGTAGCATGGGGTTATCCTGCACCATCACACTCCAGGGGTTATTGCTGTCTGTACTAACACCTTTTCTTTTCGACCTGCAAACCAGAAGGTCGACTGCTTTATCACCACTAATGTCACTTCCATTGGCCTGGTCCAGCCTCTTTCTGCCGGAAATAATCAAAGCAGGAAGATGCACCATTTTAGTCAGTCATGACTAGACTCTTGTCTGAAAAAAGTATTTAACACTTGTAAAATGCATTTTTTTTCTTGCTGTTTTTCCAAGCAATCATCCGGGGTTTGCCTTCGGTGCCCCAACACTTGCTGTTTTTGTCTTTTTTTTACTATATATATACATACATATACACATACACACATATATACATGTGCATATATATTAATTTTCAAAGTACTACTTGGTTATTACTTTTTCACTATATATGTATTATATTAAACTGGGACGAACAAATAAAGTCGGTGCTAACTTTTCACAAAAGCTAATATTATTTTTTACATAAAACTGCCAGAGTTAAAAGTGTACACATGTTTCTGTATACACACTTCAAGTGTTAATTTGGCACTGTAAATTTTGCTGGGAGTTTATTAAAAAGCAATACAATGCTAAACTTGTTTTTGACCATTATGTAACTTTTTGTTCCATTTATAAGCACTTAATTTACTTGGATACATTACTGTTCTGCCTTCTGCATTCTCAGCTTTAAGAAAGCTCTCTCGGCTCTTACAAGTGGTCTTCAGTGGCCCTCGCTATGAAAAGGTAAGCTGTTCTTTAAATACTCATTTTTGCAAAGAGCTGTTGCACTTCAGCAGTGGGAATAATTTTATATTTTTATTTATTTCAATGGCTAAGGAAGGTTTTAAGAGTCTTATTCTTGTTCAATGACTTCTGCCATCTATTGTCACCACTGCTCCAGTGCTAACTTCTATAATAAAGCTATTGTCAGTTTCAGAGTCAGGATTACTTTTATAAAGAAACTTTTGCTTCTGACTCGAAAAACAGTAACACATGTATATATTCTAACAGTACATAATGTATACAGTATTTGTGCAATGTTCAATTATCTCCTAAAATACTTTAATTTAGAAAATGTGTTTTCCCTCTAATCACTGTTTTAAGCCACAGAGCTCTAGTACAATAGTTTACCAATTCTACAGTTGGAAAATAGGCAGACAATGTGACAAAAGTGAATCAGTGGAGTGCAGTGGCAAACATTTACTCTAAGTAAGGACAATTCTTCGGCCATTAGGCCACACTGGACAGAAGTTCCCTTAAATAAATGACAGACACAAAGGGTTCTTCTGCTGCCACCAGAGAAAGTAAAAATGGTGAAGGGGGTAAAAGACACAATGAAAATGTAACATTATACTGTACATAAGCATTTGAATTTCAGGTATATGATACTAGTAACTACTACAAAAGATTATAGTTTCACTAAAAGTGATAACTGCTAGCATTTCAACTTGCACAATCTTTAAATGAAGACCTTTCACAAATTATTTTACAACAGTCCCAAGAAAATAAATTAACATTGTCAACAAAATTATGATCAAACCATGTTAGTTTCTGCTCATTCCACAATTCGACTATACAGAAACGGCAGTCTTCTTTACATAGATCACATCTAGCAAAAACAAGAATGGTGACAAATGATATGCTTGACATATATAAGTGTGACTGAAAGAGATCTGCACTGGACTTTTGTAGACAGTGTAGCGGCTGGAAGCACTGTGCCTCTGAAGACACAATTCACACGCACTGCAGAACTGGGGAATAGTCAACAGTTGTATAGAGTTAAAGCATGTTAAATATACAGCCAATAGTTTTTCCCTGCATTAAGGAAATGTTGTCTGGCATGTTTTCTTTCCTCACAGGGCACTACAGTGGTGACCCAGATGCTCTTGGACGATTCCAGAGTTATGTTAGTCATGTCTGCCAACGCGGTGGTATTAAAGTTACCAGAGTTTTGGGAACAGCAAGCCAAAGTGTGGTTTGTCTAAGCAGATGCCCCTGCTTCCCCTAACACACCTGCTTTCAGATGCTAGTTCTCCAGGTCTGGTCACAACCTCACCTAATCACACTCAGACAGGGCACATAGTGCGTGCCCCAACAAAGTTAACGCTGCCCGTGCATGTGAATTCTGGGGGGGACCTGTGTAGCGGCTGGAAACGCGCCTCGCCTCTGGAGACACAATTCGCATGCACTGCATTGTGGGAGGAGGCGGGGTGATGAGGGAATAGGCAACAGTTGTACAGTATAGAGTTAAAGCATGTTCAGTAAACAGTCAGTAATTTTTGCCTGAAAACGTTGTCTGGTATGATTTCTTTTCTCACAGGGCACTACAGCAACACCTGCGTCAACTGCAGTAACCTTATCCGGCATTCCAGAGACTTTTATAATTTGTAACAAGCTTATGTTTTGTGCATAAGGGCCAAGTGCTTATTATAAAAATGAGGCTATTCCATATTTGATTGCTTTGTATCCACATGGACAAAGCTGTGTCCATTCATTCAATGATGCATTTTCCATCTTCTTATTCCATTTACTTCCTTAGAAGGCTGGCGTCCTTCAACATCTACAATAAGATACTGCAGATGTTCTATCAGACGGTTGTGGAGAGCGCCCTCTTCTACACATTGGTGTGCTGGGGAGGCAGCATAAAGATGAAGGACGCCTC
This sequence comes from Polypterus senegalus, assembly GCF_016835505.1. Classification (NCBI taxonomy): domain Eukaryota; kingdom Metazoa; phylum Chordata; class Cladistia; order Polypteriformes; family Polypteridae; genus Polypterus; species Polypterus senegalus. Next base: position 109,785,605 of record NC_053161.1, read on the forward strand.
ACGCCTGGACAAACTGGTGAGGAAAACAGGCTCTATTGTAGACACAGAGCTGGACAGTTTGACATCCGGACAGGCACTGAGCAGGCTCCTGTCAATAATGGAAAATCCACTGCATCCACTGAACAGGATCATCTCCAGACAAAGGAGCAGCTTCAGCAACAGACTGCTGTCACTGTCCTGTTCCACTGACAGACTGAGGAGATCGTTCCTCCTTCACACTATGCGACTCTTCAGTTCCACCCGGGGGGGTAAACGTTAACATTATACAAAGTTATTGTCTGTCTGTTATACCTTCATTTTTATCCGCTTTAATTTAATATTGTTTTTTATCAGTATGCTGCTGCTGGAGAATGTGAATTTCCCCTTGGGATTAATAAAGTATCTATCTATCTATCTATCTATCTATCTATCTATCTATCTATCTATCTATCTATCTATCTATCTATCTATCTATCTATCAATATGGTTCATGGGGAAACAGAGGGGATCCTCATAAGGATGGGACAAAGGGTGGGAGCTAACTGAATTGCTGGCCAAAGCATTTACAAACCAAATTGTGCCAAAAGTGTGCAGTGTACAGTGGGAATAACCTGTGCAGATGTGAGAACATAGACTTCCTCACAGATGGTGGGGACAAGAACTGTAAAACAACACTCTCCTGCTGTACCATATACCACAACAACATCTTGTTTCATCTCAAGGAAGATCATCAGCTACACGTTAGTCCAAAATATTTACTCTTCTCTAAGGCAGACATCACAAGAGGGCTAAAATTAAAATCAAAAAAGTAATCCCCCTCTTTATAAAGGCATGATTTTGTTGCTTTAAACCATTTTCCAGAAGTTATAGCATTAACATCCTCATAATTACTGGATGCAGGTATTAAATGGCAGAGCTTAATCATTCACAAACCCACAATGGGCCAAATTAGAGCCACTTAGGATGCTGTCAGTTGCTTCCTAAAATTAACACACAATACAGACAAATGTCTGAAAATGAACTGAATTATGTAAATTAAAAGGAGTAGAGATTAAACCAAATGTCTCAATTCACTGTAAATAACAGGGTGATTATTGATGACAGCATATAGGGATTCTTTTTAAAAAATATGTCAGTCAGATCCCTTGGGTTTCTCATTTAAAAACAGCAATCCTGATCTTTTCAAACACCTTCATTAGGTTCCATTTACAAATATGTAATGTGAAACTAGAAGAATGTAACAAGTTTATCTGTAAAGTCTCAACATAAACTCAAAACCAAAACAACACTAAGCATCTTTTCAACTATGAAAAGTGTAATTTTCAGAATATTTATGCATGGCTGTCAGTTGCCATTCATGTTTGACCCTTTAACGTGTTGAATGTTGAATAGCCAGTGTAGCCAGTAGGGGGCAGAGCAGCTCCCCAAACTCAAGACGCAATTGCACAGACACGATTTCCAGTACAAGTAAAGGCTTTTATTAACACTATTACCTTTAGAAAGTTTCTTTCGTCTCCACTATGTGTTACAATTAACTTTCTCTTCAAACTTTCCCCTCCATGGAACACTTCATACCCGGCACCAGCTCCCCCAGGTGAAGCAAAGCAGTCTCCTTTATACCACCATACTGCATTCAAGAAGAACTTCCAGGTCCCTAAATTGGGAAAAGATTCTCCCTTCAGCTCCTCCTGGTGGTTCCCACACAGATCAGCAGGGGTATCCATTGGAACTACAGCTCTCCTGTAGCCCACGGCAAGACCCAGCAGAGTGTTGTTGCCATCTATCATAGTGGGAGAACACAAATGGCTGTCAAACTCTTTCTGCCATTCCATTATCAAGTCCTCCAGGCCAGGTAAGGAACCATTCATCCTAGCCAGCTCATGTCTTCCATGACACCAGCTAATTTAGAAGCACATTGTGGTTCTTTTTTTTTTTTGCATATTGGATCCAAACAATTAGCTCAGGTGTTTTTATTTGTTATTGCTTTTAGTTTGTTACCTCTTTCTTCTTTATGTCCCATTTTTACAAGAATGGTAAGCACTTACATTTTAGATTACAAATATTAATTACAAACAGGGCAGATAACACTGTTAATGTTCAAAGATGGTCCATAGATTATTTGTAGCAAGGTTACAAACTCTTGCGAATCTTTAGCTATTTGTCCTAATTCTAATTAGAGGTTGCAGTGAAAGTGACAGCTGTCATTGTAACCAACTGAGAGATTATGAGGTTATGAGAACAAAAGAAGTCTATATTCTAGCTATGGGATAATTATTATAATGCCAGATCTTCGTTATGCCTAAAGTACCCCTAGAATGGTTTCTCCTGGGGATCCAGAGGTGGTTAATGAAGCTTGGAAACATAGTAGCTTTTCCCCCAGTTCACTAGAGGGCAACAAAGTGAATATGGACCACTGCTGTTCTGCAAGAGGGCCACTTCTTCCTTTAATAAGTGGCTGAGCTTAAGAAGTGCAGGAGTTCCGGGGGCTGCATGAGTGGTCTTTAAGAGGACACCCCGAGTGGCCCTACTCTTCAGTGTAATGAGAAAGACAGGATAGAAAATGTAGACACATGGTTAGGTAATTGAAACTCATTACTTGCTGGTCTGAAGTGATCACTAGAGAACACTCTTCCACACTTTCAGGCTACTTGCCAAATGTATTCATTCATTAAGAAACTATTTAGTTATTCTGTGAAATATTTTAAATGTATTCAACTCTCTCATTCTCCACCCACCCGCCTTGCAATCACAGCCATTTAAAGTGTCAACTCCTAATAATCACTTGCCAAAACATCTGATTTGCAGCCTCTGTTTTATTTCTGAATGATGTGTGAAAGTGTGAGTCTGTGCAAACTCATCCTTCTGTCCCCATCTGCAGCTGTTCTTCATGCCATACCGCACAACGCTTTAGTGAAACATCAGGCCCTGTTGTGTAATTCTACATTTCCACTAGCACCAGGAACAGCCAGAAACCAGAGTGACGCCAACAGCTTTGTGTTAGGTGTTCTTCCATTTGAAGCAAAAAAGTCTAAGAAGGTGTTTCCTAATGGACTGATATTTACTGAATTTCCTGACATAGCTGATATGAAAAAATTACTGACATGCTAATTGTTACTTCTTCTGTATCTGTATATTATTCCTGTTTTATTTTTTTCTCTACACAGTTTTATGCTACTTACAATGCCTATTTCTTCTAATTACTTCAATACGCCAATCCATAAATTTCCCAGTTACACTAACAATGTCAATGAGTACTTGTACTGTCCTGCTGCTCAGGAGCGTTTGTTTTATGAACCAAACATTTGTGTTACTTTTGAGGGGAAAACATCAATGCATTTCTAATCAAGAACAAGTTAATTTAAAAATATCAAAAAAAGAAAAAAAGCTTGTAAATTAAATTATTCCATTTTTCCTTTGCAATATATTTGTCATTAAACATTATTGGAGTTAATCAAATGTGCAAACAGTAATAAATAATCTAAAAACCATACCCAAACCCCAGACTCAACATCATCACAACACTCTCACGTTCAAATAAACTGTTTTTATTGTACAAAAATTTCTTCTTACAGGCTTCTTCCATAAAATGTCTACAATAACTGACTTCCCTTCCTCCACCTCTACTCCATATGTGTGTCGCTCCTAAACTGCTCCCAACACTGACACACCTGGGTGAGGCAGAGGGCTCATTCTCAAGCTGGACCTGGGAGCACTTCTGGTATATCAGCACCATAGCCCGGGTGTACTTTCCTTGTAAGGTGGAACCTTCAGCTGGAAGGGGCCTTCCCTTGAACTGCTCTTCCGAACTGCAAGTTCCATGTAGTCCTGGGGGTGTTCAAATGGGAGCTATGCCAGTGGGATACTGCCACTCAGTGCACTGGGAAAACCCATGGCTCTGGCAGGTAGTCTCCTATTTTCCATCCACTACCCTGAAAAGGGGCACTGATCCTTCAATCTGGGATTCCCAATTATCCAGACTGATGATCCTTAATGATGGCCTCCTGACCAGATAAAGAAACACCATCACACTTGGGATGCCAGTCCATCCATACCTTCCATTAATATATATATTGGGGGGCATCTCATACCCAAACCCCAGACACAAACACATGGCATACAAATCCCAGGTTCGAAAGACTTATTTGTATTGATAAAGTGCCTTTAACAGGCTTCTTGTTCCAAAAAACAATATATTTTACTTTTCTTTCTCTTTCAGTCTTCCCTGGCAAACTTTGTTCTTCCTTCATGCCTGACTCCAACTCCATGAGTTAGGTGAGGCAGCTCCCTTTCTGCTGAACACAGGATATTTCTGGTGCCACAACATTGCACTAGTCCTGGGTATGATATTAAACTGCATCTGGACCTGCAAGGAATTTGCAGGAAAATCATGGGGGTTGGTGGTAGGATTGGCACTCCAGCCACCATAAAAAAAAAAAAAATTCACACAGCTCTAAGATGACGGACAGGATTCTTTTCTGCACTCCGCAGGAGTAGCTCTGCTGCAACCGCCCATAGGAAGGCTGCTCGCATTATGAAGGGGATGGGGGAAAGACCTTGGAAGCCTCATCCCCAGAAGAGTCAAAACTGTCAGAGAGCCAATGCGGTCAGGCATGTTGAGGATCAGAACTGGTGTGATACTAAGGTATGGTCCGCTGCACAGCAGCACTCGGGTCAAAATTTGAGGTGGCCCATCTGTGTATATGGGCCATCCAGCCAGCCAAGGATCCATCTAACCCATTCAGGAAGCCACTTCAACTTGTCACTTCCCTGCCTTCAACAACTATTATATAAAAATTAAAGACATTTTTAATAGAATAATGAAAATTACCCTGCTGGGTCGCCACAGCGGATCATACATCTCCATCTATCCCTGACTGTGTTCATGTCCGCCTTTACCATATCCATAAACCTCCTCTTTGGCCTTTCTCTTTTCCTGTTTCCTGGTGGTTCCATCCTCAACATTCTTTTCCCGAAGTCCCCCTCATCTCTCCTCTGCACGTGCCCAAACCATCTCAATCTAGCTTCTCTCATTTGGTCTCCAAACTGTCATACCTGTGTTGTCCCTCTAATATTCTAATTTCTATTGCTGTCTGTCCTCATTACTCTGGACAAAAATCATAGCATCTTCAAAACTACAATTTCCAGCTTTGCTTCTTGTCTTTTCATCAGTGCCACCATCTCCAAACCATACTACACAACAAGTCTCACCAGGGCCGGATTAAGATGAAATTGGGCCTGATGCCTCTGCGCAAAAAAAGGCCTATTTTTTCTTGCCATTGGTGCATGTCCATTTGACACTCACCGTACATGCGCACTCAGACCGACCAAGGAGCCTAAATTGCTTGCGACGCAACCAGCCAGCCTTTATTGAACATGAATAATAACGATGTAGTATCGTAACATCGATTAACATCCAACTATGTAACATCAACATTTAATAGCAATTGTCCAAAAAGTGCACTTAATGCAAAAAACCTAACAATGAAATACACAAAAATTTCACAATTCTCTTAAGAAACAGAGTAAGAAAAAATGAATTTGCAGAGACATTGGGTCAATGTGACTCAGTTCATGCTCTTGAGGGTAAAAATTTGTCCACAATTTAAATTTCATAATAGACCAGAATCCTGTCGAGGATTTTAAAAATTCTAAACATCCATGCTGGGCCCGCGGGCCGGCTTTTAGTTTTACCTTTACAAATAACCATTTAAATAGCCATTGATTTTTACTGTACAACTAACTTTCAAGGTGAAAAATTTACTACGTGGCACTTACCGAACAATAATAAAGTGGCAAGAATCCCCAAGATATTGCAAAAAACGCAGCTAAATTACTAAGTAAACTGTTTAACGTAAAATTGATAGCATTAACTTGAAATCTTCGGTTAACAATAAACACAACGATGTTATAGTTACGTCACAACGCAAAGAACAAAAGTAACTTTATAATAAGTAGTGCTGTGTCTAGGCGTCCGAAAGTCAGACTCCAAATTTCATTCTAAGAATTATTTTGAGGTTAATATACCTCAATATATAGGAAAACTGTTCAGCTTCTGGAAAATTCTCGTCTGTTTTCATCTGGGCCTATTTCAGGAATGGGCCTAATGCTGCAGCATCAATAGCACCCACCTTAATCTGGCCCTGGGTCTCACTACCATTTTATAGATCTTCCCTTTTATTCTTGAAGTTACTCTTCTATCAAAAATCACTCCTGTCACTCTTTTCCACCCAGTCTACGCAGCTTGCCCTCTTTTCTTCACCTCTCTGTTACTCTACGTTACTTTGAACTTTTAAACACAAGTATTTAAATTTGTCTACCTTCACCACCTCTTCTCCTTGTAGTCACACTCTCCACCACCTTCCCTCTCATTTACACACATGTACTCTGTCCTACTCCTACTGACTTTCATTATCCTTCTCTCCAATGCATACTTCCACCTTTCCAGGTTCACTTCAACCTGCTACCTACAGATCACAATGTCACCCGTGAATATAGAGACATAGAGTTCACAGAGACTCCTTTCTGACCTCATCTGTAAACCTCTCCATCCCCTTTGCAAACAGGAAAGGGCTCAGAATGATCCTTGATATAGTCGGTATGTTTACGTGTTATAAATGTTTGCAAGGCACATAGGGCTGATGAGGCAGGGGATTTGGAAGCAAACAACACGTCAAAATGGAGGCAAAAGAAGTAAGTAAATTAACACAACACACTTGTTCAGCTTGCTTTTCTTCAACCTCCTTTGGTAGTAAAGTAAACTGTGATTGTGATGTCATTTGTGGCATTACCAAAAGAGTACAGGCTCTACATACAGAGCAAGAACTAACTATCCTAAGAAATTGTACAGCTGGTTCCGCGAACAGAAACAAAACAATTGCATTTTGAACAAATTTTGGAGATTGTGTTCTTGAAAAACAATGCATTTTAACTCTTTGAGGGCTGAATATTTTTTCTAAAAAACTCAGTTTTCTGAGAAGCACGCAAAGCAATTGTTTCACACATAAATCAACATACAACATCTGTTGCTACGTGCCATGGCTGCTGTTGACGCATGTTCAGCATCTCTGCCGGCAATGGCTGCGTGGGGGCACCTCAATGGACAGCAGGAAAGCAACGTGGGCCTGATGCCTGGCTGTCTTCGTACAGCAGGTGGGTGGTTGGTGGTGGTCGCAGTGTAACATAATATGTGGTGGTCCTCCCAGGCAAATGCTGCTGTAGGCGCATCAGCTACATGAAAGTGTTCAGCACCACAATCACTGGGGGACCGATCAGATGATGCTGGTACCTCACTTTCGTCCATCTCCAGATCACTTGTATCAAACTTGGAGTCTGACAAGTCAGAGTCCTATTCAACGAAATTATGCAAACGTCCAGGAAGTATTTTGCTTTGCACATTCGCTTGGGTCTCTTGCCAGATTTCGATGCCATTTTAGAGGTGGTTTGCTCTTCGCATACTCATGCATGCGTAGGGAATCGAGGTCAAATCAACAAACATATGTAACATTCCTTCTAGCAAAGAGAGTCAAACTAAAATGTAAGGATGAGTTTTGTCAGAGTATACAGCTGATTACCGTCCTCTACCCCTGAATTTTAACAAAAGTCGACATCAGCCCTGAAAGAGTTAAGTTAGAATTAGTGGGCAAGCAATTATTAGAAACCACATGGGAAATCAGTATACTGCACAGAGATGAATAACCTATCTATCAACGTTTTATAAGTGTTATGAAGACCAAAAGAATATGTATTTTGCAGTACCTAAACTAAAGTGTTACCAATTTATTTAGTTTGATTTGTATTCTACTGTAGCCTGCAAGTCACAATGCAGAGTACAACTGCAGTACATACCAGTAATGCGCACTCTGGATGAAGTCATCACATTAAATTGACCCTGAGCTAGTGTGGGTGTGCTGGACAGGCACACTGTCAATTGTTGATTATCACCTTGTGCTCAAGGCTGGCAGTACTGACTCCGTCTTTACACAATCCATTCATTCTGTTTTATTACAGGGTTGTGGATGCCTAGAGCTTATCCTAGTAGTACTGAACACAAGGCAGGTATGAACTCTGGGCTAATTTCAAGTCCATTACAGTGCATCGTTGTGCTCGTATCCTTAGTGTCTCACAGCAGGCCAATCACGGAGACACTGGGAGATCAGCCAAACTCCATATAAACTGTGAGAATGCCGGGTAATACAGCTACCTTCGTTAAGCGTGGGGCAGCACTTGGTCACAGCACCACCATACCCTTCACCCCTGTTGCAGAAGGAGATAAAGCCCACTCTACAACTGAGTGCTCTTTTATTCTGCACTTAAGCATGGCACATTTCATTGGTTCACCAAGCACTAGGGACAATGAAGTTAACTGTGTCTCACATGCACATTCTTTATATACTGTATAGTAAATTTTAGACTGTTTTGTCAAACTTATGTGCGAGAACCAGCTATTTCTATGAGTTCCACCCAATAAACAAGAAGCACAGCCTGCGTTATGCACTAGATCACAAGGGTTTTCAGTTAACTGGCATCTCTAAATTGACCTGTGCCCTGTAATTGACTAGAAAAATAAAATGAATAGTGACAGTATATGAAAATATGTATCATGGTGGGTGGAAATCCAATGTAATTTTGATAGGAGAATATTCTGAGAGTAATGGCTTTCCCTTTGATATTGTGTACTCCACTCTCGTAAAAAATCCAGCGTGCTCCCCATGTGTGGTGCACAAGGACCGTCTTTAATTAACCACCAAGCTAACCACAGGAAATTTTTTATTCTGGTTTTCAGCTGTTGTGAGCAAGCTGTGTAGTAACACAAACAAATGCCTTCTCCAAAAACGTGAAGGAAGGAAAATAAAATATGTCCTCACTTCTTTAATTTTCTGTGCTAAAATAATTTCTGCTACTGCTCTGCAATAAAAAAGGAAGTAGGCACCAAAATCTTTATTTATTAAAATGCTCTCAAGTGTGCAATGGTTCAATCTTTTAATTAGATTAGGTCGCTGTCTAAGCAGTTGATTGAGATGAGATGCACTGGATTCCTTTATATAGCATTGCGTAAAAAATTTATACCTCTTGTATTTGCCTTCTCTCACAAATACCTGAGATGTCAATGTGTTTCTAAAAACGGCGTCTGTTATACAGATGAGCAGATTTTCCAAATGCTATCTGTAAACTCACTTCTGTCGCTTTGATAAATCTTTTTTCGGCTGCTCTTGTCATTCATTACTAGCTCGATGACCTACTATTATGTTTGCAATGAAAACATTAAATTACTACTGTGTTACACATTAAATGCATTTGCATGTGAGAATTGCTTTCTTTGAGATTAAATTAATTATGAGAATGTATGAGAAAAATACATTAAAAATGAGCAATCCTTTCATAAAGCATTACATTACACTGAATCTGTTAGAGATACGAAACACATGGTACGCTTTCTTCTGTAGTTCCATCCATCCAGTTTCAGAGTTGCCTGATCTAGTGGTGAGTTGTCTGGGCTGCAGCCTGCCCTGGCAACATCAGGTGAAGGACAGGGATCAATCGTGGGCAGGGCATCGGTTCTTCCCACATGCCCACCAATTTAAAGTCACCAGTTAAGGAAAGTGGAAAACTAGAATATCCAGAGAATCTTATAGAGGTATAGGGAAAATATAGAAATTCCACAAGGACAGTTTGGAAACTTGAACTGAGAACTCAGGTGCTTTAACAAATCAGAGCTAATAACCACACAGTAGTTATAATCCATCCAGGTATCTTCTAATCCAATTATCGTGGCCAAGGTTAGGAAAAGCTGAAGCACATCCAGCTACACCAGTCAGCATATGTTTTGTGGAGAGAAGACATATGATCTTGTCACTTGAGGGATGAAGTGAGGGGTGCTGGGAGAGTATGGGTTCCAGAGCCCCTAATAAGGGCTATTCTGTCTCTGTATATTCACAGTGAGAGCATACTCGCAAAATCATTAGCACCATTTTCAGTGGGTGTGTTTGTCTCCTATCCTGTTTGTGATTTTCATGGTCAGGACAGAAGGTGTAGCTTGGGAAGTGGTGGGTGGGGGTGGTGGTGGAGGGAGAGTGCTGTCCAGTTTGGTGGCCTTATAAATGCATCGCTGCTTTTTGAAGATGAAATGGTCCTGTTGGCTTCATCGGGCTGTGAACGTCAGCATGCATTGGGACACTTTACAGCCAAGTGTGAAGCGGCAAGGATAAGAATCAGTCTATGAGCTTAAGTAGGAAAAAAGGTGTATGTCCTCTCTGAGTAGGTGGAGAGTTAGTGCCTCAAGTGGAGGAGTTACCTCTGGGTCTTGTTCACAAGTGAGTGGAAAAAGGGATGGTGAGATCAACAGATGGATTGGGGTGGCAAATGCAGCTAATCGAGTTGCTATACTGATCTGTAATGGTGAAGAAGGAGCTGAGTCAGAAGGCAAAGCATTTTTAATTTTCCAATTGATCTACAGTACATCCCTACCCTTACCTATGATCTCTGGTACAAGAGGGTGAAATGAGCTTTCTCTGTAGGATGGCTGGACTGAACGCAGACATCTGGGAGAGTTTCAGAGTAGAGCTGCTGACCTTCTGCATTGATAGGAGCCAATTGAGGTGGTTCAGATACCTACTGGATGCCTCCCTGTGGAGTTTTTATGGGCACAACCAGCTGGGAGGAGTCCCTACGGAAGACCCAAGGTTTGCTGGGAGGATTAAATCTCACAGATGGCCTGAGAATGCCTTAAGAGTTGGCAAGTGTGGCTGGGAAAAGGGACCTATGGGCTTCATTGCATGTTTTGGCATAAGCTCTGGAAAATGAATGAACATCCATTTAGCATTAGGTGCAAGGCAGGAACCAACCCTGCCTGAGGCTGCAGTCCACTCACACATACCTACTTTCAGTTAAACCAGTCAAATTTTGAGTTTGATTGATTGACCACTTATTATTTAATGTGTGCGAGTTCCTTTCTCATATCTGGGGTCAACATTTCCTTGCCAGTCCTTTAAATTATACTGCTCTACTTTTAGTCCTTCTTTTGAAAGTCACAAATGTTATGCAGCATTATTTTAATTTCTGGTTTGCTTTTGTTTTCAAACAAACTTTTTACATATTCCTTTTGTGGTGTGGTATGATGATACAGTTTTTAGTGCTGCTCAGGAACCTGGGAATCAGTCCCTCACCCTGTGGAGTTAACATTCTCTGCCCGTCTGTTGGATTTTCTTCCCGTATTCCCAAATACATGCATGTTAAGTTAGCTGGCAACACTAAATGACCCCTAGGTGATTGTGGGTTTGTGTGTGAGCGAGGTTTTATTATGGACTAGTACCCTGTTCGAGGCCTTGCACACAATGCTGCCAGGATAGGTTCAGACCCACCACAACTTTGCATTCTATTAAGTGGGATTCGACAAAGTTAATTTTTTGATTTACTATTGGGTACAACTTTACTTTTAAAGTCAATTTAACATGGAAAATGTTTAACTCATTTTGGTTCTATGTGAAACATTTTACATTATTGCTCACAATTTGTGCCACATAAAATAAGAGTCAATCGTTTTTTGGCAAAGATGTCAGTAAGGCAATGACTCCATTAAAGATGTTTAGCTACACTATGCATGGCTAAATCACTGATTCCCGTGTAAAAAATATTTTAATAAAGCGTTTTAAAAACAATAGTCTACAAAGGAAGTCCCTTAATACTTTCCACAACATTACATAAATCATTTGAAAGCTTATTTGGCTATCTTCTGACATCTGCTGGACAGATTGAAGACACACAGAATGCTTTCCTGGAACGACTTAACAGCTGAACTGCAATTTTAACTGGGAGCTAAGGTTAAAATATTAAACAATACCAAAGGAAAAGTAATTTCATTTGAAATGCTGTCAGAGTGCATCAATTTATACAACATGTGCTGCACTTCTTCTACACAAGAAAATCATTTTATAGCCTTTCAGTGCCAGATCAGTAAATTCAATTAAATTAACCCCTTTTGAAAAAAAAAAAATCTGCTTAGCATATGTTGTTTCAAACTGACATCAGTTCACTGCACTTCAACACTGGATTCTCTACCTTATATTATTTTACAAATTGATTTGTGCTTAAATCATTGATGGCCTTAGATAGATAGATAGATAGATAGATAGATAGATAGATAGATAGATAGATAGATAGATAGATAGATAGATAGATAGATAGATAGATAGATCTTTATTTGTCCCCAGAGGGAAATATGGCTTTTTACAGAAGTTCAATCAATAAATAAATATGTTATGGCAAACAATACACCTTTCTGAACCACCAGCATGACTAAAAGAAAACCTTTGACTTGGCTGTCGCAATCCCAGTAAGGCATTATGCTGACGTGTTGCTGTTGGTCTAAAGGACCCCCGGTTGTGTTTCTTGACACTCTTCTACTGAATAATTTGTTGGCTGAAAGAACTCAGTGTAAGTGAGTCATGTGGAGGATGTGTAGCATTGTTCATAATGGCACTCAGTTTGTATTTCAGTTCTCTCCTTTGCTACTACCTTCAGGGGTTCCACATAACTAAGCGTGCCCTTATAATTAGGTTGTTGATTCAGTGGGCCTCTCTTGACGTGATGTTACAGGACCAGCACACCACGGTGCAGAAAATTGCACTGACCATCAAAGAGTTAAAGAGGATTCTCAGTTCATGGTCATGTGGGTCACAGTCTATCCCAGTGGCATTGGGCACAAGATAGGAGAAGCCAGTGCACCGCAGAGCCCACTCACATATGAACTTTAACTCATGCTAACATGCCTGGTATGTGTTTGTGCTGTGGGAGTTGAACTGGATTATAGAGAGAAAAAAATGTAACTGAATTGAGAACATGCAAGCTTCACATAAACAGTGACTGGGAATGAGAGTCAAACCCAGGGTTCAAAGTTTATTTGATACAGGGTATTTACATGTACTTGGAGCTTACCATCATTACTGATCCTCAGTGACATTACCTAAGAACCTTCCTCTTCCTCCAGTATAAAAATATTTAAATGATCTTGTACTGTATGCATAAAAAAGGTAGGTTCCATATAAGGTGTCTCAAAAAAGTGATAAATTAATTGTACAGTTTCCTGCTTTGAGTTCATTGATGTTGGTTCACAAAATGCTCTGATAAAAAAAGTAGATGATACTTTATTACTTCTGACAGACTCTCCTCACTCCGCAGGGCTATTCTTCTATGCCAAGTAGACATTAGCCAAAGATTAAGTTTAGGATTCATTTATATAATCATTATTTTCCATAGTGGTTTTCCAAAAAAAACTTCTTAAGAAGTCGTTTTGGCATAGGATATTGTGTTAAAAAAATAAGCATCAGCCCCAAGGCAGAAAACGACTCTAAACAGACTAAGGAGCCCGTTCATCACAGATGGACACACTCATGTGTACTGGCATAACTGAAAGTCACCAGATAACTTAACAGTCAACACGTACGGGACATAGGAGAGAGCTGGAGCACCCAGAGAAACACCTTTGTGTGAGACTGTGATTGCTAATAGGAAAACATAATAATAAAATAGATTCCATTTGTCATTATATATCTAGAAATTTTTCTTTTAAATGACATGAGAGACATTTTTTTGCCATAAACGTACAAATATTTTACTGGCATCCAGATGATGAACATTCACTTTCAGCAGGTCTCTCTATCCTGGGCTCTTTCCTCAGTGTCAATGTTCTTATTCCCATTTTTCTTCTTACTTAACAATGCTGATTCGGTTTGCTGTGATGCTTAGCTAATTTTCTCTTGTAATGTTTGACTCTCATGTTATGCTGTTTCTCTGAATTTTTTGTTTTTTTCAATTTCCCTTTTCATAATGTGCTACCATCTTCCAACATCACGCCTTTCCATAGCTCACATCCTACTCTAAATCTTTCTGTTGACATTGACCATCACTTTATTCAGCATTCATTCTTTTATTATAATTGAGGTATACTCAAGATAAAAACAAGCATCCTTGCCACACACATTTCTAAACTTTTTAATCATTTAGTGCTTATCTTGTCCTCTTTCATTTAACATTGGCAAAGAATTGTACAAAATACACAAAGGACATAAGCATGAGCAATCACACTTTAAACTGAACTTTATTATCTATCCATCTTCTGAAACCACTTGGTTCCGTTTTAAAGTCATGGGGAGTCTACTCAGAGTATCAGACACAACATGAACCAGCCCTGATAAGGACGCCATTCCAATGGAGTTCACACCAGGAAAAGTAATGGTAGCACCTTTCAAAGTTAATAGACTGTAGCATACTCTGTGACAGTGGTAGTACTATATCAATGAACAGCAGCAACATTTAAAACTAATAAACAATGGGAAAGGCTTTTAAAAAGTCAAGATGAGCAGGACAAGCTTCAGCCAGTTTTAGGAAGAGCAGGACCTATAAAGAGAGTTTGATGCGAGGTGTGAATCAAAACTTTAAGAGTAAGACGGCCAGCTTGAGGACATCTCAGAGATTTAATGGGTTTGCATGGACACACTGCAATATATATAGATATAATATCCAATTAATAAAAAGATATGTGTCTGTTTTATCTGTGTGTCGTCTAGTTGCCATGACACCGTCAGGTTGATGCTTCGCAAACATTTGTAGTAATAAAGTGCACTGCATTTGTTATTCCAACAGAGGCCACATCACACACATTTGTAGTAATGCATTTTATTTTTAACAATGCTTGTGATTCACTGGCTGTTGGAATGACAAATGCAATGCATCTTGCTATACCTGCACATGCATTAGAAAATATATTCCAACAGATGGTGCCCTGAGGTCTGTGTTGATTACTTAGATTTCAACCTGTCCTAGACAGGCAGCACAGCTAACGTGTATATATTTCTATCTGTATACTTTTATATTATGTGTTGTGTTAGGTTTAATTGCACTGTAATGATTTATTGAATATGTTTTTTATAAACTATACTAAATGTGTTACTGTGTGTAGCCTTCTGAGCTACCCAGTGGGGATTATATTGTATTACAGGATGTCCACAAAGTTTCCATACAAATTAAAAAATACATTTAAAATACAAATGAACAGATAAATGCGTTCAATATGTTCTATAATAAATAGTAATTTTTTGACATTTTTTGTTTGTTTCAGATAAATGAGTGATATATCAACTGGTGGTAGGGTGAGAAGCTCAGTCTTCCGGGAGGGGCTCAGAGTAGAGCCGCTGCTCCTAACGCATCGAGAGGAGTTAGATGAGGTGGCTCGGGCATCTGATCAGGATGCCTCCTGGACGCCTCCCTGGTGAGGTGTTCCGGGCATGTCCAACCGGGAGGAGGCCCTGGGGAAGACCCAGTATACGCTGGAGGGACTATGTCTCCCGGCTGGCCTGGGAACGCCTTGGGATTCTCCCAGAAGAGCTGGAAGAAGTGGCTGGGGAGAGGGAAGTCTGGGCCTCTCTGCTTAAGCTGCTGCCCCCGCGACCCGACCTCGGATAAGCAGAAGAGGATGGATGGATGGATATCAACTGGTAATTGAAAATGCCTAATGCTCAAGAAAAGGAACAGTGTGCATTCTGGTTCACTGAACCAAAATCAGATATGCAGGTTCAGAGATACGTCAGGAAAAAATCTAGCATCACATTCAACTATACAAGGGGCACAAAAAGTTTACTGTAATGGTGTTTTGATGTCTTGGGAGCATGCACCCACTACATGATGAAGCACCTCAGGATCCCAAGGGATTACGTTTAATAAAAAGTGAAGCAATATTGGCGTAAACATTAATGGAAATCAAAAACCGTCTTGATAAGCCATCATTCGACAAATGGTGCCCATGTGGATGTTTACTAAAATATGCGAAAAAAACTTCTAGAAGGTTTCATTATACAGCAATCTGCGCAGAGATATTTTTCCATTTCTGTTTTTGATAAAGTGTTTGATTTGTACAGATACTTTGTGGACACCCTATATAATAAATTGAAATAAAACATTCTGACAGGGTTTCCAGCTTTACAACCAAGCCAATTTAAATTTTCTCTTTAGAATTAAGTAAATGGTAAAGAAATGTTGTGCAGAAGAAAACAACTTTCCATATTTCATAAACCTGATTTTTTATCTTGTCAGATAAGCCCTCTAATTCATCTTCCACTTGAATTTTTGTAGCACAATGGCTACATTTCTACATAGTATCCAAAAGTATCTGATCTAAACAGATTATTATGAAGCTTGATCACACTTCCTTTGATTTATATATTCTATGCCTTTACAATACATAATCTAATACATTTTGCCTTTTTAATTGCCACTGGACAGTACTTTAAGAATGAGAATGTGCTATGAACAGAAAATCCTGAAATTGTCCTAAATTAGCTTCTTACAGCACAATTTCCTTTATTTTAATTAGGAATCTTGTTACCTGCTTGTAGCCGTTAAATCTTTTCGACATGCATTTGCAATTTTCCAAATGATTACACATTTACTTTACAAGTTGCCTAAGTCTTTTTGAATTGTTTCTGCTTTCATAAGTTTACTCACTTCATATGAATATTTATCGTTAACATAAATGAGGAGAAGTAAGGGGCCCTAAGACACATGCCTCAGGCACTCCACTAATGACTTCACCCAGGCTGAGAAGTCTCCTGTCATTTTCATTCTGTCTTTCCTGTCTTTAAACCATCTTTGTATTCAATTTTCTTATGTAGGCACTGAAACCTATGGCTTCGAAAATTAAACTTATAAATTCAGTGCTTAGAGATGGGCATTATGGCTCTCCTAAGTGATTAAAACCAATCCAGTGGAAAGATCTGGGTCTAGGTCACTGAGTCATTCAGGTTGTGACTCCAAGTCCAGAAAAGCCACTGCCACTACCATACCGCCACCAAAAAGAAATAAGGCTTACACATATACAAAAATCAGAGAAATATTAAGACATAATTTGTCAGCTAGTAGCTAGTATGTTGATTTTTAAACCACAATGTTACCAGGGTAATTCTGATCTTCAACTCACTATATCACTCAGCGAATGCCAAAAACTTTCTTTTTAATTGTCCTTTCCTAATTCTTGTGTGTGCTCAGGTCATAGTGTGTGTGTGTGTGTAGATTTATTTATCTATTTGTCTATTTACAGTGTTTATTTTGTACCCCTCTGGTGACAAATAAAGTTCTATCTAACTATCTATCTACCACTACATTTGCTCTTTTGTTAATATTGAAGATAATCAACTGCAATTGCAATGTCCCTTTTTAAATTTTAGGGTGTGCTTCTTATTGTCCAGTGTTAATGTTATTCATCTCTAGGAGGCCCCAATATATTTATTTTGACTAAAAATAGGGTGGAGTGGTGGCTTTGAGGCTAGGGATCTGTGCTGGCAATAGGAAGGTTGCCGATTTGAATGCCAGAAGTTACTCTACTCCGTTGGGCCCATGAGCAAGGACATTAACTTGCAATTGCTTCATCCTGGACATGACGTTAACCTGCAAGCAGTTCCTCCAACTTACAGGGAAAACTCGGGCACTCCAGCCACTGTAAAAAAAACTCTCACACTGTTCCAGTGTGGTATTGAGGTGTCTCCCGTTGCACGGCTGCACTCGGGTCCCAATCTGGGATTCTGAGATGGTTCATAATGTGATGTGTGTGGCAATGTGCTATCAGCGCATGCGCCCAACCTCTGACTAAAATATCACACACACACAACGATCTCCAACAAAATTATAAATACAGTATATGCATATTAAGCTATTAAGGAAAAAAAAGATTGGTTCTTAAATTTATAATTGGTTCATATATATATATATATATATATATATATATATATATATATATATATATATATATATATATATATATATATATATATATATATATACTGCTCAAAAGAATTAAAGGAACACTTTTTAATCAGAGTATAGCATAAAGTCAATGAAACTTATGGGATATTAATCTGGTCAGTTAAGTAGCAGAGGGGTTGTTAATCAGTTTCAGCTGCTGTGGTGTTAATGAAATTAACAACAGATGCACTAGAGGGGCAACAATGAGATGACCCCCAAAACAGGAATGGTTTAACAGGTGGAGGCCACTGACATTTTTCCCTCCTCATCTTTTCTGACTGTTTCTTCACTAGTTTTGCATTTGGCTACAGTCAGTGTCACTACTGGTAGCATGAGGCGATACCTGGACCCTACAGAGGTTGCACAGGTAGTCCAACTTCTCCAGGATGGCACAGCAATACGTGTCATTGCCAGAAGGTTTGCTGTGTCTCCTGCACAGTCTCAAGGGCATGGAGGAGATTCTAGGAGACAAGCAGTTACTCTAGGAGAGCTGGAGAGGGCCATAGAAGGTCCATAACCCATCAGCAGGACCAGTATCTGCTCCTTTGGGCAAGGAGGAACAGGATGCGCACTGTCAGAGCCCCACAAAATGACCTCCAGCAGGCCACTGGTGTGAATGTCTCTGACCAAACAACCAGAAAGACTTCATGAGGGTGACCCAAGGGCCCCATGTCCTCTAATGGGCCCTGAGCTCACTGCCCAGCAGCATGCAGCTCGATTGGCATTCACCATAGAATACCAGAATTGGCAGATGCACCACTGGTGCCCTGTGCTTTTACAGATGAGAGCAGGTTCACCCTGAGCACGTGACAGAAGTGAAAGGGTCTGGAGAAGCCATGGAGAACATTATGCTGCCTGTAACATCATTCAGCATGAGCAGTTTGGTGGTGGGTTAATGATTGTCTGGGGAGGCAAATCCATGGAGGGTCACACAGACCGCTACAGGCTTGACAAAGGCACCTTGGCTGCCATTAGGTATCAGGATGAAATCCTTGGACCCATTGTCAGACCCTATGCTGGTGCAGTGGCTGCTGGTGCACGACAATTCCTGGCCTCATGTGGTGAGAGTATGCAGGCAGTTCCTGGAGGATGAAGGAATTGATACCATTGACTGGCCACCACACTTTCCTGACCTAAATCCAATAGAACACCTCTGGGACATTATGTTTTGGTCCATCCAATGCCACCAGGTTGCACCTTAGACTGCCCAGGAGCTCAGTGATGCCCTGGTCCAGATCTGGGAGGAGATCCCCCACAACACCATCTGTCATCTCATTAGAAGCATGCACCGATGTTGTCAGGCATGTATACAAGAACACAGGGGCCATACAAAGTGCTGCGTACAATTTTGAGTTGCTGCAATTAAATTTTGGCAAAATGGACTAGCCTGCCACATAATTTTTTCACTCTGATTTTTGGGGCGTCTTTGAATTCAGGGCTCTGTAGGTTGATCATTTTCATTTCCATCAAACGATGTGGCATCCTTTCGTTCCTAACACATTACCCATTCTATATCAGTATAGATATCCAGGAGGATTTCTTTTTCCCATTGAGATCTGATGTGTTTTCAAAGTGTTCCTTTAATATTTTTGAGCAGTTTATATACAAGCTATCCACCGCAGCTTTGCCTGCGTATTAGTGAAACAGGTCAGTGAGGAGGGCCCCGCCCAGCTCTCTACTCCTGACGTCACTTCCCCTCGGCCCGCAGCCTCAGATTAGTGTGAATATATCGCTCCTACAAGCCAACTATGATTCTTAGTGCAATGAGAGGAAGTTGCAAAATCAACCGGAATGTTCAAGCAAATTATAGAAAAAAAAACATCTAAATCTGTTAAGTAGTCCTCTTGTTCGCTAACTAAGCAGAGTTAAGGTTACGCCCCGAAGCAGATGCGTGAGTAACGAGGGCCCCGCCCCCCTTCCCGCTGCCCGATGACTCTCTCTCGGATTCGTACTAATAAATCGGTACCGCAAGAGAACTATGATACTTAGCATGATGAGAAAGTCACAAAATCAATGGAATGTTCAAGCAAATTATAGAAAAAAAACCTGATCCTAAATCTGTTAAGCAGTTCTCTGGTGGAAAGTGGACAGACATACAAACGGGTCTAAAAAACTATAAGAGATTTCGTGCTTGGACCACGAAATTTTTAAAACCGTTGCTTAGCGATCACCTATGGGCTAAAGGTAACCTACATTCCAAATTTCAAGTCCCAAGTCCTCAGGGTTTGGGAGATTTTGTGATGAGTGAGTCAGTGGTATTTGGCTTTTATATATATAGATATCAGTTTGGATATATGCAGTGGGGTGGCACAGTGGTGCAGTGGTAGTGCTGCTGCCTCGCAGTTAGGAGACGCGGGTTCACTTCCCGGGTCCTCCCTGTATGGAGTTTGCATGTTCTGCGTGGGTTTCCACCGGGTACTCCAGTTTCCTCCCACACTCCAAAGACATGCATGTTAGATGCATTGGCTATCCTAAAATTGTGCTGTGTGTGTGCCCTGTGGTGGGCTGGCGCCCTGCCCGGGGTTTGTTTCCTGCCTTGCACCCTGTGTTGGCTGGGACTGGCTCCAGCAGACCCCCGTGAGCCTGTAGTTAGGATATAGCGAGTTGGATAATGGATGGATATATGAAGTGGTTGAGATACATTGGTTTGAATACATCCATTCAGATATATACATTGGTTGAGATATATATATTGTTTGATATACATTGTTTTTTATAAATATATTGGTTTAAATAGATCAGTTTAGATAAATATGTCCATTCAGATAGATCAGTTCAGATGTATACACTTGTTGGGATACATTCATCTGAATATATAAATTGGTTCAGATATATACGTCAATAAGAAAAGAATGATTGAGATTTACAGGTAGGCACATCGCGGCCATCTAAATTTAGTGTTTCCATTTAGCTTCATTATTGCTTTAACATTGTTGCCATTATAGTTCATACTTTATACAAGAAGCATATGCCTATTGGGATTATTTTATTTTGCAAGCTGTCTTGGTTTGGGGTCCATGATTTCAAGCATTTTTTCTTTCATTATTTAAAGCACTTGCACAGATCCTCTCCTCCAAGACCCTCCCAATACATATTCTACTTCAAAGCTGAGTTTTTAGAAAACATTGTTTGTAGCTTCTGTAGGTCCATTTTTTAACCTCATGAAATGTTAGTTTAACATTGACTGGTTATTTATGGTATTAACTTATTGGCAGCATCTCATTGAAGGATGGTCAACATAGGAGTCCCATTTGCTGAAAGGATGATCCTTTTTATGGAGGGAAACACTGGAGTTGTGCGGTTTCTTATGAATTCTGATCAGTGACCAGGGATGCAGAATGAAGAGAACAGAAATCACCATGTGACTTTCTATCAATGGTAAAGTGTGTTTCACTGGGAGATCACCCCTGAGAGATACAAATATCAAGAGAAAAATACAAATAAAATAGAGGAACGTGTGGATGAGATTCTTTTTGTGATATGTCTCATAAAGTTAGAAGAAAGTAAAAAAAAATGAGACTGCAGTCAATATATTTGGAAGGTCAGTTGCTGAACTGGTGCATTCAGTTAGTACAGATCATCTAACAATGATTTCTATTATTCCTTATTGGCAGCTTTTCATTTAAGGGCAAGCCTGATCAGAAAGGGTAGGGAAAATTGGACCTGCGCCATTGTTTGAGTGTCAATCAATGATTAGAAATACAAAATTATCAGAATATTACTGCTTCACAAATAATTGATGCTTATTTCTGTATGTTACAGTATAAACTTCCACAAAATGCAAGAGCCATTGGAGACACATAGCAATGATTAAACGAGCAATGCCTTTTGTTAAAGTGAGAAGGGATGAGTAAATACCCAGAGTGGTTACTGTCATCTTTTACTTGCAAGGCATAAGATTATGAAAGAATTCAATTTCAGGAGAAATTCAGTTTTACGACAACGTCTTAAATTAAGCACTTACTTGATTGAGAAGATGCAAAAGGGTGCTGCTTCTCAGAGTACTTTTTGAGTGTAGCATGCATACGTATTGCCTTATATTAATCATCATTTTCATTTTTTGCTTACTTCCGTTTTATCAGTTTAGGTATATATGCTGGTTCTGATATATATACAGTACATGAGTTTGAATATATATATATATGTCAGTTCAAAAAAATATCTGTCCGACTGTTCTTTGTTTTCAACTTTATTTCCATAGCATGCATATCTAGCCTCAGAACTTTACTCAGCGATGCAGCATTTATTCATTTAATGGCTGCTTTACTTCTAAGTGCTCCAATTATTTTTTTGTAAATAACGACACACTCACCAGATGTCAGTTTCTATCCTTCTGTCTTCTAAGCTTCTATCCTCTGTTTTCTTATCATGATTCTGGTCTGTTTAAACCCTGCTTATCTAAGTTGATGTTGCCACGTGTCTTTCTTTTTTCTTTTCTTAAATGTGCGCCTTTCTATCACTCTCTCTCTCTTTCTTTGTGTGTGTATTCACAGCTCCTCGCCTCTCACTTTAGAAACTTCCCTGAAGTTCACTCTCCTTCAATAAAAAGAATGCTACTTTTCTGGATTCTAATGCATATTTACTACTGATTTATATTTATTTACTTTAGTTAAGTGATTGCTAGTTACATAATGTATCCAGATCTAATGAAAATCTGTATTTATTTCACTCATTTGGTACATGAGAATTGCAATTCAGTTTGGAGGTTTGTTACAGTGAGGTCTCGCGCCCATATCCAGCCAGGAATGTTAAAATTATGTGAAGAGAGAGATCAGTTTCAATTTATGAACACATTTATGAAAGTCTGCCCAATTCTTCTTTTGGATTTGTGGGTTTCAGGTAAATAAACCCCTGGTACTCAATTAACTAACAAGCAGTTTATAAAGTGAGATGGCAGTGAAGCTGAGAGACAAAGCCTGCCACTGCATAATTAGATACCCCCCAGTGGCAGTTTAGAAGACATTAGCATGCTCTACTACAAAAAAGGTAAGGTAGTATTTTTGTTTTCTTTTTAGACAGAACTGGAAATTGGAGGACTGAGTCAGGTAAATATCAAAAGCTAGGAAAAGCCAAATTAACTAAAATGCCAAAAGCTCAAAATGTCAACCAAACAAAGTCAAGATTTTTAGCAAAATAGGTGTAACCCTAAAACCTTTGAAAAAATGCTAGCTAGTACCACAAAACATTTCTTCTAAATTTTGGATGCCAGGAGGAGTGCTTCGTGCCTTACATACCTTCCAGGTTGAGATGTAATAATGCACTACTTTTTGGCATCACATGGTTGCAACAGGGATGTGTTGCTTGGCACAAAATGGCTGCCAGTTCCAAAACAAATCAACAAAAACATGATGATCACAATTGTGTTTTAGCAGCTTAGAGTGTGTTTGTACTTAGAATAATTTTTTTGGTTCATGAGATTTTACTATTTTGAAAGCTTCAATTTTCTAGCTTTGTTTCTATGAGTTTGAATTTCACTTCTTTGTTGGAGAAAGTTTGTTTTGCATTTAAATAGGTGAATATTGGGCTGATAGTGGATGTTGCCTGATTGCTAAGGACCTCTTCCCCGAATCACATCACAAGGTTTTGCTAGTAAATACCACGGAAAACCCTTTGTCTGAGATGCAGTTAGTATTGATTGTGACATTTTGTAGCTCACAAATGTAGCTCTTTTGTCTCACCTCTGTTCTTGTCTTATTCTTTTGGCTTTGGAAATATATATACGGCTCAAAAAGATTAAAGGAACACTTTTTAATCAGAGGATAGCATCAAGTCAATGACACTTCTGGGAAATTGATCTGGTCATTTAAGTAGCAGAGGGGGTTGTTGATCAGTTTTCTCTGCTTTGGTGTTAATGAAATTAACAACAGGTATACTAGAGGGGCAACAATGAGATGACCCCCAAAACAGGAATGGTTTAACAGGCAGAGGCCACTGACATTTTTCCCTCCTCATCTGTTTTTTCACTAGTTTTGAATTAGGCTACGGTCGATGTCACTGCTGGTAGAATGAGGCGATACAAGGACCCTACAGAGGTTGCACAAGTAGTCCAAGTTCTCCTGGATGGCTCATCAATACTTGCCATTAGCAGAAGGTTTGCTGTGTCTCCCAGCACAGTCTCAAGGGCATGGAGGAGATTCCAGGACACAGGCAGTTACTCTAGGAGAGATGGACAGGGCTGTTGAAGGTCTTTAATCCATCAGCAGGACCAGTATCTGCTCCTTTGGGCAAGGAGGAACAGGATGAGGACTGCCAGAGCCATTCAAAATGACCACTGGTCTGATCTTGCCACTGGTGTGAATGTCTCTGTCTAAACAATCAGAAACAGACTTCATGAAGGTGGCCTCTAGTGGGCCCAGTGCTCACTGCCCGGCACCGTGGAGCTCGATTGGCATTTACCAATGAATACCAGAATTGGCAGGTCCACCACTGGCGCCACGTGCTTTTTACAGATGAGAGCAGGTTCACCCTGAGCATATGTTATAGACATGAAAGGGTTGGGAACATTATGCTGCCTGTTACATTGTTCAGCATGACCGGTTTGGTGGTGGGTCAGTGATGGTCTGGGGAGGCATATCCACTTAGGGACGCACAGACCTCTACAGGCTAGACAACGGCACCTTGACTGCCATTAGGTATCTGGATGAAATCCTTGGACCCATTGTCAGACCCTATGCTGGTGCAGTGGGTCCTGGGTTCCTCCTGATGCACGACAATGCCCGGCCTCTTGTGGTGAGAGTATGCAGGCAGTTCCTGGAGGATGAAAGAATTGATACCATTGACTGGACCCCATGCTCGCCTGGCCTAAATCCAATAGAACACCTCTGGGACATTATGCTTCGGTCCATCTGACACTGCTAGGTTGCACCTCAGACAGTCCAGGAGCTCAGTGATGCCCTGGTCCAGATCTGGGAGGAGATCCCCCAGGACACCATCCGCCATCTCATTAAGAGCACTTGGGGGCCATACAAACTACTGAGTACGATTTTAAGTTGCTGCAATGAAATTTAGTCAAAACGGACTAGCCTGCCATTTTTTCACTTGGATTTTTGGGGTGTCTTTAAATTCAGCCCTCTGCAGGTTGATCATTTTCATTTCCATCAAACAATGTGGCATCCTTTCATTCCTAACACATTACTCAGTCCATATCAGTATAGATATACAGCAAGATTTTTTTTTCCATTGAGATCAGATGTGTTTTCAAAGTGTTCCTTTAAGTTTTTTGAGCCGTTTATTTTTGGTGAATGACTCTTTACAAGTCGTATCCAACTGTGGTTATGGTTAAACCCTCCGGCTAGAAAAAAAAAAAACCAAACAAACTCACAATCCTTAGAACAAGCTCCCTTCTATTTTCAAGTTTGCTTTCACCCTTTTGGAAACACTTCGTTTTGTTTTTGATTTTATTTTAGCAAGAAATATGCACCTCCTGGTTAACTGCTTTAAACATCACAGTCATTGCCAAAAGATTACACAGGGAAGTCTGTTTGGCGAATAAACACTTGCTTGTTTTCCGATGTACAGAGCTGTCGTACTGATTCTTGTTTTGTAACTGACGTAGCAGTGATAAACATGTTAAATGATAATCAAGAAAAATTACTTTCAACTTACATAAAATATCCAAAAAATAAACATGAAACTTACACTTAATACAAACCAAGGAGGAATAAGTAACAAAATATTCTAATCACAATAAAAATGCATTGAGTAAGAAATAAAATTGATCAAAATCACAGTCTAACCCATCAGCATTAGGACACCTGCTATTTCACCAAATGAGCTTCCTCTTACTGGCTTGGGGACCCCGGGTTCACTGCTGGCCCCTCTTTGTGAGGAAGTTAAATGGAAAGGGATGAGATCCTGTGCAGTTTTTGGTTGGTGACAATTAGGGGGTTCATTCAGGATCACATGGAGTGGGGAAAGTGCAGGAAGAACAAAGAAGCCGAAAAAGAGAGAATCTGCCACTGTGCAATATAATTCTTCCCCAGATGCAGTTTAGAAGTCAACCCAGTTGTTCACTTGTGGGGAAGAAGGTTTGTCAGTGATACATTTCTAAATATTTTTAGGAAAATACGAGTTAGCTAGTCATAGACGTGTAATGTTTTGGTGGTCATTTTCCTTCCTCCAAAAGCAGGTAGGGAAAGGTGGTAAGCCTGTTAGCACTTCTGTTAATTTTTAGAAAGTCCAAACTTCACAATTTGAAGCAGATTTGGATGTGTTGTCCATCCTTCTGAATGCTACTTTCTTGTCTTTTGAGGGCCTATTTATTGTTTATTTAATTATGTCTTATTTCAGGAGTTACTTAAGACAGACAGATGATCAAGCTAACTGGAAAGAACTGGGATTAAGCCCTCATGCATTCTTTAATGGTTGTAGTTTAATTTATTTTTTCAGGCTAGTGTTACAGTCTTTTAGGTTTCATTGCTATTTAAATTTAAGTATGTCAGCACCACTTTTCTGGCCCAGCCAAAAATATACAGTATGTCTGAACGGTTACTCATTTGTAAAAGTGTGGCATGTTTTAGTAGAGGACAAGCTGACAGTGGTTAAGGGGTTAGACATTAAAGCATGAGGATGCAGATTACAGGCTCACTTCCAACTCACAGTGTGACCCTGACCAGGCCACTGAAACAGTTAGTGCTCCAACTATAAAATTATATCTGTAAACATTTGTAATGTAGCTTGATCTTGCAAATTACTTTTAGGATAGGGAAGACATTGTTATGGCCAAAGGTGTTATTATTTTGGTTCATTTCTTTTGTACCTAGTATTTCTAGCCCATCATTCACTTGATTTTTAAAATCATTTTATATGGAGTTTGCTTTTAATTATTTTTCTTAGTATAAACTTCAATAAAGTAAAGGGCTATTCAAAATGAAAAAGCATATTTCAAAATTTTATTTCAAACAAACCGTATAAGACAGAAACACATTCTGCACATTGCTGGATAGAAAAAAGTTCAAAGTTTAAAAATTCAACTTTAAGAAGATTCGAATGACTTCATTTTCATGCAAGATGGCGCCCCGCCTCATTTCCACTTGGAGGTCTGGCATTACCTGAACAACACTATTCCAGGACGATGGATTGGAAGAGGTGGACGACAAGATCTTGCTCATCGTCTATGGCCTCCCAGGTCTCCAGACCTAACCCCCTGTGATTTCTATCTATGGGGGTACATTAGAGAAAGAAAGTTTGCTCCACCTATGCCTGCTAATCTTCAAGATTTGCGTCATCGAATTGAGGAAGCTGTGAATTCAGTAACTAGGGACCAGTTGACTTGTATGTGGCAAGAAATGGTCTACCGTTTGGATGTATGTTGCGTTACACAAGGTGCTCATGATGAGTGCATGCAACCTCAAGGACCATAGGACCAAACTTTGAACTTTCCTCTATCTAGTGATGTGTGTTTCTGTCTTATGCAGTTTGTTTGAAATAAATTTTTGAAATCTGCTCTGTCATTTTCAGTGGCTCTACATTTATGTATTCTATATCATAAACACATGTAGTTTTTATAGATTTGTTTTTCCATTTTATCTGTAAGACGCAGTATTACATTAATAAAATAGTGGACCTTTTTAATGTTCTTTTTAGATTTCTTTGTAATACACTCAGCTTATTTCATCAAAGTTTCAATTTTTCTTTAATTATTATCCTTTGTTATAATAGGGAAAAAAATGAATTTTTGGGCTGATGAACCTGAACTTTGTCAACATTCAACTGGAAGAGATAAAAAAAAGGTTTTGCTAAAGTGAAGAGAGTGGGCAGATAAGAAAGTTATAAAAGGCAAAGGCATATCATTACAGTACCCTTGGTATCAGTGCAGTCCAATTCAGTTTTTTAGAATATTATTACCCACATGATAAACTGGCTCAAACCTCTACACACTCCTTAACATGGACAAGCAATACAAACATATTATTAGCAAATATAGCAGCACAAAATTATCTACAGCTATTTTAAATTATTTTTTTAATCGAAGACTATGCAAAAGCTGAAACAAGCTGAATGTTACATGTAATTTGAAGAAGATAAACCTAATGGACCGTGCCCACATTCCGCTCCCCATTCACCCCCACCTGCCTATATTCATATATTCATTACATATGTGACTGTCATTCTAAACGAGTGTCGCTACAAAACACTCCAGAGAAAGACTGCTTCTGATTCAGCATTACACTTTGTCCATATTTAATTTTTTGCAAAGTGATCCCTTTTACCCAATTATTTTATTTCATGTTTATTGAGTAATATCAGCAATATCTTAATACTATCTATTTCTTTTTAACCTAAATGTAATATATTAACTCTAGTGCAAACCTTTTCCATAACATCCTCTTCATGTGGGAATTGTAACAATTGCATAAAAACACTAAATCCATTAGCAGGAAGCAAAAAAACTCCAATGCATATGTGGCACCAAGCCTATTACCAAGCTTACCATCCCCTCAAATGGCCCCTGAACAAGGCTAAGTAAAGTGCTTCTGAACCAGCAATTTGCAAAGACAGACAGTTGTTACCATA
Source organism: Polypterus senegalus (assembly GCF_016835505.1). Taxonomy (NCBI): domain Eukaryota; kingdom Metazoa; phylum Chordata; class Cladistia; order Polypteriformes; family Polypteridae; genus Polypterus; species Polypterus senegalus. The sequence continues at coordinate 109,813,886 of NC_053161.1, forward strand.
AAAGCTTTGTTGCGGTTGTGGCTTTTTAATTTTTTTTTTTTTTTATTTTTTTTTATTTTTTACTGTGGTAGGAATCAAAATCATTTTGTGTTATAAAACAAAAGAAGGAAACTGGTGGATGGTGAACAGAGAGGTTAGCAGAAATAGTGACTGTGATTAAAAAACATTTCTGTTCCATTCAATGAGAGAACGTTTTAATCCTAATTTCAGTTCCCACTTCATCATCAATTAAAATGACAGCTGATATAAAATTATTCATAATTAAAAAAGATCAACAAATCACTTTAAGCTACGGTGATTGGCTACTACATTATGTACACATGTCTTTTCTGTGTAATTAACTGCTCCATCTGTGACAATGCTAAATAAAGTCGGTTGGCAGGTACCAATGGATTGTGTGTCTGTGTGTGTGTATGCAGTTCAGAGGGCAAATACATAAAAGGTTTGCATACGTCTGCTTTCTAAGTAGACTGGGAGAAGCTGTGAGAGGTGTTTGGGTCACTACTGGGATTTTCATTTATGAAGGTTTAGTGGGTATATCATAAAATAGTTAACCTCCAAAAAATATCCAGCTAACAGTGGTTGGAATGGTTGAAAGTGTGAAGGTCTGACATGATTTAACGTTGAGTAAAAGACATTAAGTTAACTAACACCGGAGTACGATAGTGACACTGAAAAGTACATTACAGGACGCAGCTTGTCAGGAAAAGGTATACCAGGTGATGCTTCAGCAGAGTTCATCTCCTTTAAGGGAGAAGCAATTGTGGCTGAAGTGGGTTAAGGGACACATACACTGGACACTGAAAAATTGTAAAAATATTACTTGGTCTACACTTAAATTTCACTTTCTGTTTACTCACACTGATTGGGAGAACAAGATGCAGTAAAAAAAAAAAAACAAACAAACATGGGTCTTGTGGAAAGACAGCCCCCGAATACAGCCTGACAGACACCAGAATGTCCAAAACACACCCCTTTATTTATCAACAGCACCACAAGGCCTTATTCTCCAACAACTGTCTCTTTCTCTTTTCTCTCTCTCTGACCTCCACCCCCCTCCTCACAAGCTCCATCTCCTTCCTCACAACTCCGGCTCATCTACTGGAGGGAGGCGGCCCCTTTTATAATAACCCGGATGGGCTCCAGGTGCTCAGTCCAACGACACTCCCTGGTGAGGTGAAAGTGTCAGATGAGCACCCGGAAGCAATGGGATTTCTTCCAGCAGTACTTCATGGTGTGGCGGAAGTGCTGCCATCCATGGGTTCCATGATCGTCCGTGCGCTCCCTGGCGGTGGCCATGTCCTCCCATAGGGATGAGCTTCCCAGCTCTGTTCTGGTGGCCCACAAGTAGACCAGGGCGGCTGCCCTCTCGTGGCCCAGGGGAAGTATTGTCCCTCTCGTGGACCGCCAAGGCATCCCGGCTGGGTGGAATCTCCGACCGTCTGCCACAGTCTATGAATACATCATGTTTAGTATCAACAGTGGAAGGTAATGTTTGAAAGTAAGACAATAAGGAATCTTAAAAACAAGAGGAGACCATTTGATCAATCAGATTCATTTGTTTGGCTAATAGTCAAGCTGTCCCAGTGCCTCATTCAGATTCTTCTTAAAGGCTGTTAAGTTTCTGTTTAAAACTAGATGTCTTGGTAGTTTGTTCTAGAGTCTTACAACTCTGTGAGTAAAGAAGTGCTTCCAAGCTTAAGTCCAAAATGTATGTGATTCACCATTTGGCATCTGCTAGACCTACACAATTTATCAATATTAAAGAGGTTTAATTTTCAGAGTCTGTCAGAATAGGACATCCTTTAGTCCTGCGATGCATCTGGTTGCTCTCTTCTGCACAGCTTCAAGTGCTGTTATATCTTTTATGTAATATGATGAACTGCACCCAGTTGTTGGCACTGTAATGGTGCAGGGTGTGCTTTTGTCACAAACATGCATATCTTGACAGAAATACAGTAATATTTGAATGAAACAAGATATCTAAACATAATTTTACATCACTTTTATGACTGCACTTTCCCCAATTGTATGTGGGAATATTCTAAAGAATAGTGTTTAGTGTTACAAGGAAAGTCCATGAATGGTTGAAGATGGACAACATTAAATTCAGCTTAATGCTGTGGATGCAACAGTCACCAGATTTCAGTTGTGTCAAGCATCTGGGGGATGAGAAGGATTGAGATTTTCATAGTTTAGATCCACAAAAAATTCTTATGTGACAGCAATGTAACAGTTTGGAGTCAACATTTCACACTATTCTTGACCTGTGTGTGTATTTTTTTAATTTATTTTTATTTATTTATTCTATTTTGAGAGAGCAACATAGTGTGCAATTAAGCAGATAAAATTTGCAGAACATATACAATGAATAACTTCAAAATCAATCTTGAGAAAGAAAAAAACTCCAGAACATTAAAAAATGAAGAAAACAGAAAAAACAAAATCTGACAGCACAAGAATTTAACCTTAAACCTGATTGACCTGCATTTGTATTACTTTATTGACTCCTTATGCCAAGAAATATAGGCTTTTTTAAAACAAAATCTGGGATGAACTCTCCATTTGGTGGATATATACTCTCTAAAAGTTAGTTGTCCTTGGCAGATGCTTGCACTTAGTGTATAGAGTCAAGGTTAATGCAATTTTTTTGAGCTTATCTTTGGGTCATTATATTAACGTTCTTTTTAGGACTACCACTGAGATTATTACAAGTTTTTGAAACTAGTCATATTTCCTTACTTGTTTTTCCTCAAATCCAGGCAACTCAGCAACACAGTCTGTGCTTATTAATATTTTTATTTGTTTTTAAAGGTGTAAGTGGGTCATGAAAGTAGCTGTAGAATGGTTAGTAATGGCCTGTAGTGCGGAGGCTGCTAGTTGGCTGAGGCCTCCAGGACTGTGTGTCTGACTTATCTGACTTCTTTTCTACAACCTGGCATTGGTTCAACAGTTGGCTGATGGAAAGATATTGTTGTTTTTCATTTATTAATTAGTTTCTACTTCGTTGCATTTAAACTAATCTGTATCCTCACCTTTAATAGTTCTGTATTTAGTGAGCGGTATAATCTATTCTTGCAGGTTTATATTCCTGTCTGCAACTCTGTAATAAATCAACTCCACAACTGTCTTTTTGAACTAAGATCCTGGATGGCTAATAATTTTCTTGATCTGAATCAAAATAAAATGGAGGTGCTTATAGTGGGTCCATCAGCTAAAGCCCAAATTGGTCTTGGACTTCTCGGCTCTTTCTCTGTCTTTTGCAAACCCCAAGTCCGCAATCTTGGTGTTATTCTTGACAGTAATCTCTCTTTTGAGAAACAAGTAAATTCTTCGGTCAACAGTTGCTTTTTCCAGCTTCGTCTATTAGGTAAGATCAAGACTTTTTTATCTTCTAGGGATCTTGAGAAAGCTACTCATGCTTTTATTTTTTTCTCGCCTCGATTACTGATACCTGTTACTGTTACCTGATACACGGGTTACAGTTGGTCCAGAATGCTGCTGCTCGCTTCCTGATTGAGACTAGAAAGTATGACTCTGTTTCTCCTATTTTAGCTTCTTTACACTGGCTGCCTGTCAGTTTTCAAATTGATTTTAAAATCTTGTTGCTAGTTTTTAAATCTTTACATGGGCTTTCTCCTGCCTATTTATCTGAATTGTGTGCTTTACACCAGCCATCCAGAGTGCTTAGATCTTCTGGTCATTTGTCTCTTGTTGTCCCTTGTACCAAGTGTAAAACTATGAGGGACAGAGCTTTTGCAGCTGCTGCTCCTCGCCTGTGGAACTCTTTACCTCATCATATAAAGGAGTCGTCTACAATTGAACAGTTCAAAACAAGATTAAAGACTCATTTCTATTAACTTGCTTTCTGTGACCTTCAGTAATACTGATGGTTTCCTCTTTATTATTATGTAACATTACTGCTATTTATTATAAACTAGCAAAATAGAAGTTATGAAAAAAAGGTAACATTTTAAAAATAACATAATGTGATTGTCAATGTAATTGTCGTAGGTTTATTTTAGTAATGAGAATGATGAGTATGATTGTAAATGTTGTGTATGAGAAATACACATTTTTAGGATGTAAGGATCTCTTTGTAAACAACGCATGCAGTTCTGCCCTCAGGCTGTAAAATGTCTGCTGAGCTTACTTACACTTGAGCATGCAACGTACAGTTGGCCATGTGAGAAACAATCTTATGTCAAGTCAATGCCGAGCTTTTTTAGAGTCTGGCCCTGTGACTCATTTATTGTCATAGCGAAGCAGACCCTCACGAGAAATTGGAGGCGTTTGAACTGGAATGGGAGGTCAGAGGGTATGAGAGGGATGCGAGGAATAAATACAGTCTTCTCTGAGCCTGTTTCAGTGAAGACAGTTGCCTCAATGATGTTCTTGTGCAGAGATTCGATCTAAAGATCTATCTATCTAAAGCCTGGTGCCATTACAAAGGTTTGGTGGTTGTAGGTTTCGTAGTAAAGCGGTGGAGTAAACAAAAAGGCAGGAGTCACCAGCAGGCAGACGTGAAGCAAGGCAAACAATAATAGGCTTGAAATGGTGGAGTAAAGAAGAAGGGAGCAGTGAGCACGAACAGCTGAGGACAGTAAGGAAGCGAGTGAGGAGGCACATGAGCACGGGATGTCGCTAATGTATACAGGCAGGGAGCCAACCAGGTGGTAGGTGTGTGGGCAGCAGCTGTGTGGAAAAAGGAAGGGGCACCGGGGGTGGCCCATGTGTGTGAAATAAATCCTCTTTTAATGGAAATAAGGAATGAAACCGCCAAAAGGAGAGCTCAGTTCCTAAACTTCCTTATGGCGTAATGGTGAGAACCACCAAAAAGAAGACATTGTTTTCAAAAGTTCATTACGGGGCACAACACAAAATGAAACATACTTAACGTTTGTAAGTACAGTGTAAAGGATGAGCATGGGAAAATTGGAAGTAGCAGAAATAGTAAGGAGGGGTTTCCCCTATCTATATATACAGTTTAGGGGGTACACCTGTTTCCCCCCCTTGGGTGTTGTAATAGGACATGAAACATACCTAACTTTTATAAGTACACCGCAAGGAATGAGCACGCATAATTTCAGCTTCCCACATATATGGAAAGTGACATTAGTGGATTAGTGATCAGAGTCAGTAAGGGCTTTGCCTTTTATATGTGTAGATAGCAACATACCCGCGCTTCGCAGCAGATAAGTAGTGTGTTAAAGAAGTTATGAAAAAGAAAAGGAAACATTTTAAAAATAACATAACCAATGGTAAAGCAAGGAAGACTCCGTAATAAGGACGGTTGGGTGCACGTAGAAGGGGTGCCTGCTAACCTAAAAGGGATATTCGGAGCTGATGGCTTTGCTTGTCTGTTGTAGAGCAGGCGTCGGCCATTAATGGACGCTAACGCCGAGTCAACTGGGTGAGACGGACTTCATTCTTCAATAAAAGAACTGTCGCTGAGCTGGTGAGACCGCTTCTTTACATGTAAATTAAGTAAACATGTCCACGGCGCACATCAGGATTGGTTACTGGATTCACTGCACACTTCCCAGGCCCTGTGATTATAAACTTTTAAAAGAAAGTTCAGATAAAGGACTGGGGAATGTGTGGGGATTGTGTGTGTCTGGGTGTCTAATTTATGTGTGTATATAGTTGTAATATAGGTTAAGTACATGTGAATATATTTCCGCGGTTTATAAATAAGAGATTGTAATATAGGTTAAGTACATGTGAATATATTTGCGCCGTTTATAAATGAGAGATTGTTTCTGTTTCTTTACCTTGCTTTCTTGCATTCTTTCGTTTTCGGCAGCATCTCTATGAAGTTGTGGATTTACCTGCGAGTATAATAAAGGAACTGTTGCCGAGCCAGTGAGATCGCTTCTTTACATGTAAATTAAGTAAACGCGTCCGCGGCGCACATCAGGATTGGTCGCCGGATTCACTGCAGACTTCCCAGGCCCTGTGATTATAAACTTTTAAAAGAAAGTTCAGATAAAGGACTGGGGAATGTGTGGGGATTGTGTGTGTCTGGGTGTCTAATTTATATGCGTATATAGTTGTAATATAGGTTAAGTACATGTGAATATTTTTGCGCTGTTTATAAATAAGAGATTAGTGCTGCTGACGGATGGCCTTATATGGGCAGGCAGTCAATTATGTGGGAGGCGTGGGGATGGAGGACGCAACTCCGCCTCACACGGCGACCGAGCTGCAGGCTATGGCCGTATATATGTACGTACGTAAGTAGTATTCAGTTATGACCGTTATGCATAGAATTTCGAAATGAAACCTGCTAAACTTTTGTAAGTAAGCTGTAAGGAATGAGCCTGCCAAATTTCAGCCTTCTACCTACACAGGAAGTTGGAGAATTAGTGATGAGTGAGTGAGTCAGTCAGTCAGTGAGGGCTTTGCCTTTTATTAGTATAGATTTTATTTATATTCATATATTTTATTTCTATTTATGTTATTTGCTTGTTTTCTTTTATTCTATTATTGTAAAGCACTTTGACCACAGCATTCCTATGTTGTTTTAAATGTGCTATATGAATAAATTGACATTGACATTTTGCCTTGTACTGGCATTGTATTTCTGAGGTGGCAATGATAGATTGGCCTTCTAGCTCTGTGAATATTACTACTTTTGTTCTGTTGTTCTGTTTTCCATGCCCAACCAATCTGGAAGAGGGCTTCTGACTGAATTGCCTTTCCCAAGATTTCTTCCATTTTTTTCCCCTACAACTTTTTTTTTTGCTGGGGGGGTTCTTGACTTCAGAGTCAAGGCTGGGGGGCTGTCAAAAATCAGGGCCTGTTCAAGCCCATTGATGCCTTCCTTGTATGAGTTTGGGTTAAACAAACTGTCTTGTCTTGTTGTTGTTGTATCGAACAGAAACATGACGTATAGTGGCTATTTTCTTTGATTTCGTAATTATTAATGTAATATTTGCAGCCATCAAGGAAATGATAAAATAGTGAAGATTTCTGTCCAAAGAATTATTGTATTTAGATTTTGTATTTATAGTATCCTCTGCAAAAGCATCCTTGTATTTTTCCTCTAGGTTTTGTATTTATAGTACAATGACACTCAACAAGGGCGGCACGGTGGCGCAGTGGTAGCGCTGCTGCCTCGCAGTTAGGAGACCCGGGTTCGCTTCCCGGGTCCTCCCTGCGTGGAGTTTGGATGTTCTCCCGTGTCTGCGTGGGTTTCCTCCAGGCGCTCCGGTTTCCTCCCACAATCCAAAGACATGCAGGTTAGGTGGATTGGCGATTCTAAATTGGCCCTAGTGTGTGCTTGGTGTGTGGGTGTGTTTGTGTGTGTCCTGTGGTGGGTTGGCACCCTGCCCTGGATTGGTTCCTGCCTTGTGCCCTGTGTTGGCTGGGATTGGCTCCAGCAGACCCCCGTGACCCTGTATTCGGATTCAGCGGGTTAGAAAATGGATGGATGGATGGATGACACTCAACAGTTTCCAATAGAAACTAAAATATAATTCTTAATACACTACATATTTCATACATTAGCCCTCCCATTATACTTTAGTTGCTGCTGCTGCTACTTCTCTAGAATGTAAAAGTAGCTTAACAAAGCCATAGTCTACTGTTTTATCTTATGTTAAAATAATTTATAACATATGTAACAGGGAACTGTGCCCCAGGCTGTGCTTTCAGAAAAGAACTGATTTCAAAACCGCAATTCATTAATTTAGTGAGATAGCAGACTTTTAAAAATGAAACAAAAGTGTTGTACCATCATGCATGCATTCATAACTATAAAAATGATTTGTGTTTGGACTTGTGTTAATTCTCATGCATCTTTGACCTACCCAGTCAGCTAAGACCTTACCCATTGGGCCTCTCACATGCTACACTTCCTACCTTTGCTATTTTTTTCTTTTTCTTCCATGCTTCTCTCCATTTGCTGCTTCTTCTTTCTCAGGTTTTATTCCATTTCACTTAAGTTAAGTCATGTTAAGGTCATGTTAAGTTAGCATTAAAGCAAACTTAACAACTGCAGTATAATATAAACATACAACTTATAAAGTGTGGACCACCAGGGGGCACAAAAGCCACCCCAAACCTGAGACAGTCAGACAAGGGACACAAGTTCAGCACACATATTTTTATTTTTATTCTTTTCCATGCAAGAAATGTTAGCCCCCCATTTCCCACATTCACAGCATAGTCACAAGCATAAAACACACTTTACTTCTTCTTCCTTTCTCTCTTTCTTTTTCTTTCACTTTGCCTCCACTTCTCCTCCAGCAAGTTTTGTCCACCTCCTCCTGACTCTGGCTCCGGAGTAGTGGCTGCTGGCTCCTTTTATAAGGCACCCGGTTGACCTTCTTCCAGCAGCACTTCCAGGTGTGGCAGAAGTGCTGCAAACAAAGGCTCAGCAAGTGTCAAGGCACCCCCTTCCATGCTCCAAATCCATGGCCCCACTGCAAATCAGGGGGCTGCCTTCTAGTGTCCCAGGGGTAATAACGTCCTGGATAAGCTGTCTCTCCCGGGCCTTCCATTGTCAAGGCGTCCCAGCCAGGTAAAGGCCCTGGCCATCTGCAACAAAAGTAATGTTCAGAAAAAACAAAAAGGAATTAGATTGGATGGTCTTTATCTGCAGGGATTTCATTAAAGTATATGTATTTGACTTGTATAAACTTTAGACTGATTGACATGTACAAAATCTCAACCAGTAGTCTACATGCCTTTCTATGGCAATGTTGACCTATTAAGAAATATTACTTTTTGTTCAAAAAATTGTAAAAATGGTACAGTGACACTTTTTGCACTGCTACCTCACTGATCTAGCCTCCCGGGTTCAAATACCATGCTTGGTTGTATTATGTCTGGGGACTGCGTAGGTTTTTCTCTCATAGATAGGTGTGTGTGTGTGTTAGGTTAATAGATGATTCTAAAATGATCCTGTGAGTGTGTGTGTGTGTGTGTGTGTGTGTGTGAGTGGGCCCTACAATGGATGGTCCTCCAGCCAGGGGTGGTTTCTGCCTTGTGTCTAATGCTGTGCAGATTGGTTGCTGCTCCTCCAGCGACACTGAATTAGATCATTTTAGTTACACTTTGGAAGAATGATAGATGCAAAACAGGGTGGGCTCCTATATTAATTAGAATAATGATAGGGTGTTAGCCATTATGAATGCAATGAGAACTCAAGCAAAATGACACCTTCTATTGGCTAACTAAAAAGATTACAATAAAACTCAAGCTCCTTCTTCAGGCATCGAAAGCTTGCATATTGTAATCTTTTTAGTTAGCCAATAAAAGGAGGCATCTTGTTTGACTTCTCACTACATTAAAAAAAATGACACAATTTAAAAAGACAATAAAGTTTATGAATTCATCTGCTCATTTTCTGAATTCATCTTCTTCAGTACTGGATCAATGGAAGTGCATTGAAATGAACCACAGCTTATTTTCTGGGAAGCGTCAACGTAATGGCATCGTCGTTATAACACTAACATTTTCATGACTAAATTCTTCTACATTATTGTTTAATGTAATCCCATAACATATTAAATTCATGTTATCGTTTAGGGGAAAACCACCACTAGGTGATTTCGCGCCAGAAGTTAGTAAATAAAATTACAACCAGCATACATTGATTGTAGTTAATTTGGTAAAAATGTACATCTGTATGGGAAATATAAGAAAAACCAAACTGGCTGTGAATGTGCACCTGTATGTTCCAGTATGGACAGACATTGGTCACTAGAGGGCAGTAGAGCCTCTACTAAGGCACAGTGCTCAGAAAATGGAACTACTCTGGGCCAGAGAGGTCAGAGGCATATTGATTAATATACATATAGCATATACATATTTACTGTTTATGCACTATATACACACACACCTACAGTATATATAGTAAAGGGAACAGGGTGTAAAAACTAACGCATTACCTCTAAAAGGAGAAGTGATGTACCTCTTTTGCAGATAGACTATGTAGCATTGCCACTGAATTCACTAGTGACTCCATATTGACCAGAAGTTGCAGAATAACAGCATGAAGGAAGTGTGGGATGGGATGAAGATCATCACTGGCTGCAGCTCGAAGCGAGGTGCCACCATCGAGAGAGACATGGAGAGAGCAAACCAATTGAACAACTTCTTTAACAGGTTTGACCACCCTAACCCACTCTCACCTCAGAGTACTGCATCCTCCAACCATCCTTCTGCTGATACCAGCATAGGTGAGACATCCCCACCCACAATTACAGCAGCGCAGGTGAGCAGAGAGCTGAGGAGACTTCGTGCCAGCAAAGCAGTGGGTCCAGATGGAGTATCGCCACGACTGCTGAAGGCCTGTGCGTTGGAACTGGGGAGTCCTCTAGAGCGCATCTTCAACCTGAGCCTGGAACAGGGGAGAGTCCCAAGGCTTTGGAAAACATCTTGTATCACCCTAGTCTCAAAGGTACCACGTCCTAGTGAGCTGAACAACATCCGGCCTGTCGATCTGACGTCACATGTGATGAAGACCATGGAGCAGCTGTTGCTTCGCCACCTGAGGCCACAGGTCCGCCACACTCTCGACCCTCTGTAGTTCACATAACAGGAGAAGGTGGGAGTGGAGGATGCCATCATCTATATGCTACACTGATCCCTCTCCCACTTGGACAGAGGCAGTGGTGATGTTAGAATTATGTTTTTGGACTTCTCTAGTGCCCTCAACACCATCCAACTTCTGCTCCTTAGGGACAAGCTGACAGAGATGGGAGTAGATTCACACCTTGTGGCATGGATTGTGGACTATCTTACAGACAGACCTCAATATGTGCGTCTCGGGAACTGCAGGTCTGACATTATGGTCAGCAACACAGGAGCACCGCAAGGGACTTTACTTTCTCTGGTCCTGTTCAGCCTGTACATCAGACTTCCAATACGACTCGGAGTCCTGCCATGTGCAAAAGTTCACTGATGACACTGCTATCGTGGGCTGCTTCAGGAGTGGGCAGGAGGAGGAGTACATGAAGCTAATCAAAGACTTTGTTAAATGGTGTGACTCAAACAACTTACACCTTAACACCAGCAAGACCAAGAAATTTGTGGTGGATTTAAGGAGGCCCAGGCCTATCATGGACCTCGTGATCATCAGAAGGAGACTGTGTGCAGAGGGTGCAAACCTATAAATACTTAGGAGTGCAGCTGGATGATAAATTGGACTGGACTGCCAATACTGATGCTCTATGTAAGAAAGGTCAGAGCCGACTATACTTCCTTTGAAGGCTGGCATCCTTCAACATCTGCAATAAGATGCTGCAGATGTTCTACCAGACGGTTGTGGCGAGTGCCCTCTTCTACACGGTGGGTGTGCTGGGGAGGCAGCATAAAGAAGAAGGACGCCTCACCCCTGGACAAACTGGTGAGGAAGGCAGGCTCTATTGTAGGAATGAAGCTGGACAGTTTAACATCTGTAGCAGAGCGACGGGCACTAAGCAAACTCCTGTCAATCATGAAGAATCCACTGCATCCCCTTAACAGTGTCATTTCCAGACAGAGGAGCAGCTTCAGCGACAGACTGCTGTCACTGTCCTGCTCCACTGACAGACTGAGGAGATCGTTCCTCCCCCACACTATGCAAGTCTTCAATTCCACCCGGGTGGGTAAGCGTCAACATTATTAAAAGTTATTGTCTATTTTTACATGCATTTTTATTACTCATTAATTTAATATTGTTTTTTTTTTGTTTCTTTTTGTATCAGTATACTGCTGCTGGATTATGTGAATTTATCCTTCGGATTAATAAAGTATCTATCTATCTATCTATCTATCTATCTATCTATCTATCTATCTATCTAATAAAACGAACAGGAAATAAAGTCTGAAAATAAATGCATTTGCCTTCCAAAAATGTTTACTTTTATCACTTTCCTACAGTACATGGTAAAAAAAATGTTTAAAGTGAAAGCCTGTTTTTTTCAGTTCCAAAAGGAAATAACATACCGTTCTCAAGCCTGCTTAATCCAAATCAGGGTGCTAGAGACTGTCCTGGAAGCACTGAGCACAAGGCAGGAACGAACCCTCAAGAACATGCCAGTCCATCATTGGGCCTGCTCACACACTCATGCAGGGTTTATTGAAGCTGGCTAATCTGCTTGACCTGCACATCTGCTGAAGGGTGTGTATAGAAAACTATAGTAGCCATAGGAAAACCCACACAGGCACACGGAAAACATGCAGCCTTCAAAATACCAACTTCCAGCTATGTGATTCCAACAAAACTAAATACTGCACCACTATGTTTCTGTCAATATATATATATATATATATATATATATATATATATATATATATATATATATATATATATATATATATATATATTGTCACAAAACGAGACAAAGACAGAAAAGGTTTGGGGCAACCACCCATGTAATTCGGTATCCTGGCTGCAACTTCGTTTTTCCTTTAAATACCAGCACTGAAGTGCTTACAACAGAGTCCAAAACAAGACTGACACAGAAGGGAAAAGGGAAGGCTTTTAAAGGGGGAGACAGGAAGTGAGGTCATAAGGGTCGGGCACGTGTTCATCGTTCATTGGTTTAGTCCCGGATGTGACATCAGGGGGGCCGGAGCTGGCAAGGTCTGTCTCCATTGGCTCGGTCCCAGAAGTGACGTCCAGAGAGACAGGTGGAACCTCCCGGGTTAGGTCTACAGGGAAGTGAGAAAGAGAGTTAGTGCGCTCTGCCACATCCCGGCATGGCTCAGAACTGCCTTCACTCGAGCCCTTTAGCTGCCTCCCATGCGCGTGTGTGACATATATATATATATATATATATATATATATATATATATATATATATATATATATATATGCTTCCATTATTTTCAAAACCTGAAATAATTCTCTTTAATTAGTTTTCATTTAGTACACATCCCATTAACAAGTTCATAGAGCTTTACACAGTTTTTTATTGTTTCAATTACCCTTGTAAACTGGGGTTAGAACAGAGCATCCTTTAGTCACCTGTCAATAACACTACTGGCATCAGGGAGGGCATCTGGACAAATGGACTGAGTCTGAACCCAACTTGATCACTGACTGTGTATATTTTCTTTAGCTTTGCATGGATTTCTTTGATTACTTATCTTTTTCTTCCATCCCTGAAAGGTGTGCACTTTAACTCAACTGGGGAGTGGCAAGAGACTGTGCACTGCAGTGGACTGGCACCCCTTCTAGCACTACTTCTGGCTTGTCCCCAGTGCTGCCAGTTTAGACACTTACTTCTCTTAGCTGTGAATTGGACTAAGAACATTCAGTAACTTGATAATGTCACTAATTGTTGTTTACATTAACTTTTAAAATTAAGCTAAACAATGAAGGGTTTGCTTATTATGCACTAATTCTGCATTGTGCTTTCGTATTTAAGGTGTTGATCATATAGTTTAACTGGAGTAATTCTTGTACAGCAAGCTAATAGGATGGGGTGTGGATAAAAACATTTTAACTGCCACAAAAATCTAAATATATGCAAGTTATGGCAGGTTTTTATTAAAATGAAGAGTGATATTGCCATCTAGTGTTTCCTAGATACAGCCCAAAAATTACTTTTAATCAACAGTAAGTACATGACCATGCTGCGCCCGCCTCAGTACTGCCAACACCTGCAAGTTACCGATATAAGCATTTTTTTTAATCTGAGAAGGAAATTAACACACCACTCAGTAGAAGAAAAAAAAACTGGCCAGCCAGCACCATTTCTGTCTATCAAAGTTGGCATCACTCTTTGGCTTTTACAAATGCAATAAGTTATCACAATAATTGACAGCCATGAAAAATCCACCATAATGGAAAAATACAAGTAAGGTAAATGAACAGCTGCTAAATCAACTAGCCTTCCACTTGACAGCAATAATTTCCTGGATTAGCCAGAACAAAGAGCTGACAGCTTTCTTTTACCATGGGAATTAAACATTCCAGTGCAGTTCTGTGCTATATGTGGTACGGAACGAGCGTAGAAAAGTAGCACCAGTGGCAGAACTTAAAAAGCACCAGCTGGTACAAACCCCAGAGGGCAGGAACTGGAATGTGCAGGTAGGATCTTTAGCAAGCTTTTTAGTTAAACTCTTTGGGGCTGTTGAAAGAGATTTTATAAAAAAAATCTATCTATCTATCTATCTATCTATCTATCTATCTATCTATCTATCTTATATTAAAAGTAATCATTATTATTATTATAGGTTTCAGCTCCCTGTGCTCCTTGCTTATGGCAGTATGTCTGCAACAATGTGAGCTCCCTGTAAAACTAAATTGGAGAGGCAAGTCCAAAAAATGGATATAAGGATGGATTATTATTATAATAATATTAATATTTTCTTAGATTGTGATGTATTGTATTGTAGATTCAATTTCAATAGGCACATTACACTAAAAGCTTTCAGGTGATATAAGCTGTGCCAATGAGTGCAATTGTCTATATATTGCTTGCCACTGGAAGACCAGGAATATTTAATCTTCTTGGCATTAACCTCCAACATGGTACTCGGGCTCAGAATTCTATGTCATTACGGATACGCCCAAGTCAGACTCTGGCTGATGTGTAGCAATCTGCTTTACAGTGTGAAGTCCAAGAAACTCTCGGCACAGTATTCTGCTGACATCTAGTGGATAAACTTACACCATGCTGCAAAGACCATCAACATTTCTATGTATTTTGCCTCTCTAATGTAACTCATCAATATTCATGAGTGGGTTAAGCCTTCAACCAAAACATAATAGTGTATAAATGAGAAGCTGTAGAGCCGGCTTTAGAGCAAAATGAAACTGAACCTTTAGTTCAGTGTTTCTCAACCTTTAAGTATTTGCGACCCGAGTTTTCATAACAGTTTTAATCATGCCCCCCCCCTAACATTTTTTTGAAATGTAGATGCATATCTTATTATACCTACTTATCTGTTCTCGAACATTTATCTAACTCTATATTTATTGTTCTAGTATCAGAATATAGTTTAAGTTAATTTGTTTTGGTTTCAGCAGATGTTTTTTTTCATATTTTTGATTCTTGTTTTCTTTTTTTTTCACATCTTGCACCCCCTTATTGTTACTTCGAGCCCACCCCACAGGTTGAGAACCACTGCTTTAGTTGAATCTAGCGATAGTGATGACAACAAGAATTGGTCATTAGATGTTGACACGGATAGTGAAACTGATGCATACGCATTGTATAAATGAACTACCATTGTATACCTGATGAATTTTGGTCTCCTGAAAGTTTGCCATGGTGCAAGTAGTTGCATGGCAAAAATCTAAATAATTGTGATCAACTACAAAAACAAGAAAAGATGTTAGCCCCCTAAGCACTATTCACAATGCAGCACCTGTGAATGTCACTAAGCCTTGCGCTGTGGTAGCCTCGATCATGTGATATTCTACCTTCTCGTGCGCAAGCAAGAGAAAAAATATTAGAAGAAAAGCAAGCAAGGACATGAACAAAATCTGTATCAGTACAGCAGTGGGCACTCAACACACCTCTACTACTGTATTTATGTTGACATTTTGATATTTACATGTCTCTGTTATGCGTAACAACATTTTTCTTTGCTGAAAAAATGTAATGCTTTTGATGGGTTTTTCCAAGGGCTGAAAAGGTTAAAGTTTATTGTTGAACATTTCTAATACTCCCACCACTCCTGCCTCTATTCAGACTGGCTTTCACATTCAGTATCACACTGATTAGCCCCTTGTAGTCAATGAGCTCCTCAGCTTCCTTCAATATGATGCCATCAACAGTGGCTAAGAGGATCATTAGGTAGGCCTGCTCATTTGTATTGTATAGCTCTAAATTAAGCCAATTAGCCAAGGATGGCATATGCCACAAGGCGACAATATCATTGATGTTGATAACCTTTTCATGTTGGTGTTGGTAATACATTTTAGGAAATGGTATGCATACAACTGGTAGCCTTGTATCTCAGATAGGGCAACAGTATGTGTAGCTTGCCCAAATTGTCATAATATGGAATTCCACATAGGGCAGATAAGGCATAACCTTCTAAAACCTCCAAAAAAGGCAGGCTGGAGCTATCATAAGCCAGCTCAGAAGAGGTTCACTTCAGACCAGCATACCCAAGAAATCTTCCTGCAGGCTTCAGCTCAAGCAGGCCTCAAAATGGGCAGTTGGTTTTAACAGATTCAGAAAGACTAGGTAATTAAACTGTGAAAACGCAGAAGTAATCAACAAAAGTAGTAAATCTACACAAAAAACAATACTTACTATAAACTCCTTCACACTTTAATGCCTGGCTGCAGACTCCTTTCCTCTGGGTTACTTATCAAGCCAGAGGCACAACCCAGCAATGGTGATGTCAGAGTGGCCTGCCTCCTGGGGCTCCACCCACAAAATACAAGGAATGGAGGCACATTTTAAAAGACAGTACATAATTACCAACATAACAAAAAAGTAACAAGAACTATGGGAAATAATCAAATCAAAAATAACAATGAAACACTGAATAAGTACAAGCTGGGAAGACAACCTTGGTTCTCACACAACACTGACTGTATGTGCCTAATGTGCTCATCTGAACTATTGAAACTTCTATACTTTTTGTAGTTTGATTAATTAGAAAGTTTTGCAGTGAATGTCTGATCCTGTGTTTTACTCTAATTGATACTATTTTAGAATGAAATTGCTTATTATTTCAACAATTGCTTTGGCCAAACTCAAACCCTTGTACTAATGAATACATACATATGCATTTATATTGTCACACACGTGCAAATAGGAGGCAGCTGAAGGGCTTAACGACTAGTAGTAGCACATCTGCCCAGGGGGCGGCAGGGTGCACTAACTCTTTTCCAAAGTCTCCTGCAGACCTTTCCTGGGAAATCCCACCAGGAGTCACTGCCTCAGCTCAGGACACAGCACTTCCGGCCCCGAGGACGACATCACTTCCAGTCCCGGCCCTCAGGATAACATCACTTCTCCCAGACTCTCTATAAAACCTTATTCCCATCCTCTGGATTTCAGTTCTGTTTTGGAATCTGTCTTGTAAACATTACTTGCTGCCATACCTTTTACTTTTGCAGCCAGGAACACATTATACAGGTGGCTGCCCTAAACCTTTGCAATGTCTGGTGTCCTTTCTTGCCACACTGACATAGTCGGCAGGATGCTGTTCCAGAAGAGACCGGGACAGAACCCAAAATCAAACCACATAGGAAAGTACTGGGGCAGAGTTTCTGGATGGGGAGTGTGTCAGGGGGTCGGGAAAGACCCGTTACGGGTTCTGCTCCACAAGGGCATTCGTGGGCATAAGTCCTACTGAAAGGAGAGTGTGGAAGGGACCCACGTGGGCTGGTTTCTGGGGAGGAAACAAAAAGGGCTTATTATGCTCTCTCAGACAAGATAGCTGAGCTGCCCATTGGGACCCATTGGGACCAAGATGGGCTTTCCCTGGGCCAGCAGGTAAAGCTAATTAAACACTAGGAATTTGATCCAGAGGGGTCAGTCCCTGAGTAGGCTATGGCTCTCTGGGAGCAGGTGGCTCTGTGGCTACATCCATTTCACCTGACCACCTTCCAGATTGTACAGCAGGTCGCCTGCTTCTTGTTCCTCCAATGTCTGCACCAGACCTTTGCCCAGCCGGCCTGGGGAGACTTCCATAACATGAATGAGCTTATGCAGCTCATAAAAAATCCAAGGCCAGTCTCGAAATCTGGGAGGGCGGAACAGCCCTCTTTAGGTGTTTTTCCACTGCATAGTACGGCACAGCACGGTTCAGTACAGCACACCTTGGTTCGGCTCAGTTCGGCTCGGTTTGCGTTTCGACTGCAGTTTAGTACCGCTTTAGAGTGGGCGGGATTATTCACGTGTCGTTATAGTTGCGCCGCCTCTACTGCCGTGACACCGTGGAACTTTTACAACAACATGCAGACAACAACAACACTTTAGCTCGACGACGCGCAAGGGTAAGCATCTAAAAAAAGCACATCACTAGCTAACTTTTATCACTGTTGCAAAGCATAAAATGAACTTAACTGCCAGTGTAACATTAAAATGCTGATTCTGTATATTACAGATCTTCCACATTTTGCAAAAAAGTCGCCGCAACAGACCATCTGTTTGGACATTTAACTGTGCTTCAGAGTGGTGGGATGTGATTGTTCCCGGTTTTACAAACACTCAGGGGCTGGAGAACATTCATCCACTTATGCAACAAACTGCGTCCAGCGATGGAGAGACGGAACACAAACTTCCGCGTGTGTGTACCTTTAAAGAAAAGAATAGCCAGTGACGCAGTAATGACGATTTTCTCCGGCCAATCAGTGACCAGCAGTTTACACGTCACGTTTTGGTAACGGTTCGGTGCGCTTGGAACCTCGGCTGAGGTGGTACTAAAAAAAGGACCAGGTACCAGGTACTGTTCCCAGTGGAAAACCCCCCAAAAGTGAGCTGAACTGAACCGTGTCGTGCTATACAGTGGAAAAGCGCCATAATAGAACCTCTAGGGACTACGTCCCACTCAATAAGTCTCTCTCACACTGGGCCACTTGGTGTACAACCTGTCTGGGAGCGAGGCGGAATGCAGAGGGACACAGGGATATTGTTTGTGTGCCCATAGCAACCCCCTGGAGGCTTCACCTAACGGAGAAGTACTTATTAACGGTTATAAAGTCATGGCATTGTTTGACTCCAGCATTAATGTGTCCATCGTTGATCGCCGATATGTCTTACCGTGACAGTGGAACAAACAAAAGACCAGTCTTAGGTGCATACACAGAGAAGTTCGGGTGTATAAATCCACCCAGTGTTACATATGTAAGGGGGGAAAGGTTAAAAGACTCACCATGGCAGTTCTCCCTGATCCCCCCTTTCCTGTGTAATCAGCTGGCTGAGAGGGAGACGGAGAGAGCCACAAGGCTGGTGCAGATACTCCAGGTCCATCGGGGACAGTTGCGTCATCTACCCGTGCCCTGCCAAGCTGGGAGGAATCGCCGCCCCTTGAGGTAACTCCGGATCCTGTCTCTGACTTGCAATTTCAATTTAGAATGACACCGGCTTTTTTCAAGAGAGAGCAGTGGAATGACGACTCTCTGAAGCATGCAAAGAATGCAGTAGTTCTCGTCAATGGCCAACGCACACATCAACCCATGCCACAGGGTCCTTGCTTCGTTATTGAAAAGGACGTATTATATCGGGTCGTGGAGCATGAGGGGGAGGACCAGAAGTTGCTGCTTATCCCACGAACCTACCGGCGGCAGGTCTGTGAGTAGGCACATGCCCACCTCTTTGGAGGCCATCTTGGTTCTGACAAAACCTTGGAGCGGATCAAGCTCCGATTTTTCTGGCCAGGAATCAATGAGGAGGTTCGCCGTTTTTTCATTTCCTGTCCGGAGTGTCAACTACGCCAAATTCCAAGGAGGAACCATGCTCCTCTGGTTCCCCTTCCCCTAATTGATGTTCCCTCTGACCGCATTGGGGTCGATATACTAGGACCCTTAGAGCCCTCAGCCCAAGGACATAAATATATATTAGACCTTGTGGATTATGCAACCTGATACCCAGAGGCTATTCCTTTGCGTTCGGCTACTTCTAAGGCAATCGCGCGGGAAATAGTAGGGGTCTTTGCACGAGACAACATTCCTAGAGAAGTCCTAACGGACCAAGGGACATCTTTTACCTTGGAAATGTTCAAGGAAAAGGCCAAGTTACTGAAAATAAAGCACTTAAGAACCGCGGTGTACCATCCTCAAACGGATGGTTTAGTAGAGAGGTTCAATCAGACTCTCAAGCAGATGCTTCACAAGGTTGTCAGCGAGGATGGGAGGAATTGGGATCAACTCCTTTCCCTCGTCCTCTTTGCCTATCGGGAAGTCCCACAAGCCTCTACGGGCTTCTCACCTTTTGAGTTACTATACGGACAACAGCCCCGGGGAATATTGGATATCTTAAAGGAAGGCTGGGAAGGATAGGCTCTTCCCTCGACAAATATACTAGAATATATCACACAGTTACTAAATAGATTTGGAAAAATTAGACAGATTCTAAAAAGTCATATGGAGAAAGCACAAGCAGCACAGGCCTGCCTTTATGATCGTGGCATGACTCCCTGGGAGTTCCGTCCAGGGAATCGGGTCATGGTATTGATTCCCACCTCTCATTCCAAATTGCTCGCCCACTGGCAAGGCCCCTACGAAATTAAGGAGAGGAAAGGATTGGTTGATTATATTTTATATTATATTTTATATTATTGACCTAATTGTCGGTCAACCGATGTGGTGTTGAACACCCCATCATGTACCTGAGCTGGAGAAGGAAGCCTTGGCGATTACTCAGTTGCGGTACTACCTCTTGGGCCGTGAGTTCGCTCTGGTGATGGACCATGCACCTTTAAAGAGGATGGCCCTACACAAAGTCGAATCCATGGGTCACTAGGTGGTTTCTTGACCTGCAGCCGTACAAATTTTCACTCATTCATCGAAAGGGGTCTCTTCATGCCAACGCTGACGCCCTCTCCCAGGCTCACGACCTCTCGGTGCAGGCCGCCCGATCTGAATAGGAGGCAGCTGAAGGGCTTAACAACTAGTAACACATCTTCCTAGGGGGTGGTGGGGTGCACTAACTCTTTTTCTAAGTCTCCTGCAGACCTTTCCCGGTAAATCCCACCAGGAACCGCTGCCTCAGCTTGAGACACAGCACGTCCGGTCCCGGACCCAAAGATGACAGCACTTCCCCAAGACACCCTATAAAACCTCACTCCCTTGCTCTGGATTTCAGTTCTGTTTTGGACTCTGTCTTGTAAACATTACTTGCTACCAAACCTTTTACTTTTGCAGCCAGGAACACTTTATACGGGTGGCTGCCCCAGATCTTTGCAAATTCTGGTGTCCTTTCTTGCCACAATATGCACTGTATGGTACAAACCCTCTACTGTACATTCAAGTTTCAAGCTCAGATTTATTGGCATGCTGTCACAATTCTGCCTGAATCCTGCACATTTTTTGCCCTATTTTGTTTTGTTATTTTTTTTCTTTTAGTTGTGTAATTACGTTTTCTGTTACTATTTCTTCTCTCCTTTCTTATAATGCTTGACTGCTGATGCCAGGGTCTAAGAGGGTGTGGCCTGTTATTACTGCTACTTCAGTATGCTGAATCAAAAGCAGAAGGTACAATAGTGCCAGGCATACAGCATCCTGGGTATAGTCTTATGCCCCAATTTAGGGACACACTCTTTTAGATATTTTTGATATACCTTGATAGTATTGATTTTTTTTGTTATTATAAGTCAACTTTTAAATTTCTATTTAAGAGATTTAAGGATTTGTTAAATTATGTAAATATTCAGGATTTTCCTTCTTTTCTTTTTAGTTTTTCTGGAGTGTTTCCTTCTGTATATTTTCTTTTCAGTTTTTTGTGTAATCTGAAATATTGATTACTAGAGTTAATTAGTTTTTATCCATTCCTTTATTTAATGAATAGTTAATTGTCTTAATTTATTTGTCTGTCCTTTTTGGTAATGACTTCTTTAAAATTAAATATTTAATTATTGATATTAATGTGTCTTAATTACTAAAATTGGAGGCACACAGCACAATTTTTGAACTCTGGGCTTGAGTGTGGATTTTAAGTATTTTAGCTCTATCTCAGTGGGCATTCCTTGAAGCAGGAATATGGGTAGAGAATGTACAGAAATTCTTCTTTGCATGTCTGACCAACATGCAAAATGCTGCCAATCTCTTGTGCCATGATCAGCAAGTATGACTAGTCAGATATAGCCCTCACCTTGAAACTGCTGGATTTTCCTTTGCCAAAAGCAATTTGTTCAGAAAGCATCCTGAAAATCACAGTGACCACACTGTTGCATAAACTACAAAAATAAAACAAAATGCCATTTCTGACACCTTCTCAACAACCATGATTCCTTTTTTTTCTTTCATCTCAACGCCACTTAATCCAAATCAGGGTCAGAGGCAACAGGATGCCAGTCCATCACAGGTCCCATTCACTCAAATACCCAAACTATCACTAACACAGGGTCACTTTAATATCTTTTGGGATATGGGAGGAAACCTATGCATCTATGGATAGAAAATGTGCAAACTTGACAGTGACAATAACCATTGCTGCAATTTGAGAGAGAACAGCTCTAGTAACTGTGCCATCATACTGCCCAACATGTACACACACACACATGCTGTATATATACTAGCTGTGTTGTAGCGGGGCTACATAGTAATAGTGTCAAATGTTAGTACTGAGTGCGTTTTGTTTCCATCATCCTGTTTTATGATTGTGTGCGTCAGTAAATGTCATCCTCGTAAATACAAAGGGGGACGGATGATGGAAGGAAACCGCAGCCCCAAACCTGGAAAACACCTGTTAACTATCATTCAATTACATCCAACACAGGACTATTTAAGCAATCAGGAGGAAACAAGGAGGGAGAGGAGAAAGAAGGAGACCATTTTTTCAGAACCACCAATCAACTTACCTGCTGTTTTTCACATCACGCTTTTACTCTAGTTTGTTTTTTATCCCGCCGGACTGTCTTCCATCCCTCATCTGTAGAGACCCCGGGGTCGGATCATCATCCACCACGGGCCGAGGAATCACGGTGAGGCTGTTCCATTTGCCGGGAAATTCAAACAACTCACTTATCTCTCGTACAGTCATCCGTCTGCAGGACAGTTTTTATAACCGGATTGTAATTCACGATCATTCATTCCGTTTATGATTCATTGTTATTCGTTGTTTATTATATGTTACGGGGGCAAGGGAGGTTTTGTTGTATTTAGGTCTTGGAGATGTAGCTGCCGGCTGGGAAAGGGGTTGGCCGTTACAGTGTTACCTTGTCCAATACAATATATATAAATATATTTTTTTTTTTTCAGGGGCTAATATTATTAATTCATTTTCACTTCATGCTCTTGAACATGCTACATACAATTACACATGAGTAAAACATTCCTGCCATAGATTAATTTTTGTGCCTTTCCTAGTGCCTTGGGTTTTTGTTCCTGACCATTGCAAAATACAGTTTTAGATGAAATGGTATTCTTTTGAATTAAACAGATTAATAGTTGGAATGATGAGAACTTTGGGTATAAAAATAACTTTACCTTATAGCAGATTCTGTACAAGTGGTAACTTCAGTCAGATTTGAATGTAACACTTTGATCTGTAATCTTGTACTGTTACAAAGTTTTGAATCAAATGCACTATATACTGAATTGTGTTTTCCTTTAACTTATTACATACAGCATTGATGTTTACTGGGTGCACCTTTGTGTGGCCCATGCAATGAATGGAATGTTTTAAGCTCTGTACCAAATAAGAACAGATGGAAAAAAATAATATGGTGAACTAGGTACAATGTCCACCTCCTTTATGTTCTGTCCATGGGATTCCTTTTTAGTGAGCTGTGCAACAATTTAAACTAATCAAGGCATGCCGTTGCTGCTGGCTTGTGTTGTACCCAGGCCTTGAGGTGGGCTGGTGTGCTGTTCAGGCAGTTCCCTGTTTCTGCTTTGTGAACACAAGCATAATGGTAAATCATGGTCTGGTCTATATAGGGACACTCCAGTTCTCTGCAAAATTGCATGTATTTTACCACCAAGCCAACAATCAACCGTTCTTTGAAGTTAATGCATATATAATAACAATACATTCTGCCTTGAATTTGTATGCAGTTTATACCACATTTGCAAGGAGTAACAAATAGAGTACTGCATGTACCCAAGGAGACCACTTGCTAATCATGTCTTCTTTGCATTCGGCCAGATTTTCTTCACTGATTTCACATCTCATCTTTCATGCAGCTTGCCATCTCATCTCTTTTTTTCGGTACAGAACAGCTGCCCTTTTTCACTCACCGGCAGCCCCATTTCTCACTGTGATCACAGCCTATGCATAGCTGTGTTAGTGATACACAGATACACACCCACACACACACGCACACACGCACACACACATACTTAGCAGCACACTAAAGAAGTCTGTAGTTCACAGACCTCATTGAAACACTCATTTGTTATGATCATTGCGTTAGCATAGCTATGGGTGAGCGGAGGGTTGGGCTGCCCCGGGCAGCATATTTTTGGGGATGGCTTTATTGGTCAAAATGCTCAGTACAATTCGATTTTTATCCAGAAATGCTTTAAAAATTTTCAGACTGTTTTTCTGTGACGGCATCAGACATAGCAGCTGAAATTTATGAGGCAATAACAAAAATAAACATAAACATTACACAGATAATTTCTAGGAAGATAAACAACTAATTTACCATTTATAATTTGTTTCATTATCAATCCGAATGTGTTCTTGCCCTGCGCAGAAAATATCCCCACCTATCACTTGTACACTACACTGGTTCTGGTTTTCGTAGCGTAATTATATTAAACTAATAATCAGAACACGGCTTATCAGTGCGTCTATACTATATTCTTGTCTAGTTGATGCTTATAAATAATAATATGTAAAAAAGTATTGCTGTTTTTTTATATATGAATAAATCTATACTAAATTTATATTAATTTTCTCTATACATCATTTTAAATAGGTTATCATATTCAGATATGTTGGAGTGTGGCAAATTGAAGCAGTACCCTGCCGCAAATGGCACAAACTCTAGCTATGCCATTGGATCATTGCGTCAATTTATGAGGTTTTCTTTTCATATGTTCTGTAAGGTTGGTAACAAACTTTGGGTATAGACGCAGGGATTTCTTGTTTTCAATGCATTATTCACAGAACTGGTAGTATGCCACTTTCTCGTCAATTGCTGAAATGCTGAATTTTGCAGGAGTTCCTGTAATGGGAGATAGTTCTACAAATCCATTGTGTGTCAACTTCAAGAAGCCTATACAAACATACAGCTCCGGAATCAAAATATACTAGTTCAATGACTATGGTATGTCTTATCTCTAGCAAGTAGGCAAATATCAGAACTTGCAAATTAAACCAAAATATACTAGTTTTTCCTAACTACATTTATCTCTGGTAAAAGTGTAGTGAGGCACTTTACCATGCAGGGGGTTCATTTTTGTGCTGCACTGTGCATATATGCATATATCTCAGCCCAGCCAAGCATGTAATTAAAGTTATTCTTCCCTACTATTCATTAACTTCATGATTGGCCAGGATTTGTAAGGAAAAACCTTCCCCTTATTTCTTTTCTTTGTTACATTTTTTATTGTTCCCAAAAGTTGCACAGCAAGTGTTCAGATGGAAAATGTTATATTTTTGCCAAGAATTGTTTCACTGGCTTATGTGTATCCATCCATCCATTTTCCAACCCACTGAATCCAAACACTGGGTCGCGGGGGTCTGCTGGAGCCAATCCCAGCCAACACAGGGCAACAACCAATCCTGGGCAGGGTGCCAACCCACCACAGGACACACCAAGTACACACTAGGGCCAATTTAGAATTGCCAATCCACCTAACCTGCATGTCTTTGGACTGTGGGAGGAAACCCACGCAGACACGGGGAGAACATGCAAACTCCATGCAGGGAGGACCCAGGAAGTGAACGTGGGTCTCCTAAATCCGAGGCAGCAGCGCTACCACTGCACCACCGTGCCGCCGGCTTATGTGTATTTTATGTTTAATTTTATTTTTATATTTTGTTTATTTTTTCTCTTCCTTCATCCTGTAAAGCACTTTGAGCAACATCATTTGTATGAAAATGTGCTATATAAATCAATGTTGTTTTTGTATTTTCCTTTTTTGTGTCTTTTTTGTTTATTTTTGAGTATGTTTCATGTGTTTATATTGACTTGTTAATGTGTTGATATTGGTGTTTACTCAGTATGCATGTCTCTTGTGGTGTTCTTTGATGTTTCGTGTATTTAGCAGGTGAAACCCTCAAGTGATGGGACCCACATTTTGATCTCTGCTAAGGAAACGTCATCAGCCTACAAGTTCAGGCTGGGAAGCAAGTGTCTTAGCGATTCCTTGATTGCTGTTAGAGTTTTAAGACTTGCTTTTCTTTGATTACTCAGGCTTCTGGATTTCTTGCTTCTGTTTTTGGATTACTGATTATTGGATGACAGATTAGACTTGTTTGTCAAATAAATATCTTTATTTATAAAGATTCTTTGTTCAGATTATCTGTACAACTCAAATTTTCTTGACGGTTCTCTTTTTTGAGATCTTTTGGAATCTCTTGCTATTTTATTACTCAAAAGCCAGTTTTCTTATTTTCGGGGTCTTCTTAGGCCGCAGTGTGCACTTAATATTTTGGGTCAAGCTGCCTTTGGGTGAGGCTGTTTTGGAGAGACCAGTAATGATCCAGGCCTGCTTTTATAGTACTTTTTATAGGCCTTAGTCCCTTTTTATTGTGGTCCTGACCGCTAATCATGACAAGAAGTGTCTCTCTTATTTCAGAGTTCATCCAAATTTTTGTCATTTTTCCAAATTAACTTATTTGTGAAAGCAATCCAACTTTTTGTAAAAACTAAGTTAGGTTTATCATTATTTTGTACAGGATATAAGTGCCTAAATCTGTTAGGACTGATTCACTTGCAATACTATCTTTTCTTGTGACATTTTCTGTACTTGAGCTGGTAATTTTACTGCTATTCACACATCAGCAATAGTAATACATTTTTGTGACTCTTACTAAGCCTTTTCTATGAAAATTATAGAGAGACTTTCTGATTATTGATGTTGGCATTCATTCATGCATGATTACAGCCCTGTAATGTACAAGCAAAACTACTGAGATATTGGAAGGACTTACAAAGTTTGAACTGAATATCACAGCCTTGTGCTTTAGATTTCAGCATGGTCACAACTTACCTGCAACTTAACAAATGTTTGATGGATATACAAAACCTGTCTCTATATTACAAGGATTTTTATAGTAATATGAAGACTTCAAATGAAAACTGGCACAGAAAATAAAAAGCTTAAGGGTTAAGGACTGCAAAGGCCTAAATTTTACCTGGCTAAGCAACATCATACTTGAGTGTCCGCTTAAGGAAAATACCTCCTAAAGAGCACAAAAAGATAGCCAGACTGGTAAGAAAAAGAAATGTTATGAAAGATTAAACATTTGCACAAAAATAAATTTTAAATGTAACAAATGCAAATCAAAGAAAAACAAAGAACAATACAAAATTGCAAAGGAAACAAATCAGTATGGAATTGTCCATACAGTACTTCCATTTCAGTTGCACTTCAGTGAAATCACAGGCAATCACTCAATAGGAGGTTTGACAATGAAATACAACCAATTACTCTGTACAATAATACAGCATGAAGTACATTAACTTGCATAATATACAGGGGTGGGCAAAAGTGGGTTTACAGTTGTTCTTATAGAAAAAGGCATGTAGGTTATGATTGCTTCACTCAAGCACACTTTAATAATAGTACAATGAAGAAAACAAATCTTCTTCTTTTGGCTGCTCCCGTTAAGGGTTGCCACAGCGGATCATCTTCTTCCATATCTTTCTGTCCTCTGCATCTTGCTCTGTTACACCCATCACCTGCATGTCCTCTCTCACCACATCAATAAAACTTCTCTTAGGCCTTCCTCTTTTCCTCTTCCCTGGCAGCTCTATCCTTAGCATCCTTCTCCCAATATACCCAGCATCTCTCCTCTGCACATGTCCAAACCATTGCAATCTCACCTCTCTGACTTTGTCTCCCAACCGTCCAACTTGAGCCGACCCTCTAATGTACTCATTTCTAATCCTATCCATCCCTGTCACACCCAGTGCAAATCTTAGCATCTTTAACCCTGCCACCTCCAGCTCTGTCTCCTGCTTTCTGGTCAGTACCACAGTCTCCAACCCATATGACAATGCTGGTCTAACTACTGTCCTGTAGACCTTCCTTTTTACTCTTGTTGGTACCCGTCTGTCACAAATCACTCCTGACACTCTTCTCCACCCATTCCACCCTGCCTGCACTCTTTTTTCACCTCTCTTCCACAAGCCCCATTACTCTGTACTGTTGATCCCAAGTATTTAAACTCATCCACCTTTGCCAACTCTACTCCCTGCATCCTCACCATTCCACTGACCGCCCTCTCATTCACACAAATGTATTCTGTCTTGTTCCTACTGACCTTCATTCCTCTCATCTCCAGAGCATATCTCTAACTCTCCAGTGCTGACCCCTGATGTAATTCTACCTCAACCTTAAATGCATCCATCACTCCTACTGCAAACTTCACCACTATCTCACTTCCTTTGTACGTATCCTGTACCACTCTTACATACTTCTCTGCCAATCCCGACTTCCTCAAATAACACCACTAGTCCTCTCAAGGCACCTTGTCATATGTTTTCTGCAGCTCCACAAAGACATAATGCAATGCCTTTTGACCTTCTCTATACAATACAATACAATTTATTTTTGTATAGCCCAAAATCCCACAAGAAGTGCCGCAATGGGCTTTAACAGGCCCTGCCTCTTGACAGCCCCCCAGCCTTGACTCTTTAAGAAGACAATGAAAATCTCCCAAAAAAACCCTTGTAGGGTAAAAATGGAAGAAACCTTGGGAAAGGCAGTTCAAAAAGAGACCCCTTTCCAGGTAGGTTGGACGTGCAGTGTGTGTCAAAAAGAAGGGGGCCAATACAATTACAATACACAGTGTAGTATAAAAATAAAACTTCTACAAGTACGGAGCAGAATTTAACAATAGATGATATCACATAATATGATTTGGATTTGTTTAGAGTCCTGGAGACCTCAGCCATCAAGCTGCATCCCCCATTTGGCCATTCCACAGCTGAAACAGCGCTGGGCCAGCCAAACTGATGAAAGGACCCCTCTACTCCACGATTCCTGCGATCCTCCAGCAGGGATGACTTTACCTTAGGCAGGCAAAACAACTTGGCAGGAGGGCCGTGGCACCAATTGCCACATTTGAGTACAGATAACTTCTCCATCAACATCCCCAGAGCACACATCGCATCTGTGGTGCTTTTCATGGCATGCAACCATAAAGCTGCTTGCTAATCATCACCTCACTTCTCAACCTAGCTTCCACTACTCTTTCCCTTTTTTATCCCTCTGTAGTTACTACAGTCCTGCACATCCCCCTTATTCTTAAAAATCTGTACCAATACACTTCTTCTCCACTTCTCAGGCATCCACTCACTTTCCAAGACTGCATTAAACAATCTGGTTAAACACTCCGCTGTCTTTGGTCCTAAACACCTCCATGCTTCTACAGGTATGTCATCTGGACCACTCTGTTTCACCTCCAAAACACTCTTGACATACTGTTCCTTCAGGATAACCCCTACCCAATTTCTCCTTCCATCCACACCATGGTAGAACAATTTGAATCTACTTCCAATCAAACCTGGTCTTATTCCACTTCCATCTGATCTCTTGCACGTAAAATATATCAACCTTCCTTCTCTCTTTCATATCGGCTAACTCTCTCCCTTTATCAGTCATACTGCCAACATTCAAAGTTCCTACCCTCACT
This sequence comes from Polypterus senegalus, assembly GCF_016835505.1. Lineage (NCBI taxonomy): Eukaryota > Metazoa > Chordata > Cladistia > Polypteriformes > Polypteridae > Polypterus > Polypterus senegalus. The sequence goes on from NC_053161.1 coordinate 109,843,276, forward strand.
TCCACTCTTCTAACTTTTCTCCTCTCCTCCTGCCTCCGGACACGCCTTGCCCCTCTTCTTCTCCAACACCATGTTGGCTAATAGTGCTGGTGGTGGCCGTTGTTAACCTGGACCTTGACTGATCCTGTGTGGAAATATGTATTGTTGTCCAAAAATAGATCTGGCAACTTTTAACACTGCTCACCCTGCCTGATGTAACCCTGCCCATTAATCCAGCCTCGGGACCGGCAAGAAGAAACACACTGGTTTGTGCATCCCCGTGACTGGGTTTACTTTTTTCCTCTCTGAAATCCTTTATTTTCTGTTGTACTATATCGTTGTATAGAATATTGTCAGGTCCGGTGCCGTTTTCACCACCATTTCTATTATGATCATTATTGCACCACATTGTGTCTTGCAACAATTTATTTCTTTTCAATCACAACTTAATTTCAAGCAATAACCAAGTTTTTTTTTTTTTTCAAGATGATCAATGCAACTTCTCATTATATTATACTGGGAAGCCCATTTTTATGATTAGAAGTTTCCATGGAGTATATAGTATGTTGGCTTTTTTGCCACTTTTGCTGGCATATACATGATTATTTTATTAAGCAGCATCACACACAGATCCTAATGCATCATATAGCAGATGAATGGTTATAAAGTAAAATTCAGCTGATACACATAAGTATTGATGACAGTGCAAATGTATTTTAGAGCATTCTTTCGGTTTTTACCTGATAAAACCCATCTGGAAAAGCATGAGATAATACTCTTAATAAAATGACCCGCCTGTTTCATGCTTGTATGCACCATGTGAACAGGTCGTTAATTATTTTAATAAAAGTCCTTTCAGTAACACATCAGACTTTCAGCCATTACAGAAGCAGCAATTAAGTACTGCTAGAACAAAGAAATGTTATACATTTTGTTTTAGATTTAAAAGTACACCTTACTTCTGTTGAAGCCATTTATCAGATAAAAATAGTCGGCAACAAGAATGTCATGATTAATGAGGATAGACTTCAGCTAATTACTGTTTCCTCCAGAAGTAATTAGGTTGGCATTGCTAATCAAGATGAATGAGCACCCTGACCCTCTTTTAATGTAAAACGTAGATCTGCCAGGAGCCTCTGTTGCAATAACATCGTTTAGTTCAGACAGTGTAGTCTTTATTAAACTTGTAGTTTGATTAAATTCTTTTGTTGTAGAAGGATTTACATGAGCACGTGGGAAGATGAATGCTCTGATGTTCAAAGCATTTTTTACCTTTAATTAAAGATGTGAAAGGCTCATTCACGGGAAAGTAAATAGAACAACTTGTGAGGCTGATGGTTTTTAAGTGAAGATGAGTGAGCAAGACAAGGCAATTATTGCTTTTTAAAGTGTCAAGTATGAAGGATCAATCAGGGTCTTGTTCACAGCAAAGGATGCTTGTCTTTTTGTGATAAAAGAAACAATGCTGAAGGTGGAGCCTTCTAATCCACCAATTCTAACAGAATGAAACTACCCCATATTTTGAATAATTGGGCCTACAGCTTGTCAGATTTATTCTATATAACGCTTGTATACTTTATACTACTAAAAGCAAACACATTTCATCCTATTGAGCTGACGCAAATATGGAAACACATTGACAAATAAAATTTCTCTAGGGTTTTAAAAGCTTCTGTTTCACATGATTTAAATGGAGGCATAATAACACTTTCTGCAGATATATTACTTTAAAAGTATTTAGGTGCAGTTTTATCATAGACTTTTAGAGCACTGTAATTAATATGTTTTTTCACTTTTTAATTTGATAAAAAAAAATGTCAAACAAAAACTTTAAACTTAGTTTGATTTTATACAGCACACTCCCATTTATAAGCTCACAGTGCCATGCACAATTACAAATGTACCAGTGAAGTAATAAAACAAAATGACATGCAACAAAACACAGAAAACCACACGCAAAATGTAGAGAAAAAGGTAAAAGAGCTAGAAATGCTCTAAAACAAATCTAGTGTGACTTAGAACAGGAGGAGAAAGTTTAAAAAAAAATGATGACAGGAATGGTTATAAAAGCAAAAAACAGCTCCGCGCATCTGGGTTCAATTCCCAATATGGCTGTGTGGAGTTTGAATATTCTCCCAATGTGGTGGGGATTGTTTTCTGCCATTCTGATTTCGTCCCTCATGACTTGATAAGATAGTCAGTCGGCTGCTATAAATTAGCCTTGTATGACAAAGTGAGGGGCAGCGCTTCAATGAGTCTTCCAGTGCTGGTGCCTGTCCTGTGTCTGGGTGCTGCCAGGTTAGGCTCCAGCTCTAAGGACCATGATATGGAAAATAAACAGATCGATCAATTTATTCAAAAGCATAACAAGAATCAAGAAAATGAGAAAAGTATTTGTCATGAAGTTCTAGTTCAAAAACGGCAGAAGGTGCTGGACTCACTTGTAATAGATGCAGCTGACAGGCTCCTCCACACTTACCAGTCTCTCTCTACTTGTTCTCTCATTCTTTATCTAGCCTCAGAATTAACACTCCTCTTTCCTGATCATAATTCATGTGAAAGTGACTCTTTAACCACCCTTCGGAGATAAATTAAGAGTTCACCAGTGAATGCCTTTAAGTGCTCCCTCTAAGTAGCTTCTGGCTTCTGTGCAATCCTTATTCTCAATTACAGCATTTTAAAGGTGGCATAGGCCTGAATGCTCCAGTAGTTTTTCCAGTTTAGTACTATCCTTCCTGTTAGGATACATCTCGTATTGTTACAGAAGAGTACATTTAGATGTGGAGTCCTCAGTTAGAATAAATAACCTTTATACTGTATATAGTGCTGGGATGGCCCTGTGTTGCAGTGGTAGGTTCACATCTCAGGTCTTGCTAAATTGGCCCTTGTGTGTGTGTGTGTGTGTGTATTATGCCAGTGTGTTCACCCTATGATGGAATGGCACCCTTTCTGGAGATTATTCTTGTCTTTTGTTCTGTGCTTGCTGGGATAGACTCTAGCTTACAGAATAAAGCAGTTTTGGAAAATGGATGGTTGGATGGATGTCTGTCTATTGTGAACACTTTACAAGTATGGAGATGCAATACAAATATTTACAGAAAGGTTGAAGATGTTAGTCTTGTGCTGGACCCCAGAAGAAACATATTCTGCACATGTGTGTGACTCACAACCATCAGCTCTGACTCCAGGGTCAGAGCAAGTCAGGGCTCCTACATAAGAGTTTGGGCTGCCTTTATAGTTGTAGTGATGCTACTGGGGATTGAAAGTTCATCTCCCACCAGTCCCTGCAGTGGCTCTGATTGGTCATCTGTTGGGGGTTCAATTGCTGTTGGATACAAGAAGGCCAGTGCGACTTTTAAAGGAGAGCCAGTGATACCAAAAGGAGAGAAGTCATTTGTGTTTCCTGTCTGGAGTTGCCTGTCTGTTTGCCTTTCTGTTTGATACTTGTGGATTCTTGTTTTATCCTGGATCGTCTCCTGTTTTAGGTGTATGGACTGTCTGCATGAGGACTCTCTAAGGATTTGTTGTTGTTTTGTGAAGAAAGGAGCGCTCCTGATCCCATTCATATGCCATCATCTCATAAGGAAATACATTTATATACAGCGAGCTGATCTCTGAACTATGCCCCATCATTTCATTTCATCAGTTGCTGTTTTCATGGACTTCATCGTGTGTGGTTTTTGTTATTGGTTTGTTATTGTCAAATTTGTGTTTATTGTACATCGCTGTGAGGGGAACTGGGGTGGGAATGTTGTTTCATTTATTATTGTTTAATACATTCTTTAATTGTTGTTTTGTTACCGGTTGCTTTTTTGTCTCTGCTTGTGAGTTTGTGTGGGTCAGACCAAGGCTGGGTGCGTCCCTGGAATCTCCACCAAAAAAATAAATAAATCACTGTCTTCTCGACGATGTGAATCTTAGTGGCACCGGACCGTTACACAGTGAACTGAAATTGCTGGAGTTCCAAAAAACCACTCCAAGACCCATGGATTCGATTTTTGTGATGAAGTATGGTCGGTCATTAGGGTAAACTCATAGCCCAACAGGTAGTGATGTGATACAGCAATAATATTATCCTTTTAGCTGCATGAAACTTCTTTCTACAGTGCAACTCTTAAAAATAATGGTTCTTTATTGGGTGGTGTGGTTCCTCACAGAGTCATTGCTTGACAAAGCACCATTTTTTTCTGAGATGGGGTCTCTGCATATGATTATGGTTCTTCATGCTTTGAAAGACTTCCTAATATGTAGAAAAAAACCCTGAAATCTTCAATGTATGGTCGGCCATCTAGCAGGGCACTAACAGGTTAAGAACACCAGGACTTAGGTCATTGTATGCAAAGTGAGTCCTTTTAAATCAGGACCCTTTGGTATTTCTGTTACTGCCTATTTGTGGCTATTCACTATATTGAGCCTGTGACAGATATAAATAAATAAATAAATAAAGGTTTGTTCTGGAACTTTCATATGGGTCATTTGAGAAACAAAAGTGGTTCCTCTATGGCAGGGGTGTCGAACTCTGGTCCTGGTGGGCTGCAGTGGCTGCAGGTTTTCATTCTAACCCTTTTCCTAATCAATGTCCAGTTTTCACTGCTAATTCACTCCTTTACCCTTCATTGTAATAGCCCTGTTTTTAAGGATTCAGTCCTCTAAATTCATTTGTTTCTTCATTAAATGACAGCCAAACAGAAATGACATGTGAAACGAGCCAACAGATGACCAGCTAAATTGGGATTTCAAACTCCAGCTAATTTCACTCCAACCAATCTCTTAATGAGAAGCTGATTCTTACTGTTAATCAAACCCGATATTCAATTCATGGCTTGTTGCTGCTCTTATTCTGCCACAGCAGACATTTCCAAAACTGTTTATTTTCTGTTTTTTCTAAGAACAACGTCAAACTGTTTTGGTAAGCTGAGCAGATCAACCTTACTGAGACCTTCACCTTTCTTTATTTTTAGATATTGTGTGATGGGCACAGGTGAGCTGGTCATATGGCAGCTTGTATTGTGTCTCATTATTGTTTGGCTGCAAATAAAGGAAAAAGAGACAACTAAGAGGCCTGAGTCAAGTTAATTAAAACTAAGACAAAAGAAGTTAATTAGCAGCAAAAAGTGGTCACTAATGAAGAAGATGGTTAGAATGAAAACCTGCAGCCACTGTGACCCTCCAGGGCTGGCGTTTGACACCCCTGCCTTATGGCATTGCTGTGTAGTGCCACTCTGGCAACTTTATTTTTAAGAGTGTGGCATGCCTTGCTTTCCTGTCCAGCAGATTCGTCTCAGATATGTTATCAGGTATTTTGCTTCATTGATGATCACTTAACTCATCTCCTCGGCTATGCTGAAGGATAAAAAGAAGAAGAAAGTTAGATAGCATGGATGCTGTTCCAGGGATTTGTTTCAAACTACTGTCACAAAAACAGTCACAAGACATCATGTATTATGCCCTTGCTGCAAATGGGTAATTTTGGTTGAGTTCTTCACTGATTTGAGTCCAAAACAGAACTAATTTGAGTTTGAGAAAATGGCAGCTTTAAAGGCTGGGACAGGAAGTGACATCATCCAGCGACCGGAACTGGAAGTTATGTCATCAGGACCAGAAGTGACATCATCCAAAGTGTCGGGCCCAGAAGTGACATCATCAATGGTGCCAGTACCGGCAGTGATGTCATCACTTGGGCAAGTAATGGAAGTGATGTCATCAATGGCACCGGAACCTAGCGGGATTTCCCATGAATGGTCTGGAGAGGATTGAGAGAGAAAGGCAGTGCACCCTCTGGTCTGACGTGGTACCACTATTATTTTAACTATTTTAATTTCTAACTGCCGCCCAATCACACGTGTGTGACACTACAAAATGTACTTTTTGCAGCAATAGATCATCACACAATGTTGGGAACTTACTTTCAGATTAAGACTCTTAAAAATGCAGTCCTCTTGGAGAAGCAAGACACGAACCTCCAATACTTTTGTTGACCTATGGCAAATGTCTATCTAGCCCCTGCTGGGCATTCTGCGTTTACATTATCTAAGCCACTTTCAGGTCCTGTCCACAGTACTACATTTTTGTTTAAAAAACACAGACATTAGTTTCAATTTTCACTTTTCATTCACACTACCCCCAGCATTTTCAATACCTAAAAACGTACACTTTTGAAAATGCTCTGCAGAGCCATATACAGTACATGTGAAAACACAGTCTCAGTATTGAAATGTGGATTAGCAAAAACAAAGATTTTTGAAAACGCAGACTCCAGTTGCACTCTGATTGGATTAGACTTATTATGTGGCCTTTCCCTGATTGGATCTTGCTTTATTACAACCTCTCACTGCCTGAATGGTCACTCATCACAAGAAAACCGTATTCCAACATAGTTATCACAGAAGAGTTGCTTTTTTATGGTGTTTACTGTGTTGTTTACCTGTATTCATCTAAATTATGTTTTGTACTGTTCGAATAGTACATACATGCAGTAATTTACCAGTCGTTACAGTTTTGCCATAAATCCCATGACTGGTGGCAATTCCACCCCTTCAAGGATTTTTCCAATGATGTATACATGCTGAGTGCAAGCAAACATTTATGTCATATGCGTTTTTAGTCATTTTTGTGTGGACAGAGAAATATTTGTAAACTATGTGAAAAAAATATTATAGATGTGAATTATTTGCAGTCATAAAATCAGTCACAAAATCATTGCACCCTGATAATGCTGGAGTCACTGTAGATATTTGTTGGGACATGTTTGCGTATTGATAATAGAAATAATAGAAAAGTAAATGCACTGTTACTACACAAGAATGTATATATCACAGAGCAAGAAACAAGGAGCCTGAAATAACCTTCCATTACAGTCATACACTACACAATGAGAGCAGCAAACAACCCTCCTTTCATAGCTTACATATAATGGGCAAACATTAAATCATCAGTTGTCAGCTTTATGCTACATGTGAAGTAAAGAACTCAGCCTTAAATCAGAGGGTTGATATAGTAGCTTAGGTCTCACGCTTGGCTCACTGTGTTACTCAGAGGGTATCATTTGACCTGCCTGGACACCATTGTGGTGAAGATTAACAAAGGGTTGGATGAAGGTGTCAACTAGATATGTGACAAAATAATAATAATATATTTCCTCCTAACCTAGACTGCCAATGCAGATAAGCTTGTAACTTTCAAAAATTCAGAAGTACAGAGTTTGATGATATACAGCAGCATCTACTCACATATAATGGAAATGTTACCTGCCTGATTCTTTAAAGCTGAACAGTAGCTTGCATTCATCAGAAACTAATGAGTCAGCCACTTGAACATTATAGTTTAAACAGTAAAATGTTAAAAGGGGAGCACAGCATATTTTGATAGCCCCCTACAAAACACAACAATTTGATGCTACCTTTGTGTTGAATCCAGACAATATAAAATTAGAAAATAATAAGTCAAATTATAAAATATTTCACTGAATGTACAAAGTAACTTGTAGTAGGGCGATGTACCATGTTATCCATTATGGGTTCAATGAGAAATGAAGCAAAATGACCTTTTATTGGCTAATTGAACAGATTACAATATGCAAGCTTTTAAGGCAGCTCAGGCCCCTTTTTCAGGCAGGCTGAAGTGAATGTAACTGTAACTGTAACAGCCTTCATTGTCAGAATTTGAATACACCTTTCAAGTTTTCATTGTATTAAGAATTAGGGATATAGAGGAGCTCATCAAAATCACAACCAATGTAAAGCATTAGGACTTTCATAGGTAGCAGACTGCGTACACTAGATGAGAAACAAAATGGTGTGCTGTCATTTCTTCTTGATTGCTTGTTTAAATTAATCAAAGCTATTTCTATTGAAAGCTGCCCACTCCAGAAGCAAAGAGAACAGGTAACAATTTGTTTTTTAAGGAGTAAGCTTTGAAGCACACTGGAAAAAGATCATTGGAAGCATTTGATAAATGTTCGATAATCAAGATCTCTCGATAGTCAAGAAACAACATTAATTAGTAGAAGAAGTGGCATCTTAAACATGTAACTTTCTTTCTACATGTAATCTTGATATTTTCTCTGTGTTAAATCATACCGCCCTCCTTTTCTATTAGATATTTTAATAGTGTTAAATGTATTGTTTCCAGTGATCATAATTACTGTTATTTGCTTTTTTGGTAATTTGTGGAAAACCCAAATAATGAGTTCTAGTGTTGGGAGAGGATATTTAATTTATTTTTAATTAATTTTGCACCTCTGGACAAAAATAACTTGAGGGGTAGTAAGTAATTCAGTTAAGTACAAAGTGCCTTCAGTTAATTTGGACATTTGCATTGCAATTATTAAACATAATAACATTTGTAGGTATTAAGATATACCAAGCTGGAAGTTTCATTTTCTTCAAACCTAAACAGAAAAGATTCAAGGCTTCAAAAATTTGATAGCACTTTCAAAGAATAAAATTAATAATTTTACTATCCTCAAAGCATGTAAAATGAAACTTGATTCCAATTATTCAGGGAACATTTTGGATTTCTTGCAACCTTAAACTGAGTTATACTGGTTCAATAAAAGATGATAGGAGATATCAAAGAAGGATGAGGTTAAGTGGTCCAATGGACAAAGGCTTGTACAAGATCCAGCGATTCACTGGAGCTTTTAATATAAAAATAAAGTGTGTTGAGTCTTTTTGTCACAGCAATGCATATGTAACTGCATTGACATGGTAAGAAGAGCCAGATAAGTGTCACTAACAAAGAGGATTAGACCCTCCATCCCTTGACTTCTAAATGGAACACTCGTCAAGACGACAAGCCAATTCTCACCCAGGGTGGAGTAAATGATAAAGAAGTGGCAGAATAAAGGCTGATGAATCACAGTTCTGAATACATGGCATTCTTTTCTCATTTTTTCCTCCAATCATGTAAGTGTCAGTGGATCAAGGCTGTTGGAATGGAGGATAATTATATTGAAAAAAAAGGAATTGTCAGTTCCACATTAACTGTTGTTTTAATGGGAATGAATTCATTGTTGATGCTTTTTTTGTGAGTGATTTTGAATATGAAAAAAAAAATCTATACTTCTGCATCTATTATAAAAAAATTGAAAAACATTTTTATTTTATTCACTAAGGCAGATAGATTTTTATGGACAGGTTAAAATGGCTGCAAGAACAATTGGCATAGAAGTGCACATTTGAAAGATAGATAGATAGACAGACAGACAGACAGACAGACAGACAGACAGACAGACAGATAGATAGATAGATAGATAGATAGATAGATAGATAGATAGATAGATAAGCAGTGACTAATGAAAGAAGGGTAGATTATTATGAAGGAGATATGACTCACAAGTTGATAATAGACCACATTGTCTTTCACATGTAGTGTACTAAAGTGTTGGCCATGGTATGTTTGCTTGCCTCACATCAGCTCTTGTTCTACATTCGTTTTCTCTTCTTCTTCTTTTTAATGTGAAGCAATACAGTTATTGTCTCATGACAGATCCAACGTAGTACATTTGTGGTGACCTGTCTTTACTTTCTTGTTATATTTATTTGTTTTCTTAGTGTTCAAGTGGATGCCGAAGACACGCTTTTAGGTGCTGGACATCTAATTTGCCCAGTGGGAGTTAACCTGTCTGAGGATACCCTGTAATGAAATATCATGCTAGCCTTGGTCACTTTCTACCATTTACCACTTACTGTGAAGCTAGTCTCATAGCTTCATGTGTCTCTTTACATAGATAGATAGATAGATAGATAGATAGATAGATAGATAGATAGATAGATAGATAGATAGATAGATAGATAGATAGATAGATAGATAGATAGATAGATAGATACTTTATTAATCCCAAGGGGAAATTCACAGCTGGTGTAGAAATTAGAAGGATGGTTGGCAAGATATGTTAGTAAATTCTCATATTTTAGCTCTTCTTCTCCTAAACTTTCATAGTGTAAAGCAAAGTGTTAAGCCACACTAGGAAGCAGGAAATTCAGCTCCTTCAAGTTCTGCAGGGAGAATCATTCCTTTCATTTTACCCAGCATCACATATATCCATGTCTTCTTCATTCTTGTTCATCATCTTATCCACTCTACGTCTATGCACATTTTCTCCCAGTTATTCCAAATGCTCAATCCTGCTCAGCCCATTTCTTATTAGGACATGATGTGTTGTCTCCTTGTCAATCCATGCCCTCCACCCTGCACTGATCTCTCTGCACTTTCTCCTGATTTGGCTCATTCCTTCCAGGATGGTGTCATGTTTTGCCTTCATTGGCTGAGCTTCATTTCTATACAATATAAAACTCGCCACTTTTCCTTTCATTGCCAGAGAGACAACATTAAAAAATCAGAATGGGAAATGGCTAATGGGAACTTTTTCTGTGCACTTCACTCTTTTGTTACCAACAGAAAGTATACTTTAGTCCACTTTCATTGTTATTTAAGTAGCCAGACTTACACACTGTATTGCTAATATGTCGGCTTACATTTTATACATGTTGTCCTCCAGTACCTTCTGCATACTTTCAACAAATAATAACTGCAAACAGTCACCCACTCCACCATATACAGTAATTATAATTTCACTTCCAGCAGTTCTTGCACTGTAGGGTGGTCGCCCCAAATATCTGAGCTCCACCATGTAGCCAAAATTCTTCTTCCATTAAGTGTAACCATCATCTAGTGTTCTATACATACTTTCTCAAGGCTTTCATGACTTCACTTCAGTTTGATCATTTTGAAAATAAAAATGAAGGAGCTTCTGAAGGACTAATGCAATTGCCGAGGCACAGACTGGTGATGATAGGAAAAGTAAAATGCCTCAGTGGAGGATATGCATTATTTTTAATACTATAATTCCACAGTTTTAGTTTTGAGCCAATTAAGTAGCAATGCACTGGCTTTCCTACAGTGGATCAAACTTTCCAAATATCACAAAATTAAAAATCAAAAGTGCCTTTGAAAATAAGACTAAAATAAATGTGTCTTGGAATAAAAGAGCGTGCATGCATGATGGGATACAGCTTAATCATACATAGCAATGGACATAGCAATAGATGAAAAGTCACTGGAGCTGCTCATGCAGTCACACTAATTTTATGATACACTGGATGCCTTTGTGGGACCACTCACTTTTGTGTTGGTGCACTCACTGTGGGTTACTTCGGTGTGTGCTCTGGCCTTCCAGGAGTGTGTCCTGGAGATCAAGGTTGAAAAAGGAGATTATAAAATCCATCGTTAATAAATATAAATGAATTAGATAGGAATATAAGTAACAAGCTGGTTAAGTTTGCAGATGATACCAAGATAGGTGGATTAGCAGATAATTTGGAATCCGTTATATCATTAAAGAAGGGCTTGGATAGCATACAGGCTTGGGCAGATTTGTAGCCGATGAAATTTAATGTCAGTAAATGTAAAGTATTACACATAAGAAGTAAAAATGTTAGGTTTGAATACACAATGGGCGGTCAGAAAATCGAGAGTACACCTTATGAGAAGGATTTAGGAGTCATAGTGGACTCCAAGCTATCGACTTCCCGACAGTGTTCAGAAGCCATTAAGAAGGCTAACAGAATGTTAGGTTATATAGCACGATCTGTGGAGTACAATTCCAAGGAGGTTCTGCTCAACCTTTATAATGCACTGGTGAGGCCTCATCTTGAGTACTGTGTGCAGTTTTGGTCTCCAGGCTACAAAAAGGACATAGCAGCACTAGAAAAGGTCCAGAGAAGAGCGACTAGGCTGATTCCAGGTCTACAGGGGTTGAATTATGAGGAAAGATTAAAAGAGCTGAGCCTTTACAGTTTAAGCAAAAGAAGATTAAGAGGTGACATGATTGAAGTGTTTAAAATTGTGGATCGCGACTGTTATTTTAAAATGAGTTCATCAAGAAGACGTGGACACATTTGGAAACTTGTTAAGGGTAAATTTCGCACAAACATTAGGAAGTTTTTCTTTACACAAAGAATGATAAACACTTGGAATAAGCTACCAAGTAATGTGGTAGACAGTAAGATGCTGGGGACTTTCAAAACTCAACTTGATGTTTTTTTGGAAGAAATAAGTAGATAGGACTGGCAAGCTTTGCTGGGCTGAATGGCCTGTTCCTGTTCTAATGTTCTAATGTGTAATGTTAGGAGCAGCTTTCATGTCATGAAGTGCATCCTTAGGATGGTTTTCTTTAAACATTACAATTTGCCACCCCAGATGTTGATTAGCGTGACAACCTCAGTGGCTCCAGAGGAGTACTGCAGTGTACCTCCTAGCATCTTAAAGACATTAGGTTTATTGGTGACTCTGCTGTGGTTGTGTATGTGAGGACGCCTGATGACACACTGGCATCTTATCTGGCATTCGATCAGGTTTTCTTATTGATGCTAGGATTGGCTCCTCTGGTCACTTTCTGACTGGGTACAGCAACTTTTCAATTTATTTTAGGGTGATAGTTTTTACAGAGTTGCTTCCTACCTTGCACACTATTCTGCTGCAATAGGCACAGGCCCCAGCAAGCTTGAAATGGATTAAGTGTGTTGTATGGTTGAGAACATTGAAAATATAATTTCTTCAATACTACCAGTAAATTTTTACTATCCACCATTCCCTACCTTATTCACATTTTGTTTGCTTTAAGCAGGGAAAGTGGTAGCATATACCACACTAATTACTTTTATTATAAACTTTTATCATATATCTGAATAAGAGCAAAAACACCAGTATAAAAAACAGACCCAGTCACAATGCGGGCAGAGGAGACACTCAATAACTTAGATTCCCATTCAGCACTAATTCCACTGTCATCATCTGGATAAGCATGGTGTCTGATGCCAAGAGAAGCTTACTTACATCAATTGGAAACTGTCCTGCGGTTAATGACACTTGCACTGAAAATCAGCTTATTACATGTGATTTTCAAATCAGCATCTCAAAGGTGTCAGATCTGCATATTTTAACAGCAGGCTTTAGATTTCATTTTCTGTTAAACATGGATTTGGTGCATAAATCACATCTAAATAATGTACAGAACAAGAGAAGATGATGTTCATTTCATGCTTTACTCCATTTCCCTGACGGAGATACAAATATTTTAAAAGCTATAAGTATACAATGGATTGAAAAAAAAAGTCTGTATGGAAAGAACAGACAGCTAACCATTTAAAAAAATACAACCAAGAACGAACTTCCTAGTAGATTGCATGTCTCATCTTTGGAGGAGGATATCATCAGTAAAGACTTGGAAAAAAATTGTAATTAAAAAGAATCAATGGTATGATAAGTGTGAAGTTCTGCCCCCTCAGGGAACCCTAGTCCTGGGTTCAAATCCCAGTATGGAGTTTGCAAGTTTCCCTTACATAGTTATTATTTTGGACACTCTAATTTTTCTTTCTCATCCAAAATAATACCAGTAAGTGAACCCCATGATTGACTATCAACACATCTCAGTTTGGTTCTTGTCAAGATAAACACTGAATCCTGTTACTGTGTAATGGAAAATAGTAAAAAAAAAAGGAATGAAAAATACAAATGTGAGTTTATTGATATAGCAACATCTTTTAGCTTTGTTCTAAACGTTTGCACATAGAACAAAAAAGAGCTGAAATTAAGAGCAGTGATGTATGTCTAATTGGTTTCCGTTTAGGATTTACAGCTGCCCTCATCTTGCCCATAGAGGCTTCAAATTAACATGTCTTCTCCCTTCTGTCTCTGCCGCAGCCCACATCAGTTGCCCTGCATCCCAGATGCAGCACGTGCAAGTACTTCTAGCGCTCACCAAATAGCTTTATTCCTGAGGCTTACAGGCCACATAGGATGCTTTTCATTTCCCTCTATAATTTAAAGTGCATGTCTGCAGGCAGGGCACTGCTAAATTTTAAACCTCCACAATTACAGTTCTGTGGTTTTCCTAGGAAGGACACACACAGAGAAAACAAAAGAAAAGGAAAACAAAACAGGCCACCGTACAGTGCAACTTTCTTTAATTCAAATGTGCTCGACAAAGGCACTGGTGTAAAAAGGGGGTCTCCAACAATCAATTCATCAAACCTGCTTGTTCATATAATGGTGATAGAGGAAGGGTACCACATTTTTTGAAAAAGACAATAAATGACGTTTAGGCCAGTCTTGTACCCAACAACTTTGCCACAACGTTATGTGTTAAAGGCCAGTACCTGTTTTGGACAAAGGTAAATTTTTTTCACTCCATTCAAACTAATTTATACATAAATGGCAGTCTTTTCTAGAGGCAAAGTCAAAATGCTTACACAAAAAATATAGAACAGCGCAATAATTAAAAACATCATCAGGCAGATTTATTATTTCATTCATTTACCGTATATACTCATGTATAAGTCGGGTCTTGAAACCCAAAAAATGGATGATAAAATGAGACCCCATCCGTTCAAAATCCATCCATCCATCCATCCATCCATCCTCTTCCGCTTATCCGAGGTCGGGTCGCGGGGGCAGCAGTTTAAGCAGAGAGGCCCAGACTTCCCTCTCCCCGGCCACTTCTTCCAGCTCTTCCGGGAGAATCCCAAGGCGTTCCCAGGCCAGCCGGGAGACATAGTCCCTCCAGCGTGTCCTGGGTCTTCCCCGGGGCCTCCTCATGTGACACTTAAATTTTTAACCAGTTTCTTTTGCTACTTCAACAACATTTCATTTAAAAACAGCTTCATATTTTCTTCTGATCGAATGCTCCTTCGTAGATAAGCGATGCTCTTATGATAGGTGTATGAGGGTGTGAGATACAAAAAACACAAATCAGTGCAAACGTTGCTTCAGAATGGTTTGGGTATTACCATGTGGTCATATCATATTAAAGTCATAACGTAATCTCTTGGGCCAATAGCGTGAGTTTCTGCATTCGACTTATACGACCGACATTATAAAATACCAGAAATTATACAGAAAAATCAAGTCCCAAGTTATCTGCGAGTATATACTGTATTTACTGATATTTCATTAAATTCATATATTTTAGATTTCATTCAGTTTTCTAATACAGGTTCATTTGAAGACAGAACCTTGCTCAGCAATATCAGATACAGGACAGAAACTAACCTTGGATGAGAACATTTAAATGTTCGTTCTCTTGATGCACCTTGGACAAATCCTCAGCGATGATCCTCATTGGGTGTTTCAGGTCTCTAATTATCATACACCCTCACCTATGTGACCCAGCCTAGGTGATCCTGTATCCATGAAGCTTTGTGTGCCATGGATTAGCCATCTTAATCCAAAAATACCTAGAACCCTTTTCTGCAGCCTCTGTGTTACTCTTGATGGCCTTCATCATGTACAGGCATATGGTGCCAAGGTACTTGAGGATACAATATAAAGAGCCAGCAAAGCCTCTACAGTACTCCTCGGCTGACCTCCATTGAGCATACCATCCATTTCTTCTGCATTCATTGACCAAATCCTCATACTATAATCTTTTCCTTTATTTTGTCTCCTCGATCCTCTCCTTCCAGGGGACAGTCAGTCCCAGCATGACCACTTTCCTTGTTGTCACAAGCATCAGGGCAATGGAAAGTTATAGAGCTACTAAAGCAAGTATACATGCTTGGCTAAGTTCTCAATTTATTGTAGTCAGGAATTTCAGGGAAATTAACCAAATAAAAGACATGACAATGGAGAAGAAGAAAAAAAAATCTTCGGTTAACAGCATTTCTGGAGAAAATAAACAATATACAGTACAACAAGTCAAATATATATATAAAAAGTCAAAGTCAAACGGACCCAGGCCAACAAGTCACACAGCAGCTCCTGTCTATATGGAATTGGACAAGCTAATGACCATAACTTATGAGAAGCTCCAAGGAATCACAGTTGATCCAACTTATGAGAAAGACCTAGCTCTTGTAGTAGACACTTCACTTTCAACATGCTGAAAGTGTAGAGAAGAGATTTAAAAAGCTAACAGGATGTTAGGATATTTATCACGTAGTGTGGTGTACAAGTCAAAGGAGGTTATTATTAAGCAACAAAACACACCAGTGAGGCTTCATCTGGAATACTTTGTGCAGTTTTACTGTCCATATTGTAAAAAAGAGGTAACAGTGATACAGAAACTCAGTGGCAATTCTTATAGGGAGATCCCTCCCCGATTTGATGGTCGTCAAGAACTGGATGTTTACACTAAGAAAGACGAAATTAGGTTACAAGAAGAAAAGTTTAAGAAACTCTGGTCTATGCACATTTTATGACTAATCAACACAGAAAACTAAATAATTCCAAAGGGTTCATAAACTTTTTAGTGTCACTGTAGACTGATTATGTGGCAAATGCTTTTTGAGAGAATTCATTACTAAAATCCAAAAATTTCAGGAAAAGAAAATATGCTTTGCAGCACCAGGGACAGGGAATGCTATTGTTTGATTGGAATAGGATCAATATGCTAAGTAACTTATAACAACATCAAACAGTGACTACGTAAGCCAAGAATTTGAAATGGCTTTAGGTAACAAGCTAGATGGTTGGGGATCAAACACACGTTTAACATGTCTGAAAAAGTTGAGGAGGCCTTAAAGAATTCAATTTACTGACTTAATAAGTTAATTATGTAAAGCCATATAGAAATAGTCAATTCTCCTATTTTTTTTTTTTTTGTGGTACGCTGGTCTTTTGCAGGGCTCAGTCGCACAGACAATCAGATAAGACTATGATACATTCAATCCAGTAACTGAAACCTATAAATAAAGTCTCTGTTCAGTTTTACTTCTGTTATTTGAAATAGATACAATATTTTGAAACAGTGTGACCTGCTGCCACAGAGGCCAAAGGTTCAACTTAGGGATGAAGAAACTGGATGATGTTATTATTACATCACAGCATATGAAGAACTAAACATTTCCTTAATTGTGAAGTATTATTGACTTATTACTAGTATTCAGTCTGAAGTTAAGGGCACTCACTAATAGCAGTCAATCCAGAAATGCACTGGGAGAACATGTGCTACCACTCTGCCTACATGCTTACAACATCAGTACCAAACATACTTATATTCAACTTGATTTAAAACTAAATGCATGCCTATAATTTTTGTTCAGTTCATGTCACTTGATTGCAAGATTCATGTGCACTTGACCTCTTGCTCAATAGCTGTAGCTAGATGACTAAAACGTGAGTGTGCACAATGACATTATCTCTTTTTGCTCTAGTTGTGATGAGCTTCTTCACTTCTTTTCTCATCCAGGAAGATGTATTGACTTCTTGTACAAGCACTTCAAAAATATAGTAAGACCCTGCTTAACGCGGGGGATACGTTCCAAGAAATCCCAGTGCTAAACAAAACAGCGTTAAACAACCTCCTCTTAACATGGAAATAATAGGGATAGGTGAAACAGGACAGAGAATAAAAAACTTTATCATTTTTTTTGTTTATTTTGTAACATGTATAATTAAATACTTTTTTATTACATTAATTATAGACATTTTTTATTTCTAATATAAATTTTTATTTATAAATCATTCATGAAAATCAAAAATATTTGATTAAATACATAATTTATGTTTGTGATGGCTCTCAATGTCGCTGGAAATGCAGCAGCTGCTTCTTTATCTCCAATTGCCTCTTCTCCAGTAATCTGTATGTTATAAAGATTGTTTCTGTTTTTGAATTGATGGAACAATCCTCGACTAGCTATAAAATTTTCACTGGTGTCGCCATTTCAATTCTGAATGTGGTTAAAAATGTATTTAGCTTTTTCCATTATTATTGCTTGACTTAATGGCACTTTGAATTCGACTTCATCGTTATCCCAGATTTACCAATCATAAATGAACAGTGACGCAGCAGGCATACGGAATGTACTGTACTGCACTGATATCAAACGCGCCGCGAGACTGCATGCGAGTATCTAATCAAGTCGTGCAATGAAAACTGTGCTTTTATGTGACTACAAAGCGAATCAATTGAAAAAAAAAAGGTGTAATATCGAAACAGTGTTAAGCAGAGCAGCGTTAAGAGGGGTCTTACTGTACTCTTTTTTTTATATATATCATCGTTTAGCTGAAAACATTTGACAACTGCTGCATGCAGGGAGTTTTTTAAACTGCTTGCTACTAAAATGCTTAGGTGTGAATATCCATCCATCCATCCATTATCCAACCCGCTATATCCTAACTACAGGGTCATGGGGGTCTGCTGGAGCCAGTCCTAGCCAACACAGGGCACAAGTCAGGAAACAAACCCCGGGCAGGGTGCCAGCCCACCGCAGTAGGTGTGAATAGTTTTTCTATTATAAAAAAAAATCTTGGAAAGAGACGAGACGTGATTGTCTCAGAGACACTTTCATTTCTCTCAAGACGAGTCTTCGTGCCAAGCGATGTAACCATGCCTGGGGCCAGAAGCCCTGCGAGACAAGAGCTTATGCAAAGAGATTTGGAAAAGTCCTGAATGGCTATGCCAGACAAATTTCTTGTAGAGAGAAAGAAACGATATTCACTCACGGGCAGTTATATGTTGTGTTGTCATGATTAAATTCCAAACATGGAATCAAAATTCAACGTGATATTGATGAAAAGGTAAAAGCGAAAAGAGATCGAATATATGGACCTAGGTGATATGACAGAAGTGCGGCATGCGAAATGCAAATCATGTGGCATGGCAGCAGCAAACCAGCAGCTGATCGAGCAAAGCCCCCTAGTCTCATTGAATATAATGACAATTAACTTTATAGGCAGTTTGGGAGCATTGTGGTCAAGTGGTAAATTGCTAGAAAAACTAGGTGTGAATGGGTCCATAGTGTCAAACTCAAGTCACTTTACTATTGCTGTTGTAGTAGCTCATCATCATTATGTTATCAATGGAAGTTCTGTGATCGTTCATTTAGAATGTCAAAGGTACCAAAAAGATGTTATAACATTGTAGTTTATTGATGTCAGCTATAGATCCTTGTATGGGATACATTTAAATATTAAAGATAAGCTTAGGCTGGAAGGACAATTGGTGGGACAAGTACTACATTTGAACAATGGCAGTCAACTAGATGAGTTGGAATTTTTATTTACACTATTAATATAAATGTAAATGTCTTTTGTGAGCTCCGAGGGTGCTGTATTATAGCTGCCTGAAAATAAAACCTAAAAACATGCTACATATGAACCTAAGTGGGATGATAAAAGAGATTTATACATTATTTTGTCTTTAATATTTGTAGTATGAGACTTTTATCTTTGTTTTAAGCCCTTTTATTCTTTTAAATCATCACTCAATCCATGTTGTAATCTATAGTGTCAAACATAACAAAATGGGTGTGAGGCCTCACAAATCTTGTCACACTATAGTAAAAAAAGCCAACAGGATTTTTTTTAGAAAAGGCAATCCACAGCATACAAGTCCTAATACACACTCTGCAGGCAGAATCCAAGAAGGCAAAATAAGAAGCATCACAAAAACTGTATATTTAAAGAAATAATGATGCTTACAATTCCAACACAACACTGCCATGTTTCTCTTTCCAGACTGAATATAAAGCCAGAAGAACGACCTAGCAGCAATGACATCAGGGTGGCCCTGCCTCCTGGGGCTCCAACCACAAAATATACACAGTTAAAGGTATAGGTCCCAAATATTAAATAATATAAGAACAACAAATAAATTACATAAAAGACTAAAAATAATTCAAAAATAACATTAAAACAAATAAACACAAGCTTGGTAAAAACTCATGGCTATGACATAACACACCCAACAGTGTCAGAAATTTCACTTTTCTTAAAGAATCATAAATATTTAGAGCAATGGGGATTTCTCCATATTCATCCATATTCAAGATAATATGATTTTTTCTTTTTGGTGCATTATAGTTATTTATTACCTTTTATTTGTTAACAATGTGTTAATATCTGCCACATCTTGTAATTATTGTGCCAATTTTACTTAACTTATTCCAGATGTTGTCATATCAAGCACAAAACGTTTAACTTGTGGATACTTTACCCATAATTATCAGCATATAAATATTTTATTATGCACCAGCCACGTTACTTGTCAAAGACCGGTAATACTGTAGAAGAATTGTAAAAATATCTCATATCTTTTGCCCTGCGTGTACCTGCAGCATTTTTCCTTAGTTTCCTTGTGTCTGAACTTCTCTTGACTTGCACTCCCACTCTTGAGTGCTTTCCTGTAAAGCCTGCTTCTCAGACTCCACCCTGCTCACTTCCTGTCTGCTTTTATACTTCCCGTCTTTGAAGGTGACTCTCAAATTGCATCATATGCCTTTAATCATCCTTGTGTATCTCAGACTCGCACTTCCTCCTGCGATTGCAGCACCAAAGTCAAACTGACCAATCAGAATGCTTGAAGTGACTGGACACACACATACACAAATCATAGCATTTTATTATATAATAGACACACACTCTTCTCGTTTGGCTTGTGCAAATGTCAATCTGGGGTCAACAAAGCAGACTTAATTCCAGATTTCGCCACCCAAAGGGTTATCCAAGTAACCCTTGGCTCTGACAGAGACATGGATTTGACCGGAAAATACAGTTACACCAAAATTACTCTCCTCTGCCTTTAAATTCTCCCACACCTGCTGCTTCACTGGATTGGGGGACAAGTATCCTTATGTCCAAGAGCTGGGGATTCACTCCACTGGGTAATATACGTATGCAACTTCACTACTTTTGTGTACCATGCAATTACAGTCTCCTTTCCAATTAACATGACTATTGTTGTTATTTATCGCCCTCCAGGTTTGCTCAGGAACTTCCTTGATTTGCTGGATGGATGGATCTCTACCCTCCCAGATGACTACAGCAAACTTCTAATTCTTGGATATCTGAACAGCCCTCCTGCTGCTGCCTTTCTCACTCTTCTTTTCACCTTTAGCATTACCCAGCTCCAATGCCCAACTTGTGCACAAGGCTGGCAATCTGCTTGACCTCATTCTGTCATGCAACTGCACTCCCACAAATGCAGCTGTCACTCTCCAACACACGTCTGACCACTTTTTCATTCAGTTCTCTCTGCTGTTTCCCTCTTCTCATTCTTCTCCACCACCCACTGTATCCTTCTACCGACACTTCCACTCCCTCTTTCCTACCCATTTCTCTTGCATAGTCTTCTCTGCTCTCCTTCCTCCTGACCACTTCTCCTCTCTTGACACCAAAATTGCAACTAACACACTATACTGTACTCGACTATATCCGCCTATCTAGACAATGTTTGTCCCCTCTCTCCCAGGCCTGCACACAAAAGACCCTCCCCTCCCTGGTTTACTGAGGCAGTTTGCAATCAACGGACTGACCTCTGGACAACCAAAAGAAAATGGGGGAAGTTAAAGGCTCAAGCAGACCTGGCTAAGTACCAGTCCCTTCTTGCATCCTTTTCTTCTGCCACCATCAACACTAAGGTAATGTTCTGTCAGACCATAATTAACAGCATCACCCAGACACACTCGCTGCTCTCCGCTTTCACCACTTTTTTCAGGATAAAGGGGCTGCTATCAGCAATTAGTTTTCATCCTCACTGCCACCCATTATGACTCCCCCTGAGCATCACCAAACATTCTCTCCACTCTCTGACACTGATGTTTCTGACCTCCTCTCCAATCACCAAACTACCTGTCCATTTGACCCTATCCCCTCACATCTTCTTAAGGCCATCTTCCCCTCACTCATCTCTGCAGTTTCTTATCATCTTAAAACATGCTCTAATAACCCCACTCCTCAAAAAAACAACACTTGATCCATCCCAACTTAACAATTACAGGACTGTTTCTCTCCTTTCCTTTCTTTCCAAAAAACTTGAACGTGCTGTTTCTAACCAAGAACGGAATGCTCGATACCAACCAGTCCAGCTTCAAGAGGAACAACTCGACTGAGATGGCTCTACTGACTGTGGTGAACCAGCAACAAATCGCTGATCTTGGCATCAATGGGACTGTTCTCAAATGGTTTGAGTCCTACATCTTGGGCAGGTCCTACAGTGTGCATCCTGGTGAATGGAGTTGTCAAGGGCACACCAGACATGCACAGGTGTGCCCCATGGATTGGTGCTGGGTCCTCTACTTTTCTCTCTGTACACCACCTCACTGATGGGGCTCCATCATCCAATCCCATAGGTTCTCTTATCAGTGCTATGCTGATGATACACAGCTGTGCGTGTTGTTCCCTCCTGTAGACAACATGGTATCAGCTAGAGTCTCTACATGCCTTACTGATATCTCAACCTGGATGAAGGACCACCATCTACAGTTCAACCTGCAAGATCAGAAATAATCGGAGGGAAAATGCAGTATAACTTCTGGTCCAGGCTTTGGTCTTGTCATGCCTGGAATACTGCAACTCGCTTCTGGCAGGAGCACCTGCATGTGCTATTAAGCTGCTGTAGATGGTCCAGAATGCAGCAGGCCATCTTCTCTTTAACCAGCCAAGACGGACACATGTCATTTCTCTCTTTAGATTGCACATTGGCTCCCTGTAGCAGCAGGCATTAAGTTCAAACCCCTGATGTTTGCCTACAGAGTAATCAATGGGTCAGCAGCTGTGTATATGGAGACACTGGTGAGGTGCTATGCTTCTTCTCACTCAATCAGGTCTGCCAGGAAACAGCAATTGGTTATGCCGCCTCTGCATGGTATCAGGTCTTAATCTGAATTCTTTTCTGGTGTTGTTCCCAATTGGTGGAACATGCTGTCCACCTACACCCAAACTACTAACTGTATTGCTGACTTCTCAAATGTATTTAAGAAGTAATTGAAGACCCAGCTGTTCTGTGAATCTGATTGATTGAAGAAAAAAAAAACTTTGCTCAGTGATCTTCCATATTGTTGGTTGACTTATTGTTAAATTAAGTTTAATTGCTTTATCTATTGTTAATCTATGTTTGTAAAAGTATTAGTTATGACATCTTTTCACTTGTTGCAAACAACTTTTGTTACCTGTCCTACTACGTTTCCTGCACAAACAGGCCCTGGCCTAATGTTGCCCGATTATGCTTACCTCTATTTTAAGTTACTTTGGATAAAAGTGTCTGCCAAGCAAGTAAATGTAAATTATCTCCACACTAATTAGTGTTTTAGCTGAAACTAATGTAGTTCTGGAGATATCTGCCAGAATTCTCTGGGAAACACTTTCAACATATCCAAGAGGAGATGTAATCCCTTAAATTTCACACAAAAATGAATTTTAAAATAGAAGGTGAAGAGAATTAATCAGCCATAGCTCAAGTATTGATGATGAACATCCAAAATCACCCACTACTGAGCTTCTTTTTGCAAGAAGAATTCAATTTACAGACCATTAGGAACAGTTCAACAGAAGCCTGTGATGCGACTATTTTGAGAAGGATATGACCAAGATAAGTAAATTGAGCATAGGCTCTTCTTGGTGAAGTTTGATGTATTTTTTGTTGCAATATAATTTTTTAAAACTATTCCTCTATTTTAACATTATTTAGTAGTTATGTATTGTGTGCATGTGTCTCACAGCTACATTCCTTGTGTTGTGACCCTCCCTTTAGATGGCATCACATTAATGTCCCTGCTGACAGCCACCCCAACATTTATATTTGTGGTGAGGAGACAAGTTCTTTAGTGATCCAATGATAGCCGAGTATGTTAGTTCCAATTGTATTTGTAAGCATCATTTGAATTTTTTTTTTTAAGGTATTTTTTTTTCATAGGTTTTTGTTCTGTTTGGTTTAGTATTAATTTTGTTAACTTTCAAAGAGCATTGTTCCATTTTGTCCTTTAAGCCAGAAGATTCACTGTTACACTCTTCCTTGAAGGGAATTTTTGAACATTTAAGGCATTTTTCAAACTGTCAAAGCCTGAACCCATTTTTGGACTGTGTGGGATTGGAAGGATGTCCAACTGGAATAAGGCCTGTTTGTCAGTGTTGTGTATATATACACAATATATATATATCCTGGCTGGGATAAAGGAACGAATCATAGCTGGCCAGGAAGTCACAATTGTAGAATTGGGCAAATGGGCTCAGTTCAATCCCCTAGTTCTAGACAGCTGCATGGTGGCATGGAAATTGGTAGTCTGGAGATGCAGCTCTGTCTGGGTCTTCATGGATAGCCAGAAGATGCTACAAGGGGAGGACTGCCATGGTTTCTGCACGCTCCATAAGTGCTTCAGAAAACTTGCACAGGAAACCATAAGCAGTTCCTGGGTTGACTTCAAAGGCCGGTACCTCAATGGAGTGGAATGAAAAGCAGCAGATGACACTCTTGGAGATGGAAGGAGAGATTGGAGAATTGATTTAATTTGGCTGGTGTTCTTGTAAGGAAGATATTAGAGGTGAATAAAAACCTTTTATTTGAACCAGAATCGTGTTTGGGCATTATTGTGTCTGTGGTTTGGGGCTCCGTTAACCTTGTGGTTACTATACATATTTACAGTGCATCCAGAAAGTATTCACAGCGCATCACTTTTTCCACATTTTGTTATGTTACAGCCTTATTCCAAAATGGATTAAATTCATTTTTTCCTCAGAATTCTACACACAACACCCCATAATGACTTGAAAAAAGTTTACTTGGGATTTTTGCAAATTTATTAAAAATAAAAAAGATCAGAAATCACATGTACTGTACATAAGTATTCACAGCCTTTGCCATGAAGCTCAAAATTGAGCTCAGGTGCATCCCGTTTCCCCTGATCATCCTCGAGATGTTTCTTCAGCTTAATTGGAGTCCACCTGTGGTAAATTCAGTTGATTGGACATGATTTGGAAAGGCACACACCTGTCTATATAAGGTCCCACAGTTGACAGTTCATGTCAGAGCACAAACCAAGCATGAAGTTAAACGATGCTGCTTTGAAGGTCCCAATGAGCACAGTGGCCTCCATCATCCATAAGTGGAAGAAGTTCGAAACCACCAGTACTCCTCCTAGAGCTGGCCGGCCATCTAAACTGAGCGATCAGGGGAGAAGGGCCTTAGTCAGGGAGGTGACCAAGAACCCGATGGTCACTCTGTCAGAGCTCCAGAGGTCCTCTGTGGAGAGAAGAGAACCTTCCAGAAGGACAATCATCTCTGCAGCAATCCATCAATCAGGCCTGTACGGTAGAGTGGCCAGATGGAAGCCACATCTTAGTATAAGGCATATGGCAGCCCACCTGGAGTTTGCCAAAAGGCACCTGAAGTACTCTCAGACCATGAGAAACAAAATTCTCTGGTCTGATGAGACAAAGATTGAGCTCTTTGGGGTGAATGCCAGGCGTCACATTTGGAGGAAACCAGGCACCATTCATCACCGGGCCAATACCATCTCTACAGTGAAGCATGGTGGTGGCAGCATCATGCTGTGGGGATGTTTTTCAGCGGCAGGTACTGAGAGACTAGTCAGGATAAAGGGAAAGATGACTGCAGCAATGTACAGAGACATCCTGGATGAAACCTGCTCCAGAGCGCTCTTGACCTCAGACTGGGGCAACGGTTCATCTTTCAGCAGGACAACGACCCTAAGCACACAGCCAAGATATCAAAGGAGTGGCTTCAGGACAACTCTGTGAATGTCCTTGAGTGGCACAGCCAGAGCCCAGACTTGAATCCGATTGAACATCTTTGGAGAGATCTTAAAATGGCTGTGCACCGACGCTTCCCATCCAACCTGATGGAGCTTGAGAGTTGCTGCAAAGAGGAATGGGTGAAACTGGCCAAGGATAGGTGTGCCAAGGTTGTGGAATTGTATTCAAAAAGACTTGAGGCTGTTAATTGCTGCCAAAGTTGCATCGACAAAGTATTGAGCAAAGGCTGTGAATACTTATGTACATGCGATTTCTCAGTTTTTTTATTTTTAATAAATTTGAAAAAACCTCAAGTAAACTTTTTTCACATTGTCATTATGGGGTGTTATGTGTAGAATTCTCAGGGAAAAAATGAATTTAATCCATTTTGGAATAAGGCTGTAACATAACAAAATGTATGTGGAAAAAGTGATGCGCTGTGAATACTTTCTGGATGCATTGTATATACACCCACCCAACACACACACACACACATATACATATATATATATATATATATATATATATATATATATATATATATATATATATATATATATATATATATATATATATATATATATATATATATATATATATATGTAAAGGACCGAGGAGACAGTAGCAAGGGTTGGGGTTTTCCGCCCCGTATATTGTAAATCACAAACAAAAACTGGTCAAAATTATAAACAAAACAGTTCATATGCGCGCGCCGACTCCTGGCGTCGCGGCCATTTTATTGGGGAGGAGCCGAAGTGGAGGATGCGGGAAGGACCGCAAGGGAGGATGGGAAGGATGACGTCAGGGCAAGATGGCGGAGGAAGGGCGGAAGTATCGCACTGCGGTCAATCCAGGCCTATGGTGCAGGAAGGTCTTTCTTTCTATGAGGAAGCAGAGGGAGAAAGTTAATACCCCACCATTCCCTGGCGGCGAATGGTTTCCCAGGTGTTATCGAATCAATCCGCGGCCTCCTACTGCGGCGTGCGTGACACGACCCCCCCTTAGCCCAGGACCGTCAGGTCGGGCGGACCTAACCGAGAGGTCGTGAATACGAGAGAGGGCATCGGCATTGGCCTGAAGGGTGCCCGCCGATAAGTGACAGTGAACTTATACGGCTGTAAGTCCAGGAACCACCTGGTGACCCGCGGATTCGACTCTTTGTGTAGGGACATCCACTGAAGTGCAGCGTGATCAGTCACCAGAGCGAATTCGCGACCCAGCAGGTAGTAACGGAGGTGGGTCACTGCCCACTTAATGGCCAAGGCCTCCCTCTCCACTGCAGCGTGCGGGTCTCCCGGTCCATCAGTTTCGGCTAAGGTACATCACAGGGTGCTCGACACCATCGACGCTTTGGCTCAGCACGGCACCCAGGCCTGTGTCCGGCGTCGGTCTGGAGAATAAACGGAGCCCAAAATCGGGCGTCCGTAACACAGGTGCCGGCGTTAGGGCCTTCTTTAGGTCACTGAGCGCGTGTTCTGCTTTGTCGGTCCACACCACGTATAGGGGAGCGCCCTTTTTTGTCAGGTCAGTCAAGGGTGCTGCTCTTTCGGAGAAACGAGGAACAAACCGGCGGTAGTAACCCGCAAGCCCCAAGAAAGCCTGCACCTGTTTCTTGGTACTCGGACGGGCCATTCTAAGATGTCTTTAACTTTGGAGCTCTGTGGCGCACCTGTCCTTGTCCCACGAGGTAGCCTAAATATTTGGCCTCCTTTAATCCAAAAACACTTCCGGGGTTTATGCGGAGGCGGCTTTAGCCAGTGTTCGGAGGACAGCTGCGACCTGCAGTAGATGCTCCTCCCAGGTGCGGAATAGATGACAACGTCATCCAGGTAAGCGGCGCTATAGGACTGGTGGGGCTTCAGCACTCTATCTACCAGGCGTTGGAAGGTCGCGGGGCCCGTGCAGCCCAAATGGGAGGACCTTGTACTGCCAGTGCCCGCTAGGGGTGCTAAAGGCCGTTTTCTCCTTTGCGGATGCCGTTAAAGGAATTTGCCAATACCCTTTTGTCATGTCAAGGGTAGTCAGATATCGAGCCGTACTCCAGCCGCTCAAGGAGGTCGTCAATGCGGGGCATGGGGTAGGCATCGAACTTGGAGATCTGATTCAGGCGTCTAAAGTCATTACAGAACCTCCAGGAGCCGTCTGGCTTGGAGACGAGGACAATAGGGCTGGACCAGGGACTATGGCTCTCTTCAATTATGTCCATGTCCAACATACGTTTCACCTCCAGTTCGACCTCTGCGCGTTTTGCCTCCGGGAGTCGGTAGGGCCTCTCCCGGACGATTACCCGGGCTCCGTGACTATATCGTGCTCAATCAGCGGTCCGGCGGGTGACTCGCTCACTACCTCGGGATGGCTCGGAGTGTTTGGGCTAACTCCTGCCGCTGCTTGGGGTCAGCTCTTCGCCGAGGTTAAGGGCAGTTGTGCTTGCGAAAGGGAGAGTGACCTACGGGAGCTGGGAGCTCCTCTCTATCTCTCCAGGGCTTTAACAGGTTGACATGATAGATCCTCTCACTTTCGGTCGACGATTGGGCTGTTTCACCAAATAGTCGACGCAGTCCTTTCTCTCCTTAACCTCGTAAGGCCCTTGCCAGTGGCGAGCAGCTTCGAGTGGGAGGTCGGGACGAGCACCATAACTTCGGTCCCAGGCGGAACTCCCTGAGGACGGAGTTGCGGTTGTAACACCGGCCTGCGCTGCTTGCGCACGAGTCGCGTGCTCTTTTAGGAGGGGCCTGATCTTTGTGAGTCGGTCGCGCAGTTGCGCCACGTACTCAAAATGTTAGAGGAGGGAAGAGCCTCGGCCTCCCAGCCTTCTTTTAGGATGTCGAGGATTCCCGGGGTTGTCGCCCGTATAGTAATTCAAAAGGGGAGAAGCCTGTAGAGGCCTGGGGTACCTCCCGGTAGGCAAAAAGCACGAGCGGGAGGAGCTGGTCCCAGTTCCTGCCGTCCGCGCTGACTACCTTGCGGAGCATCTGCTTAAGCGTCTGATTAAATCGTTCGACCAACCCGTCAGTTTGCGGGTGATAGACTGACGCTTTCAGGTGCTTTATCTGCAGTAATTTGGCTACCTCCTTGAACGTATCCGAAGTGAAGGGCGTACCCTGGTCCGTGAGGACCTCCTTGGGTATGCCCACGCGTGAAAACAAATTAACCAGTTCCGTCGCGATGCTTTTAGTATTAGCGGGCGCAGGGGAACCGCCTCTGGGTACCGGGTGGCATAGTCCACCATGACTAGGATATACTTGTGGCCACGGGTTGAGGGCTCCAGGGTCCCACCAAATCGACCCCTATCCTTTCAAAGGGGATGTCCACGAGGGGAATAGGGACTAGAGGAGCACGGTCCCTCCTAGGAATCTGGCGGGTCTGGCACTCGGACAGGATTGACAGAACCGCCGGACCTCCTCATTGATCCCAGGCCAGTAAAAGCGGAGCTTAATCCTCTCCAGTGTTTTTTCGGCCCCGAGGTGGGCGCCTAGGAGGTGAGCATGTGCCAACTCGCATATCTCCGCCCGGAAGGTACGCTGAATTAGCAACAACTTCCGCACCTCGCCCTCATGGGTAGCCACTTTCGGTACAACAGATCATTCTCAAGGACAAAGAAGGGTTCCCGCGGTGTGGATCCGTCCGCTGTTGAGCTGTTAGGCAGAACGATCGCATTCCGGGCAAAGCGCAGGGAGTCATCATTCCACTGCTCCCTCTTAAAGGAGGCCGGCGTGGACCGAAATTGATGGTCCAGGCCGCCGAGAGGGTCTTGGGGCCTGGGCCGGGAAGAGTTCCTGGCTAGTCCCTTCTCCGCGGAATCTTCGGGTCAAGGTCCGTAGCCACGGAAAGGTCCCCCGAGACACCAGCGCCCATAGGGCCTGCCCTTGTGCACGGCGTGGAGGCCGCGGGGGGTGCCTTTTCCCCTCATAACAAGATCCAACGAGGCCCCGGGAGCGGCGAATGGCTTACCGCTGATTCTTTTAGACCAGTCTTGTCCCAGAATCACTGGGAAGGGGGGGTCAGGTAACACAGCGACCGTCATTTGGATTGGTTCCCCCTTCCAGGTGACATAGCAGTGAGCGGAACGATATGACCTAGTCCCCCCATGCACACAGGTGACCAACAAATGCTGTTTTAACCACTGTTGCGGTAAGACAAAACGGCGAGCAACAATGGTAATGTTGCTGCGGAATCAAACAAAGCCACCACGGCGTGCCCATTTAGCAACACCACTCCCGATTCGACTCGCCAAGGGATGCGGCGGGTACAATACCTCTCCGATGACGTCCAGCTGCAGTCCATAGGCTCCGGGGCGATGTGATGGGGCAGTTTGGCAGCAGGTGACCGGTCTCGCCACACTTAAAACAGCGCGGCGGACCCGGCCTCTCTCTGGCTCTGGCTGGCGCTTCTGCAGCGCGTCGAGGGGGCTCGGGGGTGGCCGCCCGTCCCTGTCGGTTCCCGCGAGCAGGCTTTTCTGACCCCCCAAGTCGGAGGACCGCCAACTGACGCTCCAGGACGTCGAGGAGGCCCGACATGTTCTGATAGGCGTGTCCCCGACCTGCTGGGCGAGGGAACTGGGCATCGCGATTGACCAGGCCTTCACAGGCCACCCGCCGACCACTTTCCGCCCGCCGGGCTCTCTGGCCGTAGCCAGCGCCCATCTTGCCCCAGAACTCGAACGCCTGGGCGCGAAGCGGCTTTTCGGGTCAAAGACCCAGTTCCGCCATTCGCCGCCTGCTGGCCCGGGCTAATGCCGTAGCGGGCCAGTATTTCGGGCTTGAGGAGGTCGTAATTAGCGGCCTCCTCCTCAGGGAGGTCATAATAGGCCGCAGCTGGTCCCTTCAGGTATGGCGCCAAGATGGACGCCACTCGGACCGCTGCCACTCGCTCGGGTGGCCGTCCTCTCAAACATGCCCAGGTAGGCATCGACGTCCTCCGAAGGGCCCATCGGAACCATAGGAGGCGGCTGCCTGGGCGGGTCTGGTCTCGCCCGTTGGGCTTCCACTAACCTGGCCTCGTGGCCTCCAGCTCCCGGTGGTGGCGGCTTGCGCAGCTGCAGCGCCTGGAGCTGGTCATTCATCCTGCAGCACGTGTTGAGGTCCTGTCCCTCCGTCATTCCGGGATCTCTATCCTGCCGACTACGCCACTTGTAAAGGACCGAGGAGACAGTAGCAAGGGTTGGGGTTTTCCGCCCCGTATATTGTAAATCACAAACAAAAACTGGTCAAAATTATAAACAAACAGTTCATATGCGCGCGCCGACTCCTGGCGTCGCGCCATTTTATTGGGGAGGAGCCGAAGTGGAGGGATGCGGGAAGGACCGCAAGGGAGGATGGGAAGGATGACGCCAGGGCAA
Source organism: Polypterus senegalus (assembly GCF_016835505.1). Classification (NCBI taxonomy): domain Eukaryota; kingdom Metazoa; phylum Chordata; class Cladistia; order Polypteriformes; family Polypteridae; genus Polypterus; species Polypterus senegalus. The sequence goes on from NC_053161.1 coordinate 109,874,060, forward strand.
GATGGCGGAGGAAGGGCGGAAGTATCGCACTGCGGTCAATCCAGGCCTATGGTGCAGGAAGGTCTTTCTTTCTATGAGGAAGCAGAGGGAGAAAGTTAATACCCGCCATTCCCTGGCGAATGGTTTCCCAGGTGCTATCGAATCAATCCATGGCCTCCTACTGCGCGTGCGTGATATATATATATATATATATATATATATATATATATATATATATATATATATATATATATACACACACATACTAAAACTAAAATGTACTGATTAAACCCACCATCATTCTGGAGCCAACTACCAGAATTGCATCCTAGGGTCACTTTAATAATAAGGTGTAGGTACAAGAAAAAGTAGACTCCACCCTGGCAGTGCCCAATCCTGAGATTCACATCCATGGTTGGAACTGCGAGGCAGTAGTGCTAACCAGTCCACAGCCATAACAGATTTAGTTTATAGACATTTATACAGAAAAAATGTTCGGAAATTATTCTACAAGATTAGAACCTCAGGAACCTGGCCACAGGACATCATCTTCAATTTTAACGAGACTCAAAAATGAGTATTTCAAATCTTTATATATAATATGCTACCGTGGCTGTCCATTTTCCATGATTTTAAATCACCTGTAGCTCGCAAACCGTTTGACCTATTGACCTGAAATTTGGTACACATACACTACATGACGTCTACTATCTGCTTTCGGGGTGATGATTGACCTCCAAGGTTATTCCTCTTTTAATTTTTATTTCATAATAGAGTCAACTCTCGGTCAGCAGGGTGGCCATGTAGAGCATGCATATGGGTGCCGTTCTCATCCCTACCACCTTCACCGTCACTTCTCCTACCTTTTCATATCTTAAATCATTCTTGAGGCAGATTGAAGACTTAAGTGCCAGCTTAAGTGAAAAATTAAGGAAAATGTACTAAGTAATTGCAACACAAACACTGACTTAATCAGTTTTAATGCGAAAAGATGCCGACGGAAGAAGAGAAGTGGGCCACTAGGGTGGAAAAAAGAGCTGCTCAGGATGCAGCAAGTGCATCAACCTCTGAGCAAACGAATGCTAAACAGAGACAGGGCAGGAGGATAAAAACTATGAATGCTCAGGTCAAGTGCATTTGCTGTGCATCGTTACTGGTAGTAAAATAATTTATACTGTCAAATACAGTATCTTTTTTAGGGTGACTGTGTAATTTTCTGTTTTTGGGCAGAATACTCCTATAATACTTTAACATGTCCCCCGCTTCAACATGTGATTCACATGCTTTGCAGCGTACAATTCTTGATGCAAAGCCATACTGAAAAATACACAGTGACTTAGAGAAGATAAAATTATTGACTTAATTCTTTTTTTCCAAAATTTTATTTTAAGGTTTCTTATCAGGCAGAGAGTGCATCTCTCCTCAAAAAACAAGAACATTATGGGCGACAGCAATCAAGGAAAGCAGCTACAATTTTTTCTTAGCAAATGGGCCAAATCGGCAAAAGCCTGGCTTTGCGGAGCTTACTGTAATAAGTCTGTTCCTTACAACATTACACAGACTTGTTTTTACTTAGACTTCACCCGCGGTGATTCTGCACAAAGCTCATCAATACTAAGTGCACAAAATTCTCCATTCTTAGTTGGGACACAGAGAACATCATTTGATATACTAGAATGGATGTGGCTCAGAAAAAGCGTTCCTGAATATCTTATGCTTTCTGTCATCCTAGTGATACACTTTTGCATCCAACATCAGGTACAACTGGTCTCTATGTGCAGTTTCACTACAGAACAACTTCAGACTGTTTTTTTAAAAAAAAACAGCTCTGTGTACCACAGCCACAATAATGATGGGGAGTTTTAATTATTTATTTATCACTGCTATTCTCCTAAAAAGATGCTATTTTCTGCAAGGTATATGTAGAGGTTAAAATTAAGTTCAAGAGTTTAAACGGTGCATCAGTCACAGGCCTCAAAATTGACATGAGAGTTACACTATGAGTTAGCATTTTGACAAAGTGCCCTCAAAAAAATATAAATCCATTATTCATGTAAAAAACCCAATTACACTTCTTTTATATTTAGGAATTGGGATACTCTGAACATAGACAAACAAACTAAGTTATATACAGCCCAGAATATAATATGAGGTAATTCTCTTACAAGCACTTAAGAGTCTGTGACAGCTAAAGTCTGCCTGATTAGCTACACACATTCTGGGGTCATTAACCTAGTACAGTGCACAAAGACCACACTTATCCGACAGATAATGAACAATTTTTCAGTTCAATTTACTCTTGTATAATGCAACGAAAAGGGACACTAAATTAAACAACTCAAATTAGAAATGCTAAATATATTTATTTTATTTATCTTTAATGCAGTAATTATGTTTATGCAAGATATCACTAAACACAAGCCAGTGGCTTACTACTTTGCAAGTACAGTATACAGGTGTGTGCAATACCAGCCTAAGCAAAACATTATCTAAACTTGTTTCTCCAAATCCCAGATTAGTCAATTGTATTACATAATTCTTCTTCAAACAAATGATACATTAGAAAGAAAACAGGATTGACTTAACATTACCATATAAATGATATACTATTCATACAGAGGAAATAAACTTAAGTGAATCTGAGATGATGGTATCTTCGTGATCCCAAAAGACTGTTTTTATATTTGCATTGATTCCTGTTAACCTTTCTTAGGGTTTAATTACAAAAATGGGCAATGATGCCTAGAATTTGTAACCCTGGCCACAAGGGCAATATTGGCACAGGCAGCTGAGGTGCTTTCCTGTGACACATATTATTCATCAAATTTTAATATAAATTATATTAAATAAAATAATCTATGCAAATTTATACACGCACAACATTTCAAAAAAGGAATTAGCAATTTTTTTGGTATTTAGAAGAAAAACATTCTAAATATTTAAAAAATGTACACATGGTATAAATGTTACAAGCTCTATCTAGAAAAATTAATGATATAAAAGGCAAAAAGAAAACAAAATTTTGAAGGAGAATCTGTGCAATCATTTTGTTTTCCCCAGCTAAAAGTACTCATTATATCTGGATTTAAACTATTTTAGTAAATGTATACATTTGCATATATGATACAAAGCTCAATTTATACATTTTCATTTATTAATTATATTTACATATAATCTACAAATTGTCAGACAAAATTTTCACATGGAGCACTGCTTTACAAAAGCAAACATGTGCCACTATAGACTGTACTACAGTGAAACAAATGAACATTGCCAGTTACCAAAAATATTCAATAACATTATGATTTCCATTCAATGATTGCTGGAAGTCTTCACAGTATGTGCTTGAGAGTAATTAATGCACAATACTAAGTTTGAAAGCTAAGATCCAACACTGGAATTCAAACTTAATATGGATAAATAATCAAGTAATGAGAAAATATCCTGAAACAGCAACATGGATTTTACCATTCCATCCTTTCATCAATATAGTAGAATGGTTAAACACAAGTACTGAAATTGCATTTTGCTTTAAAGGATTAACATGTACTTTTCTGGTAAGAGGTCCTTAAAACATTTGAAGAATATTGGTACTATTAATATAACATGCTATAAGCACAAATGATTCTGGTGTATTTGATAATGCACTGCAGAAAAAATTATAGCAAAACAGCACAGATCAAATGTCTGTAAAAATTAAATGGTTCAAGAATGTATCTTTTGAATTGTTTAATCTGATTAATTGCATTAATTTTTGCAAAATCATATTAATTATCAACTCTAATGCAATATAAAAAATGAAATTCTTGTTTTAAATTTTTCAAGCCTACTTCACATTAGCAAAGTTGCACTGTTATGTGAAACAATTACATATGCAAACTTTTTGAGAAACTATCAGGTACTGTATTAGCCACTGATTTGAATCAGCCTGTATGTGAATTAGAAAAAAGCACTGTCTGCAATCTGCAACAATTTTGTACATTAAGGCATTGAAGATTTAATGTTTTGTACACAGTGGCTAGATTTATTAAATATGCATTTTCTCTGTCTTCCAAGTGGCTAACTTGTTGTTGGTATATACATACATTAAACCCAAATATTAAAAAAAACCAAAAAACTTTAAATTCACATTAAAATTTTACATGACTACCTGTGTTAAGCGGTTTGCTTATTTCATTCAACTATAAACAAAATACTTACATTTAAATGTGCCATATAACAGATGAATGTGTTCACATATGTAAACTCCCAAGGTTTGTACTTTTTGTAGTAGCTGTACAATATATTTACAGACTCTCCAGGTTTGACGGGTTTTGAACAACCTATTCTCCAAACTACCATATACTCTCCAGATATGCATCATTACTAACAGAAAAGAAACCTGTATTTTTTTCCCCCACTGTGGGACTAAAAGTTTTCCTGGCAAAGAATTTCACAAGACAAGTTTTGTAGGCAATCAGTTAAAACAGTAGGCAATTCAAGATATACAGACCATTAAAAACACATTATAGGGATATAATTCAAAATCCAGTTTTTGGACCTCTTCACCCATTCAAGACAGCTGAGGTGTCCGATCTGTCACACTCAAAATAACTACAATATTTAAATATACAGTGTATTTTTTTCTGAATGTCAACAGGATTTTGGTATTCTCTGATGCAGCACTGCAATTTTGTGGTAAAATGTCTACATGGAATCAATGTCCAGATATCAACTGGGCTCAATGGTATATTACATAGTGTTAAAAACATAAGTGAAACAATGCCTCTGGATTTTTTTTCTTTACCATACACAACCTGAACATACAGTAAAGGGTTTTCCTTAAATAGAGGACTTGCAATGTCTTAAAATGAAAAAAAGTTAAAATCATCATGTACTTGTTTGGCAAAACTGCAGCCAAATTGAACTAACACCATGATTATTTTGGAATTTAGTGATGATCATCCTTTATACTAAAGTTTAGAAGAACTCAGAGAATTCTTTAAGGGAGGCTTAGAGCTGTAACTTCAGGTTTCATTTTGAAGTACTGAGTGAAACGAACCACTGCATACCTGTAGACAAAGGGAAAAAAAGAAGTTAAGACACATGAAAGCAAAATACATTCCCAAAATTAAATCTAAAATAAAATTGAAACACGCCGGTACAATAAATAAGCTGTGTGTTAGATAATCTCAGGAAAAGCATAATGTGCTGAAGTGGACTGAGTTGTTCTAAGAGTAAAATCTGAATGCATTTCTTCTAGGCCATTTTCTCCACTTCATTAACAAAAAAAAGACATGGCCTTTGGGTTTTCCTGTAGTATTCACAAGTAGCATTTCTAACAAACAAATCACCATATAAAAGAACTAAATTGACACTAGATTTTTAAAATGTAGGTTTGAACCTGTAATAAGTGCTAAATAATGCAGTTTTGCTTCAGTTTCTTTCTAACATAACATTTCCTCAAATTCTGGCAGGTGTTTATTGGACGGACGCTCAAATTTTCCAAGAAAGTAATTATTAAACTTTAGTTTACCATTGGGCAACTATATACAAGCTGACAATGTTAAAATTTACTGGAATATGTAAGTTTATAAAACAATCTTATTAAACTATATTATCTGAAAAAACTAGCTACACGTAAATTATATCTTCATCTTTTTAACAATGCTCTAAAATTTTATTACTCTGTCAATTCTGACATCTAAAAGAGCATTATGGAAAATATCTAACCCACCTGCTTTTGGAGTTGTAACTTTATATATTAGTGAGACCCTGCAGGGTTAACATTAAGCAAAAATGGAGAAAGATTAGATGGATGTTTTAAGTTCTTCAGAAGAGTGGTTTTTAGGAAAGAAATGTGGTGCAAAAGACAGAATGGTGGAGTGAAGAAGTAGCCTGTGATGGAGAGACCAAGAAACAGAAATCTAAGGACGATGTTGAGGAAATTTCCCCATGGGGACAAAGTTCTATCTGTCTATCAGAGATTATCAAAACCTCAGAAATAAGAAGTAGTGAAGGCAACCAGTCAACCTAGTTGAGACCACTTTTGGTATATAATAAACTCTTTGAATTCTAAATGTTTTACATGTTTAGAGATACCAATGTCCCAAACCGCCAATACTTACCCAAGGTAATCAAAGTCAATTGTTGAGTATTTAGTTTGGATTAAAGCCCACAGTCCCCAGAAAAAATGAGAAGCCTGAAGAAAAAAAAAAGACAATAAATGGTTATATTCACATTACTAAAAACTGTAGTTAGCGTTGTATCAAAAGAATTGCTTAATTATTCAATTTCGCTCATTTAATGGTTCAGAAGACTGTGTATGTCGTTCTTGAAAACAAAAACATTTATCTTATATAAAAAATGCCAGCAAATACACTGTGCACAATGATTTTATCAGTCATGCGGAGGCAATCAATTCTGCCTAATCTGCCAGTCTATTTTCAGCTTTGAGGAGGCCCTCTCCGGTTAATTTGTCAGCCCTACACATAGTTTGTAAAATTGATCCATGTATAAAATGGCAGCATAACAGGCAGGTCATGTCTTTTAATGACTGCCAGAAAATGAAAGGAAAAATAAATAAATAAATAAATAAATAAAAATCACAAAACTAGAGGTTTTGTAGAACTTTTGGAGTACAGTATTTATACTCTTAGGAGTTGACATCAATTATCCCAGCAGTTCTGTGAGTTTTACAAGGTTGTAAGCATTTGGACCAAAGACATAAATGTGCAAGGTTACAGCCAGCACATAGAGGAAAACCTAGAACAACTTACTGTTATACTGGCAAAAATTACTCAATAAGCTTATGACACTCCTTATCAGAGAAAGTAATGTACAGGTGGTCTCTTAAAATGGGTCCAGATTGGTATTCCGTAACAGACATTTGTACATGTGACATTTCAGTATTGTGAGTGAATACTGACTTTGCATCAGCATAATGAAGACAGCAAACAGTGAAGAATTATGTCATAACTGCAAGCACAAGTTTTACTGGTGTTGTTATTAGAACATTGTTAACTGCAGCTGACCAGTAACATTCTTTAAATTGGAATCTCCTGACTGGTATTCAACACAAGCTAATGCAAAAAATACTGATTTGACAACAAATACATATGGATGGAGTGAAGGGCAAAAACTAGTAGAAATAGTGTTAAAATATCCATTTCTGACAAATACATAAAGATAAATTTAAGTTATTGTGCTTGTATAAGCATAAAAAATATGGTTAATTAAAAAACTTTTTTTGTGTTCACTTTGTATTGTACAGTGCATCATACTTTAAGACAAACTAGTCATCTTACAAAAAATACAGAATTCAAGTAAATAAATGTATTAAAAATGGGTGAATTATTTCTGAGAATGTTGCAGAATAAAGAAACCTAAGATCTATATAGTACAATAGAACTACACACTCATAAAATATACAATACTTCCCCCTAGTGGAAACTTTTAAAAATGTTTTGCTTGCATTGCAAATGTTCATATACACAGTTCATTTGGCTTTGCTTTACAGTTTTGTGCAAGATACTGTATTGTATAAAACTAATCATTGCTAATCTTAAATATACAAACTGCTCAAAAAGTAAAACTAGATAAGTTTCATTTTCTTTTCAAGTTAATTGATTACTTCAAACTGAAACTTTGTCTAATGCTGTCCAATGTTGTTTAAGCCTTTCTTTAGGTACTACCAGGAAATGCTTGAACTCCTCATAACTTTAACTGAACTGAGCAGGTTCATAAATGAAATAGGATGAGTGAATGATTGCTACAAGAAGATTGGCAATGGGGATTGGACCACAGACCAGAGTTTACAGGTAAAATAGTTTAATTTTACTTGTGAGTCAACTTTTTTTGTGTATTTGTAAATTACAGGAGACTGTTTGAATCCTGGTCCTGATCACTGTCTTTTCTACAGTTTGCACACTACCTTATTTAGGTACTTTAGTGTTCCCCTCACATCCCATGAATGTAATGTATAGGACAGGTTAACTGTTTACATAATCAGCCAAGTGCAGACATGGCCTGCACAGATTCCTGCCTTACACCTGATATGACAGCATAACTGCAGAAATCTACATATCCTAAAATTAATACAAAATGAAAACACCACTGCTAATTTAATCCAATGTGTCCTCTACTGCTTACATGATCACTTGCTGTGCAGTTTGGACATGTTAGCATCAAGTACATGTTATTTAGTGAGACAACAAATATTTAGTGCCTTTATTTTTAACTTGGACATTAAACACCTTAAAATATTACTAGAGGCTTTATGAAAATTACCAATGTAGTTGTAGAACATAATCTACTTTAAACATTAAAAACCAAGCTATATTTTTTCAAAATATAAACAAAATTTCTAAATTTAATTACATGCCTTAATTGTATATATAGGAATAAGATCTGTAGCTCTACACACATTTTACGGATAAGCACACATAGATGCACAGGGTGATTATTGTCACATTTAGAGTGCACTAAAATTCTTACTTGTATCAACATGCAACATGTCGCCTCTATCCACTACAATGATGAATGATTATAACAAACCTTCCCTGAAACTTCTGTCTTCCTTATGTGGAATAGCTATTGATTCAATGTTAGGATTATATTGTGCAGTTAAAGTAAAAGTATTGCATGGAAATGTGATGTATTTAACAGTCCTATTAGTTTGTTTCATGTAAAAACTGGGTAACTTTTTGGGGTTAAGAAAAGTATTTTATAGATTTCTGTTATCTGCGTGCTGCTTCAAACTCAAGGTCTATTTCTGTTTGTTGCAAAATACTTTAGGAGTGAGTGGAGCAAGACCACATGACTGGTCCATATATCCACTTCTCATTTGGTATGTTTTTTTCATTTGTATGTGAGATGTTTAAGATTTCTATAGACTTTCCATGAAAGTAGTACAAGAAATATATCCTCTCCCCAAGGGTTCAAATCTAACAAAAACAGTACAATAGATTGAAAAATATTCTGATCCATTGGAACTTTCTCCAAACATATCCTACTATTTGGTCCCAAAGGTCTTGGGAAATTGGCCATTGACTTTCCTGGGAATGATTTCAAGGGTCATATATCCTAGGTATAAGGTGGCGGGCAAGGTATGATTCAAAATGTTATCTGTAGGGACAGTGGGCAGTATTCCATACTGCAAAACATAATGGGGGGAAAAATAAATCTACAATAAAGCCCTTGTGTTCAAAATCTCTAGTCAACTACAGTGGAAATGTAAAGATTTGGGTGGGCATTTTTGCTTAAAATGTCTGTTACTGTTAATAGTTAAGTGAGCAGAAGATTACCTGATCATCAAAAGGCATACACTTTAAAATGGCACATTTCTTTAATATTTTAAGCAAGACTACATTTTTATTTCCATCATTGACAGGTACAAGATTCCAAAAAAATTAAAAAGGCCGGAAGCAAAGAGTTTGGGCACCCGACATGGTCAGTACTAGGTAACACACATTTTGGCAAGTGTCACAGCATATAAATGCTTTTTGTAGCCAGCCAAGAGTCTTTCAGATTTTGCTTAGTAGTACTAGGGTGTTGTACCGTGTTAGCCAATATGAATGTAGAGAATAGTCAAGCAAAATGACACTTTTTTATTGCCATTTGCATATTGTAGTCTTTTTAGTTAGCCAATAGAAGGTGTCATTTTGCTTGACTTTTCTCTAGATTTTGCTTAAGATATTTTCCTCCATTCTTCCTTGAAAAAGGCTTCTAATCCTGCAAGATTCTTAGGCCATCTTGCATACACTTCTCTTTTGAGATCTATTTGCAGATTTTTCAATGATGATTAGGTTTTTGTACTGTGAGGGCGAGGGCAAAACCATCAGATTGCACCTCTTAGGGTATTCTATCGTAGATTTTGAGATATATTTTTGATCATTATCTTGTTGTGGGACACATCTGTTGTTTTTTTAACTTCAACTTGATCTGCCCCCAGGCTTAATGGATAGAGAGGTGTTCTTTTCCTGGAATTTGGCACCATTTTTACTCCAAACACACCTTTGCACATTGTGGCCAAAAAGTTTTTTTGATTTCATCAATCCGTTCTCGGGAATCGTCTCCAAAATGCACTCTTCTTGTTTAGATGCTCATTTGCAAATTTCAGGTGTTGAATTTTGTGGCTACGACACAGGAAAGGTTTTACTCTGCTGACTCTAACATGAAGGTTATATTTGTTCAGGTGTTGCTGCATAGTGAGCTAGTGCACCACCACTCCAGAGTCTGCTAAATCTTCCTGGAGGTCTTTTGCTTTCAAGTGAAGGTTTTCATTTGCCTCTCTGTCAATCCAACGAGCAGTTCTTTCAGAAAGTTTCCTTGGTCTTCTTGACCTCAACTTGATTTCCACCGCTCCTGTTAACTACCATTTCTTAACATTATGAACTGAGGAAAAAGCTAACTCAAAATGCTTTACTATCTTCTTGTAGATATCTCCTGCATTGTGAGCATCAATTATTTTACTTTTCAGAGTGCTAGGCAGCCACTTAGAGGGGCCTATGGCTGCTGATTGTTGGAACAAGGTGTGAGGAGTCAGAGAATTTATATAGCTTTGCAATTTGCATCAGTGGGGTTTCCTAACAATGACGGAAAAAGCCATAGCCCTAATGAGCCAATTAAGGTCTGAGACCTTGGTAAAATGTATTCGAGACCCTAAACTTTTACATGGTGCCCGTTTCCTTTTTTCAGTGTACAATTGTACAAAACAAAAACCAATACACTAATCTTGCATAAAATGCTGAAAATAAATGTGTCATCTTTAACTTTATGCATTTTGGTGATCAGTTCATCTTCTGCTCAGTTAATTATTCACATTAACAGTCCTTCAGGAAACAAGCTTGTATCTTCTGGGATGCTGCTGAAACAGGCAGTGTTTTAGTGAATTGCCCAGGAAGAAATCCATGGTTCAAAGATTGTGCTCTATTAGTGGCCCACCACACTAAGGGGCTAAAAGTCAAGAAATGCTTTTAAACTTAAGAAGAGAAGAATTATACCTAACAAATTGGATGAATATAAAATAGGAAATTATCAGCATTGGACCAAAGCTGTTTTGGAGGATTGTTGTAAATATGCATATAATGACGGGAATAGCTCTGAGTGGTTAGCAAAGAAGGAAGGATAGTACAGTAATATGAAATTGATAATATTCAGATTAGCCCAGTGGTAGTCTGTGAAGGGATTTCACCATGGAAATTTCAGGAGCCAGCTGTTAATCTTAAACTTTCTGGATTATAGGGGAACACATATGGTGGAAAGGTGTATGCATGAAGGACTGTTGGAGAATGTGAGAAAATTATCATTCTTTACAGATACATAGAGATGGTCCTTCCTAATTGTGTGAGTTTGGCATCTTTGTTACTTCTTAAAAAGATAAACTTGAAAACATTACAGCAAATCATCACTGGGCTACAGTGTCTAAGAATATAAAAATGGCTATTTGTTCATATTCTGTAACTCTATTAAAAAGTGCAAAATCCTTTTGTTCTTGTAGGCAGAATTTACTAATGGGAAGTATCTTCTATTGTGTACTAGCAAAATACCCGCGCTTCGCAGCGGAGAAGTAGTGTGTTAAAGAAGTAATGAAAAAGAAAAGGAAACATTTTGAAAATAACGTAACATGATTGTCAATGTCATTGTTTTGTCACTGTTATGAGTGTTGCTGTCATATATATATATATATATATATATATATATATATATATATATATATATATATATATATATATATATATATAATTTATTTATATATTTTGTCAGGGATGCCAGACAATATATAGGGCAGATAAAGCCCTTTGAATCAACAATTCTGAATATAAATTGCAAACAAAAAAAAGCAAAAACCGGTTAAGATATGAAGACCATTAAAAGGAGAACAACTGGTTTTCTAATTATGGTAAACTTACAAGAGCAAATTGGTTTACTTGAACATAGAGTACTTCAACTTCATTGTCAGAAACCTCTGAACCTTGACCTTTAAATTCTTTATAGGCTTCCAGATATGCTCTTAGCCACTGTATCTGAAACTCCCTGTTTGGGATACTGAGCATAGTCTACTTCATTAAGACCTGAAAAAGACAGATATAATAGTTTTGAAGACTAAAGGGATGTTTATTAACAAGAGAAAAGGGTACATGAAAATATACTATATTTTGTAAGTATCCAATATTCACCTCGAACTTTAAAGTAATCTTTATATAAATAAAATATTCAACAAAACCAAAAATTAACGGTTCTAATTTTAAAAATTGTTGTATAAAAATGTTCAATTACAAGTAAAAGCATGTTGTACATTTTCAAGAAATGACAGGATGGAGCCAGACAGTGTGATGTTGTAACATGACATTTTATTCCTTATAATTCCTTTTCTTTTTAAATAAAATACAACATTGTTAATGTTTAAAAATCAACTATGACCACAGCTGTTTATGTCTGAAGCCATGATTAATAATATTGCAATTCAAATACATACTTTCAAGGTTAACTGGAGACCATCTTGCATCATTACTTAAAGAATGTGGAGAAGCACAATTTTAATGATCTATAAATTAAAAAACCACAACTCTTTGATATCAGTATATGAAACACAGAGAACAAATTCAGAAATAACACAATCCCGATTTTAGATGATGTTAAATATATTTTCTCTCAGAGATCAGTGCAGGGGCTACTGCTCCTTTTAATATACATAAATGAACTTGATGATATAAATAGCAAGCTTGTTAATTTTGCAGATAGGAGTGTGCGATATATATGGTGAACGATAATATCTTAATTGTTTAAAATGATGTGTGAGCGGATATTTTGAGTATCTCACACATTTTGCAAAATACAATCAAAAGCACACCTTGAGAGAATACGCATTCACTGTCTAATGTAACCTAAAAGGATAGACTACTCCACGTGCGCAGTCAGCACACCACAAGTTAAGATAGCGTAGCTGTCTAAAAATGAGTGAGTAAACAGCACCAGGGGTTAAAACAACCTCGCAATCTATGTCATTAGATTTAATTGCCAAGATTGTGGATCATCCTCACTTGTGTGGAAGTGGTTATGTGGTTTGTCCTTGAAAAGACTGATGTAGCTTAAAAGATGACAATCTGAAAACTACGGAGCTCTGTAGGTGTCAGGCAAAAAAAAAAAAAATCTGTCAGAATGAATTATTAATCCATTTGAACATATTTTTATTTCCAGCCATCTTGGTTGGAGGTCCTCAATTCCAAAGCACATTTTTTTCTTTCATTATTTAAAACAACTGCACAGATCCCCACCTCCTCATCCTGCTCCTTCATCCCACCTCTATGGCAGCAGAAGTTGGAGCAGGTGATGACACAAGGGAAGGGAAAAAAAAAAAAAAAAAAAACACAGAAATTTAGAGAAAGCAAGTTTCTGCACACTGTCACTGAAAAATAGATAAAGTGCTGCTCTGGAACCAGATGCTGTGGACAGACTGGTTTCTGTCATACAATATGAAGTTTCCTCAGTAGAATTTTATAATTGTTTTTTTTTTCTGATATCTTTGTACAATATTGGATAGAACTTGAAATTAGTAATTTGTTTAAAAATTATATATTTATTTTTGTATCTTTGTGCAATATATGACTTATACTTATAACTTATTTACAAATGCTAGTTTTTTTCCTGTGCAGTATTTGTCAGTACTTTGGATTTTACACTATAGTACAGTATGTTAGCTTTTTGTTTTTGCTTTTATGTGGCACAATTCACCTTACAGCAGAGCAGTTAGTTTATCCAGACTATAATGTTTATACCCTGTATTTCAATTATGATTAATATTTTATTCCTTCTGATTTATTACCTTTGAATGTTCACAAGACGACATGGTGGCGTAGTGAGTAGCGCTGCTGCCTCGCAGTTAGGGGACCCGGGTTTGCTTCCCAGATCCTCTCTGCATGGAGTTTGCATGTTATCCCCGTGTCTGTGTGAGTTTCCTCCTGGTACTCCAGTTTTCTCCCACAGTCCAAAGACATGCAGGTTAGGTGCATTAGCGATTCTAAATTGTCCTAAGTGTGTGCTTGGTGTGTGTGTGCAATGTGGTGGGCTGGCGCCCTGCCTGGGGTTTGTTTCTTGCCTTGAGCCCCGTGTTGGCTGGGATTGGCTCCAGCGTGACCCTGTGGTTAGGTTATAGCAGGTTGGATAATGAATGGATGGACAAATGTTCCCAATAATGGCAAGTGTTTGTTTAAAATGCTCTCCTTATAATAGTTTGTTGGTCTTTTTTTTTTGAGTAAATCCTGTAGGCCACTTTAAAATGGTTTACTCATACTTTGACTGGTGACTTTAAATGTTTTGTGTTATTTTACTTCAGTTTTAAAAGGGAACCATATACAGAGCATACAATTGAGAAAATCTGAGGCTGATATAATTTAGTGCAAATAAATGTAAGGTGATACATGCTATGTAATACATGTGGACAACCCACATTCAGCAGATCCCTGGGGGATGAAAGCAACTGCCAGTAGAAGAAAGTAATGCGATTATAAAGTCCACACTGTCAAGTGATTTGTTATTTCTTTTCCTCTTGTACTTGCGACCCAGCAATGGCAATGTCGACAACAATCTTATGGTAGGCATGCATTGAGTGACGTCATGCTGGCCTCACAAAGCATCATAGGGCGCTTGTAAATAAAATATTTGCTTTTGCCAGCTGAACAGTGAATTTCTAAGAAAATATTAGATGAAGAAGGTTACTAGCGAATGCAGCATAATTGCTGTTAACTCGCAGCTTATGGGACAAGTCAATCTTAGGTCACACTCATGTGCGTGCATGTGCTCGCACGCACATACACACACAAAACTGTGTGCCAATCAACAGTCACAATTTAAAATTACATGAACATTTACAAACTTGATGAAGCTAAGGTGTTTGCAGGAAAAATCCATATAGTGTGTCAATAACCTCAAAGCTCCTATAGCAGTAAGGACACATTACTAATGATCTACCATCACATATAAGGCAACTGATTCAGATTAGTGATAACTTAAAACAATACTCAACTTGAAATGGACACATTCAGAAATGTAAATATTTGAATTTGAATAAATTAAATTCAATTCAATTTTAATAATTTAAATTCAAATTCAATATTATATGTGAAACTTCATTTACATTTTCTTACCTGCAAATTCATTAAAATGATTCCCAATATCATATGCCTGGTAGTTGTAGCCTGCATACTCATAGTCAATAAATTTTAAATGACCTACAAGGGACATAAAAAATAAAACGTAAAAAACACACATTGGCAACTCCATCATAGACCTTGACCAATTACTCGCAATTTAAATCCCTATGCATATACTCATGTAAGTTTATGTATATTATATACAAACTGTATATACACATAAATAATGATTTTCTTATTGTGTTGGACAAAGAATGCAAATGTTCCAGGGTAAGACTAATTTGTGCAACGTATTTTAAACCTTTCCTTGCATTATTTGCTAATTTTCTCTCTGTAGAAATGTTATGCAACGTAAATTACAACTTTTCCCATTGTGGGTATTCCTTTTTACTCTCTCTTATGTTCCTTTTTTTAATATTGCCCAGTAGTATCATTCTGTCATTCATGTGACATGTGTACATGTCCTAGCCATGTCTCATTAGAAATGTTTTAACCAAATGTCCTTTCCTCTAATCTTCTTCGTCTATTCTCATTTCTTATTCACTCTCTAATAAAACAGAAACTAGCTCAATAAACAGGTACCTACTAAGTGGCTCATATATAAAAATAGAAGGATATCTAAATTACATTTAAGCACTTATATTGCAAATTCATATATATTTAATCTCTCACAACCAGATCTTCAAAATTATAAACTGCTTATAGACAATTTCAATGTGTAATATAACTCAAATATATATATATATATTTAATAAATATTCAATATGTAATAAAGCAAATTACAAAAAAAAAGCAAAAAGCACAAAACATTAAGTCTTACCCCTGAACATAGCAAATTAAAAATTTGAAGGAATTTTTATAGTAATTTTCACTGCAGTGTGAAATAAAATTTGTAATACTTAAATATGTTAAAGAATGCATATAAATACACTATAAACTATTTTCTAAAACAGCAACATTTAAAATTTAAGTGACAATAACTATTTTTAAAACAGTTACAATTAACTTTTTGTTGAGAAAAAAATGAAGCTAACAAGATACGATTAGGCGGTTACCAGGATGAGTGCTGTCCTAGGGGGGAGGTACATGAGAACAAGTGGTGCCAAAGACCTCCGGTCAGTGCTCTAAAGTAGCACGGCTGGAGCTGGCCGTGGGGCTGCATTGTCAAACCTAATGTGCAGCAGATGAAGAAAATTCGGCAAACTCACATTTCAAAAAACAAACAAAAAAAAAAAAACTTCACTTTAACATTTTAAATTAACTGTTAATACCAAGTCCTAATGTCTCATTGTCCCTCAGAGCCCAACCATAAACTGCACTTTTCACAGTTGTAAAGGACTGGCTTGAGTTAATAAACTCAGATTTCAAGATATACATTATAGAAAAAAAATGTCAAGTTTGGGGAAGGGAAGTAAAAACAAAATAATAAAAAAAAAAAAAAGCAAAAACAACTCATGCCAGGCAAACATTGCCAATAATGGGCTCCTTTCAGAGACAAACATTTAATAATACTGAAGTTAACACCTAATTTTTAACTAGGCAAGTGTAACTGTATTTACATTCTACTTATAAAAAATGGTGTATTCAAAAAATACATCTGAATACTTCAAAAATCTTTATTAAAATAAAAATCTCTCTGCTGTACTTAAACAATACACTTATCTTTAAACAAATACTTCCACTTTCAAGAATATGTTTAAAGGCATTTTCTTTTTTCACATCTATTAAACAAACACATTATGGAAAAATGAACAATACAATACTATGAAATTTCCTATTTATCATTAAACACATTTAAATAAAACACTTCTTTATTATAAAGTGCATATTTTCCACAAAGAAGACAAAATTATTTGCAGTCTGTTTGATTGTGAATTTTGAAAATATTGAAGTTTGGCATTGGTATTTCAAAGCACATTAGTTCTTTTGTGAACAAACAAACTCTCTGTGAAGCTTAAAGCCATTTATATACACATTTTTTGCAAATGAATTGTATAGTTATTGTTGCCATCCTTTTCTAAATGAGTGAAAGTCAAAAAGAAGAAAATCACTGTATAAGAGGTAATGTATAAACTCCAAAGTCTGCAGGAAAGATGTACATGCATTTTATGTTACTAGGCTAAAGCAAATGGCAGATAATGTGCAAAGCATTAATTCAGATCAAAATGGTTATACTATACAAAGAAAATATGTAAACTTATTGACATGCACATGTATGAATCAAAATTTTTGCAATAGCCACAAAAATGTTTCTGCAATAGCCACCATGTCTTGGGTTGGTGGCCAGAAACCATGAATTTCAGCTATGTTCATTTAAATAAATAAGCTGCTCAAGTCCATATTATTTAATGTTCTATGCATGTTCTTTTGAAGCATAAAATCTTGTTAATATCGCACTGCTTCAATTAACATATCCAAGAACAGGGCAACATAACAATTTCAGAATTAAGTAGGTGCAAAATAAAGACACTTCTATAATGTGTAGACTCATTTTTAAAATCTTTAATCAACAACAATAGCAGCCTATTCAAAGATTCAATGATACAAATTCACTTCTGCAAAAATGTTGTTGAACCTACTCAATCTGTATTTTCAAACAGAATACAATAACTATTGTTTCTGAAGCATAAAATTATCCTTCTAGTACAAATGTAAAATCAATTTAAACAATGGGATATTTTTTTCTAAAGAGAATGCAGATATGGTATTCCAACATTATCTGTATGCACTGCAGTGTAGACTAGTTTGTAAAGGTAAAATAAATAAAAAAAATGCAAGTTAATACATACGTTAAACATTTGGCACCACAGCTGCAAGGATTCCTGGAAAATTTAAAATTCTGAATTCTTCTTAATTTAAAATTTTAATTTGCAACATTCACTATTATGGTTTTTATATTTTTCAACAGGTATTTTACTATTGTTATTTCAATAGTAAACTGTTAAAACAATGTATTGCAGAAGTTCAATATTGTGCTACTCAGAAATATAAGTATAAGTAATTCTTTTCACCAGAGAAGGGCTCATTGACATTTGCTGTGTATTTAACTTTGTTATATGGATTAATAACATTATAATCCAGGACGCAAATAGCCAGTGAAAAATTTGCCTCCCAAAAAATATGTTTTTTTAACCTGTTACTTACTCTGTGTTTGGGGTAATGGCTGAGAAACATTTTTAGTCTTTTGTTTTTACAAGGAAAGGAGATAAATTGCCAAAAAAACAATCATCATCAGGGCATCCCTGAAAAACAATTCAGTCTTATCATGCCGGATAATCCATATATCGGATAGCTAGTCATATATACTGACAATGTCCCAAACAAATATATTTTTCCAAAACAAGATTAAATAATCCACTCCAGCAAATCCTCTTGTGAATGACTGGGCCCTCAAATTTTTAACTGAAGACCTGTCTCCCCCTCATTCATTGGTCAGGAGTCCTGCACAGCAACAGTTCATTCATTGGCTACCTTGGCAATTCACACCATATCAACACTGCAGAATATCACTGTGATCTGAGAAATGAGTAAATTTAGTAAAGGGATGCAAATGAAAAATTATCAGGTGGAAAATATGCTTCATATTTTCGTATATCTGGGGTGCAGTTTCACAAGCTACCATTGAAAAAAAAGCCCAACTTCAATTCAAAAGCTCAATTCCATTTGAATGCGCTCCCCAACTTTTCACTAAAGATTTTTAGGAAGTTGTTTATTTAACAATACTTGAGAAAAAAATACATGTGATTGATTAGGACGACATTAGACATATGGATTATGCAAGCAAACGAAGATATTTTGCATGGATATTTTGATATCATTTTCTGTTTTTTCAGTGTTGGTCTTCATTTAAGCTGATCGTGTCAGGGACTTTATCTCCATTCTTCATAAAAATATGAGATAAAAAATTTTCCTAGGCCATTACTACAAACACCATGAGATAACTAACAGGTAAAAAAAAAAATATATATATATATATATATATATATCAGTTTTAGGCAGAGTCTTGATAAAGTTTAATTTCATGAGTTCACTCAAGAAATAAAATGCCTGAAACCCCAAAAACCAAACCTCTAAAAAGAAATATAAAGGGAAAAATGCTACCATATTTAGCTATCTGAAAATAAATAAGAATGAATGATTCTACCAGACTATGACTTCTTAATCTAAACCTTACATAAATGTGAAACACATCAAAATAAAACTTGGGATAAAATCAGCAGCAGAACTAAAGAACCTTAAAAGTGTTTTCAGGATTTTCAATGTCATGTAGTCCAGATTCAAAAAATCCAGTTTAAATAATAAATTTAGAAAAACTTAGTTCAACTTAGTCAAGAGTTTTAGAAGGGAGGCTTCAGCACCTGGATTTTACAGCTGTCCCAGTGGACTCCCGCTTTTCTCCTGGTCGATCCTAGGAGAGAAAAATCTAGACAGAAGGAGCTGTGAATTTGCTCCCAATGAGAGCTACTAAGTCTGTAATTACCAACTCAGGAATCAATCTAACTTTGTAGCTCACATTCAAACTATTCTAATTTTGTGCTGAAGTTAAAACATTTACTTAATCATTACAGAAAAAGGAGACTTTGGCTCCTAAAAATAGCAAATAATTCAATGTAATGATCATCTGTATAAATTATCATTAGAATGCTGTCCAGTACTTCTAAAAATTTATGAAAAAAAATTACAAGTTCTTAAAGGAATATTACACAGAATAAACAACTGAAATTATTCTGTCAATTTCATAATGTAGCTGATATGAATTTAATAATTCCATAGCTTTTAAACCACAATGCTTTTATAAATTACAGAAGAGCAAAAATGTCCTCTTCAAAAAATAAATACTTTAAGCCATGTTTCTGTTAGACTAACAAATGGATTCTAAAATAATATATACATTAGTAACATGCAATATTTAATCAGATACAGATTTTTATTTATTACTCCTTTGAGAATTTGGCACAATCCAGAATGTGAATTTTTTTCCTGCAAAACACTTTCCTTTACCATCTTTTTTTAGAATGTCCCAGCAACATTTTAACAATTTACATTAAAATATAAATATATAAATATTTCTTCAAAGTATTAAGTGTCTCAAAAACATACTACTAAAAATAAACATTACTTAAAAAATCTTGGCAAGTACAATATTTTAATAAACTAAATAAAAATAGATTTTGCAACATTTGTGAAGAAATGTTTATATTCTGGAATGAAATCCTATTAGGAGTAATAAATAAAAAACACAAAATTAAATGTACAGTAGAAATAATATAAAAAATAGGCACTAATGTAAATAATACAACTCTGCTATACAATGATTATTTGAATGTTTTAATTTTTTTGCCTAATTGATTTATAAAGTAATGTACCTGGCTACCAACTAGCAGATTACTTTTTCCTATAATTAATGGACAGATATTGGTAGCTAAATAAGTTAATATATTATTATTCCCTACTTAAGAACTGCTGTTTAATAAAATTCTACTTTGTGGGACAAAATTTAATGTAAAATGTTTTTTGCTTAATTACTTTGGCAAAACATTAGAAAATGAGCAAAGTACAATATTTGTACCATTTTGAAACTGAGCTTATTTAACAATTCATTTCTGTGCGCATGTAGACTTACAGCTATATACACTAATATAGTTTTTTATTTGAATGAGTGGGGAACCTTACTATGTAAAATACAAAAGCAAATAAAAGCATGGCTAAAATATTTCAAAATTAATTCAAACTGCAGTCTTCATTTTTAACAAAACCTGACCTTTGATAATAGTAATTAAAATGCCTAACCCATCAGCATTATTTAAACATTAAGCCATTTACAATATCAAATTTTGTTATCTACAAGTAAAACTCACCTTCTTTATCATTGAAGATTATATTCTTACACAAAAGATCATTATGGCAAAGAACCACAGGGGATCCCAAACTAGACAACCGTTTTTTCATCCAGTTCATCTCCTGTTGCAGTTGTTGAAAGCTGGGGACACCTTCAATAAATCTACTTTAAAAAAAGATGGTTAAAAGTAAATGTTACCTTTAAATATTTTCATCCATATTAAAAAAAAAAAATGAAGCAATATAAAAAAATCATTACACTGACAGGTCTTAAAATCAAACTAATAAATTAAAAACTTTAAATAGACAATATTCTAGATAAATAAAAAAAAACTGAACCGGATCTTTCTCTGTACTCCTCTGTTTTCTTTCCCCATAGTCTCCCTGCTCAACCCAAAAGGTCCTTCTCAGCAGGGCTGAGACCATGGAAATTGCAGTCATCTTTTTTATGGCTCCCATCCTGATCACCATTCTTCAGAACCAACTCTGAGCCAGTCTTGGTCTTCCTAATGCCCACATCTGTTGCAGAATCCCTAGGACTCTATGATCTTTCAAGCTCCTTCTGCTCATCATAGCTGATCTCCTCAAGAACTTTCACTTTGCTTTATCACAGTGTTCCTACATTGTATAGCCTCCACGCTGCAACCCAGACCAATTCACTTTTCCTTCCCATCTCTCACAGAATTCCTTATTTTTCCCCCTATTTCTTCCTCTTAACCTCTCAGACTCTTTACAGACTCATGGTGTAAGTGCCTAATCAATGAGCAACAGAGAACCAACGAGGGACAGTTGAGCTGACCGTGCCTTTGCAAATGAATCAAACTGAAGCTGCACTCCCCATTAAGCACTCCAAGGCTATATAGTTTTTCTCCCTGAACACACACCCACATAGTCTCAGCTAATACCTGAACCAATTATAAATCTGCAATGGACCATGGACATGATTACAGTATTAACTTTCAAACCAAACAAAACAAAATCAAATCCTGGAAACAGAAAAGACTACAGCAAAAATAAAAAAAAAATATATATATATATATAAATATAAAGTAACACTGATATGGTTATGGATTTATGGGTAGCAACAACAATTTAATATATGCATGATTAGTTTTTTTTCAGATGAAATCATTTAACTAAAATGAATGTTTTAAAAAGCAATTTTCAAACACAAAAATCTTTTTTTTTTTTTTAATTACCGGATGGTACAGTTAAACAGCTGTGCAAACACCCTAGTTTAATCAGCTGGTCAGGTGTGTACACTCAAAATGTATTAATGCAAAGAACAACATCAGTGGTGCTTGTTCCCAAAAAAAAAGGCTGTAACATTAATGCAACGTTAAGTTGTATGTCTGGATGTGGATTAGATATGAAAGATTGGATGTTGAACAAATAAACATAAAATGCAGCATATCCAAATTATTTCAGGACTTAAAACAGACACCCAACAAAATGGACTAAGTGAAAAATCATGGGACAAAAGATAAAGCAGGTCCCCCACCGAAAATGCCTTACTATTCTTCGCCTTGCTTCAGCATGGACCACACAATGAGTACACCCTGTTATATATTCAGTTACACAGCTTGATTCTGTCAGGAGCAGAGCATGCCTTGTCTGGTGCCAAGAGGAGGAATACACCAGAGATGTCCCATTGTGGTAGATAATATGGACAGAGACAGGAGCTAGAAAAAGTCTAGCATGCTCTATATCAATAATGTAGCTGATACTGATAACTAGATTTTCACCAAATGGAAGGCAATATACCATAGATGGGTACATTTAAATGTCATGTCAGTGGAATATTAAATTTCATCAATTGAGAAAAAAACTATGATTATGATTATGAAGCTGGAAATTGGAGGTGTGATGATGAATGCTGTTAGTGCATATGCCACGCAAGTTGGGTGTGCAATGGATGAGAAAGAAGATTTTTGGAGTGAGTTGGATGAAGTGATGAACAGTGTACCCAAGTGACAGAAAGTGGTGACTGGAGCGGATATCAATGGACATATTGGTGAAGGGAACAGAGGAGACGAGGAGGTGATGGGTAGGTATGGTGTCAAGGAGAGGAATGAAGAAGGTCAGAGGATAGTGGATTTTGCCAAAAGGATGGACATGGAATATGTATTTTAAGAAGAGGGAGGTACATAGGGTTACATACAAGAGTGGAGGAAGATGCACACAGGTAGATACATCCTATACAGATGAGTCAATCTGAAGGAGATTGACAACTGCAAAGTGGTACCAGGGGAAAGTGTAGTTAAGCAGCATGGGATGGTGGTCTGTAAAATGACGTTGGAGATCAAGAAGAGGAACAGAGTGAGGGCAGAGCCAAGGATCAAATGGTGGAAATTGAAAAAGGAAGACTGCAAGGTTGAGTTTTGGGAGATGGTGACACAGGCACTGGGTAGTAGTCAATAATTACCAGAAACTACAGCAGATGCAGTAAAGGTGACAGCAAGATGGGTGCTTGGCATGACATCTGGACAGAGGAAGGAGGAAAAGGAAACCTGGTGGTGGAATGGGGAAATACAGGCAAGTATACAGAGGAAGAGGATGGCAAAGAAGAAGTGGGATAATCAGAGAGATGCAGAAAGTAGTCAAGAGTACAAGGAGATAAGGCACAAGGTGAAGAGAGAGGTATGAGAGGGTGGACACTAAGGAGGGAGAAAAGGACCTGTACCGATTGGCTAGACAGAGGGACCGAGCTGGGAAAGATATGCAGCAGGTTAGGGTAATAAAGCATAAAGATAGAAATGTACTCAGAGAGCATATTGAGCAAATAGAAAGAGTACTTTGAGAGGTTAATGAATGTAGAGAACGAGAGAGAGAAGAGGTTGGATGAATCAGGAAGTACAACGGATTAGCAAGCAAGAAGTAAGGACAGCTATGAAGAGGATGAAGAATGGAAAAGCCGTTGGTCCAGATGACATACCTATGGAAGCATGGAGGTGTTTAGGAGAGATGGCAGTGGAGTTTTTAACCAGATTGTTTAATGGAATCTTGTGGGAGGATGCCTGAGGAGTGGAGAAGAAGTGTACTGGTGCCGATATTTAAGAATAAGGGGGATGTGCAGGAATGTAGTAACTACAGGGAGATAAAACTGATGAGCCACCGCATGAAGTTATGGGAAAGGGTAGTGGAAGCTAAGTTAAATAGTGAGGTGATGATTAATGAGCAGCAGTATGGTTTCATGCCAAGAAAGAGCACCACAGATACGATGTTTGCTCTGAGGGAGCTCTGATGGAGAAGTATAGAGAAGCCCAGAAGGAGTTGAATTGCTTTTTTGGGACCTGGAGAAAGCATATGACAGGGTGTCTCAAGCGGAGTTGTGGTATCATATGAGGAAGTCGGGAGTGGCAGAGAAGTAGGTAAGAGTTGTACAGGATAAGTACGAGGGAAGTGTTACCATGGTGAGGTCTGCGGTAGGAGTAATGAATGCATTCAAGGTGGAGGTGGGATTACATCAGGGATCGGCTCCGAGCCCTTTCTTATTTGCAATGGTGATGGACAGGTTGACAGACGAGATTAGACAGGAGTCCCCTTGGACTATGATGCTTGCTGATGACTTTGTGATCTGTAGCGATAGTAGAGAGCAGGTTGAGGAGACCCTGGAGACAAAACATCTAATTTTGCTTGCTTTTCAGTGTGCACAAAACCATGCTTTTATCAAGGCTTCCGTCGGGTAGTCTTTTGAAATGAAATTTTCCTCCAATCAGTCGTAGGAATGCACTTTATTCCGACTCTAACATTGTTGTAGCTCTGATGTGTGCACTTTGTATCCATTATTCATAAAGCTTCAATTGGTGTTGTTTTTCTGCGTTAACTGCATATTTTTTCATACGTCTCAAACCAAGGGGATGCGAGGGTAAAATGAAATCGGGAAGCGCGCGTACATACTCAGTGCACCCCGTGTCAGGAATCGAACCTCGGCGCTAGAGGCGAAGTCTCTACCATTGCGCCACGGCATGTGGTTTGTCTATTTGAAAGTATGTAGATCGGGGTATATATACACATATATATATATACATATACATATATATCCGCGCTTCGCAGCGGAGAAGTAGTTTGTTAAAGAAGTTATGAAAAAGAAAAGGGAACATTTTAAAAATAACGTAACATGATTGTCAATATACAGTAATTGTTTTGTGTTATGAGTGTTGCTGTCATCAAGGATTTGATTATCATTATTTCTTTCAATCAGGTTCGTATTTGTAGGATGTGTTGTGTTCAAGTTACATTCCGTGTTTGTCAATCGTCGTAAAGATAACAGGTTTCATTCATCGATTCGTTTCTTACTGCATCAATAAATAGCTTGCCTTCTTCATCTGAGACGTGACACACTGCATGCACGGGTTTTTTTCTTACACTGTGTTCCTTTAGCGGGACATTGACTTTTCCATCGTGTGCTTTGTTTCCGCAGTAGCTGCACTTATGAATATGCTTGCACGTATCACACGCTTCATATTTTTTTGCTGCCTTCTCAATTGTGTAATTCGGTTTTGTTCAGCACTCTTTGGAACTGTTGCTTTTTGTCTGTGCACTGCATCATTTCATGTGAGCCGCTCGGTGTTCATGCATCGAAGGTTTCCAGCTGTGCTGGTGCCATCTCGTATGATGTCCACGGCTGTATTTAATGTTAGCTAAGACCCGGCACTTAAAAAAGTTTCTCTTGCAGTTTCGCTGAGTTTGTGCCAAACACCACCCTGACCATCTCATCTTTCTCTGCATAAGTACAGTCCTTCACCTGTGAATATTTAGTGGCAGTGTTTCTATTGGATTGCCGCTGACGGACGGCCTTATATGGGCAGGCACTAAACTACGTGGTAGGCATAACTCCGCCTCCCACGGGCATCGAGCAGAAGTCTATTATAGTATATGGACGAAAAAATAGGTTCCAGTTATGACCATTACGCATAGAATTTCGAAATGAAACCTGCCCAACTTTTGTAAGTAAGCTGTAAGGAATGAGCCTGCCAAATTTCAGCCTTCTACCTACACGGGAAATTGGAGAATTAGAGATTAGTCAGTGAGTGAGTGAGTGAGTGAGTGAGGGCTTTGCCTTTTATTAGTATAGATAACGAACCCCCTTTAATTGTTACCAAAAAAAAGTCTATAATTGGTAGCATTAATAGAGAACAGGGTAGTTTATTACCTAGATGCACCAGGAGGGACCAGAAAGACATTCCCAATAAAAATACTGCTTGCAAAAATAAAAGAAAGTCAAAATATTGCACTGGCAGTGGCTTCCTCTGGAAAAGCAGTAACACTCTGCAGGGTAGCAAAATGGCACATTCTACTTTTTAGTTGCCACTCAATCTACGTGTTATGGATACTCCCTTGTGCAGTAACATCAAGCAAAGTAACATGGCTCAAGTTTTTTCAAGAATGCAAATTGTATGGGATGAATGTACAATTAGTACATGAGGGATCAGCTCTGAGCCCTTTATTTGCAATGGCGATTGACAGGTTGACAGATGAGATCAGACAGGTGTCCATGGACTATGATGTTTGCTAAAGACATTGTGATCTGTAGTGAGAGTAGGGAACAGGTTGAGGAGACCCTGGAGAGGTGGAGATATGCTCTAGAAAGGAGAGGAATGAAGGTCAGTAGGAACAAGCCAGAACACGTGTGTAAATGAGAGGGAGGTCAGTGGAATGGTGAGGATGAAAGGAGTAGAGATGGCAAAGGTGGATGACTTTAAATACTTGGGATCAACAGTACAGAGTAATGGGGATTGTGGAAGAGAGGTGAAAAAGAATGCAGGCAGGGTGGAATGGGTGGAGAAGAGTGTCAGGAGTGCTTTGTGATAAACGGATATCAGCAAGAGTGAAAGGGAAGGTCTACAGGACGGTAGTGAGACCAGTAATACTATATGGGTTGAAAATGGTGGCACTGATCAGAAAGCAGGAAACAGAGCTGGAGGTAGAGAATTAAAGATGCTAAGATTTTCACTGGGTGTGATGAGGATGGATAGGATTAGCAATGAGTACATTAGAGGGTCAGCTCAAGTTGGATGGTTGGGAGACAAAGACAGAGAGGTGAGATTGCGCTGGTTTGATGCAGAGTATATTGGGAGAAGGATGCTAAGGACAGAGCTGCCAGGCAAGAGAAAAAGAGGAAGGCCTAAGAGAAGGTTTATGGATGTGGTGAGAGACGACATGACAGTGATGGCTGTAACAGAGCAAGATATAGAGGACAGAAAGATATGGAAGATGTTCCGCTGTGGCGACCCCTATTGGGAGCAGCCCAAAGAAGAAGAACAAGATTTTTTATTGTAGTCAAAGCAATTACAGCCAATAAATAAACAAACTATGAAAGTAGCTAAATGCTAAACCCTGCGAATCACGCTCTTTCACATCAGGTTGCAGACTCTTAGCACAATGTTATAATATCTTACCTTTCGTTTACTTTGTTTTCAAATTCATTTGGAACAAGGGAAAAGTACTTTTTCATCTTTAACCACAAGTTTGATTTTGGCACCCATCCATTATGGGCATGAATAGAGTGAAATTTAGCCAGTTGCTGGGCAATAATCCTGCAAACACAAAATCATGTATTAGAATTGTATGCCTATGGTATTTAACAACTTTAGGCATAATTTTTACCTTGTCACATTTATATCTTCCAACATGTTTGTTTGTTTATGCTTTCTATGGAGGAGAAGCAACAGAACAAGTATGAAGCTGCATTATTAACTAAAGCAAAGATTAAAAAAAAAAAAACATACTGAAAATCTGATTCTGTAGTTTTGCAACCTAGAACCCTCTTTAAAAACATATTATTTTACTAATAGAAATGTAACAGAAATATTTTAGAAAATTACCATAGTGCTGAAGAAAAACAACAGGGACTTCAAGCAGCAAGTCAAAAAATGTATAACTTGTGAGAAGTTTGTTTAATTTACTAAATTAATCTTGGTTTCCTTAATTTCAATTTCATGTGCTCATGAAAACAAAGCCAGTCCCAGGCGCATCCAATGCAACATAGAAAAACAAACTCAGATGAAATGCCAGTTCTTCACAAGATACATATGAATTTTATAAACAAGTTATTTATGATTCAAAAACAATTTACAATGTGAACATCGCAACTATTTCCTTTAATTTACAAATGTGCTGATTTTTTTTAAGAGGAGCAATTGAATGAACTGACCCTCACATCTGCAATATGGCAAATATAATTTTAATTAAAAAACTGAGGAATTTAAGTAAGCATTGTGTTTAATTAAAACTAAACTGTCCCAATTTAATGGTAAGCTTTATCAAGGATGTTAAGTAGTTAAAGTACAATAAGAGATGATGGCTTGTTCTGGTATCTATTCTAAAATAAAATAATGAACACCGTAGATGTCAATGAAATACTTAAGTAAATTATCTGAATATGGACAGGTGTTAACAGGTGACGCAACAATTTCAGGCATCCATTCATGTTTTTAATCAATTTCAGTTCAGTACTCTGTAAACCCCAAGCTTATCCAGCTACAGAAGGACCTTTATATAACAGGACAGACTCATTAATGAATGCCCAATGTACTCCTATGTGAACCTTTCATACTAATCAAATTTAAGTTATGTTTCACATACATTTTAGAATTTGGGAGGAAACTGGAGGACCACTGAAAAACACACAAATAGATAAAAAGTGCAAATGCCTGGGTCATATAATTCTGTTAAATATTCTCGATGTTTACAATTTCACCATATTACTTAAAATGCAACCAACCATTATTCCTTTGTAGAAATTATAAAATAGTATTAAACTATATATGCACTATTCCAAAAACACAGAAAACTGCTGCCATTTTTATGTTTAGTTAAACTGTAATTTGTCACTAATTCCAGACGTGATCATTTAAATCCCATTTATTTACCAGACACATTTTATTTGCAAAACTAGAATGTTAAGATTATGCTTTTTAAACAATTGGTGCTGGTGAAAACCTGCTAAGGGTTACGCATTGATTCAGAAAGAAAAACTGGCCTAGAAAGTTTGTGGTATAGAATCCACCTTCCTAGTTAATATTCTACACTGCCAGCTTATCATATAAACATTATAGGTAGAGGGCAAATAAAAACAAAGCACATCATAATGCAAAACAGGCAAACATTTTACAGTTTTTGTCTACTAAAGATAACATTAACATTTAGTTACCTGAAAAGTTTTGGGTGACTGACATGTTCAGGGTCAAGTGCTGTGCCTTGAATGAACTCATAACAAAGGCCATTGTTGAAGGTGCAGTAAAGATTAGGTGCACATCCATGAGCATGAAGGACACGGAAACTTTTCAGCTCGTTATCCCGATCCACAAACAGTTCTGTCATATTGCCGTAGATCCTCACTAGAACTACATCTTCCATTGTCTCATCCACATAGCAACCAATAAGCTTGTTAGTGATACCATCTGTAAACATCTAATAAAAACATATCAATTAGAATTATAAATAATTTAGATTAAAAAGATCACATTAATTCATAATCCATTAAAAATACACAGGAATAAACTGATAAGGGCTGATATACAAGCCAATAAAGAGAGGATAGTAATTATAAATGAAACAAAGTTAAAACCAATCTAAAATTTTGAAACATGAAAAATAAAAAATAACAGAACTCCGGAATGAGGTCATATGAAAAATTTTAGCTTTCTTTATATTTGCTAACCGTCATCAAGATGATTTACACATTGGATTGGAACATGACATATGCAACAATGTAAATGTATTAAAAGGTAATCATCACTAGTGTGCTTAGTGACATTAACACTAGAATTACCAGAGCCTACGAAAAAACTCATAAATCCGTCCCACCTTAAATCGCTTCTTAAAATTGTTCACAGCTCTCCACCAGCGTCTTTTGTCATCTACTGTAAATGTGCTGATAAAAATCAGGCTGCAAGCAGCCGGCTATTCCATCCCCCCACCGACTTAGAACGTGCACAAACTTCTTCCAGCTCATGCCTTGATTGCTTTTCTGGGAGTGAAGTGGAGTTTTAGAGTGGAAATAATAGATCGTTGTTTGGAACACACGCATTTCATGTCTGTTCCGTTTCTACAGTAATCTGTGTAAACACATTGTTAAAACAAACGTATTTTATATTCAACTAGTAGATGACAAAATGTAGGCATAAACTATATAATGTATGAAACCTGAAGTATCAAAGAAATACTTTCACAAAAGATACAAATCTAACACAACAATTGCGCTTTTATTCAAAAATATAACTACAGAAACAAAAAGCCGCCTTAACATGCGACATTGACACCTGTTTATTATGACTGCCTCCGTGGTGCAATAGAATCAGCTGCCAACTGGGAATCAAAAGGTCGCGAGTTCGATCCTGTACAACTCCATTTTGAGAAGTAAACTGCTCTTAGTCTTACTATTTTAGAATAAAAACATACATTTGATTTCAGTCTGTAACAGCCGGTGTAATTTATGATACTTGTAAAGGTTAGCTTTGGTTTTTTTTTTTTAGTCAGTTTTATTATCTCAGCCGTGTTCACGAGCCCAAACACACCCCACCCCCGCATCTGACACTGCTGTTTTCATATAGACGTGCTGTGACAGAGGTAAACTCAGCTCCCTTCTACATCGGAACAAGAATGCACATACCATTGCTTGCATACTAAAGTATCAGCAAGCACTTTTCGTGGCATTACACACATTTTTGAGCATGCCCTCTGCACACTACTTGTGACTTTAGGAAGTAAGTAAATAAATAAAGGTAAATCATGTCATAAAATGATTTCTTCAAAACGTCGAATGTTATTTATTTGGCACGGACATGCTCAAAAAATACATGGGTAATGCCACAAAAAGTGCATGCAGACATATCTGTGCCTAATAAATAACATTCAACGTTTTGAAGAAATCATTTTATGACACGATTTACCTTTATTAATTTGCTTACTTCCTAAAGCCTAAAGTCCCATTATCCTTTCAAGATAGGGACGAGAAATCCCATTTTCCAGTCAGTTGGGATGACATCTGTCTCCCAAATGGAAGCCAAGATTGCCTGCAATGCCAGGACAGCATTGGCCCCAACCTAGAGAAGTTCCGGATACCTGTGATGATGTGGATCTGGCTCTATGCTCCCTCTTCTTATTTGGGAGCCTCTTGAACCCAACAATGTTGATAGTCATGAAAAGGATGAGCTGTACAAATGAGGACATCACAAGAAGCAAGGGGAAGGTGCAAAATTATTCAGTGCTTTTATTAAAAGCCTATCAAAACAGCGTCCAAAAAAAAGTAGTGGAGTTCTCCAATACGTTAAGAAATAATCCATAAAACAAGGTATTAACTGGAGGTTAAAATAATCCCAATAAATAAATCAATCCATTAAAACATTTAAAAACACTGGCGGAAAACAGTCCTTTTTAAAAAGCCTGGTGCATTCCTTTTTTTAACTCCCAGCTCCTTGGCTTATCCTGTACAGGCTATGCAGCAGAGGATTTGGCCAAACAGCAGAAGCAGCTGACTTTCCTTCAGGTCTGGTTGCCTGCCGTCCCGTGGCTACGGAAAAGCTCACTCACCAGACCAAAACCTGGGTCCCCAACGGACAGGGTGCACACGCTGAGGGCTCTCCTCCCATGCCTTCTTGACCCCCGCCACCTTCCTGATCTTATACACCAAGTCGCTCCTTTAAATGCACATCACTCTGGCTCCCAAAATTACTCAGCCAGAGTGATCACTTCTTCAGCCTCGGGCGTCAGCCTCTCACTCCGCTCAAGGAGCTCTCACTTCCTAGCTCTCTGCCTTCTCTCTCTTGAGTCTGCTCGCACTGACTCCTTCTGCCTCTTGGTCACTCTCTCTCTTTCTGTATCCATTTAACCTGTCGTTTCTAGATTTTTTTCTCCCTGATTCTCCTCCTTGCATTCACGTTTCCTCTTTTAAAATAGGGATGTGGCACAGCTGTCGGCGCCAATTAAGGTCAAGGACGATCCTATACCTGTGCATTTTGTGTAGGGCCGCCTGCTCCCGCATCGTGCCTGGGAACCGCTCTCACCATGCTACCATGTCCCCTCCTACCAAGATGCGAGTGTGGCAATTATTTATTTAAAAAGATGATGATCAGCCGCGGACCTCACTTTACCACAATACCACAGATCCCTGCAGCTCTCCCTACCCACTGGTGCACTCTCATTGAGACTGGGTGGTTCACTGCTAATTACAATAACAGATTTAAAAATAAATTGAGTTAGACAGTGATACTCTGAGGCATAGCAGTACAGTAACGTAGTTAACACTGTTTCCACACAGCCTGGGGGTTTCTGGGCTTGAATCCTGACCTATAAACTGTCTATTTGGGGCTTTTCTATTCTCTAAACTTCTGCATGGGTTTTGCTATAGTTGTTCCGGTTTTCTTCAGACAAAGCAAATAACTTCATTAGGTTTATGGAAAAGTCAAAATTGGCTCCAATACAGATAATTATATGGGTGTGCGTGAATGTGCTCTGCAATGAACCCCATCTAGGTTTGCTTTTAGTTACTGTTGGAAAACAAGTTAGAAAATGGATGATTGTATGGATCCAAACAATTTTAAGCATTAAACACATGAAAACATTCTTGTATGCTGAAAACTGTTAAATTCCCTTTAATTAAAACAAAAAGTAACCTATCTTGCTTGCAAACAGTGGAAATATTTATTTCAAAAAATTAGATTGGTTCAAATTTCATTTCTCACTTATCACAGATTTATAAATGTTATGGACTAGTTTTGCCTTCATAACAGCTGAATAAATTAACTTTGGAACTTTGTCCTTTGGAACAGTGATCATTCAAAAGGCAGAAACTATCCCCAGAATGCCTCAGGAACAGAAATCATGTGGAATTTAGAATGCTGGTAATTGTTAGCCTTGCCGTCACATGTATTCTTAATAATGCATGGAATGTTCCCTATTATCACGACCAAACATGGATACCTTTTACAAATATTGCACTGTAATCACATTTCTGGACTACTGAAGCTTGCAACTGCCTGTTCATGGTTTTATCTTTAACTAAAGGGATTAATCCAAGGAAAGCTTAATGTGTGCACAAAATGTGCCCAGGCACACATACTTGGAGCAAAGGCATTTCCTGCAGGATACAATTTTAACAGTTTCCAACATTTCACATTCCATATGAATTCAACTGGCACTGCTCCAAGGAATATTCCAGACTTCAACATTTCAAAATATGTAATAGCATTTTAACTAAAGCACTGCACGCTGGTACAGTGGTTAATGGTGCTATCTCATAGACCATTATATGAGGTAAAGAGCCCTAAATAGATTACATTTTTCAGTATGAACTTGCAACTCCATAACTTCCTCCAGAGTATTCCATTTTCCTCTCACATACCAATTATGTGAGCTACTGCCAAAATAACGACTTTAAAATCGGTACATTATGAATGTGTACGAGTGAGAACACTGCATTGGACAGGAGCATTTTGTGCCTTGAAACTGCTACAATCAGTTTCAGCACCCTGCAGAATAAAAACCAAATCTGATGTCGAAAAGAATGAATGGACGGACATTTTAGGGAAGCTTTCCTTGCTAACCAATTTTTATATTTAAATGCATCTGTGTAAACTTTAATTTTCTTGGAAATGATAGTGTGATAGATTAAGGCTTTCTCGCTCCCTTGTACCCTCAGGCCACTCAGACACCATGTAAATGTCCAATAATTATTATTTATTATAATAATAAAGTGCACAAAGCACGCTCCTCTCCGCAATTCTCAATAAACCAATCCAAATCAGCATCCTCCAGTGTCAGACGCTTAGCCACCCTGCCTCCCAACTCATCTTGTATGTCTGGGATCTCCCACAGTCCTTTATAGTCCTCAACCCGGAAGTGTTTGAGCCCTCAGTCCATTGATTATTCAACACTTCCGGGTCAGGTAAAAACTTTTCTTTTTCTTTAGTCCGGAAATATATCATTTCTTCCATTCCCGTAACTTGGAAATACTTCCGGGCTATATGGGAAATATAAATCCCTGGGCCTCCCTGCAGCAATTCCTGGCGGCCCCCTTGGTATCCAGCAGGGCTGTACATTATAATCCCACTGTCCATAATTCCCTGCTGGCATTCGGGGCACCTCTATGCTGCAAGGAGGGTTCTATCTGGTGGCCTGGGGGTATTGGCCCGGATGAATGGCCGGCCATATCTCACAATAGCTACATTACAATACTTATATTTAGTTTACTTATTTGTGGCAATTTATTCCATGAAATGTTCTGGACAGAGATAAGAGACCAACTTCTAACAACATTCTGCAGGTAGTATATTGCAATTAGTCGATAGTCATAGTTGATTCTAATCTCAACAAATTCTGAATCTGCCAATCTCTGAATCTGTCAATTTCAAGAAACTGTATTTTAAGCTGGTAATTCATGTCTGGATACTTTTGGTACTTTTTACCTATCAATTAAAACACTGAACTACAGGTCAGGTCAGGCTGGGAAGTATGCAGTGGTACAGCATATTGCCGCACGCACCAAGGTTAGTAAACCTCTCAATGTAGTCGAAACTCTCTCCAAAAAAAGAGACACTGCTGGTGGTTATGCCCTAAAGGCCATTAAAGAGCCGGGGCCTCATATATAACGCTGTGCATAAAACTCACACTATAAGATGGTGTAAGCACAAAAGCGGGAATGTGTGTACACACAGAAAAATCCAGATGCAGGAATCTGTGTGTACATAAATCCCAATCAGTGTGAAAAGTAACGCACGTGCCTGAAGTCCTGCCCCAACTCCTCCCAGAATTACGCCTCTTTGAATATGTAAATCAATATAAATAGCCCTTAAGCTCAGCGTTTTGAGAAAAGACAATGGCAAAACCACAAGGAAAAACAGAACAATTTCAATGAATACCAAGTGGAGGCAAGGAAAAACTTACTATTTGTTGATTTAAACAGTGGTATAAACAAGAAAAGGAAGCTGATCGAGTGATATAGCGTGTCGGAGAAACTCGAAAGCTGAAGTTCACAGTTGCACAGTGCCCGAAATAAAAAAAAAAGTTGCATATCCCAGTCGCTGTGAAAAGGCGGGTCATAGCCCACCGTCTGAGTGTCATATGAAAGCTTATTAGGGTACAGAGAAAAAAAAAATAAGGCATACAGTGGGCAAAAAGCACAAAATGTCAACTTTAATCTCTGAATTTCCACTTTAATCACATAGCTTATTTTGTCATTAAAGTAGATCATAAACTTAATCTTAAAATCGTTTAATTTACTAGTTTCTCAAATCCCATCGTAACTAAAGTAGTAGGTTAAATGCTTTGGTTTGTATTTGATCTTCTATGTGCTTTATGTGTGTGAATTTACTATGTGCTTCTTAAACCTGCTTTCTCTTCCTCCGACAGGACACAGAATCCATTACATTCGTGATATTACAGCTCTCTGAATAACTAAAATACCAAGATGTATACATGATATAATTTTCATGATGACAGGAGTTAAAGCATGTTATTAAACATAGGAACATGGTGGTGCAGTGATTGTGCGCGACCTTCGATGAAATAATTTATTGTAGCAGTACTGTCTCTTTCAAACGTACTAACCCCCAATTCCTGTCCTTACTTTTCTTTCTCCAAATACTCAATCGCCACACAATCAGCCCTGTAATAGACGTTAAGCCATCTGTAAGCATATAACGCTGATTCTTCAAAACTTTTAAGGAACACTGAAATATCTTTGTAGTACAGTGATCCCTCCTTGATCACTTTGGTTGCATTCCAGAACCCCCTGCGAAAGGTGAAAATCCACGAAGTAAAAACCATACGTTTATATTGTTATTTTTATACTGTCACGCTTGGGTCACAGATTTGCACAGAAACATAGGAGGTTGTAGAGACAGGAACTTTAAAACACTGCAAACAAACATTTGTCTCTTTTTCAAAAGTTTAAACTGTGCTCCATGACAAGACAGAGATGACAGTTTCGTCTCACAATTAAAAGAATGCAAACATATCTTCCTCTTCAAAGGAGTGCACATCAGGAGCAGAGAATGTCAGAGAGAGAGAGAGAGAGAGAGAAGCAAACAGGCAAAAATTAATGGGTGCTATTCGGGCTTGAAG
The DNA here is from genome assembly GCF_016835505.1 of Polypterus senegalus. Lineage (NCBI taxonomy): Eukaryota > Metazoa > Chordata > Cladistia > Polypteriformes > Polypteridae > Polypterus > Polypterus senegalus. The sequence continues at coordinate 109,910,074 of NC_053161.1, forward strand.
TATGCGAAGCACTGCGCGGGAAGTATATCGAATATCATTGAGGAGTTTTATTTAATACATAATACATACTTTGATTGGGTAGCTTCTCAGCCATCTGCCAATAGCATCCCTTGTATGAAATCAACTGGGAAAACCAACAAAGGAAGCATGTACCATAAATTAAAAGAAATCCGCGAACCAGCAAAAATCCATGATATATATTTAGATATGCTTACATATAAAATCCGCGATGGAGTGAAGCCTTGAAAGTCGAAGCGCGATATACGAGGTGTGGCAGAAAAGTAATGAGACTGGCAACACTGCAAGCGATCTGGCAATGCTGCGCTGTTGTCCTTGATAGATCACGTGTATCAGTACCCTCCCATAGCTCAGTGAGAGTTTCAACTCCTTCCGTTAACTACGTGATTTTTGTGACCGCTATTAGCGAAGTTGTGTTTTTGGTTGTGCGTCACGCAAAATGGAACAGCGGAATTTGGAGCAACGTTGTGCCATTAAACGGCAAGTGTGACGTTTGAAAAGTTAAAACAGGCCTATGGGGAACATTCTTTATCCCGAGCTCAAGTTTTTCGCTGGCACAAATCATTTTTGGAAGGCAGAAAACACGTTGAAGATGAACACCGTTCAGGGAGGACTTCAACTTCGAAAACCAATGAAAACATCGAATGTGTGAACACTCTTGTGAGATCAGACCGTCGTTTAACATTAAGAATGTTGAGTGAACAATTAAATTTGAACAGATTTACCGTTCATCAAATTTTGACTGAACATTTGCACATGCGAAAGGTCTGTGCCAAAATGGTGCAGAAAAACTGCCCTCTCCATAACAGAATTTTTGACCTCAAAAGGCATTCCTGTGGTTCCCCAGCCCCCTTACTCACCTGACCTCAGTCCGTGCGACTTTTTCCTTTTTCCTAAACTGAAAAATGTCCTCAAAGGACGTCATTTGGACTTTAGAAAACATCCAAAAGAGTGTAGCGGACATGCTGAAGACCATACCGGTTGAAGACTTCCAGCGCTGCTACCAACAGTGGGAACAACATCTCCATCGGTGTGTAGCTGCCCAAGGGAACTACTTTGAAGGGGATAACATTGATGTTTGAAAAAAATAAAAACTTTGGTAAATAAAAAATCAGTCTCATTACTTTTCTGCCACACCTCATAGCAAGGTATCACTGTACATGTTTAATTATTCTATCCTTCAAGCCAGTCCCAGTGAAGCATACAATGCGAAGCAGGAACAATCCGTGAACAAAGCACCAGATCCTTCCTAACATAGCGACACCGTGTCCTTTAATTTTTAACAATATAAATTATTTAAATAAAGTGTTATCTGTATAAGGGCGGCACGGTGGCGCAGCGGTAGCACTGCTGCCTCGCAGTTAGGAGACCTGGGTTCGCTTCCCGGGTCCTCCCTGCGTGGAGTTTGCATGTTCTCCCGTGTCTGCGTGGGTTTCCTCCGGGCACTCCGGTTTCCTCCCACAATCCAAAGACATGCAGGTTAGGTGGACTGGCGATTCTAAATTGGCCCTAGTGTGTGCTTGGTGTGTGGGTGTGTTTGTGTGTGTCCTGCGGTGGGTTGGCACCCTGCCCAGGATTGGTTCCTGCCTTGTGCCCTGTGTTGGCTGGGATTGGCTCCAGCAGACCCCCCGTGACCCTATTCGGATTCAGCGGGTTAGACGATGGATGGATGTTATCTGTATAATATAATAAACATGTTTTGCTGCATTTCATCTTAAAAATGATATTGTCATCATATGTAAATACGTGCTATATAAAGTAGCTCAGGTTGTGCAATATTATAACTGTATCGCAAGTTTACAGTGAGGTGATTGTACTTATATGTACAAACAGTTCTACAAGGAGCAGTTGGAGTGATTGATTGCGTTTAGAGCTCCTAGGATGAAACTCTTTCTGAACCAAGAGGTCCGTACAGGAAAGGTTTTCAACTGTTTGCCATGTGAGAAGCAGTTCAAATAGAAAGCATGGCTGAGGCAGTGTGTGCTTGATGCTGTATATTGATAATTCTCTTTCCGATCAGCTGCTCCAAGTGGTGCAGTGAGGGTAATATGGAAAAAGATGATCCGCTGTGGCAACCCCTAATGGGAGCAGCTGAAAGAAGAAGAAGAAGGTGCAGTGAGAGTAACAACACTAAAGCAGCTATGGTATTTAGAATAGTTTGACCATTCTGTGGACCATTATATTGTTAGAGGTTAATTACAATCAGATGCATTAAACTAATAAATAATATGCAGATAGTTTCAGTGTATTTATAAAGCCGCGTCAGGGATGTGGATCTAAAAAAAGAAAGATAAATCACACAGGAACAGTAGCAGAGTCCCCTAGTAAATAAATAAATTTACAGAATACTGTTCAACAAAAGAAAACTGAAAGTAACACATTTTATCATTGATTTTTACATTTTTTTCCTGTGATAAGTTTCTGTTCAAATTGACTGTTATGGGTGGAGTTTTAATGTACGTTTGTAAAGAAGGAAGTAAAATGGCACAAAACTATGTGCCTGAAGCATGATTGTCTTTTTCCTCAAAATGCTTAAAAATGTTTCAAAGAAAGACAGACAGACAGACACAGACAGACACAGACAGACAGAAATCTACATCGACCCTCTAATGGTTACTGCATTGCAGCTCAGAAGCAGGGTGAAAAATAGAGCTTTATAGTAATAGCAATTGAGATGCTATGTATTATTAAACTGAATATTGTTTAGATAAGTAGTTCTGATTGTATGTGAGGCAGCACAGTTGAGTTGAGTAGTCAATAGTGTTTCTTCCTCATACAAATTTGAAACTTGTCTCTGGTCATTGAACATGTGGGGATTTTATGTTCTATACAAACTCGTAGGGTTACTCCTACTATCTCCAAAAGCAGGCAGGTTACCTCAACTGGTGCGAGTGTGTGTGGATACAGAATAACAGTTGATTTGTCTCATTTGAAACCCAGAATCACCACAGACAGTCATCCCGGGTGGGATGCCCCTTAGAGAATTGCTGACACAGATCATTGCAGAGCAATGGCATTTGTTTAAACTGCCTACAGTGACCGATCGCAAAACACTCCATAAACTGTAAGGACCTTTCTCCCCAGCATGGTGAAAGGATGTAGAGCAGGTCTGCTTTTAAAATGGCATAATCTCAAAAGAATTTTGTTTTTCCAAATAATGACAAGGATACTCTGTTCTACAATGTATGTGCAAAGTCAACACCTGGAACAATATTCAAAAAGATTACTGGCTCAAAAGTTGAAGTATCTGGTAGGTTTTAAGACTTTTGATGTTAAATTTTTAAAGCACAAGAAAAGGCATGCTATTTTTTTTAAATGTATAATAATGTATCACTTTAAAAAAAATTCATGGGTGATGTTCCTTCTTACTTCACGTCTGCCGGCTGGCCATTTTCAGAATGTTTTCCAGCATGACTCCACATGCATGGTTGAAAAATACAAAGTATAACCCAATAAAAAAGAGAAACAAATTTTTCCCTTACAGGAAAAGTGACACCTTATGCGTACGCACATTAGGCAAGTTATCTGCTGTAACAATCTGAATGTTGGTCCTTCATGTGCATGGAAGATACCCAAATTAAAAAGGTAGTAACTGCAACCATAAGCTTTGTGACCCTAGCAACGTCTATTTCCATTGCTGAAGGTGGGGTTGGCTACAATTTGTCCTGCTGAGATGTGCTTGAATAATCATTAAGGCCCCGAAGTATATGCCCTGCATGTTAAATTTTCTACCTATAATTAAAGTATAAAAGCAGTGGACTGAAGACACAGATATACTTACTACCTATGGAAAATGAAACACAATTAAGTTTATATGGGCTTAAGGACAAGTGATGACTATTAAGCATTGTAATTATGCAGGGATGGAGGTACATAGAAATGAACCTCAATTTTTTTCACTTTATTTGATGACTTAGAATTTTAGCAACAATGGTGTGGTTATCTTAACTGACAAGTCTTTAGAGGATTTTTTTTTTCTCTTTATTTTGCCCTATACAATTTCTTGTATTATATATATATATATATATATATATATATTATATATATATATATATATATATATATATATATATATATATATATATATATATATATATATATATATATATATATATATATATATATATATAGTGGAGGAAGGCCAGCCGTTTAACTCGGCCAATACCCCCAAGCCGCCAGGTGGAGCCCTCCTTGCAGCATGGAGGTCCCCAGAAGACCAGCAGGGCATCATGGACAATGGAGTTTTTATGCACCGCCCTGCTGGATGCCATGGGGCCACGAGGGAGCTGCAGGAGGACTGAAGAGTTCTTTGTGCCCTATGACCCGGAAGTTCGTCATAGGAAGAGAGACGGCTTCGGGTGAGAATAGCATTGTTTACCCTGACCTGGAAGGAATAAGGACTTATGGACTGTTGGATTGGGAACACTTCCGGGTCAGGGAATATAAAAGGACTTTGGGAACTCCCAGGCAATGAGCTGAGTTGGGAGGCAGGGTGGCTAAGCATCTGGGAGAGTGGAGGATTATTATTGTTATTGGAGTATTTGGGAGTGGAGGGTGCTTTGTGCACATTATTGATATAATAAATATCATTATTGGACTTTTACCTAGTGTCTGACGTGGTGTCTGAGGGTGCAAGGGTGCGAGCAAGAGCAAGCACTTAATCTGTTATATATATATATATATATATATATATATATATATATATATATATATATATATATATATATATACACACACACACACATTATATATACACACACATAAATACATATATACTGTATATAGTGACAGATAGAAGGTGCTATCGTCCTCTTGAAACCTCAGACTATACGCCAGACACCAGGTAAAAGTCCAAATATAAAATTTCTTTTTTGAACTATATAGTGCAACAAATCACCATCCTCTCCACTATACTCATAAATAACAATAACCAATACTCAATAATACAATCCACCACTCCCAGACGCGTTGCCACCCTTCCACCCAGCTCAGCTCGTCGTCGGGAGTTCCCACAGTCCTTTTATAGTTCCTGACCCGGAAGTGTTTCCCATCCTTCAGTCCATGATTCCTTATTACTTCCGGGTCAGATAAAAAGACCTTTTCTTCACCCTGGAAGTACGTCATTCCTCCTGTCCATGTAACTCGTACGTACTTCTGGGGCATAGGGCAAATAGTATTCCCGGACACAGACAGGCAGACATGCTGAAAGTCACCACCACACGTTTATTTACAATATTTACAATGTCCAAGTGCCACACAACCCCAAGACTTCCCAAAAGTCCAGGCCTCTCATACACTTTGCCTTTCTCTTCAGGCCACCTCCACTCTCTCTTCTCTTGCTTCGTCCTCTCCTCACCCGCCCAGGACGCCCAAGAGGACCGGAGGAGGGCTTGCGCCTTCCCCAGACCATGTGGGGGCGACCACCCTGGTACCTTAGGGGGCCACGGGTACAGAGCTTTGAAGCTCAACCCTGTAGGGGCCCGTGGTCGCCACCAGGGGGCGCCCCTATGCCCTTGGAGCCCTGGACCTCAGCATTTCCGACACTGGGGCATGTCGGTGGAAGACTGCCGGAACCCACCTGGAGCACATCCGGGTGCTATAAAAAGGACTGCCTCCCTTCATTGAATGGCTGGAGTTGGGAGTGTAGTGGACGAGGTCTCTGGAGGAGGCAGGAGGCGGCCTGAAGAGTGAGGCATAGGGAAGAGGCCGGGACTTTGGGGACTTGCGGGGTTTGTGAGCACTTGAATTGTGTATATAATTTATACTAATAAAAAGGCAAAGCCCTCACTGACTCACTCATCACTAATTACCCAACTTCCCGTGTAGGTAGAAGGCTGAAATTTGGCAGGCTCATTCCTTACAGCTTACTTACAAAGGTTAAGCAGGTTTCATTTCGAACTTCTATGCATAACGGTCATAACGGTCGACAACATCCGCCATGCTGAACTTTATTTATGGCCCCATCTTCACGAAATTTGGTAGGCGGCTTCCCTGTGCTAACCGAAAACAATGTGCGTACTTATTTCGGTGGTATGACGCCACTGCCGGCCGCCATATTGAACTTTCCAACAGTCTTTGTTACTTATGGGCCCATCTTCAAGAAATTTGGTACATGGGTTCCCAACGCTAACTGAAACCTACTTACGTACATATATACATCCATAGCCTGCAGCTCGGTCACCGTGTGAGGCGGCATTGGGTCCCCCATCCCAACACCTCCCACGTTATTGGCTGTCTGCCTATATAAGGCCGTCCGTTGCTCCAGGTCTCTACATTCCCTTCCTTGCTTCGCCACGGGATTCACATCTCAATGCGGATAACTACAGCCTTTTATTTAATCCACGGCTTCTCCGCTGTTTTATTGTTTGTTTATTATGATTATACAAACTGGATTCCAAAAAAGTTGGGACACTATACAAATTGTGAATAAAAACTGAATGCAATGATGTGGAGGTGCCAACTTCTAATATTTTATTCAGAATAGAACATACTGTAAATCACGGAACAAAAGTTTAAACTGAGATAATGTATCATTTTATGGGAAAAATATGTTGATTCTGAATTTCATGGTGTCAACAAATCCCAAAAAAGTTGGGACAAGGCCATTTTCACCACTGTGTGGCATCTCCCCTTCTTCTTACAACACTCAACAGACGTCTGGGGACCGAGGAGACCAGTTTCTCAAGTTTAGAAATAGGAATGCTCTCCCATTCTTGTCTAATACAGGCCTCTAACTGATCAATCATCTTGGGCCTTCTTTGTCGCACCTTCCTCTTTATGATGCGCCAAATGTTCTCTATAGGTGAAAGATCTGGACTGCAGACTGGCCATTTCAGTACCGGATCCTTCTCCTACGCAGCCATGATGTTGTGATTGATGCAGAATGTGGTCTGGCATTATCTTGTTCAAAAATGCAGGGTCTTCCCTGAAAGAGATGACGTCTGGATGGGAGCATATGTTGTTCTAGAACCTGAATATATTTTTCTGCATTGATGGTGCCTTTCCAGACATGCAAGCTGCCCATGCCACACTCACTCATGCAACCCCATACCATCAGAGATGCAGGCTTCTGAACTGAGCGTTGATAACAACTTGGGTTGTCCTTATCCTCTTTGGTCCGGATGACATGGCATCCCAGATTTCCAAAAGAACTTGAATCGTGACTCGTCTGACCACAGAACAGTCTTCCATTTTGCCACACTCCATTTTAAATGATCCCTGGCCCAGTGACAACGCCTGAGCTTGTGGATCTTGCTTAGAAATGGCTTCTTCTTTGCACTGTAGAGTTTCAGCTGGCAATGGCGGATGGCACGGTGGATTGTGTTCACTGACAATGGTTTCTGGAAGTATTCCTGAGCCCATTCTGTGATTTCCTTTACAGTAGCATTCCTGTTTGTGGTGCAGTGTCGTTTAAGGGCCGGAGATCACGGGCATCCAGTATGGTTTTACGGCCTTGACCCTTACGCACAGAGATTGTTCCAGATTCTCTGAATCTTGGATGATGTTATGCACAGTTGATGATGATAGATGCAAAGTCTTTGCAATTTTTCGCTGGGTAACACCTTTCTGATATTGCTCCACTATCTTTCTGCGCAACATTGTGGGAATTGGTGTTCTTCTACCCATCTTGGCTTCTGAGAGACACTGCCACTCTGAGAAGCTCTTTTTTATACCCAATCATGTTGCCAATTGACCTAATTAGTGTTTATTGGTCTTCCAGCTCTTCGTTATGCTCAAATTTACTTTTTCCAGCCTCTTATTGCTACTTGTCCCAACTTTTTTGGGATTTGTTGACACCGTGAAATTTTGAATCAATATATTTTTCCTTTAAAATTATACATTTACTCAGATTAAACGTTTGATCTGTCATCTACGTTCTATTACAAATAAAATATTGACATTTGCCATCTCCACATCATTGCATTCAGTTTTTATTCACAATTTGTTTAGTGTCCCAACGTTTTTGGAATCTGGTTTGTAGTTATTGTGTAGGTATTTTAGACTTACTTTACATTGTTCAGGTACCCATTTCATTTATCGTTCCAATCATATCCACATTAACATGTCTATCAAGGTGATCACTATCGATCAAAGAAATGTCACTTACCGAGTGGTTTCCATGCCCGGAGATGGCACCTGCCTTTTCCATTCTCTTTGTTACATATTGCACGGCCATATCCGGCTCACTCTTGATATCCGGAGGAACATTGTGTCTTATGTATTGAATGACTGGGACAGGTTTAAGGTGTGGACTGATGACGGTACAGGAGATAATTATACTACACAGGAGCACTATAACAGTGAAATGCTTAAGCCCTTCACCTATGGTTCTGTATGTGAGTTGATTGCTGCCGTTGAATTGTTCGGTTGTCACTTTCAAGCGTACCGAAATGGCCAAATATTTTACAGCTTTCGACAACCGTCAATACCTCTTACACATCTTAGACTCACAGGTGATGATTTCAGTAGTGGACAATTTGATGTTTATGAATGTTTAAACTCTCAAAAGCTGGATGTGAAGTTATCAATAAAACTGGTTGTATGCTTACAACGCTTGACAGATGCAGAATGTCACTTCAACACAAGTCCTGCAAATACTGTAGTAATTGAAACAAACCAAAAACAAACCATGAAACTCAAACCGATTATGACAGCAGCAATCCAAGCTGCGAGATTGGAGGCAAGATTACTTTTCACATGGCCAACTGTACGTTGCATGCTCAAGAGTAAGCTCAGCGCACAGCTTGGTCATATTACAACTGGAGGGCCGAACTCACAATGTGGTATACAAAGAGATCCTTAACAAATAATTATTGGTATATTTTCCCTCATTTTAAAAAGGTTTAATTTCTGTTCTTAATAAAATTTTTAGGGCAGTACTTCACCGCTGCGAAGCGCGGGTATTTTGCTAGTGTATAATAAACATGTGTTGGGTGACATTGGCGTGTCTGCCTGTCTGTGTCCGGGCCAGCTTCCACAATATACATACATACAGTGAGGTCCATAAATATTTGGACAGAGACAACTTTTTTCCAATTTTGGTTCTGTACATTACCACAATGAATTTTAAATGAAACAACTCAGATGCAGTTGACGTGCAGACTTTGTTTTAATTCAGTGGGTTGAACAAAAAAATTGCACAAAAATGTGAGGCAAATAAAGCATTTTTTGAACACAATCCCTTTATTTCAGGGGCTCAAAAGTAATTGGACAATTGACTCAAAGGCTATTTCATGGGCAGCTGTGGGCAAGTCCGTCGTTATGTCATTATCAATTAAGCAGATAAAAGGCCTGGAGTTGATTTGAGGTGTGGTGCTTGCATGTGGAAGATTTTGCTATGAACAGACAACATGCGGTCAAAGGAGCTCTCCAGGCAGGTGAAAGATGTCATCCTTAAGTTGTGAAAACAGAAAAAACCCATCCGAGAAATTGCTACAATAGTACGAGTGGCAAAATCTACAGTTTGGTACATCCTGAGAAAGAAAGCAAGCACTGGTGAACTTAGCATGCAAAAAGACCTGGACGTCCATGGAAGACAACAGTGGTGGATGATCGCAGAATCATTTCCATGGTGAAGAGAAACCCCTTCACAACAGCCAACCAAGTGAACAACACTCTCCAGGGGGTAGGCGTATCGATATCCAAGTCTACCATAAAGAGAAGACTGCATGAAAGTAAATACAGAGGGCACTGCAAGGTGCAAGCCACTCATAAGCCTCAAGAATAGAAAGGCTAGATTGGACTTTGCTAAAGAACATCTAAAAAAGCCAGCACAGTTCTGGAAAAACATTCTTTGGACAGATGAAACCAAGATCAACCTCTACCAGAATGATGGCAAGAAAAAAGTATGGAGAAGGCGTGGAACAGCTCATTATCCAAAGCATACCACATCATCTGTAAAACACGGTGGAGGCAGTATGATGGCTTAGGCGTGCATGGCTGCCAGTGGCACTGGGACACTAGTGTTTGATGATGTGAAACAGGACAGAAGCAGCCGAATGAATTCTGAGGTGTTCAAGGACATACTGTCTGCTCAAATCCAGCTAAATGCAGCCAAATTGACTGGGCAGCGTTTCATGATACAGATGGACAATGACCCAAAATATACAGCCAAAGCAACCCAGGAGTTTATTAAAGCAAAGAAGTGGAAAATTCTTGAATGGCCAAGTCAGTCACCTGATCTTAACCCAACTGAGCATGCATTTCACTTGTTGAAGACTAAACTTCGGACAGAAAGGCCCACAAACAAACAGCAACTGAAAGCCGCTGCAGTAAAGGCCTGGCAGAGCATTAAAAAGGAGGAAACCCAGCATCTGGTGATGTACATGAGTTCAAGACTTCAGGCCGTCATTGCCAGCAAAGGGTTTTCAACCAAGTATTAGAAATGAACATTTTATTTCCAGTTATTTAATTTGTCCAATTACTTTTGAGCCCCTGAAATAAAGTAATTGTGTTAAAAAATGCTTTAGTTGCCTCACATTTTATGCAATCTTTTGTTCAACCCACTGAATTAAAGCTGAAAGTCTGCACTTCAACTGCATCTGAGTTGTTTCATTTAAAATTCATTGTGGTAATGTACAGAACCAAAATTAGAAAAAAGTTGTCTCTGTCCAAATATTTATGGACCCAACTGTGTGTGTATATTATATATATATATATATAAATAAGATACTGTAGTAATGAAGATGACAACTGTATAAAACAAAAGTATAAATAATTAACTAAGGCAGGGTACAGCTATGCAAATATGCCTGTATTTAAGATCATTTGCAGGATCACAAGCTTAAGTCAATGATCATCATGTTTTACAGTCTAACTTTAAATGAGATGCCTAAAAATAAACACTGAGAACTGTTCTTTTTTCCCTTTCTTTAAAGTTTTCTTTAATAAAAATACCCTTGCTGCAAAATTCTTAACAATTCTTAAATACCACAGTGATCTTCAAATAAAAGTGCATGTATCCCACTAAATATAAACCAAAAGCTATGGAAGCAGCCCTTTAGACAGGTATGACATTGATGAGGCGTCTAATTAGGGCAACTGCCAATATGGTGCCCTGAAACAATGTTTAAAAAGTGGTTTGAACATTTAACTACTAAAGCCACTGCCGCAGCACAGTTTTAAAACAGCTTCCTCCAAATCATGCAGATGCAAGCATAAACTCACTCTACACAGGATGTATAAAAAAGGGAAGTGGTTGCTCTGTCCATGACATGCAGTACTTCAACAGTTCTTGCTTGTCTACAAAAAAGCTACCGCAATAGAAATCTTCACTGCACCACACTTCCCATATGTCACCAAGCAGTCACATGCTGCACAGAATGGGAAGTTAATTGAATACTCAACATCTAATACAGTTAAGGAAAATTGCAATTTTATGAAAAAGGCTTCAATATTTAAAAAAAAAATGTATTCAGTAAACCAAGCTTTACTTAATCAATTTAGGCCTGATATTTTTTCACTGACAAACACACAGGTAATAAGGATAAGAAAAATGTTGGTATAAGATCAAAGTCACAAGCAGTGGGAAAACACTCACCACCAGAAAGTGCAAGGTCCATGCAGACAAAGAGAACACCTATGTGCTTCATGATTTGAACCAGAGACTCCAAAACTACATTAGAAGGCTTATCACTTCACCACAGTGTCACTTCTGGGAACAGTTTTAAATGATTTTCTTAATTTATAATGGCTTGGTAAAGAACAGAAGGAATGTGTGGCTGGTTGAGGACCAATACAGCATATAAAATTATAAAGAATATCTGAAATACCATCTTGCTGTAGTGGTAGCAATCTGCTTTCCTCTCACAGTATAGACAAACTTTGAGGTAGATGTGAATCTTACTCAGTATGTCTGTGTTCACAAATATGGCCTGCAATTAACGACTGACTTGATTGTGGATGGTTCATGATTTTTTTGAGTTATGGTTGGGATACCATTTGGCTCCCTAGGGCCATCAATAGAAAAGGTAACATGACACAGATTCTAAACCTGCTTAATTCAATTCAAGGCTGAAGCAGACAGTGGTTATCCAAACAATACTAGGTGCAAGACAGAAAACCGCCATGGGCAGTATCACACACCCCTTTCACACTTACACTCAAATGCAGGAATCACCAATTCATTCTTCTGCATGTCTTGGGTGAGGTGGGAGGAAAACTAGTCTACTCGGAGGAATGCCCACACAGATATGACAAGAACATCCAAACTCTAAACAGACAATAATGGAGCATGGGATGTGAATCCAGAATTTTGGACTCTGAAACAGCACTGCTAAATACTGTACTACCATGCTACCTTCAGAAACAAGTTTGAAGTAATATGTGGTTAGTTCATCTTAAATGTTACTTTTCTATAAAAAAAAAACCACCACACACAACACTTTAGAAACTGAAAAAAAAATACTTCAATTACACAAAGATACTACAAACTCTTGCAGAAACTAATCACACCCAGGGGCTGGTAAGGTATCAAAAGCTGACTACCTCTGTCCTCCTTTACAGACTTTGATAGGTCATGGAAATTGGATAAGTCTATGCTATTCCAATTGGAACCGAGTAAACAACAGGAAAATGACTGGCCATTTTTTTTCCTCATAAAACAAAGCTTGCCAATTTTTAAAAATGTATAGAAGAGTTGGCAAATATGTTGTTTAGAATGCTTCATATGCACAAAAGGACCCCATGTAAACTCACCATCACGCCTAGGAACATAAAATGCATACAGTAAAAAAAAAAAATAATAATAATCTCATGTGTATATGGCCATTGTCGCTTATGTAATATACTCCAGACAAGTGCAATAAAAAAATTAAGCATGTAACTTTGTGTAAGCATGTATAAACACAGTGTGACAATGTGTGTCCAGCAATGAAGAAGCATCCTTTCCAAGTTTGATTCCTGCTGTGATAACCTCAGTTATCCTCAAACCTTCAAACTAGATTAAGCACATGCCAGAAACTGATAAAGTACCTTAAACAGATGTTTAAGCAAATTATGGCGAATAACCACAAATTGCTGGGAGTAGTTGAACACCTTTACAGAGATCACAAATATCTTAATTTGTTACACATTAAGTACAAAAAAATAGATATGTGGACAGTATTAATATTACTAACCGTTTTTTTTTTTGTTGCTTCTTAAAAAAGGACATTTTAGGGTTCAGTTACTTTTCGAATAACAGCCTCCAAGAATCTCTCATGCATAATGCATATGAAGTTCACATTTTACACCCTGTGATTGACAGAGACAAATGACTGTTAAAAGATGGTGTTTGCACAGTAAATGTCTTTCATGGTGAATGCTGGCAGTGAATAGACATTAGGCAGCATGTCTGTTCTCCTGCCAGCTGCCAAGGTGTATCATGCATGCTCCAATAGGATTTCATATTTCTTCAGGTAAGAGTAGGAAAAATGACAAAACAGGATTTTTTACTTCAGAACACAACAGAACTACCAGTAAAAGTTTAACTGGGAAGAAGCAAAGCATAGCAAATAATAACTAATGATACAGCCTGATGTGTGGAGTACTAATATTGCCTCTTCTGGTGTCAAGGAAAGGGGTTAAGAGCATGCGCCGATATAGCACATTGCCACACCTGCCACATGACAAACCACCTCAGGATCCCAGACTAGGACCCAAGTGCAGGCATGCAACAGGTGACACCTCAGCACCACACTAGTTTAGATAGAATGGAATAGTGTGAGTTTTTTTTTTTATATATATATAAAAATGGTGGCTGCTGGTGTCCTTATTATAAAAAACTAACTATGCTGGATAAAGTATGGAGAAGGGCAACTAGGCTGAATCCATGACATTGAGGTACGACCTATGAGTAAAATTTGAAGCAGATTAACAATTTCAGATCAAGAAGTGACATGATCAAATAGCTTTAAATTATAAAGGGAGTCAGTACGGTAGCTTGAGGTTATTACTTCTAAATACATTCTTTGACAACAATCAAGATTGCAGATGGAAATTGGTAAAGTGTACATTTCACACAAATATTAGAAAGATTTTCTTCGCTCAGAGAACCATAAATACATTCGATAAATTACCAAGTAGTGCGATAGACAGTAGTACTTCAAAACTTGATCAGGAATTACTTTGGAAAAATACTAAATAGGACTAGTACACTTTTTGGGCTGAATGGCCTGTTCTTTTCAATAATTAAATAATAATTTAATAATGTACTAATGATAAGAATCCCAATTTGTACCACTAATTCAGCTGTGATTATTACAGCAGACTGTGATGGATTTAAGAATTATTTGTCTCCACAATGACAGATTCATGTTGGAGATTTTTTTTGTATGTTTTATATCAAAGCAGCCAAGTAAACATTATTGGAAATGTTACTTCCTTGTTAAGGCCATATTGACTAATTTTAAAAGTTACAAATTTTGGAAAAATCACTGGAATATTGTCCAAGTAGTATTTTAGAGGATGTATTAACACAGTCTTTTCCAACTTTGACAGTGGGTTTTCAAGTAATCAAGAGAAGTTAGGACACTTGTGCAAACTGCTTGCTTCAAATTGCAAGGGTTAATTTAGTTTAATTGTTACAGGACATCTGCGGGCTGTAACATATTAGAAATGTCCTTTTTTCAGTTTTTGGTAACCTAAACTTAAAATTTAAACCTCTGGCAGTTTACCACTTACCTTTTCCCATTTTAAGTCATTTAACCTTGCTTAACCTAATTCTGGGTTTCAATAGGTCTGGATCTCTTGCCAGCATGAGACACAGTGCACAAACCAAGACTGCTAAATCAAAGAGTCCATTCACACACATCAACACTCACAATAAGCCATTTTAGAATTGCTAGTTAACTTAGCATGCACATCTTCAGGACTGTGAGAGGAAAAACAAAGGGGGGGGGGGAAGAGACAAAAAAATATGCACATAACAAGAAGGTACCATCTCTGCACAGTTAAAGGGCAGGAGATTTTGAAAGGGCAGATTTAAACTCACCTATGACACAGAAGTTCCAATCACTGATCTGATCCAACCACATAAGAACATACCACATGTTGTATATACTATACATCATGTTATGGATGGAATGTGACAGCCAACATTCTAAACAAATTACTCTCCTGTAAATGCTTAAGTAGCATAAATACTGGAAAATTAGAAAACACTGCTTGATCTAATTAAATCATGTGATAGAAGGCAGCAATTTCTTGTATATATTGTGTTAACACCCGTATTGTCTCTGCTTGTAATCTTCACATTTAAGACAAAAGAATAGTAAAGTACTAGTGGAAAATTATGCCAGTGTTAAGTATGCCAATAGTACAGGAAGTCTGTTTCAATACAAAGAAAATAAAGGTCAGTAAATGAGAAAAGTCACCAAACAAAGTACTGTGTTCAAAATTCCCTCCCGATTTAATAGTTAAAAGATAAAGATACATAGTGCAGAACTGTATTTCTTTACAGGGGTTCTCTCAAGAAGTACAAGTCATAATTTGTGAAACGAAACTTCAAAAGAAACAAAAGCAACGTGCGAGAGCTGGACATTTTTGGTATGCAATACTGAGTAATAATAATAATTACAGTTGTTAAGATCACGTTGAGTTCTCACATACATAAACACTACTTTCTTTAAGCACCGAATTCATATAGGCTCTACATATTTTACTGCAAGGTCGTATACAACTGCATTTGAGCAAATTCTTGTATTATACATATACGTGTGCGCAAAATGTCATTTTAGTATGCGCTTTCCAACATTTTTCACTCCGCCTGGAAGAATCTTGCTTTACTAGCGCGCAGGAATTAAATACGACTTTTGTCAATTGATTAAGAGACATCTCACACACTCAGAAATTCGCCACCCTAGTCCATCCAAAGGCTCCAATTTTCGTTTAAATGACGCAAATACTTATCATTAAACACCTAGGCCATCCACTTCTTTAATATATTTAATCTGCACAAGGATAAGCTATGAGGAAGGAAATTTACAATAGCGCCGTGGGTGCGTTACTTTACCTTCCTGTTCGCTGCTTTCTTGTCTAGACATGGTCTTGCACAAACCCCATCCACAGGCTGGTGTTGCATTTACATTCTGACGTAAACCTTAAGTCTTTCTGAAGCGCAGCTCCCGGTATAACGACGACGGTGCCAGCACACTACTGGTAATTGCACGATGCAGATGTTTTTTACTTTCCAATCTGCATCTTCCTTAACGCGCTACTCGATTTTGTGATTTGACGTCTACGTGGAATATGAGACATTTTCTGCAGAGGCCCGATAATTGACTCCACCCCCTAAAAAACTTAACACCGCTTTCTCCTTTTCTTGTTGTCGAAAATACCGCATTTCGATGCAAATACCGCCCTTTTCTACATATATTCCGAGTGAATGTGCCGAAATGACCGTCAGCTTCTCCCTCTCTGAAAATAACCGAAGAAACAAAAAGCCCCATTCATATCCACTTACTTAGAATACATAAAAATCTTACACTGACCTTCATCTTCACCAAGGCATGATTCCAAGCCGGTCTAATTTCCTGGATCAGCTTCAGTGCTCCTGCTTTATAATGCTGGTCATCTACAACAATATCTAACTTGGGGATATCGGGGGCACTAGCAGGCACATGGATATAGTTGGCCATTATTTGTTACCGATTTTCGTCTTCACTTACTGAGGTTAAATGCTGTTCTGCTTATAATGCGAGGTCTGCGTCTGACTAAAAAGGATGGAAAATTCCACCCATCGCATGCAAATAAGACGTCGCACTGCATTGTGGTCATTACAGTGTATCAGCCTTTAAAACAGTTGCCAGGCTGGGCAACACGGTGATAAATTTGACTGCTTCTGAAACACTGTCTTGGGACAAGTTATATCTCGAGTACTCAATTCTCGTAACGTTCAAAACTCAATGTAATTTAGACAAAACGGTGCCAAAATTAACGCAATTAGCATAGACACCACCCACTTTAATGCAAAAATGAGTTACGCCCCTCAAGAGTGAAAGTCATAAATCTACAGACTGAGCAAAACTTTCCTTCAGACTAAATGAATGAAATTTGTCATGTGTTCAAGTGCCATTTCCAAGTGAAACATACCTAACCGATGGCTGAGTTAAATGCAACCTAAAATGTATTACGCGATTTCGGATACGTATTAGGGACATCGAACAATTTAAGTTTGAATAATAAAAAGCCACCCAAGTCTCATTCCTGGTGACATGCCGTCGGATTGCTGTGTGCTGCCGACTTTACTTTCGCCAGGACTTTCTTCACTAATAGCACAGGTGTCGGCCGTATGTTAACGCTTCTTCTTTAAAATTCAGCAACTGTGTTGCGTAATCTGCGTGTTTGGAGCTTAAGGTGGCCTCTCAAAGGGGGAAACAATTTAAGAGTACACTGTGAGAATGGGCATGAAAGTATTTTACATATTGATCATCACAGAGAAATGCTGTGTAAGATCGTGCTCAGTAGGAACATACAAAATAACCGGCCAGACACAACACAGTTTAGGTAAAAGTTACAGAGAGCATTTTACAACTGGGGATATTTTACAGATTTTTTCATAAAGAAATTTCACAGCTGGCGGCAGGGTGCTGCAGTGGGTAGCGCTGCTGCCTTGCAGTTAGGAGACCCGGGTTCGCTTCCCGGGTCCTCCCTGCGTGGAGTTTGCATGTTCTCCCTCTGTCTCGGTGGGTTTACTCCCACAGTGCAAAGACATGCAGGTTAGGTGCAATGGCAATCCTAAATTGTCCCACGTGTGCGCCCTGCCCGGGATTTGTTTCCTGCCTGGCGCCCTGTTGTATGTGTATACAGTATAAGAAAGGCAAATAAGAATATCCTTAAGAAAGTAATTTTGCCAGACTTCATTTAAACTAGGCATCTGCAAGAAATACATTTCATCACATCTTATGAAAGCACTAATAATTTATAAAAGTGCTTTCACAAATACAAAATACAAAATAAACTAGCATGGGCGGCACGGTGGTAGTGCTGCTGCCTTGCAGTTAGGAGACCTGGGTTCACTTCCCTGCGTGGAGTTTGCATGTCTGCATGGGTTTCCTCTGGGTGCTCCGGTTTACTCCCACAGTCCAAAGACATGCAGGTTAGGTGGATTGGCGATTCTAAATTGGCCCTAGTTTGTGTGTGTGCCCTGCAGTGGGTTGGTGCCCTGCCCAGGATTGGTTCCTGGGATTGGCTCCAGCAGACCCCTGTGTTTGGATTCAGCGGGTTGGGAAATGGATGGATGGAAAGTAGCATGGTGGCAGAGTGGTTAGCAATTCTTGTCCATTGATCCACAAAGTTGGGAATTGATTCATTGTTTGTTATCAGCATGGAGCTGAAATGTTCTCCTCATCTGTATGGGACCTTCCTCCATCCCACATTCCAAATATGTGCTTGTCTGATCAATTGAACATTCTGTCCATTGACAGAGTGTAATTAAATATGCAAGTTTTCTGATGTAAAGAACTGCTATTTTTTATAGCGTTGGGAGCAAAAGTGATTAAATTAGCATCAATCTACTACAGGCATGACTTCCAATGCAGGATATCAAGTACACATTTATAAGTTGAATTTTTTTAAGAAAATATAAAGAATACAAATGATTCAACAGAGGGTTATTGCATTGAACCTGTAAATTAAGACCTGTATCCAGGGTCTCCTTGTTGAATCCAAAAAGGTGTGGAGACAGGCACCAACTCTACATCACCACAAACTACAACAAAGCATGTTAAGAAAATTATTGGGTGAACCATTGCATACATGTATTAAAATATTTTTTATATATAAGTTTTATCTTTACCTTGCTTTCTAAATCTGTTTAGGTTGTGTGCCTAATTGTTATTCTAATGTCAAGTGCATACTTTGCAGTTTTGCAGCCATATTACTGTACTGGGTCTGGGTCCATTCCTGTTAAAAGTCTTAACTGTCATCATAATATTCTCTCTCCCTGACAATAATAAATGCACTTTCTTTTAAATAACATTGTCTTTTAGTAAAGTTTTAATCAATTTAATTTTTCAATAATTAGGGTCAGTTTATGTCACATGAAATGAACAAAAATGCCACACAAGACAGTATGTTAATCTGATAGTATGCATAAATAATACTTGTAGATCTGATCAAGTCAAACTCCAGAAAAAATGTGCACATATTTTAAGCACTCTTCAGTCTAAATCCAAGTATTCCATTAACTTGTTGTTGCTTTATTTCTTCACTTGGAAATGCTGAGCATTACAACACTAGTTTAAATTCAATAATGACAAACTAGGGATATTTCTTGAGGGCTACAATGACCTCCGCATTTCCACTGACCCAAACTGTTCACTAACATGTCGTGCTTATTTATTTGAAAACTAAACCAATGTTCATGCAAAATCAAACATGTATAACGAAACAGTGTAAAGTATGCGATTTTATTCCTATATAGTGTAAAGTATGTGATTTTATTCCTATATATTCCATCTACAACTCACAAGAATTTCTCACTGTATTTGCAAAACAAACTTTATAACAAAAGGCTAAGAGTAAAACAACTGGAGACAATTTCTGGGTCGTGCTGGAATTATGATAATTATACGGATGTATTCAAGTAGATCATTTTATTTCCAGCATTTCTGTTGCACCTTCAACAAAAAGACAATAGTCTCAAATAAATCAATGCAACACAGTAAACTGAATTTATATTTAGTGCAAAGTGCTTGTATATACTCAATATATGCTAGTGTTCAAATGATTGCAATTACTTAAGAAATATTCAGTTTTATGTAAATTGATACTTTATCACTGTACCTTAACATCAATTTATAAACATAGACAATACATTAGTAATGTTATAAGTTGCTATTACTGCTTGAAATGACTGATTTATAATTTAACACTAACATGAATGCAAAAGTTCTAGTTAGAGCAGATATTATTCCAGTGTCCTAATAGTAAACTTTTTTATATCACCCTTAATTAGTCATGTTTAAATTACAACTGAAACCTGTTATACTGTTCAATAAAGCAAAGTAACTGTGTCATGCATCAATGACAGAGGTCTCCCTCCGAATTCCTCCCAGGTATGTTATACCACCCCCAACTGAGAGGGGGTGGTGCCGCTGTCTTCTTCCTCCATGGTGCAGAGAAACCACTCAATGAGACAACTGACTCCGGCCCTTCCAGCCTCAGGGCCATAAAAGCACAAATGCCTGGAAAAGGGCGTCACTTCTTACCGAAGGAACCGAAACAAAGGAGCTCCTCACTTACCTGATGGCAGATGAAGCAGTCTTTATTGGAATCATGCTATTCTGGTGCAGCAATATGTGTTTCTTTTTCACACTATGGGGTGTTATTTTTGTTTGATTCATTGGGTAAATGGGGATGGTCAGATTACTGCTCCAAAATTTACCTTTGTTTTAGGCTGTTATTCCCTCAGACGACCACAACTGTAAATTACACATGCACATATTTTAGTGTATATATCTATATACATACTCACACACACACACACACACACACACACACACATTGTATTTTCGATTAAAAACTACATTAAAGACTGGAAAGTTTTATATCATTGCATTTAAGTGGACCCAAAGTGGTGCAGTTATTCAGTCATATGCATGCAATGCCCAAAACATATGCATTTTTAAATTGAAATGTTGTTAAATACTTCTGGAACATTAGTCGTGCACAAATTTGAAGCACATTTCTTCACCACTTTTAGTGATAAAGAGTCCTGTCTTCATTTCAAAAGCTCAACAAACAGCATGAGGGGGGCAATACAAAAAAAATGTATACAGTTGTGAGTAGAGTATTCCTTTAAGAATATCAGAACCGTCGCCACCCGTCTGTCTTGCTCTAATCCTTATTAGCTCACATGTCTAATTTGATCCTTCATAGTCATTTACATAGGAATTTAACAATTTACCTGGAAATTATTTACATTTATATGTTCCACTATGTACCTTTATTACAACTGTTATGCATTCTATCAGAAAAAGAAAAGCACTGGCTTCTGTGAAGTGAATTTCCTTGTGGGATATTTTCACAAAATAAAACTTACCATGACATGCAATTTTATTTAAAACTTCCAAATACTGGGATAAGTTTTGCTGTCGGGGTATAAAAAAAAATTAAACTTAAATTTTCCTAAGCTTATAAGTGTTCCTTTCTTTCATCTATCTTTTTGTCAAGCCTGCTTTATCCATTACAGGGTCAAGAGGAGGTACATCTATTCCAACCAGGGACTACACATTCATTAAAAAAAACTTGCTCATGAAAACAAAAATGTCCTTATACTGTGCTAATTAAGATTTCCAAATCTAACACATGTACTCAGGTACTTGTGGGGCAATACACACACATAAAACATTCAAACTGATCTGAGAAGCAGAAATGCTAACTACAACACCATTACTTGCAATACATGCAAGAACTATACACAACAGAAAGTAGTATTAAGGATATCAGGAACTTCTATGTACAGATTTTAAACATCACCCTTGGACAATTGTGGGAATGTCTGACATGTGTTCTATTAAGCCATGGTGTCACTAGCAAAATTACTTTGTGCACATCTAACCGTGCAAATTTGAGTAAAATGTTTTACATATGCTAATACATACCAGTAGATTTCACATTTAAATGCAAAATACTTAACCGGTGGAAAAGACATTTCTCTGTAAATTTACATTTTCTTTTCTACTTTGAATTCTGCAGATTGTGTTAGCAGCAAAATTACCAGATAAATTAAAAAAACAATGGCATACTCAGCTTTTTAAATATTGTCTAGGAAGCACTGAATACCCCCGCCTGTTTTTTCCCTTGACATTTTTGTTTTAGACTTTTTCTAAATTCTTTACTCTATGTAGGGAATGGGAATTTTACAAATGGACTTCAAACTTTCCTAATGTCCAACTTCGGAACCAGAGTAAAGCTCTTTGATTATGAAAATCACTTAACTTGCTCACTGAATCCTTCACCAAATTTTAAGTAAATGAGCTTTCAAGCAGAAACTTTGGAATTAAAATCTCTGTAGACAGATATTGGCCTTTTGCCATATGCACTTTTCTTTCCTTCTTTTTGTGTGTGCACATTCATTTTTGCTACTAAGCTGCCTTGCTCAACACATGTACTTGGTTGACTAGACAGTGTGATCAGTAGATTCTAACTGTGACTTTGCTGGAAAAAAACTCTCTTAGTATATGGTCCTAATAGTAGACAACTGAAGTAAGAGGTTTCTGTCAATTGTACCACTACATTACCAACACTTATTTCCCTGCATTAAACAACTTTGCTTAAATACACTCTGTGATCAAAATTTTTGTTTGTATTACATGCAAATTTTACAAAGTTCACAAAAAGAATGACAATCAATACACACCTCTCTCTGTGGAGAAGAGGAGAGAGTTAGTACATGTACATCGCCACCCTCAGTCTGGCGTAGACACACACATCTCTTAAGCCCTTCAACTGCCTCCCATGTGCACAAGTGCAACAGTGTGAATGAATAATTGGCATCTGACCATACAGTGAGAAAGTGTGAAAAGTGGGTTAGGATGGTAAAAACTATTAGATGCACAAGGGGCTTTCACCAGGAATCTATCCTTAGACTAATATTATTATAGCAGTGACAGAAATGATGTGCAGAGTGGTACAGGACAAACTATTTCATGTTTACTTGCACTACAAAATCTTTATGTTTAGAACCGATATACAATAGAGAAAAGTCTTGCTGGAATGAGTCCAACCAATTACATTATTTTAAGTTATAAAGCATATGTAGCAACAAATCATTACCCTTATTATAATACAATATATTAAATATTGTAATAAAAATAGTTATAGTTTAAACTCAAAGCATTTGGAGAAAGAGCTGTCTACCCAGTTTAAGCCAGCTTTCATATATTCATAAGAAGCATTTCATCAGGTATTTTAATTTAGGTGAAGCAGAATTAAAATATCTGTAAGACTAAATTGCATATAATTTTCTAAGTAAACTATGCATGAGGAGACTTGACCACTAGAACAAGCAGAAGTAATAGCTTTCAAATAAAAATCACCAATAACAATTACTACATTTTCATACAAAAGCGTAGCTCATAGTGCTTTACAAATATATTATAATTATATACCAAATAATTAATGCTAATACTATTTGCTGCATTTCATTGAAAAAAAATACATTTAAAAGAAAATGTCAAATGATAACAGCTTATCGATTATAGTTAAGCCTTTTTTTTATAATCCTTAAATTTAGTCTTCAACTAGTGTTTGGCTCCTGGCCTTTTGATGTCTGAAAATGACTCCATATCCTGTCTGCCTCAGAATATTGAAATGCCTGTTTCATTGCCCTGGCATTATTCATATATACAAATGAAGGGACAGAATACATGCATGAGCTGAAGCCACAGCACAAGTACTAACTACTGCTAAAAGTAGCTTGGAAATCTGGATGGTCTCAATTTTTTTTTAATACTGTAATTTGTTAATTTGCCTAAGCACCACTTTCATGTTTATTTTGTGCTATTCTGTCTATACTGTGATTGTTTATTTACTCAATTATCTTAATGTGATTTATATTTAACATCATACAGGCCTCTCAAACTATTGAGAGCAGTGCGTGGGACACACTGACATAGTGTGAGGAGGTTTTGCTTATTTACTTATATTTAAAGGGATTACAGTACACTCATCTTTTCCTGTCCTTTTGTATCATAACTTTTAGGACAGCTGAAATTGTTTGGCTGTTTTCCCCCATTTGAATAGGAAATGGTCCAGATGTCCAACCTCCCCAGTCTTATTTATTGTGCTACACTGGACACCTCCACCATTTCCATCTTCTAAATATGCTTTAAATATTTATTTGAAATTACAACATAAAAACAATGCCATTATAACTATAATTTCAATACATCTAAATAATTTCAATAAATCTACATATTTTATAATGTCTTGGTTTTTGTTCATTTTCAAAGCAACAAGATTTTTTGCTGGATGTATCATCCGACATTTGTCCCACAATCTGAATTCTTGTCAGTTATTCCAATCTACACAATAGTAAAAAAAGGGTTCTTCATCAACAGTTTTTTAGCTGTATCCTATGGGTCCCCAGGGAAGTCACTCCCAGTATACAGATGTACATGCTAGCTTGCTATTTACAGGATTACTTCCCCCCCATGGCTAAGGGCTAGCTCACTCGTGCTTTCTACAGAGGCCATGGCCAGCAGGAAAAATGGGTGAATTGGCATGAGTTCAAAGTTGTGATAAATTTAAACACGAATAGAATTACAGCTGTCTCTTAAAAATGTAACAAATATTAGCAATGCTACCTTCAGAGCAAAATTACTTTTTTCAAGGTCCTGTTGTACACTTTATGCATTCTACAGATTTAACCCCTCTGTCTTTCACAGATGTTATGAATGTTAAGTATTATTTTAAAAGTGTTCTTAATTAAATAACTGTAGCAATTGTGTAAGTTTTGTTGGTTCATTTTTGAACCTTCTTTACCCACAACTCCAAAACATGAAAAAGGGTAAATCAGGTGGTAAGCTGATCTTAACTGAAAATTTCAAAAGGCAGCTTATAACTTAGATGTTAATTAAATCAAATTAAATTAACTTTTTTTAAATATTCAGGATTCTAAAAAGCTTGTGTACAAAAATGTATTCTTATCTGAGAAAAGGAAAGAGTTACATTATTAAAGAAGATATTGTCTAGCAAAAGATCTAAACATATACATTTTAAAAAACTATGCAACTTCACTAGTAGCAGGTTTTCCTCTGGAAAGTGCTCTGACATGCAGGAAGAACCATTCAATAAAGACTTTACAGTAGAAATGTTTGTTTACTGTATGTAAATGTATGCAAATAAATAACCAAAAACTTTTGCATGATACACTGCTGGAAGAAAAAGATACTGGAGTGCTTTAAGTAAAGTTATGTATTTTATTAAAAAAAAAATAATAATTAAAATATGTATGATGTAGAGTACATTTTATTCTCTGCCTCCTGAAAGTGTGTACAGGGTTGTGGCATAGAGGAAGAACATTTTTCAGGAACATCAAATCCAAAAAATATTCCTCAATAAAGGATCTCTAGTTCAGTGTACTGCACCCTGATGCATATACGTATACTCATTCAAACCAAGCAAATTTATTTGTGCTCACTCCTCACAGTAATCTACCGGGAAAACAACTGAACCCTAAGCTTTCTGAAAAGAAAAAAAAAAAAAAATAATAAATTATATTATATATATATACAGTGGTGTGAAAAACTATTTGCCCCCTTCCTGATTTCTTATTCTTTTGCATGTTTGTCACACAAAATATTTCTGATCATCAAACACATTTAACCATTAGTCAAATATAACACAAGTAAACACAAAATGCAGTTTTTAAATGATGTTTTTATTATTTAGGGAGAAAAAAAATCCAAACCTACATGGCCCTGTGTGAAAAGTAATTGCCCCTTGTTAAAAATAACTTAACTGTGGTGTATCACACCCGAGTTCAATTTCCGTAGCCACCCCCAGGCCTGATTACTGCCACACCTGTTTCAATCAAGAAATCACTTAAATAGGAGCTGCCTGACACGGAGAAGTAGACCAAAAGCACCTCAAAAGCTAGACATCATGCCAAGATCCAAAGAAATTCAGGAACAAACGAGAACAGAAGTAATTGAGATCTATCAGTCTGGTAAAGGTTATAAAGCCATTTCTAAAGCTTTGGGACTCCAGCAAACCACAGTGAGAGCCATTATCCACAAATGGCAAAAACATGGAACAGTGGTGAACCTTCCCAGGAGTGGCCGGCCGACCAAAATTACCCCAAGAGCGCAGAGACGACTCATCCGAGAGGTCACAAAGACCCCAGGACAACGTCTAAAGAACTGCAGGCCTCACTTGCCTCAATTAAGGTCAGTGTTCACGACTCCGCCATAAGAAAGAGACTGGGCAAAAACGGCCTGCATGGCAGATTTCCAAGACGCAAACCACTGTTAAGCAAAAGAACATTAGAGCTCGTCTCAATTTTGCTAAGAAACATCTCAATGATTGCCAAGACTTTTGGGAAAATACCTTGTGGACTGATGAGACAAAAGTTGAACTTTTGGAAGGCAAATGTCCGTTACATCTGGCGTAAAAGGAACACAGCATTTCAGAAAAAGAACATCATACCAACAGTAAAATATGGTGGTGGTAGTGTGATGGTCTGGGGTTGTTTTGCTGCTTCAGGACCTGGAAGGCTTGCTGTGATAGATGGAACCATGAATTCTACTGTCTACCAAAAAATCCTGAAGGAGAATGTCCGGCCATCTGTTTGTCAACTCAAGCTGAAGCGATCTTGGGTGCTGCAACAGGACAATGACACAAAACACACCAGCAAATCGGCCTCTGAATGGCTGAAGAAAAACAAAATGAAGACTTTGGAGTGGCCTAGTCAAAGTCCTGACCTGAATCCAATTGAGATGCTATGGCATAACCTTAAAAAGGCGGTTCCTGCTAGAAAACCCTCAAATAAAGCTTAATTACAACAATTCTACAAAGATGAGTGGGCCAAAATTCCTCCAGAGCTGAAAAGACTCATTGCAGTTATCGCAAACGCTTGATTGCAGTTATTGCTGCTAAGGGTGGCCCAACCAGTTATTAGGTTCAGGGGAAATTACTTTTTCACACAGGGCCACGTAGGTTTGGATTTTTTTTTCTCCCTAAATAATAAAAACCATCATTTAAAAACTGCATTTTGTGTTTACTTGTGTTATATTTGACTAATGGTTAAATGTGTTTGATGATCAGAAACATTTTGTGTGACAAACATGCAAAAGAATAAGAAATCAGGAAGGGGCAAATAGTTTTTCACACCTGTGTGTATATATATATATATATACTATATATATATATATATATATATATATATATATATATATATATATATCCCCTGCATCACTGACTTTATAAATACATCTTTTACTTTATTATCTCTTTAAGATTAATTATGACTCAATGGAAAAATGAAATACAAAAAAAGACACTATTAAAACGTGCTTATTTCATAAATGTAGTTTGCTATAAATTCATTTTGTTAATCATCTAAATAACGATGATTTTACTTTAATTATGGGAGTAAGGAACACTGCACACGAAGTAGGAAGCAACACTAAAATTATTATCAAATACAAAGGTCTATTCAGGAAGGTTTTTTGCATAACCCACCACAACTAACTCCAATAAATTGATATATTAGGGTGCATTTCATGATATTTTAGCCATTCATTTAATAACCTGTTTGTTTGGAGTAAAAGATTTTGGGAAACAGGTAGTGCCACTTATATCACAAAGAATTAAACCTGTACAGAATTACATGGCACTCTCTTGCACATACACTTGTATCTATACCAGTTCCACCAAACCAAATGAAACTTTATTTATTTTCAGGAACATTAGGTTCACATTGGTTACAATGTTTTGCTGGGATGAATAAAAAGCCATGGTAATGGCAAGATAAGATATCAAAACTGAGTTACGTAGCAATGCAGGTAAGATAATTTTGCTTGTTATCTGCAATGTACTGGCAAATATTTAATGAATTTGCTACTGAAACTTTCAAAAACTTTCAAACATTGCTACCTATTTACAGTCTGGTATTACACTTTTAAAATATTCTGTGGCTGCGTAACGCCACAAGGTTTAAGCAGTTTTAAATGACACACCCCTTCTTTCGTTTTCAGTAACTGCTGCTCTATTTCTTAAATGGTTCTTAAGTAAAATCTTACAATCGTCGTACTATGTAAAATATTCTCCGGTTCCAGTGGCTGCAATATTCTTTACTTTTTAAATCAGGTCCTTTTTAATTTCC
Source organism: Polypterus senegalus (assembly GCF_016835505.1). Lineage (NCBI taxonomy): Eukaryota > Metazoa > Chordata > Cladistia > Polypteriformes > Polypteridae > Polypterus > Polypterus senegalus. The sequence continues at coordinate 109,937,903 of NC_053161.1, forward strand.
TGGGTTCAATTTAAATAACATTTCCAGCCTGCTCGGTAAGGCGTCTGTATGGCAATACATAAAAGAAGCAGGTTTAGGTATGGATGTAAATGTACAATTGTTTGTGAGCGAGTGTTCCTATTGCGGAGGATTATAAAAAGCTCAAATTAGAGCAATTGAAGCAACCAGTACGTAACAGGAAGCAAAACAATCGAAAAATCAATTAAATAGGGGGCCACTTCGAGAAACGTCCTTCCTGAACGCTAAAAAAGAGGCAGAGTGACATATTTGATACCTTTTTTAAAACCTCTTTAAATGTTCTGTTTTCTGTCTGACAATCTACCACGTAAATAGGAATGTAATATCAAGTTATGCCTGGAAGATTATGCGAAACAATGTACTGCCATTACCGATGTGAAGAAAAGAGAGTTTTTCCATGTTAACATGTCCTTAACGTGCAAATAAGAAATTTCATTGCACTCAATATACATACAAATACATTTTAACTTTTAAAAAATTGACATGTCAACTCCCTGTTTCGCTGCCTTTTGTAATACCTCTAAAAACCATCTTGGGTTTTAAACGAATTTACAGTACATTTACAATGCTCGAGTTAAGGGGGTGTGACACAGCCCATCCCACTTCTTTTTCGGTTACTAAACGCGAAACTATTCTTTGCAAAACGTACGACTCCGCGTATGTTCTAAAGCGATTTAGAAAGGGAAAACAATACTTTCACCACCACGAAAAGCGGTTTAAGATAAAATGAGATGAGATAACTATTACCTTCATTTTTACGGCATTAAGATCCCATGTCGGTCTGAGCTGCTTGATAAGCTTGAGGGCTCCTTCGTTGCAGTCTTGCTCATCTACATTGATGTTAAGCTTAGGTACAACGGGGACTCCTGCGGGAACATGGATGTAGTTAGCCATTGTGTCACGGGCTTCTCTTCTCTTCTCTGTCTCAAGGTAGGCGTCGCTGCGCACAATGCAAGCTACAGTACGATTCTGCTTGCGCTACTTATCTACGGTGACTGACTGAGTCTCACGGAAGTTTCCCCCTCCTATTATGAAAATGAGTCGCATTGCATTGTGGTTAATGGAGTGAGTCATAACATCATGAGTTATGAGACCATGAACCTGTCTTTGGGTGCGGTTCTGTTTTTAGTTGTGCCTTCAGCAATGCGTTTTGTAACTTAAGAGCATAGGTGTGTTAATTGTTTTATGATTTTTTGTGTTTCTAGGACAATTAAACTCTCACTCAAAAGAATGTAGAAAATTTGTGAATGAAATGATCTCTCAGTAACAATACCTCTAAATAAAGAAGTGATTGATAGCTCTATCCACCAACTATGCCGTTATCAAGCAATATTTTGACCTGGCACATTGTAGTTTAATGAACGTATTCTTAACTACTCCAATATGATGAGAGTAATAACAAGAAACCCTGCTGTGCTTATAAACTTTACAATTTTGTGTATACATTTTAATCATGTTTTCTGTATTTTTCAAGATTCTTCTTCTAATCTGAATCTTATCCTTTGCACCAACCATAAGCCCTGTAAGAATGAGAGCATCAGCAAATTCACTTGATCCAGTCAGTTCAGTCCAGTCAACAGTGAACAGTCCGATCCTATCATAATTCAAGGAAGGAACCCACCCTAAATGGGGCACCTGTGCATTGCAGAGCTCAGTCACAAATATGCCTACTGGGCCAATTATAGAATAGCTTCTTGACCTCACATGTATGTTCTTGGGGGAACTCCTGTTTATACTGAAAGGCAGAAGTTCTGTAGCCCTTTCAATTGCTTGTGCTGACTACAGAGGATCTGTTGTGCTGACAAGAGTGACTATCGGACACGTAAAAGAGTAAAATACTGAAAAATATACAAGCAGAAATAATCTATAAAGGTAAATATGAAACAGTAAACTAATCTATAACTGAAATTGTACAGAATATTTCTCTGTTTATCTGTTAGGTGACATACAGGTTAGAGTTGCTTTGGGTAGGATGGATTAAAGTATTTGCTTATCCATCCACCTTCTAAACCTGCTTATCCAGGGCAAGGGGCAGCTGCAGCCAATCCCAACAGTCAATAGGTTCAGGCAGAAACAATACCTTTAACCAGGTGCCAGCTATTGCATGATGAAAAACATACACATCAGAGGCCAATTTAACATCACCAGTTAACCTAAACTACAAGTCTTTGGGATGTGGAAGGAAACCAGAGCAACCCCATACAGACCCATATGCAAAGTCCATGCAGGGAGCACCCCGAGCGTGACCTCCAGACTCCTTACTACGAAGTAGCAGTGCTATCACTGCATCACCATGTGCCAAATTCATTAACATGTTTACATTATCTGTGGTCTTAGAAAATTGGGGAAAAAGACCCTTTACTGGTGACTTATTTTAGTAAAACAGTGCATCCCTTTGGTGGGCAGGCCCCTTAGCCGCCCCTTAAACTCCACCCATGAGTGTAACCCTTCATCAATTTGATCACAACAGTGAATAGGCTTATTAACCAAAGTACACCCATAAAAAATACAATGCTTTAATTATTTCCTGTCAAATCTTAACCATCCCAACAGCCTTGGCACTGCAGAGCCTTTAATTATCACCCTACTGCCTCCACCTCCTGTGTGTCAACAAGCATTTACTCCTTGGCGTATATATAATTATTATTTATCATGTGTTTTTGGTTAGTATGTGCATTTTGTTAATATTATTAATAATTATATTTTGTTAATAGTATGTAAATATTATGTAGTAGTTATGCTGTGTGTATTTATGCCTTTAAGCTGCATTCCATGTATTTTGTGTGTGGAACCCCAAGAGGTGAGGCAAATGAGATGGTCCCAGTAACAGTTCATGGATTGTCATGGAGTGCATTTCTAATGAGTATTATTCTTTCAATTTTTCTGGTATTAGATTGTTGCTTATTGTTCTTGGATTCTGATTATTTCATTTTTTGATTATGCCTGTATTTATCAAGTCAGAGGTATACAGTTTTTGTCACTCTTGAAGGACATTTTTGTTTATCTGAAACATTTAAAGTATAGTTTTTCACTTTAAAACCCATCCCTCACTTAAAAAGAACCTTCTTGTTGAGTTTAGGTTAGGCTAACTGGGATTAGGCCAGGTCTCTGAAGGTCCCAGTATGGTTTATAGGTTTTTATGAAGGTCTTTTACCCTTTTTGCAATGTTTGTGTTGCAACATTTCCTCTGCAAAAAGCATACCCACCTGGATTAGGAGTTCCTTAAAATGCTCTTTCTACCTCCTAATATTATCCTAGCCAGAGGTGGGCAGAGTAGTCAAAAATTGTACTCAAGTAAGAGTAGCATTACTTCAAAATAATATTACTCAAGTAGAAATAAAAAGTAGTCATCCAAACAATTACTCAAGTAAGAGTAAAAAAGTATTCGGTGAAAAGACTTTTCAAGTACTGATTAACTGATCATAATAAATTATTTATTTTTTAGAAACTAGGGGGCTTTGCCCCCTGCTTGCTTCGCTCGCCAACCCCCGTGTTTGGTTTTCCGAATACACACTTGTAAGATTTTTTTCTTTGAATTGTTGCTATTTCATTAGTTTCACTTTTATTTCAGAACTTCTGTAAAAACAATATTTGGAATCTTTCGAGTCCCAATATGCTGAATCTTTTAAATGAGGTCAGTGAGACGTGTGTTTAATGACTTTGTACCATAATTCAGAATAGGTTTCTCTGTTTGGAATTTCAGCACAGACAAAACGATCCACATCATTAGCAGTTAATAATTTTTTTTTGCAAAGTAACCAATAAATGCATGTGAGTTAAATCCCGTTTTTGAAATTCTCTGGCTTTAACTAATTTCCTTTTTTTTCGTCAGTGCGATCTGGGAGGCTACAATACTTTTTACTGTTACTGCTTTCATATTCTATACTATCGATCCATCCATTATCCAACCCGTTATATCCTAACTACAGGGTCACGGGGGTCTGCTGGAGCCAGTCTCAGCCAGCACAGGGCGCAAGGCAGGAAACAAATCCCAGGCAGGGTGCCAGCCCACCGCAGGGCGCACACACACACACACACACCAAGCACACACTACCTTTCTCTGCATATGTATCGCACCTTGGGTCTCTTTTTTCCGTGCTGCTCTTTCTTCTTTGCTGAGAGCACAGGATCTGTGTGTGCCACATGACTTTACATGACTGAATGTTTTGCTGGCTGTCCGTGCTCTTATTTGATAAGAAGGGTGTGTCTTGCAAGAATCTTATTTTCCATGTCCCCGCGAGACTGCCCTGGGACAATCTCTTGGCACCAAGTCTCATGTTTACGGTCCCTGCGAGACACTCTGTGGCCAGTCTTTTTTGTCTTGCGGGTCTTTAAAATGTCTTTCGAGAACTTCCGAGAAGATCACGTATCGTTGCCTTGCTTTTCCATTCCAGGATTTTTTTTATATATGGAGAGATGTTGTAATAAGTCAGACAAAAATATAAAATAATGTGCAAATTCTGCTATTTCCAAAAATAAAATAAAAAATGAGTAAAAATAAATAACATCTTTACAAAATAAAGATACACAAATAACACAAAGTTCCAAATCTCAGTTTTTCACAACAAAGCTTTTGAAGCCAATACCTACAGTAGGTAACATGTATGTTTGAACAGTGCAAACTACTTAAAGTGACAAGATATACTGTACACTGACAGTATACTACTGCATATTCACTTGCCCTCCAAATAGCACAGCTGATAGAAAATAACATTAGAACAAGGCAGCTTGTGCATGTACAAGAAGTCTCACTTTACCTTGACTGTCTGTGCATGTTTGGTTAAAACGTGCTTGTTCTTCACTCAGTGAAGTGATGGTTAAGCTTCAGAAGGAGTTGGCTCTCATTTTTCATGTATTCTTTTGTTCCCTGCCTGCTGTCTGTGAGGAGTTTGTGCCGCTATGTCGCCACAGTTTGTGTGTGATCATGTGACTGCATGGCTACATCTGATTTGTGAAACGGAGCCATTTGATTATTGTTGCTACGTCTGATTGGTGAAACAGAGTCTTATGATTATTGTTGCTACGTCTGATTGGTGAAACAGTCATGCAGTAGATCCACTGGTGGCTTCTCTCTGGCAAAAATATAGCGCATCTAATGGAAAAAAGTAACAATTTGAGTGTTTCCCAATGTAGAGGAGTAAGACTAGTGTTTGTTCTTCACAAATGTTCTCAAGTAAAAGTAAAAAGTATGGTGTAGTAAAACTACTCTTAGAAGTACAATTTTTTTTAAAAGTTACTCAAGTAAATGAAACGGAGTAAATGTAACTTGTTACTACCCACCTCTGATCCTAGCTAGAGTGAACATTTCTCACTTCTTGCTGAGAACAACCTGGAAAACATCAAGTATATCCTTCTTGAGTCATTAAATGATCTATCAACATCTCTTTTAGGCCATCTGAAATTATTCTCCATGGCTTCACCAAACTGCATCCTCACATAGATCTTGTCATTGGGCACTACCTTAGCTTCCACCTTTTTGTACTGCTGTTCCACTGGGCTTTTATGTAATGACCCTAAATGGCTACATGGGTCACCAGCCTGTTACCAGTAAACATATTCCCAGACCTGATTCAATGTCAAGGTTTTCTTTAATTAAATCAACACTGTCATGAGAGTTATAAATAGATTGTTCCAGTGTGTGGCCATGGGTAGCACCATCAGGAGTGTGTATCTCCAAACAACATAGCTGCACACAAGACCCTACACTATAAAATATCACAATCCAGGAATGTTGCTTTAAAATGGGATTACTCCAGATGTAATTCTTACTTGATGTCTGACAAAATGTTTGGAATGATTACATTAAGCTTTTCTATGGCAGAGTGATCAGGATGTCATCCCTCACTATTTCACAAACTCATATGGAAAGGCCAGCTTCTAACCTACTGTACAACCTCAAAGTAAGTTCTGTTATAGGGCTGTTCTGTTATCCAAAGCAACTGTGTTCTAATGCTGCTGTCTCAGAGAGGATGATCAACTGAGAGGAGGGTCAGCAGAGACAGCTATTTAATTATTATACAAAAACCAAGCTTCCTAAGCTTCAGTAAATCATCAAGGAGGCCATTAGAATTGGGGGGAAAGCAAAGAGAAGAACTGAAGAAGACATATTCTTTATGAGATAGACATAAGGCAGAGCCAGAACAACCCTTAGGAGTTATAGCAGAGGCAAGAAAATTAACATTAAGGTAGTTAAGCTTCAGAGCATATGAGAGGGTGTGTAAAAATGAAAGGAATAAAGAAGAGAAAGAAAAGAGAGGGAAGAAATAGTAGCCAACAACAAAAGGAAAACAAACAAAGAATAAATGCCATGTGAAAAAGGAAAGGAAAGCAAAGAAAGAGACAGGATGTATTGTACAAAATAAATAAAAACGAAAAAAGATTAGGCTAAAATGAGCTTGTCATAGTGGATTACAATGCTGCAGGGATTTGTGGCGTCTGGGGTGAACTTCTCCAGGATGGTGGTAAGGCTGTCCTCCTGGCATTGCAAGCAATCTTTGCTTCATTTTGGGAGACGTGCATCATCCCAACTGACTGGAAAATGGGACTTTTTGACCCTTTCTAGAAAGGGAAGGGTGATCGCCTGGATTGCAGCAACTACAGGGAGATAACACTGGTCTCTGTGCCAGGTAAGGTACTTACTATGGTCATCCTCAATAGGATCTGTGATTACTTGCTCACCTACCAGCGACCGGAGCAGTTTTGTTTTATGCCTAAGAAGTCTACCATTGATCGCATCCTGGCACTGAGGGTTCTCATCAAGTGCAAACACAAATATCTGCAGAGTTTCTTTGCAACCTTTGTCAGTTTTTGTAAAGTGTTTAACTCAGTTGATTGAGCTGCCCTGTGGAACATCCTGAGACTTTGTGGGATCTCCTCGAAGTTACTGGATATCATGGCCAGGACACAGGTACTATGAGTGCTGTGCAGAGTGAAGGCAGAACCTCTTAGTTTTTCCCAGTTGATTCTGGGGTTCGTCAGGAGTGTGTTCCTTTTCATTGCTTGCAATGGACTGGGTGTTGGGCAAGGTCGTGGGGTCTAGCGGCTCTTTGGCATCTGATAGTCAAGAAAGATTCACTGGTCTTGACTTTGCCGACGATGCTGTGATCTTCGCTGAGTCAATGGAGGCTCCGATTGGGGCTCTTGAAGAACTGAGCGAGGAGTCTGAGTGCCTGGGTTTGTGAGTGTCCTGAATGAAAACCAAGATCAAGGCTTTTAAAGTCCTCATGGGCACAGCCATCAGCAATGTGTCTGTCTGCGGAGAGAATGTCGACCTCAACGAGAGGTTTACTTACTTTGGCAGTGACATTCATGTCTCTGGTGACTCTTCCTTTGATGTCAGTAGGTGGATTGGGAGAGCATGGGAGATTATGAGGTTGCTGGAAAGTGGTGTGTGGTGCTCCAGTGACCTGAGATGAAGACTGGACTCCTTCGATATTGTGTCTCTTCGGATAAACCATTGGGTACTGCTGGTTTGACTTTGTGCCAAATGAATAGTTGCTCATGGAATCCAGAATAAGACACATTACCTGCATTGTGAGGGAACATCAGTTACAGCACTATGGCCATATGGTGTGATTCCCCGAGGGTATTCCTCCTTGCAGGATCCTAATTGCTGAGGACCCAAGTGGCTGGACTAGGCCAAGGGGGTGCCCACATAACACCTGGCTGTGGCAGATTGATGATCATTTCTGGAGGGTAGCACTGGACTGCATGTTTGCATGGGGAGATTGCCAACTGGGATCCCAAGTTGTTTTGTTGTGTGGATGGGTGCGGAAACGTGCTGTATCAGTGCATGCTTCCTAACCTGACCTGACCTGTATATAATGTCTTTGGCAGCACTGATCATCACAAGAATAAAATGCAAAGCAACGATATGATAATAAGTGAATCGGTTTGAGAATTTATGTGTCCACTCTTTTACAGAATACATATTGGAGCACTACTGGTATATGACATTTATACCACGTATCCAAACTTTTTAAAATAAAAATAGTAGCAAGACCACAATATTCCATTTTATGAAAAAAAGTTTGTGGACAGCCAGAAATAATGTTGCATTCTGTTTTGACAACAAACCTTAAATGTTATCATTTTGACCATAATAAGACTAAAACTTTGAATGTAAAGCTTAGTAGTGACATTTTTCCCCTCTCACTGGTAAGAAGTGACATTCTTCAGCTCTCTAGCTTTTTTCTTAACTCATGACTCTCTTCATCAGTATTTATCCTCACATTATTTACGTGATTCCACTGCCAGACTTACAGCTTTATATTTTACCTGTGTTAATATTTGTCTGTGAGTGTAAGTAAAAGCTTTGTGGTCAGGGTAGGCACTGGGATGCCCTTGGAGTGACTGCTGTTATGAACTTGCATTTTGATATTTTTAGATAATTGATTGTATAATGCAATCCACTCTGCTGTACGTTTTTTCCCAGCTGACTTGTAATGAGGTTGTAATACTGTATTTTGTTTTAATAAATCGACAAGTAAAAAAATCAAAATGCATTTACCTGCCCATATAAGGAAGTTGAAAACCTTGTGCTTAAGATGTTATACCCAAGTCTTTTGTAAATCAGCCTGAGTTTGATGGAATTATTGCTGCAGAGAGTGGTCAGACTTAAATTGTTAAGGTTTGTTTTCAGTATTTTTGGGTTAAGAAGTGTACTCTTAAGGTGAAGGCTTTGTAAGATTCACTATGTTAGAAAAGGTTACTTGGAAAAAAAATAAATAAATAACACTATAACCACTGTTAAATTGCTCCTAAAGCTCACTCACATATGCAACATACTTGGTGTACAAAGACATTGAGGGTTGTCATTTGAAACATTGTGGAAAATGTATGAAATCACCTTTTTTCAGTTTGTTGTCAGAAAAAAACAGCCTCACCTTAAAAGATTTAGTGTGCAGCAACAAAGCATTTAAAAACACAAGTTTAAAGGACCCAGTTTAAAGGAAGGCTTTCACTGCATTTTTTTTGTTGTTTTCAGTTCCTCTCCAAAAATCACAAATACACTTTAACCACACAATTTGATTCAGCCCATCAGTTTTATAAAGAAAGGACACCTAAGTTTGCAAAGCAAATCGTTGTAGTGTTGGTCACAGCCTTAAAACAAATCTCAGAACTGCTGAAAAGAGCAAGGACAGCCAGGATACCAATCCATCATGGGGCACACTCATAAATATACCAAGATAAACTAACTTCATGTCATTTGACTGTGTAAGAGAACTGCAGTACCTGGAGGAAATGCAGGTGAACATTAGATGAAGTTGCATTCTCCATACATTGGCTACCACAGGTAGTAAGCAACCCATGGTTCAAGCAGTGCAAGGAGGCAACGCTACCTATCACACCTCCATATGGTATATTCTGTAAAACTACATTTGATCTTTAAAATTCCTAATAGAAAATTCAAAACAGTAAATAACATAAAAACAACAACAATATGGTAAGCTTAATAATAACAAAACATTTTGAGGATTTAAGAAAACATAAAACAGCATATCTTTTCAAAGGTATCTTTCAAAGGAAACTCAAGGAAAGCTTATGTAAAACAAACCAATAAAACACTAATGTATTGCAAAGGACTCTTGTAACAGAATCTTGTGTCATTAATATTTACGAAAACTGAAAATGAGCATGTAAACCTTTCCACTTTGCTTAACAAATTGTAAAAGTAAAAAGTAGGCAACAAATTTTACCTTTTTATTGTCTCTCAATAAACACATTTTATGGGTGTAACGCTCCTGTAGGTGCTATTTTATAGATCATGGAGTTATGCTTTGTCTCTCGTTTTTGAAATGAGGATGTTTTCTCATCATTTACAAGTTCACAAACCAATTGTGATTTATGTTGTCAGTTCTAATAAGGGAAGCACAGAAATTAAACAAAACAAACACTATGTGTGATTTTCACATGGTATCACCCCCATGACTTTTGCAACACTGAGAAAATAAGCTCCTAAAATAATGTTGCCTCTGTATTTGCTTGAGGATATCTTACTTGCGTCACTGCAATTTAAACATGTAAAAAATGTATCCAGGGAGGAAGACGCAACATGTAAAACAAACATAAATTGAAATCTAAGGTAAATGAAGTGTCTGGTAAGGCTTCTTCAGTATGTTCTTTAATGGGACAGCATATAAAATTGTGAGAAAGCAGAAGTTCAGAAAATAGAAAAAAAAGATCATTAGAAGAGTGACTGATGAAGTGTAAGTTTTATAACAGAGTAAATGAATGTCAAGTAAAATATGCTAAAAATTCCAAAAAGCTTGTTGACAATGAGATTCAAATGGTGTGAACTGAAGATACTGGGTGTGTGCTGTAGCTGACTGAGCACCTGCTCTAAGAACAAAGACAAACTGCAACATATGAAATTAAACTATGACAAGTTATTCTGGAACAAAATGTCCTTTGTGCTTTTATGTAATTACAGGTGTAAATCATCCAAAAAAGAAAAATACAATGTTGTCTTGGGACATTGCCATTAAAGTGTATAATGGTTACACTAAATCCTACAGGTTTATTGTTACATTAGAAATTTTCATCACAGTTTAGGCATATCAGCTTAAAGGTATCAGATTTTTGCTTAGAAAAAATGTAAATATAGTAAATGTGTAATGCAAGGGTAGTCCTATCATGTTACTTTCTCAGGCACATTCAGTATTATCTCATCTAATGTTCCTTGCAACACTGATTGTAAAAACATTAAGGTAAAAATACCTTTCTGGAAAAACTAGCACACCTTTCATATTCATAAATATAAATAAAGCCTACTTTTAAAGTATGATATGACCTTATGCCAGCCTTCCTATACTAACAGGCCGAGTGACATAGTAGCTAAAACATTGGACCTTAAACCACAAGGTTGCTAATTCAACCCCAACCTTAGAACCATTGTGTGCCCTTAAACAAGTCAATTAACCTGCATGTGCTGTACTTATAAACATTAAATTAAAAAAAAAAAAACAGCTTTAATGTATCCTGATCATATTGGTTATATTGTTTATAGGTATTAATCAGGCATTTAGTTCTTCAATGCACAGATTCATGAACATACCTAAGACATTACTAACGCTAACTGTGACAGAGCCTTTTCTGTGAGGGTATTCAAAATGTGGGACTTTTTACTAGCAGATATCAGAAAGGCCTTTTGGGTGAAATAAAACAGGAAAGTTGGCTAAATCTCCAATTTTTCAAAGTCAAGAAGAGGACATGATTTCCAGAGAAGTCTAAGGTATTATTAGTTTAGCCTTTTATAATAGGTCATGGTGTCACAAAGGAGCCAGATGGGAGGATCAAGGACAAGGACAAGGACAAGGGAAATTATGGTGAAGAAAAATTGGATAATGAAAGACAAAGCAGAAGAAGACCTCAATGGAAAGACAGGAGCCAGAAGATGTGGAGACAAATGTCATCATAAAAGACATAATGAAAAGCATTGCTTTTCTGTCACAGCAGGTAGATTTAATTTTTTTGCCTTACAAAGAAAACTTTGCTTGAAAGAGGTCTTTAGAAACTATGCAGTGTTGAAAGATTGTTTGAGGAAAACATGTTAAGCTCACCATTTCTAGATGACTGAAATTTGTCCCAAGTGAACAATATAAATGTCACCTTTTCTTCATAGAAGGTGCATCCATGTTTTTTTATAGTGTTTCATATTAAACAGATGAGGATGGGATAAGACTTGCAGCTGCATGTGGTGAAAGGCAAAATTTAGCATTTGCCATCCGGGTTGAATTTTGTGGGGTGAGGGCCCCTTGGCATGAACCATTGTTTAGACCCCACCTACCTATTTTGAGGCAAATATAGAAAAACTTGTATGTAGCATCAAAGCTGTTAAATGGATACTACACAAAAAAGTAAGTGGTGTTAGAGTATGCAATTTACATAACTACATAAAAAAAACCCATAAAAACAGCATCTGAGATTATATGTATTATATATTGTATATAGTAAGTGCCACACAGGATGGGCGGGCATCCTAACCAGAAAAGGGGATGATTTCTTACCCAGGCTTCTACAGGACAGATGGACAAGGGAGAGAAAGGTGCCAGACCTGAAAAGATCTTCTTGGGAGGATGGCTGGACATCGCAACTGGGAAAAAAAGATTCCTTACCAGGGTGGGATGCCCCAGGCAGATGCACAGGTGTCCCGACCAGATATATCTCTAGGACCTTCCCTCTCCGTGATGAAAGGGAAGGACAGGGAAGAAAAGTTTTGTGGGGTGGTGTTTATTCCCCCTACTCACTAAATGACCTTAATACCGGCACCCATTTCAGAACCAGCAGGGAATGCCGGGAATTGTAGTCCAGCAGTACATACCTGCTGGGGTCAATGGGTGCCACAAGAGGGTGCTGCTGGGAGATATACTCCCTGCTATGTGGACTTCCATATGACCAGGGAAGTGCTTCCAGCAGACAGCGGCCTTGGCAATGGAAGTACTCCTGGGTCTTCAATAAAAAGGACTACACTCCCTTGTCCAGGCAAGTTGGAGCTGGGAGGAAGACGAGCAACAGTCAACTGGAGGAGGGCAGTTTCACTGGAAAGAGGAGAGGTGAATTGTAGGAGAGATAACTGTGTTTTTGTACTTTATCCTGAGGTGTTATGTAATAAAACACCCTTTATTTGAACCTATGATTGTCTTTGTGTATTCATGTTTGTGTAGATAGATAGATAGATAGATAGATAGATAGATAGATAGATAGATAGATACATATCAATCAATCAATCAACATTTATTTATATAGCACATTTACATACAAAAAAATGTAGCTCAAACTGCTTTACAAAATGAAGAATAGAAAAATAGAAGACACAATAAAAAATAAACATAAGTCAACATTAATTAACATAGAATAAGTAAGGTCCGATGGCCTGGGGTGGACAGAAAAAAACAAACAAAAAAAAAAACTCCAAAGGCTGGAGAAAAAAAAAAATAGATAGATAGATAGATAGATAGATAGATAGATAGATAGATAGATAGATAGATAGATAGATAGATAGATAGATAGATAGATAGGAAAAGAGTAGTAAGTGATATTGTGCCTGTATAGGAATAGTAAAATGAAGGAAAGACAAAGACAGGATGGAAAACAATGAAGAGGGGGGGGAAGAGTAAAAGACAATAATATGAATAAAGAGATTTAAAAAAATCTAAAAATGTTGTGTAGAATATCTTTATAGATCAGTGGGGCTTAGAAATAGAAACCAAAGAGAAGGAGTAAGGAGAGTGAATCCTGAAGAACAAAGGTGGAGAACTAGTGGATCTGGAAGAAATAATGGGCAAATGAAAAACAGAAGAAGGGAGAAAGCAAGAAAGGAATTTGAACAAGAAAAATGGAAGGTACCTTTGAAAAAGATAGAAACCAAAATTAAAATGAATGGTGCATCAAAAAAGAAAAGAATGTGAAAGAAAGCAACATAATAGTCTTAAATTAAGGTAGTACATTATTGCATATAATAGTTTTAACTTTAATTTCCAATATTGCTTGGAGTTCTGTCTCTGAAGCCTATTGTTTTGTTGGCACTTACAATTGTGGGGATAAAAAGGACAGATCAGAAACAGCTTGCTCTCTTTCTCTCCTCCCCAGACCCCGTCCCCCTTTTTGCATTCCCAAATAAGGCTATACCACACTTTACAAAGTCCTAGTCCTCTGACATGATTACACACAGAGTACATCCTGAACAAAACAAACCCCCAATTAGCGGTGTAGAATGAATAAAGTAGAGATATCTATTAGCAATACCGTCCAAATACTATAAACCTAGAATATAATCTTGAACAGGCCTGAAAGAATAAACCCAGGGTATAATGTTAAACAGTACCCATGGAGAACTAACTAAAAAGATTACAATATGCAAGCTTTGATTACATCTTGCCTGAAGAAGGGGCCTGAGTTGCCTCGAAAGCTTGCATATTGTAATTTGTTTAGTTAGCCAATAAAAGGTGTCATTTTGCTTGGCTTTTCTCTACCCTCAAGAGGAGATAGGGAGAGGCGCACGAGCAAGGGAGATAAGGAGAGAGAGAGAGAGAAAGGCGCGCGAGCGAGCAAGAGAGATAAGGAGAGGGAGACGCACACGAGAGAAAAGAACCATCAGCTCAGTTATGATCACATGACGCTCAGCAAACAAAGTGTATCCACACTTATTAAGCAGTGTTATTTGTTAGGAAAATTGATTTTTATGTTGATATTTTTGGGGGTGCGAAACGGATTAACTGGATTTCCATTATTTTCAATGGGGAAGTTTTGTTCTAGATACAAGAAATTCGCTATACAAGCTCAGTGCTGGAACAAATTAAACTCCACTATATATATATATATAGTAGCAGAAGGGGGCATGCCACTACTTAACTTTCAATTCTATTCATGGGCGGCAAATACAAAGGCCAAAGACCTGGACATCGACACAAATTGTTGAACATACACAAGCCTGGTCTACAACTTAACCTACTGCCTTCCATGTTGCCCAGTCATCACTGAAATACTAGCACCCAGCACTTTTGGGTTTTTTGACAACAAATTACTGTTGGTGCTCCCACATTTGTGTCACAATGAGCTCCTCCATGACAGAGCTAAAAGAAAGCTTCAATTTATTGCTGACTAGCAAAATACCTGCGCTTCGCAGCGGAGAAATAGTGTGTTAAAGAAGTTATGAAAAAGAAAAGTAAACATTTTAAAAATAACATAACATGATTGTCAATGTAATTGTTTTGTCACTGTTATGAGTGTTGCTGTAATATATATATATATATATAAATATATATATATATATATATATATATATATATATATATATATATATATATATATATATATATATATATACAGTATGAGGGATATCCAGAAAAAAAGGTTACAACAGCTGTTAAAAATCAAAAAATGAATATATTTCAACCAAATTTACAGGGTATGTTCCAAAGTATGTGTTTATTTCTCAACATAATCGCCATCAACTTCGATGCACTTCTTCAGCCTGGGCACCAGCTTTTTTATACCCTCGTCGAATATGCTCCACTCCACCTCCGAAAGCCACTTCTCCACTGTCTCCTTCACCTCTTCATCGTTGGAAAAACGTTTCCCACCCAAGAATTCTTTCAGTTTGGTTTCGACAAGCTGACGATGGATCTTGGTCGCGGATTCGCAACGCAAAGTGAAGAACTTGATGACGAATCTCGCATCGGCGGTAGGTGGAGCAAACGGCCTTAGCAGAGGTTGACAAATTCGCTTGCTGTAATGACATTTCACAACTAACTGACGCGGTCCCGGGCTTATTTTGACCATTAGGACCCCCCTACACGTAGGTATGCCAACCTTCGAAAAAAAAATTCCCTGCACCCTCCATGGCATTTGGCATGGTAACCTTTTTTTCTGGATATCCCTCGTATATATATACACCCACACACACACACACACATATAAACATATATACATATACATATATACATATACAGTATATACATATCTACATATACACATATATACGTATATATACACATATCTACATATACACATATATACATATATACATATATATACATATACACATCTACATATATATACACATATATATATACACACATATATACATATATATACAGATCTACATATATACACACATATATATACATATCCACATATATATACACATACAGTACATATCTACAGTACATATATATATATGTATATATATATATATATATATATATATATATATACACATACACACATATATATGTATATTGTGAATAAGGCGCTATATAAAGTGCCCGACCCGGCACAGATTCACACTGAGGCACGTGTAAATTGAACAGAAATCTTTATTTTCTCTTCACCCGTGGGCGCACGTCTTCCCCGTGTCCCACAGGCCCAACACAGTCCCAAACACTTAAACAGTTCAAACACTCTTCCCCTGTGGGATACGTCTTCCCCATGAACTCCACAGGTATACACAGTCCCAAAGCACCTTACTTTAAACACAGCAATCCTTCCACTGGCACCACCACTCCTCTCAGGCAACCCCGTCCTCTTCCTCCCGATTCTGGCCCAGAGTGGTGGTTGCTGGCTCCTTTTATGGCCCGCCCTGGAGTGCTCCTGTTGCTTGTTCACCTGTTCCCAATTGCACTCCCGCGTGGGGCCGATGATTAAACCAGCTGGGCTTAACTATCTCTGCCTCGCCCCCTGGCGGCCATCCCGGGTCCCCACAGGGTTGGGGAGAACTCAATTTCCCATAAAGCCCTGCGGTAAACTGAGGCATCATCAACCAGGGAGGCTGCCACCAAGCGTCCCGGGTGAGGTACTGAGAAGTCCATGGCTGCTCCCCCGGACCATATACAGCAGGATTGTCCCGACCGGGCATGGGACCGGGCTGTCCATTACAATATATACATATTTACATATATATATACTGTATATAGCAAAATCCCAGCGCAGCACAAGTACTGCTTTTAAATTTTTATTAAGAAGAAAAGAAAACCTTTTTAAACTGAGGGAAAATATACCAATAACTATCTGTTAAGGATCTCTTTGTATACCACGTTGTCAGTTCAGCACTCCGGTTGTAATATGACCAAGCTGTGCTAGCTTACTGTTGAGAATGCAACGTATAGTTGTCCAGGAGAAAAGCAATGTTGCCTCAAGTCAATGGCAACCTTTTGTAGTGTCTGTCCCTGAGACTTATTAATTGTCATCACGAAGCACAGCCTTACTGGAAATTGGAGGCATTTGAATTGAAATGGAAGATCAGAGGGTAGAACGGTGATGCAAAGAATACATTCAGAGTGTGGCGCTCTGCTGTTGTTTTGTGTAGCTGCCTTCACACAGCTTCTCCGCTGCTTTGTAAACGAACGCCATATAAGGCCGTCCTTTCTCCTTGCCTCGTGGTTCTGTACTGTTTCATTGTTCATTTATTATGATTGTTATAGTTATTGTGTAGCTATTTGAGACTTACTTTACTGTTCAGGTACCCATTTCCTTTTTTTAATCCGCGGCTTCTACGCTATTTTTTGTTTGCTTATTACAATTATAGATATTTATTGATTTCCCTCTTTAGCTGACTGCTTGCTCATATACTGTAAGGCTCTCCGCTGGTTTTTTTTGAAGCAGCCTTTACACAGCTCCTCCGCTGTTTTATAAACAAACGACATATAAGGCCATCCTTTTTCCTTGCTTCGCCAAGGAAGCTGCCTTTTTATTTAATCCACCGGTTCTCTGCTGTTTTATTGTTCGTTTATTACGATTGTTATAATTCTCTTTGTATAGCACGTTGTCAGTTCAGCACTCCGGTCAGAACCCGCTGACCATGAGCTCCAAGTCTCCCACCACTGATGTTGGGATTTCATAGATAAGAAAGGGTCATCCTAGGATGATTCCATTCTGATAGATCAAGGCCATAAATTTTCTTGGGAGACATGATCTGCCAACAGCTCTCAACCTGCCCTAAACCAGTTTTTACAACCAGAACAGGTTGTTCTGATTGAATCAGATTGCAGTTGAACACCTTCCCAAGGATCTTTACTGTTTTTTTTTTGTGACAGATGGTATCTACTATACTCCATCCTAAAACAGAAAGCATTCGTGACCATGCTCCCTTGAGAGTCAGGACAAGGACTTGGATGGATGAAACTCAGATGTGAGCTTCTCCAGTCCTTGCAAAAATGACCTAGCTCCTGGCACTGATTTTGTAGTTACTGTGATGCCATCCATGAAGGCTCTGATTGGGCATTGTCTTTTTCCAGACTTGCTAATAGTGCCTGGACACTCTGGCTCTGCTGACTTCACCACCATGGTTATTGTGAGAGGACGGTGTTACAGAAATGGTACAAGCAATTGTTATTCCACTTCAAGTTGGTGCCAATCAGATAACACTGATCCAGTTAAGAACCTAAAACTGAACTTGCTGTAGTAGTCCTGCATGAGGTCTTTCACCTTCTGGGGCACATAATATGTCTTTAGTGCTACTTCTACCAGCTTGTGAGATATTGAGTACAGCACAGTCAGATCACCTCTGACCTCTCTTGCTTCCCTAATCAACAACAACAACAACAACATTTATTTATATAGCACATTTTCATACAAACAGTAGCTCAAAGTGCTTTACATATTAAAGAAAAGAAAAATGAAAGACACAATTATAAAACAAAATAAATCAACATTAATTAACATCGAATAAGAGTAAGGTTCAATGGCCAGGGGGGACAGAAAAAACAAAAACTCCAGACGGCTGGAGAAAAATAAAATCTGTAGGGATTCCAGACCATGAGACCGCCCAGTCCCCTCTGGGCATTCTACCTAACATAAATGAAGCAGTCCTCTTTGGATTTAGGGTTCTCACGGAAGGGCTTGATGATGATGATGGTCACGTAGACTTCTGCCTTTTAATCCGTCCATCATTGTTGGAGCATCATGAAGCTTTGAGTGCGCCACCACCACAAAGAAACCGGAAAAAGAAACAGAAAAGAGAGCAGGGGTCAGTACGGATTTTAGAGCCACCATGAATAGTTATTATGAGGAAACTGAACATATAGAGTATCAGGATTAAGTTAAATTAAGATTAAAATGGTTATAAAAAGGCCATGTTAAAGTAATATGTTTTCAGCATTTTTTTTAAAGTGCTCTACTGTATCATCCTGGCGAATTCCTATTGGCAGGCTATTCCAGATTTTAGGTGCATAGCAGCAGAAGGCCGCCTCACCACTTCTTTTAAGTTTTGTTCTTGGAATTCTAAGGAGACACTCATTTGAGAATCCAAGGTTACGATTTGGAATATAAGGTGTCAGACATTCCGATATATAAGATGGGGCGAGATTATTTAAGGCTTTATAAACCATAAGCAGAATTTTAAAGTCAATCCTGAATGACACAGGTAACCAGTGTAGTGACATTAAAACTGGAGAAATGTGTTCGGATTTTCTTTTCCTAGATAGGATTCTAGCAGCTGCTTCTGCACTAGTTGCAAAAGATTTGTGTCTTTTTTGGGTAGTCCTGAGAGGAGTGCATTACAGTAATCTAGTCGACTGAAAACAAACGCGTGAACTAATTTCTCAGCATCTTTCAGTGATATAATCGGTCTAACTTTACTTATGTTTCTTAAGTGAAAAAATGCTGTCCTAATGATCTGATTAATACGTGATTTAAAATTCAGATTACAGTCAACAATCACCCCTAAGCTTTTTACCTCCATCTTGACTTTTAATCCTAATGTATCCAGTTTATTTCTAATAGCCTCATAATCAACTGGTTAATGCTGCCTGTCTGCTCTAGACAACCAGTAACACCTTGTACTACTCCATCAACACAGCTGTTCCTCAGTGTTATGAAGTGAAATTTTGCAAACAAGTTGATAAATATTTTGTATGTATTTATTTGTAACTTAGACAAAGCAATGTAATATTAGTGTTATATTATTGATAATAACAGCAATGGTTTGATGGTTAAGAGCCCCTTCTCCCCTTTTAGGAATAGGTTTGGCCAATATTTCTCTGCTGAAGTCTCTCAGTCAACCCCCTGAGGAAAGCCAGGCTGCCTAACTTCCAAGCTTTACCTTAACACATGGAGGGCAGGTATGAAGGTATTTTGTCCCCACCCATTTGTCTGAAGTATGGCTATTTGGAATTGGTTTGTATCAGAAACCTTTAAGTACCATGATGCCCTATTGGCTGTAGAGGTTGTATGGAAAATCTGTAAATTTTCTTGCTTTAAACCACCCTCTCTTTCTGACCAAGTGATGCAAGACCATCTCACATCATGAACTGAAAAGGACAACAAAATGAAGAGCACAGCTCAGCAGCCATATTGAGACAGTCATGTGGCCTGTTCTGAAGAAAGCTAACCACAAATGATGCCTTAACTAGAGACATTATAAGTAACTAATAAGTCTGTGTGCCACCTGAAACTACACATCACCATTTATCAGGTTGTGTGGTTGCCAATATCCAAATGTACTTTGCATCGTGTTATTATTTATGAATATTATCAATAACTAGACATTAAGCGCGTTAAAATAACGGGCGCTAGAACAGTAGTGCATAAACATTTGTATGAACAGTCTATATTAAATGGCAAGGGACCTTGAATGTGGCTGTAATATGTGTCACTGTATTGTGTGCCTTTAATTTTCTCTCTCAGTAATACTGGTTTGTATTTCCGTGAAATACCTGTAATTTTGTCTGACAGTAATACAGTGGAACCTCGGTTCACGACCATAATCCGTTCCAGACCGTATGAACTGTATGTAAATATATATTTTTTTAAGTTTTTAAGCACAAATATAGTTAACTATACCATAGAAAGCACAGCGTAATAGTAAACTAAATGTAAAAACATTGACTAACACTAAGAAAACCTTGAACAACAAAGAAAACTAACACTGCAAGAATTTGGCTATAGCCTTATGACCCGCTCGCTAAAAACTCTTTTTTTAATGAGTTTTAAGCACAGGGGAAAAAATGAACATTTCAAAAATCTGTAATTTAATAAACAACCAAGAAAAGTAACATTGCAACAATGCACGCACGTGCCTGTGTGTGTGTCTTTCTCTTGCGCGCCTTTGTGTGTGTCTCTCTGTCTGTCTGTCTGTCGCGCGTGCCTGTTTGTCTCATGCGTGCGTGTGTGTGACTCGTGTGTGTGTGTATATATGTGTGTGTGTGTGTGTGACTCGCGCACGCCTGTATGTGTATCTCTCTGCACAGGAAATGCACAGGAAGAGACTGAACACGTGCTGTGTGGCCCCGCGCATGCGCACTTCACCAGAAGACACACACACACAGACACTGGACGCACACAAGGGTTTTATTAAAGAGGATGATACATTATTTAAAGTGTAACTTAACTCCTGCTTGTCTTTTACTACACGGAATTGCCTGAGGTTATAGATGTAGAAGGGAAGGTGGGGAGACGTTATTTGGTACAATACCTTATAAACAGTGGTAAGTCTGTGAGATCTGAGGCATTCTGACAAAGTCTACATATTAATAATACAAAAGGGGAAAGTAGAGTAATATATTATTACTCTACCAAGACAAAACACTCAGTAAGAAGTCAGAAATGCTGTCTGAATCTTCAAGACTGATCAATATTTCTTCTGGAATAGAAATGGGTGGGAGGTAAGAAAAACTGGGCCGGTCCCTTTTAGCAATGCTTCTAATTTGAAAGTAGTGGAGAAATTGTGTTGATGGGATTATAACTCAAATTATTTACAAAACCAGGCATTTTCTGAACATTACATACTTTGTAGGTTTGAGAAGGTAGAAAAAGGTGATTGTCATGTAGAAGTGAATCAGATAAGAGTTTCTCTGCCTTGAAATGCTTCCTGCATTGGTTCCATATAGTGAGTGATTAATGTACAATTGGATTAAAGGTAAATTGATGATAATTTGTACTTACTGGGGTACAAAGCAGGACATATAAAGAAGTACAGCAAGATTTTATTTCTATTGCAGACCAGGCTTGTGTATGTTCAGCAATTTGTGTCAATTACCAGGTCTTTATAGCTTAAATATTTGCCGCCTAGTAATAAAATTGAAGGTTAGGTAGTGCCATGCCCCCTTTTTCTTTAGGTCGTTGTAGAGTTGTCCGTTGGATGCGTGAATGTTTTGAATTCCAAATAAATAATTTCTTAAAGAACGCTTTGTTATTGTATAAGGGGATGCTCGGGAAGGATGTTCATTCTGACAATATTGTTTCTCCCTGCTAACGTGAGATGGAGGTTAGACAATCTGTTCACATCTTGTTACATTTTTTCAATGCTGATAGAACAAAATTTTTGAAAAAGATCTTTATATTTACTTGTGATTTTACCCTTAAGTATTTAAACTTATCTGCTAAAATAAATGGCTAGGTGTCCAATATAATATTGTATGCTAGAGAGTTCATTGGGAAAAGCACACTTTTATTCAAATTAACTTTGAGTCCAGATATCTTTTAAAAATCTACTAGTACATTAAGGATTACTGGAATGGAATTTTGTGGATCTGATATATACAGTACAAATATTATCTGCATAAAGTGAAATTTTCTGTTCATGTGCTTCTCTGATAGTCCCCTTTACCTCTGATACATTTTGAAAGTGAAAGGCCAATGGCTCAATGACATTAGCAAAAAGTAATGATGATAGGAAGAATCCTTACCAAGTCCCATGCTCTAGTCTGAAGTAGTTTGAAACAATGTTGTTAATACAAACAGAGGCTTCTAGACTTGCATAAAGTAGTTTGATCCATACTCATATATTTGGGCTAAACCTAAATTTGTGCAATGTGGTGAATAGGTAGACCTGTTCAACCATATCAGATGCTTTTTCTGCATCCAAAGATAATAAGATTTCTGATGTGTTAGCAGTGGATGTGAGACTCTGCCAGGGCTATGGTTTGTCTCCTATCCTGTGATTTTTATTGACATAATATTCATGGACATAAAGAGGTCCAGTTGGATGGCCTTAGAATCATAACATTGTCACTGCTTTTTGTAGATAATATGGTGCTGTTGGCTGAAACGGTCTGTGAGCTCCAGCATGCATTGGAATGGTTTGTGACTGAGTGTGAAGCAATAGGGATGAGGATCACATCCAAATCTGAGGCCATGGTCCTCAGTAGGAAACAGGTAGATTGTTCTCTTGTAGTGGTAGGTGAGTTACTGCCTTAAGTGGGGAGGCTTAAGTACCTTGGGGTTTTGTTCACGAGTAAAGGGAAAAGGGATGGTGAGATCAACAAATGGACAGGGGCAGCGAGTGCAGTTATGTGGTCACCATATCAATCTGTAATGGTGAAGAAGGAGCTGAGTCAGAAGGTGACACTCTCAATTTATAAGTTGATCTACGTTTCTATTCTCACCCATGGTCATGATCTTTAGGTAATGACTGATATAATGAGATTGTAGGTGCAAGCGGCCAAAATGACCTTTCTCTGCATCAAGAGGAGCCAACTGAGGTGATACAGGCATCTAATACGGATACCTCCTGGATGCCTCCCCATGGAAGTTTTACAGGCACGGCCAGCTGGGAGACCCTGGGGAAGACCCAAGGCTCACTGGGAGGTTTTTATCTCCTGGATTGCCTGGGAACACCTTGGAATCACCCAGTATGAGTTCACATGTTGGCTTGGGAAAAGAACACATGGGCCTCACTGCTAAGACTGTTGCCCCTGCGACCTGATCTCAAATAAGCAGTGGAAAATTAACAAATGAATGAATGAATGAATGAATGAATTGCTTTGACTCCTTAATGTGTTTTTTGTGGAGCACTAAGTGCAGTTCTGGTCACCAAGCTACAGAAAGAAGAATGAGATTTAGAAGCTTCACAGACAAGTGTGCCAAAGTGCATTTTTGAACTAAAGTTAATATCTTTAGTTGACAAATGATTAGCGTGGTGTTTAAGTCTTGCTCAATCTTTCTTTAATAACTGATTCCATTAATTTATCTGTGATACACCTTAATCATGTTAGTCTATGATTGCAGTACTAGGTTTTGCACAATCACATTCCATTCTTTATCAATTTTCCAGTATCCATTGATCTTTGCAAAATACACATTAATAATGTGTATATGTAGCTACCAACAAACCTTAGGCACTCTAATGTAAATGTTATCCTGTCCTGTCAGTTTATTTGATTTCAGCCTTCTAGTTTCATTTCTCTCTTCTATCTCTCTCTTCTGACTATAGTTCCTGTAGCTGTTAGTTGTTTATTGACTTCTTCATACATGAAAACTTAAAATATGATTATTTAGAGCTTAACTCAATTTCTTTATTTCAGTGTCAGTTTATTTAATTTTGTCATTACTGTTCCTAATAAACCTCAACCCACCAGGCCTATCTTTTACTAAAAATTGATACAATCTGTTTACGTCAGGTTTTACATTTTCTGCAGTATACTTCTTAAAATGTCTTTTAACTTCCCTAATGTCCTTTTCAACCATTGCCCATAGAACACATACTTGATATACAGTTGCTTTTTCTTAGCTTCTTATTTATTCACGGTGGATATTTAGAAGAACTTGTCCTGTCTTTTATGCACTATACTGTACTATTAAATGCATTCCACTGCTTCTCAGACTTTGCTTCATTTGCAAAAAATTTGTTTCCCTCCATGCATATTTAACAGTCTTATTTTTTGTATATGTACTCAGCCAATACAATGTATAACTTACTATATAGTATTATCAGTAGATCCTTATGGTTCAATTGCCTGTACCCTTTGAATTTAGAAAAATACCTTTGCATTCAAAAGTTTGGAATTTCCCAGAAACATTAATGCATTTGATATAAATTTATAATTTTTATCAAGGTATTGTTAAAAAATAAAGTCAAGTATAGTCAAGACATTACTCATGTTGCAAAATCCTAGTACTGATTAAAATGCCCCTTTCATAATTTATTATTCACATATGACTGCAAAGCCCCATTTTCAGGAGCCATTACTCCAGTGTCCTCTCTCTAAACTCTCAGTTCATCCTTAATTAATCATGTTTAAACATTCATTGATTATTAGAGAAACCGTTTTTATTGTGTTAGCACAGCTGTAATTCTCCTCAATAAAGCAAGTAAATTATTTCTCCTTGGGTTGCAAGATACTGGCATTCTTGAAGTTTTTTCCAAGAAAAACATTGGTTGATTGTTGTTTTGTGTAATGAAGGTTATTACATGGAACAGATTGCCAAGAAAATTTAAATTTCAAAGGTGTCTACTACTGTCTGGAGAGAAAAAGGCAAACTGGATCTAACCAGGAAAAGGAACGTGAAGACCCAGATGGACAACTGCACAAAAGGAGAAGTACACCAGAGTACATAGTTTGAGAGACAAATGCCTTAGAGGTCCTCAGTTAGCCGCTTCTTCAGATCGTACCCCCCACTAAATATCTGTATTGTCTGCACTGAAAAGTACTCTCTAGGATGTTGGCCTTGTCAATAGAATATAAAAAGAAAAAGTGAAAAGTCAAGCAAAATGACACCTTTTATTGAGTACAATATGCAAGCTTTTGAAACAACTCAGGTCCCTTCTTCAGGCAAGTTGTAATCTCTTGTATGTCTGTAGTACTAGTCTGTTGTACCGTGAATTATGAATGTAGTAAAAAGTCAAGCAAAATGACACTTTTTATTGGCTAACTACAAAGTTTACAATATTTTGCCTGAAGAAGGGCCCTGAGTTGCCTTGAAAGCTTGCATATTATAATCTTTTTAGTTAGCCAATAAAAGGTGTCATTTTGCTTGACTTTTCACTACATTCATAATGGCTAACACGGTACAACACCCTAGTACAAAAGAAAAAGTAAAATTTCGGAAAAAGTACGGAATGACCCTAAAATCCATCCTGCAATGTCCAATGTATTCTGTTTTACCTTTTATTTTTACTTCTTTGCCAGTTAAAATAGTCTCAAAAGGAGAGAGGAAAACCTTAAAAAAATCTGGACCATAGAAGAAAAACAATGTTCCGTTAATATTTAAAGATTTATTTAAAGATTTATTCAAAAACTTTTCAAAAGAATTATACAAATAGAGCACAGGCAATGCTGATATATAACAAAATCCAAAGACAGTATCTTATAGCAAAAGCCGGAAGTTGATAACCAGGGAATTCAAACAGAAATGCAAAATCATAAGTCAAGTAACATTGCATGGACTGGTCCTTCTTAAATAGCAGCAGTGTTGTTCTCTAGCTGTGGCATCAGATGGCCCCTTACATACTGGGCTCTATGTAGAGGACACCATACATGTGTTTTAAAAGATTAAGCACAACAAAACTAATTAATTGTTGTTTTAATATTTAAAACTTCCTTATTTCTGACACATTTGAACAAGGAATTGCACTGATATTAGATTATATTAAGGGCCGGAAAGATTATATTAAATGTATTCAGCATATATTAAGTTGGACAGATGTCATAATGTAAACACACATGAAATAAAATCACTTTTTAAATCAATTCTTTTAAAGTTGGAGCAGCAATTGATGTAGTATTAATGGTGGGTTTGAAGCAAGAACTCAAGAACTTGGAAGGGCAGGTCCAGCAGCTCCTTGAACAACAGCCCAAACTCAGGGAACAAAAAGGTCACCTGCAGGGAGTCAACCCTGTTACATTTACTCTGAAGTGTGCCTCTTGGATTTTGGGCTGAGTCAGCTTTATCCCCTGTACATATTCATCATGGAGTCAGGGAGCAACAAACAGCTCAAGTGGAAGACCAAGCCTAGGTGACCCCTTCTAAGCCTTCCCAGGCTGACTTAGCAACAGGCAACTGCTTTCAGTCTCTCCACTCCCCCGATTTGCCCACAGCTTGCGAGATGTTCTTATAATTAGAGACTCAACTGTTCACAACCTAAACTTTTGACCATCCAGCCACTGCACATTTGTGTCCAGTTTCCTTGCTGAGCATGTTTTAGATTTTAAAAGTATTTTTGGCACAATTTTGCTACATTCTGGAGGAAATTAGATTTACTACTGTCAGCCAGAGGAGTTGAAAATGGATTTCTCACCATTTGTTCAAGCCATCAAAGAGAAGACCACTGCTGCAAAGATTCTCATTTCTGTATAATTGCCGAAGTTGACAAAATTGGGTTAATCCTACAAAATACTCATAGCCTTAAACAACTGGCAACAGACAAGACAGTGGCTTAGTGGACAACTGGGAACTCTTCCAGGAAACACCACACTTCTCCCTCAGATTGGACAGCCTACACCCTAGTAGATTTGGCTCTAATACTGAAGAGACCTCATTCATGTCTTTCTTATTTTATTTATAATAGCAATCATAGATTATATTGAAATATGATACATATATAGATCATTTTAAACCATTTGAATTATCATCCTAACATTAATAACTCTCTGTACCCCATGACACCAACTGTCCTCCTGCCTTCTGCCATCCATGGCCCATTCCTGTAGTGTGTCAGTTCTATGCCCCTTCTGACCTGGCAAACCCCTTCCAGGAAGACAGTTTATAGTATCTAACAACAGGTTATTCTGATCAAATTCATCTATAGAATATGATATAGCTACTAACCATCATGCTTTATAACAGAATACTACTATGCACATATATTATGTTCTATATACTATAATCTTTTTTACTACTCATGGACTTGAAGAAAACACAGAGTATCCGTCCTGCCATTCTCCCATTTTCTAGCCCCCTTTAGCCAGTGCATTGTTGTCAGCTGGGTGGAAGATCTAATGTACCATAAAGACATTTTGCATTGAAGTGAAAAGTACAAATTAATGCATGGAGTGTAATACGAGGGACGCTCAGTTTCTGCACTTTTATATTTTCATTTAAAATGGTGGTGAAGGTGGGAGGAGTAGTAATTGGGCATTAAAAAGTTAGTATGATGCTGGGAAAATTGCATTGCAAACGAAGGTGACTATGTAGAAAAGTGATGAAATTTGTTTTTGAAAAACTTAAATAGAGTTTTAAAAAAAGTGTGGAAACATTTTGCACATCCCTTTATGAAGGCATCTGGAATCTTCTCAAAATAAACATGTTCCTCATCATCTAGTTATTAATATACACTGTATGTCAATAGGCAGCAATGCCAACTGTTGCTTCTGAAGTGGATGTTGGACGCTAATGTCTCAATTACAAATTTATCCACCTGATTTGGATTAAAATACATCACCAAACTTAATAAATGTAAAACTTAATCCAACAGCGCATATAGTTTTTCAAAGTGTAATTGGTTAGAATTTGGGAGAAAACTTAGCATATGCAACATCTTAAGTCTTTAACTTGCCATGGTCAATTTTGCACATGAAACAAGCATTCTTCATGTAGCTTATATCTGCTCGGATACTGTGTTGGTGCTCTTTCTCAACTCTTAGAATTTCCAGATACAATTGGTTATTGATAAATCAGTGGTGACAATTTTTTCTGATAATGATTTGTTACTTCATACCATTGGTAGCATTATTCAGTTCATTATTTTATGTAACACATGCCATGTTTAGGTATTGTAGTTAACTAAGTATTTTTTTATTAAAATAAAAAATTAAATATTATAAAAAGAGTTACAGTTTTACTTGCAATTTATTTATTAATGAATTTATATATGCCTTCAAACAAAAGGTGTAAAGAGCTAAGCACAAATAAAAGCAAAATATATGAATTGTTATGAATTACAATCTGAAATAAAAAGCTAATCAAAATTGGTAAGATCAAAGAGCATTACAAATTAGTTTTTAAAAGGCATGTTGAATTTGGTAACTGGATATTATGCTGATTTTTATTTTAGCTTTTTTTGTAACAATGTTGAAAGGAAATCATTCCAGGATAAATAACATTTCTGATCATTGCCTGATGATTTCAAATGACCTTTTCAGATATCCATCTCTATTCTGTGCCCAGGATCTCTGACTCAAGTGCACCTCCTATATCCATTCAATCATATCTTTATGCCCACCTTTTATACACAGCTACACCCTAGCAACTTTTTTCCCAACCACTCTACCCCCAACAAATCTTTATTTCTTTACTGCTTCTTCTCTGGAGAATCTAAAGAGACTCTCATTTTTGAACCTTTCTGTTATTTCTTTTTGGTCAAGTCTTCTGACCACATTTTCCCCTGCTTATCCTTGCTGCTAAAGTATTCAATGGCAATTGTTTGATTTATTTTTCCATGACCTAGTTTATTTTGTAATAGCAATTTTTAAATATCTATTAATATTTTAATCATACAGATGTAGATCTCAGAACTGCTTATTCCAATCTAAGGTTTTCAACAAGCCAGACATTATCTGAGCAGCACTAGATGCACGGCAGGAAACAATCCTTGGCAGGGCACTTATCCATTACAGGTTACACACATGCACACACCTTACCTCACACTTAGACACATTGAACCTAGGATACTTGTTAGCCATAGAAATTTTTTATAGCTGAAAGAGGCATCCTCTTAAGGATCTCCCTCAAAGGAAACTCGAAGATTGTGGCTGAGTTTTTTTTCTCTGGTATAAATAGCATTTTGAATCAGTAAGGAAATTGTCCACCTTAAACCTCCACCTGTGTTATTCTGTGCAATAGGAATGTAATGATGACAACTGATTCCAAATTGAAAAGTTACCTAAACAATGTTGTACTTCAGTTCAAACAATGGATGTTCCAGTATATGGTGCAACAATTAGAAATCAGTTTATTGTTGAAGCAGTGGTAG
Organism: Polypterus senegalus; assembly: GCF_016835505.1. Lineage (NCBI taxonomy): Eukaryota > Metazoa > Chordata > Cladistia > Polypteriformes > Polypteridae > Polypterus > Polypterus senegalus. The sequence continues at coordinate 109,967,049 of NC_053161.1, forward strand.
GTTGATATTGAATGTGATATAGTAGAAACAGAAAACAGTGCACCAAGAGAGAAGTCTATGAAAGTAATACGCAATGAAATCTATTCAGATGCCCTGTCAAATCAATGCCAGCATGACATTTTTACAAATATAAATGACTCACTGGTTTACACAAATAAAAGATTTGGATGTACAAGAAAAATGGGAAGAACCAGGCCCTCAGATGGTCATCAATTCAGACGACGTCCACCTTATTATAGCTACTGTCACTTATGTGCATCTGTGGATCACTCTGCAGGCTCAGCTGAGGGATGTACTACCACCCCAAGTTGACAGGGGGCACTGGCGCTAAGTTTGTCCTCTTCTGTTTCCTCTGAAGTATTGAGGAGATGCCAGTGAGAGCAACTGACTCTGCCAATAATTAAGTCCTGTAAACCTGTTGGATTTTTTTCACATTGTACAAGTGTAATATTAATCTAAATATAAACATGTTGAATGAAAAAAGGGTCTGGGTGGTCTTTTGGTCTTGGGAGGTTTATTTTCCCTACCATCTAGCTAGGCTCACTGCCCCAATCCATCTGTCGATTTCACCATCCATTTTCCTCATATTTATGAACCAGACCCTGAGGCACTTCAACTCATGTAACTCACCTCCCACTCAGAGATGACAGTTCATCTTTTTACTGATGAGGACCATGGCCTCAGATTGGGAGTTGCTGATCCTCATCCATGTTCCAATGCGTGCTGGAGTTCATAGCCCAGTTAAGCCAATAGCACCACGTCATCTGCAAAGAGCACTGATGGGGACACAATTTTAAGGACACCCAAATGAACATCCCCCCACTTCCAGAGTGCACCTTGATAGGCTGTCTAAGAAAATCACAAACAGGATAGCAAACAAAGCACAGCCCTTGTGGACTCCCACATCCACTGGAAAAGATGCTGATGATTTTCCAAGTATGCGGACACAGCTCTCATTCTGATCATACAGTGGGGCCCTAGAACCCCAAACTCTACCAGCAACCCCCACAGAGTCACTACAAGAACTTCTTATGCCTTCTTTACATTCACAAAACACATGCAGACTGATTGGCCGTACTAGCACCTCTTATTGAAAGTCTGTTGGTTAATGGGACAAAAGTCCATTGTGAAATAGATATTGATTATGGAGCGAATATAATAAACTTACTGCGGTGGGTTGGCACCCTGCCCAGGATTGGTTCCTGCCTTGTGCCCTGTGTTGGCTGGGATTGGCTCCAGCAGACCCCCGTGACCCTATTCGGATTCAGCGGGTTAGGAAATGGATGGATGGATATAATAAACTTATAATAAAACATATTATTATATATTGTGAAGTAAAGCAATAGTGTCCAGATCTCGTTGTTTATTGTAGACATTGTCACACATGTGTGCACAGGAGTCCGCTTAAAGACTTGGGTGATGGTAATTCTCTGCCAAGACAGGAGAGGGCCCTGTGTAATAACACTCTTAATTTTCCTTGCACTACAGAAAGGAAGATTGCTGGCTTTCCACCTCTGATGTCATTTTGCAGTGTCTGCCCACCTGGAACTGTCTCACTCTCCCAGAATACCTGATAACTGGAAGAGCCACCATCTTGGGCAGTCAGCCTAAACAGACGAAAGTCTTCGGAAGACTCATTTTGTGTTTTTAGACACTTTTTTTTCATTTCATTTTTTTTAATTATATGGGATTGGCCACTAGCTGCTCCAAAACTTTGCTCCAAAACATTGTCTCTCTCCACATTACAATATGTACTGAATAAAATCTGAATACTTCAGGCTCTGCTAAAGTGAAAGTAGACACCATCATGTGGCTGACAACATATCTATAGTTCTGGTAGAAGGAAATACATTAAATTAACTAGGCTGAGAATGGATGAAAGAACTTATATGGTTGGTTTCCTTAAATTAAGAGATTCATGGGAATAACAGTAAATATGTTCACTAAACATAATGAAGCATTTAAAATAGAGACTGGTAGATTAAACAAATCTCATGTTAAAATCTATGTAGGTGAGAATTCAGTGCCAAGAATTAAATACAGTTCCTTATGTAATGAGAGATAAAGTAAAAGGAAAGTAGGACTGACATTTGAATCAGATCAGAAAATTCTTGAAACTGTAAAAAGTACTAAATTGGATACTTGAGTAGTACAGAATTAAGTTCTATTAATTATTCATCTCTTATTACTAGATTTAAGTGTTTGTTCACAAAGTTTGTCAGTCTGACAAAAGTTGGATATGAGTAAAAGGTATGATTAGATTACCTTAGATAAGGAGACTAAACTGTATGTGAATGTAAATATTTATAAACGACTGTGTACTTATAATATCTTACCCTTTGGAATATGAGGGAACTATTGAAAGAATTTTTGCAAGATATTTCCTTCACAGCATTTTTCCTTGATACAACAACAACAACAACAACAACATTTATTTATATAGCACATTTTCATACAAACAGTAGCTCAAAGTGCTTTACATAATAAAGAATAGAAAAATAAAAGACACAATAAGAAAACAAAATAAATCAACATTAATTAACATCGAATAAGAGTAAGGTTCAATGGCCAGGGGGGACAGAAAAAACAAAAAAACTCCAGACGGCTGGAGAAAAAATAAATGACATCTTTATTCAAAGGCTGACTTTGAGCTTGGGTTATCTTTGAGAGACATCCCGCCATTGCAGAATTTTGAAGCTCATCTCTTGTGGCATATGAAGTAGAATGGTAGACATTGACAAGGCTAGGATGGATCTCTAAAGATACTTTGTTTATTAGTGGTAGAATTTCTGTAATGGCACAAAACTTGATTTTAAGGTTCAGACTGAACGCTTATTGATCATCCCTCATATACAGTGGAACCTCGGGTCACGACCATAATTCGTTCCAAAACTCTGGTCGCAACCCAATTTGGTCATGACCTGAAGTAATTTCCCCCATAGGATTGTATTTAAATACAATTAATCCGGTCCGGACTGTACAAGCTTTATGTAAATATATATTTTTTTAAAGATTTTTAAGCACAAAAATAGTTAATGATACCATAGAATGCACAGTGTAATAGTAAACTAAATGTAAAAACATTGAATAACACTTGGAATACCTTGAACAGAGAAAACTAACATTGCAAGAATTCACGCCATAGCTTTACGAACTGCTCTCTGTAAACACATTTTTTAATGAGTTTTAAGCACAGGGGGAAAAAAAAACATTTGAAAAATCCATAATTTATACAAAAACTAACTATAAACAACCAAGAAAACTAACCTTGCATGAGTCGAGTTCTGGCATGAAGGAAGTGAGGAGGAACTGGGTGGAAAGGAGATTACAATTTTAAGGTAAAGTCTGTGACGATGCAGGTTCGCTGCATGCTCCCATCTCCCAGGAGCCCTTAAACCCATCACCGTCGGTAATGTTACTGATGAGCGTGACAGTGAGGCACTACAATGGAGCAATCAGATGGTGTAAAAAGTGCCAAGTGCTTTTACTAAAATCAACAAACCAACAATGAAAAACAAAGCCCAAATTAAATAAAGTGCAGTGCTTTCAGAATCTATACTAATAAAAGGCAATGCCCTCACTCACTGACTGACTGACTGACTGACTGACTGACTGACTCACTCACTCAGTCACTCACTCACTCACTCACTGACTCATCACTAATTCTCCAACTTCCCGTGTGGGTGGAAGGCTGAAATTTGGCAGACTCATTCCTAACAGCTTACTTACAAAAGTTGGTCAGGTTTCATTTCGAAATTCTACGCGTAATGGTCATAACTGGAAGCTATTTTTCTCCATATACTGTAATGGAGTTGAGTTCGATGGCCGTGGGGGGCGGAGTTTTGTGTGACATCATCACACCTCCCACATAATCACGTGAACTGACTGTCAACACAGTACATAGAAAACAAGAAAGAGCTCCAAAAAGAGTTGAAGAAAACATGCATTATACAATTGAGAAGGCAGCGAAACAATAAGAAGCAAGCGAGTGACATATAAAACCATATTCATGAGTGCAGCTACTTCGGAAACAAAGCACGGTGTAAACATAAAGTTTAAATTAAGATCATAGACAGGCTGCCGCTGCCGTTTGTCATGCCCACAGCTAATGCGGGATACAAGTTTAATGAGAGGACGCAGGATATAAACGAGAGTTTTGATCACTTTGTAACTAAGTTCACATTGATGGTGAAGGGCTGTGCTTATGCAAATTCTGAGAGACTGTCTTTGTGGGGTGAATTGAAAGTTAAGGTGGGTGGGGGAGTCACGTCATCATCTCCCCTCCCATTCACCTCATTTCGCTCTGAGCTGAGCTCCGCAGCTAACACAGTCTTGCGGAACCAACTTTGTCAGGCTGCCACCAAATACTCACAGACACACGCTGTCTCTAGAGTTTCTCCACACTCTGAATCCTCCAGGCACTACTTACAAAAGGTTACATTGACAATCGTGTTACATTATTTTTAAAATGTTTCTTTTTCTTAGCACAAGCACAGCTGAGAAGCTTCGATGCATATGCTCTCATAACGCGTTAAAAAATAACGCATTTAATCACACTTTGCATTCCAAGCAAAGGGGAACTTCTGTCAATGCATGATTTCCTGGTACACCGATTACATTGATGCACACATCAGAGCTACAAAAATGTAACAGTCGGAAGAAAGCGCCTTGCTACGACTGATTGGAGGAAAATTTCATTTCAAAAGACTACCCGAAGGAAGCCTTGATAAAAGCGTGGTTTTGTGCACATATATATATATGTACAGTATATATATGTGGATATGTATGTATATATAATGTATATATGTGTGTATATGTATATATATGTTTATGTGTGTGTGTATATATGTATATATATATATATATATATATGACAGCAACACTCATGACAATGTCAATCATGTTACGTTATTATTAAAATGTTTCCTTTTCTTTTTCATTACTTCTTTAACACACTGCGAAGCTCGGGTATTTTGCTAGTCCTTCAATAAATAAATGATCCCATAAAAACAGAAGTGAAGTGGAGGTTAAAATCCAATAGAAAAAACTCGTACGAGATTTATTAAATACGAGATTAAAACAATGCTCAAAGGAATCTCTTTAAAAACAAGCCTGGTACATTCTTTAACTGCTTTCTCGGCCTTACTGCCTTCTTTAACTGCCTTCTCGTGCTCTGTCTCGCTCGTGTGAGACTGAACATGTGTGGAAATCATCGGCGCGTACGAACCGGAAGGGAAACTGGCTTGTTCGTCACCCAAGTGTGTGATCGTGAACAGATGCAAAAGTTTGGTGAACTTTTTGGTCGTAACCTGATTTGTATGTGATCCGAGACATTCGTGACCTGAGGTTCAACTGTATGCTTGATTTTCTGTCATTTACTAATTGAGTCCTAGACCTAACTGATCTCTTTTCTATCAGCAAGAAACCACACCTAGAAAGAATACAAACAGAAATTCACAAGTCAAGCAAGGGTCAAAACCAGAAAAGCAGAAAGATCACTATGTGGTACCAACAACATCATGCAAAAGTTATTAGTCAAAAAACAAAGCCAAAAGACCCTCTAAAAATCTTTTTCCCAAATAACTAGTTTTGAGCATTTGATTTTAGATCTTTTCCATATTCTTAGGTGCTGTTGTTACTGTGAAGCCATCTTAAAATCATGACGTCAATTGCCGCACCACACTGTTGTTGCTAAGGAGGAAACAATGATGTGTGAGAAAATGAATGCAAAAGCGAACTGCAATGACATCCCTGTTAGAATTTAAATAAAAACTTACAAAAACAAATTCAAACACAGAATACCAAACAAAATGTGATTTTTGGCACAAGATGGCTTTAAAGTTTTATAATTTGCCTATTTGTGGAGTTCAAAAACAAAGTAGGCATCAATTCTTTAAAAAAAAAGTCAAGCCTGTACTCACATAGAATTGGAAAGTACAAAATACATCACAGCCGAGATTTATAGGTATTTCTTTTTTATTGTTGTTTATAGTTATTTTCCCTGAATGTAACTCCTGTTAGGATTGTTCATTATTAAGTAATTATGTATTACTTGACACCCATGTGCACATGGGAGACAACCTAAGGGCTTTGGTGACTGTAATTGTCCACTGAACCAGGAGTTGGCACTATATGCTAATGCCTTTTCTTCTCCTACCTTTGCAGAATGTAAGATTGACAGCCACTAAATTGCTGATGTCACTTCCAGACTCGCTGATTCCAATCACATGACTATAGAACCTGGGAACTGGCCATCTTTCCATTTCCATTTCTGTCCTGAACTTACATATGAGAAGATGTCTCTGTGCTTCTTGCACAATTTTTTGTTTCTCAAAATATTCAGTTATACGGGGTCACGGTGGTGCCTCAACCCTGTATTCTTATATGTCTCCTCTTTTACAAATTCCTTTAGCTGTACTTTTATTTCTTGGCAGGGCAACCTTTATTTCACGGCTGAAGGACAGCCATCCAACCTTTATATGTGACGATGGGGAGCTCACCTTCAGTGAATCATTGAGTTTGTCTTTCTTATTATTTGTTATATGTTATTATTATTGTAAGCATTGTTTTACTTTTGATTTCTGTTTGATTCAGTTCTTCAGTTCTGTTCTTGGATTACTGTGTTTGGCTTTTGTAATGTGACTTGTTTGCCATGGATTGCCTTTTAAGCACATCCTTTTTGACCATTTTTTTTACTTTGTGCCTCTTTTTGCTTTCCTGTAATGTGAAGCCAAGCAAATTGACACATTTTATTGGCTAACTAAAAAGATTACAATATACACGCTTTTGAGGTAACCCAGGCTTACGTGAGAAGTGATATAAGGCGCTCCATCATTTTCAGCCAAGCAATATGCTACAACCATATTTGCTCCGACCCAACAAACCGGGATAAACAACTGCAGGAGCTCAGACAAGATTTCATCAGACAAGGTTATAACCCCAAAACAACAGACACTCAAATAAGAAGAGCTACTGCCATACCCAGAGACAACCTTCTGGAATATAAAAACAAAGACGACAAGAACCGCATTTCCCTTGTTATCACCTACTGTATATCCCACATCTTGAAGCACTTCAGGCAATACTAAATAATGATGAAAGGCAGAGAGATGTATTTCTAGAACCTCCGCTTCTGGCATACAGACAACCATTAAGCCTGAAGCAGCTAATTGTCTAAAGCTCCCTGAAGGAACTAACAGAAAATGGCACATCTCCCTGCCTACACAAAAGATGCAAAATGCTTCTTTAAATTTATGATACAGATTGTGTAATTATACCACACTGCTGACTAGAACGTCATATAAAGGGATAATTTTCCTGCAGATCATCTAATGTGGTCTACATAATTCTCTGTATGAAATGTCCTAACACTGCACTCTGTGTAGGAGAAACTGGACAAACATTCCATCAAAGAATGAATTTACACAGGTTCCACATCAAGCATGGCAATAGGGAATTCCTGCACGAGCTGACTTCAGCAGCTATGGACACTGTGAGAAAGACTCTACAGTCACACTGCCTATGGGCAACTTCAAAACATAGCAAGACAGAAAAGAATGGGAAGTCAAACTCATGATAAAATTTAACACATTACAACATGGTTTGAATAGAGAAGAGTTTTATAACACGATATGAGGATTGTTTGCATCTCTCGGTCTGACACAGACGACCTCACTACAGATCCATATTGTATAGAAAAACTCATCAAAAACTTCAGAAGACTTTGTTGGACAGTTACCTTATCCAAAGATCTTGACTATACATTGTTCTTCTGTCTTGCTAAATGAATCTTAGCCTGGAGAAGTCTATTAATTTTTTACATTTAAGATGTCTCACTTAAAGGTTTTCCAGTGTTGTATCTGTCCTGGTGTCTATATAAACGCAGGGAACTCCAGTTTTAGTATTACATCTTGCCTGAAGACGGAGCCTGAGCTGCCATGAAAGCTTATATATCGTAATCTTTGTAGTTGGTCTATAAAATGTGTCATTTTGCTTAAATTCTCATCCATAAAGGCTAACACAGTACAACACCCTAGTACTACTGTTTTCTTGTAATAAACTCTCAGTTTATAAATACTTTTGTTTGGACTTGTCTTATTATGCCAGAAGTTTGACATTTCCTATCTTATGTAGGTCATTTTATATATTTCTGGATCATTTATAATATTTTTGAACCTTTAAAGCCCGTTTTCCATTTGTGGGTGTGTTCACACAGTTGTCTGCCTGTGGAGTTTAGGGACTAGCTAAGCAGTGGTGATGCTAGCCCTGGGCAGGTTGACGAAGATCCTGGCCTGCTTTGAAGGACTTTTAGCACTCACACTATTTTGCCATTTTTGTGTCACCTTTCCACAACAGTACACCTCTCAATAACAGAAGTACACCTTGTCCTAAAACTTAAGAAGTAGGCTTTTCAGATTAAATAAGGCCAAACTATTTCAAAAAGAGAGAGGGGAACCATACAACCCCTAACTAAATGTTCCATTTAATAATTGCAGAGTTTATTAGCAAAAAGAATTTACAACACAAAGCAAAGAATGTCAAAAGTAGAAAAATATTAAAAATAAGTATTTTAACAAAGGTAATCGAAAGACAAATGAAATATAAGTCCATATAGCAGAACTTAAAAATTAGTATAAAAAGTACAACTTACAAAACAACAAAAACAAGGAATCTAAGGATGGGAGCTAGAGAACGGATTCGTCAGTGATGGTTTCTCAGTTTTTGAAGAGAGCCGAGAGTGGCCCCTCAACTGTAGGATCAGGAATCCCTGCCCACTTGAGTCCAAGATAACAAACATGAACCTGAAATTTTTAATTAACATACAGTAAAATAGTGATTAAAGAATGATAACATCCCAAAAAAAAACCAAAAACACATGTAAGAGCCAATCATAGAAAGTTAAAGTTAATTTTAAATTCACATAACTACTTGCTTAACCTAGAATTAAATGTTAGTTTTAAATAGATAATGTAAGGTTCTATTTTATTGTCTATAAGCTATCATATTCCTCATCACTCTGCTATTACTCTGATGTAGCAGTAGAATAAGCTTACTTAGAAAGATATATCATTTGAGAATAGAAAGATATAGAGGCCTGTGGTTTTCTGACCATGTGTCATATCATCTGTAGTAATATATACAGCAATGTACTTAGCAACATAAACAGTAATGAAAAAGGCAAATTAAAGAAATGTAACTAAGATATAAACCTGAAACTGATGCAACACAAGTAAGAAGTTATGTTTTGTATTGAGACCCTGGAGAGGTGGAGATATGATCTAGAGAGGAAAGGAATGAAGGTCAGTGGGATCAAAATGGATTACATGTGTGTAAATGAGAGTGAGATCAGAGGAATGGTGAGGATGCAGAGAGCAGAACTGACGAAGGTGGATGAGTTTAAATACTTGGGATCAACAGTACAGAGTAATGGGAAGTGCAGAAGAAGGTTAAAGAAGACAGTGCAGCCAGGGTGGACAGGATGGAGAAGAATATCAGGAGTGATTTGTGACAGATGGGTACAAGCAAGAGTAAAGGTCAGAATGAGAAGGTCTACAAGACGGTAGTGAGACCAGCTCTGTTATACAGAATGGAGATGGTGACACTAAAAAAAAGACTGATGATAGAGCTGGAAATGACAGAGTTAAAGATATTAAGATTTGCATTGGGTGTGACGAGGATGGACAGGTTTAGAAATGAGTACATTAGATGGTCAGAACAGGTTGGATGATTTGGAGACAAAGCCAGAGAGGTGAAATTGCTTTGGTCTGGACATGTGCAGTGGAGAAATGCTGAGTATATTGGGAGAAGGATGCTAGGGATGGAGCTGTCAGGCAAGAGGAAAAAGGGAAGGTCTAAGAGGAGGTTTATGTATGTGATGAGAGAGGACATGCAGGTGATGGGTGTAACAGAGCAAGATGCAGAGGGCAGCATATATGGAAACAGATGGTCCGCTTTGGCTACCTCTAACGGGAGAGTCTGATATAAGAAGAAGAATATGCCATTTTGTGTGAACTGTTTTTGCTTTGAAATTCAGTAAAACTTTAAGAATGAAGATACATGGACTGTGGAATTTTTTGTATGTGTATACTCAATGCTTGAACATAATAAGATAAGAAGTTTGACAAACGAGAGGAAACCATTCAGTCTCCTATCTAGTCTGTTTGATTCTTCTTAAAGGATGTCAAGGTTTCTGCTTCAACTACATGAACCTCTCCAGTATTTCCAGAGATTTGGAAACATCAAAGAAATGCAGCTACAACATACTGTAACCACAAGGGGTTGCTGCAGAGCCCAAACCGCAGACACAGTAATGTCCAACACGATTCTGGGTTTAAGAAATTCTTCTAGCTGGCATTCTCATCTATCCTTCCATTCTGGTCTCCCGACTGAGTAAAAAATTATCCTCCATCCAAGCTGGATACCTGTTCTTCTTCTTGGGCACTTACAATACTTAACAACATGACACACAAAATGATTCACAAAAACAGCAAAAATAAATGAATAAACAAGAAAGAAATCATAAAATAAAGTTTGTTTGTGATCAATTATAAAGACCCTAATCTTGCTACAGAGGTACCAACCTGGAGTCCTTAATAGCAGACACTCCTACACCTTGGAGCCTTCTACTGCTTTAAAAGTGCCATGTCTCCCAGCCAACATTCCTGCTGGAGTTCTGCCTACAGGATCAACCTGGTTCCTGTTCTGCCGTGCTCAGAATGTTAGCTACCCTCCATTGGCCTAGAGATCTTTAATTATTATTTCAGCCTTTTAAGGCCTTCTGTTTTTCCCATGGGAAAATTAAGGTTCCTTTAGTATCTGTCAATTTAAATGCCTTCTAGTGTAATTAGGAAATGTGACAAGTTTTCTCCCATGTCACACTTTGCTCTGTCTTTGTTAAATGTTACTTCAGGAGCCTATATGCAGCATTAGGTATATTTACAGGGCTTCCTGTGTCATCACTGTTACCACATACACTTGAATCGTAGACCCCCTTCATTTTATAACACCCTTTTCTGCCTGCAACTCTCTTCCCATCAAGTCATTCATTATTACAAAAAAAGAAAAACAAAAAATAAACTTTGATCATTTAAATCATTGAATTTAGTTTTTCTGAAGATTAGTCCAATTTTTGCTACTCCTCAAATAGGGTGCACTTACAGCCTTTTTGTTAACACACTTTCATAGATTTCCTGATATGCTTTCTATTTTATGTATCACTTTCATTTTTTACTTAATATGAGTGGTGTTGCACCTGCAATGACAAAGACTGAACAGGCAAAAAGAAACTGTACTCTAATTATGTAATGACTCACAAACACCTCTGCCAAATTTAGTAAAGAAAAGCTTGTAGGACAGAGGCCAAGCGGAAATACACACATGGGTGCTCTCTGTTTCAGCAACAAATAACCTAAAAACATTTACCAATGCATTAACTGACTGTTTACTCTAGAAACAGTGTAGAAGTATAATATGAACCAGCGGTTAAACATTACTCGTAGTAATAATATTCATGTTTTGAGGTTCATGCGGTCACCTCAACGGTTAGAGGTGGATCTCTATTTGAAGACTCTGGGCTGAAACGATGCTTATTTCAACTCTCTGGCTTTCTCTTAAGCTACAGGTTTTCTACTGATCTTCTTCAGCAGGACTTTTGCATCAGCCATTCTATATTCTTCCACAATAGATAACACATTTGTGGTTCTTTTTTATGTCAGACAGCATTTTTCAGCAGTTTCTTTTCCTCCTATTTTTGCACTTGGACTCCTTTTCCCAGCTTTGTTGGAAAGTAATACAACTCCCAAATGTCACTGTTGAATTTCTGCATCCAGAGCACAATCTCCCTGTGTGGCAAGATATTTGATTAGCTCCCTTTTCTTATGGTCAGTGTCAGATTATAGAGAGACCTTTTAGACATCTCATTTCGTGCCCAAGTCTACTACTTCTGTGTTTTTAAATAAGCTGTTTAAAAGGGTAAAGCATGGGTTTTCTGTTGATTCATTTTTTGCTGCTAAAACTTCTTAAAAAGCACACAGTCCTGTCTTGAAAGTAACATGTTTTTGTTTTTTCTGATTCTTGTTTCTCAGCTGAAGGCCTGCCAGGCTACATTTAAATTAGAGAGAGCTATTTTAGCTTTGTAATAAAAGTCATTTTTTAGGATTTTTTTTCTTTTGTTCAGAGAGTGTAAAGCACAGTCATTTTGTAAAGTTCATTTCAGCTCCTTTCATCTAGTTTGGAATCTTATCCTGGCCGAAAGTGAGGAGTGGAATGCAAAGCATGTGGTCAATTTTCATTCTATTAATCCCGATGCCTGCTGAGCTTCACTATAGAAAAGGTCAATCTCTATGTAGTTTTACATCTGCTTTTAATATCTCCTGTGGCCGGATATGTCAACTTTCAAAATGACCTGATTCAGTCTTTCATTTACAGTAGTACTTATTTGGGTTGTGCTGAAAGACAGTCAATACACTATGATGAAAGATAACTCCATTTCCACAGTTCATTGAGCATCCTCATGCAAACCAGGTTGGAAACACACAGAGGACCCCTAACAGGGATATGGGAACTCACAGGGCCCCCAAGCCTATTCTTGTGTCTTTTCATGCCCTAGCAGAGAGATCAGATGTGCATGGTATTCATTCCAGTCCAGGAAGGTTGGAAAGGAAAATGAGAGAATTGCTCCTTCTAGTAATTTATCGCCAGGGAAATATAAATGAGATTGAGAAATAATTTAACATTTTTCTGTACTTCCTTGGAGCAATCACAGTTCTGCCTGAGCGACTGCACCAGGAAACCAATGGGAAACTAGATTTGACCTCTACCTGAAACTTCTATTAGAGATTGCTTACTCTGCTAACAATACACAAAAATAAGGACGTTCACTATTTCTTAGTTAATAAATCTATGGCTGTGTTTTGATTATTTATTTGCTCTGATGCTATGAACTAATAACATTATCTAATGTGAATATTTGTTAAAATTAGATTTAATGTTCAGTGTTACTAACGTAGAATCAAGTGCTTTAAGTTTCCAAATGATTGAGAAGGAGCATGAAACTGAAAATTGCATTACTTTGGAAGAGTAAGGCTACACATAAAAGTAAGAAAATTTAAATATATGAAGTTAACTAGATTAAAACTCAGATGATACCTTATATTAATATTACTATTCAGAAGCTACTAGCCTTTTTTATTATCTAATGTACAGTACATATGCACTGACATTAGAAGCTTTGATTTGTTATAGTATGAGTAGGATAAAACAATGCTCATTGAAATTAGAGTAGAATGTCCTTTTGTGTAATATAATGATTACATTTTAGCAATATATCAGAAAACGTTTCATTGAATTGATTATAATTCATTATGAACGGAAAGTATGATCTTTGTTTAGAGATAAAATTCCCTATTAAAATTCAAAAATCTATTTATTTTATTAAATTTATCAAATTCTTGTCTGTTCTTATTGCATACAACCAATTGACTGATTATTAAAAATGTCTATATCTACTATAATCTTACTAGGCATCTGTCAACCCATTTGTTTGAGGTTTATAACAAATTCTCAGATTCACTTTAATATTGATAGCCGGCAGAGTGACACTCAGATTTTAGATGAAAAGCCTCCTTCATGCATAGAATCCAAATGTTCTCAAGTTAATCATCCCAGGAATTTACTGAGAATCACTGAATTATATTCACAAGGCATCACATGATCATTTGTTGGATTTATACACAGCACAATCCAGGAATGGATCTTAAAAGTTGAGTAAAAGATTCTCTATTCACTCTCTAATTGCTCATTTCTAACCCAATTACTTTTGTTTCACAATTCTACCGTGCCAAACTTCATAGCCCATGAGCTATGAGGTGTTAACGTGTGTTTGCAGTTTGAATTCTTGTCATTATTCTCTGCTTGATGGAGGCGGATGTTACTACTACATTCTTTGCAGAATCACTGACTGGTAAATGCAGGTTCCTGGATGATGTCCAAAATGCTGTAGGACAAAGTGCTGATTCTCTATTAAGAAGAGCATACGTAACAGATGTACAAAAAGCCAGCTGCACCTCACCCCACCTGCACTTCAGATCGAACTTTCCTTGAGCTATGTCAACATTTTTTCAGCTTGCTTGGTAAATTTCATCTGATAACAAGTGGTGTTAATCAAGGATGAGTCAGATATGCAAAATGACATTCCTATTAAGCTTGTAACTGTGAGCTGAACCTTTGCCACACTGATGTAGAAAATAATGCAGGTGCTGAATCTTTCTCTTGAAAGGGCATTGATTCAGTCATCATGTTCTATGTTTACCCTAAAGAATTGGTTCTTGCACCTCTTCATTCTTGTTTAAGCACAAATCTGAATCATTCTCTTTTGGAGTAGGAGGCTAACGCATTTTATTGGGCATAAGCTATTTTCCATGTAGATCTTAGAGTTACAAAATCTGGGATCCCTCTAGAAACCCTTCACTAGCTCTGATAATGACACTCCTAAACCAAGCCCTGAGATTGTGCTTAGACTGTGAAGACTTAAAAGAAGCCTTACTTCAAATCTGATCACCTGCACTCTTGTGCAATAAAGAGACATGCTTTGAGCACATCTATGTTGTTCAAAATTGTCCAAAATATTTCCAGGGCATGATCCAATCTGCGAATGTTGCAATCAACCCAGCCTCATTGGGCCACATGTTTTGGACATGTACCAAATTACCATCATTCTGGACCATAATCTTAAAATGCCTTTCAAACAGCCTTGGTGTCAAAATCCCTAGCTAACCCATTAACAGCTGTGTTTGGCGTACTCCCAGATGGGCTTAAAGTGGAGTAGGACAAACAAACTGTAATTGCCTTTACTACACTATTGGCATGTAGGCTTATCTTGCTCAACTGGAAGAATCCTAACTCTCCTATTCTAAGTCAGTGGGTAACTGATGTTATACTGTATACTATTTGAAATTGAAAGAAAAAATCAATTACTCAGAGAATCTGTGCAAAACTTTTTTAAAACCTGGCAGGATCTAATAAATAACATTTTAGAATAAGCGTTTAAATTGGGGAAAATGATTTTCTTCCAATTTTTTTTCATATTCTTTTAACTTTTACTCTGTGTGTTGGTCTAGCTCTTTCTCATTGGTGGGGGTTGATTTGAACTTAGCTTTGTCAAGTTTGACTTGCTTGTATGGAATTGTACTTGCTTTTAATATATTCAATACAAAGCGGCAGCAGAAATGACCAATAACAGTGAACATGGATTTAGCAGTTAAACAACTAAACTATATGACCTGCATTAGCATTGTACCATTTCAAATATGAACCAACAGAATAATCACTTCCTCTCTATGGTTTCCCCATCACTCTGCTCTTTACACTAATGAAGAAAATAGCTTACAAATATCATTTACATTTTGTAATTAGTTGTTTGATATTCAATAACAAGATTAATATTGAGTTCATGTACTTGTCCACAGACTTCTTCATTTTTGTGAGAATTTTAAAAAGATATGATGAAAAAACTGAACTGCCAGATGCGACATAGCACTGCAGTTTACAACATATGATACTTATAATGTTTTCATTTGATTAAATAGACATTTTTGTCTTGGTAAATCTAATTCCTTTTTTGCTGTGTGATGAAGCAGTTCACAACAAAAATGATAACATAGCTGTCAACTATTTAATTACAAAGGTTGTAAGACACATACTTTTGGTTTATTTTGCTCCATCTTCCTTAAACTGGAATTAACCTTTCACTGTTAAACATGTTCCTTAAATGCATTGCAAAACTGAAATGTTGCCATCTTTCAAAATTAATCTCAATATCTTTATTTCTTAATAAAGACATCCAAAATAAAGCAAACTATCATTTGGGTACAGATGTGACAGGGACATCATAAATTTAGCATGTGTGCATGTGCAGTGCAAATCAGGATAGGATGTTATGCAAAATGGATTGCCTACACTTCAAAATATTTACAACATTTGCATATTTTTTGGTTAAAACGTATGTGCATTCAAAGGAAAAAGTCAGTAACTATGATGTGATTACAAGCATTTAAAGTGTAATGCATGGCATCAATAACAGGTTAGATTATTTTCATAACACAAGCACCTATATAAGAAGGGCACAGCATGCTCTTTTTCCTTAGTAGACTATGTTTCTTTAATGTGGGAAATGACATCCTTCACATCTTCTATGACTTTATGATGGCCAGTGCAGTTTTCTGCACTGTGGTGTGCAGGAGCTGGTAACATCACTTCAAGAGTGGCCCACCGAATCAACAAGCTAATTAAAATGGCAAACTAAGTTATAGGATGTACTTTGGACCAACTGAGTGGTAAAACAAAACTGAGTGTCATTATGAACAATGTTGCACATCCTTTCTCTGACACACTAACACTGAGTACTTCCAGCCAACAAATTATTCAGCAGAAGTGTGTCAAGAAACACTACTGGGGCTGCTTTATACCAACAGCAAATCATTCATTCATTCACTCATTCATTGCTTATCCGAAGCTGGGTCATAGAGGCAACACTCTTAACAGTGAGGCCAAAACTTCCTTTTCCCCTGCCACACTTGCCAACTCATATTGTGGGATCGCAAGGCAAGTGAGCCCTAGGTCTTCCCTGGAGTCTCCTCCCAGCTGATTGTGCCCATAAAACTTCCACAGGGAGGCATCCAGTAGGTGTCCGTATCAGGTGCCAGAACCACCTCATATGCTCCTGTCGATGCAGAGGGTCAGCGGGTATGCTCCAAGTCTCCCCCGGATGTTGGCACTTCTCACTCTGTCCCTAAGGGAGAGCTCAGTCACTCTGCAGAGAAAGCTTGTTTTGGCCACTTTTACCCATGATCTCATTCTTTTGGTTATTCCCCAATCATGACCATAGATGAGGGATGAGGGATAACAAAAACAACAATAACATTTATTTATATAGCATATATTCATACAACAATGTAGCTTAAAGTGATGTACAAGGTGACAAAATAAATTTACAAGAAGGTCAGATGACCAGGAGGACAGATAAAAACAAAAAGTAAAAACCCAATTAGGTTGGAGAAAAAAAAAATCTGCAGGGATTCCAAGGCCAAAAGTCCACCCAGCCCCCACTGGGCATTCTACAGTACGTAACATAAATGTTCCTAATTCAAACAGAAAACTGCAGATCAACAGGTAAATTGAGAGCTCCACCTTCTAACTCAGCTTCTTCTTCCCCAATACAGATCGGTATAATGACTGCAAAACTGCACTCGCCACCCAATCTATCTGTTGATCTTACCATTCCTTCTCACCTCACTGGTGAACAAGACCCTGAGGTACCATATATACTCACGTATAAGTAGGGTCATGAAACCTGAAAAATCAATCATAAAATCAGACCCTGACTCATATGCCCATTCAAAAATGCGACACTTACATTATTTTTTACATCTTCTTGCCTCCTCCAATCTCACATCAGTTTCTCAAATGCATCGAATTTTGTTGCAGTAGCACAGTTACCAATTTCTTTCGCTACTTCAACAATGATTAATTTAAAAAACAGCTTCATATTTTCTTCTGATCGAATGCTCTAACGTAGATAAGGGATGCTCTTATGATAAAGGTGTACGCGGGTGTGAAATACAACAAACACAAATCAGTGCAAATGAAGACAGTGCAAATGAAGAATCTGTCTGTCTCTCCGTCCGTCCATCCGTCCATCTATCTATCTATCTATCTATCTATCTATCTATCTATCTATCTATCTATCTATCTATCTATCTATCTAGTTAATGGAATATGTAGTTATTTATACTACATTACACTCAGATTTGGCCATGATGTATAGGTCCATGCAATCTCCAAGGTGTTCATAATAGAAGCCTTATCAAATTGACTAATTAATAGCAAAAAGGAATTGATTGATTAACATCAATGATCCTTTACCTCTTCTCATAATACTCACAGTAATTAGTGATACTTTTGCATATGGACAAAAGAGGGGCAGAGATATGCAATATGTTGTCAATTTTATCTGATCTTAGGTATACACTCACTCTGTAGAGAAGCAAATTAGTGGTTTGGAAACTATGAAACTATGCTAGAAAGTTGTTACTGAGTTGTTTAATTTGTCATGCTATGCTGTATCTAGCTGTGGAATCTTTCTTCCCAAGGCAATTGTTTCAGAAACAATACATCATCAAGTTTGACATCCCTTCTGACTATAACTTGTGTAATATCCCACCAACTTTACTGCTCTGTTGTTTTTTTCTTCCTTTCTTTGAGCCAGTTAAGTATTATTAGCTCAACAATTCAGGTACAGCATTAGGTACTTTTCTCAGGTAAGTCAGCAGGTAAGGAGTTTACTCTATAGCAAGTTTTTCCTGCTTTTTCTCTCTTATCAGCGTTTTGGAGGAACAATTAATTGCAGGTGCCACTGCTTTTAACGAACAATATTAAAATGTTTTTTTACCCTTCCCATTCTATTCTGGTGAATTCTACTAATTCTAGTAGATTTACAACACCTTGCAATAATCTGATCTTGAATACTGGTAACTTTACAAACCCAGCTTATTAATACTAACAATAGATTCTCTATAAATCTGTGTTTGACATCTGTGGTGGAGCGACAGGTGCTGAGCAGGCTCCTGTCAATCATGGAGAATCCACTGCATCCACTAAACAGTATCATCTCCAGACAGAGGAGCAGCTTCAGCGACAGACTGCTGTCACTTTCCTACTCCACTGAAAGACTGAGGAGATTGTTCCTCCCCCACACTATGCGACTCTTCAATTCTACCCGGGGGGGTA
Organism: Polypterus senegalus; assembly: GCF_016835505.1. Classification (NCBI taxonomy): domain Eukaryota; kingdom Metazoa; phylum Chordata; class Cladistia; order Polypteriformes; family Polypteridae; genus Polypterus; species Polypterus senegalus. The sequence goes on from NC_053161.1 coordinate 109,985,832, forward strand.
AACGTAAACATTAAAACTATACAAGATTATAGACTGTTACACCTGCCTCGCACTCTCTCCTTGCATTTTTTAACTTGCTTTGCATTTTTATCACTCTTTAATTAATATTGTTTTTATTATTATGCTGCTGCTGGAGTATATGAATTTCCCCTTGGGGATTAATAAAGTATCTATTTACTTACAGAAGAAATCATAGAAAGTAAGCCTATTTTATTACATCAGAGTTCATGACATGCTTTAAAGAACCACTAAGGTAAAGCTGAGAAACATGATCCTGTTTGAGTATACTGAATGTGGTTTAGGATTGCTGTTTGAATTTGCAGCAACATTGTTGAGGTAATTATTCATGCCAAACCGGTTAAACAAGTCATTGTAGGTACTATTGTTTACAGAGTGGTGTGAAGCATTACAAAAAAAAATGAACATAAAAATTAAAAGAACACATAGACTCTGAGGCTAAAGATCTTTCACAGTATTCGGAAGGTTGCTGGTTCGAATCCCATCACTGCCAAAAAGGATCCTAATCCACAGAGCCCTTGAACAAGACCCTTAACCTGCAGTTGCTCCAGGGGTACAGTACAGTGGATGACCCTGACTCCAAGAGGTGAGCGAAAAATAATACAAGAAACAGGCGGCACTGTGGAGCAGTGGGTAGCACTGCTGCCTCATATTTAGGAAACCTGGGTACGCTTCTTGGATCCTCCCTGCGTGGAGTTTGCATGTTCTCCCCGTGTCTGAGTGGGTTTCTTCTGGGTACTCTGGTTTCCTCCCACAGTCCAAAGACATGCAGGTTAGATGCATTGGTGATCCTCAGTTGTCCCTTGTGTGTGCTTGGTGTGTGTGTGTGCCCTGCGGTTGGCTGGCACTCTGCCTGAGGTTTGTTTCCTGCCTAACGCCCTGTGTTGGCTGGGATTGGCTCCAGCAGACCCCCGTGACCCTGTAGTTAGGATATAGTGGGTTGGATAATGGATGGATGGATAATATAAGAAACTGTTGAATTTATCGCCTCCCTCTCTCAGTGCCCCTCTGACATTTCCTTCTCGAGCAGGCATTAAATGTAGAGCAGGTCCTAAGTGGTTAGATTCTAAACACCTTTCATACTGATGAGGGAACACAGCATCTCTAGTCATCATTAACATTCTTCTGCACTCTCGTCCTCCCTGATTTATGTGAGTTTCATCCTGTCAGTTTAATTGAACTGATGTCATAGGTATTGTGAGCTGCAGTTGCACCCTTCAAAGTCAATTTCTACCCACTGGAAGCATGTGTCTGTAGAACAAGTGTTCCCAACATTTTTTGTCCAGTTTAAACTGTGGCAATTTTTCAAAACTATTTACCCACATGGGCCCACGCTATTTTATTCAATTTACTACCATATTAAAATGATTGACAATGGTGAAATGGTTTAAGATACTGTTTTTAACATTTTTATGTTAAGTTCAAATGACAATAAAAATAATAATAGCACATAATAATGCTATTCCACTTATTTAAAATCTACTAAGGATGAGCAGATGCTGCTATACAAGAACAAAACACACTGTGGCAATGAAAACATCATTCAGTGAAAAACTTGTCCTTGCTTTTCACCTATGATTTTGGATATTCTGTTGATGAAAGAGCAAGTCTCATGTTGTCTTTGGGAACTAATCGAGATCTCTGCGACTTCATCTTTTTAAAGTAAATTTACCCCCTGGGGATACATGTACTGCTCTAGAATCTATGCCTCCCTTGCCCCAGTGTGCCTCTCACAATCAGTTTCCAGGCACTGTGAATGTCCCTCATAGCTTCCTGGTTCTCGTTTTTGTTTATAGCATTCTCTGTCTGTTGCTTAGCTCTATAATTGTTCCATTTGTTTTTCTGCTCGTCTTTCATTCCTCTGACGGTTTGCAGCTAGATGATTTTTCGCTATTCGCTGTTCACAGCCCCGCACCAGACACTTTCTTCTTCTGGCATCAGCCGATCTTGGATTTAAATTGGTAGTCTCTTTCTAGAATGAATAATTCTTGTAAATGAATAAAAAAATGAAATAGAAGTAGCAAAAAATACTGACTTTATCCGGCAGAATGTGAATAAGGAGATCCAAAAATGTTTCCTGTCCAAGTCTGCAAGTTCACCCCGAGGTTATGTGTACATTACTTTTTAAAGTAGGTCTACCTATTGTTTACTCTATTTCATGACAATCTGTATGCGTCCTTGAGGACTCAAATCATAATAAGATAATGTGCAGTATAGCACACTTTTTCAAAGAAGCCACCACCAAAAAAATAAGTACCCTATACTTTGACCAGGACCAAGATTGAAATTCATACCAAATTTCTTGGAAATTGGTTAAGCCATTCTGAAGTGATACCCTGGCATACAGACAGACAAAGGACAGACATTCTTTATATACACTACATGACAAAATCTTCATAGATTACAATGAATTAATTTTATCTAATTTTTATCTGACCTACGCTAATCTAATACAAAAGTAACAAAATCCTTTCAATGTTTTCTCAAAATGACATCAACAACTGCATTTATTTATATAGCACATTTTTCATACAACAATGTAGTTCAATGTGCTTTACAAGATAACAAAGAGAAAGTTACAAGAAAAAATAATTAAGATTAGGCAATAATATTAAAGAACAAGTAACAACAAAACAAGGTAAGATCAGATGGCCATGAGGACAGGAAAAACAAAAAACAACTCCTATTATACTGGAGAAAAAGACAAAATATCCAAGACCAAAAGACCACTCAGCCCCATCTGAGCATTCTACCTAAAATAAATGTTCCTAAATCAGTCCTCTTTATTTTCATGCTTCACATGATGAAGTTGGTCTCATGGACAGCTGTGACACCCTCCTTCATTCCACCATTTCAAGGGGGCTTCATAATGCCTTGGTCAATTGGTGGTGGTGGCACAGATTACCACCACAGAAAAACCAGAAAAGACAGCAAAGAATGGTAGAGAAAAGTACAAATGTGCATCCCTGAAGAATATAATAAGTCAATACCAATATAGTTTATAACAAATACAACTGAAATGTAGCTATGAAAAAGTCAAAGACTGTATGGCAAAGAATTCAAAGAGAAATGCATATGCAAGACAAACATTGGAAAAAAAAAACATGAGTGTTTGGAGTGTACATTTAAAGCACTAGAAGGATTATTTGCATTGTAAAACTCGAGAGTTAAAAATACATTAACCTGCTGTCTGTTCATTTACAGTGGTGTTGATTGGGGAGACTTCCAGAAGATATTTGTCAAAGTTTCTCCTTTTCAATTTGATGTAAACTGATGAAAGTGCAACCCCAGCAACCACTATGGAAGGTATGTGATAATCACCACAGCCAACAACACCACATTAATAAAGCATGAGCTTTAGTTGTGCAATAAAGGGATACTGGAAGTGGGTCTACAATGGGTCATAAATGTAGTAGACAACTAGCTTGAATATACAGTAAGGTCTTGCCTTTCTTACGTTGACTAATAGATCAGGATATATTTTCATATAAGGTGGTGAATGGATTAGAAGTTATGAGATTTTCAAGCCCTTTGTCTCCTGCAGACTACAAATGGCCCTGCTAATTGCTGATAAGACTTTGTTTCTATAACCAGGCTACAAAATATAGTTAAAATAAAGCAAAGGCCTGGTCTGCTTGCAGACAACATCTTATCACCAGTCTTGTAAATGTCAAAATGTAACAAACGTTTGAAGCCAACTACAAGTGCAGTTTGAATAGAAAAAAGAACATTTTTCAGAAGATGACAGTGAGTCATTTTGGGGTAGATATTAAAATAGCACAAATAAATATAACATATACAGTATAATCTGTGCTCATTATATGCATTGTAACAAACAAAGGGGGGCACAAAGTGATTACATCTTGCAGATATGAGAAACTAAAGAGTACTGCAGATGATTCTTTAACAGAAACTTTATTACACTACTGTAATTTAAATATGGGTAGCACAGTGATGCAGTGGTGGTTTTTCTTGCCCCAAACTTCCAGAATTTTTATGCTGTCCCCATGCACATATTAGAGGCACATATTATGTGAATTGGCATGAGTGCTGCATGAATGGATGGGCATCCTGCATAGCTCTGCATTACACCAATGAAATTGTCTCAAGAACCCCTCCTCTGCACACCCTGAATTACTAAATGGGCATGAGGATGTTGTGGCATAGTGTAAGCCTACACTGTACATTAATAATAATAATAATAATTCTTTACATTTATATAGCGCTTTTCTCACTACTCAAAGCACTCTCCACGCAGGGAGGACCCGGAAAGCAAACTCACAATCTCCTAACATCTTTCCTTCCATTCAGCCGCATCAGTGAGAGCTTCCTGACACATTAGAACGCCATCTTTATTTAAACAAACCAAATCCTACTTTCAATAGCCCTTGCACTGAAACTGTAATAAAGTAAGAACAAACAGTACAAAACATAATTCAAAGGGGCTGGCATCCTGACAGGTCACAATGCCACCTTCCAGAAGACCTTGCTATGAAACTGTAACAAAGTAAGGACAAATAGTACAACATATAATACAAAGAAGCTGGAACCATTACTGCTGTGTGTTTTCTTTTCCTAGTAAAGGAGCACACACTGAGGATTAGTCACACCCATACTGCAACACGTAAAAAGACCCCCATATATTTTATGTCTGTCCAAATGAACTATTAGTCTAACAAATAGGCAGAGTTGGAAAAGAGGGAGATAGTCAGCCCAATATAAAGGAAGAATTGTGAAATGGGCAAGGTTGAGGACCTAAAACTCAGTGGTTTGCCCATTTAAACTCAGAGCAGCTTACGAGGTATATATGGAACTGACTACCCTTTGAAATCTAAAGCAGCCCAGTGCTGTTTTCTGGTCTAAACTCACAGAAAGCACTGGAACCTAAATACATCCCTCTACAGTCCAAGTCCACCTTGTCATAAGTGGTCTTCATGGAAGGGTGGCAGCCAAAAAGTCATTCCTTCAAAGCAGAAACAAAGCCTTGACAGTCACCAGCTCAAAAAAACAAAAATACTGCAAGTGCTCAACAATGGCAGCTAATGCTCTGCACTTATTATTCATAATTTGAGGTTTTTGGCTCAAACAAGAGGTATAATGTCCATAATAGAACCGATGAACACTGGATGGATGAGCTTCTGCAGCCAAAAGTGAAGCCCTACAGTTATAATGCAACATTTCTGTAAATGGATTTAGTGACTCGTCTAGAATTAATGGAATTCTCAGTGCTAAGGTAATAAGCAGATTCTCATCTATCTTGCAGTGCCAACAGGACAATAACCCCGAACCCACAGCCACTGTCATAAAGGATTATTTTCAGCAAATTTACAAGTAGTTCTGCAACTGATGTTATGACATTCAAAAATCCCTTATCTCAATTCCATTGAAGCTGTCTGAGGCTACCTGGAGAGATAAAAGCAAGCAAGATAGTCAACGTCAGAACAACAACCAGATTAGTTCTCCAAGATGCTTGGAGCAAGCAACTATCTGATTTTCTCAGAAGACTAAACAACAGTGTAACTAAGAGAAATTATGCAGTTTTAAAGTCAGTGAATAGTCACACCAAACACTGATCTGATTTAGTTTTTTACCATTTACTTCAAATTCTGTTTTTTTTTTTTTTTTTGATATTTAGAAATATCTAATTTCTCAATTTTTGAAAGCATTTTCTCTTTACAGATCTTTCTTTACATATGCTTTAAAGGTTATTTCTATGCTGAAAATAAAAGAAGGTAAGAGAAACAATGTTTTTACTGCATAACCTTCTAGTTTCCAGGCACTGTCTTTGCGGTGAGCTTCTTATGAAAGATTCTAGACGCTACGAGGTGGATTGATTGACTGGATTCCTTCTCACTAAAGATTTTCTTAATTGTAGTCTCCTTGGAAGGTATGTTCCTTGAAGCCAATGAACAGTCAAGAAAAGACATTGAGAAGTCTACACACCACATCTAAAATCATTTATGGGAAAACTTTAACATTTTACAACATTAAGTGATAGTAGAACAAGTGAAATTTGCTCAATTTGAGAGTCATATACAATACTCAACATCAATGAGTACACCCCCTTTGAAAATGAAGATTTTCTTAATTTTTCTTAATTTTCCTTAATTTTTTAATCTAATGAAAATTAGATTTTCTTAATTGTAGTTTCTTTGGATGGCATGTTCCTTGAAGCAAATGAACAGTCAATAAAAAACAATGAGAAGGCCACATGCATTATCTAAAATCATTTATGGGAAAATTTTAACATTTTACATCACTAATTTATAGTAGAACAATGGGAATTTGCTAAATTTGAAGAGTCATATACAATAGTCATCATAAATGAGTACACTCCCTTTGAAAATTAAGATTTGTAATAATTTCTCATTGAACACAAGAACAATTAGCATAATTTTGACAAAACTTAGCGTTAATAAACTTTTGATTTTTAACTACTGTAGAAGATCAGCCTGGCTACAGACAAACACACAGACCAACAATGTCCAGAACACACATGTTTATTTCTTTTTGGCACAACACAATGCACAAACCCCAATAAACTCAGTCTTGTCTTCTGCAAATTCCATTCCTCACTTGCAAACTCCGTCTTACTCCTCCCGACTCCAGCTCCCCAAGTGGAGTGAGGCAGCCTCCTTTATACTGCACCCGTTAGTGCTCCAGATGCTTCCTAATTAAAATTTGGCAGCATTTCTGGGTGTGGCGGAAGTGCTACATGTGAGTTCAGCTCCTCTTCTGGCAGCACTTCCAGGTGTGGCGGAAGTGCTGTATGCCAGGGCTCCGGAGCTGTCCAGGTGCCCCTTGGCAGGGGCTACAGGCCCCAGCAGGGTTGGGCTTCTAAGCCCTAAACCCGTGGCCCTGATACAAACCAAGGGGGCTGCCCACTTGTGTTCTGGGGGAGGTACTGTTGTTGACATGTCCACTCCCCAGGTCCTCTACTGAAAAGGGTGTCCTGACCGGGGAAAGTCCCCGGCCGCCTATCACACTACATAAAATTTTAGTCACCAACATCATTAGGATAAGAGAAAAAAAAATCTCTTTTTCAAATGAGGTGAAGCAAAAATCAATACACCCTACAACAGACTCTATCAAATCTAATATTTTGTATGGCCTCCATGATTTTTAAGAACAGCACCAACTTTGCTAGGCACATAAGGAACAAGATGGTGACATACTGCCATGTCTAGCTTTCACCATTCTTCGGAAATTGCATAGTGATTATCCACAACTCTTCTTATCGCAAATCACACATGTTGAGGTGATACCTTCCATCAAGGGCCTGGATATCTCAGAGAGCTTGCCTCAAGTCCATCCTTTATGAATTTCTAAATCACTTTTGCTAGTGTATTCCTACTGATTAGCTTTACTTATTTTCTTACAGCCTATGCCTTTTTTGTGTAAAAATTACTTTCTCAAGTCTTGTGACATTTGAGCAAGATTCGTAAATTGAAAATCCCTCCAGGGGAACTGTACAACTCTGGCCTCCATAGATCATGAGAAAGGATGTTTCCCGTCAGGGATTAATACAGTGCTCCAAAAATTTCTCCTCTGTGTGGTGCCATTATTGTCAGCATTGAATGGGAGGAGACTTTACTTGTTCCATAGCACCTTTAATTGTCTGTCATCTGGTGGTCACCTGTGTGATGATTGATTAGACTCATCTTTTGTTGAATTCCTGTTAATTACCATTTTATGAAGTGTTACTCCTCATTGTTACTCATTGGGGTGTACTCCTTTTTGCACCATAGTGTTAAATCGTTTTGTTGAAAATAAAATCCAATTTTGGTTCTTGTACTGACAAATCTCATTTGCAACCAATAAACCAGATTTACTGGATTGTGTTATGGAACAGGATCCCGCAGAAACTGTTAATTCTTAAGGGAGGCAAACCATTTTCTAAAAAATGTTTTTGGGCGTATTCATTTATGCTGAGTACTGTATATTTATGTACTGTATGTTTATTTTTTCACCAGCCGTCTGGAGTTTTTTTGTTTTTTCTGTCCCCCCTGGCCATTGGACCTTACTCTTATTCGATGTTAATTAGTGTTGATTTATTTTGTTTTCTTATTGTGTCTTTTATTTTTCTATTCTTTATTATGTAAAGCACTTTGAGCTACTGTTTGTATGAAAATGTGCTATTTAAATAAATGTTGTTGTTGTTGTTGTTGTTGTATATGTCATCCCATCTGTCTGTATCTACACTTGATTTCAAAACTCTAGACTTAACTTATGAATCAAAAAACAAAGACAAATTCATCTTCCATAACCATTGAACCCAACAAAATAGTGCCACCAGTGCCATCTACTGGTAGAGTTTTTCAATAAAAAGCATTTATACTATCCTTCCATTTTCTAAGCATGGTTTTTGCATTAAAGTATCTTTTAGAACTGGGATATATCTCAGCAATGTGAGGCAAGAGCAAACACCGCATGGCATACACTCACAATGGTAACTTTTGCTGGGATAATTTGGAGGTGCCAGTTAGCCTAACAGGAATATCTTTTGAATATGGGAGGAAAATGGAGTTTCCGGAGAAACCGTGGGTATACTTCTGTAACTATTATCTTAGCATATTAAAAGACAGTGTCACACAGTGAGGCTATAATGGTAGTTTATTTTGCAGTTTTGTGGTTTCCTTTTAGATTTAGTATTCATTTGGCAGTCTTTAATTTACATGACAATGTACACAAAAGCAATAAACAAAATTTTCAGGGCAAATACAAAAACAATGACTAAAACAAGAGTAAAGTTATGATGTTATGTGCAAGGCAAAAACTTTTCAAATAATTTGTTTCTTACATTACATACTGTTAAAGCTGAGCTAAGCAAGACTATATGGCTAGAACTAGAACCTCCTAAGATTGTTAGATGATTTTTAAATAGCTAATAAAAATCAAGGCAATCTGAAATGACAGCTGGATGTCTTTGAAGGGTATGCATTTTACATTTTTATTGAGTTAAATATAATAACTCTATAAAATGATTTTATATAAAGCAAAATAAATTAAGCATCACATTTTCATAAATGTTCGAACCATGATGGTATTGTTGTTTGTTAGGACTAGGGAATCCATTCCCGGACGGGTTTATCCATTCCTGGGAATTCGGGAATCCTGCATGTCATTCCCGGGAATCCCGGGCACCCGGGGATGACACAGTGCATGGGCATCTCACATGTGAACTGTTTTAGAACGACCGACAGTTATTTTTAATAAAACTACTGCAATATGTTGACACCAATAAAAGACGCCTTATCTACAAGCAGTTCATGCTGTCATATAAGTACATGTATCTAGGCCAAGGGTGCCCACACTTTTTCGCCTTGCGAGCTACATTAAAAATGCTATATATATATATATATATATATATATATATATATATATATATATATATATATATATATATCGCATAGTTTTACTGTCAAATAATGCAAAGCGTATGCGACACATGTTTCACCTTTTACGTTGCGCCACAGCATGTAGTTCATTTATTTGACAGCATGTAGATCTGGGTAATTACATTCACTTAATTATTTTCAACTATAACTCTGTTATTTCTTGATCGATTTTTATACTTTTACACGCTATATATGCAAGCTTGGCCGTTCCCGGTTTCCCGGGAATTAGAGCAGTTTCATTCCCGGGAATGTGGGAATGAAAAATGTCCGGGAATCCCTGAATGGATTCCCTAGTTAGGACACATACAATACTATAAGTGATGTCAACTCTACACTAGTTATTGATCATTGTATGTTGGAGTTTGCCAGCTTTAATTACATTCTGCTGTTAGGTAATATAATTTGTCCTTTATCTAAAACTAGCAAAATACCCGTGCTTTGCAGCGGAGAAGTATTGTGTTAAAGAAGTAATGAAAAAGAAAAGGAAACATTTTAATAATAACGTAACTGTAATTGTGTTGTCATTGTCATGAGTGTTGCTGGCATATATATATATATATATATATATATATATATATATATATATATATATACATACACACACATATATATACACATATATATACACACAGACACACGCACACATATATATACATATATATGCATATATACATATATATATATATATATATATATATATATATATATATATATATAAAACATATTAGGGGTGGGACTCGATTAAAAAAATTTATCTAATTAATTAGAGGCTGTGTAATTAATTAATCTTCATTAATCGAATGTAAGCACACATGAAAATTTGCCCCAAATCGCAAATGTTGTTTTTTAATTTAAAAGGGTTTTAGTGGGCGACAGAATCAAATAATAGACATGGACAGGAATATTGGAAACTCAAGCTGTTTTAATTTCTGAAAAAAAAATGCATTTAAACTGCATTTCATTTCAAAACAGAAACAAAAATATGATCCCTGGCTAAAATTGGGCAGACTTAAAAAAAAAAGTTGTATTTTAAGTACTTTAAGTACATTTTCAGAATGGTATTGTCTTTAAATAATAATAACAAAAATTTCAACATTAAAGTGCAATTTTTCTTCTTAAAAAAATAAGGCAGAAACATAAAAGGTAATTTGACCAGCCTCACCTTTAAACTGTCAGTAACCTTAGCCAAAATTATTTTGTACATTAGGCTAAAACAGCGTGGGAGGAGTTTGGAGAGGCCATGGAGAACGACTTTCGGACGGCTTCGAGGAGATTCTGGTCCACCGTCCGGTCACCGAGGTGGTCAAAAAACTCCTTGGTGGCAGGGCCCCCGGGGTGGATGAGATACGCCCGGAGTTCCTTAAGACTCTGGATGTTGTAGGACTGTCTTGGTTGACACGTCTCTGCAACATCGCATGGACATCGGGAACAGTGCCTCTGGATTGGCAGACCAGGGTGGTGGTCCCCCTCTTTAAAAAGGGGGACCGGAGGGTGTGTTCCAACTATAGAGGGATCACACTCCTCAGCCTCCCTGGAAAAGTCTATTTGGGGGTTCTGGAGAGGAGGGTCCGTCGGATAGTTGAACCTCGGATTCAGGAGGAACAGTGTGGTTTTCGTCCTGGTCGCAGAACAGTGGACCAGCTCTTCACCCTTAGCAGAGTCCTGAAGGGTGCATGGGAGTTTGCCCGACCAGTCTACATGTGTTTTGTGGACTTGGAAAAGGCGTTCGACCGTGTCCCTCGAAGAATCCTGTGGGGGGTGCTCTGGGAGTATGGGGTACCGGACCCCCTGATAAGAGCTGTTTGGTCTCTGTACAACCGGTGTCAGAGCCTGGTCCGCATTGCCGGCAGTAAGTCGAGCCCGTTTCCAGTGAGAGTTGGACTCCGCCAGAGCTGCCCTTTGTCACCGATTCTGTTCATAACTTTTATGGATAGAATTTCTAGGCGCAGCCAGGGTTTTGAAGGGGTCCGGTTTGGTGGACTCAGGATTGGGTCGCTGCTTTTTGCAGATGATGTTGTTCTGTTTGCTTCATCAGGCCGTGATCTTCAGCTCTCTCTGGATTGGTTCGCAGCTGAGTGTGAAGCGGCTGGGATGAGAATCAGCACCTCCAAATCCGAGAGCATGGTCCTCAGCCGGAAAAGGGTGGAGTGCCCTTTCAGGGTTGGGGGAGAGATCCTGCCCCAAGTGGAGGAGTTCAAGTATCTCGGGGTCTTGTTCACGAGTGAGGGAAGAATGGAGCATGAGAGCGACAGGCGGATCGGTGCGGCATCCGCAGTGATGCGGGCTCTGCATCTGTCTGTCGTGGTGAAAAAGGAGCTGAGCCGTAAGGCAAAGCTCTCAATTTACCAGTCGATCTACGCTCCTACCCTCACCTATGGTCATAAGCTATGGGTAGTGACCGAAAGAACGAGATCGCGAATACAAGCGGCTGAAATGAGTTTCCTCCGCAGGGTGTCTGGGCTTTTCCTTAAAGATAGGGTGAGAAGCTCAGTCATCTGGGAGGGGCTCCGAATAGAGCCGCTGCTCCTAACGCATCGAGAGGAGTCAGATGAGGTGGCTCGGGCATCTGATCAGGATGCCTCCTGGACGCCTCCCTGGTGAGGTGTTCTGGGCACGTCCAACCGGGAGGAGTCCCCGGGGAAGACCCAGGACACGCACGACTATGTCTCACCGGCTGGCCTGGGAAGGCCTTGGGATTCTCCCGGAAGAGCTGGAAGAAGTGGCCGGGGAGAGGGAAGTCTGGGCCTCTCTGCTAAAGCTGCGGCCCCCGCGACCCGACCTCGGATAAGCAGAAGAGGATGGATGGATGGATGGAGGCTAAAACAGTGTGATCATTGAACATTTTGTAATTAGATGTAATTAGAATTACTAACAGTCACGGAAGTCCAATGATTCCCAGTAAGAGCCACAAAGTCCGCTTTCTGTAATGCATCTAATTTTGCTTGCTTTTCAGTTTGCACCAAACCACGCTTTTATCAAGGCTTTCGTCGGGTAGTCTTTTGAAATGAAATTTGCCTCCGATCAGTGCTAGCAACGCGTTTTCTTCTGACTCTTACATTGTTGTAGCTCTGATGTGTGCATCAATGTAATCAATGTACCAGGAAATCATGCATTGACAAAAGTTACCCTTTGCTTGGAATGCAAAGTGTGATTAAATGCGTTATTTTTTTAACGCGTTATGGAGTACATGCACCGAAGCTTCTCAGCTGTGCTTGTGCTAAGAAAAGGAAACATTTTAAAAATAACGTAACATGATTGTCAATGTAATAGTCTTGTGACCGTTATGAGTGTTGCTATCATCAAGGATTTCATTATTATTATTTCTTTTAATCAGGTTTGTATTTGGACATTGTGCACAAAACCACGCTTTTATCAAGGCCTCCGTCGGGTAGTCTTTTGAAATTAAATTTCCCTCTGATCAGTTCTAGAAACGCGCTTTCTTCCGACTCTTACATTTTTGTAGCTCTGATGTGTGCATCAATGTAATCGATGTACCAGGAAATCATGCATTGACAAAAGTTACCCTTTGCTTGGAATGCAAAGTGTGATTAAATGCGTTATTTTTTTAACGCATTATGGAGTACATGCATCAAAGCTTCTCAGGTGTGCTTGTGCTAAGAAAAGGAAACAATTTAAAAATAACGTAACATGATTGTCAATGTAATAGTCTTGTGACCGTTATGAGTGTTGCTGTCATCAAGGATTTGATTAGCATTATTTCTTTCAATCAGGTTTGTATTTGGAGGACGTGTTGTGTTCAAGTTTATTCCGTGTTTGTCAACCGTTGTAAAGATAACAGGTTTCATTCATCAAAGTGTTCACCACCCAAATCGGAACTCGTGAATGTAAGATGTTCAACAGGCATTCACGGTAGTAAGTTGTGGAAATTGCCTGTGAATATTTAGCGGTAGCGTGTGTATGAACTTAATTTAATCTTTTCCAGTCCTGCAAAGTCAGTTGACGCGAGCCACTCGGAGTACATGCATCGAAGCTTCTCAGCTGTGCTCGTGCGATCTTGCGATGTCCACCACTTTATTTAATGTTAGCTAAGACCAGGCACTTCAAAGTTTCTTGCTACAGCAATTTTAACTCCGCAACAAAGTGATCCAAAGTCTCGTTTATACCTCGTGTCTTCTCATTAAACTTGTATCCCTCGAATACCATACTCGTCGTAGGCATGACAAACGGCAGTCTATAAACTTCATTTAAACTTACGGTTCACACCGTGCTTTGTTTCTGCAGTTGTGTAATTTGAATTTTGTTCAGCACTCTTTGGAACTGTTGCCTTTTGTCTGTGCACTGCGTCAGTTCACGTGAGCCGCTCGGTGTACATGCATCGAAGGTTCCCAGCTGTGCTGGTGCCATCTCGTGCGATGTCCACAGCTGTATTTAATGTTAGCTAAGACCCGGCACTTAAAAGTTTCTTTCGCAGTTTCGCTGAGTTTGTGCCAAACACCACCCTGACCATCTCATCTTCGTCTGCATAAGCATAGTCCTTCACCCGTGAATATTTAGCGGCAGTGTTTCTATTGGATTGGTGCTGACGGATGGCCTTATATGGGCAGGCACTAAATTACGTGGGAGGCGTAACTCCGCCTCCCACGGGCATCGAGCAGAAGTCTATTATAGTATATGGACGAAAAAATAGGTTCCAGTTATGACCGTTACGCGTAGAATTTCAAAATGAAACCTGCCCAACTTTTGTAAGTAAGCTGTAAGGAATGAGCCTGCCAAATTTCAGCCTTCTACCTACACGGGAAGTTGGAGAATTAGTGATGAGTCAGTGAGTCAGTGAGTCAGTGAGTGAGTAAGTGAGTCAGTGAGGGCTTTGCCTTTTATTAGTATAGATCTACCAATATTGCTGTTGCGGCTTGAACATCTTGTTGGGCTTAAAGGGGCCGCTCTTAACTGGTTCAGGTCATATCTAATTGGTAGACACTTTTCAGTGACTTTAAATTCCTCTTTTTGTCTACTGCTCCTCTTAAATGTGGTGTTCCTCAGGGATCCATTTTGGGTCCTATTTTATTCTGTATATACCTTCACCCTATTGGAGCTATTTTTAGGAAATTTAACATTTCTTTTCACTGCTATGTTGATGATACACAGGTTTATATTCCTTAACAAGATTAAAGACTCATTTCTATTCACTTGCTTTCTGTGACCTTCAGTAATATTGCTGGTTTCCTCATTGTGATTATGTAATCTTACTTCTATTTATTATTTATGTTCATTTATTTTATTTCTGTTTATGTTATTTATGTTGATTGTATGTTTATTATTCTTTTATTGTAAAGCACTTTGGCCACAGCATTCATATGTTGTTTTAAATGTGCTATATAAAGAATTTGACATTGATATTGACATTAAATATTCCTTTCATTCATTTACCTGTGATGCACTTTAAGCCAACTGTCTTATAGCTGCTTGGATCTGTCCAATCACGCTTTTCATATAACTGAATAAATCTGCCATTTTCCAATCTTTTGAAATTTGCCCAATGTGCAATGACTTCTAAAAATAGGTGTCAAGGGTTTATATATGTACTCTTTAACATCCTTAAGAACTCGAGGATAAACATTATCTGCTTGTGGTGATTTGATTGATTTCAGCCTATTTAATCTAAACCGTACTTCTCCGTCTACAATTTCAGATCACTTAGTGCCTCCTTGGTAGTCCTTTTACTGCTGGAGGTTATATACAACACAGTTCTTCTCATGTGAAGACCTCAGAAAAATACAATGTTAGAATATCTGCTATTTTACTGTCTGTATTTTTTTCCCCTTTACTATTTCTGATGCACTTCACCTTGTCCTTCACTGTTCTTTTACTACTAAAATACTGAAAGACTCTCTTTGGATCATCTTTTCATGCCCCATAAGTCTACAGTATATCCTACTACCCTACATCCAGCCATGTGTTAAGCCTTCTGATCTTCTCAATCTTACCAAGACTGGCTCGTGACAAAGGCAAAATTTTGGAGAAGTGTACTTGTCAGTTCTGCTCCTCAGCTTGTCACCTAACTCTTGCAGAACTAACAGGCTACACATCTTACACTTTGTGGTGTTGAACCTGGGGCTGATGGTGTGAAAATAAAATAATTTTGCATAATTTTACACCATTTATCTTGAATAACTGTCCTCAGTGCACAGGCTCATCTCAGTTTACAACTATCAACAGTTCTGGGTTCAAGCTGTCTAAATCTGTGGAGCAAACAGGACTGTCACATATTTTGCTTACAAGCATTTGCATAATGGACATTCCACTTTTCATATGCTTTCACACTTCCATGGGATACTTCTTATCACTCCAAAATAGTTTATGTATATCAGCACATGCCCAGACTTTCTCTTTATCAACCTTTTAACAAAATGAGACCAGCTCACTGTGATAGGACACAAAATATGGGTAAGGAGACAGACACTGACCAAGTTCTGAGGCAGTGCAGAACTCACATACAGCAAAACAAAAGGGCACAAAACTTTCAGACTGGAAAAAATTATAGAAGACTGACTGGTAATATGGACACATACTCTGTCATTCATGCTGCCTGCCATTAACAGTGGTGCTTGAAAGTTTGTGAACACTTTAGAATCTACATATATAATTCACTAAGGGCACGCAAGACAGTGAGTGAAACTGCAGACGAGCAGCAATGTTTTATTTGGAGAGCAGTGGCTTTCTCCTTGCAACCCTGTCATGCACAACATTTTGTTCAGTGTTCTCCTGATGGTGGACTCATGAACATGAACACTGTGAGAGAGGCTTTCAGTTGCTTAGAAGTTACACTGGGGTCCTTTGTGACCTCGCCGACTATTACACGCCTTGCTCTTGGAGTGATCTTTGTTGGTCGACCACTCCTGGGGAGGGTAACAATGGTCTTGAATTTCCTCCATTTGTACACAATCTGTCTGACTGTGGATTGGTGGAATCCAAAATCTTTAGAGATGGTTTTGTAACCTTTTCAAGCATGATGAGCATCAACAACTCCTTTTCTGAGGTCCTCAGAAATCTCCTTTGTTCGTGCCATGATACACTTCCACAAACATGTGTTGTGAAAAGCAGACTTTGATAGATCCCAGTTCTTTAAATAACACAGGGTGCCCACTCACACCTGATTGTCATCCCATTGATTAAAAACACCTGACTCGAATTTCACCTTCAAACTAACTACTAATCCTAGAGGTTCACATACTTTTGCCACTCACAAATATGTAATATTCGATCATTTCCTCAATAAATAAATGACCAGGTATAATATTTTTATCTCATTTGTTTAACTGATTTCTCTTTATCTACTTTTAGGACTTGAGTGAAAATCTGACGACGTTTTAGGTCATATTTATGCAGAAATATAGAAAATTCTAAAGGGTTCACAAACTTTCAAGCACCACTGTACCTACATAATCCATAAAATATGTGAGAAATTCTGTAATTTCATAAACTATTGTACATAAACAATGTCATTTTAACGTCATATTTTGAAAAATGACCTTCGCAAACATATGCAGTTTTTAATATCTGGAAAAAATTTGGAATTAACTTGCTTAGTGATCTTTATATAGACAACGTCTTTGCATCCTATGAACAATTACATTCCAAATATAACATTCCAACTACACATTTCTTTCACTATCTTCAAATCAGGAACTTTGTTAAACAGAACCTTCCAGATTTTCCTCATCTTGCACCCACATCCATGCTGGAAAAAATATTGCTCAATCTCAAGGATTTAGGCGCCATCTCTACAATATATAAAATCATTTTACAATCCCTCCCTTTCAAAGATCCAAGAGGACACTGGGAAAAAGATCTCTCAATTAATTAATATATCAGAAAAGGCGTGGAAAGTAGCAATGCAGAGAATTCACTTGAGCTCCATATGCGTAAAGCATACAATTATACAATTCAAAATTATATATCAAGCACATCTGTCTCGACTAAAACTCTCCAAAATGTTTCCAGGGCAAGATCCAACCTACGAACGCTGCAAACGAGTTCCAGCCTCACTGGGTCACATGTTCTGGGCCTGCACCAAATTAACATTATTCTGGACGAAAATTTTTAATTACCTTTCAGACAGCCTTGGACTCACAATCCCTCCTAACCCATTAACAGCTGTGTTTGGGTTTCTTCCAGATGGGTTTAAGGTGGAGAAAGACAAACAAATTGTAATTGCATTCACTACACTTTTGGCACGCAGACTTATCCTGATAAACTGGAAGAACCCAAACTCTTCTCTTTTAAGTCAGTTAGAGGATCCGTACAGACTTTTTTCAAAACATGGCAGCATTTAATCAGTAATATTTTAAAACAAGCTCATAAAGCACAGAGAATTTATTAATTTAGGTATGTTTACAGTTCTTAAATTTCACGCCGTTTGGCTTGCTCTCGCTCTCAGGGGTGGGGATCGATTTGTTCTTAGCTTATTTTTTCTTTTTGTAAAAACTTGATTGATTTGTATGGATTGTAATAAAATTAATAAAACGGAACAAAAAAAAAATTGGAAAAATGTCATTTTGCTTTTTACAATTAAATACTGAACTGGTTAGTCTCTGATGCAAGTACTGGCCAGGCTCAAAAAAGCTTAACTTCAGGTGGATTATCTGTTATGAAGTGCAAGTGGTATGGCTGTTGGTATATGAATCTATGTAAAATGCATATTGTATATTCAAAGTTGTATCAGTTATACTATAAGTGGAAGAGGCCATGATTTTCTCAGGTATTGCCTATTGTTATTGGGGGAGTAGTTATGAAAACATTATTGAAATCTGCTGGCCACAGATGAAATAAAGAGCAACTTTTTATCACTTGAATTTTGGGTATGATTGTGGACAGTTATTATAAACTTTGAAATAACTTGTGTCCAATACTATGGTATTTTCCTGTAGAAATGACAATACACTATACATGAAAGAAAAATTATGAATATTCATTTGAGGTTTCCATGTCTGCATAGATAGATACACAGATAGATAGAACTTCATTTGTCCCCTGGGTTTAATTTGCCTTTTTTCAGAGGCTCTTTAAATAAATAAATGCATAGATAGATAAATATATACAGTATACACACTACGGTCTGAACACACAATTGAATGACGAAAAAGGAAGAAAGTTTTAAAAAGAAAGAAAAGAAAACTTCTGACTTGGCAGTCACAGCATCAGTGGGGCACTATGCAGACATATTGCTGTTGGTATAAAGGAGACACAGTTGTATTTCTTGACACACTCTGCTGAAAATTTTGTTTGCTGTTAAGTCCTTAGTGTTAGTGTGACAGAGAGAGGATGTGCAGCAGTCTTCATAATAGTACTCAGTTCTGTTTTAGTTCTCTCCTTCACTACTACCTTCAGAGGGTCCGGAATGTATCCCATAACTAAGCCTACCCTTTTAATTAGCTTGCTTATCTGGTGGGCCTCTCTTGAAGTGATATTACCAGCCCAGCACATCACAATGTAGAAAAACTGGCCATCACAGAGTTGTAGAAGATGTAAAGCATGTCACTTTCCACCTTAAAGGAATGCAGTCTCCTAAAGAAGAACAGCCTGCGCTGCTCTTTTATATATAGATCCTATTGGACCCCCAAGTACTTATAGGTGTGCACCATCTCTATCTCCACTCTTTGACGAGATATCTAGCCTCATTGATATTGCAAAAGTTTTTAACCAGCTCCTTGGCTTTGCTGATGTTAAGGTGCTGACCCAAAAACCTCATCCACATGAAGGTCCCCGAGAGAACCTTTATTTATTTAGATCCATACAATAAACATGAATAGATGGTAACAGATTTGTAAAATGCCATTGGTTCCAGATTTTAAAGGGCTTTCTTTATCTGTTGGTGTCCTGCTAGGATGCCTACTGTACATTAAAAACCAACTTCATGTGAATAGAAAAAAAAACTTCCAAAAATTAAATGGTACTTGGTCAAGCAATAGTTTTATGAAGAACAACATAACCAAGTAAAGAACCATACAATCTTATTAAAGCACCATTATTTTTAAGAGTGTATTATGCGCTTCCGTCAATTCTGACCTGCCTTGCACTTAAAATCTTTTTTAAGATTTGAGACAAACAAATGTCTAGGCAGTGTGGACGTTTTGATACATAAATGAAATAAATTTTATTTTGGAAGTAGCAGTTGTTTCCCTAACCATGGTAGACGAACACATTTGTGGTGTCGCCTTGCTTGCATTACAGGTAGGATAAGCACCCTCTTCCAATGATCCTCAAGATGGTTATACCTTGGGTGGATGGTTGGAGGGGCGCAGTGGGCAGCGCTGCTGCTTCGCAGTTAGGAGACCCGGGTGGGTTTCCCCCGGATACTCCAGTTTCCCACAGTCCAAAGACACACAGGTTAGGTGCATTGGCAATTGTAAATTATCCCTAGTGCGTGCTTGGTGTGTGTGTGCGTGCCTTGGCCGTGGTTTGTTTCCTGCCTTGCACGCTGTGTTGGCTGGGATTGGCTCCAGAAGACCCCCGGATATAGCGGGTTGGATAATGGATGGATGGATGGATGGTTGGAGTCACAACTCTAAGCTACAGTGCATTCGGAAAGTATTCACAGCGCATCACTTTTTCCACATTTTGTTATGTTACAGCCTTATTCCAAAATTGATTAATTTCATTTTTTTCCTCAGAATTCTACACACAACACCCCAAAATGACAATGTGAAAAAAGTTTACTTGTGGTTTTTGCAAATTTATTAAAAATAAAAAAACTGAGAAATAACATGTACATAAGTATTCACAGCCTCTGCTAAATACTTTGTCAATGCACCTTTGGCAGCAATTACAGCCTCAAGTCTTTTTGAATATGATGCCACAAGCTGGGCACACCTATCCTTGGCCAGTTTCGCCCATTCCTCTTTGCAGCACCTCTCAAGCTCCATCAAGTAGGATGGGAAGCGTCGGTGCACAGCCATTTTAAGATCTCTCCAGAGATGTTCAATCGGATTCAAGTTTGGGCTCTGGCTGGGCCACTCAAGGACATTCACAGAATTGTCCTGAAGCCACTCCTTTGATATCTTGGCTGTGTGCTTAGGGTCGTTGTCCTGCTGAAAGATGAACTTTCACACCAGTCGGAGGTCAAAAGTGCTCTGGAGCAGGTTTTCATCCAGGATGTCTCTGTACATTGCTGCAGTCATCTTTCCCTTTATCCTGACTAGTCTCCCAGTTCCTGCTGCTGAAAAACATCCCCACAGCATGATGCTGCCACCAAAATGCTTCACTGTAGGGATGGTATTGGCCTGGTGACGAGCGGTGCCTGGTTTCTTCCAAACGTGACGCCTGGAATTCACACCAAAGAGTTCAATCTTTGTCTCATCAGACCAGAGAATTTTACTTCTCATGGTCCGAGAGTCCTTCAGGTGCCTTTTGGCAAACTCCAGGCAGGCTGCCATGTGCCTTTTACTAAGGAGTGGCTTCCGTCTGGCCACTCTACCATACAGGCCTGATTGGTGGATTGCTGCAGAGATGGTTGTCCTTCTGGAAGGTTCTCCTCTCTCCACAGAGGACCTCTGGAGCTCTGACAGAGTGACCATTGGGTTCTTGGTCACCTCCCTGACTAAGGCCCTTCTCCCACAATCGCTCAGTTTAGACGGCCGGCCAGCTCTCGGAAGAGTCCTGGTGGTTTTGAACTTCTTCCACATACGGATGATGGAGGCTACTGTGCTCATTGGGCCCTTCAAAGCAGCAGAAATTTTTCTGTAACCTTCACCAGATTTGTGTCTCGAGACAATCCTGTCTCGGAGGTCTACAGACAATTCCTTTGACTTCATGCTTGGTTTGTGCTCTGACATGAACTGTCAACTATGGGACCTTATATAGACAGGTGTGTGCCTTTCCAAATCACGTCCAATCAACTGAATTTACCACAGGTGGACTCCAATTAAGCAGCAGAAGCATCTCAAGGATGATCAGGGGAAACAGGATGCACCAGAGCTCAATTTTGAGCTTCAGGGCAAAGGCAGTGAATACTTATGTACATGTGATTTCTCAGTTTTTTTTTTTATTTTTAATAAATTTGCAAAAACCTCAAGTAAACTTTTTTCACGTTGTCATTATGGGGTGTTGTGTGTAGAATTCTGAGGAAAAAATGAATTTAATCAATTTTGGAATAAAGCTGTAACATAACTAAATGTGGAAAAAGTGATGCACTGTATATGCTGATTACAATCAGTTGAAGAAGTCGAATCTTCAATGTATGGTTCTGCATTAAAAGGCGATTAATCGGGCCATTATTTCGACACCCTCACTCAAAAGCACGACAGTACAAATTAATGAAAATGAACGCTGATTAATCACATCATCGCGCATGCAAAAATCAGGTATTTTTATTATTACTGGAAGAATTTCATAAACAGATACAAGAGTCGAAAGCTTTTCTGTCTTGAAATTGTTGCGCTTGTCGAGGTGTAATTCTCTCTTCTGCGCAGTGGGGTGCGCGTTCGCCCCAGTTCTCTCATTTGGACTTAGACTATGTCTCTCTCTCTCTGCATTTACTTATTTATCCTGAACCTAAATTTTTTTTTCTTGTAACTGTCTGTTTATTTTCCACCCACAGCTCCTCCGTATGAGCACTGCTGATATAGACAAATTTGAAATCACGCGCAGTCTCACCGGAAGTGATAGCTGCTGCCCCCGGTAGTGCATTGTCGGTGACTTTAGCCGTCTCGTTCGTTGGTATGTGCTTGTGACCAGCAGCATCATGAATTAGGAAGTCGTCCGGACTTGTCATGCTCTTTAAGGGGGGGCGGAGACCCTGATTATTTCAAATGCAGTGCGCGATATATGCATTCTTGTATGCTGCGTGTAAATTCAGTGCAAAATGCAGTGATTGAAACATTAATTTCGTCATGTTATTGGTGAGACGAGAAGGTCGTGCAGTACCTGGACGATCGCTGTTTCGTGAGGCTGGAAACATATACTTTTAGGCAACATAATAATACATAAGGTTAGTATCACACATTATTGTACAAATGAATATGTAACAGTTTGCACTTTTTTTATTTATATATATAATTGCAGTATACCTTTATGTTCTGTGCTGGAGCAAGTGAATTTCCACCCTATTGTTATCATTACAGCATTGTCTTTCTTACTTTCAGTGTAAAATAGTGTTTTATTAATAATGTGTTGAAACACATAAGGTTGGAAATAAAGCTATCGACACGCATGTCACGCTTTCTGGGTCTGTCTGTATTTGTTGGCAGAAACCAGGAAGGTTGATGATAGGTAAGTGAAATTTGCGGTTTTATTGAGAATATAGTTACCTACCGGTAGTCGCAGCTGTGTGTTTTATAAACATCATGCTTATCCAAAAATATCTTAATCTGTGTTTCAGTAAAGGTGTGTTTGTATATTAAAGATCAATTTCACCAGTTCTTTTAGCTGACATAAACTAAACGAGATGTTTCAGCTACACAGCTTTTGAGTACCAGTTTAGCTTTCAGTTGACTGTCAACTGCAGCTGTCCAGAGGCGACTGTGTTAATGTGAACGGCAAAACTAACTTAAAAATCTCGAAAGCATTACAATCTGTTGATTTTTTTTCTTTCTTTATTCATTATTTATTTATTTCAGGACTTTAAAGCCATGCCTGGAAAACTAAAGGTTAAAATTTGTGCTGGTCGACATCTGCCTGTTATGGACAGAGCCAGTGATTTGACTGATGCGTTTGTCGAGGTTTGTCATTTTTGATTTTTTTTTTCTGTTTTTAGCAATACATGGCAGGTAAATGTACGTGCAAATGCTTAATTAAGTAAAAATTGTCAGAAGATTTCCTTTGCAGTATCTATAGTTATGTTATAATTTTTTTCATTAAATGGTTCTGATGGTCTGGTGAAATGTTCTTTTCAACTTTTATATGATTATCAACAGTATAAATACAGAGGACACTTTATTAGGTACACCTATTATATACAGAATATAACCTCCCATTTTGAGTCGACAACAACCTGAACATTCTTAACAGCATGGATTTAAAAAATTACTGTAAACATTTCTAAATAATTTACATACGTTCTGGAATGACAAACATCCAACCATAGATTTTTTGACCACACATTGGGTTAAGCTCTAGGTACTGTGTAAACAATTAGAGTAAAACTGAAGTCACTGCCATTTTTGTGGAACCAGACTGAGATAACAAATGCTTTGTGACATGTTGCTTTATCCTTCTGGAAGCATTGGCACCTATGACATTCAAATAAATACTCAGTTGAGATTAATGTGAGCAAGAGAAATGTTCCTGAAACCATTACACTGTCACTGTCTACCTTTAAGCGGTGTCATGAAGCAAGATGGATACACAGATTTATACCGTTCATGCCAAATTCTGACCAGATATCTGCATGTCACAGATTAAGTTGAGATTGGTCCTTTAAAAAATCTGGCAATTACATCAAAAAGTCAATGCATCTTGTGTGCAGCAATGCTGTTTTGTACAGTATTGTTGTCAAGAGCTTCTATTTAAGTGTGTGTGGCCTTTCTTTTAGCTAAAATGAGTCTAACCTTTCTCCTCTGACCCCTCTCTTTAATAAGGTGTCATCACACATAAAAATGCCATTCACTGGATTTTTAAAATCATACTATTTTGTATAAGCCCTTCTGTTAGAAGTACATGAGAATCATTGGTGGGAAGCTGTTTCTGAGATTCTAGAACCATCATACACGCACACGCACACGCACACACACATATACACATCCTGCTAATTTTAAGGTATTTGCATTGTAACAGACCTGGAAAAGGTTCAGGTTAATTTATTGTTATATATTGCACATCCATTTACAGCATCAGATTACAAATATAATTCTCACTTTAGATAAACCCAAAATGGTGCTCATTGACACTCAAGAACTCTATGTAGTGCCAATTAGTTATCTCAACTCACTTAATTTATTTTTTCCTTTGGGAGGTGCTGACTTCAGTCCTAGCACCTTCAGACTCAAATAGGCACCAACAGTGGGCAAATTGGTACTCGGTCTGTGGGGACACAGATGCACAGTTAACCGTATTTGAAGGGTTTTAAGTTGGCAGTTAAAGTCACATGGATACTTTGGGTTGTATGCCTTTTCATAGAATTTTTAAAATGAGGTACTGGAATCATTCAAATATCATAGAAATACAATAATCTTTTAACTGTTATCTTAAGGTCATGAATTAGAAATTTTACAGGTTTTTTTGTTAAATACAGAATAAATAAATATATTTGTTACTTTAAATACTTAAGCAAAATATTTTTTAGTTTTTAACAGATTAAGCTGTAATCATGTTTAATATCTTTTCTTAGTTTTGCTGTTTGCTCTGTTGTATGGGTGCCACTCAATATGAAATCCCCTTTGGTCACTAATATTATTAAAAAAAGGAACTTGTAATAAATGGATGTCACTTTGGTATGAACTTTGCCGTTTGTAGAGGTGCACAGACTTCTCTCAGGAATGAAAATGGCAAATATTACAGCTGATCATCACATTATTACATTTGGAATTTTGTAGTGTTCATGTAACTACTGAATTATTATGCATATATTTGGCTTTGAAATATTATGGTAATTTCATACTTTAAACATTAAAAGCCTTGTGTGCTACATATTTTCTGTTTAACATATTCCAGGTAAAATTTTCAAACACAACTTTTAAGACAGAGGTATATCCAAAATCGCTTAATCCTCAGTGGAACTCTGAATGGTTTAAATTTGAGGTATGTTTTTTAAGTAATCTTTTTTCCATTATATTTAGGTGTAATGTACATTTGTCAGAAACAACTTAAGGTTTCTTTTATATTTCATATTATCTCATGTTGCATTTATGGTAATGTTGCTCAATGTTGGTATTGAAGTATCATTTAAAGTATCTTGGAAATATCTTCTTGTCTCAGGGTATTCATGCCATACATAGTGATGAGTGAACCCTGTGGAGCTTGCTTTGCTATGAGATTGGCCACATCTGGGAAATGTTTGTTAACTTAACTGAACTCCATGAAATGCTCCAAAGTCTGGGAAAAGAGGAACTGAACTAGTTTTGAGTGATTTATAGTGGTGCAATGGTGTTTTTAATTGTTCCTAAATACTAGGGAAGTATTTGTCAACTATGTTGGACCAATTATTGCGGCCAAAAATATTATATGACTTATGAGGCAGCAGTGCTAACCAATGTACCACTGTGCATCAAGCAATAAAAGATGTAGACAGAATGATATCTACAAAATACAACAAATGGCCAAAACCTTGCAATAAATAGATATATATAAATATCGTTGCATTCTCAGTGTTCCAGTCTTGGGGCACATATTAGCCATGAGTTGAAGCAGTGGTATTAGACTGGCTTGCTCCATTGTTCGAAGTTGCAGCACTGGGCGTAGCTGCATGCTTTTTTTGTTTCCAATCTTTGTGCAGATGCTTTGCATTTTTTCTTTCATGAAGAAGATGGAAATGCCTTGTAAGCAGTGATAAATCTTGCATTGTTATTATTATTTAATGGGGACTCATTCTTACATGAGAAGGGGGACTGGGAGGGGTCCTTTAAGGCCTGTTTGAGATGTAGCTGGGCACATGGGTAATTATGCTTGTAAAGCAGGATTAAAACGAAAGATCCTTTAACTCCTAGTAATGTTTTTCACTTGACTTATTTGTTGAAATTATGCTTAAATTGTACTTCTACTTGTGAAAATTATCCATTTTAAATTGAACTGCTCCAATTCTGTTTATAGGTAGATGATGAAGATTTGCAGGATGAGCCTCTCCAGATTACAGTTTTGGACCATGACACATACAGTGCTAATGATGCAATAGGCAAAGTTTACATAGATATTGATCCATTGTTATGCAGTGAGGCTGCTACTGTTATTTGTGGGTGGTTCCCAATTTATGATACCATTCATGGTAAGATTTTTTTTCCAGATAAATGACTTCCTTAGAACATATTTTCATTAATTATTTCATAGCTATATTGTTTAAATATATTTTTGTTACTGACATATTGGTTTTATATTTAATATGTCTATGTATAATGTAGACTTTTTTATAGTATTCCCACTGAATTTCTATGTTGGAAATCTAAAATTTTTCTTGATTTTGATTGATTGTAAAACTAATTAATTATGGCAAAGTAGCCATTAACTGAAAATAATTTTTTTTAAATATAAGGATTGCACTGAAACATGTTGCTTTTATTTATTACTTGTTTTTTGTATTTCAACATCTCTAGGTATACGAGGAGAAATCAATGTTAGTGTTAAAGTGGACCTATTTAATGATTTGAATCGCTTTAGGCAGTCTTCTTGTGGTGTCAAGTTTTTTTGCAGTAAGTTTCCTTTATTTATTTTTATGTCTTAATTTGTTGTTTGTAAAAAAAGAACTGAAACTGAAGTAATATCCATGAAAGGTAAAGATAATTTGTTTCTGTGAATCTGCACCACTATTTGATAACCTGTCATATAATCCAACATCATATTATTGTCCTCTATAAATTTAACTACAGTACTTTGTTAGATTTTTACCTAGATTAAAAAAAAATAGAGGCTCTTGCGTTGACACTTATAAATTGCCTCTATCTATCTAACTGTTAAAGTTTTCTTCATGCTTTCCATACTGTAGCAAATTGTTTTCTGTGCTTAAGCCAATTCTGTATCCATTTACTCAGTCCATTCACTTACAGTTTTACTGACTACAGTCATGCACACCTAATTAAAAGCATGTGAACGGTAAGACAATTAATGTTATGTGCTCAGTTATAATTTAACTGTTTTGTTGTGTTGTCATGCATCTCCAGAACACTAGTGTGTTTAGGAAGCATTGTATCTGCCTTCTGAACCAATGTGTTTTGTCTTCCAACATAAATGAAGAGATTAGATAGGACTTTAGCTTGTATTTTAGTTTGCCTTTGTTGCTTATTATAAGGGTCAGCTTGCTCACCCTTTATTGTAATGGTTCAACGATTGCTAGGTCCATTGATTAGTATTTTTAAAATTTGAACAGTGATTTGTTATTTCTGAAAAATGCGCAATGAAAGTTTGTATAGATCATCACTTGGCACTTTGAACACTTGTGAGGAAATTTTGTTGATGTCTTTGCTGGAAAAGGGGATTTTCAATTACACTAATCATTTTACTTTTACTCTGTGTCAGACCTTAAGCTAGCCATATATATGGTATACATAGGTAGAACAGAAGAAAGCCATATAGTACATTTTAGATTTAATGTTTGGGTATGATTAGTACTTGGGAGACCATCTAGGATAAGCTTGAATTACTGCTGAAGGAGGTGTAGGTAAAACGAATGGGATGCTTATCCTGTCATACATGTGTGGATCCCAATGCCACAGTGCGGTAATGGGGACATTGTGCTGTCAAAATAGTGCTGTCCTTAAGATGAGATGTAAAATTGAAGTCCTGACTCTCATAAAAGATTCCCGAGCGTCCCAGTGTCCGGGCTAAATTGCCCATCAGGGCCTTCCCCCTTCTGGACACCCTATGCCTTATTGGCTAACTGTCTCTTTTACCTTTTTACCACATAATAGCTAATGTGTGTTCAAAATTCTGATGCTAAATCCACATGGATACTACACATTGATAATGGTTGAAGTGGTTCCCTTCTGTCTGTGTAAATCATAGTAGTGAGAAAAAACACTATATAAAGGTAAATAATTATTTCTGTTATTATAAAGGTAACAAAGACTGCCTGTGTTCCATATTTTGGCCTTCCATTGCTGAAAGGAATCAGGTTTAATGTGATGTGGGCAAAGGTATCATTGATAATTTAAACTGATGTTTTGTACTGTATCATTGTATAAGTAATGTTTAAATAGAGTACTTCTCTGACGATTAAATTTTCTTAGATTTTTACTTGTGTGTGTGTGTTGTTTGAGGGAATATAAGCCACCATTTATTAGATGCAGAGAGACATTCGTGTTGTCCCAAGGACCCTTTTACGTATACAGTAGAATAAAAAATGGTCAAACACTATTCGCTATTATAGTTTGAAGCAAAAAAAAACAAAACATTTTTTTTGTAATGGTTATAAGTGCACGAAAATATTTACATGAATATTGTGATCATCTATTATTCTTTTATTACCTTTATGGATAACAAAAGGATAAATATAAACATTTTATTTCTACAATATACTGTATTTGTAAATTTTCTGTAAAGTTTAAAATGTTTGCAGATTCATTTATTTAAATCTAGCCTTATGGCCTTTCCTTAAGGTTTTAATAGTTTAAATTTTTTTTTGGTCAAGTTTCGTTTAAAAGCCTCATGTTGAATATATATAGAACTATTAATTAAAATTGAATCTGTATCAGTGTTCATAACCTAAGACATAATATTAGTCAATCTTAAAAAAGCAAAAGTCAACATTTCCTACATGCTTGAATCATTTTTAGTAAACTGTTTGTCAGCGCAACTCAATTATCAACATTAGTAGGTTCAACTGTTTGAATGTTTTGTATAATAAGCATGCTTAATTTAGACCAGAATTACCCGATATGTATTGAATTTAGGTCTTTACCATCCAAGTCAAGCTGTCAGGACAGGTTACATTCAGGGCTGTTGTGTAGGATCGGCTGACTGGGTGATTGCTTTAGACAACACTTTCTTAAGCCCGTAATTTTTATATAGCAATATAATATTATAATTAGCAAAAAAAGGAAACACTAATTCTTGAGCATTCAGTAATATTTCCTTTGAACAGGGTTGCAAATTATAATAACATAGATTAGCCCCACGTCTAATTGATGGACTGGCCCCAGTCTAATTACTTAGCTTGGCACTGCTACATTTTTAATAAATGCACATTTAAACTATTACCATATTTATTTGTAGTAAAGAACTTTGATAGTGTTCCTTAACAGAAAAATGTAATTTACAGTATATGATCCATTCATTTGTGTTTTGGATTTTAGTTTCTGTCTTCCTTCATTACAAAATAACTGGGAAATAAATCAGATGCAGATAAGTATACATTTCTGCCTTTAGTTGAATTATTTGATGGTTATTTGTAGTTTCAACTATTGTGGCAAATTTATAAGCCTTTGTTTTGCAGTACAGAATGATTAATGCCATCCAGTGATAACGTTAGAAAAAGACATAAAACCACTGCCTTAAATGACTCTTATTTCCAAAGCATTAATGTCTCATTTTGTTATCCTACAGGTACTTCTATTCCAAAGTGTTATAAAGCAGTTGTTGTTCATGGATTTGTGGAGGAGCTAGTGGTGAATGAGGATCCAGAATATCAATGGATTGACCGAATACGAACGCCAAGAGCATCAAATGAAGCTCGTCAGAGACTAATTTCTCTAATGTCTGGTATGAATTCTTAAACAAAAATTAACTTAATTTGTTTTAGTGAGTTTAGTGATAATATATACTATTACTGAACTCAGGTTTGCTTTTGTTAAAATATAATATTTGTCTGTAATTGAATGTCATTTGGTATAACAGCCTCTTTTAACAATGCACATCTGTGGAATGCATTTTGTTGTGCATGTAATCTGTCTGTTTATAGCCTAGATTGTATTAATTGTTGCAGTATTAAAATTTGGGAAGCACCATCTGTTCGCAAGCATTTTTATGCATGTACTGATAAAATGAATTATATTTTTCATTCTAACTGTCAAATCACAAACTCTTACAGTGCTGCAAAGATTTTATAGAAAATCCAAATGCTATTTATTATTATTTGTGAAGAGAATAAAAAAACTTGTATAAAAACCATTTAAACCAGTAGCCAATTCAAACATGATGTTTAGAAAATAAAAAAAACTTTTAGTACCTAATAGCATCTCGTCCTCCCTCTCATTTTCTTCAATTACAGTGCACTTTACACAGGACGCAAGATTATAATATAGCATTGTCAAGATTACAACATAGCTTTGAAGTGCAGTTTGGCATGGGAGTTGCAGTATACATAAAATTTGCATAACTGGATCAAATCAAATATTATAATTAAGTGATTTCTGACAGATTTGGGTAAAGCAAGAATGTTTTCTCATTGGTCCTCCTCATTTTGTGCACTGTGATGATGGAAATTTTAAAATAATATGAGTTCTCATACTGGTCCCTTACAATACAGACATGGAAACTACAGGGACTTTATAGGCCTGCCGTGAGCAAACATAGTGAGAGAAAGTGTAATTTAGTGTGAGCGAGATACTTGAATGCATAGTATGGGCATTAGGGTGGCCAAATAAAATGTCAATTATAATTTGAATGTATTATAAAAACATACTTGATGAATTTTACAATATCTCTAGATTTAAAATTAATTTGGATAAAAGCATGCTCACTGGATAGATAGATTAAACTTTATTTGTCCCCATGGGGAAATTTTGGCTTTTTATAGAAGTTCTTTAAATAAATAAGAACATTAGAACAATCTAGAAGAGAACAGGTCATTCAGCCCAACAAAGCTCACCAGTCCTATCCACTTAACACTAGAATTACCAGAGCCTACGAAAAAACTTGTAGATCTGGTCCACCTTAAATCCCATCACACCACTCTGCCAGTGTCCTTTGTCGTGTAAATGTTCCGATAAAGACAAGCTGCAAACAGCCAGCTATTCCATCCCCCCACCGACTTAGAACGTGCACGAACTTCTCCCAGCTCATGCCTTGATTGATTATCTGGGAGTGAAGTGGAGTTTTAGAGTGGAAATAATAGATTGTTATTTGGAATAAACGCATTTCATGTGTGTTCTGTTTCTACAGTAATCTGTGTAAACACATCGTTAAAACAGAAACTTTTTCATATTTCAGTAATAAATGTTACAAAATGTAGGCATAAACAGTATCATCGCCAGACAGAGGAGCAGTTTCAGCAACACTGACAGACTGAGGAGATCATTCCTCCCCCACACTATGCAACTGTTCAGTTCCACCCGGGGGAGTAAACGTTAACATTATACAAAGTTATTGTCTGTTTGTTTTACTTGCAGTTTTACCACTCTTTAATTTAATATTCTTTTTTATCAGTATGCTGCCGCTGGAGTATGTGAATTTCCCCTTGGGATTATTAAAGTTTCCTATCTATCTGTCTGTCTATCTATCTATCGAGTCCAAACATCAAATAAACACTTTCACAAATGGTTCAAGAACAATACAACAGCTTCTGTGGCTTAGCGGTAAGATTTGCTGATTCAAAGCCCAGCGTGCTTGCTATGCCTCAGAGACTTGACTTCGATTCCCCATTGAGGAGAAAGTGTTTTTCCTTGTTAACCTCAAACGGACATACAATTTATAAATTGGTATGCACTGTCAGTTAATGAGATCATTATATTTTCATGTGGGATGCTGCTTTTGAAATATTTTTTTAACAATTGAGACTGCAATTAACATGAACAAGTGTCCTTATAACTGTTATTTTTAAGATCCATAACACACAGACAGACAGAGCACTGTGTAATAGAGAGACAGACAGGCAGAGAAGTCACTAGATATAGAAATAAACAAGGACGGTACATGTACTGAAAGAAAAAAAAGATCAACATGTGCGTTGATGGAATAGCCGGCTGCTTGTAGCTTTTACACGACAAAGGACACTGTGCGAATGGTTTAAAGGTGGGATGGATCTACGAGTTTTTTCGTAGGCTCTGGTAATTCTAGTGTTAAGTCTATTGTTGAAAGTCCCTAAAGTCTTACTGTCTACCACGCAACTTGGTAGCTTATTCCAAGTGTCTATGATTGTCTGTGTAAAGAAAAACTTCATAATGTTTGTGTGAAATTTACCCAAAACAAGTTTTAAACTGTGACCTGTGTTCTTGATAAACTCATTTTAAAATAACAGTCTGAATCCACTGTACTAATTCCTTTTTAAACACTTTAATCATATCACCTCTTAATCTCTGAAAAGGCTTAGCTCTTTTAATCTTCCCTCATAACTCATCTCCTGTAGCCCTGGAATGAGTCTAGTCACTCTTCTCTGGGCTTTCTCCAGCACTGCTATGTCCTTTTTGTAGTCTGGGGACAAGAACTGGACAAAGTACTTCAGATGAGGCCTCACCAGTGTATTATGAAGCTTGAACATAACGTCCTTGGACTTGTACTCCACAAATTGTTCTATATAACCTAACATTCTGATTGCCTTCTTTTGTGCCCTGTCTGGAAGTTGATAGCATAGAGTCCACTACGACTTGTAAAATCCTTCTCAAAGTGTACTCTTTATTTTTAGACCTCCCATTGTGTATTCAAACCTAACATTTTTACTTGCTATGTGTAATACCTTACATTTATTGACATTAAATTTCATCTGCCATAAATCTGCCCATGCTTGTATGTTCTCCAAGTCCTGTAATGATTTAACAGACTCCAAATTATCTGCCAATCCTCCTGTTTTGGTATCATCTGCAGACTTAACCAGCTTGTTACTATATTCCTATCTAAGTCTTTTATATATTTATATATATATATATATATATATATATATATATATATATATATATATATATATATATTAAAAATAGCAGCGGCCCTGACCCCTGTGGAACACCACTCTTAACATCAGCCAATTCTGACAAGGTTCCTTGCGCCATTATCCACTGCTTCCTGTGTCTGAGCCAATTCTGCACCCATCTACAAACATCACCCTGAACTTGTAGTGTAGATTGGGTGGTGACAAGGACAGCTTCCAGAGTAGTTAACACTGATCCTTCCATCACAGGCTCTGTGGGGGTATGCTAGTTGTAGTGATAACATCTTAGGAGACTTTGTGAGAGATAAAGGATTCAGAGTATTGTGGATTTGGAGTATAATTTTATCTGAGAAAGTCGCAATGATGCAGTCCTTAGCACTGTTGCTTTGTAGCTCAGGTCATGTTTTTGGCCACATCGGTCTAGTATAGTTTGTGAATGCTTCCCTAGCCCTTATGGACACTTAGAAGACCTTTGCACCATTTTCATCCACTGGACCCTGTTCAGTTTTTTCTTCTCTATCAAGTTCAAAGAAATTCCCAAACATTTCCACATTTTCATCGAACTTGGAAATGTGAATTCGGGAGGATTTGCTTATCACTAGTGATGAATTAGCCACTTTTAAAAATGTATCCATATGTGCTAAATCGAAGAGAGAACTTCAATGGAAGCCAAGCAATTTTGTTTTTTTTTCTTTTTCTTTACTGTACCGTCTGCTTGAAAACCATTATATGTAAACATGCTGGTTAACAACAATATAGGCTTGATGTGGTGGACAATATCATCAGCAATCCAAAATTGGTTACTTACATAGCCTGACGATGTTACTTTACTTATGACTTCAACTTAGAAATGTCAATTTTCTGATGCCTATGATTGACCACATTGTAAATGCCCTGTTTACAACAAGGCACTTGTTTTCCAATTGTATTTGTATAGGCTGTAAGTGCATAGTACACACATTACATTTATACCAGAAACTTGAAATGTGTAGACAGATGTAAATCCTGTAAAATTTTCCTTTTCAAAATGGAAATTAGCAGTCTGACATCTTCCTCAATTATGGTATTCAGTAAGGCTGAACGATTTGGGGTAAATAATTTGAATTTTTCTTACAGATATTGTGATTGCTATTTGATTTGCGATATAATTTTTTAAAATCAAGCTTAAGTTCAGTGTATTCTGTGTATATGTTTAAAACATGATGCAGCATTACCACATTAGATATCCTCAAAATATGAAATGCTTTGCGTTGTAATGCAAGGATGATGTTTTTTATTAATTTTTTTAATTGGCATAGAACATGGAACAATCAAAAAAGAACAATTATCATAAAGCTGTAACATGTGGCTCAGGAATAGCATCTAAATATTTCACAATCTGTAATCAATAGATCATTTTCTACTAATATCCAGCATTTAGCTTATAAATTGACAAACCACAGAATAACTATCAACAAAGTTATCACTAAATATTATAATATCAACAATTACTGTATTTATATAGTACATTTTCATACAAAAAATGTAGCTCAAAGTGCTTTACATAATAAAGAATAGAAAAATAAAACACACAGTAAGAAAAATAAGTCAACATTAATTAACATAGAATAAGAGTAAGGTCCGATGGCCAGGGAGGACAGAAAAAACAAAAAAACTCCAGATGGCTGGAGAAAAAAAAAAAATCTGCAGGGATTCCAGACCATGAGACCACCCAGTCTCCCATTCTATCTAATATAAATGAAACAGTCCTCTTTGTATTTAGGGTTCTCACGGAAGGACTTGATGATGATGGTCAGGTATACTTCTGGCTTTTAGTCCATCAATGTAGGAACATCTTGATGCTTTGAGTAGGTGGTGGTGGCGCAGTCTGCCACCACAGAGAAACTGGAAAAAGAAACGGAAGAGAGAGTAGAGGTTAGTATGTATAGGAAACGGTGTTCAGGCAAAAAGTAGATCTTGATATCTATCCATCCATTTTCCAACCCGCTGAATCCGAACACAGGGTCACGGGGGTCTGCTGGAGCCAATCCCAGCCAACACAGGGCACAAAGCAGAAACCAATCCTGGGCAGGGTGCCAACCCACCGCAGGACACACACAAACACACCAAGCACACACTAGGGCCAATTTAGAATCGCCAATCCACCTAACCTGCATGTCTTTGGACTGTGGGAGGAAACCGGAGCGCCTGGAGGAAAAGATCTTGATATGCCATTCGTATTAAAACGTTTACAGTTTCCCGTGAGAATAGCTTTTACAATGACAATTAACAAATCACAAGGACAAACATTTGAAAAAGTAGGTTTATTTATTAGAGACAAAGAAACCATATTCACTCACGGCCAGTTATACGTTGCATGATCACGCTGTAAGATCAAACAAGGAATCAAAATTCAATGCGATCTTGAAGAAAAGTTCATTCCAAATATTGTTTTCACTGAAGTTTTAAAATGTTAAGTGAACATAATGCATATGTAACAATTCCCATGAAAAAAAATAAATTTAAATTGTATTTCCACAGGACCAAACCCAGGGGTTGGAGAGTGAAGCAAGTAGGGGACGGAGCCCCTAGTTTTCAATAAATTCGAATTACATTTGAATAGCAACATTTCATTTGACAGCCCTATTGTTATTACACACTGCATAACATATACCCTACTGTAATTCGCAGCCTTTGTGATTTGCCACAAGTTTGATTTTAAATGAATGAATTGTTCAGCCTTAGTGTTTTTGTAAATATTACATTTATTTTATTCATTTTTACTGATAATGAAGGCCTGCAGAAGAAGCCATCTAAGGCATATCGTTAAGAGAAGACATGAGAGAGAATTTTTTATAATACTGCAATTGTTACATCTCCCATCAAAACCACAAGTGCTCTGAGGTGAGACTGGATGTCTCAAAGGTGGTGGGCTAAGTTTTGCTTATGTTGTTCAATGACTGTGAATAGCTCTTTTATCTCTATACAGTATGTTTTGTCTTACGTTGTTCCATATTTGTGAAAAACTGCCGCATCTGCTGAAAAGAGTTTTTCATAATATATACCCATCATAAATAATGCCATGGTGGTGTTGTGGTATCATGTCACTGTTGCTGATTTTAACAATGTATCCCATCTTCATGAATAAGAAAAACCATCAGTATGACATTATTTTTAGGAAGTGTGTTGTACCCTCCGATCACCTCTGCAGGAGACATACATAAGTCTCCTACAAGGAAGATGACTCTAGAATTGTTTCTGTTTTTGAATGGATGTAGGGTTTTCCTCAGTGTGGTTGTGCAATTGATGGATCACATATCCTGGTCACTGCCTCAAATGAATTTGAAACTGATTATTACAACCTGAACTTTTATTTTAAGATTAAACTAATTATCTTCTGTACTGGTAAGAATTTAAACAGGTAGATGTTGAAGGCTGGTATATGTGTCTTAGAAAGAAAAAATACTTTAAAATGACAATTTGGAGAGAATGTGTTAAAACAAACCATATTTATTAACATATATTCACATAAATAACATGAAACAGCTATGGAATGTTGTGTCCATCTCATAGTGTCCTTCATTTTTATTTTTTATCATTATTACCCAATACAAAAGTGCCACTAATTAATAGCTGGTGAAATGAGCCTTTAGTGCTTCTACTTGCCTAAACTTGCATTATTGGGAATGGCAGTATTGGATTAATCACTTAAAATGGTGATGCCACACTCCTACCAATAACCTTGTCAGTTGGGAATGTTTAAGGGGATGATTGATAAACCTGAGAATTTTGTACATCACCCAGCCCTATAATAATAATATAAAAAGCATGAATAATGGATTGAATTTATATTAGAAAACAATAATCGAGTCATTTTTGCAGGCATAAGTCAAATACCAAAATTCTGTCATGCATCCTCAGAATTGTTTTTAGTTGGGGGCTGGTTTTAAAATGATTTCTTTTGACTTGGGTGGAACTGTGACCACCAAGTAATGACAAATCTAGTCTAAGTCACCATTCTTAAAAATGATTTGTGAATAAACGGTTTATATGATTATGAAAAAGGCAACATCATGGTAAACAGTGAAAATAGTCTATCTGCAGTCTGCTGATAATGGAAAGAAAATCACTCCAAGTCACAAAATTCTTTGTAAAATATAGATAATAGACCAGATGAGATCATTCCGAGATTTGAAGCAGAGCATTCCATAACTGAACCCGTTTTCCAATACAATATGTGATTGAATTACAAAGGAGAAAAAAAATGGATGTCATTGGAATAAATTATATACTGTATAATCTTAGTTCTGAAGGTTATTATCCCAGAGTATGTGCAATACTTGTACAACATAGCAAAAGTGTTTGCAAATACACCTTTATATAATGGAATCTCAAGTGAAATGCTCAAGGTAATGCAGTGAGTTCTGTGTTAGTTTTCAAACTACAACCTTGTGAATGTTAGTACTTTCACATTGCCGCAAATTCCAATTTTCTAGTTGATTCATTTCAATGTTTTCATTTTCAAAGTTTACTATTATTAATAATGAATAAACAAAGCATTATCAGAGTGTCTGATATTACAAGGCAACAATTTTTTGTCTTTTTTAGGTGAACTTCAAAGAAAAATTGGCCTGAAAGTTTTAGAAATGGGAGGTAATGCTGTTGTGGGGTATCTGCAATGCTTTGACCTAGAGGGTGAATCTGGACTGGTTGTACGAGCGATTGGGACTGCCTGTACTCTAGATAAAATAAGTAACACCTCTGCAGCTCAGCTTCCTGCATGCAATTCTCCATCTAAAGAAATTAAAGAGTAAGTATTGCCAAGTAGTTTTGCATGGATGTTTTCTGTTATTTTGGCTGTGCACTTTTATATGTAAAATTGTGTAGTATTAGTATTTAAAATTAGTTAACTAAATGCTAAAACATTGACAAATTTTAGACATTTAACCTTTGCACTACATTTATTTAACATAAAACTTTATCTTAATTAGACTTTATAAACTAAACGTGAATCAAATCAAACTATAGAGGTTTGCAAAGGTTACATGCCAAAGGATGTATAAATAGGCAAACATATGCATGTTTGCAGAGCTGTTCTGTTTTGAGTGAAGTAACTATAAACAACTTCTTGTCAAGCAGCATTATTCTTTTTACAAGATTTCGATTCCTAAAAATGAAAGTGTATATTGAAATTAATAGAGGTAAAAAGCACAGCAGCTCTGGGATTTTAGCAAATGCTTGTATGCTCAGTTGTGGACTGGTTCTTGAAAGTTTGGTTTGTTTCAGTTTTGTTTATTTGAATTTAATTCATTTGTTAACTTTTCTCTTGCGGTGCAGCTTACTAGAGAGTTTTAAAAATGAACTGGAGTTTATTATGTTCTGTTTTATATTTTATGAGAACTCTCTTTAATCTTTATGGTACAGAATGCTTCAGGTTTGTGTTTTTTTTTTTTTTAATTGTGTGATTTAATTGCATTTCATCTTGAAATATTGTAACAATGTCTAAGCCTTGTTTACTTTTCTATTTTTTGTATTTGAGTTTAGTGATTAAATTTATTTAATAAAACAATTGCTCTAACCTGAACCAAAAGCTATGACAATGCACTAATCTATCTTCAGCTCATTTTTAAAAATTTCCTGGTAAACCCGGAATCCTGTGCATGTGTGTTTTTCTGTTAATACTGTACATCAGTGCATGGAATTGTATAATTTCTTTTTTTTTGTGAACAGATTGAATCCCTCATCTGTTATCACTAACACAATTGGTTTTCAATTCAGAGTTTGCTGAAGACTTTGTTAAAGAAGCTGAATTGTTCAGAGTCTGAAATAAACCTTTGCGTCAACAGAACAACTTTCATTTCATTTTTGTAATAGATGTAATTTTTTCTAGTACCAAACATCTCTGCCTTTTTCATGCTATGAATTCGCATGCTCCAAATTTACACTCGTGAAGTATGCTGCATGCTTTGGCTGTTTTTTTTTAGCTTATGGCAGTAAATGAATACAGGAAACAATAACAAAAAAACTTACCATTTTTGAAGGAGTTTTGAAAATAGTTTTGAGTTAATTTGTTGGATGCAAAATTATGTAGAACTGTATACAGATACAGTATACAATTTTCAAAATGTTTTCATCAATTATGTCATCATAGTAGTTAAAACTGTAAATTTCCTTTTTTGCAAGCTCCTTTTTTCTTGCATGTCCATACTCCTGAATTTAAATATTACCACATCTAGCTTAAGAAATTATATGCAGCAAAATGTTTGTTTTTCACAAAAATGTGCTTTCTCTCTGGTTGGGCCCGATTTTGTTTGCAGTCATATCACAGATTATATAATGTATTGTCTTGGGGACTATGCTGTTTTTCTTTTCTTATATCAGAAATATTTGTATTATAGCCTTGATATTTTTGATATATGTGATAATTCATTTCAAGTAGTTTTTTTGGCAAATAGATCTC
This sequence comes from Polypterus senegalus, assembly GCF_016835505.1. Taxonomy (NCBI): domain Eukaryota; kingdom Metazoa; phylum Chordata; class Cladistia; order Polypteriformes; family Polypteridae; genus Polypterus; species Polypterus senegalus. Next base: position 110,025,085 of record NC_053161.1, read on the forward strand.
AAAATAGCATATTTTTTTGTCTAAGGCGCAGCATTCAGTAAGGATGAGATTTTAAAATGATGTATCTTTAAACAGAACAAGCCATAATAAGTCGGCATTTCTTTTACAAGAAACTCTTTTCAGATTTGTGTTAATAAATATTGTGTGTCTTTATATCTTTTTTTTTTTTTTTTTGAATGGACACCAGCTACATGGTCAGGTACATGATTTGAATAGCATAATTCAGTAAATAATGTCCATCAGCAATCACTAAAACCTCAGCCTTGTGCTGAAAAGATTGCCACAGTAATCTTTGAAAGGTTTTATGCAGTCTGTCTGAACAATAGTTAAATGTCTCCTAAAATAATTTAAGCTGGTTTAAGACTTTTAATTCCTTTGCATTGTCATTCATATCATTAAAGTGTTGTGGTTTTAATTGGAAAATACTTGCCATTCCTATCCATATTTGATATTTTTTTTAGATTAGAAAATGTTCTGTGTGAAGCTTTACCCTCCTTATTTACTTTATTCTTAACAGCATAGATCTCACACTTTAATTTTTAAACTGCATTCAAAATCGGGCCTATTTTTATTTTCCTACATTGCTTCTTTGGTAAAGTCTTGAAAAACAAGCAAAAGTTATTCTTTAGTATGTAAAAAAACAGTCCTACCTGCATATTTTTTTAAGTAATTAAGATACTGTCTCTTCATATGTTGTATGCTGTTTGTCTTTTTTTTTTTATTCTTCTTCTTTGGCTGCCAATTGTCCCAGGTCTCCACCGGTTCACCCGACAAGCCATGGATGTCGTTCGACCCACAACAGCCCAATTCACACTGCATCCGGCTCACGACTAACTCAGAGCTTCTCTGTGTCTGTTCCTACTCTCATCTACACTGGTATGAGACTGCTTAGGCACAGGAGCTGGGGAAAAATGGTCCATAAGTACAGTTATTAGAAGCTAAAGCCAGACAGTCAGTTTAGTCAAGCATCATGTACTGAACAGCCTTAGACAAAATTAATTAGCACCATCTCCTTCATGCAAGTGTAAACCACCATTTCAGTAAATGTTGCTTTCAGTAAATAAAAAACACATCTGCTTTCCCCACTTATTTTTGGTAATTTCATCCAAACTTTATTATGCAAATTTTTCTCATTTTTAGCTGTACAATCCTGTTAATGGTGTTCTGGATTAAGGAAACATAACTCATTTAAGTTTTTTTTTTTTTTTTTAGCTTGAATTCACCTTTTTTGTAGGTATTTGATTAACATATGAATATTTCTGTTTGCGTCTTGTTCATCTGTTATAAGCTTGTTTTTGTTTTTACTTTTATTTATCATGCTCATTTTATTTTTGATGACACATTTCTAGCTGTTCATGAACATGGTGTATAGGCGCATAAATATAAACAACACACTGCCATCCCTGCAATAACCTAACACACAAAAAACTCCCTGAAGCCCATTCTACCACTGCTGCTATGCTTCACAAGTGATGGGTCTTTCCAACATTGCAACTTATGTTGTATAGCACAGGATTACTGAATATGTTTCAACCTTCTTCTGGCAGGGCTCCCTTCAGTGAAGATCCCAACCCTAATACTTATTCATCAGGACCCTCCACCCCACTGAAAAACCAAACCTATTCCTTTTCACCTTCCAAGTCCTACAGTCGACAGTCCTCCTCTTCTGACACAGATTTGAGTTTGACACCTAAAACTGGTAAGGCACTGTCACCCACTTTATGTTGATTTTATTTATTTTGAATTTTTTTGTATCTTGTATTTTTATTTTTTAATTTTGTCCATTCCAAATGTATACTTTCTAATCCCTATTATTTAAAATTCATTTTTCATTTATTGCTTTTAAAAGTTGCATAACCAAGCCACTGAACTAGAAATGTCCCATAGTCTCTTCTGTTAAGGATTTTTAAAAGGAAGCTTACATTTGGCTTTGCAAAAGTATGCCTTTAGATACAGATTACCTCTTTAGTCTTCATTTGCCATGTCTTGATAATGGAAAAGCAGCTATTGCCTTAAAATACATACTGTGAGATTTAAATAAATGTTTAAAACACTGTTGGCTAACTGATAAAACATATTTATCATTGTCAACAATGAAAACGTTACTGCAGATTTAATAAATATTTGCTTTTCAGAATATTGTAATGTTAAAAAGTTAAAGCTCTAAGGTACCATCCTAGTGCACTAGATAAATCTATTGCTTAAAATCTCAGAGGACTTGGAATTGATTCCTGGTGTCCTCACAGTCTAAAATGAATGCTTATGGTCTCCCTTTGTGTGGGTATGTTTTCACCACCCACATGTCAAAGACATACCTTTAAGTGGTATTGTTAAATTCCTCCTAATATGAATCAGTGTGTCCTGAAATACACTTGCATGCTTATCAGGGTCTGTTTATACCTTCTTCTTAATGGCTTTGAGCTGAATCAAGCAGATTTACACGAGAATGGATTCACTAATAATTGTATAGTTTCTACCCTGTGCCCAATGCTACTTCTGCAGGCTCTGGCTCCCAGCAACTTTTAAATGATTCAGGCAGATTTAAAAGTGTTATCAGTTTTTGGGCAAGTTATAAAATTTAGGCATTCTAAAAGTAATAGTAAAATTTAAACAATAAACCCATTTTAAGTCATTAATTTGTTACAAGGTGACTGTGCATCAGGTTTTAGTTTAAAGCACAAGCATGTTATTTTATTATTTTGTTTATTTATGTAATGTTTCTTCCTTTTTAAATGGTGGAATGCAGTATTTAAAATACTTATTTTTTGAATGGGAAATATTCTGTTTTCCTGAAAAACTTGCTATTTAAAATGTAAACACGGTTTTTATTTAAATTAGAGCAAAGCAATTATATTAGTTACCTTCAAAAGCAAATTTTACTAGCTGTTTTATTAAACAATTACAAATGCTATGGTTAATAAATTACCTTTCATGTGAAATTTTCAAGAGTTCTCGTTTCATTCAATGCAGGTTCCTAAAGTGTGCTTGTTGCCGTCAAATAAGTTTGTAGTTCCCAGTAACCTTAAATTATGACATGCTGGTTTTTATAATGGATGGATCATTAAAATATATATTCTGGGATGTAAAATATTTGTATTTTTCCTTGCAAAACACACAGTCCATTAGGTGGTAACATATAATGATGAACATGTAATTAAGGCTAAGATAATCATTTCAATTTTAGCTTATCTCATTTAGATATTGTTTTCTGACCCTCAGTTCAGAGTAGCAAGAAACTGCCCTTTCTACCTGTGAATACTCACTGTCAATAGATGACGCATCTAACACTGCCTATCAGTATAGAGCCTTAGGTAGTCTGAAGGCAGAGATGCAGGTGATTGAAAGTGAAGCAGAAAATTAGATACGTGACAGATGGCCGGGGGCCTTGCCCTGTCGGGACACCCTTATAATGGAAAGACCAGTGGAGAGGACATGTCCACAGCAATACCTCTCCCGGAACATGAGTGGGCAACCTCCCTGGATTGCATCGGGGCCATGGGCTTGGAGCTTGGAGGCTCAGCCCTGCCCAGAGCCCTGGACTGCAGCACTTCTGCCACACCCGGAAGTGCTGCCAAAAGATATATATCAAGACAGTATATATTATACTGTATGTTATGTGTTTTATTTATATACAGTATATGTATATGTAGATATAGATATAGATATAGATATATATATAGTCAGCCCCACTTAAGCCAATGAAAATTCACATAGAAGTTCATACACAAATATATTAAACTTATAAACATTATCAACACATGTACAGGTTTTCATATTTTGTGATAAAACCTGTTTTACATTTAAATGTGTTGTCGTGGTTTTCGAAAAATTTTAGCATACTGTAAAAGCATTTTTATTAATTCATTCCTTAAGAAATATTTCAGCTTATATACTGGATCAATCATTATATCTCCCACTCTTACCTGAAAGCTTTTTTTAACATTCAAAACCACATGCTGTTGCTAGTTTAGATATATAAAAGTAAATTTTGATTTGTCACAATTTGAATTGCAGATATTGGTCAATGGTCACGATACCAGAATTTTTATTTCTAAACTACCAATGTCAGTGAAATTATTTAGATATCTTTCAGTATCATGGCAGAAAGAAAAATCCCGTTCAGTGGATTTTTATCATAGTACCTCGATTATTAAAAAAAAAATATATATATATATATATACACACACACACTGTATATATTGTTTCCTTTTTTGTGATATAATGTTAAATATATATATACCAACAGTATATGTCAAACTCATAAAGCTTTATTATTTCTAAATCTCCCCTCCTTTTTCCCATTTGTTCCACTTTTAAAGTTTATTGTGTAAAATCAAACTCATGTTTTATAATAATCCTTCATTTCACAACTCCTGTTAAACATTTTGTTATTGCTTATACCTGTATACAAATCCAAAATTAGAAATTGGGGTGTCATTACCTGAGCTCAAATTTATAACGGCCCAACAGCATTACATTCTGTAACATACCATTTAAATATGTGAAGTGTGATTTTCTTGGGTTATACAAATGAACAGAAGTTTGCCTTTAAAAAACAAACAGCAAAAATTCAGTATATTCAGATTCATATTTAGCAATGAAATACTCTGTTTTTCTAGTCCTGCTAACTGTGTTTCAACAAGTATATGTTTCTGTTAACACAGTACATATCATACTAATAGGCAGATGTGCTTTATTGTTCGAAGCACTGAAACACGAAGTAATTATTTTTGTATTAACAAATGAAGCAGTACAAGTTGTCACTGGTGTAGACAAGCCAAAAAGTCATTTTGTTTGAATCCTACTTTGATATTTACTTGCTATCCAAGTGGTAACTCTGATAGTCCTTCTACATCCCATACTCCTATGAACAATTATGGAAGCATGTGTAGTTGCCCCTTACCTGCCAAAATTTCAACCTTATACTGTAAGTGCTGGTTAGAAAATAGATAATGTACTCATTACAATCAGAGAATGAATGTGAAGTCCCCATTCTTTTATCAGGATTGTGACACTGTATTAAAAATCGATTAAGCTAGTTATCTTTTCATCCTTTCTTACAAATATGTTACAATACAAGTTAAATGATTACGTCTCTGATTGGTAATGTTATTTCACTCTCAAAGCACGGACAGATCTGTTTCTGTACTAATTCTATAATGGGATAGAAGTGACAATAACGAAAGTGTATGCTTGTGTGTGATGTTATTTAAAAAAAAAAAAAATAATAATAATTCCTGTAATTGCAGTCTGAAATTCTGTTTCGAACTGGCAGTAGTTCCACATATGACTTCTGGTATTTTTCGTTTTTTGAAGTGTGTTAATATGGCTCTGCTGTGAGACATTTTCATATGTAGGTTTTATTCATGAATTTCTTAAGTATTTTTCCGCCTTCCGAAGTACTTACAGTCACGTATGAGTGCAGTACCGACTTTCTCAGTACTATAGATACTGTATAAAAGCTGGGACTGTTATGTTAAACTGCAAACTTTGGTATCAACTTAGTACCAAAATATCTGTTCCTCTGACATGCCAAGTCAAAACTTGTCATTTTTTTGTTTGACTTGTATTTAATATGCAGCTAGGAATTCCTATTAAGTGTTAGTATTAAAGGTGTCTAAAATCGCTGACTTAGGTTTTAAAATAGGTAAATTGTCTGTACTGTTATGTAAATCCTGTGTTAAGCAGAGAAGACAACTGACTTCTAATAAACCGCTTTTCAAAAAAATATCACAGCTTTCTTAGTATGTAACAATTTCCAAAATTCTACCATATTATCACCAAGATGTTTGTGTCAGTAGCACCCAGTTAATGAAATAGATTAGGTTATGTTACTAAGATGCTATATCCCAAAGCTAAGGTTAACTGTTGAAGGATTTAAAAATTTAAATTTAACAGATAGATATGCATGTAATAGCTAATTAAAGTGGAATAGTGGATGCTTGACCATAGAAACATTGTAACTTAGGCCATGCTATATTTAGATTTTGATTTTACTCATAAAATGTCTGCTGCGTCTTTGTTTTATGTGTGTAAAATTGATAATTATTTCTTAAAAAAGTGTGAATGCATGCCAGTTTGAGATCTGTTTTCAGATTAGTTATTGAGTTTGTTATTAATAATATGTTAAACAAAAATATGTTCAACTCTTCATTCTCTTCTTTATGTGAGCCAATATATAAACCAAATTATGGGTTCTGTGAAGCATTATCAATAAAATATGCAAATTATATGAATATATGTCTGTTTCAGACATTTGTTTATATTTTTGTGTGAGTAAACCAAAAAAGACAATATTGTATTTTAATTAAAAGGTAATTTTTACAATATAAAGAGTCTGATTTCACTACCAGATTGCACCAGTAGAAGTATAGTATACAGTATACTGCACTCTACAGTAGTGGTGATGTGCTAATTCTGTATAAGTTTAATAATTTTCATAAACTAGTAGATGTGACACAGAAGCAACTAGTAATTGTGTGAAGAAAGTGGTTATTACTCAAAAGGTAGCTCTTTTTTCCCCATACATAGAGAAATCCAAGCAAAATGGCACCTTTTATTGGCTAACTAAAAAGATTACAATATGCAAGCTTTCAAGGCAACAGGCCCCTTCTAAAGGCAAGATGTAATCACACAAGCTATTTTTATGGTTGTAATGTAATTTACAGTTCAACATAATTATGTTTAGACTATAAAATTAATTGATTAACATGTTGATTATAACCTATTAAGCAGTCTGCTTATAAAAGTAATTAGTTGTTTTATTTTCAGTGTCCTTTTTTTCTTAAAGGAGTACTCCTCAAAAAATGATGTTTTTTGTTACATACCATATGTAGTGGTGACCATGAAAAATTTTTAATCAGATGTTTTAATGCAGAATACAGATATACTTTTTCAGAACTCCATTAGGGTTTAGTTTCCTGTTTGTGGCATGCACTGATTATTCTGGACGTGTATGTATGTATGTGTGTGTATATATATATATATATATATATATATATATATATATATATATATATATATATATATATATATATATATATATATATATATATATATATATATTGTTTTAACATTATTTTAGCAAAATATGTGTGTTTCTTATGTTTTGACCATACAACTGGATAACTGATTTGTGAACTATGCAAAATGAATAATGTGAGATTACCACATTTTTTCAATGAACGTTTTTCACATCATTTGATATTATGCATCATTGGTCACTATTAGCTTTTATTATATATAAACGTTTATATCATAAACACTAGATTAAAATTCTTCTCAGCCACCACAACAAACATCAGGTCAGTAACATAAAAAAATGGGAGTATTCCTTTAACTACTAGAATAGTCTATTCAAATGCCATTTTATTCCTTTTTTGTAATTAATTGTTTTAAAAAAAATTAAATTCTAGACAGAATGTAAGAAAGCAAAATATATAAATGTTTGAATCTGTTTACAAAGTGAACCTAAGCACTTACAGATATAGAATGTTTGAGGACAAATTCTTACCCAAACTGTTCTCTCAATTCTAACAAAATATACCATCAAGTACTAGATTAAGAAAATTTTGTCATTTAAGAAAAAAAAAACATGAAATGTGCCTTGCACATAATTCTTTTGTTTTAATAAAAAAAAATAAATTCTGAGATTATACTTGCTTTCCACCTTTTAAAAATATCTCGGTTGTTTTTAGTGCATTGCTTAAGTAAGGCACAACAAATCAATACAAATTTATTAATGATGTATATTTTGAACAACTAAAATAATATAAATAGCATTGTGGAACTGAGGGAGTGCTGCATATGATATTTAAGTTATTTATTTTTATTTGTTACTTAAATTGCCAGTGTTTTAATATGACTTTAACATCGATTTAGTTTGCTTAAGATAATTAATGAAAAGCCAGCATTCCAATCATTTGTACCATTGTCGATTTGCAACATACAGCTATGCATTTTGCCTTTTCTTATTATTTGTTGTGTCTTTTTAAATGTATGCATGTATTCCATTTTCTTTTGGTTTTTGTAAACATTGTTATATTTTCATTATGGATAACTTTTTGTTAAGCCTCAATCATGCTGTCCTTCCAGTTTGTCTGTCATACCCATTTTCTTGTGACTTCTCTTTCTTCTACCACTTTCCTTTTGCAGCAAAATCCCCAAAGGGACCAAGGATCTCCCTGTGTCCCAGCTCCCCTACCCTCTCCTCTGATTTTCCAACTCTTATAAACCCTTTTCAGCTTCATTTGGGGTCTGGGACTACACACAGTCTTACTCCTCCCCACTCTGGCCATGCAAGCCCTCTTGTGCTAAGGAAAAGTGTCTCTTTCAGTGAGGATTTGCTTCTGGCTGCCTCTGGTAGGACTGATTGTTCTACAAGTCACTTAAAGATTTCACTTTCCAATTTAACCACTAAATATTAATGATTTTTAGAATTATTTGTTTATTCAATTTTATGATACTTTTATATGGGTATTTTTAAAATGATAAATTAATCATTGATGTTTATAATGGTTGTTACATAGAAAAAGATTTTGCAGTTAATATTTACCCTAGTATTTAGATGAAATTAATGATTTATTGAGCATAATTATTTTATAGGTATGTCTAAATTATTTTCTGTTTTAAAGTGTTTTCAATCCATATATTTTTATAAGTTTTAACACTGTATTTTGTTTTTTCACTAATTTATTTTTTTCTTTTACACTTAGGATCTGCAATTAATCATATTATCTTTACTAATACTGGTTTTCATTTTTTATTTTTTCATTATCGATATATTAACTCTAAATGTGCATTAGTATGTCCCTCCCTAGATGCATGCTACGCTGTAATTCTTTAGTATAATACAAATTTATTTCAGTGTACTTTTTTTAACCAGAAATAAAACTCTGGTAGCCTGATTACATGTACATTTTTTTTCTCTGAAATATTCTTAAGCTTTACAATCAAGACATGCTCTGTGTCATAGTTGGATAAAGCAGGTTAGAATGTTGTAAATTACTGTTCCTTTAAAGTTTTATACAAATTAACACCCTTTCTGCTGTAGTTTGCTATTTGCAATTGCAGGTTAGTCTCATTGTATTCTTGGGTTGTGGAATATGGATACAGAAAATTAGTAACTGACTTCAGACAAACAGATTGAGCCTGACAGAGTTAAGTTGACCCGACACTTACTGTGTTTAAGCTTTTTAGCCTCCTTGACACCTAGCATGATTGATTGATTTAAACAAAACAAATTTTTTTTGTAACAAGAAAAATTACATAATCTGATAAAACTGCTATTGAAAGCATGTCTGGTAGTGCCATTTTCACATGCTAATGATTTGAGTAGCTTATTACAATAGTGTGTTCATCCTTTTCCATATAGTCTGTCACTGTGCTACTCAGTAGAGAAATGACTTCATATGATATTTCTAACTTCTCAGGGCTAATGAAGTCAAAATACATTCTTTTGCATTATGGCTGTAATACCATTTTAAAGGTTACATAGAATTTAACATTTTAGATATTAAACTGTAACTGCAAATATGATTTTCTTTGCCAAGCCTTGCAACAATAGCATCAAACATAAGGTTATGATGTCCTAGAAAGAAACTTTGCTAAAAGTAGTGGTCTTATTTATTTCTATGTATGGTTATTTTTTCTTTTAAGTACTTTATTTATATCTTATTCCTTGAAGGTTTTAAGTAAATTAATAGCTGTAAACTGGCCTAGTGTAAATGAATGTTCTGTGCAGTGGACTGGTCATTGTCCAGGGAGAGTTCCTGCCATACCTCTAGTGCAACCTGGAAATGGCAGTAGTGATCTTCTTCTAGAATTAAGTTGGTTTAGGAAATAAATTAATGTTGTTCAGTATATGTCCATTTTCAGATAATCATTTTATTCTGTTTAACCAGTATTCAAGAGAACAAAAGCAGATTTTGATTAAAAGTGAATACTAGCAAGTGAGATGGTAGTTTTTGCCAATTTTGCATAGTCATTTGATATTTCTTTTAAGTGTTGATATTGAAGGGACATAATTTTCACTATTAACAAAGCATATTTTCTAAGAAAGTCTTTACTTATAGTATGCATAGGTGTATATCTGAGAGACAAAGCTAACAGCCCTAATCACATTCAAGTGAACCACTACCAAACTCGCAACCTCTTATGAAGAAAAGAGGCATTGTAACTCATTGGGAAAGTGAAGCCTGATGGTACTCTAAATTGCAAAAATATTTAAATTTTCTTTCTGAGGAATGGTTAATCAATAATCGATTTGGGAATAATTTTGCAACATCATAAGATAGCTTACTGAATCTTTGCTCGTCTTTTGCTGCTGTTTTGACATATTTTACTAGTCATATTTGGCCTTTTTGTCATATAGCTCTCTGATGTGTGTAAGCATTGGAGTTTTTTTTTAATTATTTATCTTTAGGAACACAATAAATGCATCATTGTATTTCTTCTCTGAATATTTTTAAATGGGTTGTGTGTCACTGTTTATTGAAAAAGGGGCATAGTGTTCTCTACAACAATGTAATACTGACTTTATTGTTTTCACTCCTAGTTTAAAAGGAATTTTTCCAGCCAATAATGTTTCAGCTGGAGTTAGTGTTGGTATTACTGCTACTGCTACTACTAATTTGGCTGATGCCTTTATCCAAGATATCTTGCAACATTTGAGATAAAGCTGGTTACATTTAATTTGAATTTCCAATTAGAACACAAGCCAATGAAGTGACTTGCTCATGGTCGCACAGTGTCAGTAGCAGGATTTAAACCACCCTCCTCAATGTTTGTTAAAATGCATGTTTAATGCAACTGAGTAGCATCAGTGAATCAAATATTTTGAGCTTATATTTTTGTAGCTTATACAAAAATGTGTCCAAGTGAGCTTTCCCAAATTAATGGAACCCACCCCCCACCAAAATCCTAATCTGCCTTGTTCTAGCATGAGTTTGTATGATTGTATATATCAGTGTGCCATGCAATAAACTGAAGAATTAAGTTCCTGTGGCATGTATGTCTTTTTTTATTCAGTTTTTTACTTCAATAAAAAGGTAACATTTTTGTTAATATTTTGAGTTTATTTACCAAGAGGGGCACAAAGAAAAATAAAAACCGATACTAACAAAAATCTACTGTAATAATAATAACAATAAAGTATAGAGAATAATTTTAAAAGTTCCTAAAACTATTACTGATTGATAATACAAGTGATTATATGATAGAGTTATATTGTTTCTGCAATAGCTATGGCAAGATGATAGAGGCGAAGGAAATGACAAAATCTCCAGGAAGTGAAATCCTGGAGAAAAAAAGCCCATGGTCTTCAGGGGTTCAAGAATAAAAATGTCTTGTTGGCATGGGTGGGCCCTTCTGCACTTTATATTATCCAAGTAATTAGTCATGCTGAGCTGCTTGCTGCCTTTATGATATTTCAGCATATTTTGATTTATTACTTTATATTCGGTGTTTTGGTTGATTGAAATCTATAGATGGTTAGAGGAGAGAATTTTAAATTGGATATAAATAGGCAGCATCTTATGTCTGAATGATTTTAACTTCTTTATTGTAATGTTAGCTGTAAAGCCAATACAAATGTATTTAAAAAAAGACATTTCTATTAGTTTAATTTGTAAATGTGTTTTTAGTGTTGTCCGTGTAATGCATTTGCCAAGTAAATGTTGCATGTGACTAAAACTGCTGCAGTTGATTTACATGGTTGTCCAAGTCTTTTCCCTTTTTTTCCCATATAATTTTCTGGCTGTGCTTATTGCAGCATAAAAAAATGTGCTTAAATATTTCTATGAAGCTGATTTTGTTATAGAATTTATTCCAAAGAGCTGTTTTTATTTGAGCAAAAATTGCATCCAGTTTTTAAGCTTCTTTTACTGGATACTAACTTATGTTTTGCTTAATTATTAAATAATAATGCTCTCTACCCCTGTTTTTTTAAACTTCGTAGCTGTGCAAATAAACAATAAATATTTGATTGCTGCAAATTAAGCAGTCACCTGGGTGCTACAACAGCACAGCTTTCAGAGAGTCTTTTTTTTTTTTTTGAGTATTTTTCTCCCTTTTGTACGTTGAGTCATTTTGAACGTTGCTTTCCAAACCCCCACCCCCATGCTGGGAGAAAAAAGAATTATGTGGCAAATTGGTGCTTCAAAGTTTGCTTCATCAGCTGGCTTTAAATTTTGATTTTGTGCATCAATATTCATTCAGAGATTTGATCATACCCTTGCTAACAACCACTTTTTTGCACTTTTTACAGAGTACAGAATAAAAAGTTTTATTCTGCAGTATAACTTTCTGTTATGTTAAAGATAAATCATATAATATATGCTGCATGTTATTCATACATGCAATTAAAACTTTCTCTGTACTATGTGCATGTGAATGTGCTACTAATACCTCTACTTTGTTTACTACTACAATAAATGCTTATGTAGAACAGGTGTTTTTAAGTGCTAACCCAATAAGGCCGTCACATTGCTGTTCAGTTAAGCTACTTAACAGTGTGCTGCTTAAAGCTGGATTTGTGGGAAAGGATTCTGTAGACACAAACCATCCTAAACTTTTTCTTTCCAAATTGCTGGAAATAATGCTCCTTTTACTTTTTAGAAGTGACTGACAACATGACTTTGATGTTTGTAAACTCTTTCTTAGTAATTCCTGTTTTTTTAAAGCTGGTGTGGGTTATTTTTATACTTAAAACTTTAGGAGCATATGACACAAGAGATATTGTGTACAGTTTTTCAAATGTATATTCAACTATTACCCATGCCCATACAAATAATAAGATTTTAGTGAGAAAACAAATTCCATTAAATCTTTCCTTTCCCCAACTCTTGCTCTTCTAATCTAGACCAAAATTGGCAGTAATTGTGGGCTGACTACCACATAATTACATTGTAACAACTAATACAAAATCAGCAAAAACAAAAGAGTGCAACAAAGATGTTACACTATTCCTATTTGATTCTAGGATCTTTCTCATGCACTCACCCTAATTAGGGGTGGTGTTTCCTGAAGATAATCAATCTTCGTGAATAACAAAAGCGATAATGAGTGACGTAGGAAAAGAATTAATGAGTTTTATGAGTGTTTAAAGTACTTCTTTGTTGGGCTTCTTCCCAGCATGCATGTCGGAAAAGAAGACTGTTGATTCCACATACTGTATTTTGGTAGTCAAATGTATGCTACATTGTCATACCAGACATGTACAAATATAAAAAAAAATACAATTTTGACCAATAGTTAAAACTAATTAAAAATATTAGTCAAAAAATCTATAAAATGTAATGCTGTTTTGTTGCCAAAAAAAAATTAGCAAGCAGCGATAGGAAAAGAAAGAAACACTTCACAAAAGAGGAGTTAAAACTACTTATGGAAGAGTTGAGAAAACATAAAGACTTGTGGAAGCTCCCATGGACTTGTGCAAGCACCGGAATTGCATCTTCTGCATGTGCAGAGTGTGCTGTAAACAGTGTGTGTGCTTCCTAGTAACCTGCCACAATCAAATGCACCATCCTTGCCGTCTGACACACCAAAGTTAGACCACATATAAGCATCACATGTGCTGCCAAGCTACTTGGCCTAAATGTCGGCAAAAAGTCTCTGATGATCGGTTGCATATCATCTGTAAATTTAATGCAGAGAGCCATTTTCAACAGCTGTAGATGGGATTCAAGATGCTGGGAGTATAAAGAGGGATGGACATTGCATCCACTGCACCTATAATGCCAGGCATGCCTGTAGTGGCATGAAACCCAATTTTAGTGTAAGGCAAGGCACAGTTTTGCTGATGTCTTGATCCAGGGTGACTAGCAACATTTGAGATACAATTGGTTACATTTTTTATTTGTTTGTTTGTTTTTCCAGTTGCAGCGCAGTCAGGTGAAGTGATTTGTTCATGGTCACACAATATTACTAGCAATATTTGAACCCACACACTCAGGGTTTGTTGCGTGCAAGGTGCAATGGTAATCTGTGTACTGCATCCACATATTTGGACACAGCAGACTTGCTGAGACATGTGCATCACCAGTGTTCTATGGGATTCCACTTGTGGTGCAGAAACAGTGAGCTGTCAGAAGCTGCATAGTGGAACTGATGGCAAAATTCTGGTGTGTTCGAGTTTGTCTTACGCTACACCAAGGTGGGTTATTATTACATAATGAGTTTTGATTAGTCAACTCATTAAAGATATAAACCGTCCCTTTTGTGCTAACATATAAACTACATTATAATTTTGTGTATATTACAATATCTGTCTATTATTAAGTTATCCCAATAAGAATGTTTTTTTATCTACTTAGAGTGGCCTCTGTCTCTTTGTGGCAGAATCCCAGGCATAAGTCTAAATAAAGAATGCTTTAAAAAAATAACGAGTCATTCAGTGCTCTCAATAATTTACAAACAAGATTAAGCACTACTTCAGTTATGAAGGGTTTTGGGAAACTTGCTAATTAAAAAGCAATCTTAAGTATTAGATAACAATGTACTTAGCATTAAAACTTTTTGGGAAATGCACTTCAGATCAGTTAATTTAAATGTATTTATTTTTAATATTTGTAAAGTCAATGTACTTGTGAATTCCTTTATGTATTGTTTATGCTAATTTATAAATTGTTTGATTGATAAGCTAAAGCAAACCTGTTTTATTTTTTGTTTAATATTACCCTAAACTCCAGTAAAAGTTTTAATGTTTATTATTATAATGATGGATCACGGTAGTTAAGTAACAAGCTTAATTTGTTTTTTGAAGTAAGTTATTTACTTTATATATACACACTGTACCTTACAGACCTTTTCATTTATAATTAATTGTATTTATAGTTAAATTAATTGTGATTATTCTGAATAATAGATCCTACATTGAAATTATCTTCTCTGTGATTTAAACTCGGCATCCATCCATTTTCCAACCCGCTGAATCCGAACACAGGGTCATGGGGGTCTGCTAGAGCCAATCCCAGCCAACAAAGGGCACAAGGCAGGAAACAATCCTGGGCAGTGTGCCAACCCACCGCAGGACACACACAAACACACCCACACACTAGGGACAATTTAGAATTGCCAATCCACCTAACCTGCATGTCTTTGGATTGTGGGAGGAAACCGGAGCGCCCGGAGGAAACCCACGCAGACACGGGGAGAACATGCAAACTCCACGCAGGGAGGACCCGGAAAGCGAATGCAGGTCTCCTAACTGCGAGGCAGCAGCGCTGCCACTGTGCCACCGTGCCGCCCATGATTTAAACTCAAATTTTGTATTTTTTTAATGTGACATTTTTAATGTTAAAAAAACGTTTTCCAACTTTAGTTCATAGAACCACCTTTTACATTTACAGCTTTAAGTTTTTGGGGAAACCAGCTGAACCAGCTTTACACAATGTTCTTGAGTGATTTTAGCCCACTATTCCAGACAGATTTTCCCCAGGTTTTTTAGGCTATGCAACATGCTTTTTCAAACAATGCTGCAAATTCTCAGTTGGACTGAGATTCTGGCTTTAACTTTCCCATTGTAGGGCATTCATCTTTTTGACCATGAGTCACATCAATGTTAATTAAAACCAAGCTGCTGTTTTTTTAGTAGACTGAAATAGATTCTCTTGAAGTATTTCTTTATATTTTCCACCATCTGTTCTTCTGATCTAACCAGATGTCCAGTCCCAGCCAATTAAAAACAGCCCCACAGCATAATGCTACTACCACTGGTGTGGTATTTATTTTAGATGTGGGCTTCGTTATCTCTTTGAACTTTGGGCAGAAACCTCTATCTAGGTCTCATTTGAACATTTTCCTGCAGTACAACTGGGTGACTTTCATATCTTTTGGCAAACTCCATAAATGCTTTCACATCTGAGTAATGGGTTTTGTTATGCAGAGCACCTGATGTGTTTGAGTGTCACACTTTTACACCAGTCTCAACTACTGAACTCTATAACTCCTTTTAAAGTGATTGCTGGGCTGTCCGTGACTTTGTTTAAAAATCTTTTCCTTTTTGTGTAAGTATTTTGAGAAATGACTATATGTAGAAAGAATTTGGTGGTTTGACAAAGCTTATTTCCCAATAATTTGATGAATGGTACCCACTGGGATAGCCGAATGTTTAGAATTTGGAACTTTTTCCTAATTGTTTTTATTTTTTATCTCTACCTTTTATAAGGTAGTTGTTTCATACTTGTGTAAACACAGAACTTCCATAGCCCCAGGATCAGAACAGACAGAATTTATTTTCTAACGTAAAACATTGTTTAAAAAAGACTAATAAAAAATAATAGAAATTTAAGCAAACCTTTAGTGTTGGATTTTTTTTTCAGAATTGGTCAAGATTTTGAATACTTTCAAGGTACTGTATATATAGATGTTCAGTATATTGTGGAAGTAAAAATTTGTGCTCCTTTTTCTTGGAATCCTATTCTGTCCGAACAGAGAAAACGAGAGGTTATCTTGTTTCCTGATCTAGCGCACAGATAAAAATTAAAGTACACAATATTGCTTCTCTTAATCTAAATTGCCTGTTTAAATATTGGGGAAGGCATTCATTTATTTTATTTTATTTTATTTATTTTTTAGTTTAAACAAAACACATACTTTAGTGTTGCACTGTTGAACTCTTTTGTTTAAAATTCTTCAGAAACATTTTGTTTGGCTTGTATGAAGTCTTTAGTTTTCTATTTTGGTATGAATCTTTTAAATATGCATTGAAATGATGAAAATTATTGTGGACTGTAGTGCTCATTAAACAAAAATGAATATTCATTATGTCAGATAAGTTGATATGTTCACGTTTTTAAAAAACTTGTCAGATTAATCTGTGAAAAATTGATTAAAAATGCTTTTGTTTTGGAATTAGACAAATCTGGGTAAAATTATTTTTCAGACAGCAATATCAAATTGTTTACAAGACCTTCTTATTAGAAGAATGTATATTAATTACATATACTTGAATTAAATGAAAATTCTTAATTTACTCATTAGCAAAATATTGGATAGGTTATATTTCACCCAAACAACAACTATTGAGCTGGTTGATGATTAAAACATTGACATCAGATATAATTAATTATATCCACTGCTTCATAATCTTTAAGTTTTCTTGCATTTTGAGCTCTACAATATACATGTATCTTATGTCTTTGTTTACAACCTCCCTTAGAAGCTATTTGTAATCTATTTGTATCTGCATAATAGTTTTTTTTAAATTATTTCCATTGTCCTTTTTTATTCAGTCCTTTGGCATAAATGTTTATTTTGGCATTTTGAAATTCTGAAAATTAGTTTCTTTTAAAATAGAAAATAAATTTTAATATTAAAAATCCCAAACTTTATATAAAAAAAATAGCATAGCATTGAATTTAGTGGGGTTTTTCTCCCATAGTGCGTTTGAATTGAAAAGTATCTGTTGTCTGTATAATACCAGTATTCTGTTTTCATGTAGGAATGGGCAGTGGTGGAAGTGCTGGAAAAGACGGAGGACACTTGAAAACACTTTTAAGACAACAGACTCAGTCAGCACTTGAACAGAGGGTAAGAAAATATATATATTGCTCAAAAAAAATAAAAACTTTTTATTCAGAGTATAGCATCAGGTCAGTGAAACTTCTGGGATATTGATCTGGTCAGTTAAGTAGCAGGGGGGCTGTGTTATAAGCTTAAGTTTAATGTCACTGTCTCTATGCACACTGGTATGTACTTATTGATACAGGCAGACCAAGTGTGGTACACAGGGTCTAAGCATTTAGAATTGCCAACCAGGCATTGGATTAGATATCCAAAGACAACTGGAGGAGTGTATAGTCAGCCTAAACACAGAATAGTATATTTCTGTCCTCTGTCAGCACAAAATCTTCTTTCCTTGTTGGGAGAATGAGAACTGCAGTGTCAGCATTGTACTATTCTTGTTGGAGGTGGGGTTACGTCTTTACTGTCCTTGTTTGAAGACCAACACGTGAAGCAGACAGTATAAAAGGCTTGGACAACAGCCAAACCCTTTGTAGCTGTCGGACCTCCGCCCGAAATCCTCTCACCTTGGTGACGAAAAATGGCAAACTGCATATATCCAGACTCCCACACCTGGATAGAGTCTGTCATAGGCTTCCTGTCTGTAACCGTGTAAACACCAACAGTAAAGTAAGCTAAAATATATTTTTGTCATGTGATTCTTATACCGCCATAATCACGATGGGAGGAATATCGCCTTTTCTGTCATATTTCTATCTTTTTCGGTTACTTAACATGCTGCAATTTCAAAAGAACACATTTCTGGAGAGCTAAGAACTCTTAAGGAAACAGGCTGTTAATCAATTCAGCTGTTTTGGTGTTAATGAAATTAACAACAGATGCTATAGAGGGGCAACAATGAGATGACCCCCAAAACAGGAATGGTTTAACAGGTGGAGGCCACTGACATTTTTCCCTTTTCACCTTTTCTGACTGTCTTTTCACTAGTTTTGCATTTGGCTATGGTCATTGTCACTACTGGTAGCATGAGGTGATACCAGGACCCTACAGAGTTTGCACAGGTAGTCCAGCTTCTCCAGGATGGCACATCAATACGTGCCATTGCCTGAAGGTTTGCTGTGTCTCCCAGCACAGTCTCAAGGGCATGAAGAAGATTCCAGGAGACAGGCAGTTACTCTAACCCATGAGGGCCCAACGTCCTCTAGTGAGCCCTGTGCTCACTGCCCGACCTTGTGGAGTTCGATTGGCATTTGCCATAGAATACCAGAATTGGCAGGTCCACCACTGGAGCCCTGTGCTTTTCACAGATGAGAGCAGGTTCACCCTGAACACGTGGCAGACGTTACGGTCTGGAGAAGCCGTGAATTAACGTTATGCTGCCTGTACCATCATTCAGCATGACCAGTTTGGAGGTGGGTCAGTCTGGGGAGTCATATCCATGGAGGGATGCACAGATCTCTACAGGCTAGACAACGGCACCTTGACTGCCATTAGGTATCTGGATGAAATCCTTGAACCCATTGTCAAACCCTATGCTGGTGCAGTGGATCCTGAGTTCCTCCTGGTGCACGACAATGCCTGGCTTCATGTTGTGAGAGTATGCAGACAGTTCCTGGAGGATGAAGGAATTGATACCATTGACTGGCCCCCACACTCGCCTGACTTAAATCCAATAGAACACCTCCTGGACATTATGTTTCGGTCCATCCAACACCGCCAGGTTGCACCTCAGACTGTCCAGAAGCTCAGTGATGCCCTGGTCCAGATCTGGGAGGAGATTCCCCAGGACACCATCCGTCGTTTCACTAGGACCATGCCCCGACTTTGTCAGGCATGCATACAAGCATGTGGGGGCCATACAAATTACTGAGTATGATTTTGAGTTGCTACAATGAAATTTTGCCAAAATGGACTAGCCTGCCGCATCATTTTTTCACTTCGATTTTTGGGGTGTCTTTGAATTCATCCTTCTGTAGGTGGATAATTTTCATTTCCATTAAACGATGTGGCATCCTTTCATTCCTAACACATTGCTCAG
Organism: Polypterus senegalus; assembly: GCF_016835505.1. Taxonomy (NCBI): domain Eukaryota; kingdom Metazoa; phylum Chordata; class Cladistia; order Polypteriformes; family Polypteridae; genus Polypterus; species Polypterus senegalus. The sequence continues at coordinate 110,044,586 of NC_053161.1, forward strand.
TCCATATCAGTATATATATCTAGCATGATTTTTTTCCTATTGAGATCTGATGTGTTTTCAAAGTGTTCCTTTAATTTTTTGAGCAGATTATAGTACATAATGCTATAACATTAAAATAATATGGGCTTATATCATGTAATTCTGTTGAGGTGTGTTGATTTAACCACTGTTGTGTATCATAAAGACATTATTGAAAGTTTGTTCATTGGACATCAGAATTTGGGATATACAGGCAGTCCCCGGGTTCCGTACGAGATAGGGATTGTAGGTTGAAGTTGAATTTGTATGTAAGTTGGAACAGGTACATTATTTTAATAAATGCAATTGTTGACCGACTGTAACCAAGTGCTCTGCCAATGAATGAATGATGGAGTTTCACCCCTCGCTAACCTTTTTATTATTTCTGCTTTATTTTCAATGGTGATGGTTTTTCTCTTCTTTACTATATTACCAGCACTTGCATCAGATTTGTGTTTCAGAGACATTCTTGAAGGGTGAAGACAAAAGGTTAAGATGAGCTGTTCTGCACAGCACTGTCCACTCTATCACAGCAGGAAGGCAGCTGTCAACACGTCTAGTGTACTGATGAAAGACAACTTCCTGCTATATGTGTAACAGTACAAGCACGCTTGCTATTGAGAATGACTTGGGGCGGCGAGGGGGGAATCATCACTCGCCCACAACATAGTCACCTCCACTACAGTATACTGCCTGCAGCGTCCACCCACCGAGAACGAACACGGTGCGGCCAAAGGCGGGTAGTGAATTGCCCAACCCCAGTTCAACAGGCAGCCATCCGAGGCAGACTACAATGCTACCCCCGCCGGCCCGGTCATCCTCAATGGCCTCCATTCAGCCACATCCGGGTCAGCGCTTGCAGGATTACCAGCCGTGTGTGCTGGGCGGGCAGTGGAATGCCCCCCTCCACTCCATCCAGCCTGCGTCCAGTCAGGAGCAGTAGCTGCAACGGCGTAGTTGTCGGGCAGTGAACCATCGTCCTGCACATGAGCAATAGCTGTGTCCCCGGTGACTATGGACCACGGGTCACCGCTAACCGCCAAGAGCCGCCCGAGGGACACTACACTGAGCAAAGCAGAGAAATCGCCCCCCTCCACCCACCTCTTGCAGCATCCCCAGGCCAAAGATGACGGAGCAGCAGTTACTGAGGCGCATGCGGCACAGCCGTGGCCTTATTCGTAAGTCGTAGGTCGGATGTCCGTAACTTGGGGTCTACCTGTAGTGTTCTAGTTTTGGACCTATAATGAAGGTTATGTATCTATAATCTTAAATGCCTGGATATTTTCAGATTTTGGAATATTTGCTTATAAATGATGAGATCTCTTGAGGGCAAATGTGATGAAGTCGGGAACTGCAGCCAAACCAGCTAAATGACGATTCGCGCGTATAATAATTAATATCTCTGAGCTGGTATTATAATGTATGTTGACGTGACAAATATTTTAAACTTAAGAAGTGGAGACTATGATGTACAGATTCTAATGTAGTTCCCTTTTAACGCTAGAATCCCTGAAACATACGAAAAAACTCGTAATCCAAGCCTACCTTAAATCACTTTGCACCTCTCCATCAGTGTCTTTTGATTTGTAAATGTGTTGATCAGCACAAGCAGCAAGCAGCCTGCTACTCCCACCCCCCCTCGACGGAGCTCAACTCGGGCAAAAAGTTTTCCCAGCTCAAGCCAAGGCTCCTTATCTGCATGTGACGTGCCTAAAGTTGTAATAGGGTAAATAATACAGTATATCATTATTTTGAATACATGCATTTCATGTGTGTTCCGTGTCTACAATGATCTGTGTAAATGTAGGATGAAATGCAAGGCATAAATTGTTGAACACAACTAAAGAAGAAATGTTTTTCATATTTTAGTAATAATTGACAAAATGTAGACATGATTTGTATAATGTGTGACTGAAGTCCAAATATCGAATACAGTAATCCCTCCTCGATCGCGAGGGTTGCATTCCAGAACGAAAGTGAAAATCCGCGAAGTATAAACCATATGTTTGTATGGTTATTTTTATATATTTTAAGCCCTTAGAAACTCTCCCACACTGTTTATAAATATTCTCCGCACAGTCATACAATAAACCCTTGTTTATCGCGGTTAATCTGCTCCAGACAGATAAATGAATTTCCACGAAGTAGGATTCTTTATTTATAAATCTTTATTAATAAATATTTTCACAGTTAGAGCATAGAAAACCTGTTTACGACTTTCTAAATACGTTTTTTAACATTATTAGAGCCCTCTAGACATGAAGTAACACCCTTTAGTCAAAAGTTTAAACTGTGCTCCATGACAAGACAGAGTTGACAGTTCTTTCTCACGATTAAAAGAATGCAAACATATCTTCCTCTTCAAAGGAGTGCCATCAGGAGCAGAGAATATCAGAGAGAGAGAAAAGTAAACAAAAATCAATAGGGCTGTTGGGCTTTTAAGTAAACGAAGCACCGTGATAAAGCCGCTGCAATGAAGGGATCAATGTGAAGGTAGTCTTTTCAGCATTTTTTAGAGGAGCGTCCATATCTTCTAAGCAAACAGCCTCTGTGCAAACAGCCCCTCTGCTCACACCCCCTCCGTCAGGCGCAGAGACTGTCAGAGAGAGAGGCAGAGAAAAGCAAACAATCAAAAATCAATACGGGCTGTTAGAGCTTTGAAATGTGCGAAGCACCACGCAGGAAGCATATCGTATATCATTGAGGAGTTTTATTTAATATGTAATACTTGCTCTGATTGGGTAGCTTCTCAGCCATCCGGCAATAGCATCCCTTGTATGAAAACAACTGGGCAAACAAACTGAGGAAGCGTGTACCATATATTAAAAGACCCATTTTCCGCAGAAATCCGCGAACCAGCAGAAAATCCGTGATATATATTTAGACATGCTTACATTTAAAATCCGCGATGGAGTGAAGCCACAAAAGTCGAAGCACGATATAGCGTGGGATCACTGTAAACACTTTTACAGAAAGTATAAATATATCAAAATAAGTGCGCTTTTATTGAAGAATATAACTGTAGAAAAAGAAACAGGGTTAGGGTACGTCGCTGACACGATAGCTTTGATGGTGCAGCGGTAAGAACTGCTGACTTGCAATCAAGAGGTCGTCGGTTCAATACCTAGTGTCACCGTTTTAAGTAGTAGCTTCTCTTGTTGTTTCTGTTATAGAATAAAAACATACATTTGATTTGAGTCTGTAACAGCCGGTGTAAATTTTTTTTTATTCAGTTTTATTCTCTCAGCTACATTCATGCTCCCCTTGATCTGACACTGCTGTTTTCACTTAAAGACATGCTATACCAGAGGTGAGCTCAGATGAGGATGAGGGTTCTACATCAGAGAAAGAACTGAAGCTCTCCCTGCAATAAATGTCCACTCACATATAAGAACAACACAGCTGCACCAGGCGTAAAGGTGAAAGATGGTATCGTTTGGATGCAGCAACAGGTCAAACGTCATCCTGCCAGTCAATGTGCCACATGCATGTCCTTCAAAGAAAAAGCAGGGCTTACAGAGCTCGCCAAGGTATTATGCAAAGTCCTGTTTGTGATTATGTTTTGTGATGGTCTTTATATGAAAAGCATTTATATGTTACTTATATAAAAACGACCTTGATTTATTTACTTCTCTTCCTACAGCGCAAAGTCACAAGTAGACTGTAGAGTTTCCTGTGTTTGATGGACATGGGCATGCTGACAAAATACAAGTGTAATGCCACGAAAGTTCATGCTGACACTTCAGTACGCGAGCAATGGTATGAGAATGCACTCAGACTTCTTTTTTTGGGCACATACACCGTCCAAATCCAAACACTAGCGTGAAGAGTCGCTCGCATACTGAAGTGACTTTAGCTGCAGGTGGAAGCTCCTGTCGCAATTTACGCAACTGTTGTTATGGCTCTGCTATTGTCCAGAAATGGCTCCGTCAGCTTTATGACCTTAGTGTTGGAAACTCTTTCTCCCGTATGACGACTGGAATCTTTTCCTGAATAAGGAATGGCATTGCACGTGTACTTTGCCAGCATGCCTGTGTCAATCAAACACAGGAAACTCTGCAGTCAACTTGTGACTTTACCCTGTAGGAAGATAAGTAAATAAATCAAGATAAATAACATTCGATCTGCCTTTTATATAGGTAACATATAAATGTTTTTTGTATAAAGACCATCACAAAACATAATTACAAAAAGGACTTTGCATGATACCTTGGTGAGCTCTGTAAGCCTTGCTGTTTCGTTGAAAGACATGCGTGTGGCAGATTCGCTGGCACGATGACACCCGATCTCTTGTTGCCTCCAAATGGTACACTCTTTCTTATGCCTTTATGCCTGGTGCAGCTTTGTTGTTCTTATGTGTGAGTGGACTTTTTTGCGGGGAGGGCTTTTGTTCTCTTTCTCCGATGTAGAACCCTTATCCTCATCTGAGTCCACTTCAGTTATAGCACGTCTTTATTTGAAAACTAACAGTGTCAGGTTAGGGGGAGCGTGAACATGACTGAGAGAATAAAAGTGAATAATGAAACAAAACACTAACTTTTACGAGTACCATAAATTTCCTCCAGCTGTTGCAGACTCAAATAAATCAATATATGTTTTTATTTTATTATAATAGTATTAGGGTGTTGTACCATGTTAGCCGTTATGAATATAGTGAGAAGTCAAGTAAATCGACACCTTTCATTGGCTAATTGAAAAAGATTACAATATGCAAGCTTTCGAGGCAACTCGGGCCCCTTCTTCAAGCAAGATCTTACCTGAAGAAGGAACACCAGTTGCCTGGAAAGCTTGCATATTGTAATCTTTTCTAGTTAGCCAAGAAAAGGTGTAATTTTACTTGACTTCTCACTACTTTTATAATAGTAATTATAGCCACTCACTACTCAAAACAGTTCAGTGCATGAAAGACCCGGAATTTAACCTGCCACCTCTTGACTTGTAGACAGCAGTTCTTACCTCTACACAAACCAAGTAGACGTATATGTGGTTGTGTGTGTCGTACCCTATCCCAATTTCTTTTACTTTGGTTAAATTCTTGAAAAAAGCCACACTTGTTTTGTTATATCTGTATCTTTTCAAAAAGTGTTTATTTTATATTTGGACTTCAGTCTTCACACATTATATACTTCATGTCAAAATTTTGTCTTTAGTACTATAACATGAAAAAAAGTTCTATTTTAGCTATGTGTTCAACATTTCTTGTCTCTGATTTCCTGTCATCCTACATTTACACAGATCGTTGTAGACATGAAATTTATGTGTTCCAAATAACAATATATTATTTACCATATACAATTCAAGGCACCTCACACCCAGATAAACAGATTTGAGCTGGGAGAATTTGGTGTGTGACTAAAGCTGCGCCGGTGGGGGATGGGATAGCAGGCTGCCTGATGCCGGTGCTGATCTACACATTTGCAAAACTAAACACCCTGATGAGGAGGTGCGAGGGAATTTGAGCTGGCCCGGGAATACAACATTTTTTGTATGCTTCAGGGATTCTAGTGTTAATGGTCTGTCTGACATTCCTTTGATTGTGAAAACAAAACTATTAATAATTGCTGGTACAGCTTGTTCTTCTGTAGATTAACACTTCCTCAAACAAGTCATGGAGAAAGTGACAAAATGCCACAAAAGGCAATCTCTGCATTTTATTTGCAATGTGCTTTGCTTTCCCTTTGATGTCAGTGGTTTTTGAGCTTGCAGCCAAGTGTTCCATATGGTGATGCACAGCTGTACCATGTGATCTAAGTGCAGAAAAACAAAGTGCCCAGTAAATGTGGGCCAGTCAATGGCGAGTTTTCACTGCAGAAGATGTTTGTGTATCGAACAGCCTAATTCTGCACCAGTCATTCTCAACTCACACTTGCTTTTGGGGCTAGTATGTATTCCATATGAGCTGTAGTAAGTCGTAGACTTTTTTAATCATTAGCTGTCCATTGTTCATTTTGAAAGCAGGAGACAGAGGGCATTCATTTCTATGGCAAAGGCCTAGCCAAGGAAATATCTACTTGAATATATAAAAACGAAGGGGCACAGTAGACATGAAAGTGATACAGAAGACTATTATCAATCTATTTATATAATCTTTGGACAATTTTATATTCCAGTATTCATCATGCAAGCAGCTGGTAGGGGGTATGCATTTCTATAGCTCTGCTCCAGTCATGGAAATGATTGTCCCCCAGTGGATGAGATTGAAGGCCAGAGTAGACATGAAAGAGATTTAAAGACTTTCTAAAACATTTTAAAATACATTCTGAAGAATTTCAGCTGTCAAATTTCATTTTGTAATCATCGGACAGGGGCAAACATTTCTCTGGCTCTTCTCCAGCTGCAGAAACAAGTGTCCTCTCCAGTGGATAGGACAAAAAGGAACAGTGGAGAAAAACTGACAAAACACTTCCTTTTTAACTAGGTTTAGCTGTCCAGTGTTCATTTTGTAAACAGAAGAGCATTTCAACGACAAAGGTTCATCTGTGGAAATGAGTATCTTCTCCAGTGGATGGAATGCAGAGAAACATTACATATGAAATTGATGTAGAAAACTGCCTACAGTCTTTTAAAATACATTTTGAACAATTTTAGCTGTACAATGTTCATTTTGCAAGCAGTTCACAGGGGCACACATTTCAACATCAAAGGCTCAGCTGTGGAAATGAGTGTCCCCTCGGGTTGAATGGATGGAGGGGCACGGTAAATATAAAAATGATACAGAAGACTGCCTGATAGGCTTGTTAAAGACACTGTGCATCATTTTAACAACCCAGTGTTCATTTTGCAGGGTTTACAGTAGATAAAGATTACCATTTAATTTTTCTACAAGTTTTTTAAAAACATTTGATCAGAATTTTTGGCCAGGGGATGCCCCAAGGATGGATAGGCATCCCGTCCAGGATGAAGATGAATTCCTCACCTGGCTGGGATGCCATAATAGAAGGATGGATTGAGTGCAGGCAATACCCATCCAGGACAGCTTCTGATTCCCGTCCTCATTTAGATGCCCGAAGGCGATAGGAATCGGTAAAAGAGGATGGCAGGGAGCAGTTCATCTCCCACTGTATTAGGGGGTAGTGACCATCATATAGAGTCTCAATTTGGACACCCGTAGGGCTGTATGGGAGCTGAAGTGTGGATGTGCAGCCCTGTAGATATCCTTGGCAGTTGAAAGATGGCACTGCCAGAGGAGTACCTCCCTAGCTTTCTTATGACACGAAAGTGCTTTCAACTGGCCACGTCACATCACCAGAAGTGCTGTCGGGTCCAGCATAAAAAGGAGCTAGCTGCAACACATGAACGAGTCAGAGTTTAGAGGAAGTGGGCTACTCTTTTGGAGGAAAAAAGGAGAGAGATCTTAAAAGGCTGTATATTAGCTGTTTTTGTAATTTTGAATTACAAAATCCTTATTTGCACTCGGAGTTGTGTTGGGTCATGTGTGTCTAGGGTTTGGGTGCTCGGTGGCACCCGTTACTGTTCACAACTATAATATATGTATATATGTGAATTATTTTGTGTTTTATATTTGTAATTAATTTAAATAACTGTGCAGAGATCTCTTTTCACTTTAAGAGTCTCTTTCTGTTGGGTAGTGTCAGAAAAGCCAACTTCAGTACACTGTAATGCAGTGCTGCATAACAATAAAATGTGAAAACTTCATATTTTTATCACATGCTGAAATGTGCTTATATTGCAGCAGATATTAAGGAAAATGCATAAAATCCTCTGATTTTCTTTTTGTTTTGAACTTGCATGAAGGGAGTTTACATATTAAACATAATGACTAAAAAGCTTAATGTCTCACTGCAAATGGCTAACTAATGTACAAATCAAGATGAATAAATTGATTTTTTTCTGTTGTAACAAATATTTTGCAGAAAAATGCATATTTTCCCATTTACCTTGAATTGCCAATTTGAAATGGCTAGCTGTATCTCCCTTTCCTTCTTTTTGCACATTATATAAGTTTTCATTTTATGTTGTTTTTAATCTCTTAGCATCTAGTCTGGCTGTATTTAATTGTTTTAATGTATTTATTGTAGGAATTTCCATTTTTCACCTTAACAAGTTTTCCACTGGGTTTTCTAATCCATGCTGGTGGTGTAGTTAGTGCACGGTCAGTGAAGCTCCTGGACCGCATTCACAATCCTGGTAGGTAATTATGTGAATTTCTTTAAGAAAGCAGATTATATTCTGCTTGTTGGAAAATATTGGGGAAAATTGTAGAAGAATTTTATTTTAAATGTTCCTTAATTTGCATGTGCACATGGGTTTTGCAGAAATTTACAAATAACTGGCTTTATTAAGCATTCTACATAATTCTGACCAGTAAAAATGCTAATGAAAAATGTATAGATGACATAAGAAATACTCTAAGTATAGAGGTTATAGTATTACTAATTTATGCAAACTTTTGATTTTCTTGATTACGTATTGATCATTTTGAGCTGACAGTTTATTTTCATTGAATTTGTTTCTAGGTGAAGTCTTTATTATGTTGTGAAATGTGTTAATTCTGAACCCATCAGATTGGCAAGCATTTTTATTTTCTTAATCCATGGTATGTTAGATTAAATGGATATGACTTGATTACCTTTTAAATTCTTCCCAGCTAGCTAGTCAATAATGATGATTGGAGAGCTTGTAGAAGCCAAGGATTTATAATTTTCTGTCTAATCTGTGTGTTAAATATATGTTTTTATGGAAATGCATTTTGCATGTACAACATATACTTACGTTGTTGAATTAATATAAAAACAAATCTCTTTTTTTAGCTTTTTAAACAACGGTATTAAATGTTAAATATTCATATTTTAAAAAGCTGTTGCAATTTGCATGACTCACTTATGTAATTTTCGATTATTTTTTATAAAAAGTGGCAAAGTCCAAATTAAAAATTGAAATTTCATGATTTATCAAGTAATTATATTACTGCTAAAAACAAGGCATCTGATGCAAAATATTTTTCTGCATGCTCCTTTCTGTTTTTCTTAATATACTCCTGATTAACTCTGTTGTCTGTGTCTTTCCAGTTCCTGTGGATTGTTGTTGTCCAGTGTTGTGCTCTTGTTTGTTGTATATTTCTTCTTTTCTGCTCCTTTAACTGATCAACTAATTTGCTGTTTTGAACTCAGCCTTTGTCGGAATTATGGGTAACACAAGATCATACAAACTGCTAGACTGGAATAGTTTCACTGCAGGTATTTTACTACTCCTTCAGTATTGTACATACTGACAGAAACTATGGCAGCTCAGTGAAGTTATATCTAAACAAACTACTAGGGTTTTCTGATTTACTGTAGTCGTTGCGGTTTCGGAAATGTTTCATATGGTGTTGGCCATAATTTTTTTTCCCTTCATTTTATGAAATGGAATCATTAGGTTTAGAATTTTGCAAGCTGAATAATTAAAGAAAACAAAAAACACAAAACTTTATTTTAATAGCATATTATTTTAAACAAATGTGTACTGTTCTAAATAGTTCAGTAAGAAATGTGGAACATTCAAATGCCAGCTCTACTGTTAGGTAAATAGATAAACTTCAGTGAATTATTTTCATAATTGTTAATCATTTTTCAACAATTATTGTAATAACTATTATTATTATAGTTATTGCACTCTACAGTGTGTGAAATCTAAATGATTTGCTAAACGTTTTGTTGATTTGATAAATGTTAGAATAATATATTTTATTTACAGTTAATTAGTACATATGTGAGCTGCATTTGTTTACAAAACACCACAAAGTTTTAACACTGGAATTACCAGAGCCTACAAAAAAACTTGTAAATCCGCCCCACCTTAAATCGCTTCTTAAAATCGTTCACAGCTCTCCACCAGCGTCTTTTGTCATCTAAATGTGCTGATAAAATCAGGCTGCAAGCAGCCGGCTATTCCATCCCCCCCACTGACACAAACTTCTCCCAGCTCATGCCTTGATTGATTTTCTAGGGATTTTCATAGACATGCTCAAAAAATACATGTGTAATGCCACAAAAATGTGCATGCAGACATATCCGTGCCAAATAAATAACATTCGACGTTTTGAAGAAATCATTTTATAACATGCTCAAAAATGTGTGTAATGCCACGAAAAGTGCCTGCTGACACTTTAGTATGCAAGCAATGGTATGTGCATTCTTGCTCCGATGTAGAAGGGAGCTGAGTTTATCTCTGTTACAGCACGTCTATGTGAAAACAGCAGTTTTAGATTTTGTCTGGGGGTGGGGTGTGTTTGGGCTCGTGAACGTGGCTGAGATAATAAAACTGACAAAAAAAAAACCAAAGCTAACCTTTACAAGTATCATAAATTACACCGGCTATTACAGACTGAAATCAAATGTATTTTTTTATTCTAAAATAGTAAGACTAAGAGCAGTTTACTTCTCAAAACTGAGTGGTGCAGGATCGAACTCGCGACCTTTTGATTCCCAGTTGGCAGCTGATTCTATTGCGCCACGGAGGCAGTCATAATAAACGGGTGTCAATGTCGCATGTTAAGATGGCTTTTTGTTTCTGCAGTTATATTTTTGAATAAAAGCGCAATTGTTGTCTTAGATTTGTATCTTTTGTTAAAGTATTTCTTTGATACTTCAGGCTTCATACATTATATAGTTTATGCCTACATTTTGTCATCTACTAGTAGAATATAAGAAACGTTTCTGTTTTAACAATGTGTTTACACAGATTACTGTAGAAACAGAACAGACATGAAATGTGTGTGTTCCAAACAACAATCTATTATTTCCACTCAAAAACTCCACTTCACTCCCAGAAAATCAATCAAGGCATGAGCTGGGAGAAGTTTGTGCATGTTCTAAGTCAGTGGGGGGATGGAATAGCCGGCTGCTTGCAGCCTGATTTTTATCAGCACATTTAGATGACAAAAGACGCTGGAGGAGAGCTGTGAACGATTTTAAGAAGCGATTTAAGGTGGGACAGAATTACGAGTTTTTTCGTAGGCTCTGGTAATTCTAGTGTTAAACACAATGTAAAATAATCAGGTGAATATACTTTTATACATTTAGCGCAAAATTTATAAAAATTGTGCAGTTCTGAAGTTTTAAATACTGTAAATCTTGTAGGTTTTGACTGTTGTTTATGACTAATGTCTGGTGCCACAAATTGAAATAAGGCTGTAGTTTAAAAAAAAAAAAAAATTGGGTGCCATGCAATCCCCATGATCATTCCACTAAGTGGTAAATTAAGTGCCATTATTTCTGTACACAGAACCTTTTTTCAAATGCAAATTGCTAAATGTATCTTCATTTCTTGTAAGAAGAACTATGTAATGTGTTTACATGTTGACATTTGTTACTCAGGGGCATTGATTATATTATGTGCATAGGAATGCTTGGAGTAATTGTCAAATAGCAAAGTAAAAGGAGATTAAGGTGAAGTGTATGATTTATAAAACATAACGTGAAATGTTTGTAGAAGTCTTAAAGAATTTGAAAGCCATTTGATAAAATTAAGAAACAACTCCAACTGCCAAAGATAGAAACATTATTTAATAGTTTTAAATTTAAGCATTTTGTAATTTGCACCTCTGCATTTTATTTTAGTCTAATTTTTCATGCACATTCTTAACAACAATAACAAAATTAAGTTTCCCAAAATGTTGTTACAGCTTCACACAACCATTGAGAGCATTAAGCAGACTGTAGTTGGTATCCTATATTTTTCTTTGGAAACAGGGATACCTCTTTCTTTCTTTCTTGTAGGTTTTTCCAGAAAGGGTATTTTAAGTCGTTTGCATTATTATCCTTATAGACAGTGGTAGGAAAGGTTATATTAAGGGCTTAGGGATAGGGCATATCTGTAATAAAGTGTTGAAGTGTACCTCATTTTGTATGGAGAAGAAAAAATGGACAAATTTGTGGTTAAAAAGTAATCAATATGGCAATACTTTGACTTTAAAAAATACTACCTAACAGCAGTAATAAAAAAAGAACAATTATGTATGGCATATCATTGAGGTGTGCTCAGAGGCAGTTTTAGAAGCTGGAGCATTTTTACATTTTCAGAGCTAAATTCTCTATTCACTTTATCAAAACATCAGTTATTATAATTTTGTTTATTAAACAGGTTTGTTACAGTGAGTCAAATAAAGAGAGATAGTAGAATGTAATTAAATGCATTAGTAGAGTTCATAACAATACCATTTTGCAATATCATGTAATTAAAATAATATGCTTGTGGTGGCTGAAATAGCTCTCATAGACAGCAGATTGTAACTTAAGTGATGGAAAAAATTGCATTGGTTGATGTGCTGTTGTTAGTTGCTGATTGTGGTGTGTCTATCGATAATTATAGATCAAAATTCTTAATTATGAAATTGAAGCCACAAGCTAAAATTGTGTCTTTTCATCTGACAATGATAGGGGTGCTTCGTCAATCAATTATAGTGTCAGAAAAAAATTGTTTTATTATGATCTGCAGACAGGGCAGCATAGAGTTTTTCTTTTATTGTATTGGAAATCAGAGTACATATTTATTCACTGTATGTATAAAATGCAACCTGAGCCATGGTTAGTAAGTTTGTTTCCACTTTCATTCATTTCTGCAAAACTTAGGTTGCTTACATTTTTATACTTTTTTTTACACTTATAAACATCATTTCAGTTACCTGCTTCAATTTTTTAAGGAGTAGGAGAAGCGAGTTGCTGTGACGACAGGTTTGCACATGCTACCTCATTACCCTAGGAGCATATTCTACAGACAGCATATCCAACGCACGACACTTTTGTATGCACAGTTCTGCAGGTTTGTCACTGTTTTGCCATCAGGATTGGCTGTTTAACTAGTAAAAGAGGAAAATGTACAAGTTTAAGAGATCTGTCTTAAGGTAAATCTGAGACAGCAAACTAATCTGTAATTGAAATCGTACAGAATGTTTCTCTGATTTAAGGAAAGCAAGTCTGAAAATTCACCAGTGCTTTTCAGTGGAAAGTTTTGAAATTCCAAACTATTATATAGCACAGTATATACAAGATTTCTCAATGTAAATGGAAGTTGCTAGATCAACTTTCATGAAGAATAATTGTACCAGTTTTCAATGAATTTGGTCTGGTGAGAGCTGAGTTGTTTAATGTAGATAGACAAACAGAGTGCCGTGGAAATTTCAGTTAGTGTTTTTCACAATATTTGCAAATGTACCTAAAGAGGTCTCATGGAGCAACTACACTTAAAATCTGACAAAATATTAAAAGTGATCTACACAGTAACACTGATCAACTGAGTGATTTAGCATTGTGGCATATTGATATATCTTGTACTGAGCAAAAAAAAGGTCAGCTTGAAAGATGGTACAATTCTGGCAAAATAAGCAAATGACCACCCAGCATCTTTGACAGGTGAGAGAGGAAGGAAAAGAGAAGGCTGAACAACTTTTTGTAGAACCTCTACATAAAAAACACTCTTGGACATCTTTTTGGCAGGGCTAAAACAACCATCAAACTCAGCATAGCAAAAAAAGCAAATGTAGCAATAGAATGTTACCTACCTAAACTATTAGTAGATTAAGATAACAACCCAGTGGAATGGTGGAGAGGGAACAAAAGCCACTTTCCCACATCCCAGAAGTTCAATGAAATTTCATATCTATCTGTGCAGCAAGTATGTCATGTAAACATGTTTTCAGTACAGTTTTCATTGCTATCTTAAAGCGATCGTTGATAAAACCAGAAAAAGCAAAAATGCTTATATTTTTGGACAGAAACCTACAGAATTAAAATACCAGATGGATTGTTTTCAGCCAACTTAAATGTTATAACATGATGTATGTTTGCTTCACACATTCTATCAAGTTTCATTTTAAAGTGTAATAAACAATTATTTCTTGATATGTAACATATGTTAGCCTTTAAGTCCTCCTAAAAATCAACATTTCTGTTACAGGTGATCAGGTATAATTTGGAGTAAAATTAGTGGCATCCCTTTTGGTAATATGCTGTTTGATGCTCCTTTGGAGCTCCCATTAATTGCACTGCTGCATGGACAAAGCCTGCATCTCCTTTCATAATTATAATAATAATTAAGAATTAATAATTCTTTACATTTATGTAGTGCTTTTCTTGCTATGCAGAGCGCTTTACACAATGAGGTGAGAGCCTCTTCAACCACAACTAATGTGCAGCATTCAGCTGGATGATGCAACAGCAGCCATTTTGTGCCAGTACCCTCACCATACATTAGCTGTTAGGTGGTGAAGAGGTGAGAAATAGTTAGCCAATTAGATACAGGGAATAATTAGGGGGCCAGAATGACTAGTCCTTGGTGGGCAGTTTAGCCAGGACATCGGGATACACCCTGCTCTTTACCAAGAATGCCCAGGGATCTGTAAAGACAACAGAGTCAGGACCTCAATTTTACGTCTCATCTGAAGGGGACACTATACTGTAAAAATGGCATTGCCCATCACTGCACTTGGGCACTGGGATCCACATTCAGACCACAGAGTAAGTGCTCCCTGCTGGACATGCCCACACCACTCCCAGCAACAACCCAATCTTTTTCTGGTTGGTCTCCCATCCAAGTACTGGCTGGGCCTGAACTTGTGCAGCTTCAAGAGGGTGACAGTTTCTCAAGAGCATGTGGTATGGCTGCACGTGATGACTGAAATTTCATGACCAATTTTATGGAGTCTGTTCTTTCTTGGAAGATTGTTGTACATCTCTTGCAGTGTTGATCAGAAAACACAACACACTTCTCAAACACTCTGACTTACTGATGGTTTGCTTATTTCACCAAGATGAGAGTACCATAACACCACCACGACACATTTTACGACAGGTACGCTTTTTTTTTTTTTGCAATCTTGAGTCTTTTCTTTTCAGTAGAGGCTGTAGTCTTTCATAAATATTAAAAAATGTGTGGAGGCCCATTTGGAGATCAGGAAGCCAGTCGTGGCACACTTGCAGTTTGGTGACAGCTGCAGTACTTTCCAACATTAAAGAACATCATCTGCCTCTCTTCTCTTGCCAGCTCATAGCATCTTGCTTAGAACTAATGCAAATCAGGAGAGCCTAACTGTTTAACTGAAATGAAGCGTTGTAAAAGCTAGTGATTTCTTCCAACTGACAGTCAGAGCTAAAAACTGGGTGACATTATTATTCTGGGTCCATGCTGGAAACTGAGACCAGTCATCTGAGAGGGTGTTTTTTTGCTGATGGGGAATGATCTGTTGCCATTGTCGTGGCATGGTTTGATGTTACTACTATCCTTGCCTGTCTGCTAGATGGACTGGTGACAAAATTAACTGAGAGCAACCATTTTACCTGTTTAGTGGTGTATCTTGCCTGAAATTGTGGCTTCCTACTTCCCTTTCAATGGAAGGGATTTAAATTAATGTAGAGCAGTTTGCTAGCTCTTTGATGAGGGTGTATCCAGCAGGGGGCATTAGTACCTTTGTTGGAATGTTTTCTTTTGTAATTGTGGTGTATTACGTAGCCCGAATCAATATAGATATGATATTAAAAGGTGATACACAGGAGAAATAACTTAGCTTTCTTTAATGTCGGCTTATGCTGCATAACAGACAAGGAAGCCTATTGCAAGAACCCAGGTCAGGAGTGGGGGCCCGATGTGTAGAGTTTTCCATTTTCGCAGCTGCATTGGAAGGACTTTTAGGATCAGATGACTTTATCTTCCATCTGTCCATCGGCTTCAAAGGTGTGCCGGGCAATGTTCCAAGGATTTATACTCTTTCTTTATGTGCAGCCCCCATTTAGGTGAATAATACAATTCCAAACAAGGCAAAGAGGATACAATTTCATGCTGACTCTGACGGATAAAAAACAGTGCGCGTTTCCCCAGCTGACTTTATCTGTTTTGTTTTATGCTTTGCCTAGCAGTTCTAAATAATGAGCCCCTGTGCTAAATGTGTCAACTGTGCATGTGAGTAGAAAGAAAAGCAGATTTATAAAATATATTTGAGAGCAAAATGACATATTAAAGTTGTACAGTTATTACTGGGGGGAGTATGAAACTTGAAAAAAATTAGAGGGGAGTTTCCACCCATCTGTGAAAGGTACCACTGTTTTTGGTATGGGAGCCAAGCACAGGCAGGAAGAAATGATTGCAGACTGCTGATGTGGACAATTTTATGATCAGTCCATCATACCGCTTGATATATACAGTACATTCCGTAAAAGTGTAGGTAAAATTTTTACAAACTAATTATACAGAAAATGATTAGTTTTTACTCCATTCATTTTTTTTATGTTTTCCCTCAATTGAAAAATATTGTCTTGCTTTTTACAGTTAAATTCTGAAATTTGAGGGAATCAGCAACTTGGCTTTGGAAACCCACTCATGACATAGCATGCCTTCATGTACTTCTTGCACCATGTAGAATGATACAGTCAGGTCAGGTTGGAGAGCATGCACTGGTACAGCGCGTTGCCACACCCACTACACAACAAAACAGCTCAGGATCCTGCAGACACATGGTCCAGTCCCACCCAACAGAAATGACCATGCATCTGCCGCAGCCAGGTGTTATGTAGGCTTCCCCTTACCTGGTACAGCCGCGTGGGTCCTCAATAATGAGGAACCTGTGAGCTGGTTAACCCTTGGGGAATTGCGCCAGATTGCAAAGATATCAGGAGTGCTACACACCCTGTTCCAGTGACCTCATGACCCCCCCCATGCTCTGCCAGTCCATCTACTGATTTAATAGGAAACCTCTCAACAAGGTCAACACTGTCTCTGCAGACAGACGCACTGCTGAAGACTCTCTTCAAGAGATAATCACTAAAGGCATGGATCTTAGTTTTCATTCAGGACACTCACAAGCCCAGACATTCAGACTGCTCACTCAGTTTCTCAAGAGTCCCAATCAGAGCCTCCATTGACTCTGAGAACATCACAGCATCATCAGCAAAGTCAAAATCAGTAAATATCTCTTCACCAAAAGATGCCCCTCAGCTGCTGGACACCACATCCCTGCCCAACACCCAGTCCATTCAAGCATTGAACAAAGTCGAAGAAAGAACACACCACTGACGAACCCCAGAATCAACTGGGAAACACGCTGAGGTTCTGCCTCCACTCTGTGTAGCACTCACATTACCAGTGTACATGCCGTCCATAATATCCAGCAACCTTGAGGGGCTCCAGCAAAGTCTCAGGATGCCTCACAGGGTGACTTGATCAACTTGAGTCAAACGTTTTACAAAAATCAACAAAGGTTACAAAGAAACTCTTGTCAATATTCGTGTTTGCGCTCCATGAAAACCCTCTGTGCCAGGATGTGGTCAATGGTAAACGTCTTAGGTGTAAAACCAGACTGGTTCAGTCACTGATAGGTGAGCAAGTGATCATGGATCTATTCAGGATGACCCCAGCAAGGACCTTACCTGGCATCGACAGCAGTGTTATCCCCATGTAGCCACAATCCAGGTGATCACTCTTCACTTTCCAGATAAGAATGGCAAGTCCCGTTTTCCAGTTGGTTGGATGACATCAGTCTCCCAAATGGAAGCAAAGATTGCTTTCAATGCAAGGAGGACAGCCTTTCCCCTTGGCTAGACAAATTCACCCTGGATACACAGATCCGTGCAACCTTCTTTACCTTCAGCTTGTTCGACACCAGTGCAGTCTCAGTGAGATTTGGTGGTTCACAGCTAATTGGAGAATCAGCCTCAAGAACCATGGACCCAGAGATATCCAGCATCGTAGCCAGAGGATCAGCTTTAATCAGCTGCTTAAAGTAGCCAACCTAGCGGGTCACACCTGCAGTGGCATCCATAAGGACCTATCCAGCCTGACTGCAAATCTCCAAGAAACTAATTTGGATGTGCATAATTCTTTGATTCTTCTGTAAGCAGAATGTGGGTCACAAGACCATATATGGTATGGTACTTGCTCACTGATTCCTCTAACACACTTCTCCTTATCTGCCCTCAGAGCCCACGTAGCCGGCCTTCTCAGTTCTTGGTACAGACTGGAGTTGCCATCAAGTTGTGCACTGCAACTCTCATGCCCTATGAAATGAAACACCTTTTTTTGGGAACACTGGTAACACCAACACAACCCTCAGCAACCTTCAGAGTCTGGTCACGGAAGGTCTCCCATATCACATTAGTTTCAACAGTCTCACCAAAGGCCATAAGTTTCTCACACAAACTTTGTGCAAACTCGTTAGAGATGGCCTGATCTTATTTTCCTAGTAGGTGGTAGCCTACTGGACCCATGCTGGATCTTTAAAGTAGCAACAACAAGTCTATGGTCAGAATTCACAATCTGGGCACTTCTGTAGACCCTTTAGTTTTGTAAGACTCTCCTTCATCACACCACTGGAGTCACTTTCACCACGGTCACCAAACCCACGGGACCAAAACAATCCTCATAGCCAGCCCTGTCAGTGCCAGTGGTCGCATTGAAGACACTCATGACCAGAGGAGTGTCACCTTGCGGGCACCCATCAACCAATGAGCAAAGTTGCAAATAAAATGTCTCCCTCACCAAGACATCACTCACTGGGTTCGGGGCATACACTGAGACAACAGAAAAGAGACCCAGAGAGTGCCTTAATCTGAGTCTCATAATACACCCATTGAAAGGAACCACTCTGCCACAGCAACAGCTACTCCCCGAGTATGACAGCCATCAGAACGATCAGGCAAATAAAAGGTGTACCCACCTACAGAGATCTGGGCAGTCCCACGTCTGCACACCTCAGAGCTTGCCGCTACTGAAATAAGGAGTTTACAAAGCTCCTTCAACAGCAGAGGAAGATGAGCATCATGTCGGAGAAACTAGACATTTCACGTGCCTACCCCAATTGGCCGCCTCAAATTGGGACCCGAGTGCTGCTGGTCAGCGGGTGACGCCTTAGTACCACACCTGTTCCAATCCCCATTGGGCCTGACACCATTGGCTCTCTGACAGCTTTTCCTTTTCCTGGGGTGAGGGTCTTGAGTGCTTTCCCCCATGTCCATCATAATGCGAGCATCCATTCCTATGGGTGACTGTATCAGAGTTACTCCTACGGAGAGCAGATAAGAGTCCTGTCTCTTTTCTCAGAGCAGCCTGAATTTTTTTATGGGGGTTGGAGTGCCAATTCTGCCACCAATCCCTGTGATTTCCCTGCATTTTGGACGATCACTTGCAATTTAATGTCATACCCAGGACATGTTTTACATATACTTATATGTAAAATGTTTTTAAACCTGTTCCACTGCGCCTCAACTGTCTCAGCATTTTAAAGCTTATCTTAGTCTATCCTGCTTAGACTTTGCCGCATCTACTGAGAATTTGCCCCACCAAAGTTAAACTTCATAGTTTTTGTTTACCAGCCGCTCTTTTCCAAAACACAGACAACTGTAATATATTATGGCCATTTGACCCTAGTGGTTTAATCACCTCTGCACCCTCAGTTCTGTTCCGATTATTACAAAATACTTAATATGGACAGGCTTCAACCCTGTGTTTTTAAATAACAGTCACTGATTACATCTAAAAGCTGCTTCTTTTGTGCTCTGCTATTTGCAAGGTTATCCTAGTTAATATTCGGGTAGTTAAAATCCCCCATGACTACAGTATTTCCCATTAATGAAATATCCCTCTGTAGATTGAAATTATTGTCTGCATTGGGCCGTCTATAACCCACTCTTAAAATAAGGCCTCTTTCCCTAATGCTTTCTAGACAAAGCCACATATCCTCACTAAGGTGGGGCTCATTGTCCCACTGAAGAGGAGTTGCGTTTAAATTCTGTTGATATAAAGAACAACCCCACCTCTTTTCCTGGTCTGTGTTTCCTTCCTAAAAAATTTGTATCCCTCTGTTATACTCATCCCCCACCTTTGTTATTTAGCAAGGTTTCTGTTACTACTATAATATAATTATACTCCTCTACATAAATCTCCAAATCACTTGTTTTATATTTGATACTTCTAGCATTAAGACAAGATATTTTTATCATGTTGCTCATTTTACTTTTGTATTTAAACAATGGATTAGAGATTACATTACTTTGTCATTTTATTTTTACACTATTGTTTGTCCCTTCATGTACAGTTTTAAACCTGGCCTGTCCTAACCTCCCTGCCTCTCCCTACCCTAATTTAAATAAACCTCGACTAACCAACTCCTATGCCTCCCCAACACATTGGTACCCCTTCGGTTCAGATGTAACCAGTCATGGCAGGTAGAACTTTACATGAGATACCATAGGCAGATCCAAAGAGAAAATATAGACAGTACTGACAAACTAATTTAAGGCCAATGTTTACGCCATATTTTGTCAAACTGAGTTATCGCCTAGTTTTCCAGGACCTCCTTAACCTAGCGAGAAAATCATTTACAACACTAATAAAGACCTTCAACACACAGACCTTCAGTTCAGCCATGGTTGTATCTGCTGCCTTCTTAGCCTGCTTGTAACACCTCTTTTTTTCAGCCTAAATACAGTACTTTTAAGAACTTTGTTGTACAGGAAAGCCATGTCACACCATTAAGAGGGCTAGATCTGATTCCAGCAACTTGTGTGTTTACCTCACCTCTGCCATCTCAGAGTGGGTGATGAGTGAAAGCTTCATGGTTTTTTGACCATGAGTCAAAATTATTTTGGTTTTATGTAGACTCAACATAATTTTCAGTATTTTAGTAAAAATCATTGACTTACACCCCACTTATCCTGGCAGTGTTTCTCATAATTTTGATCTTTTCCCCAGTTCGGTTACCAGACTATCACAGAGGTATTCAAAAGTTTCCTGCAACATTTACTTACACTGGGCAAACTTGTCAGAAGACAATTTGCCCATTTTAAATTATGTTGTCTTTTGCTTTCGAACTTTGCACTTTCTAATTGCTCAAATATATCATATCTCTCTATTATAAAAAAAAATTGTGACGAGACGTGATCTTTTGAAGAGAGACACTTTCACGTCACGCAAGACGGTCAAGTCATGTCATACTTACAATCTTTGGAAGGAAGTCCCGTGGTACACATGCAGAGCAGGTTAGAGATAATGGAAGTAGGAAAATTCGAAAGTCTCAAAAAAAGGAGAGTAAAGATCGCATTAACACAAACAAATGGAAAATATTACTTGGTGAAATAATGGAACAGCGAAAAGAGATAGAATAGTGTTTGAGGATGTCTGGGGGAGAAGAGAGATGAAATGCAGATCATGCGGCATGGCAGCAGCAGCAATCCAGCAGCTGAGCAAGCAAAGAGGAGGAAAAAAAAAAAAGTTATTTGTTTCCCATTGAAACCATTTTAGAGGGGTTTCAGAGGAGCAACCGTGTCTCCTTGGGGTGCGTTGAGCTTTCCTCCTCACAAATGTGCGTAGCGCTAGCGGAGGGGGGGGGTTTGGTCATCAGGGAAGGGGTAGGTGAGCAAAGTGAAGATCACGCGGCATGGCAGCAGCAGCAAGCCACAGATGATTGAGCAAAGCCTAGTGTATAATTAGATATATTATATCCTTATATATAATTAGATACAGCAGAGTCTCGCTTATCCGACATAAACGGGCCGGCAGAACGTTGGATAAGCGAAAATGGTGGATAATGGCAGGTGTTAAGAAAAAGCCTATTAAACGTCAAACTATGTTATAATTTTACACATTACGAACCCAATAATCATGTTTTACAACAAAACATTAAATTAACTGAAAAAATGAACTTGCAGTTACAGAATTGTCTGAAGTTAAATACAGTATGTACTGTACTTACAAAGTTCAGTCCTGTGATGATTTAAAGACATTTTTGATTGTAATCTGCTTTCCTGACGAGTGCCGTTTCTTCGCTGTTAAGTCTTGCCATCTTTGCAGCACCATTATGTCGACTCTTGTAGCTTCTTTTTGTTGCTCTTTGTAATTAATTGCAGTTTCTAAAGCCTTAACTCCGTCACTCATATAGTCAACAACTCGAAGCTGAGTCTCAGTACTTTTAGCAACACCAGCTTTATTAAGCTTGAAACAGCAACAGCATGGTTATTTATTGTGGCGGGATCTGCCATTCTCCTATACTGTACACAGACACAGCAGTCAGGCAGGGTCGAGGTAATACTGTGCCCTGTGCATTTATAATGTTCCTTGTTCCTTGTATCACCCATCAACGACAGGCACTTATAGCATGTCAGCGATTTTTCAGATTGGCTTTAATGGCGAACTGCTACAGCGCTGAGAGACTGCGATTGCTTTGGGACGCTCTTCCGCGTGTCGTCCCATTGGGTGGAATCCCACAAGAGTTTAGAAACTCACTCACACCAGCCATGATTCTTTTCAAAGGTAAAGTGCAGGTTAATTCACTTTATATATATTTTACTTTATATTTTGTATTAATTATTTTTATATGAATAGTTTTGGGTCGTGGAACGAATCATCTGAGTTTCCATTATTTCTTATGGGGAAATTCGCATTGATGTACTGTAGGAGTGCTTTGGACTGCGAGCACATTTCCAGAACGAATTATGCTTGCAAGCAGAGGTTCCACTGTAATTAGCTGCAGTAGAGTCGGGAGCAACAAAAAATAGACTACGCCAATGCTCGCAACTTGCAGTTCTTGTTGCTGATTGATGCATTTTTTTTCTTTTGCGGTGGGACGTCGGATAATACGGAATGTTGGATAAGCGAAGGCAGGATAAGCGAGACTCTACTGTAGTATCCATATGTATGTGTTCGCGTCAATACCTCGAATGTAGGACGATGTATGGTGTTCGCGTCAATTACCCCGTATATATGACGATGTATGGTGTTTGCGTTAATACCTCGACTCAGTACAAGTTAGAACCATGCAATGGGACTCTGCCTCTGTAGTTAGAACATAACGTGGCAAACGCGGACACAGTATTGCATGATTGGCTAAGAATATTCGAATGCTACAGTGACGCCACTGGATGGCCGAGTATAGTAAGTCTGTGTTGGTTCAAGCAGATAATAGTAAGTTTGGTGTTTTAAAATGTGTTATTGAATTGAGCTGACGTATATGAGCCGGAAGAAAATTCCCGAGTTCAGGAGCACTATAACAGATGCCTGAGCTCCCATAGAACAGAGTCTGACATGTGGTACAGAAAGTACAGCTGCAGATGAGGATCTGAGTGAGCGAGAGGAGTGTCAGTCTGCAGGACTTTTTTGGCTTGCAAGCTCCTTTTAAAATGATCAGGTTGAAATGATCTACCGACATTAAAAGTGCTATATATATATATATATAACCTTTACGGCACAATAACAATTCAATACATTAATGGTCACTACATTATTTGAATTTAATAATCCTCATGTAGGAAACGGTTGACTTGCATAAATAAGTAGAACTGAATAATGCAGTCAAGGAGCTTTTGAATTCAGCTGAGTGAAAAATGCCATCTGTCCGATTAACTGCGATTTTAGTTCCCTCTCCTAATTCTTTCTAAGATCGCTTTTTGAAGGGACGTCAGTTTGGTAGTTTTTATGAACAGTTCGATAGTGCCTTTCCACATTTTCTTTCTTTGGAATAGCAATGATAGATTGACAGATCAGACAAACACACTTTGATTGTGACATTGTGAGAAAAAAATCCTCTTCCAATTCCACATCCAGCCCATACCCTCCCCAAACTATTTTTTATTAAATCCCTTCTTTAGTTGATATAATTGGAAGGCTAACTAGATCACAGCCGGAGTTTTGTAGTAGCTCGCGCGTTTGATCGTACGAGCGGGATAACCAGTGAAAGACAGAAGAAAAGAGATCTCAGACTGGCCACCTTGTATGTCAATCAAGTGGCAAATGCCATAGGGATGACACATGATAGACTAACGTTTAAAAAATGTTTTTTTAATGCAACACAATCTACCTTTGTGATCTACCGGTCAATCACGATCGACGCACTGGGCACCAAATGTTAAGAGCGGTATTTTGTATTGTATTCTGTAGTTAACAGGGAGCCACGGGAGCTAAGAGAGAATTGGTGTAATATGTTCAGTGGATTTAGAACAGCAGGTTATTATCCTGGTGGCAGAATTCTGAAGAAGTTGTAAGCGATGGATAAGTTTTTGTGCGATGTCAAATAGAATAGCATTACAGTAATCTGTACATGAGGTGACTCAGGCATTAATCAATACTTCAGTACTATGTTGCGTAAGAACAGGATGAAATCTAGAAATGTTTCGGAGCTGGAAGAAGGCAGTCCGTGAAATGTTACTTATATTGGAGGAATTATTTAACAACAGTAATTAATTATTAGTAGTATTATTTAATAATTGCCTTTATTAGTGTATAAATGGACGTAAATATTTACATTTAAATGATTCACCAAAATCTGTTGTATGTAAACGATACTGTTTTAAATGTTATTGTTTTTTCATCAGAAAACCCACTTTCCACGTCAACCTGTATTAGTTTAAATGCCACTTTTACCACTCGCAACACGGCAGACGCGCTGATGTATCGCGTCGACTTGGCAACACAGTGAATGTGGCGTCTATATATGTCTATGATTTGTTCGCTTTCTGACGTAGTGTAAATAAAGTAAATTCATCTCACTGTGGTGCGTATTCCGTACGTAATACCATGTAACACATTATAATTCTCCTGCTTTACGCGAATATACCCATGCCACCGAAAAAAAGACGTACAATTCCACTGTCCACTTCAGTTGCCAGAGAAAAGTCCATTTCAAGGGTGTCTCAAACTCCACAACAGACACAATCCAAAGTAGAGGAACTTAAAATAAAATGTGAATCAGAAAACTGTTTGTGTTATTTCTATGTTCTGTTTCTTTCATTTGGGAAATTCACCAGTTATAGATAGCTGGGCAAGCCGGGTACTCCTGCTAGTGTATAGTTATTTTTGCACTTCACTTTAGATAAAGTAGTCTTCAAAATGAAGAATAATAAGTTACGTGCTTTTGTGATGAGTGAGGAAATCAGAATACATGGGTAGGAGAAAAGGAGGAAATACAAGGACCATATGTTTACTAAAAATCAAAATATTTCTGGCTAAAGGAAAAAGTTATAAGATAAAGGTCCAATATGGGCTATAAATAAAGGAAACCCACACTGGTGACTGTAGGTTTGGATTACCAGTGCATACAAAATGAAGCTATTACAAATTATGTAAATGTTAAAGGCATTTTGGAACCTAAATTCTTTCCAGCTGATTTTGTTGAGATGAGTATACTTTTCCTGTATGAAAAGAACAGTACAAAGCTCTGAGTAGCTGCTTTGGATATCTGGACCTCTAACAGCTCAGACTCGGTGCAGCAGGCACACAAATTGTTGCTTCAGTAAAGTTATAGTTCAATGATGACTTTGGAAATTACTTTGTTAATTAATTTAATGTTGTGTCAGACCAGAAGTTTGAGAAGGTAAAAGCTGGAAATCAAGGGTCAAGAGACCTCTTTGATTGATAAGCACACCACCTGACAGGAAAAGCAACTACTTCTAAAAGGTATGCCCAAAAGGACTTTTGATTTTTTTAAATGTTTTTATATCTTATGTTAATTTATTCTCTTTTGTTTCTGTGTCATCTGAAATATTTTGACATATTTAAGTTCTTTGTGGGTAGTGTTCTTCCTAGAGAAAGCAAACAGTTGGCAGAAACAAATGAGAGGCAAGGTGTTACGTTGCTAAGGAGTCAATCATATGTTAACTTGTATGGATAGGACCATTAAAGCTTGCACTGACTGTTTAAGCCATTTCTCCTCTAGGATTTCCATATTCTTTCACCAGGCAAATGTTTAATGCAGATAATCTCAATGCCAAGCTATGTTAACAGGTTTCCAGATGGAGAATAGGATGTAGATGTAGGTGAAGTATTTATGACCATTAGTTTTTTATTTTATTTTATTTTTTGTTTAATTTTTTTCTTTATGATCAAGTGATTGCATAGTATTCTGTGATTTCTTCCTGGCCATGACTGTAACACTGCAATAAGTCACACTGAATCTTTGTCAGATGTGCAAGTAAGAATTTGCTTATGCTCTGTACAAATTGCATTAGTGCAAGTAGTTTAAGCTTGAAGTGGTTGAAGAGTTTGAAGAGCATTTTAAAGTAGTGCCCAATTGATATGGAATTTTTGATATCAATATTGCGAGCAGCAAAGATTGACTGATTACTGATACATATTATACTGATATTACTGGAGTGTTTACGTATTAGGTTTCCTAGGAAAAATGTAAATAATAAGAACGACTTTAAGTCTATGCTTTCCCAGGTAATTTTATATTTAAACAGGTTAGATAACAGTTTTATGTAAAAGTGTTCATGCTTTCTGTTGATGTATAAACTCTGAACAGTTTGTTGGCATACACAAAGAAATTTCATTTTCTTTTAACAACAAAAGTCCTACAGAACAACACATGCAAAGAAGGCTTTCTATTCACATTGCTCGTAATTGTTTACTATATAAAATGCTATATTAAACATATATGCTTACAGTATTTACTTGCTTTGTGTATTTTTCAACTTGTGCACGATGCAGTTTCTTTTTTGAAATATATATAAATAATTAAAATAGCAGAAAAATGCAATGAGGTACTGGAATTGTAAATGTCAGAAAAAGGAAAATGAACAACGTATTAAACTTCAAAGAAGTAACTGTCATGTTTTGCACTTTTCATTTGTGGTTTGCCAAAAAAGTAGATTACAGATTACAAATAACATTATATAAGCAAAGCGCCATATGGCGTGATAAAGCTGCAATGCGCAGGAGTTTTGAATTCAAAACTTTAAAGAGTATAAACATGATTGTCTGTCTAAAATGTATTGCCACCCATGTAAACATGGAGATGAATTTGTAACTTTAACTAAATGTTGACAGATGCTTATTTTTTTTACTAATTATTAGCTGATAGTGAAAATTAGGAGAGTTAACTGCCATCATTATAACAGTGATTGATGTGTACCATGCTCCCTTCCAAAGAACCCAGTCTGCATTTTTCTTGGTTTTGTGTCTGAGGTAGGAAGGTGGAGAGATATTTTTGCAGAGTTTGGAGACGGGGAGGTGGATGGCATTTTGTCCTACAGAGGAATGTGAATGGTATTTTGTGTTAGGCTGGAAGTTTTGAAAAAGGTATGATAGAGAATGGAGTTTTGCTGCAGGGAGCAGGAAAGTTTCATTACAGAAAGGATGCTGTTCTCGTAGTAAGAAAAGGAGGATGGTGCTTTATCGAATGGAGGAGGATGTCCTAAAATGGATATGTCACAAGCCACCTACAGGAGTAGGTAACCTACTAGTAGTTTGTGACCGAACAGGACCGGGAATTGATACCGTCAGAGACAAAACCAAAGAATGACAGCATGAAGAAAAAAGTAAAACAGTAGTTAATTGTTTCAATCCATTTGCAAGTAAAGTTCTGGGGCAGTAATATATAAAGTGTCCATACACACACACAAAAAAATTTACAAAATAAATAAATAACCTATAAATTTCTGCACCACAAATGTCAAACAAAAATAATATGAGAAAAAAAAAAACCAAAATAATCAAAATACAGCCTTATCTTCGAGGCAACTTTCACTTTCTATGAAAAAAGACCTGCCTGGCCATTAATTACAAAAATAAGGCTCTGAAGCAGTCTTAAATATTGAAGCTCCTCCAATTTCCAAAAATCAGGAGCCTGAACTGACTAATATGAGACTGTCGTTCTCCTCACAAGCAGCTCATACACAACTCTACAATCCTCAATCAGGTAAACGTTCCTCCCCTAGCGGCCTATGTCCAACCCCTTATAAAGCCGTTCTCATTTCTTTCCTGAAGCCCAATGTTGTAGGGCAACACTAACCATATTCTGTTTCGGGTTTGGGTCAGGGGAACCACCCAAAGGCTCCACAACCACACTAACCTAACTCTGCTCACAAGAAATAATAACAATAAACCAATAACACTTTCCTATATCTGTAATCTCTGAAATAACGAACAAAAAAAAAAAAAACGTTAGACCAACAAAACTCAATGACTTTTAAAGAAAAAAAAAAAAACCTTTCATCCCCACAGCCGTCTCTTCCCAGATTCCTAAGCACGGCGCAAGCGCCTGATCAAAGCGCCACGTTTAAAATGGTATCTAGACTGGCGCTCGCGCCCTTAGATGTAAGGAGCCAGCGAATAAGGAACTACAATAACCCCCTTTGTTCTAGGTATATATTTTTTTCTTTCTCTTTCTCTCTCTCTGTGTTTTGTGCCGCTAGACACTCAAAGTAAAGTTATACGGGGTAGGCAGCAAGTTACTATGGGGATGCTTTTCTGCGTCACAGGTACGCTACTTATTGCTTAGCATCCTTCTCTTGCTTCTCCTAGATGCTAACAAATTAATATTGAATTTTAGAAAATTGACCAAATCAGTATTTTTGAAGATTGCCTTTTCTCTTGTTTGGAATTCATTCATATGTACAGTAGACTTTAAATATGTACTCTTGTAGAAGTTTTAGCTTTCTTCTATATGAAGGCTGAAATACAGACAAATTGCCTGACCTGTTTTACCTTTAACAAACATTATAGTTGACAGTGTTTGATTGAAAAATAAGGGGTTGTGTTTCGGAAACGTGATTAAAAAAATCAAAGCCTTGATTGGTAAGTATTGATGTTCACATCCTTTATAATAGCGATTGTAACTGTGTTCAGAACTAACCAGTTGCCTGCCAAACATGTATAAAAGTAAATTGCTGTTACCTGATATCAATTGAAATGATTCTGATTATCCCTAAATAAAATGAGCTTTTTCTGTATGATTTCCGTGAGGGTCTCATAATTGCATAATGAAAGATAACCTTAGAGGACAATTTATCATGTGGGTGATATACTTGATATTATTATTATTATACATGATATTACTTGGTTTTAAGGTTGGGATTTTTATTTACTCTGATCTCACCTTTGACTCTACCAGGTAAAGCATGCTCATCCATCATGAGAACCTTTTCTGTGTTGTTTAATTTATGACTATGACAAATGCTGACCTAGACACTCTCCAGAGCATTTCCACCTGATCTTTAGAGCGACAAAGGTTGTTGTATTGATAAAATGAAATGAGCTTTTATAATTTATAAATTTATACTTAAACTATTACAGTCATCTAGATTAAATATATGAAATACCAGCTTAATTCCCCTCTGGGTACAAATAAAGTATTCTATATATTTATCGACTGAAAAGTAAGTTGAATATGCAATAACACAATGTTAGTGTACTGTGTTAAAATATATTTTTAAGTTTCTAGAACAACAAGTTGCTTAAGGTGGAGTATATGTTGCATGCTTTGCTTTAGCATTAATTCAGGCCATGATTTCTGAGACCATTTTCAGTGAGCTGCCATAATTTTCAGTCTTTCTGTCACGTGACTTAAGCATGTGCAGGGACAACCCACCATTTTTTCTACTGTCTGCTGAATCTGCTTTAGATTTTGTTTTGCATCTGAAGCTTCACCATTTGTAATTAACTTAAAAGTTCTATTTGACACAAAAAGGACATGTGCATTTTCTTTTTATTAATGAAAAGTTGGTAAATTACAACAAATCTCATAAGCAATCACAGTTTTTATAAATAATTTTAACTCTATTTTAAAAAAAGTTACTAGACTTTTTCGTTCATCTTTCTTGATTTTGATGCAATAACATTATTGTTTTCTGTATTTGTCAGAAGTGTGCTTATGTTAAATATTAACATAAAAGTGGAGTTTTTAAAGGTTAAAAAAATAAGATGAATTATTACCCTGCATATGTCTTAAGAACATTCTTACAGGGTTTTCAGATCTGGATCTGAACATTTGTCTGGTCTGACTTGGATAGACTCAGAAATAGAATCAGATTGGCAAAATGGAAAAAATCAAGTTCAGCAAAAGGGTGCATGGGTGCATATAAAGATAATTTCTTTTATAACTTTTATATTAAGCATGAAGATTTAATGCAGCATTTTAAATTAATATCCCTAATATATTTTTTTCAGACTATACCATGTGTATATTACAATCATTTTAATGATTTTTTAAATTTTGTATTGTGTTTTCGTTAATGTTAGATTAAATGCATAAACTGCAATAACAGAAGTAAATTACTCATACTGTAAATGTAGATTAGTTTAGACACAAACATCTGTATTTTAATTTATATTAAAGTTGAGTATTGGTTTGTTTAGGAATTTGTGTTTCATATCTTTTGTGACATGTAGACACACATTTTATTTATGTATTTGTTTTTTTTTACATACAGATGTATCTTAATTTATCATCCTTTATTTTTTACCTTATTATAAAACATTAAATCCCTTAACACTAGAATTACCAGAGCCTACGAAAAAACTCGCAATTCCGTCCCACCTTAAACTGCTTCTTAAATCCTTTCACACCTCTCCGCCAGCGCCCTTTGTCTTCTAAATGTGCTGATAAAGAGAAGCTCGGAGCAGCCGGCTATTCCATCCCCCCACCAATTTGGAACGTGCACGAACTTCTCTCAGCTCATGCCTTGATTGAGTATCTGGGAGTGAAGTGGAGTTTTAGAGTGGAAATAATAGATCGTTGTTTGGAACACACGCATTTCATGTAGTTCCGTTGCTACAGTAATCTGTGTCGACACATTGTTAAAACAGAAACGTTTTTTTATATTCTAGTAGTAGATGACAAAATGTAGGCATAAACTGTATAATGTATGAAGCCTGAAGTCCAAATAGCAAAGAAACATTTTCACAAGAATAACACAATTGCGCTTTTATTCAAAAATATAACTGCAGAAACAAAAAGCCGCCTAAACATGTGACATTGACACCACTTTATTGTAACTGCCTCCGTGGCTCAATAGACTCACCCCCCGCTTGGGAATCAAAAGGTCACGAGTTCGATCCTGTGCTCCTCCGTTTTGAGAAGTAAACTGCTCTTAGTCTTACTGTTTTAAAATAAAAGCATACATTTGATTTCAGTATGTAACAGCCGGTGCAATTTATGATCCTTGTAAAGGCTAGCTTTTTTTTTTATTCACTTTTCATTCTCTCAGTCGCGTTCAGAATCAATCCATACAACCCCATCTGACACAGCTGTTTTCACTAAAGACGCGCTATAGCTCTGCAGTGTACCACGATGCATACTAACGCCAAACACCCTCAACCCAGGAACATATATTGGTGTAAAAGTATAACAAAAGTGCACTTTTATTCAAGTGCACTTTTTCCATCGCCTTTTCCTGTAAGAAGCAATGTACACACTTCTCTCTATGCTGTGGTTTCTATTACACACCTGAAAGAAAGAGACAATACATGTGAAAATATAATCGCACTAATGCAATATTATTTGAAAGCGAACAGCGTCAGATCGGGTGTGAATTTATGCAGGAACTGGAAATTCTCTGATGCGGGACCTTCCCCCAGGGAAGAAAGTGCAGTGTCAGGTGCTCATTCAGTGTAATAGAAACCATAGCACAGAGAGGTGTGTACACGGCAACAAGTACACGTGTCGTAAATGTAGGAAGGACGGTCCTTGGGTGTGTGGGAACTGTTAATATTTGAATGTGATGATTTTATATAGCACGGAATGAAAATCTGCACTTCTTAGCATTGCACCATGCAAGCTGTCGTATCAATCGCCTACTGTAACTTGCTTTCTTTTTCTTCGGTTATACAGGTAGTTTTGAATAAAAGTGCACTTGTTTTGTTTGCGAAATGAAGTGTCTGCGTGCAGTTTTCGTGGCATTACACGTGTATTTTTTTGAGCATGCCCATTTGAGCAGTATAAAAAGTATTGAAAAGTATAACAAAACAACAGGCAGATGGGGAGTGTCTGATGATTGCATATAGCGCCGAAGTTACTGCTCTTTACTATTCTCTCCTCTGTGTGCCCGGAGTACAAAAGAAACAGAATACAGACGCGCTATAGCTCTGCGTTGTACCACGATGCATACTAACGCCCCCACCGGTTCTGACACACAGGCGCTGGCGAAGCTGCCTTCTTAGTATCTCACCGTCACTTGATTTTCTTTTTATTCAGTTTTATTGAGTGTTCCTGCCAGTCCCGCATGTTGCTGTATGCTGGATATTTTCACATGTATTGTCTCTTTCTTTCAGGTGTGTAATAGAAACCACAGCATAGAGAGAAGTGTGTACATTGCTTCTTACAGGAAAAGGCGATGGAAAAAGTGCACTTGAATAAAAGTGCACTTTTGTTATACTTTTACACCAATATATGTTCCTGGGTTGAGGGTGTTTGGCGTTAGTATGCATCGTGGTACACTGCAGAGCTATAGCGGCGTCTTTAGTGAAAACAGCTGTGTCAGATGGGGTTGTATGGATTGATTCTGAAGCGACTGAGAGAAAGAAAAGTGAATTAAAAAAAAAAAGCTAGCCTTTACAAGGATCATAAATTGCACCGGCTGTTACATACTGAAATCAAATGTATGCTTTTATTTTAAAACAGTAAGACTAAGAGCAGTTTACTTCTCAAAACGGAGGAGCACAGGATCGAACTCGTGACCTCTTGATTCCCAAGCGGGGGGTGAGTCTATCGAGCCACGGAGGCAGTTACAATAAAATAGTGTCAATGTCACATGTTTAGGCGGCTTTTTGTTTCTGCAGTTATATTTTTGAATAAAAGCGCAATTGTGTTATTCTTGTGAAAATGTTTCTTTGCTATTTGGACTTCAGGCTTCATACATTATACAGTTTATGCCTACATTTTGTCATCTACTACTAGAATATAAAAAAACGTTTCTGTTTTAACAATGTGTTGACACAGATTACTGTAGAAACGGAACAGACATGAAATGCGTGTGTTCCAAACAACGATCTATTATTTCCACTCTAAAACTCCACTTCACTCCCAGATACTCAATCAAGGCATGAGCTGGGAGAAGTTCGTGCGCGTTCTAAATTGGTGGGGGGATGGAATAGCCGGCTGCTCCTAGCTTCTCTTTATCGGCACATTTAGAAGACAAAGGGCGCTGGCGGAGAGGTGTGAAGGGATTTAAGAAGCAGTTTAAGGTGGGACGGAATTACGAGTTTTTTCGTAGGCTCTGGTAATTCTAGTGTTAAGGCATCTTTATGTATCCATTCAGCATCTGCATCTTCTGATTCAGTACTGTTAGTACATCTATGTGTGAGCTGTTCACCAGGTTTAATAATAATAATAGTAAAAAATGTTATTTATGTAGTGCCTTTTCCATGCTCAAGGTATAATCTTAAACCAGATTATCTTCTTACTTAGATATGTTTGCATTTGTTGCTTTACGTTTGTGAAATACCCACCTATATTCAGATTATTTTTATGCATAGTTCTGCATAATAGCCCAGTTCCCAATACAGTAGTTAGTATAAATAAAATAAAGGACATTTAAAAATTAAACAAATTGAAAATCATCAGCAAATATTTGGTAGTTTTAGGTCCAGATTCCATTGGCCCTAGCAGAGTTGTATTTTGAAGTGGCAAATAAAGACAGTTTTGTTTGGATTGAAGGGTATCTGAGACCCGAGTTTATCATTTATGAGAGCACATTCAACACAAAGTAAACCAAGTACTGCCACAAATATCAAAAGAGAAAGATAGACTTAGACTTAATGACAGCCATTCAAAACAGTTACTGTAGTTCATTAAAAAAGAAATATGAAAATACATAACAAGTGGATGCTGAGAAAATTGGGGCATTGGTAATTATTTATAGCTTGATCTTTCCTGAGTTTTATTTAAGCTTGATATTTTAAACAGGTTTCCATTTAGGGACTGCAATATACATCATGGAGCGTAAGCAATAATAAGTTAATAGATAACTATTTGAAACATTATATGAGAGAAAAAGGTTTATAAAATAAGTTCTAAATTGAATTGGAAGCTGTAATGAAAACCACAGTGTTGGTTTTACTACTTGGTTTAGTTTAAGATCTTTGCTGACATATTTTGATTTAACTAGAGTAGTACTTAAACAATTTGAACAGCTTGATTAGCAAGAATTACAGTGGTCATTTTCACTTGAAATGATTGAACTAGATTTTTTAAAAATCACTTTCAATATTTCTCAATCTAAGAAAGCAGGATTTAGAAAGAGTTTATCAAAGGTTAAATATGAATCAAAAATAATCATTAATTTCTAATAGATTAAACTATACTAATAAAAGGCATAGCCCTCACTAACTGACTGACTGACTGACTGGCTGACTCACTCACTCACTCTCACTCATCACTAATTCTCCACTTCCTGTGTAGGTAGAAGGCTGAAATTTGGCAGACTCATTCCTTACAGCTTACTTACAAAAGTTAGGCAAGATTCATTTCGAAATTCTATGCGTAACGGTCATAACTGGAACCTACTTATGTTATTTACAGGTGCTGGTCATAAAATTAGAATACCATGACAAAGTTGATTTATTTCAGTAATTCCGTTCAAAAAGTGAAACTTGTATATTAGATTCATTCATTACACACAGACTGATGTATTTCAAATATTTATTTCTGTTAATTTTGATGATTATAACTGACAACTAATGAAAGTCACAAATTCAGTATCTTGGAAAATTAGAATATCAATTAAGACCAATGCAAAAAAAGAATTTTTAGAAATGTTGGCCAACTGAAAGGTATGAACATGAAAAGTATGTGCATGTACAGCACTCAATATTTAGTTGGGGCTCCTTTGGCCTGGATTACTGCAGCAATACGGCGTGGCATGGAGTCGATCAGTCTGTGGCACTGCTCAGGTGTTATGAGAGCCCATGTTGCTCTGATAGTGGCCTTCAGCTCTTCTGAATTGTTGGGTCTGGTGTATTTGCATCTTCCTCTTCACAATACCCCATAGATTTTCTATGGATTTAAGGTCAGGCGAGTTTGCTGGTCAATCAAGAAGAGGGATACCATGGTCATTAAACCAGGTACTGGTAGCTTTGGCACTGTGTGTAGGTGCCAGGTTCTGTTGGAAAATGAAATCTGCATCTCCATAAAGTTCGTCAGCAGCAGGAAGCATGAAGTGCTCTAAAACTTCCTGGTAGACGGCTGCGTTGATCTTGGACCTCAGAAAACCCAATGGACCAACACCAGCAGATGACATGGCACCCCAAACCATCACTGACTGTGGAAACTTTACACTGGACCACAAGCAACGTGAATTCTGTGCCTCTCCTTTCTTCCCCCAGACTCTGGGACCTTGATTTCCAAAGGAAATGCAAAATTTACTTTCATCAGAGAACATAACTTTGGACCACTCAGCAGCAGTCCAGTCCTTTTTGTCTTAGCTCAGGCGAGACACTTCTGACGCTGTTTCTTGTTCAAGAGTGGCTTGCCACAAGGAATGCGACAGCTGAAACCCATGTCTTGCATACGTCTGTGCGTGGTGGTTCTTGAAGCACTGACTCCAGCTGCAGTCCACTCTTTGTGAATCTCCCCCACAGATTTGAATGTGTTTTGTTTCACAATCCTCTCCAAGTTGCAGTTATCCCTATTGCTTGTACACCTTTTTCTACCACATCTTGTCCTTCCCTTCGCCTCTCTATTAATGTGCTTGGACACAGAGCTCTGTGAACAGCCAGCCTCTTTAGCAATGACCTTTTGTGTCTTGCCGTCCTTCTGCAAGGTGTCAATGGCCGTCTTTTGGACAACTGTCAAGTCAGCAGTCTTCCCCATGATTGTGTAGCCTACAGAACTAGACTGAGAGACCATTTAAAGGCTTTTGCAGGTGTTTTGAGTTAATTAGCTGATTAGAGTGTGGCACCAGGTATCTTCAGTGTTGAACCTTTTCACAATATTCTAATTTTCCGAGATACTGAATTTGGGATTTTCATTAGTTGTCAGTTATAATCATCAAAATTAAAAGAAATAAACATTTGAAATACATCAGTCTGTGTGTAATGAATGAATCTAATATACAAGTTTCACTTTTTGAATGGAATTACTGAAATAAATCAACTTTGTCATGATATTCTAATTTTATGACCAGCACCTGTATATATCGGCCATAGCCTGCAGCTCGGTTGCCGTGTGAGGTGGAGTTGTGTCCATCATCGTCATGCCTCCCATGTAATTGAGTGCCTGCCCATATAAGGCCATCTGTCAGCGGCAATCCAATACAACAACAAAATTTATTTATATAGCACATTTTCATACAAACAGTAGCTCAAAGTGCTTTACATAATAAAGAATAGAAAAATAAAAGACACAATAAGAAAATAAAGTCAACATTAATTAACATAGAATAAGAGTAAGGTCCAATGGCCAGGGCGGACAGAAAAAACAAAAAAAAAACTCCAGACGGCTGGAGAAAAAAATAAAATCTGTAGGGATTCCAGACCATTAGACTGCCCAGTCCCCTCTGGGCATTCTACCTAACATAAATGACAGTCCTCTTTGGATTTAGGGTTCTCGCAGAAGGACTTGATGATGATGGTCACGTAGACTTCTGCCTTTTAATCCATCCATCATTGTTGGAGCATCATGATGCTTTAAATAGGTGGTGGTGGCGCAGGAAGTACTCTGCCGCTAAATTAGATTAGATTCACTTTATTGTCATTACACATGTATAAATACAGGGCAACGAGATTCAGTTTAGCATCTAATCAGAAGTGCAAAGAGCAGAAGTACAATAAATATAATATGTGCATATTATGTACAGTTATATACGATATTTACAGTTAAATGCGATATATACAGTTAAATATGATATGTACAGTTAAGAGCACAGTGAAGATGGGAATAGATATATAGATATATATAAATAGATATACAAATGTTCTAAATGCGGATGGCAAATATACATATTTTACAATATACATTTATGTACCTATACATGTATTTGTATGTACTATAATACTATAATATATATATATATATATATATATATATATATATATATATATATATATATATATATATATATATATCTATATATACACACATACAGATGTACAACATACAAGTGTGTTATGTATGTGCAGTAATAATATAAGTACTATTATATATATACACAGATGTACAATATACAGATGTGATATGTATGTGCTGTAATACTATGAGTATTGTAATATATACAGATGTACAATATATGATATATGATGTACAATGTACAGGTGTGCTGTGTGTGCACAGGTATGTACAGATATGTACAAGGAAGGGAGGAGGAGTAGTGTAGAGGATTAAGTGTGTGGATGTGAAGGTTCAACGTGAGACTGAGTTCAGAAGTGTGACCGCTGTGGGGAAGAAGCTGTTCCTAGACCTGCTGGTTTTAGTTGGAAGGCTCCTGTAGCGCCTTCTGGAGGGGAGGAGCTGGAAGAGTTTGTTGGCTGGATGAGAGGAGTCCTTAAGAATGCAACGAGCTTGGCGTAAACATCTCTTCTTGTTAACGTCCTCAATGACCGGAAGTGGAGTCCCTATGATGCGTTGTGGGTAAAGGGCTGTGCTTATGCAAACGAAAATGAGATGGTCAGGGAAAGACTAGTGTTTGGCACTACATATATATGTATTGTATGTACATATGTACATATGTATATATGTATATATACACACATATATATACTAAGCTGACCCGCCTTTTAAGGCGACCGACTTTTAAGTTGACCACTTCTTAAGGCATTTCAATATGTAGATCAATTTGATATTTTATACAAACTCATTAATTTGGCTATATTGCATTTGAGCGGTATTACTTTAATACTCGTAGTTTCTGTTATTTTTGTGATAAAATTTAAACTTTTTTTCTATATTGAGGTCGCCCTTTTGAACTCCCCTGATATTTACTACGCGGTGAGGCATTTGTACTCCATCAACATTAATTATTTCCAGAGACATAATTTTGTCTATTTTTCCAGCGCATCGCGCACAAAAGCAAGGGAACAATGGGAGCACCAGAACTCTGCTCACATGTCGCTTCGTACCGCAAGCTGCAAGTAGTAAGTCTGTGATAAGCGGAATACCGCTACGCTTTCCACTCACGGGACGAAAGGACAATCTCGACCACTTTTATATAGTAAGAAAGAAGAAGAAGATATCACACAGTCTGGAGTAGAAAATCATCTTTTACCTGGAAAACGAAACTACAAATCCCATCGTGCATTGCAGAATGAACGGGCGTGTGTGAAACTCCGTGCTACTCGCACAGTCTGGAGTAGAAAATCATTTTTACCTGGAAAAACGAAACTACAAATCCCATCGTGCATTGCAAAATGGATGGGGTGTATGTGAAACTCAGCGCCCGAGTTGCACTCTCGGGACGGAAGGACACCTGACCGCTTTTATATAGAAGGATATACACATATATGTGTATATATATATATATATATATATATATATATATATATATATATATAT
This sequence comes from Polypterus senegalus, assembly GCF_016835505.1. Classification (NCBI taxonomy): domain Eukaryota; kingdom Metazoa; phylum Chordata; class Cladistia; order Polypteriformes; family Polypteridae; genus Polypterus; species Polypterus senegalus. The sequence goes on from NC_053161.1 coordinate 110,082,783, forward strand.
ATATATATATATATATATATATACATACATATAAACTGCTCAAAAAGATTAAAGGAACACTTTGAAAACACATCAGATCTCAATGGGAAAAAGAAATCCTCCAGGATATCTATACTGATATAGACTGGGTAATGTGTTAGGAATGAAAGGATGCCACATCGTTTGATGGAAATGAAAATGATCAACCTACAGAGCCCTGAATTCAAAGGCGCCCAAAAATCAGAGTGAAAAATTATGTGGCAGGCTAGTCCATTTTGCCAAAATTTAATTGCAGCAACTCAAAATTATGCAGCACTTTGTATGGCCCCTGTGTTCTTGTATACATGCCTGACAACATCGGTGCATGCTTCTAATGAGATGACAGATGGTGTTGTGGGGGATCTCCTCCCAGATCTGGACCAGGGCATCACTGAGCTCCTAGACAGTCTGAGGTGCAACCTGGTGGCATTGGATGGACCAAAACGTAATGTCCCAGAGGTGTTCTATTGGATTTAGGTCAGGAAAGTGTGGTGGCCAGTCAATGGTATCAATTCCTTCATCCTCCAGGAACTGCCTGCATACTCTCACCACATGAGGCCAGGAATTGTCGTGCACCAGGAGCCACTGTACCAGCATAGGGTCTGACAATGGGTCCAAGGATTTCATCCTGATACCTAATGGCAGCCAAGGTGCCTTTGTCAAGCCTCTAGCGATCTGTGTGACCCTCCATGGATATGCCTCCCCAGACAATCATTAACCCACCACCAAACTGCTCATGCTGAATGATGTTACAGGCAGCATAATGTTTTCCATGGCTTCTCCAGACCCTTTCACTTCTGTCACGTGCTCAGGGTGAACCTGCTCTCATCTGTAAAAAGCACCGGGCACCAGTGGTGCATCTGCCAATTCTGGTATTCTATGGCGAATGCCAATCGAGCTGCATGCTGCTGGGCAGTGAGCTCAGGGCCCATTAGAGGACATGGGGCCCTTGGGTCACCCTCATGAAGTCTTTCTGGTTGTTTGGTCAGAGACATTCACACCAGTGGCCTGCTGGAGGTCATTTTGTAGGGCTCTGGCAGTGCTCATCCTGTTCCTCCTTGCCCAAAGGAGCAGATACTGGTCCTGCTGATGGGCCATAGAAGGTCCATAACCCTCTCCAGCTCTCCTAGAGTAACTGCTTGTCTCCTAGAATCTCCTCCATGCCCTTGAGACTGTGCAGGGAGACACAGCAAACCTTCTGGCAATGACACGTATTGATGTGCCATCCTGGAGAAGTTGGACTACCTGTGCAACCTCTGTAGGGTCCAGGTATTGCCTCATGCTACCAGTAGTGACACTGACTGTAGCCAAATGCAAAACTAGTGAAGAAACAGTCAGAAAAGATGAGGAGGGAAAAATGTCAGTGGCCTCCACCTGCTAAACCATTCCTGTTTTGGGGTCATCTCATTGTTGCCCCTCTAGTGCATCTGTTGTTAATTTCATTAACACCACAGCAGCTGAAACTGATTAACAACCCCCTCTGCTACTTAACTGACCAGATTAATATCCCATAAGTTTCATTGACTTTATGCTATACTCTGATTAAAAAGTGTTCCTTTAATTCTTTTGAGCAGTATATATATATTAGCAAAATACCCGCACTTCGCAGCGGAGAAGTAGTGTGTTAAAGAAGCAATGAAAAGAAAAGGAAACATTTTGAAAATAACGTAACCTGATTGTCAATGTAATTGTTTTGTCACTGTTGTGAGTGATGAGTGTTGTTGTCATATATATATATATATATATATATATATATATATATATATATTTACACACACACACATAAACATATATATATATATACATATCTATACATATACACATATATCTACATATATACACACACATGTATACACACATATACATACATACACACACATGTATACACACATATACATACATACACACACATGTATACACACAAATACATATATATATATATATACATACATACACACACACATATATAAACATATATATACATATACATACATATCTACATATATACACACACAGCTATTTCATTATCAGTGCAATACGCTGTTTGTTAAAGCAGTTGACTCCAGCTCTTACGTGCAATAACAAATCAAATCATTCAGTTGTCTTTGCTCATATGTCATTTTAGAGCTGGCGCCTGGCATCTTTTTGGCCACAAGTTCGTTTCTGTTTGGTGTGAGGTTCTGTGTTGTGGAGATTCTCAGGATGGATTGCAGGTGCTCATCAGTGAGGCGACTCCTGTGTGCTGTTTTGTTAGTCTTTATAACTGAGAAGAGCTTCTCACACAGATATGTGCTACCAAACATGCACAAGGTTGAGCCGCATGTAGGCGGACTTTTTTTGTTCTTCAAAGTCACCAAAGCGCCGTGCAAACTCAGTGCGCAATAACTCTAGCTTCGCAATAACTTGCAGCATCATAAGGTAGACTTGATTACTGCGATAAGTGTTCGGCAAGGCAGCTGAAGCGCTGCATTATGGGATCTGTAGTTTATTGTGTTACCAGCGCTTCATATACCCGGGCTTTAAGAACAATAATACAGTATATAAAATGATCTGCGGGCGGATATAATTACGCCGGGCGGATGTGGCCCTTGACCCTTGAGTTTGACACATATGGACTAAATAGAACTTGAAAAGATATATTTTTCAAATGTGATCGCGCAATTCAGATAGAGTTGCGCACTACAGCCTGCATGCCTCAATGAGTCATCCTCCCTCGCTCTTACTTTTTACCGTTCATCTAATGAATACACTGAGTATGGCTTTACCAAAACAATCATTGATGGCGAATAAAGTATCCATTATTGAGTATGTAGAGCGGGATATATATATATATATATATATATACCAGCGTATCAGCGGAGAAGTAGTGTGTTAAAAAGGTAGAAAAGAAAAGGGAACATTTTAAAAATAGCGTAACATGACTGTCAATATACAGTATTTGTTTTGTGAGTGTTACTGAGTGTTGCTGTCATCAAGGATTTGATTATCATTATTTCTTTCAATCAGGTTCGTATTTGTAGGATGTGTTGTGTTCAAGTTACATTCCGTGTTTGTCAATCGTTGTAAAGATGACAGGTTTCATTCATCGATTCGTTTCTTACTGCATCAATAAACAGCTCGTCTTCTTCTTTATCTGAGACCTGACACACTGCATGCACGGGTTTTTACACTGTCTTCCTTTAGCGGGACATTGACTTTTCCACCGTGTGCTTTGTTTCCACAGTAGCTGCATTTATGAATATGCTTATCAGGCGCTTCATATTTTTGCTGCCTTTTCAATTGTGTAATTGGTTTTGTTCAGCTCTTTGGAACTGTTGCTTTTATCTGTGCACTGCGTCAGTTCCGTGAGCCACTCGGTGTACATGCATCGAAGGTTCCCAGCTGTGCTGGTGCCATCTCGTGCTATGTCCATGGCTGTATTTAATGTTACCTTAGTCCTGGCACTTAAAACTTTCTCTCGCAGTTTAGCTGAGTTTGTGTCAAACACCACCCTGACCATCTCATCTTCCTCTCCATAAGCACAGTCCTTCACCCGTGAATATTTACCCGTGGCAGTTTGCTATTGGATTGCGCTGACGGACTGCCTTATATGGGCAGGCACTAAATTACAAGCGCCAGCTGCAGCCTGTCTATGAACTTAATTTAAAGTGTAGGTTTACATCGTGCTTTGTTTCCGAAGTAGCAGAACTCATGAATATGGTTGTATATGTCACTTTCGCTTCGCTTCTTATTGTTTAGCTGCCTTCTCAATTATATAATGCATGTTTTCTTGGCGCTTTTTGAGGTCTTCCTGGTTTTCTATGTACTGCGTGATTACGTGGGAGGCGTGATGATGTCACACGAAACTCCCCCCGGCGTTGAAGCTCATCTCCATTACAGTAAATGGAAAAACTGCTTCCAGTTATGACCATTACGCGTAGAATTTTGATATAAAACCTGCCCAACTTTTGTAAGGAAGCTGTAAGGAATGAACCTGCCAAATTTCAGCCTTCCACCCACACGGGAAGTTGGAGAATTAGTGATGAGTCAGTGAGTGAGTGAGGGCTTTGCCTTTTATTAGTGTATATATATATATATATATATATATATATATATATATATATATATATATATATATATATATATATATATATATATATATATATATATATATATACATATAATGCATGCTTGACAACGTCGGCATTTCCTCCCAGATCTGTATGAGGGCATCCCTGAGCTGTTGTACAGTCTGAGGAGCAACCTGGCGCCTAATGGACCGAAACATAATGTCCCACAGATGTTCTATTGGGTTTAAGTCAGGGGATCGTGAAGGCCATTCAATTGTTTCAATTCCTTTATCCTCCAGGTACTGCCTGCATACTCTTGCCACATGAGGCCGGGCATTGTTGTGCATTAGGAGGAAACCAGGACCTACTGCACTAGCGTAGCGTCTGACAATGGGTCCAAGGATTTCATCCTGATACCTAATGGTAGTCAAGGTGTCTTTGTCTAGCTTGTAGAAGTCTGTGTGTCCCTCCATGGATATGCCTCCCCAGACCATCACTGACACACCACCAAACTGGTCATGCCGAATGATGTTACAGACAGCATAACATTCTCCATGGCTTCTGCAGACCCTTCAATGTCTGTCACATGTGCTCAGGGTGAACCTGCTCTCATCTGTGAAAAACACAGGGTGCCATTGGTGGACCTGACAATTCTGGTATTCTATGGTAAATGCCGATTGCGCTCCACTGGGCTAGGTTGTGAGCACAGTCAATCAATCAATCAATCAACATTTATTTATATAGCACATATTCATACAAAAAAATGTAGCTCAAAGTGCTTTACAAAATGAATAGAAAAATAGAAGACACAATAAAAAATAAACATAAGTCAACATTAATTAACATAGATTTAGCACAGGGCCCACTAGAGGACGTTGGGCCCTCAGACCACTCTTAAGAAGTCTGTTTCTGATTGTTTGGTCAGAGACATTCACACCAGTGGCCTGCTGGAGGTCATTTGTAGAGCTCTGAAAATGCTCATCCTGTTTGTCCTTGTCCAAAGGAGCAGATGCCAGTCCTGCTGATGGGTTAAGGACCTTCTATGGTCCTGTCCAGCTCTCCTAGACTAACAGCCTGTCTCCTGGAATCTCCTCCATGCCCTTGAGACAGTGCTGGGAGACACTGCAAACCTTCTGGCAATGACACACATTGATGTGCCATCCTGGAGAAGTTGGACTACCTGTGCAACCTCTGTAGGGTCCAGGTTTCGCCTCATGCTAGCAGTAGTTACACTGACCATAGCGAAATGCAAAACTAGTGAAAAAAACAGTCTGAAAAGATGAGGAGGGAAAAATGTCCGTGGCCTCCACCTGTTAAACCATTCCTGTTTTGGGGGTCATCTCATTGTTGCCCCTCTAGTGCACCTGTTGTTAATTTCATTAACAGCAAAGCAGCTGAAACTGATTAACAACCCCCTGTGCTACTTAACTGACCAAATCAATATCCCAGAAGTTTCATTGACTTGATGCTATACTCTGATTAAAAAGTGTTCCTTTAATTTGTTTTTTTTTATATATATATATCTATACTAATAAAAGGCAAAGCCCTCACTCACTCACTCACTCACTCACTCACTCACTCACTCACTCACTCACTCACTCACTCACTCACTCACTCACTCACTCATCACTAATTCTCCAACTTCCCGTGTGGGTGGAAGGCTGAAATTTGGCAGGTTCATTCCTTACAGCTTCCTTACAAAAGTTGGGCAGGTTTTATATCGAAATTCTACGCGTAATGGTCATAACTGGAAGCAGTTTTTCTCCATTTACTGTAATGGAGATGAGCTTCAACGCCGTGGGCGGAGTTTCGTGTGACATCATCACGCCTCCCCGTAATCACGCGTTACATAGAAAACCAGGAAGAGCTCAAAAAGCGCTTAAGAAAACATGCATTATATAATTGAGAAGGCAGCGAAACAATAAGAAGCGGCGAGTGACATATACAACCATATTCATGAGTTCTGCTACTGGAAACAAAGCCGATGTAAACCTACACTTTAAATTAAGTTCATAGACAGGCTGTCGCTGGCGTTTGTAATTTAGTGCCTGCCCATATAAGGCCGTCCGTTAGCGGCAATCCAATAGCAAACTGCCACGGGTAAATATTCACGGGTGAAGGACTGTGCTTATGGAGAGGAAGATGAGATGGTCAGGGTGGTGTTTGACACAAACTCAGCGAAACTGCGAGAGAAAGTTTTAAGTGCCAGGACTAAGGTAACATTAAATACAGCCACAGACATAGCACAAGATGGCACCAGCACAGCTGGGAACCCGATGCATGTACACGGCGGCTCCGTGAACTGGCGCAGTGCACAGATAAAGGCAACAGTTCCAAAAGGCTGAACAAAACCGAATTACACAATTGAAAAGGCAGCAAAAAATATGAAGCGTCTGATAAGCATATTCATAAATCCAGCTACTGCGGAAACAAAGCACACGGTGGAAATAGTCAATGTCCGCTAAAGGAAGACAGTGTAAAAAACCCGTGCATGCAGTGTGTCAGGTCTCAGATAAAGAAGAAGGCGAGCTGTTTATTGATGCAGTAAGAAGCGAATCGATGAATGAAACCTGTCATCTTTACAGCGATTGACAAACACGGAATGTAACTTGAACACAACACATCCTACAAATACGAACCTGATTGAATGAAATAATGATAATCAAATCCTTGATGACAGCAACACTCAGTAACACTCACAAAACAAATACTGTATATTGACAGTCATGTTACGTTATTTTTAAAATGTTCCCTTTTCTTTTTCTACCTTTTTAACACACTACTTCTCCGCTGCGATACGGGGTATATATATATATGTATATATATATATCGCTCTACATACTCGAATAATGGATACTTTATTCG